>NC_092710.1:142564172-145493319 GCF_047496885.1 Scyliorhinus torazame | reverse complement strand
CATCCAACCTCCATTGCGGGCGCTGATTGCTATCCATACTAACCTGCAGGTCAACTCAGTGTGGAGCATGGTCCGAGATCGTAATTGCCGAATACCCCATGTCCACCACCCCTGCCAGCAAGGCCCTACCAAGACAAAGAAATCGATCCGAGAGTATACCTTATGTACGTGGGTGTAGAAGGAAAACTCCTTCACCCTCGGCTGCCTAAATCTCCATGGATCCACCTCCCCCATCTGCTCCATGAACCCTTTCAGTTCCTTTGCTGTCCTGCCACTTTTAATGATCCACTTATGTACCCAGGCCCCTCTGATCTTGCACTCACATTAAAATTCATTTAATATTTAATATTTTCTCTCAATTTACCATCTTAGACACTTTTCTCCCCAGCCTGTCAATTTTAATCGGATTTTTAAACTTACCTGCTTTATGGCAGCTAGTGGCATAAAAATGGGGTCATGTCCTCCTTTAATCTGACTCTGTTGGACTGTGACACCAGGCTTTGAGGACAGCTGTACTTTTTGGATCTCGCCCGACCTGAGCTGAAAGATTGGACGAGATGGGCCTGGAAGAAATTTGGAGTCGGGAGGTGGGCACGAAGTGGCAATATAACGCTGATTGTCACTCCGAGGAAGTTATGCTTCTATAAGCTTCCACTGCATTACCCTGGGTCTCTGGATTACAAATGCAGTGACAAATCCACTACACCACCACCTCTATGCAGTGTATTAATTATCTCATTTTTCAACATGACCTAGATAGCAGAATCTACCTTTGTAAAGACACATGCAAAATATTCATTTAATTCCTCAGTTATGCTCCCGTCTCCCTGTGTAAATCCCCTTTCTGGCCCTTAATTGGTCCCACACCTCCTTTTACCACATTATCGACTCCTATTTATATGCCTATAGAAAACTTTGGGATTCCATTTTATGCCAGTCTCTTTTCATATTTTCTCTTTGCTTCTCTTATTTGCTTTTTCTCTTACTTGAACTGTAGCCATCTCAGATGGCCACCTGCAAAGGACCATGGGAATTATGGCGAACCCAGGACTCAGACACATTCAGAGCTTGTGTGTGTATTTGCAGCCCAGATAACTAGACACGATCGAAACCCCCACTCGTATGCATTCTAATGGCCCATTTCCCCAGAACAAAAGGACTGTACTCAGGTAACCGATACAGATACAGACTAATCGGCGCCACATCCCTTTACTCAGGGAGCCCAAACAGCCAAGGCCAATGACCGCTAAGGACACGCCCAGCCATCAAGGCACCCGCACCTTTATTGGCCAAAATCGAAGGCAGTGATCGCAGCCTGTTGAATTATTGGGTCCAAGCTAAGGACCGCCCTGAAGAGCGCAAAATCCCAGAGGGATAAGATGAGACACAGCCATGTGCTCGGTCTCTCTTGGATCCGGCCTATGCCAACCCAAGTGCAGCGTAACGACCAGACAGAAAAGTTCAAGACCAACGATCGCTACCAGACGGATGAGCCCAGCAGAAACAGCCACTTCTTCCACCCAGCCACGCAAGATCCGAACAAAGGCCTTGTTCATCTGCAAAGAGCCGGTTGCCCTGAAGTTATGTATATGTTATTGTAGTTGTTAGGTGTAGTTTAACTTGTAGTGTTTTGTGTTGCATGTCGAAGTAATCCTTGTGTGTAAATAAACCATCTTTGAATTTGAACTGACTAACTGGTTGTGTGGTCCTTTGATCGATATCCGGTAAAGCCTTGTGGTGGTATCATTTGATACCTGGCGACTCTAAAGAGCATCATTATTTAAAAAAGCAACTTCTATTTTCAGCCTGGTTCTCTGTTATATTACAATCTAACATCTGTCATAAGGATTCTTTTTTTTCTCCGTCTTAATCGCTGGGCAGAATTTTCCCTTGTCTCATCGCACTTACTTGTGAACCGCCGGAGGATTCTCTTCACCTGGCTCCCGTTTTTAAAAACGTGTTGTAATCCTCGCCGACATGGGGAAGATTCCAACGTGGGGGTCGATACCGTGGGGTAGCCCTTGAATGATATTAGAATTTATTGAAATGAGGTTCCCAACCTTCCTGTGTGGGAGCATCATTACATCACTGGTGGGGGATGGGGCAGGATTCTGCAATAATGGGGCAATGTCCCCACTCCAGCGTGAAAACACGGGCTAAAAGTCCAGAGTGAGTCGCCCGTGTTTTCACGCTGGAGTGGGGACATTGCCCCATTATTGTAGAATCCTGCCCCCCATGTCTGCGAGCACCTCCGATGCTCTGGTTCCCTCCCACAGTCCAAAGATGTACAGGTTGGGGGGATTCACCAGATGTACAGGTTGGGGGTCCGTGCATGTGCATGGCGGCGGGCGGCTTGCGTCAGCCAGCCCGCGACATGGCGAACCTACACCGCGGGCCGGCACCAAGAAGATAGCCCCTCCCGAGATTGCGCGCGCCCGCGGATCAGTTGTCCCCGATCGATAGCCTGGCAGTCTGTGAGGCCCCTCCGATGAAGGATCCTCCCCGCCCCCCACCAGGGCGACCGCAACCGCCACGCCGAGTTGCCGACGGTGGGACCATGAGAGATCCATGCCGTCGGGAACTTGGCCAGTTACTCTTGGAGAATCGCTGCGGGGGTCATTCTGCCCCCCCAACACCAATCGCGATTTTGGCTCAAAGAATCCCGTCCGGGGAGAACGTGCAGACTCCACACAGACAGTCACTCTAGGTTGGAATTGAACCCAGGCCCCTGGCACTGAGGCAGCAGTGCTAACCACTGTGCCAACGTGCTGCCCCAAAGAATGGCAGACTGCCGTGTGCAGTGCCTGATTTGGATGTGTCTGAAGCCTTAGAGCTCGACTTCCCTGTGTCTTCCTACAAGTGGTCTTGGAGGTTTAGCCTAGCAGGAGAGTGTAGCTACGTCATATACCCTAGACTGGCTGAGCGGTCCTCTTCGAGGGGGGGTTATCCTCTTCAATCGACTGTTGAGCTTTGGGAGGGACACATATGGAGCTGTGAGGGAAGGGAGACATCTGCCTAGCCAGCCAGATCAGCCGAATCAACCCTAGAAATCAATGTGGTGACAGATGTCCCAGCAAGATCACCCTCACACCTATCCTTCCTTAACATCATGGGGCGGGATTCTCCCTTGCCCTACACTGAAATCAGGAAAGGGGATTGGGCAGAGAATAGCTCCTCACTCTGAAATCGCAGCAGGTGCCGGTTTAGCGCCGAATCGCGACACTCCGCCGCCTCCAAATCGGCATCAATGCAGTTACAATTGTGTTTGCATCTCATTATCGGGCCCACCCGCGATGCTCCGCCTCAATGGGCCGAGTTCCCGACGGCGCAAGCCACGTGTGGTCTCAACAGTCGCGAACCTGGCGTGGTGGCTGCGGAGAGAGGGCGTACGGACTGTATGCAGCACCGCCATACATCGCCGACATATGCCGCTGGCCGGAGGCTTCTGCCAGGGCTGAGGGGAGTAGTTGGGGATGGCAGGGACGTGGTCCAGCACAACCGGCGCCATCTTTTCCGGTGTGATGGGGTGTAAGTTTACGCGCGGCTGCAGCTTGTCAGCCCTGCGCTTATCCAGCACTGACCTCGCAATTCTCCTACCGTTTTTCACATGTTTTGCCAGTGTTTCATGCAGCGCCGGTGCGAGACCCTCACCGGTCGCGGAATTGGTGCGGGCATGGCACCGATTTTTTTGTCGTGGAACTCCATGGGTCCTCTGTTGGCATCAGCACTTAGCCGCAGGTGCAGAGAATCCAGCCTCTTGTATCCGAGAATATTTAACATCCAGCCCTGCTCTTATTTTACCGGTTCTCTGTAATCACTACAACATCATGGGCAAAATTCTCCCGAAACGGCGCGATGTCCGCCGACTGGCGCCCAAAACGGCGCCAATCAGACGGGCATCGTGCCGCCCCAAAGGTGCGGAATGCTCCGCATCTTTGGGGGCCGAGCCCCAACATTGAGGGGCTAGGCCGGCGGCAGAGGAATTTCCGCCCCGCCAGCTGGCGGAAACGGCCTTTGTTGCCCCGCCAGCTGGAGCGGAAATGACATCCCCGGGTGGCGCATGCGCGGGAGCGTCAGCGGCCGCTGACAGTTTCCCACGCATGCGCAGTGGAGGGAGTCTCTTCCGCCTCCGCCATGGTGGAGACCGTTGCGGCGGCGGAAGGGAAAGAGTGCCCCCACGGCACAGGCCCGCCCGCGGATCGGTGGGCCCCGATCGCGGGCCAGGCCACCGTGGGGGCACCCCCCGGGGCCAGATCGCCCCGCGCCCCCCCCAGGACCCCGGAGCCCGCCCACGCCGCCTTGTCCCGCCGTTCAAAAGGTGGTTTAATCCACGCCGGCGGGACAGGCAATTTATCGGCGGGACTTCGGCCCATCCGGGCCGGAGAATCGAGCGGGGGGTCGGAGAATGACACCCCTGGTTTCCACATGGCAACTGGTGCCTGTAGTTTACCAATCTTATTTACCATACGCCATGCATTCACATACATGTACAGTAACCTTGATTTATACTTTAATACTTTCTCCCTTACTCCCACCCCAACTAATAATTTACTATTCCCTACTCTAGTGCTATTATTCTATGCACCATGGTCAACTCTCTCATCTTATCTCCTGGTTCCCACACACGTGCCAAGTTAGTTTAAATCCTCCTCAATAACAAATTGCCTCACAATGCAATCAATCCCAACTTTATGTAGTTGTAACCCATCGGCTTGTACAGGTTGCATCTTCCCCAGAACATGTCCCAGTGCCCCAAGAATCTAAAGTCCTCCCTCATGCACCATCTTTCCAGCTCTACATTCATCTGCTTTATCCTCCTATTTCTATACTTAGTTGTATGTGGGACTGGGACTAATCTGGAGATTACTACTTTTGAGATTCTTCTGCTAATTTCCTACCCAGCTCTCTAAATCTTGACCACAAGTTCGGCACAGTGGTTAGCACTGCTGTCTCACAGCTCCAGGGTCCTAGGTGACTGTGTGGAGTTTGCACTTTCTCCCCATGTCTGTGTTGGTTTTCTCCGGGTGCTCCGGTTTCCTCCCGCAGTCCAAAGATGTGCTTGTTAGGTACTTTGGCCATGCTAAATAGCCCCTTAGTGTTCAAAAGGTTAGGTGGGGTTGCTGGGTTAATGGGTTACGGGGATAGGGTGGCGGCATGGTCTTAAGTATGGTGCTCTTTCCAAGGACTGGTGCAGACTCAATGTGCCGAATGGCCTCCTTCTGCACTGTAAATTATATCTATCAATAAAGACCACATCCTTCTTTCTGCCTACGTTATTGGTTGATGTGGAACATGATTGTTGGCTGTTTATCCTCCCCCCCCCTCAGGATGTCCTGCAGCTGCTCAGTGACATCCTTCATCCTGGCACTGGAGAGGCAACACACTGTGCTCTTTTACCTGAATCACAAGACGCGAGTACGTTCCTTGTATTGGACAAATGATCAAACAACCAGTATGTTAGTTCAATTATTGTTTATTATTAAACACAGGCTTTGTTCTATGCGTAATAATCGACACGCAGCTACTTATTAAACTACACCTAACAACTAAAATGACCTTTACTTAACTTCCAAGTGACAGGCTCTGTGCAGGTTAGATAAGGTCTTTATCTGGATCCTCTTGTGTGTTAGCTGGAAGCCTTCAGGTTCGTCTCAGCTGCGGCTCATCCTTCAGGTAGCGATCGCGGGTCCTTGAACTTGACTAGTTGATATGCTGCAGTTGGTAGGAGCAGAGGCCGGTCCCAAAAGAGGCCGAATACTGGTTGCACAGTTCTTCTTATCCCCTAATCTTTCACGCTCTTTTGGGCGGTCCCAACTCGGGATCCAATGGATCAATAGGGTTTCAATCACCCTGATCGATTCTGGCCAATTAGGGGTGGGTACCTCGATGGATTGGGCGGGTCTTAGCTGCTATTGTCCAAGGCACATATGCACTCCCATACAAGGAATATAGGCGCCCCTGAGTCTGCTACTGTTGCTACGTTTCGATCTGCGTCCCATTGTCCCGGGGAAACCAGTGATTGACCTTTAGCAGGTGTGAGTTTCAGTTAGGTCTGGTTTTCTTCTGCACAATACACAGGGGCTGTGTACCGTTTGTGTCCCAACCTGACCATAATTCCCATTATCCTTTGCGGGCGGCCATTTTAGATGGCCACAACACAATATTGGATTAATGTCTGTGGCCACAGAAACCCCTGCCTGTTGCCATAGATATTAAACATCCTGGACAGGATTCTCCCTTCTGACGGCAGAGTGTTGGCACTGTTGTTAAAACCGGAGATCCTCTGCCGCACAGAGGGCCAGCATGGCACTGGAGTGACTCCGCCGCTCCAGCTGCCAATACAGGCACCAAATGGGCACCGCGGGTCTGCACATGCGCGCTACGGCGGGCACGCATACGCGGTAGCTTCCTTCTCTGCGCCGGCCCTGACGCAACATGGCATAGGGCTACAGGGGCTGGCATGGAGTAAAAGAGCCCCCCACCAGGAGAGGCCGGGCCGCCAATCGGTAGGCCCCGATCGCAGGCCAGGCCGCAGTGGACGCCCCCCTTCCCCCCCCCCCCCGGGGTGGGAACCCCCCTCCCTCCCCCCTCTCCCCCCTCCCTTCCCCCTCCCCCCCCAAACCAAGCCACCCCCCCCCCCCCCCGCAGGATGGGCGCCGAGGTCTCGCAGGGTAAAACCACATGTGAACGACACCGGCGGGACTTGGGCTTTCTTGGCGGCCACTCTGCCCATCCTGGGCGGAAAGTCTCCGGGAGGGGGCGGGTAGAGCGACCCCTGACCGCCGGCGCGCCGGCTCCAATTGCAGACCGGCGTTGCGTGAATTGCGCCCAGCCCGTCGATTCTCCAACCCGGCCCCTGGGTCAGAGAATCCGCCCCCTATCTCAATTGTTCTTTTAGTCTTCTTTCTGCCCCCCTGTACAGCTGAGCCTCCCTTGGTGCCATGGCTGCACTCTCCAAATGAACCATCACTCTCATTGGTATTCATAACTGATACTAATTGGAAAGTGCGATGCACTCAGGGGACCCTGAACTACCTACCTGTCAGGTAAGGTGATGCAGTGGCAGAACTCTTGCTTGAGTCAAGTCCCACTCTTGATCAAGTCGCACTGTGGAGACTGAAGCACAAAATTTGAGGGAGTGCTGCAGTGTTGGATGGTGCAAGGGGCAATTTAGCAAGGCCAATCCACCTAACCTGCACATCGTTGGGTAGACACTGGGCGAATGTGTAAACTCCACACGAACAGTGACCCAGGGCTGAAATCAATCCCGGGTCCTTGGCGCCATGGGACAGCAGTGCTTCACTGTGCCACCGTGCCGCCCACATTGTGGTAACTGTTGCTCCGTTTCTCTTTCTTCCTTGTCTTTCTCGACTTTGTGTATTCTACAGTAAGTAGTCTGACCTCAACAGGCGTTGAACTTGAGACGGAACACTCCCAACACCCTTGTGTTAGAAAAGGGAAATGAGCCAAAGGTTGCAGTCATTCCTTTAAGGAAATGTATGTTTCTCAGATGAGGATCTGCTGTGATGTCTCTTATGATAAAACTCCAACACAGCCCCCCCCCCCCCCCCCCCCCCCCCCCCCACCACCACCCCCCCAGTGTCACTAACTGGAATTCTATATGAAGAAAAGCAAGATCGCACCTCTTCTGCTTAATCTTATTATGTTCTGGATCCAACTAGTGGTTAGGAAAACCATAAGGACCATGATTTGACTTGCTGAAAGAGTCTCATCCATTGCCTGCTAGGCCTTGAGGAGAGCAGGAGACATTCCTTCATCTTTACCTTTGATTGCTGAGCATGCAAGCTTTGACAGCACTCACGTCTAGCTTTCTAGCTACAAGATGTGACAGTGTACAGCCCATTGGAAGTATAGATGTGGATGTTGGACAAGGAAACATTGAGGTCTCTGTCATATGTGAATAGTTGCAAGTTCTCACGATCAAAGCTCATACAAGGAAATGTATCATTTGGGTGAAGTACCTGAGGGTAACTGTAAGAGCAGTCATAAAAAGAGAAGATTGTATAAAAAGAAATGAAGCCTCTATTCACAAAGCTTTTACAGATCCATAAAAATGTGTTTTCCATATGCTCTCCACAAATGAAAATGCATTTTACAGATCTATAAAAGCTTTACAACGAGGACTTGAGCTCGATTTCCTTGTTATCAAGGATTTGCTTTGACCTGAATTCTATTGGAGTTGTTCTGCCTGCAGTTTTACTGTTAATTGCTTCATTATTAATTTTTGTTGGGCAGAAAGTCCTGATACATGCCATCATGGGGGGGCACGGTAGCACAGTTGCTTCACAGCTCTAGGGTCCCAGGTTCAATTCCCGGCTTGGGTCACTGTCTGTGCGGAGTCTGCACATTCTCCCCGTGTCTGCATGTGTTTCCACCTGGTGCTCCGGTTTCCTCCCACCGTCCAAAGATGTGCTGGTTAGGTGGATTGGCCATGCTAAATTTCCCTTAGTGTCCAAACAGGTTAGGTGGGGTTACTGGGTTACAGGGATAGGGTGGAGGTGTGGGCTTAAGTAGGGTGCTCTTTCCAAGGGCCAGTGCACTCGATGGGCCGAATGGCCTCCTTCTGCACTGTAAATTCTATGATTCTATGATCATCAACTCGAGACTTGATTTCACCACTCCTGACCCTAAATGAACAGCAAATCATCCAGAACTCTGTCATTGCATCCTATTATGAAGATAGTCCTCTTCACTTAATATCTCCTGACCTGACTTCATCTTTCCTCTGCAACCTCCTGAGTCTTACATCTTGCCTCATATGCTCCATGCTTCTAGCCCTGTTTGGTTGTGTGTCTCTCAGTCCCTCTGCTCCACCAGAGGCAGAAGCTTCAGTCATCCCAGGCCTGCACACTGGAACTGTCTCCTGAAACCCACTTTCAAAAGCATACTCAAGATCGATCTCTTCCTCCAATCCACTCGACTTACCCCCAATGACTTTTGGCTCTTTTGTTCGTCAACATCTTCCTCTACCTTTAAAAATATTCATTGACCCTGCCTTCACCACTCTCTGGGAAAGCGAGCTCCAAAGGTTCACATCCCTCAGAGAAGAACATTCTTCTCATCTCGTCTTAAATGAGAGACCCTATATTATTTAAACTGTGTCCTCCAGGTAATTATTGGTATAAGCTTGTGTTAAACAGAGGGTGAATATCTTCCTCTTGACTCAACTTCCTTGGCAGGTGTGGCGACTGGGGGATTTTCACAGTAGCTTCATAGCGGTGTTGGTGTGGGCCTACTTGTGACACCAATAAAAGAAAAAAAATGTTTTTAGAAAAATCTATCTCTTCAATCTTACCATTGACTATCTCAGCCAACTGTCCTCCCAGTTCTTAGATAAAAGCAAATTAATGGGGATGCTGGAATCTGAAACAAAAACAGAAAATATTGGACAATCACAGCAGGTCTGACAGCGTCTGTGGAGCGAGACGGGAGCCTGGATGACTCTTTGTCAAAGCTTTGACAAAGCTCCCTTCTCGCTCCACAGATGCTGTTACACCTGCTGAGATTGTCCAGTATTTTCGGTTTTTGCTCCCAAGTCTTAATTGGCTTCCAATTTCTATTTCTCTTGCAAAGCATCGAGGAACACTTTGTTCTGTTCAAGGAGGTAAATAACCATTAGGTGCTATTGAAGGTCTCACAAGCTGCCTAAATATGTACATATCTTGAGAGGAATTTCAAAACATGAAATGATTTGTGGTGTTAACTTCAACAATTGCCTCGATATGCTTACAGATCTACATCATATACCCTGACCTATTTAGCCTTTGAACTCGAGGATGTAAGATCCTCCTCCACATCTGTGTTCGACCGTATGATCAATGAGGAGATGACTGGATACCAATCCCGTCCTCACCGGATTGAGGACAGGGAGGCAATGGAAAGTTTTCTCAAGGTGTCGCTCTTGTCTACACATAGTGAACAGTCACAATTGGAAATATTCACATACCTATGTTCTTATCCCAGGAATGGTGCTGGATGACAAAGATTGGCAGTGACTAAAAGGCACAGCATTTCAAAATGGATTACAATAATGAAGACTGAATGAAAACATAGTAAAGAATTTTGACATCCAAATATTCCTTATGGATTAATATCTGATCAGCTAAACTGACAGTTCTCTAATCACAATACTGAATTGAAGACTGGCATTTATTTTATGAAACACAAAATCAGTTCCAGATGCTTCCATAGCCTACGTTTTATATGTCAGTCAAATGGATTCATTCTTATTAAATCCCTGGATCTTTCAATCTGGATAAAAGCACAGAATGCAGGAAACACATGCATATTGTTCTAACTTTCCAATTCTGCAGCAGTTGCTGATTGCATACATTTTCTTTCTCATTAAAGCAAACGGTTCATCGCAAGTAGGGGAGATGTTAATTTCCTCTCTGCCAATGTTTTCAGGCTTGTTTATGTGGGAACCCAAGTGTAACTAAAGAAAGGTTCCCACAGCCTGTGGTAAGAGATCTTGGTGGGGTGACAGAGAGCTGTGTTGCTTAAAGAGGCAGCCTAACATATCAAAACCCCAAGGTTTAATTATCATGTGCAGCCTAGTGTAGCATCAGAAGGCCACAGTGGTATGAGAAGATTTCCAGATTGATGACCCACAAAGGGGTGATGCAGATGGTAAAAAATACAAAACCTTTGCAATAAAAGCTGTGTCTGACACCAAAGCCCTTCTAATTTGATATTTTAGCCTTTTATGTTGTTAACTAATAATATTTATTAAATGCTGATTGAAATCCCACATGGGACAATTCTAAGAATTATACAGCATGACCTTATTCATCTTGTATTTGAAAACTTAATGTTATATGAGAAATATATGGGGAAAAATCCAGTTCAAAGAATTGAAAGTGAGAAGCGTTTGGGGCTAAGTTGGGTAGCCCCCGAGAATGGACACGGGGATTGTGATGAGTGATTACTCCGTAGCCGGTCAGTGTTATGCAGACAGCATGCTAACTTTGCGCTGTCTACTTATTTGAATGATTGCTGTGTGCAGTCAGTACAAACCTCTCTGTTCACAGGCTGCACTCATCAGCAGGGGGCCCAAAATCGTAACTTCCTCGCACCAGTTGAAGCTAACCCGCACTGCTTAATGTTAGCCGGCACCTATTAAAGGGGAGATGCGATGTGGCTGGAGCAGGAGCTGGGATTCAGGCAGGAAATTAGTCTGACCGGGGAAAGAATGAGGAATAGCACAATATGGGACAGTCCGGGCTTCAAGGTTTCTGAGCGTTGCACTGGTTACCATAGCGTGTGAGGTGGAAAAGATAGCTATGGAGGGCAGTGCCAGAACCCAGTGCTGCAAGAATTGTAATGACCTCCCACAGATGGTCAAAGTCAGTGCTTGCATCTTCTAATGTCACATTCTAGCAACTGCCTCAGACATCCACCTTTCACATTTATCAGGATATTAGGGCTGACCTGGCCAAGCGCCGGGCCGAATCTAACAAAATGATGGCCGCGCTGTACAGAGACGGCGTGAGGTTTGGAATGTTGTATCCAAGCTCTGGGTCACGTATCAAGGCAGGGAGCACTTTTTCACAGTCCCTGCGGATGCAGACAAGTTTGTCGTAGAGAACAGACTGGAGAAGCAGCAGCAGGAGCAGCGATGAAGAGCCTGCAGAATGAGACTCTTTTTTTAAATTTAGAGTACCCAATTTTCCTGCCCCCAATTAAGGGACAATTTAGCATGGCCAATCCACCTAACCTGCACATCTTTGGATTGTGGGGGGTGAAACCCACACAGACAACCCCGGTAACTATAGACCAGTGAGCCTTACTTCTGTTGTGGGCAAAATCTTGGAAAGGTTTATAAGAGATAGGGTGTATAATCAACTGGAAAGGAATCATTTGATTAGAGATAGTCAACACGGTTTTGTGAAGGGTAGGTCGTGCCTCACAAACCTTATTGAGTTCTTTGAGAAGGTGACCAAACAGGTGGATGAGGGTAAAGCAGTTGATGTGGTGTATATGGATTTCAGTAAAGCGTTTGATAAGGTTCCCCACGGTAGGCTACTGCAGAAAATACAGAGGCATGGGATTCAGGGTGATTTAGCAGTTTGGATCAGAAATTGGCTAGCTGGAAGAAGACAAATGGTGGTGGTTGATGGGAAGTGTTCAGACTGGAGTCCAGTTACCAGTGGTGTACCACAAGGAACTGTTTTGGGGCCACTGCTGTTTGTCATTTTTATAAATGACCTGGAGGAGGGCGTAGAAGGATGGGTGAGTAAATTTGCAGATGGCACTAAAGTCGGTGGAGTTGTGGACAGTGCGGAAGGATGTTACAAGTTACAGAGGGACATAGATAAGCTGCAGCGCTGGGCTGAGAGGTGGTAAATGGAGTTTAATGCAGAAAAGTGTGAAGTGATTCATTTTGGAAGGAATAACAGGAAGACAGAGTACTGGGCTAATGGTAAGATTCTTGGCAGTGTGGATGAGCAGAGAGATCTCGGTGTCCATGTACATAGATCCCTGAAAGTTGCCACCCAGGTTGAGAGGGTTGTTAAGAAGGCGTACGGTGTGTTAGCTTTTATTGGTAGAGGGATTGAGTTTCGGAGCCATGAGGTCATGTTGCAGCTGTACAAAACTCTGGTGCGGCCGCATTTGGAGTATTGCGTGCAATTCTGGTCGCCGCATTATAGGAAGGATGTGGAAGCATTGGAAAGGGTGCAGAGGAGATTTACCAGAATGTTGCCTGATATGGAGGGAAGATCTTATGAGGAAAGGCTGACGGACTTGAGGCTGTTTTCATTAGAGAGATTAGAGAGGTTAAGAGGTGACTTAATTGAGGCATACAAGATGGTCAGAGGATTGGATAGGGTGGACAGTGAGAGCCTTTTTCCTCGGATGGTGATGTCCAGCACGAGGGGACATAGCTTTAAATTGAGGGGAGATAGATATAAGACAGATGTCAGAGGTAGGTTCTTTACTCAGAGAGTAGTAAGGGTGTGGAATGCCCTGCCTGCAACAGTAGTGGACTCGCCAACACTAAGGGCATTTAAATGGTCATTGGATAGACATATGGACGACAAGGGAATAGTGTAGATGGGCTTTAGAGTGGTTTCACAGGTCGGCGCAACATCGAGGGCCGAAGGGCCTGTACGGCGCTGTAATGTTCTATGTTCTCTGACACGGGGAGAATGTGCAAACTCCACATGGACAGTGACCCAGGGCCGGGATTCAAAACCGGATCCTCAGCGCTGTAGTCCCAGTGCTAACCACTGCGCCACTGTGCCACTCATAGAATGAGACTCTTACAGTCGAGTGGTTAAAAAAAAAGTTTTTTCCCTTTGCATTCTGTACAGCCAACAGTAAACCATCGCCACAGGGAGAACACTGTCTCATTTTGGAGAGGAGAGCGGTAAGAGAGGGAAACATGAGCAAAGCACAGGGGAAGGTGAGGGAAATGGTAGACAGGGAGCCCAAAGATTTGGGCCATGGGAGGATGTGCAACAAGCGCTGGGAGGGGGGCCGCCACATCAGCGAGGTAGCTAGCACCAGGATTCATGCAGGAGAGAGAGGCTGCAGGGGAAAGGGGGAAGCGTCTGACAAGGGGGGAGTGCAGACAATGGGTACGGAAAGATAGGGGAAGAAACAGGTGGAAGGGGGAAGAGGGTGAGTAGCTACAGGGTAGTAGGGGAATGAGATGGGTGAGGGGAGAGAAGATACCTTAAGGGAGGGATAGGTGAAGAAGGAAGGAGGGCATTAGGCTGGCTACAATAGGCCACACGTGGCGACTTGGAACAAAATGATGCCGCAAGCAACCACTTTGGAGGGTCTCCGGACAATGGGAAACCCCGATTGGCGATCATGTTGGGTGCCCCCTGACAGCACGGTGGTGCAGTGGTTAGTACTGGGACTACGGCATTGAGGACCTGTTCAAATCCTGGCCCTGGGTCACTGTCCGTGTGGAGTTTGCACATTTTCCCAATGTCTGCATGGGTTTCACACCCACAACGCAAAGATGTGCTGGTTATGTGGATTGGCCACGCTAAATTGCCCCTTAATTGGGAAAAAAAAATTAAAATAATTGGGTACTCTAAATTTTGTTTTTAAATGTTGGGTGTCCCCTGGACAAAGGGAAACCCTGGAGTGCAGGGGCCCGTTCTCGTAGTGAGAACAGTGACCATGGCCATCTTGGACAGGCCCCTAACAAAGGGAAACCCTGTAGTGCAGGGGTGCGTCCAATAGGTAACGATGGTTTATCCCACAGGAGCAGGGGGACAAAAGCCCCATCCATCAGGATAATCACCTGGAACGTCAGGGGACTTAATGGCCCAGTAAAAAGATCCAGAGTCTTCGCCCACCTGAAAAGTATGAAAGCTGACAGTTTTCCTCCAAGAGTCATACCTGAGGGAGAAGGACCGAAAGTGGGTAAGGAAGGGCTGGATGGGACAGACTTACCATTCCTGCTATGGGACGACGGCCAAGGGGTTGCCATTCTGCTAAATAAGAGGACGATGTTCACTTAGCTAGCACCAGGATTCATGCAGGAGAGACGGTTATGGACCCATAAGGACGGTAGGTCATGGTCAGCAGTGTGCGAGACGGGGCACCGGTAGTCCTTGTTAAGGTATACACTCCCAACTGGGATGGCACGGAATTCGTAAAGAAGACCATTGCAGAAGTCCCCAACATAGATACGCACTGACTGATCATGGGGGGGGACTTTGACTCCATACGGGGCCCATGGTTGGACAGGTTGATGGGGAAAGACCTGCAGCATGACAAAAGAACTCAACTATCCATGGACCCATCCCACCCAGGGGAGAAGGCGTTCTCCTTCTTCTCCCAAGTACATAATGTCTACTCACGGATCGACTTCTTTGTAGTGGGGAAATCGATGCTTCCAGGGCTGGTAAGAGCGGAATATTCCGACCACGCTGCACACTATATAGATGTGAGGTTGGAGATGGGCCATACGAGCGTCCGGATAAATACCACCAACTCTAGCTACTTCCAGCTTCACAGAGGCACAAGGCAGAGATGCCCGTTATCCCCGCTGCTGCTCGCCCTAACAATCGAACCACTAGCGATAGCGCTTAGGTGACAAAGAATTGGAAAGGGATCTGGAGAGGACACAGAGAGCACAGAGTCTCGCTCTATGTGGATGACCTGCTCCTCTACATCTCGGACCTGCAAAGCAGCATGAAAAGAATCATGGCGCTCCTGAAAGAGTTTGGAGCCTTCTCGGGCTACAAAACTTAACCTGAGCAAAAGCGAGATTTTCCAGGTAAACCTGCAAGGGCGAGGGACAGAGCTGGAGGGGCTGCCATTCAAACAGACCCAACACAAATTCCACTACCTGGGGATCCAAATCGCTCATGACTGGACAGCGGTCCACAAGTGGAACCTGACCAGCCTGATGGAGGAAGTGAAAAAGGACCTTCACAGATTGAAAACATTCCCACTCTCTCGCGGGGACGATCAAAGTGACTGTACTGCCCTGGTTCCTCTTCCTGTTTAGTTCTATCCCGATCTACATCCCCAAGACCATTTTCAATTCACTGGACAAACTGATTAGGGCGTTTGTATGTGGGGCTGGGGGGAAAATGCAAGGATCCCAAAGAGATTACTGCAGAGAACAAGATTCATGGGGGCCCTAGCCCTCCCAAACCTACAATATCACCACTGGGCAGTGACCACAGAGAGAGTAAAGGGGTGGATAAAGGAGCCAGAAGCTGAGTGGGTGTTAATGGTGGAGGGGTTCTGTAGAGGGACCTTCCTTCGCGCCCTAGCCATGACAGCACCTAATAAATATTCAATGAGCCCAGTGGCTAGATTCACAGTATAAACGTGATCCCCTACAGTGCAGACTTTGTTTGCACTGAGTGCTGAATTTGGTGCATTTGAATGCTATAGTGAGAGTTTGGTGACTGAGGGAGTTAGGTGAGGAGGGAGTAAGGTGCTCCTTTCATTTTGTTTCCTACATTTCCGCAAAGAGTGAGAAGAGAGCCAGGAGTTTAGAGAGAGTGCAGCTGACTGGGAGCAGAGTCGGAGGGCGGAGGTCCAGTTGGTCCACAGGGCAGCTACATTCTGTAAGGTAAGAGGGGATGGAGGCTAGGCCAGTTGCATGCTCCTCCTGTAGGATGTGGGTGGTGAGGGATACCACCGGTGTCCCCGCTGACTATACCTGCGGGAAGTGCACCCAACTCCAGCTCCTCAAAGACCGTGTTAGGGAACTGGAGCTGAAGCTGGATGAACTTCGGATCATCCGGGAGGCAGAGGGGGTGATAGAGAAGAGTTACAGGGAGGTAACCACACCCAAGGTACAGGATAAGAATAGCTGGGTTACAGTCAGGGGGAAAAAAAAAACAGGCAGACAGTGCAGGGATCCCTCGTGGCCGTTCCCCTTCAAAACAAGTATACCGTTTTGGATGCTGTTGGGGGGGATGACCTACCGGGGGAAGGCCCTAGCGGCCAGGTCTCTGGCACTGAGTCTGGCTCTGGGGCTCAGAAGGGAAGGGGGGAGAATAGAAAAGCAATAGTTGTAGGAGATTCAATGGTTAGGGGAATAGATAGGAGATTCTGTGGTCGCGAGCGAGACTCCTGGAAGGTATGTTGCCTCCCGGGTGCCAGGGCCAGGGATGTCTCGGATCATGTCTTCATGATCCTTAAGGGGGAGGGGGAGCAGCCAGAAGTCGTGGTGCGCATTGGTACCAACGACATAGGTAGGAAAAGGGGTGTGGAGGTAATAAACGAGTTTAGGGAGTTAGGCTGGAAGTTAAAAGCCAGGACAGACAGAGTTGTCATCTGTGGTTTGTTGCCGGTGCCACCTGATAGCGAGGCTAGGAATAGGGAGGGAGTGCAGCTGAACACGTGGCTGCAGGAATGGTGTAGGAGGGAGGGCTTCAGGTATTTGGATAATTGGAGCGCATTCTGGGGAAGGTGGGACCTGTACAAGCAGGACGGGTTGCATCTGAACCAGAGGGGCACCAATATCCTGGAGGGAGGTTTTCTAGTACTCTTCGGGAGGGTTTAAACTAATTTGGCAGGGGAATGGGAACAGGATTTGTAGCCCAGCAACTAAGGTAGCCGATATTCAGGATGCCAAAGCGTGTAATGAGGCAGTGGGAAAGGGAACACTAACAAAGGAGAGTACTTGCAGGCACGGAGATGGGTTGAAGTGTGTATACTTCAACGCAAGAAGCATCAGGAATAAGGTGGGTGAACTTAAGACATGGATCGGTACTTGGGACTACGATGTGGTGGCCATCACAGAAACTTGGATAGAAGAGGGGCAGAAATGGTTGTTGGAGGTCCCTGGTTATAGATGTTTCAATAAGATTAGGGAGGGTGGTAAAGGAGGTGGGGGGGGGGGTGGCATTGTTAATTAGAGATAGTATAACAGCTGCAGAAAGGCAGTTCGAGGAGTATCAGCTGACTGAGGTAGTATGGGTTGAAGTCAGAAATAGGAAAGGAGCAGTCACCTTGTTAGGAGTTTTCTATAGGCCCCCCAATAGTAGCAGAGATGTGGAGGAACAGATTGGGAAACAGATTTTGGAAAGGTGCAGAAGTCACAGGGTAGTAGTCATGGGTGACTTCAACTTCCCAAACATTGAGTGGAAACTCTTTAGATCAAATAGTTTGGATGGGGTGGTGTTTGTGCAGTGTGTCCAGGAAGCTTTTCTAACACAGTATTTAGATTGTCCGACCAGGGGAGGGGCAATATTGGATTTAGTACTTGGTAATGAACCAGGGCAAGTGATAGATTTGTTAGTGGGGGGAGCATTTTGGAGATAGTGACCACAATTCTGTGACTTTCACTTGAGTAATGGAGAGGGATAGGTGCGTGCAATAGGTCAAAGTTTATAATTGGGGGAAGGGTAAATACGATGTTGTCAGACAAGAATTGAAGTGCATAAGTTGGGAACATAGGCTGGCAGGGAAGGACACAAGTGAAATGTGGAACTTGTTCAAGGAACAGGTACTACGTGTCCTTGATATGTATGTCCCTGTCAGGCAGGGAAGAGATGGTCGAGTGAGGGAACCATGGTTGCAAGAGAGGTTGAATGTCTTGTTAAGAGGAAAAAGGAGACTTATGTAAGGCTGAGGAAACAAGGTTCAGACAGGGCGTTGGAGGGATACAAAATAGCTAGGAGGGAACTGAAGAAAGGGATTAGGAGAGCTAAGAGAGGGCATGAACAATCTTTGGCGGGTAGGATCAAGGAAAACCCCAAGGCCTTTTACACATATGTGAGAAATATGAGAATGACTAGAGCGAGGGTAGGTCCGATCAAGGACAGTAGCGGGAGATTGTGTATTGAGTCTGAAGAGATAGGAGAGGTCTTGAACGAGTACTTTTCTTCAGTATTTACAAATGAGAGGGGCCATTTTGTTGGAGAGGACAGTGTGAAACAAACTGGTAAGCTCGAGGAAATACTTGTTAGGAAGGAAGATGTGTTGGGCATTTTGAAAAACTTGATAGACAAGTCCCCCGGGACTGACGGGATATATCCAAGGATTCTATGGGAAGCAAGAGATGAAATTGCAGAGCCGTTGGCAATGATCTTTTCGTCCTCACTGTCAACAGGGGTGGTACCAGGGGATTGGAGAGTGGTGAATGTCGTGCCCCTGTTCAAAAAGGGGACTAGGGATAACACTGGGAATTACAGGCCAGTTAGTCTTACTTCGGTGGTAGGCAAAGTTATGGAAAGGGTGCTGAAGTATAGGATTTCTGAGAATCTGGAAAGACACAGCTTGATTAAGGATAGTCAGCACGGATTTGTGAGGGGTAGGTCTTGCCTTCCAAGTCTTATTGAATTCTTTGAGGAGGTGACCAAGCATGTGGATGAAGGTAAAGCAGTGGATGTAGTGTACATGGATTTTAGTAAGGCATTTGATAAGGTTCCCCATGGTAGGCTTCTGCAGAAAGTAAGGGGGCATGGGATAGTGGGAAATTTGGCCAGTTGGATAACGAACTGGCTAACCGATAGAAGTCAGAGAGTGGTGGTGGATGGAAAATATTCAGCCTGGATCCCAGTTACATGTGGCGTACCGCAGGGATCAATTCTGGGCCCTCTGCTGTTTGTGATTTTCATTAATGACTTGGATGAGGAAGTTGAAGGGTGGTTCAGTAAATTTGCAGACGATACAAAGATTGGTGGAGTTGTGGATAGTGAGGAGGGCTGTTGTCGGCTGCAAAGAGACATAGATAGGATGCAGAGCTGGGTTGAGAAGTGGCAGATGGAGTTTAACCCTGAAAAGTGTGAGGTTGTCCATTTTTGAAGGACAAATATGAATGCGGAATACAGGGTTAACGGTAGAGTTCTTGGCAATGTGGAGCAGCAGAGAGATCTTGGGGTCTATGTTCATACATCTTTGAAAGTTGCCACTCAAGTGGATAGAGCTGTGAAGAAGGCCTATGGTGTGCTAGCGTTCATTAACAGAGGGATTGAATTTAAGAGCCGTGAGGTGATGATGTAGCTGTACAAAACTTTGGTAAGGCCACATTTGGAGTATTGTGTACAGTTCTGGTCGCCTCATTTTAGGAAGGATGTGGAGCTTTGGAAAAGGTGCAAAGGAGATTTACCAGGATGTTGCCTGGAATGGAGAGTAGGTCTTACGAGGAAAGGTTGAGGGTGCTAGGCATTTTCTCATTAGAACGGAGAAGGATGAGGGGCGACTTGACAGAGGTTTATAAGATGATCAGGGGAATAGATAGAGTAGACAGTCAGAGACGTTTCCCCGGGTGGAACAAACCATTACAAGGGGACATAAATTTAAGGTGAATGGTGGAAGGTATAGGGGGGATGTCAGAGGTAGGTTCTTTACCCAGAGAGTAGTGGGGGCATGGAATGCACTGCCTGTGGAAGTAGTTGAGTCGGAAACATCGGAAACAGAGTAGGTCTTACGAGGAAAGGTTGAGGGTGCTAGGCATTTTCTCATTAGAACGGAGAAGGATGAGGGGCGACTTGACAGAGGTTTATAAGATGATCAGGGGAATAGATAGAGTAGACAGTCAGAGACGTTTCCCCGGGTGGAACAAACCATTACAAGGGGACATAAATTTAAGGTGAATGGTGGAAGGTATAGGGGGGATGTCAGAGGTAGGTTCTTTACCCAGAGAGTAGTGGGGGCATGGAATGCACTGCCTGTGGAAGTAGTTGAGTCGGAAACATTAGGGACCTTCAAGCAGCTATTGGATAGGTACATGGATTACGGTAAAATGATATAGTGTAGATTTATTTGTTCTTAAGGACAGCACGGTAGCATTGTGGATAGCACAATTGCTTCACAGATCCAGGGTCCCAGGTTCGATTCCGGCTTGGGTCACTGTCTGTGCGGAGTCTGCACATCCTCCCCGTGTCTGAGGGGGTTTCCCCCGGGTGCTCCGGTTTCCTCCCACAGTCCAAAGATGTGCAGGTTAGGTGAATTGGCCATGATATATTGCCCTTAGTGTCCACAATTGCCCTTAGTGTTGGGTGGAGGTGTTGACTTTGGGTAGGGTGCTCTTTCCAAGAGCCGGTGCAGACGCAATGGGCCGAATGGCCTCCTTCTGCACTGTAAATTCAATGATAATCTATGATTAATCTAGGACAAAGGTTCGGCACCACATCGTGGGCCGAAGGGCCTGTTCTGTGCTGTATTTTTCTATGTTCTATGTTTAAAACTCCAGTCGTGGATCCAAATGCGACAGCATTTCGGGCTAACCGAGATGTACGACAAAGCCCCCATCTGCAACAATCACAGGTTCGGGCTGGCGACTATGTGCGCCACCTTTGAAAGGTGGAGACAGGATGGGGGGCGCTGATAGTTCAGGATTTTTACAACAACAACAGGCTAACAATGACCTAAGCGCTGACAGAAAGATTCCAGTTGATGGGGGGGGCAACGAACGTAGGTACCAACAAATCAACAATTTCCTACGAGAATCAATGCTAAAAGGCTGGTTTAGCTCAGTGGGCTAGACAGCAGGTTTGTGATGCAGAACAAGGCCAGCAGTGCAGGTTCAATTCCCGTACCAGCTTACCAGAACAGGCACCGGAATGTGGCGACTATGGGCTTTTCACAGTAACTTCATACTTGTGACAATGAAAGGTTATTATTATTAAAGGAATTGTTGGACGTCGGCATCTTAGAGAAAGGGAACTGTGGGGACATGTACGCGGGCGGCAGCAAAGGGGGGCAATACACAACTACATAGAATTACATAGAACATACAGTGCAGAAGGAGGCCATTCGGCCCATCGAGTCTGCACCGACCCACATTAATCCCTCACTTCCACCTTATCCCCGCAACCCAATAACCCCTCCCAACCCTTATGGACACTACGGGTAATTTATCATGGCCAATCCACCTAACCTGCACGTCTTTGGACTGTGGGAGGAAACCGGAGCACCCGGAGGAAACCCACGCGGACACGGGGAGAACGTGCAAACTCCGCACAGACAGTGACCCAGCGGGGAATCGAACCTGGGACCCTGGCGCTGTGAAGCCACAGTGCTAACCACTTGTGCTACCGTGCTGCGACGTGCTCGTCCGAACTGGACGAGATGAGGGAGAAGTGGGACGAGGACTTGAGGTTTGAAATAGGGTGGGGACTCTGTGTGAAGCACTGCACAGGGTCAACTCCATCTCCACTTGTGCAAGCCTGCTAAGCCTAATGCAGCTAAAAGTGGTACACAGAGCCCAGTTAACCAGAACCCGAATGAGCAAGTTCTTCCCGGAGGTGGAGGATAGATGTGAACAGTGCCAAGGCAGCACAGCCAACCATACCCACATGTTTTGGTTTTGCTCCAGACTCGCTGGGTTCTGGACAGTCTTCTTCGAGACAGCGTCCAAGGTGGTGGGGATCAGGGTGGAGTCATGCCTGAGAGTAGCAGTCATCGGCGTATCAGAACAGCCTGATCTCATCATGGGGAGGAGGGCCGACACCCTTGCCTTTGCTTCCCTGATCATCCACCGGAGAATCCTGTTCGGCTGGCGGTCAGCAGCACCACCCAAAGCTGCAGACTGGCTGTCCTACCTATCAGAATCTCTCCAAATGGAGAAAATTAAATTCGCTATCCGAGGGTCGGACTTCCACAAAACATGGGAGCCATTCACCCGACTGCTCCAAGATCTATTTTTAGCCAACAACCAGGAGGCAAAGAACAGGAGGGGTAGCCATGACATAATAAGGAAGATGGGGTGGGGGGGCGGGGGGGAGGGTGTACAACACCCTCAGCCAAAGGCAAAAAAAGACAAAGAGAAAACCAATGGGGAGCGAAATGCAGGGACCACAATTGCCCCAGCAAATACTGTAAGGAGGAAAAAGGAAACTGCAATGTGTGTATGTAAATAGTTGAAGCCGATCTGTGTGTAAATAATTTGCTTTACTTTTTCTTTTTTGTTCTCTCCTTTTTTTCATCTCTTATTGTTCATATTTATATTTGTTTCGTATACCGAAAACGCAATAAAAACATTTAAAAAAATAAAAAATAAATTTAAAAATGGCTGTAATTTTACAGTCAGAAAATATCATCGATATTTCCCAAAGCATAGTGAGTAATAGTTCCACCAGTTGTATCACAAAGCCAAACAGACTAGGAGCTTTTGGAGTTGAGATCCACACACAGGTTTTTATAGCAAGGTTTACTGATTCCAGTCTGGAGTCGGTAAGAACCTTGACAGCGCTGTTGCGTGAGATCAGTTGTGGCACCCTCACTGCTAATCTAACTGAGATTACAAAAGACTGGCATTGCAACTGAGAAAGTATGATCTGTACTATTTATTGTAATATTTACTGATGCCTTTAAACAGTTGACTGTTAGAAAACATCAAAAATATTTTCAAAGTGATTCAAAAACATTAGTCAGTTAATATGATTGCTCCCGCTATCGCTGAATATGAAATGAAGAAACTGTTAGGTGAGTGAAGAGGTACAATTGCAGCAGTGAGTCAAAAATCTGCCTATCTTCTTTCTGCTTTATAGGTACACTAGGGTCAGTGAGGAAAAACAGACATTCTTTGGATCAGACTTGAAGCATCTTTGTTTTCGATCACCCCAGAAAGATATGGGCAGCAACCTGGTTAATTACAGGCTTAACTTTCCAAAGGGTTAGCGAGGTGAAATGGAAGTAGCACTGTTATTTGGCATATCCCAGGTTTGGTTTTGATGGTATCAAACGCAAAGCTAATTGAACAAAATGGGACCAAGCTACTACTCTTGGGGCATTTACATCATAACATGTGTGGCATTGCACCAGTATAATGGCCCAGAGTAATTTGATTGTTGATGTGGGTTCCCAAAAGAAATGTCTTGATTAAACCACTGTGACTTTCTTTTGTGATTTATTTTTCTTGCCACTTCTCTCCAATTCCCTCTTCTCCTGAAGACATTAGAAGTGATTTTCTCTTGCCTCACCGAGGAAGTAAATTGGGCAGGAACAGCCTCAAATTGGGTTTGGTAGCCTTACAGTTCCACTAACCTCTGCTATGTGGCCAGTTCCATTTTGAAAGGAGCCTCTTGCTGCTGGAGTACATGGCTTTCTCAAGCATTAAGGTCTCTCTAATATGTAAGTCTGGGTCTTATGGCAGGAACAAATCTCCTCTTTCCATTTTAAAATGAAGCTGCTGCAGGCTTCAATCGATTCCATGGGCATGGGGCCGGAAAGGCCCAGCAAAGGCAAGGTTGGAAATATTTTTGCATGATTGCTCCTCATGACTTTGCAAAATCAATCAGGGCCACTGTCTCTCTGGAATCCCCCTTACATGATTACCTTTACCCATCCCCAGCCCAACCCTCATCTAACCTTGATGGCAGCTAGAGTAAGCCTCGATCTGCAAGCTGATTTGGGTTGGTCTACAAGTTGCAACCGCAAAAATATGCTGCCTCTTCAATTTAAATACAGGCCTGTAGACTCGTCGCCTCCAAAGTCAAATTGAACAATACTTATACTCTTTGCTCACACATTTAATTTGATTGTGCAATTGTCCAACATAGTGAGAAATGGTATGAGTAGAGCATGCATGTTAAAAAACTGTGGTGCCACTAATTGCTAAGCTGCATTAAAACTATCTCCCTACAGACTGGAAATTAGGGAAGATGAGGAGAAATGAACTTGTGCAGCGCATTGTTATGATCTGATTTGTACAGCCTAAAAGAGCGGTGGAAGCAGATACAACAGTAACTTACAAAAGAGAATAGGAAAAATTCTTTGCGCATTTTTCATGGCAATGGGGAAAGAGCAGGGTAATGGGACTAATTGGATAGATCTTCGAAAGAGCCATCACCGACACATCAGACTGAATGGTTCCTTCTGTGCTGCACCATTCTATGATTCTCTGAAATTGGATACTCAGTGACAATACAATATCAGGTATTCATTGAATATTCCCTTCACATTAACTCCGACCTTTATTGTTAGAACAGCATCACACAATGACCCTGTTGACCGTATGCAGATGTTGGACAACTCCTGGGCATCTGGTGGGTTTGGAAGTCAGGTGAATAACAACAACTTTCAAGTCATAGAGGACCGTTGACCATCCCGGCTGCGAACAAGGTCAGAAAATACCATCAGAGTTTGTCACGTTTACGCAGTCACCAGGAATGACAATAGAACATAGAACATAGAACATAGAACAATACAGCGCAGTACAGGCCCTTCGGCCCACGATGTTGCACCGAAACAAAAGCCATCTAACCTACACTATGCCATTATCATCCATATGTTTATCCAATAAACTTTTAAATGCCCTCAATGTTGGCGAGTTCACTACTGTAGCAGGTAGGGCATTCCACGGCCTCACTACTCTTTGCGTAAAGAACCTACCTCTGACCTCTGTCCTATATCTATTACCCCTCAGTTTAAAGTTATGTCCCCTCGTGCCAGCCATATCCATCCGCGGGAGAAGGCTCTCACTGTCCACCCTATCCAACCCCCTGATCATTTTGTATGCCTCTATTAAGTCTCCTCTTAACCTTCTTCTCTCCAACGAAAACAACCTCAAGTCCATCAGCCTTTCCTCATAAGATTTTCCCTCCATACCAGGCAACATCCTGGTAAATCTCCTCTGCACCCGCTCCCAAGCCTCCACGTCCTTCCTATAATGCGGTGACCAGAACTCTACGCAATACTCCAAATGCGGCCGTACCAGAGTTCTGTACAGCTGCAACATGACCTCCCGACTCCGGAACTCAATCCCTCTACCAATAAAGGCCAACACTCCATAGGCCTTCTTCACAACCCTATCAACCTGGGTGGCAACTTTCAGGGATCTATATACATGGACACCTAGATCCCTCTGCTCATCCACACTTTCAAGAACTTTACCATTAGCCAAATATTCCGCATTCCTGTTATTCCTTCCAAAGTGAATCACCTCACACTTCTCTACATTAAACTCCATTTGCCACCTCTCAGCCCAGCTCTGCAGCTTATCTATATCCCTCTGTAACCTGCTACATCCTTCCACACTATCGACAACACCACCGACTTTAGTATCGTCTGCAAATTTACTCACTCACCCTTCTGCGCCTTCCTCTAGGTCATTGATAAAAATGACAAACAGCAACGGCCCCAGAACAGATCCTTGTGGTACTCCACTTGTGACTGTACTCCATTCTGAACATTTCCCATCAACCACCACCCTCTGTCTTCTTTCAGCTAGCCAATTTCTGATCCACATCTCTAAATCACCCTCAATCCCCAGCCTCCGTATTTTTTGCAATAGCCTACCGTGGGGAACCTTATCAAACGCTTTGCTGAAATCCATATACACCACATCAACTGCTCTACCCTCGTCTACCTGTTCAGTCACCTTCTCAAAGAACTCAATAAGGTTTGTGAGGCATGACCTACCCTTCACAAAGCCATGACAATCTTATTTAGTCTTCATAAAAGACTGTTCCCAACCTCTGGGTAGTTAAACGCATCATCTGCTGGGAGATTCCATGCTTTCAATTATCAGGAGAAAAGACCAACACATTCAACACGTGTTATTTTTCACAAATTGTGTTCTCAATTTTCTCCCAATTTCACCTGAAAGCATATTGGGATGAATTCTCTGCCTCCCCGGCCGTGAGTTTCTCAGTGGTGCGCCATCATGGCAGTGGGATTCTCCATTCCTGCCGCTAGCCAATGGGATTTCCTATTGTACGCACCTCCCACGCTACCAGGAAACCCGCGGGTGGGAGTTCACTGCCGGTGGAACGGAGAATCCTGCTGGCGGAAAATTCACCCCAGTTTCCTGGCTACCAGCAGTGCTCTGGTATCTTGCTGCAACAGCTGTTCCTCATGCTTAAGCCAACACAATGACAAGAGGTGATTCAACTGTTAAAAGGATTTCAGCCGATCCCAATACTGTCCTCATCCATAGCAAGGGCCACTAATGGCAATCAAATGCACAAATCCAGCTGAATCCACTCGTAGTATCCTCTCCATTGCCTGACAGGGATCAACTAACTTAGTAAAGAGCAAGGATGGACTTTGGGAGCTTCTGAGAATATGCAGTCCAGCACCTCATGAATTCATAACTTTGCTCATTATGTCTTTGGGGTGTTTCACAAACATGCAAAGAAAATGGTGCAAGGTTGAAAGAATTACCATTTTCTTCTCCACACTGAGGAAGCTCCACCTTTCTGCTTCACTATTGTTGAATGCAGAAGACTTGCCTAGGGAGCAAAGAGAATTAAACCCAGGTTGTGCAGCTTGTCATTATTGCAGCAGATGTGACCAGAAAGCCTGCAGAGGGCACTATATGCAGAGACTTAGAATTCCTAAAATACATATGCATCTACATCTCACGCAGCATGAATAACTGGGATTCTTGGCAAATATTCAAGAAGTTAGTTTTGTCACAGACCAAATATGTAGGTCGTCCGATGTATCAAGAGATCGTCTGTATTAACCAAGTAAACCAGTTCTGTACAACTTAAATCCTCAAATGTGAAACCTGAATGCGAGGGTAAAAAAAAATGCAATGAGCCACTGAGGTTAATTAACTCTTTTTCCCATCTGGCGAGTTTGTTTTTTTCTGTTTTTATTGCAGCTCTTGAAATTCCAGTGGGTTTCAGGCTAGACGTCTGCAATCAGCAGAATCAGCTATAACCTACTTAAGTGAAAACTCTTTTTAAGAGCACTGCTGTGGAGTGATGGTTCTTCGTGTGTTACTTCCCCAGTTTTAAACAAAATTTGGATGCTTTGCATCTAAGACCAAGATTGATTACACCAGTGGCTGAACTTCACAGTGAATTCAAAGTTGAGGATTCATAAGGTTAAACACAAAATGCCACAGGTTGAATCCCTAATTACAGGGTATTACTTTGCCTTTATATTTGTATAACAGCATTACCCGACTGAATCAGCACAATTGGAGTACAATTAATCATCACCACATGCCCAGGAATCAAACCTGAGACTCCTTGTTGTATGAATTCAAACATCATTAATGCTTTCACTTAAATATGTTTGATTGTTGCATTCGTTTTTTATTCGTTTTTTATTCCTTCTTTACCATTTTTGTTTGCCACTTTCCTAAAGCTGCCAGCACATGTTGGTGCAGCCTCCTGGATTAGCCTGGTGACCATCCTTCATTTCTGAATCTACACAGTAAACATCAGCAGGCTAGGCAGTCAATAAGCCTCAGAGCCAGATCTCCCCCTGTTCTGAGCTGAAATGAGTGCTAACCAGTGGGGTTCTTGAATAGCAATCAGGACTTAAGAACCTAGCTGATTCATCCCCCCCCCCCCCTTACTGGCCACCGCACCTTCCTATGTCAGGAGCTCTGAGATCAATAGATACTCCTATTGCTATCCCAGCTTGGATCAGCTGAACTCAGCTCAGTCTGAGAAGTTGTTATTCTGACACCTTGCTGGTTTGTTTGGTTCGTCAACACCTGAGGACATCACACAACATGGATGAATCATCATCATCAGGCAAACCTTTCTATGTCTGGTTCTATGCTTTTCAAACAGCTGTTCATAAGGGTAGGCACTCTTGCAGAGAAACATGTAGCACCAGCTCTCCTAATTGCTCAGCCGATTAAGATTGGGGATTGTTAGGCCTGACGGGCCAGATTCATACCCAGTATGTGTCGAGGTAGCTGAGCAGTGGTATGATCACTCCACCAATAACGATTGTTATTGGTTAATCACATTTTAACTACACTTGTATGGATGGTGGAAGAGGACAGGATTGAGCTGCACTTTGATCTCTCGGCTGGTCAAGTAAGTTGCTAACATGGACTGTGGAGGTTCATACATGAACAATAGCAACTTGCATGAGATGCTCCAAAGGAACAGTTGCTCAAAAACCATACCCTAGTAATAATTCAATGGATTCTGGGGAGGGAAGGAAATTAGCACAAAAAAAAGGGGAATTTTTTTTGGAAGTTTCAAGTGTCCATTGAAGTGCATCGTCAATGTATTAAACATTAAAGTGGTTGCTATTTGTTTGGTTTATTCCTAAAATACCTTCATTTCACAGTGTGCTGGAAGTATGCTGTACAAACTACCATCAATTTGCCACATAGCAAGCATCAGCATATCCATCACTAAAAATGAAATGGAGACTTGTTCTTTCCCAAAAATGGCAATTTGACATTTTTGTTTCCTATAAATTCTGTAATTAAGTTGTTTTTAAGTCAATTATTTGGACAGAGCAGCATACATTTCATGGTTCAAAAGGAACTGTAAACATGCTTTATTTCCACTGGTGCGTCTGGCATTTGCTATAAATGTCTAGGAATAGTTGAAAGATTGTTCGACATTCTGCAGATCCTTAAAGTGTGCAGCACTCCGGCCCCATCATTCAGTAACAGATGATCACACTCTCTAAGATAAAACCGTTATAAATACCATACGTAAACATCTATCTTAATCAGGATTTCAGAACAAATTTTATCCTCTGAGTGTTGAGTTTCTTAAAAGAAGAGCTACAAACACTGCACTTTGACAAATGTACGTTGTTTGCTTGATTGCAGTCAGCACTGATAGTTAATAATAATCTTTATTATTGTCACAAGTAGGCTTACATTAACACTGCAATGAAGTTACTGTAAAAATCCCCTAGTCGCCACACTCCGGCGCCTGTTCGGATACACTGAGGGAGAATTCAGAATATCCAATTCACCTAACAGCACGTCTTTCAGGGCTTGTGGGAGGAAACCGGAGCACCCGGAGGAAACCCACGCAGACACAGGGAGAATGTGCTGACTCCGCACAGACAGTGACCCAAGCCGGGAATCAAACCTGGGACCCTGGCGCTGTGAAGCAACAGTGCTAACCACTGTGTGACCATTACTCAGAAGATATCTGAAGTCTAGGAGCATTCATTTTGTTCTAAAAATTCCACCTTTCGAGAGAAGAAAGTCATAAACATATATATATATAATCAAAATATTCTTTGACGTTTGAATAAAATAGCCCAGGCAGTGATGTGAGTACTGCAACCTTGCATTGCTTCCAGATTGGTCTGAAATCATGGCACAACAACATCCACTCCTGCCATAACTTTTTACTACAAAAGAAGCCCTGATTCTCCCTGTCCCTGGAGAAACCTAGCAGGGAGGGAAACCAACTGAAGTCTTCCCATTGCTGACAACGCAGCTTATATTTCTCGCAATTTATTTTCCCCTGTAACTAATAATGAAATTATTTGGAAGAAAAAATGCTTCTACTAGAAATGAGTTCCCTTTCTAAAAGCAACTTATTTGTTTAAATTCTAAATATGACAAAAACACATCTTTAAATTTATAAGTAGCTCATTTCTGCCTGACCAGCTAAAGTGCACTGTCAATCATGTCACTGTAAAATGTATAGCGTTTTGCTAAGTGGGTTACTTTCTATTTGGTACTCATCATCTACGTCTTCTGTTGCTAAACCAATAATACATCTTTTTTTCCCTCTAAAACACTCCTTGCTATGCTGAAAAGGTCGTAACTCTCAGTAAAATTTGGATTCTCTTATCAGAGTCTAAAAGCAACCAATACTGATCTAACCAGCATCGCCCATATCCTAGGAAAGAATAAATGAAAAATTTTGTTTTAAGTCTGGAGTTAAATTTAAAAAAATTTCATTTATCTATTCCAGCAGTTATAATTCTCTCGTCCAAAGCTGACTTTTATCCCAATGCATTTGTCTGGCAATTTATTCTGTAGGTAAAATACTGGGGCTGTTACTTATCAGCATCAATTACAGACAGGGAGACAGGATCATTACAGCAGTGAGTTCTCGCAGGCCTTGCTAAATTCAAAATGAGTTGTAAATTATCACTGAGCCATTGCTGATTGGGGCTAGTAAATGTTTGTTGAAAAGTTTGCCAGTCATAGTTAAAGTCTCCACATTTTTTATTATGAGCAATACAATCCATACACCTCAAGATTACCCACAAGCATGTAATGCTACATTTGTGTCATGGAATATGACCCACCATTTCCTGTCATAACAGTTTAATAAACAAAAGCAAAAAAAGGTGCATTCACAAAACCAGAAACAAGAGCAATCATCCAGTTAAAGCACTAAATTAACCACCTCTTTGCTGAATTAATTACAGCTTGCCGAAATTAAATCGCATCCAATCACCTTATGTTCTGTCTATTTTGAGCACTGATATTTTAATCCAGGAAATGAATTTCTTGCCAGTTACCAACATGCATATACACATCAGAACAATCTTTGATATAAAATGTTCCAATCCGTGGTAAGGCTTGCAGCCTTGCTCAGCTTCCACATCAGTCTGAAATGGCCCTACACCATCCACCGTACCCCAATGACAACCCCCAACGCTGACATTTTACCAGAATGCTCTCAGTGGGCACATGCATATTTTGTATCTTCTTTTCTACACAGTCACATATTGCAGCTTTGCTGCTTTCCTGATTGAGTGAAGGGCTTACGTCACCAACTCCTATCTCATGGGGACTGTGCAGACAACAACAACCACCAAAGAAAATTTCTCAGATTCACTAAGTCCATCTGCTGTGTCTACGGTTTTATTTACTGGGAGCTCGCATTAGAAGCCAGTTTCCTTGGCGCTTACCAAATCGAAAAATAAGGACAGGCTAAAGAGCCATCTGCAATCCTCTCTGTATACAATGCTCCAATGTTATGTTTGAGAATCCCATGTGGGTGACGTCAAGCCCACTTTCCCACATTGTAAGCCATCCTGTACCTTCACTCTGCCATGGGCAATTAGGGATGGGCATTAAATGCTGGCCGAGCCAGTGACACCCACATCCTGTAAATTCATTTTTAAAGAACACTCATGTAGATCTTTCGGGGATTAATTTTTTACTAGACAGAAAAAAGACTACAATCCTTCTGGTTTGCCTTGTACCATCTTGACAGTCACATGATACAACAGTAATGCAGCTGTTGACTCAACATAGCAATCAATATCTATTAGTTCATTTACAGCAGACCCAAACATGACACAGCTTTAGGTACCAGAGGTCTAAAGTCACCTGTTCCTTCTAAACATGATTCATTTACTAAATATGGGCTGGGATTTTCCGTGCCCCCCTCCCCCACCCTGGCATGTTTTGTGGCGGCGGAGGCAGTCTTTCATTGGCTGGCGGCAGGATATTCCGGTCCCATTGTTATAACAGGGTTTCCTGTTGTTCGCACCCTCCACTGCCCAGGAACCTGCAGTGGGAATGGCTGAAAAATCCCATCCATGATGCACAGGCTTTCGCCCAAATAAATGTTTCACTTTCCGTTTTCTGAATCAACTTCCAGTCGAACTATGAGGGAACAAAGAACAACACAGGGGATTCTTCAAATTTGGAAGACATCCCAGGAGCAGCCCAGTGCATCTTTCTACCTGAATGTAGAAACATGACTCATTAAATCAGTTCTATATGTTTAGAAGATCAACAGGGGAGCAGAACAGACCAGGCGTCCCAATGGAAGAGCCTCGGCCGCAGTTGGTAAAATAGAGGTTCGTAAACTTATATTTGTTCATACTGACAATTCCATGAAGACCACAGGTGGAGAACCAGCAGTGCTGAATTGCAGCTCCTAATGGCTCCACGGAGAAAGACACACGCCCAATGTCTGTTGAAGCACAGAGACTACAGGATTTCCAATTTGATTACTGATCTACGCTGACATGACTGAGATAACCATTAGAACATTATAACTGGTTTCACTATCCCTTCATGAAGGAGCGAAAATCAATCAGGGTTCCTACATGACATCGCAATCCAGTGGGCAATGGGCGAAGGCAAGAGGTCAATTGTAATGTCACCACAGTTGAATAGCTTGCTGTTTATAAATGAAGGATGATCACTTGGTGACTTACTGGGAGAATCACCAATGCGCATAGAGGTGTGGTCAAGCATCAAATAGCACTATCAGAAAAGTGGGGGGAGGGGGACGGATAGTAGATAGGAATAAAACTTTCTTGGATAAATGATCTAGAAAAGCAATGACTGATTTTTTAAAATGTTGATCTGAAATGTCCTTGTTAATATTTGATGGACTGCTGTTTTTATCCAGATAATCAGACACAAACTGGAGCAGACAGTAAGCAAAGGTATCCAGTAATAGAGCAATTTATAAATTACTGATGGTTTGTTTTTGATCAAAATACTATCAATGTTAGTTTTGACTCAGTGGTAGTTCTCTTTGCACTGAGCCAGAAAATTGTGAATTCAAATCCCATTCCAGAGATCTGGGGTGAGATTCTCCGACTCCCCGCCGGGTCGGAGAATCGCCGGGGGCTGGCGTGAATCCCGCCCCCGCTGATTGCCGAAGTCTCCGGCACCGGTGATTCGGCGGGGGCGGGAATCACGCTGCGCCGGTTGGCAGGCCCCCTCCGCGCGATTCTCCGGCCCGGATGGGCCGAAGTCCCGCCGCTAAAATGCCTGTCCCGCTGGCGTAAATTAAACCACCTACCTTACCGGTGGGACAAGGCTGCGCGGGCAGGCTCCGGGGTCCTGGGGGGGGCGCGGGTCGATCTGGCCCCGGGGGGTGCCCCCACGGTGGCCTGGCCCGCGATCGGGGCCCACCGATCCGCAGGCGGGCCTGTGCCGTGGGGGCACTCTTTCCCTTCCGTCTCCGCCACGGTCTCCACCATGGCGGAGGCAGAAGAGACTCCCTCCACTGCGCATGCGTGGGAAGCTGTCAGCGGCCGCTGACGCTCCCGCGCATGCGCTGCCCGGAGATGTCATTTCCGCGCCAGCTGGCGGGGCACCAAAGGCCTTTCCCGCCAGCCGGCGGGGCGGAAATACGACCGGCGCCGACCTAGCCCCTCAAGGTTGGGGCTCGGCCCCCAAAGATGCGGAGCATTCCACACCTTTGGGACGGCGCGATGCCCGTCTGATTTGCGCCGTTTTGGGCGCCAGTCGGCGGACATCGCGCCGTTTCCGGAGAATTTCGCCCCTGAGCACAAATTCCAGGCTGGCACTTTGGAAGTGGGGACTTTTAACTGAGGCTCCTCTGTTGTAGGATGTAAAAGATCTCATGGTACTGTTATGAAGAAGTGCAGAGGAATTCTCACTGGTGTGCTGGCCAATATTGATCTTTCAAACAGTTCCTAAGCACGGGTTATCGCGTAATTATTATATTGCTTTTGTGGGAACTTGCTGTGCACAAATTGTTTGCTGTGTTTCTGACATTACAAAAACTACCATTCAAAAATTCTTCATGAATATAGCTGGGATTCTCCGTCAGCTGACGCCAGAATCGGGCGGAGAATCGGTTTTGAGACTGAAATTGTGGCGGGTGCTAGTTCCATGCCAAATTCTCCAGTGCCTCGACAGCTGCGTCAACGCATTTCACTCCGCACATACAGTTCGCATGTCATAAGTGCGCCTGACCCGGTATGCTCCGGGGCCTCGGCAATTCTCCACCTCCACTGGAGCGAATTCCCGTTGGCGAGGTTCACTTGTCCTTTCAAAAATTGTGAAACAGGCGATGTGGCAGCTAAAGGACAGAGAGGAGTTACAGAAAGTGTTCAACATCATCATAGTATGCTGACATCATGCCGTTGGCCAGGCGGATTCTACCAGGGCTGCGGGAGTAGCGGGGGCTGGCCAGGAGGTGGGCTGTGGGGTCCGGGTGGATGGACATGGAACACCATTGCCATGGCCAGCAAGGCAGCCATGCAGCTGCGCACGCCGCTGACTGCTCACTGTGAACTTAGGGCCACAGGTCGTATGGGTGTCCCCCAGGCCACTCCCCGAGGTGCCCTCTGGCCCCAGCTGACCCATCAGCGGGATGGGAGCGCTCCAGTGCAACCAGTGCCATCTTGTTGCCTGGGATGGTGTGTGTGAGGAATGAAGTGTGTCTATGTGGCTGCAGCTTGTCAGCCTCCCGAGTGTCAATCACGGACCTGGCGAATCCCACACCATTTCTCGTTGAAATCAATGATGATCCATGTAGCGCCGATGCTAGCCCTATAAAGGTCGCTGAATCGGTCCAGGTGCGCTGTCAGTTTTGCTGTCGTGCAAGTTCGCGAATCCTGCCCTGGTGTCAAGACGCAGGAACGGAGAAATCTGCCGAAAGTTTTTGATTTTTATCCAGTTACAGAATTTTGGCGTCGTTGGCTAAGCCAGCATTTATTGCCCTACCCTAGTTGCAATTCAGAGGTGATGTTGAGCTACATGATGTTGAGTTCTTGAAATGCTACAGTCCCTGATGTGTAGGTATACTCAAGGTGCTGTTAGGCAGGGAATTGCAGGATTTTGACCCAGTGACAGTGAAGGAACGGCGATATATTTACAAGTCAGGATGGTGAGTGACTTGAGAGGGGCCCTCCAGGTGGTGGTGTTCACATGTATCTGCTGCCCTTGCCCTTGGTAGTGGCCATGGATTTGGAAGGTATACTGTCTAAGGAACCTTGGTGAGCTACTGCAGTGCATCCTGTAGATGGTTTGTCGGTGGTGGAGGGATTAAATGTTTGTGGAAAGGGTAGAACTCAAATGTGCTGCTTTGGCCTGGATGATGTCAAGCTTCTTGTTGATGGAGCTGTACTCATCCAGGCAAGTGGAAAGTATTCCATTGCATTTCTGAATTGTGCCTTGTCGATGGTGTGTCCATCGACACACCGTCTTTGGAGAGTCAAGAAGTGAGTTACTCTCCGCAGGATTCTTAGCCTTTGACCTGCTCTGGTAGGCACAGTATTGATATGGCTATTTCAGTTCATTTTCTGGTCAATGGTAACCCCCCAAGGTGTTGATTGTGGGGGATTCAGCGATGATAATGCCATTGAATGTCATGGGGCGGTGGTTAGATCCTCTCTTGTAGGAGATGGTCATTGCCTGGCACTTTGTGGCACAAATGTTACTTTGCACTCGTCAGTCCAAGCAAGGATATTGTCCAAGTCTTGGTGAATTTGAACATTGACTGCTTCAGTATCTGAGGAGCTGTGAATGGTGCTGAAGAGTGTGCAGTTTTCCGCAAACATCCCCACTTCTGGCCTTATGATGGAAGGGTGGTCATTAATGAAGTAGCTGAAGATGTTTGGGGTGACCCATGGAATGGGGACGAAGGCCACCAGCACCCTCAAGTTCTACCCCTCTGACGAGGCCAGGTCTTGCAGTCAGCACAAGGAATTGCAGTGCCTGTGCCGCCGACAAGTGAGCCAGGGCCCTCTGGCCTCAGAGCCCCCAGAGGACACCCGCCAGGAGTATCGATGGCCATGGCACGTGGTAAACAGCTGACTGCCTCCACCTGTGATGTGCATCCTGGGGACACGCCTAGACGTAGTGGTAGAGCTAGGAGGGCAAAGCACATCGGGGATCACTGACGGCACTGGGGAGGGGTGAAGGGGCTGAGGGGCAGGGTGGAGGAGGGGTAGCACCATTGGGAGGGTGGGCAATTGTCAAACACAATAAACACCTTTGAACACAAGTAGTATGACGCCTCTGCCTCTTTTTTCCGCAATGTGGGCCGAATTCCGAACCCTTGGCCCATCTCTCCAGACATCTCCTCCTCCCCGTGTCACCCACCCACCCTCCAGCAATGGACATGTTCCCGGAGCTATGTCCCATCTCCAGTGCAACCCCCCCCCCCCCCATCCCTGCGGTGGGTCCCACACCCTAGGCCTTGAGCAGTCAGTGACAGCCATGGCTGAGGGTCTCAACAGAATGTCCACCTCGCTACATGATTTACCTAGTACCAGGCTGACCTTGATGAGGCTCTGGGATGGCACGCCCAGCAGCTGTAGGCTCTATGCCTGTGAGCAAAGATGCCTACTCCCCTCCTCGGCTCCCCACAAAAGAAGTACTAATCAGTGCCAGCGTGACCAAGTGCTGGGGAGGCCGTTGAATTGCAGGATGCCGTTGAATATGGGGTCGTTCTCGTTAGTTGTAAGCAAATGGGGCTTAAGTGGTGATAATTGATTTCTCGCCACGCTATGGCGAGATCCCGATTTCGCCTATGGGAGTGGGCCAGTTGCATTGCAAACTGTTTGGTGTCTGGCATCTTTTTTGGCATTTCTTGCTATTCATCAGCCTCATTTCACCAATTATGGAAGATCTTTTCCTGAGGAGACACAGAGAGGACATCATTAGCATGGTTCACATGGTGTGAGGGAGGGGGGTGAAGGAAGGTTTGGGAGGGGTGAAGGGAGAGAGGGGGTGACATTATACAAATGTACAGCATGTGAAGAGTTAATGTTATGTTAAGCCTAGCCACTAGAGGAAGCTAAGAAACAGTACTATAAATTGCACTGGCTCTTAAGCTAAGGGGAGATTAGACGAGCTGAAGAAGATAAGATTCATTGGCCGGGATTCTCCAACCCTGCGCCGGGTCTCCAACCTTGGGGGGGCCCCCACGGTGACCTGGCCCATGATCGGGGCCTACCAATCTGCGAGTGGGCTGGTTCCATGGGGGGCCTTCTTTCCGCCGAGCCGGGCCCCTGTAGGGCTCCGCCATATTACCCGGAGGCCGGCGCAGAGAAGGGAACCACCGTGCGGAAATACGCCGGCCATTCTGCGCATGCACGGAAAAATGCCAGCCGGTCCGCGCATGCACGAGATTACGCCGGCCGTTCCGCGCATGCGTGAACTTGCGCCAACCCTCCGGCGCCTGCTAGAGCAGCGGGGAGGACTCTGGTGGCAACCTAGCCCCTAGAAAGGTGAGAATTCCTCACTTTTGGGGGCCATGGACGCCGGAGTCGTTGGCGCCCCTTTTCCCATCTGCGTGGGGACATAGCCCCATTTTTAGAGAATCCCGCCCGTAGTGTATTGCAGAGTTAGTTAAGATATAATAGTTGTAATTAGTAGATAGAGATAGTGTAAGTGAGTATAGTTTAATTCTTACATGTATGTTTGCTATTCAGAATAAGTGTTAAACTCAAATTTAGTAGTGTTAATAAAATTAGTTTCGTTTTTCAAAAGACCTTTGTGTATCTTTGTGATCACTCAGCGTTCCATCCTGGAAACACCTCGCAAAGATCACCACAGGGTGGGGAAAGGAGGGTTGGGGGTTGCATGGAGAGTTGGGGGGTGGATGATCGCATGGGGGCAGAAAGAACTTATGGGAGATGGGGCGGTGGATTTGGTGGATTTGGTGTCAACTCACTCATGCTGCCTGATGTAAATCGGTGACCTTTTTCTGGCATTGGATGCCAGTCCTCCTGGTCACACTCCCAGTGTTCACAGCCGCCACCACCTCTTCCCCGGCAGCACTGGCTGCCCGATGGCTGACCCTCCTGGACCCTCGGGGAAACAGGCCATCCCTCCTGGCCTCCATGGCGTCTAGCAGCCTCCACAGCTCAGCATCCCCGAATCTTGGGGCTGGTCTCCTGGGTGCCATTGTTGCGAGCTGGCTGGGGTTGGCTGAGCAAGTGCAGCTTAAGTGCTGCTCAACCTTGTTAGCGGGGGGGCCTGGCCAGCGCGGTGCCGGCGAATCGGCTGATGAACCTTCATTTGCGGCGTGAAGCTCGTGAGGCCTCGATAATTGGACCAATTGAATAGTGTTGCCAGCCTCACTGGGCCGATGCCGGGAAACTCGAAGCAATTCCTGCTCGCTACAACACCGAGAGACTTTTTAGGAGAATCGCGTCGTGTGCCCTAATTGCTAAAAGTGAATGTCCCATATGTCTTTTTCACCACCATACTAACCTGCCCTTCCTTCAGAGATCTATTGACAAACAGGCCAAGGTCCCTTTGTTATTCGGAACTTCCCAGTGTCAAAACCTTTCATAGTATACTTCCTTGTTAAATTACTCCTTCCAAAGTGTATCATCTCACACTTTTCAAGGTTAAATCCCATCTGCCACTTATCCACTGATTTGACCATCCCATCTATGTCTTCCTGTAACCCAAGACACACAACCTTAAGTGGTGATAATTGGCTTCTCTCCACACAACGGCGAGATTTCGCCTACGGTAGCGGGCCGGTTGTATCGCAAACTGTTTGCCGCCTACCGAGGTTCTCGTTTTCTGCCTTTCCCGCTATTCACCGGCCTTTGTTCACTTGAGCAAGAGTGCAACGAGGCCGGAGAATCACGCTCTTGGAATTTCTTTAGCACTGGAGAGCTGAACTCAGAGACGGGCGGCTATTTTAAAATGGTGCCTCGATCTCTATGTGAGCGTGTGGGTAACACACACCCACCCACAATGTCACCCTCCACACAAATGGGCACTACACCCGCCCCCCCTCCTCCAATAGAGGACACCCTGCTATGGGGTCCCAGGGTGGTCTCCCCTCTTCAGGTCCCCCATGCACCCCCCTTCCAGGACCCCCACCTGTTACCCTCCCAACCTCCCAGAGGACCCTATTTACCTGCCCTGCACATCCCCACCCTTAAAACTCCCCCTCCATCCTTCTTTCATGTGTATGACCCCCCCCCTTCAGGCTTGGACTCTTGGCACTGCCACCCTGTCACCCAGCTTGGCAGTGCCAATTTGGCAGTGCCAGGTTGTCAGTTGGGCAGTGCCAAGGTGCCCACATTCCAGGGGTAGGGGCAGTGAGCCACCCTGCACTGATCCTGACCATCTCGGGGTCTCCGATAGCTCAGATGACCCCTGGGTGCCATTCCGCCGGGTCCATGTTTCTGTGGGCCATTACTGAATGGCGCTCGGCTGCAGTCTTGCTGGGGAGGCTGGTGGATCCTGTGAGGCCGATTGGTCCTAGGTAAGTTTGCCGGTTTAAAACCAGCTTTGGGTCGTACCATTTGGTCCCACCCCTTGCGGGACTTGGGTGAATCCCGCGAGGCCTGAAGACTTCCGGGAAGCCCGCGAGAGGCCTCTCCCGGCATTCACCGGCCGCACCCCGCTCGAGTGAGAGCGCAACGTGGCCAGTGGATTCTCTGCAGTTTAACTCCTATTCTGACAATGAATGAGATAGCAACAAGTATTATTAGCTCATTACAGCTGCAGTGTCTAACCATGGTTGGGCACTTATGTATAATGTGACTATGTGAATCAAATCTGAGCTACCGTCAACACATATGCATTTGAGAAGCACAAAAACATATTTTCTGTTTTACACTTTAGCTTAGTAGAATGAAATTCCAGCTCACTAAAGCTGGAAAAGCAAAGTTTGTGCAATCATTCAGTTGATGTCGAAGAGTGGCTTGAGAACAAATGTTTCTCAGCTGCAAATAAATGGAGCTGTCTTTCCAAGCTCGTTGTAATAGATCAGAAATGTCCTCATTATTTTCCTTTTCCTTTTCACTTCCAGCAAGGTACTGGCTATGTTTAAGTTAACAATACTCGTGCGAAGCTATTCACACAAATATGGTTGACATCTATGACCCCTTGGATAGACATTCGTAGCAAAGTGAGATAATGGTCAATCATATTCATACTCAGTACTGTAACATCATTGAGAATGATCCTTATTGCTTCCTGTGGACATTTACTTCAAATTCAATATGCAATCCTCTAAGAACAGTGGGTCATGAAGACAGTTGACCTCCCGTCTCATTGTCTCCCAAGTGGTTCAGTCCATTTTGCTCTTCCTTTATGCTTCTCACAATAGTCTGATAGGCCTCATGAGTGCAACAGGCTTTTTGAGGCCTTTCAGAGCTCCAATTTGTTCTTTCCACAGTCGGATTGGCTGAGCTTTGATCATAGTGTTCCCTCATCTATGATGGGAATTCATGTGTGATACAGCATTCTGGAGGTAGCATGGAAATTCTGCAAGGATTCTCCTGCCATACCTTTGTTGGAGATTGACAGAAGCCCTCGGAAATGGTGTTATGCTCAGGAGAATGTGGCATCAAAGAGCCGTTGTAAAATTGAAGCCATTAGGAATCAAGCGGTGATCTACTTTTTGAAGGCATATCTTGCACAATGGAAGATGTTTGTAGTTGCTGGAGGCCTAACATCTAAGCTCCAGGACATCACTGCAAGGGTTCCTCAGGCTCAACCTCTTCAGCTGCTTCATCAATGACGTTTGTCCCATCATAAGGGATGTTTGTTGATGATTGCATAAGGTTCAGCACCAATTGCAATTTTCTAGGTACTGAAGCAGTCTCTCCCCACATGTAGCAAGGCCTTGATAACATTCGGGCTTGGGCCAATTAGTGGTAAGTAACTTTTGCGCCACAAAAGTACCAGGCAATGAGCATCTCAACAAAATAAAATATAACTATTTCCCCATGACATTCAATAGCATTACCAACACTGAATCCCCAACTATCAACATCCTGCGGGGTACCATTGACCAGAAACTGAATTGGACAGGCCATCTAAATAATGTGGCTACAAGAGAAGGTCAGAGGCTGAGAACTCTGCAGTGAGTAATTCACCTCCGCGCTCCCCAAAGCCTGTCCACCATTTACAAGGCGTAAGTCAGAAGTGTAATGGAATACTCTCCACTTGTCTGGATTAGTGTGGCTCCGACAACACTCAAGGATCTCAAACAATCGAGGACAAAGTAGCCTTCGTATTCACCCATTCACCCTCTGAAACAAGGACTCCCTCCATCACCGATGCACTGTGGCAGCAGTCTGTACCATCTACAAGATACACGACAGCATGTGTCAAGGCTCCTTTGGCAGCACCTTCAAACCCGCAACCTTTACCACTTAGAAGAACAAGGGAAGCAAATGCCTGGGAACACCATCACCTGGATATTTCCCTCCAAGTCGCACACCATCCTGGCATGGAAATATATTGCTGTCCCTTCACTGTCACTGGGTCAAAATCCTGGAACTCCCTCTTCCAACTCTATCCTTACCTCTCCCTCACTGATATCTTTATTCTAATTTTGTCCGCCTTAGGGTCACCATCTCTAATGCTCTTGTTACTGGCATCCCAAGTTTCATCCTTTATGAACTCCAATTCACCAAATGCTTTGCCATCCATCTTATACAATGAGCTACTCTCTAATTGTCCCTGTCTGTGATGGCCTGTCCACAATGTATTCAATTCAGAACCTTTTTCTTTCCTTGCAAATCTTTCAATGGGTTTCCTTACCACTACAACCACCTCCAGCCATCTTTTATCTTCAGTATCGAGCACCATTCCTCCCACTGCTCCACATTTTAGCTTTTAGCCATTTTGACCTCATGTTCTGGAATTCTGTTCTCAAAAAACCTGTGCCTCGTAAACTCATCCAACTCCTGCAAAAAGCCCCTGCACAACTTATTGTTTTGCCAGTACCTACATTCACACACTCCCACCATTGCTTGGTGAATGTGAAACACTTTGGTGTATTGTATAATGCTTTGTTAAAAGCATTAAAACAACATAAGCTATTGCACAATCTTTAAATTTAATTTAGCTCAAATGCAGAAATAATAATGTTCTTCATGATTTCTCTAGTAAACGTCACATCAGTTATTCATTTCTCCTCTTCATCTAAACAGGCTGACTTAATTTTGAACATAAATACACCCCATCCAGTATTTCAAAAGGATGTGGAACTCATGTGATAATTTGGCTGAATCTGACATCTATTGAACTTTGCCGGGCCTGAGAATTGGCCCAGGCATTTGGAGGAGACCTGAACCAATTTGCCATTTCCTGCAGCTGCCCCCATTGAGTTCACACACAGCTGACAGGTTTTTTCTTTTTTGCTTTGATAGAGGTTGACTGAGTAAAGTTCGGAAAACTACATTGTCTGTGTGTGTAAGCACTGTGTATAGACCGTGGGCAAGTGCAGATTTATCTTTTGCTTCTGTTTAATCAACGTTTTTTCATGTGGTCACCGAGCAGTGATCAAGAAATGTTGTGGATGATATGCAATATTCTTGTGTGTCTGTCTATGTGCATGTGTGTGTGTCTATGCCTGTGTTTGTATGTGTGCATGTATGCTGGCATGTGTGTGTCTGTGTGTGTGTGCCTGTGTTTATGCATCTGTGTGTGTCTGACTGTTTCTGTGTTTGTATGTCTGTGTTTATATCTCTGTGTTTATGTGTGTCTGTGTTTATCAGTCTGTGCATGTGTGTCTGTTTCTGTGTTTGTATGTGTGAATGTGTTTATGTGTGTGTGTGTCTGTGTTATATGTATCTGTGTTTATGTGTGTGTGTGCCTTTGTTTATGTGTGTCTGTGTCTGTGTGTATGTGTGTGTTTATGTGTGTCTGTGTGCATGTCTGTTTCTATGTTTGTGTGTGAATATATCATAGAATCATAGAATTTACAGTGCAGAAGGAGGCCATTCGGCCCGTCGAGTCTGCACCGGCTCTTGGAAAGAGCACCCTACCCAAGGTCAACACCTCCATCCTATCCCCATAACCCAGTACCTCCACCCAACACTAATGGCAATTTTGGACACTAAGGGCAATTTATCATGGCCAATCCACCTAACCTGCACATCTTTGGACTGTGGGAGGAAACCGGAGCACCCGAAGGAAACCCACACACACACACGGGGAGGATGTGCAGACTCCGCACAGACAGTGACCCAGTGGGAAATTGAACCTGGGACCCTGGAGCTGTGAAGCAATTGTGCTATCCATAATGCTACCGTGCTGCCCAAATATATGGGGGGGTGTGTCTGTGTGTGTGTGTCTGTGTCTGTGCGTGTGTGCCTCTGTGTCTGTGTGTGCCTGTGTGTGTCTCTGTATGTGTGTCTGTGTGTGTGTCTCTACGTGTGTATCTGTGTGTTTGTCTGTGTATGTGTCTGTATGTCTGTGTGTGTGTGTCTGATGGTGGAATATTAATGCTGACAGGAAAGTTGGCTTGATTTCTATTACAAGCCGTTTCCTTTTTCATAAAGTTGCCTCTGGTCTAAATGGGAGTGTTTTCTGCTCCCGGCTGTGACACTACTATCCTTGAAAAAAAATTTTTTTTTAGAGTACCCAATCATTTTTTTCCAATTAAGGGGCAATTTAGCATGGCCAATCCACCTACCCTGCACATCTTTGGGTTGTGTGGGCGAAACCCACGCAAACACGGGGCGAATGTGCAAACTCCACACGGACAGTGACCCAGAGCCGGGATCGATCTACAATATTTTCCTCTTATTTCAGTGTATCCTGTAAGTTCGCCTTGGGGTTCTGTTTATTGTGTCAGATGGGGCAGGGGCCAATTACATCAACATATCACTTAACCCAATATAAAACCAGGTGAAGAGGAAACTGATTACCCATGATCTGATCTTTATATCTTCTGGCAATTTTACGGGGCGAAATATCTCAGAAAGACAGGCATTGTTGTCAAAGTCAAATACATGAGGGTAATTGTCAATCATAATAAATGATTTATTATTTACTAATTATTACGGATTAAATATGTTACGTGGGTGCATGTTTCATTGAAAATGGGTTTGAAAAAGGGCGGCACGTGGCACAATGGTTAGTACTGCAGCCTACGGCGCTGAGGACCCGGCCCTGGGTCACTGTCCGTATGGAGTTGGCACGTTCTCCCCGTGTCTGCGTGGGTTTCACCCCCACAACCCAAAGATGTGCAGGTTAGTGGATTCGCTACTCTAAATTGCCCCTTATTTGGAACAAAAAAATATAATTGGCTACTCTTAATTTATAAAAGAAAATGAGTTCGAAATATCTTGCCGTACCTGTTACTCGTGCACACACTGCTCTGATGAACTTTCTAATGTTAAACATGTCACAATGGAGAACACAGTAGTTGTTATTTTAAAGTGACAAGGTACCAAATTCCTCAAAATGCTTCCTGAAATATTTTCCTTGCCATTTTTAATCCCAGTAACTGAAATTTACAATCTAACCTAAGGATGTCAATCTGCAATTGTTCAGGGCGTTGGTGAGGCTATACCTGGAGTATTGTGTTCAGTTTTGGTGTCCTTATCTGAGGAAGGATGTTCTTGCTTTGGAAGGAGTGCAGTGAAGGTTTACCAGGCTGCTTCCTGGGATGGTGGGACTGTCATACGAAGGAGACTAAATCTGTTAGGATTATATTCATTGGAGTTCAGAAGAGTGAGAGGGGATCTCATAGAAATTTATAAAATTCTAACAGGATTAGACAAGGTGGATTCAGAAAGGATGTTCCTGATGGTGGGGGAGTCCAGAACTAGGGGTCATAGTTTGAGGATAAGCGGTAAACCTGTCAGGACTGAGGTGAGGAGGAATTTCTTCACCCAAAGAGTGATGAATCTGTAGAAAGTAGTTAAGGTGAACACGTTGTGTCCTTTCAAGGCGGAATTAGATATAGCTCTTGGGGCTGAAGGGATCAAGGGATATGGGGGGAAGGCGGGATCAGGGTCTTGAACTTGGTGATCAACCATGATCATGATGAATGACAGAGCAGGCTCGAAGGGCCGAATGGCCTCCTCCTGCTTATATTTTCTATGTTTCTTTGTGGGAAAGCCAGACAATGTGGGCAAGATTTTCCTTCCGGGTGAGGAGGAATGGAAAATGGAAATACTTCCGTGTCCCAAACCAGCCCCTAGCCATGGGTTTCACGACATGAGATGGGTTTGGTAGATAATTAATTGTCAGTGGGCCAGGAGCAGAGGCAGGGCTTCTCAAATGCTGGCCTGATTCAAACAGACCATGGTAGCTATTACTGTGGCTGTTGTTTGAGTGCTGTACCTTCAATCTTAAAAATCATAGATTCATTGAAGCATAGAATGCCTGAGAGCCAGACTGGCCTGGAACTCAGGAAGGGTGCAGCCCCTCGATTTGCTGAAAGGGACCTAGATGTGTTTCTCAGGTGAGGGATTGGAGATCTTCTTCCCAGAGGGTGACAGGTGGATGTCAACTGCCCAGACAAAGCAGGTCTGGCTGGAGATAGTTGAACAGTCAGCAGAAGACCTATGGGGCATTGAAACTGGATCCAGTGTTGGAAAAGATTTACTGACCTGATACGCTCAGCCAAGGTCAGTGCAGCCCTCAAACATCAAGACCCATCTCTGGGCATTCACCCTCCAGCAGACCCACAGCAGCTGACGAGTCTCAGGGCATGGGCTGCTCCTAATCATGGACGGTGAGTGTACCCAGGTGAGTAGGTCATTCATCTAATCGAACATGCTCTGATATTCCAAAAGATGATGGCTGATCTCATTGTGGCTTTAACCATCTTTCTCTCTGCCTCTCATAATGTTTGACTCCCTTCCAGAACAAAAATCTGTCTAATTTAGTCTTGAATATATTCAATGACCCAGCATCCATTGCTCTCTACGGGAATGAATTTCAAAGGTTAAAAACACTCTGAGAGAAGAATTACCTCTTTATTTCCATCTCAAATGGAGGTCTCCTTAATTGTAAACTCCCCTGGGTCCTAGATTCCTCCACAAGGGAAACTTCCTCTCAGCATCTGCAAAGTCCCCTCAGAATTCTATGGGCGGGATTCTCCAACCCCCCCGCCCGGGTCGGAGTATCCCCGGGGGGTGGCGCGAATCCCGCCCCGCCACCCTACGCCGGCTGCCATATTCTCCGGCACCGTCTTTCAGGCGGGGGTCGGATTCATGCCACGCCGGGTGGGGGTCGTTGGTAGCTGCCCCCCCGGCAATTCTCTGGGCACCGATGGGCCAAGCGGCCGTCCGTTTTTGGCCAGTCCCACCAGCGTGAGTTACGTATGGTCCCATATGGCGGGACTTGGCAGGTTTGATTTGATTTGATTTGATTTATTATTGTCACATGTATTAGTATACAGTGAAAAGTATTGTTTCTTGCATGCTGTACAAACAATGCATACTGTACATAGGGAAGGAAGGAGAGACTGCAGAATATAATGTTACAGTTAAAGCAACGTGGAGAGAGGTAAGTCAGCTGGGGCAGTCCTCAGAGGGGCACGGCGGGATCCGACCCCGGGGGGGGGGCCCCCACGGCACAGGCCTGGCCCGTGATTGGGGCCCACCAGCTGCGGGCGGGCCTGTGCCGTGGGGGCACTCCTTACTTCTGCGCCAGCCCCTGTAGGGCTCCGCCACAACCAGCGCGGAGAAGAGAACCCCCCGCACATGCGCCAAGACACGCCGGCGGTTCCGCGCATGCGCAAGATCATGCCGGCCCTTTGGCGGATGCATGAACTCGCGCAGTCCCTTCAGCGCCGGCTGGAGCAGTGCCAACCCCTCCGGCGTCCAACTCGCCCCCGAGACAGGTGAGAATTATTCACATTGGGGGCCTGTTGACTCTGGAGTCGTTGCCGCCGGTTTTCCTGACAGTGTGGGGACTTACTCCCCGGAAAGGAGAATCCGGCCAATATGTTTCAATAAGATAACCTCTTCTAAACTCCATTGCGTACAGACTCAACCTGCACATATACAACCCCTTCATCCCAGGAATCAGCCTCATGAATCTTATCTACCCTGCTTTCCTAAACTAAAGAAACCAAAACAATGTGCAATACTCTAGGTGCAGTCTCATCAGTTTCCCGTGCAGTTGAAGCAAAACTTCCCAACTTTTATACTCCATCCCCCCTTGCAATAAAGGCCAACATTCCATTTTCCTTCCTAATTACTTGCCGACCCTGCATACTAACTTTTGTGATACAAGTACGTGCACATCGAGTTCCCTCTGTATTGCAGCATTTTAAAGACTCTCTCAAGTTAAATAATATTCTGCTTTTCTATTCTTACTGCCAAAGTGAACAACCTCACATTTTCCCACATTATACTCTATCTACCAAATTTTCGCTCATCCACTTAACCTATATGTCATGCTTTGCAGATTCTTTGGCGAGATTTCAAGATATCATCAAGGTCTGCAACTGATCTTTGGAAGGTACAGGAAGGAAAGAAGTTTAAGGCCACAATGATGTTTTTCAGGTGGCCTCCACGTTCCCAGAATTGCTGAGGGGATAATGTAGCTGCCTGGAGGTGACCCTACCTGAAAACCTTGACAAAATTCAGCCCGGATCCAGCTGCAAAACTCTGAGTTCAAAAGTGTTCTTAAGTCATGTAAATTAATCAATGAACTGAAAATCACATCAATTGCTGGGAACTGTGGAAACTGCATCAATTGTGAGCAGCAACCATTCACTTGACATCATTGGTGGTAAAACCCTTGTAGACAGCAATACGTAAGTGTGTTCACAGCAGTAGCTGCATTCAGTGTCATTTGTTGAAAAACTTTAAGCTCCAGTAGAGCTGTTGTACTTGGAAATTTTAAGTGTGCCTGCAGGAACTATATTAGGTACAATTCATATATAATTAGAACCTTATATTTTAAAATTGAATAAATGAGTTCCAGTTTATTAACAGTACTAAAAACTTCATACATATTTTGCGCACACTGGGACAACTCTGAATTTAATCAAAGACAGCTGACTTAATGTGTTTTGAATTTTAAAAAATTTAAAAAGCCTTTTCCTCCCCACACTGACCCAATTCCACCTCTCCTCCTGGAGGAATTCCCTATTTCCGGGTCCCCCAGCAACCATTGGAAGAATTCCCAATTGCACCCCTGGCCAAACCTGTTGTGTATGCGGGTTATTGTAATTGTGTGCATGTCTCTTTAAGAACCGAGTCACATGACATGTATGACATCATCACGTGCTTTTGCCCTTCGTCTAATACCAATCCTTTTACAGTGAAGCCCTATCCAATAAATCTCTGTTGATCTGGCATTCAATCCATGTGCTTCAGCAATCTATTTATTTTGTACTTTTAGCCTAAATATACGACAAACAGATAACTGACGACGAGGGTGGGATCAGAAAAAAAACATTTCAGAAGAAAGAGAAAAGCTGAATTTCGACCATTGAGGTAGGATCAATGCAAAGGTCGCTGGAAAAGAGTGGAGCAGCTTCAACAGATCAACCGATTAACAGAAGGACCGACATTGCACCTGGCATTAGAACCGGGAAGGTTTTGGGGCAAAAATTCAAAGGAAGGACACATTTCGATTTCAAATCAGGAATCCGAGGAGTCAAGCTGCAAAGCTTACCACCTGCAGTACAGTAAGAAATGGAGATAGAGCGGGGCAGAGAATAAAAGATTCCCATAACTCGTAATGCACGTTAAAGCTGTTACAAACTGGTGATTCAATGAGACTATTCATTTAATGGAAGTGGGGAGAGCATTTCAATACCGTTAAAAATGATGGGAAATGTTGGCACCATGGGCTCGTTTGATGAAGAGTCAGAGAACTGGAAATAATATTTTTAAATATTCCATTATTATATTCCAGCCGATAAGATTTTGTTCCTAAGTACAGCTGGAAGCAAAGCTTTCAATTTGTGAAAAAGCCTGAGAAGCCCGGGGATAATACGTATTAAGAATTTGTTAAAATATTCGAAGACCAAGCGCCTTGCAGAGTTTTGCGAATTTGGCAACTTGGTAGACGATACAATCAGAGATCAGTGTGTGGTTTGAAAAATGAGGACATTCAGAGAAGATTATTAACGGAACAAAATTGAAGTCCGAAGACTGCTGAAGATATCGCTGTTTCAGTGGGTCTCGTAGCTAAGGAGGCTCCTTAACTCAGAGTCAGCACGAGGATCCATAAACTGCTGCCCTGAAGAAGTCTACCCAGCAACACAGGCGTCATTGCATGGGCAAAAACGGGCCATTCACAGTCTCATTGCTGGAGCAAGGACAGTAAAAATTATGGCGGAACTGGCCACACGGCAAGAGCTTGCTGGAATAAAATAACTTCTTAGAGAAGAACGCTCAAAGGAAACCACAGAACTCATTCAAAGGAAGAAACAAAACAAAGTTCACTAAGAAAATTCACAATGTGGAAGAAAAGAACAAGAACCACAGTGAAAATGAAGCAATTAATTCTGATGAAGAATTGAAGTTGAATATGCTCTTAGTTCAGGGTGAGTCACACCATTTGTGGGTGGTACCAATACTGAATGGACAACCTATTGAAATGGAGGTTGATACACCACACCCTAATTCCTGAGAACACGAAAGGAAACTTAATCACCTGCCTTTGAAACCAACAAATGTTATCTTGAGGGCCTATTCTGAAGAGATAAGCCTCTGAGAAGTTGCATCACAGTCAAGGTTGAGCTACATTGACAAACTGCAGAGCTACCACTCCATGTGGTTGAAGACGTTTTCCAGGTTGCTTTGGCTGCTCTTAGTTGGAAAGGATTAAACTGAACTGGAGCGCTGTCAACAGCTTAGTTGCTTCAAAGTTGGACTTACAGACAATAATGGAAAAATACAGCAGTATTTTTGAAGACACACTGGGGTCATTGAAAGAAGAAGATTATGGAATATAGCCAGCCAAAAGTCTCAAGGCTAGAGCCATTCGCTATGCTATATGGCATGGTGGCACAGTGGTTAGCACTGCTGCCTCACAGTTCCAGGGTCCCGGTTCCAATTCCGGCCGCGGATGACTGTCTGTGTGGAGTTTGCAATTTCTCCACGTGTCTGCATGGGTTTCCTCCGGGTGCTCCAGTTTCTTCCCACAGTCCAAAGAGGTGCAGGTTAGGTGGGTTGCCCCTTAGTGTCCAAAAAGTTAGGTGGGGTTGCTAGGTTGCGGGGACAGGTTGGAGGTGTGGGCTTAAATGGGGTGCTCTTTTCAAGGACTGGTGCAGACCTGATGGGCCAAATTGCCTCCTTCTGCACGATACATTTTATGATTCTGTGTCTGAAAGTTGAAGTTGAACTACTGATAATTGTGGAAACAGGAGTCTAAGGACCCCTCACTACAAATGACTGGGCAACCGCTATTGTACCTGCTGTGGAGCAGGATGGTACAATTTGTATTTGTGGAGATTTTAAGACAAAAATCAATCTGTTCTATGTGTGGACCAATACCCCTTGCCATTGATTGAAGAGTTATATGCAGGCTTAGCAGGAGGAAAGATGTTCAGCAAAGTTGACCTGTCGCAACCTACCTACAAATGAATGTGGCAGCTGAATCTCAACACCTGCTCACCATCATCACCCACAAAGACCTATTTTGCTATAAGACATTACCTTCTGAAATAACATCAGCACCAGCTTTATTGCAATGGCCAGTTGGCCATATCCTTAGTGGCTTACGGGAGTACAGTTACTTTAGTGATATATTGGTAATCGGCACAAATGAACAAGAACACTTCAGACATTTAGGGCAGATCCTCCGGAAACATTTCTTAGTTCATTTGTGGTGGGTTTTTCAGAGTTTCCCACCGGCTCTACCAGCGAGTTCCCCACCACTATTCAATGACACTTAATCATTTTTTGGGGCCTTGGATCGTTTCTCACCGGTTTAGCCCACACTTAGACGTGATCTTCCCAAAAGGGAACTAAGTCCCCGAGCGCGCACGTTTTGCCACATGTTTCCTGACACTCGCAGAGCCGAGAAACACATGGCTATTCAATGCGACTTGCTTTGAATCGGGGCCTAAACGGGGAGCACGCGGCCGAGGCCGCACATAACCCCATTTTCTACAATGGAGAGCTCCGCTCGCCGGAACTCCCTGTTGTAGCAAGAGGTCGGGACGCCATTTCCGAGGCACCGAAGCCACAGGAGGGACTGACGGCAATACTGCAAATACTGAAAGAGTTTGGAACCTTCTCGGGCTACAAACTTAACCTGGGCAAAAGCGAGACATTCCCAGTGAACCCAAAAGGGGGAGGGACAGAGCTGAAGGGGCTCCCATTCAAAACGGCCCAGAACAGATTCCGTTACCTGGGGATCCAAATAGCCAAGGACTAGACACAGATCCACAAGTGGAACCTGACCAGCCTGGTGGAGGAAATAAGAAAAGACTTTCAACAGTGGGGCTCACTCCCACTCTCCCTGGCGGGGAGAGTGCAGACGATCAAGATGAACGTACTGCCAAGGTTCCTCTTCCTGTTTAGATGCATCCCGATCGTCATCCCCAAAGCCTTTTTCCAAAACACAGACAGTCTAATCATGGCGTTTGTGTGGGGGGCAAGAATCTGAGAATTCCCAAACCGACACTGCAAAGAGGGAAAATCAGAGGGGGCCTGGCTCTGCCGAACCTACACTACTACCACTGGGCAGCAGCGGCAGAAAAAGTGAGGGGAATAGGTACAAGAACCCGACACAAATTGGGTACAAATGGAGGCGGCATCCTGTAAAGGAACAACCCCCCGGGCCCTGGCCACAGCAGCTCTCCCATCCTCCTCGACAAGGTACACAACGAGCCCAGTGGGAGCAGCCATGCTGAGAACGTGGACCCAGCTTAGACAACACTTTGGGATAACCAAAATGTCCCTTATGGCCCCATCTGCGGCAATCACAGATTCCCCCAGCCATGCTAGATACCACCTTCAAAAGATGGAGGTGGGACGGGGGCACACTGACGGTCGGGGACTTCTACGAAGGGCGCAGACTGGCGACACTGGACGAACTGACGAGGAAGTGGAAACTAGCAAGAGGACACGAATTGAGACACCTTCAAATAAAGCACTCCCTCCGCAAAGAGACAGTAGGGTACGCCGGGGTCGCAGAAAGCACACTACTAGAGAACCTGATAGGCACAAGCGGCTATGTGGGAAAATATACAGACAGCTACTGGACAGAGCCCGAACACCACTGGACGGGACCAGACAAAAATGGGAGGACGAACTGAGGACAGAAGTAGGATGGGGACTCTGGAGCGAAGCACTGAACAGGGTGAGCTCCACCTCCTCCTGCGCAAGGCTAAGCCTAATGCAGCTGAAAGGGGTGCACAGAGCGCACCTGACCAGAACCCGAATGAGCAGGTTCTTCCCGGAGGTGGAGGACAAATGTGAGCGGTGCCAGAGGGGCCCGGCCAACCACACCCACATGTTTTGGGCTTGCCCCAAGCTTGCTGGGATCTGGGCAGCCTTCACCGAGGCAATGTCCAAGGTTGTGGGGGTGAGGGTGAAGCCATGTCCAATAGTGGCAATCTTCGGGGTATCGGATCAGCGTCAACTACACATGGAGAAGGGGGCCAACGCCCTCGCTTTCACTTCCCTAATCGCTCGCCGGAGAATCCTGCTCGGCTGGCGATCGGCAGCACCAAAGCTACAGACTGGCTCGCTGACCTCTCCGAAGATTAAGAACGAGAAGATTAATCTCCGAGAAGATTAAGTACGCCATCCGAGGGTCAGAGGAAGGCTTCCTGGATACTTGGGGGGCAGTTCGTCGGCCTGTTCCAAAACCTGTTCGAGACCAGCAATGAGGAGTAAGCCAGGGAAAATAAAAAAGGTGAAGAACCAAAGGACTGCGCGAACCCGGGGGAACCCCGGGGGAGGGAGGGGGGGGGGGGGGGCGTGCAGGGATTGGGGAAACCACAAGAGAAGAGGAAGGGTGCTGAAACCAATGGGGGGGAGGAGGAAGGGGGGGATATCATAGACCGATTCAGAGGGCAGCAAAATGTTAGTACAGTTAGTCAAATGAAGGACAAAACAAACCTCTCTGTAAAATGAAGCAAATTAGCGCGGGCAAGAAAAATGTAATGGATATAAGTAACAATTGCTTATAAATATGAGAAAAGCCAATAAAAAGATTTTCCAAAAAAGAAAGATATCCGAGGCACTGAAAAAAATCCCCGACCTCCCACCCAGCCCAAATGCTACATGGGAGGGTCCGCCCCCCCCAAATACTACATGGGAGGGTCCGCCCCCCCCCCCCAAACCCCCACCCCTCGCCAGACAACCCTGGCACAATCGCACGCACACAAAAAATGCCAGCTTGGCAAAGCCAGCTTGGCAGTGGGGGGGGGGGATCTCTTTATTTAGGGAGTCACTGTGGGGGTGAGTGAGGCAGGTCAGGTTACCCTCGTGCTGCGGGGTTGGGGAAGGAGGGAACCCAGAGTATCCGGGGATGGGGGTTGAATTGCAATGCGGTGAGGGGAGCGAGGCCAGCCACGGGACCTCACTATCGGGCCGCTCACTGAAAATGGTGGCCCAATGATGCGGTTCCCTATGGAATCCCTTGCAATCCTCAGCTTGCATAAATTTTCATGGCTAAGTATTGGGAATCGCTTCCTCAAACACAAATCAGGTGCAATTCAGCTCTGGCAGGAGAACATGGGGTTGGATAATCCGACTTTGAGGTGAAGTGCCAACGCCCTAATTGGAACGATGGTGTTTTACGATGCCAAAATCGGTCGCGCCATAAAACATGGCACCGGCTGTGCGTGGACCCGACCTGCCAAATACTGCCCCCGTGGCCACACACTTAACCAAAACCCAATATTTCACCTTCAGGCATCAACTTTGCTGGATTGTCCGGTTTTCTGGATGTTGGACAGGATCCCCAGGCTCCTCCCAACAGCCTGTTGAGCTCCTTGTCATTGCTGACACTGATCTGCAAGTGGTGGAGGCTGATGCGAGTTGTCTTTTTGTTCTGGGTTCACATTGCCCACCCAGCTCCTGGATCTCATTGATCAGGTACTCAACAACAGCAGTCAAGTAAAAGGGCTCTCCAGGATTTTCACTCAGTGACAGTGAAGGAATGGTTTGCAAGGATGGTGTTCGGCTGGGAGAGGGCCTTGCACATGATGATCTCTGCATGCTCCACTCCTTCTAGGTGATAGAGGTCAAATTTGGGAAGTGTTGTGACAGAGCCTTGCTGAGTTGCTAGCTTTATTTGCTCCTTATATACGTGTAAATTTAATTACTCTACACCGTCACTTCTCAGTGGTGCCACATTTGGGCGAAAGGTAGCACAATGGTTAGCCGTTGCTTCACATCTCTCAGGTCCTTTTCAAGCGCTTTGAGTGCTTTCAAGCAAGGAACCTTTTTTCACCTGAATGAATACTCGTTCCAGACGACACCATTTTTGAAGTCAGATCAGCATTGAATACTTATGAACTTCTATAAACCGTGATTGATGCCACAGTTTTCCTGGTAGGGTACATCGCAGTGGCAGACTAGAGTATTCCAGATAGGCGTAGAGCCACTCCAGCCCAAGCACCTGACTGGGTGCAGCGGCAACTGCAGGCCTCCCTGTGGAATGGCAGCCGGGCTGAAAAGGCCTTTTATAATTGAAAAGGTCGGAGAGAGAGAGCGCCTTCATTTTGAAGTGCGTCCTCTTTCATTGGTTCTTGCGGTTTTCTAGTTAGGAGGCTTCTCATTGGTTCTCCAGCTTCTAGAACCCGGCGTGCCTACCTCGAGCGTCAATCCAGGGAAAATCACATTGAGTGAGGCCGCAACTGGAGTACTGTGTGCAGTTTTGGGCTCCTTATCAAAGAAAAGATGTACTCGCCATGGAGGGAGTGCAGCAAAGGTCCACCTGACTGATTCCCGGGATGGCAGGATTTCTGTATGAGGAGGTGGGCATGTGTTCACTCGAGTATTCATACATGAATAGGATGGGAATAGAGGGATACGGACCCTGGAAGTGTAGAAGATTTTAGTTTAGACGGGCAGCAGGGTCGGCACAGGCTTGGAGGGCCAAAGGGCCTGTTCCTGTGCTGTACATTTCTTTGTTCTTTGTTCTTTGAGTTTCGAAGATTGAGAGGAAATCTCATTGAAACGTATAAAATTCAGACAGGGCTAGACAGACTGAATGGAGGGATGTTGTTTCCTCTGGGGGGGTGGCGGGGGTGGTGGTGGGGGGGATCTAGAACAAAAGGTCACAGTCTCAGGATACAGGGTAGGCCATTTAGGACTCTGATGAGAAATTTCTTCACTCAGTCGACGGTGAACCTATGAAGGCTGTGGAGGCCAAGTGACCGAATGTAATTAAGAGGGAAATATATAGATTTCTAGACTCTAAAGGCATCAAAAGGGTACCGGGAGAGCACGGGAGCCTGACGTTGAGATAGAGGGTCAGGCATGTTCATATTGTATGGCTGATCAGGCACAATGCACCAAATGGCTTACTCCTGCTCCTATCCTCTATGTTTTTATAAGTGACCATTTCCCACACCCTGTGGACTTCTGGGGCGGGATTCTCCCACCCCTGCTGGGTCGGAGAATCGCCGGGGGGCAGCATGAATCCCGCCCCGGCGCTCCGACGCTGGATGCCAAATTCTCTGGCGCCAGTATTTTGGCGGGAGCATGGATCGAGCCACACCGGTCGAGGGCCGTTGGCAGCGGCCCCCCGGCGATTCTCCGATCACCGATGGGCCGCCCCTGTTTTGGGCCAGTCCCGCCGGCGTGAATTACACAAGGTCTGTACCGGCGGGACTTGGCTCTGAGGGTGGCCTGAGGAGTCCTCGGGGGAGGTGCGGGGGGATCCGGCCCCCGGGGGGCCCCGGCCCCTGGGGGGGCCCCCACGGTGGCCTGGCCCGCGATCGGGGCCCACCGATCTGCGGGAGGGCCTGTGCCGTGGGGGCACTCTTTCCCTCCGCGCCGGCCGGCGTAAAGCTCCTCCATGGCCGGCGTGGAGAAGAAACCTCCTGCGCATGCGCAGGAATCACAGCAGTAGTTCTGGGAACACGCTGGGGCTCCTGCGCACACGCCAACTCGCACCAGCCGGTGGAGGCCCTTCGGCGCCTGTTGGCGCGGCGCCAATCACTCCAGCGCCGGCCTAGTCCCCGAAGGTGCGGAGGTGCCACTCTTTGCCGCCAGTACGGCCCGCCGGACACCGGAGAATCCCGCTCCTATCTCCGTTTGAACAGAACGGGAAGGGTTCAGAAGCCCACGGGGAAAATCCAGCCGGTAGGATTTAAAGCAGAGCAGGAGGTCACCGAGCCCTCAAACTTATGTCGCATTCCAGCCTTAACACAATATATTGATGGAAAACAGTCTTGAAATGCTGAATGCTTCAGCCGCAACTTAAATCTAACAGGCACATTCCAATAGGTTCCCTGACAGAGGGATGGTGTTCCGGTGTTTTGGCTTGAAGGGCATCATCTGAAACCAACACTCCTTTAGCAGCAGAATAATACATGGTTACATGGTATAATACCACCAAGAAACAACATTGTATTTTCAACTGATAAAGGCTAAAAATGTCAAAACATCCCAGGAAAGACAGAGGGCAAGCAAAACTTACAAATGACGGTGAAGCATCAGTGTGCTAAGTCATTATCACCATCATCCACACAGGGTCATAATCTCCTGTTACTGTTGCTCATGTGGAGTCGTTACTGCAGTTGCAATGGAATCCACGTGTGACATGCTGTCTCATGAGAAACTTTGAGATAAGCTTCAGTATAGACAAGGTCATGGCCACTGTTCTTGATATGTACTATGGTGATTTATCACTGTCAGGATCAGGCAGACAAAGGATGCAAAGCAGAGCTAAGCACTAAGTGACGTCAGACCAAATAACGCATGAGTGCTACTGATGCAAGTGAATTATAAAAGGTGATTTTATTAGCTTGCGTTCCCAGTGCAAAGCATCACCTCCACGTATTCGGACTTTCGGCATGGGGATTGACGTGCTCTGCAGGATTTTCTGGCTCTTAAAATGAATGAGAAATGTTCCTGAAGGGCCATCGACCTCCATCTCCCAAACCAACGATATGAAATTATAGCAGGTGAAACTCACCCCAGGATTGCAAATTAATAACAGTTTTCATATACTGCAATGAAACTTCAAACCACAATTAAATCTGCATCAGTTCAGATTTCGTCAACTAATATGTATTTTGACAAAAATAAGAACAAGGTAAACATTTTTCTGAAAACGATATAATGGCCAGAATTCTCCAGCTGTTACGATTCACTTTTCCTGCCGGCAGCTTACTCCTAACTGTGGGTTTTCCGCCAGCGTGGGGTGGCTTGAATAGGAAATCCCAATGACAAGGGCAGGAGTATAGAATCGCTCCACCAGTGAACAGCGCACCACCAAGAAACACGCGGTTGGGGAACCAGAGAATGCAGTCCAATATGTTACTGAATTTTCTGTATGTTTCACAGGTTTCTTCGCATGGTGGAGGAGCCGGAATAGTTTAAGGTGCCTGGAATCATTAAAGAAATTGATCTTTGGTAGTAGTTTGCAGAATGGACGATTTTAGCAAGAGTGAATGATCTTTCTCATATGTATCCATTTTCCACCATTTATTTGTCGAATAAGAGAAATGTATTTGCCTATACAGACATGTCTCCCATTTCTTTACTCACAATGAGTCAGAAATAAAAGTGTAATACCTGAAAGATGACATATCTACCTGTCGTTGAGTATGTTCAAGGCTGAGACTGAAAGATTCTTGGATCCTAGGGGAATCAAAGTATATGAGGATTAGGTGGGAAAATGGAATTGTTCCACAAGTTTAGCTGTATTGAAAGTCTGAATAGGCTGGAAGGGCCAAATGGTCTGCTCTTGCTTCTATTCTCATGTTGTTATATTAAAGAAAGAGCATTCAGAACTATGTGTGAGGTATTTTTTGTTCCTCACTTTCTACTTTATCCTCTGTCATTCCTATCTTGCTCTGAAAGTGTGGGGTTCTTTTGGGGATTGTAGTTTCACACATAACGGTCATCTTCCAGGACCTCACCATTCAATATTTTAAAATCCCTGTTGTTCTGATTGACCTTGAACCGAACCTCAAACCCACTCTACTTCCTTCAACCTCCAGAATATTATTGGCTCACCAGCTCCCTCATTTCCAAACTGTTGAAATCTTTGTTAGATTTCTCTAATGTTTTTATTTCTAACCTCTATCTAGCCATAGATTCCAACTTGCCTAAAACCCACCCATCACCCATTCAGATTCTGACCTGAACTAGCTCTGACACTGAGCCAGCAGCAATTGTGTGGGCTGGGGTGGTGGGGAGGGGAGGTGGGTTGGGTTGGTGTGTGGGACAGGGTTGGGGAAGGGTGGTTGGGGTTGTCGGGAAAAGAGGTTGAGCCGAATCCCGTCCTCAGCTAACATTCACAAATACAGTTTGCAGCATGAGTCACTTCCCAATGATCAGGAATAGAAAATTGCCACACTTGTAGGGGATTGACGGCCTTTGCAGAACCCCTGCCCTAGCTAAATCAGTGGCAGATGGGAAAATAAGTGTGGATCCTTCATTGTCTTGGTGACTTAATGGAACTTGCACTTTATGTATAAATTAGGTATTGATAACATAGGTTATCTGACACCTGTTAGGGTTATGTATCTCCTTTCCTTTATTTTTTGTATTCTGTCCTCTTGCTCACAGTTTCCCCATTCTACCATCTACCAGTAAAGCAGCTCAGATACCTGTGCAGATCTGAGATCTACTGCTTAGCATGAGACAATCTTCAGCTTTCTGGATTCAAAGCTGCTTTTTTTGTGGTTCCAATGCAGTAAATCACTGGTTCCTAGATTAGAAACATCGAAAATAGGAGCAGGAGGAGGCCATTCAGCCCTTCGAGCCTGTTCTGCCATTCATTATGATCATGGCTGACCATCCAACTCAGTAATCTGTTCCCGACTTCTATCAATAGCCTTTTGCGCCTTTCGCCCCAAGAGTTATGTCCAACTCCTTCTTGAAAATATATAGGCCAGAATAATCTGTCCTTTCATGCCGATGGGATTCTGCGGTCCAGCTGCACTGAATGAAATTTTGGTGGTGCGTCAAATTCTCCATTCTCGCTGGCAGAGGCGGCGGGGCAAATCAGTATCAAAGAATCCCGGCCACAATGATTTGCCTCAACTACTTTCTGTGGTCGTGAATTGCACAGGCTCACCACTCTTTGGGTGAAGAAATTTCTCCTCATCTCAGTCTTAAATGGTCGATCCCGTATCCTCAGATTGTGACCCCTGGCTCTGGACTCCCCCACCATTGGGAACATCCTTCCTGCATCCACCCTGTCTAGTCCTGTTAGAATTTTATAGGTTTCTATGCAATCCCCTCATTCTTCTGAACTCCAGCGAATACAATCATAATCGACTCAATCTCTCCTCATATATCAGTCCTGCCATCCCAGGAACCAGTCTGGTACACCTTCGCTGCACTCCCTCTATAGCAAGAACAGCCTTCCTCAGATAAGGATCAATACTGCACATGATATTTCAGACGTGGTCTCACCAAGGCCCTGCATAATTGCAACAAGATATCCCTGCTCCTGTATTCGAATCCTTTCGCAATCAAGGCCAATATTCAATTTGCCTCCTTCATCGCTTGCACCTGCATGCTTACCTTCAGCGACTAGTGTATGAGGACACCCATTGCACATTCCACTCGCTCAATCCATAGCCATTCAGATAATAAGCTGCCTTCTTGTTTTGATACCAAATTAGATAACCTCATATTTATCCACATTATACTGCATCTGTCATGCATTTGTCCACTCACTCAATTTATTAAAATCATACTGAAGCACCTTTGTGTCCTCCCACCCAGCTTTTGCCATCTGCAAATTTCGAGATATTGCATTTAATTCCCTCATCTAAATTGTTAATATATAATGTGAACAGCTGGGGCCCTAGCACTGATTCCTGCGGTACCCCACTCACCACTGCCTGCCAAGTGGAGAAAGGCTCGTTTATTCCTACTCTTTGTTTCCTGCCTGCCAAGTCTTTTCTATCCCTTAATACACTACCCCGAAACCCATGTACTTTAATTTTACGTGCTGGTCTCTTATGTGGGACTTTGTTTTTTTAAATTTTATATATAAATTTAGAATACCCAATTCATTTTTTCCAATTAAGGGGCAATTTAGCGTGGCCAATCCACCTAATCTGCACATATTTGGGTTGTGGGGGAGAAACTCACGCAGACACGGGGAGAATGTGTTATGTGGGACTTTGTTGAAAACATTCTGAAAGTCAAAATAAACCACATCCATTTGCTCCCCCTCATCAACTCTACTCGTTACATCCTCGAAGAATTCCAATAGATTTGTCAAGCATGATTTCCCTTTGGTAAATTCATGCTGACTCTGTCTGATCCTGCCGCTGTTTTCCAAGTGCTCTGCTATTAAATCTGTTCTAATGGACTCTAGAATTTTCCCCACTACAGACATCAGGCTGACTGGTCTATAATTCCCTGTTTTTTCTCTACCTCCCGTTTTTTTCTCTCGTTTTTTTTTCAAATTTGGAGTACCCAATTCATTTTTTCTAATTAAGGGGCAATTTAGCATGGTCAATCCACCTACCCTGCACATCTTTGGATTGCGGGGGTGATGCACAATCAATTGCACAAAGACTAAAGTTGGGCACAACTGTGGCTTTATCACAGTCAGATGCGAGGCCTCCTGCTGCAGCTGGCGAAATGGCAGGGCACTGGAGGTCATGCATATTTATACAGGTCTCCTTGGGCGGAGCCAGCCGGCAGGAGCTACCGGCGAACCTGTAGTGCAGGTCCTACCTTACATCTCCTAATACAGTGGTTCACCATATTCACCCCCTGTTAAAAATGGGTCCGGCGGGGGTGTCGTGAAACTATATACAGTACAGTGGTAGGGAAAGAAAAGTCCATGTTGATGGTCCGGAGTCCGTCAAAGGTTTAGCCGGTCCGGTGCTTTGGTGCTTCGTTGGGAGCGGCGTAACGGTGGCGGTGAAGTCGGTGCTGGCGGTGGTGGAGGTGGCCCCGATGGCGGTGGTGGCGGTGCTGATGCTGGCCAGTCATCGGGGAACTCCGGGAGCGTGCAGAAGTCCTCTTCGTCCTCTTGTGTGGAAAAGGGGAGGGGGGGGTGATCTGGTGGGGTGGATATTGGCGGCGCGGTGGGAGGGGGGGGCATGGGTGGGGGGGTGTTGGGATGGAACCTGACGGTGCCAGGTCCCTGAGTGAGACAGTATCTTGGCAGCCATTGGGGAAATCAACGTAGGCATATTGAGGGTTGGCATGGAGTAGGTGAACCCTGACCACCAAGGGGTCCGTCTTGTGGAGTCGGACGTGCCTACGGAGAAGGACCGGTCCTGGAGCAGCAAGCCAAGTCGGGAGCGACACCCCGGATGTGGGCATCCTGGGGAAGGTAAAAACACATTTGTGGGGTGTGTTATTAGTTGCGGTGCACAATAGTGACCGGATGGAGTGCAGAGCATCAGGGAGGACCTCCTGCCAGCGAGAGGCTGGGAGGTTCCTGGACCGCAGGGCCAGCTGGAAGGCCCTCCAAACCGTCCCATTCTCCCGTTCTGCTTGCCTGTTTCCCCGGGGGTTGCAGCTGGTCGTCCTGCTGGAGGCTACACCCCTGCTGAGCAGGAACTGACGCAGCTCATCGCTCATGAATGAGGATCCCCTGTCACTGTGGATGTAGGCGGGGAAACCGAACAGGGCGAAGATGGTGCTGAGGGCTTTGATGACGGCGGCAGACGTCATATCGTGGCATGGGATGGCGAAGGGGAATCTGGAGTACTCGCCGACCACACTGAGAATGTACGTGTTATGGTCGGTGGAGGGGAGGGGCCCTTTAAAATTCACGCTGAGGCGTTCAAAGGGGCGGGAAGCCTTCACCAGGCGCGCATGGTCTGGCCGGTAAAAGTGCGGCTTGCACTCCGCACAGACCTAGCAGTCCCTGGTGACTGTCCTTACGTCCTCGACGGAGTAGGGCAGATTGCGAGCTTTGACCAGATGGTACAATTGAGTGACCCCCGGGTGACAAAGGCTGTCGTGTAGGGCCCAGAGTTGATCCACTTGTGCGCTGGCACATGTACCTCGGGAGAGGGCGTCTGGGGGCTCGTTGAGTTTACCGGGGCGATACAAGGTCTCGTAATTATAGGTGGAGAGCTCAATTCTCCACCACAAGATTTTATCATTTTTGATCTTGTCCCGCTGTGTGTTATTGAACATGAAGGCTATCGACTGTTGGTCCGTAAGGAGAGTGAATCTCTTACCGGCCAGGTAATGCCTCCAATGCCGCACAGCTTCAACGATAGCCCGGGCCTCCTTTTCGACGGATGAGTGTCAAATTTCAGAGGCATGAAGGGTGCGGGAAAAGAATGCCACGAGTCTGCCTGCCTGGTTTAGAGTAGTGGCAAGGGCGACGTCTGAAGCGCCGCTTTCTACTTGAAAAGGCAGTGACTCGTCCACTGCGCGCATCCCGGCCTTGGCGATGTCTGCTCTGATGCAGGCGAAAGCGTGTTGTGCCTCGGCCGCGAGGGGGAATTGGGTGGACTGAATGAGAGGGCGGGCCTTGTCCGCATAGTTTATGACCCACTGACTGCAGTAGGAAAAAAAACCCAGGCAACGTTTGAGGGCCTTGGGGCAGTGGGGGAGGGGACGTTCCATGAGGGGGCGCATGCGGTCGGGGTCGGGCCCGAGAAGTCCGTTTTGGATTATATAGCCGAGAATGGCTAACCGGGTCGTGCTGAACACACACTTCTCTTTGTTATAGGTCAGGTTGAGAAGAGTGGCAGTGCGGAGGAATTTATCGAGGTTGGCATCGTGGTCCTGCTGGTCATGGCCGCAGATGGTGACATTATCTAAGTACGGAAAGGTGGCCCGCAAACCGTACTGGTCGACCATTCGGTCCATCTCTCTTTGGAAGACCGAGACCCCATTTGTGACACCGAAAGGGACCCTAAGGAAGTGGTAGAGGCGACCGTCCGCCTCGAAGGCCATGTATGAACAGTCCGACTTCCTGGTGGGGACCTGGTGGTAGGCGGATTTCAGGTCAATTGTTGAGAAGACCCGGTACTGCGCAATCTGATTGACCATATTAGATATGCGTGGGAGGGGGTACGCGTCAAGCTGCGTGTACCAATTGATGGTCTGGCTGTAGTCCACGACCATCCTGTGTATCTCCCCAGTTTTAACCACTACCACTTGTGCTCTCCAGGGGTTATTGCTGGCCTCGATAAAACCCTCCTTAAGCAACCGCTGGACTTCGGACCTGATGAAGGTCTTGTCCTGGGTACTGTCTCGTCTGCTCCTAGTGGCAACGGGCTTGCAATCCGCAGTTAGATTGGCAAAAAGGGAGGGGGGATCGACCTTGAGGGTCGCGAGGCCGCAAACGGTAAGGGGGGGGGTAAGGGCCCGCCGAATTTGAGGGTGAGGCTCTGGCGATTGCACTGGAAGTCCAGGCCCAACAGGAGTGCAGCGCAGAGATTAGGAAGGACATAGAGGCGGAAGTTGCTAAATTCTACGCCCTGGACCGTGAGGGTGACTGTACAAAAACCTTGGATCGAGATGGAGTGAGATCCAGAGGCTAGGGAGATCCTTTGATTGGCAGGGTGGACCGCGAGGGAGCAGCGCCTTACCGTATCTGGGTGAACAAAGCCTTCGGTGCTCCCGGAATCCAGCAGGCACGAGGTCACATGGCCATTAATTTTAACCGTCGTCGACGCGGTGGCCAGGTTGTGCGGGCGAGATTGGTCCAGCATCATCAAAGCGAGCTGCGGGTAGCCATCGGATGCTTCAGGTGGCGAGCGTGTGCGGTTCCGATGTCGGGCTGTCCGGAGACCCTGAGGGGGACCCCATGGTGCGCACATTGCGGGGTCGGGACAAGATGGTGGCGCCCATGGTGCGCACATTGCGGGGTCGGGACAAGATGGTGGTGCCCATGGTGAGCACATTGCGGGGTCGGGCCAAGATGGTGGCGCCCATTGGTCGCACATGGACCCGGGAGGAGAAGATGGCGGCTCCCATTGTGCATCTGGCGTGGGGGAGAGGGCGATAGCGGGCGCGATCGCAGCAACTGCGTGGGCCTGGCACACAGCTGCGAAGTGGCCCTTTTTACTGCAGGCTTTACAAACAGGCGTATTAGGAAGGCAGGGCCCTGGCTGTGGAGGTCGTCGGCGGGGTCCAGGAGGGGTAGGAAGGAGTAGAAGGGTGGGCAGCGCGGCGGGAGGGGTACGATTGTACATTACAGGATGCGACCATCATGGAGAGCGCCAAGGTTTTCGTCTCCGCCAGTTCGAGCGTGGCCCCTTCCAGTAATCGTTCTCGGATGCGGTCCGACGCAATCCCCGTCACGAAGGAGGAGATTCGCGTGTTCGGCGGCCGTAACGGCCTGCCAGTCACAGTCCCGGAAGAGTGGAATTAGGGCCCGCCAGAAGTCTTCGATTGGCTCACCAGGTAGTTGCGATTGGGTGGCGAGTACATGCCTGGCGAAGAGCATGCTCACCTTCTGCGCGTAGTGTTCCTTGAGGAGTTCCAATGCTTTTGTATAATTCGTGGCGTCTTGGATCAACGGGAACACGCTGGAGCTCAGTCGGGAGTACAGGACGTTTATCTTCTGAGCCTCCGTTCGCGCGGGGTCCGCAGCCTTGATGTAGGCCTCAAAATATGCTAGCCAGTGAGCAAAGTCTTTCCTGGCGTTGGGCGAGTGTGGATCCAGCTGCCGGCGATCGGGCTTAATTCGGATATCCATTCTGTGGAAAATCTGACTGTAATAAATTGATGCACGATCAATTGCACAAAGACTAAAGTTGGGTACAACTGTGGCTTTATCACAGTCAGATGCGTGGCCTCCTGCTGCAGCTGGCGAAATGGCAGGGCACTGGAGGTCATGCATATTTATACAGTTCTCCCTGGGCGGAGCCAGCCGGCAGGAGCTACCGGCGAACCTGTAGTGCAGGTCCTACCTTACATCTCCAAATACAGTGGTTCACCACAGGAGGTGAGACCCACAATCACGGGGAGAATATACAAACTCCACAAACAGACAGCAACCCAGAGCCGGGATCGAACCTGGAATCTCAGCGCCGTGAGGCAGCATTGTCAACCACTGCACCACCGTGCTGCCCTACCTCCCGTTTTAAGTAATGGGGTTACATTAGCGACTGTCCAATTTGTGGCGGAGACGAAAACCTTGGCGCTCTCCATGATGGTTGCATCCTGTAATGTACAATCGTACCCCTCCCGCCGCGCTGCCCACCCTTCTACTCCTTCCTACCCCTCCTGGACCCCGCCGACGACCTCCACAGCCGGGGCCCTGCCTTCTCCAATTTGTAGGATCTGTTCTAGAATCTATAATGTCTTGGAAGATGACCACCAATGCATCGACATGCCAATAGGGCGCCACAGTGGTTAACACTGCTGCCTCGCAGCACCAGGGATTCAGGTTCAATTCTGGCCTCGGGTGACTGTGTGCAGTTTGCACTTTCTCCCTGTGTTTGCGTGGGTTTCCTCCGGGTGCTCCGGTTTCCTTCCAACACAGTCCAAAGATGTGCCGGTTAGGTGAATTGGCCATGCTAAATTGTCCCTTAGTGTCCAAGCGGTTCGGTGGGATTACTGGGTGACAAGGATAGGGTCGGAGCCTGGCCTAGGTATGGTACTCTTTCCAAAGGTTGGTGCAGATGCGATGGGCTGAATATCCTCCTTCTGCACTGTAGAGATTCTATGATTCCTCTATTCTATTCTACGACTATTTCTAGGGCAACCTCCTTAAGTACTCTGGGATGTAGATTATCAGGCCCTGGGGAATTATCGGCCTTCAAACCCATCAATTTTCTCTCCCTCTCCAGACCCTGTGTTCCCCAACATTTCTGGTATGCTATTTGTGTCCTCCTTTTTTATCTTGATGTACCTATAGAAACTTGTACAGTCAGTTTTTATGTTCCCTGCAAGCATACTCTTGTACTCTATTTTCCCCTTCTTAATAAATCCCTTGACCCTCCTTTGCTAAATTCTAAATTGCCCCCAATCCTCAGATCTGTTGTTTTTTTCTGGCCAATTTGTATGTCTCTTAAATACTATCTCTAATTTCCCTTGTAATGCATGGTTTGGCTTCATTTCCCGTTTTACTTTGGTGCCAGACAGAAATAAACAATTGTTGCAGTTCGCCCATGTACTCTTTGAATGTTTCCCATTGCCTATCCACCATCATCCCTTTCTGTAATGTTCCCTGTTCTCTAGTTGGCTCCTCAACATATTGGGCGGGATTCTCCCCTAACCGGCAGGGTGGGCCGTACCGGCGCCAAGGAGTGGCGTCAACCACCCCGGCGTCGGGCCGCCCGGTAGGTGCAGAATCCTCCCCGCCTTCAGGGGCTCGGCTGGTGCCGGTGGCGTTGGCGCCGCGCCAGCCGGCGCTGAAGGGCTTGGCACCGTGCCAACCGGCGCCAAAGTACCTCCGTCAGCTGGCGCGAGTTGGCACATGCGCGGCAGCGCCAGTGTGTGCTGGCACCATCACAGCGCATGCATAGGGGGGTTTCTTCTCTGTGCCGGCCATGGCGGACCGTTACACCAGCGGGCGCGAAGGGAAGAGTGCCCCCACGGCACAGGCCCGCCTGCGGATCGGTGGGCCCCGATCGCGGGCCAGGGCACCGTGGGGGCCCCCTCTGAGGCCAGATCCCCCTGCACTCCCCGAGGACTCTGCAGGCCGCCCGCAGAGCCAGGTCCTGCCGGTACGGACCTGGTGTATTTTATGCCGGCAGGACCCGCCAAAAACAGGTGGCCACTTGGCCAATCGTGGGCCGGAGAATCGCCGGGGGGCCGCTGCCAATGGCCCCCGACCGGCGCGGCGCAATTCCCGCTCCCGCCGAAAAATGACCGCTGGACAATCCGGCAGCCGGCGGCGGGGTGGCGGGTCGGGATTCACGCCGCCCCCCCCGGTGATTCTCCAGCCGGCAGGGGATCTGAGAATCCCGCCATTGACTCAGAAAACCAACCCGAATACACTCCAGGAATTCCTCCTCTATGATATAGTGGCTAATTTGATTTGCCCAATCTATATGCAGATTAATGTCATCCGTAAATACAGTTGTTCCTTTATTGCATGCATCTCTAAGTTCCTGTTGAATGCTATTCCCAACATCACCACTACAGTATAGCGGTCTATATACAACCCCCACTAACGTTTTCTGCCCCTTAGTGTTTCTCAGCTCTATCCTTACAGATTCCACATGGTCGGAGCTAATATCCTTCCTCACTGTACAATAATTTCCTCTTTAATCAGCAATGCAACCACACCACCTTTTTCCTTTTGTCTGTCCTTCCGAAATACTGAGTACCGCTCGATGTCCAGTTCCCACCCCTGATCACCCTGCAGCCATGCTTCCACAATCCAGACTACATCATACCTGTTTACATTCATTTGCGTGATTAATTCATCCACTTTATTGTGAATGCTCTGCCTGTTAAGGCACAAAGGCTTGTCTTTTTAACATTACTTGTCTCGCTCCCAATATTTTTCACTAAGGCCTTGTTTGATTCTGGCTCTTGTTGTCTCAGCCTCTCACTTTTCTTATTCCCCTTACTGCCTTTTGTTCTTGTCCTTGATTCCCCCCCTCTGACTCCTTGCATTGGTTCCCATTCCCCTGCCATTTTAGCTTAAACCCCTCGTTTAAACCATCCATTTTAGCTTTTGGATTAGCTTTTAAATTTGTTGCTGAACAACAAATTATCTTCAGATTATACAAACCTATTAAAACGATAAACAGAAAAGGACAGATTTTCCTGTTTCTGTGTCTGGGGTTATTGGGGTTCTGGGTGTTGCAAACACAAAACAATCAGGTAACAAGCCTAATTCTGGAGGCTGCCGGATTTCTGCGCATTTTCTTTGCTCAGTCATATAATTTGACCCCAGACAGGAAAATCCGCCCATATTCACCTGAATCATTAATGATCTCTAGTTTAATAAGACTAACAACAGCTTGCATTTATATAGTGGCTGTAATTAAACAAAATGCTCATTTGCCATCTGTGAATCAACAACAACAATCAACAGTGCAGAAGGAGGACATTTGGCCCATCAAGTTTACATCAGTCCTTGAAAGAGCACCCTACTTAAGCCCACATCCACCCTATCCCCATAAACCCACTGTTATAACCTGCCTACTGACGATTGGCTAGGGACTAATGACTATCCCACAATCCTCTGGGAGTATGAACTTCCCCAATGAGGGGGGCGGAGAAACTCCTACTATAAATAAGCTGGCCAGTCCAGGAACCAGGAGGAAGGAGAAGGTAGCAAGGGAAGTTACTGCTACGTATATATGGTTATAAGTAAATAAACTTTATTATTTTGTATCCTTAAAACTTGTGCTGGATTCTTCGGGGCCCTTACAAAACTGGCGACAAAGGTAAAAGTGAATAGCTGTCTACAGTGCTGAAGCCACCTCCCTGGATTTTTGTTGGATACAGGTTGGAAGTTGTTTTCGATTATACCATGCCTCTGTACGGACGTTTGGATGTTTTTGATGCTGCGTTGGAAAGCTGGAACCAGTACACACAACGGATGCGTTACTATTTCCGGGCAAACAATATCACTGAAAATGAGCGCCAGGTGGTCATATTGCTCAACGCCTGCGGGCCGCATACGTTTGGGGTGATTAGGAGCCTTACGTACCCAGCTGCGCCGGACACCAAAACGTTTGACGAACTTGTGAATATAGTGGGGCAACACTTTATCCCAACCCCGTCTACGATAGTCCAGCGTTACCAGTTTAATACCGCTGAGAGGACCCCAGGAGAATCCCTTGCCGAGTTTTTTATCCAGGCTACGCGGGATTGCGGAGTACTGTGACTATGGTGAGACCTTGTCAGAAATGTAACGTGACCGTTTGGTTTGCGGTATTAACAATGCGGCCACCCAGAGAAAGTTGTTAGCGGAGCCAACATTGACTTTTCAACAGGCAATACAAATAGTCTTGTCCCGAGAGAGCGCAGAGCGAGGAGTTCAGGAGCTACAGGGAATGGAAGTGCATGCCTTGGGGCGCAACCCTTTCCGCCCAAAAACGTCCCCCTGCACTCCTGCGGTACCTTGGGCGAGGCAACGACCAGACCGACGCCAGTGGCCATCGGACATTCCTCCCCGAAGGGAGCCTTCTCCAGAGCCAATGGATGAGGAGCCATGTCCGTGTCAGACTTGTAGGCGCTGACCCCGTCGCGGACGGCGGTCCTGGGGACGCCAGAGGCGCCGTCGTTCCGACCGAAACTGGGACCAGCCCAGGGGCCGTAACTGGGACCAGCCCAGAGGCCGTACCTTCCATGTGGATGAACCTGCGGTGACCACTCCTGAGGACGTGGAGACGGAGGACGACTGCCTGCAGCTGCATTGTGTGGCAGCTCCCCGTCTGGCCCCCATTAAGGTGACAGTACGGGTCAATGGCCACCCACTGGAGATGGAGTTGGATACAGGCGCAGCGGTCTCTGTGATCGCCCAGAGGACATTCGACCGCATCAAGCAGGGTATACAGACCCTTACATTAACTGACTCACAGGCCAGGTTGGCCACCTACACGGGGGAACCACTGGATATTGCAGGAACTACAATGACCCCTGTTGTCTATGGACGCCAGGAGGGGTGTTTCCCACTTATCGTAGTGCGTGGCCATGGGCCCAGCCTGTTGGGTCGGGACTGGTTGCGCCATTTGCGCGGTTGCAATGGCAGCACATCCTCCAAACAGTTTCTGGAGGGTTGACTGAGGTGCTAGGACGATACCCAGAGGTATTCCAGCCTGGTTTGGGAAAAATAAAAGTGGCCGTAGCCCGTATCCAAGTTGAACCAGGAGCCACGCCGCGCTATTTCCGGGCGTGCCCAGTGCCTTACACTTTGCTCGAGAAGGTAGAAGGGGAGCTCACTCGTTTGGAGAGTTTGGGTATTATCAGGCCCGTCCGTTTTGCTGACTGGGCAGCACCAATTGTACCAGTAATGAAGCCAGATGCCACAGTTCGCTTGTGTGGCGACTATAAACTTACAGTGAATACAGTTTCCCGACTCGACCGATACCCAATGCCTCGCATAGAGGATCTCGACGCGAAACTTGCAGGCGGACTCTCATTCACAAAATTAGATATGAGTCACGCCTACCTGCAGTTGGAGCTGGACCCTGCCTCCCGACCATATGTCACAATTAACACGCACCGGGGCCTGTATGAAAATACACGGTTGCCCTTTGGAGTATCCTCTGCCTGCGCAATTTTTCAACGTGTTATGGAGGGCATTTTGAGAGGTTTACCACGTGTGGCTGTCTACCTAGATGACGTGTTGATTACAGGGACGTCGGAGCAAGAGCATTTGGAAAATCTGGAGGCTGTCCTTAAACGCCTTTCGGAGGCTGGAGTCCGTTTACGTCACACAAAGTGCGTATTTCAGGCAAAAGAAGTAGTCTACCTAGGTTATCGGGTGGACCGCGAGGGTCTGTAACCCGTCGCAGAGAAGGTGCGTGCAATTCAACATGCCCCCACCCCGACTGACACTTAGCATCTTCGTTCTTTCTCGGTCTCGTAAACTATTACGGGAAGTTCCTCCCCAATCTGGCAACTACGCTGGCCCCCTTACACCTGCTGCTAAAGAAAAATCACACCTGGGTTTGGGTCAGCCGCAAGAAACCGCTTTCCGGTGGGTAAAGCAACAATTGTCGTTGTCTGGGTTACTAACCCACTATGATCCGGGAAAGCCTTTGCTCGTCACATGTGATGCATCCCTGTATGGTATTGGGGCTATCCGGTCCCACAAGATGGAGAACGGGGCCGAGCGACCGATAGCTTTCGCCTCCCGCACATTGACTGCAGCGGAGAAAAAGTATGCGCAGATCGAGAAGGAGGGCCTGGCAGTGGTTTTCGCGGTGAAACGCTTCCACCAGTATGTGTACGGCCGCCATTTCTTTATCGTGACTGATCATAAGCCCCTGCTGGGACTCTTCAGAGAGGATAAGCCAATACCGCCCATTGCTTCTGCACGGATCCAGCGCTGGGCTTTGTTGCCTGTAGCATATGAGTATTCTCTGGAGCACAAACCAGGTACGCAGATAGCAAATGCCGACGCACTGAGCCGATTGCCTTTATCAACCGGCCCCATGTCGACCCCCACGACCGGTGAGGTGGTCGCAACCCTAAATTTTATGGACACCTTGCCTGTCACGGCACCACAGATCCGTGAGTGGACCCAGACGGAGCCAGTCCTGTCAAAGGTTCGGCACATAGTCCTGTATGGTGGGCAGCATAGACAGCTCCCAGGCGAATTGCGGGCATTTTCCTCCAAGCTGTCAGAGTTCAGCGTGGAAGACGGCATCCTCTTGTGGGGGACGCGTGTGATTGTCCCGGAAAAAGGCCAGGAGCTGATATTATCAGACTTGCACAATGGGCATCCGGGCGTGACCAAGATGAAAATGTTGGCCCGGAGTTATGTCTGGTGGCCAGGCCTCGACACCGACATTGAGAATGTGGCCCAAAACTGCTCCATTTGCCAGGAGCATCAGAAGCTTCCGCCGGCCGCGCCCCTACATCACTGGGAATGGCCAGGGCGGCCTTGGGCACGCTTGCATGCAGATTTCGCAGGCCCTTTTCATGGATCCATATTCCTTCTACTAATTGACGCCCAGTCCAAATGGCTGGAGGTGCATAAGATGCAGGGGACAACGTCCTGCGCAACAATTGAAAAAATGTGTTTATCATTTAGCACGCATGGCCTCCCCGAGTCAAGCTGGTCACGGATAATGGCACTCCATTCACGAGTGAGGAGTTTGCTAGGTTTACAAAGACTAACGGTATCCGCACTGCCCCTTACCACCCGGCTTCAAATGGGTTGGCAGAGCGTGCAGTGCAAACATTCAAACATTCAGTCTTCCGGATCAATGGACATGAGACTGGCTCGGTTTTTGTTTGTGTACAGGACCACCCCCCATACAGTGACTGGGGTACCTCCCGCAGAACTCCTAATGGGCCAGAGACTCCGCACCCGCCTTAGTATGGTCTTCCCGGACATTGGCGCAAAAGTACGCCGCACACAAGAACGGCAGGGACCGGGATTGTCTCGGCATCGTCCGATTCAGCAGTTTGTGCCCGGTGACCCAGTATTCGTGCGGAATTTTGCTGGTGGTGCCCAATGGGTTCCTGGTGTAATCTTTCGCCAAACGGGCCCTATATCGTACCAAGTGCAAGCCCAGGGTCGTCTCCAGCGAAAACATGTAGACCACGTCCCGCCCCCGGAGCTCAGTTCAACAGCGGCAAAGACCAGAAACAAGGGAAGGTAGTCCTCCAAATCTTCCACTGGTGCCTCACTCGAAGCCTGCGCAGGTCGTGACGGGACCGAATGGGGATAGAGACGCTGACATGACGGAGGCAGCAGACTCTGACTCCGAGATGGAGACACAGGATGAATCAGAGGGGGAATCCTCGGGTCCACAGGCCGTGGATGTACAACCGCGCCGTTCATCACGGAAGTGCCGGTCTCCGTCTCGTTATACGCCACCTGATCCAGCGCCGCGTGCAAATGGCGTCCGGCCTGCGGCCAAACTAGTTTGACGCCTTCCTTCGCCAGGGCCTATGGTGGATTCCTTGGACTTTGGGGGGAAGGGATGTTATAACCTGCCTACTGACGATTGGCTTGGGACTAATGACTATCCCACAATCCTCCTGGGAGTATGAACTTCCCCAATGAGGGGGGCGGAGAAACTCCTACTATAAATAAGCTGGCCAGTCCAGGAACCAGGAGGAAGGAGAAGGTAGCAAGGGAAGTTACTGCTACTGTTATGTATATATGGTTATAGTAAATAAACGTTATTATTTTGTATCCTTAAAACTCGTGCTGGATTCTTCGGGGCCCTTACAAAACCCACCTAACCTTTGGACAACAAGGAGCAATTTATCATGGCCAATCCACCTAACCTGCAGATTTTTGACAGTGGGAAGAAACCAGAGCACTCTGAGGAAACCCACGCAGACACGGGGAGAAATTGCAAACTCCACACAGAGTCACCCAAGGCCGGAATTGAACCCGGGTCCCTGGAGCTGTGAAGCAGCAGTGCTAACCACTATGTCATCGTACCGCCCATTAAATGATATAAAATCACCAGTCACTCTTAAGTGAGTGTGCATACACAATGTGTGTAATTTATTACATGTGGACAGACATACATGGATAGGAAGCTTAAGGGCATCAGCAGCAGCAGCAGAGCTGCGTGTCTGTGTTCTGCTCCAGTCCCAAGCAAAACTGAGGCTGGATCACATGACATATTTCCTTTCAAGTGACAGGGTGCTGCTATTCCTTAAAGGCAACCTACAGCACCAATGTATTTCACAACAACAACTTGAATTTATATTGTGCCTCCATTGTGGTAAAATATTCCATGATACACTTGAGTTGTATCTGACAAAAATTGACATAAAGAGGCAAGTTACAAGGAGCGTCTGAAAGAAACAGAAAGACATAGAGAGAGGGAAAGGTTTAGGGCGGGAAAACCAGAGCTCACTGCCACCAATGACTGGATGAAGGAAGTGGGGGTTGCACAATAGGCCAGATTTGGAGGAACACAGAGCTCTCAGACGATTGGAACACGTTTTAAGTAAACCTATCAAATGTTACTACATTTCACAAAGAGGATTTTCTATTTACAACGTCTTCTTAGATTTCGCCCATTGCTGGATACTACTACTTCTAACGTTACCCTTGGTAATGGCTGCTTTCTCGTAACTATTGATATCTGTCTATGCCTCTCCCATAATGACATTGTTTTGGTCAGCTCTGTAACAAGGTTTGGAATTATCTCGTGTCAGTTCTGATCAAGGTTGCATCTGTTGGGAAAAATACTGAGAGACACCCAACAGCTGTATATTTCCAGCATTTTCTGTTTTATTTCAGAATTCCCGCAGTTGCCATCTTTCTTTTCTACAATACTATTCGTATCGTACTGGGTGCACAAAGACAGAAGCAAATCAGCTGAACCTATTCATGAACAGACTGATTTGAATGACTGTAATTGAAGTATGCACAAATGGCTCTACAATACTCAGAGGACATCACTTTCTTAAAAGAGTCCAGCTGCACTCTTTAGAATGCAAGAGCTGGCAGATCTATTGGTGCTTTTGAATAGAAGGATGAATTTACAAGAGCTCCACGTTACAACAAAACAGCAGGCAATGGTCATGTGGTGTGAAGCCAGTGATTTTTTTTCTCTCTCTTGTCTTCAGCCACTAACGAGCTTCTTGATGTCACATTCTTGTCTTTAAACTGGCAGTGAAGTATTGATGGTAACTAGGTGAAAACAAATAAGGCTCATTAGGTTGAGCTTGTGTTAGATGCCACTGTCACCGCCCATAATTAACAGCGTGTTATTCAAATGTCGTTTGACTGTTCACTGAGCATCGCACATGTGCTGGCATTTTGAATCCTTGCTTAAAGTGGATAAGCCTGTGTATGCAAATACTGCAAACAAATGCAAATGCATTGTTCTGTTAATGAGAATAAATGTGATTTAAAAATATGATGAAATAAAATGCTAAATTATAAAGATTGTGTGCGGGATTTATCTGTTCCTGTGAATGCAGGAAAGGGGGGTTGGGTGGGAGGAACGTGCTTGTAAGGGATCCTAGTTTTGCAAATTCGAGGGCAGCACGGTGGCGCAGTGGTTAGCACTGGGACTGCGGCGCTGAGGACCTGGGTTCGAATCCCGGCACTGGGTCACTGTCGTGTGGAGTTTACGTGTCTGCGTGGGTTTCACCCCCATAACCCAAAGATGCGCAGGTTAGGTGGATTGGCCACGCTAAATTGGCTCTTAAGTGGGAAAACAAAATAACTGGACACGCTAAATTTATTTTTAAAAGTTTTGCAAATTTGTTGCACTGAGCTGATTCAGGGTGCATGCCCAGGAAAATGTCCTCAATGTTCCTTGTGCTTAGCACATCAGATGTACAAGTTTCATGCATCATTTTCCTTCTCCAAAATTCTACTCCTTTTTCCCTTTGAGGTAATGTGGTACGATGAGCACCACTCTCCAATACCTGATTTCACAAAAATAAATTGCATTTTAAAACACCTTTGGTATAATTAAATTCCCCACGCCATGTAGGGTGACATTAGAACAGATGGCCAAAGGTTTGGTCAAATCTGCCTTCCACCAGCATACAGCCATCCTGCAAAATGGACAGCGTCCGCCCGCCGCCACCGCTCCGCATCACCGGTAACCTCGGGGCCAACTGGAAGATATTCAAACAACGCTTCCAGCTCTACCTTGAAGCCACAGACCGGGAGGATGCCTCAGACACCAGGAAGATCGCTCTCTTCCTATCCACGGCCGGGGACCATGCCATCCACATTTTCAATTCTCTCACCTTTGCAGATGATGAAGATAAAACAAAGTTCAAGACGGTCCTCCTCAAGTTTGACACTTACTGCAGCATAGAGGTGAATGAAATTTTTGAGCGCTATGTATTCCAACAGCGTTTGCAGGGTAAGGATGAACCTTTCCAGTCCTTTCTCACCCACCTCCGCATCTTTACGCAGTCCTGTAGCTAAAGGCCCACCTCCGACTCCATGATACGCGACCAGATTGTTTTCGGTGTTCAATCGGACCCCCTACGCCAGCAGCTCCTCAAAGTAAAGCAACTCACCCTAGCGACCGCCATTGAGACCTGTGTCGTACACGAAAACGCCACGAGTCGGTATTCCCACATCCAAGAGGCTGAAACCCCCTTTGGCAGATATTGTTACAACAGGATGCCGTTTGGAATCATATCTGCTTCAGAAGTGTTCCATAGGATTATGGAACAAATGATGGAAGGCATTGAAGGTGTTCGCGTCTATGTCGACGACGTAATCATTTGGTCCACCACCCCGCAGGAGCATGTTAGTCGCCTCCAGCGTGTATTCAAACGTATACATGAGCAGTGCCTCCACCTCAACAGGGCCAAATGTTCTTTTGGTCAGATGGAACTCAAGTTCCTCGGGGGCCACATCTCCCAATTGGGTGTGCAGCCGGATGCGGACAAGGTAGCTGCTATCACAGCTATGAAAACACCAGAGGACACGAAGGCGGTCCTCCGATTTCTGGGCATGGTCAATTTCTTGGGGAAATTTATCCCTAACCTTGCCTCTCATACCATGGCTCTCAGGAACCTGGTCAGGAAGACGACAGACTTCCAATGGCTCCCTGCCCACGAGCGCGAATGGAGAGAACTCAAAACAAAACTGACCACGGCCCCGGTCTTTGCTTTCTTTGATCCAGCAAAGGAGACCAATATTTTGACCGATGCCCACCAATCCTGCATTGGGGCAGTACTCCTTCAACGTGATGAGGCCTCATCATGTGCCCCCGTTGCATATGCGTCACGTGCTATGACACCCACGGAACAGCGCTACGCGCAGATAGAAAAGGAGTGCCTGCGCCTTCTGACCGTGGTTAAGTTTCACGATTATGTCTACGGACTTCCTCAATTCACCGTCGAGCCTGACCATCGCCCACTGGTCAATATAATACAGAAAGACTTGAACGACATGACACCTCTCCTCCAGCGTATTCTTCTCAAGCTCCGGCGATATGACTTCCAGTTGGTATACACCCGAGGCAAAGACCTCATCATTGCTGACGCTCTCTCCAGGGCAGTCGACACTCCATGTGACCCAGCGGGATTTGTCTGCCAGATTGACGCCCATGTGGCATTCACGGCCTCCAATCTACCTGCCACGGATGACCGCCTCATCCAAATTCGCTTTGAGACGGCGGCTGACCCTTTGCTACAGCGTGTCATGCACCACCTAACGGATGGGTGGCTCAAGGGCCAATGCCCTCAGTTCTATAATGTCAGAGATGATCTGGCGGTAGTAGACGGGGTTCTTCTAAAACTGGACCGCATTGTCATCCCGCATAGCATGCGCCAGCTTGTCCTGGAACAACTACACGAGGGCCACCTTGGCGTGGAAAAGTGCCGCCGATGGGCCCGAGAGGCAGTGTACTGGCCCGGCATTAATAAGGACATAGCCAACAAAGTGCTCAACTGCCCCACTTGTCAGCGCTTCCAGCCGGCCCAACCACGTGAGACCCTGCAGCCCCATGAGTTGGTCACATCACCATGGACCAAGGTGGGCATCGACCTGTTCCACGCGCTGGGAAGAGACTATGTCCTGATCGTGGATTACTTTTCGAATTACCCGGAGGTGATATGGCTGCACGACATCACCTCGTCTGCAGTCATTCGTGCATGTAAAGAAACCTTTGCTCGACACGGCATCCCGCTCACGGTTATGTTGGACATTGGCTCCTGCTTCGCCAGCCAGGAATGGTCCAACTTTGCCAGGCGGTACAATTTTGCCCATGTGACATCCAGTCCCCTGTACCCACAATCCAACGGCAAAGCGAAGAAGGGAGTACATATAGTCAAACGGCTCCTATGCAAGGCTGCCGATGCTGGGTCCGATTTCTACCTTGCATTGCTGGCCTATCGCTCCACCCCACTGTCCACTGGCCTGTCACCAGCCCAATTACTCATGAGTCGCACCCTGAGGACGACAGTGCCGTCCATCCATGTCCCAGACCTCAACCACGTTCCGGTCCTTCGCCGGATGCAGCTGTTTCGTGCACAGCACAAGGCGGCTCATGACTCCCGTGCAGCTGATTTCCCTGCTCTGGCTTCAGATGACAACGTCCGCAACCATCTTCCGGATGGTGGCTGGTCTGCAACCGCTGTTGTCCTTCGGCAGGTGGCCCTCCGCTCGTTCCTGGTTCATCTACCGGGTGGCTCCATTCTGCGCCGCAATCGACGTGCCCGTCATCTCGTTCCACGCTCGCCACTTGATCCTCCACTGTCGCCTCGCCCTCCTGCTGACCCTGCCACAAACTATGCAGAAATCCCTGTCACTCTGCCTCCCCCTGACTCTGACGCAGTCCAACCCGCTCCTGAACCGGCGGCTCTCGACCCACCCTTGAGGCGGTCAACCAGAATTTGTCGCCCACCCCTGAGACTCAATTTATGAACTTTGCGGACTTATAGACTTTCTGAATTGTTTTGTTGCTTGGTTTGATCATTTCCCTGGTTTGGATATAGTGTTGATCTCATTATTCTTGTTGCATACTGCTTCTCTGCACCAGGCACCTTCCCATGTAAATAGATTAGTTCTCATGTACCTAGTCCTGTAAATATGTCTTCGCACCCCACACGTAGTTAGGAACATTCTCACCATACACTATTTATTGCCACACATATACATTCTTTTATAAAAGGGGGCATGTCATAATATACACCAGTATATCATGGTGCAGACACACACACACTGATGGACACACAGCGGGACCAATCAACACCGCAACCAATCACCAGTTAGAGCACACTCACTATAAAGACAGGGAGCATCAGAGTTCCCGCTCATTCGAGCTGCAGCCTCCTAGTAGGACAGAGCTTACAGGTTGCAGCACAGATCTTCACCATTTGCTGAGTGCATAGACTGATTAGGACAAGGCATAGGCCTTTAGTTCAATCTAATAAGGTGTTAACCCACAGTGAAAGTATGTTCAACAGTTTCTGACTTAATAAAATAGTGCAACACTATTTTATTAAGTGTTGGTGGCCTGTATGTGTTCCACAGATCCAGAGCACCCAATACATCACTCGCAAGGTGGCTGTGGACTGTGTCCAGCGCCGCCACAGTCAGCGGGGGAGACATTCCACTGGCTTTGGCGAGGGCTGGGGGAGACTGGTGGGGGGTTGTCCGGGGGTGGCGAGAAGGGTTATAGGGGGGCAGGTTTTGGGAGGCCGGGACTTCGCGCGGTTGGCGCCATGTTGTGCGGTGCGGATGCCACAGGCCCCCGCCGTGCACATGTGGGGTCACAGACCCGACCATTCTGCGGCCGTATCCACAGGTAAAGCCATCGCTTTATGCGGCGTTGCTGCCAGCTCCCCACCGGGCGAAGGATCAATGCGGGTCTGGCGCCGAATTGTTGGTCGCAAGACCAGACAGATGCTGCAGACATAGCCGGAGAATCCAGCCCGTTGTCTTTCTTCAGGTTCCAGCAGTCAATCTTCAGATGTTAGTCCAGATGTTAAACGGATGTTTCTTGAGATCACTTTGCTGACGGCTTCGACCATTTGGTTGTGTGTTCCCCCCCCCTCAATTTTCTGTACATTGCTTTTAGTGGATGAAGAACCGTGGGCTGAATTCTCCGCCGACAGGGTGCTCCGTTTTGCCAGCAGTCCTGGGGTTTCCTGACGGCGTGGGGCTGCCCCACAAAGGGAAACCCCATTGACCAGCCGGTGAAACAGATAATCCCGATTACGTGCAGCACCAGAAATCTGGTGCGACCGAACGAAGAAACCCGACCCAGTGTTGCGCAACTGAGTCCCCAATATAAGCAGCCAGGTCAATGGTACAAGTTCATAGCACTGGTGGGCACAGTCATGCATGTCGACAAAATGCAGACACACTGGGCTGGATTCTCCATTCCGTTCGCCGGCAATGTGGATCGCGATCGTGCAGAGAAACAAGCATTCGGCCGAAATCTAGGTTCACGCCGGGCGTCAAACCCACTGCTCTGCTCTGGCCCTTCCATTAGGGCGTGGTCGGGGTTCTCGTCCATCTGCCAGCGATAGGATGTTAATAGATGCAAATGGGTCCTAATGACCCATTGCATCTACTTAATGGGCCCGACACTGCTCAGCGGAACTCCTCTGTGCAGCGAGAGATCTGGACACCATTTTTAATTGCCATCCCGATCTCTTGAGCCCCCGACAAGACCCCAGACCACCAACCCCCCAGCCACAACTCACTATACGGAGTTTCCCAGACCCCTCCAAACCCCAATAGTGCACATCCCGTGCAAAAAAATGCCAGCTTGGCACCTTGGCAGTACCAGATTGTCACCAGGTGGCACTGCCAGGTTGCCAGGCTGGTGATGCCAGGGTGCCAGAGTGGCAGTGCCAGGGTGCCACCTTGCCTGGAGGCCATGCACTTGGGGACCTCCAATTCCCGAGGAGACCCCACAAGTGCCATTCCGTCTGGTCTCCTTTTGTGGAGACCAGCACTGAACGGCACTCGCCTGAGGTTTCCGAGGCAAAAGGGGATTACAGTCCACGCCTTGATTAGATCGCGGGAACGCTATTAGAGTGAGGTTAGCTGTCTCACTCTAATATGCAGATTTGGCAGAAAGTGATTCCACCCACAACGGGCATGATTATTTTCACAACATCTCACGAGATCGCATTAGATCTCGCAAGGCATGTCCTGTGGGTTGATCCCGGAAGTGGGCACAACGCAATTGTTAGAACCCGCCCATTAAGTCAGATGACAGAAAGCGCGATCAAAGAGATAGGATTTAAGGTCATAAAAGAGGAAAGCAAGGAAGCGAGGAGGAGAGATGTAAGGAGAGTTTTCCGGAACTTGGGGCCGAGGCAATTGAAGTTGTGGTCACCAATGGTGGAGCAATTAAAATCAGGGATGCACAGAAATAGAACAGTACAGACATCTTGTGGGTTGTGGGGCTGGAGGAAATTACAGAGATAGGGAGGGGATTTGTAAACAAGGATGAGAATTTTGAAATCAAGATATTGGTTGACTGGGAGCCAATATGTGTCAGCGAGCATGTGGGTGATAAGGGAAGGGACCCGCTGTGAGTTAATTCACAGGAGGCAGAATCTTGGGTGACCTCAAGTTTACGGAGGGTAGATTATGGAAAGACGGCGAGAAGTGCATTGGAATAGTCAAGTCCAGAGATAACAAAGGCAGGAATGAGGTTTTCAGCACTAGATGAGCCGAGGTAGGGGTTAAGTCAGGCCATGTTATGGGGTGAAAATAGGTGGTCCTAGCCGGTGTTTTCAAACCTTTTTGCCTGAAACCCATTTTTACCATCCGGCCATCCACGCCAGCCGACCTTCGCGGCCCACGCCAGCCGACCTTCGCAGCCCACTCTTTTCACTTACCTTTCACTAACCCGTGACAGGTGAGCCTGCTTGGTCCTCACGATCTCACTTGTTTTGTTATTCAATATTACGTTCCTGATAAAGACTTCAGCTGATGATTTAAGATCTCACTGCATCTGTTGTAAAAAATCAAGAGCTATGTCCTGGAACTCGCCATGCTTAGTCTTTAAATGTCTTTGAAGTTTTCAGGGGTTTAAACTTACAGTTGCAAGTGCTTCCCTGCATGTAACATACATGAACTTTGAACCCTGATTTGCAGTGGCACAATTAATAATCCATAACTCAAGTAATCATCTTTATGCTGCTTTGTTCCTGTTTTCAGCTTCTTCTTCATGGGTTGTCCACCAGAGGCCCTTGGTTAACAGTAGCTTTAAAAATAAATTTTTAAATGTAAAAAATTTTAAACTTATAATTTTAATTAATTGACGCAATGTCAGTTAGAGGGGTGCAGTGCTCTGACTGTGAGATGTGGCAGGTCCGGGAGGCTTCCAGCGTCCCGGATGGCTTCATCTGCAGAAAGTGCACCCAACTGGAGCTCCTCACAGACCGCATGGTTCGGTTGGAGCAGCAATTGGATGCACTTAGGAGCATGCAGGTGGCGGAAAGCGTCATAGATCGCATTTTATATAAATGTGGTCACACCCAAGGTGCAGGCAGAGAAATGGGTGACCACCAGAAAGGGCAGGCAGTCAGTGCAGGAAACCCCTGTGGTTGTCCCCCTCTCGAACAGGTATTCCCCTTTGGATACTGTCGGGGGGGATAGCCTATCAGGGGAAAACAGCAGCAGCCAGAGCAGTGGCACCACGGCTGGCTCTGATGTTCAGAAGGGAGGGTCAAAGCGCAGAAGAGCAATAGTAATAGGGGACTCTATAGTCAGGGGCAAAATAGGTGCTTCTGTGGACGTGAAAGAGACTCCAGGATGGTATGTTGCCTCCCTGGTGCCAGGGTCCAGGATGTCTCCGAACGGGTAGAGGGCATCCTGAAGGGGGAGGGCAAACAGGCAGAGGTCGTTGTACATATTGGTACTAACGACATAGGCAGGAAGGGGCATGAGGTCCTGCAGCAGGAGTTCAGGGAGCTAGGCAGAAAGTTAAAAGACAGGACCTCTAGGGTTGTAATCTCAGGATTACTCCCTGTGCCACGTGCCAGTGAGGCTAGAAATAGGAAGATAGAGCAGCTAAACACGTGGCTAAACAGCTGGTGTAGGAGGGAGGGTTTCCGTTATCTGGACAATTGGGAGCTCTTCCGGGGCAGGTGTGACCTATATAAGAAGGACGGGTTGCATCTAAACTGGAGAGGCATAAATATCCTGGCCGCGAGGTTTGCTAGTGTCACACGGGAGGGTTTAAACTAGTATGGCAGGGGGGGGTGGGCACGGGAGCAATAGGTCAGAAGGTGAGAGCATTGAGAGAGAATTAGGGAATAGGGACAGTGGGGCTCTGAGGCAGAGCAGACAGGAAGAAGTTGCTGAACACAGCGGGTCTGGTGGCCTGAAGTGCATATATTTTAATGCAAGAAGTATTACGGGTAAGGCAGATGAACTTAGAGCTTGGATTAGTACTTGGAACTATGATATTGTTGCCATTACAGAGACCTGGTTGAGGGAAGGGCAGGATTGGCAGCTAAACGTTCCAGGATTTAGATGTTTCAGGCGGGATAGAGGGGGATGTAAAAGGGGTGGTGGAGTTGCGCTACTGGTTAGGGAGAATATCACAGCTGTACTGCGGGAGGACACCTCAGAGGGCAGTGAGGCTATATGGGTAGAGATCAGGAATAAGAAGGGTGCAGTCACAATGTTGGGGGTTTACTACAGGCCTCCCAACAGCCAGCGGGAGATAGAGGAGCAGATAGGTAGACAGATTTTGGAAAAGAGTAAACACAACAGGGTTGTGGTGATGGGAGACTTAAACTTCCCCAATATTGACTGGGACTCGCTTAGTGCCTGGGGCTTAGATGGGGCGGAGTTTGTAAGGAGCATCCAGGAGGGCTTCTTAAAACAACATGTGGACAGTCCAACTAGGGAAGAGGCGGTACTGGACCTGGTATTGGGGAATGAGCCCAGCCAGGTGTTAGATGTTTCAGTAGGGGAGCATTTCGGGAACAGTGACCACAATTCAGTAAGTTTTAAAGTACAAGGATAAGGATAAGAGTGGTCCTAGGATAAATGTGCTAAATTGGAGGAAGGCTAATTATAACAATATTAGGCGGGAACTGAAGAACATAGATTGGGGGCGGATGTTTGAGGGCAAATCAACATCTGACATGTGGAAGGCTTTCAAGTGTCAGTTGAAAGGAATTCAGGACCGGCATGTTCCTGTGAGGAAGAAGGATAAATACGGCAATTTTCGGGAACCTTGGATAACGAGAGAGATTGTAGGCCTCGTCAAAAAGAAAAAGGAGGCATTTGTCAGGGCTAAAAGGCTGGGAACAGCCGAAGTCTGTGTGGAATATAAGGAAAGTAGGAAGGAACTTGAGCAAGGAGTCAGGAGGGCAAGAAGGGGTCACGAAAAGTCATTGGCAAATAGGGTTAAGGAAAATCCCAAGGCTTTTTACACGTACATAAAAAGCAAGAGGGTAGCCAGGGAAAGGGTTGGCCCACTGAAGGATAGGCAAGGGAATCTATGTGTGGAGCCAGAGGAAATGGGTGAGGTACTAAATGAATACTTTGCATCAGTATTCACCAAAGAGAAGAAATTGGTAAATGTTGAGTCTGGAGATAGCCAGGGTCACATTGAGATCCAAAAAGACAAGGTGTTGAGTGTCTTAAAAAATATTAAGGTAGATAAGTCCCCAGGGCCTGATGGGATCTACCTCAGAATACTGAAGGAGGCTGGAGAGGAAATTGCTGAGGTCTTGACAGAAATCTTTGGATCGTCACTGTCTTCAGGTGATGTCCCGGAGGACTGGAGAATAGCCAATGTTGTTCCTCTGTTTAAGAAGGGTAGCAAGGATAATCCAGGGAACTACAGGCCGGTGAGCCTTACGTCAGTGGTAGGGAAATTACTGGAGCGAATTCTTCGAGACAGGATCTACTCCCATTTGGAAGCAAATGGACGTATTAGTGAGAGGCAGCATGGTTTTGTGAAGGGGAGGTCGTGTCTCACTAACTTGATAGAGTTTTTCGAGAAGGTCACTAAGATGATTGATGCAGGTAGGGCAGTGGATGTTGTCTGTATGGACTTCAGTAAGGCCTTTGACAAGGTCCCTCATGGTAGACTAGTACAAAAGGTGAAGTCACACGGGATCAGGGGTGAGCTGGCAAGGTGGATACAGAACTGGCTAGGCCATAGAAGGCAGAGAGTAGCAATGGAAGGATGCTTTTCTAATTGGAGGGCTGTGACCAGTGGTGTTCCACAGGGATCAGTGCTGGGACCTTTGCTGTTTGTAGTATATATAAATGATTTGGAGGAAAATGTAACTGGTCTGATTAGTAAGTTTGCAGACGACACAAAGGTTGGTGGAATTGCGGATAGCGATGAGCACTGTCAGAGGATACAGCAGGATTTAGATTGTTTGGAGACTTGGGTGGAGAGATGGCAGATGGAGTTTAATCCGGACAAATGTGAGGTAATGCATTTTGGAAGGTCTAATGCAGGTAGGGAATATACAGTGAAAGGTAGAACCCTCAAGAGTATTGAAAGTCAAAGAGATCTAGGAGTACAGGTCCACAGGTCACTGAAAGGGGCAACACAGGTGGAGAAGGTAGTCAAGAAGGCATACGGCATGCTTGCCTTCATTGGCAGGGGCATTGAGTATAAGAATTGGCAAGTCATGTTGCAGCTGTATAGAACCTTAGTTAGGCCACACTTGGAGTATAGTGTTCAATTCTGGTCGCCACACTACCAGAAGGATGTGGAGGCTTTAGAGAGGGTGCAGAAGAGATTTACCAGAATGTTGCCTGGTATGGAGGGCACTAGCTATGAGGAGCGGTTGAATAAACTTGGTTTGTTCTCACTGGAACGAAGGAGGTTGAGGGGAGACCTGATAGAGGTATACAAAATTATGAGGGGCATAGACAGAGTGGATAGTCAGAGGCTTTTCCCCGGGGTAGAGGGGTCAATTACTAGGGGGCATAGGTTTAAGGTGAGAGGGGCAAGGTTTAGAGTAAATGTACGAGGCAAGTTATTTACGCAGAGGGTAGTGGGTGCCTGGAACTCGCTACCGGAGGAGGTGGTGGAAGCAGGGACGATAGTGACATTTAAGGGGCACTTGACAAATACATGAATAGAACATAGAACATAGAACATAGATCGATGCAGCGCAGTGCAGACCCTTCGGCCCACGATGTTGCACCGAAACAAAAGCCATCTAACCTACACTATGCCATTATCATCCATATGTTTATCCAATAAACTTTTAAATGCCCTCAATGTTGGCGAGTTCACTACTGTAGCAGGTAGGGAATTCCACGGCCACACTACTCTTTGCGTAAAGAACCTATAGGATGGGAATAGAGGGATACGGACCCAGGAGGTGTAGAAGATTGTAGTTTAGTCGGGCAGCATGGTCGGCACGGGCTTGGAGGGCCGAAGGGCCAGTTCCTGTGCTGTGCATTTCTTTGTTCTTTGTTCTTTGGAGTTCACTCCAGCACTGCTGGCAGCTGCAAAATGGAGGAATCTCTCTTGGGCCCAGAACACGTGACATCAGCGTGACCTGCTCTCTGCCATCGCTCCAGGCAGGGAGACTCCAACGATTTTTTAAAAAACTCTGCTCCTGGGTCAGCGCACGGACATCAGGAGGAGTTCTGCCTCGCTGGGCTCGAGGCCTGAGGAGAGCACGCATGTGTGGAACGGCCGGCATTCTTAAAGACCGGTCACGCCGTTGAGCACTACTTTCCACGATCGTGAATGCTGCGACGCATGGCCCCTGGCCCTCCCGACACCCACTTGCGACCCACCTGTGGGTCGCGACGTTGGGTTTGAAAATGACTGGTCTTAGTGATGGTATCCATAGGAGGCCAGAAGCTCGTGGCTGCGTATACCAAGCAGAGCAGCATTTTCAATGTCAGTCAAGGTCACCTTGCATCATTGCATCTGGGTCTTTCCAGGCTGAATAAGATACCTTTCGCCACAGGTTAGATATCTGACAGCATTGCAAAAGATGCTGAAGTGTTGGGTACTCTGCTACACAGACGAACCAACACGGTTGCGAATGGTACTACGCAGTTTTATTTCAAACACCTACTTACACTGGTAAACTGTTTACTGAGGTTCGATCATGACCCTTGAATCTGTGGACCTATTCCTAATTCTATCTTGTAGTGGCACTCAGCACATGGTGGATGTCTGAGTGGCTTGTAATGAGCTCTGTGAACAGGAAGTGATGTGTTCCCTGTTTTGTACTGTGTATGCTCTTGCCTGTGATTGGCTGTCGTGTTGTGTGTTTTGATAGGTCCGTTGATCTGTCCATCAGTATGTATGTATGTAGGTGCTATGATGTTTACCTGAATATCATGACATCCCCCCTTTTTTACAAGAACATGTGCCTACGTGGTCATAAATAGAGATGTGTACTGAATGCAGCTGGATGTGTGCGTGTGCAATATTTACAGCATGTACATGAGGCTAAACTATATACAAGGGGCGATGTCGGGTGCACCATAACAACGAGGTTGTACCATAAACAAAGAACGGGGAAATGTTGAAAGACAAAACGAATTCCTGTAACGATAAGAAGCGAAACATATTAACACAGTGGTAGTATGAGTTCAATGTACAAACAGTCTCATAAGTCCAGTCTAGTAGGTGGGCGACGAATTCGGGTTGACCGCCTCAAGAGTAGGTCTGGATCCACCGGCTGAGGAATGGGCCTGGCCACGGGCGACGACGGAAGGGGCATGGTGGCAGGAAGCTCCACGAAGTCGATATCAGGAACAACAGGAGGGCGCTGTGTCTGTGTAAGTTCCCGTAGCGAGCGTGGAAGTAGGCGAAGAGGCCGGCAATTGCGCCTACGAATGGATCCATCAGGCATGCAAACCAGGAACGAGTGGGGAGCCACACGTCGGAGAGCTTCGGCAGGTGCTGACCAGACACCTTCTGGTAGGTGGATGCGGACTTGGTCTCCAGGGGCCAGGGCGGGAAGATCAGTTGCCCGTGTGTCATATGCCTTCTTCTGGCGACCGCGCTGTTGCTGCATTCTGTGTAGTACCGGAGAATGGTTGGTTGTGGGTGCCAGAATGGAAGGCACAGTGGTCCCGAGGGCGCGATCCATCAACAGCTGGGCTGGTGAGAGGCCAGTGGCTAGTGGGGCCGAGCGATAGGCCAGCAGGGCTCGGCAGAAATCTGATCCAGCAGCAGCAGCCTTGCAGAGGACCCGCTTGGCGATGTGAACGCCCTTCTCCGCCTTTCCATTGGACTGGGGATGCAGAGGGCTGGACGTCACGTGTGTGAAGCCATATGAAGCAGCAAAGGACGACCATTCCTGGCTGGCAAAACAGGGTCCATTGTCCGACATCACAGTAATCGGAATGCCGTGGCGAGCAAAGGTGTCTTTGCAGGCCCTTATGACAGCGGACGATGTCAAATCGTGCAGGCGTATGACCTCTGGATAGTTGGAAAAGTAGTCAATGACGATGACATAGTCCCTGCCGAGCACGTGAAAGAGGTCCACACCCACCTTCGCCCAGGGGGACGTCGCCAGCTCATGGGGCAGAAGCGTCTCAGGAGGATGCGCCGGTTGAAACCTTTGGCAGGTGGGGCAGTTGAGCACCATATTGGCAATGTCATCACTGATGCCCGGCCAGTATACTGCCTCTCGGGCCCTCCTTCTGCACTTCTCGACCCCCAGATGGCCTTCGTGTAGTTGGTCGAGGACCAGCTTGTGCATGCTGTGCGGAATCACAATCCGGTCCAGCTTTAGAAGGACACCATCAATGACGGCCAAGTCGTCTCGGACATTGTAGAACTGCGGGCACTGCAATTTGAGCCACCCTCCCGTCATGTGGCACATCACACGTTGTAGAAGAGGGTCAGTCGCAGCCTCTCGGCGAATACGGGACAGACTGGAGTCGTCAGCTGGCAGATTTGCCGATGTGAAAGCCACCTGCGCCTCGACCTGACAGACGAACCCCTCCGAATCGGGCGGTGTGCTCACTGCTCTAGATAGGGCATCCGCAATGATAAGGTCCTTACTCGGGGTGTAGACCAGTTGGAAGTCATAACTCCTAAGTTTGAGTAGGATGCGCTGGAGGCGAGGAGTCATCTCGTTCAGGTCCTTGTTTATGATGCTGACCAGGTCAGTCTCAACGGTAAACCGGGGGAGACCATACACATAGTCATAGAACTTGTCTATCCCGGTTAGCAAGCCCAGGCACTCCTTTTCGATCTGCGCGTAGCGCTGTTCTGTGGGGGTCATGGCTCGCGAGGCATAGGCGACCGGAGCCCATGACGCAGTGTCATCCCGCTGTAGGAGTACCGCCCCAATGCCGGACTGGCTGGCATCAGTCAAAATTTTAGTGTCACGAGATGTGTCGAAAAACGCCAATATCGGGGCTGTGGTGAGCTTAATTTTGAGCTCCTCCCATTCCTGCTGGTGTGTGTGCAGCCACTGGAACTCCGTGGACTTCTTGACTAGGTGGCACAGAGCCGTCGTGTGGGAGGCAAGGTTGGGAATGAACTTCCCCAGGAAGTTGACCATGCCTAGGAAGCGTAACACTGCTTTCTTGTCTGCCGGCTGCGGCATGGCTGTAATGGTGCTCACCTTGTCTGCATCCAGACGGACCCCTGACCGGAAAATGTGGTCCCCCCAGGAACTTCAGTTTGGGCGAAAGAACACTTGGCTCGGTTGAGGCGCAGGCCGTTTTCCCGTATGTGCGCAAAGACGCGCTGGAGACGATAGATGTGCCCCTGTGGTGTGGTGGACCAGATGATGACGTCGTCCACATAGATGCGCACCCCTTCGATGCCTTCCATCATCTGCTCCATGATCCTATGAAAGACTTCGGATGCCGAGATGATGCCAAATGGCTGTAGCAGAACCTGCCGAAAGGGGTGCTGAAGGTGCACAGCTTTCGGCTGGACGAATCCAGTTGGATCTGCCAAAAACCCTTCGAGGCATCCAGTTTCGTGAAGATTTTAGCCCGGGCCATTTCTCTCGTGATCTCTTCCCGTTTGGGTATGGGGTAGTGTTCCCTCATTATGTTGTTGTTGAGGTATTTTGGATCAATGCAGATCCGGAGCTCGCCGGAGGGCTTCTTAACACACACCATGGAGCTGACCCATGGCGTGGGCTCCGTGACCCGGGATAGGACCCCTTGGTCCTGGAGATCCTGCAGCTGCTGCTTGAGGCGGTCTTTGAGTGGCGCTGGGACCCTGCGAGGTGCGTGAATGACCGGGGTAGCGTCCGGTTTGAGCCGAATTCTGTAGGTGTAGGGCAGTGTTCCCATGCCCTCAAATGCCACCTGGTTGTGGGCGAGGAGCGATGGAGCTGTGCGTTGAACTCTGCATCTGGGAAGTCAGATGTGCCATCTGGAGAGAGAGAGTGGACTCGTTGCACGAGGTGGAGAGCCTTACATGCCTGTGCGCCCAGCAGGGAGTCCTTCGATGATCCGACTATCCCGAATGAGAGTGTGGCCGTGTCTGTGTTGTGTGTCACCTGGAGCTGGCAGGATCCCGTAGCCGGGATAACGTTCCCGTTGTAGTCGACCATCCTGCAACGGGATGGCTGAATTGGTGGTCTGACCTTCATAGCGTAGAAGGCTGACCATGCTATGAGGTTGGCGGAGGCGCCAGTGTCCAGACGGAATGTTATCGGTGATCGGTTGACCGTTAGGGTGGCACACCATTCATCACCCGGATTGATCGTGTTAACTTGCATCGGTTGGTGGGTCCTGGCTGGAGACATTCGGTTCCCATCAATGACCGCAACACGGAAGGCGTCCCGGTCGTCTGTGTCACTGGACTGGATATCGTCTGGGCACGACTCGTAATAAGGAGGCTGAATGGTCCGCACGTCCCTGCGAAGTTGTCGGAGTTGGGGAACATTGACAGGTTGAGCTGCTCGACAGCAGGCAGCGTAGTGGCCCACCTTGCCACAGCGGAGGCATTGTCGGGTTCTTGCGGGACATTGCCGCTTCAAATGTGCGGCTCCACAGTTGCCGCACATCGTGACATCATGGCGTTCGTTGCGCCACTGCGCATGCGCAGTTCGGTCTTGCGTCGAGCGCGCCTGCGCATCATGTCCCTCAGTGTTGCCGTCGTTTTTGGCGCACACAAGTGCGGGAGGCTTTGAAAAGCGCACAAAATGGCCGCCCTCGTCCGGGCCGTGGGCCGGGAGGAACTCGATTGCCTGGATCCGTTCGGCCTTGTCGCCTGCCGCGCCGATTCGGCCGCCTGAAATTGGGTATAGCGGCTAGTCACGTTTTCGTGCAGGACACAGGCTTCGATTGCGGAGGCTAAGGTGAGGCCTTTTATTTTTAAGGGCTACCGGCGTAGGGTGCCCGAGGTGACCCCATAAACAATCTGGTCCCAAATCATGGAATTGGAGGTGGTGTCGTAACCACAGGAGATGCATAAGGAATGACTGAATGGGCTCATCCTTACCTTGCAGGCGCTGCTGGAAGAGATACCTCTCGAAGCTCTCGTTGACCTCAACGTTGAAGTGTTGGTCGAGCTTGAGAAGGACCGTCTTGTATTTGGTCTTGTCCTCGCCTTCCGCGAACAGCAGGGAGTTGTAGACATGGATGGCGTGTTGACCTGCCGTGGTGAGGAGGATGGCGATCTTTCTGGTGTCCGAGGCGCTTTCCTTTTCGTTGGCTTCCAGAAAGAGCTGGAAGCGCTGTTTGAACAGCTTCCAATTAACGCCGAGGTTTCCAGCGACTTGCAGCGGCTGCGGTGTGTTGACGGTGTCCATGGCGCAGGATGGCAGATTCCAGAGGATTTGTAGGTAGGTACCAAAGTCACTCCTGGTACCATGAAGTGTTGGGTACTCTGCTACACAGACGAACCAACACGGTTGCGAATGGTACAACGCAGTTTTATTTCAAACATCTATTTACACTGGTGAACTGTTTACTGAGGTTCGATCATGACCCTTGAATCTGTGGACCTATTCCTAATTCTATCTTGTAGTGGCACTCAGCACATGGTGGATGTCTGAGTGGCTTTTAATGAGCTCTGTGCCCTGAGCCGTCTCCTGGCTCGAGTGCTCAGGAAGTGTCGTGTTCCCTGTTTTGTACTGTGTATGCTCTTGCCTGTGATTGGCTGTCGTGTTGTGTGTGTTGATTGGTCCGTTGATCTGTCCATCAGTATGTATGTATGTATGTGCTATGATGTTTACCTGAATATCATGACAAAAGCCACGGATGCTCTGCTCTGGAGAGCTGCACAGTTCATAGCCTTCCCAGTGAGACAAAATGAATACATGGAACGGGACAGCTCTACAGACTGCAGGATTCCCACAGCTGCAAGGAGAAATTAATCGGAAACATGAGGCACCAAAGTTCCATTTGCCAAGCATATATGTCATGAACAGGGAAGCCATCAATGTTCAGCTAGTGTACAATGCATATTAATTAAGAGAAAACTTTGTCTGCCTCCCATCTATTCCCCATTATGTTTAATGTCAACCTTTTGGTTATTGATCAGTTCATTGTACAAGCAAATACAGAAAAAGTCATGTTAGACAGGAGACAGTTTAGAACAAAATGCTAAGTGCATTTGGTCAAATGCAGCAACTGCAGGTATCTTTTTCAAATGTAATTTTTGTGGCCAGACAGATTGATAAAACAATTAGTGATAAGTAAGATCTTTGTTTATTGAAAAGCAGCCACAGACTAATTCCCATAATCTCCGACTGCAGACTTTTACAGTTTGTTGGAGGTTACACAAATCGATATGTTTTCCCAAGGAACATGATTACATCATAGATCAATGGTTACTGATCGTTTTGCTGCTTCTCTTCCTGGTGCATGATGGGAATGTACAGGGTTATTTCTTGAACTCAAAACAATGACCCCGCCGGGAATTTGAAGAAAGAAATGGAATTTGTTGATAAGTGTTAATTGTGATGGTGGCTGCTTTTGGTTTAAGTTGAGCATTGCATGTAAATTGTTTGAGACATGATGGTCTATTATCAAACACTATGTGTTGGAAGGAAAGGTGATTTAATGGCCTTGCCGTGCCTGATTCGGTGTCGGGACATGGCTATTAAACCTCGCGAGAAGCCTCTCATGAGCTTTGCACCGCTTGAAGCGCCTCGCAAGATTCAACAGATCTTCGCAAGACGTCGCTGTCTGGATCTCACCCTCGGTGGGTGAGATCCAGCTAAGCATATTTAAATGAGCCATTATGCTCATTTAAATATGTGTTTGCCGGATTCTCCCGCAGCCCAGGATTCACCGTCTGCGATACCTCGCCAGGGCACTGGTTAGTACTGGTCCGCACAAATGCAGACCAGTAGTAATGTCACTTGGGGTGGTCTCCAAGGCCATTGGAGACTCTGGATGGTTGGGGACATGGCAAAATGCCACCCTGGCACTCTTGCTGACACCCAGTCACCTTGGCAGTGGCATCCAGTAACCTTGGCAGTGGAATCCTGGCACTGCCGGTGTGCCTGAGTGGCAATACCAGGCAGGCAGGGGCACTGCCATTGGCGGTGGCAAGATGCCTAGGTGCCTGGGTGCCAGTTTGCCTGTGCCAGAGGTCGATCCTGGGGATGCCTTGACCATTAGAGATGGGTAAGGGAGGCTCGAGGACCCCAGCTGAGCTAAGGTGGGTGAAGTGAGTGGTCCGGAGACAGGGGTGAGGCAGGTCAAAAGATCAGGACTGCCTTTAAAAATGGCACCCTGATCGGTGAGTAGTCTTCTAAAATGTAACCTCGAAGGGGAGTCCCTCACCGAGGCCGTATAAATAGGTTAAATGCCACTGAATAGCATCGAGGAACACCCCGCTAAACATCCCAATAGCGGATATACAGGAGGCTGTTAAATAAGCTAAGAGCCCCTGGTGTTAAGGGTAAGAAACTGGCATGGGTAGAGGACTGGCTGACTGGCAGAAGGTAGAGAGTGGGGATAAAGGGGTCTGTTTCAGAATGGCAGCCGGTGACTAATGGTGTACCTCAGGGGTCTGTGCTGGGCCCACAACTTTTCAAAATATACATTAACGATCTGGAAGAAAGAACTGAAGGCACTGTTGCTAAGTTTGCAGATGATACAAAGATATGCAGAGGAACAGGTAGTATTGAGGAAGCAGGAGGGCTGCAGAAGGACTTGGACAGGCTAGGAGAATGGGCAAAGAAGTGACAGATGAAATACAATGTGGAAAAGTGTAAGGTTAAGCACTTTGATAGGAAGAATTGAGGCATAGACTATCTTCTAAATGGGAAAAGGCTTAGTAAATCAGAAATACAAAGGGACTTAGGAGTCCTAGTTCAAGATTCTCTTAAACTTAACGTGCAGGTTCAGTCAGCAGTTAGGAAGGCAAATGCAATGTTTGCAATCATGTCGAGAGGGCTAGAATACAAGACCAGGGATGTACTTCTGAGGCTGTATATAAGGCTCTGGTCAGACCCCATTTGGAGTATTGTGAGCAGCTTTGGGCTCCATATCTAAGGAAGGATGTGCTGGCCTTGGAAAGGGTCCAGAGGAAGTTCACAAGAATGATCCCTGGAATGAAGAGCTTGTCATATGAGGAGCATTTGAGGATTCTGGGTCTGTACTCATTGGAGTTTAGAAGGATGAGAGGGGATCTTATTGAAATTTACAGGATACTGAGAGGCCTGGCTGGAGTGGGAATGGAGAGGATGTTTCCACTGGCAGGAAAAATTAGAACCAGAGGGCACAGCCTCAGACTGAAGGGACAATCCTTTAAAACTGAGATGAGGAAGAATTTCTTCAGCCAGCGAGTGGTGAATCTATGGAATTCTTTGTTGCAGAAGGCTGTGGAGGTCAATTCACTAAATGTCTTCAAGACAGAGATAGATAGGTTCTTGATTAATAAGGGGATCAGGGGTTAGAGGGAAGCAGGCAGGAGAATGTGGATAAGAACCACATCAGCCATGATTGAATGGGGGAGCAGACTCGATGGACTGGATAGCCAAATTCTGCTCCTGTGTCTTATGGTCCTTTGGAATCGTGCCCATTGTGTTTGATGTATAGTTAATATTGGATTGGATTGGATTGGATTTGTTTATTGTCACGTGTACCAAGGTACAGTGAAAAGTATTTTTCTGCGAGCAGCTCAACAGATCATTAAGTACATGAGAAGAAAAGGGAATAAAAGAAAATACATAATAGGGCAACACAACATATACAATGTAACTACATAAGCACTGGCATTGGATGAAGCATACAGGGTGTAGGGTTAATGAAGTCAGTCCATAAGAGGGTCATTTAGGAGTCTGGTAACAGCGGGGGAAGAAGCTGTTTTTGAGTCTGTTCGTGCGTGTTCTCAGACTTCTGTATCTCCTGTCCGATGGAAGAAGTTGGAAGAGTGAGTAAGCCGGATGGGAGGGATCTTTGATTATGCTGCCCGCTTTCCCCAGGCAGCGGGAGGTGTAGATGGAGTCAATGGATGGGAGGCAGGTTTGTGTGATGGACTGGGCGGTGTTCACGACTCTCTGAAGTTTCTTGCGATCCTGGGCCGAGCAGTTGCCATACCAGGCTGTGAAGCAGCCAGATAGGATGCTTTCTATGGTGCATCTACACAGAAACAGGCCATTCAGCCCAACTAGTCTGTTCTTGTGTTCATGCTCCTCCCACCTAAATTCAGCAAAGACTAACACATGAACTTCTCTTCCTTTCTCCTTCCAGTACATATTTACCTTTCTCTTAAATACATCAGTGCTATTGTGAACATGAATACTGCCAGTTATGGTACGAAAAGTAAATAACAAACACTTAAACAGAAGCCCCAGTGTGAGTAAGTAACTGGAGAATTTCACAGTTCGATTAGGATCGTGGAAAATGACTCCAGCAAATTAAAGTAGCATGGTTTACTATTTTAGAATTTTATTCCATGATTTGATAAATGCATTTTTTTAAACTGAAATGATGGTCCACAGTACAAAATCACGCCTGAAAATTGTAAGGGAAATCAGATAAGTCAAGGAACAGTTATTGTTTATTCATCCATGGGATGTGGACATCACTTGGAAGGCCAACATTTATTGCCCCTCCCTAATTGCCCTAACTGTGTTGGTGAACCGCCTACTTGACCCACTGCAGTCCTTGTAATGTAGGTGCATCACACTGCTGTAAGGAAGGGAGTTCCAGTATCTTGACCCAGCAAAGAAATGATGATATAGTTCCAAGTCAGGATGTGCTATGGGACATCCCTTTGAGGGGAACTTGCAGATGGTTACGTACCCTTGTTCTTCCAGGTGGTAGTGGTGGCAGGTTTGGAAGGTGTTGTTAGGGGTGGTGTTGGTGAATTGCTGCAGCGCATCTTGTAGAAGGTACATACTGCTGCCGCTGTGCATCAGCGGTAGAAGAAGTAAATGTTTAATATGGTAGATGGGTCGCTGGTCACGTGGCCTTTATCCTGGATGGTGTTAAGCTTCTTGAGTGATGTTGAAGCTGCGCTCATCCAGGCAAGCAAAGAGCATTTCATCACATAGGTGACTTCTACATTAGGTGATGGGTAGGCTTTGGGTAGTGAGAAGGGTGATTACTTGTAATTCTTTCACAGGATGAGGATGTCTCTGGCAAAGCCAGCATTTAATTCCATCCCTAATTTCCCTTGAGAAGGTGGCAGTGAGCTACCTTCTTGAACTGCTGCAGTCCATGTAATGTAGGTACATACACAGTGCTGTTAGGGAGGGAGTTCCAGGATTTTGACCCAGCAACTGTGAAGGAATGGCGGTAAAGCTTCCAGTCAGGATGATATGTGGCTTGGAGGGGAACTTGCTGGTAATTGTGGTCTCAATTATGTGCTGCCTTTGCCCTTCTAAGTGGTAGAGTTTGCAGGTTTTCAAGATGCTGTTGAAGGAGGGTTTGTGAGTTTCTGCAGTGCATCTTGTATCTGATACACGCGGTGTTGATGGTGGAGTGATTCAATGGGCTGGATGTCCTGCCGCATCGAGAACTCTGCTACTGGTGGCAGGCGGCAGAAAATATAGCATAGGGCACAAAACGGGATTGTTGCCCGCTGATGTCGGAATCATTGTTCGCCAGCGGGTGGGTGCAAATAGGTCATTGAGACCAGGACCAGGATTCTCCATTTCCAAGACTAAGAGTTGACTCTGGAGCAGAATCCGTGGACTTTCACAACAGCAAAACTGACGCCGAACCTGGACCGATTCAGCGACTGTGGAGGGGCTAGCACTGGCGCCACATGGAACACAATCGATTCCGCTGAAAAACGGTGTGAGATTTGCTGGGTCTGTGATCAATACTCGGGGCTGACAAGCTGCAGCCGCATATACACATTACACTCCCCACACACACTCATCCCAGCCAACAAGATGGCACTGGTTGTGCTGGAACGTGCTCATCCGGCTGATGGGGCCAGAGGGCACCTGGTTGGGGGGGGTGCCCTGGAGGGGTACCCATACAACCCGCGCCCTAAGTTCACAGTGGACTATCAGTGGCATGTGCAGCTGCATGGTTGCCTTGCCGGCTGCGGCAATGGTGTTCCGCACCCATCCACCCTGCCCCCACAGCCCACCTCCTGGCCATCCCCCACTACTCCCCCCAGCCCTGGCAGAAGCCCCCCGGCCAGCGGCACAACTGTCAGTAAGCCATGGCGATGTCGGACACTTTCCGTACCCCCTCTCTCTCCCTCAGCAGCCACGACGCTGGTTTCACGATTTTTAAAAGCACAAGTGAACCGCACTGTCGGGAATTCGGCCCATTAGAGGTGGAGAATAGCGGAAGCCCTGGAGAATACTGGATCACTCCCGCAAATGATATGCAAAGGGTGTTTACTGTACGTGCGTTCCGGATTGCATTGATGCTGCTGTCGAGGTGACAGAGTATTGCGATTTGGTGTCAAATCGGTGCCTGACGCGATTATGGTGTCGGAACCCATTCTCCGCCCAATCGCGTTTCCCAATTTCGGCGTCAGCCGACGGACCCGCCCCATATTTTCTGGGCCTTCATGATTCTCCGGTCCTGGGCAAGAATTCGTGCAGCTCTTGACAGGCGTGGCACTGACGCGGTGGATCTTGAGGTGAGCCAAGGGGGTAAATCGTTAAGGGAGTTGCTCCAAGGTCCATTGGAGGGCCCCCCTCCCCTACAATGCAAGGTCTGCCCACCCCACCTCCATCTCCACAAGACACCCCAATTGCCCCCCACCAGAGACCCCCTAATTATAGAGACCCCCATCAGAGACATCCTAATTGAAGAGACACCTCATTCAAGAGATCTGCTCCAGAGACAGCAGAAACACCCCCATCAGAGACCCCCTAATTAAAAAGACCCCCACCAGATTCCCCTAATTAAAGAGTTGGTCACCCTAGTTTAGCATACAAGGAGTCCTGTGTTGTATCTTTGACATGTTTTGGATCTAGCAGATGCTGCTCTTGGTTGTGCACTCTTCATTGAACCATGGTTAATCACTTGGCTTGGAGTGGAGAGTTTGTCAGGCCATGAGGTTACAAATTGTGCTGGAATACAATTCTGATGCTGCTGATGGCCCATGGTGCCTCATGGAAGTCCAGTTTCAAGCTGTTAAAAGATCTGAAGTTATCTCACCTAGCATGTTGTAGTGTCAAAGACTGCAATGAAGGATATCTTTAACGTGAAGTTGAGACTATTACCTCCACAAGGACTACTCTGTAGTAATTTCTCTCAATACCGACATAGAAAGGTGATCTGTGACAGGTAGATTGGTGAAGGTTAGTTCAAGTTAGGTTCCCCCTTTCGTTCATTCCCTCACCACTTGCCGAAGGCCCAATTTGGCAGATATATCCTTTAATAATCAGCTTGCTTGGTCAACAGTGGTGCTACCAATGCACTCATGGTGATGAGAATTGAAGTCCCCCATCCAGAGTACATTCTGTGCCCTCGCTACTTTTAGTGCTTCTTCCAAGTGATGTTCAACATGAAGAAGTACTGATTCATCAGCTGATATTTGAACTGTTGCCTTAAGACTTTGTCATTCGCAGTCAATGTTGAGGTCTCCCAGGATAACACCCTCTTCCCGGTATACAACTGTGCCACCTTCTCTAGTGAGTTTGTCCTGCCAGTGGGACAGAACACCCAGGAATGGTGTCTTGGAATATTCTCTGTAAGGTATGATTTTGTCAGGATGACTATCTCAAGCTGATGCTTGACTGGTCTGTGAGACAGCTCTACCAATTCTGGCACGAGTCCCCAGATGTTAGTAAGGAGGATTTTGCAAGCTCCATTGTGCATGGTGTGCCTTTGTTGTTTCCAATGCCAAGGACGATGCCAGATTATCTGTCCGGTTCTATTCTGTTTTGACTTTTCTTTAGTAGTTCAATGTGACTGAGTGTCTTGCTGGACCATCGCAGAGGACAGTTAAGTGGATGAACCACAATGCTGTGAATCTGGAATTACATGTAAGCCAGACTGAATAAGTACAGTAGATTTCCTTCCCTGAAGATCATGAATGAACCAGCTAGATTTTTCCAACAAACTGGTCGTTAATGGTTGTCATTTCTGAGACTAAGTTTCTCGACTGGATTAACTAATTAACTAAATTTAAATTAAAGAGTATGGATATGAACTCATGCCTGGAATTTTATGCTTCCCCTGGGTGTGAGATGACAGATGGGTGGCATAACATTGAGCACCGTGGCATGGGTGCTGTGCCTGTCCATCTACCTGCCCCATGCATATCTTCTTTTTTATTACTTTATCAGAGTTACAAAGCCAGAGCTCAGAGTGTGGACAGGGACAATCCCGTAATCCAGTTCCTTGCCTGCTCCAAAAATCAATTCAACTTGAATCCAATTCATGGTCCCACAAGAGAGACATACCAGATCCAGGCATTACACCTGACCTCACGCTCATCTTAGCCAAAAGGCCGAGAATCGATGCCCCATGCATATCTTACACATGATGGGGAAGGCATCGGGCAGCCTGCCCAACTACCCATGGACCAATTGAAGTAGTTAATTGGCCAATTAATGGTTACTTAGAGAGCGCCTCCTTCCATTGCTGGAATTTTTAACCGTAGCAGGGGAGGCTGGTATAAAGTGTCAAGCCTTCTAGTCAGGCACTCTGTGCCTTTGGGTGGCATGGTGGCACAGTGGTTAGCACTGCTGCCTCACAGCGCCGAGGATCCAGGCTAGATTGCGGCCCACTGTCCGCGTGGATTTTGCCCGTGTCTGCAAGGGTCTCATCCCCACAACCCAAAAAGATGTACAGGGTAGGTGAATTGGCCATGCTAAAAATTGCCCCTTAATTGTAAAAAAAAAAAGAATTGGACATTAAATTTAGGAGAAAGAAAGGCAACTGTGCTGAAGAGAGGCCAACACAAGAGGTAATCGCACACTACCCGCCTCCTCCCCCTCCAGTTACCCCCTCTCCCTTGTCCTTTCAATCCCAGCCACACCACCACTCTCGCCTGCAGCCTTTCACAGATAGGGGCTGGAACGAAGATCCACAAAATGGAGACAATCAGAAACAAGGCTGATGGTCAGCCAAGACAGCAATGTGCACATGTTGTATGCTCAGCAGGGGAATGTTGGAGAAGAGAAAATAAGTGCAAAAATTGTGGCAAGAACAGTCATATTGCCAAAGCATGCTGGGCTCAGCAAACTTCATCAACACCAAGGATGTGCAAGAAATAAAATATATCTAAGCAGACTGTCTGTGTCTATAAGTTAGTAGACAAAGTTCAGGGTCACTTATGTGATGACGTACCCGTCAGGAGCTAAAACTAGGCATCTTGTCAGTGTGGAGCAATCAACAATGTTTCTGGGCATTTCCAAAACTTGATGGTGACTAAGTCAAAATGGAAGTGGATGCAGGGGTGGCTGTCTCATTGATACCTGAGACAATTTATAATAAAATGTTATCTTCAGGACATACACAGAAGAGGTTGTACCATTAAAAGGATGCATTATGGTAAAAGTAGAAATAAATGGACAAACAGTGGCATTGCCTCCATGTTTTCCATGGAGCTTTTCTTGCTTTACAGGCAGAACATGGTTGGGAAAAATTAAACTCACCTGGGGAGCAGTGAATCAACTTGTGTATTCAAAGAATGACCTCCAATAACATCTGGAGAAGTATATCAAAGTACTTGAAGATTAATTGGGCTAAATAACAGGAGTTAAAGTTCAACTTAAAATCAAGCAGAACAGTACACCAAAGTGCGTCAAAGCTAGGCCAGCAGGCAAAAAGTTGAAAAAGAGGTAGAAACGTCCAAGCAGGAGTAATTGAACCAGTTGTTGCAAGGGATTGGGCAATATCAGTTGTTCCTGTATTGAAATACGATGGCTCACCGTGAATATTTGGAGATTTTAAAACTACTAACCCTGTACTGTGTGCAGATCACTATACACTGCCACTGATTGAAGACTTGTTTGCTTGAGGACAGAAATTCAGTAAAATTGATCTATCATAGGCGTATTTACAAATGAATGTGGCTGCAAGCTCAGAGCTGCTATTCACTGTCGTGACGCACAAAGGTCTGTTCCATGACAGAAGACTTCCATCTGGAACAATATCTGTTCCTGCTCTTTTTCAGGGGTCCATTGATCAAATTCTGAGTGGGCAAAATGGGGGGCAATGTTACCTAGATGACATTCTCATCATCGGTTCAAGTTAACAAGAACACTTGAGAACATGGAAGCTACACTGAAATGTCGACAAAATCATAAACTCTGAGTTAAAAAGGAAAAGCGTGACATTTTCGAGGCATCCATAAATTATCTAGGTCACATCATCGATAAAGGTGGCTTACACAAAGAGCTGAGAATGATGGCAGCAATCTTAGAAGCATCACACCCTCAAAATGTAACACAACTGAGGTTGTTTCTGTGATCCGAATATAGCAACACGGTTGAAGTCTGTACACACTTTGTTATGTGCCAAACAGGTATGGCACTGATCAGAAGAATACAAGAGTGCATGAATAGAGGTAAAAGAAGCCTTAATGAAGTCAGAGCTATTGGTTCACGACAGTCAACTGGCAGTTGAAGCAGTATCTCTGAACTGACATATATCACTCTGGTTACGCTTGTAAACCAATCGTCCCAGGAATTGAAATGTACCTTTAAGCGCAAATAAAAATCAAGAGATGACAATGATGTTGTTGACAGATCACCAACCTTTGCTCTTGCTGTGGCTCGGATTCTGTCCCACAGGGTAGGATTTTCCTCTCCTCCACAGTGTGTTCTGTAGAGGTAGAGGGCGGTTTGCCAGGGAACAGTGGCAGGATCTTCAGGACTCGCTGTTGTCAGCGGGGTTTACCATTGAACGTACCCCATGCCGCTGTGAAGCTGAAGTTACAACAAGCTTGCGATGCATCACCTTATGAGGCTGTGCAGTTATCTCACACATTTATGTCTTCAGGAGAGGAAGTCCAATAGCATTTGCTTCACAAAAATTTACTGATGCAAAATCAAATTATGCTCAGCTAGAAAATGAAGCTTTGAGTATCGATTTTGGTTAAGACGGTTTCACCACCCCTTTTCTGGACATCATTTTACTCTTTTGATTGATCATCAAACCTTGATGACACTCTTTGGGCTGTATAAAGATATCCCTTCTTTAGCAGCTAATGGTCTTTCATATTGTCGGCACACACATGTATGACATCCAATATCAATATGCACCATCGGGAGAGTGGGGGCATATATTGAACAATAAGCACCCTTGTGCATAACCAGTAGGAAGCCTCTGTCACTTTCTTCTGCAATACATTGTCGCGTGAAGGTGATGGGTGTGAGTGAGCGCCCAGCAGACAGGCAGGGGTCAGATTCTGGCATAGATTGAGGAGCACCAGTGCCCAGCTCTCTGCAGTTACCATCACCCCCCTGCTCTTGACAGTGTCCCACGGACAGTGCCGACACAGCCCAAGCACCCTGAAGTGATGTGACACATACCATGGGAGCGTGGGAAATAGGGGTGGCGGATGGGTAAGAATGTGACGATGGACCAGGCCATGTCCTAGGTGAATCGGGCCAGTATGAGGGACTCCCTGGCCCTCCAGGCTTGCTGGGCCCTCACCACTGCCGCTTGGCCTGCATCCTCCAGCTGAGCCTTAGGTTCGTCCCTGGCCTCGACCGCCAGCCCCTGCTATTTCGGCACCTCCTCATTATCTTTGGCCCCGTCCCCCTGCTCCTCCTCCTCCAAGGTGGCCACATGTTTCTCGTCACCAACCTCCAATTCATCGCCCCACTGCTGTGCCAGGTTGTGGAGGTGTTGCACTTTTTAACCTTAGTCTATTTGCTCTGTTTACGTCACCTTTGCTCATGAGTCGCCAGGTATCTTTATGATACCGCCACGTGGTTCAAGTTCAGGTTATGATTAATAATACAGCACACCGCTTAGTAAGGATTAAAACAACGGTCATTTATTATATACAACAAGCAATATTAATACCCTAATACTACTTTCTATATAATAAACCTATCACTACTGGCCAATACTTAACTTAGGAAGAGCCCACCAGGTCAGGGAAACAAATGGCTTGTCCAATCAGATCTGGCCCGCGGGATTCAAAAGGCTGCTACAGGTCGGTGGCTAGGTGTCTCCACCGGATAGCGATCGTTGGATTCAAACTTACAGTTGCCGATGGCTGGTCTTGCGAAGGTCTCGAGCAGGCGAAGATGAGAGAGAGAGAGATCTGAACTTGGACCTTCACTTTTATAGGGCCCAGGGGCTTCCAGCCTCCCGGGGCGGCCCTTGACCCTGAGTCCCAAGTGATTGGATTCTGTCCCCAATCTCTGGGGTCGATGTGTCCAATGGTGAGGTGATTCCTCGATCGGGGGGTGGTCGCTCACCTGTCTTTGTTTCGGCCACTGCAGGCGCCGACAGGTCTGGCCCGGTATTCAATTGCTAATATGTTGCAATTGTTCCCGGGGATAGCCGATTTAACTGTGGATGTCTGAATAGATTGGCTGCAAACAGTCCTGAATGCAACTGCGAATACCTGGGTTGATGGGCTGTTGATAGCCCTGAGTATCGATCTGGGCTACCTTCCCAGAGCCGAATATGCAAAACTGTCTGCAGCTGCTTGCTTGTGTCTTCTTGGCTGCTTTTCCCAGCAGTCTTTCGGGTTAGCCGTTTTAAACTGGGTTTTGGCCAGATTAATCGGAACGCAGCCATTTTACATGGCTACAGAGGACACAGCAGACCACAACAAAGTGGGTGATCGTCCGGGCGGTGTACTGGAATACTCCTCCGGAGCGGTCAGAACCGCATTTGGGAATCCGATTCCCCTCTCACTGACAGCCACATGGGCGTCGTTGTACCTGGTCTCCACTTCAGTCTCTGGTCTCTGTACTGGCATTATTAGCCAGGTTCTCAGCGAATATCCCTTATCCCCCAAGAGCCAGCTGCCCATCCTGAGGTGCTCCTTGAAGAGGGCAGGGACGACCGACAGCCCCAGGATGTAGCTGTAGTGGACACTCCCCAGGAAGTAGGCACACGTGCATTATCTTCATCTGGTGGTCACACATGAGCTGTATGTTCAGGGAGTGGCACCCCCAGATGGCCCAGGCAGCACAGGGCAACATGCGTGGCATCTATGACTCCCTGGACCTTGCTCATCCCGGCGATGGTCAAGAAACATGCTGCCGGGCTTCCTGTTTGGCCTGGTCCATGTCAAAAATGATGTTGTCTTCTGCCCAGGCACACAGGGCATTCGTTACCTGCCGGACGCACCTGTGGGCTGTGGCCTGTGAGATACCACACAGGTCCCCACTCAAGCCCTGGAATGATCCCGTGGCATAAAGGTTCAGGGCTGCAGTGATCTTGACGGCCAACGGAAGGGGGTGTCCTCCTCATCCACGAGGTGCCAAGTCTGCAAGGATATGGCATCGGTGTCGCACCATCTCCTTGTTGAGGCAGAGCTTTCTGCGGCACACGCTGTCCATCATTTGTTTGAATGACCAGCGCCACTTGTACACCCTGGGCTGCCGTGGGACTCCCCTGTGGGTCCCTCCGTGGCCTGATGGGCTGCCGGCTCCTCAGGCTGTGGGGCAGGGTCCAGCACATGGGCCACTGCTCGAGCATCTGCAGACACTGCTGTTGCTGCCGCCTTCTCCAGCATAGGCCGCATCGCATCACTAAGGCAACTTCTGCATCCAACATCCCTGCCATAGCGTTCAATATCTGTAAGGCATTGGGAGAGGGTGTTAGACTGACAAACAACAGTGGGTCCCACTCCGGACCCTCCATTCCCCATTGATTTCCCCCCCCCCCCCCACCCTATTCGGAACACCCTCCCCAGGTACCCCAGGCCGCAGCAGGCCCCTCTCACCGGGCCCCAAACCCTATACCCCAGACACCTGCTCACAACATCAACCAGACCTTGCCCTGGCCCCCTCTCTGGGGCACTCACCCACCCTCCGGCCATGGACATGTCGCTGGAACTGTGCCCCATCCCCTGTGCGTTTGGATGTTGGCTGCTGCGTGTGTGGTGTTGCCTCCCGCAGTGTCCAGATACAGTGTCCAGGCATCAAGGTGTGATTGGAATGCTAGGCAATGACTCCCGCATGCTACATGGCCGCCCACCCACGGGAATACACTTGCATTATGTGAAGTGCTCAGTTAACCATGATTGCCAATTCCCTAAGCAGGCCCGCACCTCACCCTCCCCTGCAAGGTCCATCACCCTTTCTTCGAATTGAATCTCGGCAGTGAAGGGTGAATTCACTAACTCCATGCGCCTGGCAAGAAACCATATTGGATAATTGAGTTTCTGGGGCTGTAGCCATATCTCCGGCTTCTGTTGCCTTTGAACAAGGCTCACTGCTCAGGAGCAGGGGATTGCAACATTTATTTTTGTTGAGTGTCAACAGCTATTTACTGGTTTACTGGTGAGCAACAGGAATTGGGAACAGTGCCTGATATTTACCTCCTCTTGGGGTGCTGAGCACAATTGCTATCACAGTATCGGCTAACAATTGAACTTGGCACCTTCTGATGTTTGGGGTTCCATACTAGATTGTATAGCGGCTTTATTCATTGAAGGAGCTGGAATAAAGTATGAAGAGTATTAGATGACGGTACAGTGCTCATGGAATTTATGTGGTTAAGGAAAGACTTGAGAGGAATTCATGGAGCTTGCTCTTAGGTATTAGTCTCTGCTTTCTTACATTGTTGTGCACAGTTCAATATGGAGCTGTTGTATTTCATTCACTATTGTTTGAGCTTTACCAGTGCATTCCATTCTCAAATACCTTTTTAATAGGTGTATGCATTGATGCAGCGTCAGAAATATTCTGCATTAAAATGCACAGACATGAATCCAAATAGTCTCAATGGTTTTCAAATTGAAACCTATTCTTGCAAATTAAACATGTTTTGCTAATATAACCAACCCTGCAAGTCATTCTAGGTTTGATTTACCTTTTTAAATTGTCTTTCAATGCCCTTCTCCTCTCAGCTGCGGCAGCAATTGGGCTGGTACAATTACCAGTAACCATGTCCCCCCCACAGGCAGCACCCACCCAAACCTCGCCCACCCTCTCTGCACACATTAGTAAGGGCACTATCAGACTCGGTTGAGATGCCTTCCACGGTCGACTGATCTGCTGATATTCATTTTCTGCCCTCATAGTGAAAATATGAGCACTTGGGTGAAATATTCAGCAGCCAGTAGATGCATACTCTTCATTGTCATTGAATCAGAACATGCAATCCTGCCAGTCTCGTCCAGATCCAGGGGGTGAATATATTCCCACTTAAAATATGGAAGAAGGTGGAAGGGACTAGAGTTAGACAAGAGCAAAGATATACTGCATGTTGTCTACTCGAAGAGTTTCTGGGGAGTCTTGTGAGAAGTAAAGCCATGGAAGTGGTCTCCATGCCGAGAGTCCCCATGTTCTTTTTTTAAAAAAATTTAGAGTACCCAATTATTTTTTTCCCAATTAAGGGGCAATTTAGCATGGCCAATCCACCTAACCTGCACATCTTTGGGTTGTGGGGATGAAACCCACGAAGACATGGGGAGAATGTGCAAACAGACAGTGGAGAGTCCCCATGTTCTGCGGGTGGATTGGACCAAGCGGGATCCCGAAATGATCTGGACCCTATTCTCTGAAACTCCACCGAGCTACTCCTCCCCCTCCCTTCAGAAGGGGCTGGTTTAGCACAGTGGGCTAAACAGCTGGCTTGTAATGCAGAACAATGCCAGCAGCGCGGGTTCAATTCCTGTATTGGCCTCCCCGAACAGGCGCCAGAATGTGGCGACTCGGGGCTTTTCACAGTAACTTCATTGAAGCCTACTTGTGACAATAAGTGATTATTATTATTAGAAAGTTACCTCTTTGACTGTGCTTTTGCTTGTCTCCTGCAATTTTTCTCTGAATAATAATTGGCAGCCATTCTGTCTGTTTGAAGCACTTTGGGGCATTTATTATGCTAAAGGTGTTCAAAAAATGTAAGCTATTCTTTTCATTGTTTATACATAAAATCAGTATAATTATTATACTATCGTTTCCTGATTCTGTATCAATATATACTGATGACAAACTCAATATCCCAGGAATTTATCGAAGTATTTACATTTGATGAGGGTGGTAACATAAAGAAAGAGATACATTTCAGGCAGCAAATTGAATGTGTAGCTGGCTCACTGTGTCAGTGAATTTTCTGCCTTTGCTAAGATCAATTTTTGAATGACTGTGAAATACTTTGTGGAATAATAAAAATGGTGTAGATAAAATTCCTCTGAGCTACTATCCATTTTAATACTGCACAATGAGATTATGGTATTAAGTATGACTGGCAAGTGGAGTTAGCGCTAAATGAGTTTGGTTCATTCTTTTGGATCAAAGCCAATAAACCAATCAGTTTGTGTGCATTACACTGTGTACAGTGTACAATACAGTGGTTCCTAGTCCAGATTATGCAAAACATGCCATTTGAAGACCTTATTTCAACGTTAAAACTTTCAGTGCTGATTTTAAACCCCACTATCACATGGAAAACAGTATCGGACTTCAAACGGTTTCACATAATCAGTTCAGGCCCCTTTATCACATCCCATTTGCCGTTCAGTAGATCTCAAGTATTACTGTCGCCCCAGGTTTTAAGACTTTTTATTACACTCCACGAAGGCAGATAATAACTAAAGATACTCTGACATATCTAATGTTGGAGGATAAACCTAGGGAGTTGCAGGATTGTTAAACCCAAACATTTAACAAGGATTAAAGTTTGATGAATGTTGGCAGTGCGGGGGATGGGTGGGACGTTTGATGGGAGAAGGTGGCGGGGGGAGGGAAGTCATGGCAGAGGCTGCTTTCTTGCTTTTTGTAATTTTTAGCCTTCAAATTCAAACCAGATTTTTGATATTAAATTACTCACTGGTACAGCAGTGAGACATAAGGCACCATTGATTTTTAATAGCACCAATCCTCTTTATTTTAAGTGAAGACCTTTTCTCACAGATAAACACAACAGAATTTAGCTATTAAATGAAACATATGAAGAAATCAATTAAATTGAGTCATACTACATGAATAATAGTGTTGAATCTGATTAATCTGGACCATCTGGAGTGGTTATTACGTTGGACTGAGAAGGGGCACAAAGATTGTAATGTGTGATTAACCTGCTCCCATTGATTGCAATGCAGACAGCACACCAATCTTTGTGCTGCGTGCTCATTTAACTAATATCTCTATCCAGTCAGCACTAACCGTGCTGTTCATTGGCTTGATAAATCAGCAGGGGGCCAATACTGTGAGCAGCTGGCACCAGTCAAAGCTGGTCTGCACCTCTTAAAGGGGAGGCGCATTATGGCTGGAGCAGGGGCTGGGAGTCACAGCTGAAGAAAATCTGATCTTGGGGAAAAGCGAGGAATAGCACATCAGGGAGAGAATGGGTTCTGAGGTTATCAAACTAGTTGCGACCTGTAAGAAGTCTTACAACACCAGATTAAAGCCCAACAGGTTTGTTTCGAATCACTAGCTTTCGGAGCACTGCTCCTTCCTCAGGTGAAACCTCATTCACCTGAGGAAGGAGCAGTGCTCCGAAAGCTAGTGATTCGAAACAATCCTGTTGGGCTTTAATCTGGTGAGAAAGACTTCTTACTGTGCTCACCCCAGTCCAACGCCGGCATCTCCACATAATAGTTGTGACCTAGGCGGAGGAGGAGCTATATAGCTGGTGACAAGAGCATGATGGTGAGGTTATGTAATGTAACCAAAACTGAATGAGAGCAGCATGATTGATGTCACAATACTGGACATTGACCCGCTTGAGTTGCTGCATGTGATCATGTACCAGAGGGTGGCATGGTGGCACAGTGGTTAGCCCTGCTGCCTCACGCTTTCAGGCAAACATTCCCTGCACTTGCGCTAAGACTTGCACCAATATGTTGTCCGGTATGATTTGTCCCACAATTGTGCACTTTCCATGGGTGCCACTCTCTGGGCACTTGTAGCACCCAAAAAGAGGGCACTAACGAGCTCAATTTCCTATCCTCTGGGCGGGACCTTCTGGCTCTGCCCATTGTCGGGATCATCCAGTCACGCCAAAAGTCAATGGACTTTTGGCTCGCCTATCTACATACCCGAAGGCATTTCCTGCCAAGGCGGGGCTGGAAAATCTCAGCCTCTGTTTCTTACCACCTGTCCCCTATCTTCAGATTGGAGTGATGCCAAGTGCAATTAATTCAGGAGAGGATCAATAGCCTTTGGCCAAGAGCTTGTTCTCAGACAATAACTGCAAGCACTGCAGGTGTACGTTGTCAGGAAAGCAGTAAGGAACAGGATCATAAACATGTTATAAATCATTAAACAAGTTTCCCGATGTTTTCGGCCGTAAAAGACAGAGCATTAGTTCAGCCACATAGATCATAAATATCTGTGATTCAATTCCCAGTCTTTGAGTGGCTTCAGGGGTGTTACAATTTGCCTTCATGCACCTCAGTTAGGTAAATGGAAAACATAAGTTGGATTTCCCACACCTCAATTGCTGTCCTGTTGGCAATGAAAGATCATGGACATGAACCGAGGATAGATACAGATTGAGCTGTGTTTGCCTCATCCCATAGTCAAATAACTCGATGATGTACGTTGTCTCGATTAACCCATGCAGGAAAGCAACTTGAGAGACCAATGGAGGCCAACTATTATGTGTGGATCTATGTCAGGCTCTGAGAGAGGAGGAAAAGAGGAGATTTAGATTTGATTCATTGTCACGTGTACCGAGGTGCAGAGAAAAGTATTGTTCTGCATACAGTCCAGGCAGATCATTCCATACATGAAAAAACATATGACATACAATAGATACACAATAGACACAGGCAGCGGGTGAAGTATACTGAGTGTACTACTACTCAGTAGAGAAGATGTGTGGCGAGATCAGTTCAGTCCACAAGAAGGTCATTCAGGAGTCTGGTAGCAGTGGGAAATAAGCTATTTTTGAACCTGTTAGTGCGTGTTCTCAGACTTTTGTATTTCCTACCTGATGGAAGAGGTTGGAAGAGAGAATAACCTGGGTGGGAAGGGTCATTGATTATGCTGCCTGCTTTCCCAAGGCAGATGGAGGTGTAGACAGAGTCAATGAATAGGGGCTGGGTTCGTGTGATGGACTGGGCTGTGTTCATGACTCACTGTAGTCGGGCAGCATTGTAGTGCAGTGGTCAGCACTGCTGCCTCACGGCACCGAGATCCCAGGTTCGATCCCGGCTCTGGGTCACTGTCCGTGTGGAGTTTGCACATTCTCCCCATGTTTGCATGTGTTTCGCCCCCACAACCCAAAGATGTGCAGGGTAGGTGGATTGGCCACGCTAAATTGCTCCTTAATTTAAAAAAATGAATTGAGTACTTTAAATTTATTTTTTTAAACATTTTTTTAAAAGACTCACTGTAGTTTCTTACGGTCTTGGGCTGAGCAGTTGCCATACCAGGATTGTCCAAGATTCCAAACTTACCTAGCTCTGGGATTCTTGGGCTTTCTTATTGTTCCTGGCTGTAGTCCCTTTGGCACCCACCAATGTGTCCTTGGCGCTGCTGGGACAGCTGGTGCTGCAAGCCAATCGATTAGCTAACAGCTCCCTAGGGTGGGACTTCCTCCCCATTGAGGGGCAGAAGACCCACACTGCCCCAATTCAGCCCACCTGCAATGCATTCTGGCTGTTGGGTATGTTGTTGTGAAGCGGTTCGGCTCCACACTGACTTTGCTTCTGGGTCGGGGAGGCTATTATTCCACCCCACCATCATATCCTGCCTATAATCGAAGATGAAGATGTTACAGAGGAGAGCAATATAGTGTTAGAGGGGTTTGTGGAGGCAAATCCAGAGTGTAGGCCCGAATCACCTGAAACAATAGCCACCAATGGTGGGCAACGGAAAGTTGTTGCGTAAGAAGCCAGAATCAGAGGTCGTGTCTTGGGGCCTGGAAGAGGTCACAGAGATTGAGCGGTCACAGAGATTGAGAGGGGAGGTCCATAATCAAATTTAATTGAGAAATAGAGATGAAATTAAATGAAAATCACTTATTGTCACAAGTAGGCTTCAAATGAAGTTACTGTGAAAAGCCCCTAGTCGCCACATTCCGGCGCCTGTTCGGAGAGGGTGGTATGGGAATTGAACTGTGCTGCTGGCCTGCCTTGGTCTGCTTTCAAAGCCAGCGATTTAGCCCTGTGCTAAACAGCCCCTAGAGAGAGGACTTTTAAATTAGAGGCAATGGGAACCTGGTACCAATGTAAGTTAGTGAGGACAGTCGTCATGGCCAAATAGGACTTGATATTTAATTGGATGAGCAGAAGTTTTTAGAGGGTAGAGGATGGGATGCCATCCAGGATAAAATTGGTATTTTGATTCTGGAGATGACATGGGATTCAATATGATTTTCAGCAGAAAGTGGCTGAGGTGGAGGTGGGCACTCTTACTGAGGTGAAAGTAGATGGGAATTATGATACAAATGTTACAGGATCGGAAGGCTAGCAACTTGGAAAAGTTCCAAAGTTAATAAAACGCAGGTCATAATTGGTGCAGTTGTTTTTCCATTGTTGTCTGTGTGCTGAAACTTGTGTCACTTGACAACAGCTCCTCCACAAACCACCTTCAAGTTAGGGTGAGCACAATGGCGTATGCAAATTTCACCCGCAACAGCCAATCAGCAGCTCCACTCTACTGCCCTCTGCTGGGTGCTTGTCTTCACTTGAACAGCTAGGGTCTCTTGCTCAGGTACACCTTCAAGTTAGGGTGAGCACAACGGCATATGCAAATTTCCCTGCAACAGCCAATCAGCAGCTCCGCTCTACTGCCCTCTGCTGGATTCTGGGATTTCGCAGATAGACTTGACCTTCTCCTCGAGGGTATGCAACTCTGTTGCATCTATGTGAAAACCTAAATACATCACTTCTGTGCCTGGAAAGTAGATTTTTCACATTTGAGACAGACCCTTGCATCCAGAAACCTTTTTAACACCTCCTCCAGGCTAACATATGTGCTTCTGGGGTGGTGCCGGTGACTAACACATCAGTAGGATAGATCATCATCTTGGGAATTCCTTGGAGGGGAAATTAGCATAAGCTGAAGCGATACTGAATGGTAATATTGTTTTTACGGATGCCTGGTCAGCTTCCAGCAGTGACTAAGGTACTGCACCAGAGCTGCAGCATTTTAAAGTTTTAATGTGGTGCGAAAAGATTGATTCATTCCAGGAGTGATAACATAAGAAATAGGGCTTGGTTATTTTATAAAACTTATTTTATAAACAAGCTTTATTAAAACAAAAGAAAAACAATATTTAAACTTTTAAACTTCAACGCTAACAATATCAGATTACATGTAATTCCTTAATCCTGAAACACTTGTTCCGATTAAACAGCACTTCAAAGTAACATGCAGCTCTCATTCCACTTACACAGACAGGCAAAGTTGATACTTGCACTTGCACAGCAATTTTTCTTCTGCTAGTGAAGTTACATCAGAACCCTTTTCGAAAGACTGTCTCTGGAACAGCTTTCCATGGCCTCTCTCTGTGGCTTTTCAAATCCTTCTCCCCTACCTGTTCAAATAGGATTCAAACAGTGTGACACAGTGGTTAGCACTGCTGCCTCACAGCGCCAGGACCCAGGTTCAATTCCAGCCTTGAGTGATGCTCTGTGTGCAGTTTGCATATTCGTCCCGTTCTGCATGGGTTTTCTCCGGGTGCTCCAGTTTCCTTTCAAAGAACTGTAGATTAGGCGGGGTTATGAAGTTAAGGGGAAATGGCGGGAGAGTGGGCCTAGACAAGGTGATATTTCAGAGGAACGGTGTAGACTCGATAGGCGAAATGGCCCCCTTCTGCACTGCAGGAATTCTATGATTCTATGATTCTTATCCCTCTCTTTTCTCCTCCCAGTCCCTCAAACAAAAGTTCTCTCCTGGGGTGCCCAGACTTGAACCTATTATCGTTATCTTGGCTGGATGATTTCCCACTCCTGTTTATGCAAAAGAACAAAGCCATGCTATTGATGCAAGTAACCTCCCATTTACAGACAAAAGATGCCATCAGACTCTGTAATGGACTAATGGTTGGTCAAATAAGAGTGTTCCCTAGAACAATGGATCTCGAGTGGATCACCCTGATTGAACAGGGGCATCCTATGTATTCCCACTCAAGAGTTTAAGTCTGAGTGGGACAATGTAACTTTGGGCAGGTGTGGGCGTATCCCTTTGTCTCCGTGCTAACAGTTTTCCTTTCAGCCTGTTAACCCCTAAATTGCCTACTCCATCTTTGATCCCATTTCTGGACCCAAGTTCCCAATATCTCCCTCTCGTAACATCATGTATTGGAGGGGCGGCACGTGGCACAGTGGTTAGCACTGCTGCCAACGGCACCGAGGACCCGGGTTTGAATCCCGGCCCTGGGTCACTGTCCGTGTAGTATTTGCACATTCTCTCCATGTCTGCGTGGGCTTCACCTCCACAGCACAAAGATGTGCAGGTTAGGTGGATTGGCTGCACTAAATTACTCCTTAATTGGGAAAAAAAATAATTGGGTACTCTAATTTTTTTTTAAAATCATTGTGTACTGGAAAAGGCCCTTGTGGATGTTTATGGTAGCAAATTCCTGGGATTCTTCGTCTAATTCTAATTGAAGGTATGCATGGCTGAGATCTAACTCAGAGTGGGTGAGGCGTCCTGCTAGCTTGGCATAGAGGTCTTCAATCCTGGGGATCGAGACCTATCCACCTGGTTTATGGTGAATTTGTAATCCCCACAGATTCGTAAGGAATGATCCAGCTTGAGAACAAAGTCTATGGGGGCTGCCCACTCGGAGAATTGAACTGCCCTGGTTATGCCCAGTTCTTCTAGTCTTTTAAGCTCAGCTTCAACCTTCTGATGAAGGGCATAGGACCCTAGTCTGGCTCTAATAGACTTGGGTGCGAAATCCAGATTGGCATAGATTTCGACTTTGACACCTTTAATCTGGCCTAGTTCGTTACAAAAATACACTCGAAGGACACTGTTGGAATCTTTTTTAAATTCCAGCCAATTGAGATTGATTTGCTGTAACCACTCCCTTCCCATGAGGCTGGGTCCGTACCCTTACACAATAATCACGGGTAGATGGGCCTGTTGCTCTTAATAAGCGTGTTGGCGGTCCGAAAGATTTTCAACGTTTCCCCAGTGTAAGTGGAAAGCTTGGATGTGGACCTGCTCAATTTAAAGTTTGAATGGACTTTGACCTGCGATCCACCTGGAAAGCAGTGCACCAGCAGGGGGGCCTTTTCTGCGCATGTATAGGAAGCTGGCGGCCTGCTGGCTCACCAACCGAGAAAGCAGGTAGCCACAAGGGACATAGCTCAGGTTAAAGACAGAGGGGGCAGGCTAGTTGCTGCACCAGAAAAGATCAACAAAGCATTTGCAATGTTCTACTGAGGGCTGTAACCTCCGAACCCCTGGAGAGCGACTCGGAGAAGAAACAGATCCTCAATGAACTGGACATGCCGGTCATGAGGGAGGATAGGAAACTGGGGCTGGAAGTACCGCTAGAACTGGGAGAACTCATGGAGAGCATCAGTTCCATAAAGGCGGGGAAGGTGCCGGGACCAGACGTATTTCCGGCGGACATCTACAAAAGATCTGCGACAGCCCTAGCCCCGCATCTGTAGGAGATGCTCACAGACTCGCTGGCGAGGGGCACACTGCCATCTACACTAGCACAAGCCTCAATTTCGATGATACCCAAGAAAGACAAAGACCCAACAGAATGCGGGTCTTCCAGACTCGGCTCGCTGCTGAACACAGACGTGAAAATACTGGCCAGGATCCTAGCCAAAAGGCTGGAGGACAGGACGGCATGCGGCACTGTGGTTAGCACTGGGACTGCGGCGCTGAAGACCCGGGTTCGAATCCCGGCCCTGGGTCACTGTCCGTGTGGAGTTTGCACATTCTCCCTGTGTCTGCGTGGGTTTCACCCCCACAACCCAAAGATGTGCAGGTTAGGTGGATAAGCCACACTAAATTTCCCCTTAATTGTGTACTCAAAATTTTTTTTTAAAGGCTGGAGGACTGTGTACCAGAAGTGGTCACAGAAGGCTAAGCGGGCTTTGTTAAGGGTAAACAAATAACATCGAACATCAGGCGCCTTATTTCTCGAGGAATTTCTTATTTCTCGAGGAATTAAGGGCTATGGAGAGAGAGCGGGTAAATGGAGTTGAAATCAGCCATGATTGAATGGTGGAGTGGACTCGATGGGCCGAATGGCCTTACTTCCGCTCCTATGTCTTATGGCCTTATGGCCTGCTCGTGATCATGGTCCCATCCGGGGAGAGAACACCCGAGGTATCCCTGGACGCAGAAAGGGTTTTTGACAGAGTCGAATGGAAGTACCTCCTAGAGGTACTGGAGCGGTTCAGGCTCGGAACAGGGTTCACCTCCAGGGTGAACTCCTGTACAAAGCTCCCACAGCGAGCGATCGGACAAATACCTCCAGCTCCAAGTACTTCCAGCTTCACAGAGGCACAAGGCAGGGATGCCCGCTGTCCCCACTGCTGTTCGCCCTAGCGATCGAACCACTGCCGTTCACGCTTAGGGCAGCAAATAATTAGAAGGGGATCCGGACAGGAGACAGAGAGCACAGAGTCTCGCTGTATGTGAATGACCTGCTCTTCTACATCTCGGACCCACAAAGCAGCATGGAAGGAATCATGGCGATCGTGAAAGAGTTTGGAGCCTTCTCGGGCTACAACTCAACCTGATCAAAAGCGAGATCTTCCCGGTGAACCCACAAGCTGGAGGGGCTGAGCTGGAGTGACTGCCGTTTAAACAAGCCTGACACAAATTCCGCTAGCTGGGGATCCAAATCGCTCATGGCTGGACAGGGATCCACAAATGGAACCTGACCAGTCTGATGGAGGAAGTTAAAAAGGACCTACAGAGATGGAACACACTCCCACTGGCGGGGAAAGTGCAGATGATCAAGATGAACGTACTGCCCAGGTTCCTCTTCCTGTTCAGATCCCAATCTACATCCTCAAGGCCTTTGTCACTGGAAAAACTGATCATGCGTTTGTGTGTGTGTGTGTATGTGTGTGTGGGGGGGGGGGTGGGGGGTGGGGGAGTGGGGGGTGGGGCGAGGGGGGGGGGGGGTTGGTGGGAGGGTGCGGAAGAACTCAATGATCCCCAAAAGGGTATTGCAGAGAGCGAGAACCATTAGGGGCCTAGTCCTCCCAAACCTGCAATGTTACCACTGGGCAGCGACGGCGGAGAGAGTAAAGGAGTAGATAAAGGAGTCAGAAGCCGAGTGGGTGCTTATAGAGGAGGGGTCCTGCATGGCGATTTCTATCTGGGCACTAGCCACGGCAGCACTTCCATCCCCACCAAATAAATATTCAACGAGCCCAGTGGTGATAGCAACACTCCGGTTGTGGAACCAGCTGCGACAGGACTTCGGGCTAACCAAAATGTTCGCCAAAGCCCCCATCTGCAACAACCACAGGTTCACACCTGCGACAATGGATGCCACCTTCAAAAGGTGGAGACAGGGCGGTGGGGGACACTGACAGTTAGGGACTTCTACACTGAAAACAGATTGACAACACTCGAGGAACTAACAGAGAGGTTCCAGCTGATGGAGGGAACGAACTAAGATACATGCAGGTCAAAAATCCCCTACGTAGCAAAAAGAGGACATACCCACGACCATCGCAGCAATCGCTGTTAGAGGACCTTCTGGACACGGACATCCTGGGGAAGGGGAATTGTGGTGACATGTACGGGCGACTACTGAGGAGGGCTAATCCACAACTGGATGAGCCAAGAGAAAAGTGGGAGGAGGACTTGGGGTTTGAAATAGGGTGAGGACTCTGGAGCCAAGTACAGCACAGGGTCAACTCCACCTCCACATGCGCAAGGCTAAGCCTAACACAGCTAAAAGTGGTACACAGAGCCCACTTAACCAGAACCCGAATGAGCAGGTTCTTCCCGGAGGTGGAGGACAAATGTGAACAGTGCAAAGGAGGCCCGGCCAACCACACCCACATGTTCTGGTCATGCCCCAGGCTTTTCGGGTTTTGGACAACCTTCTTCGAGGCAATGTCCAAGGTGGTGGGGGTGAGGGTGGAGCCATGCCCGAAAGTGGCGGTCTTCAGGGTCTCAGAACAGCCTGATCGCTTCATGGGGAGGAGGACCAACGCCCTTGCCTTTGCCTCCCTGATCGCCCGCCGGAGAATCCTGCTCAGCTGGCGGTCAGCAGCACCACCCAAAGCTGCAGACTGGCTCTCCTACCTATCGGAATGTCTCCAAATGGAGAAAATGTAATTTGTCATCTGGGGGTCGGATGAGGGCTTCCACAAAACATGGGAGCCATTCACACGGTTGTTCCAAGACCTGTTTGTAGTCAACAGCCAATAAGCCAAAGGAAGAGAGAGGGCAGCCACAATATAACAATGAGATGGGTAGGGGGCAGGGGGGAGAAAAAAAAGACATGGAACCCAACTATGCCCAGCAAACAACCAAATACATGGCATCTCGCCAATCCAACTGAAACAGGATATAACAGCTGACGAGGGAAGAAGGCTCGCCAGATGGCCAGAGGGGGAGGGAGGTCAGGATAAAGGGGGAAGGGGAGCAGGGGACTCAACTAGAACCAAACGCCTACCGGAAAGCAAAAAACAAGAAGCTGTAAGTGTGACATTATAGAAATGCACAGCATGTGAAGAGTTAATGCCATGTTATAATTAGCCACTAGATGGAGCTAGGGACATTGCTATAAAAGGCACTGACGGTTTCTCTTGTTACAATCTCTGAAGAAATCACTAATTTTTTTAACAAATGAACTTCCAGTTGCAGTCCTAGCTGGATGAACTGCACAGCAAGATTTCACTATTGACAATAAACATTATTTTCTTTCTGTGTCAACTTTTACACTAAACTACAGAAAATAAATGCTCCATTAAACCTGCAACAAGACTGAAAATCTCCCACAATAGTTATGCACTTCACTGTCCCTTAAGTGGCCATTTAAATTTTCCAGGAACCAATGTAAAATTATTTGCAGCTCCTGACTGCTTGCTTCTTTTTCACCCTCCCAAATGGGTAGCTTTCACTATGAGGGTAATACTGGAGATGCCACCCCTCTAGCTCAAGCTAGGAGAATCTTCCAGCCTCCTTTAAATCCTCACAAACTTAGAGCGTGATTTAACGGGCACGAAGCACTCTCACTCAAGCACTATGCAGCCGTTAGATTACGGGAGAGGTCAAAATGGGGAACCGTGCCGGACACCAATCGGTTTGCGATCTAAGCGGCCGGGATCCGTTGGCGAGAACCGAATCCCGCTACAGCATGGCAAGAAACCAATTAAAGCCAATCTCCATACAAGTAACGGGAACGGCACCCTATCTAAAGGCCTCTCGTGATCTAACTGCCTCCCCAGAAAGTGGTCACACGGGCGTCGATTAGTACTCCTTTTTTAAAACGTGCTGGCGGAATGGTGCAGTGAGGATCGAGGAAGTGAGTAGCCATTTTCAATCCCAGGCAATGAGTCCTGGGACACTGGGTTGCTTCCCCAGTGCTTGGAGAGGGTGGGGAGCCTCTGGGGGGTTGGAGGGGCAGCCTCGGTTTGGGGGTGGGCCTCCATCGGTGGAGAGGGGTCGCTCCTGGGCTGGGGGGAGGGCTGTAGGTGTCTCAGCATCCGCGAGTCTGCCAGGAAATCCCCTGGATCGTGTGCACCCATAACGGGGGCAACTCCAGCTCTGGCCTGTCTGTCCCACTGACCACTCGTAACTCCCATTGAACATGGCTGCAGGCTATTGCTAATAGTGAATTGGCAATTGTAGTAATGTGAGCACTTCACACAACCCAAGTGGATTCCCATGGGTAGACGTGTCATGTCACAGGTGAGATTTATTGCCTAGCATCCTAATCAGACAGTGAGCCCGCCCACTTTGCCTGAACATTGGAGGCCTCAATACCACAGGCAAAGCAGTCAACAGCCAAACACCCAGGGACTAGACTACAGCACTGGGGGATATTCCTGCTACCAAAGGGTGGGTGTGTGCACGGGTTAGGTAATGTTACCAGCAGGTATCTGTGATACAGAATCTGGGGTCTGATGCCCAGGGGCCCCTACTGCGGCCAGGGATGAGTGACCAGGGCAGGTTGGATGGCACCTTGAGAGATGGCAGGGGATGTGAGGGAGGGAGGGGAGCCATGGGGGACTGAAGAGTCCCAGAGTGGAAGCCATTGCTGTTTGTCTGTCTCGCATCCTCTCAACTCCTTACAGATATATCACTGTGGATGATATCATGGACACTGTGGAAGCTGCCCTAGCAACGTTTGTGGCAGGCCAGACAGCCAGATGCAAGAGAAGGCAGCAGCAGCAGCATTAACCGAGTCTCGAGGCAATAGCCGATGTACAGGGCCCTGCCCCACACCCTGAGATCCCAGTCACCCATCAGGCCAGGGAGGGGCCTTGAGGGGGAAGCCAGCCACAACCCAAAGTGTACAGGTGTCGCTGGTCTTTCGAGCAGATGTCGGACAGCGTGTGCTGCACGAGGCTCTGCCTCAACTAGGGAATCTGTGCCATGTCCTTGTGGACTTGGCACCATGTGGAGGAGGAGGATACCCGCTCCTGGTGGCTGTTAATGTCACCGCAGCCCTGTACGTTTACACCTCAGTATCATTCCAGGGCTCGAGCGGCGACTTGTGTGGCATCGCACAAGCTACAGCCCACAAGTTAATCTGTGAAGTCACTTGTGCCCTGTTTGTCTGGGCAGCTAACTATATAAACTTTCATCTGGACCTTGCCCAACAGAATGCCTGGGCAGCAGGATTCCCTGCCTTCACCGGGGCCTCCCATAGTGAGGACGATAATAGATGGCACACATTTCACCTTGTGCGCACTGGGGGTCAGGGAGTGCCCTTCGTCAACAGGAAGAGGTTCCACTCCCCTATCCAACTCAGTGGAACTACCAGATGAGGATCATGCATGTGTGTGCACGCTTCCCAGCGAGTGTTCACAAAAGCTACATCCTGGGGCAGTTGGAGATCCCCAGCTACTTCAAGGACCACCCCAGAATGGCCAGTTGGCTCTTGGAGGATAAGGGGCAGCCGCATTGGACCTGGTAATGATGCCAGTACAGAGGCCGATGAACAATGCAGAGACGTGATACAATGAGGGCCATCCTGACTGTCATTGAGAATTGCATCAGACTGCTCAAAACGCATTTCCGGTGCATCGACCGCTCTGGTGTTGCTCTGCAGTACATCCCTCAGAGGGTCACCCGCATTGTGGTGGTCTGGTGTGCCCTCCACAACCTGGCGGAGCTGCGGGGCGACATGTTGGAGGTGGAGGAGGAGGAACATGCTGCCACCTCCGAGGCGGAGGACGAGGAGGTGCCGGGCCAGGAGGGGCTGGAAGATGAGCCCGGGGAGGGCTCGCAGGACCAGATGGAGGATTGAGGATCGGCGGCAGCAGTAAGGGTCCGGCATGCCTGCAGGGCCAGGGAGACTCTCATCCTCGCCCGCTTCTCATAGGCTATGGCTTTGTCTGTCATCTCTCCCCCTCCCCCACCATCCCACCCCGCCCATTTCCCCCCCCCCTCCATTCCCAACCACCCTGTTCCACCCTCCCAGTGTCTGTGTCACATCACTCCAGGGTGATGGGCCTGTGTCGGCACTATCAGCGGGTCACTGTCAAAGGCAGGAGGGTGATGATAACCCACTGTGAGTCCAGCTCTGGTACTCGTGAATGTCATGTCTACTCCCATCTGCCTGCTGAGTGAACGCTCACACCCATCACCTGCACATGGTATGCCTAGGGTGGGGCTGGGAAAAAACCAGGACCACCATGACCGGGGGTCTGGGGCAGGGGCAGGGTGGTTAGCCCGCATTGAGGAATAACGTGCCAGAGGCTTTACATGTCTCGGCTGCAACGGGCTTTAATGCTGTACAGTTGTGACCTTCAACTGCCCCTATCGGGGGCTAGAGGCAGTTGAGGGTCGCAATTGAGCACAGAGTCACACATCTCAGTGGTCGAAGGTAGTGCACAGACTTCTGGGGCATGTTCTGGTGTGCACCAGATCATGCCCCAGAAGTCTGTGCACTACCTTCACCCACTGAGATGTGTGTCTCTGTGCTGGTGGAGGGTGGGTTGACAGCCATGAGGCATTGATGGTGGTCTCCTCAGAGCTCCCCTCTGAGGTGTTCTCTTGGGAGGCAGGGAGGGGAACCATCCTGGACCGGCCGGCACCCTCGGATGGTGATCCTGCGGGGGAATGGACATATGGTCAATGGGAAGGAAGGATTATTCTGTCTGGCAGTAAGAACTCACCTGTGACAGGTCATCTGGGTGGGGGCCATGCACCCTCACCTCTGAGCCGTACGCCAACCTCTATGGGCCCTCTCCTGTCTGTTGTGGGCCAACTTCTCCTGCGGGAACACGGAGGGGGCATCGTGAGCCACACACTTGGTGCATCGCAGGGGTGCTGGTGGGTGGAGAAACAGGCGGGGGCACCACTACTGGACATGGGTGGGCTGGGGCATGGTATGGTGCTTGGCGGGGGCGGTGCCAGGCACCCGATCGTCAGTGCCAGGAACCAGTGCCAACTCACCCATGTGATCTGGTGGGTTTTCTTAGGGCAATGGATGCCGTTCCTCTTGGTGTTGTTCTCCGAGCTGACAGCCGCTGCCACTTCCTCCCAGGCGACACTCGCTGCCCTGTGGCTGATTCTCCAAGCCTTTTGGGGAACAGGACTCCACCGCGTCTAACATTCTGGCCAGGTTGGCATCGCCGAATCGTGGAACTGGTCTGTGCGGTGACATGGCTACGTGCTGTCTGGAGTTTGCTCTGGGGGATCAATTTAAGTGCTGCTCCTCCTTGTTAGTGAGGCGATGGCAGGCGTGGTTTTGGCAAGTCAGCCGGTGTGACAATCATTGTGGTGTGTTGCCCGTAGGGCCTTGTTAAGTGGTCCAATTAAAAGTTGATACCGATGATGGCCTTGCCAGGTCAACCGTCGGGAAGCTTGCAAAAGTTCCCGCTCGCTACCACACTGAGAAACGTTTAAATTAAATTGCACCCTTCAATTTGTGTGCAGATCCCAGCATGGTGTACAGTAGAGTCAACATTTTTGCTGCTTCAGGTGAAAACAGGCTGCCTCTATCTTCCACTCTCTCTCTGTCAGATGACTGCAGACCACACCCAAGCACATGGCTGTCTGACTGTAATATTCACTGATTTGTCAGGAGGCTGGTAACCTGATCATAAAAATGGCTACCTCGCCCCTCTTCTCCCTTGCAATGTTGTGGAGATGCCGGCGTTGGGCTAGAGTGAGCACAGTAAGAAATTTTACAACACCAGGTTAAAGTTCATCACTCACCTGATGAAGGAGCTGGGCTCTGAAAGCTTGTGATTCCAAATAAACCTGTTGGGTTTTAACCTGGTGTTGTAAGACTTCTCATATTGCAAAGTGGAACACATTCAACTTGTATTTAGGTTTTTTTCTTCTTTCACGGGACATGGACGTCACTGACAAAGCTAACATGTGTTGTGCATTCTTATTTGCCCTTGAACTGGACAGTTAAGAATCAACCCTACTACTGTGTGCCTGGAGTCACCTGTAGGCCAGACGAGGTAAGAATGGCAGATTTCCTTCTTTGAAGGTTATTAGTGAACCAAATTGGTTCATTCTGACAATCAATCATAGTTTCATGGTCTTCATTACTGAGACTAGCTTTTTAATTCCAGACATAATTAGTTGAATTTGAATTCCTGAAGCTGCCAGAGTAATTGCCCAGGCCTTTGGAATACTAGTGCAGTGGCATTCCGACTATGTCACCATCTCCCCAAATTAGAAAGGTTAATTAGCTATCCTTGATCCAAACGCCTTTTCATCTTAGAAGTAACTGGACTGTTTAAAGCACAACTGTTTTGGGGACTTTGGGAGACTCTAGGTCTACTGCTGGTATACTGATGGCTGTCATTGTCTCCAAACATAAATACCTTGGACTGTCTTTTCAGTAAAACAATCTAAGGCTTCTTTTGATCTCAAACCATCAAACCACCCAGGCTTACTGTCAAACAGATGTCAGAACAGGTCATGCAGCCAACTTTGTTGACACCAAAATTTAAATATAATAAACCTAGTAATAAACGGTAGGGCAGCACGGTAGCACAGTGGTTCGCACTGTGGCGTCACAGCACCAGGGTCCCAGGTTTGATTCCCAGCTGGGTCACTGTCTGTGCGGAGTCTGAATGTTCTCCCTGTGTCTGCGTGGGTTTCCTCCGAGTGCGCCGGTTTCCTCCCACAGTCCAAAGACATGCAAGTTAGATGGATTGGCCGTGCTAAATTGCCCTTAAGTGTCCAAAAAGGTGAGGAGGAGTTATTTGGTTACGGGGATACGGTGGACTTGATGGGCTGAATTCTGCACTGTATGTTCTATACATTTTATAATACTTATTCCATTCTCCACAGATTTTGCCTGATCTGCTGATTATTTTCAGCACTTTCTATTTTAAGTACACATTTCCAGCGTCTGCAGTATTTTACTACCGTATCTATGACTACTCCGTGCTTTCTATCCCTTTGTCAATTTTTTTAAATCCATGCTGACACTATCCCCTTTAATCCCATGCGCTTTAATTTTGCTAAGAGATGTATTGTGTGGTACTTTGGCAAAACCCTTTTGAAATTTCATATACACATCAATTGCACTATCTGTTCTCATTGAGTCTTTCTTTCTTGTATCTAGAAGCTCCCTCTGAAGGTGGTTCTTCACACCAATAGATGGAGCAGTGCCACCTCATTTATTTTACAGCCTAATCACCAAGATCAGAGATAAAAGCAAATTACCGCAGATGATGGAATCTGAAACAAAGACATAAAATGCTGGAAATTCTCAGCAGGTCTGACAGCATCTGTGAAGAGACAACAGAGCTATGTTTCGAGTTTGGATGACTCTCCATCAGAGCTAGGTAGAACTGGATAGAGAGAGGTTCATGGATGTGTTGTACAGAAATTTTTACATTGAGGTTTCGTGGAGTGCTCAGGGAACTCATGGCTTCCAACGCAAGGGCTTGATGAGACCAGAGGCAGTGATGCTTTCCCATCAAACCGAACATAAAGGTTTATTTGGAGTAGGGACTTTTACTTCAGGCCAGGCACATACATATTGTATTCCATACAGGGCTGTACCTGCATTTACACATAAAAGCAAATCGCTGAGCAGTTAACTTGCTTTCATGCCTTTCTATTGGAAGGAGAAGACAAAAAGCTAATTCAAATTGTACAATAGGTGAAGGCGTTATCCTGCCAAAATGATTGTAGCCCTATTCACACCTTATTTTAAGAGCACAACAGGGGCTGCTGTTTGCATAAACTTTTCTCTCCTTCATGAATGGAATTTACATATACTTGCACGTAAACAGATCAAACAGGATATAGAGGAAAGCTAAGCTTTCAAAAGAACACTTTAAAACCATTCTGCTAGTCAAGCTGGATGCTAGATTTGGCAAAAAGATTTTGCCGTTTGCATTTGATACACGGTGTCAGCATCAATTACTCTCAGGTCTGATGTAAGTTCATATGCATAGTTAACTCACTTTACTCTGTGCCTTTCAGCCTCAGAACAGTAGTTCTCACTACACCAGTATGACACTTTATTTTTTACACCAGTTGCGATCACTGTCATACAGAAAACTTTATTTTAATTCTCTATTTAGCTTTCATTTAAAGAGCAGTGGTATTTAAATGGACAGACTGCAGAACTTCACTGTAAAAGATTAGTATACAGGTACAGCGAGTGATTAGGAAGGCAAATGGACGTTGTTGGTTATCGCAAGGAAAATGGAATATAAACATGGGAATTTTACTACAATTGTACAGGTGTTGCTGAGACAGCATCTGCAGTGTTGTGTCTTTTTGGTCTCCTTACTTAAAAAAGGATATAATTGCAGTGGAAGCAGTTGAGAGAATGTTCGCTAAGCTGATTCCTGGGATGAGTCTTCTGAGAAAAGGCTGAGCAGGTTGGGCTGAGACCCTGTACAGTTTAAAAATAAGATGAGATCTTATTGAGACATATAAGACCTTGAGGAGATTCAACAGGGTGGATGCTGAGTGGATGTTTCCCCTTGTGGGGAGTCTGGAACTAAGGGACACAGATTTAAAATTAGGGCTGTCCCATTTAAGACTTAATTTTCATGTGGTGACTGGTGAAACAGGCAGGAACCTGATTATAATATTTTTTGATGGATCCCAGCATTATGTTCATTATTTTGTAGTGCGTGGTCTGCACAATCCATCCAGTGGGACTGAAAATTAACCAGCAGAACCAACAGCCATTAAAAGGAGTGTTGCAGTCTGTTCAGGGAATGCTTAAAAAGAAAACCTGGAACGTTGATTTTAACGTCCAGGCTGACCATGAGCACTGAATGCAACATGTCAGCCCATTCCTGCCACCACTCCAGGATTTCCTCCTATTGCCATTTAAGTGAGGGCTTCTTGGGGCTCTTGGGGCTAAGGAGGGGATCAATCAGCCAGAGTTTTCAAAGGGCATGTATTTTAATCATAGCATGTGAAAAATGACCATTTTAGCTATTCAAGGGTGCCTTTGTAATCATTTTTTAAAAATAAATTTAAAGTAGCCAATTCATTTTTTTCCCAAGGGACAATTTAGCATGGCCAATCCACCTACCCTGCACATCTTTGGGTTGTGGGGGTGAGACCCACACAGACACGGGGAGAATGTGCAAACTCCACATGGACAGTGACCCAGAGCTGGGATCGAACCTGGGAACTCGGCGCTGTGAGGCAGCAGGGCTAACCCACTGCGCCACCGTGCTGCCCAAGGAAATCATATTTTGATGGGAAGACCGAGGGTAAAACAGAGCTATAGAGGCCAGAAGAGATCTTGGTTCAACCCCTGATTTATGCTAATTTGGCTAAATTAGGCGGCATGGCAGTAAGGAAACTACAATTCATGTTGCTGGCATTAGACAGAAAACAAATCATCCACAAATTCTTATCTTTGATTGCTCATTGTTCTTACTGCTGGAAAGTGTGTGAACTTGGATGTGGTTTACAGCTGTGATTCCCCACAGCTGAATAGCCTGTTCCATTTACTGGCTCAACACGAACATGAACTTTTTAAAATTTAGAGTACCCAATTCGCTTTTTTCCCCCCAATTAAGGGGCAATTTGGCATGGCCAATCCACCTAGCCTGCACATCTTTGGGTTGTGGAGGTGAGACACGGGGAGAATGTGCAAACTCCACATGGACAGTGACCTGGGGCCGGGATCGAACCCGGGTCGTCAGCTCCGTGAGGCAACAGTGCTAACCACTGTGCCACCATGTTGCCCTCAACGCAAACATAAACAATGAGTTCTTGAGTAAAGTATCTAATAGCTGGACCTCTAGATAGAATGGATAAAATGTTACACCTCATGGCAGTGCTCTGGCAAAGAGCCCATCCCCCCCCCCCCCACTCCTATCACACCTTCAACTATTTTCGGGGAACAAGACTCATTATTACTGAGTGGTATGATTTCCGCAGCTAAGAAGAAGCCCCCAGATACGCCATGAGAACTTTGGAGTTTCAGGAACACTGCCGTAATGCTACAAGAGGTGATGGATGTTAAAGTTTACACAAGAGCATAAATTGGACAAAATTGGAGGACAGGGAGGCATCTACACTACCCTTTCCTCCTTTGCTGCAATTTAACAACATTGTTGGCATTGCTGAAAAGCCAATGCTGCATTCCTAGGAGACAAACCGGATGGAAATGGAATAAGAGGTTGAGCTTTGTCCTTTCACTCCCGGTATTTACAATCGAGGTCAGACAGGTGGACAACAATAGATATCTATTCCTCATTTTCCTCCCAATATCTGCCACTATCTCACCTAATTTGGACAGAATAGTGGAGAAGAATTCATCCCTAGTAATCAACATCTCTTGTGCCGTACTATTACTTTTGCATTCTTCTTGCTCTGTCACTTTAAACTTATTATAATTAGCAAATCTTTTCCACATTTCCCTTACAATCTTGGAAAATTCTATTCAGAGCTTAGAACATGCTTAGTGAGTTGTTTAGTCAGACTCTTCTCTCTGAGGCATGGTTTATATATTAGATAGGTCTATTTCTAATATTATGACTAATATTTCAAATACTCTTATAGATTATAGAGACACACATTAACAACAGTCAAGAGGCTTATTTCTAGTACCTAAACTGTTAAATTTGCACACTACATTTCACTGGGTAGTTTGCCTTACTATCATCACTGAACTGCCCATGTGCAAGTGCAGAAAATAACATCCCTATGCTTCAGTGGCACATATGCATAGTCAGGAGACATTATAAACTGACACAAAGGCTGGTTCAACTCCTGTAACTTCACAGGATATAATCTCATGTGTGATTCTGAAAGCATATGAACATAGTAAGAAAATAATATGATAACTCATTGTTAATAATCTTATAAAACTACACTTCGACTTGCTACATTAATGTGAACTGTAAACAAAGGTTGCTTCAATGTTTTGGTGTATGTTATGGTGGAGGCTTATTTTATTGCAAAGTAGATTGCAGTGATACTATCATCACATTTGAATATTTGGCCGGTAACCATATTATAAACATGCTGCCTTTGATATTAGCTTCAAGTACATGTACTATATTGCTGCATGCCTAAGATACATAAATGCAGATGGAAACACTACCACTATAAATGGCCACAGATGGCAAGTTGAACCAGCAGCTTTGTTAAAAGGTTCATTTGAGAATTATTGACACATATGGAAAAAATTATAAAGGAATTATTAAAGTGCCAGTACTTTGACAAACTGCAGTGTGAGGCATGCAAATGGACTGAAATGACAAGGTAATTTCAAAAACTGCCCGCAATAGCTTTTATACCATGTTGGTGTATTTGGATACCTTCATTAAAGTGACAGATAACACTGCTGCAAAAATCATTTACACCATTTTCAAACTGGGGTCCAAGGACACCAGGAGGGGGTTCACAAGGTCATCCGCTAGCTTTCTGTCTGATCCAGACAATGACGCGCAATATGAACAATGACTCAAGCATTCTGTTTTTCATCATATTTTGCTCTTTATCAGTTGACTTACTAGTTCATTATTTCTGTTTTTTTAAAACAGATTCTCAGTAATAATAGAACAGTTTTCTTTGGAGCATGGAGCAACATAACGTTTGGAAGTTTAGATGGCAGGAAACCTTACATGTATCAGTATTTGTAATGGATCCTTCACACAAAAGAATTGAAAATCACTTGGGTACATTGATATTCAGGCGGAGGCAAGTTCACTCCTAGATTAGGAATCAGAATTGTTTTGTAGTTCCCGGAATTAAAATTGCCTATTTGAATTTCTTCTTGTGTAGTCACTTATCTAATGCATTATTAGATTTTTTTCTATTTTCCAAATGTTCTCAACATGGGACATGAGGCCACATCCACTCTCATCCAAGTTGACATTGTTCTTTTGTAGCACAGTGAGGTACAGTGACTATTTGACTGCAGCAACCATCTCAACCGAGCCTAAATAAAAACGGAAAATGCTGGACAATCTCAGCAGGTCTGACAGCATCTGTGGAGAGAGAAGGGGGTTAACGTTTCAAGTTTGGATGAATCTTTGTCAAAGCTGAGTCTCCAGGAAGAGCCACGAGTCAGTGAGAATTGAAAACCCTTTATGATTTTGGTTAGGGGAGGGGTGTTCTGCGCCATTACTTAGCTGATATTGCTTAACTCCACACAGACGCGTGCTTAACCTGGAATTTTCTAAACTGCACAGTTCAGCACACCACAAGCACATTTACTTGTGCACTTTAAGCTTTAACTCACATTATCGATCTTCAAAAATATGACCCTCCATTTCTCTGCTGCTGAATCACTCTAACCTGTTTACACTATCGCAAGATCTACAACATTGTCAGAGAGTCATAGAGTTCTACAACACAGAAAGGCTGTTTGGCCTATCATATCTGTGCTAACCATCAAACACCTATCTATTCTAGTCCCATTTTCCAGCACTTGGTCCATATCTTGAATGCTGTGGTATTTCAAGTGCTCATATAAATGCTTCTAAAATGCTGTGAAGGTTCCTGCCTCTACCAGCCTTTCAGGCAGTGAGCTCCAGATACCCACTACCCGCTGGGAATGTTTTTCCTTAAATCCCCTCTAAATCTCCTGTCCCTTACCTTAAATCTATTCACCTGGTTATTGATTGCTCTACTAAGGGAAAAGTTTCTTGCTATCTATCCTATCCATATTCCTCATAATTTTGTACACTTCAATCCGGTACCTCTCAGTCTTCTCTGCTCTAAGGAAATTAACCCCAGCGTATCAAGTCTCTCTTCATAGCTGAAACGCTCCAGCCAGGCAACATCCTGGTGAATCTCCATTCCAGTGAAATCCCATCTTTCCTATAATATGAAGACCAAGGCAGGATTCTCTGGTCCGCCAGCTGAGTTTTCCTGAACGGTGCACCCTCACTCCCTTGGGAAACCCATGGGTATGTGGGCGCTGCCGCACAACAAAGAATCCCGCTGGCCAGAGGATCCAGCCCCAGAACTGCACACGGTACTCTAGGTGTGGCCTAATGAGCATTTAATACAACTTCTTTTTTTAAAATAAATTTAGAGTACCTAATTCATTTTTTCCAATTAAGGGCCACTTACCCTGCACATCTTTGCGTTGTGGGGGCGAAACCCACGCAGACACGGGGAGAATGTGCAAACGCCGCACAAGACAGTGACCCAGAGCCGGGATCGAACCTGGGACTCGGTGCCGTGAGGCAGCAGTGCTCGCCCCTGTGCCATCGTGCTGCCCTCAGCTTCATCAGAAGCTCCCGGTTCTTATATGCTCTGCCTCAGCTAATGAAAGAACATATCCCCATATGCCTTCTTTTTTTTTAAATTTAGAGTACCCAATTCATTTTTTCCAATTAAGGGGCAATTTAGTCTGACCAATCCACCTACCCTGCACATCTTTGGGTTGTGGGGGCAAAACCCACACAAACACGGGAGAATGTGCAAACTGCACACGGAGAGTGACCCAGAGCCGGGAGCGAACCTTGGACCTCGGCGGCGTGAGGCAGCAATGCTCACCATTGTGCCACCATGCTGCCCTCCCATATGTCTTCTTAATCACCTTATCTACCTATCCTGCTGCCTTCTGGGATCTTTGGAAATGTACCCCAAGTTCCCTCTGGTCCTCTGCATTTCCAAACATTCTACCGTTCATTATATACTCTCTTGCTTTGTTAGCACACCCTAAAATGCTTTACCTCACACTTTTCAGGGTTAAATTTCATTTGCCACTGTTCTGCCCATCTGACCAGCCCGTCTATATCATCTGGTAATCTAAGACTTCTCACCTTTCTATTTACCACACCACCAATTTTTATGTCTTCTGCGAACTAATTAATCATATTCCTCACATTCACATCTAGATTATTAATATACTCTACAAACAGCAAGGGACCCAGCACCAATCTCCACCATAAACCACTGGATACAGGCTTCCAGTCACAAAAACAACCTTCAACCATTACCCACTGTCACCTGCCACTAAGCCAATTTTGGATCCAATGTGCCAAATTGCCCTGGATCCCATGGGCTCTTATGTTCTTAATCGCTGCGGGATCTTGTCAAAAGCCTTACTGAAGCCAATGTAGATTACATCAACAGCATCACCCTCATCTATGCCCCTAGTCACCTCCTCGAAAAATTAAATCACAATTGTTAGAAATGAACCCCCCTGACAAGCCATTCTGACTATCAGCGTCTCTGCAATCGCCTGCCTTTCCTCCTGCAGCAGACTAGGATACGTCTCATCTGGGCTTGGGGATTTATCCACTTTTAAGCCCATTTGAAATGCTAACACTTCCTCTCTCTCAATGCTAATCTGTTCAATTGTATCACAGTCCCCATCCCTGCTTTCTTTTTTAAAATTAATTTAAAGTACCCAATTCTTTTTTTCCAATTGAGGGCAATTTAGCGTGGCCAATCCACCTATCCTGCACATCTTTCGGTTGTCGGGGTGAGACCCATGTAGACACGGGGAGAGTGGTTAGCATTATTGCTTCACAGCACCAGGGTTCCAGATTCGATTTCTGGCTTGGGTCATCGTCTGTGCGGAGTCTGCACGTTCTCCACGTGTCTGTGTGGTTTTCCTTCGGCTGCTCCGGTTTCCTCCCATAAGTCCCGAAAGACATGCTGTTAGGTGATTTGGACATTCTGAATTCTCCCTCAGTGTACCCAAACAGGTGCGGAATGTGGCGACTAGGGGATTTTCACAGTAACTTCATTGCAGTGTTAATGTAAGCCTACTTGTGACAATAATACAGACTATTATTATGTGCAAACACCACACATAACAGCATGGTAGCATGGTGGTTAGCACAATTGCTTCACAGCTCCAGGGTCCCTGGTTCGATTCCTGGCTTGGGTCACTGTCTGTGCGGAGTCTGCACGTTCTCCCCGTTTCTGCGTGGGTTTCCTCCGGGTGCTCCGGTTTTCTCCCACAGTCCAAAGATGTGCAGGTGTATTGGCCATGCTAAATTGCCCTTAGTGTCCAAAATTGCCCTTAGTGTGGGGTTACTGGGTTATGGGGATAGGGTGGAGGTGTGGGCTTGGGTAGGGTGCTCTTTCAAAGAGCCGGTGCAGACTCGATGGGCCGAATGGCCTCCTTCTGCACTGTAAATGCTATGAAAGAGGTTCTCTTTAACCTGGGGTTACCCCATCTCTGGATCTGTAAAGATTTAATCACCTGCTAATGCTCGCATTCCAAGCATTGTTTGGCATCTTTGAATTTGTCTGTATATGTGTTTCTGGAACAGACCTCTTTATTCACCTGAGGAAGGAGCAGTGCTCTGAAAGCTAGTGACATCGAAACAAACCTGTTGGACTTTAACCTGGTGTTGTAAGACTTCGTACTGTTCTTCTTAGTGAACACAGATGCAAAAAATTAATTTAAAAGCTCACCTACATCTTTTGGTTCCACACAGAGGTTGCCATTTTGGTCCCTAATGGGCCCTCTTTCCCTGGTTATCCTCGTGCACTGAATATACTTATAAAACACCTTGAAGTGTTCCTTTATTTTACTCACGTGTTTTTTTCATGCCCCCCCACCCCCCCTCGCTCTCCTAATTTATTTTTAAGTATCCCCCTGCAGTTTCTATACTCCTCTCGGGCTTCCACTGTTTTGAGCCGAGGTCCCAGGTTCGATCCCAGCCATGGGTCACTGTCCGTCTGGAGTTTGCACATTCTCCCCATGCTTGCATAGGTTTCACCCCCACAGCCCAAAGATGTGCAGGTTAGGTAAATTGGCGACGCTAAATTGCTCCTTAATTGGAAAAAATGAATTGGGTACTGTAAAAAAAGAATTTTAAGAAATTAAAGGATGTGAAATGTTAATTTGTTTGTCTTATATCATGCTTTTGAATTAATCCTGGCAATAAACTTTGAGGTATACACAGAAAATATAGAACCGCACCCCGAGCCAAGCTGTTCCCGGCGGCTACAACACTGGCATCCACCCGGCAATGTGGAACATTGCCCAGTTGTGTCCTGTACCCAAAATACAAGACAAATCCAACTCAGCCAATTATCACCCTATCAGCCTACTCTCCATCATCAGCAAAGTGATGGAAGGAATCATCAACAGTGCTACCAAGTGGCACTGACTCAGCAATAACCTGCTCACGGACAGCCAGTTTAGGTTCCGCCAGGGTCACTCAGCTCCTGACCTCACTGCAGCCTTGGTTCAAACATGGAAAAAAGAGCTGAATGCCAGAGGTGAGGTGAGTGACTGCCCTTGATATCAAGGCAGCATTTGACAGAGTATGTAATCAAGGAGCCCTAGCTAAACTCGAGTCAATGGGAATCAGGGGGAAAACTCCGCTGGTTGGAGTCATACCTGGCACAAATGAAGATGGTAGTGGTGGTTGGAGGGCCATCACATCAGGTCCAAGATATCATTCAGGAGTTCCTCAGGGTAGTGACCTAGGCCCAACCATCTTCAGTTGCTTCATTATAAGGTCAGAAGTGGGGATGTTTGCAGATAACTGTACAATGTTCAGCAACATTCGTGACTCCTCAGACGATGAAGCAGTCCATGTCCAAATGCAGGAAGACCTGGACAATGTCCAGGCTTGGGATGACAAGTGGCAAGTTACATTCATGCCACACAAGTCCCAGGCATGACCACCTCCTACAAGAGAGGATTTCACCATCGCCCCTTGACATTCAATGACATTACCATCACTGAATTCCCCACAATCAATATCCTGGGGATTACCATTGATCAGAAACTGAACTGGACTAGCCATATTAATACTGTGGCTGCCAGGGCAAGTCAAAAGCTAGGAATCCTATGGTGAGTAATTCATCTCCTGACCCCCCCAAAGCCTGGCCACCAACTACAAGGCACAAGTCATGAGTCTAATAGAATACTCTCCACTTGCCTGGATGAGTGCAGCTCTAACAACATTCATGAAGCTTGACACCATCCGGAACAAAGCAGCCCGCTTGATTGCTCCCCCTTCCACAAACATTTAAAGCCTCCACCACTGACGAACAATGGCAGCCATGTATACCATTTACATGATGCACTGCAGTAACTCACCAAGGTTCCTTCGACAACACCTTCCAAACCCACCACCACCATCATCTAGAAAGAACCCCACCACCTGGAGGTCCCCCTCCAAGTCACTCACCATCATGACTTGGGAGTTATATCACCGTTCCTTCACTGTGGCTGGGGCAACATCCTGGAACTCCCTCCCTTACAGCACAGTGGGTGTACCTACAACTCAAGGACTGCAGCAGTTCAAGAAGGCAATTCACTACCACCTTCTGAAGGGCAACTAGGGATGGGCAATAAATGTTGGCCTAACCAGCGACGCCCATATCCCGTAAATGAATTTAAAAAAAATATTAAACTGTATGAATAAGAATTTGAAAGGAATGTTGTTAACCACCAAACGTATGGTTTAACTATAAAGTAAATGGTATTGCTGGATATTCTGACTTTCCTAAAAATAAAGGGCTTAAAAATGTCTATTTCAGATTGCTCCCACAGAACCTAGCGCCTTTTTATTTTGTACATTTTAAATTAAGGCCTCAGAATTAAGAAAACTATATAATCTAAGTATTAATCAACACTAAGATTGTACACCTCACTCTGATGCTGCAAATGTAGCTGGTATGTGAAATAGAAAACATCACACTGGGTCCAGTTCTGTTTTCATGAACTGGGGTCTCAGCCGATGTTTATGCTCCATGTGAACCTCCACAACTTTGTTCTTTTAACCCCAACGCCATCTCCTTTTAGTCTTTTCTCCTTTATGTACTTATCCAGCTTCCCGTAAATGTTGTTCGCCTTCTCCATGTGACAATGGCCCAAACTACTACTTATGTCACAGGATTACACTTTCCCAGAGTAAAGACGTTTCGCCTGAATAGTTATTGAATTTATTATTTTCTATTTATCGCCTATAGTTTTGGTATCTCAGAAATATAAATATCTTCTCTACATCTACCTTATCAAGCCTGTTCATATTGTTTAAGACCTCTATCAGGTCAACATTCAGTCTTCTTAGTCCCAGACTGTTCAGATTATGATTCCTAAATGCGCTAGTAAATGTACAACTTTGTTCCACCTGCCATACTGTAAGCCACTTGAGATCAGATTAAATTACGATCCTCAGAATGATGCTTTTAGCAAGACGTATGCACAATTTCAGAACAAAATGCACCAAATTTGGATGAGAATTGATGCATAACCTTAAAATGATAAATTGTGTAAGGGAATTGCGAAATGGATTCTTCTTCTAGTCCTTCAAATGAGTCGCAGGAAATGTTGCGTTACACTTCATTTGTTCTGCTGTTTGAATTGTACCAGGCTAGCATTCCCAAAATGACTGCACCCAAGTCTGTTTGAAGATCCTGCATTAATTACACTGGATTGTTTTAAAACTAACCTCCAGTGCACCAATACTTAATTTGTAGTTTATTAACCCAAACCTACCTCAAAGTATAGTAAGCATTAGTAAAAAGGTAAACGTAAATAAGTTTCTCACCAGATCTATTTGACGATAGCAGTTTTAGGAGTCACTTGAATCTATTTATAGTAACATCTTACACTTATATAATACTTCGGGTAACCAAAATCTTGTTCCAATATAGGTTTTAAAAGAGGCCTCGATGCAAGTCAGGTGCAGATGCAGAGGAGTTTACAGAGGGAATTTCAATCCAAGTTATGTTAGAGAAATAGTATTAATAATACCACAGTACCTAAAGCTGAATTTCTGGCTAGAAATCGTTTCAAAATAATGTGTTAAATGATCTCTACATTTTGAATGTTACGATTAGATTTGAAAATCTCCTTTGCTTCATTCAGCAGCTGTTGGTTTCCAAAACCAAAATGGGTATCATGTTGACCATTGTCAAAATCTTTGCTCATCACATTGAAGCAGGCTATATCATTGTTTTGTGCTGCCGCAAATAAGAGAAAGCAATATTTCTTACAATTTTGCTTTTGTTCATCAAGATTAGAAGTCAGACCGAGGAGATGGAAACAATATCTGCTCTTAGCATCACGGTGGTTAGCACTACTGCCTCAGTGCCAGGGACCCAGTTCAATACTGGCCTTGGCTGACTGTCTGTGTGGAGTTTGCACTTTATCCCTATGGCTTTGCAGGCTTCATTGTCCAAAGATGTTAAAAAGTTAGGTGGATTGGTCATGTTAAAATTGCCCCTTCATGTCCAGGGATATGCAGGTTAGATGGGGTTGCGGGAATAGGGCAGGGAAGCGGGCCTCGGAGTGGGGTGGTGCAGGCTTGATGGACCAAATGGCCTCCTTCTGCATTGAAGGAATTCTATGGATCAAGCACAGCACAGATCAAATTCAAAATCTGCAACATGCCTTAACGAAACAAAATTCAAGTGAAAATACATGAAGGTTGTAGCAAAATCTTCTTTTACAAACAGGAAGATAATGCAATTACAATAAGGAACTTGCATATAAAATGTTTATAAAAACTGGCTCTATTTAAAGTTATGCATGGTAGAGGACAATGGTGTGTTGAAATTAAAGTATATTGGGAATTAGTGTTGGATGGAAGGAGTACCAGAATCAGGAACAAGCATAGATATGACAAAACAGATGAATTGGGGAATGATTATGCCAATCTCAGTAAATAGAAATACTGGAACAGTCAAAAAGTAACTTAATGAAGGCATATTTAATTTTGGGTTATATTGTACATAACATCGAGAGAAGGGTCACAAATCCCTTTCTTGCCTATTCCTCACACCCACCTCTACAACAGCTCTGTGAATGTTCTTTATTTCCTCACATAGGTGATATTTGTGTCCTTAAGTTGGGTTGCCAATGTAGCACTAACTTGTGTTGAATTCTGAACCGTTTTCTGTTGTGGTATGCACTAGGGATCAAGTCAAAATTTTCCAGCTGCATGATGACCAGTATCCTGACAAGCAGCAGACACTTTCATCAAATGAGGTTGAATTTGAACAAAATCGAGAGGCATTGAAACAAAGTTTGCAATCTGGATGGATATCTTACTCGACTGAGCAACTCGCTGTCTCTACATCAAAAAAATCTATTCCAGTGCCCAGTACTTTTGGCATTCAAGAAATTTGAATATTAATGTAAAGATTATCCTTTTTGTCTTAATAATTACAAGGCTTTCTCTTGAGGGCAATTTTTGTCTCTGAACGGAATACTAACGTACATTTCACAGCAAGTGGCTTAGTGGATAAGGGCAGAATCTGATTGCCCTACCATTGCATTGTTCTCCTTTCACTTCTATTAATTTTGAAAGACAGAATTAGAATCTTATACAGTATTGAACGAAATAAAATTTATATATTTTTCAATGCTGCACCAAAACTGATGTAATTGTGGAGTTTTGGAGATAATATGTATATGAAAACAACTAAGGCAGCCCAATATGTGCTTTATAAGTAACAACACCTTATGACTAAATCACAACTTTCATGCTGAGTGCTTTTGACCCTGTAAATCATTCCTACTCCCCTTTCCTTGAGTCTCTAAAACTCACCTTACAAGGTGCCCAAAACACTACCCATGGGCCAAATACAGCCCATGAAACCCAGGCGACTTGATTTACTTTTAATTCTTACTGGCTGGTTGGCCCTCTTTAGAATGTCATCATGGGACTGCAGATTGGCAAACAGTCATTTCCAGTTCTGTTGCCTCACTAGCAGATAATCCTAAATCAGAATACCCAGTCTGCTTGATTATATCAGTAACTTGAGACATCTGCAAATTCAGGTAACTGCTGATTTAAAAATTGTACATGGCCCATGTGATCCCAAGCTATGTACCTAAACAACCCATTACCTAAACAACCCATTATGACAAAACATTTGGGGCCTTCCTGATATTAAGACTTATCTTACAAATCCCAACCCCGTATAAAAGCTCCATCGTACCTTCTTGAGATATACGTGATCACCTCTCCACCCCCCCCCCCCCCAATCCTTCCAAAGATAATCCAATATCCCATCCGGTGTGTGGGTTGTCAATCACCATCGTTGAGCCTGGAGGTGTGACTGATTTAACCATCTTTGGCATTGGGAATGAAGAAACAGCAACTTGCAGAGAAGCAGTGTTAGTTTTTGGGTGGCAGATTTGATAGGAGGGAGGGGGTATTATGTTGTTTATAATAATTAACGAAAGACTTTTGAAACATCTTATTTGACTCTTTGTAAAAATAGAGTACATGATTTGAATCGATTGCTGTACAAATTTAAGCCAAATTGAGTTTATTTTAAATATGTATTTTTCATAACCAAAGACAAATCCTGGACTAATGAAGACTTTTTAAAAGAAAAAGTCAACATTGAATTAAAACGATCCTTTCTGTTCAATGCGTCGGGACGGACGCAGCTCTCAGTCGAGTTTACTAGCACAGCCCGCCTGCATGTCTTCTAACGCAGATCAAAAAGGGTGCTCGTGCAAGTAACTGGTTTGAACAGCATCGGGGCACTTTCTGCCAATCCTGTCTCAGGATCCGGACCTCTGGGAGTCATGCTGTCTGTAAACCTACTCCACTAAGGGACACCCGGCTCGCAGTTAGAAATGGTGACTCAAATAAGGCGGGGATTTGAATTTAAAGCGACCATGTCCATTTTGCCTGACCAATACCGCTCACCGATGACGTTTCTCGGTAATAAAGTAAATAAGAAACTTAGCGATGCCAGATTTATTGCCATCTTTTCCAGGTTTGTACAAGTAGAATTCTTTCCACCCTCCCAGTGAGGTTAGTAAGCGAATCGACGTTAATATCCCGTATAAATGCATGGCAATACTTCTGTTACTATCAGTTCCAGCTGATTTCTTTATTTAACCCACACCCCTCCCCCCAACACCCCCGATACAGTCTTAGTATCAAGACAGGCAATGATTACAGTGCACACGTCTGTTTTAGTTCATAGGTTTGCTACAAAATAATGTGCAGATGATCTGTATTTCATATTGCACAACAATGAATTAAGATTTCACATGTGCCATGTTAAAAATGCTCCAGTTTCACACCTGTCATCGGGATTGAACCCACATATCACAGCGTATGATTACACATAAAATTCCTACAGTATATAATACAGTACATATAGTCTCACTAAGAACGACTCGAGTTCTATCTCACGTCTTTTCAATAAATTTTCTTACCTACAAATATTCAACAAATCTAAATCTACAACTGTACAAAAAGACTGAGCACTTGCAGATTTAAAATTACAAGGCATTGATGCTTGGATTTTTGTCTTTCCGGGGGGGGGGGACAAAAAAGTTTTTGAATCCTTGAAGTAGGACGTACCAACGTTCACGTGTCGAAGAGGGAAGAAACAAGGAAAATCTTACGTTTTTAAAAAAAAAGGAAGTGCCAGAAATTCTCACTGGACAATCACAGCAAGAAGGTTCCCTTTTAGCTGTAGAAAAATACAAGTGAAAATATTTAGTATTTTTTCTTCGTTTTTAAAAAGTCTTTGAGGTCTGCATGTATCAAAAAAAATCTATACTCTTGAGGTCTACGCTTGCCTGTGTAATTCGGTGGTACAAGGAGGTATTGTGAGGGAACATACAATTTACAGAGCAAAAAAGTCTTATTGGCAGATACATCACACGGTTAAAACAGTACAACTGATCAAGATAACTTCAGGGTCTTGATGTAAGACAAACTGTTCATATACAAGCCTGGGTTTCTCTTTTTTTTGCCGTTTAAACTCCCTGCAGCTGTATAAGAATTGTCCACAGCTCCTTCTCTATCTTCTCTGAGCAGTGGTCCCAACTCGGAGCATCCAAGAAACTGGGTTTTTTAAACAGCTGCGCCGCCAAAGGATTCTATAGAAAGTCCGACCACGATTTCCAATCAAAATAATAGTTATTTTTTTCAAAACCTGCACCTTTTCGGGGCGGGTGGACTCACACATACACATAACGGGGGGAAAGGGGGGGGGGGAGATCCCACTCCAAGAGCAGATCGGACCTGGAGAGACTTGTAATGGTGACAATTATGTTTTGAATAAAAACATTGGCAGTCCGTCATAAAACCAACAAAAAAAGTTCTTTTTTTAAAAAAAACAATTTGGTTTTAAAAAATGTTTTTTTTCTTGTCGTCCCTCTTTAAAAATCAGTACGTGAAGACCAGGTCGGAAAAGTTGGCCTCCAGCCAGTCCCCTGCGATCATCTCGCTGAGCTCTGGAGTGCAGTAGTCTGGAAATTCAAAGTGGGAGCCTGAGCTGCCCTCGCTGTACGAGTCCAAGTCCTTGTCCACCAGGGACAGGCTGACATTCCCCGAACTGAACGGATCCGAGCCGCTCCCGTTGCCTCCTCCTCCGCTCGCCGAGAAGTTCATGCTGAAGTCGTAGAGCAAATCGTCCGCCTCTTCGCTGGAGGTGGAGGCCGAGCGGCTGGAGCTGGGCGAGCTGGCCCTCAGGTGGATGCACCTCCTGCCGCCGCCCGGCTTCCCGCCCTCGCCCCGCTCCTCGTACAGGCTGGCACCATCCGCCGAGTCGGCGGCCGAGCTGAGGGTCGGGCTGGCCGGCACGGCGGCCACGCTGCCCCGCCTGGGGCTGGGAGCGTCCCCTGCCCGCCGGCGGAAGCGGCCCTCCAGGGCCTCCTCCTCCTCGTCGTCGTCCTCCTCCTCGCTGCTGGCCCGGCCGAACACACTCTTCACAGTCTTGTTGCTCCTCAGGTTGCCGAAGACGAAGTCCTCGGACAGCTCGCTGCCCTGTGAGGAGGAGGAGGAGGAGCCGCACCATTTGGGAGGTTTGAGTTTGCCGCCACTGCTGCTGCATTTCTTGCCCGAGTGTTTGGAGCTCTTGCTGTGACTTTTCTCCGGTGTCAGGCTGGAGGAGGGTGCCCCCGGCTGCTGCTTGCCCGCCTCGGTTTTGGGCTTCTTTCGGGGCCGGTACTTGTAGTCGGGGTAGTCGGCCATGTGTTTGAGCCGCAGCCGCTCCGCCTCCCGGATGAACGGGATCTTCTCGCTGTCCCGCAGCATTTTCCAGCGCTTGCCCAGCCTCTTGGAGATCTCCGCGTTGTGCATGTCCGGCGACTGCTCCATGATCTTCCTCCTCTCGATCTTCGACCACACCATGAAGGCGTTCATGGGCCGCTTGATGTGACCACTCGCCGTCTTGCACCAGTCCGGGTCCCGCTCGTCCCCCGCCCCCTCGCACGCCGCCGAGGGGCTGCAAGCCAGGAACTCGCTCTCCTCGCTGTCCGTGGCATCCCGGGACAAACTGCTCTCTGCCTCAATCCCTGCAGTTTGCTGAACCATCTTCTCTCCTCCCTCCCCCACCCCCTCCCCACTCCACTCTCTCTCCCTCACAACAGCAGTGATCCACAAGCGGCGAGTCCCCTTCCAGGCGCTCTCCTCCTCAGTCCCGGTAACTTTGTATCACATCCACACACACTCTCCCCAACGCCTTTTGCCAAAGTTGTTGCAGCTTCTCAACTAGTTATTATGTTTTCATACTGAGTACGTCACCTTCAAAAGATCCAATAGTCTCGCAGACCCTCCCCTGAAAGGAGGAGAGGGAGGGTGGGGGAAGAGAGAGAGGCGAGATACTGGGAAATCACTGCCTTTAACCCTTCACTGCCTTTAACCCTTTACTCCACCCCCTCCCCCACACACCCGCTGTGCTCCCAGCTCTTACCCTCCAGCCAACACTGAGAACTCAAGGGGATTATCCCCCGGAGTCTGCCCACCCTCCCTCCCCGCTTCCACACCCCGAACACGGTCGGCGTCAACTCCGCCAACGCGGCTCTCTTTCCATCTGCCGTGGACCAGAGCGAAGTTCCAGCCGAGTGGAGCCGCGCTCGCTTCCAGCACCATCTCAGTGCCCAGGACTGACTGGAGGTGGCGCCTCGACACTGCTCACTCAAACCTGCCACTCTCCTCCCCAGATTCGGCTCAATTTGAACTGAAACGCGCACAATCTTCCAGTGTGGTTCAGGGAACGAATATCGCCGGGTTTTATATTTGAACAAAAACAAAAAACAGAGGGGTTTAATAGATGTATGGGGGGGGGGGGGTCTTAAATAACGGGTAATTGTCCAGCACACCATAAAAGCTTTAATCTGAAAGAGATTGGGGATTTAATAGGATACGATTCAGTACCATCGATCGGTTTCAACCGTAAACTATATAATACTTGGAGCTGGAGTCAGCGGCCGTGGTCGAGTGTACATATCTTCAATATAAAAGTGAGAGAGAAGAGTTATATGTTTCCAATGTCACCATTAAACATTTCACCGTATTCTAGCTACAGACGGCAGTCAAGACAGTGGTGCCCCTCCCACACACACACTGCTTTTCCTCACTCAAGTTCATCTCAGTTCAACCTAACATGACCTCATTGCAAAAAAAACCTTTCATATTTCCACCACAAATACATCAGTTTCTGTGCAAGTTATAATTTTTAAAAATTGGCTTCCAAATACGTGTAAACAGCAATGAAAGGGCGATATTACGAGGCGTGGCCTGCTGCAGGCAAAGCGCTCAAACGTATACACTTTTGATCCCCTGGAGCTTGCAATGCAAGAGCTGATTTGCTGCCCCAAGGGATGAGGTTGTGAAGAATCACTGCTGTTCTGCTTCCTGACAATCTTCTCACATCTGGTACCTGCAGCAAGGAACATAAAAGTTAGATTTGGGGAAGCATTCGTTGGCGCTCTATTGCTAAGTTATCTTCTACCGGGCTAAATTCGTTTTTGAAAAATAAAGGAAACATTTAACCCAAACTTTGCCAATTTCAGTTGAACCAACAGAGGTGACCCCAATGTCACCAGACCCAAAAAACTGCAATGGCTCTGTCCAAGAAGAAACTGCTAATGTAATACTGCGAGGTCTAATTAAATTGGGAGAAGCTTAAAATAAAAGTATTGTCAAATACAATAAATATTTTTTCGGAGTCCACCTGCTGCAGATAGCCTTGAGCACATTCGCACTTCATGGAAGAGTCTTGCCGATCCAAATTTCCCAACTCCAGCATTTAGTCTGCTCAACGAGTGGATGGGCAGCAGCAAGTAAACGATGCCGTTGGAATATCAGTGAAAATATATTCACCAAGTGGAATGTCTATGAACAGGACTGGGATCTGGCCTCTGTGAACAGGACTGGGCCTAACAGGCCTCCATGAACAGGACTGGGAATATCTGGCCTCTATGAACAGGACTGGGAATATCTGGCCTCCATGAACACGACTGGGAATATCTGGCCTCTATGAACAGGTCTGGGAATATCTGGCCTCTGTGAACAGGACTGGGAATATCTGGCTTCTATGAATAGGAATAGCATTCCCCTATGAACATGAATGGAAATATCTGGCCTCTATGAATATGATTGGGAATATCTAGTTTCCATGAGCAGGAATGGGAATAATTTGCCTCTATGAACAGGAATGGGAATAGTGTGCTTATATGAAAAGGAATGGAAATGTCTGGCCTTTATAAACAGGAATGGGAATAGCGTGTCTCCATGAACAGAAATAGCAACCTCTGAACAGGGGTAGTAATATATGGCCTCAATATAGATAACTGAAATTGGGAAGAAACCTTTTATCTGTACGTTAAAGTATCTAAGCCGATTACCAACTCATGCCACAGTGTTACTTCCATTTCCATGCACTTACTTTTGCAAATAATCCTTTGTCCAAAACCTTATTAAATGCCTTCTAGAAATCTATATAGATAACATCCATAGACACTCCCTATCCATTGTGCTAGTGACCTCTTAAAAAAATTTAAGGAGATTAGTCAGACATGACTTACACTTCACAAGACCATGCTTACTGTCTTTGATCACCTCATACTTGTCCAAGTGCTCAGTCACTTTGTCTGTGATGATAGATTGCAGTAACTGCCCTACAATTGCTGCTAAAAGGATAGATCTGTAGTTACCTGTTTCTCTCTTCCTCCCTTCTTTAACAATGGAGTGACATTTGTAATTTTCCAATCCCAAGGCACATGGATTTAGAGGGCTTTAGAAAATTAAAATTCACATATCTACAATTCCCTGACCTATTTCTTTTACCGCCTTGAGGTGGAAGCAATCAGGTTCAAAAGATTTGTCTAGATTAAATGTTACTGCATATTTTTGAAATATGTGTACAGCTGGAAACTTGTTGGTAAGTGTAAAAGCACTGATTAACAATACAACCTATGAGTGGAATTTTCTCCATGTTTGATAATGCAAGAGGTGGAAAATGATCTGCAAATCTAATTCATCTTTCAAAAATACATCTTTTGGAATAGCACAGGTAGATCAACCAAGCAGCAAAAGGTTATGTCCCCAGGGTTGTCTGTCACTCAAAACATAAATATCACTGCTTGCAATTGCCTTTTTCCAATAGATATACAGTACTGGAATGTGAAAACAGGATATTCCACCTTTGGGAGGGGAAGGACTGGTAAAATTAGCTCAATCTATTGCAGGAACATCCTCTGGCATCTGATTATGTAGCTGGACATGTCCGTGCCATCATCCAACTTTAACATTCCTAGTTTAGAGGGGATATTCAGAGAGTTTTCCTGTTCAGGAAATGAAAATGACAGGGAAAAAAAGTGAACAAGAAAAATCCTCGATGTTTCAGAACATTTCTCAGTCAACGAAACCTTATGTTCGGAAGTCATTTTGATGCCTCGGAACCAAATAACCCGCATGGTTTTGTTTGAATTTAAAGATTAAGATTGGATTTTAATGATGAAATAGGTAGCATATCTGCAGAGCAATGGATGGAAACAATGCTGGTTGCAGAATTAGCTATTGATGTTACATTCCAGGTTTTGAAATGCAAGTTATTTTCTCATATTTTAAAATTTTATTTGAAAAGAAATCACAAAACTTAATTTCTAACTAAAAGGAGTATTTGTTCTGTTGGAACTTCCTATGAAAGAAAAGTATTCTGTTTTTTTTAAGGGTTAATGCAAATTAAAAGAAGCATATTTACATCGAGTCTCGGTTTTACTGATTCTGCCAATCACCTGCCATACGTTCAATGGAGGGTCGGCAGAAATGACATTCTCATTTGTTTAACGGTTATCTCAACATATTCCTTCCACGACCCTTCCTCCTCCTGGCTCCAAAACCACAAGGAGACTATATTGCTCCTATCTAATCCACACAAATATATAACTACATATTTCAGACTAGTTAGAGGGCGGCACGGTGGTGCAGTGGCTAGCACTGCTGCCTCACGATGCTGAGGACCCGGGTTTGATCCTGGCCATTGTCCATGTGGAGTTTGCTCATTCTCCCTGTGTTTGCGTGGGTCTCACCCCCCACCCCCCAAAAAGATGTGCAGGGTAGGTGACTTGGCCACACTAAATTGCCCCTTAATTGGAAAAAAAGAATTGGGTACTCTAAATTAAAATATAAGTTCAGACTAGTTCGGCAAAGGACTTGCCTTCGAGCCAAATTTCACATAAAATGAAAATTAATAAACATACTGAAGTAATCATTCGACAGGCATGTATGAGGAGGGCCATATTCTTCAATCGATACTGTGAACATAACCAAGTTAAGGTTAACCATCTACACCTTCTTGATGTCTCCTCATCTCCTGTCAGGAGGTGAAATAGTTGAGCAACAGGGACCTTACATTGCCCACCAAGAACTGCCAGCAATTTTTCCTTGATGTATAGCCAGTCCCAAGATTCAAGTCTCTAGCCATTTGGATAGAAGGTGGGTCTTTTCATTGACTAGTTTGAAGCATGCAGTTCTATGTAGCTGTGGGTTAGATAGGAGCAAACAGTCACTATGTATTGGTGTGGCACCTTCCCTGGCTGCCCATCTCCCCCGGCCACCTACCTTGCCATCTAAGGGAACATAAAGTCAATCAATACTTTGAATAAGACCAACTCATCACTAAATATGCATTGAATTGGGATTATTCCAGCTCTGCATGGCTGAATTTGATACTAGTCTCCAAACCATTGGTGAGGAATCTACAGCATGTCTTCATAATGTTTTACTGTTTGTATAATGTTAAATGTACAATTGGCAAAGCCCATTTTCCTTATCGTGAACTGTTAGGACTGGTTGCTTTCCATGAGCACCATCTTCCCCACAAGTAGTGACATAAATAAGTGAAGCGCAAATAATAAGGTTGCATGTGTTACACCCAAGTTATTGACCAAATGAGGGAAGTGGAAAATTTGTTGGCGAACTAGGTTTCTGATCAGAATCTCCCTGGTCCTCCAGGATCTGAAATGATAATTTCTCGGACATCATGTAAAAATAACATCAGGTTCAGCTGATGTCCTCCATGGCCTGCATGCCTGCTGAAACATAAAGGGCAGTTTTAGAAAATTGCAGGTTAGTGGGAAACTTTGGCCACTGGAAGAGCATTTGAGGAATTTGGGCATAGGTCGTCATGATGCTCCATCCATTAAAATTCATCAGTTGAAAATCAAGAGTGACATTTCCTGCCAGAACTGGAACTTCATAAAATTATCTCTTCATTGATTATAATGAAAGATGACTTGGCAATGCGACCATAGCTCAGCATAAGTCATAAGGGGTGAAATTATAGAAGATGGAGAATTGAAAAATATGAAAAAAGGTACCTTTATAGTTTTGTTAAGGCCACCACCACTTTGAGGCTTTGCCAGGTCACCGAGGGCATTACGATTTTTCTTTTCATTCCAATACTTCATTTCAAGTCTTTTTGTATTTTGTTTCAATCCTCAGCCAGACTGACCATCAACAATTTTGGCCCCAGATCTCTTTGTCTATGTACAAAAGTGACAAAAGGCCATCTAAGTTATATTTTCCTTTCTGATCCATGGTGAAAGTCTGGAACCTCCGAAACCAAAACATAGAATGATTCAACACATAGAATCTCATAGATGGGAATGTATGGGAATGATGTGGTGATGATGTGACCCTTGCCCCACCGGTTTGCAGCAACACAGCACCATGCTTTGACCTGTCAAAGGAGCAGGTTAACAGAGGGGGATTAGAAGCACAATTGTTCTGGTGAGGGGAATTAGTATGTCAGATAAATTTCTATAACATTTTGATGAGATAGCTACCTGATGCGTGTATATGGAGGTGCTGATGCTACGGCAATGCAGGGAATACAGTGTGAAATAAGTGACTCATGGACACCATTACCATGTCTGTCAGAGTTGCTGAATTAATTCTGCACTCAAATGCCAAAATGCAGTATTAAAATTGTTCCATCAAAAACCAAAAGGTCTGCAGATAAAATCTGTGGAACAAATCTGTCTCATTGATTTCAAAATAATGACCTGCATTTTACAAAGTTGAGAACAAGGGTTATTGCAGCAAATTACCAAGTGTTAAATGCTCCCATTTCCTTGTTTGACTTTAGTTTTCAAATCAACACAGTTTAACAGTCAGAACAGTTGTAATGACAGATCAAACAATCCCACTCTCCCCCTCCCCCCCCCCCCCCCCCCCCCCGCCATCGCCACCAATTGACAATGAGTGAGTAACAACAAAACATGGCAGAAACCCCCCAACCTAGCACTATGCATAACTTCAGTCAGAACGGAATGGAAAGCATTACTTGGCTGGTAAAAGCTAAACGAAAGCAACTCAAAGTAGTTATTATAGACACGTTTTTAGATGGTTTCAATAGATCAATACGGTTCAACCAGGACCAAGAAGCATGAGGGAGTCCAGTCTGCATTTTATGAAATCCACAGGGTTTCAGTTCCCCTTATTCTCTTTCTTGTGGTGGTTTCTTGCAGGCCATTGATCTGTGCTGAAACCACAGAGGAACTTGTATTGTGTATGGCTTGCAATGGGCAGGTTCACACAACATAAAGGAGCCCTAGCGGGCTTAGCATGTGTATAACATCACAATGCAATCTTATTCCCATTGTGCTTTTTACAAAGAGGTTGCCTACTGCAGTGTATTGCCTATTCTGCAAAAAAACAGTTAAATCATATAAATCACAAGCAAAGTAAATTTTGATTTAGGAACAGTGAGGCAAATTAGGGCATTCTCTGTGGTGGAAAAGTAGGACAAAATGTTAAATGTAACGGCATCTGTTAAATACTTAAAAGCAAATCTGAGTACTTGGATCCGTTAATAAAGCGCAACTTTCTTGTCTCATGTCCCATTTGCGAAGGTTAACTCATATTACATGTTGATTTATAAACTGCAATTTGAAAGTTTAACTCAGCTGGCTGAAATATTAAAATGCCACATGTTCAGCTTAATATAAACTAAATTGAAGTTTGTGTTATTCTTGATTTGAGCATAAGAATTCTACTGTGAACCTTATATGCATGAAAATAATACTATTGCTGCCAAATTTCTCAAGCCAGATTTTGTGAGTCCCAAGAGCTGTACTTTTGGTTTGTGGCCTACTGTGCAAGATCTGCACTTGGAGGACCCGAGGGTGCTGTCATTATAAATAACAGCACCTAGTTACTTCGGATTCCTTACTCACTTTGCTGTTTACACTAATTCTCCAATTCATATGATTTCAAAGGCTTATGCAAAGAACACAAGTGAGCACCTACATAGCACATTGTTGCTTCATATGCAAAATCCTTATCTTATTTTACAAAAAACTAATTTGCATTACAAGTGCTGTCAAGATCATTCCAATTTTCTGAAGTTGTTTAAATCTAATATTGCACAACAGTGATCACATCATTGGTTGCAGCATGACCTTCCATGTGTAGTATAGATTGCTATTTCCAAATCAATAGTAGAGCAAGCCAGACCGACCTGACATGTTTCCAGCCTTCTGTTTTATTTTTCTGCCCTCTCCTGAAGGCACATTTCATGTTGTATTGCTGCTCAGTGGTTCAAGTACCTGCTCACTGGAAAACTGATGCGATTGGGTAAACTGTCCCTTTGCTTCCCATTGACATCAGTAGAAAATCAAATCATGCCGTTTGGAAAATTGCTGCAGTGAAATTTTTGAAGACATTGATGAGAAGGCAAACTCTGTTATCAATGGACATTTTCCTGCATTAGTTACTGGATACCAATAAGAAGCGGAAAGTTTTTAAATCCTTTTTAGCCCAGAGCAATGGAAGTTTCTAGTAGCACCACTATTATAGTGTTCACTAAGATCAGCGAAACCAGCACAAACATGGAACCTTCTGATGTGTTTGGCCAAGTACAATGCCACGCAATGCATTTACCTGCCAAACCAGCAGGCATCCACCAGATGGTTTGGTTTTACACAGCACTGATTTGCATACATGCCAATAGACTTTGACAGGAAGCTTGATGACAAATTAACTAAATTTAAAGTAGCAATTTTTTCTGTTTCAGCCACTCTCCTGATTTGTGATCCAGAATATTTCTGTGGTTTAAAAGGTACACAATTCTTCCACACAAAGAAAAAATGAAAATCGCTTATTGTCACAAGTAGGCTTCAAATGAAGTTACTGTGAAAAGCCCCTAGTCGCCACATTCTGGCACCAGTTCGGGGAGGCTGGTACGGGAATTGAACCGTGCTGCTGGCCTGCTTTGGTCTGCTTTAAAAGCCAGCGATTTAGCCCTGTGCTAAATAGCCCAGAATATATATATAAGCACACAAGCACAGTATATAAGCACAGTGTATATAAGCAGAGTAGGTCAATTTTTAAAAAACAAGTCTGAGCTGAAGCTGTTGCCCTTATGTTGAAGTTGAAGAGGAGATGGATACATTACAGGTAAAAGACAAGCTTCAAATTGATATCAGAAAGCAGTTTCTTTTACAGAAATGTTCTACATGGGCGGCATGGTGGCGCAGTGGTCACGGTCACTGTCTGTGTGGAGTTTGCACATTCTCCCTGTGTCTTCGTGGGTCCCACCTGCACAACCCCAAAAGATGTGCAGGTGGATTGGCCACGCTAAATTGCCCCATAATTGAAAAAGAATAATTGGGTACTCTAAATCTTTTTGAAATGGTCTTCAAATCGAAGATGCAAACACTCTGGAATTGTTCAGAGGAAGTCACAGGCTAATCAATGTCCATGGAAGGATATTATAGTTGGACCGAATGACCTCCTTCATTCATACTCACCTCTGTGATAACAATAGCAAAAATATATTGTGTGTGTGGTGCAAATTAATTTACTGTCAATCTGAATTAGTCTTCCATCTCTGGATTCTAGTTTAAAACCCAACCCAAGTAAATGGCTTCAAATTCATGTGGTGTAAACAGTCTCATTGAGAAATCTGACGGCCTTCTGCTCATCTGACAAGTCAAACAACATTAAACAGGAAATTGGATCCCCTTCAATGCCTCCACTTGCTTGGAGCAGGGGAGAGTGTGGAAACTATCAGGATCAAATTCGGTTTGGATACGAAGTTTCAATTTCCTGAATGTAAACTGGGTGAAAGACTCTTAACACATCAGATAATCAAAGTTAACAGCACATCAGGCACAAGTCAAATGTTGAAAACGTACCTCCGTAAAATTGAAAGTAGATTATGAAATTGGAGCTGTTGTAATATTAGATACTTCAGTATCAAGCAATCACTCACAAAGTTTTTTAAACCAATATGTTAAAAAATGTTTGTAGCAAATCAATTTGCAGTACCAACTTTACACAGGAAGTGGTGTCGTAGAGTTAAATATGTGACAATGTCATAATGCTGTAACACTATGACACAATCATGCTTGAACGGCTCACACATGCTGCCTACATTGTAATGTGATATGAGCCCATTTTGAAATGGGTGCATAAAACAGACCAATGTGAAGTATAAACGATGGAGTCATGGGAAACATCTTCAGTATGTTGAACGGCTTCACCTGGAAATTATTTCTTTGCTTTCAGTGGTGTCATATAAAAAGGGGAGTGGGGGGGGGCGGATTTGAGAACTAGCGATCAATCAGTGGTAAAGTTATAGTACAGTCTCCCCATAAGTGCATGCGAGGACTACGTGTCATTCCCAAAGCTGGAGCTCCCAAGCTTTTTAAAGACAGAAAGGGAGTTACAGACCGAATGAACAGTAATTAAAGATACCCAAAAGGGAAGCCTTCAAATGATATAGAATACGACTGAAGCATATGAAGCCACCACAAGGGTCTGGCTCATACATGAGTCAAACCAAGAGGAGTTGAAATTGTCTGAATGTGCCAACACGTTATGCTGTCTTGGCTGGCTTCCATTGAACAGTTACTGCTGCTTTTGTGAAAGTGAGCCAGACAAACTCAACTTAGCTAAAGGAACATATGCACTATGGATGTGATGATGGCTGCTTCATGGCATATAAAGTCATAGTTTACAGTACATTGGGCACATTACATTATTTATAGTGAATGTCATTTTGTACAAAAAGTGTATAGGTTGAATTCTGATTAAATACTTTTTCACTTTACATTTGCACGCCTAGATTTTCATCGTTAATTCTTAATTTGAGATGGCAAAAATGTTTGGATTAAGTATTTCATCAGGGGCAGCACGGTAGCGCAGTGGGTTAGCCCTGTTGCCTCACGCGCCGAGATCCCAGGTTTGATCCCGGCTCTGGGTCACTGTCCATGTGGAGTTTGCACATTCTCCCCGTGTTTGCGTGGGTTTCGCCCCCACAACCCAAAGATGTGCAGGGTAGGTGGATTGGCCACGCTAAATTGCCGTTTAATTGGAAAAAATGAATTGGGTACACTAAATTGATTTTAAAAAAGTATTTCATCAGTAGTTTCTTTACGTCTGTAATTTAATGAGAAATAACATCGGTTTATGTTGCAGCCTTCACACAGCAGCACACCCAAAGGAGCTTTACAGTGAATGGAGTGGATACTGGTCAGGAAATGAAAGTTAAGTTTACAGATGAGAGGATAAGCACTTTAAAGAGGCAGACTTTGTGGAGAATTCTGAAGGTGGAGAAAAGGGGGCAAGGGGACAGCCTTTAGGGAGACAGGTTTCATAGCGTATGATGATTGAAGGCTTAGTGTTGGTGCCATGTAAAGAGAGGAGGGTAAGGAATAATGATGAAAGATCACAGAGTTGGAGAAGATTGCAGATGCAAGGAGGATGCGATTATGGCGGGATGTGAAGAAGCAAACAGAAATTTACTCCAAGACATAGGGTGGGGTGCTCTTTCCAACGGCCAGTGCAGACACGATGGGCTGAGTGGCCTCCTTCTGCACTGTAGATTCTACGATTCTATGACATAGTACCTATTGCTATCCCTTAAGGATAGCAGCATGACATCACGAGAAGGGAAGTATGTCATGTGATCCAGTCTTAATTTCACTTTTGCTTTTGAGCAGAGCACATACACAGAGCTCTGCTTCTGGTGTCTTCAAGTTTTCTACCTCTGTATAAGTGTTTTCATGTGCCAATCAAATTAAATGAGCTCACAACATTTTTACACAATCCCTTTTTGTGTCATCCTTATGAGTGATTGGTAACTATATCAGTATAACAACATGACATGGTGCCCAGCAGTGGTCAGTCTGGAAGCAACATGAAGTAAAGGTACGACATGGTCAACACTTAGATCATGCTATATGGCATGAGAATAACCTTAACATTTTGGTCAAAACTTAACAAAGTTGCAGTGTCGGAGAGCGTTGAAAGCGTTATGGGTAACTGCACAGGAAAGCTTTGAAGACACAGTGCCAAGATAGTGCTCAAGAGCTGGGAAGCAAATGATCCCACATGGTGAGAAGATTGTGATTATAACAATGGAGCTTCGGAAAAGTGTGCAAAAGCAGCTACAATGACATTCATCCCAGGCACCATAGGAGATAATGGAGAGGGATATTGTCAAAATGTCCACAGAATTACCCAATTTAAATTGGACGCAGCTGATCTACTAACCAAATTCACAATCTTTAACAGCACAGAGAGCTATGGGGCAGGATTCTCCATCTGCCGATGCTAAAATCGGGAAAAGCGATTGGCCGGAGAATCGGTCACAAGGCCAAAATTGTGGCTGGCACTGGGCGCCCGCCAGAATGACATGGTCCGGTGCCTCGAAGGCGGCGTCAATGCAATCTACTCTGCACGTACAGTAAACGCCGTTTGCATGTCATTAGTGGGCCTGACCCAGTATCCTCCACGATGCTCCGCTCCGCCAGGAGGAATTACCGATGACAAGTTGCACTTGTGGTTTAAAAAAATGGGAAACAGGCGCCGATGAGGGAGAGGAGAGAGGGGGTAGGACATGCAGATGCATGACTGTGGGCTGGCTGGTGGGGGGGGGGGGGGGAATGGGCCGTGTAGTTGAGGCATCCCTCACAGGACTGGGGGTGTCCAAGCATGGACTGTGTCATGTAAGAGTACCTTTATGAAATGGGTGTTTATAAATGGGTGTGTATATAAATATGTGTAGTGAGAGTACCTTTAAGAAATGGGTGTTTATTACTGCAGTGATGTCAGAGAGTGGGTGGAGCTGGGCTGTCTGTCAGCTTTTTACTTTCGCTTTAGGCTTTTTGCTGCAGGGTGGGTTTGGTTTCATTTTAGTTTTGGAGAAGCTGCAATCACAGCAGGATGTGTGTGAATCTCTGCAAGCTTATGAGTGTCCATTTGCTGATTTCAATGTGGCAACTGTTCTCAGTAGTGAAGTTAAAACCTGAGGTGCTTGTGTTATAAGTCTTATGGATGTTAAAAGGAAAGCTTAAAGGATTACTTAGTGTTGTAGTCTTTGAGGGTTGTATTTGAGTTAATGGTTGTTAAGATGTTCACTGTATGTTTTAAAAAGGTTAACTTGAGTTCATAGAATAAACATTGTCTTGCTTTAAAAAATACTTTTCCATTTCTGCATACCACACATGTGGAGTGGGCCGTGTGCTCCCCATACCACAATCTATTAAAACTTGTGGGTCAGGTGAACTCCATGATACACTTTGGGGTTCGCTAAACCCTGGCCCATAACAAATGCCATTGCTCGCACCCCACTGACTGCCCACCATGGCCCGTGGTTGCGCAGAGTGACACCAGCCGTATGGGTACACCCATCCACCCGCCCCCCCCACCCCCCTGCATTCCACCCCCCCCACACACTTCACCTCAAGAACTCCCCCCTCCCAACTCACCGTCACCCACTGGCAGGGCAGCACGTGGCCCACACAAGGGCAATGCCTACAGTAGCCCCTACAGGATCATGCTGTACAGGGGTCACAGAGCATACCGCTAGCATTGGTACCCCTGGTCCCATGGACAGGCACCAGAGCCAGAGGCCCCCATGGTGCTGGGCACTAATGGGGCCAGGGCTGTGGAGGACAGAGTGCCAAGGGGAACAGCCAGCGGTGGGTGTGGGGATGGGGAAGGAGGGATGGGGAACATGCGGGTGCAGGGGCTGGAGTGCAGAACGTGGCCACTACGTAGCCCGGTGGACCTGGTTGGATAGGGGGGTATGTACCATGCCAACATGTCTGACCTTCACCCCAGCAGACATTGGATTTCGGAATCCAACCAGGAATGGTGGCCTTCTTCCTAGTCGCTGCAGCCCTGGGGATACACTGAGGCTGTACCAGCTGGAGCTGCTCGGGGAGGATCCTGCAGCAGTGGAGCCTGCCTCAGAGGGTCAGGATCCAGCCAGTGAGGATGGAGAGCCGGCCACCCAACAGGACGAGGAGGAGGTGGGAAGGAGGGGCCTTGTGTGTACCGGCAGCTCCTGCCATTCGAGGACCTGCCGGACCGGGCATGACATTGCAGACTCCGGCTGAGCAGGGGGACAGTGTGACATATCTGCCAGATCATGGCTCACGTGGCATCGTGGGGGTATGGGGAGTATCTCTGATCACCGTGGCCGACAAGGTGATGGTCGTACTGAACCTTTTGCCACGGGGTCCTTCCATGTGCTGAGTGGGGACCTGTCTGGGATCTCACAGATCTCGGTGCACAGGTGCATCCACGCCGTCACAGAGGCCCGATATGCCCAGTCAGCACAATACATCAAAGTCAATGTGGACCGAACCCAACAGGGTGCCCTGGCAGCGGGATTCACTGCCATCACCGAGATACCCCGGATCCAGTGGGTGATCGACGGGATGCATGTCGCACTACGACGGGCCGGTCTTCACAAATCAAAAGGGGTTCCACTCAATTAACGTGCAGCTGCTGTTCTTGACCCCTTTGAGGCACTATACGGAGTCAATAGGCCAATGTGGAGACCCGCTACAACGATGCCCACACCACAACCAGGAGCATGATCGAGCGGTGCTTCGGCATCCTGAAGATGTGATTCAGGTGCTTGGATGGCTCTGGATGGGCCCTCCATATAGCGCCAGGAGGGTTCCCCACATTGTGGTGGCCTACTGCATCCTCCACAACATTGTGAAGCAGAGAGGCACGTGCTGGAGGAGGAGGATGAACGCCAGGCCTCATCCGATGAGGAGGATGCAGAGGAGGGTAAGGATGGGCAGGACATGGGGCCCGGGCAGGCATAGGTGGCCGCACAAAGTTTGCGGCAGGGTCAATGCACATGGGACGCTCTAATAGCCTCCAGGTTCACCGACAAGCACCCCGTCCCATCCCCTCTTCCAGCCGACCAACTCCTCCCATGGACACTCTTCCCTGCCTCCCTCTTTGCAACCCCATCCATGATTTCTACCTGCATTACTTAAGGGGTGCGGACCCTGGGTTGGCAGTAACAGCGGATCTGGTCCACGGGATGGAAGATGATGACAAATAACTCTGGGACCAGCTGCAGTGCTTTGCACCGTTTAACAACATCTGACTCCTGCCCACGTTAGCAGTTTGCACTGTCCACCTGGGTGATCCCTGCATGCTAGCTGGCCATTCCATCTCACTGTCCCGCCGAACACTGGGGGGGGGGGGGGGGGGGGGACAGATGGGGACGCAGGTGGAGAGGGATAGGGTTGGGGCACCAGAGCAGTGAGGGTGGTTGAACTGGGGTCCCTGACCCACCATCCGCACACCCCCTCGCCCCCAGCACCCAATCTGCAGCCAGCCCAGCCCATCCCTCACACCTGTCTGACAGAGCACTGAGGCTGGTTGAAACATTGTGAACATGTGTTCATTGTGCAAAGGTGAACATAACAGGTTTGTGCCCTGGCCCCTATCGCTATACTGTGTGCTGTTCCTGTGCCAACTTAACTGGTGTCTACCTTTCTGGCCTTACGGACCCTACTTCAGGGAGTGGGCCATCTACTTCTGGGACTGTGCCACAGCACGCTGCGACTATGCCACCACCTTCTGGGTCTGTGCCACAACAACCAGTGCCCGGGCAATACCAGCGACACCATCAGCCATGACCCTCTGTGACTGGGCCACTGCTCGCCTGGTACATGGCTGCTTGTGAGAAGGCAGCCCAGACCTGGGCCTCGGCCACTGCCTGCATAGAGTGCCCCAGGCCTTGGACAACTTAACCCATGGCTGATACTCACGGCGGGCACCACCCGTGTGGTGTTGGCCTGGGTAGCACACATGGTTGGCAGCAGCTCCTGCTCCTGCAGGCGGGTGGACTCTGCCGACTGCACCTGCAGCTGCTGGATGCTCGCTGATAACCCCTCATGCAGACCCAGGCTCTGCGGCTGCATCTCCACAATCGATGGGACCCCCGTTTCCAGAAGCCCGAAACCCGACTGGGTGGCAGCTAGTTGTCCGTTCCCTCGGGGGTTCTTACCTCCACCTGCTGTATCACAGCACGTGCGTGCGGTGCACACAAAAAAGTGCCCCAGGCACCTCTTCACTAAAGTGTCGAACTGAAGTGAGTGTCTCTGGGATGGTGGAGGGTGTTGGAGGCAGCTGTGTCAGGAAGTCAGTGTCGCCCCGGACTGGTGCTCCGGGGGTGTCTCATGCTGCAGGTCGAGGGCTCCCCTCGTTGTTCGTGTCCTCTTCCTCGCTGCTATACTTGTAGTTCGGGTTGCGGTTGAGGTTGGGGGCGGGGCATACCAGAGGGGCCCACCTCATCGGCAGGTGTTCCTGCAAGGCACAAGAAATGACGCCTGATTGGACCGCGCGTTGGAGTGGTGGAGGGTGGTGGAGGGTGGTGTGTGGGTGCGGGGTGGTGGGGAGTGGGGGGTGGGGGGGGGGGGTGTTAGACAATCGGACACGTGCAGTACAGGGGGTGGGTAACTGGTGGCCTTCGTAGCCAGGGCACCCGGCCATTGGGCCATGGTGGCCGGTATGGGTGCTGGTAAGTGGTGCAGGGTGGGGGTTTGGTTGCCTTCCAGCTTGGGGGCGGGGGGGGGGGGGGGGGGGTGGTGGACATGGTGTTACGAGTGTGTGGGACCAGGGATGATGCCAGGGGCACAGTATTACCTACTCACACTGGCAGTGTTTTCCGGCACTGCTGTCTGGTCCTGGCAGTGGGGCCCACGGTGCTCATGACCTCTACCACCAGCGCCCAGGCCTAGTGTACATCGGTGGGAGGCAACCTCTTTCCCACCCCGGATGCAGGGTAGTCTGCCTCTCCTCCACGGCATCTAGCAGGGAGCTCAGCGTCCACCACCTAAGCTGCTGCCCTTCGTGCTGCCATCTTGTTGGCTGGGTTGGTATGTGTGGGGAGTGAAGTGCGTATGTGCAGCTGCAGCTTGTCAGCCCCTCGAGTGTCACTCCCGAACACGGCGAATCTGACACCGTTTTCCATTGGAAACAATCGTATTCCACGTGACGCCGGTGCTAGCCCATTAACGGTTGACGAATTGGTCCGGGAGCAGTGCCAATTTTGCTGTCATAGAAGTCCACCGATTCAGTCCCAGTGGCATCACTAATGGAGAATCCCACCCATGGTTTCTTGATTCAGGTGTGTCTAAACCAGACAACCAAGTCATAAAATTGCACCTAGCAATTGAAAATGGAGGTTGACACATGTCAGGATTAACAAAATAAGAGCTAAAGGATCTCCAAAAGATATGGACTACATTGCAAGACGGGTTCAGAAGCAGGTCAAACTTCCATATTCATAGCCTTCAGAATCCACAGACCACTTTGTCAGCAGATGCAGAGGAAAGGGTAGGCACTGTGATTTTTTAAATGCAGAGCTAGCAGACAGAATTGTTGAGTTGGTCACTCCCATGGAAGTATTCTAGAAGGTTCTGCTCAACAAGCCCAAAATGTGTAACATTTAATAACTGCTCAAGGGTGGGTGTGAGTACGAAGTGATCATCAAAAGGTCGACGAAGCTTACAGGTCCTAAGTACAACTTAAATTGTTAGCACACTCACTAGAACACGCAAACCTAGCAAAACAGGTGGAAGGTGTTCAATTCCCGTCCCAGCCTCCCCGAACAGGCGCTGGAATGTGGCGACTAGGGGCTTTTCACAGTAACTTCATTTGAAGCCTACTTGTGACAATAAGCGATTTTCATTTCATTTCATTTCAATGAAATGCTCAGCTTTCCATCAATTTTACAAAGTATGTGGCAGAACGGATCATTGGCCGCAGCAGCGCACTAGAGCAAAGGCTGATGCAGCTACAAGGAGCTGTGCACTGATCAAAACTGACTATATACAACTGGTACCTACAGGCAATAAGATACCATCTGGGATCTCGGGTGGGATTCTCCGAGCCCTGCGCCGGGCCGGGGAATCCCCGTGAACGGGCCACGCCGCCCCGACGCTGGCACACAATTCTCCACAGTGCAGAGGATCGGCGCCATTGACACCGGCGTGGTTGGCCCGGCGCCGGTCGCGGGCCGCTCTACGCGGCCAGCCCGCCGATTCTCCAGCCCGGATGGACCGAGCAGCGGTAGGAAAAGAGGCGAGTGCTGCCGGCGCCATTCTAACCTGCTCTGGGCCGGCGGGACCTCGGCGTGTAAGGGTCGGGTGGTGGCTTGCAGGGGGAAGGGAGGGTCCGACTGTCTTATGTGGAGTTTGCGCTTTCTCCCAGTGTCTACGTGGGTTTCCTCTGGGTGCTCCGGTTTCCTTCCATAGTCCAGAGATGTGCGGGTTAGGTGGATTGGCCATGTTAAAATTGCTCCTTAGTGTCCAAAAGGTTAGATGGGATTACGGGGATAAGGTGGAGGTATGGGCTTAAGTAGGGTGCTCTTTCCAAGGGTCGGTGCAGCCTTGATGGGCCAAATGGCCTCCTTCTGCATTGTAAATTCTATGATAGGTGATACCTTTATCCCCTTGTTTTAAAAAAATAAATTTAGAGTGCGCGATTCATTTTTTCCAATGAAGGGGACATTTAGCGTGGCCAATCCACCTGCCCTGCACCTTTTTTCGGGTTGTGAGGGTGAGACCCATGCAGACACAGGGAGAGTGTACAGACGCTACATGAACAGTGACCTGGGGCCGGGATCGAACCCGGATCCTCGGCGCTGTGAGGCAACAATGCTAACCACTGTGCCACCGTGCTGCCCCCAACCTCTATACCCCTGACAATTCAGGAAACATCTGCACTTTATTATTTTTTTTAAAGAAAACACACCTTCCTTGGTCATCAAGTTAAGGGGTGGGACTTGAGCCCGGCTCAGAGGCAGGGAAGCTACTCACTCTGCCACAAGACCTCGGATTAATCATACAACCTCCTCAGTTTGGGTCATGGAGAGCGTAGAAACCTTAGCGAAAAATAGTATTCGATAGGTTATGCACCGAGTGCTTTTCAGCTATATTAAGGCAGCATTTGACCGAGTATAGGCATCTGGAAAGGAATAATATGATTAGAGTTAGTCAACACGGTTTTGTGAAGGGTAGGTCGTGCCTCACAAACCTTATTGAGTTCTTTGAGAAGGTGACCAAACAGGTGGATGAGGGTAAAGCAGTTGATGTGGTGTATATGGATTTCAGTAAAGCGTTTGATAAGGTTCCTCACGGTAGGCTACTGCAGAAAATACGGAGGCATGGGGTTCAGGGTGATTTAGCAGTTTGGATCAGAAATTGGCTAGCTGGAAGAAGACAAAGGGTGGTGGTTGATGGGAAATGTTCAGACTGGAGTCCAGTTACTAGTGGTGTACCACAAGGATCCGTTTTGGGGCCACTGCTGTTTGTCATTTTTATAAATGACCTGGAGGAGGGAGTTGAAGGATGGGTGAGTAAATTTGCAGATGACACTAAAGTCGGTGGAGTTGTGGACAGTGCGGAAGGATGTTACAAGTTACAGAGGGCCATGGATAAGCTGCAGCGCTGGGCTGAGAGGTGGCAAATGGAATTTAATGCAGAAAAGTGTGAGGTGATGCATTTTGGAAGGAATAACAGGAAGACAGAGTACTGGGCTAATGGTAAGATTCTTGGCAGTGTGGATGAGCAGAGAGATCTCGGTGTCCATGTACATAGATCCCTGAAAGTTGCCACCCAGGTTGAGAGGATTGTTAAGAAGGCATACGGTGTGTTAGCTTTTATTGGTCGAGGGATTGAGTTTCGGAGCCATGAGGTCATGTTGCAGCTGTACAAAACTCTGGTGCGGCCGCATTTGGAGTATTGCGTGCAATTCTGGTCGCCGCATTATAGGAAGGATGTGAAAGCATTGGAAAGGGTGCAGAGGAGATTTACCAGAATGTTGCCTGGTATGGAGGGAAGATCTTATGAGGAAAGGCTGAGGGACTTGCGGCTGTTTTCGTTAGAGAGAAGAAGGTTAAGAGGTGACTTCATTAAGGCATACAAGGTGATCAGAGGATTGGATAGGGTGGACAGTGAGAGCCTTTTCCCTCGGATGGTGATATCTAGCACGCGGGGACATAGCTTTAAATTGAGGGGAGATAGATATAGGACAGATGTCAGGGGTAGGTTCTTTACTCAGAGTAGTAAGGGCATGGAATGCCCTGCCTGCAACAGTAGTGGACCCGCCAACACTAAGGGCATTCAAATGGTCATTGGATAGATATATGGAGGATAAGGGAATAGTGTAGATTGGCTTTAGAGTAGTTTCACAGGTTGGCGCAACATCGAGGGCCGAAGGGCCTGTACTGCGCTGTAATGTTCTATGTTCTATGTACTCCAATCACCTCAGTTCAAGACACAACATTGAAATATCCAGAATATTTCAACAAGATTGGCAGCTACATGGGAGCTGTAATGTTACGCTTGCTGGAGAATGGGAGTACATCAGAAATGATCTGGTACACTTTTCCCAATGCAAGTGCCAGCAGCTACAAGAATAAATAACAAAAGATGCTACACTACAGAAACTGTGGAAAACCATCATTGAAGGATGGCGTGATTCAATTCATCATATGGGCATGAAAGTGGTTGGATACGATTTTGGACCAAGGATGAGTAGGAACTTCAGGTGCTTTGTGCTGACTTGACATACAAGACCATTTTGGCCTGATCGGAATGAGCCAGGCATTTCCCGGGAGTCATTTTCAATGGTAGGTTCTATGATTACTGGAAGGGAATGTGTCATGTGATTCAGTATTAAGTTTCACGTAAAGATATTCTTTTTTCTCACATGTGAACATTGATTGGATGAGAAGCCTTACCGGAGAGACAGTCTGTTGGCCGGGCATGAACAATGACATTGAAGTCATCATCAAGAAGTGCAAGGCTTGTCAAGAGCATATGTCAAGTCAGCACAAAGCACCTGAAGTTCCTACCCATCCTTGGTCCAAAATCGCATCCAACCCCTTTCATGTCCTTGGCATTGACTTCAGTGTCATTGTTGAATACTTTACCCCATTAAGTATCCCATTATTCAACAATTTTGCACATATATCAAGCACATCTGTACACATTCACGTATGCTCGAAGTCCTATTTTCAGTTTATTTGATGTGCCTAGAGATAATGAACGGGAATTTATTGGTAAGCAATTTCAGGATATGTGTGATAAGTGGAATATTGATCACGCTACTGCTTCTCCTCATTACTCGAGATCTAATGGCCTAGTTGAACAAACGATTCACATGCTGAAATCACTAATTCTCAAATGTAGACAGACCAAGCAAGATCGATACATTGCAATGATGCACCTTTAAGAGCATCTATTCTATCACCCAGCCGAGCTCATGTTTGACAGACTAGTCCGGACCAATTTACCTACTATTACCCATTCTACCCTCTCAGAAACCAGAGAGCAACTTTCTAAACCAGAATAGAAAATGACCAAAGTGCATGATAAAAATGTGATTGCAGAATAACCAAGTTTACAATTGGGAGAACAGGACTCAACTTCCTCAGAGTGTGAATCTGAGTTGGATTTCCACTTTGCTCCTACTTTCTTACCCAAAAGGATTTTCCATCCTGTCTCACCCAACCTTCTGACTCAGGCAGGGCAAGGTCTGAGCAGTGTAACGTGTCCCTGAGACCTAAAGCCGAGGGCAGCTCAGTCAGATGTAAGGAAGCCATGCCCCCTTTTTTACAGCACTTGCTGTAACATCAAAGAATGATAATCCCACAGATCACTCAAGCAATTAAAGAAACCTCCAGACAAGGGTAGCATTATAGAATCTGGGCATACCAGCAGGTTACCTCTACGCTTTAGAGGCTTGTACATTTATCAGCTCTATACACTTCTGCAATGATAACTAAACATGAACATTTATTGTATTATTACAATACATGTATTGTAAATAGTTAGATATCTTTGGAAAGGGGGGAATATATCTTTAAAACCTTTGCGGGATGTTGTTATATGCCTTTAAGGGATAGCAGCATGATATGGCGGCATTGTGGCACAGGGGTTGGCACTGCTGCCTCACAGCACCAGGGACCCAGGTTTGATTCCAACCTTGGGCAACTGTCTGTGCGGAGTTTGCACATTCTCCCTGCGTCTGCACGGGTTTCCTCTGGGTGCTCTGGTTTCCTCCAACAGTCCAAAGATGTGGAAGTTAGGTGGACTGGACATACTAAATTGCCCCTTGGTGTCCAAAGGTTAGTTGGGGTTACGGGGTTGCGAGGGAATGGGCCAAGATAGGGCGCTCTTTCAGAGGGTCAGTGCAGACCTGATGGGCTGAATGGCCTGTTTCTGCACTGTAGGGATTCTATAATACTTGGAAGGGAATGTGTCATGTGATTCAGACTTAAGTTTCACTTTCGCTTTTGAGAACAGTGCACTCACACAGCTCTGCAGCTGATATCTTCAAGTTTTCTATCCATGTATAACTGTTCTCATGTACCTCGTGTAAATAAATGAACACACAATGTGTTTGCACAATCACTAATGAGTAATTGATGTTTACATCAGTATAACAATACTGTTAAACTCCAGAATTCCAAGAATTTCTCCCAATGTGGATCATACTCAAATTGAAAAATGGGTGCCAATACCCATCTGCGTCTGGTTTTATTGTATTCCTGATTTTCCAGCTATTGATGCATAATTAAGAATGCTGAGACTGGGGCACAGTCATTTCCATGCTAACTCTTTGATCTGCACTCCTATCAGGAGTGGTACCTCATCGGGCAGCACGGTGGCGCAGTGGGTTAGCCCTGCAGCCTCACGACGCTGAGGTCCCATTCTCCCCGTGTTTGCGTGGGTTTCGCCCCCACAACCCAAAGATGTGCAGTGTAGGTGGATTGGCTACGCTAAATTGCCCCTTAATTGGAAAAAATGAATTGAGTACTCTAAAAAAATTTTTTAAAGGAGTGGTACCTCACAATTGTCAGCCTGATATTTCTAAATCAGAACTTCTTCTTCATTAAAATACACATAAATCTGAACACAGAAATTTTGTGGCACTGCATTTAGTAGTTTATTTTCTCTCGCTCACCAATTTTCTCTGCGTCTCTCCCACAGGTGTTCACTCTGTTGGAATGTGGCTTCCCCATTGCTCACCAGTATCTAACCCAAATGACTCTTATTCATGAGTGAAAGGAAAGACATGCATTTATATAGTGCCTCTTCACAACCTCGGGAATAACGTATAGCGATGTACAGCCACTGTTGTGATGTTGGAAACAGAGCAACCAATTTGCACACAGCAAGGCCCCAGTGTAAAAAATGGCCGGATCGTCTGTTTTAGTGATGTTGGTTTTAGGAATAAATATTGGCCAGGACACTGGGGAGAACAGCTTTGTTTCTTGCCAAAACCCTTGCCCAGCTGACTTCCAGTGACGGCGGGCGGGAGGCAGCCGCACACTGGAAGGCTCCCGCTCGGGATTAGAAATTTCGGAGTTTTAACGCCCAGTCCCGGGGGCAACGGAGGCTGAAAAGGCCGTAAGAAGGCGCAGGGAGGAGAAATGTCCAAGTTTGGGAGAAAAATAGCCGTGAAAAAGGGGGTTAACGGAAGTCCGCTGGGGAGTGAAAAGGTCAGCGCAGGAACTGTAAGGAAAGCGGAGGCTGGAGCACCAGGGAAGCCGCATTGCTCACAGCAGAAGAAATGACCAGAGTGATGGCTGTGGAGCTTGAAAAACAGTTCACAAAACACATGGAAGCGATGAAGAAGGAGATGTGGGTGATATTGAAAGTGCTGGTGGAGGAGGCGATTGCCCCGGTGAGGGCGGCGGTATCAAGCGCAGCGGCAGAGGTGCAGGAGCAAGGTGAGACACTGAAGGAAGTAGAAGAGACATTATCGCAGCACAGTGATCAACTCACCTCAATGGGGAAGGAGTTACGGAGAGTGATAGAGACCAACAAGGGTCTGCGAGCCAAAATGGAAGACCTGGAAAACAGATCCAGGTGACAGAATCTGAGGATCGTGGGTCTGCCCGAAGGGCTGGAAGGCCCGAGGCCGACAGAGTATTTTGCCACGATGTTGGCGAAGCTATTGGGGGAGGGGGACGATCCCTCCCGATATGAACTGGATCGGGCTCACCAGTCGTGGGGGCCTATACCAAAGGCGAGTGAGCCGCCAAGAGTAGTAACTCTGTGTTTCCGTAGGTATAACGTGAAGGAGAAAGTCCTGGGCTGGGCAAAGCAGAAGCGGGTGATGCAGTGGCCTGGAGCTGGTATACACATATACCAGGACTTTACGGTGGAGCTGGCGAGGAAGTAGGCTGCCTTTAGCCGGGTGAAGAAGGCACTGTACATCAGCAAGGTGCAGTGCGGCATAGTATATCTAGCTAAGTTGAGGGTGACCTACAAATCCAAGGGCTTTTATTTTGGGACGGCGGAAGCAGCGGAGGAGTTTGCGAAGGCAGAAGGACTGTGGCAGAATTGAGAAATGATCGTGTACCAATGTAGCCTCATGTCACTTTATTTTTTCACTGCGTGTTGATGTATGTACTAAATGAATCGACGCTGTATATATTTGGACAGGGGAAGAGTTGGGACTTTCATTTGCAATGATGGTTCTTTGGGGCTTGGGTGTGTATGCTGGGTTGTGTGCTAAAGGGGATCTCTTGGTTTTCCTGGGACCGTCAAGGGGGAAGGAGACCGGGCAGGGGCCTCCACGCTGGCCGGTTTAGGCCGGTTGGGGGAAGGAACCGAGGTTCAGGGGAGGAGTTTACAATAGGAAGTGGAGGGGAGGAGTCTGGGAAGGGGGGTGTCATTCACGGTACTATTTTGGGGATTGGATGGCATTGAATATTAGGGGGTGGGGTTGGAGGTGGACTGTATATGTCAGTGGTGACCACAGGCGATTCCTGATTCCTTTTTCTTTTTTCCTTTTTTTCCCACCTTGGGAGGTTTAGTTTTATTTGATGCTTATATTGTCAGATGGGTCGTTATTTCGGGGGTGGTGGGAGGATGGGATCGTTGTTGTTGGTAGGGGGATTGACATTGTATTTGTTACCATTTACTGTTTGTTGGTGGGGGGTAAATTCTGAAGAAAATGTGAAAATGGAGAATAAAAATATTTATAAATAAAAATAAAACTCCTTGCCCAGCTGAGAGAGCAGACAGGGGGCGTCATTCTCTGACCCCCCAGCGGGTCGGAGAATGGCCGTTGGCCGCCGTGAATCCCGCCCCCGCCGGTTGCCGAAGTCTCCGGTACCGGATATTCGGCGGGGGCTCCGGGGTCCTGGGGGGGGCGTGGGGCGATCTGACCCCAGGGGGTGCCCCCACGGTGGCCTGGTCCGCGATCAGGGCCCACCGATCCGCGGGCGGGCCTGTGCCATGGGGGCACTCTTTCCCTTCCGCCTCCGCAACGGTCTCCACCATGGCGGAGGCGGAAGAGACTCTCCCCACTGCACATGCGCGGGAAACTGTCAGCGGCCGCTGACACTCCCACGCATGCGCCGCCCGGAGATGTAATTTCCGCGCCAGCTGGCAGGGCAACAAACGCCGTTTCCGCCAGCTGGCGGGGCGGCAATCCCTCCGGCGCCAGCCTAGCCCCTCAATGTTGGGGCTCGGCCCCCAAAGATGCGGAGGATTCCGCACCTTTGGGGCGGCGCGATGCCCATCTGATTGGCGCCGTTTTGGGCACCAGTCGGCGGACATCGCGCCGTTTGGGGAGAATATCGCCCAGGGCCTTGATTTAATATCTCAGTCTCGGTGTTAAGGGTGCAATTCTCCCATCGGGAGACTAAGTCCCGACGCTGGAGTGAAAACCGTAGTGTTTCACTCCGGCGTCGGAAGCCGCTCCCAGCCCCCTATTCTCCCGCCCCTGGGAGGCCAGGAGCGGTGCCGCGTCATTTACGCGCGCCGGACCTTGGCGCCGCGTAAAAGCGGCGCCGCATAAATGCCGCGTCCGGCGCCGCGTAAATGACGTCACCCGTGTTGCCGTCCTCCCCGCGAGAAGATGGCGGATCGATCTTGCGGGGCAGCGGAGGAAAGGAGGTCCTCCTTCAGAGAGGCCGGCCCACCGATCGGTGGGCACCGATCGCAGGCCAGACCCCTTTTGAGCACCCCCCCCGGTGCAGGAACCCCCCTCGCCCTCCCCACATGCCGTCCCCCAGCGCTCCCGCGCTGTTCCCGCCGGCAGCGACCAGGTGTGGATGGCGCCAGCGGGAACCTGTCGTGTTGGGCAGGCCGCTCGGCCCAACCAGGCCGGAGAATCGCCGCTCGCCCATTACCAACGGCAAGCGGCGATTCTCCCAGCGGCCAGCCGTGATTCTCGCCGCGCCGGTTTGGGGGGGGTGGGAGAACCGCGTGCAGGCGTTGGGACGGCGTGGCGGGACTCGCACGGTGCCCGGGCGATTCTCCCACCTGGCGTGGGGGGGGGGGGGGGGGGGGTAGAATTACGCCCTAAGTATTAGCAGGGTGTTTGACTGCAGGCCATCACAGCTGAGTCTGGTCCTTTTCTCATCTCATATCAACAGACTTGCATTTCCAGCAAGGATTGCTGAATTGTGACCAGGACCCCGAACACCGACTGATTGTCTACCCTGTGTCCCGAGGCACTGAGAACAATTGCAGTACTATTTCCACTGCCTCAGCTCAGAGCAGTTAACTCAGCACAGACAACGAATCCAACCTGGGAGCATTCTGATTTGTATGGCGGAGCTACTCACTGGATAAAGTTACTGACCCATTCGGCGAGTTGGCAATTATTTGCTTTAATTTAGCTAATTGTTGGGTAACATATTTTTCACAAGCCTTCAGGGTCACAGTATTATTTGAAGAAAATGATCTGACTAAAAGTTGTCAGATTTGCTTATTCAGTGCAATGAAGTAGTAACCTTTTGCTCTTTGCTGATGAATGACTTTGTGTATGTTTTCTCTGCACTGCACTCTCGGGGTGTTAACTTTTGCGAGCAAATTATTTCACCAGTGTCAGCAACCCTTTGGTACTTCAGCAATGGTTGCGATTCTTCATTTGTAAATTTGGTTACGAGTACTGGCAGACAATTCAACAGATCCTAATTTCACCCCATATCTTGTGTACTTTTCAGCAGGGAAGGCTTGACAGTGACCAGGAGAGGGCGTGGCTACTTTTCTGTCCCTCCTTCCAGGAGAGTGGTGGGAACTGTGACATGCTTGTTCATTTTATAAGGGCATAGATTTCATGAAATGTATTTTATGATTTATTTTTGAAGTTTTAAAAAACATACAGGCAATTAAATTCTCAATTACTGCATTGAGGGGGGCTGATATCCTAACAGGCTCCTCGAATGAGGCCATGTGGATAGAATCTAAAATCAAAAAGGGGGCAATCACATTGGTGGGAGTGTACCATCCACCCCAAAACAGTCCTGGAGAGATAGAAGAGTAGATATGTGGGCAAATCTCAGAGAAGTGTAAAAACAATAGTGTAATAAGATTAGGGGATTTCAAGTATCGAAGTGTGAAAGGCTTACTGGGGGCAGAATTCTTACGGTATATCCAGGAGAGCCTTTTGAACCAGCACATGGAAAGCCCTACAAGAGACAGGGCGGTTACTGGACCTAATTTTAGTGAATGAAGTCAGGCAAATGGAAGAAGGGTCAATGGGGTCCATTTCAGTAACATAACTTAAGTAAATCATAACTTGGTAAGATTGAAGGTAGTTATAGAAAAGGGCAAAGATGGACCAGATATAAATATTCTGAATTAGGGGAAGGCCGATTTAAAAATGATTAGTCGGGATCTGGCCAAAGTGGACTGGGAGAAGCTACTTGCAGGAAAATCCACATCAGAACAGTGGGAGTCATTCAAAAGGGAAATAGAGCGAGTACAGGGCCAACATGTTCCCATAAAGGTAAAGGGCGAGATTTTCCGACCCCCCGCCAGGTCAGAGAATCGCCAGGGCTGGCGTGAATCCCGCCCCCACCGCTTGCCGAATTCTCCGACACCGGAGATTCAGCGGAGGGCGGGAATCGCGCTGCGCCGGTTGGCGGCCCCCCCCCGGCGATTCTCCGGCCCCGATGGGCCGAAGTCCCGCTGCTGGAGTGCCTGTCCCGCCGGCGTGGATTAAACCACCGGCGGGACAAGGCGGCGTGGGCGGGCTCCGGGGTACTGGGGGGGGGGGGGGGGTGCCCCCACGGTGGCCTGGCCCGCGATCGGGGCCCACCGATCTGCGGGCGGGCCTGTGCCGTGGGGGCACTCTTTTCCTTCCGCCTTCACCATGGTCTCCACCATGGTGGAGGCGGAAGAGACCCCCTCCACTGCGCATGCGCGGGGATGCCGTGAGCGGCCGCTAACGCTCCCGCGCATGCACCGCCCGGCAATGTCATTTCCGCGCCAGCTGGCGGGGCACCAAAGGCCTTTCCTGCCAGCTGGCGGGGCGGAAATCAGTCCAGTGCGGGCCTAGCCCCTCAAGGTTAGGGCTCGGCTGCTCAAGATGTGGAGGATTCCGCACCTTTGGGGCGGCGCGATGCCGGACTGATTTGCGCCGTTTTTGGCGCCGGTCGCCGGACATCGCGCCGATTACGGAGAATTGCGCCCAAAGTGTGGGACCAATAAGTCCAGAGAATCCTGGATGTCAAGAGATCCAAGGCTGTGATATAATTGAACACATTTGAACAAGCTTTAGGAATAAGGAGGTATTAATGGTTTTAGCAGATTTAAAAGTGGATAAAACACAGGCAGCACGATGGTACAGTGGTTAACATTGCAGCCTCATGACACTGAGGTCCCAGGTTCGTGTTGACTCTGGGTCACTGTCCGTTGGAGTTTGCACATTCTCCCCATGTCTGCGTGGGTTTCACCCCCACTATCCAAAGATGTGCAGGTTAGGTGGATTGGCCACGCTAAATTGCCCCTTAATTGGAAAAAATTAATTGGATACTCTAAAAAAAAATTTTTTTTTTAAAAAGAACATCTGTGGTAGGGAAATTATTGACAAAAATTCTGAGGAACAGAATTTTTTTTAAAATTTAGAGGACTCAATTCTTTTGGGCAATCCACCTACCAGGCACATCTTTGGGTTGTGGGGAGAGACACGAGGAGAATGTGCAAACTCCACACGGACAGTGACCTGGAGCCGGGATCAAACTCGGGTGCTAACCACTGCACCACCATGCCACCCTGAGGGACAGAATCAATCTCCACTTTGGAGAGGCAAGGATTAATCAGGGATAGCCAGCATGGCTTTGTCGGGGGAGATCATGTCCAACAAATTTGTTTGAATTTTGGGAGGACTAACGAGGCAACAGAATACACGAGAATGGCAGGACACTAGGAGGTACAAAGGACCAGAGGCACCTTAAGGAGCATGACCAAGGATCCCTGAAGACAGCAGAACAGATAGATAAGATGATTAAAAAGGCACATGGGATACTTGCCTTTGTTATTCATAGACACAATATTCATAGAATCTACAGTGCAGGCCCATCGAGTCTGCACCAGCCCCTGGAAAGAGAACCCTACCTAAGCCGACACCTCCACCCCATCCCTGTAATCCAGTAACCCCACCCCTTTTTGGACACTTAAGGTCAATTTATCATGGCCAATCAACCTAGTCTGCACCGGCCCTTACAAAGAGCACCCTACCCAAGCCCACACCCCCACCCTATCCCCGTAACCCAGTAACCCCACCCAACACTAAGGGCAATTTTGGACACTAATGGCAATTTATCATGGCCAATCCACCTAACCTGCACATCTTTGGACTGTGGGAGGAAACCGGAGCACCCGGAGGAAACCCACGAAGATACGGGGAGAACGTGCAGACTCCGCACAGACAGTGGCCCAAGGCGGGAATCGAACCTGGGACCCTGGAGCGGTGAAGCAACTGTGCTAACCACTGTGCTACCGTGCCACCCATATTAACTGAGGCATAGTGTAAAAGAGTAGGGAGGTTATGATGGAGATGAGTAAAACGCTTGTAAGGCCACAGCTAGAGTACTGTTCCTGTGGCCACACTACAGGAAGTATGTGTTTGCACTAGAAAGAATGCAGAGGAGATTCACCAGGATGTTGCCCGGGCTGAAGTCTTTCAGTTACGAAGGGAGGCTGGATAGGCTGGAGTTATTTTCTTTAGAACAGAGAGGGCTGAGGGAGAACCTGTTCAAGTGTACGGCTTATGAAGGACATAGATAGGGTAGATAGACAAAGATTTTCCACTGTAGAGGGCTCAATAAGCAGGGAACATAGATTTAAGGTAAGGGGCAGGATATTTAAAGGGGTTTTGAGGAAAAACATTTTCACCCAGAGGGTAGTGGGTTTTGAACCCGAATGGGAGAGATGACAGAAACGCACAGTGCGGTAGAAATGAATGACAGATTTATTACGGTGGACACAAAACTACGACAGACTGGAACTTCTCTCCCCGAAGGGCCACTCTCCCTAACTTGCACGCAGGTCAGGGATTTTATACCGTGTGGGTTTCCCTCCAAACCCCGCCCCCAATTACCAGAGGAATTCATACTCAGCTGTGTCAGGGGAATTTGACTGGAGCACAGTTCTTGGCCTCCAAGAGGGTTGTAACAGTGGGAATCTGGAACTCATTGCCTGAAAGGGTGGTAGAGGCAGGATCCCTCACAATGTTTAAGAAGTATTTAGGCGAGCACTTGAAACTCCATAGCATACAAGGCTATGGACCAAGTGCTGGAAAATGGGATTAGAATAAATAGGCCGACACAGACACGATGGGCCGAAGCATCTCTTTTTGTACTTTAAATGTCTACGATTCCATGACTCTTGCCGAGACTTTGCTGGGAGAAGGAGTTCAAGCAGCCATTTCCGGCCCTTATTGCAGTTTCTTCAGGGATTATGCTGATATCTTGCCAACTTTCTGGCAGGGTATTGGAAGAACCTCATTGGGATTTCGAACCATCCGTGCAAAAAACTGCTTTGAAAGCCATCTCTTCTACTGAATATATCAGAGAGAAAGTGACCCCACCCCCCTCTAAACAAATAGGACCTATTTTCATTTTAGATTTATTGTCATGTGTACGGAGGTACAGTGAAAAGTATTATTCTGCATACAGTCCAGGCAGATTGTTCCATACATGAAAACATAGGACATACGATAAATACATGAAGCCAAGACTTCTACCTATATTGGGGGGGGGGGGGGCACTCAAATTCACTTTGGAAAGGGTTTGCAAATTGGCAATGAGAAGATAGAAAAGTTTGTGCATTGTATCCTGTTCAATCAGCATGTTCTGTGGCAGACAGTTTGCTTGCTGTGTGTATTGGTTGTGCACATTGCTTGCATATTTATATTTGCTTATTACTGTGCTAACTGCAATTTATGTTCTCCAATTAAGGCGTTTTTTATGGAAACTAGTAAAACTGTTGCATATTTAATAGATTAATAAGGCCCACCTGTGGGTTTAACTGTCTCTAATAATGTTGAACAACTGGTGTGTATTCAAAATTGAATTGGTGTGAATTTTTATCCATGTTCATGGTATACAAGTGATTATTTACTTTGGGTTAGTGTTAGAGGATACTAATGACGAATATATTTTATAAATATATTTATTTATTTAGGAGGGCGAAAGGTCAGCCTCCCCTTGCCAGAAATGTAAAGGGTAAATGTCATGCTTATGCCATGGTGATACTATCAGCAGATATGAGGGTCAGCATCTAAACGTTGATTTAATAATAACGCACTTTATCCCTCCACCATCTTTCTCAAAGCCCAGTAAGAGGTTTTACAACACCAGGTTAAAGTCCAACAGGTTTGTTTCGATGTCACTAGCTTTCGGAGCGCTGCTCCTTCCTCAGGTGAATGAAGAGGTTTGTTCCAGAAACATATATATAGACAGATTCAAATATGCCAGACAATGCTTGGAATGCGAGCATTAGCAGGTGATTAAATCTTTACAGATCCAGAGATGGGGTAAACCCAAGTTAAAGAGGTGTGAATTGTGTCAAGCCAGGACAGTTGGTAGGATTTCGCAGGCCAGATGGTGGGGGATGAATGTAGTGCGACATGAATCCCAGGTCTCGGTTGAGGCCGCACTCATGTGTGCGGAACTTGGCTATAAGCTTCTGCTCGGCGATTCTGCGTTGTCGCGCGTCCCGAAGGCCGCCTTGGAGAACGCTTACCCGGAGATCAGAGGCTGAATGCCCTTGACTGCTGAAGTGTTCCCCGACTGGAAGGGAACATTCCTGCCTGGTGATTGTCGCACGATGTCCGTTCATTCGTTGTCGCAGCGTCTGCATGGTCTCGCCAATGTACCACGCTTCGGGACAGCCTTTCCTGCAGCATATGAGGTAGACAACGTTGGCCGAGTCGCACGAGTATGTACCGCGTACCTGGTGGGTGGTGTTCTCACGTGTAATGGTGGTATCCATGTCAATGATCTGGCACGTCTTGCAGAGATTGCCATGGCAGGGTTGTGTGATGTCGTGGTCACTGTTCTGAAGGCTGGGTAGTTTGCTGCAAACAATGGTTTGTTTGAGGTTGCGCGGTTGTTTGAAGGCAAGTAGTGGGGGTGTGGTGATGACCTTGGCAAGATGTTCATCGTCATCGATGACGTGTTGAAGGCTGTGAAGAAGATGCCGTAGTTGCTCCGCTCTGGGAAAGTACTGGACGACGAAGGGTATTCTGTCGGTTGTGTCCCATGTTTGTCGTCTGAGGAGGTCGGTGCGGTTTTTTGCTGTGGCGCGTTGGAACTGTCGATCGATGAGTCGAGCTCCATATCCCGTTTGTACGAGGGCATCTTTCAACATCTGTAGATGTCTGTTACGCCCCTCCTCATCTGAGCAGATCCTGTGTATACGGAGCGCTTGTCCATAGGGTATGGCTTCTTTAATGTGTTTAGGGTGGAAGCTGGAGAAGTGGAGCATCGTGAGGTTATCCGTGGGTTTGCGGAAAAGCGAAGTGCTGAGGTGACCGTCCTTGATGGAGACGAGTGTGTCCAAGAATGCAACTGATTTTGGAGAGTAGTCCATGGTGAGTCTGATGGTTGGTTGGAACTTATTGATGTCATCGTGTAGTAATTTCAGTGATTCTTCGCCGTGGGTCCAAAGGAAAAAAATGTCATCGATGTATCTGGTGTATAACGTCGGTTGAAGGTCCTGTGCAGTGAGTAGGTCTTGTTCAAACTTGTGCATGAAGATGTTGGTGTATTGGGGTGCGCATTTGGTCCCCATGGCTGTTCCGTGTGTCTGGATGAAGAACTTGTTGTCGAAGGTGAAGACGTTGTGATCCAGAATGAAGCGGATGAGTTGCAGAATTGCGTCTGGAGATTGGCAGTTGTCGGTGTTGAGTACTGAGGCTGTTGCAGCAATGCCGTCGTCATGGGGGATGCTGGTATAGAGTGCCAAGACATCCATTGTGACGAGGAATGTTCCTAGTTCAACTGGTCCATGGGTGCTGAGTTTCTGTAGGAAGTCTGTCGTGTCGCGACAGAAGCTGGGCGTACCTTGTACGATGGGTTTCAAGATGCCCTCGATGTAGCCAGAGAGGTTCTCACACAGGGTCCCCTTGCCTGAAACGATAGGACGGCCTGTCAGAGCCGACAGTCTATGTTCTGTCAGACTGCCTGTCCGGCATCCAGTTCTGGATGAGCCAAAGGAATAGAGGAAAGATCACTAACCTCAGTTGGGCACTTTAGTGAAGAGGCCCCTGGGACACTATCTGGTACGCACCACATACATGCTGTGATACACCAGGTGGAGGAAGGCACACCCAAGGGGCAGACGGTTGGAGGGCGGCCCTACCCCAGGGACTAGCTGCCATCCAGGCGGGTCTCAGGCTTCTGGAAAGGGTGGTCCCATTGATAATGGAGATCGAGACAAAGAGCCAGGGACTACATGACAGGCTGGCAGCAACCGTCCAGCGCCTGCAGGTGCAGTTGGAGGAGTCCAACTCATCAGACGAGGCCTGGCATTCATCCTCCTCCACCAGCATGTCGCAGGTCTGCTGTGCAATGTTGTGGAGGACGCAGCAGGTCACCACGATATGGGAGACCCTATTAGCACTGTACTGGAAGGCCCTTCCAGAGCGGTCAAGGCATCTGAATCGTATCTTCAGGATGACGAAGCACCGCTTGATCACACCCCTGGTCACTGCATGGGCGACGCTGTAGCGGGTTTCCACATCGGTCTGTGGCCTCCGGATAGGTGTCATCAGCCATGACCTTAGCGGATAACCCCTGTCACCCAATATCCAATCCCTCACCCAGGAGTGGGCATCAAATGTGTCAGGAACCGTCGAGTGTGCCAGCATGAAGGCGTCATGCACACTGCCCGGGTATCAGGCGCAGACATGCATGATGTGCATCTCGTGGTGACACACCAGCTGCAGGTTCATGGGCCGGGATTCTTCAAACGGCGGCTAAGTGTTGATGCCGGCGTAAACACTGGAGTGTTTCACGCTGGCGTCAACGGGCCTCTTAGCCCAGCGATTCTGTGGGCCAGCATGACACCGGAGTGCTCCACCCAGCACCGGCTACCGATACATGACCCTGCATTTCCGGCCATGGGTCTGCACATTCGCTCAGTGGTTGCTTCCACGCCGGCTCGATGTGTGGCTCCGCCATGTCGCGCGGGGCCGGCGCAGACGCAGCTAGTCCCTGGGATCGGGCTGCCCTCCAACCATCCGCCCCCTTGGGTGTTCCTACCTCCACCTGCAATTCCGGCCGTGGGTCCGCGACATGGCGGACCCACACAGCGGGACGCCGCAGAAGAAGGTAGCCCCCCCACCAGATCGCGTGCGCCCACCGATCAGTGGCCGCTGATCGCAGGCCTGGCCATCGTGGAGGCCCAGCCCCGGAGACTGATCATCCCGCCCCCCCCACCAGGACGGTCACTGCAGCCGCGACGCCAAGCTCCCACCGAGTGGAACCATACGTGAGCCACGCCGGCGGGAAGTCAGCCGGTCGACCGTGGAAAATTGTCACGGGGGCCTCTTTTAACGGCCCCCGACTGCGCCACGTCAACCGCGCGAGCGCGACTGCTCCGATTCTCTGGTCGCCGGAGGTCCATGTCCCGGCGCGTACCCAATCGCGGGTCTGTCACCCCATTCGCCGCCCCCGTGCTGAGCGCGTATTTCAGTGCGGAAACTCGGAGAATCCCGGCCACAGAGTTGAACTCCAATTGGTTTGTAGGGAATGGCCCATCATGGGCCGGTGCTTGTAGGAGGACATGCATCCCGTAGATCACCCACTGGACCTGGGGCATCCCGGCAATGGTGATGAACCCCGCTGCCCAGGCATCCTGGTGCGTTCAGTCCACATGAAGCTGGTCTATTCTGCCAACCGTGCATATAGGGCCTCCGTGAAGGTGCGAATGCACCTGTGCACCAAGTTCTGGGAGATCCCAGACAGGTCCCTACTCGGTGCCTGGAAGGACCCCATGGAGTAAACGTTCAGGGTGACCATCATCTTGACGGCCACTGGGAGCGGGTGTCCTCCCCCATACATTGTGGTTCGAGACGCTCCATGATTCGGCAGATATGTCACACTGTCCCCCTGCTCAACCGGAGATTTTCGACGGCATGTCTAGTCCAGCAGGTCGTCGAATGGCAGGAACTGCCGGTACACATCAGGCCTCAAGTGGTGTCTCCTTCCCACCTCCTCCTCGGCCTGTTGGGCTGTCATCTCTCCATCCTCACTGGCTTTCTCCTGTTCCTCTAGGGTAGGGTATAACGCTTCAGGGTCCTCCCCAAGCAGCTCCTGCTCGTACAGTCTCAGTGCATCCCCCAGGGCAGCGGCAGCCAGGATGAAGGTCAACATTCCTGGTTGAATTCTGAAGTCCATTGTCTGCAGTGGGTGAAATCAGACATGTTAGCAGGGCGGTAACCCCCATGCACAACCAGGTCTAATGGCTACACTGCAACCCTGCCCCCGCATGATGCCCCCCCTCCTTCCGCCCCCATCCCCATGTCCACCCCTGGCCGTTCCTCCTGGCACTCTGCCCTCCGTACCACATCCCTACAGTAACTTCATTGCAATGTTAATGTAAGCCTACTTGTGAAACAAAGATTATTATTATTATTGCCCCATTGGTGCCCCGCACTGCGCAGGCCTCTGGCCCCGGCACTGTCGGCAGGGTTACCGGTGACTGACACTATCCATGTTGGCGGAATGCTCCGCAGCCCCCATCCAGAACCCTCCTGTAGGAACTACTGTGGGCGTCCCCCTTGGGTGGGCCAAATGACGCCCCGCTGGTGGGTGGAGCCCGATTGTGGTGGGGTGGTGGGGATACCCATACGGCCGGTGTCACTCTGCACAACCACGGGGCATGGTGGGTGGTCACTTGGGTGTGCGCTTGCAGGCTGAGGTCCGTGTCTGGACATTCCGGGGTGGGGGGGGCACCCTGACCCCATGGCCCACCCCCTGGTCACGCCCCCGTCACCCCTCGCAACTCCTGCCAGGCCCTAGCAGACGCCTCTCCCCCCCTGACAGCCAGCCCAACTAGTAGCAGGTCCTGCAGCCCACGGCCGGGCTTCTGGGAACCTCCTCTCTCTCTCTCAGCAGTCATGTTTCTCGATTTTTAAAACCACAAGTGAAACCTGTCGTTGGTAATTCCTCCTGGAGGAGCCAGAGCATCACGGAGACCCCAGAGAATACTGGGTCGGGCCCGTTAATGATTTGTCAATGGCGTTTACTGTACGTGTGGAGTAGAACGCATTGACCCTGCTGTCGAGGCCCCGGAGCGTGGCATTCCATCGGGCTCCCAGTGCCGGCCACCATTTTCACCTCAAGCACGATTCCCCACCCAATCCTGTTGCTTCATTCCGGCGTTGTTGGACGGAAAATCCCACCTTTGTCACAAACTAACCCCACTCCCACTCCCTACCTCCTTACCAACTGTCTCAATCTCACGCAGACAAAATTGCATTTTTGGTGTTTGACATGGTGATAAGCTGAGTGTCTGAAGATATATCCTTTCCATCACAAAAGCTGTCTCCTCACTCTTCTGTTACATCACTAGCTTCCTCATACCCATTCCCTTAGACTTAGCGGGCGGGATTCTCCGACAGCCAATGCCGAAATCAGGAAAGGCGATTGGACAGAGAATTGGTTCCCAATGAATTGCGATATCCCTACTGCATGTGCGTCACTCCCCAGCCCATCAACCCAGCCCCCATCCCCCTCCGCCCCACACCTACCTGCAGGATCTCACCATGCATCTTGTCACCCTACAACGAGGCTGGACTGTCCGGTGTACTTCGCCCCCAGCCAGAGCACCAATCCGGGGATAACACCAACATTTCGTCACTGCAGTCACCAGCACTCCCACCATTCCATAGACACTCACCTCGGTGGGGCAGTCTAGTGAAGAGGCTCTTGGGGCACTCTCTGGTGCGCACATCAGACATGTTGATGGAGGTAGGGCAGCCAGCCGGGAATGACCGACCCCAGGGACCAGCTGCTGTCCAAGTGAGTTTCTGTCTTCTGGAAAGGGCAGTCCCATGGATAATGGAGATGCAGGCAGGGACCAGGAACTACAGCCAGGGATGTCCGTTCCCATCCAGCACCTGCAGGTGCAGTTGGAGGAGTCCAACCGCCTACAGGAGCAGGAGGCGCTGTCAGCAATACCTGCTACCCAGGCCAATGGAAGGTGTCTGTAGTGGCAGCCTTGGGTGTGAGGGTCACAACTGTGGCTCAGGATGTCCAAGGCCTGGGGCACAGTGTGCGGGTGGTGGGTGAGGCACAGGACAGGGCAGCCATGTCACAGGCAGTCAAGTACCAGGACCACATGTACATTGCTGTGGTGTTCCAGAGCTTGGCCTAGTCACAACAGGCCATTGCTGCGGGCATTGAGAACATTGGCTTGGTATTGACTGACCTGAGCCAGTCCCAGAAGGATCTGGCAATATCACTGAGTGACGTGGCTCAGTCCCAGAGGACATGGCTCAGTTCCAGAGGGACGTGGCCCAGTCACAGAGGGACATGGCCCAGTTCCAGAGGGACGTGGCCGTCTCTGTACTCCATGTCCGTGAGCATTGAGACCCTGATCGAGACGAGAACGGGCCTCTAGGACTGCCAGCGCCAGGTGACGGCGGAGCCCCTGGAGTTCGCTCCAGCCGCACCACCATCTGAAGGAGTGGCCCAGGGGCCATCAGGCACCCAGAGGGAAGAAGAGGTAATGGGGCCCATGCCGATGACACCCGCAGTGGAAGTGCTGGAACACCACAGCAACTCTGAATCCCCCCCCCCCCCAAAACTGTCACTGGTGCACTGATGGGCAGGGGGCATCACGTCACCTGTGACACCTCACAGTTGGCTGGGCACATCCAGGCCCAGTTGCTCCAGAGGACAGCCACCAAAGGGAACCCAGATCACAGGGTAAAATAAATAGCAGGCTGCCTCCACATCTGATGTACCACCTGGGGACCCACCAAGGCAGAGTTTGGGACAGGTAAGATTAGAAAGGTAGACACCAGTTAAGTTGGCATGGGTGCAACACATAGTATAGCATTAGGGGCTAGGGCACAGTTATTGTACATAAAGGGCGGCACGGTGGCCCAGTGGTTAGCACTGCTGTCTCACGGCGCCGAGGACCCGGTTCAATCCCGGCCCTGGGTCACTGTCCATGTGGAGTTTGCACATTCTCCGCATGTCAGCGTGGGTCTCACCCCCACAACCCAAAGGTGTGCAGGGTAGGTGGGTAAATTGCCCCTAAATTGGAAAAAAAGAATTGGGTACTCCAAATTTATTTTTAAAATAGTTATTGTACATAGCACTGTCGCAAGAAAACACCGGTTCACCAACGTTCCAAACGGCCTCGGTCCTCTATCTGAAAGACAGTAAGAGGTCTTACAATACCAGGTTAAAGTCCAACAGATTTATTTCGAATCACTAGCTTTTGGAGCACAGCACCTTCCTCAGGTGAATGAAGAGGTGGGTTCCAGAAACACATATATAGACAAAGTCAATGATGCAAGATGATACTTTGAATACGAGTCTTTGCAGGTAATTAAGTCTTTACAGATTCAGACGGAGCAACTGGAGAGAGGGATAATCACAGGTTAAAGAGGTATGAATTGTCTCAAGCCAGGACAGTTGGTAGGATTTTGCAAGTCCAGGCCAGATGGTGGGGGGTGAATGTAACGAGACATGAATCTAAGGTCTCGGTTGAGGCCGTACTCATGTGTGCGGAACCTGAATCAGTTTCTGCTCAGCGATTCTGCATTGTCGCGCATCCTGAAGGCCGCCTTGGAGAATGCTTAACTAGGGATTTGAAACAAACCTATTGGACTTTAACCTGGTGTTGTAAGACTTCTTACTGTGCCCACCCCAGTCCAACGCCGGCATCATATCTGTAAGACGGGTGAGGGGCGGGCTGGGCTGATTGGAGAGGGTGTGCCAGGTGAAGGGGAGGGTGGACTGGGTGTGGGAGGCAGGTGGTGTGGGGTGAGGGTGTTGGAGGTCACGGAGCAGGGCCCCCAGGGCAGTCTGACGCTCTCCCAGGGGATGGAGGCGGCAGGGGATGCGGTCTGAGATGTGGGTGCACAATGTGACAAGGCTTACCTGGTGGGTGACCCATCACTGCACACCACTCTGATCACCCCCCCCACAGCCCCACCCCAGATCCCCATCCCCATCACCTCAGAAGGTCTGTGGGCCCGTGAGATGGAATGGCCAGCACACATGCAGGGATCACCCAGCGCGGACAGTGGACTGTGATACTGTAGGCAGGAGTCAGACGTTGTCAGCTGATGCAGAGTACCCGAGCTCATCGCAGAGCGGGACATCATCATCATCCGTCCCAGATCATCTGATACTGCCAACTCAGGGCCAACACCCTGTAGTGAAGCTGGTGGTAAGTTCGGAGAACGGTGCAGATGCTGGGAGGGGTTGCTGGCCTGCCCAGGCCCTGAGCCCTGGCCATCCACCACATTGTCCTCATCAGATAAGGACTGCAGTTCCCCGTCCTCCTCCTCAAGCATATCCCCCCTCCCGGTACCAGTAGGCCACTGACCTCGTTACATGTCCGTATCCTTGTTGGCAGTGGTACCAGTGGCTGGTGCTACCCATGCCAGCAATACGCTCTGTGGCCCCTGTGCTGTGCGGTCTACTGTGGGTGTTCTCCTTGGGTGGGCCAAGTGATCGCAACGCCAATGGTCACCCCGGTGCCTAACTGGCTGCCGATGCATTGCAACCCTCCCCCCACTCCCCAATCACCAGAGCTTGCCTGTCTGGCTTCTCCTGAAAATACCAATCTGTGTTACGAGGATGGCAGGCCATTGGGGCACTTTCATTCTGGAGCTACAACCTCTACAATGGCAACAGTGCCACTCTGGCCATTTTTGAAGGTGATGAGCAGCATGATAGCACAAGTGGATGGCACAGCACCAGGGTCCCAGGTTCGATTCCCCACTGGGTCACTGTCTGTGTGAGTCTGCACGTTCTCCCCGTGTCTGTGTGGGTTTCCTCCGGGTGCTCCGGTTTCCTCCCTCAGTCCAAAGATGTGCAGTTTAGGTGGATTGGCCATGATAAATTGCCCTTAGTGCCCAAAAAAGGTTAGTTGGGGTTATTGGGTTACGGGGATAGGGTGGAAGTGAGGGCTTAAGTGGGTTGGTGCAGACTCAATTGGCCGAATAGCCTCCTTCAGCACTGTATGCTCTATGTAACCTTCTGATTGGGCAGGAAGTCCTTGAGAACGGGCCACCATCCTCAACTGGACAGTGGCCCCTGTGGCAACCTTTTAATCGGTCATTGCCAGCAAGGCGCCACCTCATGGTTCTGCCACCCATCAGAGTGTGGTTGGCATCTGCTTTTGGCCTTGACAGCTGAACTTCAGCTTCCCTGGTAAGATTCTGGGCAACTTTACAGGTTGATGACCTTTCATCATATCAAGTAAGTATAAGTTGTTTCTCTCTTCACTATAAATAATTGGAGCTGTGGGAAGTACAAACAATGTGCCACAAAGCTAAGGGACACGGTTCACATTAATGATCCTCACACACTGAAATTCTGCGCTAGGTGTGGTATCAACAGAAGGTGCGAACAGAGAATTGACACAGACAAGAGAGGCAAGAAAGGAATGAGTGGAAGTCACCCAGGGACACACTCACATACCGCTCCGAAACATTCTTGTGAGCAAACTGCAGATTGATCGTTTTTCAATGTTGCACATACAGGTGTGTTTGTTTTGTGTTTGTTGCTCGAAAAAGTTGTGTACAACAAATAAGCTGCTAAAATACAGCTTTCAAAACAAAGTGAAAATGAGCAGACATCGTGGGGGGCGAAGGGGGGGAGGGAGCGGAATCACTGACGTGAAGCTTTTCCTTTAAGGAATTTGGGCTAGGGCCAATTATCATCTCCTGTATGATTGTTTATTTTCTAGAAGAGCAGTTGCAACCTAACATTTGCGGATCAGGAGGATTTCCTTGGGTGAATGCACCAACGTGCTTAATTCAGCCACTCCTGTTACTGCATTTGTGTAATTATCAATGTTTAAATAAACCAAGTCGGTTAGTGATGAGTTTTACTTTGTAGAATTACGCTGAGACTCCTAAACAACCCTCTTATGGACTGGCTGATTAACTCTGCACCCCTGTATGCTTCACCCGATGCCAGTGTCTATGTAGTTACATTGTCTACCTTGTGCTGCCCTATTATGCATTTTGTTTTCCTGTACTTAATGATCTGTTGAGCTGCTCGCAGAAAAATACTTTTCACTGTACCTCGGTACACGTAACAATAAATAAATCCGATCCAATCCAAAGTTAGGACTTCACTACAACCTATGACTGGAATGTGTTATGAGCATTACTGTCTTGTTTGTGTGTGAGTTCAGCATGTGACTATGTTCTATAACTATTTTCAGTCTGTTTCAGCCCTTGCAGCAGAGGTTCCTTTGCTACCTTTGCAAAGTAGGGAGAGAGCATCCACGAGGAAATGTGAGGAGTGATATTATTAATCAATTAGAGTTCTTAGGCCTGACTCTCCAGCCACGCTGCGCAGGAAAAGCATCTTGTTGTGGCTCAGCGTGCCTGGTGAAAGATAGGAGACGCGCTTCCAGGATATACCCGGCTCTCAACGCAACGGGCATCCCACCCACAATGGGCGGGATCAGCTTTTGGCAAATCGGCATATTAGAGCGAGGCAGTAAGCCTTACTCTAATGTGCAGATTACCGAGGTATCTGAGGCTTTAAGATTCAATCCCTTTGCCTCAGGGGACCTTGGGCGGGCGCCGTTTGGTACTGGTCCCCACAAACGGGACCAGATGGAACGGCACTCGTGGGGGGTCTGCAAGGGGATCGGAGGCCTCCAGCTGCATCCCCTTTGGCACTGCCAAAATGCCCAGGTGGCACTGCCAGCTGGCAGGGGCACTGCCAGGGTACCATGTTGGCACTGTCAAGGTGCCACGCTGGCATTTTATGCATGTGCACGATTGGGCTGTGGTTGCGTTCAGGCTGGAGGGGAGGTCGTGATTTTTTGGTGGGCCTCGGAGAAATGGCGTCCCAATGTCTCACGACAACGGGAAGTTCCGGCGAGTGGAGATCCCCATTGTAAGAAATAGGGCTATGTGCTGCCTCGGCCATCCATTCCCGTTCAGTCTCCTTATTCCAAGTGAGTTGCGTTGAATAGCCATGTGTTTCTCGGCACTGTGAGTGCTGGGAAACACGCGTCTTAACGCGCTCGCTCGGGGTCTTTGTTCCCTTTTGGGAAGATTGCGCCCAATTTTTTTTAAAATTCGAATTAAGGGACAATCTATTTCCCTAGCACATCTTTAGGTTGTGGGGGTGAGACCAACGCAGCCACGGCAGGAATGTGTAAACTCCACACGGACCTGGGGCCGGGATCGAACCTGGGTCTTCGGCGCCTTGAGGCAGCAGTGCTAACCACTGCGCCGCCGTGCCACCACTGATCAAGAAGAGTTGTATTGCAAATTATAGACTGAATACTTAATAGACAGGTTCATGTGAATGCACAAATTTAAATTGTGCTTGTTCCTGCAAGTCACTGCACTTTAGTTTAATGATTGCAGTGAGCAATGAAGTTCGCATTTTGCATAACAAAATAAATATTTTTGACAGATTCAAAGGAGCAATATGTATTTAAATACGTTAAGAACAGAAAAGCGCAGCAGATTTACACACATATAAAAGAGGAAAAGTCAAGTTAAGTTTTCAGAGTGGGCCTTCTTTGGAATTATCTTCTGACGTCTTAGTTCAGTGTTTCTAGCTCCCTCTTTAACCATTTCAAAATTCAAACATGGGCCGGATCGTCGGTGCAGCAGCAATGATGAGTGGAGTGCCGCTCCGTTCAAGGATTCCACCATGATGCCGCTGCACATTTGTGCTGGAACCTTCTGATTCCAGCTGTCAAAAGAAATGTGGAGCATTGCGCACCTTGGGGAACTACATTGGAGCAGAGGAAAGTTCGAGAAAGACGGGACTGGCTCTTTTTTACGGTAGTAGCAACCGTGCGATAAGTTTAAAGTCTCTGAATGTCAGTGGATAGATGAGTAAATGGGTGAGTGGATGAATAGGTAGGTGTGTGAGTGGGTATGTAAGTAGGCTAGGTAGGTAGGTAAGTGAGTCGGATGGAAAGCAGGTGAGGTGGAATGATTGGTAGGTGGGTGCGTAGGAAGCAGGGTCGGAGGGCAGATGGGTTGAGTTGGGTAGTCAGATCTGGTCAGTGTAATCAGGTGGTCAGGAGGTAGTCGGATGGAGGCCGGGTCAGGGGTCAGTCTGGTGGTAGAGGGGAAATCGGGTTGGGAGTTAGGTGGAGTGATATTTGTGTGGGTGGTAGTTTTGGGTCCTTGTTAGCCGCCAGGGAGAATAGCGACAGTTATTGCGAGAGTTGGAAAACGCAATTCTCACTGGCGAGATCGCGTCTCTCGATTTTCCACAGCCCTCGCTGGTGATGTCCCCACCCAGAAATGGCGAGAGCCTCACTGTAAGACATTTGAATAAATTTTAATGTAATTACCGAACGCCCCAGCCGCATGATCCCCTTCACGTAATATTCATACCTCATGTCAGCGAGGTTTACCACAGGTACATGAAGGAATGAATCAGCCGAGGGGACCCCCCCACGGTGCAAAGGTAAGTATGGGCCGGGGGGTGTGGGGGTGGGAGAGGTTGGGGGGAGAAACATGTCTGGGAATTGCCCAGGCACTGCCCCCTGGCACAGGCCGGCACAACCCCAGCACAGGTTGACACTCTCCTGGAAAAGGTTGGCATTACCCATAGCAAAAGATGGCACTGCCTCCAGGCACAGGTTGGTACAGCCCCTGTCACAGACTGGCACTACCACCATCACAGGCTGGCATTGCCATCATCACAGATTAGCACCAATTACTTGCACAGGGAGTTGGCACTTCCCCACAGACTGGCAATGCCCCATTGCAGGTTGGCACTGACCCCAGCAGGTGTTGGCACAGTTACCTGGCACAGATTGGTGCTGCCCTGGTGTGGGACGACACTTCCCAGGCACAGGTTGGTACTGCCACCGGCACAGACTGACACGGCCCCTGCACAGATTGGCACTGCCTCTGGCACAGACTAGCAGTCACAACCTGGCAGTGCCAGCCTGTGCCATGGTTCACATTATGTGTGATGGGGGGAGATCACCAATGCCATTGAAGGGGCAAACTTGGCAGTGACAGAGGAGCGGCTATTGGAGGGGAGCGGTCATTGAGGGGGGGGGGTGGGTAGGCTTGGTGGGGGAATGTGCACTGAGGGGGGGGGAGCAGGCATTGAGTGGGATTGTGCAGTGAGAGGGGAGAGCGGGCATTGAGGGGTGGGAAACGGACAGTGCAGGGGGGGAACCTTGCAGCCACGGTGGGGGGTCGGGGGGGGAGTGGGAATTGAGGGGAACTAGGTAGAGAGGGGGGGAGTAGGCAGTGAGGCTGGGTTCCTGACATTGAGAGTTGAACCTGACATTGGGGGATTGGGGGGGGGGGGAGCTTGCAGTCATGGGGTTATGAGCAGGCATTAATGGGGGGAGATGGCACTGAGTGGGGCACCTGGATTTGAGGAGGGGCTGCCACAGTGATTGTTGGCCAGCGGGGGGGGGGGGGGGGGGGGGGGGGGGGGGGGTGCGAGTGGAGAGCCCCCGATGATTGTGTGTATTTTCTATGTTCTATTAGGCAAAGTAATGGAAAGGGTACTGAAGGATAGGATTTCTGAGCATCTGGAAAGACACTGCTTGATTAGGGATAGTCAGCACGGATTTGTGAGGGGTAGGTCTTGCCTTACAAATCTTATTGAATTCTTTGAGGAGGTGACCAAGCATGTGGATGAAGGTAAAGCAGTGGATGTAGTGTACATGGATTTTAGTAAGGCATTTGATAAAGTTCCCCATGGTAGGCTTATGCAGAAAGTAAGGAGGCATGGGATAGTGGGAAATTTGGCCAGTTGGATAACGAACTGGCTAACCGATAGAAGTCAGAGAGTGGTGGTGGATGGCAAATATTCAGCCTGGATCCCAGTTACCAGTGGCGTACCGCAGGGATCAGTTCTGGGTCCTCTGCTGTTTGTGATTTTCATTAATGACTTGGATGAGGGAGTTGAAGGGTGGGTCAGTAAATTTGCAGACGATACGAAGATTGGTGGAGCTGTGGATAGTAAGGAGGGCTGTTGTCGGCTGCAAAGAGACATAGATAGGATGCAGAGCTGGGCTGAGAAGTGGCAGATGGAGTTTAACCCTGAAAAGTGTGAGGTTGTCCATTTTGGAAGGACAAATATGAATGCCGAATACAGGGTTAACGGTAGAGTTCTTGGCAATGTGGAGGAGCAGAGAGATCTTGGGGTCTATGTTCATACATCTTTGAAAGTTGCCACTCAAGTGGATAGAGCTGTGAAGAAGGCCTATGGTGTGCTCGCGTTCATTAACAGAGGGATTGAATTTAAGAGCCGTGAGGTGATGATGCAGCTGTACAAAACTTTGGTAAGGCCACATTTGGAGTACTGTGTACAGTTCTGGTCGCCTCATTTTAGGAAGGATGTGGAAGCTCTGGAAAAGGTGCAAAGAAGATTTACCAGGATGTTGCCTGGAATGGAGAGTAGGTCTTACGAGGAAAGGTTGAGGGTGCTAGGCCTTTTCTCATTAGAGCGGAGAAGGATGAGGGGCGACTTGATAGAGGTTTATAAGATGATCAGGGGAATAGATAGAGTAGACAGTCAGAGACTTTTTCCCCGGGTGGAACACACCATTACAAGGGGACATAAATTTAAGGTGAAAGGTGGAAGATATAGGAGGGATATCAGAGGTAGGTTCTTTACCCAGAGAGTAGTGGGGGCATGGAATGCACTGCCTGTGGAAGTAGTTGAGTCGGAAACATTAGGGACCTTCAAGCAGCTATTGGATAGGTACATGGATGACGGTAAAATGATATAGTGTAGATTTATTTGTTCTTAAGGGCAGCACGGTAGCATTGTGGATAGCGCAATTGCTTCACAGCTCCATGGTCCCAGGTTCGATTCCGGCTTGAGTCATTGTCTGTGCGGAGTCTGCACGTCCTCCCCGTGTCTGCGTGGGTTTCCTCCGGGTGCTCCGGTTTCCTCCCACAGTCCAAAGATGTGCGGGTTAGGTGAATTGGCCAATGATAAATTGCACTTAATGTCCAAATTGCCCTTGGTGTTGGGTGGAGGTGTTGAGTTTGGGTATGGTGCTCTTTCCAAGAGCCGGTGCAGACTCAAAGGGCCGAATGGCCTCCTTCTGCACTGTAAATTCAATGATAATCTATGATTAATCTAGGACAAAGGTTCGGCACAACAACGTGGGCCGAAGGGCCTGTTCTGTGCTGTATTTTCTATGTTCTATGTTCTATGTGTGAGAGGGGGTCCAGGGTGAGTGTGTGTGTGGATAGTCCCCAATAATTGTGCCTTGGATGGGGGGAGAGGAGAGGGGAGCTACCAATGCCTTTGTGTTGGAGTTGGGGGCTGCTGGGGAAGTTTCAACTCTCTGTTGATCAGGGCACCTTTTAAAGATGGCGCCCAGATCACTGTGGAGTTAGCGTTGTCGGCACTATCAAGCCGCTCCCAGCAAACTGACGGCGTAAACCACGCCCCCAGATTTTTTTTGTCAGTGAGGCTCAGGATCTGGTCTGAAAATCCGGCTGTGCAACTGAAGAGATCCATGCCAGTTTTCAGTCAGAGTCTGGCACTCCGACAAACTTTGAGACAATTCCACTTAGTCAGGAGGGTTAGTTGAGAGGGTCGGGAGGTGTATTGGGAGGCAAGTTGTGGACTTATCAGGTGTTAGATTAAAGTTGAATCTGTCTCACATTCCCTAGATAACTTCACTTAAGTACAGCTGAACTGTTCGAAGTCTCTGACTAACTCAGAGACGACGATATTTGCGAAGGGTCCCGGGGGCAGGGGTTTGCCCATCGGATGTTTAAATTTCCTGGGCAATTCCCGCATTTGCCCACGCATCAGGACTTACACGGGGCACCGGCGCACATCCTCAATCATACGTCCAGTCTCCGACACTCTGCAGACATTGGGCGGGATTCTCCGACCCCCCGCCGGGTTGGAGAATTGGCGGGGGGGCGGCGTGAATCCCGCCCCCGCCGGCTGCCGAATTCTCCGGCGCCGGGGATTTGGCGGGGGCGGGAATCGCGCCGCGCCGGTCGGCGGCCGCTAGCAGCGACCCCTCCCCCCCGGCGATTCTCCGGCCCGCGATGGGCCGTGTGGCCGCCCGTTATTTTTGACGGCTCCGCCAGCGTAAATTAGAGTAGGTCCTTGCCGGCGGGACCAGGCTGCGTGGGCGGCCTCTGTGGTCCTCGGGGGGGGGGGGGGGGGGGGGGGGCTCGGGTGATCTGGCCCTGGGAGGTGCCCCACGATGGTCTGGCCCGCGATGGAGGCCCACCGATCCGCGGGCGGGCCTGTGCCGTGGGGGCACTCTATTGTACTGCGTCAGCCGCTGTGGTCCTCCGTGATGGCTGACGCAGAGAAGATCCCCCCCTGCGCATGCGCTGGGATGATGCCAGCACACGCTGGCACTCCCGCGCATGCGCCAACTCGCGCCAGCTGGCGGAGGCCCTTCTGCGCCGGTGGCGTGGCGCCAAACCCATTCCCCGCCGTCCGGCGCAAACCACTCCGGGGCCAACCTAGCCCCTGAAGGTGCGGAGGATTCCGCACCTTTGGGGCGGCCCGACACCGGAGTGGTTCACGCCACTCCTATGCGCCGAGACCCCCTGCCCCACCAGGTAGGGGAGAATTCCGCACAGGAAGATTTGGCCCCACAAGTTCGGTAAAATAGTCAAATTGGAGGGCAGCACGGTGGCGCAGTGGGTTAGCACTGCGGCCTCACGGCGCCGAGGTCCCAGGTTCAATTCTGGCTCTGGGTTACTGTCCGTGTGGTGTTTTCACGTTCTCCCCGTGTTTGCGTGGGTTTCGCCCCCACAACTCAAAAATGTGCAAGCTAGGCGGATTGGCCGCGTTAAATTGACCCCGAATTGGAAAAAATGAATTGGGTACTCTCAATTTAATTTTTTTTTAAATAGTCACATTTGGTACACTTGCAATCCAATTAATCCCTTTAACAATCCAATTCAAGATTCAAGATTCAGGACAGCAACAGAAGAAATGGTGAACCACTTTTGTGAGGGTAGGGGTTGTGTTTGGTGTAATTGTACGTTGTAAAGGGTTTCAGCTCAGCAATTAACAACTTATATATCTGGGGTTAGGTTCCCAATGGAAGTAACCGAACTCTGTAAAATTGCTTTGAATTCCAAACAATTATTTTATTTTATGATCTATAACCTTTGCGAGAGAAAGTACTTTTGGCTGAAGGGCAGAATTATAGATGCTGAATAATTCATTAAACTTGGTCAAAATCTAATTTTCTTGGGGAAAGGAGATTTCTGGAAAGCCAGAAGCACCTAGAAACTAGATCAAAGCTCCCAAGAAAGTTGAGTGGCTCCTCTCTAACACAGGCCCTCTGCATCTAACCTCCCAGTGCTGAGTGTGGAGACTGACAATTTCTATGCACTAAACTATTCAAGCACTTGCAACCCTTTTAATAATTTCTGAATCCACTGCAGCTCCACTCCTATTAATTTTGACTTCTCCCCATAGTAAAACTATCAAATATTGGATATACCTTTAGATAATGTAAATGTCGCCACAATCCAAGTGAACCATAGGCTGCTCTCCCCTTTGAGAGAGAGCTGAATAGTGGTGATTTAACCTGAGGATCACCACACTTCAGACGAGGCGCAAGGTTGAATAACCTCAGCCGGTACAGGAATTGAACCCAAGCTGTTGCCATCACTCTGCATCATGAACTAACCGTCCAGCCAACTGAAGTCAGGTTAAATCACCACCAGTCAGCTCTCTCTCAAAGCGGACAGCAGCCTTTGGTCATCTGGGACTGTGGCGATTTCATACCTTCAGATCAGACCTGGCAATTCTATATCCCACTGCAGTCTCTGCTACTCTCCACCTTTACATGTTACTGGGCTGACATTTGTCGTTGTTTTGTTGCGATTTCATGACTTTTAAAAAAGATGTTGATTAGCTTTTTTTTAGCCAATAAATATACTTTATTCGTAAAAAATCTGCAAGAACATTATAAACATTTCAAAGTGACCATCACACAAAGTACAAAAATATTTAAGTTTTCTACATACATCATGATACATTCTGAAGTACTTCAATACAGTCAAAGAAACATTACCGACATTTCAAAATGGTGTTTACAAATGGTAAAAGGTATTCAAGTTGTCTACAAGTTGCACTCTGGGGTGCTGCAATACAATTGTGATATGTGTAATATTCACCGTATGGATTCAATATGAGTCACACTGCCCGAGGGGTTCTTTATAATCCTCAGCCCCTCAGTTCAGTTTGGCTGGAAGGTCTTAGGCACCAAACTTCACCATTGTGCCTCTGCAGTGGTTGCTCTTAGCTTTAGTGCACCCCTTAGCATGTAGTCCTGGGCTATGGAATGTGCCAGTCTGCAGCACCAGGTCAGGGATAACTCTTTGCACTGGAAGATCAATAGGTTTCGGGCAGACCAAAGAGCACCTTTCACAGAGTTGATAATTCTCCAGCAACAGCTGATGTTTGTCTCGGGGTGCGTCCCTGGGAACAGCCCGTAGAACACAGAGTCCTGCAGCATGGAACTGCTCGGGATGAACCTCAACAAAAACTACCTCAGGTGCAAAGGCACATTCCACAAGGAGGTGGACAATTGTCTCTTCCCACCACAGTCACCTCAAGGGCAATGTGCATATGGGGCGAGACTCTGGGTGTGCAGAAAGGATCCGACAGGGAGGGCCTTCCACACCACCAGCCAAGCTAGATCTTGGTGTTTGTTTGAAAGTTCTGGCCGGTGCAGACTCGATGGGCCGAATGGCCTCCTTCTGCACTGTAAATTCTATGATTCTATGATTCCCTCTGCACTGCATGGAAGTGCCCATCCAGATTGGGTACTTAGATTCTTCAGTCAGATTTTTTTTCAATGACTTTTCCTGAGTTACAAAGCCAGGGTTCAGAGTGTGGACAGGGGCGAACCCCTAATCCAGCTCCTTGCCTGCTCCAAAAACCAATTCAAATTGAATCCAATTCATGGTCTCCACAAGAGAGACATACCAGATCTGAGCCAAAAGGCCGAGCAGATACAACACTTGATCTTAGCCAAAAGGTCGAGAAGCGATTTTTCAGTTAGATTTGATCCCAAATTGACCTGACTCAAAGGCTTCCATAGGACAGGCCTTAAAACAGGTGTGGGGATGGTGTTGCACCAATTGCTTCCAATGCAGGCAAGACACAAACTTAAATGATTGCAAAAGGCAGCCAATGCTAAGCATGCAATTGAATGGCTGCGTGACTGAGCAGGAAGTGGAAAATTGTGAGAGGCTAGCATGCAGTGCTTTAAGCCAGCCGACATCTCTTACATTGTGCTGGAGTCATTCTACAATTGATTCTAACCTGTGAAAGGCACAATAATGTAACACCATTGTAGAGAGCAAGCTTCAACATTTTATATCACTGCACAGGAGGCCTTGGTGCAGGGCAGGAAGAATGCCTTCCATCCACAGGGGACCAGGAGGCTCTCCGGACACAATTTGTAAAGGCTACACTATGGGATCAGATAGCTGTGGCGGCCAATGCCAGGAGCCTAGCCCCAAGGCACGGCACGGTGGCACAGTGGTTAGCCCTGCTGCCTCCAGGGACCCGGGTTCAATCATATCTGGACACAGTGGTTTGCGTAGAATTCAGCACTGGCCATATCATTCTGTCAGCTTCAGCAGTGTTAAATTGAAAATGTGAACTGAAACCAATTCTACAATTTCTGCAAGTAGCAATAGAAATCAATCAGCAACTAAGCTGCATGTTAGTGGATGCTCCCTTTAAATCGTGCTGGTGGGGTTTTGTGGCCACTGGATATGTGGTGCAGCTGTGCAAGAGAGGGGTTCCAGCTGGAGCGTTGAACTTCAAAATGGCATCGCTGACATTAAATCAGCTTTACACACTGACCAACACCGCAATCTGTATACCCTTCCTGGAGACGCTCACTGAGCGTGCACCAACACTCTCACCAACCTGTCCGCCAGCGCAACTCACACCAGAAGTGCGCACACATGCCATCCCCATGGGTCCATCCCCATTTTCAAGGCAAACGACACTGGTATGTTCAAAGACTGGGAGTTACGGAGTTGAATTTTGAGCCTCAGAGACTTTATGCTATTTTGTTCTCACAAAGAGATGCCTTCAATGAAAAAGCAACCATTGATTTAATTGGCAGCTTTTCTCATCCTGGTGAGGCCAGTGTGTTAATAGTATACTTCTGCAGAAAGAAACTATGAAGTATTGAAGTCACAGTTTTGTGCTTTCATATATTAATACTCGTTGATCCATGCATGGGGTGGTGCACAGCTTATGCAATTTAATCTGTATATCTCGGTTATCAGGGGTGCATCTTCTGAAACATTTGTCAATACAGCATGTCTGCTACCTTTTCTAGATTTTACATTGCTGTCATATGTTCTAACATCTGCCTTTCTGTCGAGCAGCATCATAACATGCAGGAGCTGCACTAGGCTTGTGCAAAGCTACTCCAGGAAAACAAGATGTGACACTTTACAAAACTGTATCAAATTCAGATCACCTCTTTAATCTCGTCGAGAGGTGGTTTAAGAGCAAAATACTCGAAGTCTTTCAAGTTCACATCCACTTTAGGTTGCGAAGGTAATTTAAAGTGAGTATTTCACTATATGTTGAGCTCAGGGGACTCAGCCTGACCATTCTGTACAAGTAAACGGAGTTAACCGAGCAGTTTGAAATTCTCATGGCAGCTGCTGCTAAATATTTGGAACCTGAAGTTCTTTTTTCATTGACTGTGATAGTTATTTCCGAATCAAAGTTTGAAAAAACAGATGTAAGGTTTGGCTACATCAAAGTTGCAAGTTGGAACAGTATGTAATGCAATAATTTCTCTATTATGCTGCATTAGAAAAGCTGTCAGCCAAAGGTTTCGCTCGAGGAGCATTCAAATACCTTTATCATCACAGGCTCAGTTCTTCATTACACTAAATCCTTGAATGGAACCATTCGGCGCCTCCACTTGCTGGTGAGTCATGGGAAGAATAGATAACGGATAGTCGCGAGGCTATATTCTTCTGGTGGTGGGCTAGGGCCACCATTGGCCATCGTCTGGAAGCTGTCAGCTGCAGTCACTGTTCCCGGTCTCGGACAAAGCAGCAGCTGGGATTCTAGCATTAATGCCGCTGTACAGGGGAAGATGGTGTCAAACACACCATCGGGGCTTTTACTCCTGAATAGTGTGCAGCAACTGGACTGCAATTCATATGCAAATTGAGCAGCCCTGACCGCAATGCACAGCCAAATGGTGCAGATTGCAACCCTGCCCTGGCTGCACTGTGGGCTGATACAGCTGGAACAAAATGATCTGAAGAGAAGAGAGTATGGAAACCAACAGGGCATTTACATTGCCACCAAAAGCATTTCCAAAGTGGGTGGTTGACCAATTACTGGAGCAGCACATTCTGCATGGGTTTCACCCCCACAACCCAAAGATGTGCAGGATAGGGGGATTGGCCACGCTAAATTGCCCCTTAATTGAAAAAAATGGATTGGGTACTCAAAATTTTTATTTTTTTAAAAAGAAACAGCTCTGTCCCAGTTAAAACAGAGTCCAATTTTTAAAAAAAATTTAGAAGTCCCAATTCATTTTTTCCAATTAAGGGGCAATTTAGCATGGCCAATCCTCCTACTCTGCACACCTTTGGGTTGTGGGGGCAAAACCCACGCAAACATGGGGAGAACGTGCAAACTTAACTCGGACAGTGACCCAGAGCCGGGATCGAACCTGGGACCTCGGCACATTGAGGCTATCCACTCCACCACTGTGCTGCCCCAAAACAGAGCCCAATTGATCATTTTTATGCTTTGATCTATTTGGTCAGTTTCACAATGTTTAATTGTACACGGGAAAGAGGTTTTGAGTGCTTGCAGTATCTGCTATTGATATTTTAAAGAGTATGGATGATTGACACTCTTTAAAATATACATATTTTTGTTCAACAAGTTGCAGGGCAACATAATAGCGATACAACCTGTGAGCACCCATGCAATGGGTATAGTGCAAACAATTTGTTGCTGCATAGTGTAAATGCTGCCCGCCCCGTCTCATTCCCCCTCCTCTCATTTCGCCCCCTCTCCTCCCGACCTCCGCCCCACCCTCCCAACTAGCTGCTGGTCATGAAAAAGTCTTTTAAGATGGCAGTGAACTGCTTCCACCTGGTGTGGAATATGTCTTCCAACCCCCTGATGGCAAATTTGATCTCTTCTAGCCTCTGGAATTCTGCCATGTCAGCAGCCAGTCTGAGGCCTTGGGCGGTGCTGGCGAACTCCATCCGAGTTGGGAATGAAAAGCCAGGACATCAGCTCCCCTCTATTCGAAAGGTTCTGGCTGTTCTTACACCCCAAAGACCGCCACTAATGGTCATGGTTCCACTTGAACCCCTACATCCTCGGATGTTGCCTCAAAGAACGTGGTCCAGAATTCATTCAGTCTTGGGCAGGACCAGATCATGTGGGAGTGGTTGGCTGGACCCCACGTGACAACGCTCACATCTGTCTTTCACATCCGGGAAGAACCTGCCCATGCGTGTCCTGGTCAGGTGTGCCCTGTTTACCATCTTCAGTTACATCAGGCTCAGCCTCGCACATGACGTGGTGGAACTCACTCTGTGCAGGATCTCACTCCAGAGTCCTACCCCTATCTTGATGTCTTGTTCTTTTTCCCACCTCTCTCTTATCTCCAACCTCACAGCCACGTAGTGTGGCGCATGGTCTGAGATTAGCATGGCGGAGTATTCCATCCCTACTACCTCTGGAAGCACTGATTTCCCTACCACAAAGAAGTATCTTTGGGAATATTCAGGAATAGGCCTTGTGGACCTGGGAGAAGAAGGAGACCTCCTTCTCCGTCAGATGGCAGAACCTCCACGGATCCACACCCTCCCATCTGCTCCATGAAGATGGACAATTCTTGCGCTATTCCTGATTTTGCCCCTGATCTGTGGCTGGACCTATCTGTCTACAAGTCCATAACACAATTAAAGTCTCCCCCCATGATCAGTCGGTGGGAGTCGAGTTTGGGGATCTCTGCTATTTTCTTTTTGATGAACTCGGCATTATCCGAATTTGGGGCATACACATTCACTAACACCTACCAGAACCCCACTTACCATCATGTAGCGTCCCCCTGGGTCAGCCACTGTGTTGGCTGCCGTGAGAGCCACCTTCTTGCTGAATAGTATTGCCACCCCCTTGCCCTCATGTCGAAGCTTGCCTGATATGCCTGTCCCACTCAGCTTTTCCTTATCCTCATCTGGTCTTTGGCTCTTAAGTGCATCTCCTGAAGAAAGATTACGTTGACCCTCAGGCTTTTTAGAAGACTGGATATTTTGACTGGGCTGTTAACTCCTCTCATGTTCCAGGTGACTATCCTAATGGGGGATTCTGTTCCCTCCCCCACCCCCCTCTCTCTATGGGGTCAGCCATGTTTGCCTTGTGGACATGCCCTTGCATGCCTGGGCTCGCCTTGTTCTTGGCCTGCCCAGGATGGCCACCGCCACTTTCCTCTTTCCACTCATCTCCACGTGTGACCTGTGTGACCAGCATTATACCCTTCCCCCATGATCTGCCTAGATATCCATGAACCCCTCTGATCATGCAATCTGCCCTCTTATCTCCTGGCTCCCCCCTTCCCCACCCCACCCCTTACCCCCCTTACCATTTGAGCCCACTCCCCCCCCCCCAGCCTGCTGAATTATTCACAGTAGCTCATTGCAGTGTTAATGTAAGCCTACTTATGACACTAAGAAAGATTATTATTATACTTTCGACCCTTCCTCTCTCTTGGGGGACCCGCCGTGGTGGGTTATCCCTGTTCACCAGCATATTCGCGAGTGTGGATGCCCCCCTCCCCACCTCCGGAAGAGGAGCTCAATAACCCTGACCTGCCTGATTCCCCGGCACCGACTCTTTATCTTCCCTATTTGGCGTTGCCGAGGGGCCTGCGGAGGTCCTGGCTTTTCATTCCCAACTCGGATGGAGTTCGCCAGCACCGCCCAAGGCCTCAGACTGGCTGCTGACATGGTAGAATTCCAGAGGCTAGAAGAGATCAAATTTGCCATCAGGGGGTTGGAAGACATATTCCACACCAGGTGGAAGCAGTTCACCGCCACCTTCAAAGACTTTTTCATGACCAGCAGCTAGTTGGGAGGGTGGGGCGGAGGTCGGGAGGAGAGGGGGCGAAATGAGAGGAGGGGGAATGAGACGGGGCGGGCAGCATTTACACTATGCAGCAACAAATTGTTTGCACTATACCCATTGCATGGGTGCTCACAGGTTGTATCGCTATTATGTTGTCCTGCAACTTGTTGAACAAAAATATGTATATTTTAAAGAGTGTCAATCATCCATACTCTTTAAAATATCAATAGCAGATACTGCAAGCACTCAAAACCTCTTTTCAGTGTACAATTAAACATTGTGAAACTGACCAAACTGACCATTGGCGCCCATGGAGGAATGCCAGTCCCCTCCTCACCCCATTGGCCTGGCCCGACTGCGTATATTGTCCCACCCTGTAGCCTTAATCCCCGGTATCCCACGAGCTCTGTATGATAATTCACAGTGACAATACATGTGCTAATTACCCACTAGACAATCACGGAAAGAAACATAGAAGGGTTACCCGCCAACCGGGCATAAGACCACAGAGAAAGAAATGAACCAAAAGATATCAAAAAATGAAATAAAAACAAAAGCACTCCCATATTGTGTACCCTCCCACCATTCATAGACGCCCATAGTTTCATGCCATCCCTTTCACTTTTTGCCCTGTCCGTTCCTTTGCAGGAAATTATTTGCCTCCTCAGGCATGTTGAAGAAATGGTTCCTATCTTTGTATGTGACCCAAAGTCTCGCCGGGTATAGCATGCCGAATCGCACCTTATTCTTAAAAGAGTGCCGCTTTGGCCCCACTCGGGCCAGGTCGGGCCCAATGTCCTGGTAGACACAGATGGTGTGTCTGTCCCATTTGCAAAGCCAGGTGTCCTCGCCCAATTGAGGATTTGTTCCTTGTCTTGATATTTGTGGAGTGTTATGATTACTGACTGCAGTGGTTCCCTCGGACTTGATTTTTGATGGAGCAGCCTATGGGCCCGGTCTACCTCTGGGGGTTTGGTGAAGGCTTCCTCCCCGACCAGTTTCCCGAGCATCTTTGATATGAACTCGGTTGGGTTCCTACCTTCTATGCCCTCTGGTAGCCCAATGATTTGGAGGCTTTGGTGCAGGGACCTGTTCGCTTGATCATCTATCCTGGCTTTTAGTGTCTTTTGGGTCACCACCGACCTTGTTATCTCGGCTTTCAGTAGGCGATCTGTTTGTCTTGCTTGGTGCCGCCTTTTCCACTGCCTGGATCGTTGCTCCTTGGGCCTCCAGTTGTCGCTCCACCTGTCCATTGTTCCATGTATGGGGGCCAGTGAGGTCTCAATTGTTGTCTTCATAGCCAACATTAGGTCCTCCTTTACTGCCTCCTTATGCTTTTGGAGTTCTATCGCGATGAACTCCATCAGCCTCTCCGTTGACAACTGGGATGGCATTGATGACTCTGCTGGGTCCACCATGTTCGGATTCACTTTGCCACAAAGGTTACCTGGCTCCGATGTTGGGGTCTTTCTCTCTCTGCATTTGCTCCCGTTATGACCTGGCTGTCGGTTCACCGGCTTCCCAAATCGGACGAGTTGTTGATGGGAGGCCGATTAGTTTTTTTTTACAGGTTTGTTGCCCATTCCTCAGGTACAAAAGGTCTTAAAAACTGTTTCCAGGCAGCATGGTGGCGCAGTGTTTAGCACTGTTGCCTCACGGTGCCGAGGTCCCAGGTTCAATCCCAGCCCTGGGTCATGCAGTTTGTACATTCTCCCTGTGTTAACATGGGTTTCAGCCCCACAACCCAAAGATGTGCAGGGTAGGTGGATTGGCCACGCTAAATTGCCCCTTAATTGGAAAAAAATGAATTGGGTACTCTAAATTTAGGGGAAAAAAAGATGTTTCCAGGTGGGAACCACCTTTCGTGTGACTGCTCAGCTCATGGCCACCACAGGAAGTGAATTGGCACTTTCATTGGCAGCAAAACAATTTTATGAATGAATGACTGTTTTTGAAGCTTTTTAAACCCATATTATTGTCACCATAGTGGTCATTGGTTCGATACATCGTTCATAATGGGTGAATGGGCATGGAAATGACATAGCTTGGCATGGAGGGTTTGACGGGCCATGGGGTGGGGTTGGAAGAGGACATGAGCTGGCATGAATGGGATACTGGAGGTAAGAGGGAGTGAGAGGTGAGGGCTAGAGAGCCTTACTGTTTTTATTATACTTTGGATGGAAGTCCCAAAGCGGGCCTTTTGAACAGTGTGCCTCGGCACCTGGCAGCCCATATGGCTGCCTCCAAACTCTTTCCATGGTCAGCGGGCCTGACTCCTGTTAACACTCACTCCCATCCCCTGACATCAAAACCTTGCCTATACTGGCATTTTCTCCCAAGGCAAATAGGTTGAGCTGGGAAATTACCCGACTCCCATTATCCACCTGAAGATGAAAATTCAGCCTATTGTTGTCCCTGATTATTCCAGCATCAGAAATGTTCCTGCCACTGGCTCCAAATATTCATGACAGATCAATAGAACTTAAACTTAGCTCTTTCAGGTTGTCAAGATGCCTGTTAAAAGGCTGTCATTATTGGGAATGGCTGAGTTGTCATTTTACCATGGCAGAGAATTGGGTTAAATAGATATAGGGAGATGGCATAATCTAAGCTCTTTAATCTACGCATGGTTAAACCCCATATTTTGCTTATGATATCTTAATAGCTGAATGGATCACATGAACCATAAAGGTAGGATGATCCCGGAATATTTCACTGACCTGTACTGAGTCAGTTATTCTTAGAAAGAGCAGCAGTGGACATTTGTACAATTGGACTAATGAGGGAAGTGAGAATTACCAATGAGTTCAGTGTATGTATATGCATGTGCGCATGTATGAATGCATATGTTCATGTGCCTGTCTCAATCATCTGATGAAAGTATTGGAATTACATTTGATAGCCTCTGTTACTATGCTGATAAGCACTGCAGCTAATTTGCATGCTGCAAGGTCCCATGGACCAAGGTCCCAATAAGGAAAATGACTGTTTTGATAGCATTGGTTGAAGGTCAAATATTGACCAAGTCACCTCCACTGCACTTTGTCAAGTAGCACTATGGGAACTTTTATACCATTCCTTAACAGTTTAACATCTCATTTGAAAGGTACTACCTCCAACTATGTACCGCATTGTATCATCCTAAATTATGTGCTCAAGTTTTACCATGGGCCTGAATTGAAGAAAACTACTCCCTCTGATCCTAGCTGCTACTGAACTGATGCTGACCCAAAGCTTGACAAACTGAGAGACATACTTACAAAATATATATATAACACTATCCAAAAGGTGCCTACAGATACAGAGAAAAGTTCAGACTGGATTGGATAGAGTTTATTTCAGGATGCTCTTGTAAAAATAGAATTTGACCCATCAGTGGACATTTTGCCATCCCTGATCTCCAGGTTCTTTAAGGGGCTGGATCTAATGTCCCCCCCACCAACAACTTTGAAGATGGAGCTGAGGGCATATTAAGTCCAGTGAGCAGCCTACCTGCTACCTACATGCCCACCCTTGCCCACTTTCACATTTTATCAGCGGTAGGCAACAGATTACCCGCCCTGAGCAAATTGAAGTCCTTAAGTGGGCATTATTGCCCGTGTAAATGCTTTATTGTGCTGTCATCGGCACTGAACCAGTGATGGGAGCGGCGCACACCAACCTATCCGCCCAACCTGGGTGGTAGTACACAACAGGGGATTCTTCTTTAACTGACCCCCAGGCTCATTGTAGGGTTCCCCCAATGTTGTAACCCCCAACCCAAGTTTCCCTCCTCCCAGGGCCTCTCAAACTCTGGCTTCCATTCACCTCATAGACTACTCTTGTCAACCTCCAAATACTTACAAAGTTCCGATCCATCGCAACATTCCTCCTCATTGACCGTCTGCAGTACAAGCAGAGGCCACCATTCCAGAAGGCCCTCCGGTACATTGAGAACTGCCAGCCCCTGGTTGGCCAGAAACTATCTGAGGTGGAACTTTGTCCCGGAGGGGTACAAATCTCAGCTCCAGCTGAACGGTGGTTTTATATAGCTGTGGGGAACCCATTTTTCCACTGAACGGGCTCTTCCCCAGACATTTTAGCCAGGGTGGAGAGAGGTATATGGACCATGGGCTCCATAAAATTCATCCCTTGATCACTAACAGAATGGCCACTTCTTGACTTAGCCAAGTTGGATACTTCCAGCCTTCTGAGCCAGGAAATTGTACATTTGTGTTGTTACTCGGCACTTGAGTATATAATTTAGGCTGAAACTTTAATGCGGTACTGAGGGAATGTTACATTGTTGAAGGTACTATTTTTGGATGAGACATATGTACCAGAGACTCTGTCTGCCTGTTTAGGTAGACATTAAAAATCCCATTTAAACTAATTGAAGAACAAGGAGTTCTGGTGCCCTGGCCAACATTCCTTTATAATCCAACAAACAAAAACACCCTATCTGGTCAATCATCTTGTGAGCTGTTTTGGGGACTTCACTGTGTATAAATTGGCTGCTGCATTTGCCTACAAAGTGAAAAAGATTAAATTGCAAAAGTAATTATATGGTTAGAAAGCAGGTTGGGACAACCAGTGCATGAGAAATGTATCATATAAAGGCAATATCCTTTTATCCAGAATGACAGTCTCCTAACCACTGATTGCTTTATTAGTTTAACCTGTACAAACTGTAAAATAGACCACAAAATATATGTTGCTGAAATTATATTGTTCATCTTGAACTTGCTGGCAGCTCATGACTGGTCTAATTTAATTTGCTATTTGAAGAGTAACATTAACTTAAGCAAACATTCAAGTCATGGTTTGATGTTGGTGTCCCACAAAAAAAAGACCTTTCCTACTTCTAGGTGACTAACTTCAATCACGATCATTTAAACGTGCTGACTGCTCACCACTTGCAGATCTTAATTAGAGAGCACTTATTCCTTTCCAATATTGTCCTGTAACCCAGCATTTGAACCTCAGGATGCAGTACCTCACTGCAAACCAGCGACATCTTAATGTACAGCAGTGACATTCCTCTTCAATTTAGGAGCTTGCCATTTATTTGTCTCTTCAGCATTAAAGGAGTTTTGACTAACACATCACTTGTAGAAATATGAAACTTCACAGAGCCATGGAAGTTTACAACACAGGTCATACTGGTGTCATGAGCATGTCGTTTTTAGAAATGTTTGGCTGCTCATGTTACTGCAGTGATGTCAGAGTGTGGGTGGAGCTGAGCTCTGGCTCTGCTTTTTAGTTTCACTTTGAGAAAAGCTTGGGTGTGTCTGTGTTTTTTTGGTTTCGTTTCAGTGTTGGAGCTGAAGCCAGACAAAGCAGGTGTACTGCTGTTCTCTCTGCCATGAAAAGACTATCTCATGATCATTTGGTGAATTCAAAATTATAACTGTTTTCAGTAGTGAATTTAAACCTGATGTGCTTCTGTTAAAAGGTGTTTCTTTTGTCTTCTGGATGTTGTTTGGGAAGTTATTAGGGATTACTTAGTGTTGTATTCTTTGGGGGTTGTATTTGAATTAATGGTTGCTAAGATGTTCACTGTATGTTTTAAAAAGGTTAACTTGAGTTCATAGAATAAACATTGTTTTGCTTTCAAAAATACGTTTCCATTTCTGCTGTACCACACCTGTAGAATAGGCCGTGTGCTCCCCATACCACAATCTAGTAAAAGTTGTGGGTCAGGTGAACTCCATGATACACTTTCGGGTTCTCTAAACCTGGCCCACAACACAGGGTTTGTGTCTAATTGCTTTTTTAAAAACAAAGTTAGAGCACCCAATTCTTTATTTTAAGGGGCAAATGAGCGTGGCCAATCCACCTACACTGCACAACTGTGAGTTGTGGGGGTGAGACCCAAGCAGACACAGGAAGAATGTGCAAACTCCACATGGACAATGACCTGGGGCCAGGATTGAACCCGGGTCCTCAGCACCGTGAGGCAACAGTACTAACCACTGTGCCACCATGCCACCCTTATTGTATCTCATTGCTAATCCCTCTTTTTTTCTTTCACTTTATATCTTCCCCCGTACTTCAAAAATGTAATTACCTTAATCTTCTATGATGTATCTTTTTACCCCTGCTGTGTTGCTTTTTCTGATACCAAACGTTGGAATTTTCTAAACAAATGTCTTCTCAGGTTAATTGGATGCTTTCCAAAAATTCATATGCATTACATTTCTCACTAGCCAAAAAGTAGGTTATTGAGAAAGTCTAATAAATTTAACAAACATTACTTGCCATTAACTAATCCATGCTATCAGTTGTCATTGATTAATCCATATGTTTCTAAGTGCTTTTTCATTTAATATTCAAATATGGAACCTAAGATATTAGACGTTGTACAATGTTGTGTTAACCTGATGCTTGCTTCTTGGGAAACGGTGCTACTCGCCAACAATTAGGTATACTCCTTCATCCCCAAGTAGTTCCATCCATATTATTCCATCCATTTCATTATTCTTTTATTTTATGCTCTAATACTACTTCCAGAAGGCCAGAAGGTAGCGTCCGGCTTCGAGTCCTACCCCAGCACTTGATGGCCAAGGAAGGTGTGTTCATAACATGGCCAAACAGGTTGAGTGTGTCAACTTGCAAATCCTTCCAAATACACCAATGGCTGGCAGGAAAAGTGGGAGTGACTCCTGGTCAACCACATTTGGTGTGGAGTGGTGCCCTCAAGCTCTAGGCCTTTGGCAACAGATGAGCGACCTGTTCCTGGAATTACTAGCTATGGAAACAGACAAAAGTCTGCCTTAGTGCACCATTAGGGGCAGGAAGAGAATTGGAATTGGAATACTTCTATATTTAAATGCGCGCAGTGTACGGAACAAGGTAGATGAGCTTGTGGCCCAGATTGTGACTGGCAGGTATAATGTGGTAGGCACCACAGAGACATGGTTGCAGGGGGTTCAGGACTGGCATTTAAACATCCAGGGATTCACAACCTATCGAAAAGACAGAGAGGTGGGCAGAGGGGGCAGGGTTGCCTTGTTAATTAGGAATGAAATTAAATCAATAGCACTAAACGACATAGGGTCAGATGATGTGGAGTCTGTGTGGGTAGAGGTGAGGAACCACAAAGGCAAAAAAACCCAGAATGGGAGTTATGTACAGGCCTCCTAACAGTGGTCAGGACCAGGGGCACAAAATGCACCATGAAATAGAAAGTGCATGTCAGAAAGGCAAGGTCACAGTGATCATGGGGGACTTCAATATGCAGGTGGACTGGGTAAATAATGCTGCCAGTGGACCCAAGGAAAGGGAATTCATTGAATGTTTACAGGAGGGCTTTTTGGAACAGCTTGTGATGGAACCCACGAGGGGACAGGCCATTCTGGACTTAGTGTTATGTAATGAGCCAGACTTGATTAAAGATCTTAAAGTAAGGGAACACTTAAGAAGCAGTGATCATAATGTGGTAGAATTCAATCACCAATTTGAAAGAACGAAGGTAGAATCAGATGTAAAGGTGTTACAGTTAAATAAAGGTAACTACAGGGTCATGAGAGAGGAACTGACAAAAATCGACTGGGAGCAGAGCCTAGTGGGAAAGAAAGTAGAACAGCAATGGCAGGAGTTTCTGGGAGTAATTGAGGACAGAGTACAGAGGTTCATCCCAAAGAAAAGAAAGGTTATCAGAGGGGGGATTAGGCAGCCATGGCTGACAAAGGAAGTTAGGGAATGCATCAAAGCAAAAGAGAAAGCCTATAATGTGGCAAAGAATAGTGGGAAGTCAGAAGATTGGGAAGGCTACAAAAACAAACAGAGGATAACAAAGAGAGAAATAAGGAAAGAGAGGATCAATTATGAAGGTAGGCTAGCCAGTAACATTAGGAATGATAGTAAAAGTTTCTTTAAATACATTAAAAACAAACGGGAGGCAAAAGTAGACATTTGGCCGCTCCAAAATGACGCTGGTAATCTAGTGATGGGAGACAAGGAAATAGCTGAGGAACTAAATAAGTACTTTGCGTCAGTCTTCACAGTAGAAGACATGAGTAATATCCCAACAATTCAGGAGAGTCAGGGGGCAGAGTTGAATATGGTAGCCATCACAAAGGAGAATGTGTTAGAGAAACTAAGAGGTCTAAAAATTGATAAATCTCCGGGCCCAGATGGGCTACATCCTAGAGTTCTAAAGGAGATAGCTGAAGAAATAGTGGAGGTGTTAGTTATGATCTTTCAAAAGTCACTGGAGTCAGGGAAAGTCCCAGAGGATTGGAAAATCGCTGTTGTAACCCCCTGTTCAAGAAGGGAACAAGGAGAAAGATGGAAAATTATATGCCAATTAGCCTAACCTCGGTTGTTGGCAAGATTCTAGAATCCATTGTTAAAGATGAGATTTCTAAATTCTTGGAAGTGCAGGGTCTGATTTGGACAAGTCAGCATGGATTTAGTAAGGGGAGGTCATGCCTGACAAACCTGTTAGAGTTCTTTGAAGAGATAACAAATAGGTTAGACCAAGGAGAGCCAATGGATGTTATCTATCTTGACTTCCAAAAGGCCTTTGATAAGGTGCCTCACGGGAGACTGCTGAGTAAAATAAGGGCCCATGGTATTCGAGGCAAGGTACTAACATGGATTGATGGTTGGCTGTCAGGCAGAAGGCAGAGAGTTGGGATAAAAGGTTCTTACAAGATAATGAATGGCTTAGACAGGGTGGATCTAGGGAAGTTGTTTCCATTAGCAGGGGAGACTAGGACCCGGGGGCACAGCCTTAGAATAAAAGGGAGTCACTTTAGAACAGAGATGAGGAGAAATTTCTTCAGCCAGAGAGTGGTGGGTCTGTGGAATTCATTGCCACAGAGGGCGGTGGAGGCCGGGACGTTGAGTGTCTTTAAGACAGAAGTTGATAAATTCTTGATTTCTCGAGGAATTAAGGGCTATGGAGAGAGAGCGGGTAAATGGTGTTGAAATCAGCCATGATTGAATGGTGGAGTGGACTCGATGGGCCGAATGGCCTTACTTCCGCTTCTATGTCTTATGGTCTTAAAGGTTCTTTCAATTGCATTTTCCCAACCCACAACCTCAACAACCTCGGACAAGTGCAGTTGCTGCATGGAAGCTGCACTGCCTGCAGTTAGGGGTGGATAATAAATGGACACCCATATCCCAGGAAAACTTAAACTGAAAAATATAAAAATCTCCTTTTATACTACCTGCTAATCTCTGTTCATGTTCCCTTCTTATTCCAGTTATTGGTCCCAAGGTAAAAGAAGCAATGGCAATATATGGAAAGCCTTTCCGATGCAGCGTGTGTTTAAGATCTGGAGTGCTCTGCCTGAGCATGGTGGACGCAGATCCAATCGTGGCTTTCAAAAATAATTGGACAATTATCTGAAGAGGAAAGATTTGCAGGGCTGTAGGGAAAAGGCAGGGGAGTGAGGCTCGGTGAGTTGTTCTTGGAGAGCTATCACAGCAGGTTGAATAGCCTCCTCCTGCGCCATTACCCTTTGATTCTGTTCCATGGTTCAATTCCCTACAACTTAATTATACAACTTCTTGCTGAAGTAGATTCATTCTGATTTAGGACGCAGGATGCCTTTAAAAAAAATTCCCTACATTGGGTGGAACCTTACAATATTTTCCCAAAGTGCCAGGCTCTGAGTGAAAACCGGCGTGCGCTCTTCAGATCTTGAACTTCTCTGAGTCGAAAAAATTAGGAAGGCAGGGTTTCTATCATCAGTCTGGTGGGGCAGGGCCCAGAGCCGTTAAGGCTCGCTCCATAGAGATTGGGGCATCATCTTTAAAGGGCGACACAGTCAGAACACCCCCACAACGGACAGATCATCGGTGTTCCCCGCCTCCTACCCAGGCACCACTGCACGTGCTCCCCCCTTGTGCCTGCAAGTTTCCCCCTCAATGGTCTTGGCGCTCTTACCTCTCCCAACCAGACATAATGGAAACCCCACCCCCTTCCAATGTTGTTCCTCAGAGGACCCGCCCCTTGGCACAGGTTGGCATTGCCGGGTTGGCACAGCCTAGTTGGCACCCCTTGCAGTGCCAACCTGACCATTCCAACCAGTAGCAAGGAGCAGTACCAGGAGGCAGTGCCAGTGCACTGCCCGGGCATGTCCCTCTCGCCCTGGGAGTTATAATTATCTGTGTGCCCCTGGGGGAATCCCCTCGACTGGATCTCATTTTTAAAAACCTGTTGCATGGAAAATCAGGAAACGCAATCTCTCTGGAGAGAATCACATTTCCCAATTCTCTCTGGATTTTCAGCCCATGTCTGCGATCCCACGGACCGCTAACGCAGGCTCAAAATCACCTCCATAATCTGCAGTACGGTGGGTAGCACTGTTGCTTCACAGCTCCAGGGTCCCAAGTTCGATTCCCGGCTTGGGCCACTGTCTGTGTGGAGTCTGCACGTTCTCCCCGTGTCTGCGTGGGTTTCCTCTGGGTGCTCCGTTTTCCTCCCACAAGTCCCGAAAGATGTGCTGTTAGGTGAATTGGACATTCTGAATTCTCCCTCTGTGTACCCGAACAGGCGCCGGAATGTGGCGACTAAGGAATTTTCACAGTAACTTCATTGCAGTATTAATGTAAGCCTACTTGTGATAATAATAAAGATTATTCATATTATTATTTATTGCAATGTACCTCAGGAGAATTAAATTTACCTAATAACATTAGCCTGTAATTTACATGAAGAATTGTGATATACCTTCAATTCACCGAGAGGCAGAGAGAGCGAGTGAACATTAGGCTTTATTAATCATGAACTTGCCTAGCCAGAGTCGGTTGTACAGATGAATGCCGCCCATAGGTCACAGGTTACAGTATCATGCATGCATTAGGTGAATACATTCACCACATTCTCCCCCTGTTAAAAAATCAAGTCCAGCGGGGGTGATGTGGGGTCATTACATATTCAGTCTATCTGGAGGCTGGATCGTTCTCTTCGCCCTCCTCTGCTCTGGCAGTGCGGCGGGCCCGGTTGTTGCAGGTGGTGACTCCAGGGGCGTTGTGTCTGGAGCTTGAGCCTCAGTCCGGCATGTCGGAGACGGTTGGGGCGTGGGGGTAGGCAGGGGGGTGATGGGTTGCAGCAGTGTCGGTGCGGGAAAATACAGGAGACCCATGGGAGCGTACGGGGCGCTGGGGGTGGCGGTGGGCAGCGGGGAGGGGGGCGCGTTGGTGGGGGAACCAGCTGGCGTCAGGTCCCGTAGGGAGACCGTATCTTGCCGTCCGTCCTGTTGCGCGATGTAGGCGTACTGGGGCTTGGCATGGAACAGCTGCACCCCCTCGACCAGGGGGTCGGTCTTATGGCTCCTCATGTGCCTCCGGAGAAGGACTGGTCCCAGAGTTGCCAGCCAAGATGGAAGCGAAAGCCCGGAGATGGACTTCCTGGGGAAGATAAACAAACGATCGAGCGGGGTCTCATTCGTGGCTGTGCAGAGGAGTGATCTGATGGAGTGGAGGGCGTCGGGGAGGACCTCCTGCCAGCGGGGGATCGGGAGACATCTAGACCTAAGGGCCAGAAGAATGGCCTTCCATACCGTCGCGTTCTCTCTCTCCACCTGCCCGTTTCCCTGCGGGTTATAGCTCGTAGTCCTGCTCGAGGCGATGCCTTTACTGAGCAGGTACTGACGTAGCTCATCGCTCATGAACGATGTGTCCCGGTCACTGTGGACGCAGGCAGGGAAACCGAACAGTGTGAAGATGCTGTGCAGTGCCTTTATTACAGTGGCCGACGTCATGTCGGGGCAGGGGACAGCGAAGGGGAAGCGGGAGTACTTACTGATGACGATGAGGAAGTATATATTACGGTTGGTGGAGGGGAAGGGCCCTTTGAAGTCAATGCTTTGGCGCTCAAAGGGCTAGGAGGCCTTTACCAGGCGGGCCTTGGCTGGCCGTTAGAAGTGCGGTTTGCACTCCGCACAGACTTGGCAATCCCTGGTCATTGCCTTGACCTCCTCGGTGGAGAAGGGCAAATTGCGGGCCTTAATGATGTGGGTAAGCCGGGTAACCCCCGGGTGACAGAGGTCATTGTGGATAGCCCGAAGTTGGTCATCTTGCGCGCTGGCGCATGTGCCGCGGGACAGGGCACCTGGGGGCTCGTTGAGCTGCCCAGGACGATACTTGATATCGTAATTGTAGGTGGAGAGTTCGATCCTCCACCTCAAGATTTTGTCATTTTTTATTTTGCCCCGTTGTGCGTTATCAAACATGAAGGCGACCGACCGCTGGTCGGTGACGAGGGTGAACCTCCTATTGGCTAGGTAGTGCCTCCAGTGCCGCACGGCTTCCACTATGGCTTGTGCTTCCTTCTGGACCGAGGGGTGTCGAATTTCGGAAGCGTGGAGGGTCCTAGAGAAGAATGCTACTGGCCTGCCCGCCTGGCTGATTGTGGCGGCCAGTGCGACGTCTGACGCATTGCTCTCTACCTGAAAGGGGATGGACTCGTTCACCGCGTGCATTGCGGCCTTGGCGATGTCAGCCTTGATGCGGCTGAAGGCCGAGCGGGCCTCCTCTGTCAGGGGAAAACTAGTGGTTTGAATAAGTGGGCGGACTTTGTCCGCATAGTTGGGGACCCACTGGGCATGGTATGAGAACAGCCCCAGGCATCGTTTGGGGCTTTGAGGCTGTGGGGAGGGGGGAGTTCTGTGAGGGGACGCATACGGTCGGGTTTGGGCCCCAGGACTCCGTTCTCCATGACGTAGCCGAGGATCGCTAGTCGGGTAGTACGGAAGACGCGCTTTTCTTTGTTGTATGTAAGGTTGAGGGATTAGGCGGCCTGGAGGAACCTCTGAAGGTTGGCGTCATGGTCCTGCTGATCATGGCCGCAGATGGTCACATTGTCCAAGTACGGGTATATAGCCCGCAAACCGTACTGGTCCACCATTCGGTCCATCGTTCTCTGAAAGACCGAGACCCCGTTAGTGGCGCCGAAGGGGACTCTGAGGAAGTGGAAGAGTTGGCCGGTTGCTTCAAAGGCAGTGTAGTGGCGCTCTTCCGGGAGGATTGGGAGCTGGTGGTAGGCCGACTTCAGATCGACTGTTGAGAACACACGGTACTGCACGATCTGGTTGACCATCTCCGCTATGCGGGGGAGGGGGTACGCATCCAGTTGCGTGAACTGGTTAATTGTCCGGCTGTAGTCCACAACCATCCGATTCTTTTCTCTGGTCCGGACGACCACTACTTGTGCTCTCCAGGGGCTGTTGCTGGCCTCGATGATCCCTTCCCTCAACAGTCGCTGGACCTCCGACTTGATAAACGTCATGTCTTGCGAACTGTACCGCCTGCTCCTTGTGGCGATGGGCTTACAGTCAGGAGTGAAGTTCGCAAAGAGTGAAGGGGGAGGAGACCTTGAGGGTCGCGAGGCTGCACACCGTGAGGGGGCGCAAGGGTCTGCCGAACTGTAAGGTCAGGCTTCGGTGATTACATTGAAAGTCCAATCTGAGCAGAGGTGGGGGAGGACGTAGAGCTTAAAACGAGCGTACTCTGCTCCCTGCATCACGAGATTGGCGATACAGTACCCCCGGATCTGAACCGAATGGGACCCGGAGGCAAGGGAGATTGTTTGGGAGGCTGGGTAGGTGTGGAGGGAGCAGCGCCTTACTGTGTCGGGGTGGACAAAGTTCTCCGTGCTCCCGGAGTCGAAAAGCTAGGGGATCTTGTGCCCGTTGACCCGGACGACCATCATGGAGTTCTTCAGCTGTTTCGGCTGCGGCTAGTCGAGAGTGACTGCGCCCAGCTGCGGGTAGCCTGTGTGATCGGTGGAATCACAAGATGGCGGCCCCCACGAGTCGCACAATGCTGATGACGCATCTAGCGGGGGCGTTCCGGGCAGGCACACAGCCACATTGCAGGGTCTGTGGGGCTGCGAGTCCATGGGTCGGGCCTGGTGCGTTTTTGATTTCTGAGCCTTAGGTCGGCCCAGACAGACGCTAGCGAAGTGCCCCTTTTTCCCACAGTCGCTGCACGTCACTGTGTGGGCTGGGCAACGCTGCCGGGGGTGTTGGCCCTGGCTGCAGAGGTAGCACTGTAGTTCCCTGGGCTGGGTTGGCAGACGTGCGGCTCAGGCCTGCGACGTAGTCGGGTCCAACGGGGGCAGCGATGAGGGTGTCCACGAGGGGTTCACTAGGCCTGCGGGGAATGCACTGAGGTTCTGGTAGGCCACCTCTAATGAGGTAGCTAGCTTTACCGTGTCCCGCAGGTCGGAGGTCCTGTTTTCCAGCAGGCGCTGCCTGATGTAGTTCGAGCAGACCCCCGCCACGTAGGTGTCCCGGATCTGTGAGTTCATGTGTTCCTCCGCCGTCACATCTCGATAGCTGCAGTTCCTCGCGAGTAGAGTCAGGGTTTCCAGATACTCGTCCAGCGATTCTCCGACGCGTTGACGGCGAGTAGTGAGTAGGTGTCTGGCGAACACCTCATTTATGGGCTTCACAAAGTGTGCCTTGTGGGTTGCGACCGCCGCCTCGTACGTGGCCGCTTTCTCAATCATTACTGAGATTCGATGGCTCACCCGAGCATGGAGGAGTCGCAGCTTGAGGGTCTCCGTGGGAGGCATTGTGGAGGAGTCGAGGTAGGCTTCGAAGCATCAAAGCCAATGTTCGAATATCTCCTTGGCTTCAGATGCGCGGGCGTCGAGTTCGAGCCTGTCTGGCTTTAGAGCAGCTTCCATAGTGCTGTCTATGACTAATAAATTAATATACCTTCAATTCACCGAGAGGCAGAGAGAGCGAGTGAACATTAGGCTTTATTAGACATGAACTTGCCTAGCCAGAGTTGGTTGTACAGGTGAATGCCACCCACAGGCGGCCGGTCTATATATGGCCCCGGTGCGGGCGGAGCTAGAGGCGGAACCCACCGGGGTTACAGTACAGTACCTGGAAGCAGTTCGTATCACCACTTCCAGGTCATAGGTTACAGTATCATGCATGCATTAGGTGAATACATTCACCACAAATTGTCTCTTCTTCCTTCACATTTTTTAACTGTCCACATGGATACTATCTTACTACAACCTCTCAGCATTCCTTCTCTTCTAATGCCATGATATCAAGTGTCACTAACACAACCATTTCACTACCCATGTTGCCTCCCTATCTGTACTGAAAATGTTAGCCGTCTGAACCAGCTCAAATGCACATTCATTATATCTACTGCATCGTATCCCTTCATCTATTATAAATTTTAGTCGATAATTGAGTTGAAATGTTCAATTTAAAATGCATTGAATTTTCCTACATCACACTCTGTGAATGGGAAATTCAATATTAAAAGTGTCAACATGTGGATTCAGTTCTCATTACCACCTGTGGACGATGCTTCAATTGAGATTTATAATATTAGATATATTTGTCACATAACATCAGCTTCAAACCAAGAGTGGTCAGCCCTGACACGTATTGTCCCGATGGCACAATTTTCTCTTGACCCACTTATTCTGAACGTTGACAAGCCACTATCCCAGCCCCGCCAAACCTCCACTGTTTTCAATAGCAAAATTGAGGCTGGGCAAGAAACAATTCAAATTAACCCCAGTCACTCCACTACAACAATAGAAGCTATCGTAGGGACTTGAAAATACCTACACCTGACTACATCTAACCATGACAGCAAAATCACGCCGAGTGCTGAAAAAGCATCAACCAACTCACCATTCCAACTCTGACCCCCAACTCCAAGTAACTTCTGAAAAGAAAGTGGATTCCCTCTCTTACAAAGAGGAGATTCAAGTCCATGAGGAAGGAGTTGACTGTTCTCTAAAATTCCTCCCCACTGCTAATACCCCACCCCCAACCCGGTAACCAACTAGGAAAATCTTCTCTGGTGAAGAAAGTCTTCTGTCCCACATATTTCATGGGGACCTCCCAGTCTTCTGTCACAGTTTTGGAGAGGCAGCTACAGAACGCCATTTTGCTGCTCTCTGGGCAGCAGGGTAGCACAGCGGTTGGCACTGTTGATTCACAGCACCAGGGACCCGGGTTCGATTCCCGGCTTGGGCCACTGTCTGTGAGGAGTCTGCATGTTTTCCCCATATCTGCATGGGTTTCCTCCGGGTGCTCCGGTTTCCTTCCACAAGTCCCGAAAGACGTGCTTGTTAGGTAAATTGGACATCTAAATTATCCCTCAGTGTACCCGAACAGGTGCTAGAGAGTGGCGACTAGGGGATTTTCACAGTAACTTCATTGCAGTGTTAATGTAAGCCTACTTGTGACACTAATAAAGATTATTATTATTCCACCATCTTGTCTCTGTGCCCTCCCTCTAATCCTTTCCTTTTAAAAAAAATTTAGAGTGCCCAATTTACTTTTTCCAATTAAGGGGCAATTTAGCGTGGCCAGTCCACCTACCCTGCACATCTTTGGGTTTTGGGGAGTGTTGGGTGGGGGGCATGGGGGTTGGCTGGGGGGATGGGATTGGTGGTTGGCCCGCATTGAGGAACAAAGAGCCAGAGGTGTCATACTGGTCGTGTTGAGGGTAATTTAATGTTCCTCGTCCTAGTGTACCCCAGTGCCCTACTATCCCGATGGTGCCGCCCCACTATCCCCACCTTCCTTTCCTCCCCCAAAGCCCCACATTCCCCCTCCCCCTCAATGCACACTCCACCCCTTACCTCGCAACCTCGTTCCCCCCCCAGTGCCCTCAGTGATCCTCGCTGTGCTTTGCATTCCTTGCTCTAACGCCACATCTAGGTGTGTCCCCTGGATCCGACATTCTGCTGAGGCCCTCAGCCATGGCCGTCACACCATCACTGCATGACGTCTTTGACACCTTCACTCATGCTGCCGACGTTGTGCACCAGACCGTTCACTGAAGTCACCACCCTAGCAGTGGTGGCCTCGGTGCCACGCATTGCTGGCGACATCTCCTGCACTCGTAACCTCTGGGACTCCTCCAATCGGCTCTGTATATGCTGGAGTGTCTCTGACATCTCTCTCTGAATGTCCCAGCCACTCCCTAATGTCTCCATCAGCTACGGGTAACCCTGTACCAGAGGCTCAGCACCAGGCTGGGACCCAGCTGGGTCCTGGGATCCAGCAGCCCTGGGGCTTCTGTCACGTCTGGGGGTTCCTGCCTCCACCCCGATGTGCATCAGCAGCTGTGTGGTGCTCACCAGATTGTGCCACAGAGGCCTGACCACTAACATTTCCCCACCGAGGTGTATGTATCTGTGCTGGTGGAGGGTGGGGATGACAGCTGTGACGCAACAACTGTGGCATCCTCGGAGCTCTCCTCCAAGGTGGTCTCATGGGAGGCAGGGGAGGAGCCACCCCGGATGAGCCGGCACCATCGGCTGGAGGAGCTGTGGGAGAATGAATATGTGCTCAGTGAGAGGAATGGGCCAGTCTGTATGGCAATATCAATATCACGTGTAACAGTCTATCCGGGTGGGACCCAGTGGATCCTCAACTCTGTGGTATGCGCCAAACCCCGTATTGGTGACCGCTCTGTCCCCGGCCACCCGTGTCACCTCCAGGGCACGTTCCCCGAATGTCGGGAGGATTCCTCTGTCCGGCACCCCTCCGCCATTCTGGGCCATCTCTCAGTGATTGTGGGAGAGCCTTTCCTGTGGAGATACAGAGAGGGCATTGTTAACCGCATGCGTGGTTCACAGTGCTGGGGGTGGGGATGTGTGATGGGAGGGTTATGGTGATGGGAGGGTTGAGGTGAAGGAAGGGGGATGTGAAGGGTGGGTTCGGTTGCTGGTCATGTTGGGGGGTGGGAAAATTCCTGGGGACGGTGGGACGTGGTGTAAACTCACCCATACTGCCCGATGTAGGTCATTGATCTTCTTGCAGCCCTGGAGGCCAGTCCTACTGGTCATCATGCCTGCGTTCATTTTATTACTATTTTTTTAAATTTAGAGTACCCAATTATTTTTTTTCCAATTAAGGGGCAATTTAGCGTGACCAATCCTTGGGTTGTGGGGATGAAACCCATGCAGACACAGGGAGAATGTGCAAACTCCACTCGGACAGTGACTCAGGGCCGGGACTCGAACCCGGGTCCTCAGTGCCATAGACAGCAATGCTAACCACTGTGCCACCATGCTGACCATCATGCCAGTGTTTATGACCGCTGCCACTTCTTCCCAGACAGCACTGGCTGCCCTGTGGCTCACCCTCCTGGACCCTCGGGGGAACAGGACATTCCTCCTGGTCTTCACCGCATCTCGGAGCCTCCCCAGGTCCGCACCTTCAAACCTTGGGGCCGGTCGTCTCGGTGCCATGGCTGTGAGCTGAGTGGGGCTGGCTGTGCAACTGCTGTTTAAGTGCTGCTCGACCTTTTTAGCTGAGGGCTGGCGAGGCAAGTGCCGGCAAATTGGCTGGCGAGCCTTCATTTGCAGCGTGAAGCCCATGAGGACTCGTTAAGTGGACCAATTACTGTTGAATACCGTTGCCGGCCTCGCTGGGCCAAGAGCTAGGAATGTAAGTCAGAATCCAGTGCTTGAAGGTGAGTGCTTATAGATACTTGGCAAAGACCAAAGGTGCAGTGTGGTGCCTCTATTTGGATTGCCTGCTGGCAGGGCGATGTGCACCTCATGTAGAGAGTGGGTGCTCAGATAATTACTCCATGAAGCTGTACACAAACATCATTTAATGGCTTGAGGAGAGGAAGATGATGAATTGGAGGAACATAACCAAAGAATTTCAGGCATCATTTTAATGTTTTTTTTTGCTCTCCCACAGGAATATTTAATTTAACACAAATTAAACCTGACATACAATAATGCAAATGGTACAGCAACCAAAAGCTGCTCTGCAATTTCTGAATTTCAAACTTTATGAAGTTTATTGCATCACAGGCTGCAATCAGTCTCTTTTAAAAACAAGTCAAAAGGAAAATATTAGAAGCAGCTGTCCACTGCGTTTACAGTGTAATTCTAATTAGTATTTAAATTAAAGGAATGAGGTTAGGGTACAGGCAGTTCCATTAAATAACACATCTAATAGGAACACATTCCACTCCAGAACAAATTTTATCATTTTTTCCTGCTTTCATTCTTCTCTCACCCGAATGCTGTCTATTTCTTTCATGAAGGTATTAAGTCTGGATCTGGATCAAGTATAGTTCTACAGACAGACCAACTTTCCAGAACCTTGTCCATGCATTACAACCACTCCTTGTACTGTGTGCACCCACTGTCCACATGTGTATAGTTTCTACTAGGATTCACTGGGCCAGTTACCAGAACTGAAAACCCCTATCGAATTTTCACTTTCCAACTCTATGGCCTGCTGCCACCTCAACTGAGGTCAGCACAATTCGGTGTACATCTTGACTCCATGTTATGCCGCAAAAGAGATAATGGTGAGCGTGCAACCTTTAATATCGCTCTCAGTTTTTAATGACTCCAATGGAAATAAAAATCAGAAGAGATGCAAAACTGGTTGCCGATTTGCTATTGTCTATTTTACACTACTGTACAAAATCAAGAGCTAACCAAATATTTCTTAAGTCCCACAGAGGGAAAGTCAATTTGGTGCAATCGAAGTCTGAACCATACTTGTTCACGACCGAATAAGCAAAACTCTGGCTGTCAGGCTAATTATTGGCGCTGTCAGGAAAACAAAAACTGAAACCCACTCCCATTAAGGGGCAATCTAGCATGGCCAATCCACCTAACCTGCACATCTTTGGGTTATGGGGGTGAAACCCACACAGACAAAGGGGGAGAATGTGCAAACTCCACACGGACAGTGACCCAGGGCCGGGATCGAACCCGGGTCCTCAGCGCCGCAGTCCCAGTGCTACCCACTGCGACACATGCCCCTAGCATTGCCTCTTTTAACGTTACACCCAGGCACCTTGAAAAATAATCCCTACTGACAATCCGATCTGCAGCCTCTGCCATGTCCTTCCCTTCTCTGAGCCGACCTGTCCAATTTCCTTTACTGCTCCTTCCTGCCTGAGCTCTGAGTTCCTGTCTGAACCCATTTCTTTCTCCAGTTTCTCTCCTATCGCTCTTCATATCTAGTTGAGCTTATGTTTCTCATGGATCTCACCTTCTACACTTCATATGCTTCACCCGATGTCTATGTATTTACATTGTGTATCTATCGTATGTCCTATATGTTCATGTATGGAATGATCTGTTTTGACTGTCTGCAGAACCTTTCTCTGTACTGTGGTACACGTGACAATAAATCCACATCCAATCCAATTCCCAGGTAGGACCACATCCAATCCAATCGTATTCTAAGGTAGGATCGAGACCTACCCACCCAGCAACCGCCCGAGGACCGGGGCCCTCCCGCCAAGTGGGACCCCCGCCCAGCGACAGTACGCCCAGCGACCGCCCGAGGACCGGGGCCCTCCCGCCAAGCGACTGCACCTCCAGCGACCGCCCGAGGACCGTGGCCTACCTGCTCAGCGACCTGGGACCGGGGTCTCCCTGCCGAGTGACCACCCACCCAGCGACCGCCCGAGGACAGAGGTCTACCCGTCCAGCGACCGCCCGAGGACCGAGGCCTACCTGCCCGACCGCCCGAGGATACAGAAAAAACTTTTTAATTTACCATTTAAAAAATAAATTTAGAGTACCCAATTTTTTTTTCCAATTAAGGGGCAATGTGGCGTGGCCAATCCACCTACCCTGCACACCTTTGGGTTGTGGGGGTGAAACCCACGCAGACACGGGGAGAATGTGCAAACTCCACACGGACAGTGACCCAGGGCCAGGATTCGAACCTGGGACCTCAGCACCGTAGGCCGCTCTACTTTTTAACTTACCTCCTCCAGGAGAACTGCTTAAATCTTTCGCCGGTATCGGCCTGATTGCGTCCCCACCGGAGTCCGACCACATGACCTGACCCAACCACGTGGTATACAGCATGTCCATCATCCTGAAGTACCTGTTGGAAGAAAAGGTAAAAGACGGGGACCCAAATTCTCTGATTCTGGAGCTGTCCCCACACCGGCGTGGGAATGGTGGCGTTTAACGCCAGAAAAGCTGGCGCAAAACAGCCTCTGATTCCCCATTTTGCTGTGGGCTAGCAGGACGGCAGCGTAGAGCATCCGGCTCTTGCGGCCAATACGCCCCGGAGAATTGCCGGATCTGTGGCCGTGCATGCGGGAGCCTGCAGCAGACGCGCCGTGCTACAGGGCGGCGGCCGCTCGCAGACCCAGCCCGCGAAACAGCCCCCCCCTTCGGCCAGCTCGCGCGCCCCGGAGCACCCCCCCCCCCACCGAGTCCCTCGCCCTGAATAATTTCCCCGCTGCCACGGATCGGCCCTCCCCCGACTGTGGCTGTCCGCAGCTGCCAAGCCGACTTCCCGACGGGTGAGACCATGAGAGACCCACACCGTTGGGAACTCGGCCGGTCGGGGTTGCAGCATCGGAGGATGGGCCTCAGGCAATGTCCTGAGGCCGTCGATATGCTTTGGAGGGGGGGGAACGTCGTGAAAGCGGCGCCGCCTCCGATTTCGTTGGAAACTTGGATTCTCTGGCCAGTTGCCGAACATGATTTCAGCGTCGGCGACCGGAGAAACCAGCCTCGGGCCTTTCCTGGCCCCCACTAAGGCCAATCTCAGTGTGACTAGGCCGCGGGGGCATGAGACCTCACCAGAAGTGGGAATGCCCAAGCCAACACCGGAGCGACAGGTACCCGTCCGAGCACAGTGGAAGGTGAACCCGACCTCGCCACCTCACGAGATCAGACCAGCCCACGTACAACCCCCTCCAGTGAGCCTGATACCGCCACCATCATCCACTACCCCTCCGAACGCAACCACCTACCTTACGGAAATCCAGTCCTCCCATCCAAGAGCAGCCGCCGACCCAGGAAGTGAGGAAAATGCGCCGGTCTGAAGTAAGACTTACAGCTTTAGGCAGCACGGTGGCATTGCTGTCCAACGGCGCCATGGTCCCAGGTTCGATCCCGACTCTGGGTCACTATCCGTGTGGAGCGAGGCCCACGCAGACACAGGGAGAATGTGCAAACTGCACACGGGGGGGGGTGGGGGGGGGGGGGGGTTGGGGGTGGGGGGGGGGGGGGGTGTTGGTGTCCACTCACCCGTGCTGCCCGATGTACATTGTTAACCTTTTTCCGGCACTGGAGTGTGACCCAGTCCTCCTGGTCACACTCCTGGCGCTACAGCCGCCGCCACTTCATTCCAGGCAGCACTGACTCCAAGATCCCAGGGGAGGAGGATATCCCTCCTGAATGAAATGCAAAATGAAAATCGCTTATTGTCACAAGTAGGCTTCAATAAAGTTACTGTGAAAGGCCCCTAGTCGCCACATTCCGGCACCTGTTCGGGGAGGCTGGTACGGGAATCGAACCGTGCTGCTGGCCTGCCTTGGTCTGCTTTAAAAGCCAGCAATTTAGCCCAGTGTGCTAAACCAGCCCCTAAGCGCCGAGAAGCCTGGCCAGATCTGCATCCACGAATCTTGGGGCCGGTCTCATGTACTCTGTTGTTGGTGATGGCTGGGGTTGGTTGTGCAAGAGCTGATTAAGTGCTGCTCGATCTTGTTACTGGGGGCTGGCAAGCGCGATGCAGGCCAATCGGCTGGCCAGCCTTTATTTGTGGTGACAAGCCCGTGGGGCTTCGTTAAGTGGACCAATTAATGTTGAATAACGTTGCCGGCCTCACTGGGCCGAGCGCCGGGAAGCTCGCGGCAGTTCTTGCTCGCTACCACACTTAGAAATCTTTCCGGGTATGGGCGGCATGTGGCGCAGTGGTTAGCACTGGGACTGCGGCGCGGAGGACCCGGGTTTGAATCCCACCCTGGGTCTCTGTTCGTGTGGAGTTTGCCCATTCTCCCCATGTCTGCGTGGGTTTCACCCCCACAACCCAAAGGTGTGGTTAGATGGATTGATCATGCTAAATTGTCCCGTAATTGGAAAAAGAAAATAATTGGGTACTCTAAATCTTTTAAAAAATAAATCTTTCCGGAGAATCGCACCCCTTATCTTCTTCCAAAACCCTCCCATAAATCGCCAGAACGACCCTACTCTCCAACCCCATAACTGACTACACCTCCTCCAGCAAAAAGGGGAAGGTGCTCGAAGAAAGGTTGGAAAGACCTTTTTCTGCAAAGGCCCGCACCCACACCAAGCTACTTGAAATTACATGAAACAACCCAGACATCTGGCTGCCTGGAAGTTGTCAATTACAGCCTATTAAAAGCTTTTTCTCTTTGAAGTGCATAGAAATCTTGGGGATCAAAGGATCTGAGGAGGTTTAATCCCTGGTGATGTGGTTTTCGCTTTCTATGAAGTTTTAGCTGCTGCTCTCTCTGCCTGAGGCAGCAGGTGTAGGGGACAGGTGAGTTTTAAAGCAGTGATTTTTTTTTCATTGTTTCTGTCTGGACTGCTTTTAAAAAAATAAATTTAGAGTGCCCAATCATTTTTTCCAATTAAGGGGCAAATTAATGTGGCCAATCCACCTACCCTGCACATCTTTCGGTTGTGGGGGTGAAACCCACGCAAACACGGGGAGAATGTGCAAACTCCACACGGACAGCGACCCAGAGCTGGGATCGAACCTGGGACCTCAGCGCCGTGAGGCAGCAGTGCTATCCACTGCACCACCGTGCTGCCCTTTCTGAACTGCTTTCAGGCAGGGGTGGCTAATGTGGGTGAGTCTCTGTTATTGGGAGGGTTTCTCTTATGGGGGTCTCTGTTATGAGGGTCTCTGTTATAGGGTCTCTGTTATGGGGGTCTCTTATATGGGAGGTCTCTGAAGGGAGATTTTGTGAGGAGGTCTCTGATGGAGGGATCTCTGGATGGGGGGTATCTGGTGGGGGGTTGGGTCACTCTCATGACTCTCCGCTGGACCTTGCCATCGGGCGGCCCACTGAAAATGGCAGGTCGATAGTGGGATTCGCAACGCAATCCATCACAATCCTCACCATACAGAAATTTGCGTGACGAGGGACAGTTAATCACCTTTGGATGTCACTCTCAGGCGAGCGCATTATAGAGGTTACTGTCGCCGATATAGAAATCCGCAATCAGGAGGAGAATCCCTGTTTACAACCAAATCGGGGCCGTGCCTGTTTTTGGATGTTCTGCCTTCTCCATTACGGTGTCATCAAGGAGTACGGCGCACGCTATTGGAACGGCCTCAGGACGTTACCTGAAGGCCCTCCCCCAATATTCCGATGGGCTAAGTTCCCGACAGCACGGTTCACTTGTGCTCTCAGTTTTCCTGAACCCTGCGTGGCAGCTGCGGACTTTATCCAGTGCTGCCACTGTCGGGGGGAGCCGCGTCGGGGGGGGGGGCTTCAGCGAGGGCTGGCGGGACTGGCGGGGGGTGGCCCAGTGCTGGTGAGGGGGTGTCCTTATGGGCACTATCTGGCAGGTCGGGTACGCATGCAGCTGGCGCCATGTTGTACAGCGCGACCGTTGCAGGTCATCGCCGTGCGCATACGCGGCCACGGACTCGGCAATTCTCTGGCCGTTTATTTCGTGAAGGCCATGTGTTTTACGTGGTGCGGCTGCTAGCCCCTCACCGGTAGGAGGGTCGGTGCTGGGGCCTTGACGATTTTCTCGTCGTAAAACTAGACACTTCCTCCGGACATAGCCTCAAAATCAGAGAATCCATCCCATAGTCTCCCAAAACAGAGAATCCTGCCCAATATCCTCTGGGTGTGTCGGGGTTATAATTTGTTTTTCAGTGCTTCTATGAAGCACCATGGGATGATTTGTGATGTTAAAACGCAATTATCTTAACAATTATCTTAAGTTGCTGTTGTTGTAAGTGAATGGAAAAGAAAACTGGGGAGTGCAAATAGACTGGCTTGCAACATGGGGCGAAATTCTCCAGTATCGGCGCGATGTCCGCCGACTGGTGCCCAAAACGGCGCAAATCAGTCGGGCATCGCGCCGCCCCAAAGGTGCAGAATGCTCTGCATCTTGGGGGGCCGAGCCCCAACCTTAAGGGGCTAGGCCCGCGCCGGACGAATTTCCGCCCCGACAGCTGGCGGTAAATGCCTTTGGTGCCCTGCCAGCTGGCGCGGAAATGACATCTCCGGGCGGTGCATGCGCGGGAGCGTTAGCGGCCGCTGACGGCATTCCCGCGCATGCGCAGTGGAGGGGTCTCTTCTGCCTCCGCCATGGTGGAGACCGTGGCGAAGGCGGAAGGAAAAGAGTGCCCCCACGGCACAGGCCCGCCCGCGGATCGGTGGGCCCCGATCGCGGGCCAGGCCACCGTGGGGGCACCCCCCAGGGCCAGATCGCCCTGCGCCCCCCCAGGACCTCGGAGCCCGCCCGCGCCGCCTTGTCCCGCCGGTAAGGTAGGTGGTTTGATCTACGCCGGCGGGACAGGCATTTTAGCAGCGGGATCTCGGCCCATCTGGGCCGGAGAATCGCGGGGGGGGGGGGCCCGCCAACCGGCGCGGCGCGATTCCCGCCCCCTCCGAATATCCGGTGGTGGAGAATTCGGCAACCGGCGGGGGCGGGATTCACGCCAGCCCCCGGCGATTCTCCGACCCGGGGGGGGGTCGGAGAATCTCGCCCATGATGGGGGAGGGGTTATGCTTCAGTTGTGCAGAGCCTTAGTCAGGACTCTATGTGGAGCAATGTATTCAGTTCTCGGCACTGAAAATGAGGATGGAGGCCTTGGCCTATGAGTGGTTGTAATGCAGACTCACCAAAATGGTGCCTGGGCTGAAGGGCTTAAATTATATGCTCAGTTGCATAAACTTGGCGAGCAGTTCTTTGAGGTTGGATAGTCTTTTTTTTTAAATTAGAGACCCAATTATTTTTTCCAATTAAGGGGAAATTTTAGCATGGCCAATCCGCCTAGCCTGCACATCTTTGGGTTGTGGGGGTGAAACCCACCAGACACGGGGAGAATGTGCAAGCTCCACACGGACAGTGACCCAGCGCCGGGTTTGTAACCTGGGTCCTCAGTGCCGTAGGCAGCAATGCTAACCACTGTGCCACCAGCAAGTGCTGCCCCTTGAGGTTAGATAGTTGATGTGTGACCTAATTGAAGTGTTTTAAATGGGAAAAGGATTCAACAGAGTTGACACTGACCTGTTCCCTCTGGTGGGGGAATCCAGATCAAGGGGGCGCAATTATCTTAACAGTCGACCTGGGCCATTTCAGAGTGAAAATAGGAAGCTTTTTTTCCACATAAAGGGGTGGTGGAAATCTGGAATTCCCTCCCCAGCAATTGAAATTATTAAGACTGAGTCCAACAGATTTTAATCAGATAAGGATCTGAAGAGTTATGAATCAAAGACTTGTTGAGGTACAAATTAGCCACCATCTGATTGAATGGCTGAGTGTGCCCGAGAGGCGGAATGATGTTACCACATATACTCAGTTCCTTCATGAACAATGTTAAATATGTTCTGAAAATGACAGCACTTTAGGAGGAGCCAATACAGGGTGATACAGATCAGTTACTTCTGCTGAGGTTAAGGGATTGGCAGTCTCTTCAGGATGTAATTGGGGGAAGGAAGAGAGTTGCATACCATCTTAAAAGGAAGTAGAGAAAGAAATGTTGCTTTTCATTTGAGGGAAATCCCAAGACATCCAAGACCTTTTAGTTCTCAATCATACACACACAGTGTACCTCCTCCTTTCTCTTCATTTCACACCCACCTGCATGTTCCCAACGACAATGCCCTAATTGTACTAAGGAATCTGTTCAAACTTTTACAGCAGCTGCCCTGGAAATAAAACGCTGCTATTGGAATCCAGAGGGGAAAAAAATATTCACCGTGTATTTGCCGAGCAATTTGCTTGGAAAGCTGTTGAAATACAAATGAGCTCTTTCCACAGAATATTTGATTGTCAAAGTCCATTAGAATCCACAGTAAATCATTTGAGAAGTTTACCAATTGGACTGGTGTAATCTGTGCGAGGGTTCACGTCCTGAATGAAGTTTACATAACACAGTACACATATCCCTGTGCAGCACCAGTCTCGCGCAACAGCTCATTTAGGTGGGACTCAGGGTTCTGGTATGCTTGGCTTCAACAAAGCTAACGGGTGGAGCTTTTAGAATGAGCACTTCAGTGGTCCAGGTTGTTAATGCACAAGGTCGGTGTACTAACTCCCTTGGCTTAAATTCCTAAAACATTGGCCAAGTTGTGGCAGAATCAAAGACCCCCAGACAAATGTAGCTCCACTATGTTGCCCTGGGGATTAGAAGGCTCTCGTGTAAAGAATGAATTTCACAGCATTACATAAAAATTAAAGCACAGGCATCGACCATTCCTCCCAACTGGTCAATGCTGGTGTTTATGTGCCACATGAGCCCAGTTGCATCCAACTTCACCTAACCCCAAATAAAACACATGTAAAGAAATACATTTAATGAGACTAAATAAAATGTGATGAGTGTGCCAACGTCCTTGTACACACACCCCTGCAAGAAGGACCAAGGGAAAAATTGGGTGGGAACAATAAAGTGAATTAAGACAGAAAAATGATAAAATCTGTTCTTCAGTGGAATGTGTTCTTCTGAGTCTGACTAAGTGGAACTGCTTGTACTCTTCCCATTTTCTCACATTAAATACTAATCGGTATATTGGACCATACATACGTTGGACAGCTGCCTCTAATATTCCCCTGCTTATTTGTCTTCACTCCATGAACATTGTTCTTCCATTTGGAAGTTTTTCTTTCTCCCCTCTGGTGAAGACGTCAACTTCTTGCTCGGATACAAGTCCGTAATAAAATAAATAATAAATAACCTGCATCTACCAGTGGTGGGGGAAGACAGACGGGGGGAGCTGGAAGCACCAATAGACCTGGGAGAAATCATGGAGAGCAGCAGCTTCATGCAGGCGGGGAAGGCACTGGGACCCGACGGGTTCCTGGCGGACTTCTACAAAACATTTGCACCCGTCCTGGCCCCACACCTAAGGGACATGTTCGCGGACTCACTGACAGGGGGCACCCTGCCCCCCATGCAAGCGCAGGCCACAATCTCACTAATACCCAAAAAAGATAAAGATCTGACGGAATATGGATCATACAGACCCATTTCACTGCTGAACGTGGATGCGAAAATACTCGCAAAGGTCCTGGCCAAAAGGCTGGAGGGCTGCGTACCAGAGGTGGTGGCAGAGAACCAAACGGGCTTTGTCAAGGGTAGGCAGCTCACAGCGAACATCAGGCGGCTGCTGAACGTAATAATGACCCCCTCCGGGGAGAGAACACCAGAGGTGATCGTCTCCCTGGGCGCAGAAAAAGTCTTTGACAGAGTCGAATGGAGCTACCTCCTCGAGGTACTGGAACGGTTTGGGCTAGGAGCAGGATTCACCGCCTGGGTGAGGCTCCTGTACAACGCTCCCAAAGCGAGTGTCCGAACTAACACTACCAGCTCTGAATACTTCCAGCTACAGTGAGGAACAAGACCGGGCCGCCCCCTGTCCCCACTCTTGTTCGCGCTAGTGATCGAACCCCTGGCAGGACGCAAGATGCTGGAAGGGAATCCGGAGAGGAGACAGAGAGCAGAGTCTCACTCTATGCAGATGACCTGCTCCTCTATGTCTCGAAGCCACAGGAGGGACTGAAGGCAATACTGCAAATACTGAAAGAGTTTGGAACCTTCTTGGGCTACAAACTTAACCTGGGCAAAAGCGAGACATTCCCAGTAAACCCAAAAGGGGGAGGGACAGAGCTGAAGGGGCTCCCATTCAAAACGGCCCAGAACAGATTCTGTTACCTGGGGATCCAAATAGCCAAGGACTGGACACAGATCCACAAGTGGAACCTGACCAGCCTGGTGGAGGAAGTAAGAAAAGACCTTCAAATGTGGGGATCACTCCCCCTCTCCCTGGCGGGAAGAGTGCAGACGATCAAGGTGAACGTACTGCCAAGGTACCTCTTCCTGTTTAGATCCATCCCGATCTTCATCCCCTAGGCCTTTTTCCAAAACATAGACAGGCTAATCATGGCGTTTGTGTGGGAGGGCAAGAACCCGAGAATTCCCAAACTGACACTGCAAAGAGGGAAAGTCAGAGGGGGCCTGGCTCTACTGAACCTACAGTACTACCACTGGGCAGCAACGGCAGAAAAAGTGAGGGGATGGGTACAAGAACCCGACACTGATTGGGTACAAATGGAGGAGGCATCCTGTAAAGGAAGGACCCTTTGGGCCCTGGCCACAGCAGCACTCCCATCCTCCTCAGCAAGGTATACAACGAGCCCAGTGGTAGCGGCCACGCTGAGAATGTAGACCCAGTTGAGACAGCACTTCGGGATAACCAAAATGTCCCATATGGCCCCCATCTGCGGCAATCACAGACCCAGCCATGCTGGATACCACCTTCAAAAGATGGAGGCAGGACGGGGGCACACTGACGGTCAGGGACTTCTACGTAGGGCACAGACTGGCGACACTGGACGAACTGATGAGGAAGTGGAAACTAGCAAGTGGACAGGAATTGAAACACCTTCAAATAAAGCACTTCCTCCGCAAAGAGACAGTAGGGTACCCCGGGGCCCCAGAAAGCACACTACTGGAGGACCTGATAGGCACAAGCGGCGAGAAGTGGGGGCTATGTAGGAAAATATACAGACAGCTACTGGACAGAATCCGAACACCATTGGACGGGACCAGACAAAAATGGGAGGACGAACAGGGGACATAGGTAGGATGGGGACTCTGGAGCAAAGCACTGAGCAGGGTGAGCTCCACCTCCTCCTGCGCAAGGCTAAGCCTAATGCAGCTCAAAGTGGTGCACAGAGCGCACCTGACCAGAACCCGAATGAGCAGGTTCTTCCCGGAGGTGGAGGATAAATGTGAACGGTGCCAGAGTGGCCCGGCCAACCACACCCACATGTTTTGGGCTGGCCCCAAGCTTGCTGGGTTCTGGACAGCCTTCTCCGAGGCGATGTCCAAGGTTGTCGGGGTGAGGGTGAAGCCATGTCCAATAGTCGCAATCTTTGGGGTATCGGAGCAGCCTGAGCTACACATGGGAAGGGGGCTAACGCTCTTGCTTTCGCTTCCCTAATCGCACGCGGTGGGGGGGGAACCACAAGAGAAGAGGAAGGGTGCTGAAACCAATGGGTGGGGGGGGGGGGGGGGGGGGAGGAAGGGGGGATATCATAGACCGATCCAGAGGGCAGCAAAATGTATGTACAGTTAGTCAAATGAAGGACAAAACAAACATAGACATAGACATAGAACCTACAGTGCAGCCTCTCTGTAAAATAAAGCAAATTAGCGCGGGCAAGAAAAATGTAATGTATATAAGTAACAATTGTTTATAAATATGAGAAAAGCCAATAAAAAGATTTTCAAAATAAATAAATAAATAACCTGCATCACTAACCAGCTGTCTAGCCCACTGAGCTAAACCAACCCTTAAATAATCACCAATTATTTACAGATGAACCTTGACAGTGAGAATTGCCAGGCTACTGGACCAATGTATTGACACTGTGGTCAGTCCCAATCTGTTCTCACCTCAGAGCACAGTAGCACGGTAGCATAGTGGTTAGCACAATTGCTTCACAGCTCCAGGGTCCCAGGTTTGATTCCCAGCTTGGGTCACTGTCTGTGCGGAGTCTGCACGTTTTCCCCGTGTGTGCGTGGGTTTCCTCCAGGTGCTCCGGTTTCCTCCCACAGTCCAAAGATGTGCAGGTTAGGTGGATTGGCCATGATAAATTGCCATTAGTGTCCAAAATTGCCCTTAGTGTTGGGTGGGTTACTGGGTTACGGGGATAGGGTGGGGGTGTGGGCTTGTGTAGGGTGCTCTTTGTAAGGGCCGGTGCAGACTCAATGGGCCGAATGGCCTCCTTCTGCACTGTAAATTCTATGATTCATACACACACTTCACTTTTTCACCAGAATTATTCAGGATAGAAATCCTGAATAACTTTCCCTCTGCTAACCCAGGAATGTTGACACAAATTCCATTGCCCCTCCTGACACCCTGGCTGCGATCGGCAAACTTGGCACTGACTCTGCATTAAAATTGGAACATTCCTGGGCTCCATTCCTGGATAAACCCATGAGCTATCAGTGAAGTCCTAAAGAATGACAATATTATTTCCTTGGGAGTTTTTTTTAATCGTTTACTTACGGATAGGGACAGAGAGGATGTAAATAGATGAATGGGAATGAACCTCCTAAAATGTGTACAGAATTTCTTCCTCACATAACACATTAACAGGCCCCCGAGAGCCAAGACATTGCTAGGCCTGGTTATCAGTAAGGATAGATGCTATTGCATGGAGTGGATGCTGGTTGCCGTGTTAGGGTGTAACAGGTCAGAGCCTGAGCCATGCAGACTTTGATCAGTTCCACGAGAAAACCACTAAAGTTAACCATTGAGTTATTTGTGTGCACCTGACAACTGCTTCTCTGTGGGCTTCAAAAATATGCCGGACTGCTACTGTTTGTGGACCAATGCTAAACGGCATCATGGTGAGGTCTCCCGGGCTTCGGGAGAATCCGGCTTACAGATATTTAAATGGGCATAATGGCTCATTTAAATATGTTCATCTGGATCTCGCCCAGCGAGGGCAAGATCCAGATCGCAACGTCTCGTGAGGTCTCATTAGATCTCATGAGGTGTTCCGGGTCTCGCAAATCTCACGAGAGGCTTCTCATGAGATTTAATGGCCTCATCACATCACCGAGTCAGGCTCAAGGATGCCATTAAATTGCCCAAACCTTTCTTGGGACATTGTCTGCTTCTCTCTAACCAGCTCCTCCACTGCATTACAGTTAGTCAATATGGATATGCTTGAACAATTTGAGGTGATCAGTTTAAACCAGCTGCAAGCTGGTCATGGACGTTTATCTCCCTTAATAACAATGAAGGGTAGGCTGCTTGATTGTCTTTCTTACTGCATCAGTACTCATGCATGTCCAACAATGGCTGTTCCTCAACCAAATGCTGTTTTGAAATTGGATTAATTCCCTAAATGTGCAATTATTTCTTTTGACTAATTTACTTGGTCGTTTATGTGTCTATTTCCATATTCCCCGCTGTTTTCATTTAGCATCCCAATTCCCCAGTAATAGTTATGCATACACACTAACACTCGGCTGCATAATCTAGACTGGCACCCCAGAGCAATTTTGAAGGAGTGCTGAACTATCAAATGTGCTGCTCAAAGTATGAGACATTAAATCACCCAGTGCTTGTTCCAATAGTTCAAGTGAATGTTTGAGAGCCCATGAGTCCATTCATAAAAGTTTTTCGGAGTTTTCCTTCCTCAAAACAGTGGCAACAAAGACAAAAACAAAATAATAGTATTCATCTCATTATTGTTCCAGGAGTTTACTGATGCCGAATGGTTCACATTTGCCGATGGAACAAAAGTCACTATACTCTGAAAGCAATTCATAGTGTGAAGTATGTTGAAAAATTTCAGAAAAATTGAAAAATTAAACAATTGACAGTATTATTTTCTTTACAGCAAATGTAACCATGGCCCCAGATGCCATGGGGAGTAAATGCACAGCATGACATGGTATTGCAACTTGCAGTCCAGCGAAGCCCTGAGTTCAATAGCTGCTCTGTGCTAGGTTAACTGATCCCAGCTGAGGAAACAGTGGGAATATAGGTTTGGGTTGCCTGCAGATTCCTACGGATACGGAGGACGGATAGGGAGGGGGCTACCGTTCACAAGAAAAACTGGAAAAAATAATTCTCACAGGCATTGTCTCCCTCCATCCTTCTTGAAGTGCAATACTTTCAGGTGCTCTCTGGTATCTCACCAAAGTAGTCATACATCATCAATGTGGCTACGCAACAAATGTTAGCAGCTATTCTTCCGCTCGGTACTTCACAGTTAAGCCTGACCCTATCTTCTCCTGAGGTTCATGTGGATATATTTCTGTGATAAAGACATTATACAAATGCATGCTATTGTTGATGCCCACACATGCATTTCCAATCAGAGACACCAGGCATTGGATCGAGATTCTGAATCCACAGTATCCCGACGGTGCAGAAGGAAGTTATTCAGCTCATCAAGCCTGCACTGACTCGCCGAAACAGCACTGTACCTAGGCCCACTTCCCTGCCCCATTCACTTAACCCCGCGCATTGATCATGGCACCTAACCTGCATATCTTTGCACACTAAGTGACAATTTAGCATGGCCAATCCACCTAACCTGTGCACCTTTGGACTGTGGGAGGAAACCTGAGCACCCAGCGGAAACCCACACAGATACTGGGAGAATATGCAAACTCCAGACAGACAGTCACCCAAGGCCGGAATCAAACCTGGGTCCCCGGTGCTGTGAGACAGCAGTGCTAACCACTGTGCCACCTTGGCCCCTATAAGCTTGTCTGATTTTCCTCTTTCCTAGCCAGGGTTACTGAGGTCATTACTGTGGTGCCCTTTTCCCATTATTGCAATGGGATTTGCAAACTCAGTACAGACTGGGGATACAACATTTCATAGAATTTACAGAGCAGAAGGAGGCCACTCGGCCCATCGAGTCTGCACCGGCTCTTGGAAAGAGCACCTTACTTAACCCCACATCTCCACCCTAGTCCCGAACCCTGCAACCCCATCTAACCTAAGGGCAATTTGGCGTGGCCAATCCACCTAACCTGCACATCTTTGGACTGTCGGAGGAAACCGGAGCACCCGGAGAAAACCCACGCAGACACAGGGAGAACGTGCAGACTCCGCACAGACAGTGACCCAAGCGGGAATTGAACATGGAACCCTGGCATTGTGAAGCCATAGTGCTAACCACTATGCTACTGTGCTGCCCAAAAGAAGATATTCAAGCTTCATATGGTTCAGCTTCACATTGGATAATCATACCATACCATCAGGGGAATTAATTTAATTGTATCTTGAATAACTCCAGTGATTTCAGACTCTAACACCTAATTGGTAGATTATTGCAAACATTTCTTTATTTTTGGCCCAATATTTACAAGTCAGGTTTGTGACTTAGAGGGGAACTTGTAGGTGTGCCCATGCCTCTGCTGTCCTTATCCTTCTAGATGGTAGAGGTTGTGGGTTTGGAAGGTGCTGGTGAAGGAACTTTGGCAAATTACTTGGCAGTGCATCTTGTAGATGGTGCACACTGCTGTCACTCTGTGCCACTGGTGGAGAGAGTGAATGTGTAAATTCATGGATGAGGGTCAAGTGGGTTGCTTTGCCCTGCATGGTATCAAGCTTTGTGAACTATCCTCATCCAGGCAAATGGGGAGTTTTTCATCATACTTCTGACTTGTTCCTTGTATAATGTGGTCAGGGTTTGGATGGTCAAGAGGTGAGCTACTCTTTGCAGAATTCCCAGCCTCCGCTCTGTTCTTGTAGCCACAATATTTATATGGCTGGCGCAGTTCAGTTTCTCGGCAATAGTATTTCCCAGGATGTTGAAGGTAGGGGATTAAGCCATGGCAATGCCACAGTCTCATTATCATATTTAAAATTAAATCCAGCCTACTTGGAGCAGGATAGTCACCTGATTAACGTTTGATCTCAGTTGAAGCCCAAAATGGTCAGGTTGGGTTGGGAAACAGATTTCTGAGACGTTAACCCTCCCACCCAACCCAAAGTCGCCCCCCTTGTTCAGGTTAAATTCTCTTTCGCTTTTCAAACTCTGATACTTCCTCTGTCTGGGATACTCCAAATCAGCAATCTCCATCACTTTTATACACCACAGGTACTCTGCCTCCCCCGCTACCACCACTCCCCCTCCCCCCCCCCAACCCCCAACCCTGCCCCCACCTATACACCCTGATTACTGTCCCCCAGTCCCCCTATTGTATACCTTACTGCTTGTTCAGGCACTACACTCCTACATCCAACTTACTATCAAGGAAAGCATACAATACTTGAATCATCGCACTATTGTGCAAATTCACTGATCCCACAGACCCAATTGGGAAACCACACTTAATGGGGAGCGCAGGTCAGAGATTTGGTGCTATAGTTCTTTTACTATCGCTTTAATTCTGTATTGATTGTTATGCATAGGAAGTTCCCAAACTCTTCCTTCTGACCTGGCAATGTTTGTATAATTGATAGCTGCAGGCTGAACACAACAGAAAAGCTGATGAATACAAACCACATGTTTGAAGCTCTGTGATTTTTCCTGCTTTGTAACTACCAGAATTCAACAACAAACACGACATGGGGCTGTTGGTGTAGGAATCATTCACTATGTATCTACCAGAATATTTTAAACGGAGATGCGGATAATAGAAACTGCAATCTGCAAGATGAAAATTTAGAGACTGTATGATTTTGTCCTTCACTATATCCTGATCTCAGTGACTATGGATATTTTGCTATGAAGAAGACACTATACAAATGCATGATGTTGTTGTTGGTGCCCACACATGCATTTTCTGTCAGAGATAACCATCATTGGCCAGGGATTCTGAAGCTGAGAAGGCATTTAAAACAGAAAATGAAAAGATTATGTACAGGGAGTTCAGTTAATGTGAGCCTCTTGTTTAAAATGGACCACAGCTAAAATTAAAGGTGACAGGTAATCTAGGCATCAATTGGGGGAAAAAAATAAACTAATGTGAGAAAAATTACATGCATTCATTAAATTGCATTAACAAGTTAAACAATGTCTGAACGACAATACTAATTAACAGCTTGAAAAAAGAACACTGAAAAATTTAACGCAGGTAAAGGCAAGATAAATATAGAGATTGTTCATAGGAAGATAATAATTTACAATTTGTTTGCAAATTAAATTTTGCAAGGATCGTGAGTTGCTGTGGGAAATGTCATGCCAGAAAGAATGAAGCCCGCTGCGTTTGAGGTCAGTACTGTAACATATATAGAGACCTCAACAATTCCAAAACCAAGTCACCAAAGTCCACAAATTGGAATAAACGTGAATAGAAACAGCATATTGTAGATGAAGCCAATCGCAAATTGGATGAAGATCATGGGCGGGATTCTCCGTGAATCGGCGTGATGGCCCGAACCCAGTGCCAAAAACGGCGCAAATCACTCTGGCGTCAGGCCCCCCGAAACGTCGCAAACTCTCCGGCCGGGAATGGGCTAGCAGCGGTGTGACGCCATTCGTGACGCCGTCACCCATCACGAACGCGTGCGCCGTCAGTGACGCCATGCAGCGTCACTGCACAAAAGACCCCCTCCCCGGAGACCGGCAAAATGGCCGCCTGCCAAGTGAGACCCCCCACTGCCTGCCCCCTTTCCCCCTTCCCCCATATCCCCCTTTCTCCATATCCCCCTTCCTCCATCCCCCATATCCACCCATCCCCCATATCCCCCCTTCCCCCATATCCCCCTTCCCCATATCCCCTCTTCCCCCATATTCCGCATATCTCCCTTCCCCCATATCCCCATATCCCCTTCCCCATATCCCCTTCCCCATATCCCCCCTTCCCCCATATCCCCTTCCCCCATATCCCCTTCCCCATATCCCTCCTTCCCCCATATCCCCCTTCCCCCATATCCCTCCTTCCCCATATCCCCTTCCCCATTCCCCCTCCCCATATCCCCCATATCCCCTTCCCCCATATTCCCCCTTCCCCCATATCCCCCCTTCCCCCATATCCCCCCTTCCCCATATCCCTCCTTCCCCCATATCCCCCTGCCCCATATCCCCCCTTCCCCCATATTCCCCATATCCCCTTCCCCATTCCCCCTCCCCCATATCCCCCATATCCCCTTCCCCCATATTCCCCCTTCCCCCATATCCCCTTCCCCCTATCCCCCTTCCCCCATATCCCCCTTCCCCCATATCCCCCCATATATGGCGGATATGGGGGAAGGGGGATATGGGGAAGGGGGGATATGGTGGAAGGGGGATATGTGGGTAGGAGATATGGGGGAAGTGGGGATATGGAGGATATGGGGGAGGGGGGATATGGTGGAAGGGGGATATGTGGGTAGGGGTTATGGGGGAAGCGGGGATATGGCGGAAGGGGATAAGGGGGCTATGGGGGAAGGGGTATATGGAGGAAGGGGGATATGGGGGAGGGGTGTTATGGGGGAGGGGGGATTTGGGGGGAGGGGGATATGGGGGAAGTGGGGACAGACCCGGCCCATCAGGCATATGACGCCCCCAGGATGTTCCAGGGCGGCAACGAGCCTGGGACAGACCCGGAGCACCAGGCGGAAGCAGCCCACATCTAGTGTGAGTACGGTAATGACAGGGGGCCACACCCAGCGACGAGGAGGGCAGCCCCCACAGCAACAGGCCCCCATCGCAGCCGACCCAGGACACTGACGCACAAGACACTGACGTACACGACACCCACACACAGGGGACGGATGGACAGGAATCACCACTTCAGGGGACCCCGGACTTCGGGTCGGATGAGGAGCACGACATTACAACACTGCTATCTCCTACACCCGCCACCATCGCAGAGACACTCACCTCGGTTGGGCACTTTAGCAATGTGGCATCTGGGACACTAACTGGTGCGCACAACACAACCGTCCCGGTACAGCAGGTGGAGGCAGGAGCAGCCGAGGAGCCGGGCGGTTGGAGGGCAGCCAGGGGCAGGCAACCATCTGCTGCCCAGACGGGTCCCGGGTTCCTGGAGTTACCACACCCACCCATAGACCCGATGCAGGCACGGACCAAGGGACGACCAAAGGGGGTGACGGCCGGCTTGCGGCAGCTGCAGACGAAGGTGGAGGAGTCCACCCACCTGCAGGAGCAGGTAGTGGTGCCGGTCATGCGTGCCACCCAGGCTGACACCGCACGGGTGGCGTCCGTGGTGGAGGCAATGGGTGCGACGGTGTCAGACATGGGTCGCAGTATGCAAGGTGTGGGGCTTTCCGTGCAGGCGGTGTCCTGAGCCCAGGACATGGCTGCCCTCTCACAGGCAGCCTTGAGCCAGAGCCAGCAGCAGATCGCAGAGGCGCTCAACGCCATGGCCCAGTCTCTGCAGGCCATCGCTGAGGGAATCGGCACATTACTGGTGCTGGCCGGCATCGCCCAGACACAGACAGGGATGGCCAATTCCCTGAGCTCCATGGCTGCAAACTTGCAGACCCTTGTTGATACCAGGGTGGGCCTCCAGGACTGGCACGCCAGGTATCGGGGGGGCGTTGGATGCTCGGTCCGTTCGCATCCCCGACCAATGTAGAGGACTGGGGGCCATTGGGCACCCCGAGGGAGGAGGAGGTGCTGGGGCCCGTGCCGGGTCCCCCTGTAGGGGAGGTCCTGGAACACAGCAACACCTCGGACTCTCCCCCCCCCCCCGGCGGCGCGCACCGTCACCAAACCTCCCCCTCTCTTTCCCCGCACGCACCCTCTCCATCACTCGCCCTCCCCCCAGCATGCACCCTCTCCATCACGCACTCCCCCGAACCCTCCTCAATGCAGACTCGGCCCATCGAGTCTGCACCGGCCCTTGGAAAGATCACCATACTTAAGCCCACGCCCCCATCCTAACCTTGTAACCCCACCTAATCTTTTGGACACAAAGGGACAATTTAGCATGGCCAATCCACCTAACCTGTGCATCTTTTGGCAGTGGGAGGAAAGAGAGCACCCGGGGGAAACCCACACAGACATGGGGAGAAAGTGCAAACCCCACACAGTCACCCGAGGCCGGATTTGATCTTTGGTCCCTGGAGCTGTGAGGCATCACTGCTAACCACAGTACCACCGTGCTGTCGAAGTCTTCTGCACTGTAGGGATGTTCTTGTTGTGGAGGGAGTGCAGCGAAGGTTTACAAGGCTGATTCCGATGATGGCAGGGCTATCATATGAGGAGAGACTAAATCAGTTCGGATTATATATATATATTTAAATTTAGAGTATCCAATTGGGTTTTTTTTCCAATTAAGGGGCAATTTAGCGTGGCCAATCCATCTAACCTGCACATCTTTGGGTTGTGTGGGTGAAACCCACGCAGACACGGGGAGAATGTGCAAACTCCACACGGACAGTGAGCCAGGGCCAGGATTCGAACCCGGGTCCTCAACGCCGTAGTCCCACTGCTAACCACTGCACCACATGCCGCCCTAGTTAGGATTATATTCATTGGAGTTGAGAAGAGTGAGAAGGGATCGCATAGAAACGTAAATATTTCTAACGTTTCAGACAGGATGGATCAGAAAGAATGTTCGTTGTGATGGGGGAGTCCAGAACTAGGGGTCATAGTTCGAGGATAAGGGATAAACATTTTCAGACTGAGGTGAGGAGAGATTTCTTCACCCAGCGGGCAATGGATTTGTGAAATTCGCCGCCACAGAAAGTAGTTGAGTTCAAAACGTTGTGTAATTTAAAGAAGGTATTAGACATTACTCTTGGGGCTAAAGGGATCAAGGGATATGGGGGGTAGGCGGGATCAGGGTATTGAACTTGATGATAAGCCATGGTCTTAATGAATAGCGGAGCAGGCTTGAAGGGCCGAATGGCCTCCTCCTGCTTCTATTTTCTATATTTCTATGCAATAAATATGAGACTGCTTGATGATCGAAGTAGCAGAGAAAATCAGGCGTCCAACACTTCACTGTCATGTTCAACAAAACAGAAAGAAAGCCTTGAAAATGAAAATGAAAATCGCTTATTGTCACAAGTTGGCTTCAAATGAAGTTACTGTGAAAAGCCCCCTAGTCGCCACATTCCGGCGCCTGTTCGGGGAGGCTGGTACAGGAATTGAACCGTGCTGTTGGCCTGCCTTGGTCTGCTTTAAAAGCCAGCTCTTTAGCCCTGTGCTAAACCAGCCCCTTTGGGCAAAAAACCCCAGTCAATATTAAGAATTGCAACAAAGCCAGCAATGAGAGCATGAATCCAATTTGATGTAGACCTATTCACGGTATTAGGGTCATGCAGCTGTGACAGTGAATCGCAAGAAGATTATATCGATGGAGAGTTCATTAATGGTCACATAACGGCCAAGTACCAGGATATTTTTTGAAGGACTGTCGAGGCAAGAAAACAGCCTGCAAATTAAAATTAAACCCAAGATCGCCCCTGCTAGAGAACTGCCAGCCAGATAACTGCAAAGGAACTTGTTAAGAAACACCTTAATAAGCTTGTTGATACGAAAGTTCTAGCACCAGTTAGTACCTCAACTTATTGGTTCCCTTCAGTGGTGGTGATAGTAAAAAGGAAATGGTAAATATCCTTGTGATTGATCCAAAACTATAAAGCACTCACATATAATCGTACCCACGACCACAGCTTCCAAAGTCAGATCGGCCCTCCTGAAAGTGAACACTCGGAAGGCAACGGGTCCGGACAAGGTCCCTGGTTGAGCACTCAGAAAATGTGCGGACCAGCTGCAGGTGTGTTCTTGGGCATCTTTAACCTGTCCCTACTCCGCTCCGAGGTCCCCACCCACTTCAAGAAGACCAGCATCATACCGGTGCCAAAGAAGAACTAGGCTACGTGCCTCAATGACTGCCGTCCGGTGGCCCTGACATCGATTGTAATGAAGTTCTTCGAGACGATGGCCATGAGGCACATCGACTCCATACTCCCAGAATGCATAGATTCACTGCAATTTGCATACTGCCACAGTCAGTCCACAGCAGACGCCATCTCACTGGCCCTGCACTCATCCCTGGAGCATCTTGACAAGGACTCCTACATCAGACTCCTATTTATTGACTACAGCTCTGCCTTCAACACCATAATTCCAGCCAGACTCATATCAAAGCTCCAAAACCTAGGACTTGGCTCCTCACTCTGCAACTGGATCCTCGACTTTCTGACCCATAGACCACAATCAGTAAGAATAAACAACAGCCCCCTACTATATTCCCGATACACATACAACTGCGTGGCAAAATCTGGCTCCAAATCTACAAGTTTGCTTACCATCATAGTGGGGTGGGCATCGAACAACAACGTGTCAGAATATAGGAGGGAGATAGAGAACCTAGTGGAACGGTGTAACTACAATTTCTCCCTCAATGCCAGCAAAATTAAAGAGTAGGTCATTGACTTCAGGAAGCAAAGTACTGTACACATCCCTGTCTCCATCATTGGAGCCGAGGTGGAGATGGTTGATAGCTTCAAATTCCTAGGTGTGCACATCACCAAAAATCTGTCCTGGTCCACCCACGTCGACGCTACGACCAAGAAAGTACAACAGCGCCTATACTTCCTCAGGAATTCGGCATGTCCACATTGACTCTGACCAACTTTTAAAGGTGCACCATAGAAAACATCCTATCTGGCTGCATCACAGCCTGATATGGCAACTGCTCGGCCCAGGACCACAAGAAAAGAAACTTCAGAGAGTCGTGAGCACAGCCCAGTCCATCACACAAACCTGCCTCCCATCCATTGACTCCATCTACACCTCCCGCAGCTTTGGGAAAGCAGGCAGCATAATCAAAGACCCATCCCACCCGCCTTACTCACTCTTCCAACCTCTTCCGTAGGGCAGGAGGTACAGAAGTCTTTGAACACGCACAAACAAATTCAAAAACAGCTTCTTCCCCACTGTTACTAGACTCCTAAACGACCCTCTTATGGACTGACCTGATTAATACTACACTCCTGTATGCTTCACCTGATGCCGGTGTCTATGTATTTACATTGTGTACCTTGTGTTGCCCTTTTACGTATTTTCTTTTCTTGTACTAAGTGATCTGTTTGAGCTGCACGCAGAAAAGTACTTTTCACCGTACCTCGGTCCACGTGACAAAAAACAAATCCAAATCCAAATAATCATTATCCATTTGGGACCACAAACAATCTTCTGTCTGAAATAAAGAAAATGGAACTACTCCTAAAAAAGCAACATTTTACGGATGTTGGCAATCTGCAATAGAAACTGGAAATGTTAGAAACACTCTGGTCAGGCAGCAGTAGTGGAGAGGGAGAAACGGAGTTACTGTTTTGGACCAATGACTTTTTGAAAGGACATTGAAATTTTCCCAGCTCTGTGGACATGGAACTGGAGGCGGAGCTGGGGAGAAGGGGAGGAGTTGCATTGGAACAGCTCCCTGACACACGTCCCAGAGGAAGGCTAGGAATCAGGTCTGCTTCCTACTCCACAGAGATGGGCAGCTACAGGGATGGTGCAGGAGGGAGGGTTTCAGATTTCAGATTTCTGGATAATTGGGGCTCATTCTTGGGTCAGTGGGACCTCTACAAACGGGATGGTCTACACCTGGACCAGAGGGGTACCAATATCCTGGGGGGGAAATTTGCTAATGCCCTTCGGGAGGGTTTAAACTAGTTCAGCAGGGGCTTGGGAACCTGAATTGTAGCTCCAGCATATAGGAGGTTGAGAGTAATGAGGTCATGAGTAAGGTTTCAAAGTTGCAGGAGTGTACCGGAAGGCAGGAAGGTAGTTTAAAGTGTGTCTTCTTCAATGCCTGGAGCATCCGGAATAAGGTGTGTGAACTTGCGGCATGGGTTGGTACCTGGGACTTCGATGTTGTGGCCATTTCGGAGACATGGATAGAGCAGGGACAGGAATGGTTGTTGCAGGTGCCGGGGTTTAGATATTTCAGTAAGCTTAGGGAAGGTGGTAAAAGAAGGGGAGGGGTGGCATTGTTAGTCAAGGACAGTATTACGGTGGCAGAAAGGACGTTTGGTGAGGACTCGTCTACTGAGGTAGTATGGGCTGAGGTTAGAAACAGGAAAGGAGAGGTCACCCTGTTAGGGGTTTTCTATAGGCCTCCGAAAAGTTCCAGAAATGTAGAGGAAAGGATTGCAAAGATGATTCTGGATAGGAGCGAAAGCAACAGGGTAGTTGTTATGGGGGACTTTAACTTTCCAAATATTGACTGGAAACGCTATAGTTCGAGTACTTTAGATGGGTCCGTTTTTGTCCAATGTGTGCAGGAGGGTTTCCTGACACAGTATGTAGATAGGCCAATGAGAGGCGAGGCCATATTGGATTTGGTACTGGGTAATGAACCAGGACAGGTATTAGATTTGGAGGTACTTTGGAGCACTTTGGTGATAGTGACCACAATTCGATTACGTTTACTTTAGTGATGGAAAGGGATAGGTATGTGCCGCAGGGCAAGAGTTATATCTGGGGGAAAGGCAATTATGATGCGATGAGGCATGACTTAGGATGCATCGGATGGAGAGGAAAACTGCAGGGGATGGGCACAATGAAAATGTGGAGCTTGTTCAAGGAACAGTTACTGCGTGTCCTTGATAAGTATGTACCTGTCAGGCAGGGAGGAAGTGGTCGAGCAAGGAAACCATGGTTTACTAAAGCAGTCGAAACACTTGTCAAGAAGGAGAAGGAGGCTTATGTAAAGATGAGACATGAAGGTTCAGTTTGGGCGCTCGAGAGTTACACGTTAGCTAGGAAGGACCTAAAGGGAGAGCTAAGAAGAGCCAAGAGGGGACATGAGAAGTCTTTGGCAGGTAGGATCAAGGATAACCCTAAAGCTTTCTATAGATATGTCAGGAATAAAAGAATGACTAGGGTAAGTGTAGGGTCAGTCAAGGACAGTAATGGGAAATTGTGCTTGGAGTCCGAGGAGATAGGAGAGGTGCTGAATGAATATTTTTCATCAGTATTCACACAGGAAAAAGACAATGTTGTTGAGGAGAATACTGAGATTCAGGCTACTAGACGAGAAGGGCTTGAGGTTCATAAGGAGGAGGTGTTAGCAATTCTGGAAAGTGTGAAAATAGATAAGTCCCCTGGGCCGGATGGGATTTATCCTAGGATTCTCTGCGAAGCTAGGGAGGAGATTGCTGAGACTTTGGCTTTGATCTTTAAGTCATCTTTGTCTACAGGAATAGTGCCAGAAGACTGGAGGATAGCAAATGTTGTCCCCTTGTTCAAGAAGGGGAGTAGCGACAACCCCGGTAACTATAGACCAGTGAGCCTTACTTCTGTTGTGGGCAAAATCTTGGAAAGGTTTGTAAGAGATACGGTGTATAATCATCAGGAAAGGAATAATTTGATTAGAGATAGTCAACACGGTTTTGTGAAGGGTAGGTCGTGCTTCACAAACCTTATTGAGTTCTTTGAGAAGGTGACCAAACAGGTGGATGAGGGTAAAGCAGTTGATGTGGTGTATATGGATTTCAGTAAAGCGTTTGATAAGGTTCCCCATGGTAGGCTACTGCAGAAAATATGGAGGCATGGGATTTAGGGTGATTTAGCAGTTTGGATCAGAAATTGGCTAGCTGGAAGAAGACAAAGGGTGGTGGTTGATGGGAAATGTCCAGACTGGAGTCCAGTTACTAGTGGTGTACCACAAGGATCTGTTTTGGGGCCACTGCTGTTTGTCATTTTTATAAATGACCTGGAGGAGGGCTTAGAAGGATGGGTGAGTAAATTTGCAGATGACACTAAAGTCGGTGGAGTTGTGGACAGTGCGGAAGGATGTTATTAGTTACAGTTAGATAAGCTGCAGCGCTGGGCTGAGAGGTGGCAAATGGAGTTTAATGCAGAAAAGTGTGAGGTGATTCATTTTGGAAGGAATAACAGGAAGACAGTACTGGGCTAATGGTAAGATTCTTGGCAGTGTGGATGAGCAGAGAGATCTCGATGTCCATGTACATAGATCCCTGAAAGTTGCCACCCAGGTTGAGAGGGTTGTTAAGAAGGCGTACGGTGTGTTAGCTTTTATTGGTAGAGGGATTGAGTTTCGGAGCCATGAGGTCATGTTGCAGCTGTACAAAACCCTGGTGCTGCCGCATTTGGAGTATTGCGTGCAATTCTGGTCGCCGCATTATAGGAAGGATGTGGAAGCATTGGAAAGGATGCAGAGGAGATTTATCAGAATGTTGCCTGGTATGGAGGGAAGATCTTATGAGCAAAGGCTGAGGGACTTGAGGCTGTTTTTGTTAGAGAGAAGAAGGTTAAGAGGTGACTTAATTGAGGCATACAAGATGATCAGAGGATTGGATAGGGTGGACAGTGAGAGCCTTTTTCCTCGGATGGTGATGTCCAGCATGAGGGGACATAGCTTTAAATTGAGGGGAGATAGATATAAGACAGATGTCAGAGGTAGGTTCTTTACTCAGAGAGTAGTAAGGGCGTGGAATGCCCTGCCTACAACAGTAGTGGACTCGCCAACACTGAGGGCATTCAAATGGTCATTGGATAGACATATGTACGATAAGGGAATAGTGTATTTCCTTACCTTAGAGTGGTTTCACAGGTCGGCGCAACATCGAGGGCCGAAGGGCCTGTACTGCGCTGTAATGTCCTATGTTCTAAATCAAGCAGTTAGGTCCGCTCAACAGCATTGGTATTTTCACACCATTGAAGCGATTTCCCATGGAGGTGGTTGGCTCAATCGAAATGGCTTCCCTGCAGTAGGCCTGATGACCATCCAATCCAGGGGCTCCAGTGACTTAGCCGCAGGGTTGAAAGGATGCAACTGCGCCCGTCACTACTCCTATGGAGGAATTTTCCCCTCCGTCCCAATGGCTCTATCAGCTTTGGACATCTTTATTTGGCGATTTCAATGCAGGCAACTGAGAGTGCCTTCATTTTTAAAGAATTATAAATTTAGAGTACCCAATTCATTTTTTTTCCATTTAAAGGGCAATTTTGTGTGGCCAATCCACCTACACTGCTCATCTTAGGGTTGTGGGGGTGAGACCCACGCAGACATGGGGAGAATGTGCAAAATCCACACGGACAGTGACCTGGGTCAGGATTGAACCCGTATCCTCGGCACGGTGAGGCAGCAGTGCTAACTACTATGTCACCGTGCCACCGAGAATGTCTTTATGTTGAGGTGCTCTCGCACTCACCCTCCTGCCTCAACAGTGCCCACCTCCCCAAGTGGGAGTGCCAGCCTGACACAGCTGTGACTCCTCTAATTGGGCCTCCAGGGTCAGGAACATGTCCATCCTCCTTTACACGATGGCAAAGGTGGATATCGAAAGCAGCTTCCAGGGAGGTTGTGCCACATCAGGCATGTTGAAACATGGGCGGGCTCACTGGCTCGGTGTCATACTTTATTTTGTAAAGCATTTGTGAAGCATCCTGGGACGTTCTATTATGTCAAAGGTGCTATATTAATTATTTTAAAATAAATTTAGAGCTCCCAATTATTTTTTTTCCAATTAAGGGCCAATTTTGTGTGGCCAATCCACCTAACCTGCACACCTTTGGGTTGCAGGGGTGATACCCATGCAGACACGGGGAGAATGGGCAAACTCCACATGGACAGTGACCCAGAGCTGGGATCGAACCCGGGTCGTTAGCTTCGTAGGCAGCAGTGCTAACCATTGCACCACCGTGCTGCCCGGCGCTATATAAATTGAAGTCATTGCTGTTATTGGCACCTCCATGTGGGCCAGGCATCAGGGTCCTAGTATCAGCCGTAAATGTCAGCCCATTAACTTTCTCACTTCACAGATCCTATTTAACTTGCTGAATATTTCCAGCATTTTTCTGTTTTCATATTTGAAATTACGTATAGTTGTTCCTGCAAAGAAAGCATGTTAATTGAAAGGCAAGTTTTTTGACTTGTTTTACAACGCCACTTGATAGGATACAGGTGGCTCTGCATCTCTTTTGGAATCTCTCCAGTTCGTCAGGAACTTCAGAGGAGACATAATGGGTCATTGGGAAATCTGGAAGGAGGCAGATGCTATTTTAATATGCATGCAACTAATAATGACTGTGATAAGACGGGCAGCACGGTGGCGCAGTGGTTAGCACTGCAGCCTCATGGCGCCGAGATCCCAGGTTCGATCCAGGCTCTGGGTCACTGTCTGTGTGGAGTTTGCACATTCTCCCCGTGTTTGCGTGGATTTCGCCCACACAACACAAAAGATGTGCAGGGTAGGTGGATTGGCCACATTAAATTGCCCCTTAATTGGAAAAAATGAATTGGGTACTCTAAATTTATTTTAAAAAACATGACTGATAAGAATTTGGAATCAATGCTGCAGCATCGCCAACATAGTAGTTTAAGACTGAGCAAAGATTAAATAAAATCCAAGGAAGGAGAAGTGTCATGTTTGAGCAAAACTCTCAGTAGGTGGACTAAAAGCAGATCCTTGCTCAATTTAAAGCAGTACTTAATTGATAAACAAGATGTCCAGAGCATTAATAGAATGACGTACTAGCTGCAAGATTACTAGAGATAATTGATCATCTTCAGGACCTACTGATGAAATAAATTTAAGATGCATGGGTTGTGAACATCTAGCTGAAGTCAGGAAGATCGTCTTTCAAGCAGCAGTGCTGAAGTTCTTTGATGTCAACAAGAAGATACATCGACGGTGCAACACATCTGAGTGAGGGCTGGGGGCATGTTTCATGCGAGGTTAACCTGTAACTTATGCTCGAGATCTCGAAGCAAAGCAGAGATAAGCCATGCTCAGATCAAAAACTATGGTGTGAATGTTTGAACGGCAAGTCTTTGGAAATGAAATCACCATGAAAAGTGGTCACAAAACACTCAAAGCTGTTTGGGAATTAGTGTACCGAAAAGGCTTTTAAGAATGATGTTCTGTCAATCAATCCAAGTTCAAAAGCAAGAGGGAGATCAAACTGTTCATATGCTGTTTAATTTGCCCCTAGCTGAGGAGAGAATGACTGAACCTGAGCACACTGCTGGAATAGGTGATCCGGAATTATTAGGAGTGAGAATTAACAAAAGTTGACCTGACGTATGACAAATGCTACCATAAGATTACCCAGGCAGCAACTGTGGAGAGAGAAACTATCTTAATGGAGGTTGTGGTAGGTGGGTGAGGGGGAGTGATGGTGGTGGGAGGGGCACGTAAAATACAACAGGTAGCTAACCCACCGCCTTACCCCCAGCCCCCCCACCCCGATCAATTTCCCATGTTATAATAGGTGGGCGGGCACCATAATTGGCAGCCTTCCCACCAGTTTTAAATAAATATTTAATGACCAATTGAGTTTTTTAAGAAGTTAATTGGCCCAAATAGTAAGCTGACCATGCCATAAAACAGTTATGATGTGGAGATGCTGGCGTTGGACTGGGGTGAGCACAGTAAGAAGGCTTACAGCACCAGGTTAAAGTCCAACAGGTTTGTTTCAAACGCTAGCTTTCGGAGCACAGCTGCTTCCTCAGGTGAATCCTCACCTGAGGAAGGAGCAGTGCTCCGAAAGCTAGTGATTTGAAACAAACCTGTTGGACTTTAACCTGGTGTTGTAAGACATAAAACAGTTAGTGTGAACAGGTGATTGAAATTCAGAATTCAGAAATGGCGGAGGGGGGGGTTTGCAGCTTTTAGTGGGGGGGGGCGGTTGGTACACTCTGCGCTTCAGGGGCAACTCCCAAGATGTTTCACCCCTCTGTTTCATCTCTCCATTTCGCCTGAAAACCTGTCCCACTCCCCTCCCTTGGCTCCCAATCCTTTCCCACACTAAAACTCTGGGACTTAACCTTAGTCCAGGCGGCATCGGTTTTCTCCCTGGTCCTCCTTGTTTCAAATAAATTTAGAGTACCCAATTATTTTTTTTCCAATTAAGAGGCAATTTAGCATGGTCAGTCCACCTAACCTGCACATCTTTGGATTGTGGGGGTGAAACCCACGCAAACACGGGGAGATTGCGCAAACTCCACATGGACAGTGACCCGGAGCCTGGATTAAACCCAGGTCCTCAGGGCCATGAGGCAGCAGTACTTAGAACACCCACTACTGAGCGCTGGTAGGACTGCTGGAGCTGCTGACCAATTAGAGGGCAAGTCTTTCTCCCAATCCTCACCTCCTCAAGCTCACCCACCGTGTTATTGCTGTAAAACAAAACCTCTAACCTTTCAACACCTCTCATCAGAAGTGAAGGTTAAAAACAGCCTTCACCTCACAGACAATGCATTTAGGGACTATGATAACGTGATGACTGCGTGGCACTCTGTGTACAGACTACCCTTCACCTTCTGCGACCTGGAGTTGAATCCAGCTCAACTGCCAGGGTTAAAGCCTTCACCCCGAATTGCATATTTCAGGTGTGAACAGCATGGCACAAGTTCGGGGTCAACTATACGTTCACCAACTCAACCAGCAGTTACAATCACAGACGCAGTAACACAAGAGGAACTACATAACTTAAACCACAACAGAATAAAAATGACAGCGACAAGGGACCAATAGAGCATACCATTTATCAGTGGGATATCTTAAACCAGAGTGCCATCGCTCGATGAAAATGCTAACATATTGACTTATTTATTGCCACTGAAAAGATTTAAAAGCATAGCCAATGCCAGAAGTTTGTTTTTTTGCTGAAAAAATTGCCCTACTTGCCTCATTCAAAGAACAAAGAACAAAGAAAAGTACATGATGTGGAGATGCCGGCGTTGGACTGGGGTGAGCACAGTAAGAAGTTTTACAACACCATGTTAAAGTCCAACAGGTTTGTTTTGATGTCACTAGCTTTCGGAGCGCTGCTCCTTCCTCAGGTGAATGAAGAGGTCTGTTCCAGAAACATATATATAGACAGATTCAAAGATGCCAGACAATGCTTGGAATGTGAGCATTAGCAGGTGATTAAACCTTTACAGATCCAGAGATGGGGTAACGCCAGGTTAAAGAGGTGTAAATTGTGTCAAGCCAGGACAGTTGGTAGGATTTCGCAGGCCAGATGGTGGGGGATGAATGTAATGCGACATGAATCCCAGGTCCCGGTTGAGGCCGCACTCATGTGTGCGGAACTTGGCTATAAGCTTCTGCTCGGCGATTCTGCGTTGTCGCGCCCTGAAGGCCGCCTTGGAGAACGCTTACCCGGAGATCAGAGGCTGAATGCCCTTGACTGCTGAAGTGTTCCCCGACTGGAAGGGAACATTCCTGCCTGGTGATTGTCGCACGATGTCCGTTCATTCGTTGTCGCAGCGTCTGCATGGTCTCGCCAATGTACCACGCTTCGGGACATCCTTTCCTGCAGTGTATGAGGTAGACAACGTTGGCCGAGTCGCACGAGTATGTACCGCGTACCTGGTGGGTGGTGTTCTCACGTGTAATGGAGGTATCCATGTTGATGATCTGGCACGTCTTGCAGAGATTGCCATGGCAGGGTTGTGTGGTGTCGTGGTCACTGTTCTGAAAGTTGAGTAGTTTGCTGCAAAAAATGGTTTGTTTGAGGTTGCGCGGTTGTTTGAAGGCAAGTAGTGGGGGTGTGGGGATGACCTTGGCAAGATGTTCATCTTCATCGATAACGTGTTGAAGGCTGTGAAGAAGATGTCGTAGTTTCTCCGCTCCGGGAAAGTACTGGACGACGAAGGGTATTCTGTCGGTTGTGTCCCATGTTTGTCTTCTGAGGAGGTCGGTGCGTTTTTTTGCTGTGGCGCGTTGGAACTGTCGATCGATGAGTCGAGCGCCATATCCTGTTCGTACAAGGGCATCTTTCAACGTCTGTTACGCTCCTCCTCGTCTGAGCAGATCCTGTGTATACGGAGAGCTTGTCCATAGGGGATGGCTTCTTTAATGTGTTTAGGATGGAAGCTGGAGAAGTGGAGCATCGTGAGGTTATCCGTGGGTTTGCGGTAAAGCGAAGTGCTGAGGTGACCGTCCTTGATGGAGACGAGTGTGTCCAAGAATGCAATTGATTTTGGAGAGTAGTCCATGGTTGGATGGAACTTATTGATGCCATCGTGTAGTCATTTCAGTGATTCTTCGCCATGGGTCCAAAGGAAAAAAATGTCATCGATGTATCTGGTGTATAACGTCGGTTGAAGGTCCTGTGCAGTGAGTAGGTCTTGTTCAAACTTGTGCATGAAGATGTTGGCGTATTGGGGTGCGAATTTGGTCCCCATGGCTGTTCCGTGTGTCTGGATGAAGAACTTGTTGTCGAAGGTGAAGACATTGACAGGAACAGGCCCTTCGGCCCTCCAAGCCTGCGCTGACCATGCTGCCCATCTAAACTAAAATCTTCTACACTTCTGGGGTCCATATCCCTCTATTCCCATCCTATTCATGTATTTGTCAAGATGCCCCTTAAACATCACTACCGTCCATGCTTCCACCACCTCCTCCAGCAGCGAGTTTGCATGGCAGTGTGGACGCTACTTTCCTTGTCGCACTGGCTGCCTCGGTACTTGATGGTGAATGGTCAAAGAATCACAGAATTGTTACGGCACAGAAGGAGGTGATGGCTGGAAATGTAAATATGAATAAAAAAGCGCCTTAAAGACATTCCAAGGAAAATACTTTCGTGCAGGCCAGTGCTGCACTGTTTCACACTATCATTACATCCCATATTCCTAACGTGCTGGGGTTTAGCACCGCTTATGAAGTAAAAACGTTTTAAAAATCTTCCAGCTTTGGTGAGAGGGCCTCCAGTCTGACCTGAAGCTCTGTTTCACTTGTCAGGTGTGCTGCCTAATCTGCTGAGATTGCATCTCCAGCACTTTTCTGTTTTTATTTCACTTTTCCATCATTTCACAGTCATTTGCTTTCCTTTTGCAGTTTTTATATTGGATTCCATGAACAGTGAGCAGTCTCCCAGCATTCCTGCTGGTAACGCCTTAAAAATCGATTTACAAAACACATTAAATGCCAGAAGCAGCCAAAGAGTTAACAGCAGGTTAGCAGATAACCTTAAAACTAAGGCTGATTCAGACCTTCTTTTCAGCTGCAAAGCCAATTGTAAACTCTGTTGTAAGTATCAGTTTACAGATAATTAAGTTCCTGCTGAATTACAATAACCAGCACTCATCATATATACTTTCAAACAACTAACAATTAACACCTCGATTTAATTGGTATGTATGGAAATATGCTCTTAAGGGACAAAAAGGGTTGTGAATGGCGCCTCTTTTTGTCACATTGGGAGCACAGTTGAACTAACTGTTCATTTCTCTGACAAAAACTGCAACTATCAGGGATTATCTTTTGTTGGCTTGCTATTGTGAGTGGATGGTTCCTCCATTTAATTGGATGGCTGGGAGTAGTACAGTCATAGAATCATGCAGCTCAGAAGAACGTTTGACCCATTGTACTCATACTAGCTCTTTGAACAGGTAATCTAATTAGTCCCATTTGCTTTCCCCATATCTTGGAATTTTATTTTGGCATTCCAGGATGTATCCAATGCCTTTTTGAAAATTACTGTTCAATCCTTTTCCACCAAATTTTCAGACTGTACATTCCATTTCATAACAGCTCACTACATGAAAACACGTTTCCTCACCTCTCCTCTGGTTCTTTCACCAAATACCTTCAATCTGTGTCCTCTGGTTACCAACTCATTTGAGAGTGGAAACAATTTTCCCCTAAGGGCTCAGCAATGGCTTGGTTGGTAGCACTATTGTCTCTATGTTAGTTGGCAGTGAGATCAAGTCACACCCAAAAGCAGATGCCTTTCTACACTGATACTCCAGTGCAGTATTGGGAAAGTGCTGCGTGGTTGAAGATGCATTCTTTCAGGTGAAGTGTTAAACTAAGATTCTGCCTGCCCTCGCAGGTGGATGTAAAAATGCTCCAGGGCACTATTTTGAATAAAAGCAAGGGAGTTCGCCCCAGGGCCATAGTCAATATTTAACCCACAAAGAACATCACTAAAACATTGCCATTTGTGGGAGCTTGCTGTGTGCAAGTAGGCTGCCACCTTTCCTACATTACAACATTGCCCACAGTTCAGAAACATGCCATCGGCTATAAAGTGCTTTGGAATGTCCTGAGATTCTGAAAAGCACTATCTGATTCTTTTATGTTCCCCATATTTAATCTCCTCTTAACCTACTCTGCTGCAAGTGGAACAATCCAAGGTGCTCCTCTCGCTCCGTGTAATTGAAGTCCAGATCGCCCCTGGTACCATCCCAGTAAATCTCTTCTCCACCTACTCCAATAACTTTTTTTTAAATTTAGAGTATCCAATTCGTGTTTTCCAATTAAGGAGCAATTTATCGAGGCCAATCCACTTACCCTGCACATCTTTGGGTTCTGGGGGCGAAACCCACGCAAACACGGGGAGAATGTGCAAACTCCACACGGACAGTGACCCAGAGCCGGGATCGAACCTGATACCTCAGCGCCATGAGGCAGCAGTGCTAACCACTGCGTCGCCGTGCTGCCTGCCTTGTCCTCATTTCTAAATTGAGTGCCCAGAATTAGATGCATTACTCCAGCTGAGGCCCGAAGAGTGATTTAGAAAGTTTTCACATAATTCATACTAGTGCCTTTACTCGTTACTATTAGAACATACAGCCAAGCTGTTACTTTCTCCTTTTGTAATTTACTTTTCTTTAGGGCAGGATTTCCCCAACCTTTCCAGCTATGGGACCCTTTTAACTTCTCATGAGTACTGAAGGAGCCCCTGAGTGACATTTTTATTGTGTTGAAGAGCCAAACCACAAAACAATGATTGTTTTTGCTCAATGGGTACAAACATACAAAAACCTAATTTATAGAAGCCTTGTCTTTTTCTTACATCACAGAATCATAGAATTCCTACAGTGCAGAAGGAGGACATTCGGCCCATCGAGTCTGCACTGACCCTCCGAAAGAGCACCCCACCTAGGCCCACATTGACTGGCCAGCGTAACCCCATTGACTGACCGGCGTAACGGAGAATCCCGCCGGCCAGTCGGGGCAGAAATATGGCACTGCGGGGCGGAGAATCCCACCCGTGGAGTCCCTAAAATGGATCCTTTGGCGAAAATATGGTTGCAGGTTTTGTCCTTTGTGGTGAGAGGCTAAAATTCAGAAATTTCCTCAGAACTGCCCCAGAAATCTGCTGCACGTTTAGTGAAGTACTGGCAGCATGGAGAAAGCAGTTCTGAGGACATTACCAAAGGTTGACTTGACTCAATCAAGGAGCGTCACTGCCCAAAGTACCCGAGGGCTGCTAACATTTAACAAAATGCATTCCAGCTGAGAAAAGAAGGAAACTGTGGAAGAAAAATATAAGTGTGTGAAATTTGCAATCCTATTTAATTCCTATCTACAATGAGAATTCAATCTATCGTGTGACTTTGGCATCCACAGCATGGGTGTGGATATTTTCAGCTGCGGCAACAACAGGACAACAAACAACATGGTTGGTAAGAGTCTGCTCTGTAATAAAGTCTAGTCACTGGAGATATTTAAACTTTTCCTAGTTCTCACAAATAAACGTGTCAAGTTTCCAACTTTCCAATTAACCATCCACGTGGCACAGCAGGCACTCACAATCTAAAACCTGTTACAGATTTTATCGGAAGGTGCAGCAGAAACATTACATTGCACACCAAGATTTCTCTGAAATCATTAGTGTTACTGCAAGTGTTACAAGTTAGGAGTCTTCAGTCTGTGCACTGTGTGTTAACGGGACTGTTAGTGCTGTGCACTATATGTGATCGTGAATGTTAGCGCTGTGCACTGTGTATAAGCAGAGTGTTACAGCTGTGCACTGCATGTGATCGTGAAAGTTAGTGCTGTGCACTGAGTGTGAGCAGAGTGTTAGCGCTGCGCACTGTGTGTGAGCAGAGTGTTAGCACTGTGCACTGTGTGTGAGCAGAGCGTTAGCGCTGTGCACTGAGTATGATTGGGAGTGTCAGCGCTGTGCACTGTGTGTGATCAGGAATGTTAGCGCTGTGCACAGTGCGTGATTGGGAGTGTTAGCGCTGTGCACTGTGTGTGAGCAGAGCGTTAGCGCTGTGCACTGAGTATGATCGGGAGTGTTAACGCTGTGCACTGTGTGTGATCGGGAGTGTTAGCGCTGTGCACTGTGTGTGATCGGGAGTGTTAGCGCTGTGCACTGTGTGTGATCGGGAGTGTTAACACTGTGCACTGTGTGCGATCGGGAGTGTTAGCGCTGTGCACTGTGTGTGATCGGGAGTGTTAGCGCTGTGCACTGTGTGTGATCGGGAGTGTTAACACTGTGCACTGTGTGTGATCGGGAGTGTTAGCGCTGTGCACTGTGTGCGATCGGGAGTGTTAGCGCTGTGCACTGTGTGTGATCGGGAGTGTTAGCGCTGTGCACTGTGTGTGATCGGGAGTGTTAACACTGTGCACTGTGTGTGATCGGGAGTGTTAGCGCTGTGCACTGTGTGTGATCGGGAGTGTTAAGGCTGTGCACTGTGTGTGATTTTTAAAAACAAATCTCAGGTGGAAAACTTTATCAAACAGATTATAAGAGGTCATATACACACCATCCATTGTCACCCAGCTGTCCACCATGCTTGTGGCCAAGCCCATGCTGACTCTCTTTGCTCATCTACTACTTTTTTTTTTAAATTCAAATTTTTAGAGTACCCAATTCATTTTTTCCAATTAAGGGGCGATTTAGCGTGGCCAATCCACCTACCCTGCACATCTAGGGCTGTGGGAGCGAAACCCGCGCAAACACGGGGCAAAATTACAAACTCCACACAGACACTGACCCAGATCCGGGATCGAACCTGGGACCTCGGTGCCATGAGGCTGCAGGGCTAACCCACTGCGCCACCGAGCTGCCCCTGCTCATCGCCTACCTGACCTGTGTCTGTCCCTTTGTCTTGCTGCTGGATTCCGGTACTTTCCCTAAAATTGATGTCAAACTGAGAAGTCTCTAGTTACCTGATTTCTTTCTCCCACTTCTCTTGAATAATACAATAACGTTTACAACTTTCCAATCCATGTGCATATTTCCCGAATGTGCAGTGCGTTGGAACTACCGGACCTGTAATTTCCTCACCTCTGTCTTTTTAACACCCTCTTGCGGAACAGACCAAGTCCTGGAAATATGAGGGAACAGCAAAATTAAATCAAAACAACAAAAAAAACAGTAACACAGATATTAAGGGGATGGAATGAATGAATATACTCTTTCCATATTTAATATAAGATGTAAGAAAGGATTACACTATTTGCGCAGTGTACATTATAGAATACATCATAGAATCCCTTCAGTGCAGAAGGAGGCCATTTGGCCCATCGAGCCTGCACTAACCCTCTGAAAGTGCACCCTACCTAGGCCCACTCCCCCTCCCAATCCCCATAACCCCTCCTAACCTTTGGACATTAAGGGGCAATTTAGCATGTCCAATTCACCTAACCTGCACATCTTTGGACTGTGGGAGGAAACTGGAGCTCCCTGAAGAAACCCACGCAGACACGGGGAGAACGTGCAGACTCCACACAGACAGTGACCCAATGTCAGAATTGAACCCAGGTGCCTAGTGCTGTGAGGCAGCAGTGCCAACCACTGTGCCACTGTGCTGCCCATAATGTGCAATACCATCGTTATTCACTTCTTAGTTATGTTTTCCAAGTTAGGCCTCCTGACTCAGCACCGCACATATTGGTAATTCAGGTCCACAGGACGGGTCCATATCTGATTGAAAATCAGGTGGATGTGCTGACCTTCATGGTTGAATGCCCAATACATGCTCCAGCTGTATAGAGCTATGCGCTAAGTGTGCTAATTGACAAAATGAGCCTTCTGGATTAATCCATGCTGCCATGCACTACTCCGTGGGACCTGCACCAGCACAGTCACTTGCTGAAGCCTGTGAGCTCCCTGTAAATCGACCAGCACATGTTAAACCTGGCTGCTCGAGATTAACCCACTGAAAATCATGCACTGGGTTCTCCGTTTTGGGGAATAAGTCCGCACAGCGTCATGAAAACTGTTGGGCAGCACGGTGACGCAGTGGGTTAGCCCTGCAGTCTCACGGCTCCGAGGTCCCAGGTTCGATCCCGGCTCTGGGTCACTGTCCGTGTGGAGTTTACACATTCTCCCTGTGTTTGCGTGAGTTTCGCCCCACAACCCAAAGATGTGCAGTGTAGGTGGATTGGTCACGCTAAATTGCCCCTTAATTGTAAAAAATGAATTGGGTACTGTAAATTTTTTGTAAAAAATGAAAACTGTGGTCTTTTAAGCCAGGAAAACTGGCGTCTAAAGGCCACCGGTTCCCCGTTTTGCTGGGGGCTTGCAGGCAGCTGTCGTGGAGCTCGAAGCTCTCGCTACCGATACAGCCCCCAGCACTTCCAGTTCAGAGGCCGCGCATACGCACGGCGGCGGCCTGCAGCGGCTGCGGCGTGCTCCATGGCGGACTCATTCCACGGACCTGGACCCGCAAAGTAGTGCCCCGCGTCGGCAGCTCGCACGCCCGGACTGCCTGCCCACAGCCCCGAATGAAGTCCCCCTAGCCCGCCGATCGGTCCTCCCCCAACTGTGGAGGCCCCGAACTAAGTCCGCAGCCACCTCGTGAGGTTCCCATATGGCTGGAAACATAAGAGTACCACGCCGTCGGGTATTCGGCTGGTCGGCAACGGAGCATCGCGGGGTGCGCCTCAGGCGTTGGCCTGAGACGGTGGATACTTGGTGGGCAGTGAATTTAAAAACCGTCTCCGCTCCTGATTTCAGAGACAAAACGGTTCTCTGTCCTTCGCCGAACGCGATTTTGGCGTGAAGGAGCGGAGAATCAAGCCCCTGGTATTTACAGTTGTCAGTTTTAGAGATTTGTGAAGTCCTGGTGGTTTCATACACGGTTTGCCCTTGTTTAGCTCCCATTGGGTTTGCCACCCAGCTGTGATTGAATCACACTTTGCGAAATGGCTGTATGAGTGCAAGTCACGTGCAGCATAGCTGCTAAAAGTGAGTCATTATCTGGTCAGATAGCATTATGTGGTTGTGGGAGAATCTGTATCAAATTGTAAATACAACATGAGTGTGTGGTCTAGGCTTGTTATTTTAACAAATCATGGTGCTGTCTGAATTACTCATACGGATCTGTCTGATCATCTGTCTCTTATTTGTTGTGGGAATGATGCTGTGGTGGGTCTGCAGGATCTGTGTCTCCATTATTGAAACTGATTTGGTTTGGACAGGCAGGCACATTGCAATGCAGAATAAACACACACAGATTTGTCATGTCTCTCACCACACACGCCTCTATAAAGCTGGGCTGAAGGTAAAAGTCACTACTACTTGTATGCTTGTCTTTTTACCCACCAAAACTAAGCTTGGTAAATTAAAAGGTGTCCCTTTGTACTCTCCCTGTACACGGGGATTGACTTTTTTCCCCCAAGACTTGCAATGGCTCAAGGCCAGTTGCACCTCATAGGAAATCTGTGCATCAACTTTGTTTCCTTCTTTCAGCACACTGGATTAACAATCTGCCCGTGATTGAAACCTGGTGCAGTGCTGTGATTAAATATTCTTTCATGCCATCTTGCCATGGCTGAGTGTGCAATCTCTCATGGTAGCTCCTACTCATGTTAACTTTCTGTCACGAACAAAGCTCGCTGTTATAAATTTCCTATTTGTTGAGGAGAATTCAAAGTGACTTTTTTGCTTATTGTTTTTAGCCTTTTCCCCTTCTCTCCTGATCAAAGGTGCCAACTATTTTACGGTACCCTTCCATGGACAGCATTAGTTCTCTAGTAGCTGGTCTAATTGCCACTGCTTCATGTGCAAGCCTTGGCAGTATCTACAGCCCTTATGACCATGGGGCTCATGGCTGGTGAACTTGATCCATCACAGAGGCCCTTACTCTGGACTGTTGAACTCAATCATATTACTTTACCACTAAGATAGATGACTTCAGTCCACACCGAGATCATTCCAGGCAGCAATTAGGAGAGAATGTTTTAACCAATTTTTCCCCACTGCCTATAGTTCTGACCACTACAATTAAGCGCAGCACCCCTTGTCACAGGTGAGATGATGTTATCTGAGACCAGACTACAGAATAATGCTAGGGCTTTGATTATCATATGGCTATTTATTACAATACCAAACCAGACCCCAACAGTGGCTCGGATACTAGGCTCAAACCCCAATATTTTAGTTTTTTTTGTAAGATTGTGTGGAAAGAATACTTCGCTCCAGGAGTGATTGCCCGAAAAAAAAAAGGATTTGGTATTTTTAAAACAAAACTTCATTATTAACACAATATTAAAATCTCAAACCTGAAACCCGAAAATAGTTTACAATTACCACTTTAAAAAATGCTACTCAGGGGCAGCACGGTGGTGCAGTGGTTAGCACTGCTGCCTCACAGCACCGAGGTCCAGGTTCGATCCCGGCTCTGGGTCACTGTCCGTGTGGAATTTGCACATTCTCCCCGTGTTTGCGTGGGTTTCGCCCCCACAACACAAAGATGTGCAGAGTAGGTGGATTCGCCACACTAAATTGCCCCTTAATTGGAAAAAATGAATTGGGTACTTTAAATTTATTTAAAAAAACAAAAGAAAGAAAAAAAATACAGCGCTCAATCCATCTTATATCCCAATGGCACAGCGTGAAACTTGCTTTCCAGAACAGATTTGGCTCATGTTATAACTCCTGCAAACCCTGGCTAGGTGTCTTCAAAAAGTTGTTTCAACTTGTTTGTTACAGCTTCCCCCTTGTCCTTTGACAAGTCTGCAATACTTTAAATACTATTAGTCTTTTTAAACTATCCTACTTGTGAGAGCAAATACCAAATGTTCGCCAGATCAGTACTCAACTCAAAAGCTTTCTCAAAATGTTTGAATATCTTAGCTACGTCCAGCAATGACATCATCTCCCCAAGCTGAAAACACCCCAGGGACTCCCCCTAGCCAAACAACATTGCCTTAGCCCAGGCTTTTATGATGGTCGCTATCACCTCTGGCTCTTAAAAGCTTTCTGGTCTTGCAAAACAAGATATAATTAAAGAAAATATGACTACCGCAGTCAAATACACACTAACCAAGGCATTTAACAATAAATTTGCAAAATGTTTATAATCCAATATATATTTAAAATCCTGCATTTGTCACACATTCATTCCATCAACACATCATATGCACACTTTATGCAATGCACAATACAATGCGTACACAATATACATATACAATACACACACATACAGAACACATATACACAACACACACATATATATAATGCACCTACCAAATGTTAGCACTGAGCACACGAGCACACACACATGAACATGCACACACAAGTATGCACACATGAGCACGCATGCATAAGCATACAAATATGAGCATGCACATGCAAACACACACAACACACATACACCTGATTACTTTCAAAGATTTAATCAGCCACATCTGTTTTCCCAAATAGTGTACTTTCCAAGTTTATCATTGCCTGAAATATATTTCTCCCCCACAAGCTTCCCTGAAGAAATTGATTGAGGAGTAATTTCATTTTGGGACCCTTTACCCAAATTGCAACAAAGTCAGGATAAATCCTCAGGAAATCACTTCTGGTTAAGAGGTGTGCCTATCTGTGTGCACTCTCACATAGTCCTGGAGAATTGTAGCATTGCCCTTGAGGCACTTTCTTATCTCTCCACCTCTACCTTCATATGTGCTTGTGTTTGTTTTATTACAGGGTATGTTTCGCCCTCCTCCAAAGGTATTGTGTCTCTGACAAGTGGAACCAAATAAACTTATTCTTTGCAGCCCAGGCTGACAGGTTCCTTTCCTTCCAAAATAATCCACTCTTGTTTTCTCCTTTACCGCCTTCACCGCCAAGTGGTTATTCATTGACTCAATTTCCACAGACATTGTCAGGCAACCAGTAATTTGCCTTATTTTCATATCAGCCTAGACAAGAAATAAGATAATTCATGGCACCCAGCTAGATTTTGAAAGTCTGGTGTTTGTAGAAGATTTGAAGGCGCGATGAGTTAAAGTAGCAAGTGATGTGATGAGGGAGGTGACTTCATGCTTTGGTGTGTCAGGAGACAATTAGCTCAGCCAGTGTAGAAGGAACAGGGAATTGGAAGTGGAGTCTTTCAGGATCTCAATTCCCAGTTCTTCCATTATTAGTGAAGCTCCACGCTGACGATTCACAGCCGATTGATGGGATTGTACTGAAAGATCTGGATATCAGGCTGGTCTTGAACAGGTAGACTCCAGGCCATACATGGGAAATTGAGTGGGAAGGATTGATTGGGAATTGGGAAACCTCTGCTGGCTCTCTGTGCAGGGCCAGTGTCACAGGAGAAGCAGAAACCAGGATGGGGGTGGGCATTGGAGATTCTTGACATGGGCAGAATTTTCTAATTTCTTTTCAAAGTGCTATCTCGAGTGGAAAAAGCAGAGGGCAGCCCGCCAGCTGCCTTGGCAGCTTTTCCTGCCCTATTTTTGAACACTTTGAGAAGGAAAATGGAAAGGGTGCATCCCACGTTGCAAGTAACTTCGGTGAAAAGGTGCCTTGATTTTAGATATTGAAAATAAAAACAGGGAGATCCCCACGATGCCCCCTCCCCCTCAACAGACAAGGAACTTACACCCCAATGAACGACAACACCTTGGCACTACCGGGCACTGCTCCCTGGCACAGTGCTGGGGCAATATTGGGGGCAGTGCCAGGGTACCTCCCTCAATATTGCCCCAGCACTGTGCCCCCCCACCCCTCCCAACCCAGGGCTGCACTCACCTGTGCGCCTCCAGCGGGTTGTGTGTTCTCGGTGCGCTTTGTGGGGGATTGTGGGTGATAGTGATTCACTCTGGCATGCCCTCACGGTGACATGAATGGACAGTCGAAAGTGGGAGACAAACACCTGAGGTGGAATTCTCCGAAAATGGGGCTGTATCCCCACGCCGGCGGGAAAACCGGCGGCTACCACTCCGGCGTCAACAGCCCCCGAAAGTGAGGAATTCTCCAATTTTTCAGGGGCCAGTTTGACGCCGGAGTGGATGGCGCAGCTCCAGCCGGCGCCGAAGGACCGGCGCGAGTTTGCGCATGCGTGGAACGGCTGCCGTATTTCTGCGCATGCGCTGGGGCTCCCTTCTCTGCATCGGCCCCCAGCAATATAGCGGAGCCCTACAGGGGCCCGGCGCGGAGGAAAGAAGGCCCCCACGGAACCAGCCCACCCGCAGATCGGCAGGCCCCGATCGCGGGCCAGGCCACCCTGCCCCCCCCCCCCCTCCGGGGTCGTATCCCCCCACACCCCCCTCCGCCCCCACACACTTGCCTGCCAGATCCCGCCATGTGTGAGGTGAGTAATTCACGCCGGCGTGACTGGCCAAAACTTTACAGCCACTCGGTCCATCGGTTCATCGGGCCCCGGAGAATTGCCGGGGGGTGGACGCTGTCAACGGCCCCCGACCGGTGTGGCGGGAATCCCGCCGACCCCTGAAAAATGGCACCGGAGAATAGGGCAACCGGCGTCTGGTGGCGGGGCGGGATTCGTGCCTCCCCTTGGGGATTTTCCGACCCGGCGCAGGGTTGAAGAATCCCGGCCCAGATATGTGTGTTCAAGTGGATGTAAAGTTGAGATCCCCATTACGTCATTGGCAGGGGTGGGACAATCGAGCAGGGAAATTCCACTGGCTTAAAAGACATTTTGGGATTCCCGCTCAATTCTCTACTCCTCCGCCATTTGGAGAAAAATCCTCCCCCCCACCTCCCCCTTGCCACCAGTGGGATTTCCTGCATTTCAGGCTGTGCGAGGGGCCTGGTATACGATACGTGGTAGTGTATTCAGTAAGATCACTTACCAAATGGTGAGTGAATGTCCCTATCTGGAGATTCAGGCGAAGATTGTGATCTCGACCCCTGAGAAAATAATTATAATTTCCAATTCAACGGTTGCTCACGGACCCTTTACGAAGTGGTCTCCCTGAGGGACGTTGTCCATATTTTTCAGCAGCAGAACTCTACACTCCTTCCCTCAGTTAGTCACAATTCGCCCACAAGGTGCTGCACCTTTGGTACAAATTGCCAAGCTTCATTTTAGGGAACATAATCAATATCGGGCACAGTATCGGGCAGGCATGTGTCTTGCCCATATCTGGGTCTTAGGCCTCATTGTAGAAATTTGGGTGAGCTGTCAGCCCCTGCCAGGCCTCCAATGATAAGGGTCTAGATTTCAGATCACACTTCTCAGCTTCCTGAAGGTAAGCTCAGGGAGGGGGGTGGAAGAATAATGGGTAAAAGGGGAGGAGAGTGATTGCGAGTCACGATAGCGCAGAGTGGCGCAGCGGAAGCTTGCTGGGCCCATAACGCAGAGGTCGATGGATCAAAACCATTCTCTACTAGTTATCTTTATTGGTGACACGGTAGCACAGTGGCTTGCACTGTTGCTTTACAGCTCCAGGGTCCCACGATCGATTCCCGGCTCAGGTCACTGCCTGTGTGGAGTCTGCACATTCTCTCTAATTCCGTATGGGTTTCCTCCGAGTGCTCTAGTTTCCTCCCACACGTCCCACTGGGGCAGCACGGTAGCACAATGGTTAGCACTGTTGCTTCACAGCACCAGGGTCCCAGGTTCGATTCCTGGCTTGGGTCACTGGCAGAGTCTGCACGTTCTCCCCGTGTCTGCATGGGTTTCCTCCGGTTCCCTCCCACAGTCCAAAGATGTGCAGGTTAGGTGGATTGGCCACGCTAAATTGCCCTTAGTGTCCAAAAAAAGGTTGGGTGGGGTTACGGGGAAAGGGTACAAGTGTGGGCTTGGGTGGGGTCCTGTTTCCAAGGGCTGGTGCAGACTCGGTGGGCCGAATGGCCTTCTTCTGCACTGTAACTTCTATGAAAACAATTCTATGAAGTCCCGAAAGACATTCGGTTAGATGAATTGGATATTCTGAATTCTCCCTCACTGTACCCAAACAGGGGCCGGAATGTGGAGATTAGGGGCTTTTCACAGTAAATTCATTGCAGTGTTAATGTAGGCCTACTTGCAACAATAAAGATTATTATTAAACATTCTTGTTCGGAAAGAAACGTTGAAAGCCATTGCCTGGGCCACATTTCCTACTAAAATATGCACAGCAAGCTTTTCATTCTTACCCATTTAATGCAGGGATCTTGAAAAGGTGTTAGGCCTCTCCTTACCTCTGTAAGATCCTTTTTCCTGTTTGTACAGGTATAAGGGGATCCCGGATACCTGTCTATGCCAATATGTCAGCCTGGTGCCCTTGGTGCTGGATGTGAGCAGGACACCGCGCCCCAAAATTGGTCCTCTTTTCATGCGTTTTGAATCATTTTTGTAAGGTCCAATTGTATTGCTCCCTGACAGCTCACTTGAAGTGGTTCTGGTGAAGACTCATAACATAGAACATACAGTGCAGATGGAGGCCATTTGGCCCATCGAGTCTGCACCGACCCATGTAAGCCCTCATTTCCACCCTATCCCCGTAACCCAATAACCCCTGCTAACCTTTTTGGACACTGAGGGCAATTTAGCATGGCCAATCCACCTAACCTGCACATCTTTGGACTGTGGGAGGAAACCGGAGCACCCGGAGGAAACCCACGCAGACATGGGGAGAACGTGGAGACTCCGCACAGACAGTGACCCAGCGGGGAATCAAACCTGGGATCCTGGCGCTGTGAAGCCACAGTGCTAACCACTGTGCTGCCTGACTGCATGCAGAATATCCTACAAAACTAGTCAATGCTGACCAACAGCTTCAAAAGAAGCTGACAATGCAACAACAGCCATCGATGTGAACCTGAATGAGATGTGGGGACTCGATTCCTCCAGTGAACTTGCAAAGGGATGACCACCGGTCAATCTCTGCTTCTGAACCCAAAATAGTGCAGCAAGGTAACCTGAGATGGTGGCTGCCACATAAACAGGTGCCCCTCTTAGGAATTGGGACACGGGGCAGCAGAAATAGTGCTGGCAAGATGCCAGTAAGCTACCTCCTGCGCCCGCAACATGCTCATTTTTTAAAGATTGTCCCATATAGACCCCATTACAGGGGATTTGAAAATAATTCCTCGGGCGAGGTCCCAGGTTCGATCCTGGCCGCAGGTCACTGTCCGTGTGGAATTTGCACATTCTCCCCGTTTCTGCTTGGGTCTCACCTTCACAACCCAAAGATGTGCAGGGTAGGTGGTTTGGCAACGCTAAATTGCCCCTTAATTGGCAAAAAAAATAATTGGGTACTCTAAATTTATTTTCTTTAAAAAGAATTCCGGCCGCCAATATTTTGACAGGGCCCCAAGCCAAGATCCAGGCAAGCGTCAATTCTTTGCGGAGAGAAGCGAAGACCTTTCTATAAAATAATTTTTCATGTTAGATTTGATTGAATTTGAGAAGTGTTTCAGTGGAAATTAGGGCAAGACTGTGTTCTAGTTGGAGGACTGTGATGACTAATGGCAAGCCTTATTTTGAGACAAAGACGTGGGCCTCAATTTTTCCCATACATTGGTTGTCCGTTGACATTTGGCGGCTGCTTGATGTTGTGCAAACATTGACAGAGGACGATTTTCTCACTTGCTGCAAACAAACAAAACAAAGTCACGAAGCTTCCTGTTCTTTAAAGCAGCGTGACTGTGTCCCAGTTTCAGGCTCCCACTCCCACTGAAAGGGCCAAATAACCGGAAAAATAATTAGTAGTTGCACCATTGCAAACGAGATTGCACGCAACAGTATCACGGTGCATTTCTACACTGCGAGTACAGAGACTATGGACACATACATCTCCTTTTGACAGCTGTGCTCAGGAGTGTATACTGGATCTGATTCCAGGAACACACAGCAATGTAAGCAGACAAAACTGTGCATCTACAGTTCTGCACTGCGATGAGGGAGCTGATTTAATTTGTTAAAACCCATGGAACCAGTCCTGTTTATTTTCCATAATAGGGTGAAGTGCAATAGGTTTATGGAGAGAGGTTCCTGACTCTTTGCGAGAGTAGCTCACGGAAATCACACATCTGAAACAAGATGTAGTGTTAATCAGAAAGTAAAAGAGCACTAAGGGAGGAAGAGCAGCTATATCCCCCGAGATGTCAGTGCACAAAGAAGGATAGATTGACACTTCTAGAGAATAATAACCAATTATTTTCTCAAATATTGACTCCTTTACTGGCAAATCCGCACAAATGATTTACAAACCAACCATAAGACACCTGCTTACAGTTACAGTAGCAACAATTCAACAGGGAGTAAAATTAGATTAGACCTGGGGCGGGATTCTCCGACCCCCCGCCGGGTCGGAGAATCACGGGGGGCAGGGCGGCATAAATCTCGCCCCCGCCGCCCGCCGAATTCTCCGAAGGATGAAAAGTCGGCGGGGCGTCAATCGTGCCGCCCGCCTCGGAGAATGGCGGGGCGGGCGCAAGACAATGGACTCCGGGGCTGCCCATATTCTCCCAGCCGGATGGGCCGAAGTCCCTCACGTTGGTGTAAATCAAACACCTTTTAAAAAAAATAAAATAAAATAAATTTAGAGTACCCAATTGTTTTTCCAATTAAGGGGAAATTTAGCGTGGCCAATCCACCTAGCCGGCACATCTTTGGGTTGTGGGGGCGAAACCCACGCAGTCACGGGGAGAATGTGTAAACTCCGCACAGACAGTGACCCAGAGCCGGGATCGAACCTGGGATCTCAGCGCCGTGAGGCAGCAATGCTATCCACTGCGCCACCGTGCTGCCCCTCAAAACACCTTTTTAATTGCGTCAACCAGTGCTGATGGTTGACGCCGTCCAACGTGGCGGTAGGTCACGGCCTGGGGGGGTGGCTGCAGGAGAGGTGATGGCGTGGCCGCAGTCTGTGTGTGGGGGGGAGAGATGTGTGTGGGTGTGTATGCGACGGGGTGGGGTGGGCTTCGGGGGAGTGCTGGGGGAGGGGTGGGTGAGTGCCGGGGATGGGAGGGTGAGTGGCGGGTACGGGGGGTTGAGTGCCGGGGATGGGGGGGTGGGGGGGGTGAGTGCCGGGGATAGGATGGTGAGTCCTGGGGATGGGGGGGGGTGAGTGCCGGGGATGGGGGGGGGGGGGTGAGTGCCGGTGAGCGGGACGGGGGGGGGGGGGATGAGTGCCGGGTACGGGGGGGGATGAGTGCCGGGTATGGGGGAATGAGTGCCGGGTACGGGGGGATGAGTGCCGTGTACGGGGGGGTGAGTGCCGGTACAGGGGGGTGAGTGCCGGGGATGAGGGGGCTAGTGCCGGGAACGGGGGGGTGAGTGCCGGGGACGGGGGGGTGAGTGCCGGGGATGGGGGGTGAGTGCCCGGGACGGGGGGATGAGTGCCGGGTACGGGGGGGGGTGAGTGCCGGGGACGGGGGGTGCGAGGGCAAGGGAGTTTGTCCGCCTGGCCAGGTGCCATCCTCCAACAGTCGCGCCCAGGCAGCCCATGCCACCTGGCTGGGGGGGGAGGGGGGGGTACGGGCAATGATGACATGTCGTTGTTCTCCCCCCCCCCCCCCTTTGCAGGTCGTCATGTTTTCTCATCAGCCAGCGATGTTGGCCGCCGTGGCGGCAGCCGCTATTCTCCATGTTGCCCTGGAGGAGGAGGAAGAGCATGCCAGAGAGGCGGCGCAGGCTGCCACAGAGGAGCATGCCACAGAGGGGCAGGTGGCAGCCGCCCAGGCTGGAGGGACACCCGCCCTACAGACGAGGAGGAGGAGCAGGGGCAGCACGTAGTGGAGGAGGAACACGAGGAGGGGGAGGAGGACGTCGCGGCGCCACGACAACGGAGGCACCCGAGGAGGCCCTGTGTGTACCAGACCCGGTTGTCGTACCAGGACCTCATGGACCGGGAATGCAGGAGGAGACTCCGGATGAGCTGAGAAGCCATGGCACACATCTGCCACATGCTGGCACACCTGGCACCGCGTGGCACTGGTGGGGGACACCCTCTCCCCGTGTCCGTCATGGTTACGGTGGCCCTGAACCTTTATGCCACGGGGTCATTCCAGGCGCCAGGTGGGGACCTGTCCGGCATATCCCAGACATCGGTGCATCGGTGCATCCGGGCAGTGACAGATGCCCTATATGCCATTGCAGACCGCTACATCCGCTTCCCTGTGGACCGGGCCAGCCAGGATGCCCGGGCCGTGGGCTTCTCTGCCGTGGCCAGGTTCCCCATGGTCCAGGGTGCGATCGATGGGATGCACATCGCCGTGCGGCCAGCTGCAGATAACAGGGCCGTGTTCACCAATAGGAAGGGGACTTATTCCATGAATATCCAGGTGGTCTGTGATCACCGCATGATTATCCTGCACGTCTGCGCCCGGTACCCGGGAAATGTACATGACTCATACGTGTTGCCGCGGTCTTACATCCCCGGCATGTACGAGGGACGCCACCCCCGGCTGAGGGGCTGGTTGCTGGGCGACAGGGGTTACCCGTTACGGTCGTGGCTGATGGCGCCTATACGGAGGCCACAGAATGACGCGGAGAACAGCTACAATGATGCCCATGCAGCGACAAGGGATGTGATAGAGAGGTGCTTTGGCGCGCTCAAAATGCATTTCAGGTGCCTGGACCTCTCTGGGGGCGCCCTCCAGTATCCGCTTGATAGGGTCGGCATCATTGAGATGTGCTGCGTCCTGCAGAGGAGGGTGGAGTGGAGGAGCAGCAGGAAGAGGCACAGTCCTCCCCAGATGAGGGGGATGGGGGAAATGGTCAGGGCAGACGGGCTAGACACGGGCGGGTGGCTGTCCACCGTTACTGGCTGGCCCAGCGGGCACGGGACAGGCTGATAGCCGCCCGCTTCACTGACTAGGGGGCGTGGGAATCCGTGAATATGGCCACATACCGCACACCATGGCAACACCCGAACACCCTCACCCCCCCCACCCATCCACCCACCCAGCACCCTCACCCCCCCCAACCACACCCACCCCACCCGCATGCACACCACCCCCCCCCCCATTGCCGATCCACCTGCGGCACAACGGGCCGGGCTCACACAGTTGCGGGTGGACGCGTGTCTATTGCAGGCCATGGAGGATGATGACAACCCGCCCTGCGATGAGCTCCTGGCTCCACATCGCTGGACGATGTCTGACCCATGGTCACAGTACCAGCATCCACCCGGACCATCCCTGCATGCGGCTGTGACACTGCAGCGCATGGTCCCGTCCTCTCCCCGGGGGGATGGTGAGGACGGCCCAGGGGGAAAGGGGTAGGCTCACCTGAGGCTGACGTAAAACCACCCCTCACACACATACTGGCGCTCAACGTACATGGCACCCCCCGCACGCTTCGGACAGAGCACAAAGGCAGCTTCTGTAGGTGTTAAAGTGATTTTAATAACAAACAGTGCAGACACGTGCCCTAGCCCCAAAACTCGTCTGTGCCCTGCACCCGTGCCAACTTACTCAGTGTCTAATTGTTTGGCCTTACGGGCCCTTTGACTACGCCTAGGTGGTTCCCCAGACGGTACAGCAGAACTGGAGGTGGACTCCTGCGCTTCCTGCCCTCTGACTCAGGATCCCTTTGGCAGCCCTTTCCTGTGGCGTCCTGGCCTAGATGGGCCAGGCTGCGGCCTGGGCGACTGGGATGGCGAGCTGCCAGCCTGTCCTGCCCGTTGCCCACCCGATGCACCTGGGACGGAAGGGGGGAGGGAGTCCGAGGTGCTGCAGTGTTCCTGGACCTCCCCTACAGGGGGACCAGGGACGGGCGCCAGCAACTCCTCCTCCCACGGCGTGCCCAATGGCCCCCAGGCCTTTACATGGATCGGGGGTGCGAACGGACTGGCCATCCGACGCCCCTCCGACACCTGGCGCTGCCAGTCCTGGAGGCCCGTTCTGGTATCAACAAGAGTCTGCAGGTTGGCAGCCATGGAGCTCAGGGAGTTGGCCATCCCTGTCTGTGCCGGCTAGCACATGGGCAATGACAACGATGCCCTCAGCGATGGCGTGCTGAGACTGGGCCATGGCCTGCTGAGACTGGGCTATGGCCTGCAGGGATTGAGCCATTGCCTGCTGAGACAGGGCCACGGCGTTGAGCACCTCTGCCATCTGCCGCTGGTGCTGGCTCATGGCCTCCTGTGAGAGGGCAGCCATGTCCTGGGCATCCTGCACGGAAAGCCCCAGGCCTCGCATACTGCTCCCCATGTCTGACACCGTCGCACCCATTGCCTCCACCGCGGACGCCACACGTGCGGTGTCGGCCTGGGTGGCACACATGACCGGCACCACTCCCAGCTCCTGGACGTGGGTGCACTCCTCCACCTGCAACTACAGCCGCTGCAATCCGACCGTCACCCTCTTTGCTCGTCCCAGGTTCGGTGGTTGCATCGGGGCTATGGGTGGGAGTGGTACCTCCAGGAACCCAGGATCCATCTGGGCGGCAGATGTTCGCTTGCGCCAGAATGCCCTCTGACCTCCCGGCCCCTCTGCTGCTCCTACCTCCACCTGCTGTACCGGGACGGCTGTGTTGTGCGCACCAGTGAGTGTACCAGACGCCTCATCACTAAAGTGCCCAACCGAGGTGAGTGTTTCTGCGATGGTGGAGGGTGTTGGAGACAGCAGTGGCGTTGTGTCGTGCTCTTCGTCCCACTCTGAGTCCATGGCACTTTGGGGTGGGGGTTCGTCTCCACCCATCCACTCTGTGTCACTGTCCGGTATTTCGGTTTCCTGGATAGGGGTGTCCTGGGTAGTGGTCTCCTGGGTAGGGCTGTCCTGGGTAGGGCTGTCCTGGGTAGGGGTGTCCTGGCTCGGCTGCGACGGGGGCCTGTGGCTGCCCCCCTCGTCGCTGGGTGGCACACGCCTGCGTCGCCGCACCCGCACGAGACGGGGGCATCATCTCCCTATTGCTCCAGGTCTCTCCGTCTCCTGTGGTCGCCGTGGGGCATCCTGCGGGCGTCGCGTGCCAGAGGGTCCGCGTCTCTCCGTATCCCGTGGTTGCCCTGGGGCATCCTGTGGGCGGTCGACATCTGCGGGGATGGATGCCTCGACATTTACTCCGGCAATACACAATGAAGCATGCATGGTTAGACACACAGGTGGTGATCAGGTGATATGGGGGAGGGGGGATATGGGGGAGGGGGGATATGGGGACGGGCTTTCGGTGGCTCACTTGCTGGTGGGCCCCCGACCTCTGCATCGGCAACCTCCCGGTCCTCAGGTCCGCCAACCAGTTCCAGGGCCCTTTCCTCATGAACGGTGAGTGGCCTCTCATCAGCTGGGCCCCCTCCAGTCCTCTCATGCTCCCTATTGTGGTGGGCGCGCTTCTTCTGTGGCGGGGCGGGTGGGTGGAAGGGGTAAAGGGCAACAGTGTTAGACAGGTATATGAATGCACGCCATCGGTTGCGCGTATCGTGCAGAGGTTAGGGTTAGGGTTGGTTTCACCTGGGGATGTGCTGCACATCGGGCAGGGGGGCTCACCCTGGCTGCCCTGACAAGGTCGTTCACCTTCTTGTGGCACTGGGTGCCTGTCCGTGGTGTCAGAACCACAGCGCTGACGGCCTTTGCCACCTCCCCCTACAGACGCCGGCTGAGGCGTGGGGCGACCCTGCGGCCATGTCCGGGGTACAGCGACTCCCTCCTCTGCTCCACTGCGTCCAGGAGCGCCTCGATGTCGCGGTCCTGGAACCTCGGGGCTGCGCGGCGGGCGGCCACCTTGTCCGGTCTTCCGGGGTTGGGGGGAGGTCTTTTGAGCCATCACGCCATCGCGAAAGGCGTCACGCTGCTGCTAGCCCATTCGGGGCCGGAAAATTTGCGTTGTTTGGGGGGACCCGACGCCGGAGTGATCCGCGCCATTTTTGGCACCGGGTCCCGGACATTGCGCCAGTTTTCGGAGAATCCCGCCCCTGATTCCTGAATCCACCCATCCACTTCAATGATTACTTCTGGATTAATTGCCTCAGAGATGTACTCCTCTCTGGATACGCTGTTTTACTGTATGTGGGTTTCTGACACATATTACAGTCTGAGTCAATCCAAAGACCCCTCCGGGTTATTTATGTGCATGGATATATTAAACAGGTGACTACACTTCAGAGGTACTTCATTGGCTGTTACCCTCTTTGGGGCACCTTGAGATCATGAAAGGCGCTTTTAAAAAATAATTGGGTCATGTGGGTGTCGCTGGCTAGGTTGCCATCTATTGTCCATCCGGAATTGCCCTTGAGAATTTGGGGGTGAGCAGCTGCCTTGAACCTTTGCAATCCATGTGTAGGAACATGTGGTAACCAGAAGGGAGTTCCAGGATTTTGACTTGGAGACAGTGAAGGAACGGTGATATATTTCCAAGCCAGGGTGGTGAGTGGTTTCGAGGGGAACTTCCAGGTGGTAGTGTTCCCAGGGCACCTGCTGCCCTTGACGGTAGCAGTTGCCGGTTTGAAAAATATAAACAGAAATGCAAGCTTTTTTTTGACAAAAAAAATTCCTCCCAGAAACGGAATCACTGAAAGACTAACCAGGCAAGTTTAACTTTAATTTGGGACGATTAACTACCCAAGCTGAGTGCATCTACAGAGTGAAAATCATACTTTCAATCTGACAAATTCCTCTTTCCAAACTCTTCATACTTCATGTGTCAGATTTAACTTTCTGTGTCGCACTTCATTTAAAAATGTACAAAGAAACAAGACAGTCACAGGAGCCAGAATGTCTGTAACCTCCTTGTGACTTTATCAATCACACTTAAAAGAGAAAGAAAGGCAGAATTGTGACCTGCAACGCAAAAAGGAAATAAGCTCTGATCTTTATCAATATTTAATCAGTGGCAATTATCTTACATTTTTATGTGCTTAAAGGGCCTAACTTTACTTTGGCAATAAAATTACGTAACCTGAATTACATGATGGAATATTGTCCTTCCTCAAAACAGCAGATCATAGATTCAACTTGAGGACTTCCACAGACGATTCTCTCGTTATGGGTTAAAAGGGGTGATATGGATTTTCTGCACTGATCTTTGCACACACCAAACTTCAGTCATTACTTTTTGCTGCATGATTTTCCCTCAAACTTGATGGTTTTCCCTGTTTCATGTTTAAATAAATCAGAAGGCAGTAATGATACAATGTGCAAAAGCTGGTAAAGCACTAGCAAATGAAGCCTCAGCAACAGCCAGATCTGCCAATTAGATAGCTTCAAATGGGGCATCACGGTGGCGCAATGGTTAACACTGCTGCCTCACGGCGCCGAGGTCACAGGTTCGATCCCGACTCTGGGTCACTGTCCGTGTGGAGCTTGCACATTCTCCCCGTGTTTGCGTGGGTTTCGCCCTCACAACCCAAAGATGTGCAGGGTAGGTGGATTGGCCACACTAAATTGCCCCTTAATTGGAAAAAATGAATTGGGTACTCTAAATTTATTTTTTAAAATACAGAGCTCCAAATCATTTTTGTTTAGTTACCATTTTGTTTCCTGAGCAAGTGAAGTTTCTGGTGTTGGAAGTAAGATTGGAACATGGTAAAAACTTAAAATAATTTGATATTTCACAATAACATTGAATTTACCGAAATAAAAAAATTCCAAAATTTCTGGGACATGAAATCCAGTCTGCAGCATGCAAAACCTCCCAACAAGTGCAGCTATAATTTCTCAGTCTGAGAAACAGAAGCTCTTCTTTTCTCAGAGCAATTATTTCAAAGTTCTTTAGTGCTTCTGGATTAAATTTAGGCTGAAGCACCAGGAAAACTCAAGTGGTATCATAGGATCTTTCACTTACACCTGAATAGATAAAGAGACCCCCAGTTTATCACCTCATAAAATGCAACACCTCTAGCAATGCACCCCCCCTCACTGACATTGAAGTGTCAGCTACAGCAATGTTTCCCAAAATTGCCTCCGCAAGAACCCGAGGATTCTGTTGGAGACATCCAAGAGTTCTGCAGCAGGTCCGGCCATTTTAAATTTGAAAAAGACTGTCCTTCTAGCTTGTCCAATCAAAAGCGGGTTTCACACTGTGCTGGTTACTGATAGGCACACTGGTCATCCCATCAGCAGCCAATGCATTTTGAGGCCGGCCTCTGATTGGACGAGCAGGCAAAGTCGGTTTTGAAAGTCCCAGGCAAGGCAGAGAGCGAATGAGACTGAATGGCAGAGTCAGAGGCAGAGGAAAGTAGGTCAGGAAAGGAATGGCAATGGAGGTCAGGAGGGGAAGCAACCTCGAGGGCAGGAGAGAAAGAGGCCTCGGTGAGCAGAAGGTGAAGCAGCCTCGGAGTAATGGAGAGAAAGAGAGGCGAGAGTGTGTGAGAGAGAGAGGTGATAGTGTGTGTGTCTGTGAGAGAGAGAGAGAGAGAGAGAGGTGAGGATGTGTATATGTGTGTAAGTGAGAGAGAGGAGAGAGTGTATATATGAGAGAGTGAGGTTAGAATGTGAGTGTGTGTGAGGGAGAGAAGTGAGCCTGTGTTCAAGAAGTGAGCGAGGTAAGAGTGTGTGAAATGAAAATCGCTTATTGTCACAAGTAGGCTTCAAATGAAGTTACTGTGAAAAGCCCCTAGTCGCCACATTCCGGCGCCTGTTCGGGGAGGCTGATACGGGAATTGGACCGTGCTGCTGGTCTGCCTTGATCTGCTTTCAAAGTCAGCGATTTAGCCCTGTGCTAAACAGCCCCAGATGTGTGTGTGAGAAAGAGAGAGAATGTGTGCGTGTTAGAGAGAGAGATGTGAGAGAGTGTATGAGAGAAAGAGGTGAGAGTGTGAGTGTGTGAGAGAGAGGTGAGTGTGTGTGTGAGCGTGACAGAGGTGAGAATTTGAGTGTGTGTGAGAGAGAGGTGAATGTGTGTGTGAGAGAGGAAGGTTAAAACCTGAGTGTGTGAGAGAGAGAGGTGAGAATGTGGGTGTGTGAGTGAGATAGATAAGTGTGCATGTGAAAGAGAAAGGTAAAAGTTTGAGTGTGTGTGAGAGGGAGAGAGAGTGCTTGTGTGTGTGTCTTCGTGTCTGACATTGGAATCAAGCTCTCCAGCAGCACTCCTACTATTAAACAAATCTGTGAGCAAAATAACAGTGGCCGGGATTCTCTGGTCATTGTAATTCACTTTTCCCGCCAGCAGCAACCACCAGCCTGTGGGTTTCCTGGCGGTGTGACGTGGTTTCAATGACAAGCGGCGGGAAGATTGAATCCCGCTGCCAGTGAACGTCCGCCGAGAAGTATGCGGCTGTGGAACCAGAGAATCCCGCCCAGCCTCACTTCTCCCATGAATAATGACATAGAGATAGGACTTAAGTATTTGTTGAATAAGGGCACTTTTAAAATTATAATTAATGTGTACATATAAGAACCAGAAAATACTTTCATAAATCTGTTTTTGTATGTTTTTACTTATTGGCATAATGCATTTTTTGCTTTTTATCCACCAACATTATATTAATATTATATAACCCTCAGGGGTTTGGTCAGTACTCTTGAGAGCTCAAAAGCATTCCATGGCTGCAAATGTTTGGGAAACCCTGGTCCAGAGAACGCACTCAGTCTCTAGATAGCCACTTGAATCCATGCCTGTCACCCTTCGCATCCAGCGTTTTAAAGTTTTTTCTTTTTTTTTTTAAATTTAGAGTACCCAATTCATTTTTTCTAATGATGGGGCAATTTAGCGTGGCCAATCCACCTACCCTTTAGGTTATGGGGGCAAGCATGTTAAAGTTGAGCCAAAGAGTGTGTTGGTGAAGGCTTTACAATTACACGGGTCAGATGATTTTCTTAACTCATTCAGCTTTTGCAATTTATGGCTTTCCCCAAACTCCTCAAATAAATTGGTGTGGGGGCAGCACGGTGGGGCAGTGGGTTAGCCCTGCAACCTCACGCCACCGAGGTCCCAGGTGCGATCCCGGCTCTGGGTTACTGTCCGTGTGGAGTTTGCACATTCTCCCCGTGTTTGTGTGGGTTTCGCCCCCACAACCTAAAGATGTGCAAGCTAAGTGGATTGAACACGTTAAATTGCCCCTTAATTGGAAAAAATGAATTGGGTACTCTAAATTTAAATAAATAAATAAATTGGTGTGTTTAGGTGACTATATCTAACGATTACTTACAGTAAACTTTACCCCCATCCTAAGGTCTTCAATGTTCTGACAACTATGCTATCAGGCTGTGGTACTACTGTTTCTCATTTTGTTTTAAATCTTGTTATGGAACAGTCACGGTGGCATCATTATAATATACAAAATGCCTCACTGGATGATAATGAGAGTGTCACATGATTGGTGACAATTAAATTAATGCTTCAGGGAGACTATGTGAAACATTTGTGATCAGAAACCATCAACATTAAAACATTTATAATTAAAATTTTGAACACGTCACTAAGTTATGGCAAAAATTATTTATTTTTGCCAAATATTTTTCTCTTTAACTCTCTTCTCTTGCAGTACCTGTTGCTGATTTTCTCTGTGGTTCAATTGCTCTGTTTTATTACCTTTGCTCTCGAGTCGCCAGGTATCTTTATGATACCATCACGAGGTTCAAGTCCGAGTAATGATTAATAATCCAATACACCGATTAGTAAGATTTAAATCAAAGCACATTTATTATACACAGTAATCGCTACTCATGCACAAATTCTACGTCTAAGCTACTTCTACAACTAACAGGCCTATACTTAACTTCGGACTGGCCCATCAGGTCAGGGGAACAAATGGCCTTTCGTTCGGGTTCTGAGTCTGCGGGACTCGAAGTTGGTACGGATTGGTAGCTAGGAGCGCCTATCTCGTAGCGAGCGTTGAATTAAGACTTACGTTGTTCGGGAGTCACTGCACCGGTCACGGTCAATGTTGGTTCGTGTTGCTGGGTGATCCGGGCAGGACGCAGAGGTGAAGAGAGAGCGATTTGAACTTGGGGCTCAACTCTTATAGTCCCCAGGGCTTCCCGCCTTTCGGGGCAGACCCTGTACCTGGTCCCAAGTGATTGGACTTTGTCCCAATCGCTTGGTTCGATTTTCTCCAATACTGGAGCGGTTCCGTGATCGATGGGCGGTCTTGAGGTGCTCGTTCACCTCCTTTATGTTGGCTCCTGCTGGCGCCGAGGAGTCTGGCTTTGCTTTGTGTGTCCCAAATGTTATTTATTGTTCCCGGGGATTGCTCATCAGTATGCAGATGGCTGCTCCAATTTTTTATGCTGATGGTCGCTGGTATCGATGTTGTCTGGCCTTTGCAGAGGTAAATACACAGCAAACCTGCAGCTACTGGTTTCTGTCTATGTTGGCTGACTTTCCCATCAGCCTTTTCCGTTCGCCATGACACGTCCCGTAAAATGGGAACCTTGGTCGGATTCAATGCTGCGGGGGAGTCCCCATCTTGTAAAGATGTGGTGGGTCAAAATCTTGGCTGTGGGTTTTGCAGTGTTTGTTCTGGCTGGGAATGCTTCCACCCATTTCGTAAACGTGTCTATCACCACGAGTACATATTTATAACCATTCCTGCAAGGGGGCAATGGTCCTGTAAAATCAATCTGGAGGTTAGTCCAGGGGTCATTAACGGGTCGGGTGTGACTGAGCTCAGCCTTTTTGGCATATCTGTCCGGATTATTCTGGGCGCAGATAAGACAATTCTCGATGTAGTGATTAACATCATCCTTTAAATTCGGCCACCAACAAAGCTGCTTGAGGTGGGCTGTAGTGGGATCGATTCCCTGATGTCCATGACCGTCATGGAACAAACAAATCAGTTGATTCCTGTCCTGTTCAGGAACCACATAAAGGGTGTCTTTTAACACCACACCGTCATGTGTGGTCAGTGCATTTCTAAATCTCTCATAGGGTGCTGGATAGTTTCCTTTTACCTTTCCAGGGGGGGAGGAACGATGGTGACTTCGAACTTTGACTATCCTAAAAGTCCTGTTCTGTGCTTTCTCTAAAATGTGACGGAGCAATGGGGCTGAGGGGAGGGGTTTTCCGTCTGCGGAAACAAATCCTCTTGCTTTCCACAGGGCCAGGAATTCCGTGAGACTGTTGCAGTCATATACTGTTCCGAGTATATGTCTGCTGGGCTGGGGAAGGAATCTGGATGTTCCACTATATATGCGATGGCCGCAAGCTCTGCTGCCTGCGCGCCTAAATGGCCTGGTAGTTTTAATGATATTTCCTCTAGGGCGCGTCCCTGTGCATCCTCGACATATATACCGCAACCTGTTATGCGCTTCCCATCCAAGACTGTGGAAGATCCATCCACATAGATCTTTCTGGGCTCGCACGTGTCTGTGTGCTGGGGGCTCCGGGTTGAACTACCAATCTTTCTGGGGGGTGTTTTAGCAAAAAAGGGGCCTGTGTTGTGGTATGGAGAGATAATTTCACATTCATGGGGGGTTCTGGGGTACTGTAAGTTGTCAGCTAAAAAGGTGTGCGTCTTTGTCTGTTTAACAGTGATGTCCCGTCCCTGCAAGAGAAGGGTCCATCTAACTGCTCTAATCTGGCTTACTGTACCGTCTTTGAGCCGTCCGTCCAGTAAAAGTTGGGTGGGGGTGTGTTCGGAGAGAATTGTGATGGGGTTCAGTCCGGTAATATACGAAAAATACTGAACTGCCCAAAATACTGCGAGCAGGTGCCTCTCACAGGCTGAAAATCCCTGATCCACAGCATCTAAAATTCTGGACGTGTAAGCTACGGGCCTTAACTGTTTATGCCGTTCCTGGAGGAGCACGGCCGAAAGGGTGCGGTCTGTGGTCGCTACCTCTATAGCATAAGGGGAAAGCGGAGGGGGAGTTGTGGAATCCTTGTGGAAGGCATGTCCACGTGTACTGCTGATTTTTAAAGGTGAAGGCAAATTTGTATTAGCACGCCTTTGCCAATGGAATGGATCAGAATCCATTACTGACATCCAAAACCGTAAAGAATCAGGAATTGAGTCCCTGCTTGAGCACGGTCTCGGGACTTGTTGCTACTGTGGAGGCTGCTGCGGGGGTGATTTTGTTGAGTTCCCGGTAATCGATGGTCAGTCGCCATGATCCACCGGGCTTTCTCACTGGCCAAATCGGGGCATTATTAGTGGAGGCTACTGATCTAAGTACGCCCTGCTCTAATAAGCTTTCTATTACCTTTGAGATTTCTCCCTCTGCCTCTTGGGGAAATCCATACTGTTTTGGGGGTCTAGGGTCAGGTCCTGTTATCTGTACGGAGCCAGTCATCCGTCCACAGTTGTGCTTGTGGGTTGCGAATGCTGCCCTGTTCTTTTGCAGAACTGCTCTAACCTGCTTGTCCGTACTAAGCGTGGTCGGGTTGAACCAAAATTCGCCTACTGCGCTAATTCTGTTCGCGTATTCACCTATGTTGAGCGTTGCGGGGGATCTTGCGGATTTTGCCATCTTCCAAACACACTGGTTGACTGGATCAAATGAAAGATTGTGGGAATTCGATTCCTGGAATGTGTTCTGCTGTGTGGGGCAGGTCAACTAAAACTACGGGGTGCTTGGTGGTAATGGTACCGATTTGAATGGGTACAGGGGCTGTGATGTGTCCCTGCTGTGAGTGGCCTGTAAAGCCGCTGAGGGTAATGGTGGCTGTAGTGGCCACGTGTCTTTTTGAAACAGGGTGGAGGCATTTACTGTGGTGTGGGACCCTCCTGTGTCCCATAGAAACTCGACGGGCTGTCCCCGAATTTACGCTCGTCCGGACCTATCCCAAAGGGTGTCACAGACCCAACTGGGGGGGCCCGTACACGTCAGTCCGTTCCGGTCAGGTCAGTCTGATCTGAACGGGCACTAACGCTATGAATGGGCTCTGTCTTCTTCTTACTCAGAGTGCCCGTCTGCTGGGCTCTCTGTGGCTTTCTAGGGGCATTGCACTCTCTTGCGAAGTGTCCCAACTGTCCGCAGCTGTAACACTCCTGTGACTTGGGTGGGGGGCTGTTCTTTCCTTCATTTACCCATGCGGGGTTCTAGTGTGTTTTTACTGCCTGTATATCTGCGTCGGCCTGATTTTCCTCGGGATTTTTGACTGCGGGTTTGCTTTGTACAGATTGCTCCCAAGCGCGGGACAATCTTTTCACTACCCACTTCTCATTATGGGCCTCCTCTGAGGTCATAACTCGCGCAAGCTTTCTGTCCTGTTTCTGTGGCATGGGAGATAAGGGTGCGGGTCCATTTGGCCATGTTGTCTGGGGACAAATGGGCGCGGTCTAAGTCTCCAAACACTGCTGCAAAGTGGATCCACAGGCATCCAGCAAACACTGTGGGGTGCTCGGATTTCTTTTGCCTGCATTTGTTGAGGCCATCTACGGGGTCACCCCGGTTATACCCGATTGCATCCAGGATCGCGGTATGCATTTCTGCAAGGGTGCCTCCTCCTACATTCTGTGGGTCGGGAAGGGCTGCTGCTACTGAAGGGTCTAAACTTAAAACTGTGAGCTTTACATGCTCTCGCTCATCCAGGCCGTACATGGTCGCCTGATGCTTTACGGTGGCAAAGAAATGGTGGGGGTCTGAGGTAGGGAGGAACGGTGTGATTTTATCGCACGCGTCCCGTAATTGGGTCACTGTTAGGGGGGTGGAGTATAGAAATTCCGCATCGTCCGATGTGGGTGTGCGGTGGGTGGTGACTGGGTTAATTGGAGCCTGAACTATTTGCTCTGTGGAGGGTTGGGGCGCTTTTCTCTTCTGGGGCTTTCCCTGCGCATATGTTCCCTGAACATATCACTGCGCTGTTTCATTCAATTCTTCCCAATCAGGGCCGTCTCCCTGATCTAATTTCGCTCCAAAGGTTTCCTGGAAGCCTTTCTGAACTGAAGGCAGCGATTGCAGCTCTGCAATCTGCTTCCGGCACTTTGCGTGATCTAGCGTGCTTTGTCTTTGCTCTGTGGTGGCTTCATGGGGTGCTCTTAACGCTGCCTTTAGGTTGCTGCTCTGTCTCTGCAATGCTTCTACCTGCTTTTCTGTTTCTTCACGTACCAGGACTGCATGTTGCGTGTCCTGATAGGCCTTTTCATATTGAGACTGGAAGCTGCTTAAGTGCGCCAGACAAGACTGGTGTGCCCTTTTGGCATCCTCCACCTCTCCATCTTTTGCTGCCAACTTCCTCCTCAATTCTAAATTCTCTCGCTCTACCTCGCTTACATCGACCTTACTCATTCGATGTATGCCCTCTACTTATTTCCGGAGCGTCCTAACGACCTCCTCTGTGCCTCGTAATTGTGCCAAGCAGGACACGATTGCCATCGGCTTGCGAGCTTTCCCTAAGCTCTTTTTGTGGATCTCGCTCAGGTTCTCCCACCAAGTATGTCCTATACTCCCGGGGCCCGATTCCTCGTTGTCACAGAATTTGAGATATTTCCAGATCTCTTTCTCCCAAATGGGACATTGTCCCACTCTACTGCTGCTGGTCACTGCGACCGCAAATTCCTCGGGGTTCATGAGGCGTTGCATTGCCTGCATTGCCATCTTTCCTATCTGAATGCTGCTCTTCAAATTTGGGACAGGGGTAATAAGGCGGTGCTGTAAATACGGGTACGGCTTTCGCTACTTTCCGATATACAAACTTCCGACAGTTTTGTCGCAACAAAAAATCTATCAGTTTTACCTTATCGCCCTGTTAGTTATGCATGCATACACACACTTCCGAATTATGAGTATTGATCAGAACTGCTTGAACGTTTGTGGTGTTCTGTTCCCAATTGGATCTCTAATTCAAATTCTTGGGTTCCCCCGGAGTGGTTTTGTCACTTCTAGATCGGGTCCTGCCAGGATGTCGCCAAATAATGTTGCTGATTTTCTCCGTGGTTCAATTGCTCTGTTTTATTACCTTTGCTCTCGAGTCGCCAGGTATCTTTATGATACCGCCACGAGGTTCAAGTCCGAGTAATGATCAATAACCCAATACACGGATTAGTAAGATTTAAATCAAAGCACATTTATTATACACAGTAATCGCTGCTCGTGCACAAATTCTACGTCGAAGCTACTTCTACAACTAACAGGCCTATACTTAACTTCGGACTGGCCTACCAGGTCAGGGGAACAAATGGCCTTTCGTTCGGGTACTGAGTCTGCGGGATTCGAAGTTGGTACGGATTGGTAGCTAGAAGCGCCTATCTCGTAGCGAGCGTTGAATTAAGACTTACTTTGTTCAGGAGTCACTGCACCGGTCACGGTCAATGTTGGTTCGTGTTGCTGGGTGACCCAGGCAGGACGCAGAGGTGAAGAGAGCTGAAGAGAGCTGAAGAGAGCTGAAGAGAGAGCGATTTGAACTTGGGGCTCAAATCTTATTGTCCCCAGGGGCTTCCTGCCTTTCAGGGCGGACCCTGTACCTGGTCCCAAGTGATTGGACTTTGTCCCAATTGCTTGGTCCGATTTTCTCCAATACTGGAGCGGTTGCCCGATCGATGGGCGGTCTTGAGGTGCTCGTTCACCTCCTTTGTGTTGGCTCCTGCTGACGCTGAGGAGTCTGGCTTTGCTTTGTGTGTCCCAAATGTTACTTATTGTTCCCGGGGATTGCTCATCAGTATGTAGATGGCTGCTACTTTGTTATGCTGATGGTCGCTGGTATCGATGTTGTCTGGCCTTTGCAGAGGTAAATACACAGTAAACCTGCAGCTACTGGTTTCTGTCTATGTTGGCTGACTTTCCCATCAGCCTTTGCCGTTCGCCATTTTAAATCGGGAGTTGGCCAATTTAGGTGGCTACATACCCCTGCTGGGTTATGATACCCCAGCTATCAGCGGCCAGCCCACCTTCACCCTGGTTGATTTGGCCAGTTGTCTGTGGATACCCAATCAACACCCTCACTCTCCAACAACATGCTGACACGACCAATGTCCAATTTTGCGTGAGCCTCGAATCTTCAAGCTTCTAGTACGTACATTCCCAGGGACATAGTGATGAAGGGACTTTGAGCTGAAATGTTGGGCCATATTTGATCAGTCTTCTGTGAATGGGTTTGGACTTGAGAAGGCTTGCAAAGTGGCTCAGGAGGGCATGAAGTGGCATGCCCCAAATTCTTCCCGCCACCTTGCTATTTTGCTAGAGTTGGCGAAGGCGGCAGACAAACTGCCTGCTGGGAGCCCAACTGAGCCAGTCAAGAAGAAATGAAGGGTCTCGAAAGTCCTCCATGGACATTTCCCCCCTGCTTGCTGAGACAACCCTGGCAGCTTCCTTGGGACGGGAGGACCTTTCTGTCGGATGCTCATGGAGGCAGATTTAAGATGAAGTTTCAATGATAGAGCATCCTATCCCATCTTCCTCCATTTGTGCTCCAGGATCACCTAAAAGTAGGATAGCAGCACCCTTGAGTAAAATCAAACTCCTCACCTCAGAACTAATTTGTGCTTCGAACTAAAATGAAATGGCCTCAGTCAAGACGTGGTAGGAGGGGTCTGATAGGCCTCAGTGTCCCTGGGTGAGGAAAGTCAAAAAGTGTTTCAGCACTTCAAAAATACTCCTGTCGGGGCAGCACGGTGGCGCAGTAATTAGCACTGCTGCCTCATGACGCCGAGGTCCCAGGTTTGATCCCGGCTCTGGGTCACTGTCCGTGTAGAGTTTGCACATTCTCCCCGTGTTTGCGTGGGTTTTGCCCCCACAACCCAAAGATGCGCAGGGTAGGTGGATTGGCCATGCTAAATTGCCCCTTAATTGGATTGAGCACTCTAAATTTATTTTTTTAAATACTCCTGTTGAATTGATGGTGGAACTGCATTGGCGAAAGCATAGATATTCTGTCAATATCCCTCTGTATTTAATTCTCCCACAGGAACATCGGACCGAGGAACAGGAAAGGGTGGCATAGAGGTTAGCACTTCTGCCACATGGTGCGAGGAGCCGGATTCAATCCCAGCCATGGGTCACTGTCCGTGTAGAGTTTGCACATTCTCCCTGTGTCTGTGTGGGTCTCACCCCCACAACCCAAAGATGTGCAGGGTAGGTGGATTAGCCATGCTAAATAGTCCTTCAATTGGAAAAAAATAATTGTGTACTCTAAATTTATTTTTTAAAAAGGGGAAAAAAAGGAATATGCCATTCAGTCCTCTGAGCCTGCTCCATTATTTAATACAAACATGAGTGACCTGGCTGTAAAATCAACTTCCGCCCCAAAACGCTTGACTCCTTTGTCACAGTAACTGTTCACAGTAACTTCACTGCAGTGTTAATGTGAACCGACTTATGACAATAAAGATTATTATTTATTATTTATTTTCTATCAAAAATCTGTCTGAATCTGCCTTGAGTAAACTCAATGACCCAGCTGCCACTGCTCTCTGGGAAGAGAATTCCACAGACTAATGACCCTTTGAGAGAAAACATTTCTCCTCATCTCCATCTTAAACGTTAGACCTTTTATTCTTAAACTGTGTTTCCTAGTTCTAGAGACACAGTTTCCTCCAGAAGAGGGAACATCCTCCCGGTTTCCAACCTATCAAATCCCCTCAGGATCTTATATTTTCAATAAGATTACCTCCCATTCTTCTAAACTCCAACAGGTATAGGCCCAAGCCGTTCAACAACCTTTCTGCATTAGATAAGCATCCTCACCCCAGGAATGAGTCTTGAGGCAGGCAGGAACACTCTCCACCTGCCAGTTTCTACCTCCTCTTTTAAGACCATCCTGAAAACTTTGTTCTTTGACTAAACATTTGGTCACCCTTCCTAACAGCTCCTGCTTCTGTTGTTACATTAAAGGCATTGAGCAATTGCATAAGTACTCGAAGAAGTTCATTCAAGGTGAAAGATGTATGCAAATAAGCAGTGATTTATTAAGTTTGGACTTGAAAAAGAGAAGTTCATAGGATCATAGAATTTACAGTACAGAAGGAGGCCATTCGGCACATCGAGTCTGCACCGCCCCTTGGAAAGAGCACCCTAATTAAATCCCGGCTTCCACCCGATCCCCGTAACCCAGTAACTCAACCTAACGTTTTGACACTAAGGGGCAATTTAGCATGGCCAATCCACCTAACCTGCACATCTTTGGACTGTGGGGGCAGCATGGTGGCGCAGTGGGTTAGCCCTGTTGCCTCACGGCACCGAGGTCCCAGGTTCGATCCCGGCTCTGGGTCACTGTCCGTGTAGAGTTTGCACATTGTCCCAGTGTTTGCGTGGGTTTCGCCCCCACAACCCAAAGATGTGCAGGGTAGGTGGATTGAACACGCTAAATTGCCCCTTAATTGGAAAAAAAACAAATTGGGCACACTAAATTAAAAAAGAAATCTTTGGATCGTGGGAGGAAACCAGAGCACCCGGAGGAACCCACGCAGACACGGGGAGACAGTGCAAACTCCACACAGACGGTCATCTGAGGGTGGAATTGAACCTGGGTCCCTGGCGCTGTGGGACAGCAGTGCTAACACTGTGCCACCATGCAGAGTTTTTACTCTTTGAGAACCAAAGAGTCTCCCGAAAAAGATTTCACTGGAACGTGTGAGCTGTGACTAGTGAAACAGGGCACAGCAAAAGTGCAATAAGCAGTGGCAGCTATGAAACTTTTCCTTGCATGTTTGTCGAACTGGGCCAAAAATAGGCAGGAGACAAAACACAAACAAAATGTTGTAAGCACACGGATTTGAGTTTTAAGCGATGGTCAAGAAGAAAGTATATAATTGCATTAAAACAATCTGAGGCCAGGGAATTGGAAGCAGGAACTAACGCAGACGTGGAAGCGCAGAGAGGGGATGACTGCGTTGCAAGAAAGGCCACAATAGTTTGCTGTGATCTCTGTGCAGATTGATGAGCACCAGAGACATTCCGAGCGGCAGTTCAGCATCTTCCTGGCGTTAACAAGTAGCAGACGCAGAGAGTTCAAACAATCCCAGCCGAGGAGGAAATCAAAACAGACCAGCAGTGAGGATTCCGAGTGCAATACAGGAAATGTTTGGGAAAAGATGGAACAATTGTGTTGCCTATCTCAGTTCTCCAGCTGTAACTGTGTGACTGAATTTGTTTAAAATGTATTTTTAAACAAATACACTTAAGCAAAAGGCATAAATAACTTATATATATATGTATCAATATTTATGTACACTTTTTGATGCCCTGTGGTGTTGGTCATGAGGTGTTAAGTCCAAGTGCCATACAGGGTCAAACAGGGTTAAAGGTCAGGAGTTAATTGGACCAAAGCCAAACAGGGTCAAAGTTGAAAGGGGGAGGAGGTAGTTGGCAGTAGGAAGGATGAAAAGTGAAGGAGAGGATAGGAGGGATAGGGAAGAGGCAACAAGGGAATTGAGGAGGCTAGGGAGGAGAAAATGCTACCACAATTCTTGCTGCCGATCACAATCTCGTGACCTGTAATGGAAAGTATACTTGTATGGATTTGGCTGGTCAGTCAAACTTAGTTGAGATGGATCCTATGATTAAATAGGCTTTCAAAGTCCATTAGATTTTCACAGAAACAGATGAACTTGGGCAGTCATCTGAGGGCTGTCAGCAAATCCTGAGAAGAGTCACTACCTCCATGAAAGACCGACACAAAAAGCAAAAAGTAAATTCTAAAAACGTAAATAAATGGGGGCTCAAAGTTATCTTCTGACGACAAGAGGGCTGGAAATTCGCTGAGCTTGCATCAATAAATGATTCACTGCTCATATCATCCACTATTTGCCAAAGTCTTTGGGAAGGGAGAGCTGCCCCTTTTTATACATGAATGGTGCACACTCTTACCGCGAGGGGCACAGCAAGGGTGCCTGCCTTGCCTCATGGGCCAGAAATATTGGTGCAGTTTGCTGGTTCGATGGCAGTGTCATGCCCCATCCCAGGCCATGTAGGAACAAATCTCCCGATCAAAGGGGGTCGCACTGAAATGATAGGTTTTACAATTCCTTTTTTTCTAAATAAAAAAGAAGTGTTAGCGGTATGCACTGTGTGAGATTGGGAGTCTTAGCTTTGTGCACTGTGTGTGATGGGGCAAATTCGCACTGTTCACTTCGTGTGATTTAAAAAAAAATTTTAAGTGCCCAATTAAAATTTTCCAATTATGGGGTAACTTAGCATGGTCATCCCACCCACCCTGCACATCTTTGGGTTGTGTGGGTGAGACCCACGCAGACACAGGGAGAATGTGCAAACTCCACACTGGCAATGACCCGGAGCCGGGATTGAACCCAGGTCCTCAGCGCCATGAGGCAGCAGTGCTAACCACTGCGCCACCATGCCACCCTAGGTTTTACAATTCCAACTGTCAATCACCATCATGCCCTTCGATACCCTACTAGTCGGTGAAGAGCCCTCTGGGGAATGTGCCGCAGTGTTCCGCCAGATCTGTCCAGGCATCAGGATCACAATTTCAGGATTGCTACAGTATGTTGCACTCAATTCATGGTGTGGCATGAGCCTCGTTATACCTTCTCTCATTTGAGGCGACTGCACTGGCATCATCAGCAATGTCCTTTACTGGTATCCCTTGTCCCTGAGGAGCCAACTCTGCATCTTGGGTAGTCTCTCGAAGATGTCAGGGATCTGAGGCTGACTCAGGATGATCAAGTCATGGCACTTCCTGGGAATATGGTGCAAACCTGCATGATACATTTATTATAGTCGCACACCAGCTGAACATTGAGTGTGTGGAAGCCTTTGCGGTTGACCTACTGGGTTGTTTGTTGCCAGGGTGTTTTTAATATCTTGCGAGTGCATCCGAAAGTATCATATACTTGTGGGAATCCTGAAATCTCAGAAAAACCCAGTGCTCTGGTGTCCTGACTTCACCGATCTCTGTTGACGTTGACAAAATTGTGTGTCTTGGCAAAAATGGTGTCCGTGACCTCCAGGATGCCTTTGTAGATAGATACTTGAAAGATCCAACAGAGGTCCCCAGTGGAGCTCTGGAAGAGGCCAGTGCTGTAGAATTTGAGTGCGGTGGTGACATTCACGGCCACTCACGGTGGATGCCCTCCAAGTCCTCGTGGCGCAAAATGTGGCACAGGTGAGTGACCAGATCCCTTGACATGATCGCACAAAATTGGACCCTGGCCTGCGATTGGGCCATCAAGGGAGAGATGTGACCCCTGAAATGATGCCCAAAGCGGGGTGCTCATGAATGTTCACCACAAACCCCGCAAGCCACCCCCCCCCCCCCCCCCCCCCCCCCCCCCCCCCCCCCCCGCAATCCCACATGATTGACAGCCAACAGTTTCAACCAGTTGCTTGAATTTTCTGCTTTCGTTTCAGGTACTGGCATCAGCTAACCTGCAACCCCAAACTGTGTGGTTTGCACTTATCATGAGGAAGAATGTTCAGTGTCTACATTACGTTAATTTAGTGGGTCGAGGAGATTCTTATTTCTGTGTGTTCCATGACCACATTTCCAAGGAGGTTCTCAGCTTTGTCCAGTTGCCCAATAATACTGTAGTTTGATAAGACTGGAGAATTTGAAGTCTGTACACAAGGGATTAAAACTAAGGGAGCAATCATTGCCACTTTGACGAATCAGTGTTGCTCAAATGGGCAAAACTTCACTTGCCTGACTCCCTGCATGTCAATTGAACTGCTGCTAACCTCACTCAGCTGTGGCAGTCATTTTCAGTTGCTTGGCCATTTAGTGACCACCGAACCCCTCAGTCATGTGTTTCCGTGCAACCTTCTCCACTCGCCGGTCCCAATGGAGCACTTTCCCATGACCCCTTCCCCTTACTCAGTCCTGGCTTGCCCCAACCCTGGTGGAGCCCTTGCCCACGGCCCCTTCCTTTCATTCAGTCCTGGCTCGTGGCACAGTAAAAGCCACCCTCACCTTAAATCTGGTCTGTTTTGCTGTGGAATCTTTCCTGAGAGACTTCCCATAATCTGTGGCAGTGCATCCTTCAAAGCCTTGAGCTCATCCCAGTGAGCGCTGCACTAAGTTGCATGAACTCAACCTGGGAATCCAAAGCAAAGTGCAGGTTGCCAGCTGAACATGGTTTAAATCTTATTATGAAATGCATTATTCTGACTGCACGCCGACGTGGGATTTAAATTCCACATGGAGGGATGATTCCAGCTAGTAGGCCTCATAATGATATATAAATAGATGCTAATGACATTCATGACGTTAGGTGGCAAGAAACATGACCCGCCATTGACAGGTGAAATGCACAGTCTCTTCCTCCTTTTCCATTGCCGTAAATCCTATTTCAGGCCTTCTCACACAATTTTGCTCTCGTGCCCACCGTGACACTCGCCCTGAACAGGAGCAGGAAATCCCTGCCTTTACATTTCTGAATTTGTAAATTACGACTCCATTTCCAAAATCCTGTGTTTTCATCTGCAAAGACCTTGGTCATGTTATCACCTCTCAAGTTTTTGTGTTCCTTTCAAATAACTCCAGGCTTGATTCAGCGTGATGGCCCATCTGTGGGAAAAGCGTATATTTTCTTTTATGCAGTGTCCCTTTAAAACCAAAGTGGGTACCCGTTGGCGGTCCTCTTCTGGGGTGGCCGGGCCTGGATGGGCCTAGCTGCTGCTCGGGTGTCCCAGATGGCATGGTGCCACTTTGCTCTGCCCGCTGTCCACCAGATGCGCCAGGGAACGGAGGGGGTGGAGTAAGAGATGCTGCGGTGGTCCAGCACCTACACTGCAGGAGTCACTGGCAGCGGCCCCATCACCTCCTCCTCCCTCGGATGCCTGGTGGTCCACGGGACACTCCATGGGATGGGGGTGCGAGCGGAGCTATCCCCTGAGATATGCCGCCACCTGGCGCTGCCAGTCCTGGAGGCCCGCTCTGGTCTGCCCTCCGACCATCCGTCCCCTCGGGAGTTCCTATCTCAACACGATGTCGGAGCAGCTGTGTGGTGCGCACCAGATAGTGTCTCAGGATACTGGATGGACCCACCCCATCACCTGCAGGTCCTGCAAGACACAAGACAAGATGCATGATTAGTCTGCGGGCCGGGAAGTGGTGGGAGTGAGGGAGGTGTCAGGGTGATGCAAGGTGGGGGTTCATTTGTTCTCTGGGTGGGGAAGGCGGGGCGGTCAGGTTACTGGTGTGTGGGACGCGGGGTAGTGCCAAGGACACAGTGCTGCCTACTCATCCTGGCCGCCCTGAAGAGGTTGTGCAGTTTTTTCCACCACTACTGGCCAGTCCGGACAGTATTGCCCCCAGCGCAGACCGCCTCTGCCTCCTGCGCTTAGGCACAGCACATAGCGATGGCTGGCAGCTTCCTGCCTGGGCCGGGGTACAGAGTCAACCGCCTCTCCTCCAGCTCATCCTGGAGGGTCTTCAGCTCAGTGAATCTTGGCACCGCTGTCCTTGCTGCCATTTTATTGGCTGGGATGTTGTGAGTGCAGAGTGAAGTGTATATATGCAGCTGCAGCGTGTCAGCCTCCTGTGTGTCTATCTCAAACCCAGCGAATCCGGCTCCATTTCTCATTGGAATCATTTGTGTTCCACATGGTGCCGGTGCTAGTCCCTCCACAGTCGCTGAATTGGTCCAGGTGCGGCGCCAGTTTTGCTGTCGTGGAAGTCCATGAATCCTGCGCCGGCGTCAACACTTAGGGTTCGATTCTTCCACCCTGCCCACCGCAAGATCACCACGGATGAGATGCAGACAATGGAGAAGTCCATTGGTCTCGAGCGGGATTCTCTGGTCGCCGGGCGTGCGTGGCCGGAAAATTCCACCTTTAGTCTCAGGAACGGAGAATTCCACCGCTTATGTCCGATGACGACATCCAATGAAACCTCACACCATCTCTTGACTCCTCCACTGCCTGTGATTTTTGATGCTGTTTGTCCAACATCCAGTCTTGGGCAAGCAGGAATTTCTACAACTAAGTATTGGGAAGACCAAAAACTTGGGCAGAAACTAGAGGGCCTGTTCACCGCTGACCCAATTCCATTATGGCCTCTTAATCTCGCGAGAGGGTCACAATGGGATTTGCACCAGCGAGATCTTAGTTTAAAATCCCCCTGCCAGTGACGTGATCTGGTTCATGCCCAGAAAGGCCATGAATTGTAATAAGTTTAAATATACTTGAACGGTTTTACATCATAACGTCAACCAGGCCTTATCCTCCCACCCAGTCAGGGTTGATGTCATGCCGCCGTGAATCTGTTTTCAAAAACGAGAGCCAGTCATGATGACCACCCGGCAGAGGTGAGATAGCCCTGGCTGATGAGCCAATATTGTTTGGTCAGAAATTCGTCTCGGGATCAAATGAGATGCCAGGGTTTTTGAATGATCTGGTTGATCAGGTGAGAAAAGGCATCTGAGCCAGAGAATTTCACACAGCTTTTCTTGCCTGGTCTAGCACTCTGCGCAATTACAGGGAAATTCCATCCATTGTCTTCTGACCCAGTTACAAATTCCAGCTTTTACAGAGTCATCCAGACCCGAAACGTTTGCTCCCTTTTCTCTCCACAGACGCTGTCAGACCTGCTGAGATTGTCCAATATTTTCTGTCTTTGTTACAAATCCCAATCCCGAGCCAGCAACTCCATTTCTCTCCCTGGTCACAGCCCAGGGATTGACAAGATTATACGAAAACCTTGGAGTTTTATTCAATCCCGAGATGAACATCTGATCAAATATCTGATCTAAAACTACCTACTTCCACCTCCGTAACATTGCTAATGTCTGCTCCTGCTTCAGCTCAATCTGCTGCTGAATCCCCGAACCATGCCTTTGCTAGCTGTAGACCTGGCTATTCCAGTGCCCTCAGGGCCAGCATCTCATCATCCATCCTCAACAAACTTGATCTGGTCCAAAATACTCACACTAACTCACCACCTGTTAATCCATCACTCCTGAGCTTGCTGACCTACAATAGCTCTTTGTTTCAAATCCTTCCATGACTTTGCCCCTCCCTATCTCTGTAACTCCCCCCAGCCACACAGCCCTGCCTCTATGACTGGGCTTTTGATCACCTATGCTAATATTCCCTATTGTGGTTTGATATCAAAGTTTGCTTGATAACACTCCTGTGAAACAGTTGGTCAAGTTTTACTGAGTTAAAAGCACTGTTCAAAGTTGCTGTTGTTTTTAACTGCACAAGGCTGGGGCCTCTCCTATCTGTTACTTAGGTACATCTGTTCCCAGCCTATCTTTCAGCTCTTCCAGCTTGAAATTTCAGCCTGAGGTCTCAGAGTGTGATTGACAGTATTTGTTTTGGCTTAGCATTCATGGGCACTGTTCTGGATTTTGCTTTTCAAATGTCAGCATTGTCGATGCTTTACATTGAAAGAATGACATATTACACCAAATCGGAGGACTTTTAAAATTTGTAAAATAAATTTAGAGTACTGTTATGGGCCAGGGTTTAGAGAACCCCAAAGTGTATCATGGAGTTCACCTGACCCACAACATTTAATAGATTGTGGTATGGGGAGCACACGGCCCACTCTCCAGGTGTGGTACAGCAGAAATGGAAACTTATTTTTTAAAGCAAAACAATGTTTATTCTATGAACTCAAGTTAACCTTTTAAAACATACAGTGAACATCTTAGCAACCATTAATTCAAATACAACCCCCAAAGAATACAACACTAAGTAATCCTTAATAACTTCCCAAACAACATCCAGAAGACAAAAGAAACACCTTTTAACAGAAGCACATCAGGTTTACATTCACTACTGAAAACATTTATAATTCCGAATTCACCAAATGATCAAGAGATAGTCTTTTCATGGCAGAGACATCAACAGTACACCTGCTTTGTCTGGCACAGCTCCAACACTGAAAACAAAATTAAAACACACTCTGCAGCAAACAGCCCAAAACAAAAGTAAAAAGCTGACAGACAGCCCAGCTCCACCCACACTCTGACATCACTGATAAACACCCATTTCTTAAATGTACATTTCTTACACACCCATTTCTTAAAGGTACTCTCATATGACAGTACCCAATTCATTTTTCCAATTAAGGGGCAATTTAGCGTGGCCAATACATTAACCGTGCACATCTTTGGGTTGTGGGGGTGAAACCCACGCAAACACAGGGAGAGTGTGCAAACTTCACACGGACAGTGACCCAGAGCTGGGATCAAACCTGGGACCTCGGCGCCGTCAGGCTGCAGTCCTACCCACTGCTCCACCGTGCTGCCCTAAATTGGAGGACTTTTTACTGGCTGTACTGACTTTGGTGTCAGATAGGGAATACCTACTTCAATTGCTCTTTCAGCAACCACATAGCGTTACAAAGGAATAGGACAATAAGAGCAATATGTGTCTTTGGCAATTTGATTAGTTTATCAATGCCAACTCACTCCTGAGATGTACTATTGTTAGGAATACACTCCGCAGCCTTGTATTCTGTCTAATAGATGTAAACTCACCTTTGCTTTACAAAATAACACTTTTGTTTTCTCTACATCTTGTGATTGAATAACAATGAGGCCTTGTGGTATTATGGTGTCCCTATCTCTGGAGCAGAGGTTCTACGTCCGAGTCCATCACCATGAAAGGACCATTCAACATAGTTCCATGGGCTGATAATCAGCTCATAAACCCTTCCACCCCTTCTTGCATTATTTCCCAAAGGGTAAGAAAACAGTATATGGGTGTTAAGATGCACTGACAACAACATTGAATAACAGAACTTGAACAGATGTGTTAGTGCAGCATGTGATTCGGACAGTGGCGATATCGGGATTTCACTACATGTTACAAAGTAATATCAGAGCTTCTATAGTACTTACTTATAATATCACACAATGCACCTTTGTTGCTGGTACAGCGACTGCACTTTGAAAGAACTACACTTACAAAATGTTCTTTATGGCACTTAAGTGCAATTTGCCAGCCGAGTTCCCAGAATGACCTGTGGCTTTGCCACTTAATGTTCCTGCTGAACAAATCTTTGTGGGTCATAGTGACTCCAGACACAGGAACTGCCTTCAGGAAAGATCCAAAAATACACAATGGAAATTGCTGAGAGTGCATGAAAGATAAAGATTGACTGAGCAAAGTTATTACCATAGCATTAAAACTAGGACTTAAAAATACCTTAAATGCTGTGATTGACTTTGTACTTGGTTGCGATAGAAAGCTTTAAATTAAACCCATTTGAAGTGCAAAATCCAGCTCTACCCATTTCATGTGAAAGGTTTCATTACAGTCCAGTGATTGCTTCAGGAGATATGCTGCTGTTAGCTCTGGGTGCACAGTGCAAGACAGACCTCTTCAGTAATTGCAAATCCCAAGAGGCAGACTGATCAAGTCTGGCATACTCCTGCAATGGAAGAAATAACCCAACTGCTGGTCAAACGCTCCACTGCTGCACTAGCGTCAGAAGGGCAATGGAAACCTTGTTTATATGTGTAAGCCAGGTTACTTTGGCACATCGGGCGATGGTATGGTGGTGGAATGGGAGCAGGTCTGAAGAATTTAGTTCCACAGAAAGTAGCAATAAACCTATGTCATCTAGAGTGAGTTGCAGTACTGGCTAATGTACATTTGGGTTTGTATCCAAAGGAGTTTTTACTTAGTTTTGATTTGGTGGCTTTCAGTTAAAAAAAAAAATCAGCATCTGCGCCAACCTTACTTTTGATCCAGTGTTGTAGTGTTTTTTCCCCTTTTATGGTATAGCAAGATAATGTGTGAAAGATAAGAGGTGGAATATTCAATATCGAAGGGAGTTGAATTAATCTTTTCTGAGGAATAAGAAATAAAACTGTTTGCTTGAGAGATCAAGTTGAAAAGAATTGATCGGTTTTAAACCCCAGGGGAGAAATTTGCATTATCATGAAGCAGTGCCAGTTAATGAAGCCTTTACATGGCAGGCAAAAACATTGCAAATTCCTAACTATTGAGAGTAGTGGGATCTGCATTTTCAGCGGAGCTCCCACTCTCTGGTCTCTCATTATAATTTTGGCATGAGATTATTGGATGCCCAGGTCAGTTGGTGTATCTGTTTAAGCAACTGTTTGAATTGTTTTTAGGCAGGTCTGCCAATCTTCCACGGACATCAGGGATAATAATAATAATCTTTATTAGTGTCACAAGTAGGCTTACATTAACACTGCAATGCAGTTACTGGGAAAATCCCCTAGTCGCCACACTCCGGCGCCTATTCGGATACGCAGAGGGAGAATTCAGAATGCCCAATCTACCTGACAAGCAAGTCTTTCGGGACTTGTGGGAGTGGAGTGCCCGGAGGAAACCCAAGCAGACACGGGGAGAACGTGCAGACTGTGACTCAAAGCAGGAATCAAACCTGGGACCTTGGCACTGTGAAGCAGCAGTGCTGACCACTGTGAGGAGTTCATTTGCAGGAAGGTCCTTTCATGCTCGTGTGTGGTGATGGTGATAGATATACTTGAATTTCCTCTTATGATTGGTGCAACAACCTGTATTCAGAGTGGATGGGAATGGAAACGGGAGGAATCTGATTTGGCCACATCCTCATCCCCATTGACGTATTCCATTGAATGTCGGAGTTGCATCACACAAGGATCAGTCGTTGGAAAGAAACTAGTCCACGGAACCACAGGACAAACATTATCATTAACAAAGTTTGGGCGAATCCCTTAACCTTGCATCTGTGACGTTTCTCACTCCAACTGATTGGAGCACTTCCATTGTCCCATTGGTGACACTAGTAATCATGCAAGACCTGCAAATGCCCCCGATTCCAAAAAGTGGGACAGGTCCTGAGGTCCAAGCCAACAGTGGAAGGAAGCAGCAGTTCTATCTGTGAGGAAACCTATGGCTTTTGACTGTTACTGATGTGCTTGATCACTTTCTGTAAAATAAATTGACTTGATACTTTAAAACAAAAAATAAAGAATGTGATATTCTGCTCTACCATTTTGAAAGAATGAGATCTTGTGAAGGGAAAAGGTAAGTGTACTAGCTGTAAGTAATTATCACACAGGGTTCGCTGTTTGTTTTCCTGCTAACATGAGCTTACCTAGATTTCAAGGCCAAAGATAGACACTCTTGAATGTATGAGGAGTCAGGAATCACTATTGAGAATTAATCTATGAGAAAAGGGTGGTTTCTATTTTAAGAAGTTTAGAAGAGACCCGACAATGTAACAAAGGCGTTTGAAGTGACTTAATTGATTGATACCTATTCCTTTCCTTGTTCAAAATTTATTTCTCAAGTTAAACACAGGATAAAATGGAAATAAACAATAATCAGCAAGATATGTCAATCCCCATAATAACAACAATCCCATCCGCCCACCAATCCCCAAACATCAGCCCGCATGTTTACATAAACAAATGACAAAAAGGAATCAGGGATTACCCGTAGTCACCCTTAATCTACACAGCCCCCCTCCACCCCCCAAACTAATGTTTGATGTTATCCAGTTCTTGAAAGTGCATAATAAATAGTGCCCATGACTTGTAGAACCCCTCCGAGCTTCCCCTCAGTTCGAACTTAACCTTCTCTAGGGTCAAATATTCCAATAGGTCCCCCCACCACGCCAGGGCACTGGGTGGAGAGGCTGCTCTCCATCCCAGCAGGATCCGCCTTCGGGCGATCAACGAGGCGAAGGCTATGATGTCTGCCTCCGCTCCCGTTTCCAACCCTGGCTGGTCCGACACCCCGAATATGGCCTCCTGGGGACCCGGGTCCAGTTTCACACGCAACACCTTGGAAATTACCCTAAACACCTCCTTCCAGTACTCCCCTAGCTTTGGACAGGACCAAAACATATGAACGTGATTAGCGGGCCCCCCCACCGCAACGCTCACACAAATCCTCTACTCCTTCAAAAAATCGGCTCATCCTCGCCCTCGTGAGGTGCGCTCTATATACCACCTTCAGCTGTATCAGCCCCAACCTCGCACAGGAGATGGAGGCCTTCACTCTCTGGAGCACCTCACACCAGACCCCCTCCTCGATAACCTCTCCCAGCTCTTCCTCCCACTTTGCTTTGATCCCATCCAGTGGTGCCTTATCCTCTTCCAAAATAGCTCCGTACACCTCTGACACTGCCCCCTTCTCCAGTCCCCTTGTCGTCAGTACCTCCTCCAGCAATGTGGAGGCCCGTTCCTCTGGGAAGCTCTGTATCTCCTTCCTGGCAAAATCCCGAACCTGCATGTACCTAAACTTGCTCGCCCATACTGCATGCTCTAGCCCATACTTCGCTTCCAGCTCCCTCAATCCTGCAAACCGACCCTGAAGAAACAAATCTTTTAGCGTCTTAATCTCCTTCTCTTCCCATTTCCGAAAACTTCCATCCCACCTCCCTGGCTCAAATCTGTGGTTCCCCCGAATCGGCATTTCCCTTGACCCTAAACCCAACCCGAAGTGTTGGCGAAACTGCCTCCAGATTTTCAATGAAGCTATTATTACCGGACTCCCTGAATATTTCCCCGGAGCTATCGGGAGCGGCGCTGTTGCTAGTGCCTTCAGCCCCGACCCCCTGCACAAACTCTCCTCCATTCTGACCCACTGAGAATCCACCCCTCTGATCCAGCTCCGCACCTTCTCCACGTTCGCTGCCTAGTAGTAGTACAACAGGTTCGGGAGACCCAAACCCCCTGCCTGCCTTCCCCTCTGTAGCAGCACCTTTCTCACTCTGGCCACCTTCCCTCCCCACATGAATGAGGTCATCCTTCCCTCAATCTCCCTGAAAAAAGACTTTGGCAGGAAAATCGGTAGGCATTGAAAAATAAACAGGAATCGCGACAACACACTCATTTTAACCGCCTGTACCCGACCCGCCAGTAACAGAGGTAGGCCATCCCACCTTGCCAGATCGGCTTTCACTCTCCCCACCAAACTAGTGATGTTGTACCTGCGAAGCCTCCCCCACACCCGGGCAACCTGCACCCCCAGAGACCTAAAATGAGTCCCTGCTCTACGGAATGGCAGACCCCCCTCCCCTGCCTCCACCCCCGGCCGAGACACCACACAGTACTCACTCTTGTCCAGGTTCAGCTTGTACCCCGAGAAAGACCCAAATACCCGCAGTAGCTCCAATATTCCTCCTATCGACTCACTCGGTTCCGACACAAACAGCAGCAAGTCGTCGGCATATAAGGACACCCTATGCTGCCCCGCCCCCCCGCACTACTCCTTTCCATGCTCCCGAACTTCTCAATGCGATGGCCAATGGCTCAATGCAAACAGTGCAAACAGCTGGGGGGACATAGGACAGCCCTGTCTCGTCCCACGGTGGAGAGAAAAGTATCTCGAACTGATATTATTTGTGCGGACACTCACCTTCGGCTCCTCATACAATAGCTTTACCCAGTTCACAAACCTTGGTCCAATCCCAAACCACTCCAGCACTGCCATCGGGTACCCCCATTCTACCCGATCAAATGCCTTCTCGGCGTCCAATGCCACAACTACCTCTGTTTCCTTCCCTTCCGCCGGTGCCATAACAACGTTCAAAACCCTCCTAATGTTCGAAAACAGCTGCCTTCCTTTCACGAACCCCGTCTGATCCTCCCCTATCACCTTCGGGAGGCACTCCTCCAGCCTACCCGCCAGTACCTTCGTCTATAGTTTTGCGTCCACATTCAGAAGTGATATGGGCCGATACGACCCACACTTCGTTGGATCCTTGTCTTTTTTTAGCAACAGTGAAATCGATGCCTGCCCCAAGGTTTGCGGCAACACCCCCTTCCCTATCGCCTCCTCAAACATCCCCACCATCAAGGGTGCCAACGTATCCTTAAATTTTTTATAATATTCCACCGGACACCCATCCGGCCCTGCCACCTTCCCCGACTGCATCCTCCCAATCGCATCCTTTGTCTCCTGCTCCACTATTGCTCCTAATGTAGCCCTGTCCCCCTCCCTAACCTCAGGTACTCCAACCCATCTAGAAATTCCTGCATCTCACGGTCTCCCCCGAGTGGCTCTGACTTGTACAACCTCTCATAAAACACCTCAAAAACCTTGTTAATCAGCACTAGGGCCACCACCAACTTCCCTGCCCTATCCTTCACTTGAAGAATTTCCCTTGCCACTGCCTCCCTCCTGAGCTAACCTGCTAACATACCTTATCTCCATGTTCATAAACTGAACCCCTTGCTCGTCTCAGTTGGCGCACCGCCTTCCTGGTGGGCAGTCGGTCGAAGCTCACCTGTAGTTCCTTCCTCTTTTCCAGCTTCGCCAGGTCCCCATCCTCTGTATACCTCCTATCTACCTCCAACATCTCATCTATTACCCTCTAACGCTCCAACCTCTCCTCTTTGTCCACCCTGGCCTTAAACAAAATTACCTCACCCCCTCACCACCGCCTTTAGAGCCTCCCAGACGACTGCCTTCGACACCTCACCCGTACACTTAAAACCTACATATTCCTTAATTACCTTTTCAATTTTCTCACAGAACACTTGGTTCCCCAAAAGTCCCACATCTAATTTCCACCCCGGTCTCTGCGCTGCCCCCTTCGCCAGCACCATATCCACCCAATGTGGAGCGTGATCTGACACTGCAATTGCAGAGTATTCCGACCCCTTGACTCCAGCCAGCAAAGCCTTCCCCACCACAAAAAAGTCGATCCGCGAGTGTACCTTATGGACCGCTGAGAAAAACGAGTACCCCCCGTTCCCTTGGGTGCAGGAACCTCCAAGGGTCCACCCCTCCCATTTCCACCATTAGCCCAGCCAGCGCCTTCGCCCCCCCCTGATGGGACCAGCGAGCGTGGCCGTGATCTGTCCAACCATTGCTCCTGCACCAAGTTCTAGTCCCCCCCCCCCCCACAATCAGCTTATGCATGTCCAAGTCGGGAATAACCCCAAACATCTTCCTCGCGAATCCCACATCGTCCCAATTGGGACCGTATACACTTAACAGGGCCACTAATCTCCCCTCCAGCGTCCCTGCCACAATCAGATATCTACCCCCCTGATCTACCGCCACCTTCTCCATCTGGAAGCGTACCTTTTGTGCTGACCAACACCGCTACCCCTCGAGCCCTTCCATCAAATCCGGAGTGAAACACTTGGCTAACCCAGCCCTTTTTAAGTCTCACCTGGTCCTTCACCCTCAAGTGAGTCTCCTGCAGCATTGCTACATCGGCTTTCAAACATTTAAGATGTGCAAGCACCCTTGACCTCTTGACCGGACCTCCTAACCCTCTCACGTTCCACGTGTCTATCCTGACTGGGGGTCTCTCAATCCCCCACCTTTCTTATCCACCATCACCATACCACCGGGCCCTGCCCCATAAGCCTGACCCACCCCTGTCCATTGTTAACATCGAACCCCTTCCCCCCCTCCCAAGAACCCCCCCTACAAAAACATCCCCCAACATCCATCCCTCCACCCCCTCTTGCTCGCCTCGTAGGCCCATTGAAGCCTGCCATCCAGGCTTCAACGTCCGCAGCCCTCCTCTCACCTCACCCCCGTTCACTAGCTGACTTTAGTTGGCTAGCGCGGATGGCTCCCCCCGCCAAGACATCTCACCCCCTTCCACCCAGTCCCAGAGAAAGAAACTCCAAAACAAACCCAACAATCCAATCCCTACAATTCACTCACATAACATTTAACCGTCGCAACACAGAACGCCATTAACTTGAACTCTGTAACAATGCAAAAAGAAGCAAATTTCAATACAAATCAGTAAAAAGAAAGTTGTAACATTTGCACATTTTCCAGCTGCTCAAACACAGTCCACAGTCTCTCTTCCAGTTCCGCTCTTCACGTCTGTCCCAAGCCTTCTGCCCTCACAAACGCATCAGCTGCCTCCGCTGTCTCAAAATAAAAGTCTTTGGCGTTATATTTTACTCTCAACTTTGCCGGGTACACCATACCAAATCGCACCCCCTTCTTGTACAAAGCCGCCTTCACTCGCCCAAACGCCGCTCGTCTTTTTTCCAACTCCACCGTCAAGTCCTGGTAGATCCGAACTCCAGCACCATCCCACAGCACCTCGCGCTCCTGCTTCGCTCAGCTTAATACCTTCTCCTTCATGCAAAACTTATGCAAGCAGATAATTATTGCCCTTGGCGGCTCGTTCACTTTGGGTTTCGGCCTTAATGACCGATGAGCTCGGTCTAGCTCGTACAGAGTGGGGCTCTCACCCTCCCCCATCAGCTCCGCCAACCTCTTCGCGAAGTATTGCATTGGCCTTGGGCCCTCTGTCCCTTCGGGCAAGCCCACAATTCTCAAATTGTGCCACCTTGAGCGGTTTTCCAAGTCTTCCAGCTTTGCTCGGAGCCCTCTGTCAACCTCCACCACCCTCCGCAGCTCGTCCCCCATCGAGGTGACCTGGTCGCTGTGTAGTGTCACGGCCTCCTCCGCCTCCTTCAGCTCCTCGCCCTGCTCTCTCACCTCGGCCGATGCCTTTGCCACCTCCACCCTCAACGGGCAGATTGCCTCCTCCACCAATGACCTCAACACGACCGCCATCTCTTTCCTCAAGGCCTCCATGTGCCTCACAAACTGTTTTTCCAGCTCCACTGCCATCACCTCGGTCATCTTCTCCACCGTAATTAGTGCGGCCCCGCCTTGCAGTTCGGCTTCCGCCATCCTGTCAACACTTTTGCTCGGCTTCTCCTTCGGCGGCGAACCCGCGTTTCCTCCTTTCTTCGACGCTGCTCTTCGCATCCTTCAGCGGCTTATTGTTTTTTATCTTCTTTCTTTTCTCCTCTCTCCCCCTTCATCAATCTGACATTCTTTTTTTTGAAAAAAAAAGGGGGAAGAGAAAAAAAAACTTTCACCAAACTTCCTTAAACCTTCTTTCTCTCTCCTCTGCATTCACCCAGAGCTCCCCTGGGACCAGGCTTCAACCTTCTTTTTTCTTCCTAGGTGGGAGCCATCCGACGTGGAGCACCCTCCCTACATATTGCCCCGGCCTCGGGCCGGCCACCTCAGCCTCCTCGTAGCTCCGCCCCCGCTGATCTAACCTATCGCGCCGGGCCCAGCGCCTCAGCCCCCGCCTCCCGACACCCGCGCGGGGTTCTTCGCCGGTTTTTAAACCGGCTCCGCTGGCTGCTCGTGACGGCCCCAAAGGCCGACGATAGTTGGGGAGTGCGTGAGGACTCGGGGATTTCCCCGAAATCGCCGCGAATCACGGCCACCGGCGGGAGCTCTTGTTGTTGCGGCCGCCCTGCTTGCCCATGCCACTGGAAGTCCCTGTTAACTGATCTTAACTATACCTTTAATGTCCTGGGTGTTAGGATGCCTTCCGAGAAACTCCAAACAATTTGCAATTTATAAAATTGTGAGGAAAGGATACTTCACCCCAGGAGTGATGACTCTGACCAATGTCAGGAATTCAAAGGACAATGGCTCAAAGCAGGAACCTTATCCATGTGATGAATGTAAGAAATTGTTATATTTTATTGTCGTTAAAACAAACTTTAACTGAAACACAGAATTAATCACATTTTTTTTTTACAGTACCCAATTAATTTTTCCAATTAAGGGGCAATTTAGTGTGGCCAATCCACTTACCCTGCACATCTTTGGGTTGTGGGGGCGGAACCCACGCAAACACAGAGAGAATGTGCAAACTCCACACGGACAGTGACCCAGAGCCCGGATCGAACCTGGGACCTCGGCGCCGTGAGGCAGCAATGCTAACCACTGCGCCACCGTGCTGCCCCGATAATTAACCACATTAATATCAAATAAATAACTTTACAATTGACAGTTAAACAGTTCTTAAAGAAAGGGGAAAAGATTAACTCACTATTTACATCTGCCACAATATACATTCCAGCAAAGCAACCCTATACAGTTCAAAATCCACTCATCAATAAAGTTAGCAATCAGGGTTACTTGCTGTTCTCTGTGCAGGCCTTTGGAGAGAGACCCTTTCAGGAACAATTTGGAAATCCTTTTGTCTTGGCAGACTCAAATCGCATGGCAAAAGTGCCAAAATTACAGACAGACCTGGCACCTCTCATTAATTGCATCACCTGTATCCCACTAAGATGTTCCATGATCTGCTTAGCTAGGACAAAATACCACTGCCTCATAATGCTCCCAGGGAACGCCTTTTTATAAACAATATTCCCTTAGCCATCTCTCTGGAAACAAGTAAATGGTTAAAATGAATGGTTTCCTCACCTTTACAACACCTTAATTACAGCGTTAGCAGGCATACTGCTTGTATGTATTTCCACCCAGGGTTTTAATAACATTACTACAACAAAATACAAAATATAATATATAACAATTTCTTACATTCATCACATAGGAAGGTTTCTGATTTGAGCCATTGCACAGTGAATTACTGCTGGAAAGTGGGTGTATGTTTGTGTGTGTGTTCCTGTGTTTTAGTGTGTGTGTTATAGAATTTATGTATTTGAATTGTGCTCTTGGTGTGATTTCTTTCACTGTTGAGTAGCTGGGGATGATCATTGGCTGCAGAGCTGCAGCCCTATAAGAGTAAATGCCTGTTCGAGAAAAGTGGAAGAAAAAGTGTGAAAATCTATGATAGGTATCAAGATTCTAGAATCCATCGTTAAGGATGAGATTTCTAAATTCTTGGAAGTGCAGGGTCGGATTAGGACAAGTCAGCATGGATTTAGTAAGGAGAGGTCGTGCCTGACAAACCTGTTAGAGTTCTTTGAAGAGATAACAAATAGGTTAGACCAAGGAGAGCCAATGGATGTTATCAATCTGACTTCCAAAAGGCCTTTGATAAGCTGCCTCACGGGAGACTGCTGAATAAAATAAGGGCCCATGGTATTCGAGGCAAGGTACTAACATGGATTGACGATTGGCTGTCAGGCAGAAGGCAGAGAGTTGGGATAAAAGGTTCTTTTTCGGAATGGCAACCGGTGACGAGTGGTGTCCCGCAGGGTTCAGTGTTGGGGCCACAGCTGTTCTCTTTATATATTAACGATCTAGATGACGGGACTGGGGGCATTCTGGCTAAGTTTGCCGATGATACAAAGATAGGTGGAGGGGCAGGTAGTATTGAGGAGGTGGGGAGGCTGCAGCAAGATTTAGACAGTTTAGGAGAGTGGTCCAAGAAATGACTGATGAAATTCAACGTGGGCAAGTGCGAGGTCTTGCACTTTGGAAAAAAGAATAGAGGCATGGACTATTTTCTAGACGGTGACAAAATTCATAATGCTGAAGTGCAAAGGGACTTGGGAGTCCTAGTCCAGGATTCTCTAAAGGTAAACTTGCAGGTTGAGTCTGTAATTAAGAAAGCAAATGCAATGTTGTTATTTATCTCAAGAGGCTTGGAATATAAAAGCAGGGATGTACTTCTGCAGCTTTATAAAGCACTAGTTAGGCCCCATTTAGAATACTGTGAGCAATTTTGGGCCCCACACCTCAGGAAGGACATACTGGCACTGGAGCGGGTCCAGCGGAGATTCACACGGATGATCCCAGGAATGGTAGGCCTAACATACGGTGAACGTCTGAGGATCCTGGGATTATATTCATTGGAGTTTAGGAGGTTGAGGGGAGATCTAATAGAAACTTACAAGATAATTAATGGCTTAGATAGGGTGGACGTAGGGAAGTTGTTTCCATTAGCAGGGGAGACTAGGACCCAGGGACACAGCCTTAGAATAAAAGGGAGTCACTTTAGAACAGAGATGAGGAGAAATTTATTCAGCCAGAGAGTGGTGGGTGTGTGGAATTCATTGCCACAGAGGGCGGTGGAGGCCGGGACGTTGAGTGTCTTTAAGACAGAAGTTGATAAATTCTTGATTTCTCGAGGAATTAAGGGCTATGGAGAGAGAGCGGGTAAATGGAGTTGAAATCAGCCATGATTGAATGGTGGAGTGGACTCGATGGGCCGAATGGCCTTACTTCTGCTCCTATGTCTTATGGTCTTATTAGTCCAGTTCCAAGATGTTGTTAACATAAAATAAAAATCATCTTTATCATTTCTCATCTTTGTATAAGTTCACTATCAAAATGTACCCCCATCTTGGACAGCACGGTGGCGCAGTGGTTAGCCCTTCTGCCTCACGGCGCTGAGGTCCCAGGTTCGATGCCGGCTCTGGGTCACTGTCCGTGTGGAGTTTGCACATTCTCCCCGTGTTTGCGTGGGTTTCGCCCCCAAAGCCCAAAAATATGAAGGGTAGGTAGATTGGCCATGCTAAATTGCCCCTTAATTGGAAAAAATAAATTGGGTACTCTAAATTTATAAAAGAAAAACAACAAAAAAAATGTACCCCCATCTTAAAGTATAAAACTCGTCTCTGCGAAAATGTTCCAATTGTAATGAGCTAGCTGTTTTGGAAATCATGCAGGTTTATATAATGGCTGATGCCTCCTCACCCCCCCCCCCCCCCCCCGCCCCCCCCCCCCCCCCCCCCCCCCGCCCCTCCCCACCTCCTTCCTACGCAACCTCACCATTTTAGGTAAACATGAAATAAACACATCATTATCAACAATGTTACTAAAACAGATTATTTCACTGCTATCTGTTACTGTTTCTGGGGCTTTAATATGTGTAAATTGGGACCCCTGTTTTCAACATAACAACTATGACTACACTTCAAAAATACCACTTTGGCTATAAACTGCTTTGGAATGTCATGAGGCCATGAAAGGCCGTATATAAATACTATGTGGGCAGCACGGTGGTGCAGTGGGTTAGCCCTGCTGCCTCACGGCGCCAAGGTCCCGGGTTCGATCCCGGTTCTGGATCACTTTCCATGTGGAGTTTGCACATTCTCCCCGTGTTTGTGTGGGTCTTACCCCCACAACTCAAAGGAGTGCAATGTAGGTGGATTGGACATGCTAAATTGACCCTTAATTGGAAAAAATGAATTGGGTACTCTAAATTTATATTTAAAAAAATACTGTGGCCGAAACCTTCCTGCTGGTGAATCTTCTGGTGGTAGAGCAATCACCACCTCCCCCAACTCCAGCAGCAGAGGGTGTGGGCATGCAAAATATGCAGATATTGGCATCAGGCAGCACATTGGCACAAAGTGTAGCACGGTGGCTCAGTCATTAGCACTGCTGCCCCAAAGCGCGAAGGACCCAGGGTCAATTCCGGCCTTGGGTGACTGTGGAGTTTGCACTTTCTCCCCATGTCTGCGTGGGTTTCCTCCCACGGTCCAAAGACATGCAGGTTAGGTGGATTGACCATGCTAAATTGCCCTTAGTGTCCAAAGATGTGCAGGTTCGGTAGATTGGCCATGTTCAACGTGTGGTGTTACAGGGATATGGCTGGGGAGTGGGCCTAAGGAAGGTGCTCTTTCAGAGGGTCGGTGCAGACCCACGGGCAGAATGGCCTCCTTCTGAACTGTAGGGATTCTATGGGATCCTGCCACTGGCCAATGACGAGTTCCCTCTGCTGCTGAAAAATACGCTGCAGTTGTTGGGAGCGGAAAATCCCGCCCTATATATCAAAAATCTCTTTGTCCAACTTATGGAAGAATAAGAATAAATTGAACATCAGATGATTCTTCTTTCCTCAGAGAGGGAAGTAATTACATTGCTGACTTATGTGGTAGCTGCTGTGTCTGTGTACAACTTCAAGAGGGAGCTAGGTCGGCTCCTGACTGCAACAGATATCATCATATCACATAGAAGGAAGTGTCCATCGATAACACTCAACCCCCGTGATCCTCTGGACTGGTTCCGATCACCTGAGGGGATCAGAGAAGAATTTCCAGATTATTTTCTCCAATTTGGGTTTTTCTTTTGCGTCTCCCAGATAATGACATGGCTGCAGGGGGAACGGGCGTGAGGGAGGAGGTGGGCTTTAGGAACTGTTTAGCTATCATGGTGCAGGGTATGGTGGAAGGGACAGATGGTCTTTTCCTGCCCATCAGTTTTTCATTGTTCAGATCTCCAAACAGCTCACACTGCAGGCAAATGTAGAAGTCATGCAGAATACAGAGCCTCGGGATCCTCCTGCACACAGGTGACAAGTTTGTCATTAAAATGCAGTGTTCTTTGCTGTTTAATTCATAGAAGATGAGTAAAGTGAAAATTGAACCTTTTTCGAACCTGAACAGTAAAGTAATCCAGGTTGTGTTCACTAAGATCTGTTTGTTATGATCTGCCCAGCCGTTAGTTTTGGTAGTCGTTTACTACTCATGCAGCGAATGATGTAAAACTTATTAGTGCCATATTTAACTTTGCAATAAGCTTGCAATATGTACTGTATTGTACAATATAGATAGAAACCATGGCCGGGATTCTCCCCTACCCGGCGGAGCAGGGAGTCCCAGCGGGAGGGAGTGGCGTGAACCGCTCCGGCGTTGGGCCGCCCCAAAGGCTAGGCCTGCGCCGGAGTGGTTGGCGGGCGCGCCGCAGGCCGGCGGGAAAGGCCTTTGGCGCCACGCCATTCAGGGCCGAAGGGACTCCACTGGCCGGCAGAAGTCCGCGCATGCACGCGAGCGTCAGCGGCTGCTGACATCATCCCAGCGCATGCGTGGGGGCGGGTCACTTCCGCATCGGCCATCGCGAGTCGATGGCCGAGGCGGAAGGAAAAGAGTGCCCCCACGGCACAGGCCTGCCCGCGGATCGGTGGGCCCCGATTGTGGGCCAGGCCACCGTGAGGGCACCCCCCGGGGCCAGATCGCCCCACGCCTCTCCAGGACCCCGGAGCCCGCCCACGCCGCTAGTCCCGCTGGTAAGGTAGGTGGTTTGATTCATGACGGCGACACTGGCATGACAGCAGCGGGACTTCAGCCCATCGCGGGCCGGAACATCGCCAGGCGGGGACCCGCCGACCGCGCGGCGCGATTCCCGCCCCCGCCGAATTTTCGGTGCCGGAGAATTCGGCAGCCGGCGGGGGCGGGATTCACGCCGCCCCCCGGCAATTCTCTGACCCGGCGGGGGGTTGAAGAATCCCGCCCCATATCTTACTGCAGCGGTTAGGAGAATAAATATTAATATTTCTGCTTGCAAAATCATTGGGTACAATATTATTCTTCTCATGGTACTTGATGACGTATCACTACTTGTCATATCATAATTCAATTGGGGATCTCGTACAGACTACCATGAATTTGAGGCATTAAGATGAAAAGGAAATAAAGTAAGAAACCACTGTAATCGAGAAATTATTGATGACACGAGCGGACAACGACTTAACATGTTTGTCTGTTGTTTGTTGGTCCACCATTTAATACAAGCTTTCATTGGAGGATAAGGAACATTGTGCAGATGTCATAAGACTTCATCCGTCCTTTAGGGTTAGCACTGCTGCCTCACAGCGCTAAGGAACCAGGCTCAATTCCGGCCTTGGGTGGCTAGATTGTCTGTGTGGAGTTTACACTTTCTCCCCGTGTCTGCGTGGGTTTCCTTCAGGTGCTCCAGTTTCCTCCCACAGTCCAAAGATGTGCAAGTTAAGTGGATTGGCCATGCTAAATTGCCCCAGGGATGTGCGGGTCAGGTGGGGTACTGGGATTGCCCCCATTAGGGTGGGAACCTGGTTAGGATCCTCTTTCAGAGGGTTGGTGCAGACTCAATGGGCCGAATGGCCTCCTTCTGCATTGTAGGTATTCGATGATTCTAATATTACCCTGAGCAATTTCTAAACTTGCTTCTGTATGTAATGCAATACATCAGTCCTCTGGCCTTTTAGTGCATCGGTGAAATTCAAGCTCGATGTGACTTGATGCAAATTGTTCCGACTCAGGTGAGGTTCCCCAAAAGTTGTTGAGACCCCTCAATTTGTCACCACTCAGCTGGAGTACCACAAATTGTTACAAACCCGGGTGAAGAGGGTTGACTGGCTCCGTGTCTTTATTCAACCCACCCTCTGCTGGTAACAACAAGGTTTATTCTATCAAGGTTTCCTTTCCCTTGGATACATTTTCCAGATCCAATAGTTCTGTTTAAAAATGAGCCAATTTTTGAGTTAAGATAGAGTAAGTTTATTAACCACTAAAAATGTAAGGAGAAATGGTAAAACACATGCATCTACATTCCTACAGATTAGAAAATTGAGTCCAATAGTAAACAAACATAAATAAAACGTTATTGGTGGGAGAATCAGAGAGGCTTTATTTTACATGTAACCGGGCTCTACTATAACCAGTTCTGGGAGTCTTTGAAGCTGGGTGCCTAAGATAGGAAAGTGATTATTTCCCAGCTCTTACAAAATAGGGAGAAAATGCAGTGTATAGAATAACACACTCTGTGATGCTGTCCAAGTTAGTAACAAATTTCAAGGTTAACATGACATTACTAGCTCCCCATAGGGTTCAGCCAAACCATTAATTACATGAAGGTCCCAAGCTTATTCCTGGGCGCCAGTAAGATAAGTTATCTCTGCCAGCATGGTGACAGAGATACTACAACTGGTCTCAGTTCCCCTGGGTTAGGGAGAGGATGTCAGCCAGCAGCATTGATGTGCGGAGATTAGGAGAGGCAGGGTTAGGTTTGGCTGCGATGCCAGCTTTCCTGGGTTAAATAACCAGCTGATGCTCACTCACAAATCTGGGCCCACACACAACCAATGCCTTCTGGAAGTGTATAGCTGTGTTACCCAGGGAAATGTGCCCTAAGCAAGAAATTAGGAATGGAGGGGGAGAGGAGAGAAGGTGGTAGAGCAATCATCAGGAAGATGAAACAAAATTGACTTGTTGGACAAATTAGTTTATTGTGTTCAAAGTGTCTCGTGTTACCTCACCCCTTTTGGTGTGTTATTGATTTGTCGCATATTACAGACCCTTTAAGGTGCAACATGTCGCAATTATTTTCCACAGTTAAAATTATGTTCCACTTTCCAGTGTTAATCAAGTAGCAATGGAGAAGTAATTGTTGCCAGGTTGGAGGTGAGGCAACTATTTTACCTCACCAAGCCTTAAACTCAAACAATAAACACAAAGGATCGTGCAATTACTCTTACAGATCACAGCTAACCAAGTGATAAAACAAACTAAATACTCTATCAGGACATTGGAACACACTGGTTATGGATCTGGCTCTTCATGGTACCTTCCTCTGCAGTAGATTTTGAGTGTTTCCAGCTGCTCGCATTGAACGGCCTCAGCTTCCTGGCTGAACACTTGCCAGTTGTTCTGTATTTGACTCGAGGTTTTGCTGCTGGAAGGATGTGGGTGATGATTTACTCGGCATGTCCAATTGACTGTACTTGTCTGAGTAGGCCTGCTTCCCATGCATTTGAGGTCACCAGTGTATATGTAGGTAGCGGGCCAATCAAAACACTGAACGGCAGGGGAAAAAGGAAAAGAAATCCTAACTAAGCAAAATGACTCCAAGAATGCAGCCCAAACATCAACACTTTTCTTTTGCTTGGATTTGTTGAACATAGAATATGTTGGACTTAATGTACTTTTATATTCTGTTACTAATACATATTTATTTAACTCTATGATTCTGGATTGTATTTAGTGTTCTTTTGTCAAATCAATATTCCCATCACACCTTTTTTGATAGAATTGGCTCTTGCTGTGATGTGTCTATGAAAAGTGGCAGCCTTCTCATACCTCACCCTATGCTTTCCTGCCTTGAGTCAGGTTACCCCTTTGACCTTCCATTTTCCTTCACAACTGGGAAGGAACATTCCCCTTCTTTCTTCTTAGTGTGTATAATGATGCACTTTCAGAGACTTCATCAGAGAACAGCAAAGGATTTATTTACTCACGCGCCGAGGTCTCAGGTTCGATCCCGGCTCTGGGTCACTGTCCATGTGGAGTTTGCACATTCTCCCCGTGTTTGCGTGGGTTTCACCCCCACACCCCAAAGATGTGCAGGGTAGGTGGATTGGCCACGCTAAATTGCCCCTTAATTGGAAAAAATTAATTGGGTACTCTAAATTTATAATAAAAAAAGATTTATTTACAAGGATCTACAAGAGCAACAGCATGTCTGCTGCGAGTTCTGCAATACCTCTGCCTCAAATAACTCCTCCCCCTGGGGTGATTCTCCACTCTGAATCCCGATCGGTCACCAGGCCAGGTGACCACTACTCTGCTGTGCTGCCCTTAAAGGGCAGAGTGTGTTTTTATGATTATTTATTTCAAGGCTTGCTGAAATTCTTGGCTACCTCATAATTAGGCAATTGGGCAAATTGCCTCATCCCCAATAGTACTGTTTAAGTATACAAGGGCAGTAGCCGATGGCTCAACTTGCTATCTCTGAGACTAATGTTAGCTCTGCTTATCTGTTGAAATATTGGGCCTTTTTGGAAGACCCCAATAATATTATAGAACAAAGCTAACCAAATTGAAAGGGGGTTACTTCCTTTGAAAACTGGTCCATGTAATAAAAGGTCCTTTTTTTTAAAAAGAGGAGAATATTCCCAAAATAGTTTCAATTTCTCCTTAGCTCCATGTCAGAGCAGCAGGATCCCACTCCAATCTACCGCTGGAAAATGGGGAATCAGCAGGCTTGTCCTTATAGCTGCATGCTGCCCATCCCAAACATAAAAAATAATCCAAGTCTGGGATTTTCTTCCTCATTTAACTGAGACTAAGTAACCTGTCAACAGCCGAAGTTTTGCTTCACCACACTTTAGCTGTCTCAGGCGGTTGGATGAAAAACACACAGAGCCGATTAATCTATTTTCTTGTCTCTTCTTAATTTTGGAACATGATATGTGATCCCTTAATGGTAATGAACAAATTGTCTGGATTAATTTTCTGAATTAGCTAAATAATCATGAAAACATCAGTCAGATCACTGCAAGGTGCCATCTTTCAGGCTAAGAGCAACCCAGCTTCTATAACCATTCCTCATAATTACTGATCTTCGATGCTCCATCCTCTCTCCTCTAAAAGATAATAATATATTCCTGTGATTAGTCAAATCGAAATTCTACTTCCAAAATTGGTGAATTTTCAGTCCTACCTTCAAGATTGATGGTTGAAAGTCATTTGGACTGATTTCTTGGCCCACTTTAACCTCCCCAGAACCATGTCTTTCATTATGTGTGTACACTACATATCTTCTTCCTGTGTTTTTCTGAAAATCTAATATGTGTCTTGAGCTACATCCCCTCCCCGAGCTGGGTACAGGCAGATGTAAACCATCTTACAGGAAGATTGTGAGCATCTTATGAGCTTTACTGGTCCTATTGTGGACTAATTAATTAATAGAGATTTATTACCTATGATTGGTCACCAACTCCATTAACATTCAATCATGCAACTACCAAGATGATGGAATGCAAATTAAATGGATCTTTGTCTTCATTTGTCTTACAATTCTGATATTCCTTCCAAGAATCAGTGCTGTCGGGAGAGGATGGAAAAAATTGGAATTGCCTCTAAGAATCCCACTATTATTAATTCCCAAAATTAAGCTGATAGTACATTAGAGCAGTGAGAGAGACTGTGTCCTGGGTAAGTCTATTGATCAATAATTGCAGCATATTTAGTTACAGCTTCCTTTCCTACTGAGATTAATTTAAAAATTGCTTTGGAGGACTTTAATTAGTTTTAATAGTTTCAACATGCAGCCTCCAGCTTCCTCCAAAATTTCATTTTTAGACCATATGTAAACTGTTTAAAACAAATTACTTAAATTGATCCTTTTAATTTAAAAATTGTTTTCTGTGGAAGAAGATCTACATTTATATAGCACCTTTTATAATACTGAATGTCCCAAAGCACTTCAAAAACAATGAAATCATTTTGAAGTATAGTCATGGCTGTAATTTTGGACATGAGGAAGCTAATTTGCACACAGAAAATTCCCACAAACAGCAATGTGATCATGACCAGGTAATCTATTTGGTAATTGAAAGATAACTATCGATCAGGACAGGAGGAATACTCTCATACTGTTCTTTGAAATAATGCCATGGGATCTTTTCCATTCACAAGAGTAGGCAGATGGGCTTTACTTTAATGTCTCATCTGAAAGGTGGCATCTTTGCCTCATGTACTGCACAGAGGGGGCAGCATGGTGGTGCAGTGGTTAGCATTGCTGCCTCATGGCGCCGAGGTCCCAGGTTCGATCCTGGTTCTGGGTCACTGCCCGTGTTGAGTTTGCACATTCTCCCCGTGTTTGCGTGGGTTTCACCCCCTCAGCCCAAAGATATGTATGGTAGGTGGATTGGCCACGCTAAATTGCCCCTTAATTGGAAAAAATGAATTGGCAACTCTAAATTTATTTATTTTTTTAAAAATGTACTGCACAGAGTGTCTGCCTAAATCATCACATCCTGGAGTAAGAGTCAAACTCACAACCAATTGAGCTTTATGGTACAGCTGACATAATCTTGCAGCCTTATAAAGTAAGTCACCATAGTGCCAGATGACCATCGGCTGCTTTCCCCTTTGAGGGAGTGAGCTGACTGGTGGTTTATTCTTTATTGTTTATTGATAAAATCTGTCACATATACCAAGGTACAGTGAAAAGTATTATTCTGCGTACAGACCTGCCTGATTATTCCATACATATATGCATAACTACAACATACAAAAACAATTACACTGTAAAAAGGAAAAATACATTTAAAAAATCAATTTTATATATAGACAGGCCACTCAAGAGTGCAATAGCAGCAGGAAAAAAGCTGTTTCAGAATCTATTTGAACAAATTCTCAAGCTTTTGTATTTTCTGCCTGATGGAAGAAGTTGGAAAAAAGAATAACCTGGATGGGAGGGGTCTTTGATTACATTGTCACTTTTCCCAAGGCAGCGAGAAATATAGACATGAATCAATAGACGTAAGAGAGCTTGCGTGATGGACTGAGCTGTGTTCACAACTCTGTAATTTCTTACGATCTTGGGCAGAACAGTTGCCATACCATCTGTGATGCAACCAGATAGAATGTTTTCTATGGTGCATCTATAGAAAATGGTAAAAGTCATTGTCCACATGCCACATTTCCTAAACTTCCTGAGGAAGTAAAGGCGTTATTGTACTTTATTAATTGTAGCGTTGACTTGGGTGGACCAGGACAAATTGTTGGTAATATTTACACCTAGGAACATGAAACTTTCAACCATCTCCACCTCAACATCATTGATATAGACAGGGGTGTGTACTACACAACGCTTCCTAAAGTCAATGACCAGCTCCTTTGTTTTGCTGGCATTGAGAGAGAGATTTTTGTCATTGCACCTTGCCATTAAGTTCTCTATCTTTCTCCTGTACATTCACTCATCATTGTTTGAAATCCGACCCACCGGTCGTATCATTAGCAAACTTATAGATGGAATTGGTGCTACATTTTGCCACACAATCGTGTGTGCATAAGGAGTATAGGAGTATAGGAGAGGACTGAGTACGCAGTCTTGCAGGGCCCTCATGTTAAGGACTATTGTGGAAGAGATGCCATTACCTATCCTTAATGATTGTGGTCTGTGGGTCAGGAAGTCGTGGATCCAGTTGCAAAGGGAGAGCCAAATCCTAGGTTTTGGAGTTTGGATAAGAGCTTGGTTAGAATTATAGTATTATAAGCAGAACTATAGTCAATAAACAGTAGCCTGACAAAGGTGTCCTTGCTGTTGAGATGTTCCAAAGATGAGCGTAAGGCCAGAGAAGTAGCATCTGCTCTAGGCTGGATAAAGCAGTAAGTGAATTGCAGTGGATCAAGGCAATCTGGGAGGTTGGAGTTGATGTGTTTGATGACTAACCTCTCAAAGCATTTCATAAAAACAGATATCAGGGCCACCGGGCAATAGTCATTGAGGCACACTGCCTGGTTTTTCTTTGGCACCGGTATGACAGTGGTTTTCTTAAAGCAGGCGGGAACCTGAGGAAGGAGAGGTTAAGAATGTCTGGAAACACACCTGCCAACTGGTCCATGCAGGATCTAAGTGCACAACCAGGGACTTCATCAGGACCCTTTGCTTTCCATGGCTTCACTTTCGAGAAGGCCAATCTGACTTCTGAGGCTGTAACTGTTGCTACAGATGCATCCAAGGCTATTGGGGCAGGTGACATTAGTTTGTTGGCTTCCTGCTCAAGGCGAGCTTTGAATGCATTAAGCTCATCAGGGAGAAATGCTCTGTGACCAGAGATTCTACTCAACTTTTCTTCAAAACCCATTGTATTGTATAAAGCTTGCCACAATCAACAGGAATCTGTAGTATTAGTCCAAGACTCTAGCTTGGTCTCGTAGTGTCTCTAGGCATCCCTGATGCCTTATGCAGGTCGTATCTAGATTTCTTGTACCGGTCACGGTCTCCCTGGAATTCAAAAGGGAATAGATTTCCCAGTTGAACCATGGTTTCTGATTAGGAAACACTCATATTACCTTCTTTGGCACACAGTTCTCAACATACTTACTAATGAAGTCTGTGACAGTAGTAGCATACTCATTTAGGTTGGCTGCTGAGTTCTTAAATATGGGCCAATCCATTGACTTCAAATAATCATGTAGAAGCTCCTCCATTACCTCAGACCAGCATTGCATGACTTTCTTAACCATATCTAACCTGAGGGACAAGGTTGAGAAAGCAGCGCCTTCATGAATAACTTCAGCCCTTACGGGAATTGAACCCGCGCTGTTAACCTCTCTCTGCATCATGAACCAACCATCCAGCCAACTGAGCCAAACTGGAAGGTGATGAAGAAATACTGAGAAGAGCCCTTGTGAAAAATATGACTAAAATTGATACCAAGTTTAGTTTGTTATGAATGTTTACCCCCCCCCCCCCCCCACCCCCCCCACCCCCACCCCCACCCCCCCGTCACATCAAGACTTATGTGGGGCATTGTTCCTGAAGTGATTGTGGCTTTTCGCAACTTTACTCTGTGTTTATAAGTGTGAACTTGGACAGTGAATACAAGCATCCTGTGGTGGAACCATAGCCAATAACTATCTTACCTCAATTTTGGAATTTTGAATAAATGCTGAAAGCATTGCTTTCCAACAAAGTCAGCTATCGTGGGTGAAAAAGCCATCCATTTTGGACTGTTCCCTTTCCCTTTCCCAGAAATTCCAAGCCTATTGCAATATTCTGGAACAGTTAAGGGCAATTCCTCCAATTGTATCGGGCAGCACCATAAAAGGAGTTGCATTGATCCGCTGAGTCTATGGATTCCTCTCTGTGCGATTAATAGTCCTTGCAAACAAAAAGTAACCTGGAATGTCTTGCTTAAAATTATATATTTTTTAGGAGTTCATTTCATACTGAAAAGGTGGATTTAATTTTTTTTAAATTCATTTCCGGGATGCTCTCCTGCACTCTTTATTGAATCAGGGTTGATCCATGGCAGTGGTACAGTGGGGGATATGCCAGGCCATGAGGTCGTGGTTGAGTAAAATTCTGCTGCTGCTGATGGCCCACAGCGCCTCATGGATGCCCAGTCTTGAGTTGCTAGATCTGTTTGAAGCTCATCCCATTTAGCACGGTGGTAGAGCCTCATACACGATGGAGGGTATCCTCAATGTGAAGACGGGACTTTTTCTCCACAAGGACTGTGCGGTAGTCACTTCGACCGATACTGTCATGGACGGATGCATCTGCAGCAGACAGGTTGGTGAGGATGAGGTCAAGTATGTTTTTCCCTCTTGTTGGATCCCTCACCAGCTGCTGCAGTCCCAGTCTAGCAGGTATGTCCTTTAGGACCTGGTCAGCTCAGTCTCTGGTGTACTACTGAGCCACTCTTGGTGATGGACATTGAGGTCCCCCACCCAGAGTTAATTCTGTACCCTTGCTACCCTCAGTGCTTCCTCCAAGTGGTGTTCAATATAGCGGAGGAGTTTCTTGTCCATGTTTGAACTGCTACGTTGAGACTTCATACGGCGGGATTCTCTCAGCCCGGGGCCGGGTCAGAGAAACCCCGCGACTGGCACGAATCGCGCCACGCCACCACGCAGAACGGAGAATTGGCGCCATGGGCACCAGCGTGGTTGGCGCGGCCCCAGTCGGGGGCCGCTCTATGCGGCCAGCCTGCCGATTCTCGGCCCGGGATGTCGTAAAAACGCCGAGTCCCGCCGACGCTGTCCACACCTGCTCTCAGCCGGTGGGACCGCGGCGTTGAAGGGTCCGGGAGCGGAATGTGGGGGGGGGGGTCCAATCCTGGGGGGGGGGGGGGGGGGTGGGGGGGGCTCCGATGTGGCCTGGCCTGAGATCGGGGCCCACCAATCGGCGGGCCGGCCTCTCTGGCTGGCGGCCTCCTTTCCTCCGCGCCGGCCCCTGTAGTTCTGCGCCACGTTGCATCGGGGCCGGCATGTTGAAAAAAGTCACTGCGCATGAGCGCGTTGGCGCCGGTGCCACTGCACATGCGCGGATCCCGCGGCGCCTAGTTGATGCCGGGATCAGAAGCTGGAGCGGCGTGAACCACTGCAGTGCTGTGCTGGCCCCCTGTAGGGGCCAGAATTGCTTATCCTGAGGCCATGTTGACGCCATCGAGAAACGCGACGGCGTTTCCGACGGTGTCAACACAGCCTCAGGATCACAGAATCCCGCCCATAGTGTCCAGAGGCGATTTTGAGGTCCAGGGTATCTCTCTTCTGACTGTGTCACCACCTCTGCTCGGTCTGTCCTGCTGGTGGGACAGGATATGCCCAGGAACAGTGATGGCGGTGTCTGGGACATTGCTTGTAAGGTCTGGTTCAGTGCGTGTGACTATATCAGGCTGTTGCTTGACTTTCTCTGAAACAGCTCTCCAAATTTTGGCACAAGCCCCAGATATTAGTAAGGATGACTTTTCAGGGTCGACAGGTCTGGGTTTGCTGTTGTCGTTTCTGGTGCCTAGGTCGATGCAATGTGGTTTCATTCTTATTCATTTTCTTTATAGTGGTTGCATACAACTGAGTGCTTGCTAGATCATTTCAGAGAGCATTTATGAGTCAACCACATTGCTGTGGATCTGGAGTCACATGTGGACCAGACCAGTTAAGGATGGCAGGTTTACTTCCCACAAGTGCATTCGTGAACCAGTTGGGTTTTTAATGACATTGTTTCATGGTCATCATTGGACTTTCAATTCCGGGGGCGTGATTCTCCGACCCCCCACTGGGTCGGAGAATCGCCGGGGGGCGGCATGAATCCCGCCCTCGCCGTGTCGCGAATTCTCCGCCACCGGAGATTCGGCGGGGGCGGGAATCGCACCGCGCCGGCCGGCGGGAATCCCCTGGTGATTCTCCGGTCCGCGATGGGTCGAAGTCCCGCCGCTGTCAACCCACGCCAGCCGGCGTGGATTGAACCACCTTTGGGACGGCGGGACAAGGCGGCGCGGGCAGGCTCCGGGGTCCTGGAGGGGGGCGCGAGGCGATCTGGCCCCGGGGGATGCCCCCACAGTGGCCTGGCCCACGATCAGGGCCCACCGATCCGTGGGCGGGCCTGTGCCGTGGGGACACTCTTTTCCTTCCGCCTTCGCCATGGTCTCCACTATGGCGGAGGCGGAAGAGACCCCCTCCACTGCGCATGCGCGGGGATGTCGTGAGCGGCCGCTGACACTCCCGCGCATGCGCCTCACGGCAAAGTCATTTCCGCGCCAGCTGGCGGGGCACCAAAGGCCTTTCCTGCCAGCTGGCGGGGCGGAAATCAGTCCGGCGTGGGCCTAGCCCCTCAAGGTGAGGGCTCGGCCCTTCAAGATGTGGAGAATTCCGCACCTTTGGGGCGGCGCGATGCCGGACTGATTCGCGCCGTTTTTGGCGCCGGTCGGCGGACATCGTGCCGATTGCAGAGAATCCCGCCCCAGATGTTTTATTCAGTTTAAAAAGTCCACCATCTGCCATGGTGGAATTTGAACCCGGGTTCCCAGAGCAGTACCCAGGGTCTCTGGATTACTAGTCCAGTGACAATACCAATTAGGACACCATTGCCCTTACGGATCCTCCATGCACTAGTCGCATCAAAGTCAGAAACATGTTTATATCAAATGCATTTATTATTCTGCAATACGTAGTGCACAAAAGACAGTTCTCCTCAATGTCATAGAATCCCTACAGTGAAGAACATAGAACATAGAACAGTACAGCACAGTACAGGCCCTTCGGCCCACAATGTTGTGCCGACTATTTATCCTCATCTAAGATCATCCTAACCAACACCCCTTCAATTTACTGCTGTCCATGAGCCTGTCCAAGAGTCGCTTAAATGTCCCTAATGACTCTGACTCCACCACCTCTGCTGGCAGTGCATTCCACGCACCCACCACTCCCTGTGTAAAGAACCTACCTCTGACATCTCCCCCATACCTTCTTCCAATTACCTAAAAGTTATGTCCCCTCGTGACAGTCATTTCCGCCCTGGGGGAAAGTCTCGGGCCATCCACTCTATCCATGCCTCTCATCACGTTGTACACCTCTATCAAGTCACATCTCTTCCTTTGCTACAGTGAGAAAAGCCCTAGCTCCCTCAACCTTTCTTTATAGGACATGCCCTCCAGTCCAGGCAGCATCCTGGTAAATCTCCTCTGTACCCTCTCCAAAGCATCCACATCCTTCCTATAATGTGGTGACCAGAACTGGAGATAATATTCCAAATGTGGTCTAACCAGGGTTTTATAAAGCTGCAGCAAAACATCGCGGCTCTTAAACTCAATCCCCCTGTTAATGAAAGCCAACACACCATACGCCTTCTTAACAACCCTGTCAACCTGGGTGGCAACTTTGAGGGATCTATGTACGTGGACCCCAAGATCCCTCTGTTCCTCCACACTTCCAAGAATCCTGCCTTTAACCCTGGATTCAGCATTCAAAATCGACCTTCCAAAATGAATCACTTCACATTTATCTAGGTTGAACTCCATCTGCCACTTCTCAATCCAACTCTGCATCCTGTCAATGTCCTGTTGTAACCTGCAACAGCCCTCAACACTATCCACAACTCCACCAACCTTCGTGTCATCGGCAAACTTATTAACCCACCCTTCCATTTGCTCATCCAAGCCATTGATAAAAATCACAAAGAGCAGAGGTTCCAGAACAGATTCCTGCAGGACACCACTGGTCACCGACCTCCAGGCAGAATACTGTCCATCCACTACCACTCGCTGTCTTCTTTTGGCCAGCCAATTCTGTATCCAGACAGCCAAATTGCCTTGTTTCCCATGCCCCCTACTTTCTGAATGAGCCTACCATGGGGAACCTTATCAAATGCCTTACTGAAATCCATATACACGACATCCACTGCCCGACTTCATCAATGTGTCTTGTCACCTCCTCAAAGAATTCAGTGAGGCTTGTGAGGCATGACCTGCCCCTCACAAAGCCATGCTGACTATCTTTAATCAAACTATGTTTTTCTAAATAATCATAAATCCTCTCTCTCAGAATCCTTGCCAATATTTTGCTCACCACAGACATAAGACAGTTGGGTCTGTAATTCCCAGGGATTTCCCTATTCCCTTTCTTGAACAGGGGAACAACATGCGCCGCCCTCCAATCATCCGGTACTACTCCAATGGAGAGTGAGGACGCAAAGATCATCGCCAACGGTGCAGCAATCTCCTCGCTCGCTTCCCGTAGTAACCTTGGGTATATCCCGTCAGGCCCAGGGGACTTATCTATCCTAATGTTTTTCAAAATTTCCAGCACAGCCTCCTTCTTAATATCAACCTGTTTGAGTCTATTAACCTTATTCACACTATTCTCATGAGCAACAAGGTCCCTCTCTCTAGTGAATACTGAAGCAAAATATTCCACTATCTCCTCAGACTTCGCACAAGTTCCCTCCACTATCCCTGATAGGCCCTACTCTCACTTTGATCATCCTCTTATTTCTCACAGAAGTGTAGAGTGCCTTGGGGTTTTCCCTAATCCGTCCCACCAGGGCTTTTTCATGCCCCCTTCTAGCTCTCCTAAATCCATTTTTGAGTTCCTTCCTGGTGACCTGGTAACCCTCTTGAGCCGTGTCAGATCCTTGCTTCCTCAACCTTATGTAAGCTTCCTGTTGACTAGAAGCTCCACATCTCTTGTCATCCAATGCTCCTTTACCTTACCATTCCTTCCTTTGCTCAGTGGGACGAAACTATCCAGCACTCACAGCAAGTGCTCCTTAAACAACCCCCACATTACTGTTGTGCATTTCCCCAAGAACAACTGTTCCCACTTTATGCTCCTCAGCTCCTGTCTAATAGCAGTATAATTTCCCCTCCCCCAATTAAATACCTTCCTATCCCTCTCCATGACTATGGTAAATGTCAAGGAGTTGTGGTCACTGTCACCGAAATGCTCTCCCACCGAGACATCTGACACCTGGCCTGGTTCGTTGCCAAGCACCAAATCCAATTTGGCCTCCCCTCTCGTCAGAAGGAGGCCATTCGGCCCATCGAGTGCGTCAATCCTCTGAAAGGAGCTGTGTAGGGCCATTCGGCCCATCCAGTCAGCTCTGCCATTCAATTTTATCATCGCTAATCTGTTTGTGGCCTTAGCTCAGTTTCCCTGCCTGATATTTGGGATAGTCTAGTTCCATAAAAGAGAACATGTTAAATACAAGTTCTTTCCATTTTTCCTCAGGGGAGATTTCTGCCACAACTCAAAATAATTCGGGGGGAGTGGGGGGGGGGAGGCGGGCGGTGTTGCCATTGAATTACAATCCTGGAGAGACATTGAAACAGATTTTCATCGGTCAGCCACCGCCCAAGGTAAAAGCAGCTAACCTCACAGAGACTTAGAATTGTCCCCACCACAACCTGGTTTCTATGATCTAATCCTAACAATTGTGCCTGTACACATTAAGCCATCCGGAATGCTGTATAATCAGCCTGGTTTCTGCTACTGGGGAGTTTCAATAACATTAGCACCCAGGTATAAACCAGGGACAGACAAAGATCTAAACAGCCAACCCCATAGCAGAAAAAAGACTCGAGAGGACTGAAATGCAAATGGCCCCAGAGCACCCTGCTATCATGGGATTTGTAGCCCATGTTGAGGGAGCTCACATCAAGTGGAAATATTAACATGCAACCTTGAACTTGGAACAAATGATCAAATGGAATAAGAAAATGACAGGAACTGACAAGATAGAAATTCCTGACAGCTTGCTTTTCCAGTGGGAATGCTGTGATTTGTAAGATCCCAGAGATACGTCTTGTACAGATACTCTCACACCCAGGGCGGGATTCTCTCAGCTTGGGGACGAGCCGGAGAATCGCCGTGACCAGCGGGAATCGCGCCACGCCACCGGGACGTGATTCTCCGCAGAGCAGAGAATCGGCGCCATTGGCGCCAGCGTGGTCGGCGCAGCGCCTTTCGGAGACCGCTCGATGCGGTCACCCCCCGCCGAGATGGGCCGAGCGGCCACAACAAAAAATCTGAGTCCCACCGGCGCTGTTGTAATTTGCTTTTAGCCGGTGGGACCTTGCCGTGCAATGGTCCGGGGGCGGCCTGTGCGGGGGGGGGGGGGGGGGGGGAGGGGGGGGGGGGGGAGCATTCGACCCCGGGGTGGGTGCTGGGGTGCTCCGTTGTGGCCTGGCCCGCGATGGGGGCCCACCGATCAGCGGGCCGGCCTCTCGGGCTGGGGGCCTCCTTTCTTCCGCGCCAGCCCCTTTAGCCCTATGCCATGTTGCGTCAGGGACGGCGCGGAGCAGGGAGCCACTGCGCATGCGTGCGTTGGTGCCGGCGCCACTGCGCATGCACGGACCCCGTGGCACCTTGTTGATGCCGGGATCAGCAGCTGGAGCGGCGCGGGTCGCTCCAGTGCCGTGCTGGCCCCCCTGTTGGGGCCAGAGTTGCTGATCCTGAGGCCATGTTAATGCCGTCGAGAAACACAGCCTCAGGATCAGAGAATCCCGCCCCTGTTTTTGATTTACATGCATTGGTTAGTCAACGCGAGGTCCTGTGTACGCAGCGGGCTACTTGAGAGAAACTTTGGCCAACTGACGGCCATTTCCTGGACAGCAGGTGTAGCATTATTTTGGTTCAATGCAGGGTTCAGAGCAGCAGGAGCTCAGCGTCAGGGCTCTTGGTCTTTCACTGATGCTGGATGAAGTATAAAGTGTAGAATCCAATGGAAGAGGCGCAGGAACGCGCATGGTAGGATAGGAATAAACAAAGGTTTAACCCAGTATACACATTAATCACAAAGCATGCTGCCTCCCGCCGCCGAGGTCCCAGGTTCAATCCCGGCTCTGGGTCACTGTCCGTGTGGAGTTTGCACATTCTCCACGTGTTTGCGTGGGTTTCGCCCCCACAACCCAAAGATGTGCAGGTTAGGTGGATTGGCCATGCTAAATTGCCCCTTAATGGAAAAAGTTAATTGGGTACTCTAAATTTATAAATAAATGATCACAAAGCAAACAACTCCGTTCCTCGCAGGGCCACCCTTCCTGACCTGCAACCAGGTCAGGGTTTTTATACTGAGAGGTTGCCCCTTGTTAAGGGGAAACCTCACCCCCAATTACCGAGGGAGCTCATACTTTGTGGTAAAGGCAGGGAATCTTAACGAGCATCGTCTGTGGCCTCAAAGGGGTTGTAACAGAAAGGCAAGGAAAACCATGCCCCTTTTCCAGGTGCAAAGGGATCGGACAATTTAGGAAGGAGTGAGGGGGTAGGTTTTGGAGTGCCAAGTGGGGAGGCATCTTGGAAGAGGTGCTCCAATGTGCACAGGACTCCCCCCTCCCCCAATGGGACGTAATCCCCTTCCATCCTGCCTTTTCACTTGCCTGCTTTCATTTATGGCAGTGGAAGCTAATTGAGGGCCTGAAGTGGGAATAATTAGCCACTTAAGGGTTCAATAGACCTAAGGATGGCTGGGCTTGTGGGAACTGTAGAGTAAAGGGTTAACAGTACTGATGTGATGATAATACAATGGCACATGGTTAAGTGGAAAGCAGAAATATAGTGTGGAGTACTGAGATGTATGGAGGTCTGTAAAAACACAACCAACAACAGTTCATACCAATAACAGTCTGTGGTCACATTCTTAGAGTAAAAGGCAAACCCTGAAGAAGCCCTATCTGTACACTGAATCCAGACCAAAACGGGCACCTTACCCTTCCCTTCCACGCACTGCACCTCCAAGTGTACCAGCTCCAATGAAGTTCCACAATGTATTGAAAACACACAGATACACACACATACATGTGTACACACACATATACACACACACACCCCCACACACAGTTGCTTGTGCATGTCATGAAGTTGACAACAATGACTCGTGCTCTTTTGCCTCTTCGCATTCTCCATGAAATAAAGCATCGTCATAAAGGGAGCACTCCTTCAACAAATAACGCCTTGCACATAGCAAATAGTTCCACAATAATCAAAATCAGCATGGAAATATTTGAAATAGCTCACTATAATCATCATACGTTCACAAGATATAGGAGCATAATTAAGTCATTCGGCCCATCGAGTCTGCTCCACCATTCTATGATGGCTGATACGTTCCTCATCTGGTCCGTGCAATGTTACAGGCCAAGAGCTGGATTGTGAAATCAGCCAGAGCATCTACTCCCTAGAACACATGACCTAGGAATGGGAGGAGGCAATTTAGCCTCCCGAGCCTAACACCCTCAATGTGATCATGGCTGATCCCATCCAGGCCTTAACTCCACCGTCCTGCCCATTCTCCATAACCCTTCAACACATTACCAATTAAAAATCTGTCTAACTCATCCTTAAATTTACTCACTGTCCCTGCATCCACCTGGATGAATCGCTATCCAACTGGGATAGCGAATTCCACAGATTCACAACCCTTTGGGAGAAGATGTTTTTCCTCAAATCTGTTTTAAATTTGCTTCCTCTTATTTTAAGATTATGACCTCTCATTTTAGAATGCCCCACAAGGGGAAGCATCAGCTCCACGTCTACTTTATCCATACCTTTAGCATCTTGTGTACCTCACTTAGATCTGCCCCCATTCTTCTAAACTCTGGAGAGTATAGGCCTAAACTGTTCAATGTCTTCTCATACGACAAACCCCTCCTCTGAACTGCCTCCAATGCCACTACATCTTTCCTCAAATAAAGAGACCAAAACTGTGCACAATACTCCGGGTGTGGACTTACCAATGCCTTGTACAGTTGCAATAACACTTCCTTACCTTTATACACAATTCCTTTTGCTAGAAATGCTAACATTCCATTTGCTTTCCTTATTATCTACTGCACCTGCATGGCAGCAGACAAGTGACTTCAAGTAAGAGCACATTGGGTTAAATTTTACAAACTTGTACTCTGGGCACACATGATAAAGCGCACTTTGCGGAATCAGTGAGTGCCATTACCAGAGAAAGAGGCATTGACTGCTGCTTCACTTACCTTACACTGCTGCATAGGGTCAAGTTAATGAGGCAATCATGCTGCCTCCAGTGAATTGGAGGGTCACTTTGAGATGACTTGCTCACATTCCGTAGAGACAGCAGGTCCACTGAAGAAATGTGAACAATGACTGTCAGTCCCCCTGGATCTTGATTCCTGAGAAAGTTCGTAACCCCCACCATTATGTCCTTTACTTTGCAGGCTCATGTGAGCCTTTGGGGGAGGTTAGTGTAGTAGCTAGAAATTAGTGCTGCCTCAGGGATGTTTTGGGTTCAATTTCCAGTCTGTGCTAAGTCAGTTGGTCTCTGCTGGGATCATGATGAAAACTGTACGAGCAGCACGGTGACGCAGGTGTTAGCACTGCTGCCTCACGGCGCCAAGGTCCCAGGTTCGATCCCGGCACAGGGTCACTGTCCGTGTGGATTTTACACATTCTCCCTGTGTTTGCACAACCCAAAGATGTGCAGGGTAGGTGGCCATGCTAAATTGCCCCTTAATTGGAAAAAATGAACTGGGTACTCTAAATTTATTTTTTTAAATGATGAAAACTGTTCTTACTGCTGATTGGTGAGGAAGTCATGATGTGGCACCGTCTGGACCTGTAAACACTTAATTACCTGCAAAGATCTCTCATTCAAAGCATCATCTTGCATCATTAGTTTTGTTTATATATGTGTTTGTGTAACCTAATTCTTTACTAATCTGATGAAGGAGCTATGGTCCGAAAGCTCGTTGTTCCAAATAAACCTGTTGGACTTTAACCTGATGTTGCTGTTTTTTAAAGTTAGAGTACCCAATTCATTTTTTTCCAATCAAGGGGCAACTTAGCGTGGCCAATCCTTCTACCCTGCACATCTTTGGATTGTGGGGGCAAAACCCATGCAAACACGGGGAGAATGTGCAAATACCGTACGGACAGTGACCCAGTACCGGGATCGAACCTGGATCCTCGGCACCGTGAGGCAGCTGTGCCATCCACTGCGCCACCGTGCTGCCCGTACCCTGGTGTTGTAAGATCTTACTGTGGTTAGGAAGATGGAGATAATCAGGATTTCCTCTTTGACACTCACCCATCAAAGTTGTTGCAAGTGAATGAATGTGTGCGGATATTGACCTTGGCAATGATGCCCCTGCAGCTAAATAGCCTGTCAATCTCAATAGCATGGTCATCATGATAGCAACTTTGATAAGGTACCAGCACTCAGCTTGACACTAAGATGTCTGTGCCATTGATGAGGAAAATAATTACCAAGAAAAGTGTGCCTCAATTTTAAATTAACATAAACACAGTATTTGGAGTTAAGTGACACTGAACAGTCAGTTCTTTTTGGTAAGTGTGTTTCCATTCGGCACAAGTAGCAAACAAGACATTTTCCATGCATAGTAATTAGTCACTGCCCTGTGGTGGAAGGTGTTAGGGCCAGGGTTTAGAGAACCCCAAAGTGTATCATGGAGTTCACCTGACCCACAACTTTTACTAGATTGTGGTATGGGGAGCACACGGTACAGGTGTGGTACAGTAGAAATGGAAAAGTATTTTCCAAAGCAAACCAATGTTTATTCTAGGAACTCAAGATAACCTTTTTAAAACAGTGAACATCTTAGCAACCATCAATTCAAATATAACCCCCAAAGAATACAACACTAAGTAATCCTTAAGCTGTCCTTTTAACATCCATAAGACTTTAAAAAAAAACTTTTAACAGAAGCACATCAGGTTAAAGTCACTACTGAGAGCAGTTATTAGTTTTGAATCACCAAATTTACAGTCTTTAGATTACACAGAGAGAGACTAATACACCTTCTGGCTGTGACTGCAGCTGTCCAGCTCTGAAAATGAAACTTAATCACTCCCTGCAGCAAATGGCCTAAAACAAAAGTAAAAAGCTGACAGACAGCCCAGCTCCACCCACACTCTGACATCACTGATAAACACCCATTTCTTAAAGGTACATTTCTTAAACACCCATTTCTTAAAGGTACTTTCACATGACACCTCACCCCGAGAAAAAAAAACCATCAACTTCAAGATAGTTTCTATGGGCTGGAGCGGGAGAAGTGTTTAGATACATTCAGGTTCCGGATTTTGCCAGGAAGGAAATACAGAGTTTCCCAGAGGAATCGGCCTCCACAATGCTGGAGGAGGTGTTGACGACAAGGGGACTGGAGAAGGGGCAGCGTCAGCGGTGTATGGAGCTATTTTGGAAGAGGATAAAGCACCACTGGAAGGGATCAAAGCAAAGTGGGAGGAAGAGATGGGAGAATTTATAGAGGAGGGGGTCTGGTGTGAGGTGCTCCGGAGAGTGAATGCCTCCACCTCATGTGCGAGGTTGGGGCTGATACAGGTGAAGGTGGTATATAGAGCGCACTCACGAGGGCGAGGATGAGCCAATTTTTTGAAGGAGTAGAAGGTGTGTGTGAGCATTGCAGGGGGGGGGGCCCGCTCATCATGTTCATATGTTTTGGTCCTGTCCAAAGCTAGGGGAGTACTGGAAAGAGGTTTTTATGGTAATTTCAAAGGTGGTGCGCGAGAAACTGGACCCAGGTCCCCGGGAGGCCATATTCGGGGTGTCGGAACAGGCAGGGTTGGAAACGGGTGCGGAGGCAGATAGCATAGCCTTCGCCTCGTTGATCCTCCGAAGGTGGATCCTGTTGGGATGGAGGGCAGCCTCTCCACCCTGTGCCCTGGCGTGGCGGGGGGACCTGTTGGAATACTTGAGCCTTGAGAAGGCTAAATTCAAACTGAGGGGAAGCTCGGAGGGGTTCTACAAGTCATGGGCACTATTTATTATGCACTTTCAAGAACTGGAATACAAGCGAACATTAGTTGGGGGGATGGGTGGGGGGGAGGGGGGCTGTGTATATTATGGGTGACTATGGGTAAACCCTGATTCCTTTTTGTCATTTGTTTATGTAAGCATGCGGGCTGATGTTTGGGGTTTGTGGGAAGATGGGAGCGTTGTTATTGTTATGGGGATTGACATATCTGTTGCTGGTTATTGTTTATTGTTGGTGGGTGTAAATTTGGGAGAAAATGTGAAAAAGGAGGAGAATAAAAACATTTTTTTTAAAACTTCAAGATGGTTTCATTTTTCACCTTTTCACTATCCTTTAAGAAATGCACAGTAAATATACTTTTTTGTTTCAAAAAAACAACACATGCAAACAGGTATCAAAATATAGTCCACTTTTTTTCGTTCTTCTTCCTCCAACTGAACCTGCTTCTGTTCATCACATTTGTGTCAAAGCATTGGCTATCATGTTTTCTCGTCCTGCCACATGTACTATCTTTAAATGAAACGGCTGTAACAATAAACTCCAGCAAAACAGCCTTGCATTGTTATTCCGGAATCGGTTAAAACGTCAACGGATTATGATCAGTATATATAATGGTGTCAGACGGATTGCTGGTCACATGAATGTGCAAATGTTGTCAAGCCAGCACCAAACTCAAAGTCTCCTTCACAATCATTGAATACTTTTTCTGGTGAGAATTCAATTTCTTTGTAAAATAACCAATAGACCGCTCTAGCCCTTCGTCGTCATCTTGCAGAAGCACCACACCTACGCCCACATCACTCATATCAACCGCCACTTTGAATGCTTTGGTATAATTTGGGATGGCTAACACAGGAGCAGTGGTTAACACAGCCTTCAGGCCGTCAAATGCCTGTTGACACTCTGCTGTCCATTGGAATTTGTTACGCTACTTGGGCAAGTCCACCAGTGGAGTGACCACACTGCTAAAACTCGGTACAAAGTTCCGGTAAAATCCACTCAAGAAAACGTATTATTTCCTGTCGTGTCGAGGGTATCGGAAACTCCCCAATAACTTTTGTTTTCACATCCCGTGGGACCATTTGGCCCTGTCCGATTGTATGGCCAAGGAAAGTGACTTGGGCTTTTCCAAATTCACTTTTGGCTAGGTTTATCACCAAACCCGCCTCCTGAAGTCGATCGAATAACTCCATCAGATGTTTTAAATGTTCTTTCCATGCCTGGCTGAAAATTACCAGATCGTCGATGCCGCACAATTGAGTAATCCTGAAACGACTTTGTTAGTTAACCGTTGAAATGTGGCTGGGGCTTTTTCATGCCAAATGGCATAACTTTGAATTGGTATATACCATCTGGAGTCACAAAAGCTGAAATCTCCTTTGCCCTTTCGGATAAAGGTACCTGCCAGGAACCTTTAAATAAATCCAGTTTGGAAATAAAAGCTGATTGTCCCACTTTCTCAATGCAATCCTCCGAACGTGGGATAGGATAAGAGTCCATTCTTGTAACTGCATTCACCTTTCTATAGTCCACACACAACCGTTGGGTACCATCTGGTTTAGTTACCATCACTATGGGTGAGCTCCATTGGCTGCAACCCACTTCAATTGTGCCATTTTTAAGCATACTCTCAATCTCGTTGTTAACCTGTGCCAATTTTAAAGGATTAAGTCTGTATGGATGTTGTTTGATAGGAACAGCTTTTCCCACATCTACATCATGCATAGCCATTTTAGTACTTCCCAATTTATCTCTACAAACTTGCCCATGTGATATCAATAACTCTTTCAGGTCAGTTCATTTTTCCTCTGGAAGGTAACTCAACAATTTATCCCAATTTTTAAGAACATCCTCCTTTTCCAATTTAATTTGAGGTATGTCAAATTCACAGTCATCTGGATTTGGCTCATCACTTTGAGTTAGAATCATTAAAGCCTCCTTTTTCTCTCGTTCCCGTTCAAAGTACTTTTTGAGCAGATTCAAGTGACACACTCGGTGAGTCTTCCTTCTATCTGGTGTTTTTACCACATAATTCATGACACTTAATTTCCTTTCAATCTGATAAGGTCCACAAAACCTAGCTTTTAAAGGTTCACCTACCAGTGGTAACAATCCGAAAACTTTATCTCCACTGGCAAAACTACGAACTTTGGATTTCTTGTCCGGTACCCGTTTCTCACATTTTGTGCAACTTTTAAATGTTGTCTCGCCAATTCACCTGCTCTATTTAATCATTCCCTAAAATTCGACACGTAATCCAATAGTGTAATTTCCAATTTCTCACCCATCAATTTTTCTTTGATCAATTTAAGTGGTCCTCTTACCTCATGACCAAAAATTAGTTCAAAAGGACTGAATTTGGTTGACTCATTAGGTGCATCCATAATTGCAAACAGTACAAATGGAATTCTTTATCCCAATCCTCTGGATAATCTTGGCAATAAGCCCTCAACATTGTCTTTAATGTCTGATGCCATCTTTCTAATGCTCCCTGCGATTCTGGATGGTACGCAGCTGATTAAATTGTTTTATTCCTAAGCTATCCATAACTTCTTTGAATAACCTTGAGGTAAAATTTGATCCTTGATCCGATTGTATTTCTGTGGCTAGGCCATATCTCGTGAAGAATTTAAGTAATTCCTCCACAATCTTTTTAGCTGTAATATTACGTACTGGAATGGCCTCTGGAAACCTAGTCGACACATCCATTATAGTCAAAAGATATTGATTCCCACTTTTCGTTTTAGGGAGCGGTCCTACGCAATCAATTAGGACCTTGTAAAAGGTTCCTCAAATGCTGGAATGGGTATTAAGGGTGCTGGTTTTATCACTGCTTGAGGTTGCCCTATCACTTAACTTGTTTGACATGATTGACAAAATCTAACTACATTTTTATGTAGTCCAGGCCAATAAAAATGTTTCTAGATTTTAGCTTGAGTTTTCCTTATTCCCAAATGACCTCCCACTGGTACATCATGTGCAACTCGCAACACCTTCTTTCTATACCCTACCGACAATACTACTTGGTGAACTTCTGCCCACTTTTCATCCGCCTACATATGTAAAAGTCTCCATTTTCTCACCAAGCCATCACTGTTACGATAATAACACTCTGGTATACACGCAGATTCCTCTTCCGTGTATGCTTTCTGATACATCCGTTTTATTTCTATAACTTTCGGTTGTAACTCCGCCAATTTTCCTGAACTAAACATATCCACCTCATCCTCCACCTGTTATTGTTCTTTTTCAACCATCTGGTCAAAAATCGTTTCTGATAATTGCACTTCTACTTCATCTTCACTCTTTGATTTCTTCTTTTGTCTTAACCTGTGACTTTATGCCTTGTTACAACACGTTCCGGTAAAATCCCAGGATATTTGTCCTTCAACACTTCAGTTGTCTGATTTTCCACTGGCTTATCAACCACAGTAGGCATCACTCCCACCTGCGATCCAGCTATATCATTACCCAAGATAAACTGTATTCTTGGACAAGATAGTTCCTCTATTAATCCTATTACCACTTCACAACTCTTCACTGGACTTTCCAACCTTACCTTATATAATTGAACAATACTTCTCTCACCCTGAATTCCACATATTACCACTTTTCTGGCAACATTCTTCCCAAACTACATAACTCCTCATCTCTTACCATTAAAGATAGACTAGCTCCCATATCTCTTAAAATTGTGACTTCTTTACTTGCTCCTCCTGATACACATGAGTAAACTTTACCAACACAAGTAAATTCTTTGAAGAGATCTGGCACCTTCTTATCAATCACCTCTTGATCAGGCTGTACAATCTTTTGCACCTCCTTCGCTGCACTTGGGCTTTCCTTTTCCACTTTAACAAATCCCACTGTCTTACCCTGTTTTACTACATCAGCCTTCCCAGTGCTTTTCTTCAACCACCAACACTGTGACTTTACATGGCCTAGTTTATGACAGTGAAAACATTTGAAACGTTTAATTTCTCTTCCACCCTCTTGGATATCTTTTTTAATCTTAGGTACACTCTCCTTAATTTAAAAAAAATACATTTTGAGTACCCAATTCACTTTTTCCAATTAAGGGGCAATTTTAGTGTGGCCAAATCACCTACCTTGCACATCTTTGGGTTATGGGGGCAAAACCCACGCAAACACGTGGAGAATGTGCAAACTCCACACGGACAGTGACCCAGAGCCGGGATCAAACCCAGGACCTCGGCACCGTGAGTCAGCAGTGCTACTCACTGCACCACTGTGCTGCCCTTACTCTCTCCTTATTATCTCCCATCAGATCACCTTTACCTTTACCACTTGAGTATTTCTCATGTCCCCAGTTTCTATCCCTCACAGGCTGAAACTGATGTCGGAAACCAGTTTTTGATTTAGCAACCAACTCATAATCATCTGCCATTTCTGCTGCTAACCTCTGTTCTTCCACATGAGTTCTCACTGTATCAGGAATTGAATTTTTAAACTCCTCCAAATGTATAATTTTTCTGAGAGCTTCATACATTTGGTCTATTTTCAAAGCCCTTATCCACCTCTCAAAATTACTCTGTTTGAGCCTTTCAAACTCCATGTATGTTGGACCAAATTCTTTCCTTAAATTTCTAAACCTTTGTCTGTAAGCTTCAGGCACTAGTTCACATGCACCTAAGATGGATTTTTTTCACCTTCTCATACGTCCCAGATACCTCCTCCAGTAGTGATGCAAACACTTCACTAGCCCTACCTACCAGCTTTGTTTGAATCAGTAATACCCACATGTCCTGTGGCCATTTCATTTGTTTATCTACCTTCTCAAATGAAATGAAAAAGGCTTCCACCTCCTTCTCATCAAACCTTACAATGCTTGGACATATTTAAATAGATCCCCACCAAGCCTTCGACTATGACGTTCTTTCTCACTATCCTCATCACTATCCTCCAACTGTACGTTTCCCTTAACGTCAGCCAATTTTAACTGACTGTTGTGTTTCATAGCCATTTTCTGAAGTCAAAACTTTCTCTCTTTTTCCCTTTCCTCTCTATCTCTTTCTTTTTGTTCTGCTAGGGCTATTCTTTCTTTGTTTCTTTCTTCCATCTCCTTTTCTTTTTCCCTGATCTGTATCTCCCTTTCTCTTTCTTTTTCTCTCATTGCATATTCAAGCTGCTTTCATTCTTTTTCATGTTCAAGCTGCTTACTCTGCAACTGGATCTTTGCCAATTCTAATGAGTTAGGCTGTATCTCAGGCAATTTTAAATGCTCAGCTACCGTGGTAGCAACCATCAATTCATCTTTTCGCATTTTGTCAGGTAATGTTAACTGCAATGTTATTACCAAATCTAAAAGTCTGTTTTTAGTCTCTGTTCGTAAGGTACTGCGTGTGACCGTCTCCACCCCCAAAAGCTTCAGAGCCTCTGAAAGAGCCATTGTCCACAATACCCTCCCTACTTAAACTAAAATACCACACCTGAAAAGCAACCACAATATGCTGACCCCTCACTGTCTTTAAATTCACTAAGCCAATCTAATAGATAGACTTATATCCCCCTCGAGCCCCCACTTTGTTATGGGCCAGGGTTTAGAGAACCCCAAAGTGTATCATGGAGTTCACTTGACCCACAAGTTTTAATAGATTGTGTTATGGGGAGCACACGGCCCACTCTACAGGTGTGGTACAGCAGAAATGGAAAAGTATTTTTTAAAGCAAAACAATATTTATTCTATGAACTCAAGTTAACCTTTTTAAAACATACAGTGAACATCTTAGCAACCATCAATTCAAATATAACCCCCAAAGAATACAACACTAAGAAATCCTTAAACTGTCCTTTTAACATCCATAACACTTTAAAAAAAACTTTTAACAGAAGCACATCAGGTTAAAGTCACGACTGAGAGCAGTTATTAGTTTTAAATCACCAAAGGATTGATTTACAGTCTTTCGATTACACAGAGAGAGACTAATACACCTTCTGGCTGTGACTGCAGCTGTCCAGCTCTGAAAACGAAACTAAAACACACCCTGCAGCAAACAGCCTAAAACAAAAGTGAAAAGCTGACAGACAGCCCAGCTCCACCCACACTCTGACATCACTGATAAACACCCATTTCTTAAAGGTACATTTCTTAAACACCCATTTCTTAAAGGTACTCTCACATGACAAAGGACCCAAATTTCTTCACAAAGCCATCAACTTTAATAACAACAAGAAGAACTTCTAATATTTAAAAATAAATTTCAAGTACTCAATTCATTCTTATTCGAAGGGGCAACTTAGTGTGGCCAATCCATCTACCCTGCACATCTTTGAGTTGTGGGAGTGAGACTCACGCAGACACGGGAAGAATGTGCAAACTCCACACGGACAGTGACCCTGGGCCTGGATCGAACCTGGGCCCTCGGTGCCGTGAGGCAGTAGGGCTAACCACTGCGCCGCGTGCTGCCACAACTTCTATTTTTCTTAGCAGTTTTTGGTAATAAAGCAGTAACTACATTAATACCTCCACCAATTGTACCTGGGCACAAGAATGAAATAAGATGATAGGAAGATAAGATGATAGGATGATGAGGCAGCAAGGTAGCACAAGTGGATAGCACTGTGGCTTCACGGCGCCACGGTCCCAGGTTTGATTCCCCGCTGGGTCACTGTCTGTGCGGAGTCTGCACGTTCTCCTCGTGTCTGCATGGGCTTCCTCCGTGTGCTCCGGTTTCCTCCCACAGTCCAAAGACATGCAGGTTAGGTGGATTGGACATGATAAATTGCCCTTATTGACCAAAAAGGTTAGGAGGGGTTATTGGGTTATGGGGATAGGATGGAAGTGAGGGCTTAAGTGGGTCGCTGCAGACTCGATGGGCCGAATGGCCTCCTTCTGCACTGTATGTTCTATGAAACATACTCCTCTTTTGTGACCACGTGCTATATTTCAGAGTTCATATTTTGCCTTTGAGTGTGAACCTGCACAGCCATTACACAGGTATCACAAGAAAGGCTGCAATCCACAGGTAGACCTGACAGATTCACTAATGTTGGCTGTCATTAGCTTTAATCTGGGGGCTTTTCCTTAAAATTATGTCATATTGGTACTTACAAAGTTGAACATTAACAACACCAGGAGAACAATGTCGTTCAATATCATGTAATGTTACTGTTAGCTAAACACAGCCAGTTGCAAAACTTTGCTCTCGTAACTTGCCTGAACCTCAGTCTCAGCAGGAGGTGCCCTTAAGTACTGCCCTTCCATTTCTTGAACCTATCATTCTGTGACCTTTCTGACCAAAATAGTAAACTTGCAACAACCTATGGATCAAAGGTAACACCAATGTTGGAATCATGTCATATTCCTCCTTGATCTCTCCGCAGCTTGCAACATTACCCCTCTCTATGAAAGAGAAACAAAAGAACTTGCATTTATACACCATCTTTCACAATCTCAAGACATGTCAAAAAGAGAGTGGCGCTGGGAGGATAAAGGTGAGCGAAAAAGAGCAGTACTGAGCGAAACCGGAATGATAAAAGAGAGCGGGAAAGAGCAAAACTGAAAGAGAAGTGCAAGCTTTGCGCACGAACAGTGGGAGAGAGGCCACACCCGGAGTGAGGCCAAAGTCAGAGTGAGCTTGAAACTTGGGAATTTGGAGCTGAGTGGGGATTGAATTGGTAAGTCTATTCCTTTTCCACAAGTTTAGCTTTTTAAAATAAATTTTGTGCACCCAATTCATTTTTTTTACAATTAAGGGGCAATTTAGCGTGGCCAATCCACCGACCCTGCACATCTTTGGGTTGTGGGGGTGAGACCCATGCAGACATGGAGAGAATGTGCAAACTCCACACGGACAGTGACCCAGGGCAGGGATCGAATCCAGGTCCTCAGCGGCGTGAGGTAACAGTGCTAAACACTGCACCACCGTGCCACCCTTCTATAAGTTTTGTTGTCCAGTTAAAAGATTAAGGGTTAATAAGGAGCTGCCCCAAATAGCTGAGCGGCAGTTATCTGTCAAACTCCTGAAGCCTGATGAGCAGGCAAGAGGCATTGATTGCATAATTTGAAGCTTAACTGGTGAGTGAGTCATCTCAGACAATCTCATCTCTATTTAAGTAAAGAGCTTCAAAGTGGACTCACAGTGAGCTTTGCGCGTGAGCAGTGGGATAGAGGCCTCATCCAGAGTGAGGCCACAGGCAGAATGAGCTTTAAACTTGGGAATTTGAAGCAGATTCAGAGCAGAGCGGGAAGAGGTGCTTTTTGCCTTTTCTTCTTGCGTTGTAACTTTTAAATCTTCAGAGAGTGATCTTGCCCTGTTGCAGCTGAGGCTACAAGGGAGAGGTGATTGGTAAGTAGTGGGCAAGGTCGGTAAATCTTTACAACTTTCATCCATTATGGTTTGAAAATATTTTTTGTGGTTTGTAATCTATAAGGGCTCTAATTGGTAGTAACAGGGACAAGCAAGGAAGGGCCATAGAGAATTGGATTTAACCTAATATCAAACATCTTCCAAAGCTTTATTTTTTAAATTTTTTATAAGTTTAGAGTATCCAATTATTTTTCTTTTCCAATTAAGGGGCAATTTAGCATGGCCAATCTACCTAACCGACACATCTTTGGGTTGTGTGGGTGAAACCCATGCAGACACGGGGAGAATGTACAAACTCCACATGGACAGTGACCCAGAGCCGGGATTCGAACCCGGGTCCTCAGTGCTGTAGTCCCGGTGATAACCACTGCACCACGTACCACCCTCAAAGCTTGAATTTAAAAGGGTATGTAATGGCAGGAGAACTCAATGCCTTGGTTTGCTCCTCTTGCACCATGTGGGAGGCTGGGAACATTTAGAGTGCCCGGGGTCAGCATGTGTGCAGGAAGAGTCGCGAGCTACAGCTCCTGGAAACCCGGGTTTCGGAGCTGGAGCAGTGGCTGGGGACACTGTTGAGCATCCGTGAAGCGGAGAGAGTCATGGATAGCACGTATAGAGAGGTAATCATCCTGCAGCCTCTGACTCCATAGGCAGGTAGGGACTGGATGACCACCAGGCAGAGCAAGAGACCTAGGCAGGCAGTACAGGAATCTCCTGTGGCCATTCCCCTGAAAAACAGATATACCATTTTGGATACTGTTGAGGGGAATGACCTCTCAGGGGAAAGCAGCAACATCCAAATTCATTGCACCAAGGTTGCAGAGGGGAGGAGTAAAAAGTGTGGAAATTCAATAGTTATAGGGGATTCGATTGTAAGGGGGATAGATAGGCATTTCTGAGGCCATAAACGAGACTCCAGGATGGTATGTTGCCTCCCTGGTGCTAGGGTCAAGGATGTCTCAGACTGGTTACAGGACATTCTGGAGGGAGAGAGTGAACAGCCCATCGTTGTGGTGCACATCGGTACCAACGACATAGGTGAAAAAAAGGATGTTATACTGAATGCAGAATATAGGGAGTTAGGAAGAAAGCTGAGAAGACGGACCTCAAAGTTAGTGATCTCAGGATTACTACCAGTGCCAAGTGCTAGTCAGTGTAGAAATAGTAGGAAGTATCAGATGAATACGTGGCTGAAGTGATGGTGTGTGGGGGAGGGTTTCAGATTCGTGGGGAATTGGGACAGGTTCTGGGGAGGTGGGACCTGTACAAACTGGACAGTTTACACCTGGGCAGGACTGGGACTGATGACCTTGGGATGGGGGAGGGGGTACTTTCTAGAGCGGCTGGGGAAGGTTTAAACTAATATGGCCGGGGGATGGGGGCCAGGGGATGGGAACCCTATGTTAGGATTCTAAGCAGGGGGAATCAAGAACAAGAGAAAAAGACAGCAAGGAGCATAAGACAAGAGAAATCAAGGGCCTGTATCAGATAATGACGCTGTAAAAAATAGTTGGGACGGGACAGGATACGTTAAAAGGATTAGCCTTAAGGTTCTGTACCTGAACGCACAGAGCATTCAAAATAAAATGGATGAATTAGTTGCGCAGATAGATGTAAACGGATATGATATAGTTGGGATTATGTAGACATGTCTCCAAGGTGACCAATGATGGGAACTAAACATTGAGGGCTATTCAATTTTGAGGAAGGACAGACAGAAAGGAAAAGGTGGTGGAGTTGGATTGTTGATTAAAGTAGACATACATACAATACTGAGGAAAGATATTAGCACAGATTATGTGGAATCCGCCTGGGTGGAGTTAAGAAACATTAAGGGGCAAAAAACTCGAATGTGGTGAAATACAAAGGACCAAACTGCAGTGGTAATGGTGGGAATAGCATGAGACAGGAAATCAGAGATGCATGTGATAAAGGAACATCTGTGATTATGGGTGGCTCAAATTAGTCACAATACAATAGAGGAAGAATTTCTGGAGTGTATACAGGATGGTTTTATGGTCCAGTATGTGGAGGAACCAACTTGGGAACAGGCCAGATTGGACTGGGATTTGTGCAACGAGAAAGGATTAGTTGCGATACAGTTGTGAGAGAACCTTTGGGAATGAGTGACCATAATGTTAGAATTCTTTATCAAGGAGAATAGTGAGTTAATTGATTCTGAGACCAGAGTCTTGAACTTCATGAAAGATAACTATGATGATGTGAAGCATGAGTTGGCTATGACGAACTGGGAACCATTACTGAAAGGAAGGTCAGCGGACAGGCAATGGAAGGCATTCAAGGAAAGAATAGGTGAACACCAAAAGTTGTTTATTCCTATTTGGCACAAACATAGAAAGGGAACTGTGGCCAAACCATGGTTTAGAAAGGAAATTAGAGAGAGTATTTGATTCAAAGAACAGACATACAAATTAGCTAGAAAAAGCAATAGACCTGCAGATTGGGAACAGTTTAAAATTCAGCAAAGGCAGACCAAGGGATTGATTAAGGTGAATACAGTTTGAAAGTAAACTAGTGGGGAACATAAAAACTGACTGTAAAACTTTGTATAGGTATATCAAGAGAAAATGATTGATAAAACTAATATCGGCCCCTTACAGTCAGAAACGGGGAGATTCATAACAGGGAACAAAGAAATGGCTGAGGAAATAAATTTGTACTTGGCTTCTGTCTTCACAAAGGAAGACATGAATAATATGCCGGACGTTTTGAGAAAAACGTTTTAGTGAGGAGCTGAAGGGAATTAGTATTGGTAAAGAAATGGTTTGGGGAAATTAATAGGATTGAAGACAGACATATCTCCAGGGCCTGATAATCCTCATCCTAGAGTACTTCAGGAATTGGCTGTGGAAAGAGTAGATCCATTGGTGGTCTTTATCCAAAATTCTTTGGATTCTGGAATGGTTCCTACAGATTGGAGGGTAGGGAAGGTAACCCTGCTACTCAAAAAAGGAGGTGGAGAGTGATGCACAATCAATACTCTCGAGACAAAGAGGAGTCATATCTAATCGGCTTTAATCAGCTAGAACTGTACCCAGCAGCAGTGATACAGAAAGTGAAGGCTGCTGGGACGGAATCAGTTCTTATACCCTGCCTCTCAGGGCGGGGCTATGTACATTACCCAATGGTAGACCCCTCAGTCTAGCCAATGGTCATTCACCTCTCAGGTACTGCAATACCTGGTATTACCACATTCACCCCATGTTAAAAAGAACCCAGCGGGGTGATGGCCAGTGTTATTGTCGCCTTTTGCATGGTAGGACCAGGTATTGCACGTACCATGATGTCGAGGGTAACAGAGAAAGTTTCTTTTTTTTTGTTTCATGATCCAGCAATCAGACGATCCGGTGGCCTAGTCGTCCTTCTGGAGCGTCTGAGTTTCGGCGGGGATCCTGGTGAGGGCCCCGGCGGTTGTGACTCCGGGAACGTGGTGTCTTCCTCCCAGGCAGTTTCGTCACCCCTAGGCGGCGCTGTTGGAGCGAAAATTGGACAGGGGGGAGGGGCGCCTGTAGGGGGTGTCAGTGTCTGTTCGGCGCTGGGTAGGGTTCCGGCGGCAATACTGACCCTCCGGTCAGGTGCTGCGGGGGGGGTGGGGACAATGGCGCGGGCGCGAGTGGGGCTCCGGCGGGCGCCAGGTCCCGAAGGGAGACCGTGTCTTGGCGGCCGTCGGGGAAAGCTACGTAGGCGTACTGGGGGTTGGCATGCAGCAGGTGGACCCTCTCGACCAACGGGTCCGACTTGTGCGCCCTCACATGTTTCCGCAGCAGGACGGGTCCGGATGTCGCTAGCCAGGTGGGGAGCGAGGCCACGGAGGAGGACTTCCTGGGGAAAACAAGGAGACATTCGTGAGGTGTCTGGTTTGTGGTAGTACATAGCAGCGACCGAATGGAGTGAAGGGCCACTGGGAGGACTTCTTGCTAGCGGGAGACCGGGAGATTCCTGGACCGAAGGGCCAGTAGGACGGTCTTCCAGACCGTTCCGTTCTCCCTTTCCACCTGCCCGTTTCCCCGGGGGTTGTAACTGGTCGTCCTGCTCGAGGCGATGCCTTTGCTAAGCAGGAACTGACGCAGTTTGTCGCTCATAAAGGAGGACCCCCTATCACTGTGGATGTATGCAGGGAAACCGAACAGTGTAAAAATACTTTGGAGGGCCTTGATGATGGTGGTTGTGGTCATGTCCAGGCAGGGGATGGCGAATGGGAAACGGGAGTATTCGTCAATCACGTTCAGGAAATACGTGTTGCGGTCGGTGGAGGGGAGGGGGCCTTTGAAGTCCATGCTGAGGCGGTCAAAGGGACGGGAAGCCTTTATCAGATGCGCCCTCTCTGGTCGGTAGAAGTGCGGTTTGCACTCGGCGCAGATTTGGCAGTCCCTGGTGACTGTCCTGGCCTCCTCGATGGAGTAGGGCAGGTTTCGGGTCTTAACGAAATGGAAGAACCGAGTGACCACCGGGTGGCAGAGGTCCTCGTGGAGGGCTCGGAGGCGGTCTACTTGTGCGGTGGCACAAGTGCCGCGGGACAGGGCATCAGGAGGCTCGTTCAGCTTCCCGGGACGGTACAAGATCTCGTAATTGTCGGTGGAGAGTTCTATCCTCCACCGCAAGATCTTGTCGTTTTTTATCTTGCCCCGCTGTGCATTATCGAACATGAAGGCCACCGACCGTTGGTCCGTGAGGAGAGTGAATCTCCAGCCGGCCAGGTAATGCCTCCAGTGTCGCACAGCTTCTACTATGGCCTGGGCCTCCTTTTCAACCGAGGAGTGGCGAATTTTGGAAGCATGGAGAGTGCGGGAGAAGAAAGCCACGGGCCTGCCCACTTGGTTGAGGGTGGCGGCCAGAGCTACGTCAGACGCGTCGCTCTCGACCTGGAAGGGGAGGGACTTGTCGATGGCGCGCATCGTGGCTTTTGCGATGTCTGCTTTGATGCGGCGGAAGGCCTGACGGGCCTCTATCGACAGGGGGAAGGTTGTGAATTGGATCAGGGGTCGAGCCTTGACGGCATAATTAGGGACCCATTGTGCATAGTAGCTAAAGAAGCCGAGGCTGCGCTTTAGGGCCTTGGGGCAGTGAGGGAGGGGGAACTCCATGAAGGGGTGCATGGATTTGGGGTCGGGGCCTATGACTCCATTTCGCACTACGTAGCCTAGGATGGCTAGACGGTCGGTGCTAAACACGCACTTCTCCTTATTGGAGGTCAGATTAAGGAGGTGCGCGGTCTGGAGAAATTTACGGAGGTTGGTGTCGTGGTCCTGCTGATCATGGCCGCAGATGGTGACATTATCGAGATACGGGAACATTGCGCGTAAGCCGTACCGGTCAACCATTCGGTCCATCTCACGCTGGAAGACCAAGACCCCGTTCGTGATACCGAAGGGAACCCTTAAAAAGTGGTAAAGCCGCCCATCTGCTTCGAAGGCAGTCTACTGGCGGTCACTATTACGGAGGGATAGCTGATGGTAGGCAGACTTGAGATCCACCGTGGAGAAGACCTTGGGCGGGATTCTCCACTCCCGCGCCGAAGTGGCCGCGCCGTCGTGAACGCCGTCGAGGTTCACGATGGCGCGAAACGGCCCCGATCCCGACCGATTCAGGCCCTGACAATGGGCCAGGATCGGGGCCGCGTCATCTACACGCGCCAGGCCTTGTCGCCTGCGTAAAGGCGGCGCCGCAAAGATGACGCGGCCAGCGCCGCATAACGGGCGTCATCCGCGCATGCACGGGTTGGCCGGCGCCAACCCGCGCACAAGTGGTTGCCGTCCTCTCTAAGTCCGCCCCTCAAGACGATGTCTGACGGATCTTGCGGGGCCGTGGAAGGAAGGAGGTCCTCCTTCAGGAGGATGGCCCGACGATCGGTGGGCACCAATCGCGGGCCACCCCACATTTGAGGTAACCCCCGGTGCAGGATCCTCCCCCCCGCAGGCCGCCCCCCCCAGCGTTCACGCACCGTTCACGACGGCAGCGACCAGGTGTGGACGGCGCCGGGGGAACCCGCCGTTTTGCCCTGGCCGCTCGGCCCATCCAGGCCTGAGAATAGCGGGGGTGCCGGAGAATCGCCATTTTGGGTGTCTCCGCCGATCCTGTGGATCGCGAAACTCGACCGGGCCGTTCCCGCCGCTTGGGGGAATCGCGGGAGGGCGTCAGACCAGCGTCCTGGGAAATTTTGGCGGCCCAGGCGATTCTCCCAACCGGCGCGGGAGTGGAGATTCGCGCCCCTTGTATTGCGCAATCCTGTTTACTAGGTCGGCAATACGGGGAAGAGGGTATGCGTCCAGTTGCGTAAACCGATTGATGGTCTGGCTATAGTCGATGACCATCCTATGTTTCTCCCAGGTCTTTACCACCACTACTTGAGCCCTCCAGGGGCTGTTGCTTGCTTCGATGACCCCTTCCTTCAGCAGCCTTTGGACCTCGGACTTGATGAAGGTCCGGTCCTGGGCACTGTACCGTCTGCTCCTGGTGGCGACGGGTTTGCAGTCCAGGGTGAGGTTCGCAAACAGAGAAGGCGGGTCGACCTTAAGGGTCGCGAGGCTGCAGACAGTAAGGGGGGGTATAGGGCCGCCAAATTTAAATGTCAGGCTTTGTAGGTGGCACTGGAAATCCAGCCCGAGAAGGGTGGCTGCGCAGAGCTGCGGCAGCACGTACAGGCGGAAATTGCGGAATTCCCTGCCTTGGACTGTGAGGTTCGCGAGGCAGAACCCTTTTATCTGCACCGCGTGTGACCTGGAGGCCAGGGAGATCCTTTGTTTGACGGGATAGGTGACCAGAGAACAGCGCCTTACCGTGTCGGGGTGGACGAAGCTTTCCGTGCTCCCGTAGTCGATCAGGCACGACGTCACGTGGCCGTTGATGGCGATCATTGTGGTGGCCTTCGCTAGTGTCCGGGGCCGACTCTGATCCAGGGTAACGGAAGCCAGCTGCAGCAAGGAGTTCTGGTCGGGCAGCGCGTAGTCAGCCGTGCTTGGTGCTTGAGGCCCCATCCAAGATGGCGCCGGCCATGGGTCGCACATGGAGTCCGGGGACGGGGACTTCGAAGATGGCGGCGGCGAGGGACAAAATGGCGGCGCCCACCCATCCAGCGTGGTTGCCGGGGGGCAAAATGGCCACGGCCGCGGGTCGCACGCTGCCTGGAGGGACAAAGGCTGCGGTGCGCATTGGGCTGGCGGGACCTGGAAAAAGGACTGCGGTGGGCCTTGGGCTGCCGGGACCTGAAAGAACGGCCGTGGTGGGCCTTGGACAGCCGGGACCTGGAAGAACGGCTGTTGGTGGTCGCTGGACACCGCGGCCACAGCGCGGGCTAGGCAGACTGCGGCATAGTGGCCTTTCTTGCCGCACACTTTACAGGTGACGGTGCGGGCCGGGCAGCGCGCGCGCGGGTGATTCGCCTGGCCGCAGAAGAAGCAGCGTTGGCCGGCGGCGGTAGCGGGGCGCCTTGCCGCGCAGGCCTGCGGAGTTAGCGGGTAAGTCTGCGGGGTTAGTGGGTAAGTCTGGGGGGCTGCCGCGGCGGGGTGCCACGCAGCCCAGGGGGGCGCCGTGCGCACGGGGGTACGCGACTGGGTTCTTGTACGCAACGTCCATGGACCCTGCCAGGGCCCGGGCCTTGGTGAGGCCCAGAGTGTCCATTTCGAGGAGCCTTCAGCGGATGTTGGTGGAAGCCATACCTGCCACGAAAGCGTCTCGAATTAAAAGTTCCGTGTGCTCGTTCCCCGTCACCGCTGGGCAGCCGCAGTTTTGGCCCAGCACTATCAGTGCCCGATAGAAGTCTTCGAGTGTCTCATCTGGGCTCTGTCGTCTCGTTGCCAGCAGGTGACGGGCGTAGACCTGGTTCAGTGGACGGATGTAATGTCCTTCTAGCAGCTCCATGGCTGCAGCATAGTTCGCCGCCCCTTCGATCAGTGGGTAGATCGCCGGGCTGACCTGCGAGCGTAGGAGGTGTATCTTCTGCCTTTCCGTGGGGGTGTCAGCAGCTGTATTGAGGTAGCTCTCAAAACACGCCAGCCAATGCTTAAAAATAGCAGCGGAGTTTTGTGCGTGAGGGCTGAGCTGAAGGCACGCCGGCTTGATGCGGAGATCCATCCTTCAAAAGTACTAGCTGATTAAATTGATGCACAATCAATACTCTCGAGACAAATAGGAGTCATATCGAATCGGCTTCAATCAGCAAGAACTGTACCAGCAGCGGTGATACAGAAAGTGAAGGCTGCTGGGATGGCATCGGTTCTTATACCCCGCCTCTCAGGGCGGGGCTATGTACATTATCCAATGGTAGACCCCTCGGTCTAGCCAATGGTCATTCAACTCTCAGGTACTGCAATACCTGGTATTACCACAGAGAGAAAACTATAGGCCAGTGAGCCTAACGTCATTAGTAGGGAAGTTGCTGGAGTCCATTATCAAGGATTTAATAGCATAGCATATATGGAAAGCAGTGGTGTAATCAGATAAAATCAGCATGGATTTACAAAAGGAAAATCATGCTTGACAAACCTACTGGAATTCTTTGAACATGTAACTGGAATTCTTTGAAGATGTAACTTGCAGAGTTGACCAGGGAGAACTGGTGGGTGTGGTTTATTTAGACTGTCAGAAGGCTTACAACAAGGTTTCATATAATAATAATCATCTTTATTATTGTCACAAGTAGGCTTACATTAACACTGCAATGAAGTTCCTGTGAAAAACCCCTAATCGCCACACTCCAGCGCTGTTCGGTACACTGAAGGAGAATTCAGAATGTCCATTTACCTAACATCACATCTTTCTGGACTTGTGCGAGGAAACCGGAGCACCCGAGGAACCCACGCAGACACGGGGAGATCGTGCAGACTCCGCATAGATAGTGACCCAAGCTGGGAATCGACACTACGAAGTAACAGTGCTAACCACTGGGCTACCATGCCGCCCAATCCTGCGATGGGAAGACTGTCAAATGAGGAGAGACTCGGGGCGGCATGTAGCGCAGTGGGTAGCATTGGGACTGCGGCGCTGAGGACTCGGGTTCGAATCCAGGCCCTGGGTCACTGTCCATGTGGAGTTTGCACATTCTCCCCATGCCTGCGTGGGTTTCACCCCTACAACCCAAAGATGTACTGGTTAGGTGTATTGGCCATGATAAATTGCCCCTTAATTGGAAAAGAAAAATAATTGGCTACTGTAAATTTATAGAAAAAAAATGAAGAAGAGACGAAATCGGTTAGGTTTATTTTCATTGGTGTTTAGAAGAGTGAGCGGGTATCTCATAGAAGCTTCCAAAATTCTAACAGGATTAGACAAGATAGATTCAGAAAGAATGTTCCCGATAGTGGGGGAGTCCAGAACTAGGGGTCATAGTTTTGTTTTTTAAATTTAGAGTACCCAATTCATTTTTTCCAATTAAGGGGCAATTTAGCATAACCAAACCACCTACCCTGCACATCTTTGGGTTGTGGGGGCGAAACCCACGCAAACACGGGGAGAATGTGCAAACTCCACACGGACAGTGACCCAGAGCCAGGATTGAACCTGGGACCTCAGTGCCGTGAGGCAAAAATGCTAACCACTGCGCCACCGTGCTGCCCACTAGGGGTCATAGTTTGAGGATAAGGGGTGAAGCTTTTAGGACTGAAGTGAGGAGAAATTTCTTCATCCAGAAAGTTGTGAATCTGCGGAGTTGAATACCACAAAAAGTAGTTGAGGCCAAAACGTTGTGCAATTTCACAAAGGAATTAGATATAGTTCCTGGGATTAAAGGGATAAAGGGATATGGCGGGGGGCGGGGGGGCAGGATCAGAGTATTGAACTTGATGATCAGCCATGATCGTAATGAATGATCGTTCGAAGGGCTGAATGACCTCCTCCTGCTTCTATTTTCCATTTTACTATGTAAGCTTGGTTTTGGAGCCATGAAGTAACATCAGGATTCAAAAGCGATGCAGGGCAAGCTGACTGGGTGAGTATCGTCAGGTAAATATTTTGTACTTTTATCACCTACAATTTGCAACGTCTATGTTTTGTGGTCTATAGTTTGTAAGTACTTTATTCTGTAGTAACGGGGACCAGGGAAAAAGTGTCCTCGAGTAATTTATAAACGTAAGAGATTTAATTTAAAGGGGTAAGTCATAGCAGGACTGTTCAAAGTCATGGTGTGCTCCTTCTGCTCTCTACGGGAAGCTGGAAACGTTTCCAATGCCCGAAGCCAGCATGTGTGCAGGAAGTGTCTCCAGCTGCAGCTCCTAGAAGCCCAGGTTTGGAGTTGGAACGCCAGCTGGGGACACATAGTGGAGCATCCGTGAGGTGGATAATGTCATGGATAGCACATATGAGAGGTGGTCACACTGCAGGCTAAGACTCCACAGGCAGAAAGAGAATGGGTGCGTAAGTATGGTGCTCTTACCAAGGGCCGGTGCAGACTTGGTGGGCCAAATAGCCTCCTTCTGCACTGTAAATTCTATGACTCTATGGGTGTCCATCAGGCAGAGAAAGAGGACTAGGCAGGCAGTGCAGGAATTTCCTGTGGCTATTTCCCGACAAAGTAGTTATACCGCTTTGGATACTCTAGGGAGGGTGGGAGTGGGGGTGGGGGGTGGGATAGGGGGGGATGGCCTCTCAGGGGAAAGCCAAATTCGTTGCACAACAGTTGGCTCTGCTGCACAGGGGAGGAGTAAAACATGTGGGAATGCATTAGTATAGGGAATTCAGCTGTCAGGGGAATAGATAGGTGTGTCTGTGACTGCCAGCGAGACTCTGTGATAATATGTTGCCTCCCTGGTGCTGGGGTCAAGGATGTATCAGAGAGGCTGCAGGACATTCTGGAGGGGGAGGTGAACAACCAGTGGTTGTGGTACACATTGGTACAAATGTCAAAGGTGCAAAAATGGATGAGGTCCTAAAAGCAGAATACAGGGAGTTAGGAAGTGTTATGGGCCAGGGTTTAAAGAACCCCAAAGTGTATCATGGAGTTCACCTGACCCACAACTTTTAATAGATTGTGGTATGGGGAGCACATGGCCCACTCTACAGGTGTGGTACAGCGGAAATCAAAAATATTTTTCAAAGCAAAACAATGTTTATTCTATGAACTCAAGTTAACCTTTTTAAAACATACAGTGAACATCTCAGCAACCATTAATTCAAATACAACCCCCAAAGAATACAACACTAAGTAATCCTTAATAACTTCCCAAACAATATCCAGAAGACAAAAGAAACACCTTTTAACAGAAGCACATCAGGTTTAAATTCATATACTGAGAACATTTATAATTCTGAATTCACCAAATGATCAAGAAATAGTCTTTTCATGGCAGGGAGAACAGCAGTACACCTGCTTTGTCTGGTTTCAGCTCCAACACTGAAACAAAACCAAAAAAACACAGACACGCCCAAGCTTTTCTCAAAGTGAAACTAAAAAGCAGAGCCAGAGCTCCCGCTCCACCCACACTCTGACATCACTGCAGTAACATGAGCAGCCAAACATTTCTTAAAGTGACATTCTCATGACAGGAAGAAAGTTGAGAAGTCAGGCCTCAAAGGTAGTGATCTCAGGATTACCACTCATGCCATAGGGATGTTAATAACACGAGGATAGTGATGCCTGGTGGGGTAGGTTGGTAGGGGATCTATGTCTTACAGGTGTTTAGTGTAAGGCCCATACACTCGTACGCCTCAGTGAACGTGTTGTCAATGGCTTGGAGCTCGGCATACTGTGGTTCAATGACAGAGGATGGGATATCCTTGGATCTAACCTATAGGCAGCAGAGGTTGAAGAATTACTCTTTTTTGTGTAGTTTAGCTCCATTCCAACAGCCAAGTCAATCCCATGATGGCGGTGATCTTCTTATGGTTAACGTTCCAGAAGAAGGTGTAACTGCCATCTTGTTCTTTGAGCTGGCCTTCCCCAGCCCATCAGGTCTCGCTTAGGGTGGCGATGTCAATATAGAAAAGCCTGAGCACCCGGGCAACAATAGCAGTACATCATTCCGTTCTGTTGCAGTCGGGGTCGTCTATGAGGCTCGTGATGTTCCAGGTCCCAAACTTCATAAATAAATTTAGAATACCCAATTATTATTTTTTTCCAATTAAGGGGCAATTTAGCGTGGCCAATCCATCTACCTTGCACATCTTTGGTTTGTGGGGCTGAAACCCACGCAGACATGGGGAGAATGTGCAAACTCCACACGGACATCCCACGGCCGGGATTCAAACCCAGATCCTCAGCGCCGTAGTCCCAGTGCTAACCACTGCGCCACCGTGCTGCCCTGAATTCACTTCTGTTATGACACCCTGAGCCAGTGCGTGGTCAATTCCAACCCCACTGCATCAGCAATCTTATTCAACTCTTACTCCACCTCAAACCCGATAACTATCTTCTATGAATTGCTTCACCCCGATACAGAGCCTTCAGCCATTGCATCCTTATTGCCTGGAGTACCTTCCAAAACACCTCTACCTTGCTGCCTTCTCTTCCACTTTCAACGATCTGCTTGAACCAATTCATTTTGGACCTTTCCCTTAAATTCTCTCCTACTTACTGTTCAGGTATCCCCCAGTTCCACCTCACACATGGCACATTTTGTTCTGTGTATAAAGCAGCAAGCTGCCGTTGCCATGTCTTATTCACACTGGAAATTTTGTTCAGATATTTTACTTTGCAAGGCAATATTTTTCTTGCGAGCTTCCACCTTCATTGTTCCTTTTGTGAAACTGTTGACATGCTGGAAAATGGTAAATCGGTCACATGGCAGCCTGGGCTACCTCAGCAAATCTCCAGGTGAGACAGCAGGCTGCTTCGTTGTGAAGGCATTACAAATGAGGCCGGCTCGTGTCCTTATCCAGCAATGATCACACCATAGCAGCGTGAAACAGGAAGCCCTTGCCTGGGATTTTGCCGATTTAGCCTAAGGGTGCTAAGTCTTTTATAACAGATGTTGAAACAGATCAGCTTTAGTCCATCACTTAACAAACACACAGCTTTCAGCTTGGTATACCCCAGTCACGGCCTTTATGCACTAGGCTATTGGAAAAGCTCCAAGCACATATTATTAATCTTCCATGGTTCAATGAGAATACAGGAAGGTGGGGGGGGTGCGGGTTGGTGGGAGGAAACGATAAATGTGTAGCTGAAAACAGTGGGATTTGAGGTTATGATTCCAACTTCCCCTTTCTGCTGCCAACTTTCCAAATCAGTTGCAGAGTGAGACCTATCTGTGGTTAGCACTGCCGCCTCATGGGCCCACAGGTTCGATCCCGGCCCCGGGTCACTGTCCGAGTGGAGTTTGCACATTCTCCCCGTGTCTGTGTGGGTCTCACCCCCACAACCCAAAGATGTGCAGGGTAGGGGGATTGGCCACGCTAAATTGCCTCTTTATTGGGAAAAAAAATGAATTGGGTACTCAAAAGTCCTTAAAAATGGAATCAAAGGCTAGATTTCAGCACAAACTTAACTGGAAGTTGGATTTTGGTCCAATCACCCCCCCCCCCCCACACCTAACATACAAGGATCTGAGATTAACTGATGTTCTGGGGTCTGCCTAGTTACTAATAACCTGGGTAAGCTCAAGGCACTGCAGAGTGCTTCTCATTAGGAGTTTGTCCCCACTAGTTTGTCGGACTAGTCGATCACAAGCTGCTGCACAATCTGAATTCTTTCAGACATCCATGCACTTGAAAATTTAGCAACAGCAGGATCAATGGCTACAGAATGGCTATTAGGAGTGCAGTAGGCCAGAGCCCACCTCCGGTCTCTGATAGGGCAGCTTTAAAAAATGGATGTAATTGCTCATGGAATGTGGGCGTCGCTGGCTTATTACCCATCACTCATTGTTCTCGAGAAGGTGATGGTGAGCTGCCTTTTTGAACCATTGCTGTTCATGTGGTGTAGGAACAGCCACAGTGCTATTAGGAGGATAGTTCCAGGATTTTGACCCAGTGACATTGACATATGTTCCATATGGTAGAGTTAGACAGATTTTTGTAGGTCAAGAGAGTTAAAGCTTATAGGGGTAAATGACAAATTAGAGTTGTCCATAACCAGATCAGCCATGATTTTATTGAATGGAGGAGGAGGCTTGAGGGATCAAATGACCTACTCCTAAAGTCTATGTTCCTGTGAATGCCAATATAGTTCCAGGTAGCATGGTGGCACAGTGGGTAGCACTGCTGCCTCACGGCGCCGAGGTCCCAGGTTCGATCCCGGCTCTGGGTCACTGTCCGTGTGGAGTTTGCACATTCTCCCCGTGTTTGCGTGGGTTTCACCCCCACAACCCAAAGATGTGCAGGGAAGGTGAATTGGCCACACTACATTGCCCCTTAGTTGGAAAAAATGAATTGGGTACTCTAAATTTATTTTTAAAAATATAGTTCCAGGCCAGGGTGGTGTGTGACTTGGAGGGTGGACATGCATGTGGGGGTGTTCCCCTGTGTCTGCTGCCCTTGTCCTTCTAGGAGGTAGAGATCATGAAGTTGGAAGTGCTTTGAAGTTGGAAGTGCTGTTGAAGGAACCTTGTTGAGGTGCTGCAGTGCATCTTGAACTCCGTCCGAAGGAAGTGACCCAAGGGAGATGTGGCATCTTCAATCCTGCATAATGCTGGGCACCAGGGAACAGAAAGAGGACTGGGAAGAGATTGCACAAAGTTTGAGTGCCAGCTGAAAGTACACTGTGGACATGGAACCAGTAGAAAAGGGGTTGAGTGACCTTTACTAAAAATTAAGACCCCACATTAATGGAACACCTTAAGCACATTCAGCACAGAAGGTTCCCTTCCTGTTCTGCAGTCATAACCAAATGAGGCAATGGGGTACCATTTATGTTCATGTAAAGCTCACTGTAGCACTGTGACAGAAAGAATCCCAGAGCAATAACTACAAATGGGACACCGAGAAGGGAAGAAGGTACACAAGATTGAACAACATCTTCCATAGATTCAGTGTCTCTTTAAACTGGTATTCATTTACAATTCAGAATCTGGCCGTTCTGAATAAGGGTTCACATTTTCTCAAGATCTTCTTCTGTTCATCTGCCATAACATCCATTAACAGCTCAGAGAAAGGGAAACATTTCAGAGGCTCCCATGAATCTTCTGCTGAAGTGGGCAATTAGGACAGATCCTTACGGAAATCAGTGCTATTAGAACTTTAGATGAACGATGTAGCGCCAAATGGGCAGATATGATGGGAAATATGATGTTATGGTCCATTCATTTGTGCATAGTCACCCAGCACTGATGATTCCTGCCCATATGCTTTGAAAGACATGGGGCAAAATTCTCCCCCAACGGCGCGGTGTCCGCCGACTGGCGCCAAAGACGGCGCCAATCAGACGGGCATCGCGCCGGCCCAAAGGTGCGGAATGCTCCGCATCTTTGGCGGCCTAGCCCCTCAATGTTGGGGCTAGGCCGACGCCGGAGGGATTTCCGCCCCGCCAGCTGGCGGAAATGGCGTTTGTTTCCCCGCCAGCTGGCGCGGAAATGCGGCGCATGCGCGGGAGCGTCAGCAGCCGCTGTCAGTTTCCCGCGCATGCGCAGTGGGGAGAGTCTCTTCCGCCTCCGCCATGGTGGAGGCCGTAGCGGAGGCGGAAGGGAAAGAGTGCCCCCACTGCACAAGCCCGCCCGCGGATCGGTGGGCTCCGATCGCGGGCCAGGCCACCGTGGGGGCACCCCCCGGGGTCAGATCGCCCCGTGCCCCCCCCCAGGACCCCGGAGCCCGCCCACGCCGCCTGGTCCCGCCGGTACATACCAGCTTTGATTTACGCCGGCGGGACAGGCAATTTCTGGGCGGGACTTCGGCCCATCTGGGCCGGAGAATCCAGCGGGGGGTCCCGCCAACCGGCGCGGCCCGATTCCCGCCCCCGCCCAATCACCGGTACCGGAGACTTCGGCGGGGCGGGATTCACGGCGGCCTACGGCCATTCTCCGACCCGGCGGGGGGTCGGAGAATGACTCCCATGGTTGCAGAATCAAAATCTGGGCAAAATGGGTAGAGATGCAATATTGCAGATCCAGTTTTCTCATTGGCAGAAACTATTTTGTCTGAAAAACATTGGTTCCAGATGAGATAATCTAGGCACTAAGTTTGAAAAGGGATCTTCAGTAAAAAGACACTTGGCTATATTTATTGGTTTGGCAGCTCAGTGTGTAGCTGGTGAGAGTGTTTGCTGTTGCACTGCATGTATTAGCCCCGGACACCTTTGCCAGGGCATCATGGGGTTCCTAAAGTAATGGCAAGAACAGCCATTTACCTTGTTCCTGACACGTTCCACTAATTTACTCCCAAAGTTACATCAAGTGATTGGGACAATGCCAGCAACACTCAAGACTAATGTATTCATTCTGATTGAAGGTAATTTAAATGCTAATGGTGACCACGGCATTGTGATTCTAATTCACAACCATATAGTCAAGCCTTGGTTAAATGTTGAATTGTATTCTACCTTAAAATCTAAAGTTGAAGTTTGTCCTTCTATCCTGACCGTGTTCTTTTGGCCCGATAAGTATGGAAAGATTGGCAGAATCCGGCTTGTTCATAGTAGTTCAGAGTCAAATAATTTGGTTACATTCCATCTGGACATTCAAACAACAATGATCAGATTCTTTGTTTTGTTTATTCATTAAAGGGAAGTGGGGTTCACAGGCTCGGCCAACATTCATCGCCCAACCCTAATTGCCTTTCAGAAAGGGCTGGTGAGCTGCCTTCTTGAACCACTGCAGTCCATGGGGTGTAGTACCCAAAATTTTTCTTATTATTTGATATGATTTTCTTTCAACAACATTGATTTGGCATCAACTGTTCTCAATGTTAATCATTTTGCCATCATTTGATATCACTTAGTCTCACAAGCAATCATCTAGCTATCATTCTATTTAATTTTCTCTCAGAACCGACCATAGCCTGGATTCCCCGACACCAAAACCGCGGCCGGCGCTGGGGTGGAGAATCCATTTTCCCACAAGGAATCGGGACCGCGCCGGTTCACCGATTTCTGCGGACCCCAAAAAGCGGCATACTCGGGGAGTACGCAGCACCAACTAGGACCTACCTGGGCCATTGCCAGAGGCCCGCTCCGCCATTCTCTGCCCCAGACTGACCGAAGTCCCGACGGCGCGGATCTAACGTGGTCTGCCGGTCGGGATACTTGCGTGGCGGCTGTGGACTGAGGGCAGGAGGGGCTTTATAGGTGGCCAGAAAATGTTTGTGCGGACAGACAGGGTCGGGCGCGCAGCCAATCGGGTGCTTTATTTTTGGGGTCCAGCTCCGTGGTCTGAGTCCGCTTTGGAGCACGGCGCGGCCGCTGGAGGCTCACGCCGTGCGCATGCGCGGCATCCAACCTGGCAGTGGGGGATCCCGTATCCGCAGCAAAATCTGCTAGATCTAGGCTGGGTCCCTGCTAGCCCCCTGCAGGCCTAGGAATTTGTGGCCCTTTCATGCCAGTTTTTCTGGCTTCAAACCCCTCAATTTTGACGCTGGCGTGGGGACATAGTCCCAATAACGGACAATCCAGCCCCCACATCTATCATTTACACACACAACCATACTTGCGATGTTAAATGATAGTTATCAACAGATATCATCGTCATCAATGGTCAGAGGTCTTGTGGCACAGTTGTAGCACTCCTATCCCTGAACCAGAAATTCCAAGTTCAAGTCCAACTCTCGGACTTATTCGCCTCAGAAGAAGAACTCATAAAGTGGTTCAACAGGCTGATAATCAGCACAAAATCCTTCCACCACTTCTCCCACCAGTCCCCACAAGGGAAAACATGTGTTACATGTGATACACACAAAAAACGATCAAAATGTTATCATGAAGTGATGACAACAAAATATGACTGTTTATACAAAATGTAGCTTTGAGCACATGGGGACAGCTTTTTATTTCTTTTAAATTTAGAGTACCCAATTCTTTTTTTCCCAATTAAGGGACAATTTAGCGTGGTCAATCCACTTACCCCGCACATCTTTGGGCTGAGGGTGTGAGACCCACGCAGACACGGGGAGAATGTGCAAACTCCACATGGTAAGAAGTCTTACAACACCAGGTTAAAGTCCAACAGGTTTGTTTCGATGTCACTAGCTTTTGGAACACTGCTCCTTCCTCAGGTGAATGAAGAGGTAGATTCCAGAAACATTTATATGGACAAAGTCAAAGATGCAAGACGATACTTTGAATGCGAGCATTTGCAGGTAATTAAGTCTTTACATAGCCAGAGAGAGGGGTAACCCCAGGTTAAAGAGGTGTGAATTGTCTCAAGCCAGGACAGTTGGTAGGATTTCGCAAGCCCAAGCCAGATGGTGGGGGATGAATGTAATGCGACATGAATCCAAGGTCACGATTGAGGCCGTACTCTTGAGTGCGGAACTTGGCTATAAGTTTCTGCTCGACGATTCTGCGTTGTCGCGCGCCCTGAAGGCCGCATTGGAGAATGCTTACCCGGAGATCAGAGGCTGAATGCTCGCCACTGCTGAAGTGTTCCCCGACTGGAAGGGAACATTTCTGCCTGGCGATTGTCACGCGATGTCCGTTCATCCGTTGTCGCAGCGTCTGCATGGACTCGCCAATGTACCATGCTTCGGGATGACCTTGGAGAATATTTGGGACATCCGAGCAATGCTCCAAAAACTAGTGATTTGAAACAAACCTGTTGGACTTTAACATGGTGTTGTAAGACTTCTTACTGTGCTCACCCCAGTCCAATGCCAGCATCTCCACATCAAACTCCACATGGACAGTGACCCGGAGCCGGGATCGAACCCGGGTCCTCGGCGCCACGAGGCGTAGCCACCCCTGGGTAGCTTTGAGCATGCCATGGTAGCTTGAATCGTGTCAGGATTGTTTGGAACATGTCATCAAAGTTTTTAACAAAATCATTCCAAGCGAGAACTATTGGTGTCAAATTGCCATTGAGAGAATTGAGTACACATGAAAGCGAAAATGATGTCAAAAGTTTTGGGCAGGGAGGTACACTGATAGTACTGGTCGGGAGGCTGCTCCTTTTTCACCCAACGACAGTGAGGGAACGATGATATATTTCCAAATCAGGATGGTGAGTGGCTTGAAAGGGATCTTCCAGGTAGTGGTGTTGCAACAGGCATTGTGGAATCCAACTTCCATTGGGTTGAATTTAAATTTGTTCAGTGATAGGGGATTGACAGCAGCAGTGACAAGTGGTGCTGTAATAAACCGAGTTGCATTACAATGTGGCATTACTGAGATGATAATGTTTTAGGATTGTCTTCAAGTATTATCGACTGGTTTGCTAAACCACATTGACAGGAAGACACGCTTGCTGCTCCATTCTGCATTAGCTGCCTTCAGCCACAGTGGTGATAGGTTTGCTCCACCTGGTCTCACTACCTCTGCCTCAGGGAAAATCAGTCATCGTTCCATCTCTTCCTAGCTCTCCTGTAAAGTGGATATTGAGCAGTGACAGGTTTGACTATCCTACAAGCATTCACTGCTCGTGACGTGAAGAATGGCCCAGCACCCATGAGACTGCACATCAGTGGGCTTCAAGCTCCTCCGAAAAGAAAGGGAAGGGGAAGCTGACATTATCAATTTAAAAATAAAAGCAAACTGCTTTTGTTTTTCAAACCCCAGCATCATTTGCAAAAGCAATCAGCAAAAGCATGGGTAAACTGTGGATTCTTGCTGTGGATGAGCTAGGATTAACTGAATGGCCTGCTACATACACACATGCTTGTGAGCGACAGCTTGTTTGTCTTGGCACACACATCGTCCCCTTTGGAGGATAGTGGGGAAATGCTGGAAGGGCCGATTACCAGCCTGCTGAACCACATCATGTTCACTCCTTCAATAAGTCCTGGGCTGGGGCCTAAACACAGAACGTCAGGCTCAGAGGCAGGAAAATGACCTTATTGAACCACAAGACCTCCTACATGAACCACCCTGTCAAAGTCTTTCACCACTTTTGTGTCAGCAGTCGCTCAGGTGACAGCACTCTAACCTCTGAGTCACAAGGGTTTGGGCAAAAAATATCAAGGTTGGCACTCCAGTGCAGTACTGAGGGGATGCTGCACTGTTAAAGGTAGTGGGCTGATTCATATATGTCCCCGATGGGGGTGTTTTCCTGGTGAATAGGGCCCCACCACCTTCCCATCCACCTCTTGAGCTCATCCCATAACATGAGATGTGGGAGGCACCATATTTAAATAAGTAATCACAAGTCAATGAGGATCGTTATCAAGACAATTAATCCTGATAATACACTGCCGATGTCAGGTAGGAGCGGGCAGCCAGATCTTTTCACTTACATGTTTACAGGGCGGGAAGGAAGGGAGGAGTTACCTCTTCGGGGGCTGGCATTTGCCAATCATAGGATGGCACCCCAGCCCCCTAGGTCAAAGCCCACTTCCTTCCTACCCATTCTTCTCTCCCAGCAACTCACCCCTCTCCTACCCTGCCCCTCTCCTTAACCTACCCAAACCCTACTGGGCCAAGTCCTTCTCCGGGAATCTATGGGCATTTGTCTACTTCTTCTTCTGCAGTTCCAGCAGTAGATCCTGATGCCGTGGTGGCACCGTTGGGATTGAATCAGCTGCAGGGCGGGTCAGCGAGGAGAATGCTTCCACACTGGCTATGTCTCTAACCGCCCCCCCCCGGTATTAATCCACCCATTGTCATTTGAATAAGATGTTAAACCAAGTGACGTCACTATTTACGTCACCAACAGTCTGTCCTGGTCCACTCACGTTGATGCAACAGTCAAGAAAGCCCAACAACGTCTCTACTTCCTACGGAAGCTAAAGAAATTTGGCATGGCTGCATCAAACTCTCACAAACTTCTACAGATGTGCGATAGAAAGTGATGTGTTGGGTATTCTGGATCTGTGTAAACTGTGTTTACCTTAGCAGTAACATAGACAGGCTACCAACACTTGTCATAGTAAAACACTATTTTATTAAGCTAGAAACTGTTGAACATACTTTCACTATGGGTTAACATGATGTTAGATTAAACTAAAGACCTATGCCTGTCCTAACCAGTCTATGCACTCAGCACATCGTGAAGATCTGTGTTGTAAGCTGTAAGCTCTGTCCTTCTGAGAGGCTGCATCTTGAATGAGCGGGAAAACTGATGCCCTCTGTCTTTATAGTGAGCGTGCTTTAATTGGTGATTGGCTGCGGTGTTGTGTGTGTTGATTGGTCTTGCTGTGTGTCCATCAGTGTGTGTGTCTGCACCATGATATACTGGTGTATATTATGACATCCCCCCTTTTATAAAAAAATGTATGTGTGTGGCAAAAAATAATGTGTGGTGATAATGTTCCAAACTACATGTGGGGTGCGAAGACATATTGACAGGACTATGTACATGAGAACTAAGCTATTCACATGGGAAGGTGCCTGGTGCAGAGAAGCAGTATGCAACAAGAGTAACAAGATCAGCACTATATACAAACCAGGGAAATGATCAAACAAAGCAACGAAACAATTCAGAGAGTCCATAAATTCGAAAAGTTCATAAATTTAGTCTCTGATGTGGACGACGAATTCTGGTTGACCGCCTCAAGGGTGGGTCGAGAGTCGCCGGTTCAGGAGCGGGCAGGACTGCATCAAAGTCAGGGGGAGGCAGAGTGACAGGGAGCTTTGCAGGGTCAACAGGAGGATGAGGCGACACTGGAGGATCACGTGGCGAGCATGGAACAAGACGAAGGGCGCGTCAATTGCGGCACAGAATAGAGCCATCCGGTAGACGAACCAGGAACGAGCGGGGGGGTCACCTGCCGAAGGACAACAGCGGTTGCAGACCAGCCACCATCCAGAAGATGGACGCTGATGCTGTCATCTGGAGCCAGAGTAGGGAGATCAGCTACACCGGAGTCATGAGCCGCCTTGTGCTGTGCACAAGACAGCTGCATCCGGCGAAGGACCGGAACGTGGTCGAGGTCTGGGACATGGATGGACGGCAACGTCGTCCTCAGGGTGCAATTCATGAGTAATTGGGCTGGCGACTGGCCAGTGGACAGTGGGGCGGAGCGATAGGCCAGCAAGGCAAGGTAGAAATCAGACCCAGCATTAGCCGCCTTGCACAGGAGCCGTTTGACGTTGGATTGGGGGTACAGAGGACTGGACGTCACATGGGCAAAATTGTACCGCCTGGCAAAGTTGGATCATTCTTGGCTGGCGAAGCAGGGGCCATTGTCCAACATAATCGTGAGCGGGATGCCGTGTCGCGCAAAGGCTTCTTTACATGCACGAATGACTGCCGATGAGATGAGGTCGTGCAACCGTATCACCTCCGGGTAATTCGAAAAGTATTCCACGATCAGGACATAGTCTCTACCCAGCGCATGGAACAGGTCGATGCCCACCTTGGTCCATGGTGACATGACCAACTCATGGGGCTGCAGGGTCTCACATGGTTGGGCCGGCTGGAAGTGCTGACAAGTGGGGCAGTTGAGCACTGTGTTGGCTATGTCCTCATTAATGCCGGGCCAGTACACTGCCTCTCGGGTCCGTCGGCGGCACTTTTCCACACCAAGGTGGCCCTCGTGTAGTTGTTCCAGGACAAGCTGTCGCATGCTATGCGGGATGACAATGCGGTCCAGTTTTAGAAGAACCCCATCTCCTACCGCCAGGTCATCTCTGACATTATAGAATTGAGGGCATTGGCCCTTGAGCCACCCGTCCGTTAGGTGGCACATGACACGCTGTAGCAAGGGGTCAGCCGCCGTCTCGCGGTGAATTTGGACGAGGCGTTCATCCGAGGCAGGTAGATTGGAGGCCACATGGGCATCAACCTGGCAGACAAATCCCGCTGGGTCACATGGAGTGTTGACTGACCTGAAGAGAGCGTCAACATTGATGAGGTCCTTGCCTGGGGTGTATACCAGCTGGAAGTCGTATCGCCGGAGCTGGAGGCGAGGCGTCTTGTCGTTCAGTCTTTCTGTATTATATTGACCAGCGGGCGATGGTCGGTCTCGATGGTGAATTGAGGAAATCCGTAGACATAATCGTGAAATTTAACAACACCGTTCAGAAGGCCCTGGCATTCCTTTTCTATCTGCGCGTAGCGCTGCTCCGTGGGGGTCATCGCACGTGACGCATATGCAACGGGGGCCCATGATGAGGCCTTATCATGTTGAAGGAGCACTGCCCCAATGCCGGATTGACTGGCATCGGTCGAAATTTTGGTCTCCTTTGCTGGATCAAAGAAGGCTAAGACCAGGGCCGTGGTCAGTTTTGCCTTGAGTTCCCGCCATTCGTGCTCGTGGGCGGGGAGCCATTGGAAGTCTGTCGTCTTCCTGACCAGGTTCCCGAGAGCCGTGGTATGAGAGGTGAGGTTAGGGATGAATTTCCCTAAAACATTGACCATGCCCAGAAATCGGAGGACCTTCTTCTTGTCCTCTTGTATTTTCATAGCTGTGATGGCAGCTACCTTGTCCGCGTCTGGCTGCAGGCCCAATTGGGAGATGTTGTCCCCGAGAAACTTAATTTCTGTCAGACTAAAAGAGCATTTGGCCCTGTTGAGGCGGAGGCCATGCTCATGTATACGTCTGAATACGCGCTGGAGGCGACTGACATGTTCCTGCGGGATGGTGGACCAAATGATTATGTCATCGACATAGACGCGAACACCTTCAATACCTTCCATCATTTGTTCCATAATCCTGTGGAACACTTCTGATGCAGAGATGATGCCAAATGGCATCCTGTTGTAACAATATCTTCCAAAGGGGGTGTTAAACGTGCATAATCACCTGCTGGATTCATCGAGCTGCGTTTGCCAGAATCCTTTTGAGGCGTCGTGTTTGGTAAAGAGCTTGGCGCGAGCCATCTCACATGTGAGCTCTTCGCACTTGGGAATTGGTTAGTACCCTCTCATAATATTGCAATTTAGATCCTTGGGATCAATGTAAAGTCTCAATTCGCTGGAAGGCTTTTTTCTACGTACCATGGAACTGACCCAGTCGGTCGGTTCCGTGACTTTGGAAATCACTCCTTGGTCCTGGAGGTCCTGCAGCTGCTGCTTGAGGCGGTCCTTAAGGGGTACTGGGACCCTGCGAGGTGCGTGCACACAGGCGTGGCATTCAGTTTTAATAAAATCTTGTAGGTGTACGGGAGCGTGCCCATGCCCTCGAAGACGTCGTGGTACTGGTTGATAATGGCGTCGCGCTGCGCCCTGAAGTCGGTGTCCTGAAAGGCAGACGCGTCAGCAGGAGAGAGAGAGTGAACTCTCTGAACTAAGTTCAACAGCTTGCATACCTGCGCGCCAAGCAGGGAGGCATTCGAGGAGCCCATGATTTCAAAGGGAAAGATGGCTTTGCGTGACCTGTGCGTCACTTCAAGTTGGCATGAGCTGCTGGCAGCAATGGCATTGCCATTATAATCTAATAGCTGGCAGGCTGATGGAAGGATGGCTGGATTGACATGAAGGCTTTGGAGGTCAGACCGCGATGAGATTGGCGGAGGCACCGGTGTCCAGGCGGAATTGTATTTGGGACCAGTTTACCCTAAGGGTGGTACACCACTCATCGTCCAGATTGATGCTGTAAACCGGTAGAGGCTGGATTCTTTGCTTCGGGGACACCCTGTTTTTTGTAATGATACCGACTTGAAAAGGCGCCTTCGGGTCCTCGGTGTCAATATCGGGTAGCAGGTCCGAATCGGGCTCGGTGACTGTGGGTTGAATGGCCTGGACATTCCTGCGAGGCTGGCTGGAGCGATAAGAGTTGGCAGGCTGAGCTGATCTGCATAAAGCAGCATAGTGGCCAAGTTTGCCACATTGCAGGCATCGTTGGAATTTGGCAGGACATTGCCGCTTTAAATGGGCAGAGCCACATTTGCCGCACGTTGTAGCGTCAGTACGCTCGCTGCGCCACCACGCATGCGCAGCGTGGCCATACGTGGTGCGCGCCTGCGTCGTACGTTCATCAACGTCTCTGTCCTCTCGTTCGGTACGCAAAAGCGCGGGAGTCCGCGAAAAGTGTGCAAAATGGCCGCCCTCATCCAGGCTGAGGCCCTGGAGTTGCTCGATTGCTTGGACTCGTTCTGCCTCGTGGGGACTGTGCTGCGCCGTTTCAGCCGCTTGGATGTGGGAATACCGGCTTGTGGCGTGTTCGTGTAGCACGCAGGTCTCGATGGCAATCACTAGGGTGAGCTGCTTTACCTTGAGGAGCTGCTGGCGTAGGGGGTCTGACTGAACACTGAAAACAATCTGGTCGCGTATCATGGAGTTGGCGGTGGACCCGTAATTGCAGGACTGCTCAAGGATGCGGAGGTGGGTGAGAAAGGACTGGAAAGATTCATCCTTACCCTGCAAATGCTGTTGGAACACATAGCGCTCGAAACGTTCATTCACCTTCGATGTCGCAGTGGCTGTCAAACTTAAGGAGGACCGTCTTGAATTTTGATTTATCTTCACCATCAGCAAAGGTGAGAGAATTGAAAATGTGGATAGCATGGTCCCCGGCCGTGGATAGGAAGATGGCAATCTTCCTGTTGTCTGAGGCAGCTTCCCGGTCTGTGGCTTCAAGGTAGAGCTGGAAGCGTTTTTTGAATATCTTCCAGTTGGCCCCTAGGTTACCGGTGATGCGGAGAGGCGGCGGCGGGCGGACGCTGTCCATTTTGCAGGATGGCTGTATGCTGGTAGAAGGCAGATCACTTGCAGGTAGGTCTGAGAAGTTCTAACATCCCTCAACTACTGGTACCATGATGTGTTGGGTACTCTGGATCTATGGAGACTGTGTCTACCTTCGCAGTAACATAGACAGGCTACCAACACTTGTAATAGTGCAACACTATTTTATTAAGCTAGAAACTGTTGAACATACTTTCACTGTGGGTTCACACGATGTTAGATTAAACTAAAGGCCTATGCCTGTCCTAACCAGTCTATGTATTCAGCACATTGTGAAGATCTGTGTTGTAAGCTGTAAGCTCTGTCCTTCTGAGAGGCTGCATCTTGAATGAGTGGGAAAACTGATGCCCTCTGTCTTTATAGTGAGCGTGCTTTAACTGGTGATTGGCTGCGGTATTGTGTGTGTTGATTGGTCTTGCTGTGTGTCTATCAGTGTGTGTGTTTGCACCATGATATATTGGTGTATATTATGACAGAAAGCATCCTATCCGGCTGCATCACAGCCTGGTATGGCAACTGCTCAGTCCAAGATCGCAAGAAACTGCAGAGTGTGGTGAACTCAGCCCAACGCATCATAAAGGCTTGCCACCCCCACATTGATTCTGTATATACCTTCTGCAGCCTCAGGAAGGCAGTTAGCAATAACAGAGACCCCTCCCACCCAGGCATTGCCTTCATCCAGATCCTTCAATCAAGCAGAAGGTACAGAAGTCTGAAGACTCGCACATCCAGACATAGGAACAGCTTCTTCCCCAAAGCTACAAGACTCCTCAACGACTCCCCTCAGACTGAGCTATTCCCTGAAAAAACACTATTCACGACGCCCTATACTGCTCTTGTTTGGCCTTTGTTCCGCACTATAACCAATCACTGTTTGTCGATGTACCATTTGTCAATGTTCTCTGTTGATTATTCGCTTTGTCTACTATGTACGTACTGTGTACGTTCCCTTGGCCACAGAAAAATACTTTTCCCTGTACTTCAGTACAAGTGACAATAAAGCAAATCAACTCAAATATTTCAGAGCGGGGAGCTTTCCTGGTCAGTATTTACCTCTCAATCAAAAGGATCTGGGCATTATTACCATGCTGTTTGTGGGACCACGCTGCATATAATTTGGCAACTGCGTTTCCTACATTACAACTGTGACTAGCTTCCAAATGTACCTCATTAGCTGTAAAGTATTTTGAGACATTTATTGGTTTATAAATATAGATTTAATCTTTAATTCTTCAGTTTTGCAGCAATACTTTCACTACTGAAAAATGGGTGCTTGGAGAAGGTGATAGTGAGGGGTGGGCAGCGCCAACCCCAGATCAGAGACAGCACACTTAATAATTTGAGGGCGAAAGTTAGATAGTGGGGAGGGAGGGTGAAAAGATGAGAAAAATTCCAGTTGTGTGGATTTTTTTTTTGTGCAGTTCGAAACCTTTCCATGTAAATGTTGTGTGAGTGCAACCTTAATTGTGCTGAGTTCCTGTCAATTACATTGGTATAAACAGTCATCATCCAGAATCAGTAGCCAAATGAACTGACAGTGATGATTAAGTGATGGATTAACCTCAATGGGTTTCCTTGTATCAAAGCACATGTTGGAGAAACAGTCATAACGATCAATTCTCAACCATCTAATCTCCCAATGCCGAACATCCAAGATGATGAATGTATTCACTGGAAAACAAAATTACAATACTACTTTTAAATCCTTTTTTCCCCCAAAGAATTGTCAGGCCTCAAAGTCCTTTCCAGGGTCTGCTGTAAATCACTGGTAATCTGCATCCCCTCCCATGCAGAGGAATAGGTAATATTCTGAATATCATGAATAAATATGCCTTTAAGTGGGGAAAATCAATACATTACAACACTGAAATGAGGAACCCACTGTTCCTATTCAATAAGTGCAAAGTGATTTGAAAGCAAAAGCACACAAGGAATCATTTAGGTGAGACACTAAAATGAAATGTGAAAGTATGCAACAGCTTTGTCAATCTCTGCAGAGAGTGAAAAACAGGATAATGTTTTCATCAGAACTCAGCAAAAATGTTACCTGTAATAAGACAGGCGCTGAAACTCTTGCACATCCCTGACTTTCTTAGCATACATTTGGCAGGTGTGACTTCAGCTCCCTTGGCCCAAAAGGCACTGGAATTTCCTCCCTGAACCTTTCTCTTTCCTTGTCTAAGTGGCTCCTCAAAATCTAGTGTAACTCTTCCAGCAAGATTTTGCTCACCTGCCCCAATGTTTCCTTCTTTGGTTGGGTGTTAATTTTTTTCAAGTTACACTCCCGTAGGCAGCATGGTGGCGCAGTGGTTAGCACTGCTGCCTCACGGCGCCGAGGTCCCAGGTTCGATCCTGGCTCTGGGTCACTGTCCGTGTGGAGTTTGCACATTCTCCCCGCGTCTGCGTGGGTTTCACCTCCACAACCCAAAGATTTTTTTTTCTTCTTTTTTTTCTTCTTTTTTTCCCCACAAACCAAAGCTGTGCAGGTTAGGTGGAGTGGCCACGCTAAATTGCCCCTTAGTTGGAAAAGAAATGAATTGGGTACTCCAAATTTATTTTTTTAAAGTTACACTCCCGTGAATCTTCTTGAGAAACTTTATTAAGTTAGAGGTGCTATATTAATATTAGGGGGCTGGTTTGGCTCAGTTGGCTAGACAGCTGTTTCGTGATGCAGAGCGAGGCCAGCAGTGCAGCTTCAATTCACGTACCAGCTGACATTATTCATGAAGGCCCCACCTTCTCAACCTTGCCCTTCGCCTGAGGCGTGGTGATCCTCAGGTTAAATCACCACCAGCTGGTTGTCCCTTTCAAAGTGAAAAGTCATCTAGCACTATGGTGACTTTACTTTTCCTTTATAAACATAAGTTGTTGTTCATGTTGAATATCCTTGGGGCCTTTAGTCTCCTACCATAACTTCAGCGGGTGACAGGTAGACCCCCGAATTGTACCATGTCCCTGCCATTTCAGGCACTTCCCTGGTCACTTTTCTGGCAGAATCTTCTGGAATCCATGCACCATGAGTCCCCACTCCTCAAGTGCAGTTGAGACCAGTCCGTCATAAAGTTATTTGAGGCATGTCAATCTCCACAAAGGTGGACATGGGCCCAAATGGTGCAGCCTGGATCAGTAGAAGAAAAGGATTATTTTCCAAACTAAAAATAAACTTTCTGGATAGGTCAGCCCCAAGGCAGGATCTTGGCAATTCTCTCAATGGACAGGTGGGTGTTAGCTCCTAGCTGCCACATACAAGTGTTGCTGGCATCCAACTGTTCGACTAGTGGGGTACCACAGGGATCAGTGCTGGGACCCCAGCTATTCACAATATATATTAATTATTTGGATGAGGGAACAAAATGTAACATCTCAAAGTTTGCAGATGACACCAAGTTAGATGGGAGGGTGAACTGTGACGAGGATGCAGGGATCCTACAGCATGATCTGGACAGGTTGGGCGAGTGGGCAAATCAATGGCAGATGCAGTATAATTTGGATAAGTGTGAGGTTATTCACTTTGGAAGCAAAAACAGGAAGGCAGATTACTACCTGAATGGTTGTAAATTGGGAGAGGGGAGTGTGCAGCAGGACCTGGGTGTCCTTGTGCACCATTTGCTGAAGGTAAGCATGCAGGCGGTAAAGAAGGCTAATGGTATGTTGGCCTTCATTGCAAGAGGTTTCGAGTATAGAAGCAGGGATGTGCTGCTGTAATTGTACAGGGCCTTGGTGAGGCCACACTTGGAGTATTGTGTGCAGTTTTGGTCTCCTTCTCTGAGGAAGGATGGTCTTGCTCTCGAGTGAGTGCAACAAAGTTTTACCAGACTGATTCCAGGGATGGCGGGACTGTCATATGAGGAGCGATTCACTAGATTGGGATTGTTCTCACTGAAGTTGAGAAGAATGAGGGGGGATCTCATAGAGATTTATAAAATTCGAAAAGGACTAGACAGGGTAGTTGCAAGGAAGATGTTACCAATGATGGGTGTGTCCAGAACTAGGGGTCACAGTCTGGGGCAGCACGGTAGCATTGTGGATAGCACAATTGCTTCACAGCTCCAGGGTCCCAGGTTCGATTCCGGCTTGGGTCACTGACTGTGCGGAGTCTGCACATCCTCCCCGTGTGTGCGTGGGTTTCCTCCGGGTGCTCCGGTTTCCTCCCACAGTCCAAAGATGTGCAGGTTAGGTGGATTGGCCATGATAAATTGCCCTCAGTGTCCAAAATTGCCCTTAGTGTTGTGTGGGGTTACTGGGTTATGGGGATAGGGTGGAGGTGTTGACCTTGGGTAGGGTGCTCTTTCCAAGAGCCGGTGCTGACTCGATGGGCCGAATGGCCTCCTTCTGCACTGTAAATTCTATGAATCTATGATTTCGGACAGAGATTGATTCCAGGGATGTAGGAATTATGGGTCCTTAGGAGGAGACATTTCTTCACCCAAAGAGTGATGAGCCTGTGGAATTCATTACCACAGGAAGTAGTTGATGCTAAATCATTGAATATATTCAAGAGGTGGCTAGATATCGCACTTGGGGAGAATAGGATCAAAGGCTATGGGGAGAAAGGAGGATTAGACTATTGAGTTGGATGATCAGCCATGATTGTGATGAATGGTGGAGCAGGCGCAAAGGGCCAACAGGCCTCCTCCTGCTCTTATCTTCTATGTATCTATGTATCTATGCCCTTTGCTGTGAGTATTAAATGACACTTAGGCGGAAAGCTGCTTAACCTCAGTCGCCTCTGTGTCAAATCTAAAATGGCCACCATAGACATATAAGATCTACAATTAGTGGATGACTTCAATGTTGTTGCTTCGATTGCACAGATTTTCAAACCACTCTTCATCGTTTCAATTCTGCAGACAAGAAACTAGGCCTGTCCTTGAATGTTGCCAAAACAAAATTCAGATATCAACCCTGACCTAGTCACTCAAAGATCCACCTCCCACATATGTTGCAAGAGATACACTTCAATACGTTGAGCCCTTTCTGTAACCTTTCAGCCACCTTTCTCAAAAGGTCATCATTGACGAGGCGACCGAACAGCGAATCAGCTGCACCAGTTCAGCCTTCTACAAACTAAAGGCACGGAGTATTTGACAATAAAGTCCTTGGCACATCAACAGAAGTTTTATTGTACAGAGCATTTGCTGTCGCCACATCCCTGTACTACAGTGAGACCTGGACTGTGTATAAGCGGCACATAGGAACAATAAAGAAATTACATCAGCAATGCCTCCGCTACATTCTCCAGATTCAATGGGAGGATCATCGAGCAAATGTTAATGTCGTTCTTGTTGCCAGTTCCACAAGTATCCAAGCAAAACTCCTGTAAAATCAACTTTGATGGACTGGCCAAAAAGCATCTCTCCCACCAGGTCCCGTTTTCTCAACTCTCAAATAGCCAATATTACAGGACAAGAAAAACATTTCAAAGACATTGTGAAGCTCTCCTTGAAGGAGAGCAGCATTGACATTAATGACTGGGAGGAGCTTGCATCACGCTTTTGAGTCACAACATCCGAATGATGAGGCACAGCTGTGGCAGGAAACGAAAGGGAACGAAGCAATACCTGCACTCCGGACCCCACATCTTTATGCAACATCCTGTCCCATGTTCCCAAAGATCTGTGGGTCGAGAATTGGCAATCTCGCACACTCTCTCACACAGACTCTCTAACACTCACTCGCTCTCTCACACACATCAAGAGGCACAAGGGAGGACTCAGCCCAGGAACACACACCAAAGAGGCAAATAGTGCACATGAAAATGTAGATATTTGAACTGGAAACATAGTTACTAAGAGCATTCCATGCATTTCACACATGTATAGCATGGTATTTTACTTTAGAAGACAAAATCATATAGAAAGCTAGTAATTAAGAAATACAAAGACCTGATGAAGAAATTCATTGTACAGGAATTAGTAACATGACTTATGTAGTAATTAAGATATTAACCAATCAGCAATTAATCAAAGAAATAAAGTGAGAGCAAGAGTAATGGTCCACTAGTTATGTGCAGCCCAGCATGCACGAATAAAACATTGAGAACAATGTGAAAAGCATTGTAATAAATCAGAGCGGAGTGTACAGAAGGGAAATGAGAAACAGAAAACTCAAGACTTACTCACAGATTCACTTCACCGAGCCCAGGTGAAGACATTTCACTTGTCCATGGGGGAGAGTGTACTCTGTAAATAGCACATGGAGTCCTTTAGTGGGCGAGCACTTGCGTGGGAGGGTGAGAGCACAGCCAAAGGCGGACATGAACTACAACATCCAGAATGCACCCTGGCAGTCAAAACAAATGGCCATGTGGCTCTCAGTCCAGAACAATTGGGTCTCAAGTGCTGGACATGTTTGCCAGAGTGGAGAACTCACTGTGCACTTGTTTGCGAGAACATTGATGTCTAAGGCCACTTGAGTGAGGGGCAGATCTGCCATTATTTTCTGTTCTGTTGGTTTCCCTCAGGTCCAGGGATTCATTGACTGCACACATGTGACAACTAAAGCGCATCCAGATCACCCTGGACTCTTCATCAACTCAAAGGTTTTTTGCTTCATCCATGTTCAGTTTGTCAGCAACCACAGAAAGATCGTCATGCATTTCTGTGCAAGACTTACAGGGAGCTGCCATAATGCTTTTTGTCCTGCATTAATTAACTGAAATATTTACAATGAGAAGCGGAGCGATCAGATGGTTCCCTGGAGACAAGGCAAAGGCTGCCCACCAAAGGCTGATGATATCTGTGAGGTGCTCAAACAAAGATGCTGAGGAAAAGTAAAATAGGAGCCGCCCAACTACTAGAGCCATGATAGGCCAAGCTATCATGATGGTGAAGATGCTGCTTAGGTGCCTGGACAGACCTTGGCGTACTATTCAGTGGATACCCAAATGTGTATCCAAAATGATAGTAGTTTGCTTGTACATTTCGTATACATCGGGCGCGATCCTACGGCCATGCTGTGCCAAAAAAGCAGCTCGCCGGAAAAGCACGTCGCCGTGGCGCAGCGTGGCTGTTGAAAACCGGGAGACCCTGCTCCAGGGATCTACCTGGCTCGTAAAGCCTCACAAGATTCAACGCAATCTCACGAGATGTCGCGATGTGAATCCAGCCCACAATGAGTGAGATCACTTTTTAGCAAATCTGCATATTAGAGTGAGGCAGTAAGGTTCCCGCGGTACCTGGGACTTTGGGATTCAATCCCTTCGCCTCAGAGACTCGGCGAACGCCGTTCAGCACTGGTGCCCATAAATGTGGATAGAATTGAACGACACTTGTGGGGGTCTCCCATGGGATTGGAGGCCTCCAGCTGCATGTCCTTTGGGCAGGGTGGTGCCCTGGCACTGCTGGTGCCAGCCTGGCACTGCCAAGGTGCCCAGGTTGAATGGTCAGCTGGCATAGGCACTGCCAGGTGTCAGATTGGCACAGCCAAGGTGCCAATCTGGCATTTGTTGCGCACATACGATCGGGCCAGGGTTGCCTGGCATGGGTGTTGGGGGGAGCCAGGGGAAGGAACCCTCGCCTGGACCCTCCCATATTGCATTCGCACTGTGAGGGAAGCTCTGGGATTTTCTTCGGGGATCTCGGAGATCAGGAAGCCATTTTTAAATCTCTTGCGACAACGGAGAGTCCTGGCTGTGCAACTACATTTCCAGAAGCTCCCTTTACTACCTATTCTTAGGTGGTGTTATCTCTTATTAAACAAAATTTATTAAAGAACTTTAATCTGCAGCAAATCAAATAAGTATACATAAACATCCTGCACACTGAGGTGTCAGCAAAAGGAGAGTCAGAAGTAGGGGAGGCAGTGGTGTAGTGGAATAGAAATCCAGAAACCCAGAGTCATGCTCTGGGGAGCCGGGTTCAAACCCCACCATGGCAGATGGTGAAATTTGAATTCAATTAAAATTCTGGAATTAAAAGTACAAAGATGACCATGAAACCTTTGTCGAATGTTGTAAAAACCCATCTGGGTCACTAATGCCCCTTGAGGGAGGAAAATCTGCCGTCCTTACCTGGTCTGGCCTACATGTGACTCCAGACCCAGACCCACAGAAATGTGGTTATCTTAAATGCCTCAGTGATGAGCAATAAATGCTGTCCCAGCCAGGGACACTCACCACCCAGGAACGAATAAAAGAAATACTGCTTAAATCTGTGCTCAGTTTGCTCAGATGCTCTCAGCTGATCTCTTCTCGGTTTTCTTGTCCTTGAGGATCATGTCAAAGAACCAATGAACGGGGTTGTGAGGTCCCCCTTCTCCAAGACTCCATCCTACACCAGCACCAAGCCCAAGTGGTATCTGGCCCTGACCTTGCCCTGCTGATCTCTCTCTGAGGCAGGGTGGAGGGGAACGATGAGCTTGGCTAATTGGCAGGGGGGCTTCATAAATGTCTTGCATTGTCCAGAAAAAGAAGCTACCAATCCTACGTTTGCACCGAGTGCCGTGGCATCTGCAGGGCTTCTCTCAGGATAGGTCCAGGTTAACAATTGCCACCTTAATAGAGGGAAATGCACAGCAAGGCTGCCACCTTTATGGGGGAAGATGTGCAACAGGGGTCATACACAGCCATTCTGGGCTGGGAACAGGAGTAAAGGGGTTTCACTTACCGTAAGACCAAACATCTGTGTCTTCTGTCACTGGGGAAAATGGTAAGCTTGGCTGAGAAACCTCCATAATTATATCAAATAATAATATTTTCAGAAAGAACTTTAACACTCAGATTTTCATATTTATTATAAGTTGATCAATTATAGGAAAACTTTAATCACGTCCACATCCCATGAATGAATAAAAAAAAACGTTGAATGTTACTGTGCTACTTTATTGCTGTTTTGTTTTCTGGTGGTTCCTGGACTGTGAGGTGCTGGGGGTGGGGAGGATTTGAGGTCACATGAAGTTTCAAACGTTAAAGCAAAATCAGATTGAAAGATAGTTTCGGAAAGGACTGAACTACGTGATCGAGCCAATTGCATGAATTTTCAATGAAAGGTGAGAAAGAGGAACCAAAGAGTTCGCCGAACATCTGGGGCGCAATTCTCCATAATCGGCGCGATGTCCGCCGACCGGCGCCAAAAACGGTGCAAATCAGTCCGGCATCGCGCCGCCCCAAAGGTGCGGAATCCTCCGCATCTTGAGGGGCCGAGCCCTAACCTTGAGGGGCTAGGCCCGCGCCGGACTGATTTCCACCCCGCCAGCTGGCGGGAAAGGCCTTTGGTGCCCCGCCAGCTGGCGCGAAACTGACTTTGCCGGGCGGCGCATGCGCGGGAGCGTTAGCGGTCGTTCACGGCATCCCCGCGCATGCGCAGTGGAGGGGGTCTCTTCCGCATCCGCCATGGTGGAGACCGTGGTGAAGGCGGAAGGAAAAGAGTGCCCCCACGGCACAGGCCCGCCCGCGGATCGGTGGGCCCCGATCGCGGGCCAGGCCACCGTTGAGTGAAGGGAGACGGAGAGTATGGATAATGGACAGGGACTTTCATTGACAGGATGTTGTTACAACACCCTGGGCTAGTACACAGTCAATTCCAGCCCCACATGCCCTGTAGTCATAGCACTAGTGAATTAACCAATAATTCTGATAAACATACCCAAAGACGTTGGTCCTTGGTTGCCCAATAATTACAGTCCATAGGTTTGTAAATGTAAACAGGATTACTGGTATTTATAATGAGGACTACCATGAAAATTGCAGTAAAAACAATTGGTTAGCGACAAGCTAATACCTACTACCCATTTTAACTGTCCCATCCTCCACCCATGCATACAAGACAGACAAACACAGAGGGATGAAAAGGGGTAGAAAAATAATAAGGATGGAGGTAAAAATATAAGAATCTTTGCTTAAGTTGATGTTTTTGTAGCACACTTTCTTCACAGCAAGCTTACTGATTAAAGTATTTGGTTTACAGTGGTAATGATCTTTTTAGTACAGTCATTTGTTCAGGGTCCCTGTAGTTTAGAAAATGCAGTATTTACATGCAGGAGGCTTTCTGGAGAGACACTCATCAAACTAGGCCTTCAGCTTGAGGTTCGAATTCAAGTCACTGTCTTTCTGGAGGGAAAGTTGGTCGGTTTTCACCTTTTAGGAGAGAGAGAGAGAGTCGATCGGTTCTGGACTCTGCCTGTACTTACATTAATCCAGGCTCTATGTCGGTTCATAAATACAGCCTTTCTGGAGAAGAAATGAGAGGGGAGGACAACAGGTCCTTTGCTGGGGCTGCCAGGGCCAAAACTGAAATCAAACCCAAGCCTTAGGACTCTGAAAAATATCCCAGCGGGATCAGATCCAATCACCACCTATTACCGGGCAGGGCACAGCCTTTTTGGCCACCAGCCAAATCAATCAAACTGAGTCCAAACCAATCTCTGTCATTGGTTCCAGTCAGTCTACAGCTCCAGTTTCAACCAGCACAGTGATCGCTCCTGCTGCCGGAATTCCCTGCTTGAATTAAAGGCACAGGCCACTTGCCTTAAAGTCACATGTCCACTAATCATCCATGAATCAAAAATGCAACAGCAAAATAAAAGAAAGGGGAAATAAAGGAATAAACAGGAAATAAACAGTAAGGACCCCTTCAATGTGAGAAGTGGTGCCCCATAGCAGTCTCTTTTGGGGGCTCACCTATTTAGTATATCTATTAATGACTTAGATAATAGGAATGAATGACATTTTCAAATTTGCCAAAAATGCAAAGATTACAGAGTAAATGGAAGCATGTACAATTACAAATCAAACAGCTGACTCGATTCACTCCACATGATATCAAGATTTTGCTGAAATCTCTGCGTGCTGCAAATATTATGGGCACTGACAATATTCCAGCAATAGTACTGAAGCCTTGTGCTTCAGAACTAGCCGCATCCCTAACCAAGCTGTTCCAGTACAACGACAATACTGGTATCAGTACGACAATGTGGAAAATTGCCCAGGCATGTTCTGTCTGCAAACAGCAGGACAAATCAAACCCAGCCAATAACCATTCCATCAGTCTACTCTCAATCACCAGTAAAATGATGGAAGGGGTCATCAACAGTGCTACCAAGTAGCATTTACACAGCAATAACCTGCTCACTGATGCTTAGTTTGGATTCTTTCAGCGTCATTCAGCTCCTGACATCATTATAGTCGTGGTCCAAATATGGACAAAAGTGTTGAACTCCAGAGATGAGATGAGAGTGACTACCCTTGACATCAAGGCAGCATTTGACTGAGTGTGACATCAACAAGACCCAGCAAAATTAAAGTCAATGGGAATCAGGAGAAAACTCTCCACTGGTTGGAGTCATACCGAGCACAAAGGAATATGGTTGTGGTTGTCAAAGGTGAATCATCTCAGTCCAGTATAACTGCTGGAGTTCCCCAAGGTAATGCCCCAGCCCCAACCATCCTCAGCTGCTTCATCAATAACCTTCATTTCATTGTAAGGCCAGAAGTGGGGATATACGCTGATGATTGCACAATATTTAGCACCATTTACGCCTCCTCAGATACTGAACCAGTCCTTGTCCACCTGCAGCAACATTCATGCTAAACATGTGCCAGGCAATGTCTATCTCCAACAAGACAGAATCTAATCATCTCCCTTGACATTCAATGGCATTACCATTGCCGAATCCCTCATTATTAACAACACGGGGTTTACCATTGACCCGAAACTGAACTGGACCAGCTATTTTTATTTCTATTTTAGAGTACTCAATTCATTTTTTCCAATTAAGGGGCAATTTAGCGTCGCCAATCTACCTAGCCTGCACATCTTTTGGGTTGTGGGGGCAAAACCCACAAAACACGCGGGGGGGGGGGGGGGGGGGGGGGGGGAATGTGCAAACTCCACACGGACAGTGACCCAGAGCCGGGATCAAACCTGGGGCCTCGCCGTTGTGAGGCAGCGGGCTAACCCACTGCACCACCGTGCTGCCCTGGACCAGCCATATAAATACTATGGCCACAAGAACAGACCAGAGGCTGGGAATTCTGCAATGAGTAACTCATCTCCTGACTCCTCAAAGCCTGTCCACCATCTACAAGGCACAAGTCAGGGTTGCAATGGAATACTCTACACTGGCCTAGATGAGCACAGTTCCAACACTCAAGAAACTGGACACCATCCAAAACAAAACAATCTGCTTGATTGGCACCCCATCCACCACCTTAAAAATGTATTTTCTCCAGCCGTAACACACTGAGGCATCTGCAAGATGCACCGCAGCAACTCACCACTGCTTCTTTGACAGCACCTTCCAAACCTTTAGCGTCTACCATCTAGAAGGACAAGTGCAGTAGACGCACGAGAACACCACCATCTGGAGGTTCCGCTCCAAGTCACTCACCATCCTGACTTGGAAAGATATCACCTTTCCTTCACTGTTGCCGAGTCAAGGTCCTGGAATTCCCTCCCTAACAGCGCTGTGGGTGTTCCTACACCACAAGAACTACAGCGGTTCAAGAAGGCAGCTCACCACCACCTTCTCAAGGGCAAATAGAAATGGATAACAGCAACGCTGGCATCCCATGAAAGAATTTACAAAGGTAAATTGATAGATTATAATGAGACGACCATGTTGCTGTGGCATTATAGATCCTTGTTAAAAAAAGCTCATCTTCCTTTTAAATGGTCACAAGGCCTTACAGATGGCGGCCAAAAGTCCCCTGGCACTCTTCAATGTGATGTGGTCAAGCTCTAGAAAGCTCTAATTTATCAGGTACATGAATAGGAAAGGATGCCCAAGTAGACTTGGGTGTTTAGATATGGATCATCATTAGACAACTTTGAAATGTGGTAATGTCATGGTATGCCATGTCTGCATAGCTGAACTTTCTGGTTCTGCCTCAACCTCGACAATACTTCAAGTCTGATATTCGCAGAGTCCCTTTAAATACTTCGGCTGAAGTGGACAACTGCAGGTTGTCATCACTCTGCTCTAATTATTCAGGAAACCTGAAAGTCAGATGTAAATTCAGTATCTGGACTAAAAAGCTACTGACAAATGCACTGCTGAAACCTTTGGGTTCCTGATGGGCTGCAGGTCTCCCCATTCTGTGAGTGGGTCAGAATATTAGCCCAGAACCTTCTTGTGGGCCCTTCCAGAGGCACATCACTGAACCATGGTGCTGCCTTGCCTTATTGAGCCTCCACACAGATTTTGGCTGTTTACACAGTTCTACCAACTTGCAATTGTGATTCCTGCAAGATCCCTTTAAACAGTGGGATATTGATGCAGGTCTTCATCACATCCATTCACTCTGATTTCTCAAGAAACCCAGAGGTTAGATGCAAGTGCACTGGCAGGGTTAAAACCTTTTTTTAAATTGAAAGTACCCAATTCTTTTTTTCAATTAAGAGGCAATTTAGCATGACCGACCCTGCACAGACCCACGCAGACATGGGGAGAATGTGCAAACTCCACACGGACAGTGACCCGGGGCTGGGATCAAACCCGGGTCCTTAGCACTGTGAGGCAACAGTGCTAACCACTGCACCATCATGCTGCCCTGTGGCAGGGTTAAAATTGTGGAAATTTCCATGTTTTCTACTCGCTACTGGCCTCCTCCTTTATGAGAGCATTTAGAGTCAACATGCGTCCCTGTGTGGTCAAGTTAAATGCGAATCTGAACCCTTCACATATGAATTTGAATGGGGAATATTGGCACCGTATTTCACCATGACAGCCATCACTACATTTATTTTGCCCTTTGCTCTCTCTTCTCCTGAAAACACTCAATCAAGAGCTGGACTAAATACTAAATATATCCCAATCTGGAAAATATTGTTTTCTGCAATATCATACTCCCCGATCAGATATTCTCCACATAATTGTTCAACTTTGTCTTGAATTTACTCATTCATTCACTCAGTATAGCCTCCCTTGGTAATTCCAACACACACATCAACACTATTTGTGTAAAGTAGCAAAATATAAACTTCCCTTTTCCCACACACTCTTCTATAGTTAAAGCTATGTGGATGAATACTGATTGTTCTTTGTGTGTGAATTTAGAAAGGGAGTTCCAGTAACCTATTCAGCTGCGGAGATATTGGGATTAAAAATGTGTAGTTAAACTGTAATTCCAACAAGTGAAAAGGACATGATAAACGGGACCTTGGACTTCCTTACCTTGTGTGTGCCCAATCCAGCAAAATCGCTGGGTAACAATCAAAAGCAGAAGGTCATTGACCTGAAATGTTGGCCAAGATTTTACAGGGTGGCTGTGACCCCACCCACAGGCTGTAAAGTTGGGGGAAATCCACTTCTGCCAACCCTGGAAACCCTGACCATACTTTATGTTGATCAGGTTGTTAATTGCCTGCAGCCGTGGCTGCCGCCCTCTGAGGCAGGATGTCCTGCATCCAAGAGCTGTTGGCCATTTGGAGGGCCAACAGCTCTTTGTTCCCAGCAGCGCCACTGGAAATGGTAACCATTGCAGGGATTGCGGCAGACAACAGAGCAGCAGCCACGGAGCAGGCTTAGGGTGCAGGTAAATGGGTCGGGGCTCACCAAGGCCAATCAGGAAGCATCAGTGGGGACGGGGGGTCGGGTGTGGGGGGGGTGGGAGGGGGGGAGGGGCGGCAGGTAAGTGGTCAATTGTGAAGGCAAAGTGAGTTGGCACTTACCACGAGGAGGGCCCTCCATGGGCCACAGGGTGCCTGATCATGAACGTCCTTCCCCTGAGCTCACAGGGAAGCCGCCCGGATCTATTGCCGGTCACCCCACTAATAGAGGTGGGAAAAAGCCCTCAAGTGGCTATTAATTGGTTATTTAGGGCCTCAACCGGTCCAAGGCCGGGCAAGCATGCGACTACCCCACTGCTGACAAAATCCTAGTGGCACTGGGAGGTTTTGGGCATAGTGCTTCCCACCATCTCACCCAATTTCATGCCATCCTTTCCCTACGATGTGACTCCTGGGGTGATGCAAAGGGGAGTAAAGCCTTGGCTGGGTTTCCCTCCCACAAATGTTTCTGAGTATTTCCAGCGTTTTCTGTTTTTAAATCAGAAACTAAACTCTGGCTAGATTTTCTCCTTCTCATGACAGGGGCCTGGAGGCCCAGTGTAGGGCCACAATTGAATGTCCTGGTTGGAATCATCTTACGCAGCACAGTCCAGGAGTAAGGACCTTCTGGCGTGAGGCCGAGTAAGGCATAGTCGGGGGGTTGGGGGGCCTTATTGGGGGAGGGGGGGAGAGAATGAAGAGGTTGCTCCTTACCCCATAGGGCATCCATTTAACCTTGATTCATTCTTCTCCTACGTTTCTCACGCATACACTTACAAACTTCAGCCTTGAGGCAGTTCCATTAATTCTAGTTCCCCAGCTGAATAGCTAAAGCAGCACAGACAAGGAATCAAACTGAGATTTCCTTGGCCCTCTGCTGTGTGCTAGATTGAGCCACTGAGCCACTGGGAGATCAGTGGATTTCATCTCAGGGTCATAAAGAATTCAGTGCATTCCCACTCCATCTTGTTGCAATGATCGCCCAGATTAATAAATATGAACCACATATGGTTAGTACAAAAAGATGCCATTTTAAATAGTTCACAGATGAGAAATTCTTGATTCCGTTAAACAAAAATAAACTACCAGCGGACTCAAGGGGAAACCTTTATGGGCATTTATCAATGTTAGAAAATGGAGAGAAAAAGAAATTAAGTAAGAAATGGAAAAATACTTCTCCAATCTGGTTTATCTTATCATTCTAAATCATTGTCGAAAGAAAACAATGAGAACAAGAGAGACAGTAAGTTATATTCCTTTATTTTTGAGTGGGACTGAAAATTGGCTCTTCATGAATTCTCAAAGCCCGTGCGTAGCCTTGCCTATCTTCAAAACTGCTGTTTGGTATCTGTTAATGATAGGAGCCAAAAGTGGCAATACACAATATTTGCCATATCATGGGATCATGGGAAGGGATGCCTGTGACAGATAAACAAAGATATTGGGATTGGGCAGGAAAGTGGAATTGATGTCGTACCTTAGCTATTATCTTATCGAATTGTGCAGCAGGCTCGATTGGCTGAATGGTCCCTCCTGCTTTTAATTCTAATCTTATATACCGTATACCTAGGACATGGTCCTATTGTTATACCTCCTCCAGACCCATCTTTTATTTCATTATCTGTCCCAATACAAACCCCTTTTGACTTGCACCTTGTTCCCTTTGTTGTTTAGTCACTCCTGCCTTCCAACCAATGACAGACATAATTGCTCTTTCTTTCTTCCTCTCCCCCCCCCCCCTCCCCCCCCATCCCCTACTTTCATTTCTGATGAAATGTCATTGTCCTAAAAAGCTGGAGGAATTGAGCTGGGATTGGGGCAGTGGGAACAAAGGAAACCCATTAGCCTGGATTTTGCCCCTTGCTGTGAAGGTTTATTAACTCCATGGTGTGTGTCATTTGTCATTGGCAGGTTCCCTGCCTGGCCACCAGCCTGATTGGCAGGCAGGTGAGAAACATGCTGGAGAAGGCCGCAGGGCCAATTATATGTGATCCTCTCCCTCTTCCATCTCCTCACGAAGTGTTGTGCAGGCACTTAGATTTTCCTGAAGGCTGTCCTCACCTTGCTGCAACTGCCTGGTTTCCCGAGGCCTGAGAAATTTGGACGGCCATGGTTAAACCGGCAACATGGGTTTCAATCCAAAGCTTTCAATTTCACTGACAAATATAAAATGCCAAGCAACCTTGTGGGAGTGCGTTTTGCTGCCTGCACCTCATCACTCCTGAGTAAACCTTGGATGTCCACAGATTGGAACCAGCTTCCCGCTATGAATCTCAGTATCATCGGCATGGTTACACCAGAGAAGGTCAGTTGGTCCATTATGACTGTGTCAGTTCCCTGTAAGAGCAATTCACCAAGTCCTCACTCCTTTTCCCTGTAAACCCTCAATTGTTTTTACCTCCAGATAATTAGGCAATCCCCTTTGAAAGCATAAATGAATCTGCCTCCACCACACTCTCAGGAAGTCCATTCCGGATCCTAAACATTGGTGCTTAAAAACTATTTTTTTATGTCACCTTCGGTTCTTTTGTCGATCATTTGAAATCGGTGTCCTCTGGTTTTTAACCCTTCCACCAACAGGAACAGTTCCTCCTCGTTCACTCAGTCGACACCCTTGACATGATTTTGAACACCTGTTAAATCTCCACTCACTCTCAGAGAGCAGTTCCAACTCCCTCAGTATAGACAGGGTAGAATTTAATTCCCCCCCCCACAGGTGAGTTCGGAGGTGGGGGGGACAGGGATGGTACAGGGTGAGAACCCCATTGCTTCCCCTCTGATTAACGCCAAGGCGGGAAGGCTCATGGGCTACCTTCTCTCCTGGATGCCAATTGAGGCCATTAAGTGGGAGATTCATTTTTTTTTAAATCAAAAATTTAGAGTACCCAATTCATTTTTTTCAATTAAGGGGAAATTTAGTGTGGCCAATCCACCTACCCTGCACATCTTTGGGTTGTGGGGGCGAAACCCATGCAAACACGGGGAGAATGTGCAAACTCCACACGGACAGTGACCCAGAGCCGGGATCGAACCTGAGACCTCAGCGCCATGAGGCAGCAGTGAAAAAGATGAAAAAAAGATGAAAATCGCTTATTGTCACAAGTAGGCTTCAAATGAAGTTACTGTGAAAAGCCCCCAGTGGCCACATTCCGGCGCCTGTTCGGGGAGGCTGGTACGGGAATTGAACCCTTTTGCTGGCCTGCCTTGGTCTACTTTAAAAGCCAGCGATTTAGCCCTGCGCTAAACCAGCTCCTAAATGCAGACACCTTGAGCCACCTCCTGTTGCCGGAAGGTTTGCCTCCCTCAGCTACCACTGTGCCACCGTGCTGCCCTTTTAAGTGGGCGAATAATGCCCACCTTAGGGTCTCATCTGACTACTGACAGGCAGGGAACTCACCATGTAGGGAGACTGACAATTAGGGAAACTTGGGCTGTACATGTGCCTAAGTTATTGAAGGTGACAGGAAATGTTAAGAGAGTGGTTAATAAAGCATACATATCCTAGGCTTTATTATTAGGGGCATAGAAGACAAGAACAAGGTGATTATATTGAACTTGTGTCAGACATTAGTTAGGACTTAGCTAGAGTATTGCGTCCAATTCTGGGCACCAAACTTTTGAAAAGGTATGAAGGCATTAGAGAGAGTGCAGAAAAGATTCACAGGATGAGGAACTTCAGGTGCGGGATTCTCCAACCCTCCCGCCGGGTCGGAGAATCGGCGGGAGGGGCGGCGTGAATCCTGCCCTCGCCGGCCGCCGAATTCTCCAGCACTGAAAACTTGGCGGGGGCGGGAATCGCGCCGTGCCGGTCAGCGGGCCCCCCCCCCCCCCGGCGATGGCCGATGCGGAAGTGACTCCCTCCTTGCGCATGAACGGGGATGACGTCAGCAGCCGCTGACACTCCCGCGCAAGCGCGAACTTCCGTCGGCCGGCGAAGTCCCTTCGGCCCCGGCTGGCGTGGCGCCAAAGGCCTTTCCCACCGGCCGGCGGCACGCCAACTACTCCGGCGCGGGCCTAGCCCCTCAAGGTGAGGGCTTGGCCCCTAAACGTGCGGAGAAATCCGCACCTTTGGGGCGGCCCGATGCCGGAGTGGTTCCCGCCACTCCATCCGGCCGGGGCCCCCCGCCCCGCCCAGTTGTGAAAATAGATTGGAGAAGCTGGGACTGTTTTCCTTGGAGAAAAGAAGGCTGAGAGGAGGTTTGATAAAGATATTCAAAATTATGAGGGCTCAGAGTAAACAGGAAGACACTTTTCCCACTCGTGGAAGGATCGCGAATGAGAGAACACAGATTTAAAGTAAATGGCAAAGAAAGCAAAAGATACTTGAGGAAATAAAAACAGCAGTGAGTGTTTGGGATTTTGAATGCATTGCTGAGAGTATGGTGGAAGCAGGTTCAATTGAGGCATTCAAACAGGAATAAAACTGTTATCTGACAAGGAAGAATGTGCAGCGATACCGGGAGAAGGTGGGAGAATGGCATTAGGTGAATTGCTTATTCTGAGAGCCGGTGCTGACATGATGGGCCGAATGGCCTATCCTGTGATGTGATTTTGTGGATCAAACAGTTTTGCCAGCAGACGACCAGGAACAGTCCCTTTTTGAAAGGCACTCAATGCCTGATAGAGGGATCCAGCATCTGGATTGAGGGCATCCACTGAGCGCCACTCTCCTGTCCTTTCCTCTGAACACTACGGCCCCCATTTATCTTTCTCCAAGGAACCCCAAAACCCTGGTGAAGGCCCAAATGTATTACCGGTAGCAACGACTGGAGCCAGTAGAGGAGGGCTGCCAGCCTCTGATTGGCTCGCGGCTCACAGATGCAGGATTGGCACCTTAATGAGGGAAGTGTTACAGTTAAATGTCCCTTGTGGAGCTGGAAGTCCTTAAGACTGGGCTCCTGCTGGCAATCAGATACTTCATTTCCTTGGGGCTCCCAAACATTCGACTTCATTTCTTTAGTGTGCTCATGCAATTTCCTTTCAAAACGATTGCTTGTCTTCCCTTCCATCACCCTCATAGGCAGCGAGTCCTAGGTTACAAGCACTGACTGTCAAAAAGTTTCTAATATTCACCCTGCCCATGCACCTTAAATCTGTGTCCCTTAGTTCTTTTATAGTCAGCTAATGGGACAGTGTGATGAACGGTTACTGCCTTATCATCATGTAAGGTGATGTCCCCTTTATGACCAGGCTTGGAACCCTGGGGACTCCGCCTCTGGCTCCACCCATCTGGGAGCCATACATAAAGGCCTGCCTCATGGTCTGTATAGCAGTCAGCTCTCGTCCAAATCTGTAGCATAGTTATTAGCCTAATAAAGCCTTCTTTACAGTTTAATCTCTAAGCATCATTATTGAGGGTACCTCAATTTATTAGGCTGAACTAGATTCAGGATGGACGCAGGCCTAAAACCAGAGAAGCTCAATCTGGAAGCACGAACGCCGGAGGCTTAAGGAAATTTTTAAATACTGGCTGCGGTGCTTCGAGGCCTACCTGGACTCCGCAGAGACTCCCATCCTGGGGCCACGCAAGCTGCGTCTACTCCACGCCCGGGTGAGTCACAGAATCTCCGCCACGATCGAAAAGGCGACGAGTTATGAGGAAGCGATTGAGTTGCTCCGCAAGCGGTTTGTCAAACCCGTCAATGAGGTGCACGCCCGGCATCTGCTCTCTACCTGCCGGCAGCGCTCGGGGGAATCGCTCGACGAGTTTGTTGAGAAACTCACCGCGCTGGCCAGGGACTGTGACCATCAGGATGTGACAGGGGAAGTCCATATGAACCTGCACATCAGAGATTCTTTCGTGTCCGGCATCCGCTCGACCTACATCCGGCAGCGACTGCTCGAAAACGGGGCAAAAGACCTCCAGGAGACGCTAACGCTCGCCTCCTCGCTGGAGGTGGCCCGACATAACTTGGGTACGTACCCCGCGGACTCTGCCAGCCCCCCCGGACTACCTCAGACTCGCCCGTATTACAGGCCTGCGCCACGCGGCGACCCGCTCACCATGGGGGCACACCTTGCTACTTCTGCGGGCAGGGCCAGCACCCACGCCCACGCTGCCCAGCCCGCTCCGCGATCTGCAGCGACTGCGGGAAGAAAGGGCACTTTGCGAGGGTCTGCCTGGCCAGACCCAGGGGCCAGAAAAACAAAGAACAGCCGGCCCGAAAATCACGCTCTCAGGCCCGCAGGCCTCGCAATGCTGCTGCGCACCGACCCGACACGTCCGCTTCTGACGCGTCATCAGCCTCGTGCGAATCATGGGAGCGGCCATCTGGTCGGCGGCCATCTTCTCGACACGACACGTGCGACCAACGGCAGCGGCCATTTTACGACTCCGACTACCCGCGACTGGGTGCGATCACCTTCGATCAAACTCGGCCAAAACACCTGCAGAACTCCATGATGCAGGTCCAGGTCAACGGGCACGACACTGCATGCCTCTTCGACTCCGGGAGCACGGAGAGCTTTATCCACCCTGAAACGGTAAGGCGCTGCTCCCTACGCACCCATCCCACATCCCAAACCATAGCCCTCGCATCTGGGTCCCACTCGGTACAAATTACGGGGTACTGTATTGCGGATCTCTCGATCCAGGGTGCCAAATACACCCGTTTCAAATTTCATATCCTCCCTCACCTCTGTGCCCCCCTGCTGCTCGGACTGGATTTCCAGTGCAGCCACCGAAGCCTGACACTGAAGTTCGGTGGACCCTTGCCCCCCCTCATGGTGTGCTGCCTTGCGACACTGAAAGTCGCACCCCCCTCGCTATTCGCCAACCTCACTCCCGACTGTAAGCCCGTCGCCACCAGGAGCCGGCGCTACAGTGCCCAAGATATGGCTTTTATCAAGTCAGAGGTCCAGCGTTTACTGGGAGAGGGAGTCATCGAGGCTAGCAACAGCCCTTGGAGAGCGCAAGTGGCAGTAGTCCGGTCCGGGGAGCAGAAACGGATGGTCGTGGATTATAGCCAGACCATAAACCGATTCACGCAGCTTGATGCGTACCCCCTTCCTCGCATCGCGGAAATGGTAAATCGGATCGCCCAATACCGAGTCTTTTCCACGGTCAACCTCAAATCTGCCTACCACCAGCTCCCCATCCGACCAAAAGACCGCCTCTATACTGCCTTCGAAGCAGCCGGCCGGCTCTTCCACTTCCTCAGGGTCCCCTTTGGTGTCACAAATGGGGTCTCCGTCTTTCAAAGGGCGATGGACCAAATGGTGGACCAGTACGGTTTGCGGGCTACATACCCGTACTTGGACAATGTCACCATCTGCGGCCATGATCAGCAGGACCATGACGCTAACCTCAAAAAGTTCCTCCAGACCGCCCGAGCCCTTAACCTGACCTATAACGAGGGCAAATGCGTTTTCCACACCACCCGGTTGGCCATCCTCGGCTATGTCGTGGAAGACGGGGTCCTAGGTCCCGACCCCGACCGCATGCGCCCCCTTAAGGAACTCCCTCTCCCCCGCAGCCTCAAGGCCCTCAAACGGTGCTTGGGGCTTTTCTCCTATTACGCCCAGTGGGTCCCCAAGTATGCGGACAAAGCCCGCCCACTCCTAAAGACCACCACTTTTCCCCTCTCGGCTGAGGCTCAATCGGCCTTCAACCGCATCAAGGCCGACATCATCAAGGCCGCCATGCACGCGGTGGACGAAACCATCCCTTTCCAGGTAGAGAGCGATGCATCAGACATCGCCCTGGCTGCTACCCTCAATCAAGGAGGCAGACCAGTAGCGTTCTTCTCCCGAACACTCACCGCCTCCGAGATTCGACACTCTGCAGTCGAAAAGGAGGCACAAGCCATTGTGGAGGCTGTGCGGTGCTGGAGACACTACCTCGCCGGTAGGAGGTTTACCCTCGTCACCGACCGACGGTCGGTCGCCTATATGTTCGATAACACGCAACGGGGCAAAATAAAAAACGATAAAATTCTGAGGTGGAGGATCGAACTCTCCACCTACTCGTACGATATCAAGTATCGTCCAGGGGAGCTCAACGAGCCCCCAGATGCCCTGTCCCGCAGCACATGCGCCAACGCGCAGGAGGACTGCCTGCAAGCCATACACAATGACCTCTGCCACCCGGGGGTTACCCGGCTCGTCCATTTCATCAAGTCCCGCAACCTACCTTACTCAACCAAGGAGGTCAAGGCCATGGTCAGGGCCTGCCAGGTCTGTGCGGAGTGCAAACCGCACTTCTATCGGCCAGACAAGGTTCGGCTCGTGAAGGCCTCGGGCCCCTTTGAGCGACTGAGCGTGGACTTCAAGGGGCCCCTCCCGTCCACCAACCGTTATGCCTATTTCCTCACTGTGATCGATGAGTTCTCCCGTTTCCCATTCGCCATTCCCTGCACCAACATGACCTCAGCCACGGTGATTAAGGCACTGCACAGCATCTTCACCCTGTTCGGTTTCCCTGCTTATATCCACAGCGACCGGGGTACATCGTTCATGAGCGATGAACTGCATCAGTATCTGCTCAGCAAAGGCATCGCCTCGAGCAGAACGACCAGCTATAACCCACGGGGAAACGGGCAGGTGGAGAGGGAGAACGCGACCGTGTGGAAGGCTGTCCTTCTGGCCCTGCGGTCGAGAAATCTCCCAACCACCCGCTGGCAGGAGGTCCTACCCGATGCCCTACACTCCATTATGTCACTCCTCTGCACGGCCACAAATGAGACCCCTCATGAGCGATTGTTTCTCTTCCCCAGGAAGTCTACCTCCGGGGTCTCGCTTCCACCTTGGCTGACGGCTCCGGGACCTGTTCTTCTCCGGAGGCACGCGAGGAGCCATAAAACGGACCCCCTAGTTGAAAAGGTCCGACTGCTCCACGCCAACCCCAGTTTCGCCTACGTGGAGTACTCCGACGGCAGGCAAGATACGGTTTCCCTCCGGGATCTGGTGCCCGCTGGATCCTCCACCACAGACGCCCCTTCCCGCGCCGCTCCCCTGCAGGACCCATCGCCCCCTACAACACACCCCCTTCCGGCCCTACCACCCGTTGGTGAGCTCCTACCGTGCGCCCCCCCTTGCGTACCCCCTTTACACACCCCGCCGGCGCCAGCTCCGCTACCCCCGGCCCTGCCTAGTTCCTCGGACCGGCCTAGACCCGGACCGAAGCTCCAACCGCTGTGCTCCCGGATGTGCCCTCAACCGGGACGTCCGTGCCCGCCGCACCACCGCCCGAACTGAGGAGATCGAGGAGGACGATCTGGCCGCCGAGACGGATGGACCTATGATGGCACTTCACCCCCGCCGGACTCCTTTTTAAACAGGGGGTGAATGTGATGAACGGTTACTGCCTTATCATCATGTAAGGTGATGTCCCCTTTAAGACCAGGCTTGGAACCCTGGGGACTCCGCCTCTGGCTCCGCCCATCTGGGAGCCATACATAAAGGCCTGCCTCATGGTCTGTATAGCAGTCAGCTCTCGTCCAAATCTATAGCATAGTTATTAGCCTAATAAAGCCTTCTTTACAGTTTAATCTCTAAGCATCATTATTGAGGGTACCTCAGACAGTTTCTTCTTGTCTACCTTGTTTAAAACTAACATATTAAAGTATACCTCTATCAACTCTTTCCTCAATCTGTTTGCTCCAAGGAGAACTGCCCCACTTTTCCAACTGAACCTGGTAGCTAACATCCCCCATCCCAGGGAGACCTCCAGCACACCCTCTCAAGGACCCTCACTTTTTTTTTTAAAGTGTGGTGACTAGAACTGGATACAACACTCTACTTGTGGCCTAACCAAAGTTTTTTGAACGGTTCAGCAGAACATCCCTACATTTGCATTCAATACCTCTGTTTGTGAAGTCTAGGTCACATATGCTTTGCTAACTATTCTCTCAATATGACCTGCCACCTTCAATGATCTATGCACATGAACCCCCAGGTTCCCCATCTCTGCATACTCTGTAGGACTGTGCCATGAAGTCCGTATTGTCTCGCTCCAAGTCGTGTATCACCTCATACCTCTCTATTAATTTCCATCTGGGGCTGGTTTAGCACAGGGCTAAATTGCTGGCTTTGAAAGCAGACCAAGGCAGGCCAGCAGCACGGTTCAATTCCCATACCAGCCTCCCCGAACAGGCGCCGGAATGTGGCGACTAGGGGCTTTTCACAGTAACTTCATTTGAAGCCAACTTGTGACAATAAGCGATTTCCATTTCATTTCATCTCATTTTCATTCATTTCATCTGCCACTTGGCCTGCACAACCTGATCACCTATCCGTGTCATTTTGCAGAAGATTAGTATTGTCATCACTGTTGGCACACCTCCATGTCTCTTATGCCTGGAATCATTTTCATAAGTCATTTTTGTAACTCTCTAAAGCCATCATGGGCGCCATTCTCCGACCCCCCAGAGGGTCGGAGAATGGCCGTTGGCCGCCGTGAATCCCGCCCCCGCCGGTTGCCGAAGTCTCCGAAGGGAGAAAAGTCGGCGGGGCGTTAATGTCGCCGCTGCCGCGGAGAATGTCACGGGTCTGCGCAAGGCAGCCGATTTTCGGCCTGCCGATATTCTCCCTTCCGGATGGGCCGAAGTCCCGTAGACGTGATGACCGTTCACGTCGACGTAAATTAAACCTCCTTTTCATCGGCGTGACCCTGTGCTCCAGGTTCACGCCGACCAGCGTGGAGGTGAGTGACGGCCTGGGGGGTTGGCTCTGGGCAGGCAATGGCGTGGCCGCAGTCTGAATGCGTGAGGAGAGGTGTGTCTCGGGTTGTGTGTGTGAGGCGGGGGGGGGGGGGGGGGTGGTTAGAGTAGTCTGGGCTCCGGGGGAGTGCCGGGAGGGGGTCCGTGCCGGGGTGGAGGATGGTGGGGGGGGTCCGTGCCGGGGTGGAGGTTGGGGGGGGGTCCGTGCCGGGGTGGAGGTTGGGGGGGGGTCCGTGCTGGGGTGGAGGTTGGGGGGGGTCCGTGCCGGGGTGGAGGTTGGGGGGGGGGGTCCGTGCCGTGCCGGGGTGGAGGTTGGGGGGAGGTCCGTGCCGTGCCGGGGTGGAGGTTGGGGGTTGGGGGGGGTCCGTGCTGGGGTGGAGGTTGGGGGGGGTCCGTGCTGGGGTGGAGGTTGGGGGTTGGGGGGGGGGTCCGTGCCGGGGTGGAGGTTGGGGGGGGGTCCGTGCTTGGGTGGAGGTTGGGTGGGGGTCCGTGCTGGGGTGGAGGTTGGGGGTTGGGGGGGGGTCCGTGCTGGGGTGGAGGTTGGGGGGGGGTCCGTGCCGGGGTGGAGGTTGGGGGGGGGGGTCCGTGCTGGGGTGGAGGTTGGGGGGGTCCGTGCCGGGGTGGAGGTTGGGGGGGGGTCCGTGCCGGGGTGGAGGTTGGGGGGGGGGTCCGTGCTGGGGTGGAGGTTGGGGGGGGGTCCGTGCTGGGGTGGAGGTTGGGGGTTGGGGGGGGGGGTCCGTGCCGGGGTGGAGTTTGGGGGGGGTACGTGGCGTGCCGGGGTGGAGGTTGGGGGGGGGTCCGTGCCGTGCCGGGGTGGAGGTTGGGGGTTGGGGGGGGTCCGTGCTGGGGTGGAGGTTGGGGGGGGATCCGTGCTGGAGTGGAGGTTGGGGGGGGGGGGGTCCGTGCCGGGGTGGAGGTTGGGTGGGGGTTCCGTGCTGGGGTGGAGGTTGGGGGGGGGGTCTGTGCCGAGGAGGGGGATGGGAGGGCAAGTGAGTTTGTCCACCTGGCCAGGTGCCAGCCTCCAACAGTTGGACCCATGCGGTCCATGCCACCTGGCTGGGGGAGGAGGGGCTATGGGCAATGATGACATGTCGTCGTTCCCCTCCCCCCCCACCAGGCCGTCATGTTTTCAGATCATCCAGCGATGTTGGCCGCCGTGGTGGCAGCCGCTCATGTCTATGTTGGCCTGGATGAGGAGGAGGAGGAGGAGGAGGAGGAGCGTGCCAGAGAGGCGGCGCAGGCTGCCGCAGAGGGGCAGGCGGCAGCCACCCAGGCTGGAGGGACACCTGACCGACAGGACGAGGAGGGGGAGGAGGACGTCGCGGCCCCACGGCAACGGAGGCACCCGAGGGCGTCCCGTGTGTACCGGCCCCGGCAGTCATACCAGGACCTCACGGACCGGGAATGCAGGAGGAGACTCTGGATGAGCCGGGAAACCGTGGCACACATCTGCCACCTGCTGGCACACCTGTCACCGCGTGGCACTGGCAGGGGACACCCTCTCCCCGTGTCCGTCAAGGTTACGGTGGCCCTGAACTTTTATGCAACGGGGTCATTCCAGGCACCGAGTGGGGACCTGTCCGGCATATCACAGACATCGGTGCACCGGTGCATCCGGGCAGTGACAGATGCCCTATATGCCATGGCGCACCGCTACATCCGCTTCCCCGTGGACCGGGCCAGCCAAGATGCCCGGGCCGTGGGCTTCTCTGCCGTGGCCGGGTTCCCCATGGTCCAGGGCGCGATCGATGGGATGCACGTCGCCGTGCGGCCACCTGCAGATAACAGGGCCGTGTTCACTAATAGGAAGGGGACCTATTCGATGAACGTACAGGTGGTCTGCGACCACCGCATGATGATCCTGCACGTCTGCGCCCGTCACCCAGGCAGTGTACACGACTCATTCGTGTTGTCGCGGTCATCCATCCCCGGCATGTACGAGGGACGCCATCCCCGGCTGAGGGGCTGGTTGCTGGGCGACAGGGGCTACCCATTGCGATCGCGGCTGATGACGCCTATACGGAGGCCACGCAATGAGGCGGAGAACCGCTACAATGATGCCCATGTAGCGACAAGGAGAGTGATCGAGAGGTGCTTTGGCGTGCTGAAGATACGTTTCAGGTGGTTGGACCTCTCTGGGGGCGCCCTTCAGTATCGGTCAGATAGGGTCGGCCGCATCATTGTGGTGTGCTGCGTCCTGCACAACATAGCCCAGCAGAGGGGCGATGTGCCGCAGGCAGAGGAGGGCGGAGTGGAGGAGCAGCAGGAAGAGGCCCAGTCCTCCCCAGATGAGGGGGATGGGAGCAATGGTCAGGGCAGACGGGGTAGACACAGGCGGGTGGCTGTCCACCATTATCGGCTGGCCCAGCGGGCACGGGACAGACTGATAGACGCCCGCTTCACTGACTAGATGGGCGTGGAAATCGGGTAGTATGACCACAGACCGCACACCATGGCAACAGCCGACCACCCACACCCCCCACCCATCCACCCAACCAGCACCCTCACCCCCCTCCCCAACCCCACCCACCCCATCCGCATGCACACCCCCCCCCCCCCCCCCCCCCCCCATTGCCGATCCACCTGCGGCACAATGGCCGGGCTCACACAGTTGCGGGTGGACGCGTGTCTATCGCAGGCCATGGAGGATGATGACAACCCGCCCTGCGATGAGCTCCTGGCTCTACATCGTTGGACTATTTCTGACCCATGGCCACAGTACCACCATCCACCCGGACCATCCCTGCATGCGGCTGTGACACTGCAGCGCACGGTCCCGTCCTCTGCCCGGGGGATGTTGATGGCGGCCCAGGGGGAAGGAAGCAGACTCACCTGGGGTTGAGTTAAGACCACCCCTCACACACACACTTGCGCTCAACGTACATGACACCCCCGCACACTTTGGACAGAGCACAAAGGCAGCTTCAGTAGGTGTAACATTGACTTTAATAACCAAAGGAGTTCATGCACGTGCCCTAGCCCCTAAAACTTATCTGTGCCCTGCACCCGTGCCAACTTACTCAGTGTCTAATTGTTTGGCCTTACGGGCCCTTTGACTACGTCTACGTGGTTCCCCAGACGGTACAGCAGAACTGGAGGTGGACTCCTGTGATTCCTGCCCTCTGACACTGGATCCCTTTGGCGGCCGTTTCCTGGGGCGTCCTGGCCTAGATGGGCCAGGCTGCGGCCCGGGCGACTGGGATGGCGAGCTGCCAGCCTGTCCTGCCCGTTGCCCACCCGATGCACCTGGGACGGAAGGGGGGGAGTCCGAGGTGTCGCGGTGTACCGGGACCTCCCCTACAGAGGGAGCCGGGACGGACCACACCACCTCCTCCTCCCTCGGGATACCCGATGGCCCCCAGGCCTCTACATGGGTGGGGGATGCGAACGGACTGGCCATCCGACGCCCCCCCGACATCTGGCGCTGCCAGTCCTGGAGGCCCGTGCTGGTATCGACAGGGGTCTGCAGGTTTGCAGCCATGGAGCCCTGTCTGTGACAGTGCGATGCCGGCTCGCACATGGCCACTGGCGCCGATGCCCTCAGCGATGGCCTGCAGAGACTGGGCCATGGCCTGCAGAGACTGGGCTATGGCGTGGAGCGCCTCTGCCATCTGGCGCTGGCACTGGCTCATGGCCTCCTGTGAGAGGGCAGCCATTTCCTGGGCCACAGACGCCGCCTGCACGGAAGGCCCCAGGCCTCGCCAACCGTTCCCCATGTCTGACACCGTCGCACCCATTGCCTCCACGGCGGACGCCACCCGTGCGGTGTCGGCCTGGGTGGCACGCATGACCGGCACCACTCCCAGCTCCTGGACGCGGGTGGACTCCTACACCTGCGACCGCAGCCGCCGCAAGCCGCCCGTCACCCTCTTCGCTCGTCTCCGGGTCGGTGGTTGCATCGGATCTATGTGTGGGTGTGGTAACTGCAGGAACCCGGGATCCATCTGGGCGGCAGATGTTCGCTTGGGCTGGGCTGCCCTCCGACCGCCCGGTCCCTCTGCTGCTCCTACCTCCACCTGCTGTACCGGGACGGCTGTGTTGTGCGCACCAGTGAGTGTACCAGACGCCTCATCACTAAAGTGCCCAACCGTGGTGAGTGTTTCTGCGATGGTGGAGGGTGTTGGTGACAGCAGTGGCGTTGTGTCGTACTCTTCGTCCCACTCTGAGTCCATGGCACTTAGGGGTGGGGGTTCGTCTCCACCCATCCGCTCTGAGTCACTGTCCGGTATTTCGTCTTCCTGGGTAGTGCTGTCCCGGGTAGGGGTGTCCTGGGTAGTGGTGTCCTGGGTAGTGGTGTCCTGGGGAGTGGTGTCCTGGCTCGGTTGTGATGGGGGCCTGTGGCTGCCCCTCTCGTCGCTGGGTGGCACACGCCTGCGTCGTTGCACCCGCACGAGACGGGGGCGTCGTCTCCCTGTTGCTCCAGGTCTCTCCGTCTCCAGTGGTCTCCAAGGGACACCCTGCGGGCGTCGCATGCCGGAGGGTCCGGGTCTCTCCGTCTCCCGTGGTGTGAGAGGGGCATCCTGCGGGCGTCGCATGCCGGAGTGTACGGGTCTCTCCGTCTCCCGTGGCCTCCGAGGGGCATCATGCGGGCGTCGCATGCCGGAGGGTCCGGGTCTCTCCGTCCCCCATGGTCTCCGAGGGGCATCATGCGGGCGGTCTGCATCTGCGAGGATGGGTGCCTCGACGTTTGCTCCTGCGATACACAATGAAGCATGCATGGTTAGACACGCAGGCAGTGATCAGGTGTTATGGGGGAGTGGGATATAGGGGAGGGGGGATATGGGGACGGGCTGTCGGTGGCTCACTTGCTAGTACGCCCCCGACCTCTGCATCAGCAACCTCCCGGTCGTCATGTCCGCCAGCCAGTTCCAGGGCCCTTTCCTCGTTTCGATCAATGGCCTCTCATCAGCGGGGCCTCCTCCAGTCCTCACATGCTCCCTGGTGTTGTGTGCGCGTTTCTCCTGTGGGGGGGGGGGGGGGGGTGGGGGGGTGGCAGGGGTAAAAGGCAACAGTGTTAGACAGGTATGTGAATGCACGCCATCGGTTGCGCGTGTATTGCAGAGGTTAAGGTTAGGGCTGGATTCACTTGGGGAAATGGGGGAAGGCGGATATGGGGGAGGGGGGATATGGGGGAGGGGGGATATGGGGGAGGGGGGATATGGGGAGGGGGGATATGGGGAGGGGGATATGGGGAGGGGGGTTATGGGGCATATGGGGGAGGGGGGATATGGGGGAGGGGGGATATGGGGAGGGGGGATATGGGGGATATGGGGAGGGGGGATATGGGGGATATGGGGGAGGGGGGATATGGGGGAGGGGGATATGGGGGAGGGAGGGATATGGGGAGGGGGATATGGGGGATATGGGGGAGGCTCACCCTGGCTGCTCTGACGAGGTTGTTCACCTTCTTGTGGCACTGGGTGCCTGTCCGTGGTGTCAGGGCCACAGCGGTGACGGCCTCTGCCACCTCCCTCCACAGACGCCGGCTGTGGCGTTGGGCAGCTCTGCGTCCGTGTCCGGGATACAGGGCCTCCCTCCTCTGCTCCACTGCATCCAGGAGCGCCTCCACATCCCGTGACTGGAACCTCGGGGTTGAGCGGCGGGCGGCCATCCGGTCGGGTGTTCCGGTCGGGTGTCCCGGTTGGGTGTTCCGGTCGGGTGGGGGGGAGCAGCGCGTCCTGATGAGCCGTCACGCCGTGCGGCGTGTATGACGTCGCACGGCGTGAAGCACGTGAGCAAGCGCGGATCCCGTCACGTCGCTGCTAGCCCATTCCGGGCCGGAGACTTTGCGACGTTTTGGGCGGCGATTGGCGGACTTTGCGCCGATAACGGAGAATTTCGCACATGTAATTGAATTTAAATTCCACAGCTGTCATGAACCCAAGTCCCCAGATGATTAACTGGGTCTCTGGATTACTAATCCAGTGACATTGCCACTATACCACCATCTCCCCAGAGGTGGGCAGTAAGGTCACACAGTGGTTAGCACTGTTGCTTCACAGCCCCAGGGTCTCAGGTTCAATCCCGGCTTGGGTCACTGTCTGTGTGGTGTTTGTGCATTCTCCCCATGCCTGCATGGGTTTCCTCCGGGTGCTCCGGTTTCTTCGCACAAGTCCCGAAAGACGTGCTGTTAGGTGAATTGGATATTCTGAATTCTCCCTCTGTGTACCCGATCAGGCGCCGGAATGTGGCAACTGGGAGATTTTCACAGTAGCTTCATTGCAGTGTTTTTTTTTTCTTTTTAAAATTTAGAGTACCCGATTAATTTTTTCCAATTAAGGGGCAATTTAGCGTGTTCAATCCACCTAGCCTGCATATCTTTGGGTTGTGGGGGTGAAACCCACGCCACACGGGGAGAATGTGCAAACTCCACACGGACAGTGACCCAGAGCCGGGACTTCATTGCAGTGTTAATGTAAGCCTATTTGTGACAATAATAAAGATTATATTAATAATTTAAAAAAAAAATTAGAGTTCCCAATTCATTTTTTTTCCAATTAAGGGCAATTTAGTGTGGTCAGTCCATCTACCCTGCACATCTTTGGGTTGTGGGGGTGAAACCCACACAGACATGGGAAGAATGTGCAAACTCCACACGGACAGTGACCCAGGGCCGGGATTCGAATCCGGGTCCTCAGCGCCGTAGGCAGCAGTGCTAACCACTGTGCCACATGCCACCCTTAGATGAGATTAACAATTGGCAGGATTTTCCGGGCGTTCCCGTTGGTAGGATTTTCCAATCCTGCCGACAGTGACCCCCCCCCCCCCCCTCGCCGTGGGTTCCCCGGTGGCTGAGGGTGAAAACAATGGGAAAGCCCGTTGACAGTGGAGGGACTGGAAGATTGCACTGCCAGCCAATTGTGGGTTGCATCCGCAATACAGCCCGGGGAAGTTGGGGGGGCGTGGAAAATCCTGCCCATTGGCATCCGTTCAATGGGGGGAGGAGGTGGAAAATCCCGCCCATTGGCATCCTTTCAATCCTTGCTGAGTTTCTGACACAAAATTGAATATCTTCAATGGCAAGTTCAGCAAATCCTGGGCCCCTAGCTAATCACTATTTATCATGCTGGATTGAGAGCACAGGGTCTGTGAAAAATTGATTTAAACTGCTCAACTGCATTTACGGTTGGTTATTGCAAAACTGAATCCTGACTCCCATGAAAATTCTTGCGTATAATTAAGAGTGAAGATAACAGGAATGCAGATAATCAGGGGTGTCACTGGATTTAAATTGTAATTGGGTTTGAGGTTTACTATCCTCATTGAATTTGAGAATAAATAAATTGAAAGGTTGTTTAATTCATGGTCATTTTGAATGAAATCAAATTCCTGCCGTGCCCTCGCACCACTGAATCTATCTAAAGCCTTCAGCTATGCCACAATCTTGTAACGCATGCCAATGTGAGGCTGTAATTAAGAATAGGTGTTGCCTGGATCTCATCTTAATGTCAGGAAAGGTTCTGCTTGTGATCACCTCAAGAGGCTTGCTCGCTTCCTTGCAAATCGGAGATACATGCCAGGATTGAATGACGCTATACTGTATAACTGCAGGGCTAGGGAGAAAGGCCAGGGGATTGCAACTTCTTGGATAGCTTTTTCAAAGAGCCCACACAGGCACAATAGCCTCGTTCCATGCTGCAAGATTCTCTTGATGAGTAGAGTAACTCTTGCATTATCAACTTCTCTGGCTGTTAGTAAACACAGCTGTCCCCCACAGCATTCCTGGCTCAGTTTCAGCTTGACTCAGTCGACGTCACTCACACGTTTGTGTCAGGATGTTCTGGGTTCACGTCCCATTACAGACATTTGAGCAGAAAATTCTGGCTGCCACTTTGACAACATGGCTGAGAGGGTACTGCACTGCTGGAGGTGTTCTTAAATTGAAGCTACCATCTGCCCCCTTAGGTGGATGTTAAAGAACCTCTGGCACTATTTGAATATTCTGACAAATATTTATCACTCAAGAAACATCACTGAAACAGATTATCTGGCCGTTTATCTCATTAGTGCTTACGGGATCTTGCTGTGTGCAAATTGGCTGCAGGATTTTGCCTACATTACAATTACCGGAAGATCCCACTGACAGCCAATGGCGGGCTTCCTCCACCGTGACAAAACATGCTGTGGGTGGGGTGAAAAATCTCACCACATATGACCTTCGTGTGTGGCGTGGAGTTACTGTTTACTGCAGGAGTCCAAGTTGCTCTGGCAGCATGTGCCTTTACATGCCTGTTGTAATCTGCAGCCATGGATAGTGATGGTGGAGGCTCCAACTTTCTTTCCATCACAAGTCTGACCAGGAATCTCTCCCGCCAGTGGCGTCTGTTAGAAAGATTCACAGGTTGATGATCAATCTGTTTGGCTGTGTGAGGAATGCAACATCCTTGGCCAGAAAGTGCTGGAATGGGATTTGAACCCAGAGTGTCTGGCTAAGAGGCAGGGGCTCTACCACTACACTAAAAGACCACCTGCCACGATCTACAGATTCTGCTAAATCAGTTTTGACGCGACAAGTGGCCTCGGCATCCACTGGCCCGACAGTTGAAAAATCATCAAGGGTCCTCAATCCTAATTGTTAGCCAATGAAGAAAAATGTGCATACATGAAAATTGATAGGAAACATCATTGGCAGCACTCGCGACGCACCCCACAGTAGAGTAACCGAGCAATAAAATACATAGGCTTAATGTGAATAATGGGAAAATCAATGGAGAGCAGCTGCTTTCCAACAGCATTGAATCCCTGTATGAGTAAAACCTCCAGAGAGAAAATTGGCAACATCTATTAGGAAAATAACTTTCTTCAATTTATGGGCGTTTCTTAAAGAACTGTATTTCTGTGCACACTTATGTCTTAATAATAAATACATTGCATGGCATTACAAAAAACATTGGTGTGGGAATAGCTTGAACTTCACTTGACCCTACTTTATCCAAAATGCAGGAAACACAATCACCAAATAAACAACAGCAAATTTCATTGTATTTAATGGATTATTTAGGGTCACTTTATCAGTAATATCAAGAAGTAGAACATAATTGATTGTGTTTTGCTGCCATTGTATTCCAAGTGGAGTTGAAACCCATACCATGATATACCAGCATTGTGCTCTACATATCCAGAGATTCTCTCGTTGTTTTCTCCTTTTCAACGATACATTTGCTTCTGTTCAGGATTTGTTACAAACAGTCTGACAGATTCCAAATTGCACTTGCTCAGCAGTAACAAATGGATTGCTCACAATTTAAGCAACAAGTTAAGAACTTGCAACAGGACGTAGCTTATTGTATGTAGTGTTTTATCTGTTCACAATTAATATCTTATGGACTGACAGCCTCATGTCTCAATTATGCTTTCTGTATTTCTTCATCTTCTTCTTCTTCTCCTCAGGCAGTCCCTTGGGATGCAGGATGACTGGCTTCCATTCCGGTTCCATGGGCTCTGAGATGGCTGCAAAGTCCAATGCACAATCTGCAGATTCTGCCATAGGTGGTGCAGGTGGTGTTTAAAAGTAGATGGGTTGTTTGGAGGTTTGTCCACTGGGAAAGTCTCTTGATGTGCTTGCCGCCATCCCGGGTGAGCCTTCTCCATTTTGTTTGGTCACAAGTCAGGGTCTCACAGGAGGCGGTGGGAATGTTTGACCTCTTCAGGGATGCTCGAGGACATCCCTAAAGCTTTTCATTGTTCTCCTGACAGTCTTTTGTCCCGATCAAGTACCAAGTCGACTTAATTGCTCTTGGAACCTGGGGTCAGACAATCGAAGACATGACCCGCCCAGCAGCGTTGATATTAAGTGATTAGCACCTTGGTGCTGGCTGTGTTGGCTTGGGAGAGGGCGGTGCTGTTGGGCTACCTTTCTTGCCTCCAGATTTGGTTGATCTTGCTAAAGACACCACTGGTGGTACACCTCCAGTATGTTGAGGTGTTTGTTGTATGTTGTCCGAGTCTCCAAGGCATATAGGAACGTGGGGATCACTGCTGCTCGATAAATCACGACCTTGCCCCAAAATCTTCTTTTCCTCAGTCGTCTGATGGCTGAGCTGGCACTTTGAAGTCAATGAAGAATTTCATCACTTGTGTCTTCCTTCATCGAGAGGTGGCTCTCAAGATATGGAAAATTGTTCACATTTTCTGGAATCTCGTTGTTGATCTTAGTTGATGGGTGGTCGTGTTATGCTGTGGGAGTTGGTTGGAAGAGGACCTTAGTTTTCTGTGTGTTCAGTGAAAGGCCCATTTTCTCAGAGAAGCAGTCAACAATGACCTGGATCCTGTTTCTGAGTGAATACACACACACGGGCGATATTTCATATTGAAGCTCTGTGGCTGAGGTTGCAGTGATTTGGATTTTGGACTGAAGGCGGTTGAACAATTTACTGTCTGTCCTGTAGATTATCTCCGTGCCTGTGGGTAATTTGTTGGAGGTGTTGTGCAGTATTACAGCGAGGAAAGTGGAGTTGGGGTGATGATCTAGCCATGTTTGACCCCAGGGTTTGTGGTTGTTCCATTGGTGAGGATCACAGCTTGCATCTCATCATTGAGTAGGCGGAGGATTTCTGAGGGCATCAAATTGAGGAGGATACACCATGAGGCGTCATGGTTGACATATCTCTGGTGCATCTCGATGGGCGGAAACCACACAGTGGCTTGGGAAGGTGTTTTCTGGCTACAAGGGGTAGTTGTTTGAGGAGCATCCTTGCAGTGATCCTCCCTGTGGCTCTGTAGTGACTGAAATCCACCATAATAATATATTATGGATTGACAGCCTCATTCATGCCTTTGTTGCCTCTAGACTTGACTATTTCAATAAATACCGGCATCGCGACCGTCATCGCGCCGCCCCAAAGGTGCGGAATCCTCCGCATCTTGAGGGGCCGAGCCCTAACCTTGAGGGGCTAGGCCCGCGCCGGACTGATTTCCGCCCCACCAGCTGGCAGGAAAGGCCATTGGTGCCCCGCCAGCTGGCGCGAAACTGACTTTGCCGTGCGGCGCATGCGCGGTAGCGTCAGCGGCCGCTCACGGCATCCCCGCGCATGCGCCGCGGAGGGGGTCTCTTCCGCCTCCGCCATAGTGGAGATCATGGCGAAGGCGTAAGGAAAAGAGTGCCCCCACGGCACAGGCCCGCCCGCGGATCGGTGGGCCCCGATCGCGGGCCAGGCCAGACCACCGTGGGGGCACCCCCCGGGGCCAGATCGCCCCACGCCCCCCCCAGGACCCCGGAGCCCGCCCACGCCGCCTTGTCCCGCCGGTAAGGGAGGTGGTTTGATTCTCGCCGGCGGGACAGGCATTCCAGCAGCGGAACTTCGGCCCGCAGCGGAACTTCGGCCCATCGCGGGCCGGAGAATCGCCGTGGGGGGGGCCCGCCAACCGGTGCGGCGTGATTCCCACCCCCGCCGAATATCCGATGCTGGAGAATTCGGCAAGCGGCGGGGGCGGGATTCACGCCAGCCCCCGGCGATTCTCCGACCTGGCGGGAGTCAGAGAATCCCGCCCATGGGGCAAAATTCTCCCCCAACGGCGCGATGTCCGCCGACTGGCGCCCAAATCGGCGCCAATCAGACGGGCATCGCGCCGCCCCAAAGGTGCGGAATGCTCCGCATCTTTGGGGGCCGAGCCCCAACATTGAGGGGCTAGGCCGATGCCGGACGAATTTCCGCCCCGCCAGCTGGCGGAAAAGGCCTTTGGTGCCCCGCCAGCTGTTGCGGAAATGACATCTCGGGGTGGCGCATGCGCGGGAGCATCAGCGGCAGCTGACAGTTTCCCGTGCATGCACAGTGGAGGGAGTCTCTTCCGCCTCCGCCATGGTGGATACCGGCGGGATAGGCATTTTAGCGGCGGGACTTCGGCCTATCCGGGCCAGAGAATCGCGCGGGGGGGCCGCCAACCGTCGCGGCGCGATTCCCACCCCTGCCGAATATCAGGTGCCGGAGAATTCAGCAACCGGCGGGGGCGGGATTCACGCCAGCCCCCGGCGATTCTCCGACCCGGCGGGGAGTCGGAGAATCTCGCCCCATATTCGTAGAATCCACAGAATACCCTCAGTGCAGAAGGAGGCCATTAGGCCCATTAACCCTCTGAAAGAGCACTCTACCTAGGCCCACTCCCTCACCCGGGGCGGGAGTCTCCGAAATCGAGGCAGAGTGTTTGCGCCATCGTGAACGCCGTCGAGTTTCACGACGGCGCGAAACGGCCCCTATCCCGACCGATTCAGGGCCCGATAATGGGCTAGGAGCGGCGCCGCGTCATTTACGCGTGCCAGGCCTTGGCGCCGCGTAAAGGCGGCGGCGCATACATGCGCGGCCGGCGCCGCATAACTGGCGGCACCCGCGCATGCGTGGTTGCCGTCCTCTCCGAGTCCGCCCCGCAAGAAGATGTCAGACGGATCTTGCGGGGCTGCGGAAGAAAGGAGGTCCTCCTTCAGAGAGGACAGCCCGATGATCGGTGGGCACCGATCGCGGGCCACACCCCATTTCAGGGCCCCCCCTGTGCAGGATCCCCCCCCCCCGCAGGCCACCCACCCAGCATTCCCACGCTGTTCCCGCCGGCAGCGACCAGGTGTGGACGGCGCCGGGGGGAACCTGCCGTTTTGGGCTGGCCGCTCGGCCCATCCGGGCCTGAGAATAGCAGGGGTGCCGGAGAATCGCCATTTTGGGTGTCTCGGGCGATTCTCCGACCTGCGCCGCGCGGAACTCGACGGGGCCGTTCTCGCCGCTTGGGAGAATCGCGGGAGGGCGTCGGACCGGCATCGCGGGAAAATTTGGCGACCCAGGCGATTCTCCCAACCGGCGCGGGAGTGGAGAATTGCGCCCCCTATCTCCCATAACCCCGCCCATTGATCATGGCCAATCTATCTAACCTGAACATTTTATGGACACTGAGGGGCAATTTAACATGACCAATCCACCTAATCTGTGCAATTTTGGATATATGCTGCGAATTATGAGATGACTCAAGATTGGTCATCAGGATTGTGACTTTCCCATGACTAAATCATATCCTTTTGCTTTCCAGGGTCTTCATGCACACACCAAGTGTTGCAAGACATCAATAAGGACAATTCCTCAGAGGAACGGATGCACAGGATTTAGAGATGTGGACCAGGGCAAATAGTTCCACTTTGATGGGTCCACTTGCGCTGTTAATAGAGTTTGAGAGGACATTAAACTAAAATAAGGAAAAGTGATTGTGTAAAAGAAGTAAAGAACTTTATTTTACATAGCACCTATAACAACCTTGGAATGAGCACTGCTGCCTCAAGGCGCTGAGGACCCAGGTTCGATCCCGGCCCCGGGTCATTGTCCGTGTGGAGTTTGCACATTCTCCCCGTGTCTGCGTGAGTCTCACCCCCTCAACCCAAAAGATGGCCACGGTAGGAGAACAGGCTAAATTGGAAATGTTTAAACAACCTTGGAATGTCTCAAAGCACTTTAAGGTCATTGAAATACTTTTGAAGTGTAGTCACTGTCTTCATGTAGTAATATGTACAAATAACTTATTTGCACATGTAGGAGATTATTACATGAGCTTCTCCAATTTGCTTTTGTAAAAGCAATTTTGTGAAATGATTCAAAACCACAAAGGTTGCGTTTCAAGCATTTGAACCACTTTTAGAACACAACACGCACTAGGTTAAAAGCATTCATGATTTAGCTTCACTGCAGCTGCTTTCTTCCCTATTGCTGGTGACATCATCTTGCAAGATTGAACAGCCTCACCAGCAGGAGTAAAAGTGCCTCTGAATGTGGTTCTTAATACACATGGGTTGTTGACTATGAATGAAAATTAATCACAAACATTATAAAAGGTGTCTTCAAACAAATTGATGAGGCAGCACAGAATGAAAGGAAACAAAACATGGGACAGACAGTAAATATTTAAGGCCTTGTACCATATCTTGATAACATGACCCTATCTTTGCAAACGTACATCGATCGTGATTTCTATTGAAAATACACAAAACCGCAGCTAAAATCTTTTGTGTTTCTGATTACAAACCTAAATAGATTTGCTTTGTATTTACAAATTTAGATAAAAACTGTTAACCAGGACTTTTTACCCTGGGCTGATCTATTCTTCCACTGATAGAATGAAATTCCTGTTCCCACTCCAGCTACTTTGTCATCTCTTATGATTATTTTAACACCTGTTACGATTCTGAAATGCTGCGAGGGAGAGACTCTGAAGTAGGTGCAGGGTTTTGCTGAACTGGATCACAGACTGGGGAATGGCAGCACATTAGATCCACAGTAGTCTCAATGGCTCCAGCATTCCTGAAGGAGGGTGTAGGGATGGTCAAACACAGTTAAAGAATTGGAAAGATGTAAGAAACCAGAATTAAAGGAGTTTGGATATGTCGGGGCTTGTGGATGCTTCAGTGATAGGGAGAGACAAGGCCATGAAAGCAAGAATTTTAAAATTGTGGTCAGCAAGCACCATACTGATGGCTGAATGTGACTTTGTGCAAGTCATGATACAGGCAGCAGAGGTTTGAATGAGCTGAAGTTTAGCGTGGGTGCAAGGTGGGGAGGCCAGTCAAGATTGGATTGGAATAGTCATGTCTAACGCTAACAAAGGCACGGACGAGTGCTTCAGGAGCAGACAAGGTGAGACAGGAATTGAGACAGCTGATCTTACTCAGGGGGACATGAGCAGTCCTGTGGGTGGACGGGTAGAGGGCCCAAAGCTCAGTTCAGAGACAAACATGACACCAAGATGGGCAGCACGGTGGCACAGTGAGTAGCACAGCTGCCTCACGGCGCCGAGGTTCCAGGTTCAATCCCGGCTCTGGGTCACGGTCTGTGTGGAGTTTGCACATTCTCCCCGTGTTTGCGTGGGTTTCGCTCCCACAACCCAAGTTGCAGGGTAGATGGACTGACCACCCTAAATTGCCCCTTAATTGGAAACAAAGATGAATTGGGTACTCTAAAATTATACAAAAAAAATGTGACACCAAGATTGTGAACTGTCAGATTGAGCCTCAGACAGTGACCTGGTAGGGGGATGGAAATGGCCATGAACAGATTTTGTGGAAAAAAGAAATCGTCCTGATCCTGTTCCAATAGAGACAATACACTTTGAAATCTTGGGCGTCATTCTCCGCCGGCGGGAGTCTCCGTTTTGCCGGCGCCCGGGGGTTTCCCGACGGCGTGGGGCTGCCCCACAATGGGAAACCCCATTGACCGGCCGGTGTTACGGAGACTCCCGCCGGCCGGTCGGGGCAGAAATGTGGCGGGGCGGGTAGGAGAATTTCGCCCCTGGTGTGCTAAGTTGGCAACTTTTCTCGAATAAAAATAAAGTCGTCAAAAATCGCACAATTAGTTTAGGCTCCTGCAATCTGTTTTGCTCAGCCTTCAATTTTCTCCTCTTTTCCTCAATAATATTAACTCCCTCATTCAGTGATAATTCAATGGCGGCGGAAGTTGCATCTGAACGTGTCGCCTTTATTGGTGAGTCAACTTTGACAGCGGATGTCAGCGGCATCCAAACTTCTCCTCACCACCTCATTCACATGCTTATTGTTCCACTAGAGGTCAATATATCAGTGATTAGAAATAAGAACCACACCTTGGGCGGGATTCTCCGAGCCCGCGCCAGGTCAGAGAATCGCGGGGGGGTGCACAAATCCCGCCACGCCACTCCGACGTTGGGCTGCCGATTCTCCGGTCGCCGGAGAATCGGCGCCAATTGCGCCGGCAAGGTCACTGCGGCGCCGGTCGGGGGGCGTTGAAAGTGGTCCCCGCGGTGGTTCTCCGTGCTCGACGGGCCAAGTGCCCGCCGGGTTCCGCCAAGTCCCGCCAGCGTCGTTCGCATATGATCCTACCCAGCGGGACCTCGCCATTCTGGCAGCGGGGGGTGTCCTGGTGGGGGGTTGGGGGAGCCGATTCCGGGGGGGGGTTCCTCCACGGTGGCCAGGCCTGCGATTGGGGGCAACCGATCGGTGGGCGCGCTCATTCCAAGAGCGGCCTACGTTCCCCTGCGCCGGGCCCCTGTAAGACTCTGCTATGTTGCCCGGGGGTCCGGCGCGGAGTCGGCCGTGGTGCACATGCGCAAACCCGCGCTGGCATGAGCAAACCCGCGCCAGCCGTGGCGCGTATGCTTGGACCCGCGCCGGCCGTGGCACGCATGTGCAGAAACGCGCTGCCCGTATAGGGCCGGCTTTCAGCGCTGGAGCAGCGCACAACACTCCGGCGCCATGCTAGCCCCCGAGGAAGGGGACAATGACTGGGCTTGGAGGCCCATTGATGTCGGCATCCCTCGGGCCGGTTTTGATGCCGGCGTCAACACTTGGCCGGGATTTCAAAGAATCTCGGACCTTATTTTCCTTAACACTAACTCAGGACACCAAGGCCAATTCAGCCAGCCCTACCACTTCCCAGCCTGAGATAAGCTAACTTGTCATTGCGGGGACTTTAGCAAACATGTAACCAAGTTGCATTATTGAGGAAGAGCCTAGGTTTGACAGTCGATCTGTGCCGAAATGGGTAATCCTAGCCTGGGCAATTAGATGCTGAGATGAGATGCTCGTCACTTGGAGAGTGTGCAATGCTTTTGGGAGCCTTCCACAGCAACAAGTCAACACTTTTCAGGAAAGGAGAGGGAATAAAAATCAAAGATGAAGAGAAAGTCACAACAACCCAGCCACGCACTCTAACTAAGAACACTGAAGTGGAATGAATATGGAGAGAATCGTAAGACAAAGAGAAAACAGGTTTCTAGTAAATGAAGGAGAGATCAGCGGATTTGTGAATATTTTTCAGAGCTGGAAGACAACTAACTCCCTTTGCCCAATCCCAATTTCTTATTGGGAAAAAACCAGGGGGTAGTTTTTAAGCCCCAAAAAGGAGAGGGTTTAGTTCAGGTGGGTGGTAACAATGTAAAAATCCCACCCGCACGATCTCCAAAGATGTGCAGGTTAAGTGGATTGGCCATGTTAAATTGCCCCTTAGTGTCCAAAAGGTTAGGTTGGGTTATTGGATTACAGGAATAGGATGGAGGTGTGGGATAAAGTAGGATGCTCTTTCCAAAGGCCGGTGCAGACCCAATGGGCTAAATGGCCTCCTTCTGCACTGTAGGGATTTTATGATTCCTGATCTCTCTGAATGGGCAGCACGGTATCACAGTGGTTAGCACCGTTGCTTCATAGCGCCAGGTTCGATCCTCGGCTGGGTCACTGTCTGTGTGGAGTCTGCACGTTCTCCCTGTGTCTGCCTGGGTTTCTGTCGGATGCTCCGGTTTCTTCCCACAAATCCCGAAAGATGTGCTGTTAGGTGAATTGGACATTCTGAATTCTCTCTCTGTGTGCTTGAACAGGTGAATGTGGCGACTAGGGGCTTTTCACAGTAACTTCATTGCAGTGTTAATGTAAGCCTACTTGTGACAAAAAAGATTATTTTAAAAAGCCGGCCATCGGTGCTGGTTCCCCGGCAGCAGGACGGGCAAGCTATGCTTGTTACCATTTTAAAAAAATATTTAGAGTACCCAATTCATTTTCTCCAATTAAGGGGGAATTTATTGTGGCGAATCCACCTACCCCGCACATCTTTGGGTTGTGGGGGCGAAACCCACGCAAACACGGGGAGAATGTGCAAACTTCACACGGACAGTGACCCAGAGCTGGGATCGAACCTGGGTCCTCGGCGCCATGAGGCGACAGGGCGAACCCACTGTGCCACCGTGCTGCCCTTGCAAATTACCATTGACATCAGCACGATCAAAAGAGCCTGCTGGTGGCCAATGACAAGCCCCGCCTTCACCATGGGAAAACCCGCCGCGGGGATGCTGGAAATTCCAGCCTTCGGGTCGAATATAACTGCTCTACTGAAGAAGAGTCATACTTGACTCGAAACTTTGGCTGGGATTCTTCAAAACGGCGGCTAAGTGTTGACGCCGGCGTAAACACCAGAGTGTTTCATACCAGTGTCAACGGACCTCTTGGCCCAGCGATTCCATGGCCCGAAGTTGGCCAGCATGGTGCTGGAGTGCTCCACGCAGCTCCGCCTGCCGATACGCAGCCCTGCACTGCTGGCCGCGGGTCTGCGCATGTGCGCGGCAGTTGGCCGCATGTCCGCGCATGCGCACACCAGCCACTTCCACGCCGGCATCACGGAACATGGCAGACCCACACAGCGGGCCGGCGTGGAAGAAGGTAGGCCCCCCCAGATCGCTCGCACCCACAGATCGGTGGCCCCTGATCACGGACCTGGCCGGTGTGGAGGCCCCACCCCGGAGACTGATCTCCTTGCCCACCACCAGGACGACCACCCCAACCGCAACGCCGAGCTCCCGCCGGGTGGAACCGTATGTGAACTATGCCGGCGGGAACTCGGTCGGTCGACCGTGGAGAATCGCCGTGGGGGCCTCTTTCAACGGCCCCCGACCGGCGCCGTGTTGACCGCGCACGCGCAGCTGCTGCCGATTCTCCGGTGGTCGGTGTTTCGCGTCCCGCCGTCGGACCCGATCGCGGGACTGACGCCCCATTCTCCGTCCCCGCGCCGAGGGCAATTTCGACACGGAGGCTCAGAGAATCCCTGCCCATAACTCTGTTCCTCTCTCCACAGGTACTGCTAGACCTGCGAAGTGCTTCCAGCATTTTCCGTTTTCATGTTAGAAATCTGAATGTAGGCCTCCACCTCCCTCCAGCTTGCCCACATCATGTTTTAGCAGGTTGTCCATTTCAATATTGTAACGAGGCCGGAAACATCGTAATGATCTACAATCCCAGATTTAAATCTGTCCGGAAAGGAAGGCGAGTGCTGGTGGACCCAGGAAGTAAGTGCTTTGCCACCTGCCTACTTGATAGTTGCCTTGTCAATCCCACTGTGATCGGAACCTCTGCCCCCCCCCCCCCCCCCCCACCCCCTCCCCCCCAAAACCCCTCTTGATTTCCCCTGACTGTCCTCAGGATGTACTTCTTCCTCATCTCTGTCCTAAATGATTGGCTCCTTACAGTGAGACTGTGCCCCCACGTTTATGAATCTCGACTAGTGGAAACAATCTCTCTCTCAGCATCCAGGTTGTCAAGTCTCTTAGGATTTTTGTACATTTCAATTAGATTACCTCTCATTCTTCGGAACAGAAGAGAATATAGACCCAATTTGCCCTGCCCCTCAGCCGAAGACAGCCCCCTCACCCTAGGGACCAACTTAATAAACCTTTGCTGTACCATCTCTACTACAGGCATACCCTTTCTTACATGTGGAGATCAAAACTGCACACGGTATTCCAGATGTGGTCTTGCCAAAGCTCTACAGAATTATAGAAATCCGCCCCTCCTGACACCAGAGCATCTCAAGGGCAGGTGACAGAACAGGGTGGCACGGCAAAGCCAGTGACACCGGTAAATCAACCGGGGCCCTCCAGCTCCAGACCCTCCAGAAGACATCCACCAAGGGCATCAAAGGGCACAGGGTGTGAAAAGCAACAGGCTGCCTCCTGCTCTGATGTGCATCCTGGGGACACACTGAAATGGAGCAGTAGACCAAGTAAGATCAAGGAGAGTGAGGAACCTAGGGCAGCACGGTGGCGCAGTGGTAGCACTGCTGCCTCACGGCGCTGAGGTCCCAGGTTCGATCCCGGGTCTGGGTCACTGTCCGTGTGGAGTTTGCACATTCTCCCCGTGTTTGCGTGGGTTTCACCCCCACAACCCAAAAGATGTGCAGGGCAGGTGGATTGAACACGCTAAATAGCCCCTTAATTGGAAAAAATGAATTGGGTACTCTAAATTTATTTTTAAAAATAAAAAAGAAGAGTGAGGAACCTTAATTGGGCTCACTATCTGTAGCTAGTAGGAATGGAAATGTACAATGTTCACTATTTAAACATGTTGCATCTGTTACTTGTGAAGCCTTTGTCACGTTAATCTTCACAGCGGGACTGCTTGCACTCCCACCCCGTTTCCCTCCACCCCCGCCCCCCCCCCCCCCCCCCCCCTCCTCCCACCCCCGCCACAGTGGTCCAAGACCAAATGCCCCCGATGCAGACCCCATTCAGACAATGGGCATGGGTGCACTATCAGCAGCAAGACAGGAGTCAGACTTTGGCATGAGTTGAGGAGCACCAGAGTTACCTCACTGCGAGTGATCAGCACTCTCCTGCCTTGTACATTGCCCCGCTGACAGTGCTGACACAGGCCCATTACTCTGGGGTGATAATACACAGACCATTGGATGGTGGAACCAGGGGGAGGGGAGGGTGAGTGTCGGGGAATGGGGGAGGGGATGGGGTGAAGGAGGCGAAAGAGAGGGTGGGAGAGAGGGAGGGAGGGGAATTGGGGCAAGAGGGGAATGAGGGGACAGGAGGGGAATAGGGAGGAATGAGGGAAGTGGGTAGGAAGGAGCAGAATGATGAAAGGAGGGGAATGGTGGAAGGTGAAGAATGGGGGGGTGAGCTGGTGAGCTGACAGACAAAACCTCGTCTTACGAGCATTGGGTGAAGATGACAGCATTCCTAGTCCTCCGGGCATGCCAGACCCTTGCCACTGCCTTTCCTCCATTCTCCGGTTCCTCCCTCAGGTCCTCCCCGGGTTCATCCTCCATTTCCCTCCCCACATCCTCCACAGACGAGTCTGCATGTCCCTCTTCCTCCTCTTCCAACAGGTTGCCCCGCTGCAGTGCCAGGTTGTGGAGCGCACAGCAGAGCACCACAAACTGGGAGAACTTCTGGGGGGTGTACTGCAGTGCACCACCAGAGCGATCCAGACATCAGAACCGTATTGTGAGCAGTCCAGTGCACCGCTCAACGACATGGGCCTCATTGTATCAGATCTCCGCCTCGACCTCCCTGTTACGCCGGTGCGCGCAAGGCGACATGCGTGACATCAATTACCCTCTGGGCCTGGGGCATCTGGGCGATGGCTTTAAATTCTGCAGTCCGGGCATCTTGGTGGGTTTGGTTGAGCTCAAATTTTTTTTTATAGTACCCAATTCTTTTTTTTTCCAATTAAGGGTAATTTAGCATGGCCAATTCACCTACTCTGCACATCTTTTTGGGTTGTCCAAACTCAACACGGACAGTGACCCGGGGCTGGGATCGAACCCGGGTCCTCGGCGCCGTGAGGCAGTAGTTCGAACCACTGTGCCACCGTGCTGCCCTGATCCAGCTCAAATTTGATGAACTCTGATGCTCTGGTACTGTTTGGCAGGATAGACAGGCTGCAGCTGTGGTTGCCACTCTTATGGGTATCCACAATATTTAAAGATGGCTTGAAGGCCTCACAGATGAAAAACCCTTCACCAGCCCCCAGGGATTACCCCTGACTTGGAAAACTTCAGCCCCCCCGACCAAGCCCAACCCCCCTGAGGTGTTCCCCACACCCCACCCCCTCAACCCACCATGAACGCTGAGGTAGCAGTGCCCCTCAACTGCATGACCAAAAATGGAAATGGCTACTCACCTCCTCAGCTCCCCTCAGCAGCCATTGCGTCAGCTACATGTTTTTAAAAAGGAGAGCTAAACAACGCACGCATGATTTCTCGCTGGGGAGTCAGTTAATTCCCGGGATGACGTTACATTCAACATCAATCTTGCTGATGAGATGGAAATTAATACAAATTAGGGTTAATGATATGCTCGCCATATTTGCCGAGATACAGACCAGCCATCGGGAGCGGGCTAATTAGATAGCAAACGGATTTGGGCCTGGCCCGAATCTCGATTTTGGTCTTTCACACTATTTAACTGGCATGCCCAATTCACGGCGGGGCAACGCAGTGGTTAAATCATGCCTCCATCACTTCATCTAAGTCATTAACATAGGTTGTAATTAACTGAGGCCCCAACGCCAACCCATGTGATACTCCACTAATCAGCCTGCCACCTTGAAAAAGCTCCATTTATGCCCACTCTTTGTCTCCTGTCCATGAACCAATCCTCTATCCATGCCAATATATAACCCCCAACTACATGAGTTTTTACCTTGTGCAGTAACCATTTTTGTGGCACCTTATCGAATATTATTTGGAAATCCAGGTAGACTAATGGTCTCCCTTTATCTACTCTGTTTGTCATATCTTCAGAAAACTGATAAACTTGTCAGGCAGAATTTCCCTCATGTTAACTTGTTCTAATCATACTATACTTTAAGTGCAATGTTAGGACTTCATTAATAATAGATTCCAGCATTTTCCCAATGGCTGAGTTAGGCTAACTGGCCCAACTGTCTCCTCTCCCACCTTTTTAGAAAAACGAAGTTATATTTGGTCAATTTCCAATCAAATGGAACCATTCCTGCATATAATGAATTTTGGACCATCAGCATCTAGCACAACCACTGTCTCTGCATATACTTTTAGAACCTTAGGGTGCAGGCCATCATGTCCCAGTGATTTGTTGAATTTTGGTTCCTTACGTTTCTCCAATACTTCTTCCCCACCAGCCTCCAACCTCCCACCTGATGTCTTCAAATCCCGAATCGAGGCCTTGGCCTTACCCATATCCTCCTCCTACCAACATCATCACAACCTCAGATCTCCCAATCCCCACCTCTCTCCTGCTGCTCCTCCCCCTGGCTCCTACCCAACTCCCTACATCGTCAGCCTCCAATCCCTCAGGCCTCTGACCTCCAGCTCTCTTCCTCTGATCCCTTTCTTCCTCCCTTCCCTCCACTCTTCTGCAGCCTGGTACCGACAGCCGACTACGCGACAGTTGTCTGTGGCCAGGAAATGGAGAAACAAAAAAAGCATTAATCAATAGAACCCGTACAGTGCAGAAGGAGGTCATTTGGCCCATCAAGTCTGCACCAACCTTCTGAAAGTGCACTCTACCTCGTCCCACTCCCCCCACCCCCCCAACCCAGTAACCCCACGGATTGATCATGGCCAATCCACCTAACCTGCACATCTTTGGACAGTGGGAGGAAACCTGAGCACCCAAAGGACATGCCATTAAATTTACTGGGGCCTGAGAAACATGCTCTTCTGGATTTCCTGACTTTGAACCAGCAAGCATCCCCACATCCCCCACAACGTCCACCATGAGCAGTCCATTGTGGCCAGAGATTTCAACAAGGCCAACCTCAAGAGTTTACTGCCAAAATTCCACCAGCACATCTCCTGTCCCACCAGGGGTGACAACACTCTTGACCACTGCGACACAAAAATCAAGGGCGCCTACCGTTCCATCCCCAGACCGCACTTCTCCCGGCGTACAAGCAGAAACTCAAGTGGGAGAATCCAGCTAAGAAGGTCGTGCAGTGCTGGTCCGAGGAAACAGAAGAGCTCTTACGTGACTGCTTAGAGACAGTGGACTGGTCCATATTTAAGAACTCAGCTACCAACTTAAATGAGTATGCCACCACCGTCACAGACTTCATCAGCAAATGTGTGGACGACTGTGTGCCAAAGAAAGCAGTACGTACGTTCCTCAATCAGAAACCATGGCTCAATCATTGACTCCCTACTGAAGGTCAGATCTGAGGCGTTCAAGGCAGACGACCCTGACCTATACAAGAAATCCAGGTACGACCTCCGCAAAGCCATCCGAGATGCCAAGAGAGAATATCAAACCAAGCTAGAGTCACAGGCAGACTCTCGGCGATTGTGGCAAGGACTAAACAACATAACAGGCTACAAAGCAAAGCCAAGCAGTATCTCTGGCAGCAGCGCACCCCTCCCCGATGAAGCGCCACTCCCCGATGAACTCAATACATTCTATGCTCGGTTCGAGCAGGTAACCAACAATCTGCTGTCGAGTGCCCCAGCAGCCCATAACTCACCCATACCCACAATCACAGCTTCCAAAGTCAGATCGGTCGTCCTGAAAGTGAACCCTCGGAAGGCGACGGGCCCGGACGGGATCCCTGGTCGTGCGCTCAGAGCCTGCGTGGACCAGCTGGCAGAGGTATTCGCAGACATCTTTAACCTGTCCCTACTCCACTCCGAGGTCCCCACCTGCTTCAAGAAGACCACCATCATACCGGTGCCAAAGAAGAACCAGGCAACGTGCCTCAATGACTACCATCCAGTGGCCCTGACTTCAGTCGTAATGAAGTGCTTCGAGAGGTTGATCATGAAGCGCATCACCTCCATACTCCCAGAACACCTTGATCCACTGCAATTCACATACCGTCGCAACCGGTTCACAGCAGACGCCATTGCCCTGGCCCTACACGCATCCCTAGAGCATCTCGACAACAAGGACTCCTACACCAGACTCCTATTTATTGACTACAGCTCCGCCTTCAACACCGTGATCCCAGCCAAGCTCATATCAAAGCTCCAAAACCTAGGACTGGGCTCCCCACTCTGCAACTGGATGCTCGATTTTCTGACCAACAGACCACAGTAAGAATGAACAACAACACCTCCTCCACAATAGTCCTCAATACCGGGGCCCCGCAAGGCTGCGTACTTAGCCCCCTACTCTACTCCCTGTACACACACGACTGCATGGCAAAATTTGGTTCCAACTCAATCTACAAGTTTGCTGACGATACAACCATAATGGGCCGGATCTTGAATAACAACTAGTCAGAATACAGGAGGGAGATAGAGAACCTAGTGGAGTGGTGCAGCGGCAACAATCTCTCCCTCAATGCCAGCAAAACTAAAGAGCTGGTCATTGACTTCAGGAAGCAAAGTACTGTACACACCCCTGTCAGCATCAACAGGGCCGAGGTGGAATTCATAGAATTTACAGTGCAGAAGGAGGCCATTCGGCACATCGAGTCTGCACCGGCTCTTTGAAAGAGCACCCTACCCAAGCCCACACCTCCACCCTATCCCCATAACCCAGTAACCCCACCCAACACGAAGGGCGATTTTGGACACTAAGGACAATTTAGCATGGCCAATCCTTCTAACCTGCACATCTTTGGACTGTGGGAGGAAACCGGAGCACCCGGATACACGGGGAGAACGTGCAGACTCCTTACATACAGTGACCCAAGCCGGGAATCGAACCTGGGACCCTGGAGCTGTGAAGCAATTGTGCTAACCACTATGCTACCGTGCTGAATTGGTTAGCAGTTTCAAATTCCTAGGGGTGCACATCTCCAAAAATCTGTCCTGTTCCACCCACGTCGACACTACCACCAAGAAAGCACAACAGCGCCTATACGTCCTCATGAAACTAAGGAAATTTGGCATGTCCACATTAACCCTTACCAACCTTTACAGATGCACCATAGAAAGCATCCTATCTGGCTGCATCACAGCCTGGTATGGCAACTGCTCGGTCCAGGACCGCAAGAAACTTCAGAGAGTCGTGAACACCACCCAGTCCATCAGACGAACCTGCCTCCCATCCATTGACTCCATTTACACCTCCTGCTGCCTGGGGAAAGCGGGCAGCATAATCAAAGACCCTTCCCACCAGGCTTACTCACTCTTCCAACTTCTTCCATCGGGCAGGAGATACAGAAGTCTGAGAACACACACAAACAGACTCAAAAACAGCTTCTTCCCCACTGTTACCAGACTCCTAAATGACCCTCTTATGGACTGACCTCATTAACACTACACCCTGTATGCTTCATCCGATGTCGGTGCTTATGTAGTTACATTGTATACCTTGTGTTGCCCTATTATGTATTTTCTTCTATTCCCTTTTCTTCCCATGTACTTAATGATCTGTTGAGCTGCTCGCAGAAAAATACTTTTCACTGTATCTCGGTACACGTGACAATAAACAAATCCAATCCAATCCAATCCACCAGGAAAACTTCAGTCCACAGTGGAAGAATAAAAGCAACTGGGGTTGAAGGGTTCATACTCTGGGGAGCAGAAAAGATAATGAACTGTGACGGTTCATGCTTTTGTAGGGATAAGATTCCAGACTGGGAATGTTAATGCTTTCAGCACCATTGCAAGCAATGTAATGAAACAGGAAATTCAAAATAGACAGGCTAAAACTGGCAAACCACAAGCAGTAAAACAACAATAAAATAACCACAACATGCCTTTGAATCATCTTATTGAAGTAGTCACGGAAGTGCGGCAGGTCTTCAAATGTATGTGAGGATCAAAAGGAACAAATTACCAAAATCATGTCCTACTCAAAGAATAAAACCCCCGTACTGGAAAACAACTCCCTAACCCCCTCCCTGTGCCCCCAGGCAAATTAACAAACCAGTTTCATCACAGTGCTTTAGGCGTCATCCACATCAGTCGCCATCAATCAACCATCCTGTCAAGTCTAGGCACAAATGGAATTAAGAATTTTTTTTTTAAAAGTCTAGGCACAAATAACCCAACACCAACCAACTGCCTGCACTCACATTCTGTCATTAGCATCTTCTTAAGTTCAACCCATTCCACTTCTCTGCATATAATACCATCAAACACTTCCTGTGCAAGAAATTCAGCTCAGTCCAGTGTCAGTACGTATTATCATGTATCCCCTCAACTAAAAGTTCATCTCAATCCATCAACCTGCACACACCACTCTTCAAGGAGAAACTTGGCTCAATCCACCAGCCAGTAAACAATGCCCACAAAATATTGCTGTGGATCCATCAGTCTGGGTCCAAGAACCCTGAATATATTCTCAGCTGGAAATGGCCTCAAAATGGAAGCTTTGTCATGCTCTATCTTGGGTGAGCACTTTTTTATATCATCACTGTAACTGCTAGAGCAAAAATTACACTAATTATTGGGGGGGAAATTCCTTTTGCCTCGACTGGACCACCCATCTCTTCCTTTTTTTAAATAATATTTTATCAAAGATTTCATATTTAACAAACATAATCTGAACACAACAACGATGAAAATTGTTCAGACACGGTACAATTGTCATGTTAACAACACAAGGAATCAGAGAGGGGCTTTGGCCTCTTCTCAGGCTAGAAGTTAAACCAGGAGAAAAGTGAGTACTTTCCAGGTAATCCCCCAGGGAGGGGAGCCAATCTGGGGGTATTACCCTTTCATCCGGCCAGAGAAAGCTTCCGGTATCTTGGCATCTAAGAAATGGGAAGGGAAGGGGCTAGCGTGCTTTAGAGACCTGCTTCTGATGTGCTGAACCCTCAGATGTAGATTTGAATCTCTGGTTAATTACTCAACTTTCTGGACCTCAGTGGTCTATCCCTATTCCCACTCGCACCCAATGGCCACACAGGAACAACTTTCGGCAAATGCTACTGGCTGTTTTTCTCCCCCGCCTCCCTCAACTGTACGCAAGCCAACTCTGCACTTCCAGGGACAGTGGAGAAGACTTGTGTTTCTACACGTGTGCTTGTGCATGTCTACATATTCATGTGCCTATGTGTCATGTGCACATGTACATATGTGTGTGCAGAGCAAGTGGGCATGTGTGCACATGTAAGGCTGTAAGTCAATGCATCTACGGCTGTGTGTATTTATGTCTCTGTGTGCATAGTTGCTTGTGTACAGCATCCATGTATGCGTGTGTAGAGAAATGTATGTGTCTGAATGTGAATGAAAGCAAAGACCGGAGACAAACTGTTATAACCTGCCTGCTTACCATTGGCTGGGGACTAATGACAATCCCACAATCCTGTGGGAGTATGAACTTCCCCAATGAGGGGGGCGGAGAAATCATTAGCAGACTCCCTGTATAAATAAAGCTGACCAGTTTGGAACCAGCAGAAAGGAGTGAGCAGCAAGCAAAGTTGCTGCTGCTGTTGTATATATATATGTTATTGTAAATAAATGTTATTTCTTTGTCTCCTTAAAACGCGTGCTGGATTCTTCGTGGTCCTCACAAAACTGGTGACAACAGTTAAAGTGAATAGCTATCTACACTGCTGAAGCCACTTCCCTGGATTTTTGTTGGATACAGGTTGGAAGTTGTTTTCTATTACACCATGCCTCTGTACGGACGTTTGGATGTTTTTGATGCTGCGCTGGAAAGCTGGAACCAGTACGCACAACGGATGCGTTACTATTTCCGGGCAAACAATATTACCGAAAACGAGCGCCAGGTGGTCATATTGCTCACCGCCTGCGGCCCACATACGTTTGGAGTGATTAGGAGCCTTACGTACCCAGCTGCACCAGACACCAAATCGTTTGATGAACTTGTGAATTTAGTGGGGCAACATTTTAACCCAACTCCATCCACGATACCGGTTTAATACCGCTGAGAGGACCCCAGGAGAATCCCTTGCCGACTTTTTATCCAGGCTACGCAGGATTGCAGAGTACTGTGACTATGGTGAGACCTTGTCAGAAATGTTACGCGACCGTTTGGTTTGGGGTATTAACAATGCGGCCACCCAGAGAAAGTTGTTAGCTGAGCCAACATTGACTTTTCAACAGGCCATTCAAATAATATTGCCCCAAGAGACCAGAACGAGGAGTGCAGGAGCTGCAGGGAATGGAAGTGCATGCCTTGGGGCGCAACCCCTTCTGTCCGAAAACATCCCCCCGCACTCCTGAGGTACCTTGGGCGAGGCGACGTCCGGATCAACGCCAGTGGCCATCGTACATTCCTCCCCGAAGTGAGCCTTCTCCAGATCCAATGGATGAGGAGCCATGTCCGTGGCAGACTTGTAGGCGTCGACCCCGTCGTGGACGCCGGTCCTGGGGGTGCCAGAGGCGCCGTCGTTCCGACCGAAACTGGGACCAGCCCAGGGGCCGTACCTTCCATGTGGATGAACCTGCGGCGACTACTCCTGAGGAAGTGGAGACGGAGGACGACTGCCTGCAGCTGCATTGTGTGGCAGCTCCCCGTGTGGCCCCCATTAAGGTGACAGTACGGGTCAATGGTCACCCGCTTGAGATGGAGTTGGACACTGGCGCAGCGGTCTCCGTGATCGCCCAGAGGACATTCGACTGCATCAAGCAGGGTATACAGACCCTTACATTAACCGACACACAGGCCAGTATGGCCACCTACACGCGGAAACCATTGGACATTGCAGGAACTACGATGACCCCTGTTGTTTATGGATGCCAGGAGGGGCATTTCCTACTTATCGTGGTGCGCGGCCATAGGCCCAGCCTGTTGGGTTGGGACTGGTTGCACCATTTGCGGTTGCAATGGCAGCACATCCTCCAAACAGTTTCTGGAGGGTTGACTGAGGTACTAGGTTGATACCCAGATGTATTCCAGCCCGGTTTGGGGAACAGAAAAGGGGCCGTAGCCTGTATCCAAGTTGAACCAGGAGCCATGCCGCGCTATTTCCGGGCGCCTTACGCCTTGCTCGAGAAGGTAGAAGGTAGAAGGGGAGCTCACTCGTTTGGAGACTTTGGGTATTATCAGGCCCGTCCGTTTCGCTGACTGGGCAGCACCAATTGTACCTGTAATGAAGCCAGATTCCACAGTTCGCTTGTGCGGCGACTATAAACTTACAGTGAATACGGCTTCCCGCCTCGACCGATATCCAATGCCTCGCATAGAGGATCTTTACACAAAGCTTGCAGGCGGACTCTTGTTCACAAAATTAGATATGAGTCACGCCTACCTGCAGTTGGAGCTGGACCCTGCCTCCTGACCATATGTAACGATTAATACACACCGGGGCCTGTATGAATATACACGGTTGCCCTTTGGAGTATCCTCTGCCTGCGCTATTTTTCAATGCGTTATGGAGGGCATTTTGAGAGGTTTACCGCGTGTCGCTGTCTACTTAGATGACGTTTTGATCACAGGGACGTCGGAGCAGGAACATTTGGAAAATCTGGAGGCTGTCCTTAGATGCTTTTCGGAGGCTGGAGTCCGTTTACGTCGCACAAAGTGCGTCTTTCAGGCGAAGGAAGTAGTCTACCAGGGTTATTGGGTGGACCGCAAAGGTTTTCACCCCATCGCAGAGAAGGTGCGCGCGATTCAACAGGCCCCCGCCCCGACTGACACTTCGCATCTTTGTTCTTTTCTCGGCCTTGTAAACTATTACGGGAAGTTCCTCCCCAATCTGACAACTATGCTGGCCCCGTTGTACCTTCTGCTAAAGAAATATCACACCTGGGTTTGGGGTCAGCCGCAAGAAACCGCTTTCCGGCAGGTAAAACAACAATTGTCGTCGTCTGGGTTACTAACCCACTATGATCCTGGAAAGCCTTTGCTCGTCACATGTGATGCATCCCCGTAATGTATTGGGGCCGTCCTGTCCCACAAGATGGAGAACGGGGCCGGGCGGCCGATAGCTTTCGCCTCCCGCACATTGACTGCAGCGGAAAAAAAGTACGCGCAGATCGAGAAGGAGGGCCTGGCAGTGGTCTTTGCGGTGAAACGTTTCCACCAGTATGTGTATGGCCGCCACTTCACTATCGTGACTGATCATAAGCCTCTGCTGGTACTTTTCAGAGAGAATAAGCCAATACCGCCCATTGCTTCCGCACGGATCCAGCGCTTAGCTTTGTTGCTCGCTGCATACGAGTATTCTCTGGAGCACAAACCAGGAATGCAGATAGCGAATGCCGACGCACTGAGCCGATTGCCTTTATCGACCGGCCCCATGTCGACCCCCACGACCGGTGAGGTGGTTGCAACCCTAAATTCGATGGACACCTTGCCTGTTACGGCATCACAGATCCGTGAGTGGACCCAGACGGAGCCAGTCCTATCAAAGGTTCGGCATATAGTCCTGTATGGTGGACAGCATAGACAGCACCCAAGCGAGTTGCGGGCATTTACCTCCAAGCTGTCAGAATTCAGCGTGGAAGAAGGCATCCTCTTGTGGGGGACGCGTGTGATTGTCCCGGAAAAAGGACAGGAGCTGATACTAAGAGACATGCACAATGGGCATCCAGGTGTGACCAAAATGAAAATGTTGGCCCGGAGTTATGTCTGGTGGCCAGGCCTCGACACCGACATTGAGAAGGTGGCCCAAAACTGCTCCATTTGCCAGGCGCATCAGAAACTTCCGCCGGCCGCGCCCCTACATCACTGGGAATGGCCAGGGCGGCCTTGGGCACGCTTGCATGCAGATTTCGCAGGCCCTTTTCAAGGACCCATGTTCCTTTTATTAATCAACACCCAGTCTAAATGGCTAGAGGTGCATAAGATGCTGGGCACAGCGTCCTGCGCAACAATTGAGAAGATGCGTTTGTCTTTTAGTGCGCATGGCCTCCCTGAGGTGCTGGTCACGGATAACGGCACTCCATTCACAAGTGAGGAGTTTGCGATGTTCATGAAGATGAACGGCATACGCCATATCCGCACTGCCCCTTACCACCTGGCTTCAAATGGGTTGGGGGAGCGCGCAGTGCAGACATTCAAACGAGACCTAAAGAAGCAGTCTTCCGGGTCAATGGACACGAGACTGGCTCGCTTTTTGTTTTCATATAGGACCACCCCCTATGCAGTGACTGCGGTAGCTCCCGCAGAACTCCTAATGGGCCGGAGACTTCGCACCCGCCTTAGCATGGTTTTCCCGGACATTGGCGAAAAAGTACACCGCACACAAGAACTGCAGGGACATGGTTTTTCTCGGCATCGGCCGATTCAGCAGTTTGTGCCCGGTGACCCACTGTTCGTTCGGAATTTTGCTGGTGGTGCCCAGTGGGTCCCTGGCGTAATCTTTCGTCAAACGGGCCCTATATCTTACCAGGCGCAAGCCCAGGGTCGTCTCCAGCGCAAACATGTAGACCACGTTCGGTCCAGAAGACTATCCCTTCCAAATATTCCCCGCCCCCGGAGCTCTTTCTACAGCCACAGAGACCAGAGACAATGGAAAGTAGTCCTCACAATCTTCCTCTGGTGCCTCATTCAAAGCCTGCGCAGGTCGTTACAGAACCGCGCGAAGATAGAGACGCCGAGATGACAGAGGCAGCAGGCTCTGACTCCGAGATGGAGACACAGGACGCATCAGAGGGGGCATCCTCGGGCCCACGGGCCGTGGATGTACAACCGTTACACCGCTCATCACGGAAGCGCCGGTCTCCGTCTCGTTAACGCCGCCCCATACAGCGCCTCGTGCAAATGGTGTCCGGCCTGCGGCAAAACGAGTCCGACGCCCTCCTTCGCCAGGGTCTTCAGTGGATTCCTTGGACTTTGGGGGGGAAGGGATGTTATAACCTGCCTGCTTACCATTGGCTGGGGACTAATGACAATCCCACAATCCTGTGGGAGTACGAGCTTCCCCAATGAGAGGGGCGGAGAAATCATTAGCAGACTCCCTGTATAAATAAAGCTGGCCAGTTTGGAACCAGCAGAGAGGAGTGAGCAGCAAGTGAAGTTGCTGCTGCTGTTGTATATATATATGTTATTGTTAATAAATGTTATTTCTTCGTATCCTTAAAACGCGTGCTGGATTCTTCGTGGCCCTCACAAAACAAACCTAGTTATTGCGCTGGTGTATGTAAAGAACAGGGATACTAATTTTCCTCGTATTCCTTCAGTATTGTCCTGGCTAATTAAATCAAAGACTAATTGATTTAGTTAATCTCAGCTGCAGTAACAGTTAAAGCGCTGCAATTGGCTTCAGCGTGCCGTGTTTTAAGGAGGCAACAATATCAGCCACAATCCCTGCTCCAGGTCGTTGTCAAGTGATGGGGTTGCCACCTTTCATCAACTTGAAAACTAGATTAACCCCATGAGAGGGGTAGAATCATGGCTTGAATTCTGATGTTTTCTTTGCTGATGTTGAATATTCATTGAAATCCTTAAAAATACTAATAACTAATGACTCTGCATCACCAGGGAAGTGGGAAAGAAACATTAAATCAGATTTATTTCGTGTTTGGTTTACACTTTAGGAATCTCTGAAAGGTTCAGTGCAAAGCTGAGTATACCGGTCTCATACAACATAGAACATACAGTGCAGAAGGCGGTCATTCGGCCCATCGAGTCTGCACCAGCCCACTTAAGCCCCCACTTCCACCCCATCCCCTAACCCAATAACCCTCCTAACCTTTTGGGACACTAAGGGCAATTTAGCATGACCAATCCACCTAACCTACGCATCTTTGGACTGTGGGAGGAAACCAGAGCACCCGGAGGAAACCCACGCAGACATGGGGAGAACGTGCAGACTCCGCACAGACAGTGACCCAGCGGGGAATAGAACTTGGGACCCTGGCGCTGTGAAGCCACAGTGCTAACCACTATGCTACCGTGCTGCCCTCATATTAGGCATAGGTGCAGACAGGTTCCTGCGCAGTATAATTGTATTAATGCCCACTCGCGAGCCACACACTGGAATGTGTATTCATGCACAGGAGCACACAGTTGAGATTTCCAATTTTTTGAATTCTAAATCAATTGCATTTCTGCCATAAATTAGTATTTTCCATAAGCTTGATTAAGTGATTGTAAAATGACTCCCACTTGCATAATCACGTAAGAAAACTTTCAAAAGGTTTGTCATTACATTTCCTTTCTGGAGTCAACCGGCACTCACTCACTACCACAATAAGAGATCTGAATGTCGCTGTGAGATCAGGATTGGTACAGATATCCAAATCTCTCACAGGTTGAACATTTTCCATGCATTGATTTTAACACATTAGTCAAAGCATTTGTATCGATCACAATCGTTATGATGAAGAATTAGGTCATTTGGCTCATCGTGTGCGTGCCAGCTCTTTAATTGAGCATTATACCATTCCCGTCGCTGCACATTGTTTCTAATCAAATAATCATCTAATGCCCTCTTCAATGCCTCGATGGAACCTGCCTCCACTACACTTCCAGGCAGTGCATTCCAGATCCGAGCCACTCGCTGTGTGAAAATATTTTTTTCTCAAGCTCCTGCTGTTATAAGGAGAATTTAAATTTTATTTGGGAATATCCTCTTTTCAATGCTGAGAGGGCTTTACGCCCTTATTTTCTCTTTTGGCACAATTCAGACAAATCATCAACAGCATGTGGCCATTCCCTAACCAATGAAAACTTGTCAAATATTGGGCCTTAGGATCACATATTGGAGCCGACAACAGGAAGTCCTATGAGACAGAAGGCAGAGTTTTGCTGTGGCTGGTCTCAGAGGTTAATCACAGCGAAGAAGCGTGAGCAGTCTGTTTCCTGCCCAAAAAAGGGCTTTAATATGACAAATGGTTTGCTGACTCCTGTTTGGTTGCGTGCAATCCATTGATGTGTGGGTGACTGACAGGACCTAGCAGCAAAAAAATAATTTCAGGTCATCTGCCCAAACACCAGGGGCGGGATTCTCCGGTATCCGGCACGCAGGCTGTACCGGCGCCAAAGAGTGGCGTGAAACACTCTGGCGTCGAGCCGCCCGGAAGGTGCAGAATCCTCCGCACCTTCGGGGGCTAGGCTGGCGCTGGAGTGGTTGGCGCTGCGCCAACCGGCGCCGAAGGGCCTCCGCCGGCCAGCACGAGTTGGCGTATGCGCAGAAGCGCCAGCATGTTCCCAGAACCGCTGGCGGGATTCCTGCGCATGCGCAGGGGGTTTCTTCTCCGCGCTGGCCATGGCGGGGCTTTACAACGGCCGGCGCGGAGGGAAAGAGTGCCCCCACGGCACAGGTCCGCCTGCAGATCGGTGGGCCCCGATTGCAGGCTAGGCCACCGTGGGGGCCCCCCCGGGGCCAGATACCCTGCGCCCCCCCGAGGACTCCGCAGGCCGCCCGCAGAGCCATATCCTGCCAGTAAGAATCTTGTGTAATTTACGCCGGTGGGACTTGCCGAAAATGGGCAGCCACTCAGCCCACCGGGGGGCGGAGAATCGCCGGGGGGGCCACTAACGGCGGCCCCCGACCGGCACGCCGCGATTCTGGCCCCGCCCACAAACCAACGCCGGAGAATTCGGCAGCCAGCATCAGGGTGGCGGGGCGGGATTCACGCCGCCCTCCAGCAATTCACCGGCACAGCGGGGGGGTCGGAGAATCCCACCCTAGGTGCCCAGGACTGATGGGCATCAAAACTGCAATCTTTCCTTTATTCTTTCATGGGATGTGAGCATCACGAGCGAGGCCAGCATTTGTTTCAAAATAGGGGTATGTCCAGATTATGTGATTGTAATGTAGACAAAAGCATTTGCATTTTCCACTATTACAGCTGTGAAAGTGATAGTTGGTGTGTGGGAAAAACGGTGTTTTTCCTGCTAACTGCAATGGCGGGCTTTTTGCTTCTCGCATCACTAAATATGCCTTGACACAAAAAGAAACGTATCATCTGTGATTTCCCCCACCCCACCCTGACCGAAGTGTACCATCACATTGCACCCACATTGTGGGCATGTAGAGATGCAGCACTGGGCCATAGGTTCCCAAATGTGTCCCATCCGCTAAACCCATGGGAGCTCTGCGATGCTAATTTCATTTGGTGATGTGTTGGGGTGATCTCAAGGGACTGGATGGAATGAGAATACAGAGTGTGGAAATGGAATAGCAGGGAGGATGGAATGCAGCTGGTGTGTGCTCTGCACTATCAACAAAGCTGACCCTTGAGGGCCCCTTGGACTTTCTGCATTTTTGAACTAGCTAGGGCCACGGCTGGCCATCGGGAAAAAGGGCTCATCGCCCTTCAAAGGATGAGGACCTGTTGACCCTATTGAGTAACTACTCATTCTCAGATTGAAATGGACGTTTAAAATGCAAAAGGCCGCATGCGGTAATGGTAAAAATAAATGCAAGTTATTGTGTCGAAGGGGAGGCATGTCCTGTGTCTCTGACAGGTGTCTGTAGACGGTCCTCCATGCCCAGTGAAAGGTCAGGCTGACTGCAGCTCCACATCCCTCACTGAGAATGCCAGACGGCAGTGTTATGCGGATTGAAGTAACACTGAGGGCTCAGTATGATTAACAGGCATGATCACTTCGAGAATGTCCTCAGCTGCTTGACCCAAATCTCACCTTGCATTTTCACCAAAAGTTATACAGAAGCTATTGACCTGTAGCTAGAGATTGTTCTCCTTGCCAGACTGAAAGTATACAGCCACAAGCGTACTGAGGATTGTATTTCAGCTCCTGCCTCTTGTAGGCTGCCATAATTACTGGGGTGCTGGAGAAATGCTTGAACAGGCTGCACTATCTGACATGTGATGCCGTGAGGCCCTCCTGCAATTGGTACCATATTTTAACAAGGTAACGTGCTCCCAAGGGTTCATCGCCCTTCAAAGGATGAGGATCTGTTGACCCTATTGCGTAAGTACTGATTCTCAGATTGAAGTGTATGTTTAAAATGCAAAAGGCCGCATGTGGTAATGGTAAAAATAGTTGCAAGTTATTCATTTAGGGGCAGCACGGTGGCGCAGTGTTTAGCATTGCTACCTCATGGTGCTGAGGGCTCAGGCTCTTTCTTTTTCTTAAATCAATTTAGAGTATCCAATTCATTTTTTCCAATTAAGGGGTAATTTATCGTGGCCAATCCACCTACCCTGCACATCTTTGGGTTGTGGGGGTGAAACCCACGCAAACACGGGAAGAATGTGCAAACTCCACACGGACAGCGACCCAGAGCCGGGATCGAACCTGGGACCTCGGTGCCGTGAGACAGCAGTGCTAACCACCGTGCCACCGTGCTGCCCTTTGAATGCTCTTTCTTTCCATCTCTTCAGAATGTGTCTCGACAGTGCCCAAACCATTTTACTTTGAAGATTTCTCCATTGCTCATTCACTGCTTTACCTGTCAGTCGTTGATTCCAATCCACTTGGGACAGATCTCTTTCTCAACTCTCTGAAATGAACTCTCGTTCAGTTGAATATTTGGTTTTTCCTCATCTTTTTCATCAACGACTCGAAACCTAGTGACATTATGATCACTGTTTCCCAAATGCTGTCCCACTGAAACATGCTACACTTGTCTCACTTCATAACCGAGAGCTAGATCCAGCACTGCTTCCTTCGTCACAGAGGAACCTATACTTCAGTGAGATGAATGTGAAGCAAGTGACAAATTATTAGCCAACTTCAAATTTTTACTCAATTTTTAACCTTTATCTTGAAGGAGAATTGAAAGCCTAGGTGAAAACAAAACTTGACCAGCAATGCTCACAGCAAAATATCAGTAATTAATTTTAAAAACTTGAAGCTCTGAAAGTAAAGTTGTAAACATACTATAACTCCTTTAGTAATTGTGTGCATTGGGACCATTCCTCAAACTTTGTGAATGCTGCAGTTTTGCAACTGTTACATTAGCTTCGGCACCAAAGGAAGCCTGAAGGAGAAATGGGGATATTATGACCGGAATTCTCTGGCCGTTCTGATTCTCTGTTCCCGCCGGCAGTGCAACTCCGCCTGCTGGTTTCCCGCCGGCTTGGGGTGGCTTCAATGGGAAATCCCTTTGTCAAACGGTGGGAGTAGAGAATCCCACCACCAGTGAAAGGCAAGCTGCGGCGAAACATGGGACTTGGGTGCTAGAGAATCCAGCCCCATCTCAGTAAAACAGATATTCACAACCATTCCATAGCTTTGCTTGGCTGATGCTCTTCCACATTTGAAAAATTGTTACTTGAATCAATGCCAATGTTAGCTTGATCGCACTGGATGCACAAAGATTGAAGTCTGATGAATTCTGCAGTAATTCGATAGATCTTTTGGGGTTGCCACTATCTGAAGTGGGATGTCCAGAAATCCCAAAAATATAGAACAAAAGGACAGCTTCTTGTGCTGGCTTGAAACATACACTGGACGGTTCCAGTAATAAACAAAAGTGATTTATTAATGAAAGGCACAGGCAGTTGGATAACAGGCACAGAACACTGTCACATGTCTTTACGCTTCAGCTCCCTGGTCCACATTTCCCAGATGTGGAGATGGCAGCGCCGGACAGGGGTGGGCACAGTAAGAAGTTTCACAATGCCAGGTCAAAGTGCATCAGGTTTGTTTGAAATCACAAACTTTCACTGAAGTTTAGAAGAATGAGGGGGCATCTCATAGAAACCTAGAAAATTCTAACCGCACTAAACAGAGTAGATGCAGGAAAGATGTTCCCAATGGTGGTGGAGTCCAGAGCCAGGGGTCACAGTCTGAGGCTACGCAGTGCACTATTTAGGACAGAGATGAGGAGAAATTTCCTCACTCAGAGAGTGGTGAGCCTGTGGTATATTCTACAACAGAAAACAGTTGAGGCCAAAACGCTGTATGTTTTCTAGAAGGAATTAGATATAGCTCTTGAAGCAAAAGGGATTGTTATAACCTGCCTACTTACCATTGGCTGGGGACTAATGACTATCCCACAATCCTGTGGGAGTATGAGCTTCCCCAATGAGGGGGGCGGAGAAACCACTAGTAAACTCCTAGTATAAATAAAGCTGGCCAGTTGAGGAACCAGCAGGAAGGAGTATGTAGCAAGGGAAGTTACTGCTACTGTTATGTATATATGTTATAGAAAATAAATGTTATTACTTTGTATCCTTAAAACTCGTGCTGGATTCTTTGTGGCCCTTACAAAACTGGCGACAAAGGTTAAAGTGAATAGCTGTCTACACTGCTGAAGCCACCTCCCGGGATTTTTGTTGGATACAGGTTGGAAGTTGTTTTCTATTATACCATGCCTCTGTACGGACGTTTGGATGTTTTTGATGCTGCGCTGGAAAGCTGGAACCAGTACACACAACAGATGCGTTACTATTTCCGGGCAAACAATATCACCGAAAATGAGCGCCAGGTGATCATATTGCTCACCGCCTGCGGCCTGCATATGTTTGGGGTGATTAGGAGCCTTACGTACCCAGCTGCGCCGGACACCAAAACGTTTGATGAACTTGTGAATATAGTGGGGCAACATTTTAACCCAACCCCATCCACGATAGTCCAGCGTTACCGGTTTTATACCGCTGAGAGGACCCCTGGAGAATCCCTTGCCGATTTTCTATCCAGGCCACGCAGGATTGCGGAGTACTGTGACTATGGTGAGACCTTGTCAGAAATGTTACGCGACCGTTTGGTTTGCGGTATTAACAATGCGGCCACCCAGAGAAAGTTGTTAGCGGAGCCAACATTGACTTTTCAACAGGCCATTCAAATAGTATTGTCCCGAGAGAGCGCAGAGCGAGGAGTACAGGAGCTACAGGGAATGGAAGTGCATGCCTTGGGGTGCAACCCCTTCCGTCCGAAAACATCCCCCCGCACTCCTGTGGTACCTTGGGCGAGGCAACGTCCGGACCGACGCCAGTGGTCATCGGACATTCCTCCCCGAAGGGAGCCTTCTCCAGAGCCAATGGATGAGGAGCCATGTCCGTGTCAGACTTGTAGGCGCTGACCCCGTCGCGGATGGCGATCCTGGGGGTGCCAGAGACGCCGTCGTTCCGACCGAAACTGGGACCAGAACAGGGGCCGTAACTGGGACCAGCCCAGAGGCCGTACCTTCCATGTGGATGAACCTGCTGCGACTACTCCTGAGGACGTGGAGATGGAGGACGACTGCCTGCAGCTGCATTGTGTGGCAGCTCCCCGTGTGGCCCCGATTAAGGTGACAGTACGGGTCAATGGCCACCCGCTTGAGATGGCGTTGGATACTGGCGTAGCGGTCTCCGTGATCGCCCAGAGGACATTCGACCGCATCAAGCAGGGTATACAGACCCTTACATTAACCGACTCACAGGCCAGGTTGGCCACCTGCACGGGCGAACCACTGGACATTGCAGGAACTACAATGACCCCTGTTGTCTATGGATGCCAGGAGGGGCGTTTCCCACTTATCGTGGTGTGCGGCCATGGGCCCAGCCTGTTGGGTCGGGACTGGTTGCGCCATTTGCGGTTGCAATGGCAGCACATCCTCCAAACAGTTTCTGAAGGGTTGACTGAGGTGCTAGGACAATACCCAGATGTATTCCAGCCTGGTTTGGGGAAAATAAAAAGGGCCGTAGCCCGTATCCAAGTTGAACCAGGAGCCACGCCGTGCTATTTCCGGGCGCGCCCAGTGCCTTACGCCTTGCTCGAGAAGGTAGAAGGGGAGATCACTCGTTTGGAGAGTTTGGGTATTATCAGGCCCATCCGTTTTGCTGACTGGGCAGCACCAATTGTACCTGTAATGAAGCCAGATGCCACAGTTCGCTTGTGTGGCAACTATAAGCTTACATTGTTGCGCAATGTTTCAACGTGTTATGGAGGGCATTTTGAGAGGTTTACCACATGTGGCTGTCTACCTAGATGACGTTTTGATTACAGGGACGTCGGAGCAGGAACATTTGGAAAATCTGGAGGCTGTCCTTAGACGCCTTTCGGAGGCTGGAGTCCGTTTACGTCGCACAAAGTGCGTATTTCAGGCAAAGGAAGTAGTCTACCTTGGTTATCGGGTGGACCGTGAAGGTCTGCACCCCATCGCAGAGAAGGTGCGTGCAATTCATCGTGCCCCCGCCCCGACTGACACTTCGCATCTTCGTTCTTTTCTCGGTCTCATAAACTATTACGGGAAGTTCCTCCCCAATCTGGCAACTACGCTGGCCCCTTTGCACCTTCTGCTAAAGAAAAATCACACCTGGGTTTGGGGTCAGCCGCAAGAAACCGCTTTCCGGCGGGTAAAGCAACAATTGTCGTCGTCTGGGTTACTAACCCACTATGGTCCTGGAAAGCCTTTGCTCGTCACATGTGATGCATCCCCGTATGGTATTGGGGCCGTCCTGTCCCACAAGATGGAGAACGGGGCCGAACGACCGATAGCTTTCGCCTCCCGCACATCCATGGTGTCATGATATTCAGGTAAACATCATAGCACATACATACTGATGGACAGATCAACGGACCAATCAACACACACACACAACACCACAGCCAATCACAGGCAAGAGCATACACAGTACAAAACAGGGAACACAACACTTCCTGAGCATTCCAGGAGGAGACAGCTCAGGGCTCAGAGCTCACAGCAAGCCACTCAGACATCCACCATGTGCTGAGTGCCACTACAAGATAGTATTAGGAATAGGTCCACAGATTCTAGGGTTATGATCGAACCTCAGTAACCAGTTTACCACTGTAAATAAATGTTAGCAATAAAACTGAGTTGTACCATTCGCAACCGTGTTGGTCTGTCTGTGTAGCAGAGCACCCAACACATCATAGTACCAGGTGTAACTGTGGGACCTACCTCCGGATCCTCCGGAATCTGCCATCCTGCGCCATGGACACCGTCAGCACACCGCAGCCGATACAAGTCGCTGGAAACCTCGGCGTTAATTGGAAGCTGTTCAAACAGCGCTTCCAGCTCTTCCTGGAAGCCAACGAAAAGGAGAGCGCTTCGGAAACCAGAAAAATCACCCTCCTCCTCTCCACGGCAGGTCAACACGCCTTCCATGTCTACAACTCCCTGGTGTTCGCGGAAGGTGAAGACAAGACCAAGTACAAGACGGTCCTTCTCAAACTCGACCAACACTTCAACGTCGAGGTCAACGAGAGTTTCGAGATGTATCTCTTCCAGCAGCGCCTGCAGGGTAAGGATGAGCCCTTTCAATCCTTCCTTACCCATCTCCGTATCCTCGCGCAGTCCTGCGGTTACGACACCACCTCCGATTCCATGATTCGGGACCAGATCGTAACCTCGGGCACCCTACACCAGCAGCTCTTAAAAATAAAAGGCCTCACCCTAGCCTCCACAATCGAAGCCTGTGTCCTGCATGAAAACGCGACTAGCCGCTACTCCCAATTTCAGGTGGCCGAATCGGCGCGGCAGGGGTCCTACGTGGCCGGATCGGCGATGCAGGTGCCCTACGAGACCGAACGGGTCCAGTGGATCGAGTTCCTCCCGGCCCGCGGCCCGGACGAGGGCGGCCATTTTGCGCGCTTTTCGAGGCCTCCCGCATTTGTGCGCGCCAACAACAACGTCGACACAGAGGGACGTGATGCGCAGGCGCGCTCGACGCAAGACCAAACTGCGCATGCGCGGTGGCGCAACAAACGGCATGACGTCACGACGTGCGGCAACTGCAGAGCCGCACATTAAAAGCGGCAATGTCCCGCAAGAAACCGACAATGCCTCCACTGTGGCAAGATGGGCCACTACGCTGCCTGCTGTCGACCAGCTCAACCTGCCAATGTTCCCCCATTCCGACAACCTCGCAGGGACGTGCGGACCATTCAGCCTCCTTACTACGAGTCGTGCCCAGACGATATCCAGACCAGTGACACAGACGACCGGGACGCCTTCCATGTTGCGGTCATTGATGGGAACTGGATGTCTCCAGCCAGGACCCACCAGCCGTTGCAAGTGAACACTGTCAATCCGGGTGATGAATGGTGTGCCACCCTAACGGTCAACCGATCACCGATAACATTCCGTCTGGACACCGGCACCTCCGCAACCTCATAGCATGGTCAGCCTTCTACGCCATGAAGGTCAGGCCACCAATTCGGCCATCCCGTTGCAAGATGGTCGACTACAATGGGAACGTTATCCCGGCTATGGGATCCTGCCAGCTCCAGGTGACACACAACACACACATGGCCACACTCTCATTCGAGATAGTCGGGTCATCAAAGGACTCCCTGCTAGGCGCACAGGCATGCAAGGTTCTCCACCTCGTGCAACGAGTCCACGCTCTGACTCCAGAAGGCACATCTGACTTCCCGGATGCAGAATTCAGGGCACAGCTCCAATCGCTCCTTGCCCACAACCAGGAGGCATTCGAGGGCATGGGCACACTGCCCTACACCTACAGAGTTTGGCTCAAACCGGACGCCACCCCGGTCATTCACGCACCTCGCAGGGTCCCAGCGCCACTCAAAGACTGCCTCAAGCAGCAGCTGCAGGATCTCCAGGGCCAAGGGGTGCTATCCCAGGTCATGGAGCCCACGCCATGGGTCAGCTCCATGGTGTGTGTTAAGAAGCCCTCCGGCGAGCTCCAGATCTGCATTGATCCAAAAGACCTCAACAACAACATAATGAGGGAACACTACCCCATACCCAAATGGGAAGAGATCACGAGCGAAATGGCCCGGGCTAAAATCTTCACAAAACTGGATGCCTCGAAGGATTTTTGGCAGATCCAACTGGATCAGTCCAGCCGAAAGCTGTGCACCTTCAACACCCCTTTCGGCAGGTTCTGCTATAACAGAATGCCATTTGGCATCATCTCGGCATCCGAGGTCTTTCACAGGATCATGGAACAGATGATGGAGGGCATGGAAGGGGTGCGCGTCTACGTGGACGACGTCATCATCTGGTCCACCACAACACTGGAGCACATCAATCGTCTCCAGCGCGTCTTTGCGCGCATACGGGAAAACGGCCTGCGCCTCAACCGAGCCAAGTGTTCTTTCGGCCAAACCGAGCTGAAGTTCCTGGGGGACCACGTATCCCGGTCAGGGGTCCGTCCGGATGCAGACAAGGTGAGCGCCATTACAGCCATGCCGCAGCCGGCAGACAAGAAAGCAGTGCTACGCTTCCTAGGCATGGTCAACTTCCTGGGGAAGTTTATTCCCAACCTTGCCTCCCACACGACGGCTCTGTGCCACCTAGTCAAGAAGTCCACGGAGTTCCAGTGGCTGCCCACACACCAGAAGGAATGGGAGGAGCTCAAAATTAAACTCACCACAGCCCCGGTATTGGCGTTTTTCGACACATCTCGTGACACTAAAATTTCGACTGATGCCAGCCAGTCCGGCATTGGGGCCGTACTCCTACAGCGGGATGACACTGCGTCATGGGCCCCGGTCGCCTATGCCTCGCGGGCCATGACCCCCCACAGAACAGCACTACGCGCAGATCGAAAAGGAGTGCCTGGGTTTGCTGACTGGAATAGACAAGTTCCATGACTACGTGTTTGGTAGCCCCCAGTTTACCGTTGAGACTGACCATCGCCCCCTGATCAGCATCATAAATAAGGACCTGAACGAGATGACCCCTCGCCTCCAGCGCATCCTACTTAAACTCAGGAGGTATGACTTCCAACTGGTCTACACCCCGGGAAAGGACCTTATCATTGCGGATGCCCTATCTCGAGCTGTGAGCACACCGCCCGACTCGGAGGGGATCGTCTGTCAGGTCGAAGCGCAGGTAGACTTCACATCGGAAAATCTGCCAGCTGACGACTCCAGTCTGGCCCGTATTTGCCGGGAAACTGCGGCTGACCCCCTTCTACAACGGATGATGCGCCACATGATGGGTAGGTGGCTCAAAGGACAGTGCCCGCAGTTCTACAATGTCCGAGACGACTTGGCCGTCATTGATGGTGTCCTTCTAAAGCTGGAGCGGATTGTGATTCCGCACAGCATGCACAAGCTGGTCCTCGACCAACTACACAAAGGCCATCTGGGGGTCGAGAAGTGCAGACGGAGGGCCCGAGAGGCGGTATACTGGCCGGGCATCAGTGATGACATAGCCAATATGGTGCTCAACTGCCCCACCTGCCAAAGGTTTCAATCGGCGCAGCCTCCTGAGACGCTTCAACCCCATGAGCTGGTGACGTCCCCCTGGGCGAAGGTGGGTGTGGACCTTTTTCACGCGCTTGGCAGGGACTATGTAATCATCATTGATTACTTTTCCAACTATCCAGAGGTCATACGCCTGCACGATTTAACATTGTCCGCCCACCTACTAGCCTGGACTTATGAGACTGTTTATACATTGAACTCATAATACCACTGTGTTAATATGTTTCTGTTCTTCCTTGTCATTACAGGAGTTCGTTTTTGTCGTTCAACATTTCCCCGTTCTTTGTTTATGGTACAACCTCGTTGTTATGTCGCACCCGACATCGCCCCTTGTATATAGTTTAGCCCCATGTACATGCTGTAGATATTGCACACACACACATTCAGCTACACTCAGTACACATCTCTATTTGTAACCACATAGGCACGTGTTCTTGTACAAAAGGGAGGGATGTCATGATATTCAGGTAAACATCATAGCACATACATACTGATGGACAGATCAACGGACCAATCAACATACACACAACACCACAGCCAATCACAGGCAAGAGCATACACAGTACAAAACAGGGAACACGACACTTCCTGAGCATTCCAGGAGGAGACAGCTCAGGGCACAGAGCTCACAGCAAGCCACTCAGACATCCACCATGTGCTGAGTGCCACTACAAGATAGTATTAGGAATAGGTCCACAGATTCTAGGGTTATGATCAAACCTCAGTAACCAGTTTACCACTGTAAATAAATGTTAGCAATAAAACTGAGTTGTACCATTCGCAACCGTGTTGGTTTGTCTGTGTAGCAGAGTACCCAACACATAACATGGTAGTATCATATTTCATTGTAACTTCAGCAATGTGAGACCTTTGTTGACCTTTGCCACATGGCTGTGCCCCTTGATCTTAACTTGGGTCAAGGACATTTGATCAATTTCAGCGAGCTCCAGTGACATTTAAAATGTCATCAGACTACCCACTGCAGGTGAGTTGATGGGGATGGAAATAGAAGTGCTTTGAATCATGGTGCGACATGGCTGGCAGATCCAGCTAAAGTGTGGATGAAAATGGTATGTTGAATTTTATTTCTTTGTCATACTTGGCACAATTTGTATTGCATTACAAAATCCCACCTTATTTCAGTGGTTGTATTGCATGTTGATTGCCACTTCCAGTGGAGCAGTTCCTCATACAGTTCCTTGTACTGATCTGACCAACTTCATAGATTATCATAGAATTTACAGTGCAGAAGGAGGCCATTCGGCCCATCGAGTCTGCACCGGCTCTTGGAACGAGCACCCTACCCAAGGTCAACACCTTCACCCTATCCCCATAACCCAGTAACCCAACCCAACACTAAGGGCAGTTTTGGACACTAAGGGCAATTTATCATGGCCAATCCACCTAACCTGCACACCTTTGGACTGTGGGAGGAAACTGGAGCCCCCGGAGGAAACCCATGCAGACACGGGGAGAACGTGCAGACTCTGCACAGACAGTGACCCAAGCCGGAATCGAACCTGGGACCCTGGAGCTGTGAAGCAATTGTGCTATCCACAATGCTACCGTGCTGCCCCTTACATGCCTTCCTGGGATAACTACAGAAAGGTCTTGGCTTTTGTCTCACAGATGACCAGTGGTGGGAACCTCTGGTTGATCTTTCCCCCCTGATGACTAATTGAGCACAGATCAGAGAGAATTCCCTGCATAAATGCTTAGTTGTGTCGTGCATTACCAACTGAGCCATCATCGGAACTGGAGTCTGTTACTTTCATATTTGATCCCAATCACAGAGATCTTCCAGCTGGTGACCAGTCACAGCTGGGAAGAGGTAGATGATATAATAAGAATATTGAAGTGTCCTCTGTGTTAACAATTTCTGTTTACATATCAAATAATGAATAGCTGGGAATGATTTGGGCACAGTAATCTAATTAATAAGTTCAAGCAGCACTATAAACTGTGAGAGAAAAGCAGGTTTAGTTTATGACCTTTACTTGAGCATTAAGGTTGGATTACAGAATTAATATTCTGTGTCTCTTATTATGAATAATATCGTGGAACTTGTTATCTTTTCTGTTGTTCACCAGGATTTTCATCAGGGAAAGGATTTAGATGAAAATGTAATTTTATTGAAAAGCACCATACTTTCCTTGTGATATTTTCTTTTCATCTCCTTTTGCAGGTTAATAAGCTCCCACCCTCCCATACACACACATTCTTAGGCAGTCTTGATGTAGCTGAAAGAGATAAATGGGTCGGAACCCCATCGTTACATCCCCAGCCTGACAAAAAGTTGGTACAATCCATCTGCACCCAGGCTGGGGCCAATTATGATGGGAAAGTGTGTTTCCTTGGTGCATTCACTTCCTTCCCCAACACATGTAGTCTCGCCCCAAGAAAATAACTCCTTCATGAAAGATGTATTGGGGTTTGCTTGTGGCAGGCCATTGGCACAAAAGTACTCATGACTCTACGATGGAAATAGAGCCATCTGCTGAAGAAAACTGCAGTGCTTCTTCAGAGATGTTCTTTACCTTCAGCATCTCTAGGCAAGTCTTTTGGTAATCTTTCTATGGTTCTTTGCTGGGGATATTGCCTCAAGAGACAGTGGGAATTCCCTCACTATCTTTCTCTGCTATGAAGAGGAAAAATAGTAAGTCCAGCAGGACTGGGCTTGTCATGCACTACAGGAATCATTTGGCTCCTTCTCTGCTGGTATCTGTGTCTCGGTGTCAACAACCCTATGCAGGACAGCTTTAGCCTGATGATTCAGAAATACTTGAAAATAATTCAGTTAGGGCGGCGCGGTGGCGCAGCGGTTAGCACTGCTGCCTCCGGAGCTGATGGCCCAGGTTCGATCCTGCCCCGAGTCACTGTCCGTGTGGAGTTTGCACATTCTCCCCATGTCTGCATGGGTCTCAATCCCGCAACCCGAAAGATGTGCAGGTGTAGGGTAGGTGAATTGGCCACACTAAATTGCCCCTTAATTGGTAAAAAAGAATTGGATACTCTAAATTTATTTTAAAAGTATATAATTCAGTTCCCTCTGAGTTGTGGCAGTCAGGACAAATAACCTCTTGTGACATTGGCTACCCATTACCGGAGGAGACAGTCATGCCGAGGGTACCTCCTTCTGCAAAGGTGTGGACCCAGTGGGATTTAGGAGCAATGCTGGTTCTGGCAGGTGGGAGGGAAAGAGGGGACAGGAACAGATTAGTTTGCCTAAAGATTTAAATGCTCCACAACCTATTTGTGACACTAATTTAGTGGTGGGCCCTTTATTCAAATGAAAATTTATCTTGTTGGGTGCGATCGTCTTTTGAATTTTGTGGATCCTTTCCTCTGTCAGAATCACATAAGAAATGTAACTACTGGAATTTCAAAGGATTCCCCAAATTCTCCACAAAACCGACGTAAAGGTGGGAATGGAAGGATGCAGTAACCATATCCCGCACCTCCCCCATCAGAAATTCTTGTTGTGACTTCCGGTTGCGGCGATGCGGAACTAAGCCGCACATTTCGGCAGCTCCCGCTAGAACGGACTTTTGGGCTCTCCGGAGGAGCCCCAACTGCACTTTTTTGATTCAATCCCGTGTGGGAAGGTGAAGGAAGGTCCCCCTTCCGTCGTGTATGGAGGGGACTGGAAGTGGAGGGACATAAAAAGAGGCTTTGGAGCAGCGGCAGAAACGAGGGGTAGAAAACAAGATGGTGGAGGGCGGAGATCGAGCAGCATGAGGGCTGGACCAGCAGGAGTTTCTCAGGCGCTGTGTGGAGGAGCTTAAAAAGGAGGTGCTGGCACCGATGCTGTTGGCGATTGAGGGGCTGAAGGAGACCCAGAAGGCACAGGCGATAGAGCTCCGAGAGGTGAAGGAAAAAACTAATGAGAATGAGGACGAGATCTTGTGCCTGGCGGTGAAGATGGAGGCGCACGAGGCGCTGCACAAGCGGTAAGTCGAGAGATTCGAAGTCCTGGAGAACAGGTCTCGGAGGAAGAATCTCCGGATTCTGGGTCTCCCCGAAGGAGTGGAGGGGGCTGATGTTGGGGCGTATGTGAGCACGGTGCTCCATTCGCTGATGGGTGCGGAGGCCTCTCCGAGCCCCCTGGAGCTAGAAGGGGCTCACCGGGTCCTGGCGAGGAGACCCAAGGCTGGCGAGCCGCCAAGGGCGATAGTGGCGAGGTTCCATCATTTCGCGGACAGAGAGAGTGTCCTGAGATGGGCCAAGAAGGAGCGGAGCAGTAGATGGGAGAATGCGGTGATCCGAGTCTACCAGGACTGGAGCGCGGAGGTGGCAAAGAAAAGAAATGAAAATCGCTTATTGTCACAAGTAGGCTTCAAATGAAGTTACTGTGAAAAGCCCCTAGTCGCCACATTCCGGCGCCTGTTGCGGGAATTGAACCGTGCTGCTGGCCTGCCTTGGTCTGCTTTCAAAGCCAGGAGAGCTGGCTTCAACCGGGCCAAGGCGGTGCTGCATTAAAAAAAGGGTGAGATTCGGAATGCTACAGCCAGCGCGATTGTGGGTCACGTACCAGGACCGACACCACTATTTCGAAACGCCAGAAGAGGCTTGGACCTTTATCCAAATTGGACTCGAACTGAGGGGCTGTGGTAGTGTGGGAGATGTTGACTGTATATAGGGTTGTAAATATGGGTAAAGAATGTTTTACGGGTGGGACGATGGATGGGGATGGGGGAAGAGCTTTTGAATGTGGGCGTCAGTGCTGGAGGGAGGTGAGACTCGGGGATGGGGTAATTAGGATAAGGCCGCAACAGGAGCTGCGCCACAGGGGGCGGGGCTGGCTTAGGAAAGCGCGGGCTTTTTCCCGCAATAGGGAGGGGGGGGATGGAGGAGCGCAAGGAGGAGGAGGGATTTCCACACGGGGGGGGGGGGGGGGTCAGCGGGAAGGCGGGGGAAGCCGGGGTCAGCAGGAGTCAGCTGACTTACGGAAGTATTATGGGGGGAGCAAAAGAGCTAGATTTGGATCTAGCAGGGAGGGGTGGGGAGGGGGGGACAATAGGGTTGCCGCTGCAATGGCCGAGGGGGAACTGAAAACGGAAGAGGTGGTCGGGGCGGGGGTTCCCCGTCTGGGGGACTGGAGGGAGCGGGAGACGCAGGCACGGGACTGGCCTAAAATAGGAGATGGCTAGCCGGCAGGGGGGGCGGGGCGGGTAGCCCCCCCAATCCGGCTGATCACGTGGAATGTGAGAGGCCTAAATGGGCCGGTTAAGAGAGCCCGAGTGTTCGCGTACTTAAAGGGACTGAAGGCAGACGTGGTCATGCTTCAGGAGACACATCTGAAGGTGGCAGATCAGGTCAGGTTAAGAAAGGGATGGGTGGGACAGGTGTTCCATTTGGGGCTGGACGCGAAGAATAGAGGGGTGGCAATACTGGTGGGGAAGCGGGTGTCGTTTGAGGCCAAGAACATAGTGGTGGACAACGGAGGCCGATATGTGATGGTGAGTGGTAGGTTGCAGGGGACGGGGGTGGTATTTGTAAATGTATACGCCCCGAATTGGGACGACGCTGGATTCATGAAACGTATGTTGGGGCGTATTCCGGACTTGGAGGTAGGAAGTTTGCTAATGGGTGGGGACTTCAACATGGTGTTGGATCCAGCACTGGATCGTTCCAGATCCAGGACCGGAAAGAGGCCGGCTGAGGCAAAGGTGCTCAGGGGGTTTATGGATCAGATGGGGGGAGTAGATCCGTGGAGATTTGCCAGGCCTTTGGCCAGAGAATTCTCTTTTTTCTCCCATGTACACAAGGCCTACTCCCGGATAGATTTTTTTGTTCTGGGCAGGGCATTGATCTCGAAAGTGGAGGGGACGGAGTATTCGGCCAAAGCCATCTCGGACCACGCCCCGCACTGGGTGGAATTAGAGCTGGGGGAGGAGAGGGACCAATGCCCGCTGTGGCGGTTGGAGGTGGGACTGCTGGCAGATGAGGAAGTGTGCGGGAGGATGGGCGGGTGCATCGAAAGGTATCTGGAGGCCAACGACAATGGGGAGGTGCAGGTGGGAGTAGTATGGGAGGCACTGAAGGTGGTGGTTAGGGGAGAGTTAATCTCCATCAGGGCTCATAGGGAGAAGAGAGAGGGCAGGGAAAGGGAGAGGTTAGTGGGGGAGATTTTAAGAGTGGACAGGAGATATGCAGAGGCCCCTGATGGGGCACTACTCAGGGAGAGACGAAGTCTCCAGACGGAGTTCGACCTGTTGACCACAGGGAAGGCAGAGGTACAGTGGAGGAAGGCACAGGGGGCGATGTACGAATATGGGGAGAAGGCGAGCCGGATGCTGGCACATCAGCTCTGTAAGAGGATGGCAGAGAGGGAAATAGGTGGAGTCAAGGATGGAATGGGAACTACGGTGCGGAGTGCGGTGAAAGTGAATGAGACATTCAAGGCCTTCTACGAGGAGCTGTATAGGTCCCAGCCCCCAGGGGGAAAAGAGGGGATGTGACGATTCTTGGACCAACTGAGGTTCCCGAGGATGGAGGAGCAGGAGGTGGCTGGTTTGGGGGCGCCAATTGGGGTGGAGGAGCTGGTGAAAGGACTGGGGAGCATGCAGGCAGGGAAGGCCCCGGGACCGGATGGGTTCCCGGTGGAGTTATATAGAAAGTATGTAGACCTGTTAGCCCCGTTGCTGGCAAGGACTTTCAATGAGGCAAGGGAGGGGGGGACCCTGCCCCCGACAATGTCGGAGGCGACGGTCTCTTTGATCCTGAAGCGGGATAAGGACCCACTGCAATGCGGGTCGTGTAGGCTGATCTCGCTCCTCAACGTAGATGCTAAGTTGTTGGCAAAAGTGTTAGCTACGAGGATTGAGGACTGTGTCCCGGGGGTGATTCACGAGGACCAGACGGGATTTGTAAAGGGCAGGCAGCTAAACACCAATGTGCGGAGGCTACTGAATGTGATTATGATGCCATCGGTGGAGGGAGAGGCGGAGATAGTGGCAGCCATGGACGCGGAGAAGGCCTTTGACCGAGTAGAGTGGGAGTATCTCTGGGAAGTGTTGAGGAGTTTTGGGTTCGGGGAGGGTTTATTAGTTGGGTTAAGCTCCTGTATAGAGCCCCGGTGGCGAGTGTGCTCACGAACCGGCGGAGGTCAGAGTATTTCCGGCTGTATCGAGGGACGAGGCAGGGGTGCCCCCTGTCCCCTCTGCTGTTTGCAATAGCAATCGAACCTTTGTCCATGGCGTTAAGGGAGTCGGGGAACTGAAAGGGGGTGGTCCGAGGGGGAGAGGAACATCGAGTGTCGCTGTACGCAGATGACCTGTTGCTGTATGTGGCGGATCCAGTGGAGGGGATGGTTGAGGTCATGCAGATCCTAAGGGAGTTTGGGGGCTTCTCGGGCTATAAGCTCAATGTGGGAAAGAGTGAGCTCTTTGTGGTGCATCCGGGGGATCAGGGAAGAGGGATAGACGACATACCGTTGAGGAGGGCGGAAAGGAGCTTTCGATACTTGGGGATTCAGGTAGCTAGGAGCTGGGGGGCACTGCACAAACTTAATTTGACGCGGCTGGTGGAACAGATGGAGGAGGACTTTAAAAGGTGGGACATGTTGCCAGTCTCGCTGGCGGGCAGGGTACAGTCGATTAAAATGGTGGTTCTCCCGAGGTTTCTTTTTGTATTCCAATGCCTCCCAATTGTGATTACCAAGGCCTTTTTTAAGAGGGTAAGCAGGAGCATTCTGGGATTTGTGTGGGCGAGCAAGACCCCGAGGGTAAGGAGGAGGTTCCTGGAGTGTAGCAGTGATAGAGGAGGGTTGGCGTTGCCGAATCTGGGTGGCTACTACTGGGCAGCCAACGTGGCGATGATCCGTAAGTGGGTGATGGAGGGAGAGGCGGCAGTGTGGAAGAGGTTGGAGATGGCGTCCTGCAAAGGAATGAGCCTGGGGGCGCTGGTGACGGCACCGCTGCTGCTCTCGCCGACAAGGTACACCACGAGCCCGGTGGTGGCGGCAACGCTAAAGATCTGGGGGCAGTGGAGACGACACAGGGGCGCGATGGGAGCCTTGGTGTGGTCCCCGATCAGGGATAACCATCGGTTTGTCCCAGGAAGGATGGACGGGGGGTTTCAGAGCTGGCATCAGGCAGGGATTAGAAGAATGGGGGACCTGTTCATCGATGGGACGTTTGCGAGCTTAGGGGCGCTGGAGGAGAAATTTGGACTACCTCCGGGAAATGCCTTCAGGTACATGCAAGTGAGGGCGTTTGTGAGGCGGCGGGTGAGGGAATTCCCGCTGCTCCCAGCACAGGGGATTCAAGACAGGGTGATTTTGGGCGTATGGGTCGGAGAGGGCAAGGTGTCGGCGATATACCAGGAGATAAAAGAAGAGGGGGAGGCTTTGGTAGAGGAGCTGAAGGGTAAATGGGAAGAGGAGCTGGAGGAGGAGATTGAGGAGGGGCTATGGGCTGATGCCCTAAGCAGGGTTAGTTCCTCTTCCTCATGTGCCAGGCTTAGCCTGATACAATTTAAGGTGGTTCATAGAGCACATATGACAAGGGCGAGGCTGAGTAGGTTCTTTGGGGTGGAGGACAGATGTGGGAGGTGCTCAGGAAGCCTGGCGAACCATGTCAATATGTTTTGGTCATGCCCGGCACTGGATGGGTTCTGGAGGGGAGTTGCGAGAACAGTATCTAAGGTGGTGAAAGTCCAGGTCAAGCCAAGCTGGGGGCTAGCACTATTTGGGGTAGCGGACGAGCCGGGAGTGCAGGAGGCGAAAGAGGCCGGCATTATGGCCTTTGCGTCCCTGGTAGCCCGGCAAAGGATCTTGTTAGTGTGGAAAGATGCGAAGCCCCCCAGTGTGGAAACCTGGATAAATGATACGACAGGGTTTCTCAGGTTGGAAAGGATAAAGTTTGCCTTGAGAGGGTCTGTGCAGGGGTTCTCCAGGCTGTGGCAACCGTTCCTAGACTATCTTGCGGAGCGTTAGATGGAGATAGGTCGACAGCAGCAACCCGGGGGTGGGGGGGGCATCTGAGCAAGAAAAACATAAACGATCCGGAAAACTGATATGTACGGGAGGAATCCAATGTACAAAGTTCCGTATCATATTGATTTGCCATGTTTATGTCTTGCTGTGCAAGGTTTTTCTTCTTTTTTGTTACGGGCAGGGGGGGGGGGGTTGTTTATATGGTTGAAAATTCTGTTAAAAATTCTTCATAAACATATTTTTTTTTAAAAATTCTTGTTGTGGCTGGAAAGGGCAAGATCCAGCAACAATTTTACTCCCAATCTTGTGCCACTCTACTTTCATTATATTGGAACTCAGCCTAATCTTTCATTTACTGTAGTCAGTTTAACATTGTTATTCACCCTTTTAAACGTGCACTCCCTATTGAAGATGCTAATAGTCCACTGTGAATATTTAACAAAATCTGTCCCATACGAGACTCCTGACATTACATGTAGGGGAGCTTGTGAGATGATGTAACTTGGTAAATTTCCCTTGGCATCTACCTCACTTTTGCCGAATGGCCAGGACACCAGCAAATTAGTTGGAATAGCTGGAAGTGGCACTTACAGGGGTCTACGCTGGGCCCTCTAAGAAAGGGGGCCAATTTATAATTATTAGTGGCCTTCGAAGGAGAGACTTCTGCCAGCTTCCCAATGCATCTTTGAAGTTTCACTTCACCCTCAGTCCCCTCCACCTGTAGTGGGGTACTTGATTTGTGTCCCCAAATTGTGGGGGCCTGTCACAATGATGAAAATTGAGTGCTCTCACACCACCTTGCGATACTTCATTGAGGTCACAAGAAGTTATTTGCCCTGACTGGCACCACTCAGAGGGACCTGAAATATTTCAAAGCATTTCTGAATCATCAATCTGATGGTATTGCTTGAGGAATGAATGTTGAACAGGAGATTTGTGGTGACCAGGACACCAGAACTACCTGTGTTTCTCTGATTAAGTAGTACAATGGATATTTACCATTGAAATAAGTTACTCACTCCTATGTGATCTTTTCCTGATCTATAATGCAGCACTATGTGTTACCTTGCATGGCAGGCTATTTGTTATATGATATGTAACACATCCCTGACCATGTGATGTCTCAATGTACAGTATTTCATCATTTGAAAAATTAATTGGTTTGCAATAATGCAAATAAGCAATGTTATCAACTGACGTTATACAGAATGCAGCTCAAGACATTAGTTTCAAAAGATACCAGTAAATGACATTGTGAAGACACTGTTTATTTACTTCACATAAAAAAATAACTGATAGGAGCTCAAGTGGCAATAAATTAATAGTCTGAATATGCAACAATAGCCCCAGTGAAACAGATTGCCATTGATTATAAATGAGCTGTGATTACCAGGTCCGATTGTTGCAAAGCCAAGCTTATTAACACTGCAGCTAATTTTATTAGGTGTGAAAATGGCACGCTACATTGATAGTGGATGTATCTTGCACTGAATTTATAGCTATTGGCTGCAATGAATCTTCAGTTAATGCTTGTAGCTGTGTTTTATTGCAGCAGTTGATTAGGTATAACAGGAGCAGCTTATCAGAAGCAAGCTGCAGACTATTCCCTGTGGACAGGCTATAGGTAATAATTACCAGGACAGGGAAATTCATTGTGGCTTTCTTCATGCTATCTTGAATGTAGAATACTCAAGCTGTAGAGAAGATAAATGCTGGGGACAAAGAGATTTAAAAAAAAAAAATGTGCCAACAACCATCATAATGGAAATAATTATCACTTGGTTCCGTGGCTTTCAAATCTCACACTCATTGGAGTTTAAAGGAAAAGATGGGGGTTGAGGGCGAATTGGTGCTTGCTGAGAATCCTAAACTGTCGACATTCACTTGCTGGAGATTAAGGTGATCCATTCAAAGCCTGGGCTTTTATTTTTTTTTCAGTTGTCTTGGTGACAGCCTATTAAAAGAGATGCAGTAAAGGCCACTCACAAAACCAGTTGCTTTCAGCCCCACATTCCTGAGGTCACCAGGCAGCCATGGTTATACTGATGAAATAAGACACTCTCTAACTGACCTTTGTTATTAAATGAGGACCTGTTACACATGCAGGATATAATGACTATCTTCGAGACCAGAAAGAAGTTTTACAACACCAGGTTAAAGGCCAACAGGTTTGTTTTGATGTCACGAGCTTTCGGAGTGCTGCTCCTTCCTCAGGTGCCGGGGTGGAGGTTGGGGGGGGTGTCCGTGCCGGGGTGGAGGTTGGGGGTTGGGGGGGGTCCGTGCTGGGGTGGAGGTTGGGGGGGGGTCCGTGCCGGGGTGGGTGATGGGAGGGCAAATGAGTTGGTCCACCTGGCCAGGTGCCAGCCTCCAACAGTTGGACCCATGCGGTCCATGCCACCTGGCTGGGGGGAGGAGGGGATATGGGCAATGATGACATGTCGTCGTTCCCCTCCCCCCCCCCCACCAGGCCGTCATGTTTTCAGACCATCCAGCGATGTTGGCCGCCGTGGTGGCAGCCGCTCATGTCTATGTTGCCCTGGATGAGGAGGAGGAGGAGGAGGAGGAGCGTGCCAGAGAGGCGGCGCAGGCTGCCGCAGAGGGGCAGGCGGCAGCTGCCCAGGCTGGAGGGACACCTGACCGACAGGACGAGGAGGGGGAGGAGGACGTCGCGGACCCACGGCAACGGAGGCACCCGAGGGCGCCCCGTGTGTACCGGCCCCGGCAGTCATACCAGGACCTCATGGACCGGGAATGCAGGAGGAGACTCCTGATGAGCCGGGAAACCGTGGCACACATCTGCCACCTGCTGGCACACCTGTCACCACGTGGCACTGGCGGGGGACACCCTCTCCCCGTGTCCGTCAAGGTTACGGTGGCCCTGAACTTTTATGCAACGGGGTCATTCCAGGCACCGAGTGGGGACCTGTCCGGCATATCGCAGACATTGGTGCATCGGTGCATCGGGGCAGTGACAGATGCCCTTTATGCCATGGCGCACCGCTACATCCGCTTCCCCGTGGACCGGGCCAGCCAAGATGCCCTGGCCGTGGGCTTCTCTGCCGTTGCCGGGTTCCCCATGGTCCAAGGCGCGATCGATGGGATGCACGTCGCGGTGCGGCCACCTGCAGAGAACAGGGCCGTGTTCACTAATAGGAAGGGGACCTATTCGATGAACGTACAGGTGGTCTGCGACCACCGCATGATGATCCTGCACGTCTGCGCCCGTCACCCAGGCAGTGTACACGACTCATTCGTGTTGTCGCGGTCATCCATCCCTGGCTGAGGGGCTGGTTGCTGGGCGACAGGGGCTACCCATTGCAATCGTGGCTGATGACGCCTATACGGAGGCCACGCAATGAGGCGGAGAACCGCTACAATGATGCCCATGTAGCGACAAGGGGAGTGATCGAGAGGTGCTTTGGCGTGCTGAAGATGCGTTTCAGGTGCCTGGACCTCTCTGGGGGCGCCCTCCAGTGTCGGTCAGATAGGGTCGGCCGCATCATTGTGGTGTGCTGCGTCCTGCACAACATAGCCCAGCAGAGGGGCGATGTGCCGCAGGCAGAGGAGGGCGGAGTGGAGGGGCAGCAGGAAGAGGCGCAGTCCTCCCCAGATGAGGGGGATGGGGGCAATGGTCAGGGCAGACGGGGTAGACACAGGCGGGTGGCTGTCCACCGTTACCGGCTGGCCCAGCGGGCACGGGACAGACTGATAGACGCCCGCTTCACTGACTAGATGGGCGTGGGAATCGGGTAGTATGGCCACAGACCGCACACCATGGCAACAGCCAACCACCCACACCCCCCACCCATCCACCCACCCAGCACCCTCACCCCCCTCCCCAACCCCACACACCCCACCCAATTGCCGATCCACCGGCGGCACAACGGGCCGGGCTCACCCAGTTGCGGGTGGACGCGTGTCTATCGCAGGCCATGGAGGATGATGACAACCCGCCCTGCGATGAGCTCCTGGCTCTACATCGTTGGACTATGTCTGACCCATGGCCACAGTACCACCATCCACCCGGACCATCCCTGCATGCGGCTGTGACACTGCAGCGCACGGTCCCGTCCTTTGCCCGGGGGATGTTGATGGCGGCCCAGGGGGAAGGGGGCAGACTCACCTGGGGCTGAGGTAAGACCACCCGGGTCACACACACTTGCGCTCAACGTACATGACACGCCCGCACACTTTGGACAGAGCACAAAGGCAGCTTCGGTAGGTGTAACATTGACTTTAATAACCAAAGGAGTTCATGCACGTGCCCTAGCCCCTAAAACTCATCTGTGCCCTGCACCCGTGCCAACTTACTCAGTGTCTAATTGTTTGGCCTTACGGGCCCTTTGACTACGTCTACGTGGTTCCCCAGACGGTACAGCAGAACTGGAGGTGGACTCCTGTGATTCCTGCCCTCTGACACTGGATCCCTTTGGCGGCCGTTTCCTGGGGCGTCCTGGCCTAGATGGGCCAGGCTGCGGCCCGGGCGACTGGGATGGCGAGCTGCCAGCCTGTCCTGCCCGTTGCCCACCCGATGCACCTGGGACAGAAGGGGGGGAGTCCGAGGTGTCGCGGTGTACCGGGACCTCCCCTACAGAGGGAGCCGGGACGGACCACACCACCTCCTCCTCCCTCGGGGTGCCCGATGGCCCCCAGGCCTCTACATGGGTGGGGGATGCGACCGGACTGGCCATCCGACGCGCCCCCGACATCTGGCGCTGCCAGTCCTGGAGGCCCGTGCTGGTATCGACAGGGGTCTGCAGGTTTGCAGCCATGGAGCCCAGGGGGTTGTCAAACCCTGTCTGTGACAGTGCGACGCCGGCTCGCACATGGCCACTGGCGCCGATGCCCTCAGCGATGGCCTGCTGAGACTGGGCCATGGCCTGCTGAGACTGGGCCATGGCCTGCAGAGACTGGGCCATGGCCTGCAGAGACTGGGCTATGGCCTGCTGAGACTGGGCCATGGCCTGCTGAGACTGGGCTATGGCGTTGAGCGCCTCTGCCATCTGGCGCTGGCACTGGCTCATGGCCTCCTGTGAGAGGGCAGCCATTTCCTGGGCCACAGACGCCGCCTGCACGGAAGGCCCCAGGCCTCGCAAACCGTTCCCCATATCTGACACCGTCGCACCCATTGCCTCCACCGCGGACGCCACCCGTGCGGTGTCAGCCTGGGTGGCACGCATGACCGAGACCACTCCCAGCTCCTGGACGCGGGTGGACTCCTCCACCTGCGACCGCAGCCGCCGCAAGCCGCCCGTCACCCTATTCTCTCGTCTCCGTGTCGGTGGTTGCATCGGATCTATGTGTGGGCGTGGTAACTGCAGGAACCCGGGATCCATCTGGGCGGCAGATGTTCGCTTGGCCTGGGATGGCCTCCGACCGCCCGGTCCCTCTGCTGCTCCTACCTCCACCTGCTGTACCGGGACGGCTGTGTTGTGCGCACCAGTGAGTGTACCAGACGCCTCATCACTAAAGTGCCCAACCGTGGTGAGTGTTTCTGCGATGGTGGAGGGTGTTGGTGACAGCAGTGGCGTTGTGTCGTGCTCTTCGTCCCACTCTGACTCCATGGCACTTAGGGGTGGGGGTTCGTCTCCACCCATCCACTCTGAGTCACTGTCCGGTATTTCGTCTTCCCGGGTAGGGGTGTCCTGGGTAGTGCTGTCCCGGGTAGGGGTGTCCTGGGTAGTGGTGTCCCGGGTAGGGGTGTCCTGGGTAGTGGTATCCCGGGTAGGGGTGTCCTGGATAGTGGTGTCCTGGGTAGTGGTGTCCTGGCTCGGATGTGACGGGGGCCTGTGGCTGCCCCCCTCATCGCTGGGTGGTCGCTCCCGCACGTGACGGGGGTGTCGTCTCCCTGTTGCTCCAGGTCTCTCCGTCTCCCGTGGTGTGCGAGGGGCATCCTGCGGGCGTCGCATGCTGGAGGGTGCGGGTCTCTCCGTCTCCTGTGGTCTCCGAGGGGCATCCTTCGGGCGTCGCATGCTGGAGGGTGCGGGTCTCTCCGTCTCCCGTGGTGTGCGAGGGGCATCCTGCGGGCGTCGCATGCTGGAGGGTCCGGGTCTCTCCGTCTCCTGTGGTCTCCGAGGGGCATCCTGCGGGCGTCGCATGCTGGAGGGTCCGGGTCTCTCCGTCTCCCGTGGTGTGCGAGGGGCATCCTGCGGGCGTCGCATGCTGGAGGGTCCGGGTCTCTCCGTCTCCCGTGGTGTGCGAGGGGCATCCTGCGGGCGTCGCATGCTGGAGGGTCCGGGTCTCTCCGTCTCCCGTGGTGTGCGAGGGGCATCCTGCGGGCGTCGCATGCTGGAGGGTGCGGGTCTCTCCGTCTCCTGTGATCTCCGAGGGGCATCCTGCGGGCGTCGCATGCTGGAGGGTCCGGGTCTCTCCGTCTCCCGTGGTGTGCGAGGGGCATCCTGCGGGCGTCGCATGCTGGAGGGTCCGGGTCTCTCCGTCTCCCGTGGTGTGCGAAGGGCATCCTGCGGGCGTCGCATGCTGGAGGGTGCGGGTCTCTCCGTCTCCTGTGGTCTCCGAGGGGCATCCTGCGGGCGGTGTGCATCTGCGGGGATGGGTGCCTGGACGTTTGGTCCTGCGATACACAATGAAGCATGCATGGTTAGACATCAGGCAGTGATCAGGTGATACGGGGGTGGGGGGGATATGGGATAGGGGGGATATGGGGGAGGGGGGATATGGGGGAGGGGGGGATATGGGGGAGGGGGGGATATGGGGGAGGGGGATATGGGGGAGGGGGGTATGGGGGAGGGGGGATATGGGGGAGGGGGGATATGGGGGATATGGGGGAGGGGGGATATGGGGGAGGGGGGATATGGGGGGGGGGGGGATATGGGGGAGGGGGGATATGGGGGAGGCTCACCCTGCCTGCTCTGACGAGGTCGTTCACCTTCTTGTGGCACTGGGTGCCTGTCCGTGGTGTCAGGGCCACAGCGGTGACGGCCTCTGCCACTTCCCTCCACAGACGCCGGCTGTGGCGTGGGGCAACTCTGCGGCCGTGCCCGGGATACATGGCGTCCCTCCTCTGCTCCACCGCGTCCAGGAGCGCCTCCACATCGCGTGACTCGAACCTCGGGGCTGAGCGACGGCCAGCCATCAAGTCGGGTGTTGCGGTCGGCTGTTCCGGTCGGGTGGGGGGGAGCTGCGCGGCCTTATGAGCCGTCACGCCGTGCAGCGCGTATGACGCTGCACGGCGTGAACCACTGCGCAAGCGCGGATCCCGTTACGTCGCTGCTAGCCCATTTCGGGCCGCAGACTATCGGCCCATTTTTATGACGTGACGCAAGTGGGATTTGCGCCGTTTTTTGCGCCGATCGGCGGACTTTCCGCCGATAATGGAGAATTTCGTCCCACATCTTCGAGACATTCAATTGATCATTGGATTGAGCAAGCATGCTAGAGGCCTGTGAAAAACAACGAATTTGTGGCTTGGTCTGTTATTGAAAGAAATACTTCACAGTCCACACCTAGGGGTGGGGGTCAGGTCAATTCAACACCGTTTCTAACTCTGTTGGCCTATCTGCTGTTGACTGGCCTTTAAAACTTTCCAGAACCGCAACCCCCCAGCCACCCCAACTCCGGCACCCAACCACCAAATCTGGTGCAGATTCTGCAAATATGCCAAACTATAAAATCAGTCAAGTCCAATCTGCAGCTTCAAAAAAAAGCTTCACATGAACATCAAAAAGCCATCAACCCAAGGATGGCCCTGACATGAAATCTCTTGTTTTTGCAGACTTTATAACTTTAGCTGTTGGTACCCAGAAGATACCTTCCTCCGGACTGAAGGACAAAACACACAAAAGTGAATGGCCGGAGATCCAAAGAATTGATGGTGCATTTCCCTGCGGGTTCAGGGTGTGCACAGAATCACTACAGTGTGTCATGATATGCACTCATGCACATAATGAGATACAGACACTCAGTACAGCCAATCAACACACAGGACAGAACACAACCAATCACCAGGCAGAACACTAGAGGGAGGTTTCCCACTATAAAACACACAAGGCATCAGCACTCTGTCTCTTTTTACTGGTGACAACTGTAGTGACAGTCAGGGTGTATATATCAGTTCTACACGTGGCTCAGAGCTAGTCTGGTCTAGTTAGTTATAGTTAGCACGCTTAGATCAGTAGAGTGTCAACCCACAGCGAACTGTGTGCACTGCTGAGCAAGTTCAATAAAACGTATTGAACTTACATCAAAGTTTGGTGTCTACTTTCAAGTACAACTGCATCCAGTTGCAGTCCGTGTTACCCCAGGGTGAACAACACGACATGGTACCAGTAGTCTACTTTCTCCAAGTGGTTTACCTCGAGTGGTTCCGTGATGACCAGCAAGTGCCTTCCAGCGGCATGGAGCAGATCGAGGCCCCTCCACAGCTCCGGATCTCCGGCAATTTCGGCGCCAACTGGCGGGTCTTCAACCAGAGGTTCCTTCTCTACATTGAGGCCTCGAGGATGCGGACGATGCCAGAAAAATCGCGCTGCTCCTAACAACTGCGGGGGAACCAAGCCATCCAGATTTTCAACTCGCTTACTTTTACCGACGGCGAGGACAAGACCAAATTCAAGTCCGTTTTAGCGAAGTTCGACAATCACTGTGAAGTCGAAACAAATTAGAGCTTTGAGCACTATGTCTTCCAGCAACGCCTTCAGGGTAAGGATGAACCTTTCTAATCCTTTATAACTCATCTCTGCATATTAGCGCAGTCCTGCAATTATGGTGACACTGCTGATTCCATCATCAGGGATCAGGTCGTGTTTGGGGTCCACTCTGATTCTTTGTGGGAACAACTCCTCAAAATTAAGCACATGACCCTGCCAGTCGCAATCGAGACGTGTATAGTGCATGAACAGGCGAGAAATCGGTACTGCCATTTCAAATCGGCAGAACCTGAACAACTTGCCTCCCACGAGGCAGAGAGTGTACAGGCCATCGCCCGAATTTGACGTGCAACGACGTGCTTTTAAAAAAAGGGGGCAGCACGGTAGCCTTGTGGATAGCACAATTGCTTCACAGCTCCAGGGTCCCAGGTTCGATTCTGGCTTGAGTCACTGTCTGTGCGGAGTCTGCACATCCTCCCCGTGTGTGCGTGGGTTTCCTCCGGGTGCTCCGGTTTCCTCCCACAGTCCAAAGATGTGCGGGTTAGGTGGATTGGCCATGATAAATTGCCCTTAGTGTCCAAAATTGCCCGTGGGGTTACTGGGTTATGGGGATAGGGTGGCGGTGTTGACCTTGGGTAGGGTGCTCTTTCCAAGAACCGGTGCAGACTCGATGGGCTGAATGGCCTCCTTCTGCTCTGTAAATTCTATGAATGCAGCGCCTAAGTATCGAAGGCGGCCATTTCGCGTGCTTTTCCCGGGGCCCCACGCATGTGCAACACGAACGGGAGAATGAAGCGGCCGAAGACCAAACTGCGCAGGTGCGAATGTCAGCTGACCGCACTGCGCGTGTGCAACGACGCACGGAGCGTTATGACGTCAATGTCATCACGTGCCCGAACTGTGGCACCGCCCACTTAAAGCGGCAATGCCCTGCAAAAGGCAGGCGATGTTTAAATTGTGGGAAGACTGGACATTATGCAGCCTTGTGCAGGTTTGCACCACCGGTCAGGGGCCAGTGATCCCATTTCCAACGCAAGTGCGTTCGATGTGTACAGCAAGGTCTACTGGATTCTGATCCTGGTAGCACTACAGATCCAGAGGACGACTGCCTGGAGTCCCGATATCATGTGGGCATCATCACTACATGGGAGTATGCCTCCTCAAATTCAGCAAGAAGCCTATCTATCCTCAATGTCGATTCTGCGGACAAATGGCATGCTGTCATACACGTAAATTAATGCAGCATCCTGTTCAAGCTGGACACTGGTGCTTCTGCCAATCTCATCTCTCAAGCTGATTTTGACCGCATTAAAAAGCAACCAAAAATTCATCTGCCAGCCTGCCAGTTCCTTGATTATAATGTGGAGATGCCGGCGTTAGACTGGGGTGAGCACAGTAAGAAGTTTTACAACACCAGGTTAAAGTCCAACAGGTTTGTTTCGATGTCACTAGCTTTCGGAGCGCTGCTCCTTCCTCAGGTGAATGAAGAGGTATGTTCCAGAAACATATATATAGACAGATTCAAAGATGCCAGACAATGCTTGGAATGCGAGCATTAGCAGGTGATTAAATCTTTACAGATCCAGAGATGGGGTAACCCCAGGTTAAAGAGGTGTGAATTGTGTCAAGCCAGGACAGTTGGTAGGATTTCGCAGGCCAGATGGTGGGGGATGAATGTAATGCGACATGAATCCCAGGTCTCAGTTGAGGCCGCACTCATGTGTGCGGAACTTGGCTATAAGCTTCTGCTCGGCGATTCTGCGTTGTCGCGCGTCCTGAAGGCCGCCTTGGAGAACGCTTACCCGGAGATCAGAGGCTGAATGCCCTTGATTGCTGAAGTGTTCAACGACTGGAAGGGAACATTCCTGCCTGGTGAGTGTCGCACGATGTCTGTTCATTCGTTGTCGCAGCGTCTGCATGGTCTCGCCAATGTACCACGCTTCGGGACATCCTTCCCTGCAGCGTATGAGGCGTATAACGGCAATGCCATAACTGCACTAGGCTCTTGTCAGTTATTTGTCTCCAACAAGACCATCAATGCCACACTGCGATTCAAAATCGTCAAGCCTGATAAGGCATCCCTGCTTGGTGCCCATGCATGCAAGCTACTCAACCTCGTACAGCGAGTCCATGCCATGTCTTCTTCCAATGTGGATCTTCAGGCTGACATTGATGACATCCTGGCGCAATACCCGGATGTGTTTAGTGGAATGGGTACTCTGCCATACTGCTACAAGATCTTACTCAGGCCTGATGTCATGCCTGTAATCCTTGCAACACGCCGGGTGCCGGCTCCTCTGAAGGAATGTTTAAAGGCACAGCTACAGGAGCTCCAAGACCAGGGCATCATCTCCAAAGTGACGGAACCGACTGACTGGGTCAGCTCGATGGTCTGTGTGGATAAGCCCTCAGGAGAGTTGCGGATATGCATAGATCCCAAAGATCTTTATCGGAACATAATGTGGGAACACTACCCGATCCCGAAGCGGGAGGAACTGACCAGTGAGATGGCACATGCCAAATTTTTCATGAAGCTAGATGCATCGCGTGGTTTCTGGCAGATACAACTGGACGAGTCCAGCAGGAAGCTCTGCACGTTCAACACACCATTTGGCAGGTACTGTTATAACCGTATGAGGTTCGGCATTGTCTCAGCCTCTGAAATCTTCCACAGGATCATGGAGCAGATGATGGAGGACATTGAGGGTGTGCGTGTCTACGTAGATGATGTAATCATATGGTCCACGATCCCCGAGGAACACCTATCTCGTCTCAAACAAGTCTTTTGACGTGTCCATGCAAACGGCCTCAAGCTGAACAAGGCCAAGTGATCCTTTGGCATGTCATCCATTAAGTTCTTGGGTGACCAAATATCTCAGTAGGGTGTGCGACCAGATTCGGACAAAGTCAAGGCCAAATTCATTCCCAACCTGGCCTCACACACCACGGCTCTCAGACATCTGGTGAAGAAGTCCACTGCATTCCAGTGGCTACCCAACATCAAGCAGAGTGGCTCGAGCTAAAGGCAAAGCTCGCCACTGCTCCGGTACTAGCGTTTTTTGACCCAGACAGGGGAACAAAAATCTCCAAGGTTGCAAGCCAGGACGGCATTGGTGCGGTGCTCCTCCAGAAGGATGACTCCTCGTGCTGGGATCCAGTTGTTTATGTGCCAAGGGCCATTACTCCTACTGAACAGAGGTATGCCCAGATAGAAAAAGAGTGCCTGGGCCTCCTAATCGGCACTGTAAAGTTCCATGACTACATCTACGGTCTACCAACCTTCACAGTGGAGACTGACCACAGACTCTTAGTCCATGTCATTCATAAGGACTTGAATGACATGACATCCAGGATTCGGCGAATTCTCCTTCGACTCCGAAGGTACGATTTTGAGTTAGTATACACATCAGGCAAGGAGATGATAATTGCGGATGCCCTGTCCCGCTCCATCACCTCGCCCTGTGAACAGGTTGACTTCATCCGCCAGATTGAGGCACAGGTGCAACTGTGTGCCAGCAACCTCCCGGCCTCAGATGACAGAGTGATCAGCATTCGTGAAGAGGCTGCCAAAGACCCTCTTCAGCAGCGTGTAAAGCACCACCTCGCAAATGGCTGGCAAAAAGGGCAATGCCCTCAGTTCTTTAATGTAAAGGACGACCTGGCAGTCGTTGAGGGGGTCCTCCTCAAGCTTGATCGTATTGTTATTCTTCACTGCCCGCAGAGCTTATTGCTCAAACAAATCCACGAGGGACACCTAGGTGTCGAAAAGTGTAGGCGCAGGGCCTGGCAGGCTGTCTATTGGCCTGGGATCAACCAGGCCATATCCAACATGGCCCTGAATTGTGCAACCTGCCAGCGTTTCCAGCCTGCTCAGGCAAAAGAAATACTCCAGCAACACGAGATTGTGAACTCTCCGTGGTCCAAGGTGGAATTGACCTTTTTCACGCCAATGGGCGTGACTATGTGCTCATCATAGATTACTTCTCAAATTACCCGGAAGTTGTGAAGCTGTCAGACTTCACACCAAGGACAGTCATCAAGACCTACAAGGAGACATTTGCCAGGCACGGTATTCCACTCACTGCCATGAGTGACAATGGTCCCTGCTTCCACAGCCAAGAGTGGTCCAATTTCGCCAAATCGTACCAATTCAAACACATTACCTCAAGCCCACACTACCTGCAGGCCAACGGGAAGGTCAAGAAAGGGGTTCATATAGTGAAGCAACTGCTCTGCAAGGCTGCGGACTTTGCTTCTGACTTCAACCTTGCGCTGTTGGCATACAGGGCAGCCCCTCTGTCCACCGGTATGTTTCCGGCTCAACTCCTCATGAATAGAGACCTGCGGACGACTGTTCCAGCCATCCACATACCAGACCTGGATCACCTCCCAGTGCTGCAAAAGGTGCAGCAACTCAGGAACCAGCAAAAGCTGACGTACGATGCTCATGCTACCGATTTGCCTGTGCTATCTCCGGAAGATGTTGTTCGGATCAAGCTACCTGATGGAGGCTGGTCAGCTCCAGCTGTTGTTGTTCGACAGGCTGCTCCCAGATCGTTTGTGGTTCGTGTGGCTGATGGCTCCATTGTCAGGCGCAACAGAAGGGCACTGGGCAAACTTGCCTGCCCACCACCAAATCTTACTTTTACAGATGTAGCTATGCCTCCTCCGGACACCTCGCACCACAAGGCCACCAATCTGGCTGCAATCCCGCCTGTCAAGGCGCCGTCGTCCCCATCTCCACCTCTCAGGCGGTCGACAAGGATCGGAGGCAAGCCCCAAAGATTGGACTTATAGACATTTATCTTGTACATTTTGTTCTGTATCTGCACGCTAGACACCTATCATAGATCATAGAATTTACAGTGCAGCAGGAGGCCATTCGGCCCATCAAGTCTGCACCGGCTCTTGGAAAGAGCACCCTACCCAAGGTCAACACCTCCACCCGATCCCCATAACCCAGTAGCCCCACTCAACACTAAGGGCAATTTTGGACACTAAGGGCAATTTATCATGGCCAATCCACCTAACCTGCACATCTTTGGACTGTGGGAGGAAACCGGAGCACCCGGAGGAAACCCACGCACACACGGGGAGGATGTGCAGACTCCGCACAGACAGTGACCCAAGCCGGAATCGAACCTGGGACCCTGGAGCTGTGAAGCAATTGTGCTTTCCACAAGGCTACTGTGCTGCCCCCCAATACCTGTCATGTATATATTCATCCACTCGCCATTTAATGTAAATAGTTATACATGTACATACAGTCACATATGCTCCAAGCAACCGACAAATTTTTTTTAAAAAGGGGGGATCTCATGATATTCACTGATGCACATAATGAGATACAGACAGGCAGTGACAGACACTCGGTACAGCCAATCAACACACAGGACAGAACACAACCAATCACCAGGCAGAACACTAGAGGGGGGTTTCCCACTATAAAACACACGAGGCATCAACATTCTGCCTCTTTCTACTGGTGACAACTGTAGTGACAGTTAGTGTGTATATATCAGTGAGCACCTTCTACACGTGCCTCAGAGCTAGTCTGGTCTAGTTAGTTATAGTTAGCACGCTTAGATTAGTAGAGTGTCAACCCACAGCAAACTATGTGCACTGCTCAGCCAGTTCAATAAAGCATATTGAACTTACATCAAGGTTTGGTACAACTGCATCCAGTTGCAGTCCGTGTTACTCCAGGGTGAATAACACGGCACAGTGCAGAAAGTTTATAAATGTTTCCTCTAAAAATTATACATTTTGGTCAACTTTAAACAATATTATACACGAGAAGTGATCGATTTTCAATTCTTACCAACTGTAGTATGGGCAGAGGTTGTGTCTACAGCCATGGGACCTGTACCAGCAAAGTCAGGGGCCAGCTTGTTTCCTGAATCTTTAGTTGCCACAATCCCATTCATTCTCCTGAGCCTCTCATTTCTACCCCAGACCTCCACATATACCCCAGACCTCCTCAATTCAACCTTCCCTGCTCCCAGCCCAGTAAATGCTGCTTTTCCTCCCTCCTCCAGTTCATACAATGATGCTGCTGCCGCCCACAGCCCCGCACCCGCATCTCCATTTCCTATTTCATGTTGCCACTCTCTTTCGGTCACTGGCACTCATCTTTCCCCAAGGCAAAGCAGCAGGCACTGTCTTTCTCTTTCCCTGATCATTGCTCTCCGTTTCTACCCATTTCCTTATCCCTTCATTACGATCAATTTTCTTTGGCGTCTGCTGCAAAATCCCAGGGCCTGGGATCGCGGGCCTCTCCAGCGAGGACTTAACGGGTGCCGTTTGGTATTGGTTCTCAAAGTTGTCAGCCAGACGTGATGGCATCTGGGAAGCTCGCTGGGGAGTTGAGGCCCTCCAAGTGGTCAGGCACTGGGCAGGGTGGTACCCTGGCACTACCCCTGGCACCTGGGCACCTTTATACTGCAGCCCAGTGTGCGGATGGGACTGCAATATTGGTAGGGACACTGCCAGGGCACCAGGCTGGCAGTGCCAAGGTGCTAGGGTGCATGTGCCAGCGGTCGGGCTGGGGGGGGCCTTGCCCAAGAGAGGTAGGATTAGGGGGAAGCTCAAGGACCCTGGATGAGGTCAGTTGGGTGAGATGGGGGGGGGCCTGGGGGCTGCGGTGAGTGTGCTGAGTGGAGCTGAAAGATCGGAGCTGCCTTTAAAAAGGCAGTAGTCTTCCTGCACTTCAAGAGCGGCCTCAGTGAGAGGTTAAGCAAAACAGCAAAGTGCTGTTGAATAGTGAGGTCTTTCCTGCTTCAGGCACTGCGAAGGACCCCACTAAGGGCACTTTAACTCAAGTCTGCTGAATCGTGCCCCAGATCTCTGTGGCTCACAATGACATCATGGAATAAAATGGTACAACTGTGTCTGCAAGTCTGCATGGCATTGGCAGCAAATGAAGCCAAAAGGAAATGCTTCAATTGCAAAGGGATTTCCTCAGATTTTGGAGACAACATTTGGTTATTTTTGCTTCTGCATAAACACCAAAAATGGGGAGAGGTGATGGGGAGAGAAACAAAACAAACTCAGAAAACAAAATAACAGAGAAATCAGAAATGTTAGCCTCACAGCTCCAGGGCCCCGGGTCCAATTCCGGCTTTGGGTGACTGTGTGGAGTTTGTACATTCTCTCTGTATCTGCGTGAGTTTCCTCCGGGTGCTCCGCTTTCCTCCCACAGTCCAAAGATGTGCAGGTTAGGTGGATTAGCCATGCTAAATTGCCCCTTAGTGTCCAGGGATATGCAGGTTACGTAATGGGCATAAGGTGGGATGGACGGGGTGTAGACCTAGGTAGGGTGCTCTTTTGGAGGTTCGGTGCAGACTTGATGGGCCAAATGGCCCCTTTCTGCACTGTAGGGATTCTATGATTCGATGTATTGAAAATAGTTCAGAATCCTTTAGCCAGGGCGGTATGGTGGCACAATGGTTAGCACTGCTGCCTCACGGTGCCGAGGTTCCTGGTTCGATCCCGGCTCTGGGTCATTGCCCGTGTGAAGTTTGCACATTCTCCCCGTGTTTGCGTGGGTTACGCCCCCACAACCGAGAGATTTGCAGGCTAGGGGATTGGCCACGCTAAATTGCCGCTTAATTGGAAAAAAATGAATTGGGTACTCGAAATTTATAAAAAAGCGAGGGAACGGTATACAGCACATAAAGTCAGCTCCATACCATCCTGCAACAAATGGGTTGGCCAAATGCTTCTTTCATTCATTCAAAAATCCCATCATTGAAGGATTAAGGTACATTGTCAAGAAGAATAAACAAATTCTTAACGTCTTCCCGGAACACTGCACATGCAGCAACACAGAGTTCACCAGCAATGCTGTTGTTCAAGAGGAAACTGAAACAGTTGATTTGTTACTACCACCTGAAACTTCATGGATTGTCAAATGACCAACAACAAGCATAGATTGCTAGGAGAGAACAGAACTCTAAAAAGTAAGTATTCAATCAAGGAGAACGAGTACACCAGCAACATGAAATTGGTACCTGCTATGATCCCAGCAGAGACAGGTCCAATATCATACACAGCATAGGTGGGTGATGAAAGAATTTAGCGACGTCTTGCTGATCAGCTACTAGCTTCACAAAGTTAAATTGTGGAAACTTCTAAAGACGTATTTCCTTTGGACCAAAGCCGGGATACTCTGACACCGGCGACCGGAGAATCGGCGGCAATCGCGCCCGTGGGGTCGCCACCGCGCCGGTCGTGGACCGTTGAAAGTGACCCCCCCCCCCCCAGCTATTCTCCACGCCTCGTCGGGCCGAGTGCCCGCCGAATTCCGCCGAGTCCCGCCGGCGTGGGTTGTATATGGTCCTACTCGGCGGGACCTCGGAGTTCTGGCTGCGGGGGGGGGGGGGGGGGGGGGGGGGGGGGGGGATCCGACTCTGGGGGGGCCTCCACGGTGGCCAGGCCCACGATCGGGGCCTACCGATCGGCGGGCGGGCTAACTCCGGGGGGGCCTATGTTCCTCCGCGCCGGGCCCCTGTAGGGCTCCGCCATATTGCCCGGGGGCCAACGCGGAGATGGCAACCCACGCGCATGCATGGACCCGCATACGTTCCATCAACCCTCGCAAATCCTTCGCCATCCTCAACCTTCCCATTGAGTTGGGGATCGACCTGTCCACCCGCGGTTCCATCACATAATTAAAATTTCCACCCATAACCAACTGATGCATACCTATGTTTGGGACCGTTCCTCCCAGTAAACCCCTCACAAACCCCACATTGTCCCAATTCAGCCCATGTACATTGACTAGCACCAACAGCGGCTCCTCCAGCACCCCAATTACTATCACATATCTTCCCCTTGGGTCCTGCACTTCCTTGACCCACACAAACCCCATCCCTTTGTTCAACAAAATGGCCACTCCCCGTGACTTTGAGTCAAACCCCGAGTGTGATACATGTCCCACCCATCCCCTCCTCAACCTAACCTGATCCTTCACTCTGAGGTGCATCGCCTGTAAAAAGTTCATCTTCAAACTCCTCAGGTGTGCAAAAATCCAAGGCTTCTTAATCCGTTTAACCCACAGACGTTCTGGTGCGACCATCAATTCACTCGAAGACGCGTGGAGAAGTAAACCGTGGTTTTAATCAGCTTAGAACTGAGCCTGCCTGTGACCGGTACAACACTGAAGATGGCCCCGCAGGTCAGCAGCTCTTAAACTTCCTGTAAAGTGGGAGGAGCCATGGGCGGATCCCGTACATGCCCCAACATATCCCCTGTGGGTGAAGCCACACAATGGCCCATAGGTAGAGCCCACAGGGTTAATCACATAACACAGTGCACTGGTGAATTATCAGTAATTAGACATTCACCACATTTACCTCCTGTTTAAAAATGAAGCCCGGCGGGGGTGGCGGGCTCATAGATTCAGTCGGTCCGGTGCCCGGATCGTATGTTGCGTCCGCCGAAGCACAAGTGTTGCAGCCGCTTCAGGTGGCTGTGGAAGTGGGTCCGGAGCAGGCACTGGCGTGGACTCCGGGAGCGGCTCTTCCAGAGCTTCATTCCTGTGGAACGGTGCGGCGGGTGAGAGGGAGCGCGGGAACCATAAAGGGGTGGGGGCGCTGAACATGGGAGGTTGGACAGGACATAGTGTGGGGGATGCAGTAGTGGGAGTGGTGTTGGAGCCTGCGGGCGCCAGGTCCCGGAGGGAGACGGTATCTTTCCGACAAACGCATAGTGTGGGTTGGAGTGCAGGAGCTGGACCCTCTCTACCAGGGGGTTGGTCTTATGGCTCCGAACATGTTTTCAGAGGAGGACTGGACCTGGTGTCATCAGCCAGGGTGGAAGTGAGGCCCCTGAGGTATCTCCCCTAGGGAAAACAAACAAACGGTCATGAGGAGTCTGGTTTGTGGCCGTGCAAAGGAGGGACCTAATAGAGTGGAGCGCATCGGGGAGGGCCTCCTGCCAGTGAGAAACTGGGAGATTCCTGGACTGCAGGGTCAGTAGGACGGTCTTCCAGACCATCGCGTTTTCCCTTTCCAGCTGCCCGTTTCCCCTGGGGTTATAACTGGTCATCTTGCTCGAGGCGATGCCCTTACTGAGCAGGTACTGACGCAGGTCGTCGCTCATGAATGACGAGCCCCTGTCACTGTGAACATAACTGGGGAAACCAAACAGGGTGTAGACACTATGCAGGGCTTTAATGACAGTGGGGGTGGTCATATCAGGGCAGGGGATGGCAAACGGGAAGCGGGAGAACTCATCTATGATGTTAAGGAAGTACGTGTTGCGGTTATTGGAGGGGAGGGGCCCTTTGAAATCGATACTGAGGCATTCAAAGGGCCGGGATGCCTTTACCAGGCAGGCCTTCCGGTCGATAGAAGTGCGGTTTATACTCCGCACAGATTTGGCAGTCTCTGGTTATAGCTCTGACGTCCTCGGTGGAGTAGGGCAGGTTGCGGGCCTTGATGTAATGGGCGAGCCGGGTGACCCCCGGGTGGCAGAGGTCATCGTGGATAGCCCGTAGTCGGTCATCTTGCGCGCTGGCACATGTGCCGCGGGACAGGGCATCTGGGCGCAGATGGTGACATTGTCCAAGTACGGAAACGTGTCCCGCAGCCCGTACTGGTCCACCATTCGGTCCATCGCTCGTTGCAACACCAAAACCCCGTTCGTGATGCCAAAGGGGACCCGGAGGAAATGGAAAAGGCGGCCGTCTGCCTCAAACGCTGTGTAGTGGCGGTCCTCCGGGCGGATTGGGAGCTGGTGGTATGCAGACTTCAGATCCACCGTGGAGAACACGCGGTGGTGCGCGATCTGATTTACCATGTCTGCAATCCGGGGAAGGGGGTACGCATCGAGTTGCGTAAAGCGGTTAATGGTCTGGCTGTAATCAGCCACCATCCCAAACTTTTCCCCGGTCTTGATGGCCACCACCTGAGCTCTCCAGGGGTTATTGCTGGCCTCTATTACCCCCTCCCGCAAGAGACTCTCGACCTCAGACCTAATGAACGTCCTGTCCTGCATGCTTTACCTCCTGCTTCAGGTGGCTACTGGCTTGCAGTCGGCGGTGAGGTTTGTGAAGAGGGGGTGGGGGGGTCGATTTTTAGGGTCGCGAGGCTGCATATGGTGAGTGGGCCTTGATGTAATGGGCGAGCCGGGTGACCCCCGGGTGGCAGAGGTCATCGTGGATAGCCCGTAGTCGGTCATCTTGCGCGCTGGCACATGTGCCGCGGGACAGGGCATCTGGGCGCAGAGGGGCAGGAGTCCCCCGAACTTAAGACTTAGGCTCCTGAGGTTGTACTGGAAGTCGAGTCCCTAAAGGAGAGGAGCGCAGAGGTCTGGGAGCACATATAGTTGAAAATTAGCGTACTCAGCGCCCTGTGTCGTTAGGGTTGCAGTAGTGCACCCTTGGATTTGCACCGAGTGCGACCCAGAGGCGAGGGATATGGTTTGTTGCGTCGGGAATATTGGGAGCGAGCAGCGTCTTACCATGTCCAGGTGAATGAAGGTCTCTGTGCTTCCGGAGTCGAAAAGGCAAGGTGTCTCGTACCCGTTAACCCGGACGGCCATCATGGAGCTCCGGAGGTGCTTAGGTCGCGACTGGTCCAGGGTGACCGCGCTGAGGTGTGGGTAGCCGGTGGCGTGATCGGAGGTGCCGGGGCGCCCCCACGATGGCTGTCCGTGTAGGTCGTACGCGTCGAGCGGCGTAGCAGATGGCGGCCAAGATGGCGGCCCCCGTTGGTCGATCGTGGCGGGCGGTGAGGAAGATGGCGTCCAAGATGGTGGCCCCCATGGATCGCATGTGGCCGGCCGCGTGGGGGAGGATGGACAAGATGGCGGCCCCCATGAGTCGCACATGTTATGCGGAGGCGGAGTCGGCAGACACACTGCCACCTTGCGGGGTCTGCGGGCCCAAGAGTCTGTGGATCGGGCCTGTGAGTTCGAGTTCTTAGACCTGGCCAGGCAGATCTTGGCAAAGTATCCTTTTCGCCCGCAGCTGATACAGTTCGCGTTGCGGGCCGGGCAGTGCAGTCGGGGGTGTTGGGACTGGCCGCAAAAGTAGCAGGGTAGCCCCCCATGATGGGTGGGCGGCCGCGTGGCACAGGCCTGGGGTAGTCTCGGGTCGGGGGCCCACGAGGGGGTCGCATGATCGGCCGGGAACGCAGTAAGGCTCTGAAAAGCGGCCTCCAGAGAGATAGCCAGTTTTACCGTGTCGTCCAGGTCCTGGGCCCCTTTTTCAAGCAAGCGCTGTCTCACATTGTTCGATCGGACCCCCGCCACATAAAAGTCTCGGACGGCGAGCTCCATGTGCTGAGTGGCCGTAATGGCCTGGTAGTTGCAGTTGCGCGCCAGGGCTTTGAGGTCGCCTAGGTAATCATCTAGCGACTCCCCAGGGCGCTGGCAGCGAGTGGTGAAGACGCGTCGCGCATATACCTCGTTCACAGGTCGCACATAGAGGCGTTCGAGTAGTGTGAGGGCCTCTGTGTAGGAAGCGGCTTCGTCGAGCTGGACAGAAATGCGATGGCTCACCCGTGCGTGGAGGAGGCTCATCTTCTGTTCGTCAGTGACGGATGGCGTAGACGACGCGGCGAGATAGGCCTTGAAGCATCGAAGCCAATGTGAAAAAATGTCTTTCGCCTCCGCGGCCTGTGGATCGAGTTCCAGTCTGTCAGGTTTGAGGGCTGATTCCATAGTAGTATTTTAAGCTGATTAAATTGATGCGACCATCAATTCACTCGAAGACACGTGGAGAAGTAAACCGTGGTTTTAATCAGCTTAGAACTGAGCCTGCCTGTGGCTGGTACAACACTGAAGGCGGCCCCGCAGGTCAGCAGCTCTTATACTTCCTGTAAAGGGGGTGGAGCCATGGGCGGAGCCCGTACATGCCCCAGCATATCCCCTGTGGGTGAAGCCACACAATGGCCCACAGGTCGAGCCCACAGGGTTAATAACATAACACAGTGCACTGGCGAATTATCTGTAATTATACATTTACCACATGTTCCACGTTACAATTCTTGCCAGATGCCTCCATCCCCTCTACCATGTATCATCATCCACCTCCAGTTCTACCTCCTTTAATACCATGCTAAAATGGGCCCATCCAAGATGGCCCCCCTCTCCATCCATGAACATGAACAGTCACCAACTCTGCCGCGTTGGAAACCTGCCTTCCCCCCTTCCCCTTCCCACCCCCACCCCCATCTCCCCTACGTTCACCAGCATTACCTGCCAGTGTGACAGCTCCCACTCGAAGGCCCCCTGTACATACCCCTCTGCCCCTCCCCCTGCCAATCCCACCTTAGCCTGTAATGGCCCCCCTACCCACCTGAATGCCCCTTAGCCGATAACCCCATCCAGCGGGCCCCACCATACACCCCCCTTACCCGTAAAGAAAAAGACACACCTAAAATTGCAAATCGCCCCCTGCAGAAAGAAAAACACTACAAATAGCGGGGGGGGGGGGGGGGGGCGGGATTACTTTCTGACAAACTTATAACTCCCCAAAGTAAAAAAAAAACATCCTCCGGCAACACACAATAACCATAACATCCAACCTTTTCAGATTTAGCTCCTCCATCTCACACCAACTCACAGTTCTCCCCCAGTTTATGATCCCTTATAAAGTTATTGGCCCCGTCTGGTGTTTTAAAATAATACTCCCGGCCTTCAAATGTGGCCCACGGTTTTGCCGGGTACAGCACCCCAAACCGGATCTTCCCTTGGTGCAACACCGTGGCCCTGTTGATCGAGCACGCCTCTTCGCCAGCTCCTTACCAATGTCCTGGTATATTCAGTCACAAATCCCCTCCCATTCATAGTCTCATTTCTCCCTGGCCCACCGCAGGATCTTCCCCTTTTCCACAAACTTGTGCAACCGCTCAATCATCACCTGCGGCGGCTCCCCGCTCTCGACTTCTTTCTTAGAGACCTGTGGGCCCTATCCACCTCGAGGGCCTTGTCCAGCACCCTCTCCTCCACCAACATGGCTAGCAGCCTCGACATATATTTTGTGGTGCTTGTTCCCGCCACACACGCTCACAGGTTCTGCCGCCTGGACCTGTTCTCCTTCTCCTCAACCTTCACTCTCAGCGACTTGCATAGTCTCCCAGGATCCCCATCTCCGCCTCTGGGGACACAATCTGATCACTCTGGTCAGACACCACCTTCTCCACCTTACGTATTGTCGCCTCTTGTGCCTCAAGGCACTTCTCCACACGGCCCATTGAACCTTGCAGAGGTGCATCCTCAATGGCCTTTGACCAGTCTCCATGCATCTCCTTCCTTTGCTGGCGAAATTCGTCTTTGATAAATGTCATCGACTGCTCCACCTGGGGCTTTCCCATTGGCGATCACCCTTCCCCTTCCACCATTCTCACAATTGTTGCTACACCACAGGCCCCCTCCAATTCCTTAGCCAAGTCTTTAACTGTTTTTTGCAGGGTCTGGTCACCAGTAGACATGCCAATCTTGGGTAGAACCTTTCCCTCTACGCCTGTACCACTTTCCTGCTGGAGCTACCCCTCTAACGGGTATAAAATGCCCGAACCAACATCTTCGAGCCGGAACTTCACTCACTCCATGGCGGCCACCGGAAGTCCTCCCTTGGACAATGCTGACAGCGATACTTCGGAACAGAGGCCAGAACCAGATATAAGTCACATTTTGTTTCTCAGGACTTCCCAATGCCTACAGAAATGGACACTGGAGTTACTTCCCAGGAAGTACCACATACTGAAGGAAAAGGTCTCAACTAGCCAAATTCCATTGAATACAACGTAAATGGAATAGATGTCCACCTGCGAGACTGTCTTATTGAATTGTATATATGTGTATAGAGATAAAGTATAAGTGGGTCCATTGTAAAAATGTTACACAGTTGTCATTGTAAAGATGTACCGGGGAGGGCAGTTATGTGTCAGAGAATACATCCCAGCTGATGAATTGTCATGTGATCTGTTGTGACATCATGGGTGAGTGTTTGCATGGGCTTCAGTTCTCCACCTTAGATTGTATGAGCAACATCCCGAATAAAATCGTGTTTGTAAGAATGCAGAATGTGGGCACCTCCATACCTTTTCTCTTTATGGCAAACTCAATGATATAAGAAATAGGTTAATCCAAAAGTCTCAACTGTTACTCAGTTTATCAGCGATAATCATGTCCTTGTCCAACACAAACTTATGCAGTTTCCAAGTTGTTGTGTTGGGTGCTCTGCTACATAGACAAACTAACACGGTTGCGGATGGTACAACTCAGTTTTATTACTAACAACATTAACATCTGTAAACTGGTTACTGTGGTTCGTTCATTACCCTCTAACCTGTGGACCTAGCCCTAACATGATCTTGGAGAAGCACTCAGCACATGGTGAATGGCTGAGTGGCTTGCTGTGAGCTCTGTGCCCTGAGCTGTCTCCTGCTGGAATCCGCAGGAAGTGTCGTGTTCCCCGTTTTATAGTGTGTATGCTCTTGCCTGTGATTGGCTATGATGTTGTGTGTGTATTGATTGGTCCGTTGATCTATCCATCAGTGTCTATGTGTGTTTGCACCATGATGTTTATCTGAATATCATGACACAAGTGTAGTCTCTGGATTGAGAGCATGAATCGTAAAGACCGTATTGGCCGTCTGGCTAGCTCAGCACATGTTAGATTATTGTTTTTTGTGGAGGTCAGTTCCACAATGTGCAACGTAGGTACAACAATCACTTGCATTTACATAGTGCCGTAATGTAGTAAAATATCCAAAGCAGTCATGCAGAAGTGTAATCAAATCTACCAACCAAGCTTCAGGTGGGCCATTGTGCATATTGACTGGGTGGCCACATGATGACACGGCTACCAAAGAGGTAACATTTTGAGAGCGCGGGAGTTATCCCCGGGAGCGCAGGCAGAGTCTGAAGTAGCTGCGAAGCTGGTGAATAAATTACACTTTGTTAAAAGTCATTGTTTTCTGTGATTCGGGAACCCAACACATTTATAGAGCAATTATCAACTGTGCTCTGAAACGATGCAGGAAAGTTCCCAGCTCAATTTGACACATCAGTACATTTTGAAGGCAGTTTCTAAGTATTATGAACAGCTGTGTACTATGATTCCATGATATCCACTTGACTTGATGAAAACTATGAAGGGCAAAGCTGTCACCAGCCTATTTTAACGGGATGATTTCAGGTCAGATAAAAGCTCAGTTGTCTGACTTACCATTCGCATATTGAAATGGTTTTAGTCTGGAAGCTGACTGTGCAATTATGGATAGTGTTTAACGCCGATGGGGCACTGTCAAGCATTTCTAAACAGTTGACGTTCAAGAGAGCTTTGGTGAAAAGAGATAGAAACATACATAGAAGGGTGGCAAAGTGGTTAGCACTGCTGTCTCACAGCGCTGAGGACCCGGATTCGATCTCGGCCCCAGGTCACTGTCCGTGTGGAGTTTGCACATTCTCCCCATGTCTGCGTGGGTATAACCCCTCACAACTCAAAATTGTGTAGGGTAAGTGGATTGGCCATGCCAAATTGCCCCTTAATTGGAAACTTTTTAAAAAGAAACATACATAGAAGCAGGAGGAGGTCATTCAGCCCTTCAAGCCTGCTCCCCCATTCATTATGATCATGGCTGATCATCGTCTTCCCCCATATCCCTTGATCCTGATAGAAACATATACATGCACTACTCAAGCCAAGTTGCCAATGTTTGTGAACTCAGAGAACAAACTCGGACGCTTAATCAAGAAACAGAAGTGTGGTGCAATATTTTGAGTGTGATTGAAGTGGAATGTTGAAGAATTTTGGAAGTGTTTTTTGATCATCGTGATTGCTGTCTGACAGTCAAATGCAGATTGGATGCAAATAAGGTACATGCTTTCTTTAATGTCAGCTTATGACTGGATGAGTGCAACATTTTAACCCTTTAAAGGACTCATCCGTTGCAACATAAAGGTCTTAATTACTCTACCATGCCTTGTAACAGAACTATTTTTCTGGATGCCACACAGGTTTTCGAATTACATTTAAATATTTACTTTCTGTTTGTTCTACCCATTTTATTCATTGGGCATGAGCAGAGCCACACCAAGGGTACAGAAAGCTTTTTTTTGCTTTTCTTCATGGTGTTTCAATCACTTTTGTTTTCAATTTATCTGCTTCCATCACTCCTTGATTTCTTGCTCTTTTCTGTGTGACTTCTTCGCTTTTTTTCCCTTTGCATCCTTGATGACTGGCTGTTTCCTCCTGTAAAATTCTTTGTTTTCATTTCTGTCTCCTCAAGCCTTGAACCCTGAGGTAACAAGTCATATAGATAAAGCAATAAAAGATAGACTTCCCATGAGCACAGAAAAGCCCTCAGAAATAAGTGTTCCTTCCCTTATCTGTTCTGTCATCGAGTTGCTGCATAGATAGATGGGACGCCCCAGATTTAACTTTGTACCAAGCACTCCACTGCAACTAGGGTCAGGCTATGGAGTACCACAAGTAGCTATACTATAATCCAGGTCACTGGAAATGATTGAAACTCTTCAGCAATTCATCAAAAATAATAGAAAGATATTGTATGACAGGGCAATAATCTGAGGGAAAGTTAGCTAATACTACTGGGGACATTTTAACATAACACATGATTTATGTGCCATTGTATTTGCAATTCAATTATGTAACCCTTTCATTCCTGGATGTTTTGGAGCTAATTTCTTACTTACCCCAACTTTTTCTATTTCCTTTTTCTTGCATGTTGCATTGGACATTTTATATATTACTATTTGTTACTTTATTCATTCATTTTTTTAACTGTGAAAAGACTTTAATTTCCTCTTTTACTGCTCATTTGCTGGATTGTGAGCTGACAATTCATCTGATTACAGACATTTTACAACCCTATGGAATGGCACCTTTATGCTACAGAAGGTGTTCCAGCAGAGTGACCCCCCCTTGTGTCTTTGCGTTTGACACTGCTTCAGGGTGGAGATCTACCAGTCCCATTGCTGAAAAGGAAGAATCTAGCAGAGCGCTTTCACTATAACCAGAGACTCATGACATCTTGAGAGGGCCATGAAAATATAGATGAAGGTTGGGTCATGGAGATTGAAAAGTGTCATTAATAACAGCAGTGGTCAATGTTTGATGTCAATAATATACTTCCAATGCAAAAGTGCCATAAAAACTGTCAGAATTGCTAATGTTGGTGGCCACCATTGTTCTACCACGGAACAGTGTAATAAGTCTGCTTTCATTATGCTGGACTGCTTCAAAGCACTTTGCACATGAATTACCTTGGCAGTGCAGTAACCTGTTGCAGTCATCATTATTTTGCTATTCATTCCTCAGTTCGTGCTATTACATGTCTATGACATTTCTCGGTTCAGTTTGGTAATGCACTTTCATTAGAGTCACAAGACGCAGGACTCAAGCAGCACATCAGTGAGTTATTTAATATAGATGGGGGCAGCACGGTGGCCCAGTGGTTAGCATTGCTGCCTCACGAGATCCCGGCCCTGGGTCACTGTCTGTGTGGAGTTTGCACATTCTCCCCGTGTTTGTATGAGTTTTGCCCCCACAACCCAAAAGATGTGCAGCGTAGGTGGATTGGCCACGCTAAATTGCCCCTTAATTGGAAAAAATTAATTGGGTACTCTAAATTTTTTTTTTTAAAATATAGATGGGGAAGGGGGGTAACTGAGTATAGGAAATGATTAGAATTTTAGTCAAATTCGCCAGATAGGTACAGAAAATGGTAGAATGACAGAAGGAGAAATCTGAGAGAAAGTGAGATAATGCTGTGAGTCGCTTACATTGGATGCTTAATGGGTTTGTTCAACTCTCCTACCTACTGATGGAAGTGGTCACGCAAAAGTCTTGCCTATATCATTTTCTGGAAATAATAAACGTTAATTGTTCTTTTTATTAACGGGCAATTTAGCGTGGCCAATCCACCTACCCTGCACATCTTTGGGTTGTGGGGTTGAGACCCACGCAGACATGGGGAGAATGTGCAAATTCTACACAGACGGTGACCCGGGATTAATCCCGGGTCCTCGGCGCTGTGAGGCAGCAGTGCTAACCACAGCTGCTCGGTCAAAACCCTGAAACTCCCATCCAAACAGTGCTGTGGGGGCTACACCAGGTGGATTGCAGGAGTTCAAGGAGGCGTTTCACCACCACTTCCAACATCTGCATGTGCATGGGTGAAAGGCAAGGAGTTACACTAGGTGAATCGGTGCTTCAGAGCGCAAGCACAAAGATGGGCCAAATGGCCTCCTTCAGTGCTGTAACTATTCTACTGGTGGAATTTTTCAATTTTTTTCTCAGTAGTGTCTGTGGGGGGGAAAAACTTGCTGCCTTGATGAGTTTTCCCATTGTATTTTAAGCAGTCAGAAAAAAAAGTTATGGGGTGGGTTCCCACAATGTCATGCTTACCAACGTCATGTTTCCACCAGCATCCTCGGCTCGTGAGAGTGTCCTGGAAAAAAATAACAATCCCCCCCTCCCCACCCTGCAGGCCGCAGATCCTCTCCCACGGCAGTGAACCCCATCCACAGAACGCATCGTTGATAGGAGGCCACACCCCGCCCCAGACACCGGACCTCCAACAGACCTCCTCAATGGAAGCTCCCACCTGACACTGTCCCCAAACCTCCCCCCCCCCTCTCCACGCAGGCCTTTCCAACCCTGGCGGCAACGTTCATCAGGTCCCTATTTGTCAGGACCTGTTGTAAACCCCGCCAGTGGGGAAATCCTCACATGGGAGGATGACACAGCGACGTCCACTAATGACATCATGGCAAGAACCTCATTACATCATTGGTGGGCGGGGGGGAGATGATCTCGATTGGAAATCCCACCAGTGTAAAAGCCAGATGGGATCTTCATTGCATTCTCTGCCCCCTTTGGCTTTCCCACTTCCCGAAAAGTGGTGTAAAATTCCATCCTATGATTCTCACCGGCAATTTTATGTTTTCTCTTTTTTTAAATAAATTTAGAGTCCCCAATTCATTTTTTCCAATTAAGGGGCAATTTAGCGTGACCAATCCACCTACCCTGCACATCTTTGTGTTGTGGGGGCGAAACCCATGCAAACACAGGGAGAATGTGCAAATTCCACCCAGACAGTGCCCCAGAGCCGGGATCGAATCTGGGACCTCAGCGCCAAGAGGCAGCAATGCCAACCTTCTCACGGGCAATTAAGGATGGGCAACAAATACTGTCCTTGCCTGTGATGTTTGCATCCCAGGAATTAATTGTAAAAAACTCGGAGCAGTCTCCACCTGCCGTCTGCAAAATGGAAAACTGGGCACTGAAGTTTGCTCCAGAATAGGGTTGTGCACTTACATTTCTATGGCCTTCTCCGGTGTCTACAGCTGTGTTTGAAGAGATTATTGAAATGTAAATTTCATGCTAATAGTTTTAGACGCTTCTCAACAAATTTGCTCTAATAGCACCAGGTACAATTCAGGAGGAAACCTCTTTCAGAACGATTTGTTGTGATTAGGTCCAGGGCTGCCATTTAGGTGCTCCCAATGCTAATGGATAGGCTGGTTTGCCAAAAACAAATTGTGCATTTTGGCTCTTTGAACACAAATTTTGTTCTGATTCCATTGTTGTTGCAGGACGCTGTTAGCCGTTCGTATGAAGGTAATGAAGACCATGCTCAGAACATTGCCATCTGGAGTTGCCCACCCTCCAGGATTGTGCTGGCGTCTCCAGGAATTGAAAATTAATTTCCAGGATGTTGCCGCAAACAGCTAAGGAGAAAAGTCATTGGGGAATTTATACAAGTGTGTTCTTTGCATTTTCTTTGAATACTTTTATTTAGTCATTGTAAAAATTCTTGGAATTAGAAAATAAGGGGTGGGTCTCCCAGTTGACCTGCGCTGAAATTGCCAATTGCGATTGGGCGGAGAATAGGTTCCGACGCTAAAATCGCCGCAGCACCGTTTTGATGCCAAGTCGTTATTCTCCATCACCTCAACAGCTGAATCAATGTGGTCCGGAACTTTTGTGAGGGCCACGAAGAATCCAGCATGAGTTTTAAGGAGACAAAGTAATAACATTTATTTACAATAACATATATATATATACAATAGCAGCAGCAACTTCCCTTGTTGCACACTCCTTCCTGCTGGTTCCAAACTGGCCAGCTTTATTTATACATGGAGTTTACTAATGGTTTCTCCGCCCCCCTCATTGGGGAAGCTCATACTACAACAGGATTGTGGGATTGTCATTAGTCCACAGCCAATGGTAAGCAGGCAGGTTATAACAGGAACGCACTTACAGTAGACACCGTTTGCACCGCCATACTTTGTCGACAGTCGTGCCACTGGCTGGCAGGCTACTGCCAGTGCTGGGGGGAGTAGTGGGGACTGGCCGGGAGGTGGACTGTGGGGTTGGGGTGGATGGGTACACGGTCGAGCATAACCGGCGCCATGTTTATGGGCGTGATCGGTGCATGTGTGCGGTGTAAGTGTACGCGTGGCTGCAGCTTGTCAGCCTTGCGCGTGTCCAGCACGGACCCGGTGATTCTCCCACTGTTTTTCATGTGTTCCGCGGGTGTTTCACATGGCGCGGGTGCTAGCCCCTCACCGGTAGCAGAATTGGTGCGGGTGTGGCGCCGATTCGTCTGTCGTGAAACTCTATGGATCCTCCGTTGGCATCAGCACTTAGACACAGCAACGGAGAATCCATTCCCTAGTCTCAGAAACGGAGAATCCCACCCAAGGGGTGTCATTCTCCGACCCCCCGCCGGGTCGGAGAATGGTCGTTGGCCGCCGTGAATCCCGCCCCCGCCGAAGTCTCCGGTACCGATGATTGGGCGGGGGCGGGAATCGGGCCGCGCCGGTTGGCGGGACCCCCCGCTCAATTCTCCGGCCCGGATGGGCCGAAGTCCCGCCCAGAAATTGCCTGTCCCGCCGGCGTAACTCAAAGCTGGTATTTACCGGCGGAACCAGGCGGCGTGGGCGGGCTCCGGGGTCCTGGGAGGGGTGCGGGGCCATCTGACCCCGGGGGGTGCCCCCACGGTGGCCTGGCCCGCGATCGGGGCCCACCGATCCGCGGGCGGGCCTGTGCCGTGGGGGCACTCTTTCCCTTCCGCCTCCGCCACGGCCTCCACCATGGCGGAGGCGGAAGAGACTCAACCCACTGCGCATGCGCGGGAAACTGTCGTCGGCCGCTGACGCTCCCGCACATGCGCCGCATTTCCTCGCCAGCTGGCGGGGCACCAAACGGCATTTCCGCCAGCTGGCGGGGCAACAAACGCCATTTCCGGCAGCTGGCAGGGCGGAAATCCCTCCGGCGCCGGCCTAGCCCCTCAATGTTGGGGCTCGGCCCCCAAAGATGCGGAGCATTCCGCACCTTTGGGCCGGCGCGATGCCCGTCTGACTGCCGCCATTTTTGGCGCCAGTCGGCGGACATCGCGCCGTTGGGGGAGAATTTCGCCCGAGATGTTTAATAGACAGTTATCAATCATCCAATTAGCGGTGAAAGGAAGCAAACCACGAGGATGGATGTTTTAGTCAATCAACAGTGGAAATGTGGAGGGGGGGTGATGAGAGGCAGGCAGTGATGTGCCAAAACCCCCAACAGTACACCCAACCAGAATTGGCAACCCTCCTGCCAACCCCTTCCTAAACAGCAACATGCTTACTGAAAGTCAACCAAACTGGTCAATTTAGTAAGACTCCTGCTAATAATGGAGGCTCATGATCATCGCAGAGAAATGGGGCTGGATTCTCCGCCACCCGCCACTGGTAGCGGAGTTCCTGATGCAGTGGAGAATCTGGGGCGGGATTCTCCGACCCCCCCGCCGGGTCGGAGAATCGCCGGGGCTGGCGTGAATCCCGCCCCCGCCGGTTGCCGAATTCTCCGGCACCAGATATTCTGCGGGGACGGGAATAGCACAGCACCGGTTGGCGGGCCCCCCCTGGCGATTCTCTGGCCCGCAATGGGCCGAAGTCCCGCCACTGTCAACCCACGCCAGCCGGCGTGGATTGAACCACCTATCGAACGGGGGGCAAGGCGGCGCGGGCGGGCTCCGGGGTCTTGGGGGGGCGCAGGGCAATCTGGCCCCGGGGGTGCCCCCACGGTGGCCTGGCCCGCGATCGGGGCCCACCGATCCGCGGGGGGGGCCTGTGCCGTGGGGGTACTCTTTTCCTTCTGCCTTCGCCATGGTCTCCACCATGGCGGAGGCGGAAGAGACCCCCTCCACGGCGCATGCGTGGGGATGCCGTGAGCAGCCGCTGACGCTCCCGCGCATGCGCCGCCCGGCAAAGTCAGTTTCGCGCCAGCTGGCGGGGCACCAAAGGCCTTTCCCGCCAGCTGGCGGGGCGGAAATCAGTCCGGCGCGGGCCTAGCCCCTCAAGGTGAGGGCTCGGCCCCTCAAGATGCTAAGACTTCCGCAGCTTTGGGGCGGCGCGATGCCGGACTGATTCACGCTGTTTTTGGCGCCCGTCGGCGGACATCGCGCCGATATTGGAGAATCCCGCCCCTCGTGTCAGGGGGAAAAATGTGATTACGACCTGGCGCAGATTCGTTTCCAAGGCTCCAGTCTCCACCCACCCCACCCACCAAGCTGGCAGCGGCATTGAGGTTTGTGCCCCGCACCATTGGGAAGATGCAAATGAATCAAAATGACCCATTTGCATCATATTAACAGGCTCCACACTACCATGATTCTCTGGCTCTCTGGGCTGGTGCAAGTGTTTGTCAGCGTGGGCCAGATGCTCTGGACCTCGCGGTGGGCCAAGGGGGTAAGTATTTAAGGTAGATGCCCTCTAAGTCCATTGGAGAGCCCCTACAATGAAAATCCTGCCCATCTCACCGCCCAGCCCCCCTGCCAGAAGACCGCCTCACCAGAACTTCCACACCAGGCACCCCATCAAAGACACCCACCAGAGACTCCCACCAGACTCCCCCACCAGACCCCTCCATCAGAGACTCCACCAAACCATGCACCAGAGCCCCCCATCAGAACATCCACCAGAGACCACCACCAGAGAACTCCATCAGAGACCCCCTTCAGAACACCCGCCAGAGTCCACCACCAGAGAACTCCATCAGAGACCCCCATGATAATCACAACACCCACCAGGGACCAACACCAGAGCCCCCCATCAGAACATCCACCAAAGACCACCACCAGAGAACTCCATCAGAGACCCCCATGAGAACACCCGCCAGAACCCACCACCAGAGAACTCCATCAGAGACCCCCATCACAACACCCACCAGGGACCACCACCAGAGACCCACCAAACCGGGGAGCCCACCATGGCAGAGAACCCCCCACATTAGGGAACCAACCCCCAACACCCCCCCATCCTATGGTTGGGAGTATTTTTTTCAATAAATATTTTTATTCTCCTTTTTCATATTTTCATCATATTTACAACAACAAATAATTAACAATAACAACAAATACAATGGCAATCCCCCAGCCAACAATCCCCTCATCCCACCCACCCTCCAAACAGCTCCTAACATTTTGAATACAAAGGACCAATGAAAAAGAATCATCATTAATTTATACATTCCAACATCCCCAAAACCGCCCCCCCCTTGTTCGATGTCATCCAATTCGTGAAAATGCATGATGAACGAAGCCCATGAATTGTAGAACCTTCCATCCTCCCCCTTAACTCGAACTTCATTTTCTTGAGTGTAAGAACGCCAGCAGATCACCCCACCACGCTGAGGCACAGGGAGGAGAAGCCGACCTCCACCCCAACAGGACTCGCCTTCAGGCGATCAGCGAGGCAACAGCTAAGACAGCTGCTTCCGCACCCGTTTCCAACCCCGGCCGATCTGAAACCCCGAATATGGCTTCTAGTGGACCTGGTTCGAGTCTAACATGTACCACCCTTGAGATTACCCTAAAGACCTCCCTCCAATACCCCTCCAGTTTTGGACAGGACTAAAACACATGAATGCGATTTGCATAGCGTTCACAAAAATCCTCCATCCCCTCAAAAAGTCGGCTCATCCTTGACCTTGTGAGGTGCACCACCTTCAACTGTATCAACCCCAACCTCACGCACAAAGTTGAGGCATTCACCCTTCGAAGCACCTCACATCACACTCCCTCCTCCATGCCCTCCCCCACCTCTTCCTCCCACTTAGTGTTCAATTCTGGTCGCCACACTACCAGAAGGATGTGGAGGCTTTAGAGAGGGTGCAGAAGAGATTTACCAGAATGTTGCCTGGTATGGAGGGCATTAGCTATGAGGAGCGGTTGAATAAACTCGGTTTGTTCTCACTGGAACGAAGGAGGTTGAGGGGAGACCTGATAGAGGTCTACAAAATTATGAGGGGCATAGACAGAGTGTATAGTCAGAGGCTTTTCCCCAGGGTAGAGGGGTCAATTACTAGGAGGCATAGGTTTAAGGTGAGAGGGGCAAGGTTTAGAGTAGATGTACGAGGCAAGTTTTTTACACAGAGGGTAGTGGGTGCCTGGAACTCGCTACCGGAGGAGGTGGTGGAAGCAGGGACGATAGTGACATTTAAGGGACATCTTGACAAATACATGACTAGGATGGGAATAGAGGGATACGGACCCAGGAAGTGTAGAAGATTGTAGTTTAGTCGGGCAGCATGGTCGGCACGGGCTTGGAGGGCCGAAGGGCCTGTTCCTGTGCTGTACATTTCTTTGTTCTTTGTTGTTCTTTGCTTTAATCCCATCCAATGATACCTGATCTTCTCCCAGAATAACCCCAGAAATCGCCGACACCACCCCTTTCTCCAATCCCTTGCCATCAATATCTCTTCCAACGGTGAGGGGGCCGGTGTAACCAGAAAGCTCTGTACCTCCTTCCTGGCAAAATTTCAGACCTGAATATATTTAAACATCTCCCCCTGCCCCAATCCATATTTCTCCCCAAGCTCATCCAAGTTCGCAAACCGGCCTGCCAGAAACAAACCCTTTCATACCCTAACTCCCTCCTCTGGTAGGGAGTTTGTTGGGGGTTTTGGCACATGACCACCTGGCTCCAATCAACACACCATCCCATTTCCATTGTTGATTGGCTGCAACATGTGGGGGAGTCTGTTGGGATTGTCTGAGGAGGGTCTTTTTTCGATGTTCTGGTGGGATCTCTGACGGGGTCTCTGGTGGGGGATCTGGTTGAAGGTCTTTGATGGGGATCTCTGGTTGGGGTCTCTGATGGGGGTGTGTGGAGGGCATTCTGGTGGGGTTCGATTGGTGGGTTGGGTCACCTACAAAGCATGTGTTGGGTGGGGTTTACCCAGAAATTCACATGGTGGGGGTAGCAGGGGAGGGGTAGGGGATGCCCTTACATTTCAGGGGGGGAGCAGGATTTGTGTTGTGGGGGGGAGGAAGCCATCTGCCGGACCTCATTATTGGGCCATTCGCTCAAAATGGCGGCCCGATAGTGGGCTTTGTGACTTGAGATTCCCGCCATGTATAAATTTGCATGGCAAGGGACACTGGGCACCACTCCCGGCATGAAACAGCTCTGGTGGGAGAACTTAGTCTCCCCCGCACTATCCCAGTACCCCATAACCCCATCTAACCTGCATATATTCGGTCACTAAGATACAATTTAGCATGGCCAATCCACCTAACCTGCATATCTTTGGACTGTGGGAGGAAACCAGAGCACCCGGAGGATGCCCAGGCAGCCACAAGAGGAAAAGGCAAACTCTACAGTCACCCAAGGTAGGAATTGGATCCTAGTCCTTGGAGCTGTGAGGCAGCAGTGCTAACCACTGTGCCACCGTGCCATTTCTCTTAGATCATCCCTCAGCTTTCTTTCCATCTGAGTGAAAAGAGGGGCAGGCTATCAATCCTTTCCTGATATATGTCCGCCCGAGCATGCATTTACTGCATGTAGAGCAAGTAACGCTGTGTCTTGTGAGATGGATGTTCCTGCAGCCTCAAGCCAAAAAAACTGTTGCTTCTCTGTCATTCTTGGGGAAACATAATGGGCGGGATTCTCCGCGCCTCCGTGCCAAAATGGCATTCGGCGCGGGGCGGAGAAAAGGGCATCAGACCCGCGATCGGGAGACTGGAGAATCGGCGCCAGTCGTGTGCAGTCGACGCGGCGCCGGTCGGGGGCTATTGAAAGAGGCCCTCTCAGTGATCCTCCGCCGGCAGCTGGCCGAGTTCCCGCCGGCGTGGTTCGCTCATGGTTCCACCCGGCAGGAGCTCGGAGTTGCGGCTGCAGATCCAGTCCGCTGCCTCCCTGGTTCCGACACTGGGGGGCCTGCAAGACGGCCAGGCTTGCGATTGGGGGCCACTGATCAGCGGGCCTGCACGATCCGGAGGGGTGGGGGGGTCTATATTGTTGGGGCCGTCTTGCTGTGTTGGTCCGCCACCACGCGGGGCCGCCACCGTGCGCATATGTGGACCCACAGCCGGAGGTGCAGGGACCCGTATCGGCAGCCGGAGCTGTGTTGACTACTCCGGGGCCCTGCAAGCCCCCTTCAAAATGAAGAATCACTCTGACCTTTCTCCAAGAAAGTCCAGATTGATTTGCGCCCATTTTCTCGAGGGGGTGGGTACATAGCCCATTATCAGAGAATTCCACCCAATGTGTGGAAAGATTTATCATAACTCACACATAAACAGTTGGTTTGTTACGCAGAACAAGACCAGCAGCGTGGGTCCAATTCCCATAACAGCCTCCCCGAACAGGTGCCGGAATGTGGCGACTAGGGGCTTTTCACAGTAACTTCATTGAAGCCTACTTGTGACAATAAGCGATTATTATTATTATTATTATTAATTATAACACCTTTCAATGGTTACTGCATGTAAAGAGGAAGTTGGGCAAATATTTGATAGAGATGGGAATAAAGAGTTACAATAGTAGATTTATATGACAAAAGATGTCAGGAGGCTTCAGTTGAGCATAAGTACCAGCAGGGACTTGTTGGGCCAAATGGCCTGATTTGTGCCCTATATTCTATGTGATTCTATGTTGCACAATGATGTGTTAATAACTCCTGAGTATGGTACAAGTTCTTCAAGGAAAGATCAAACAACAATAATGGGTTCTACCCTGGAATTGCAGGTTGACCAACTACATAAGCCTTTTCTGTGGACTCTCTGGACTGATATTTTACTATTTCCTCATTTCTCCAGGTGCGTTAGGAAGCTGGCATTGGGTGTGCTGCACTAGCTGCTTTCTTCTTTCTTTATTTGTGAACACTTTTCTTGCAATCAAAGAGAAATTACTCAAGTGTTAACTGTTCAATGATCTGTCAATATTATGTGATTGTCCAAAATACCAGCCAAAATAAAAAGAGGAACATACAGCCTACAAGTGCAACACCCTGGGGGTTACCATTGACCAGGTTGAACTTGGATCGCCATATAAATACTGTAGTTACCAGAGCAGGTCAGAGGCTCGGGAATTCTGCAGAGAGTAACTCACCTCGTGACCCGCCAAAGCCTGTCCACCATTTACAAGACTCTAGCCAGGGGTCTGATGGAATACTCTCCACTTGCCTCGATGAGTACAGCTCCAACAACACTGAAGAAACTCAACACCATCCAGGACAATGCAGCCCGCTTGATTGCCACCTCATCTGCCACCTTCAACATTCACCCCCCACCAGTGCCGCACAGTAGCTGTCGTGTGTACCACAGGCAAGAATCATTACAGGAACTCAACAAGGCTTCTTTAACAGCACCCTCCAAACCTGTAATCTGTAGCTCCTAGAAGAACAAGGGCAGCAGATGCATAGAAACACAACCAACTGAAAGTGCCCCTCCAAGCCACTCACCATCCTGACTTGGAAATATATCACTTCTCATTCACTGTTGCTGGGTTAAAATCATGGAACTCCCTTCCTGGGTGTTCCTCAGCAGTTCAAGAAGGCAGCGCACCATCTTCTCAAGGACAATTAGGGATGGGTCATAAATGCTGGCTGAGCCAGTCATGCCCACATCCCATGAACAAATAAAAAAGTCATATCTGGTTATAGCCATGGCCATTGAAATGTGTCCTTATAAATTGAGAAGGGTATATTGCATGATTATGGATTTCCATGTTCTTGTGTAAGGAAAGCCAAAGAACCAACTAATGTTGAGAACAGGTATCCCATGTGAAGATACATTGGTGGTGTTAACAATTTGGCATGCATATCGTAGCACTGAAAATCAGTATTTTCAGGCGTCATTAATCTTGACACTTCCCTATATTGCAGCATAGTAATTTGTGTGCTTTTTGAAATGTAGGCTGGAATTCTCCAGTCGTTGAGATTGTCCTTTCTCACTGGCAGCACACCCTTGCCCTCAGGTTTCCCAGCGGCATGTGGTGGCTTCAATGGGAGATCCCATTGACAAGCGGTGGGAAGAGAGAATGCCGCCACGAGTGAACGGTGTGCCGTCAAAAACACATGTGGCTGGCGACTGGAGAATCCAGCCCGTAGTCCATCAAGTGCTTTGGGATTTGCTGAAATCATGAAAGTTGGTATATAACTACATCTTGGGGCATTAAACTGTCTGTACAAAAACAAATTGCTGTGGATGCTGGAATCTGAAACTGTGTGTACATTCGTCACAAGGGATCATCTGGACTTGAAACACGAGCACTTTTCTCTCCTTATCGATGCTGCCAGACCTGCTGAGATTTTCCAACATTTTCTCTTCTGATATGCAGGGTAGGTGGATTGGCCACGTTAAATTGCCCCTTAATTGGAAAAAAGAATAGTGTACTCTAAATTTATATTTTAAAAAACTTCCCTCCTGAATGCAGACACGGCAATTACCTGCTCTGCCAGTTCTTTTCACTCAATGACCTCGCGACCAAAATATGAAATGTTCTTTGTCTCATCTCCCTGTGCATTGCCTTTGGCGCTCAATCTAAAAATGGGACATTTCTCTCTTCTCCCTGTACCCTTACGGTCATCACAAGAAAACAAAGATCAAACAAGCATTGAATTTTGCCACTACAAGAAATGTACAGATTGATTCAAGGCAGAGTGACTGTTCTCTCATGTTGCTTTCAAGGAAAGAACAGCCCTCACTCTTCCCCATCCCAACATGCTGCCAGCCAATGGCTCAGTCAGTGTTGGAAGTTCTGGGCTTCGATTTGTGTCACCATCTCTGCAGTAAAATGGTCCTTAAATTCCACAGTGACAATTCCAGTGATGTTAAAAGTGGATCAAGCAGCCGAGAAAGCAAACCTATTGGTTTTGGACTTAAGGAAAAGATGGAAAGAATCTGGATTTATTTAGCGTCTTTCATAGCCCCAGGTCATCCCAAAGGATTTCAGCGCCAGTGAAGAACTTTTTTGGAATGTAATCCCTGTTGTAAAGTAAGGAAAGCGGCCGAAAGCTACAGAAACAATTGCTCTATTCTATGGCAGTCCACGGTATGATAGAAATGTAGCTCCCATTGAAGTAACACAAAGGTTGCTCAAATCCATGAGCCATCTAGCCGTGCTTGCATTATTTCTGATTGTATCTTGCTATGTTACCTGGAACATAACAAAAGTGTTTTAAAATAATTTGAGTCACTTGGCACATATTTGATTTCCTATCCTCGAACATTTCATCATTCTCTCCTCAGAAAATATGTGTTTAAGCTCTACGTTTGTGCAGAATGTAATGAATAAGAAATGTGGAGGTTAGATGATGTCCATGAGCCATTTGAACTTTGTTCTTGCAGACAGTATAATTGTTATTGCTTCATTACTTAGTGCTAGGTTTCCATATATTTGTCTATTTATCAATGACATAACATTCAACATTGTTACATTTCCAGTAAATTGTCAGATTCTGTGTCGAACAGGCTTCTTTGGCAGTAATGGATCAGGATTCTATGCTATGAAATATTATTAATATTTCTGACATTGTTATTTATAGAAAGTGCCAATGTTTTTAATTGATCCATTTTCAGTATTATCTAGCATTGGAAAAATTACAAGTTTTCAATATTTCTTCATTTCCAAAAGGATGCCTCACTGTCAGACTGTTACATTTTGGAACACGTGCATTAATGTTAGTTTAAGAGTAACAAACATTTTGCAGTAGCATTTTTCTCAGAGGAATTTCATCTGATTACAAGTACTTTGCAATTTGGGACAGCGTGATTGATGCTAAGCTTTCATGAGGAGAATTTTAACAGCACCTCTTCAACACTCAATGCACAACCAATTATGCGTCTGAGCCAGTAACCTTGAATTTATGTTGCCATGGCTACAAACTGGTCATGCATTATGGATTATCATTGAAATTCTACACCCTACCTAACATAATAAGAGCTGGGACTTAATCAAATCAACCATTCTGTGTTGCACAAAGTAAAGAACTAGCTCTCATTGTTCAGTGTCTAGAGATGGAGCAGGCTGTCGGTTCAGCAGCTGCACTGCCGGCCCTGATAGATTGCCCCATATACATCCGTGAATGTATAGACAGATGGTTCTCAAAGCCTGGAATTTTCAGCTCAGGAAGCAGCTGTTCAGGGTAACCTCTGCCGGCTCACCTTGTTGTCATGGAACATTGAACATAGACTGAGAATGTGTACAGATAGATGCAAGAGCCGAGTGGATTTGCTCTGCGTGGCACCTTCCCTTCTTTTTTTTTCTCCCCTTCCTCCTCAGCGCCTGAAGGCCGGGGACGAGGACATTTTTTGCTAGGGGCAGGGGTAAGCCCTGGAAAAATGCTTCCCCGACATCCTTATTCCTGCCTCTACCCGGAGAATTGAGCTGCGGTTTCTGACAGAATAATTGAAGCGAATCACTGCCCTGCATTTAATATGATCATTTGGAGCCCTCCAGTTTTAAGATGCCCCTTTCTGCTGGTAGAGAATGCAGCTGGGTTTATTGAAAATAACTGGGATGCGTTTCCTGAATGATAGGCAATTATTGTAAAAGAAAATTATGGCAATTTCTTGCTGAATGTGCTCTTCTTCAGTCTGTGAGGGTCTTGGCTTTCACAATTATCATAAACTAGAGATTGCATGGTGGCGTTGAGCTTAATTGAATATCATCATGCTGAATTTTATTTGTAGGTGCTATATTTGTAAGTGATACATCAGTACCGTCAATTTTACCTTTTCAACTAAGTTAACTTTTGTGAGGGCCACGAAGAATCCAGCACGAGTTTTAAGGATACAAAGTAATAACATTTATTTACAATAACATATATATAACAGCAGCAACAACTTCCCTTGCTGCACACTCCTTCCTGCTGGTTCCTAAACTGGCCAGATTTATTTATACTTGGAGTTTACTAATGGTTTCTCCGCCCCCCCTCATTGGGGAAGCTCATACTCCCACAGGATTGTGGGATTGTCATTAGTCCCCAGCCAATGGTAAGCAGGCAGGTTATAACATCCTTCCCCCCCAAAGTCCAAGGAATCCACCGAAGACCCTGGCGAAGGAGGGCGTCGGACTCGTTTTGCCGCAGGCCGGATACCATTTGCACACGGCGCTGGATCAGGCGGCGTGTAACGAGACGGAGACCGGCGCTTCCGTGATGAACGGCGTAACGGTTGTACATCCACGGCCCGTGGACCCGAGGATTCCCCCTCTGATGCGTCCTGTGTCTCCATCTCGGAGTCAGAGCCTGCTGCCTCCGTCATGTCAGCGTCTCTATCTCCATTCGGTTCTGTAATGACCTGCGCAGGCTTTAAGTGAGGCACCAGTGGAAGATTGAGAGGACTACCTTCCCTTGTCTCTGGTCTCTGCGGCTGTAGAAATGAGCTCCGGGGGCAGGGAATCTTTGGAGGGGATATTCTTCTGGACCGAATGTGGTCTACATGTTTGCGCTGGAGACGACCATGGGCTTGCACCTGGTAAGATATAGGGCCCGTTTGGCGAAAGATTACGGCAGGAACTCACTGGGCACCACCAGCAAAATTCCGAACGAACACTGGGTCACCGGGCGCAAACTGCCGAATCGGCCGGTGCCGAGAAAATCCCTGTCTCTGCCGTTCTTATGTGCGGCGTACTTTTGCACCAATGTCCGGGAAAACCATACAATTCGGGTGCGAAGTCTCCGGCCCATTAGGAGTTCTGCGGGAGCTACCCCAGTCACCGCATGGGGGGTGGTCCTATATGTAAACAAAAAGCGAGCCAGTCTCGTGTCCATTGATCCGGAAGACTGCTTCTTTAGTCCTCTTTTGAATGCACTGCGCGCTCTGCCAACCCATTTGAAGCCGGGTGGCAAGGGGCAGTGCGGATATGGCGTATGCCGTTCATCTTCATGAACCTCGCAAACTCCTCACTCGTGAATGGAGTGCCGTTATCCGTGACCAGCAACTCGGGGAGGCCATGTGTGCTAACGGACAAACGCATCTTTTCAATTGTTGCGCAGGACGTTGTCCCCTGCATCTTATTCACCTCTAGCCATTTAGACTGGGCGTTGATTAATAGAAGGAACATGGATCCTTGAAAAGGGCCTGCGAAATCCGCATGCAAGCGTGCCCAAGGCCGCCCTGGCCATTCCCAGTGATGTAGGGGAGCGGCTGGCGGAAGCTTCTGATGCTCCTGGCAAATGGAGCAGTTTTGGGCCACCTTCTCAATGTCGGTGTCGAGGCCTGGCCACCAGACATAACTCCGGGCCAACGTTTTCATTTTGGTCACACCTGGATGCCCATTGTGCAAGTCTCTTAGTGTCAGCTCCTGGCCTTTTTCCGGGACAATCACACGCGTCCCCCACAAGAAGATGCCGTCTTCCACGCTGAATTCTGACAGCTTGGAGGAAAATGCCCGCAACTCGCCTGGGAGCTGTCTATGCTGCCCTCCATACAGGACTATGTGCCAAACCTTTGACAGGACTGGCTCCGTCTGGGTCCACTCACGGATCTGTGATGCCGTGACATGCAAGGTGTCCATAAAATTTAGGGTTGCGACCACCTCACCGGTCGTGGGGGTCGACATGGAGCCGGTCGATAAAGGCAATCGGCTCAGTGCGTCAGCATTTGCTATCTGCGTACCTGGTTTGTGCTCCAGAGAATACTCGTATGCAGCAAGCAACAAAGCCCAGCGCTGGACCCGTGCGGAAGCAATGGGCAGTTTTGGCTTATCCTCTCTGAAAAGTCCCAGCAGAGGCTCATGATCAGTCACAATAGTGAAATGGCGGCCATACACGTACTGGTGGAAGCGTTTCACGGCAAAAACTACTGCCAGGCCCTCCTTCTCGATCTGCGCGTACTTTTTCTCCGCTGCAGTCAATGTGCGGGAGGCGAAAGCTCTCGGCCGCTCGGCCCCGTTCTCCATCTTGTGGGACAGGACGGCCCCAATACCATACGGGGATGCATCACATGTGACGAGCAAAGGCTTTCCAGGATCATAGTGGGTTAGTAACCCAGACAACGACAATTGTTGCTTTACCCGCCGGAAAACGGTTTCTTGCGGCTGATCCCAAACCCAGGTGTGACTTTTCTTTAGTAGAAGGTGTAACGGGGCCAGCGTAGTTGCCAGATTGGGGAAGATCTTCCCGTAATAGTTTACGAGACCGAGAAAAGAACGAAGATGTGAAGTGTCAGTCGGGGCGGGGGCCTGTTGAATCGCACGTACCTTCTCTGCGACGAGGTGCAAACCTTCGCAGTCCACCCGATAATCTAAGTAGACTACTGCCTTTGCCTGAAATACGCACTTTGTGCGACGTAAACGGACTCCTGTCTCCGAAAAGCGTCTAAGGACAGCCTCCAGATTTTCCAAATGATCCTGCTCAGACGTCCCTGTAATCAAAACGTCATCTAAGTAGACAGCAACACGTGGTAAACCTCTCAAAATGCCCTCCATAACACGTTGAAAAATAGTGCAGGCAGAGGATACTCCAAAGGGCAACCGTGTATATTCATACAGGCCCCGGTGTGTATTAATCGTTACATATGGTCGGGAGGCAAGGTCCAGCTCCAACTGTAGGTAGGCGTGACTCATATCTAATTTTGTTAAGGAGAGTCCGCCTGCAAGCTTCGCGTAGAAATCCTCTATGCGAGGCATTGGATATCGGTCAAGTCGGGAAGCCGTATTCACTGTAAGTTTATAGTCGCCACACAAGCGAACTGTGGCATCTGGCTTCATTACAAGTACAATTGGTGCTGCCCAGTCAGCAAAACGGACGGGCCTGATAATACCCAAACTCTCCAAATGAGTGAGCTCCCTTTCTACCTTCTCGAGCAAGGTATAAGGCACCGGGCGCGCCCGGAAATAGCGCGGCGTGGCTCCTGGTTCGACTTGGATATGGGCTACGGCCCCTTTTCTTTTCCCCAAACCAGGCTGGAATACATCTGGGCATCATCCTAGCACCTCAGTCAACCCTTCAGAAACTGTTTGGAGGATGTGCTGCCATTGCAACCGCAAATGGCGCAAACAGTCCCGACCCAACAGGCTGGGCCACTGGCCGCGCACCACGATAAGTGGGAAACGCCCCTCCTGGTGTCCATAAACTACTGGGGTCATTGTAGTTCCTGCAATGTCCAGTGGTTCCGCCATGTAGGTGGCCAACCTGGCCTGTGAGTCGGTTAATGTAAGGGTCTGTATACCCTGCTTGATGCGGTCGAATGTTCTCTGGGCGATCAAGGAGACCACTGCACTAGTGTCCAACTCCATCTCAAGCGGGTGACCATTGACCCGTACTGTCACCTTAATGGGGTCCACACGGGGAGCTGCCACACAATGCAGCTGCAGGCAGTCGTTCCACGTCCTCAGGAGTAGTCGCCGCAGGTTCATCCACATGGAAGGTGCGGCCCCTGGGCTGGTCCCAGTTACGGCCTCTGGGCTGGTCCCAGTTTCGGTCGGAACGACGGCGCCTCTGGCGCCCCCAGGACCGGGGAGGAATGTCCGACGGCCATTGGCGTCAGTCTGGACGTCGCCTCGTCCAAGGTACCGCAGGAGTGCGGGGGGACGTTTTCGGACAGAAGGGGTTGCGCCCCAAGGCATGCACTTCCATTCCCTGTAGCTCCTGCACTCCTCGCTCTGCGCTCTCTCGGGACAATACTATTTGAATGGCCTGTTGAAAAGTCAATGTTGGCTCAGCTAACAACTTTCTCTGGGTGGCCGCATTGTTAATACCACAAACCAAATGGTCGCGTAACATTTCTGACAAGGTCTCACCATAGTCACAGTACTCCGCAATCCTGCATAGCCTGGATAGAAAATCGGTAAGGGATTCTCCAGGGGTCCTCTCAGCGGTATTAAACCGGTAACGCTGGACTATCGTGGACGGGGTTGGGTTAAAATGTTGCCCCACTATATTCACAAGTTCATCAAACGTTTTGGTGTTCGGCGCAGCTGGGTATGTAAGGCTCCTAATCACCCCAAACGTATGCGGGCCGCAGGCAGTGAGCAATATCACCACCTGGCGCTCGTATTCGGTGATATTGTTTGCCCGGAAATAGTAACGCATCCGTTGTGCGTACTGGTTCCAGCTTTCCAGCGCAGCATCAAAAACATCCAAACGTCCGTACAGAGGCATGGTATAATAGAAAACAACTTCCAACCTGTATCCAACAAAAATCCAGGGAGGTGGCTTCAGCAGTGTAGACAGCTATTCACTTTAACCCTCGTTGCCAGTTTTGTGAGGGCCACGAAGAATCCAGCACGAGTTTTAAGGATACAAAGTAATAACATTCATTTACAATAACATATATACATAACAGTAGCAGTAACTTCCCTTGCTACATACTCCTTCCTGCTGGTTCCTCAACTGGCCAGCTTTATTTATACTAGGAGTTTACTAGTGGTTTCTCCGCCCCCCTCATTGGGGAAGCTCATACTCCCACAGGATTGTGGGATTGTCATTAGTCCCCAGCCAATGGTAAGCAGGCAGGTTATAACATTAACTAACGATAGACTTGCATTTATATAGCACCTTTCACCAACTCAGGGGGCAGGATTCTGTGATCCTGAGGCTAAGTGTTGACGCCGTCGGAAACGCCATCGCGTTTCTCGACGGCGTCAACACGGCCACAGGATCAACAATCCTGGCCCCTGCAGGGGGTCAGCACGGCACTGGAGCAGTTCACGGCGCTCCAGCTGCTGATCCCGGCGTCAACTGGGCGCCGCGGGATCCACACATGCACAGTGGCACCAGCGCCAATGCACGCATGTGCAGTGGCTTCCTTGAACGCGCCGGCCCCGACGCAACATGGCGCAGGACTGCAGGGGCCGGCGCGGAAGAAAGGAGGCCCCAGCCAGAGAGGCCGGCCCGCCGATCGGTGGGCGCCGATCATAGGCCAGGCCACATCAGCAGCACCCCCGCCCCGGGGTTGGACGCCGCCTTCCCCCCGCCCCCCCCAGGACACCCACCGACCCTCCCACGCTGAGTTCCCGCCGGCTGAGAGCAGGTATGGACAGCGCCGGCGGGACTCGGCTTTTTTACGACGGGCCATCCCGGGCCGAGAATCGGTGGGCCGGCCGTGTAGAGTGGCCCCCGACCGGCACCGTGCCAACCACGCCAGATCCAATGGCGCCAATTCTCTTCTCCGCGGAGAATTGCATGCCGGCGCCGGGGCGGCGTGGCACGATTCGCGCCGGTCGCGGGGATTCTCCGGCCCGGCCCCAGGCTGAGAGAATCCCGCCCAGGATGTCCCAAAGCACTTTCACAGCCAATGAAATGCTTGACTGCTGTAATGTAGGAAATGCATCTGCCAATTTGTGCACAGCATGTTCTCACAAACAGCAATGAAATGAGAACCAGATAGTCTAGAGGGCAGGATCTTCCATGCCCAGCCCCCGGCATATTTTGCAGTGGCAGAGGTCGTCAGCGTGATCTTGTCCCGCCATTGTCAATAGAGTTTCCCCTTGTACAAATGCCCCCTACCGTCATCTGGAAACCCAGAGCCGGGGTTTCACCATCAACTGGACCGGAAGATCTTGCCAACGAGAACTGCTGGAAAATTCCGTCCTGTTTTTACTAGTGACGTTGATTGAGTGATGCATGTTGGCCGGGACTAACTGGAAGAACTGCACTCAGTGCTGGCCTTGCCATAGAACCATAGAATTCCTACAGGACAGAAGGAGGTCCATCAAGTCTGCATCGACACTCTGAAAGAGCACCCTACTTGAGCTCAATCCTCCATGACACCCATATGCCATGAACGAATAAAAAAGAAATCCTCCTGCTCTAATTTATTATGTAGCAGCAGGTAGGATGGGTAGGGACTCTATTTAACATACAAATTAAAAGCAAGAGCAGGGCACACAGCTCTTCAAACCAGCACCGCCATTCAATAACATCGTGGTCAATCTCATTTTAACATCAACTTCCCATTTCAGCCCACCCCACACCTCCTTGCTTATCACAAATCGATCTACTCGTGCCTTAAAAGATATTCATAGATTCTGCCTCAACCACCTTTTGAGGAAGAGAATTCCAAAGTTTCACAACTCTCGAAGAGAAAAAATAGTGCTCACCTCCGTCTTAAATGCCTAATTTAAACAGTGACCCCAAGTTCTAGATTCTCCCACAAGAGGAAACAATCTCCACATCCACCTTGTCAGGTCCCCACAGGAATCTTACCTGTTTCAAATCACCTCTTAAACTCCACTGGATACAAGCTGAACCTGCCCAACCTTTCCTCAAAAGGCAACCTGCCCATTCCGGATATTAATCTAGAAACCTTCTTTGAAATGCTCCCTTTTCTAAAAATTTTAGAATACCCAATTATTATTTTATTTCAATTAAGGGGAAATTTAGCGTGGCCAATCCACCTACGCTACACATCTTTTTTGGGTTGTGGGGGTGAGACCGACGCAGACACAGGGAGAATATGCAAACTCCACACAGACAGTGACCTGGGGCTGGGATCAGATCCGGGTCCTCGGCGCCATGAGGCAGCAGTGCTAACCAATGCACCACTGTGCTGCCCCTACTTTGAACTGCTTCCAATGCATTTAATTTGTTCCTTAAATAAGGAGACTAGTACTGTACTGTGAGACACAGTACTTCAAATGTGGTCCACTGAATGCTTTGTATAACTGATGCATAACCTCACTACCCTCATATTCAATTCCCCTCACAGTAAATGATAATATTCTATTTGATTTGCTCATCACTTGCTGTATCTGCATATTAACCTTTTGTGATTGATGCACTAAGACACCCAGGTCCCTCTGCATCTCTGTGCTCTGCAATCTCTCACCATTTAGATAATATGCTTCTTTATTATTCATCCTGGCAAAAATGGACAACTTCATATTTTCCTACATCAATCTGGGAATAAGTGGATGATAGTGAAGAGGTTCTCTCAAACTTAGATGCTTTTAATTATTATTGTGTCCACATTGCCACCCCAGCTGTGCTAACTGAGTATGGACCATGATTGGAAGATGGAATCTATCGGTCTGATTTGCTCAGTGTTTTCGGCTTGCCCTTACTCCGCAAAACATCACAGGAGGGACCCCTATTGCAGATGCAAAGGCACTGGGGGCTTTGAAATGACTGCTACAAATGGTTATCCCTCAACAAGTATCTCTAAGGCACTCTTAATGTAGTGAGACATCCCAAAATGCTTTGCAGAAGTGTAATCAGACATAAATTGACTCTGAACCAAAAAGTTGGTCAAAGTGATAGAATTTTGTAATAAATTGAGAGTAGCCAATTATTTTCTTTTCCAATTAAGGGGCAATTTAGCGTAGCCAATCCACCTAACCAGCACATCTTTGGGTTGTGGGGGTGAAACCCACGCAGACGTGAGGAGAATGTGCCATCTCCACACGGACAGTGACCCAGGGCTGGGATTTGAACCCGGGTCCTCAGCACTGCAGTCCCAGTGCTACCCACTGTGCCACATGCCGCTCCCAAAGTGATCGATTAAAAAAAATATATATATTTTTAATTAAAGTTTTGCAAAGTTTTTCATAATAAATAGTAATAATCCTAACACAGCAAAATAGAGTGAACATTAACATAGTGCAAACAGAGAATATACAATAGCAATTGACTAGACGTGACCCCACGCGCCTCAGTCTTCCCACACCCTCCCAACGGAGCACTCACCCCCACTCCCCTACGGGTCGCTGCTGCTGACGTTTTCATTTTCCCTGAGAAGCCATCGGACGGTATTATGCCCCCGCTCAACAGCAGCAGCTCTGTACACTTGGCAAAATTATTTACACACATAAGTAGGCATCTGTTTGTGGTGTTGTCGTCCTTGCTTCTCCCAGACGGAGTTCGCTGCCATTGTCGTCTCGTTCCGCTTCTGCGTACTTCCGCTTCTGCGGCCCTCCCGTCGTCCCCGTTTTCTCTGTTCCTGTGAACGTTAAGTTTGTTAACGTTTCCCTGCCTCCCCCCTCCCCCTCCCTGGCTCTCCTCTATTGTTCCGTCTCTTCCCTCTACCCCACCTCTCCCCGCTCCTGCCTGCCCCCCCCCCCCCCCCCGCCCCCCCCCCCCCGTGGCTCGCCTTTCCTTCCTCTTAGATTTAGCTGTCCCCCCCGCCCCTCTCCCGGTCTATCTCTCCCTCTCATGCTTTGGCTACTCTCCCCTGTTTCTTGGCTTCCTGGCTATTCTTCTGCTTGTTCGTTGGCCACAAACAGGTCTCTGAACAATTGGGTGAATGGCTCCCAAGTTCTGTGGAAGCCGTCGTCTGACCCTCGGATGGTGAATTTAATTTTCTCCATTTGGAGAGATTCTGAGAGGTCGGACAGCCAGTCTGCAGCTTTGGGTGGTGCTGCTGACCGCCAGCCGAACAGGATTCTACGGCGGGCGATCAGGGAGGCAAAGGCAAGGCCGTCTGCCCTCCTCCCCAGGAATAGATCTGGCTGGTCTGAAACCCCGAAGACTGCCACTTTCGGGCATGGCTCCACCCTCACCCCCACCACCTTGGACATTGCCTCGAAGAAGGCTGTCCAGTACTCCACAAGTCTGGGGCAGGACCAGAACATGTGGGCGTGGTTGGCTGGGCCTCCTTGGCCCCGCTCACATCTGTCCTCCACCTCCGGGAAGAACCTACTCATATGGGTTCTTGTTAAGTGGGCTCTATGTACCACTTTTAGTTGCGTCAGGCTGAGCCTTGCGCACGTGGAAGTGGGGTTGACCCTATGCAGTGCTTCGCTCCAGAGAGCCCACCCTATTTCGATCCCCAGGTCCTCCTCCCACTTCATACTTGTTGCGTCCAGTACGGTGTCGGCCCCTTCTACCAGTCGGTCATACATAAGTGATAGATTTTGAGCAGTTTATTAACAAGTGAGAGAAGTGGAAAGGATTAGGGAGGGAATTTCAGAGATTAGGGTAGAGACATCTGAAGCCACTGACACCAATGGTTTTTTAAAATTAATTTACAGGATGTGGGCCAGGCCAGTATTTATTGCCCATCCCTAGTTGCCCTTGATAACAAAGAACAAAGAACATTACAGCACAGGATCAGGCCCTTCTGCCCTCCAAGCCTGCATCAGTCATGTTACCAACCTTGGCCAAAACCCTCAGCACTTCCTTGTGCTGTATCACTCTATAGCCATTCTATCCATGTATTTGTCAAGATGCCTTTTGAACGTCGTTAATGTATCTGCTTCCACATCTTCCCCTGGCAACGCGTTCCAGGCACTCACCACCCTCTGCGTAAAAGAACTGCCTCACACATCTCCTCTAAACTTTGCCCCATGGACCTTAAAACTTGGTGACTGACCCCCCACCCTGGGAAAGAGTGCCTGCCCATCCGCTCTGTCCATGCCCCTCGTAATCTTGTAGACCTCTATCAATCAGGTCACCCCTCAACCTCCGACTTTCTGACGAAAACAGTCCGAGTCTACTCAGCCTCTCCACATAACTAACACACACCAGACCAGGCAACATCCTGATGAACCTCCTTTGCATCCTCTCCAAAGCCTCCATATCCTTCTGGTAATGCGGCGACCAGAATTGTGCGCAATATTCCAAGTGCGGCCTTACCAAGGCTTTATTCAACTCATAGAATCATAGAATTTACAGTGCAGAAGGAGGCCATTCAGCCCATCGAGTCTCACCGGCCCTTAGAAAGAGCACCCTACCCAAGCCCACACATCCACTATATCCCCATAACCCAATAACCCCACCCAAACATTTTGGACATTAAGAATAATTTAGCAAGGCTAATCCACCTAACCTGCACATCTTTGGACTGTGGGAGGAAACCGGAGCACCTGAAAGAAACCCAAGCACACACGGGGAGAACGTGCGGACTCTGCACAGACAGTGACCCAAGCCAGGAATCAAACCTGGGACCCTGGAGCTGTGAAGCAACTGTGCTAACCGCTATGCTACCATGCTGCCCATGACTTCCCAGTTTTTATACTCAATGCCTTGTGCTATGAAGGTAAGCATTCCATATGTCTTCTTGACTACTTTGTCCACTTTTGTTGCCAACTTTCAAAAATCTGTAGACCTGCACGCCCAGGTCTCTCTGACTTTCTATATTCCGAAGGGTTTTGCCATTTACGGTATATTTCCCCTCTATGTTAGACGTACCAAAATGCATTACCTCACATTTATCCGGATTAAACTCCATTTGCCATTTCTCTGCCCAAATCTCCATCCTATCTATGTCCTGGTGTATCCTCTGACAATCCTCAACACTATCTGCCACTCCACCAACCTTGGTGTCATCCATGAACTTACTAATCAGACCAGGTACATTTTCCTCCAAATGGTTTAAGTATACTACAAACAACAGAGGTCCCAGCACAGATCCCTGTGGAACACCATTAGTCACAATGTTTCATTCAGAAAAACACCCTTCTACTGCTACCCTCTGCCTTCTGTGACCGAGCCAGTTCTGTGTCCATCTTACCACCTCACCTCTGATCCCGTGTGACTTCACCTTTTGTACCAGTCTGCCATGAGGCACCTTGTCAAAGGCTTTATTGAAGTTCATGTAAACAACATCCACCGCCCTCCTCTCATCAATCATCTTTGTCACCTCCTCAAAAAACTCAATCAAGTTAGTGAGGCATGTCGTCCCCTTCACAAAACCATGCTGTCTAATGCTAATGAGTCCATTTGTTTCCAAATGGGTATAAATCCTGTCCCTGAGAATTCTCTCCAATAATTTACCTACTACAGAAGTGAGGCTCACCGGCCTATAGTTTCCAGGATTATCCCTGCTACCATTCTTAAACAGCATTACCACATTAGCTATCTCCAGTCCTCTGGGATCTCACCTGTAGCCTATGAGGAAACAAAGATGTCAGTCAAGGCCCCAGCAATTTCCTCCCTTGCTTCCCTCCGTATTCTGGGGTAAATCCCATCCGGCCCAGGAGACTTATCTACCTTAATATCTTTTAAAAGACCCCATACCTCCTCCTTTTTGATGTCAACATGACCCAGACTGTCCACACACCCTACCCAAGAATCATCTTCCGCAAAGTCCTTTCAAAGTATTCATTTAGCATCTCGCCCATTTTCTCTGGCTCAACGCGTAGATTCCCCCACTGACCTTAAGTGGTCCAGTCCTTTCACTGGCCACCCTCTTGCTTTTTACATATGAATAAAAAGCTTTGGGATTCACCTTAATCCTCCTTGCCTAGGGCTTTTCATGATATCCCTTAGCCCTCCTAATTTCCCGCTTAAGTACCTTCCTACTTTCTTTATCCTCCTCAAAGGTTTTAACTGTCCCCAGTGAGCTGCTTTCTTGAAGAACTGCAGTCCCTGAGATGTACGTACACCACAGTGCTTTTAGAGAAGGAATTCCAGGAATTTATCCAGCGACTGTGAAGGAACAGCGATATATTTCCCAGTCGGGATGGTGAGGGACATGGAGGGGATCCTCCAGGTGGTGGTGTTCCCAGGTATCTACTGTTCTTGTTCTTCTAGATGATAGTGGTCGTGGGTTGGGAAGGTGCTGCCAAAGGAACCTTGGTGAGTTCCTGCAGTGCATCTTGTAGATGGTACACACGGCTGACACTGTTCATCGGTGATGGAGAGTTTGAATGTTTGCTGAAGGGGGAGCAATCAAGTGGGCTGCTTTGCCCTGGATAATATCTAGCTTCATGAGTATTGTTGGAGCTGCACTCATCCAGGCAAGTGAAGAGTATTCTGTTACACACCTGACTTAAAGAGGTTTATTATCCATTTTACTAGATCATCACGTAATGGCAATGGCAAAAAAATCTAGTCTGCTTTCTAAAAAATTGTTTACCATGTCAGTGCACATAATAGTTAGGGCAATTCTTCCCTTATTATTAACTTTCCATCTCATGATGTAATCATAGTACTTGGAAAGGACGCCACAAAGGATACACCATGGAAAAGTCTGAATAGACCTATGGAGATATCTTAAGAATTTGTGCAAAAATGTGTTCACAAAGAGCAAGTACTGGTTTTGTTGAATTTATGAAGGCTAATCTTTAATCCTTTCAACAATTAAGCCAAGGGCCCAGGTTCGATCTCGGCTCCGAGTCACTGTCCGCATGGAGTTTGCACATTCTCCCCGTGTCTGTGTGGCTCTCACCCCCACTACCCAAAAGTTGTGCAGGGTAGGTGAATTGGCCACGCTAAATTGCCTCTTAATTGGAAAAAAAAATTGGGTACTGTAAATTTATTTTAAAAAAGCTTCCCAACATTCTTCTAATTGTTTAATATTTGACTTCAAGTTCAGTGCGTGCGAAATGAATGCGGTTGGCTAAAAACCACTATATGTGTTAATGGACCTTGAAAATAATTAGAATTTAAGTGGACTACTTAGATTAAAAATCAAATTATACAGCAAGCACTGCAAATTAAATCAATTCCCCAATATTTGAACATACTTTGCTATATCACTATGCTGATCCCCAATTAATAGCTGTTGATATGGTCTGGACAACATCCTAAGTCTTCAGTTTAATCAGTATGCGGATTTGAAATTATTCAGCTCTTTTAAGAGTTGACATTCAATGCCAGTGAGTTAATGTCAACTCTTTCAGTTCCAGTGTTACTAAATGTTGTCATGCTCATTTTCATTGCAAGTCAGCTCAGAGTTATTTTTAAAACTCCAAGACAGAGTTTGACCGTGGGTGAGGAATTGAGACCCCATTTAGTTGCGGTGCCCTGTGATATGCGTGTCAACCTCCCCCAATACCACCCCAACACCACCCTGACCCCCACATCACCCCCAAACCACCCCCACATCACCCTCACCCTTCATCAACCCCATCCCTTCACGCTACACCATCTCCACCCTCACAACCCCCACCCACACTCTCACCCCCACCACCCCCCGGCCCGCCGGCTAATCATGCATCTTGCCTTGTGTATTGGAGGAGCTGCTGGAGTTGTGGCGGGTCCATCTGACGTCCCCCACCCCCAGCCAGTGCCAGAGCTGGAGCGCCCCCCCACCCCCCTGACCCCTCCACTCCGTGAGCCGAGCATCGTCGAGAGGAGCTCGGCTGACAGCCTTCCACCCGAGACTCAGGGGTCCACAGAGCTCGAGTCGGAGGATGACACGGATTTCTTCTCACAGCTGTCTCCAAGAACCCCCATCATCCCGGAGACACTCACCTTGGTTGGGCACTTTAGTGAATAGGCTCCTGGGACACGATCTGGTGCGCACCACACAGCTGATCCGGTACAGCGGGTGATGATAGGAACACCAGAGGGGGTGGACGGTTGGAGGGCAGGCCAACCCCAGGAACGACCACCAGATGAAGTGTGCATGCTTCCCGGGATGTGTCCATGACAGCTATATACTGGTGTCGATAGGCCTAGGATCCGCCTTGGGGCAGAAAGGCAGCAGGTTCAAGCCCTGGCTGCCCCTGCACCATCTGGCTCTGCCAGCCCTGGCGGTTCCCCATGGTCTGCACCATTGTGTTGACGCCCTCGATGATGCTCCTCAGTGAGGAGCTCCACCTGCGACTGGGACAAGCTCCGCAGTGCCTCGGCCATTCCCATCTGAGAGCAGGACATCTCCTGCAGAATCTCATCAAGGTTGGCTTGGTATTGGGTGCCATCCCCCAGTGAGGCAGACATTTCGTTGAGACCCTTGGCCATGGCCGTCACCGACTGAGCAACGCCTTGGACACTTTCATTAATGGTGCCAATGTCAGGCACCAGGCTCTCCACTGCGGTCGCAGTGTTGGTTTTGGTGCCACGCATTGCCGGCCACTTCTCCTGCATCGATAGCCTCTGGGAGTCCTCCAATCGGCTATGGGTCTGCTGGAGGATGTCCCTGCTCTGAATGTCCCTGCCACTCCCCAATGTCTCCATCATAGAATCATAGAATTTACAGTGCAGAAGGAGGCCATTCGGTCCATCGAGTCTGCACCAGCCCTTGGAAAAAGCACTCTATCCAAGCCCACATCTCCATCCTATTCCCGTAACCCAATAACCCCACCCAACCTTTTTTTTGGACACTAAAGGCAATTTGGCAAGGCCAATCCACTTAACCTGCACATCTCTGGATTGTGGGAGGAAACCGGAGCACCCGGAAGAAGCCCACACAGATATTATTAGTGTGTAAGAGTAAAGGAGATCATTTATAAAGAAAGGAATTTGGGGAGAAGTAATTTCTACCTCCTGTGCACTTTTGAAATGCTCTCTCTCACAGAATCCCTTGAACTCTTTGAGTCTTTCCAAGAGCTGTCCATCAAGTCACCACTGACCTCATTTACAGTTGTCAGAGTGCGAGGCAGTGGTGAAGCAGCTGTGAGTGGCCAGGGTTTGCACTGTTCATGCATTCAGCATATCATCGACTGAGACTGATAAGACACAACAGCTGTCAGAATCAGCTGATCAAGGTGCAAGTGAAAAGTTTGAGCGTGTGGCGAGCCTGGTTGCCTTCTGGAATGATATCTGTTGAACCCATTTTAGAAACATTTTGCATTTCTTCCCCCATTTGATTCTGACTGTCTCTCGCAGGGTGAGTGCACTGGAAGATTTTTGTTCACCCATCTGCAGCTCATCCCATGAGCAAGTATAGCTTCTCCTGTGGGCATGCTATCATGTCATAATCCTGGAGGAGGAAGAAGAGCAGAGCAGAATAGAGCTAAGGAGAGTTAGGCACCATTCAGGAAGAATGCAACCAACCAGCTATTGCCCTCTACTAGAGTGTACAAGCAGTGCAGTTCATACCAGGGCCTCTCTGAGGGGCTTTTATATGTCTGTTTTGCCAAAGAGACAATATGGCATCACTGACCTGCTGTATGACAAGTTGCAGTCAACTCAGTGGGTATACTGCTGACCACTGCCCTCTACATCAACACCAGAATCATTTCAGGAAGACATATTGGACCTCTGCTATCCCAGCGAGGTAGCAATGTGGGCATCCACCTGTCATAAATATCAACTCATAAGCTTTAGCTTCACAAGGCAACGAGAGATAGGGCTATGCGTCTTTATCGGATTGCTGATCTTCCCTGAAGTCCTGGGTTAAAATGATGCCGCCCAGGTTACAATGAAGGAGGCCACAAAATATTGCTACTTTGGCAGGAATGCGTTCCCTCTACATTCCTCGGTGTGTGATAACAATCAGAGGATGCTCCATGTCAAAGCTCAATACGCAGGAACTTGCCATGATGCCCTCATCTTCATACCTTCCTGACATCTTCAAGAATGAGAAGATTCACAGATGGCTTCTGGGTAAAAAGGTATATCCACCCCCTCATCCCATGTTAAATGTTCCCATCATTGTGCCCCCAAAAAATTGGGGCGGCACGGTGGTGAAATGGTTAGCACTGCAGCCTCATGGTGCCGAGCACCCGGTTTGATCCCGGCCCTGGGTCACTGTCCGTGTGGAGTTTGCACATTCTCCCCATGATGCGTGGGTTTCACCCCCACAACCCAAAGATGTGCAGGCTAGGTGGATTGCTAAATCACTCCTTAATTGGGAGAAAAAGAAATTGAGCACTTTAAATTTCTAAAACTAAATGAATGAATTGTGCCCCAAAGAACAGTAGAGGATACTTTAATTGGGCAGATACAGCTACCAGGTTGATGACGAAGATGACTGCTGCATTGCTGAAAGTAAGCTTTTGCTACCTAGGCAGATCAGGATGGGCAATGCAATATGCTCCAGAGTAGGTTCCAGAATTGTGCTCATTACATCTTTACCATTCTAGAACCTTCCTTAAGACCAAAAATCGGACTGTTTGCTGATGACTGCACAGTCTTCATCTCCATTTACAATTCTTTAGAAAATGAAGCAGTCCATGCTCATATACTGATCAACACCCTGGCTTGGGCTGATAAGTGGCAAGTAACATCCATGCCACAGAAGTACCTGGGAAAGACTATTTCCAACAAGAGAGAGTCTATCCATCTTCCCTTTAATATCCAATCCCTTTGGCATTAATATCATCAAATCTCCAACTGTTAACATCCTGTGAATCATATTTGAGGAGAAAATTAACTGGACAACCCGAATAAATGCTGTCTCTACGACAGCTGGTCAGAAGCTGGCTATTCTGTGGTGAGTGGCCCACTTTCTGGTCCTCAAATCCTCTATGTCACAGAAAAGGCACAAGTCAGATGTGTGATAGAACATTCTCAAATTGCCTGGATGGGTGCAGCTCAAACGAGGAGCTAGACACCGTCCAGCTGGGGTAAAAGAATCTGCTTGCCCAATTGCCAGCTTGATAATCCAGTCCCTTCGCCACCAGTGTGTCCTGACTGGAGTGTGTACTAATGACATGATGCACCGCACTAAGTTGCCAAGGGTTGTTTTGCGGCACCTCCCAAACTTGCGACCTCTGTCACCAAGACGATGGAGGGCAGCCGTTGCGAAGGAGTGCCATTATCGCAAATTTCTCTTCTAGGTTGCACAAGATCCCCACTAGGACGTACATTAATCACGCTGCTCATTCATTATGGTTGTGGGAAAATGCTGGAACTCACTGTCGAATAGCATTGCGGGAGCACCTTCATGATGCAGACTTCAGCAGTTCATGAAAACTCACCACCAAGTTCTCAGGGCAACGAAGGATGAACAATAATAAATTCTGCTTTTGCCAGTGATGAAGACAGACTGAAAAACATCTTATTAAATTGAAATCAAAAGACTTTGGAAAATTTGCATGCTTTTTATTTGCTGTGTCAAAACTACGGCCCGAGCAAGCTTACAATGCACTATTTGATAAATTTAGATGCTGCCAGAGTTGTTTTGTGGGTCATTAATCATGAAATAGGTGCCGACATAATGCTCATCCCTGCTTTAATTTGCAAAACATGAGCAAGTCATCCTTGATGGACTTTAAATTAATAATAACCCAGAAAGAAAAAAACAGTAAAACGGTGAAATAGGAATACTGATCTGAACTGTCTTTTCCTTCTAGGACGGCTGATTTTCTTGTGCCTACTTGCAAATGGGTCCCCAGACATGTAGAGCTGTCTCCAGTGACTTCCACCTGCCTGAACCTTTGTGCTTAGGTCATTTGTTCCAACAATCACATGTCCCAGAATAGGCCAATCTTATGAAAGGCAGCAGCAGAAACGGCCCCTGTGTAGAACGGCAAGCAGACATTGTTCAGTGTCGATCCCCGTCACTGGAAGAAAAATGGAACTTAATTTGTTTTTTTGCTGCCAATCCCTCTCAAATCCAAAGTGGGGGACTGAGCACAGATCGAAGCCCACTGCTTCTCTTCGCATCTCAGGCCCCGTTCCAATTGTTGAGGGAAAAACCATGAGGTGCAACTGTCAGGAATACATGTGGGGATGTCTACGCTTTACCTGTGTCAGTTGTAGGCATGTGCCCTCAATTCCCGTCCCCCCTTAGGGGAAAATATGTGGCGACCAGGGTTTTTTCACAGTAACTTCATTGCAGTGTGTGGTATTATAGGTATTAAGGTACCTGATAGGCTAAAGCACCATTGGTAGAACCTACATACTTTCTATTGGCTAGAGTGTATAATAGCTCCGCCCTGATAGGCGGGGTATCGGAACCCGTGCCGCCCCAGCAGCCCTCATTCTGTACCTGAGCTGCTAGGGGAAACATCTAGCTTATTAAAGCCTTCAGTTGGACTACAACCTCGCTTTAGTGGTCATTGATCGTGCATCAATTTAATAAGCTAGAATTTTAAGAAGAAAGGATGGAGCCAACACGTGGCGAACTCAGTGGCAATCTTTAAGCACTGGCTGGCGTGCTTTAAAGGGTACCTTGAGACGGCCGAAAACGCACCCACTGGAGAGCAGAAACTGCACGTCCTGCACTCAAGGGTGAACTCGGAGATTTACACCCTCATCGAGGAAGCGGAAGACTTCGATGCAGTAATTGAGCTGCTAAAAGGACACTATATTCTCCCGGTAAACCAGGTTTACGCCTGGCACCTGCTTGCAACAAGGCGACAAACCCCTGGGGATTCGCTGGAGGAATTCTACCGTGCACTCCTGGTGCTGGGAAGAAGCTGCGTCTGCCCCCAGGTTTCGGGGAGCGAACACACGGAACTCTTAGTCCGGGACGCTTTCGTGGCAGGTATGCTTTCGTCACAAATTCGCCAGCACCTGTTAGAGAAGGACACCTTGGATCTCAGGGAGGCACAGGCCCTTGCAGGCTCCCTGGACGTGGCCTCCAGGAACGCCCGCGCCTACATTCCCAACCACGGCGCAGACCCCTGGGCAGCGTGGAACACCGCCGTGGCCGACCCCGAGACTTCCCCCATTCCCCCTCAGGCCTGCGCTGCAAGGCGGCCTGGCAACCCCGAGGGGCCCCGCTGCTACTTCTGCGGGCTGGCCAAGCACCCCTACCAGAGCTGCCCAGCCTGCGCAAAAAGGGCCATTTCGTGGGGGTATGTCAGGCCCGAGCTGTGGCCGTGGTCTCCAGCGGCGAATGCGGACCGCAACCACAAACGTCTCCACGGGCCCCGTGCGGCCAGCAGTCGCCACCACCTCCAAATCCCAGGGCCACGTGCGAACCACGGGCGCCGCCATCTTGTTCCACAGACGCCACGCTGGAGGGATGGACGCCGCCATTTTGTACACCCCCGGCCATGTGCGACCAATGGGAGACGGCATCTTGGATGAATCCCCAGGACCCCAGCTCGGCTGACCACACACTGCCTGACCAGAACTCTCAACTACTGCAATTGGCCTCGGCGACTCTGGATCAGCCTCGACCTTGAACACTCTCAACCGCTACGACGACAGTTTTCATCAACGGGCATGAGATGTCCTGCCTGATTGACTCTGGGAGCATGGACAGCTTCATACACCCTGACATGGGAAGGCGCTGTTCCCTCCTCATCCATCGTGTTAATCAAAAAATCTCCAAGGTCTCAGGTTCCCACTCAGTGGAGATAAAGCGGTTTTATGTTGCAAACCTCACAGTCCAGGGAAGGGAGTTCAAAAATATCCGTCTCTACGTCCTTCCCCACCTCTGCGCGGCTACACTCCTGGGTTTAGACTTCCAGTGTAACCTTCAAAGTCTGACCTTCCAATTCGGCGGCCCTATACCCCCCCTTACTGTCTGCGGCCTCGCGACCCGAAAGGTCGACCCGCCTTCCCTGTTTGCGAACCTCACCCCGGATTGCAAACCCATCGCCACCAGGAGCAGACGCTACAGTGCCCTGGACCGGATCTTTATTAGATCAGAGATCCAAAGGCGACTGAGGGAAGGGGTAATTGAAGCCAGTAACAGCCCCTGGAGAGCTCAAGTAGTGGTGGTAAAGACCGGGGAGGAGCATAGGATGGTCATTGACTACAGTCAGACCATCAACAGGCTTACGCAGCTGGACACGTACCCTCTCCCCCGCATATCCGACCACACTGCCTTCGAGGCAGACGGGTGGCTCTTTCACTTCTTAAGGGTTCCCTTTGGTGTAACCAATGGGGTATCGGTCTTCCAGCGCGAGATGGACCGAATGGTTGACCGGTACGGTTTACGGGCAACATTCCCGTATCTCGACAATGTCACCATCTGCGGCCACGACCAGCAGCACCACGACACCAACCTCCAAAAATTTCTCCAGACCGCTAAAATCCTTAACCTAACATACAATAAGGATAAATGCGTGTTTAGCACCGACCGTCTCGCCATTCTCGGCTACGTAGTGCGAAATGGAGTTATCGGCCCCGACCCTGAACGCACCCCCTTCTGAAGTTCCCCCTCCCTCACTGCTCCAAGGCCCTGAAACGCTGTCTAGGGTTTTTTAGCTACTATGCCCGTTGGGTCCCCAACTATGCGGACAAGGTCCGTCCCCTGATCCAATCCACAGCTTTCCCCCTTTCGATAGAGGCCCGCCAGGCCTTCAGCCGCATCAAAGCAGACATTGCGAAGGCCACGATGCACGCCATCAACGAGTCCCTCCCTTCCAGGTCGAGAGCGATGCGTCCGACGTAGCTCTGGCGGCCACCCTCAACCAAGCGGGCAGACCCGAGGCCTTCTTCTCCCGTAACCTCCATCCTTCCGAAATCCACCACTCCTCAGTCGAAAAGGAGGCCCAGGCCATAGTAGAAGCTGTGCGACATTGGAGGCATTACCTGGCCGGCAGGAGATTCACTCTCCTCACTGACCTACGGTCGGTTGCTTTCATGTTCGATAATGCACAGCGGGGCAAGATAAAAAATGACAAGATCTTGCGGTGGAGGATCGAACTCTCCACCTACAACTACGAGATCTTGTATCATCCCGGGAAGCGAAACGAGTCTCCTGACGTCCTGCCCCGTGGCACATGTGCCACCGCACAAGTGGACCGCCTCCGAGCCCTCCACGAGGAACTCTGCCACCCGGGGGTCACTCGCTTTTTCCATTTTGTCAAGACCCGCAACCTGCCCGACTCCATCAAGGAGGTCAGGACTCCCACCAGAGACTGCCAAATCTGCGCGGAATGCAAACCGCACTTCTACCGGCCAGAGAGAGCGCACCTGATAAAGACTTCCCATCCCTTTGAAAGCCTCAGCATGGACTTCAAAGGCCCCCTCCCCTCCATCGACCGCAACACATACTTCCTGAAGGTGATTGATGAGTACTCCCGGTTCCCATTCGCCATCCCGTGCCCCGACATGACCGCCACCACCGTCATCAAGGCCCTCCATAGCATCTTTGCACTGTTCGGGTTCCCCGCTTACATACACAGTGATAGGGGGTCCTCCTTTATTAGCGACCAACTGAGTCAATTCCTGCTCAGCAAGGACATCGCCTCGAGCAGGACGACCAGTTACAACCCCCGGGGTAACGGACAGGTAGAGAGGGAGAACTACTTTGTACGACCACCAATCAGACACCTCATGAACGTCTCCTTGTCTTCCCTAGGAAGTCCTCCTCTGGGACCTCGCTCCCGACCTGGCTGGAAGCACCCGGACCCATCCTGCTCCGAAAACACGTGCGGGCGCACAAGTCGGACCCGTTGGTCGAGAGGGTCCATCTGCTCCATGCTAATCCTCAGTACGCCTACATGGCGTACCCCGATGGCTGACAAGATACGGTCTCCCTACAGGACCTGGCGCCCGCCGGATCTCCACACACATTCCAGACACCAGCCCCACCTTCCCCCTCACTGCAGCACCTTACAGGAGGATCGGTCCTTCCGCCGGCCCCGTCTAGGCCCCCCCACCCACCGACGCCCCCTGCAGGCGCTCCCTTCCCAGATAGGCCGTTTTCCCCACCAGCGCCGTCTCGGGGTGACGAAGCTGCCATGGAGATCGAAGCCACACTCCCGGAGTCACAGACGCCCGAGCCTCCACCGGAGTCACCACCGAGGCTCCGACGATCACAGAGGACGACCAGGGCCCCCGATCGACTGATTGCTTCATTTTAACTGTAATCTGTAAATATAAACCATCAAATGTACATAGGTACCAGACTTGTAAATAGTTACTAAACACTGTACGGAGGTATTACGGTACCTCCATAACTAATTATACCATGTCGTTGTGTTTTGTGGTTTCTGGCCACCACCCCCGCCGGACTTTTTTTTAAACAGGGGGTGAATGTGGTATTATAGGTATTACGGTACCTGAGAGGCTAAAGCACCATTGGTGGAATCTGTATGCTTTCTATTGGCTAGAGTGTATAATAGCTCCACCTGATAGGCGGGGTATAAGAACCCGTGCCGCCCCAGCAGCCCTCATTCTGTACCTGAGCTGCTGGGGGAAACATCTAGCTTATTAAAGCCTTCAGTTGGACTACAACCTCGCTTTAGTAGTCATTGATCGTGCATCACAGTGTTAATGTAAGCCTATTTGTGACAATAATAAAAATTATTATTACATGCAAACTTCACACAGTCACCCAAGATTAGAATTGAACCCCAGTCCCTGGCACTGAGAGTCAGCAGTGCAAACCACTTTGCTACCAGGCCGCTGCTGATTACCAACAGTGGTGGGAGAAGGCCCTTAGCAGGCCATTATTTGGCCAATTAAGGGCATCAATTGGTTCAACAACAGGCTGGCCGCAAACACCCACTTCATTGGCAAAATATCAGTGGATGAAGGAGGTGATGAGCACTCATACCCCATCATCGTACCTGATTTTAGACATTTCCCTGCTTGCCAGTTCTCTCTCAGGGAAGTTAAGAGGGCTGCTGTTGCTGTCTCTATTCCCGCACCTAGCTGTGCACATGGCAGACTTTAATCTGTTCCCACAGTGATGTTTTCCTGGAACAGGTTGCTAGTCTGTCACTAGAGGCTTATAACATTTTAAAATAAATTTAGAGTACCCAATTCATTTTATCCAATTAAGGAGCAATTTAGTGTGGCTAATCCACCTACCCTGCACATCTTTGGGTTGTGGGGGTGAAACCCACGCAAACACGGGGAGAATATGCAAACTCCACACGGACAGTGACCCAGAGCCGGGATCGAACCTGGGACCTCGGCGCGGTGAGGAGAGGCTAATAACTTGAGAGACGCCATTCCATAACAAGCAATACAAACCAGGTGTCTTCCACTCTCACCTCCTGCCATTGGCACAGTGGAAGGATTTTAAAGGTTGATACTGATTCTGTTGGCTACGTTATGAATGCACCGTCCTAGGGCGGCACCATGGTGCAGTGGTTAGCAGTGATGCCTCATGGTGCCGAGGACCTTGGTTCGATCCCAGCCCCAGGTCACTATCCGTGTGGATTTTGCACATTCTTCCTGTCTCTGTGTGGGTCTAACCCCCACAACCCAAAGATGTGCATGGTAGGTAGATTGGCCATGCTAAATTGTTCCTTAATTGGAAAAAAAATAATTGGGTACTTTAAGTTTATTCAAAAAATGAATGCACCATCCTTGGCCATGATGTCCTGTGGTGGTTCTCGAACCCAGAGTTTCTGGCCCAGAGGCAGAAACACTACACACTGCAACACAAGATCTCCTAGTTGTGGAGGATGGGAGGGGAAGTAAAATACCAGCCCAGGGCAATTTTAAATAAAAGAACGGATGAGTTCTGAGCAAAGGTTATGGGCCTGAAATGTTAACTTTCTCTCTCCACAGATGCTGCCTGATGTGCGAATCATTTCCAGCATTTTCTGTTTTTATTCCAGCATCTGCAGTACATTGCTTTCCGAATTCCTGTTAGCAAAGGGAATATAGGGAGAGTGTCTGATGGGGCATTTGGAAGGGTAAGCTGGACGAACCCAATGTGTCTTCTCCTGCCAAAGCATTGCTATGATTCTTCCTTTGCAAACCCAAGTGTTGACTCCACTTTGAGTACTCAACTGCAGAGATCATTTGCTGAGGGAACTGAGCGCGGGGCTTTCCTGACCTGCATGACTTGTCTACGCATTGGAGAAATTCACTCTGTCATAGGCGAGACAAGACTGTAAGCTTTTGATACAGTGAAGCTTCCTATCAAAGTCATTTGCGCACTCAGAGTTTTCTGTTCAAGTATTGTAGGTTTATTAGTTACTCAACTTGCTGCAGATGAATTTCATTTACTCATGGAATATAACAGCTGCTCCTCAGCCTGTCCATGTGATTTCATTTACCTTAATCAGTTTCATGTGGTCTAATGCAATAACTCAACCAATTCCAGGTACGATTTGTCACTGGATTGCAGAATTATAAATTTTAAATTTGACATTCTTCACTTTATACACTTTAGTGGGCAGCACGGTAGCACAGTGGGCAGCATGGTAGCACAAGTGGATAGCATTGTGGCTTCACAGCGCCAGGGTCCCAGGTTCGATTCCCCGCTGGGTCACTGTCTGTGCGGAGTCTGCATGTTCTCCCCGTGTGTGTGTGGGTTTCCTCCGGGTGCTCCGGTTACCTCCCACAGTCCAAAGACGTGCAGGTTAGGTGGATTGGCCATGATAAATTGCCCTCAGTGACCATAAAGGTTGGCAGGGGTTATTGGGTTACAGAGATAGGGTGGAAGTGAGGGCTTAAGTGGATCGTTGCAGACTCGATGTGCCGAATAGCCTCCTTCTGTACTGTATGCTCTACGTACTTCAGTATTTGAATAGCTGCCGAGAAAATAGTTTTATTCAGTTAATTGAAAGGAACATCTTGCATTAAACAGCAGGTTGTGTGCTAATTGAGGATCGGCAACGATATTGTCAGAAGAAAATGGAATAAGCTAATAAGTCAGAGGTACAACCTTTATAATTTTCAATCATTCCTTTAACTCAATCCACATAAATGTCAGTATTACATTTGCTATGCAGATCTCATAACATACAGCATGGTACACATCATATACAATTTTCATTTATACTCATTCTGTTGCATATACCAATGTGAAAGAATTGAACACAAACTGCGTCAAGACTTCATTCAGATTTTAAGGCTTAAGTTCGGGCAAGACAGAAAGGAATTGGGGAATAATCAGACACTAATTCTGTGAAACATTTTTTAAAAATGAAAGGCAAGCATTCTGGAGGTAATTTGGACTTTGGATGTCAGACTAAAACTGGCGATATTAGAGGATTATCTCCTCAAATTAATAATAATTATAATAATAATCTTTATTAATGTTACAAGTAGGCTTACATTAACACTGCAATGAAGTTACTGTGAAAATCTCCTAGTCGCCACATTCCGGCGCCTGTTCGGATACACTGAGGGAGAATTCCAAATGTCCAATTCACCTAACAAGCATGTCTTTCGGAACTTGTGGGAGGAAATCGGAGTACGCGGAGGTAACACACGCAGACACGGGGAGAACGTGCAGACTCCGCACAGACAGTGACCTAAGCCGAGAATCGAATCTGGGACCCTGGAGCTGTGAAGTGACAGTGCTAACCACTGTGCTACCGTGTAAGTTTAAGTCAATGGAAATGAAATCAGGAGAGATGTATCATGGGCAGTTGATTTAATGTTGTTTCTTCTATGTTATCATCCAAAGTCAAAATTGCTCCCTGGTGTCCTTGTGGACTTCATTTGTGTGTGTGTGGAACGGTGGTTCAATAGATCACCTGTATGTTTGTCGATGACTTTGTGTTTTGTATGTCCTTTGTGTTTATGCTTGTGTATGTTTGTCACTCCTTTGGGCTCAATTCTAACACCCTGATGGTAAAGTGCTAGGAGAAGCAGTAAGTAGATTCAGTAAATCTTAATGGCTTTAATTTTAGTAACTTTTACAATTATTTCATGGGATATGGCTCTCTGGAAAGGCCAGTATTTGTTGCCCATCTTTAATTGCCCTTGAATTGAGTATTCGGCTATTTCAGTTAGGAGTCAGCCATATTGCGGTGGGTCTGGAGCAAATTTAGGCCAGACCAGGTAAGGTTGGCAGATTTCCTTCCCTCAAGGAGTTGAGTGAACCAGCTGCGTTGTTGTGCAAATTGATGATAGTTTCATGGTCACCATTACTGAGACTGAGACTAGCTTTATATTCCAGGTTTTGTTGAACCATTGAATTCAAATTTCATCAGTTTCCATGGTGGGATTTGCACCCATGTTCCCAGAGCTTTGTCGTGGATCTCTGGATTACGAGTCGAGCAACAGTACCACTATGCCACCATCTCCCTCAAATGAATGAATTCTTCATTCAACATGTGCTTTGGTACACCAGAATATTAAGAGGATAAAGTCCTCCATAGGAATAAAACCTATATTCATATCTGGGGCAGCTGGTATTGCATTGAAGAAGAAGAGTCAAAGATATTTTTTCTGTGTCTAAATGTTTGCAATTTGTCACTACATTCTCAAATTAGTTTACAAATTTGTTAAAATGAAAACACATAGCCAAATATTGAAGAAATACATTGTGAAAGACTACCCTGAGGACAAATGGGAAAAGCATCACTTGGCAGGTATAGAGTGAGGAAGGCCAGAACATCACAAGGGTGTTTTCCTTGATTTTAGTTATGCTAGTTATTGGGGGTGAGTTCTCTGCTTCCCCAGTCGTGTGTTTCTCGGTGGCGAGCTGTCGCTAGCAGTGGGATTCTCCATTCCCATAGCTGGCCAATGGGATTTCACATTGTAGGCACCCCACGCCGCTGGGAAACCACGGGTGGGGGTGCACTGCCGGTGGAATGGAGAATCCCGCCAGCGGAGAATTCACCCCACGGTTTGTGCAACACCTGGACTAGTACAGGATGCTGGCAGCCTGGGTCTTTAGTTCTATGCTGTGACATATGCCTCAACTGATCAGAGGACCTGAATCATGCACCAAAAACTGACTGACACCAGGGGCAACTTTAACATAACTGGTCTACTGGAAAACTTAACCGGATCATGTTGATCTTCAGTTTTAGACCTTGTCCAATTTTGCATTCCGTAAATTCAATGGAGAGTAAAATTGAGTTGCATGTAAAACTAACATTCCACCAATCCCTCAATATCCCGCCAGGTGGGCCAGGTTAAAATTATGCCTGACCAGCCTCATACATAACATCTCCCTTTCTGTGGTTGAGGTAGCAGAACATGGCTGATATTTATTGAGCCAACTCTCAGTATGAGTTAGAACCTTCAGAGGGAATGGAGAAAACTAAATAGAAAAAATGTAATTGAGAGAATTAATTGGAGGATGCCTTGTAATAATGAATACTTTGAAACAGGAATGCTATGAATGCAATGGTAATAACTTGATTTTGTTTTGTTTACTTTTGTAAAGGATGATTGATGTTTGTTCTAAATGAGGCATTCTTTCCTTTTTCATCTAGTAGTTTACATTATTTGAAAGTAATGATCAATGAAATTTTTAAAATATTACTCTGGACCTCGAATAGGAGCCTGATGGTTCAGCCCAATAGTGCCATGACAGGCTATTGTTTGGCTGGTAGACTGGGCAATCTGCCCTGTGGACTCTCTCTTCCACCCCGTATGATTCTCAGTCTTGACGTTAAATGGCACTACCATCACTGAATTTCCCATTATCAACATTCTGGGGGTTACATTTGATCAGAAGCTGAACTGAACTACTATATAAATACCGTGACTGCAAGAGCAGGTCAGAAGTGAGGAATTCTCCGGCGAGTAACACACCCTCTGACCCTCCAAAGCCTGTCCATAATCTATAAAGCGCAAGTCAGCCGTGTGATGGAAGTGTCTCCACTTAGCTGTATGAATACTGCTCCAACAACACTCAAGATGCTTGTCATCATCCAGGACAAAGCAGCTCGCTTAACTGACACCCCATTCACAAACATTTACTCCCCCCACCACCGACGCACAATGGCAGCAGTGTGTACCTTCCACAAGTTGCACTGCAGGAACTCACCAAGGCTCCTCAGGCAGCACCATTCAAACCCTTGACCACTAACATCTAACACTTGGGAGCAGAGGCAGGAGTCTCCGACCCCGCGCCGGGTCAGAGAATCGCCGGGGGGCCGCGCAAATCGCGACACGCCGCCCGGACGTGATTCTCCGCAGAGCGGACAATCGGCGTCATTGGGGCCAGCGTGGTCGGCGCGCTGCCGGTCAGCCTCCACGATTCTCCGACCCGGATGGGCGTAAAAAAAAAACGAGTCCCACCGGCGCCGTTCTAACCTGCTCTGAGCCGGCGGAACCTCGGCGGTGAAGGGTCGGGTGGCGGCCTGTGGGGGGGGAGGGGGGACCCGACCCCGGGGGGGGCCTCCGATGTGGCCTGGCTCATGATTGGGACCCACCGATCGGCGGGCCGGCCTCTCTGTGTCCCGGCCTCCTTCATTCCGCGCCGGCCCCTGTACCCCTGCGCCATGTTGGGTGGGGGCCAGCGCGGACAAGGGAGACACCGCGCATGTGCGGAAATTGCGCCGGTGGGACTGCGCATGCACGGGTTCGCGCCGGACCCACTGCGCATGCGCGCATCCCCTGGCGCCCAATCCACGGCCGGATCAGCAGCTGGAACGGCGTGAACCACTCCAGAGCCCTGCTGGCCCCCTGTCGGGGCTTGAATTGCTGATCCTGGGGCCGTGTTGACGCTGTCGGGAAATGCAACGGCGTTTCCGACGGTGTCAACACTTTGCCTCAGGATCAGAGAATCCCGCCCCAGATACCTGGGAACACCACCACTTAGAAATTCCACTCCAGTAACTCACCATCCTGACTTGGAAATATATCATTGTTCCTTTACTGTCGCTGGGCCAAAATCCTGGAACGACCTCCCTAATAGCACTGTGGGTCTTCATTACTGACTGCAGCGGTTCAAGAAGACGGTTCACCACCACCTTCTCAAGGGCAGTTAATTAAGAATGGACAATAAATGCAGGCTGAGCCAGCAACGCCCACATCCTGTGAACAAATTTCTAAAAATTCTTAACCAAGCTGCACGCAGAAGACATCGTAGGTGTAAGACCAAAGAAACAGAATAGGAAAGAGGATGCTGATACGAGGGTGCTAGAAATTTGGTTCAAAGTGAAATACTGAAGTGAAGTCTCTATTGTGTAGGATGGCTGAAACACTATTTGTGGACCCCTCGCTGTGGGGTGGAAGGAGATCACGCCCCAGGAGATTTACTGTGTACAGTTCTGGTCGCCTCATTTTAGGAAGGATGTGGAAGCTTTGGAAAAGGTGCAAAGAAGATTTACCAGGATGTTGCCCGGAATGGAGAGTAGGTCTTACGAGGAAAGGTTGAGGGTGCTAGGCCTTTTCTCATTAGAACGGAGAAGGATGAGGGGCGACTTGATAGAGGTTTATAAGATGATCAGGGGAATAGATAGAGTAGACAGTCAGAGACTTTTTCCCCGGGTGGAACAAACCATTACAAGGGGACATAAATTTAAGGTGAAAGGTGGAAGATATAGGAGGGATATCAGAGGTAGGTTCTTTAACCAGAGAGTAGTGGGGGCATGGAATGCACTGCCTGTGGAAGTAGTTGAGTCAGAAACATTAGGGACCTTCAAGCAGCTATTGGATAGGTACATGGATTACGGTTAAATGATATAGTGTAGGTTTATTTGTTCTCAAGGGCAGCACGGTAGCATTTTGGATAGCACAATTGCTTCACAGCTCCAGGGTCCCAGGTTCGATTCCGGCTTGGGTCACTGTCTGTGCGGAGTCTGCACGTCCTCCCCGTGTCTGCGTGGGTTTCCTCCGGGTGCTCCGGTTTCCTCCCACAATCCAAAGATGTGCGGGTTAGGTGAATTGGCCAATGATAAATTGCCCTTAATGTCCGAATTGCCCTTGGTGTTGGGTGGAGGTGTTGAGTTTGGGTAGGGTGCTCTTTCCAAGAGCCGGTGCAGACTCAAAGGGCCGAATGGCCTCCTTCTGCACTGTAAATTCAATGATAATCTATGATTAATCTAGGACAAAGGTTCGGCACAACATCGTGGGCCGAAGGGCCTGTTCTGTGCTGTATTTTCTATGTTCTATGTTATGTTCTATGTAACATAAGTGTTCTCAGCTGCCTAAGCAAGAGCAGACAAAAATCACAAAGCTCCTTCTTAAATGATACCGGGAAGAGACCCAAATGATTTGAATTCTGAATTTCAACTCAGGAGCTAACTGAAAATCTTAAAGGGGTTTACATGTCGTGAGAGTCGAGCAGTGATGCACTCATGGGGCGGAATTCTCCGCAATCGGCGCGATGTCCGCCGACCGGTGCCAAAAACGGTGCGAATCAGTCCGGCATCGTGCCGCCCCAAAGGTGCAGAATCCTCCGCATCTTGAGTGGCCAAGCCCTAACCTTGAGGGGCTAGGCCCACGCCGGACTGATTTCCGCCCCACCAGCTGGCGGGAAAGGCCTTTGGTGCCTCGCCAGCTGGCGCGAAACTGACTTTGCCGGGCGGCGCATGCGCGGGAGCGTCAGCGGCCGCTCACGGCATCCCCGTGCATGCGCAGTGGAGGGGGTCTCTTCCGCCTCCGCCATGGTGGAGCCCATGGCGAAGGCGGAAGGAAAAGAGTGCCCCCACGGCACAGGCCCGCCCGCGGATCGGTGGTCCCCGATCACGGGCCAGGCCACCGTGGGGGCACCCTCCGGGGCCAGATCTCCCCGCGCCCCCCCCAGGACCCCGGAGCCTGCCCGCGCCGCCTTGTCCCACCGGTAAGAGAGGTGGTTTAATCCACGCTGGCGGGACAGGCATTCCAGCAGTGGGACTTCGGCCCATCCGGGCCGGAGAATCGCCGGGGGGGGCGGGGGGCGCCAATCGGCGCGCCGCGATTCCCGCCCCCGCCGAATATCCGGTGCCAGAGAATTCGGCAACCGGCGGGGGCGGGATTCACGCCAGCCCCCGGCGATTCTCCGACCCGGCGGGGGGTCAGAGAATCTCGCCCATCAATCTCAACTGCATCAAGAAATACTTTCAGAAAAATGTTTTACTTTTTTTGCGATGTTGGTGGTTCTTGTGATCAGTTGTTGGATTCACTGACTTGGCTTGTTCAGTGTCTGGTGAATATGATGGTTAGGAAGACTATAAAATACTTTCCATTATTGTTTGAGGCCCAGAGTATAGGATGAGGGAAGTTATGCTAAAAGTGTGTGAAACACTAGTTAAGCCAAAGCTACAGCAATGTGGACATTCCCATCCACCGCATTCCAAGAAGGATATGGGCAATATTGAGAGAGCAAAGCTTTGACAAAGGGTCATCTGGAATCGAAACGTTAGCTCTTTTCTCTCCCTACAGATGCTGCCAGATCTGCTGAGATTTTCCAGCATTTTCTCTTTGGTTTCAGATTCCAGCATCCGCAGTAATTTGATTTTATCCAGTATCGAGAGAGTACTGAGCAGATTTACAAGGACATTGCCGGGACTGGAGAAATGTAGCTGAGGAAAGATTGGATAGGCTGGGGTTTTTCCTTTGGTGTACAAAATTATGAGGGGCCTAGATACAGTGGATAGCAAAGCCCTATTTCCGTAAGCTGGGAGGTCAATAACCAGAGAGTATAGATTTAAGGAAGTTGATCGAAGGATTTGTGGAGAGTTAAGGAGACTTTATAAAAAACACGGATGGTAATGAGGCTCTGAGATTCACTGCCTGAAGTGGTGGCAGAGGCAGAAACCATCATTGAATTTTAAAAAACACTTTGAGCGGAATTCTTCCATTTTGAGACTAAATGTTACTGCCGAGGCTGGCGGGAAACATACAAATGCAGGTTTTGCATGTCGCATTGGATGCGTTGGTTGTCATCTTGCAAAATTCTGTATATTCTGGAACAGATCCAGCAGATAGGAGAGTGGTAACTGTAACCCCACTATTTAAAAAAGGAGGGAGGGTGAAAATAGGGAAATACAGACCAGTTAGCCTAACATCAGTAGTAGGCAAAATATTAGAGCCTGTTGTAAAAGATGAGGTGACATGGCACTTAGAAAATATCAACATGGATTTATGAAAGAGAAATCATATTTGATAAACTCTTTTGAGGACTTAACTCGGAGAATAGGTAAGGGAGAACCAGTGAATGTGATATAGTTGGATTTTCAGAAAGCTCTAAAAAAAGAAATGCCAATTAAGTGGCAATTTTAGCGTGGCCAATCCAGCTACGCTGCACATCTTTGGGTTGTGGGGATGAGACCCACGCAGACACAGGAGAATGTGTAAAATCCACATGGCCAGTGACCTGGAGCGGGATCAAACCCGGGTCCTCAGCGCCGTGAGGCAGCAGTGCTAACCATTGCACCACCGTGGCACCTCATATTTTCAGAAAGTATTTGATAAAGTCCCACGTAAGAGCTTCGTGTGCAACACTAAAGCAAATGGCTTTGGGAGCAATATACTGACGTGAATTGAGAGTTGGTTAGCAAACAAGGAGTAGGAATAAATGTTTTTTTATCAGAGCGGCAGGCAGTGACTAGTGGGGTACCATAGGATTGGGACTTGGGTCCCAGCTATTGTCAATATACATCAATGATTTGGATGAGGGAATCAAATGTAATATTTCCAAGTTTGCAAACTACAGGGGGAATTGTGAGTGGTGAGGAGGACGTAAAGAAGCTTTGAGGCAATTTTTCCCTAGCGATTTATACAAGTTGAATGAGTGGGCAAATACATGGCAGAGCAGTATAACATGGATAAGTGTGAAGTTATCCAATTTGGGAGGACAAACAGAATGGCAGAGTATTATTTAAATGGTGCCAGAATCATAGCATGTACAGTGCTGAAGGAGGCCATTCAGCCCATCGAGCCTGCACTGATCCACTGAAAGAGCACCCCACTTAAGCCTACGCATTCACCCTATCCCCATAACCCAGTAACCCCATCTAACATTTTGGACACTAAGTGGCAATTTAGCATGGCCATTCCACCTAACCTGCACACCTTTGGACTGTGGGAGGAAACCGGAGCACTTGGAGGAAACCAACGCAGACGCGGGGAGAATATGCAAACTCCGCACAGACAGTCACCCGAGGCTGGAATTGAACCCGGGACCCTGGAACTGTGAGGCAGCAGTGCTAACCACTGTGGGAAATATTGATGTACAAAGGCACCCTGCTGCCCTAGTACACCAGTCATTGAAAGCAAGGAAGCAGGTGCAGCAAGCAGTTTGGAAGATAATGGTATTTGGGCTTTCACTGCAAGAGGACTTGAGTCAGGAGCAAGGATATCTCATTGCAGCTGTACAAGGTCTTGGTGAGATGGCACCTGGAGTACTGTGTACAGTTTTGGTCTTGTTACCAAAGAAAATATATACTTGCCATAGACAGACAGCAGCTAAAACTCACAAGATTCCTGGGATGGCAGGAATGTTGCACGAGAAGACATTGGTTAACTGGGCTTGAATTCACTGGAATTTAGAGGAATGGGAGGAGATCTCATTGAAATGTATAAAATTCTGACAGGGCTGGACAGGCTAACTGCAGGGATAATGTTTCCCCTGGCTGGGGTTCTAGAGCAAGGGTGTCAAATCTCAGGATATGGGATAGGCTATTTAGGACTGAGATGAGGAAGAAATTTCTTCACTCAAAGCATGGCGAACCAGTGGAATACTCTACCACATTAGGCTGTGGAGGCCAAATCGCTGAATGTATTTAAGAAAGAAATATTGTTTGAGATTCTCCATTTGGAAGACGACGGGGGTGATCTTCCAGCCTGAAAGGCAGTGCAACACAGCCTGTATGCCAGGACATCCTTCTTCTAGTATTTACCCGAGACGTCCCTGAGATCTAACACGATCTCACGGGATGTCACGATCTGAATGGGCGGGACCACTATTTTGCTAATCTGCATATTAGAGTGAGACAGCTAGTCTCACTCTATTGTGCTTTCTCCTGATCTACCCAGACCCGGGGATCTAACCCCTTCACCTTGGAGACCTCAGGCCAGTGCCATTCAATGCCGGTCTCCACAAATGGGGACCAGATTGTATGATACTTGTGGGGATGTCTCAGGGGATCACAGGCCTCCAGGTGCTTGCCCTCTGGGCAGGGTGGTACTCTGGCACTGCTGATGCCACTGGAGCTCCATGGCACAGGCTGGCAATGCCAGCTAGAAGGGACACAGCCAGGGTGCCACTGCCAAGGTGCCAAGCTGGCATTTTTCCCAAGATGGGGATCAGGCCTGGGTGTGTCCTGTGTGGGTACAGTGCGGAGGGGCCCAAAGATCCTCTGATAGGCAAGCTGGGGGCTTCGGGGGGTCGATAGATCGGAACGCCATTTAAAGATGGTGTCTCAATCTCCTCCTGCACTGAGGAGTTCTGGCAAGCGGATGACCAGAGGTATGAGGGTGTCCAGAGGGGTGGCCTGGGTGGGCTCCCAGATGACCAGAGGCCTTCTGAGCATTTAGAGGACCCAGGAAGCAGTCAGCAGTGAGAACAGCTAGGTGCCTGTAAGTAGCACCAAAGGGGTACATGTAAAAGACAGACTACAGCAATGGGGGTCTGAGCCAGGCCAGCCCGATCCACAGGGGGACACCCCAGGTACACAGATGTGGCACCAAATCACTATCCACTACCTCCCACAGCCTGTGCAGCCATCCCCCAGCAAACCCGATAGTTTTCAATGATATTTCAGTGTTTTTAGCCTCCCGCTCCCCCTCCTCGGCCATGGCACCCAGTCCACGTCCGTAAATAATACTTGTCATAATTCACACCCGTGAGATTTCTGCCTGAGAGGAGCGGAGTATCACTGAAAGGAGAGGAGACTGTGTCCAACCCGCTAATCACTTTTAAATGCATGCAAATGTTAAACCACATGCAAGTGGTTTTGCAACCACTGCCGGGGCTCAAATCTTATTATCGCACCAGCGAGGGACCAGAGCATGGCAGTCAAATCGGCGGCAGGAGCAGACGTCGATTTTGGCCAGGCACCTGATTCCCTGTGCGATCACGATTTGCGTTAGCAGCATCGCGAGGCAGGGAATTTCACCCATAGATGGTTGTCTAGACACTCAAAGCATGGCATGGTGAGAGAGCAGGATTATGTCATTGAGATAGAGGATCAGTCAAGATCATACTGAATGGCAGAGCAGGCTCGAAGGGCCAATGGCCTACTCCTGCTCCTATTTTCTATGTTTCTGTATAAAAGGGATCTCTGCTATAGTGTCTAGGAGCTGAGTATTGGGTCCACAATATCATTGTGCTCCAACCAACAAGATTCTGTTCCATGCAATTGGAGTAGTGACACTCCATTTGTACAGTGCAGATGAATTGAAGTTTTGCAGATTTACTTTGCTCTGTAACATATTCACGGGCTACAAGGCGGAAACACATTCTTTCTTCTGAGCAATCATTCAGAAGGTATGGTTTAAGGCACTGGTGCTAAAGAAAATTGCAAAGAGTAACTCCTTCCATACCTAGGTGGTAGAACTTTTGTTCCTTTATCCACTGAGCTAGCTGTGGGTATGTGTCCACTGACACAGAGGGTGAAAATACAAACCGTGCTCCTCATCCTGCTCTAGTGCACCTCCTGGAAATTACTTATCAAACCAGTTGATTGTTCTCTCTTCAGCTTATCAATGCATCCTGTGGTCCTCCAAGAATTGAAGGACAATGTTTACAAGATAATAAGGTTTCTATCCCCCCTCCTACAAGTATTGGCCTTTATGCACAAAGTCAGCAAGAGGAGCTATTCATACCGATTACAATACGCGTTATCAATAACTTACTGAAGAGAAAATATATATCCATCGTGACACATCTGAAATACAAGAGGAATTCCATTCGCTTGCCAACTTTTCCCCATTGAAGGAGCATCATAGATTCATTTTGCCATGACTAACTTGACAAGAAGTCGGAGCTTGACCTTATTCGGCTGACAACAAACAAAGCTGTCAGATGTGAAGTGCTAACTAACAATATCCGACACTGAAGGTGACCTTGGATTGATTATTTGGAAGTAAACAATCTTTACCTTATTTATTGTCTTTCTTTCCTAGTTCACAGCATCCTCTGCATTTTCCTTGCTTTCTTTACACAGGTTAATTCTTGTCATAATGACTCCACAAAATAAAAGTGTCCCACACATTCATAATAGGCATGCTGATGCAAATTACACTGGTTGTGCGGTTAAATTGATTTGACAATTTTCAAATTGAATTTGCATCAGTCACCAATAGTCTGAAGTGATAGCCTGGACTATTTTCTTTGACTTTACAGAACAAACCAAGCGCAATTGTGGAATTTCAGCAATACTGCGCGATTGTATAAAATTACACAGTAATTTAAATAATAATGGGCGTATGTTTCAGACAGTGAAAGAGCAACCTTCTTTGGAAACAGCAGATGTGCGCTGTGGCACAATGCAAATGCATTTATTGCCTTTATCTTCACAAACCATCCTTCAAATATTTTCATTCTTCCATGGGATATGGGCATCACTGGCTCGGCCAGCATTTGTTGCCCACCCCTAACTGAGTGGCTTTCTAGGCCATTTCAGAGGGCATTTAAGACTCAACCACATTGTTGCCTGGAGTCGCATATTGGGCCAGACCAGACAAGGATGGCAGATTTCCTTCCCCAAAGGACATTAGTGAATCAGATGGGTTTTTAATAATAATTGACAATGGTTTCAGGGACATCATTACTAAGACTAGCTTTCAATTTCAGATTTATTAAATTGCATTTAAACCTCATCAGCTGCCATGGTGGTATTTCACCCTGTGCCACCAGAGCATTAGCCTGGCATTCTGGATTACTGGTCTAGTAACATTACCACTACGCCACTGTCTCCTCCTAAACTAACCAACAGTGTTGATAAATGGAATAATATACAAGTAAAATGAGATCAAAAGTCTAAGGAGTGATTTCCTTGACTGCCCAGTGGGTAAAAGGACTATCCCGCACTTTGTTAAATCTTACATATGTGCAAATGCCAACTTTAATTCCACATTTATGTGAATTTGTGAACCTCAGAAATTGGGTTCTCTAAAAAGTCTCCCCAAATTGCATGCATTTGCTATTCTGTCATCCTGACAGAAATGTTTTCGTATTTCCGTGGCTATCGGGTGAGGGCAGGGATACAGTCATGTGCAAGGTCAAATATCCAGCTAACACTCATCGTCCAGCCTCATAGATTAGTTTTTCTCCTTTAAAAAAAATAAATTTAGAGTACCCAATTCATTTTTTTCCAATTAAGGGACAATTTAGCGTGGCCTATCCACCTAGCTTGCACACCTTTTGGGATGTGGAGGCGAAACCCACGCAAACACGGGGAGAATGTGTAAACTCCACACGGACAGTGACCCAGAGCCGGGATCGAACCTGGAGCTTCGGCGCCGTGAGGCCTCAGTGCTAATTCACTGCATCACCGTGCTGCCCTTCCAGCCTCATAGATTAATAATAAAGACTCTAGCAGCTTTCATTACCTCAGGATGCAAAGTACTTCGCAGCCAATTAAGTATTTTAGAAGTTGAGTCATTGTTTAATATAAGAGGACTTGTGGCGCAGTAGTAGTGCTCCTCCGGTGGACCAGAAGCTTTGAGTTGGAGTCCAGCTGCAGGACACGTTGGCCATGAAAGGAACAATCATCACAAGGTTCAGTGGGCTGATTACCAGCTCAGGAATCCTTCCACCACTTCCCCCACTATTCCCCAAAGGGTACAAAAAAGTGTGGGTGTAAAGGCACGCCAAAAATGTCATTGTTGTAAGGTAGGAAACACAGCAGTCAACTGCTGCAAGGCCTTGCAAACGGTAATCTAATAATAGTCAGATAATCTGTCTTTAGTGATATTGGTTAAAGGATAAATAGAGGCTGGAACACAGTGAAACACTCCTCTGCCTGTCTTTGAATATCGCCATAGAATATTTAGCATCCACCTGAGAGGGCAGATGGAGATGGGCAATGATGACATATCGTCGTTCCCCTCCCCCCCACCAGGCCGTCATGTTTTCAGACCATCCAGCGATGTTGGCCGCCGTGGTGGCAGCCGCTCATGTCTATGTTGCCCTGGATGAGGAGGAGGAGGAGGAGGAGGAGCGTGCCAGAGAGGCGGCGCAGGCTGCCGCAGAGGGGCAGGCGGCAGCCGCCCAGGCTGGAGGGACACCTGACCGACAGGACGAGGAGGGGGAGGAGGACGTCGCGGCCCCACGGCAACGGAGGCACCCGAGGGCGGCCCGTGTGTACCGGCCCCGGCAGTCATACCAGGACCTCACGGACCGGGAATGCAGGAGGAGACTCCGGATGAGCCGGGAAACCGTGGCACACATCTGCCACCAGCTGGCACACCTGTCACCGCGTGGCACTGGCGGGGGACACCCTCTCCCCGTGTCCGTCAAGGTTACGGTGGCCCTGAACTTTTATGCAACGGGGTCATTCCAGGCACCGAGTGGGGACCTGTCCGGCATATCGCAGACATCGGTGCACCGGTGCATCCAGGCAGTGACAGATGCCCTTTATGCCATGGCGCACCGCTACATCTGCTTCCCCGTGGACCGGGCCAGCCAAGATGCCCGGGCCGTGGGCTTCTCTGCCGTTGCCGGGTTCCCCACGGTCCAGGGCGCGATCGATGGGAGGCACGTCGCCGTGCGGCCACCTGCAGATAACAGGGCCGTGTTCACTAATAGGAAGGGGACCTATTCGATGAACGTACAGGTGGTCTGCGACCACCGCATGATGATCCTGCACGTCTGCGCCCGTCACCCAGGCAGTGTACACGACTCATTCGTGTTGTCGCGGTCATCCATCCCCGGCAGGTACGAGGGACGCCATCCCCGGCTGAGGGGCTGGTTGCTGGGCGACAGGGGCTACCCATTGCGATCGTGGCTGATGACGCCTATACGGAGGCCACGCAATGAGGCGGAGAACCGCTACAATGATGCCCATGTAGCGACAAGGGGAGTGATCGAGAGGTGCTTTGGCGTGCTGAAGATGCGTTTCAGGTGCCTGGACCTCTCTGGGGGCGCCCTCCAGTATCGGTCAGATAGGGTCGGCCGCATCATTGTGGTGTGCTGCGTCCTGCACAACATAGCCCAGCAGAGGGGCGATGTGCCGCAGGCAGAGGAGGGCGGAGTGGAGGAGCAGCAGGAAGAGGTGCAATCCTCCCCAGATGAGGGGGATGGGGGCAATGGTCAGGGCAAACGGGGTAGACACAGGCGGGTGGCTGTCCACCGTTACCGGCTGGCCCAGCGGGCACGGGACAGACTGATAGCCGCCCGCTTCACTGACTAGATGGGCTTGGGAATCGGGTAGTATGGCCACAGACCGCACACCATGGCAACAGCCGACCACCCACACCCCCCACCCATCCACCCACCCAGCACCCTCACCCCCCTCCCCAACCCCACCCATCCCACCCGCATGCACACCAAACCCCCATTGCCGATCCACCTGCGGCACAACGGGCAGGGCTCACGCAGTTGCGGGTGAATGCGTGTCTATCGCAGGCCATGGAGGATGATGACAACCCGCCCTGCGATGAGCTCCTGGCTCTACATCGTTGGACTATGTCTGACCCATGGCCACAGTACCACCATCCACCCGGACCATCCCTGCATGCGGCTGTGACACTGCAGCGCACGGTCCCGTCCTCTGCCCGGGGGATGTTGATGGCGGCCCAGGGGGAAGGGGGCAGACTCACCTGGGGCTGAGGTAAGACCACCCGTCACACACACACTTGCGCTCAAGGTACATGACACGCCCGCACACTTTGGACAGAGCACAAAGGCAGCTTCGGTAGGTGTAACATTGACTTTAATAACCAAAGGAGTTCATGCACGTGCCCTAGCCCCTAAAACTCATCTGTGCCCTGCACCCGTGCCAACTTACTCAGTGTCTAATTGTTTGGCCTTGCGGGCCCTTTGACTACGTCTACGTGGTTCCCCAGACGGTACAGCAGAACTGGAGGTGGTCTCCTGTGATTCCTGCCCTCTGACACTGGATCCCTTTGGCGGCCGTTTCCTGGGGCGTCCTGGCCTAGATGGGCCAGGCTGCGGCCCGGGAGACTGGGATGGCGAGCTGCCAGCCTGTCCTGCCCGTTGCCCACCCGATGCACCTGGGACGGAAGGGGGGGAGTCCGAGGTGTCGCGGTGTACCGGGACCTCCCCTACAGAGGGAGCCGGGACGGACCACACTACCTCCTCCTCCCTCGGGGTGCCCGATGGCCCCCAGGCCTCTACATGGGTGGGGGATGCGAACGGACTGGCCATCCGACGCGCCCCCGACATCTGGCGCTGCCAGTCCTGGAGGCCCGTGCTGGTATCGACAGGGGTCTGCAGGTTTGCAGCCATGGAGCCCAGGGGGTTGTCAAACACTGTCTGTGACAGTGCGACGCCGGCTCGCACATGGCCACTGGCGCCGATGCCCTCAGCGATGGCCTGCTGAGACTGGGCCATGGCCTGCTGAGACTGGGCCATGGCCTGCTGAGACTGGGCCATGGCCTGCAGAGACTGGGCCATGGCCTGCAGAGACTGGGCTATGGCCTGCTGAGACTGGGCCATGGCCTGCTGAGACTGGGCTATGGCGTTGAGCGCCTCTGCCATCTGGCGCTGGCACTGGCTCATGGCCTCCTGTGAGAGGGCAGCCATTTCCTGGGCCACAGACGCCGCCTGCACGGAAGGCCCCAGGCCTCGCAAACCATTCCCCATGTCTGACACCGTCGCACCCATTGCCTCCACCGCGGACGCCACCCGTGCGGTGTCAGCCTGGGTGGCACGCATGACCGGGACCACTCCCAGCTCCTGGACGCGGGTGGACTCCTCCACCTGCGACCGCAGCCGCCGCAAGCCACCCGTCACCCTATTCGCTCGTCTCCGTGTCGGTAGTTGCATCGGATCTATGTGTGGGTGTGGTAACTGCAGGAACCCGGGATCCATCTGGGCGGCAGATGTTCGCTTGGCCTGGGCTGCCCTCCGACCGCCCGGTCCCTCTGCTGCTCCTACCTCCACCTGCTGTACCGGGACGGCTGTGTTGTGCGCACCAGTGAGTGTACCAGACGCCTCATCACTAAAGTGCCCAACCGTGGTGAGTGTTTCTGCGATGGTGGAGGGTGTTTGTGACAGCAGTGGCGTTGTGTCGTGCTCTTCGTCCCACTCTGACTCCATGGCACTTTGGGGTGGGGGTTCGTCTCCACCCATCCACTCTGAGTCACTGTCCGGTATTTCGTCTTCCCGGGTAGGGGTGTCCTGGGTAGTGCTGTCCCGGGTAGTGCTGTCCCGGGTAGTGCTGTCCCGGGTAGGGGTGTCCTGGGTAGTGCTGTCCCGGGTAGTGGTGTCCCGGGTAGGGGTGTCCTGGATAGTGGTGTCCTGGGTAGTGGTGTCCTGGCTCGGATGTGACGGGGGTCTGTGGCTGCCCCCCTCATCGCTGGGTGGTCGCTCCCGCACGTGACGGGGGTGTCGTCTCCCTGTTGCTCCAGGTCTCTCCGTCTCCCGTGGTGTGCGAGGGGCATCCTGCGGGCGTCGTATGCTGGAGGGTCCGGGTCTCTCCGTCTCCCGTGGTCTCCGAGGGGCATCCTGCAGGCGTCGCATGCTGGAGGGTCCGGGCCTCTCCGTCTCCCGTGGTCTCCGAGGGGCATCCTGCGGGCGTCGCATGCTGGAGGGTGCGGGTCTCTCCGTCTCCTGTGGTCTCCGAGGGGCATCCTGCGGGCGGTGTGCATCTGCGGGGATGGGTGCCTGGACGTTTGGTCCTGCGATACACAATGAAGCATGCATGGTTAGACATCAGGCAGTGATCAGGTGATACGGGGCAGGGGGATATAGGGAAGGGGGGATATGGGGACGGGCTGTTGGTGGCTCACTTGCTCGTGGGCCCCCGACCTCTGCATCAGCAACCTCCCGGTCCTCAGGTCCGCCAGCCAGTTCCAGGGCCCTTTCCTCGTGTACGGTCAGTGGCCTCTCATCAGCGGGCCCTCCTCCAGTCCTCACATGCTCCCTATTGTTGTGTGCGCGCTTCTCTTGGGGGGGGGGGGGGTGGTGGCAGGGGTAAAAGGCAACAGTGTTAGGCAGGTATATGAATGCACGCCATCGGTTGCGCGTGCATTGCAGAGGTTAAGGTTAGGGCTGGATTCACTTGGGGATATGGGGAGGGGGGATATGGGGGATATGGGGGAGGGGGGATATGGGGGAGGGGGGATATGGGGGAGGGGGGATATGGGGGAGGGGGGATATGGGGGAGGGGGGATATGGGGGATATGGGGGAGGGGGGATATGGGGAGGGGGGATATGGGGGATATGGGGGAGGGGGGCATATGGGGGAGGGGGGATATGGGGGAGGCTCACCCTGCCTGCTCTGACGAGGTCGTTCACCTTCTTGTGGCACTGGGTGCCTGTCCGTGGTGTCAGGGCCACAGCCGTGACGGCCTGTGCCACTTCCCTCCACAGACGCCGGCTGTGGCGTGGGGCAACTCTGCGACCGTGCCCAGGATACAGGGCCTCCCTCCTCTGCTCCACCGCGTCCAGGAGCGCCTCCACATCGCGTGACTCGAACCTCGGGGCTGAGCGACGGCCAGCCATCCAGTCGGGTGTTGCGGTCGGGTGTTCTGGTCGGGTGGGGGGAGCTGCGCGGCCTTATGAGCCGTCACGCCGTGCAGCGCGTATGACGCTGCACGGCGTGAACCACTGCGCAAGCGCGGATCCCGTTACGTCGCTGCTAGCCCATTTCGGGCCGGAGACTATCGTCCCATTTTTATGACGTGACGCAAGTGGGATTTGCGCCGTTTTTTGCGCCGATCGGCGGACTTTCCGCCGATAATGGAGAATTTCGCCCCTGGTTTTTTGACAAACATTTACCACCTCACTTCATTAGTGAAAAGTTCAAAATGCTGATTCCGGATGTCACTTGTCACTTTGATTCTTGTTTGTACCTGCCTGTACAAACAAACCATCAGCACAAAACTATAATTTGTGAATAGCATGCAACAACACATAATCCAGAATCTGCAGATGATTACAATTACTGTGCACTCATCAAGGTTTTGCCAATAAAGAATTGTCAGCCTCCAATTTATTCCTTAAAGTTATCATTTGTTTAGCATTTTGTTGTAGTCACACTTAAAAAACTTTCCAACTTTCCTCCATGAAGTTACTGACTGATGATGAGGAACATTTCAATGAACATCAAAGACCTTCTGCTATTCTTGCTTCCCTCTTGGGTCTAAGAGTGCTCACAAGTGCCGAGTGTTCATAAGTGTTGAGTGTTCACAAGTGTTGAGCCCAAACCAATCCCCACTTGACATCCACATCAGCATAGGGTCTTCAGCAAGGTTTGTTTCACCACAAGTAGAAGCGGGAACAAAAGCTTATTTCTTCCGCTCCGTACTGAAGATGTTTTGAAGCCAGGCGTAATAAGGAAGTTAAATTCACCAGTAGTGCGGAATGGAACAATGGGGTAAATTTAAATTTGGATAATGCCATGAATTGAAAGACAATGAATTTGTCATCCACTGTACACTGTTGACTTTAATGGAAAGGAAAATTGGGTATGGTCTATAATTGGCAGCTAATTTAACATCATCCTTTTTATCAGTTAAAATGATTACTTTTGGCCCCATGTTGCTCACAGAAGTAGCATGACAATTGGGCTTGGTGTACCTGGGCTAGGGAATACCTGCAGGATAGGTGGATTGGTCATGCTAAATTGCCCCTGAATTGGGAAAATGCAACAGAGATTCACCAGACTAATCCCTGGGATTGTGGGATCGTCTTATGAGATTGAGGAAACTGTGCCTGAATTTGGTCTGAACTTCCAAAATCAATGCTCTGTTACCATTTTGGCCCTGGCATGGAATCCTTCTTACTCTGCAGAAATTCATGCCCATTGTTTGGCTCACTCGTGAACATCAATTTGTTTTGGTTGTAATATAGAGTATCACTTTCAATGGGCAGCGCCTGCTGACAATTCTGGGTTACAATGCTATAGCAATTTCTTTGTTCCCATGCACCCCGTCATTGATGACCTCTGCCAGGATGAAGGCCTCACAAGACAAATCCCCTATTGCAAATTACAGAATATCTGAAAAATATGGGGCGAAATTCTCCGTTATCGGCGCAAAGTCCGCCGACCGGCGGCAAAAACGGCGCAAATCCCACCTGCATCACGCCGCCAGAAATGTCGGAATGTCTCCGGCCCGGGATGGGCTAGCAGTGACGTGACGTTATCCCCGCTGGCTCATGTGGTTCACGCCGTGCGGCGTCATACACGCCGCACGGCGTGACGGCTCATTAAGGACGCGCTGCTCCCCCCACCCGGCCAGAACACCTGACCGGATGGCCGCCCGCCGCTCAGCCCCGAGGTTCCAGTCTCCTGTCATTGAGGCGCTCCTGGACGCAGTGGAGCAGAGGAGGGAGGCCCTGTATCCCGGGCACGCCGCAGAGTTGCCCCACGCCACAGCCGGCGTCTGTGGAGGGAGGTGGCAGAGGCCGTCACCGCTGTGGCCCTGACACAAAGGGCAGGCACCCAGTGCCACAAGAAGGTGAACGACCTCGTCAGAGCAGGCAGGGTGAGCCTCCCCCCCCTGCCCGATATCCATATCCCCCATCCCCCATATCCCCCTCCCCCATATCCCCCCTCCCCCATATCCCCCATATTCCCCCTCCCCCATATCCCCCATATCCCCCCTCCCCCATATCCCCCATATCCCCCCTCCCCCATATCCCCCTCCCCCATATCCCCGTCTCGTGCGGGTGCGACGACGCAGGTGTGTACCATCCAGCGATGAGAGGGTCAGCCACAGGCCCCCATCACAGCCGAGCCACGAAACCACTACCCAGGACACCACTACCCAGGACACCACTACCCAGGACACCCCTACCCAGGACACCACTACCCAGGAAACTGAAATACGGGACAGTGACACAGATTGGATGGGCGGAGACGAACTGCCACCCCAAAGTGCCATGGACTCAGAGTGTGACGATGCGCACGACACAACGCCACTGCTGTCACCAACACCCTCCACCATTGCAGAGACGCTCACCTCGGTTGGGCACTTTAGTGATGAGGCGTCTGGTACACTCACTGGTGCGCACAACACAGCCGTCCCGGTACAGCAGGTGAAGGTAGGAGCAGCAGAGGGGCCGGGCGGTCGGAGGGCAGCCCAGCCAGGACACCACTACCCAGGAAACTGAAATACCGGACAGTGACACAGATTGGATGGGCGGAGACGAACTGCCACCCCAAAGTGCCATGGACTCAGAGTGGGACGATGCGCACGACACAACGCCACTGCTGTCACCAACACCCTCCACCATCGCAGAAACACTCACCTCGGTTGGGCACTTTAGTGATGAGGCGTCTGGTACACTCACTGGTGCGCACAACACAGCCGTCCCGGTACAGCAGGTGGAGGTAGGAGCAGCAGAGGGGCCGGGCGGTTGGAGGGCAGCCCAGCCCAAGCAAACATCTGCCGCCCAGATGGATCCCGGGTTCCTGGAGTTACCACACCCACCCATAGATCCGATGCAACCACCGAACCGGAGACGAGCGAAGAGGGTGACGGCCGGCTTGCGGCGGCTGCAGTCGCAGGTGGAGGAGTCCACCCGCGTCCAGGAGCTGGGAGTGGTGCCGGTCATGCGTGCCACCCAGGCCGACACCGCACGGGTGGCGTCCGCGGTGGAGGCAATGGGTGCGACGGTGTCAGACATGGGGAACGGTTTGCGAGGCCAGGGGCTTTCCGTGCAGGCGGCGTCTGTGGCCCAGGACATGGCTGTCCTCGCACAGGAGGCCATGAGCCAGAGCCAGCGCCAGCGGCAGATGGCAGAGGCGCTCAAACGCCATAGCCCAGTCTCTGCAGGCCATGGCCCAGTCTCAGCAGGCCATGGCCCAGTCTCAACAGTCCATAGCCCAGTCTCTGCCGTCCATAGCCCAGTCTCTGCAGGCCATGGCCCAGTCTCAGCAGGCCGTGGCCCAGTCTCAGCAGGCCATGGCCCAGTCTCAGCAGGCCATCGCTGAGGGCATCAGCGCCATTGCCCATGTGCGAGCCGGCATCACACAGTCACAGACAGGGTTTGCCAATCCCCTGAGCTCCATGGCTGCAAACCTGCAGACCCCTGTCGATACCAGCACGGGCCTCTAGGACTGGCAGTGCCAGATGTCGGGGGGGCGTCGGATGGCCAGTCCATTCGCATCCCCCACCCATGTAGAGGCCCGGGGGCCATCGGGCACCCCGAGGGAGGAGGAGGTGCTGTGGTCCGTCCCGGGTCCCCCTGTAGGGGAGGTGCCGGAACACCGCGACACCTCGGACTCCCCCCCTTCCGTCACAGGTGCATCGGGTGGGCAACGGGCAGGACAGGCTGGCAGCTCGCCATCCCAGTCGCCCGGGCCGCAGCCTGGCCCATCTAGGCCTGGACGCCCCAGGAAACGGCCGCCAAAGGGATCCCGTGTCAGAGGGCAGGAATCACAGGAGTTCACCTCCAGTTCTGCTGTACCGTCTGGGGAACCACGTCGACGTAGTCATAGGGTCCGTAAGGCCAAAAAATTAGACACTGAGTAAGTTGGCACGGGTGCAGGGCACAGATGAATTTTAGGGCTAGGGCACGTGCATGAACTCCTTTCGTTATTAAAGTCAATGATACACCTACAGAAGCTGCCTTTGTGCTCTGCCCAAAGCGTGCGGGGTTGTCATGTACGTTGATCGCAAGTGTGTGTGTGAGGGGTGGTCTTACCTCAGCCCCAGGTGAGTCTGCCCCCTTCCCCCGGGCCGCCATCAACATCCCCCCGGGCAGAGGACAGGACCGTGCGCTGCAGTGTCACAGCCGCATGCAGGGATGGTCCGGGTGGATGGTGGTACTGTGGCCATGGGTCAGACATAGTCCAACGATGTGGAGCCAGGAGCTCACCGCAGGGCGGTTGTCATCATCCTCCATGGCCTGCAATAGACACGCGTCCACCCGCAACTGTGTGAGCCTAGCCGTTGTGCCGCAGGTGGATCGGCAATGGGGGGGTGGTGTGCATGCGGGTGGGGTGGGTGGGGTTGGGGAGGGGGGTGAGGGTGCTGGGTGGGTGGATGGGTGGGGGTTGTGGGTGGTCGGCTGTTGCCATGGTGTGCGGTCTGTGGCCATACTACCCGATTCCCAAGCCCATCTAGCCAGTGAAGCGGGCGGCTATCAGCCTGTCCCGTGCCCGCTGGCCCAGCCGGTAACGGTGGTACAGCCACCCGCCCGTGTCTAGCTGGTCTGCCCTGACCATTGCCCCCATCCCCCTCATCTGGGGAGGACTGCGCCTCTTCCTGCTGCTCCTCCACTCCGCCCTCCTCTGCCTGCGGCACATCGCCCCTCTGTTGGGCTATATTGTGCAGGACGCAGCACACCACAATGATGCGGCCGACCCTATCTGACCGATACTGGAGGGCGCCCCCAGAGAGGTCCAGGCACCTGAAACGCATCTTCAGCAAGCCAAAGCACCTCTCTATCACTCCCCTTGTCGCTACATGGGCATCATTGTAGCGGTTCTCCACCTCATTGCGTGGCCTCCGTATAGGCGTCATCAGCCACGATCACAATGGGTAGCCCCTGTCGCCCAGCAACCAGCCCCTCAGCCGGGATGGCGTCCCTCGTACATGCCGGTGATGTATGACCGCGACAACACGTATGAGTCGTGTACACTGCCCGGGTAACGGGCGCAGACATGCAGGATCATCATGCGGTGGTCGCAGACCACCAGTATGTTCATCGAATAGGTCCCCTTCCTATTGGTGAACACGGCCCTGTTATCTGCAGGTGGCCGCATGGCGACGTGCATCCCATCAATCGCGCCCTGGACCATGGGGAACCCGGCCACGGCAGAGAAGCCCACGGCCCGGGCATCTTGGCTGGCCCGGTCCACGGGGAAGCGGATGTAGCGGTGCGCCATGGCATATAGGGCGTCTGTCACTGCCCGGATGCACCGATGCACCGATGTCTGCGATATGCCGGACAGGTCCCCACTCGGTGATGACACCCGTTGCAGAAAAGTTCAGGACCACCGTAACCCTTGACGGACACGGGGAGAGGGTGTCCCCCGCCAGTGTCACGCGGTGACAGAGTGCGCCAGCAGGTGGCAGATGTGTGCCATGGTTTCCCGGCTCATCTGGAGTCTCCTCCTGCATTCTCGGTCCCGTGAGGTCCTGGTATGACTGCAGAGGCTGGTACACACGGGGCGCCCTCGGGTGCCTCCGTTGCCGTGGGGCCGCGACGACCTCGTTCCCCCCTCCTCCTCCTGTCGGTCAGGTGTCCCTCCAGCCTGGGCGGCTGCCGCCTGCCCTCTGCGGCAGCCTGCGCCGCTTCTCTGGCACGCTCCTCCTCTTCATCCAGGGCAACATGGACATTAGCGGCTGCCGCCACGGCGGCCAACATCGCTGGCTGATCGGAAAATATGATGGCCTGGTGGGGGGGGGGGACGGCATGTCATCATTGCCCATACCCCCTCCTCCCCCCAGCCAGGTGGCATGGACCGCATGGGTCCGACTGTTGGAGGCTGGCACCTGGCCAGGTGGACCAACTCACTTGCCCCCACCACGTCCCTCCCCGGCACGGACCCCATCCCCCATGCCCCATCCCCCCTCCCCGGCACGGACCCCATCCTCATCCCCGGCACGGACCCCATCCCCCTCCCCGGCACGAACCCCACCCCCCATCCCCCTCCCCGGCACGGACCCCATCCCCCTCCCCGGCACGACCCCACCCCCCCATCCCCCTCCCCGGCACGGAACCCATCCTCCTCCCCGGCACGGCCCGCCCCCCATCCCCCCTCCCCGGCACGGACCCCATCCCCCTCCCCGGCACGGACACCATCCCCCCTCCCCGGCACGGACCCTCCCCATCCTCTGCCCCGGCACGGACCCCATCCTCCTCCCCGGCACGGGACCCCATCCCCCCTCCCCGGCACGGAACCCCCCCATCCTCCTCCCCGGCACGGACCCCATCCTCCTCACCGGGCACGGACCCCCCATCCCCCTCCCCGGCACGGACTCCTCCCCCCCCATCCTCCTCCCCGGCACGGACCCCATCCTCCTCCCCAGCACGGCCCCCCCCATCCCCCGCCCGGCACGGACCCCATCCCCCTCCCCGGCACGGACCCCATCCCCCTCCCCGGCACGGACCACATCCCCCTCCCCGGCACGGACCCCCCCCCATCCTCCTCCCCGGCATGGACCCCATCCTCCTCCCCGGCACGGACCCCATCCCCCTCCCCAGCACGGCCCCCCCCCCCATCCTCCTCCCCGGCACGGACCCCATCCCCCTCCCCAGCACGGACCCCCCCCCCCCATCCTCTTCCCCGGCACGGCCCCCCCCATCCCCCTCCGGCACGGACCCCATCCTACTCCCCGGCACGGCCCCCCTCCCATCCCCCTCCCCGGCACGGACCCCATCCCCCTCCCCGGCACGGACCCCATCCTCCTCCCCGGCACTCCCCCCCCCCTCCCGGCCACTCCCCCAGAGCCCAGCCCACTCTAACCCCCCCCCCGGCCACACACACACACACAAAACCCGACACACACCTCTCCCCACACATTCAGACTGCAGCCACGCCATCGCCTCTCCAGTGGCCAACCCCCCAGGCCGTCACCCACCTCCACGCTGGTCGGCGTAAACCTTGAGCACTGGTTGACGCCGATTGAAAGGTGGTTTGATTTACACCGACGTGACGCGTCATCATGTCGGCGGGACTTCGGCCCATCCGGATGGGAGGATATCGGCAGCCCCAAAATTCATTGCCTTGCGCCCACCCGTGCCATTCTCCGGGGTGTGTGGCGCCATTGACGCCCCGCTGACTTTTTCCCTTCGGAGACTTCGGCGGGCGGCGGGGGCGGCATTCACGGCGGGTAAAGGCCATTCTCCGACCCGCTGGGGGGTCGGAGAATCTCGCCAAGGTACTGAACATGATTTTGTTTTTTACCTTTTTTTTCATTTAAAGTACCCAACTCAATTTATTCCCCCCAATTAAGGGGCAGTTTAGCATGACCAAACCAACTTTAGGTTGTTAGGGTGAGACCCACGGAGATACGGGGAGAATGTGCAAACTCCATACGGACGGTCACCCGGGGGCCGGGATCGGATTCGGGTCCTAGGCTCCGTGAGGCAGCAGTGCTAACCACTGCACCAGTTTGCCGCCATGCTGAACATGACTTCAATGCTCCTTCTCCAACCTCTGAAGACTAAATATCTTCAAAACTCTCTTTATTGAACAGATCAATTGTAGAGTCCTACAATAGTGTATGAAGTATTCCAATATGGTTTCCTTATCTGTTCCCCTTTGAATCATCCTACTGTGTGTGCGTTTGCCATTAAGGAGAAGAGCAGTAGTGAGGGTGAGGCAGAAGGAATATTTGCACTTTGGGATGTTTAACTCTCATTTCCAAGACATAATGTAATTTGCTGGCCAAATGGTGACATCTGATTAATGTGTCCATCCCACAATTCTGAACTCTCTATCAACCTCCGAAGCCTCCCAGCTCCTTTGGTATGAGGCAAGTGTGATTGTTTGGATTGAGTGAGAAGAACTGCAGTGGCTTCAAGGTGATTCAGGGATCTGCTATATGAGATTGCGAAATGTGCAATAGGTCGGTCACTGTTGGGTGACTAGTGTCAAACGAAAGTACCTTTAAGAAATGGGCTTTTAAGAAATGTACCTTTAAGAAATGGGTGTAAGAAATGTACCTTTAAGAAATGGGTGTTTATCAGTGATGTCAGAGTGTGGGTGGAGCTAGGCTGTCTGTCAGCTTTTTACTTTTGTTTTAGGCTGTTTCATGCAGGGTTGTTTTAGTTTTGTTTTCAGAGCTGGATAGCTGCAGTCACAGCCAGAAGGTGTATGAATCTCTCTCTCTGTAATATAAAGACTTTAAATCGATCCTGGTGATTTAAAACTAATAACAGTCGTGATGTTAACTTGATGTGCTTCTAGTAAAAGGTGTTTTAAGTCTCATGGATGTTACAAAGAAATTACTTCGTGTTGTATTCTTTGGGGGTTGTATTTGAATTAATGGTTGCTAAGATGTTCACTGTATGTTTTAAAAAGGTTAACTTGAGTTCATAGAATAAACATTGTTTTGCTTAAAAAAATATTTTTCCATTTCTGCTCTACCACACCTGTAGAGTGGGCCGTGTGCTCCCCATACCACAATCTATTAAAAGTTGTGGGTCAGGTGAACTCCATGATACACTTTGGTGTTCTCTAAACCCTGGCCCATAACACTAGCCTGTCTTATTAATGGGAACTGGAGGGGGAGTTCTCCAATTCGTGATTGTAATTCTTTCCACATATCCCCAGGTAATGCTGCAAGTTGTGTTCAAATGGGACGGTTGTTCCTGACTGACTAATCAGTGGGAAGTTTACCAGGGATGTGTGTTGTTCAGCAGTAAGGTTTTAGCTGATTAAATTCCAGAAATATTCCTGTTCACTTTGGAGATTCTTTTATTTGGGGGCTGCAAGCTGATACCTAATTTCTCTGGACCAGAATTTCCCAAATTTCTATCAGTCAGGGAATCCCAAGTGTACTGATAAAACCTGCAAGAAATGTTATGTTGAAGAGTTAAACCACAAAAAATATTGATTTTGTCTAATAGATGCAAAAATGCAAAAACAAATTGATAACAGTCTTTTTGATTTGTTACATTGTCAGAGTCCTTTCTTTTCATTTCCCTTTATTCCCATTTATTTTATTTTATCTTTTTTCTCTCCTTGCCAACCACACTCCCACCTCTCCCTGTTTCCCTCCATCCCCGTCCCCAGCCTCAGCTTCCCAACCCCTCCAGTCCCCGTTCCTCAATATGCTCCCCAACCCATGCTCCAAGCCCCTGCTCTCCAGCCTTCACTCTCCAGACTCCCTGTTCCTCAGACCCCTCACACTCCGAACCCTTGCTCCCACCCCCCCAACCCCTGCTCCCACCCCCCCCAACCCCTGCTCCCCCGACCTCCCAACCCCATGCCCCCACGCCCTGCCACAATCTCAAACCCCCAATCCCAACCCCCCAACTCCTCTGAACCCCAACCCCCGCCACCTCCCCACACCACGGCCCCACCAATCCCCTCCTCCCAACTCCCCCCACACCTCATCCCGGTTCACTTTGGAGATCCTTAAGTGTGGTGATGTGTTTGTGTATTGGAGAGGCCAAGTAGCCAATCAGGAATTTATACTATTTAACTTGCTACACACTTGCTGCTATTTCTCTATTTCAGGGCCAGCTTTTGGATGCCCCTTGAAAGTGAAAGTTCTTGTCAGGTGCAATTTTTTGCTGTGATCCTGAGCAGCAATAATATTGAGGCCTTGCTGTGCTTCCTATCCTTAAATGGGGTATTTTTTAAAAAATCCATATAGTCCTGGACACCAGAGCCCAGATTACCTCCTCTAAATTGTATTGAATGGATCACAACCACAGTTGTAAAAAAAATTAATCAGTAAATCAAGGCTTGTGTTCACTACCTCATCTCTATTTGTTGTCTCTTTATGCACATCAGGTGTATTGCTGCAAAGCTCCATTACATTTGTTGGAGTTTGGAGCACTTCATCACTGAAATGTACTTTAATTGCACACTCCACAGCTACATTAATAAAATTTGGAAGACTTATGCTGTTCAAATGGCTCATTAGCTACTTGCGAAGCTCGAAAGAATTATTATTACAGGTGTATCTTCATTGGCTGCTGAAAAATCAATTTTCACCGGATCGACACGTGACAATTGTTTGCCCGGATGTTTTCAATAGTGGCTTCTGATTAGTGAGAAAAGAAACCTTACACCTCTCTTAAATTTATAATTATCAAGGAATTTCACTCCTACATTTTCTTAAGTGAACAGTGGTTTATAGTTCATCAGGTGAAGAAGGTGGCACTCATTGCCTTTGCTCTCATCCTAAGGGACTTCCTGCCATTAATTCCCAGGGAATGTTCTCTCTGTGACCTTATTTCTTTTTGTAGGCCACAAACAAGACCGAACCGAGTTAGTAAAAAGAAAACTTGGTTCTTGCAAAGCAATTATATTTTCAATATACATCAGATCGCAGTCAGGCCTGCTCTGTTGGTTCCATGCCTGGTCAACTTCACACAGATCTTAATCATGAATGTCCTGGGCTCCCCGCCCCTTTAGCGGGAGAGCTCATATTCATCGAGACTCGCAGGGAGACGGACTGCTCCAACCCCGTAGGTCGTGTGCGGGTTATAACATTTCTATTAGATGGGCACCAATTTAGGGCAGCATGTGGCGCAGTGGTTAGCACTGGGACTGCGGCACTGAGGACCCCTGTTCGAATCCCGGCCCTGGGTCACTGTCCGTGTGGAGTTTGCACATTCTCCCCGTTTCTGCGTGGGTTCCACCCCCACAACCCAAAGATATGCTGGTTAGGTGGATTGGCCACGCTAAATTGCCCCTTAATTGGAAAAGAAAAATAATTGGCCACTCTAAATTTATTTAAAAAAAAGAGATGGACACCAATTAGGGATAATATGAAAAAATGGAGCTGAGGATTCTCATATCAGATCAGTCACAATCTTGCTGAATGGCAGAGCAGACTCGATGGCCTGAATGGTCTTCTTCAGCTCCCAAGTCTTATGGTTTTATAATCTAATTGAAGCATCAGTGACTCTGGGATGCCTTTAGATTGCTGTCCCTCGCCTTGGTGCTGTTCCTCCCTCTCTCTGTGCTGCATTATTGTGCTGCTCCTTGACCTAAAAATGTTTGCTCCTTTCATCAGCTCCAGCTTTTTAACAGTTGCAACAACAGTCTCTTCTCCTCCCAGCAGCATTCAAGTCCCATCTCACTCCATGTAACTAACAAGGACTAGTCCAGGAAAGATGAGTGGGTTAATGATAAGAGGTGTGAACCGGAGGAGGTTCTACCTTGCCACTTGCCAATGGGTGGAGAATATAGCTCATTGAGTTTAATGTATTGAGTTTAATGTATTTTTTACAATATTATAGAACAAGGAGACCTAACAAAACTGAATAGGAATTGGGGAAAGCTCTCCACTGGCTGGAGTCATACCCAGCACAAAAGAAGGCGTTTGTATTTTTTTGGAGACTAACCCCAGGACACCACTGCAGGAGTTACTTAGGGCAGTGTCCAACATCCAGCCATCTTCAGCTGCTTCATCAATTACCTTCCCTCCAACATAATGTCAGAAGTGCAACGTTGATGAATGCACTGTTCAGTAGCATTTGGAATCCACAAATACTGAAGCAGTCAAACTGGAATGCAGCAAGACCCGGGCAACATTCAGTCTTGGGCTGATAAATGGGCACTCAAATTCTGAGGTGAATAATTCTCAAGGACAGGCCACCATCTACATCCAGGAGTCAGTACTGAAATCCTCTCATTTTCCTGGAGGGGTGCAGCTCCAACGACACTCTTTCATCCAAGACAGAGCAGTCTGCTTGATCAGCACTCCATCCACCAACTTAAACATTCACCCTCTGCATGTTACTTGTCAGTGGTGGAAATCCTCCACAGAATGCTCTGCAGCAACTCATCAAGGCTCCTCCCACAACACCTTCCAGCCAAAGACATCTACATTGATAAGAATAAGGACAACAAAGACATGCGAACACCACCACCTGCAAGTTTCCCTCCAAGCCAGATACCAGCCTGACTGGGAAATATATTGACATTCCCTCACTGGCACTGAATCAAAATCCTGGAACTCCCTCACTAACAGCATTGTTGTTGTGTCTACACCAGATGAACTGCAGCAGTTTAAGAAGGCTGTTCAACACCACCTGCTCAAGGACAATTAGCAATAGGCAATAGATGCTGGTCTAGCCAGTAACGCCCACACCTGAGCATGAAAAGAAAAAAACAATTGCAGGTGTGCAATCAGAAATCTATTTTATTTCCTCCTACACTTATAAAAATGCACTTCTAATAATTTTACCTGAAAATTATTTAGATATTTATCCCTCAGCTTTTCTTTCAATAATTCTGTAAAGCATTTGAGCAAAAATGGCAAGAACCCTCAGAAAAATATTCCATCATTACATCAGATTAAATGCATTTGCAAAAGTAAAGTATACTCGCACAAGCTCACAGAGATACAGCTCTGGACAGTAGATCAAGTCCAAGCCAAGGCTGTTAATGGTGTCATGATATGCTGACAGGCACTTAATGACTACCAGGGACCCAAAGGCCAGAATACCGGCCTCTTTCGCCTTCTGCACTCCCGGCTCGTCCGATACCGCAAATAGTGCTAACCCCCAGCTCGGCTTAACCTGGGTGTTCACTACCTTAGACATCGTCCTCGCAATACCCCTCCAGAACCCATCCAGCGCCGGGCATGCCCAGAACATATGGGTATGTTTTGCTGGGCTCCTCGAGCACCTCCCACACCTGTCTTCCACCCCAAAGAACCTGCTCAGCCTCGCCCCTGTCATATGCGCTCTGTGAAGAACCTTACATTGTATCAGGCTAAGCCTGGCGCAAGAGGAGGAAGCATTAACCCTACCCAGGGCGTCCGCCCACGTACCCTCGTCTATCTCCTCCCCAAGCTCCTCCTCCCATTGACCCTTTAGCTCCTCCACCGAGGTCTCCTCCTCCTCCTGCGTCTCCTGGTAGATCGCCGAGACCCTGCCCTCTCCAACCCACACCCCCGAGAGCACCCTATCCTGGATCCTGAGAGCTGGAAGCAACGGGAACTCCCTCACCTGACGTCTTACAAACGCCGTTACCTGCATGTGCCTGAAGGCATTTCCGGGGGGGAAGCCCAAATGTTTCCTCCAGCGCCCCAAGGCTCGCAAACGTCCCATCTAAAAACAGGTTCCTCATCCTTCTAATTCCTGTGCCAGCTCTGGAACCCTCCATCCATTCTCCCCGGGACGAACCGATGGTTCTCCCGAATCGGGGACCAAACCGAAGCCTCTGCCTCACCCCTGTGGCGCCTCCACTGCCCCCAAATTTTGAAAGTCGCCACCACCACCGGACTCGTGGTGTACCTAGTCAGCAGGAGCAGCAGCGGTGCTGTCACCAGCGCTCCCAGACTCGTGCCCACACAGGACGCCATCTCCAGCCTCTTCCACATCGCCCCCTCCCCCTCCATTACCCACTCGCGTATTATCGCCACATTGGCAGCTCAGTAATAACCACACAGATTAGGTAACACTAACCCTCCTCTGTCCCTACTCCGCTCCAGAAACACTCTTCTCACCCTCGGGGTCTTTCTCGCCCACACAAATCCCATGATGCTCCTACTGACCCGCTTAAAAAAGGCCTTAGGGATCAGGATGGGGACACACTGGAATATAAAAAGGAACCTCGGGAGCACTGTCATCTTCACCGACTGTACCGTACCCGCCAAGGAGAGTGGCAGCATATCCCACCTTTTAAACTCCTCCTCCATCTGCTCCACCAGCCTCGTCAAGTTGAGCTTGTGTAGGGCCCCCCAGCTCCTGGCCACCTGGATCCCCAGGTACCGAAAACTCCTTTCCGCCCTCTTTAGTGGAAACTCGTCTATCCCCCTTCCCTGGTCCCCTGGGTGTACCACGAAGAGCTCACTCTTCCCCACGTTGAGCTTATACCCGGAAAAGTCCCCAAACTCCCTGAGGATCCGCATCACCTCCGGCATCCCCCCCACTGGGCCCGCCACATGCAGTAACAGGTCATCGGCATACAACGATACCCAGTGTTCCTCCTCCGCCACCCCCCCACCCCACTCCTCCCCACCGGACCAGCCCCCTCCAGTTCCTGGACTCCCTTAGAGCCATAGCCAAAGGCTCAATTGCCAATGCAAAAAGCAAGGGGGATAGGGGACACCCCTGCCTCGTCCCCCAGTACAGCCGAAAGTATTCCGACCTCCTCCGATTCGTGGCCACACTCGCCACCGGGGCTTCGTAAAGTAGCCTAACCCAACTAATGAACCCCTCCCCGAACCCAAACCTCCTCAACACTTCCCAGAGGTACCCCCACTCCATCCTATCAAAGGCCTTCTTCGCGTCCAGCGCCGCCACTATCTCCGCCTCCCCCTCCACTGTAGGCATCATGATTACGTTAAGGAGCCTCCGCACATTGGTATTCAGCTGCCTTCCCTCAACAAAACCCGTCTGGTCCTCGTGAATCACCCCGGGACACTGTCCTCAATTCTGATAGCCAACACCTTCGCTAACAGCTTCGCGTCCACGTTCAGGAGAGAGATTGGCCTATACGACCCACACTGTAATGGTTCCTTGTCCCGCTTCAAGATCAGCAAGATCAGTGCCCTGGACATCGTCGGGGGTAGGGACCCCCCTCCCTCGCCTCATTGAAAGTCCTCACTAATATAGGGCCCAGCAGGTCCATGTACTTCTGGTAAAATTCCACCGGGAACCCATCTGGCCCCGGTGCCTTCCCCGCCTGCATACTCCCCAGCCCCTTAGTCAGCTCCTCCAGCTCTACCGGTGCCCCAAGCACAGCCACCTGCTCCTCCTCCACCCTCGGGAACCTCAGTCGATCCAAAAATTGCCGCATCCCCGCCCCCCACCCCCCCTGTCGGGGGCTCAGACCTATACAGCCCCTCATAAAAGTCTCTAAATACCCCATTTATTCCCACCGCACTCCGCAATGTGTTCCCCCCTTTATCCCTAAGTCCCTCAATCTCCCTCGCTGCCTCCCGCTTCCGCAGCTGGTGTGTCAACATCCGGCTAGCCTTCTCCCCGTACTCATACACCCCCCCCCTTGCGCTTTCCTCCACTGCACCTCTGCCTTCTTGGTGGTCAACAGGTCGAACTCGGCCTGGAGGCTTCGTCGTTCCTTGAGTAGTCCCTCCTCGGGGACCTCTGCATACCGCCTATCCACCCTTAAAATCTCCCACACCAATCTCTCCCTCTCTCTCCTCTCCTTCTTCTCCTTGTGGGCCCTAGTGGAGATTAGCTCTCCCCTAATCACCGCCTTCAGCGTCTCCCAGACAACACCCACCTGCACCTCCCCATTATCGTTAGCCTCTAGATAGCTTTCAATGCAGCCCCGGATCCGCCTGCTCACCTCCGCATCCGGCAGCAAGCCCACATCCAGGCGGCACAGCGGGCGCTGGTCCCTCTCCTCCCCTAGCTCAGCTCCACCCAATGCGGGGCACGGTCTGATATGGCTATGGCCGAATACTCCGTGCCCTCCACCCTCGGAATTAGTGTCTATCCGGGAGTAGGCTTTATGGAGGTGGGAAAAAAAAGAAAATTCCCTGGCCCCCGGCCTGACAAACCTCCAAGGGTCCACTCCTCCCATCTGGTCCATAAACCCCCTCAGCACCTTGGCCGCCGCCGGCCTCTTACCCGTCCTGGACCTGGAGCGGTCCAATGCTGGATCCAGTACCGTGTTGAAGTCCCCCCCCCATTATCAAACTCCCTGCCTCCAGGTCCGGCATCGTCCCAATTCGGGGCATATACAGTCACTAATACCACCCACACACCCTGCAGCTTACCACTCACCATCACATACCTACCTCCATTGTCTGCCACGATGTTCAGCGCCTCAAACGACAACCGCTTCCCCACCAAAATCGCCACCCTCGATTCTTTGCGTCCAACCCTGAGTGGAAAACCTGCCCTACCCACCCCTTTCTCAGCCTGACCTGATCTGCCACCCTCAAATGCGTCTCCAGGAGCATCACATCTGCCTTCAGTCCCTTCAAGTGCGTGAACACACGGGCCCTCTTGACCGGCCCGTTCAGGCCTCTCACATTCCAAGTTATCAGCTGGATCATGGGGCTTCCCGCCCCCCCCCCCCCCCCCCCCCCCCCCCCGCCAATTAGCCATCCCCTTTTCTAGGCCAGCCACGTGCCCGTGCCTCCCGTACTCTCCATTCCCCCCAGCGACAGACCCCCGCCCCAACTCTCTCTCCAAGCTCCAGCTCACCTTTGGCCAATGCAGCAGCAACCCAGTTCCCCCCCCTCCCCGCCCCCCCCCCCAGCTAAGTCTCCCCCCTAGCTGTGTTGCTCCCCCATAGCACTCCCGTAAGTCAGCTGACTCCTGCTGATCCCAGCCACTCCCGCCACTCCATCAAAACCCCAGTGTGGTAGTCTCCCCCCCGCCCTGTCCATCAGCGGGCGCTACTCTCCAACACCACCCTTCACCCTGGCCCTGCCCCCTTCCTTCCCTAGCGCGGGAAAAAGCCCGCGCTTTCCATCAGACAGGCCCCGCCCTCTCTGCGCATCTCCCTTTAACGGCCTAATCCCAGCTCCCCCACCTCGGGCCTCCCATCTCCCCTCCCCCCAATGGGGCCCCGTCCTTCCAACCACCGACGCCCACACTCTCACAAAAGCCCCACTTCGAACCAATTTCTTGTTCAAGGAACAGCTACTGCGTGTCCTTGATAAGTATGTGCCTGTCAGGCAGGGAGGAAGTGGTCGAGCAAGGGAACCGTGGTTTAATAAGGCAGTCGAAACACTTGTCAAGAGGAAGAAGGAGGCTTATGTAAAGATGAGACATGAAGGTTCAGTAAGGGCGCCCGAGAGTTACAAGTTAGCTCGGAAGGACCTAAAGAGAGAGCTAAGAAGAGCCAGGAGGGGACATGAGAAGTCTTTGGCAGGTAGGATCAAGGATAACCCTAAAGCTTTCTAAAGATATGTCAGGAATAAAAGAAGGACTAGGGTAAGAGTAGGGCCAGTCAAGGACAGTAGTGGGAAGTTGTGCTTGGAGTCCGAGGAGATAGGAGAGGTGCTAAATGAATATTTTTCGTCAGTATTCACACAGGAAAAAGACAATGTTGTCAAGGAGAATACTGAGATTCAGGCTACTAGACTAGAAGGGCTTGAGGTTCATAAGGAGGAGGTGTTAGCAATTCTGGAAAGGGTGAAAATAGATAAGTCCCCAGACCCGGATGGGATTTATCCTAGGATTTTCTGGGAAGCTAGGGAGGAGATTGCTGAGCCTTTGGCTTTGATCTTTAAGTCATCTTTGTCTACAGGAATAGTGCCAGAAGACTGGAGGATAGCAAATGTTGTCCCTTTGTTCAAGAAGGGGAGTAGAGACAACCCCGGTAACTATAGACCAGTGGGCCTTACTTCTGTTGTGGGCAAAATCTTGGAAAGGTTTATAAGAGATAGGGATATAATCATCTGGAAAGGGATAATTTGAATAGACATAGTCAACACGGCTTCGTGAAGGGTAGGTTGTGCCTCACAAACCTTATTGATTTCTTTGAGAAGGTGACCAAGCAGGTGGATGAGGGTAAAGCAGTTGATGTGGTGTATATGGATTTCAGTAAAGCGTTTGATAAGGTTCCCCACGGTACGCTACTGCAGAAAATACGGAAGCATGGGATTCAGGGTGATTTAGCAGTTTGGATCAGAAATTGGCTAGCTGGAAGAAGACAAAGGGTGGTGGTTGATGGGAAGTGTTCAGACTGGAGTTCAGTTACTCGTGGTGCACCACAAGGATCTGTTTTGGGGCCACTGCTGTTTGTCATTTTTATAAATGACCTGGAGGAGGGAGTAGAAGGATGGGTGAGTAAATTTGCAGATGACACTAAAGTCGGTAGAGTTGTGGACAGTGCGGAAGGATGTTACAAGTTACAGAGGGACATAGATAAGCTGCAGCGCTGGGCTGAGAGGTGGCAAATGGAGTTTAATGCAGAAATGTGTGAGGTGATTCATTTTGGATGGAATAACAGGAAGACAGAGTACTGGGCTAATGGTAAGATTCTTGGCAGTGTGGATGAGCAGAGAGATCTCGGTGTCCATGTACATAGATCCTGAAAGTTGCCACTCAGGTTGAGAGGGTTGTTAAGAAGGCGTACAGTGTGTTAGCTTTTATTGGTAGAGGGATTGAGTTTCGGAGCCATGAGGTCATGTTGCAGCTGTACAAACCTCTGGTGCGGCCGCATTTGGAGTATTGCTGGCAATTCTGGTCGCCGCATTATAGGAAGGATGTGGAAGCATTGGAAAGGGTGCAGAGGAGATTTACCAAAATGTTGCCTGGTATGGAGGGAAGATCTTATGAGGAAAGGCTGAGGGACCTGAGGCTGTTTTCGTGAGAGAGAAGAAGGTTAAGAGGTGACTTAATTGAGGCATACAAGATGATCAGAGGATTGGATAGGGTGGACAGTGAGAGCCTTTTTCCTCGGATGGTGATGTCTAGCACGAGGGGACGTAGCTTTAAATTAAGGGGAGATAGATATAAGACAGGCGTCAGAGGTAGGTTCTTTACTCAGAGAGTAGTAAGGGTGTGGAATGCCCTGCCTGCAACAGTAGTGGAGTCGCCAACACTAAGGGTATTCAAATGGTCATTGGATAGACATATGGACGATAAGGGAATAGTGTAAATGGGCTTTAGAGTGGTTTCACAGGTCGGCGCAACATCAAGGGCCGAAGGGCCTGTACTGCGCTGTAATGTTCTATGTTATATGTTCTAATTCACCCTACCCCACCCAGCAGACAAGGAAACAATACAGAACAGAATAGAACATCCGCTAAAGCACAGTAACCACAGTAGCCCACCGCGACCTCCCCTCACAACTGACCCTCAGTCCGTGTCCAACTTTTCGGCCTGAACAAAGGTCCACGCCTCCTCCGGCGTCTCGAAGTAATGGTGCCGGTCCTTAAACGTGACCCAAAGTCGCGCTGGCTGCAGCATCCCGAATTTCACCCCCTTCCGATGCAGAACCGCCTTAGCTTGATTGTACCCGGCCCTCTTCTTGGCCACCTCCGCGCTCCAGTCCTGGTATATACGGATCATTGCATTCTCCCACCTGCTGCTCCGCTCGTTTTTTGCCCATCTTAGGACACACTCCCTGTCCACCAAGCGATGGAACCGCACCAATACCGCCCGCAGCGGCTCGTTAGACTTGGGCCTCCTCGCCAAGATTCGGTGGGCCCCATCCAGCTCCAGGGGCCTCGGGAAGGCACCCGCGCCCATCAACGTGTTCAGCATCGTGAACCACATATGCTCCAGCATCCGACCCAGAATCCGCAGATTCTTCCTCCTCGACCGATTCTCCATGTCCTCGAACTTCTCCTGCCATTTCTTTTGCAGCGCCTCGTGCGCCTTCACCTTCACCGCCAGGCCCAATATCTCGTCCTCATTCTCCAAGGCCTTCTGCCGCACCTCCCGGATCGCCGCCCCTTGGGCCTTCTGGGTCTCGACCAGCTTGTCGATCGAAGCCTTCATCGGCTCCAGCAGCTCTGCTTTCAGTTCCGTGAAGCAGCGTTTGAGAAACTCCTGCTGCTCTTGCATCCACGCTGCCTGGTCTCCACCTGCCGCCATCTTGGCTTTCCTCCCTCGCACTTTTCGCTGCACCAGAATTACTTTTTTCACCGCTCCACTCCTGGTCAAATCCATACAGTGCCGGGGAAATCGTACTGTCACCTTCCCACACTGGGAACCGTCGAACAAATGCCGCTGGGGCTCCTCAAAAGAGCCCAAATGTCCGTTTCTGGCGGGAGCTGCCGAACGTGCGACTTAGCTCAGCATAGCCGCAACAGGAAGTCCTTCAACTCCTTTCTAACTAATCTCCGTCTACTAGCGCTATCCTGCAACTTTGGTGACATTGCTGACTCCATGATCAGGGACCAGATTGTTTTTGGCGTTCACTCCGATCCGCTGAGGGAGCAGGTTTTGAAAATCAAACATATGACCCTGTCAGTCGCAATTGAAACATGTACGGTGCATGAGCACGCCAAAAATCGGTATTCCCAATACAAATTGGCTGAAACTGAGAAACTTGCCTCCCACGAGGCAGCGAGTGTGCAGGCCATCGCCCGGATACAGCGCCTCAGCCTTGATGAAAGCGACCATTTTGCGCGCTCTTCCCGGGGACCCACGCATGCGCGATGCGAATAGGATAATGAAGCGGCCGACCAACACACTGCGCAGGTGCGAACGTCTGCCGACCGTACTGCGCATGTGCGACGACGCACGGAGCGTAACGACATCACGACGTGCCCGAACTGTGGCACCGCCCATTTAAAGAAATACTGCCCTGCAAGAGGCAGGTGCTGTTTGAATTGCGGGAAGCCTGGACACTATGTAGCCTTATGCAGGTCTGCACCACCAGTCAAGGGCCAGCGCTCCCAACTCCAACGCAGGCACGTTCGGAGTGTCCAGCACGGAGTACAGGATTCAGATCCTGGCAGTATCACAGATCCGGAGGACGATTGCCCGGAGTCCCCCTACCATGTGGGCTTCATCACCACGCTTGAGCATGCTTCGCCAACAGCATCACGCAGCCTGCCCATCCTCACTGTGGATTCTGCGGACGAATGGCGTGCGGTGCTGCAAGCAAGTCAATGCTCAATCCAGTTCAAGCTGGACACAGGTGCTTCTGCCAATCTCCTTTCACAGGCAGATTTCAACTGCATCAAGAAGCCACCCAAGCTCCGTCCAGCAGACTGCCAGCTCCTGGACTATAACGGCAATGCCATCACAGCACTGGGCTTCTGCCAACTGCTTGTCTCCAACAGGAGCATTCACGCAAGGCTCAGGTTTGAAATCGTCAAGCCAGACAGGGCCTCCCTGCTCGCCGCACAGGCATGCAAACAGCTAAACCTTGGCGGCGCAGGTCTACACGATGACCTCCCCCAACGTGGATCTTCAAGCGGCATTGATGACATCCTCGCTCAATATCCGGATGTATTTGATGGGATGGGCATTCTGCCATATCGGTACAAGATCCTGCTGCGGCCTGATGCCATGCCTGTGGTCCACGCTCCACGCCGGGTTCCGGCTCCACTGAAGGAGCGCTTGAAGGCACAGTTGAAGAGTCTTAAGGACCAGGGCACTATCTCCAAAGTCACAGAACTGACTGACTGGGTCAGCTCGATGGTCTGTGTAAAGAAACCGTCAGGGGAGCTGCGCATCTGTATTGATCCCAAGGATCTAAACCAGAATATTATGCGGGAAAACTACCCCATCCCGAAGCGGGAGGAACTGACAAGTGAGATGGCGCACGCCCGGTTTTTCACAAAGCTGGATGCATCACACGGATTCGGCAAATCCAGCTGGATGAGTCCAGCAGAAGGCTCTGCACCTTCAACACACCGTTTGGTAGGTACTGCTATAATCGCATGCCATTTGGCATTGTCTCGGCCTCGGAGATCTTCCATAGAATCATGAAGCATATGGTGGAGGGCATTGAAGGGGTTCATGTGTATGTGGACGACGTTATCATTTGGTCCACAACCCCCGAAGAGCACATCTCTCGTCTCCAGCAGGTATTCCGCCGTGTCCATGCCAATGGCCTCAAGCTGAACAGTGCAAAGTGCTCTTTTGGCATGACAACACTGAAGTTCTTGGGTGAACAGATATCTCAGCAGGGTGTGCGCCCGGACACAGACAAGGTCAAGGCCATCGAAGCCATGAAGACCCCTGAAGATAAGTAGGCGGTGCTGCGCTTCCTAGTAATGGTGAACTTCCTTGGCAAGTTTATCCCTAATCTGGCATCACACACCACGGCCCTCAGACACCTGGTGAAAAAGTCTACTGCCTTTGAGTGGCAGGCAGCTCATCAAGCAGAGTGGTTGGAGCTGAAAGCCAAGCTCACCACTGCACCTGTGTTGGCTTTATGTGATCCTGACAGGGAAACGAAGATCTCGACAGATGCGAGCCAGGACTACATCGGCGCGATGTTGCTCCAGCGCGATGACACCGCCTCCTGGGCTCCGGTTACCTACACATCACGGGCGATGACACCCACCGAGCAGCGGTATGCCCAGATCAAAAAGGAATGCCTTGGCCTTCTCACTGGAATTCTCAAGTTCCACGATTATGTCTACGGCCTGCCGACGTTCACGGTCGAAATGGACCACAGGCCTCTGGCCCACATCATTCACAAGGACCTGAATGACATGACATCCTGGCTGTAGCGCATCCTCCTCCGGCTCAGACAGTATGACTTTGAGCTCGTGTACACACCGGGAAGGAGCTCATTATTGCGGATGCCTTGTCCCGCTCCGTTACCATGCCTGCCGATCCCCCGGCATTCGTCCAGCAGATCGAATCACAGGTGCAGCTGTGGGCCAGCAACCTCCCTGCGTCGGATGAAAAGGTGATCCGCATTCACGACGAGACAGTCAAGGACCCGCTTCTGCAGCGTGTCATGCGCCACCTCACCGACGGCAGGCAGAAAGGGCCCCCAATTCTTTAATGTGAAGGACGACCTCACAGTGGTTGATGGCATCCTCCTTAAGCTGGATTGCATCGTCATTCCACACAGTCTCCAGAGCTTGGTGCTCAGGCAGATACACGAGGGGCATCTGGGTGTCGATAAGTGCAGGCGCAGAGCCAGGCAAGCTGTCTACTGGCCTGGGATCAGTCAGGACATCTCAAACATGGTCCTCAACTGTCCGACCTGTCAACGCTTCCAGCCAGCACAGGGCAAGGAGAAGCTTCAGCAGCACGAGATTGTGACCTCACTGTGGTCATCGACCTCTTTCACGCCAATGGTCATGACTATGTGCTCATCATCGATTACTTCTCCAACTACCCAGAGGTTGTGAAGCTCTCGGACCTCACGTCCAAGACCGTCATCAAGGCCTGTAAGGAGACGTTCTCCAGGCATGGTATTCCCCTCACTGTCATGAGTGACAATGGTCCTTGCTTCGGCAGCCAGGAATGGTCGAGATTTGCCCAGCTATATCAGTTTCATCGCGTCATTTCAAGCCCATTTTACCCGCAATCCAACGGGAAGGTTGAGAAAGGGGTGCACATAGTAAAGCAGCTCATCTGCAAGGCTGCGGATTCTGCTTCCGACGTTAACCTTGCGCTGCTCGCATACAGGGCGACCCCTCCGTCTACTGGCATGTCACCGGCTCAACTCCTGATGAACAGGGACCTGCGGACGACTCTTCCAGCCACACACTTGCCTGACCTGGATCACCTCCCGGTGCTGCAGAAGGTGCAGAAGCTCAGGGACCAGCAACAGCAGGGCCCCGCCCATCAAGGCGCCGTCATCCCCGCCACCACCTCTCTGGCGGTCGACCCGGATCAAACGCAAGCCCCAGAGACTGGACTTATGAACAATTGTTTTGTTTGCCATGTTCTGTTTTTGCACATTAGACACCTGGGGCGGGATTCTCCGACCCCCCGCCGGGTCGGAGAATCGCCGGGGTCTGGCGTGAATCCCGCCCCCGCCGGTTGCCGAATTCTCCGGCCGGCACCAGATATTCAGCGGGGGGTGGGAATCACCCAGCGCCGGTTGGCGGGCCCCCCCGGTGATTCTCCGGCCGCGATGGGCCGTAGTGCCGCTGCTGGAATGCCTGTCCCGCCGGCGAGAATCAAACCACCTCTCTTACCGGCGGGACAAGGCGGCGCGGGCAGGCTCCGGGGTCCTGGGGGTGGCGCGGGGCGATCTGGCCCCGGGGGGTGCCCCCACGGTGGCCTGGCCCGCGATCGGGGCCCACCGATCCGCGGGCGGGCCTGTGCCATGGGGGCACTCTTTTCCTTCCGCCTTCGCCATGGTCTCCACTATGGCGGAGGCGGAAGAGACCCCCTCCACTGCGCATGCACGGGGATGCCGTGAGCGGGCGCTGACGCTCCCGCGCATACGCCGCCCGGCAAAGTCAGTTTCACACCGGCTGGCGGAGCAGCAAAGGCCTTTCCCGCCAGCTGGCGGGGCGGAAATCAGTCCGGCGTGGGCCTAGCCCCTCAAGGTGAGGGCTCGGCCGCTCAAGATGCGGAGACTTCCGCACCTTTGGGGCGGCGCGATGCCAGTCTGATTCGCACCGTTTTTGGTGCCGGTCTGCGGACTGGGCGCCGATATCGGAGAATCCCGCCCCTTTTCTCATAAGTACTTTTTTTTTTTAACTGTCATCTCATGTAAATATGTTAGTTTTTCAGCCTACACATGTAAATATCTTCACATAGGCTGCAGAAAAACTTTTCAAAGGGGAGATGTCATGATATGCTGACAGACACTTAATGAGATACAGACAGGCAGCTAATGAGCACAGGGAACAGGACATAACCAATCAGCAGGCAGAACACTTGGGAGGTGGTTTCCCACTATAAAAGACACGAGGCACTCACACTCCGCCTCTTTCCACTAGGGACATCTACAGAGTGAGTCCAGTGTACATAGCACGTAACGTATACAGCACGTGGAGAAGAGCTAGTCTGGTTCAGTCTAGATAGAGAAATCACAGCTAGGTTAGCAGAGTGTCGAACTCACATAGAACTGTGTGACAGGTTCAATAAATCAAGTTGAACTAAACTCAAGGTCTGGAGTCTACTTGAGTTATAGCTGCATCCAGTTGCAGCCCGTGTTATCTCAACATGTTTAACATGACAAATGGAGGCTGAGGTTTTCAAACAAAAATATTTGCAGAGGCACTAGAAGATACATACCAACAACATCTTGCATTTAGATGGCATATCCAATGTAGCTAATCATCCCAAGATGTGCCCTGGAGTATCATCAGACAAAGTTTACACTGAGTCAATGAGGAAGATATTAAGGCAGGTGACTAAAGGCTTGGCAAAAGATAGCTTTTGAGTGCCTTGAAGGGAGATAGAGAGGTGGAGCGGCAAAGAAGTTTAGGGAGAGATTCTCAGAGTTTAGGGGAATTTTGTGTGAATTCAGATACGGACAACAAGAATTTCAGATGTACTTCATTTCCTGGAAGTGGAAAGTGGGAGGGCAACCAGCAGAACACAGGAATAGCCAAGTCTGTAACGAACAAAAGCATGTTGGAAGTTTCAATATCCAACGTAATTCGAAGAAAAGCACTTATTAAATAAAAATGTAAACTCTTATTTAGGGTTTAGTATTTTCTGTCACTGAGAAATGATTGTCAATGAAAAAAATTTGGACAGCATTTTGAACAAGTTGTGAGAACCTGCAGCTAGACTGTGGAATGAGAATGATGAATGTATTTTGGTGCAAATTGCTACCAATGTGAGCATGAGAATTTACCATGGGAAAAGGTAACACCAAACGTGTGACAGAGACATGACAGAAGGAAGTCACATTGTACAGATCAAAAGTGCAAGTTGTGTGTAAGCTTTTCAATCAGATAAGGGAGGGTAGGCAGGCAGGTAGGTTAATGTGTTAATGAGGCTGACAGTCCCAGGGTTAACATGCTATGCCGGCTTAACCAGATCGGTAGAATTTCCTGAAAACCGACAGCTGAAAGGAGCAGCTTTGCGGAGAAGGTAAGTATTTTTACAGCACTGCTTGTGGATCAGGAAGAACAGGAGGGCTTGCACCAGGCCCCACAAATTCCCCTACCTCATGGAACCCCAATACAGAAGTACCCCAGACCCTATCAGACCTTGCTCCCCCACCCCTCCCATGCCTCCCAACCGCAGTGTCAGAAATCAATGCCACACACCCTGGGTCAGAGGACGGATACACTGACCCCTGACCATTCAGTGCCAGGTATCTGATTTCTAACTCTGATCAGACACCCCTTCCTCCCACATGCACAGTAACAGCTGTAGAGTCCCAAGCTGTAGGTGAGGCATGAACTGGACTCCACCAAGTTCGACTGGAAACCATTTCTGTTAACCCTAGCAAACACCATTGAAAATCCACTTCATGTGGGGAAACCCAAACGTGAGGGCTCCCTGAACAAAATACTGACTCATTCTCCCCTCCCTCAGCTGACAATATCGGGACTATTAGCTCACTCCTGCGGATGTGCAAGTGCCATGGTCATATTAGCTGCCAACAAATCATGATGCCAAGAGGCAATTCTTCATATATGAGCCTTGACTGCAAATGGAGTAGACTTCCTGGCCATGATATGTGAGGAGGAGGTCATCAGAAACCTCCAAGTTAACTTTCATCTGAAGTTAGATTACACAGGCCTTCAACGGGCATCGCTTGATGGCAGAAATACATGGAAAGCCTGGCTATTTTTCCGTTCCCAAGCACTGAACACAGAGAAAGACTGTAGTGCCGCCTCTCTTGCTAGAGCTGAGATCAGCAAATCAGCAGAGGCTGAGGATCGATATAGTTCCTTTGAACCTAACCTCAACCCATTGATAAAACGATCTTCCACTATGATTAAATAGCCCAGACTAAGCACTAGTTAGATTTATTTTAATTTTCCCTAGAGGGGATATGAAATAAGCATTTGTTGTTTCTTTTCAGGTTTTACTGAAACTGATTTTCTTCTGCTTGGTTGGTCATCTGGTTCTGCAGCTCAGCAAATCACCTAATCATGAACAATTTAACTCCAGTTATTGATAGTCTAGCGGCAGAGAAGCAATCCCAAGTAATCATCTCACGCAAATATCAAAGCAGCATTGAGCAGAGGTTAATTGTTTATTAGTGCCTAAAGCAATTAATAACTTCCGCCTGGTCAATTAATAAAGCAGTATAATCAGCATGGTGGCTCGGTTGTTAAACGCACTGCCCCACAAATTCTCAATTTTGATTCGATTTTTAGCACTTACTGAGGGAGCTGATGTTGCCAGACGTAGCACACAGAAAAAGTCTCTTTGCTTACTGTGTGGCGTTGGTCTTCAATATTTCTCTCAGAGGGTCAGTGCAGATTCAATTGGCTGAATGGCCTCCTTCTGAACCGTAGGTATCCTCTGATCCTATCGTTCTAACTGTAACCCCATGATGCTAATAGTGGGGGATTCAGCGATGGTAATGCCATTGAATTTCAGGGAGTGATGGTCAGATACCCTCTTGTTGGAGATGGTCATTCCCTGGCACCTATGTGACAAATATAACTTACCACTTGTCAGCCCAGGCCTGGATATTGTCCATTTCTTGCTGTATTTGGACATGAACTCCTTTAGTGTCTGCAGAGTTGCAAATGATGATGAACATTGTGCAATCATGGCCATGTCTTCAGCTATCATAGCCATGTCTTCAGCTATCATAGCCATGTCTTCAGCTGTCATGGCCATGACTTCAGCTATCATAGCCATGTCTTCAGCTATCATAGCCATGTCTTCAGCTGTCATGGCCATGACTTCAGCTATCATAGCCATGTCTTCAGCTATCATAGCCATGTCTTCAGTTATCATGGCCATGTCTTCAGCTGTCATGGCCATGACTTCAGCTATCATGGCCATGTCTTCAGTTATCATGGCCTTGTCTTCAGCTGTCAAGGCCCTGTGCTCCAGGAAATTCTCTCCTCAACCTCTTTGCCTCTCTGAGCTCCTTGATCAACAATATGGACATTTGCATCAATATCTCCTTATGTGTCTCAGTATCAATGTTTGTTTAGTAATCACTCATGTGAATTTTCTTGGCATGTTTTACTCCATTAAAGGAAATACATTAAAATGTGTTGTTTTAGAACCATAGAATTCCTACAGTGCAGAAGGAGGCCATTCGGCCCATTGAGTCTGCACCAACCCTGTGAAAGAGCACCCCACCCAAGCCCACTCCCCCGCCTTATTCCCGTAATCCTGTAACCCCACCTAACCTACATATCTTTGGACTTTAAGGGGCAATTTAGCATGGCTAATCCACCTAACCTGCATATCTTTGGGCTGTGGGAGGAAACCGGAGCACCCGGAGGAAACCCACGCAGACACGGGGAGAAAGTGCAAATTCCACCCAGGTTACCCAAGGTTGGAATTGAACCCGGGACCCTGACGCTGTGGAGTAGTGCTAACCATTGTGCCACCATGTCACCCTTTTGCTGTTCCTGAGACAACGCAATCCAGAATCATTGCAAACTCACCACCCTGCGTTGTTTTGAATTTACCTTCTACAAAAACAAACCCTAGGCTTTGTACAACTTTAAGAAGTCTTACAAAACCAGGTTAAAGTCCAACAGGTTTGTTTCAAACACTAGCTTTCAGAGCACTGCTCCTTCCTCCTTCACCTGAGGAAGGAGCAGCGCTCCGAAAGCTAGGGTTTGAAACCAACCTGTTGGACTTTAACCTGGTGTTGTAAGACTTCTTACTGTGCCCACCCCAGTCCAACGCCGGCATCTCCACATCATTGTACAACTTTGGTAAAGATCATAAAATCCTGGAATCTCACAGCACAGAGCGTATCCTTGTACATGAGTTACTAAATGTTAGCAGGCAGGTGCAGCAAGTAATTAGGAAGGCAAATGGTATATTGGCCTTCTTCATAAGGGGTTCAAGCACAGCAATAAAGATGTTTTGCTGCAATTGTACACAGCCTTGATCAGACTGCACCTGGAGTATTGTATACAGTTTTGATCCCATTACCAAAGAATGAATATACTTGCCATATAGGGAGTACAACGGACGTTTCACCAGATTAATCCCTGAGATTGCAGAGTTGTTTGTGAGGAAAGATTGAGGGGACTGGGTCTGTATTCCCTAAAGTTTTGAAAACTGAGGTGAGACCTCATTGAATTAAGGGCAGCACAGTAGCATTGTAGATAGCACAATTGCTTCACAGCTCCAGGGTCCCAGGTTCGATTCCGGCTTGGGTCATTGTCTGTGCGGAGTCTGCACATCCTCCCCGTGTGAGCGTGGATTTCCTCCGGGTGCTCCAGTTTCCTCCCACAGTCCAAAGATGTGCAGGTTAGGTGGATTGGCCATGTTAAATTGCCCTTAGTGTCCAAAATTGCCCTTAGTGTTGGGTGGGGTTACTGGGTTATGGGGATAGGGTGGAGGTGTTGACCTTGGGTAGGGTGCTCTTTCCAGGAGCCGGTGCAGACTCGATGGGCCGAATGGCCTCCTTCTGCACTGTAAATTCTATGAATTCTATGAAACTCTCAAAATTCTTACAGGGTGTGACAGAGTGGATGTAGATATCTCAAGATTCTCAATCATTGAGCATCTTCAAGACAGAAATCAATATATTTATGGAGACTAATGACATCAGGAGATTATGGAGATAGTGTGGGAAAGTGGCATTAAGGTAGATCAGTGGTGGGCAACCTGCGGCCTGGGAGCCACATGCAGCCCATCTTGGTTCTGAGTGCGGCCCATGAGATATTTTGTTGACCGTTGTCCATGTAAAGAATTGCCACATTCTGCTGATTTCCATCCATGTTGCTTTTTTTTCTACCAGCCCGACTGAAGTAAAGCATGGGCAAGTGAAGCGGGCGGCACGGTAGCACAGTGGTTACCCGAAAAGCTGCCGGAATGTGGCAACTAGCGGCTTTTCACAGTAACTTCATTGCAGTGATAATGTCAGCCTAATTGTAACAATAAAGATTATTTAAAAATTCATGCTGATTGCACACAAGAGGGACTGTGGGAGCTGGGTGGCATGGTGGCACAGTGGTTATCACAGCTGCCTTCAGCACTGAGGATCCCAGCCCCGGGTCACTGTCTGTGTGGAGTTTGCACATTCTCCCCGTTTCTGCGTAAAGTCTCACCCCCACAACCCAAAGCTGTGCAGGGTGGTGAATTGGCCACGCTAAACTGCCCTTAATTGGAAACAAAAATAATTGGGGATTCTAAATTTTTTTTTTTTAAAAGACTGAGAGCCATGAGATCCCTCTGTCTCCAAAGGGTAAATATTTATTTTGCTTTTGCCATTTGAAGTTGATGACAGTTGTATTAATATATAAATGATGAAACTTTTTCTATAACTCATTATGAAATATTTGGTGTATATTAAATGTATTTAATCTTATTCATGAGGTCATGGTGAATGAACAAGTGATTTCAATCTTACAGCCCAGTGATGAAGGAGCGCCTCCCATGAGGCCCAGGCATTAGCTTAGGTTGCCCATCACCGACGCAGATGATCAGCCAGGACCTAATTGAATGGTGGAGCAGGTTCGATGGGCTGAATCGCCTACTTCTGTTCCTGAGTTCCTAGAACCTTGGGGCAGCACGGTAGCCTTGTGGATAGCACAATTGCTTCACAGCTCCAGGGTTCCAGGTTTGATTCTGGCTTGGGTCACTGTCTGTGCGGAGTCTGCACATCCTCCCCATGTGTGCGTGGGTTTCCTCCGGGTGCTCCGGTTTCCTCCCACAGTCCAAAGATGTGCGGGTTAGGTGGATTGGCCATGATAAATTGCCCTTAGTGTCCAAAATTGCCCTTAGTGTTGGGTAGGGTTACTGGGTTATGGGGATAGGGTGGCGGTGTTGACCTTGGGTAGGGTGCTCTTTCCAAGAGCCGGTGCAGACTCGATGGGCTGAATGGCCTCCTTCTGCTCTGTAAATTCTATGATAATCTATGAAAGTCATGATAGCACAGTGGTTAGCACAGTTGCTTCACAGCTCCAGGCTCCCAGGTTTGATTCCCAGCTTGGGTCACTGTCTGTGCGGAATCTGCCCCTTCTCTCTGTGTCTGTGTGGGTTTCCTCCGGGAATCCCCAATTATTGCAGTGTCAATGTAAGCCTACTTGTGACAATAAAGATTATTATTCAGCCCATCTTGCCGGTGTTTGAATTACTGAGATGCTTTATTGAGTGCAGTAAATCAGCAATGTGATGGGGCTGAGTCTATGATTGAAACGGCTATATATCCAATGCACTGCATTAAAAGAAAAACGAGCTAAACAGCCATGTCATTTATTCTGCCACTCTCGTCCTCTAGCTGTGTAATGCTAACCTCTCACCCGTAGCTGTTCTTTGCGACTACTCGACTCCAAGAGGCTTCATTCTGTTCCATTTCTTTACCCAAGGTTCCACACTTAGTAGCAGAGGTCATTGGCGCACGCGTGAGGCAATGACGAGCGGGAAAGCTGACTGATTGTTCAATTCCCTCATCCAGGGACCGTGGTGATAACGTTAGCACACTCACCTCTGATTCAAGAGGTCACAATCAGAAATTCCCATGCAATATTTAGTGTACACAGTGTGTTGAATGTTGTAAAATCCTGCGTCAAGGAGGATCTCACGCCCCATTTCACATACCTCGATGACATCCGCCCCACCAAATGTTGACTTTTCTTGTTGTGAAGTTTTGCCAAAGTGCAGTGAGCCTGAATTAATCCACTCCCTCCAACCCCTTTACGAAAAGGTGCACCGAACTCTTATTTCGACAAGTCAATGGGCGGGAAACAAAAAGCAAGAAACCGCAGGAGGGATTTTCTAGTCAGTGTTTTCCTGGTTGAAGCTTTCAATTTTGTATGTGTGTGGTAATTAAAGTCGAGCCAGCTAAATCCATTCTGTTTGTGCCTTGATTGCAGAGATTCGAGGTGGAGGATATTAATTTTGCAGGTTTTGCGCTATGGGACATTTCTCCTCTATATAAGTAGAAGTAAATAGGCGAAGGAGGCCAAAATAAAGTAGTGATCAGATCTTTTTTCTCCATTTTGATACCTCGACCTGGATGGAGCCTTCTGAGCTAAAGCATATTCATAAAATTCAGCCCACTAAAAAAATTATTTAAGACATTTTTGTTGCAGAGGAATAAAAAACTTCCAACCGCGTTGAGGAAAATATTTCAAAGTTTGAATAGAGAATTGACAGAAGGATGTACTGTTTCCACACATAACTGGGAGGCAGCATTCATTTTGTGTGTGTCAGGATCTTGAGAAGTTAACTCTGATGTAATTGTTTCAGGTCCACAAGTTTCCCAAGCACGCGAAAACCGAACCCTTCCCCACTCTGCCAGTTTTTTGTGTGTTTCAATTTGTACCTATTTAATCCCCACTTCTTTTAGCACGTCCTCTGTGACTTGTAAGTGTGTGTGATTTACTTGATTCCACCGACGCTTTCTATTGTCCAAAGGTAACATCTCTTCATAACCATCTCCTGTTTTACACTGAACTATATCTCGTTTGGTATGTATGTGTGTGTGAGTAACAGGGGAGAGGCAGAACAGTGGGAGCTGTGATGCCCTCTGTGGTCGAATAACTGGTTGTCAGTCACCGCCCAATGGACAATTATATGGGTTGAAGTGCATCGGGCACTGGTTCCTCATATTATTGAAGACCTATTCCATCTCTGATGCACCCGTAGCTCACCTCAAAGCACCTTCCGGCATGTGGAAGACGTGAGCAAGGCTCAGTAAAGCTCCAGTATTGGCCCCCGTCCCCTCTGTAATGTGTGGGGGGGAGTGCCAAAACAGCAGCTGGAGCTGCCAGTGAACGTTTATAATGGGCCTTTCAGCAGGGGACCAGTGGAGACTGGGAACTTGATTGTGGGAATGGGGCGTGGGTAGAGGAGTAGCTGATCTTTAATCATTGTTCCTGTTTCTTTTGCGGGGGGCGATCCGTTTAAGAGTCCAATTCTTACGAGGGGACTTGAGTTTGCAGCTGCTGGAGTTGGAGAAGAGAAATTCAGCTGACCTAACCTTTCACCCCCCCTGGGCCCCTCGGCACTCCCAGCACGCCGTGCAACTAACTCCACTTCGGGAGACTTTGTCACATTGAGAGCAAATGAGGTGAACTTGCATTCTGGGTTCATTCAGAGGCAAGGCTGTGTTTCTGGGACAGCTGTCTCTATTTTTAAAAAAATCATCCCTGGGATGTGGGCGTCGCGGGCTGGGCCCAGCATTTATTGGCCTTCCCCAATTGCAAAAGAAAGTGGTGGTGAGCTGCCTTTTCGAACTGCTGCAGTCCATGGTGAGAGTTACACTCAATGATAGTGGCTCACCATTTTGAGCTGTCAAAACATCATAAAGCTCTCGATTCATTTTAGTAACCGCATTCATCAATTAGTAAAAGCATTTTGCCTTTAAAAAAAAAAATAACATCTTGCAAAGGCTGTTCCCTCATCAGCTTGTTTTCATCCGGGAGATTACTTTAGCAAAATGGATGTGCAGCAAATCAGAGGTGACAACAGTGTGCTCCAGCTAGGTCCGAGTGCATTAACACTGCTGCTGACCAATGTCTCTCTTTCCCCAATGGCAGACACTCTCCAGGATCCCTATTAGCGGCGCTGCATGGGCAGAGGGAGCAAGGAATAAATCAATGCCCCCAGCTTCTTTTTAATATCTAATTTAATGCTAAAGATAGCGTTTTAATGTGCAATAAAATATTATCAAAATGCAATGAATTTTCTCCAGCAGACCCAATATTGGTTTTATAATCCTGCCCCACGAGTGACAGATGTTTCGGCGCTGACAGAAAGAAGTGATCAGAGCTCCCTCTCCCAGAACTCTTCATTTGCATGTGGGATGTGGCTTGCTTTGGGCAGGGCGGGGGAGAGAGAGAGGAGAGTCTGTAATAAGTCTTTTCTCGCACCGCACCAGACTTGCTCCGCCACCGAGGAACCGGCACTTGGGAAGAGAAAAGAAACTGATGGGCATCAATGAGCACAGATGGAGCTTGATGGATCATGAAAAGGAGGCATTACCTGCTGCAGTCACCAAGCAGACACAATCATTACACAGCACTTGCTTCAGTGTCGATCAGCAGAATAGATAAAGCTAGCAGCAGCTGTAGCATATGGCTGAGCTCCAGAATAAAGAGTGGTGATGGGATTCATGCCAACTCCGATCTCATCCTGCAAACCGCATATTTACCAATTAGTCTGCGTCTAGGTGGCTGTCTCTACTTTCAGAAGTCTATCTGTTCTCCCAGTACTTCACACTATGAAGCGGAGTATTGATAGCAGCGAAATAAACCGGTCAACGTAAAAGACTCGCAGTGCATTTCGTTAAAGGCACCGATGATTCTGTTGTCGAAGCCCTTATGTCACATAAATATGAAAGCGACTTGAACAAAACAAAATCCTGAAATAGAAAGGTATTGGTATTCGGCTGCATAAAATAACACGGAGTAAATTATAACGTCAAAGCACAACTTGATGGATGTGTTTATTACTGATGATTTGATCAATGATTTGCTTTATGGAGTAAGGTAGTACAGTTTAATTAATGCACGTTTAACAAGTGTAGGATATTTGAGGTTAAAAAAAAAGAAAACATGATACAGTAAGAAGTCTCACAACACCAGGTTAAAGTCCCAACAGGTTTATTTGGAATCACTAGCTTAGGAATCTGAAATAAAAACAGAAACTGGTGGAAAAGAACAGGTGCTTTAACTTGCTGAAAAGAGAGAAGGTAGCTTTGGGTGAGCATCCCCAAACAAATTATCTGGTATAAGTTGTTCGTTATAATTTAACTTGTATAGTTTACTTGGTACTTTGTTTGTTGCGTGGCTTATTGCTCTAATGGGGCAATATTAATTGTTGAAGGACCAGTACCCTATTATTGTTTTCCAGACTATAACACACATGTCCTGGTGTTTTGTTTGATAATGCATATGTACCAGTCTGGTTCCCCAACCATATAGTTAAACTATTCTTCTTTCTGCTCCATCTTGTTTCAAGGCTGGTCTTTCATTCCCTGCCTAACTTGACTGTCTTCCTCACTTGATGTTCACACATTGCACTTCACAGCAACCCAGAGGAACAACTATAGCTGTACTCGCCCCCCCGCGCGGCAACCTTCCAAGCTCCGATTGCAGAATACTGAAACGACTGATCAAGTATCTATTCCCACCTGACTCAGATCAGCTGAGATGAGCGATTAAACCCAATATGGTTCAGCTCTGGATGAACTTCCTGACCCATCTGGGTAACCCAAGTAACCTGGTAATAACCATTATTTTTCCTTCAACTTTGCCTTTGTCCCTCCTGGGGTAATGAGTCATACTGGTAGATGGTGCTGATACTCGAGGAAGTGTCAGCTGGGGCTCAGTGAATACACTTACCTCAGAAGGCAGTGGGTTTCGAAGGCACTCGATATTTCAGCACAAAACTGCGGCTGACATTACTGAGTGAGTGCTGTGCATCTTCCAGACAAGACATTTAACTGAGATGCCACCTATCCTTTCAAGTGGATCCCAGGGTGCCATCTTCTTTTAAAATTTAAAGTACCCAATGATTTTTTTTTCCCAATTAAGAGGCAATTTAGCGTGGCCAATCCACCTAACCTGCACATCTTTGGGTTGTGGGGTTGAAACCTATGCAGACACGGGGAGAATGTGCAAACTCCACACGGACAGTGACCCAGGGCTGGAATTCGAACCCGGGTCCTCAGCGCCATAGGCTGCAGTGCGAACCAATAGGCCATGTGCCACCAGCCCCCCAGGGTGCCATCTTGAAGAAGATCAGGAGAGTTCACACTGGTGTCCTGACCAATATTTATTCCTCAACCAACACCACCAAAAACATGATTATCTGGCTGTTATCATATTGCTGATGATGAGACCTTGTGTGGAAATTGGGCGACATAATTTCTGCATTGCAGTAAGTACACATCTAAAATAAAGCTGTTTGAATGTTTTGAGATAAAGACGGCATAACGGCAAGTCTTTCTTTTAACTTTCTCTTTTTAAAAATAATATTTATCGCAACTCATTTTTTTTCAATCCCCTCCCCTTCCACTGACTCATGCTCCATCATCAGAATCGAGCTTTCCCATTAAAAATTAGTTCTCAGGTGACTGAGGAGTCCAATATGACCGACAATCTATGGGCATGATTTACCGGCCATGTTGGACCCAAACAGCAGTGCAATGCGGCCAATAGATGCCAGCAGAAGCCTCCCATGGGCTTTCCGGCAGCCAGTACATCTCGCGAGATCTACCCTGCCTCGTGAGGCATGGTGATCAGAATCCCATCCACAATGGGCATGACCAAGCCTTGTGCACCTAAGTAGGTTTTAAACCCACCTTGGCATGCTCACCCAGGATCTACCGGGCTCCTGGATCTAACCTAGTCCCCACATGGGCACTGTTCAGTACTGGTTCACACAAGTGTGGACCGATGAAACCCGGAGGTTTCTCCTGGGCTATCAGAAGCCCCTGGCTGGTCAGGGACAGGTCAGGATGGCCTGCCCAGCCCTCCCCCTGGAACATGGGCACCTTGGCACAGCCAGGCTCGCACTTTGGCACTGCCATCCTTGCACTGAAAAGCCAACAGGAGCACTGCCAGGATGGTAGCGATTAATGATCTGGAAGAAGGAACTGAAGGACCTGTTGCGAAGTTTGCAGATGATACAAAGATCTGTAGAGGGGCTGGTAGTATTGAGGAAGCAGGTGGGCTGCAGAAGGACTTGGATAGGCTAGGAGAGTGGGCTAAGAAGTGGCAGATGGAATACAATGTAGAAAAGTGTGAGGTTATGCACTTTCGAAGGAGAAATGGAGGCATAGACTATTTTCTAAATGGTTGCTTCGGAAATCAGAAGCACAAAGGGACTTGGGAATCCTTGTTCATGATTCTCTTAAGATTAACGTGCAGGTTCAGTCGGCAGTTCGGAAGGCAAATACAATGTTAGCATTCATGTCGACAGGGTTAGAATACAAGACCAGGGATGTACCTCTGAGGCTATGTAAGGCTCTGGTCAGACCCCATTTGGAGTATTGTGAGCAGTTTTGGGCCTCGTATCTAAGGAAGGATGTGCTGACCTTGGAAAGGGTCCAGAGGAGGTTCACAAGAATGATTCCTGGAATGAAGAGCTTGTCATATGAGGAACGGTTGAGGACTCTGGGTTTGTACTTGGAGTTTAGAAGGATGAGGAGGGATCTTATTGAAACTTACAGGATACTGCAAGGCGTGGATAGAGTGGACGTGGAGAGGCTGTTTTCACTTGTGGGAAAACTAGAAGCAGAGGACACCATCTCAGACTAAAGGGATGATCCTTTAAGATAGAGATGAGGAAGAATTTCTTCAGCCAGAGGGTGGTGAATCTGTGGAGCTCATTGCCGCAGAATGCTGTGGAGGACAAATCACTAAGTGTCTTTAAGACAGAGATAGATAAGATTTTGATCAATAAGGGGATCAGGGGTTATGGGGAAAAGGCAGGAGAATGGGGATGAGAAAAATATCAGCCATGATTGAATAGCGGAGCAGACTCGATGGGCCGAGTGGCCTAATTCTGCTCCTATGTCTTATGGCAGTTCCTGGGTGCCAAGGTGGCACTGCCAAGGGTCAGGTTCTGGGGAGCCATGCCCATGGAAGGAAGGTGGGGTATGAAGGGTGGGGGGTGCAAAGCAGGTATGAAGGGACTCCTGGAAGGTTGGTGGAGGTGAGGCTTAGGGGTCCACGAAGAGAGGGAGGCGAAAAGGGGTCTGGATAGCCCTGAAAAGGGGGGCCTCAGCAACCTCATAGCAGGATGTCATCATTTGTATCGGGGGTGTAGGGTAATGCCCATGTATGTGTGGGGAGGTGGGGTGACATTTCCCATAGATGGGGGATGTGGGGGCCCACAAGCTCACTTAGAGATTGGGCATTCTTTCAAAATGGTGGCCCGATCTCTGAGGAGCTGGCCTGGCCAGCGAGTTCAGCTCCACAGTGATGGAAAAAATTCTAAGTGTGGACTAGCCCAGAGAGAAACGCCCCAGGGCCCGAAAATGTGACTGTGTGGTTAGATAGCAGTGGGAAGGGGCAGCACGGTGGCGCAGTGGATTAGCCCTGCTGCCTCACACCACCGAGGTCCCAGGTTCGATCCCGGCTCTGGGTCACTGTCCATGTGGAGTTTGCACATTCTCCTTGTGTTTGCGTGGGTTTCACCCCCACAACCCAAAGATGTGCAGGGTAGGTGGATTGGCCACGCTAAATTGCCCCTTAATTGGAAAAAATAAATTGTGTAGTCTAAACTTAAAAAAAAGATAGCAATGGGAAACTTGCCAACAGAGCCGGGGAGAAACTCCCAGCAAAACCCGCCTGAAATGACACTCAGAAACCGTTCCGTTAGATCATGCCCTGAGTGTGTAATCCTTCTGAACTGAATGACTCAGCTTTAGGTCCAGTCGCTCAGTGATACCTTACACAGAATGAGAACATAAGAAAGGTCAAGGATGAGTAACGATCACGTAATGCATCAAAATCCATTGGAACCCATTTACCTTTTGTAAGTGCACTCAGAGCGGCATGATGGCACAGCAGTTAGCACGGCTGCCTCATGGCACTGGGGACACTTGGGTGACTGCCTGTTTGCACTTTCTCCCTATGTCTCCTTGGGTTTCCTCTGGGTGCTCTGGTTTTCTCCCACTGTCCAAAGATGTGCAGATTAAGTGCATCGGCCATGCTAAATTGCCCCTTCATATCCAAAGATGTTCACGTTAGGTGGGGTTGTGGGGATAGGGTGGAGGAGTGGGTCTAGGTAGGGTGATCTTTGGGAGGGCTAGTGCAGACTCGATGGGCCAAATGGCACTGTAGGTATTCTATGATTCTTCCATCTCAACATCCAAACAGACCTTTAATAATCTGAATGGTTATTGTCTATACAGGAGCATAAGAAGAGCAACAGCTATGATTGTTTAATTCCATTCATCCCCACTTACATGGCATTTAAGCGTCCACAGGGACTTAATAAAAATGTTTCCAAATGTTATAGCTACTTCCCAATGGAATAGAAAATCTTATCTGAACAGAACTAATGCCAGGGACAAGTATAAAATTATAGAATGGTGCACAGCAGAAGGCCATTTGTGCTGTTGAGCCCGTGTCAGCTGACCACAAGAGCAATATTTTTGGGGTAGGAACAATTTAACGTGGCTAATCCACCCACCCTGCACGTCTTTGCTTGGTTCGAGCAAGAAACCATCGATCCGTTGTTGAGTGCCCCAGCAGCCCATAACACACCCATACCCACCATCACAGCTTCCAAAGTCAGATCGGCTTTCCTGAAAGTGAACCCTCGGAAGGCGACGGATCCGGATGGGATCCCTGGTCTTGTACCTAGAGACTACGCAGACCAGCTGGCAGATGGGTTCGCGGACATCTATAACCTGTCCCTACTCCGCTCCGAGGTCCCCACCTGCTTCAAGAAGACCACTATCATACCGGTGCCAAAGAAGAACCAGGCAACATGCCTCAATGACTACCGTCCGGTGGCCCTGACTTCAGTTGTAATGAAGTGCTTCAAGAGGTTGGTCATGAAACGCATCACCTTCATACTCCCAGAATGCCTTGATCCACTGCAATTCGCATACCGCCGTAGATGGTCCACAGCAGACGCCATCTCCCTGGCCCTACACTCATCCCTGGAGCATTTTGACAACAAGGACTCCTACATCAGACTATTAATTGACTACAGCTCCGCCTTCAACACTATAATCCAAACCAAACTCAGATCGGGGCTGGTTTAGCACAATCGGCTAAACAGCTGGCTTGTAATGTAGAACAAAGCCAGCAGCGTGGGTTCAATTTCCGTACCGCCCCCCCCCCGAACAGGTGCCGAAATGTGGCGACTAGGGGCTTTTCACACTAACTTCATTGAAGCCTACCTGTGACAATAAGCGATTATTATTATTATCAAAGATCCAAAACCTTGGACTTGGCTCCTCATTCTGCAACTGGATCCTCGACTTTCTGACCCACAGACCACAATCAGTAACAATAAACAACAACACCTCCTCCACAATAGTCCTCAGTACCGGGGCCCCACAAGGCTGTGTACTTAACCCCCTACTATACTCCCTGTACACACACGACTGCGTGGCAAAATTTGATTCCAATTCCATCTACAAGTTTGCTAACGATATGACCATAGTTGGCCGGATCTCGAATAATGACGAGTCAGAATACAGGAGAGAGATAGAGAACCTAGTGGAGTGGTGCAGCGACAACACTCTATCCCTCAATGCCAGCAAAACTAAAGAGCTGTTCATTGACTTCAGAAAGCAAAGTACTGTACACACCCCTGTCAGCATCAATGGGGCCGAGGTGGAGATGGTTAGCAGCTTCAAATTCCTAGGGGTACACATCTCCAAAAATCTGTCCTGCTCCACCCACATCAATACTACCACCAAAAAATCACAACAGCGCCTATACTTCCTCAGGAAACTAAGGAAATTTGGCATGTCCACATTGACTCTTATCAACTTTTACAGATGCACCATAGAAAGCATCCTATCTGACTGCATCACAGCCTGGTATGGCAACTGCTCGGCCCAAGACCACAAGAAATTTCAGAGAGTCGTGAACGCAGCCCAGTCCATCACACAAATCTGCCTCCCATTGACTCCATCTACACCTCCCGCTGCCTGGGGAAAGCGGGCAGCATAATCAAAGACCCCTCCCACCCGACTTGCTCACTCTTCCAACATCTTCCATTGGGCAGGAGATCCAGAAATCTGAGAACACGGATGAAAAAACTCAAAAACAGTTTCTTCCCTGTTGGAACCAGACTCCTAAACGACCCTCTTATGGACTGACCTGATTAACGCTACACCTCTATATGCTTCACCCAATGTCGGTGTTATGTAGTTACATTGTGTACCTTGTGTTGCCCTATTACGTATTTTCTTTTATTTTCTTTTATATTCATGTCCTTAATGATCTGTTGAGCTGCTCGCAGAAAAATACTTTTCACTGTACCTCGGTCCACGTGACAATAAACAAAATCCAATCCAATCCAATCTTTGGGTTTTTGGGGTGAGAAACATGCAAACACAGGGAGAATGTGCAAACTCCACACGGACAGTGACCTGGGGCCGAGATTGAACCCGGCTCCTCAGCGCTGTGAGGCAACAGTGCCAACCACTGTGCCACCGTGCCCTCTGCCACAAGAGCAATATCATTGGTCCCATTCCCCTGCCCATTTCTCATTGCCCTGTAATCTTCTCTTTAGCTGCTTATCCAATCCTTTTTAAAAACCACAAGTGAAGATGCCCTAACCACTCCCTACCAGCCTATCAAGCATTCCAGATCCGAGCCACTTGTTGCGTTAAAAAGATTTACCTCTTGGCACCTTTCCTTCCTTTAAGTAGTGAATCTATTTGGCAGGTTTATTGTAAGAAGTCTTACAACACCAGGTTAAAGATCAACAGGTTTGTTTCAAACACTAGCTTTCGGAGCACTGCTCCTTCCTCAGGTGAATGAAGAGGTATGTTCCAGAAACATATATATAGACAAAGTCAAAGATGCAAGACAATGCTTAGAATGCAAGCATTTGCAGGTAATTAAGTCTTTCCAGATCCAGAGATAGGGGCAACCCCAGGTTAAAGAGGTGTGAATTGTCTCAAGCCAGGACAGTTGGTAGGATTTCGCAACCCCAGACCAGAGAGTGGGGGATGAATGTAATCCGACATGAATCCAAGGTCCCGGTTGAGGCCGTACTCATGTGTGCGGAACAAGTTTTAAAGCTACTGTCATGTGAGAGTAAGAAATGGGTGTTTATAAATGGGTGTGTATAGAAATATCTGTAGTGAGAGTACCTTTAAGTAATGGATGTTTATTACTGCAGTGATGTCAGAGAGTGGGTGGAGCTGGGCTGTCTGTCAGCTTTTTACTTTCGCCGTTGGCTTTTTGCTGCAGGGTAGGTTTGGTTTCATTTTAGTTTTGGAGAAGCTGCAATCACAGCAGGATGTGTGTGAATCTCTGCAAGCTTATGAGTGTCCATTTGCTGATTTCAACGCGGCAACTGTTCTCAGTAGTGAAGTTAAGCCTGATGTCTTTCTGTAAAAAGGTGTTTTTAAGTCTTATGGATGTTAAAAGGAAACCTTAAAGGATTACTTAGTCTTGTAATCTTTGGGGATTGTATTTGAATTCATGGTTGCTAAGATGTTCTCTGTATGTTTTAAAAAGGTTTAATTTCGTTTTCAGAGCTGGATAGCTGCAGTCACAGCCAGAAGGTGTATTAGTCTCTCTCTCTGTAATCTAAATACTGTAAATTGATCCTTTCGTGATTTAAAACTAATAACCGCTCTCAATCGTGTCTTTAACCTGATGTGCTTCTGTTAAAAGTTTTTTTAAAAGTCTTATGGATGTTAAAAGGACAGCTTAAGGATTACTTTGTGTTGTATTCTTTGGGGGTTATATTTGAATTGATGGTTGCTGAGATGTTCACTGTATGTTTTAAAAAGGTTAACTTGAGTTCATAGCATAAACATTGGTTAGCTTAAAAAAATACTTTTCCATTTCTGCTGTACCACACCTGTAGAGTGGACCGTGTGCTCCCATAACACAATCTATTAAAAGTTGTGGGTCAGGTGAACTCCATGATACACTTTGGGGTTCTCTAAACGCTGGCCCATAACAAATTGAGGGCTCGTCCGGGATTGGCTTAGTGAACTTAAAGACAGTGAGGGGTGAGCATATTGTGGTTCCTTTTCAGGTGTGGTGTTTTAGTTTAAGTAGGGAGTGTGTTGTGACAATGGCTCTTTCGGAGGCTCTGAAGTTTTTGGGGGTGTAGACAGTCACGCGCAGTACCGTACGGACGGAGTCTAAAAGCAGACTGTTAGATTTGGCAAACGCATTGCAGTTAACATTACCTGACAAAATGCGAAAAAATGAGATAATTATGGCAGTGGCTAAGCATTTAAAGTTGCTTGAGATACAGCCTGACTCATTAGAAATGGCAAAGATCCAATTGCAGATTAAGCAACTTGAACATGAAAAAGACTTAAAGCAGCTTGAATATGCATTGAGAGAAAAAGAAAGAAAAAGGGAGATACAGATCAGGGAAAAAGAAAAGGAAAGAGAAGAAAGAAACAAAGAAAGAGAGGGAAAGGAAAGAGATAGAGAGGAAAGGGAAAATGGGAGAGAGTTTGAACTTCAGAAAATGGCTATGAAACATAAACGTCAGTGAAAATTGGCAGACGTAAAGGGAAACGTACAGTTGGAGGATAGTGATGAGGATAGTGAAAAAGAGCGTCAAGTCGAAGGCTTGGCGGGGATCTATTTAAATATGTCCAAGCATTGCCACCGTTTGATGAGGAGGGAGAAGCCTTTTTCATTTCATTTGAGAAGGTGGCTAAACAAATGAAATGGCCACAGGACATGTGGGTATTACTGATTCAAACAAAGCTGGTAGGTAGGGCTAGTGAAGTGTTTGCATCACTACCGGAGGAGGTACCTGGGACATATGAGGAGGTGAAAAAATCCATCTTAGGTGCATATGATCTGGGCACATGAGAAATACTTAAGTGGTAAAGGTAAAGGTGATCTGATGGGAGATAATTAGGAGAGTGCCCCTCAGATTAAAAAAGAAATCCACGAGGGTGGAAGAGAGATGAAAAGTTTCAAATGTTTTCACTGTAATAAACTAGGCCACGTAAAGTCATGGTGTTGGTGGTTGAAGGCTGATGTGTAAAACAGGATAAGCCAGTGAAGTTTGTTAAAGTGGTAAAGGAAAGCCCAAGTGAAGCGAAGGAGGTGCAAACGATTGTACAGCCTGATCAAGAGGTGATTGATAAGAAGGTGCCAGATCTCTTTAAAGAATTTATTTGTGTGGGTAAAGTTTACTCATGTGTATCAGGAGGAGCAGGTAAAGAAGTCACAATTTTAAGAGATACGGGAGCTAGTCAATCTTTAATGGTAAGAGATGAGGAGTTATGTAGTTTGGGAAAAATATTGCCAGAAAAGGTGGTAAAGTTGGAATTCATGGTGAGAGGAGCAGTGTTCCATTATATAAGGTAAGGTTGGAAAGTCCAGTGAAGAGTGGTGAAGTGGTAGTAGGAGTAATAGAGAAACTATCTTGTCCAGGAATGCAGTTTATCTTGGGTAATGATCCAGCTGAATCGCAGGTGGGAGTGATGTCTACTGTGGTGGATAAGCCAGTGGAAAATCAGACAACTGAAGTGTTGAAGGACGAATATCCTGGGATTTTTCCGGATAGTGTAATAACAAGGTCGCAACGTCACAGATTAAGACAAAAGGAGAAATCAAAGAGTGAAGATGAAGTGGAAGTTCAATTATCAGAAAGAATTTTTGATCGGATGGTTGATAAAGAACAAGAACAGGTGGAGGATGAGGTGGATATTTTTAGTTCAGGAAAATTGACGGAGTTACAACAGAAAGACAGAGAAATAAAAGGGATGTATCAGAAAGAACATAAGGAAGAGGAATCTGAGTGTATACCAGAGTGTGATTACCGTAAAAGTGATGTCTTGATGAGAAAATGGAGACCTTTACATATGCAGGCGGATGAAAAGTGGGCAGACGTTCATCAAGTAGTGTTGCCGGCAGGATATAGAAAGGAGGTGTTGCGAGTTGCACATGAGGTACTAGTGGGCGGTCATTTGGGAATAAGGAAAACTCAAGCTAAAATCCAAAAACATTTTTATTGGCCTGGACTACATAAAGATGTAATAAATTTTGTCAATCATGTCACAAATGTCAAGTGATAGGGACACCTCAAGCAGTGATAAAACCAGCACCCTTAATACCCATTCCATCATTTGAGGAACCTTTTACAAGGGTCCTAATTGATTGCGTAGGACCGCTTCGTAAAACAAAAAGTGGGAATCAATATCTTCTGACGATAATTGATGTGTCTACTAGGTTTCCAGAGGCCATTCCAGTACGTAATATTACAGCTAAAACAATTGTGGAGGAGTTACTTAAATTCTTTACTTGATATGGACTACCCACAGAAATCTAATCGGATCAAGGATCAAATTTTACCTCAAGGTTATTCAAAGAAGTTATGGATAGTTTAGGAATAAAACAATTTAAATCAACTGCGTACCATCCAGAATCGCAGGGAGCGTTAGAAAGGTGGCATCAGACATTAAAGACAATGTTGAGGGCTTATTGTAAAGATTATCCAGTGGATTGGGATTAAAGGAATCCCATTCGTATTGTTTGCAATTAGGGATGCACCAAATGAGCCAACCAAATTCAGTCCTTTTGAACTATGTTTTTGTCATGAGGTAAGAGGACCACTTAAATTGATTAAGGAACAATTGGTGAGTGAGAAATCGGATATTACATTATTGGATTACGAGTCAAATTTTAGGGAATGATTAAATAGAGCAGGGGAATTGGCTAGACAACATTTAAAAGTTGCACAAAATGTGATGAAACGGTTAGCGGACAAGAAATCCAAAGCTCGTAGTTTTGCCAGTGGAGGTAACGTTTTAGAGTTGTTACCAGTGGTAGGTGAGCCTTTAAAAGCAAGGTTTTGTGGACCTTATCAGATTGAAAGGAAATTAAATGAGGTGAATTATGCGGCAAAAACACCAGATAGAAGGAAGACTCACCGAGTGTGTCATGTGGATATGCTTAAAAGGTACTTTGAATGGGAAGGAGAGAAAAAGGAGGTTTTAATGATTCTAACTCAGACAAACCAAATTCATATGACTGTGAATTTGCCATACCTCAAATTAAATTGGAAAATGAGGATGTTCTTAAAAATTGGGATACATTGTTGAGTTACCTTCCAGAGGAAAAACAAACTGACCTGAAAGAGTTATTGATATCACATGGGCAAGTTTGTAGAGACAAATTTGGAAGTACTAAAATGGCTATAAGTGATGTAGATGTGGGAAATGCTGTTCCAATCAAACAACATCCATATGGACTTAACCCTTTAAAATTGGCACAGCTTAACAGAGAAATTGAGAGCATGCTTAAAAATGGCATAATTGAAGTGGGTTGCAGCTAATGGAGCTCACCCATAGCGATGGTACCAAAACTATACGGTACCCAACGGTTGTTTATGGACTATAGAAAGGTTAATGCAGTTACAAGAACGGACTCTTATCCTATCCCATGTTTGGAGAATAGCATTGAGAAAGTGGGACAATCAGCTTTTCTTTCCAAACTGGATTTACTTAAAAGTTACTCCAGGTACCTTTATCCAAAAGGGCGAAGGGGGTTTCAGCTTTTGTGACTCCAGATGGTATATACCAATTCAAAGTTATGCTATTTGGCATGGAAAACGCCCAAGCCACATTTCAAAGTCATTTGAGGATTACCCAATTGTGCGGCATACATCGACAATCTGGTAATTTTTAGCCAGACATGGAAAGAACATTTAAAACATCTGATGGAGTTATTTGATCGACTTCAGGAGGCAGGTTTGGTGATAAACCTCGCCAAAAGTGAATTTGGAAAGGCCAAAGTCACTTTCCTTGGCCATACAATCGGACAGGGTCGAATGGTCCCACAGGATGTGAAACCAACAGTTATTGAGATGTTTCCGATACCCTCATCACAAAGGGAAATAATGCGATTTCTTGGCATGAGTGGATTTGATCAAACATTTGTGAAAAATCTTTGTAGTGTGGTTGCTCCACTGATGGACATGCTGAAGAAACGTCGAAAATTTCAGTGGACAGCGGATTTTCAACAGGTATTTACCTGCCTGAAAGCTGCGATAACCAGTGCTCTTGCGTTGGAGAATTACAAGGGACTCTGTGATCAGATTGAACTAAAGTATCTGACTTTAAAGAGAAATGCCGCGGTGTAGAGAAATGGATGTATCGTGTTCAAAGAGACTGTCAATCGAGAAGGATTCCAGTTGGAGGAAGAAAAAAAAAATGGACTATATTATTATACCTGTTTGCCTGTGTTGTTTTTTGAAACAAAAAAGTATATTTACTGTGTGCATTTCTTAAAGGATAGTGAAAATGTGAAAAATGAAACCATCTTGAAGTTGATGGTTTATTGTTTTTTCTTGGGGGGAGGTGTAATGTGAGAGTACCTTTAAGAAATGGGTGTCTATAAATGGGTGTGTATATAAATATCTGTAGTGAGGGTACCTTTAAGAAATGGGTGTTTTTTACTGCAGTGATGTCAGAGAGTTGGTGGAGCTGGGCTGTCGGTCAGCTTTTTGCTTTTGCTTTAGGCTTTTTGCTTCAGAGTGGGTTTGATTTCATTTTAGTTTTGGAGAAGCTGCAATCACAGCAGGATGTGTATGAATCTCTGCAAACTTATTAATATCCATTTGCTGATTTCAACGTGGCAACTATTCTCAGTAGTGAAGTTAAGCCTGATGTCTTTCTGTAAAAAGTTTTTTTAAAAGTCTTATGGATGTATAAAGGAAAGCTTAAAGGATTACTGAGTGTTGTAGTCTTTGGGGGTTGTATTTGAGTTAATGGTTGTTAAGATGTTCACTGTATGTTTTAAAAAGATTAACTTGAGTTCATAGAATAAACATTGTTTTGCTTTAAAAGATACTTTTCCATTTCTGCTGTCCCACACTTGTAGAGTGGGCCGTGTGCTCCCCATACCACAATCTATTAAAACTTGTGGGTCAGATGAATTCAGAATGTTCAAATTACCTAACAAGCACGTCTTTTGGAACTTGTGGGAGGAAACCGGAGCACCCGGAGGAAATCCACGCAAACACAGAGAGAAAGTGCAGACTCTGCACAGACAGTGACCCAAGCCGGGAATCGAACCTGGGACCCTGGCGCTGTGAAGTAACAGTGCTAACTACTGTGCTACCGTGCTGCCCTGATGATTACACTGTAATGTAATAATACACATAGTGTGGGATGTTATGGAGCCATTTGCATTGAACTCTCCAGCAGCCCAGAACAAGACGTACCTGATCTGATGCCATATCACTCCATCCACTAAAATCTGTAGTGTCATGTTAATGGAATTCTAGCAGTCATCTTCAGAATGGCTCCAACAACGTTTGTCATAACATTCCTCTGAGATAATGCTGTAACAATGCATTCAGGATGAAAAGCAAAGTAAAGAACAAAGGATGATTGCACCTCCATAAAAAACAACCAGATCATTTTTAAATTATTGGTAGAATGCAGCTGTAAGATATGAAGCCTTTCACTGTCCAAGATTGCACTCCAGTTTAGTGCCCAACAGAATCTGAGACATGTAAAGTCTCTGAAATAGAATTGATCAATCTTACATACGGCCACACGAATTAGGAGCAGCAACATAGACCGTCTGTTTGACCTTCACTTGTTGCTGCCATTTCCTGAAAGCACTGGCCACGTAGAGTCCACTGCAAACTGGATGTTGCAAAACCTCTGAGATTCACCTCTGAGACCAGCAACTTAGAAAGTACCTCTCCCATAAGCCTTTCCAATTGACAGTCTTACTGCATTCCTGGAAGTTTTATATTCGATTTGCAGTCAATTAGTTTCCTCCGGGAATGAATGGTGCGAACGAAGATCTCGTGCAGTGTGAAGCATGAAGTAATTTACTAAATGGCCAGGTTCCAGCGAGACATTCCTTGAGAGTGTTTGCACTTGTGTATATACATACCACAGTTGTACGTGCGCATAAATCAGGTGCATGAGCAGGTCATCAACAAAGACTAAGTAGAATATAAGAGATGAGGGTATCCAAGAAACAGTTGCTAGATGATTTGAAGATTGGAGGAAGAAGAGGAGAGTGGCGGCAGTAAGGTGTTTCATATACATCTATCATGTTCATTGTCCTTCTGACTCATTACTTCCTATGTTATTTCAAAACACTAGTTCTTTTCTTTGCTTTTCATCCTGAATGCAGTGTTACAGTATTGTCTCAGATGAATGTTATACCAAATGTTGTTGGAGCCATTTTAAGATGACTGCTAGAATTCCATTGACATGACAGCCACAGATTTTAGTGGATGGTGTGAGGTGCCATCAGATCAGGTACGTCTTGTTCTGGGCTGCTGGAGAGTTCAATGCAAATGGCTCCATAACATCCCACACTATGTGTATTATTATATTACATTGCAATTGTACCATGTTGACAGGTCTCATTCCCATGAACTGACCTCTGACAGGTCTGCAGCAAGAATGATAGCACAGAAAAAGCAATTCAAGAAATTGCTGATGAAGGCCTTGACACGGTGCTTGAAACATGCAGTGAGTGCCTTCACTGGGAAAGCTTTCAAATGAAAAATAAAAGCCTTGTTTGACTTATCTGCTCAACATGATAAAGAATATTAATGCCAGGAGTTGTGCATTTCCCCACTTTTTTCCTAGTGATACATTTTCTTTCATCCAATAGTTGAGCGATAAATAAGAGTAGAAAGTGGGAAATGGCTACAAAGCTCAGTGACGTCTTATGCTTGTGACAATGGCACCTTGTCAGTTAAAGGGAGAACTCTGATAAAAGGGCATGGGTTAATGGTCCCAAGCCCTTGTGCGTCAGTCTTTCCTGTACTGAAGCCTTTTTCCAGATCGCATGGTGGTTATGTTATTGGATTAGTAATTCTGAGGTCTGGACTACTGATCATCAGATATTAGTTCAAATTCCACCATGACAACATTTAAATTTATTTAATTGAATAAAATCAAAAATAAACATCTGGCATCATAACGGTGACCATGAAACATCTGAATGAAGAACATAGAAACAGGAACAGGCCATTCGGCCCCTCGGGTCTGCATCCACAGTCAATGGATCATGGTTGATCTGTGGCCCAATTCCATATACCTGCCTTTGGCCCACATCCCTTAATACCTTTGCTTACCAAAACATTATCTATCCTAGATTTAGTACTAACAACTGATCTAGCTTCACTTGCCATTTGTGGAAGAGAATTCCAAACTTCTACTATCTTTTGTGTGCGGAAGTGCTTCCTGACAGCTCTCTTGAACGGTCTGGCCTTAATGTTTAGATGCTGCCCCCTAGTTCCAGAATCTCCAACCAGTGGAAACAATTTATCTTTATTTACCCTGTCTTTTCCTGTTAATATCTTGAAGACTTCGATCAGATCACTCCTTAACCTTCTAAATTCTAGGGAAAACAGGCCTAATTTGTATAATCTCTCCTCATAATTTAACACCTCAAATCCAGGGATAATTCTTGTAAATCTGGGTGGCATGGTGGCACAGTGGTTAATACTGCTGCCTGATGGCGCCGAGGACCCGGATTCGATACCAGCCCCGGGTGACAGTCCATGTGGAATGTACACATTCTCCCCGTGTTTGCGTGGGTCTCACTCCCACAACTCAAAGATGTGCAGGGTAGGTGGATTGGCCACCTTTGTCTCTGCTTTCTCGACTAGACTCGGATGGTTAGGCTCAGATGATTTCGGAGGTGTTGGCCCATTAATAGCTCAGTCGGTGCTACCACTATTGTGACATGGTCCAATAAAGGAAAAGGAACGTCACCAGCTTTGTATCAAGGGAGTCCGTATTCTGTTTCCTCACACCTTGTTTGATTGTTTGAATCACCCGCTCTGCCAAACCATTCAATGACAGGTAGTATGGAGCAGCCCTGATGTGCCTTCCCCATTGGCATGCATAAATGATTGAAATTCCTCACTAGTGAACGGGGTCCCGTTGTCCATGACCAGTACCTCCAGTATCCTGTGGATGTTAAAAGATTGGCACAATTTCTCCACGACAGTCCTTGTGGGCATTCAGTGCACATTCAGCCGCTTGAAATGGGAATCCACGAAGACCAGAAACACCAACCCTATGAACCCACCCAGCAAAGTTAGCGTGCAAACACACCCTGGGGTGCCCCGGCCATCCCAGCGATGGAGGGAGGCCGATGGAGTGATCTTCTGGTGTTCCTGGCATGCCGGACATCGTTTTACCATGCTCTCAATGTCACGGTCACCACACATAGCTCCTCATTAGCATCTTCTTCTTTGACCACTAGGCAGGTCCTGTAGGATTGTCTCTCAACCCGGCCACAGGACGATCATGTAAGCTCCCCAAAGGAGGATACCATCCTCCACACTGAACTCCTGCTGCTCCATGATGTAGGGCTGGAGCGCTGCCGGGCGGCTTCCCAGTAACCCCTTCTGCAAGATGATTTGGCATAGTCTTGCCAATATGGGATCTCTCTAGGTCCACGTAGGGATCTGCCTGGATCACCGGCCGTGGAGTTTGCACATTCTCCCCGTGTTTGCGTGGGTCTCGCCCCCACAACCCAAAGATGTGCAGGCTAGGAGGATTGGCCATGATAAATTGCCCCTTAATTGGAAAAAAAATAATTGGGTACTCTAAATTTAGTTTAAAAAAATGGAAGGCAACGAACTGAGTGGCTCCTGTACTCTTGTTCTGTTGTATTAAATCTTTTTCCTTTCGATTATACCTATCCAGCTTGGTGTGGACTTCTTTCCAGATGTTATAATAAGGTCCTTGCAGCAAAATAAATGTGGTTTCTTTTAGTCATAGAAAACAGTCACTCCGATGGAGCATACAAAATAACCAATTGAGACTACCAGAATGCTGGTCCTTGTCCAGGCTGGCTTTTACATAGCCCGGTAACGAACCCCAACTGGACAGGCCACCGCCCACTAGCGGGAAGCTCGTCTTCCATGAGTCACACAGGGAGATCGATTAGGGTATCCCCCTGGGTCTTGTGGGGGTCATTGCAGTCACGAATACAACTTGCCAATTATCTGACGGAGCAGGTGTGGAATTGCAAATAGAGTTAAACATTTTATGAGCACCAACAAAAGACTAATCTGATCTAATGTTGAAGGGAAGTCATTGATAAAGCAATTGAAAAGAGATGAGTCTAGGCCTAATAATAAGTTATCTTTATTAGTATCACAAGCAGGCTTATATTAACACTGCAATGAATTTACTGTGAAAATCCCCTAGTAGCCACATTCTGGCGCCTGTTTGGGTACACTGAGGGAGAATTCAGAATGTCCTATTCACCTAACAGCACGTCTTTCGGGACTTGTGGGGGGAAACCAGAGCACCTGGAGGAAACCCACACAGACTCGGGGAGAACATTCAGAATCCGCACAGCCAGTGACCCAAGTCGGGAATTGAACCTGGGTCCCTGCCACTGTGAAGCAACAGTGCGAACCACTGTGCTCCCGTGCCGCCGTATGACTGTAGAATAAAGGGTTAAGATGAAAAGCACCTGATACCGATGTAACTGCTGGTGTAACTCTGATACAATATCACACGACTAATTAACAGAGACTTGGAGGGAAACAGAAGTACAACCTTGTGTACAGTCACTGAGGTGTACATAGAGTTGCAAATAAATAATGATGGTTTTACAAACTAAAGTAGCTGTCATATCCTAGGCCCTTCAGAAACCTATGGCGTCAGGGATCTGGCCTTCCCAGAAGCCCAAGGGGGATACCTGCTCCCCCACTAAAAGGGGATGGAGCTTCCTAGGACTTCTGGTGTAAAACCGACCGGCTTAGAACCGGCACCGGTGCTCACTCAGTTGGGTAGCACTTGCTGGAATTCCGTTGTATACAAAATTAGTGTTCTGTTCAACCTTGCAACTCGGTGTGGACTCCTTCCTTTGTGGCAGACATAATAGTAGCTTTCTTAGGGAAACAACCAAAACTTAAAGAACCGCATCTAGATCCCAACACAAATGACGTGTTTATAATTTAGACTCACATCATGGCATCTAATTGCTGCAAAGTTAAGGGCAACAGCTTTTCACCATAACCTCCGTAACACCAGAACATCTCAGGGTATGAGGATGAGTGGGAGCAGGAAAACTACATATACCAAGGTTAAAGTTACATTGTTGGCTGGACAAGGCCTGCCTACCCACAGCTAGAATACAACAACAACAATAACTTGCATTTATATGGCATCTTCGACACAGTAAAAATGTCCCAACCTGCTTCACAGACTCATTATTAAACAACATTTAACACTGAGCCATATAAGGAGATGTAAGGATGAGAAAGAAAAAGCTTGGTCAAGCTGAGTTTAAGGAACATTTTAAAAGAGAAGGGAGAGCTGGAGAAGCAGAGAGGTTTAAGGAGGGATTTCCAGACATTATGGACGAGGCAACTGAAGCCGTGACTGGAACAATTAAAATCAGGGATGGGCAAGAGGCTGGAACTGAAGGAGCGCAGATATCACGGTGAGGGGGTAGAGGTGGAAGAGATTAACGAGATAGGAAGGAGTCAGGTCAGGAAAGAGTTTGAAAACAATAATGAGAATTTTTAAGTTGTGTCGTTAATAGATTGGGAAGCAATGTGAGTGATCACAAGGTTGTTGGACTTGTCGCAGGTTAAGTAGCGGGCAGCAGAGTTTGGAATGAGTTCAGGTTTATGAGAAGTGAAGTTGGAAGATTGACCGTCAGTACACTGGAATAGTCATATCTGGGGTTAACGTGGAAATGTCAGCCCTGCGGAACAAGGAACTAAACCATCACCGAAGAGGGAATTCCATATGTGAAAATATAAGTGCGAGCCCCACTTCTCTAATAGTCAGGGTCATTAAAATTTATCAGTGCTTTAAGACAATATTTGCAGTGACCCAGTTCAGATTCTGTGCCGTGAAAGTGCAGATTCTGAGTTATATCTGTTCAAAGTCTGGAAAAATAACTCAGCCTAATACTAAAGCAGCGCTGAATAGGTGCAATTTTTCCACAAACATCGTGCTTTCCAATCTGATTAAAATCAGCGTACTGGTATGACCCTTCCAGTCCTGGACAGACAGTTGTTTAAAATGATAGCTACCACTTAACACCGAAATATCTCACTTGCCAGTTGAGACGGCTAGGAGCCAAGAATAAGTTGACTTTTTAGTGTTCGCGAATCAATACCTGATACATCAAACGGGAAAGGATCAGGTAAGGGCGTTAAAATCAAAACAGTCAAAATCAATTTCAGGCTATTGTAATATTTATGGTGGTGATCTAGGTCTTTGGAAAAAGCAACCTGCCAAATCCTTCATTAAGGCCATTCTGCTGTATGGGTGAGGGAGCTGGGCATTCATTAAAACTGACACAAAGAGGATTACAGCTTTTAAAATGTGGCTCTGCCAAAGGGTCCTTAGAATTAGCTGGACAAAGCAAACAATTTGTCTGCTGGAAAGTTGAGTCCCAGCATCCAGTGGGCTTTTGGCCATAGTGATGAATGGAATTTGAGAAAGTGCAACCATTGAAAAAGAGGAGAGTTATGTTGGTGACAATAGAAGATGCAACATCAGCAAAGAACAAGCCAAATCAGGGAAGGACAGGATGAGTGGACAACATCAGAAAGTGAATGTGGGGAGGAAGGACAGTGGTACGCAGCATTGCAGTGAATAGAGAGAGATGCCTTCGACCCCTCATGAGAATCAGACTAATAATAGATAGATCCACGCCCAAGATGCTGCTCCTGATAAAAACATGTGGCATCAGATCAAAAAGTCACTTCCCGATGATGTCATCAGTGTCATGATATCCTTTAGCAACAGAGCTGTGGCAGCCGGTGACTAGTGGTGTGCCTGAGGGCTCGGTGCTGAGACCACAACTCTTCACAATATACGTTCATGATCTGGAAGAAGGAACTGAAGGCACTGTTGCTAAGTTTGCAGATGATACAAAGATATGTAGAGGGACAGGTCGTATTAAGGAAGCAGGGGGGCTGCAGAAGGACTTGGACAGGCTAGGAGAGTGGGCAATGAAGTGACAGATGGAATACAATGTGGAAAAGCGTGACGTTATGCACTTTGAAAGGAGGAATTTAGGCATAGACTATTTTCTCAATGAGGAAATGCTGAGGAACTCAGAAGCACAAAGGGACTTGGGAGTCCTTGCTCAAGATTCTCTTAAGGTTAAAGTGAAGGTTCAGTCGGCATTTAGGAAGGCAAATGCAATGTTAGCATTCATGTCGAGAGGGCTAGAATACAAGGGCTGGAATATAATTCTGAGGCTGTGTAAGGCTCTGGTCAGACCCCATTTGGAGTATTGTGAGCAGTTTTGGGCCCTGTTTCTAAGGAATGATGTGCTGGCCTTGGAAACGGTCCAGAGGGGGTTCAAAAGAATGATCCCTGGAATGAAGAGCTTGACATATGAGGAACGGTTGAGGGCTCTGGGTCTGTACTTGGAGTTTAGAAGGATGAGGGGGAGGATCTTATTGAAACTTACAGGACACTGCGAGGCCTGGATAGAGTGGACATGGTGAGGATGTTTCCACTTCTAGGAAAAACTAGAAGCAGAGGACACCATCTCAGACTAAAGGGACAATCTTTTAAAACAGAGATGAGGAGGAATTTCTTCAGCCACAGGGTGGTGAACCTGTAGAACTCTTTGCCGCAGAAGGCTGTGGAGGCCAACTCATTTAAAAAAAAGAAAAATTTAGAGTACTCAATTAATTTTTTCCAATTAAGGGGCAATTTAGCGTGTTCAATCCACCTACCTTGCACATCTTTGGGTTGTGGGGGTGAAGCCCACGCAAACAAGGGGAGAATGTGCAAACTCCATGTCATAATATCCACTCGTATATAATGAGATGCAGACAGGCAGTGATTGACACACAGGATAACCAATGAACACACACGACACATAACAACTAATCACCAGACAGGACACCACCACTATAAAGCACACAGGGCATTAAGACTCCCTCTCTCTACAGGACACAGCTACTGAGATAGTAAGAGTGCACAAGCCAGTGAGCACTAGCACCTTGAGGTAGAGAGTTAGTCTGGTCAAGCCAGTAGGAGGTTATCAGTTAGAATGATAGAGCGTCAACTCACAGCAGACTATGTACAGCAATCAGGAAGTTCAATAAAACAGTGTTGGACCATCTCCTGTGTCAGAAGCCTGTTTCTAGTTTCACTGCATCCAGTTGCAGTCAACGTTGAACCAACTTACTTACACATCATGGTACCAGAGTGCTATTAATCCTAACGAACCTACCTCGAGTGCATCTGCAACGACCAGCAAGCAGCCATCCGGCGGCATAGAAAGGACCCAGCCTCCTTCGCAATTCCGGATCTCCGGCAACCTCGGCGGCAACTGGAAAGTCTTCAAACAAAAGTTCCTCCTGTACATCGAGGCCTCCGACCTTGAGGCAGCATCGGTTGCCAAAAAGATCGCGCTGTTCTTGTCAACAGCGGGGGATCACGCCATCCACATCTATAACTCGCTTACGTTTGCCGATAGTGAGGACAAGACAAAGTTCAAGAGAGTTCTGCTGAAATTCGACAGCCACTGCGACATTGAGGTGAATGAGAGCTTTGAATGGTACATCTTGCAACAGAGTAAGGATGAACCTTTTCAGTCCATCTTGACCCACCGCTGCATCCTAGCGCAGTCATTTAATTATGACTCGACAACTGATTCCATGATCCGGGAACAGATCGTTTTCGGGGTCCACTCCGACTCCCTGCGGGAGCAGCTCCTCAAAATCAAACAGTTGACCCTCTCCGTCGCTATCGAAACGTGCGTTGTCCATGAGCATGCCAGAAATCGCTATTCCTGCATCAGGGTGGCAGAAACTGCAAAACTGGCCTCCCACGAGGCACAAAGGATGCAGGCCACAGCGAAAATGCAAGGCCTGAGCATCGAGGAGAGTGGTCGTTCGCGCACTTTTCTCGAGTCCCCATGCATGCGCGCCACGACCAGGTGGACAATGAGGCCGAAGACCCTGAGGTGCATGCGCGAACGTCGGCCGACTGCACTGCGCATGCAAGATGGCGCACAGAACGTGCTGACGTCAGCGCCATGACGTGTCCGAATTGTGGCTCCGCCCATTTAAAGCGGCAATGTTCAGCAAAAGGCAGCCGTTGTCTACAGTGTGGAAAACCTGGCCACTACGCGGCCTTCTGCAGGTCCGCTCCACCGAGCAACAGCCAGCGATCCCAGCTGCAGCGCAGACATGCCCGCTGTGTACAACAAGGCATGCAGGATCCTGATCCAGACAGCCCAACGGACCCCGATGCTGACTGCCTCGAGTCTCCATATCGGGTGGGCATCATCACCACACGCGAGTTGGTCTCTACCGTGCCTGCCAACCGCCTTTCGATCCTCAGTGTGGATCCTGACGATGAGTGGTGTGCCGTCATCAGTCAACCAGTCTCGCATCTGATTTAAATTGGACACTGGCGCGTCTGCGAACCTCATATCACAGTCGGACCTCAACAGCATCCGACACCAACCTAGCATTCATCCACCAGCCTGCCAGCTCCTTGACTACAATGGTAATGCCATAGCTGCCAGTGGGTCGTGTCAGCTAGGTGTCTCTCACTAGGAAATCAAGGCGACGTTGAGATTCGCGATCGTCCGGCCTGACAAGGCATCCCTGCTCGGTGCTCGCGCATGCAAACTCCTAAATCTGGTACAGCGAGTTCATGCCATGTCCTTGACACCGGAGGCGACCTTGCCCAATGCGAATCTCCAGGCTGAGATAGATGACATTCTCACACAATACCACAGTGTGTTTGATGGGATGGGCACGCTCCCATATCGCTACAAGATATTGCTCAAGCCGAATGCCACCCAAGTCATCCATGCACCACGCCAGGTGCCGACTCCCCTCAAGAATCATCTGAAAACGCAGCTCCAAGACTAGGGCATCATCTCAAAGGCCACGGAACCCACAGACTGGGTCAGCTCCATGGTCTGCGTCAAGTAACCCTCTGGCGAACTCCGCATTTGCATTGATCCCAAAGATCTGAATCGCAACATCATGCGAGAGCATTACCCAATCCCGAAGCGTGAAGAATTGACCTGTGAGATGGCTCACGCCAAATTCTTTACCAAGCTGGATGCCTCCCTTCTGGCAAATTCAGCTGGACGAGTCCAGTCGGAAGCTGTGCACTTTTAACACTCCGTTCGGCAGGTATTGCTACATCTGCATGCCTTTTGGTATCATATCAGCTTCCAAAGTATTTCATCGCATAATGGAGCAAATGATGGAGGGCATCGAGGGGGTGCGAGTCTATGTGGACGACATGATCATCTGGTCCACGATGCCCGGGGATCACATTGCTCACCTCAAACAGGTTTTCCAGAGGATTCATGAAAATGGCCTCCAGCTCAACAGGGCCAAATGCTCATTTGGGCAGTCCCCTATCAAGTTTCTAGGTGACCACATTTCACAGCAGGGTGTGCAACCTGATGCTGACAAGGTGCTGGCAATCAATGCCATGAAGATCCCAGAGGACAAAAAGGCGGTCCTCCGCTTCCTCGGGATGGTACATTTTCTCGGAAAATTCATTCCCAACATGGCATCCCACACCACAGCCATCCGGCATCTCGTTGAAAAGTCGACAGTGTTCCAGTGGCTTCCCGCACATCAAGCGGAGTGGCTTGAGCTGAAGGCGAAGCTCACCACAGCCCCGGTACTGGCGTTCTTTGACCCAACCAAAGATACCAAGATATCCACAGACGCAAGCCAGGACGGCATTGGGGCGGTGCTCCTCCAGCAAGACGATTCCTCGTCCTGGGCTCCAGTGGCATATGCATCCAGGGCCATGACTCCGACCGAACAACGGTATGCCCAGATCGAAAACGAGTGTCAAGTTTCATGACTCCGTATACGGTCTGCCGAAGTTCATGGTGGAAACAGACCACAGGCCTTTAGTCCACATAATCCGGAAGGATTTAAATGACATGACACCTCGGCTGCAACAAATTCTTCTTCATCTCCGCCGATATGACTTCGAACTCGTCTATACACCGGGCAAGGATCATCGTGGATGCCCTATCCCGATCCATCACCATGCCGTGTGAACCGGGCGACTTCATTCGCCACATCGAGGCAAAGGTGCCAGCAACTTCCCAGCCACTGATGAACGAGTTGTCCAGATACGCGAAGAAACTGCCAAGGATCTTCTACTGCAGCGCGTGATGCAACACCTTGCCCATGGCTGGCAAAAGGGGCAGTGCCCCCAATTCTTCAACGTTAAGGACGAGTTAACGGTTGTCGAGGGGATCCTTCTTAAACTAGATAGAAACGTCATTCCCCAAAGCATGCAAGCGATGGTGATCAGGCAGGTCCATGAAGGTCACCTCGGGGTCGAAAAATGTCGATGCAGAGCTCGACAGGCAGTCTACTGGCCTGGCATCAGCCAGGACATTGCCAACACGGTCCTCAACTGCACAACATGCCAGAAGTTTCAACCAGCTCACCCCAAGGAAACACTGCAACAGCACGAGATCAAGACTTCTCCGTCGTCCGAGGTGGGGATAGACCTCTTTCACGCAAATGGGCGTGATTACGTGCTCTTGGTCGACTACTTCTCCAGCTACCCGGAAGTGGTGAAACTGTCGGACCTCAGGTGTTCATATTGTCAAGCGGTTGCTGTGCAAGGCTGCAGACTCAGCCTCGGACTTCAACCTGGCGTTGCTAGCATACAGGGCAACCCCTCTGTCGACTGGTTTGTCTCCAGCGCAGCTGCTCATGAACTGCAACCTGAGAACGACTGTTCCAGCCATCCATGTTCCAGACCTTGACCGCCTCACGGTGCTGCAGAAAGTGCAGCGATCCAGGGACCAGCAGAAGATCACGTATGATGCTCATGCCAAGGATCTACCTGTGCTGGCTCCAGATGATGTTGTTCGCGTCCAGTTGCCTGTGGGAGTTTGGTCAGCCCCAGCTATTGTCGTCAGACAGGCTGCCCCCAGGTCCTTCGTTGTCCAAATGGCTGATGGCTCCATTCTACGGCGCACCAGGAGGTCTCTACGAAAAGTTCCCTGCCCACCGCCTGGCCGCACTTCTCCGCATGTCATCATGCCTCCTCCTGACATCTTGCAACACGAGGCCACCGATCTGGCAGCGATCCCGCCTGTACAAGTGCCGGCGTCCCCCCTCCACCTCTGAGGCGATCGACAAGAATGTGTCGCCCGCCACAAAGACTGAATGTATAGACTTAAATCTTGTAAATTTTGTTCAATTTTCTCTATATCTGCACGATAGACACCTTCCCATGTACATATGTTCATTCACTCACCACTCATGCATGTATATATATCGCCACGTTCCAAAATTTACTTCAAAAAGGGGAGATGTCATAATATCCACTCATGTATATAATGAGATGCAGACAGGCAGTGATTGACACACAGAATAACCAATGAACACACACGACACATAACAACCAATCACCAGACAGGACACCACCACTATAAAGCTCACAGGGCATTAAGACTCTCCCTCTCTCTGCAGGACACAGCTACTGAGATAGTAAGAGTGCACAAGCCAGTGAGCACTAGCACCTTGAGGTAGAGAGTTAGTCTGGTCAAGCCAGTCGGAGGTTATCAGTTAGATTGATAGAGTGTCAACTCACAGCAGACTATGTACAGCAATCAGGAAGTTCAATAAAACAGTGTTGGACCATCTCCTGTGTCAGAAGCCTGTTTCTAGTTTCACTGCATCCAGTTGCAGTCAACGTTGAACCAACTTACTTAACACATCACTTCACACGGACATTGACCCAGAGCCGGGATCGAACCTGGGACCTCGGCGCTGTGAGATTGCAATGCTACCACTGCGCCACCATGCTGCCCTGTGGAGGCCAAATCATTGAGTGTCTTTAAAACAGAGATGGATCGGTTCTTGACTAATAAGGGGATCAGTGGTTTTGGGGAGAAGGCAGGAGAAAGGGGAGGAGAAAAGTATCAACCATGATTGAATGGCGGTGCAGACTGAATGGGCCGAGTGGCTAATTCTGCTCCTACGACTCATGGTCTTATAGGAGGAGTTCACAGGCCAGTAGAGTCCATTGTCAGCTTTGAAACATGCCCTCTTTTTGAACTTCTCCAGGAAGATCTGGAGTGTTATCCCCCTCAGGGGCCTGCATTGAGATCTATGGGCCTGCACTGCCCTGGCTTCGCCCGAGGCATTAGTGGATCATCAGCCCTACCATATTCACACTCAGACATCATGAAAAAAGAATCCCAGCCCTTTCACTCTTCAAGCAGATCATGATAGAATCCCCAGACTTTCTAATGTTACAGAAATCTCCAGGCCAGTGGCCAAATTCCCCATGCCTTCCCACTGATATGCTCGCAAATCTGGCCCAGTGTCAGCGCAAGTCCAAGATGTTTTATTTGAAAGGGACCCAGCTGTTAAGACTGGAGAGACTTCCATGCCCTGGTTTACCTCCCATTGCCAGTCTCATGTCTGCTATCGTGCAGCCCCCACCTGCCCCAGGCTCCCCCTTCCCCTGCCATGTTAAATTTGTACTTTTCACAGCTACTTCCTAAATTGTGTTCTAAGCTTCTGTAAAACCATTTCAGTAGGGAGCTGAGATGAATGGAGTTGCTCGAGACTCCTGCTGTGGGAAGTGGCCAGGAAAGGCAACGGATCTGGTCATATTATCCTCATTCAATTTGCACCTGTACACTTGAGAAGCAGGCAAGTTGCGAAATGCATGGGAATTAAGAAGCTAAACATTAATGGGGACATGAAAGTTGATGTTACCTAATACCTCTTGAAATTGGCACAACATGTATTGGCACACCAGACAATCATTCCAATGCAGTTACAATGGCAAGGCAGGCATGACACGCCAGCTGTTTAATTATGTGGTGATTTCTCGGGGCTTTGATCATGCTGCTGGATTTGTAGGTGGGCTGGATCTCGTTCCTGAGGTTAAATAATCAGATTATGTATTTCTGCAACAAAACTCCGACATTCTTGGCACAATGATATATACAGCTCTGCTCCAAATAATATACTTTAATCTTTACTTTGTCAGGCTGTGAGGCCAACGTAAAACTAACTTTACACAGAAGCTTGCCATAAAATGGCTTGCGACCTTGATTATTTTTGGAACTAGACAGAAAGAAATGCATTTTAGTTCCCCATGACTTGCCTTTGAATCGAGGTGAGGGGAAAAGGATTCATATGTCCCAATTCTGACAACGGCCTGAACATGAAATAATTTTGAGCAATACTATCCCCTTGTTGATGGGGGTGCAACACAAAATTGCTCACAGTTCAACATGAATTCCCTTTTCTCATTCAGAGTGGCCATGAGCAGGGGTCATAAGGTTGACCACATCACCAGAGGAAAACCCTATGGTTTGGCACAATTTGAATTGTTAGGTTTGGCAATTTTGAGAGAAGGCTTTTAACTTCTGGAAGCCCTGGCATCCTATCTTGGATGAGTCATTCTGATCCTCCAGCTGGACACTTTTGGAAGATGAAAGCCATTGGACAGGATTCTCCGTAGCCCGACGCTGAAATCGGGATCGGTGATTGGGCGGAGAATGTCTTCGGACCCTGGAATCGGGGCAGGCGCCACATTGACGCCGGTTGGCGATGCTCCGCCCCCTCCAAATCGATATCATCGGGCCGCGCGTCACGCGCAGTCGTGTGAAACCCTTTCCTCCCAGTTACTCGATCAGATCCTTGAATATCCTAAATTCATCCCATAATGTTTTAAACTCAAGGTAATTGCGTATCCAACCTCGCCTCATGATTCAATCCCTTTAATCCTGAATTTCTCTTGACTGGCCACCATGCTTAAACTTATTGCATGCCCCTCCCCATTTCCTCTTTACTTTGGTTCCAAATTGAGCTATAAATTCTTTTCTGAAAAATACACAAAGTTATTATTGAAGCTGACAGGTATTTTTACTTAAGATCTTGGAAAATTCATAAATAACAAAGCCATGATTGTTGGAGGAGTTCTTTGGATAGAGTATAGGAAAAGATGAAAACTGAAAATAATGCAGAAATACGAGTAAAGCTAACAAATCAAGTTTGTAACAAGCTGTATCCGTAAGTGAACATACATTTGGACCTCCTCTGCATGATGGCAGTTGGACCCACTGAGATAACTAACCCACTAATTCCAAATGATATACTGAAGCCATCCTCTATCCTTTTCTAATTATTGAAACATGTATTGGTTTAGTTTTATCTCAAGGACATCTGGGTGCACCAGCTAGCCATCTGATAGCATCAGTTAATAATCCGACAGTACCAACTGTAGGCCAGGTCCACTTTGAGGGCCAGCCTTCATCACAGTGTTGGCGTGGGTGCTGTGTCTGTGTAAACTGCCCACTCCCTCTGGCCCAGTTTAATATTGGACAGTCCCAAGGCTGACTGACCTGCAGCAAGGTAGTTCCAGTGAGGAATGAATCACACAGAAACAGACACCAGAGACATAACAGCACAAATTAAATTTGATGGAGCTAGGAAAAGCATGCCTTGTTGTCCTGGCCCCACCAAAATAATCTGAAAAGTACCATATTTTCTTGCTCTTCAGCTCTACTGGCAGCTGAAAGTCAATGGATCATGCACTGTGTACATTCCACCCAGCTGTCTTCCAAAGCGGATTCCAGAGCCTCTCTGTATATATTAGATTGATTTGCACATTAAAAGAACCTAGTATGATCCAGGATTTGGCAGTAAATCCCTTTCAAGTTTTTGTTGGTTGAATCAGGAACGGAAAAGGCAAGCTGATACTTTTCTTTCTGATAGTCAAAATGAAAAATCCTCCCCCTCCCGCACCCCCACGACACATCTGAATGTGTAATACCTTCCAGCCCAACCACAGACTAACTGAAGGAATAGCTGACATCACAATCTGAAAGCTTAGTCCCATACCCCTGGGTTTCTCAACTGCAAATTAGAAATTTGGGCTCAGGCCATGTATATATGAACAGGAACCTTGCATGGTATTTTCTGGAATTTCAGCTATGTTCCATCGGGGGGGGAAAGACCGCATGAGTAGCCTAAAATCATATTCACCTGAGGAAGGAGCAGCGCTCCGCAAGCTAGTGACATCGAAACAAACCTGCTGGACTTTAACCTGGGGTTGTAAGACTTCGTACTAAAATCATTTAATAAGCCCTCAGATTTTAAATCAACTTTTCTCCAGCAATTATGTTATACTGGGGGCCTCTTTGTAATGGGTTGCACTTGCCACGCATGTTATTAGTTCACCTGGAATTCCTGTATTTACTATTTTGATGAAGGCATTAACCAATTGGTTAAAATGGTAGAAAAAACAATTTCATATCAACACATTAATGGATTTGTTATTCATATTCCACAATGCAATTTTAACCTCTAAGACTTTCATCTAATTGTGGTTGATATTAATATTTATAATAAACTTTATACATGAGAGTTCAGCTACAAGACATGACGACTTAATAAAATGGAGAAAAGAAATGCAATCCGAACTAGAATGTTTACATTGTTTTATATTACTGTATTCTTTGTAAAGTAAAAGTAAAAATGGATGTGAAAGATTTTGTGTTGGTATTTGAAGCGCTTGTGCCATAGACTGACAGGCAGAATATAGAGTTTAGTGGAAAGGAGATTGAATTATATATGAGTGAGTTCTTTGGATAGAGTATAGGAAAATATGAAAATTGGAAATAATGCAGAAATACTAATAAAGCTAACAAATCAAGTTTGTAATAAGGTGTATCCGTAAGAGAATGTACATTTGGACCATGCTTCTCTGCATGATAACGAACCCACTAATTCCAAACGACATACTGAAGCCACCGTCTATGCTGACTTTGATTGAAAGGCTGAAATGGCACTTTGCTCAGTAGAGATGGAGAAGGGACATGAGAAAGTAGCAGAACAAGTTAACCTTTTAAAAATAGTTTCGAGTACCAAATTCATTTTTTCCAATTAAGGGGCAATGGCCAATCCACCTATATTACACATCTTTGGGTTGTGGGGGTGAAACCCACGCAAACTCCACACGGACAGTGACCCAGAGGCGGGATCAAACCTGGAACCTCGGTGTCGTGACGCAGCAGTGCTAGTCACTGCGCCACCGTGAGAACAAGTTAACCTGGGCTGCTCTCATTCAAATATGAACCAGTTGCCTGTGAACACGTCCCTTTGGGCTAGATAATGGGAAATAGTGGCTGGGATTCTCCCGCCACGCCGCTCCAATGCGATTCTCCGGCGACCGGAGAATCGGTGCCAGTCGCGCGCATGTAATCAACGCGGCACCGGTCGGAGGCTATTGAATGAGGCCCCTGCAGCAATTCTCCGCGGTCGGCCAGCAGAGTTCCCGCTGAGTTCCGCCGGTGTGGTTCCTGTATGGTTCCACTCGGCGGGAGCTCGGACCCGTGGCCACAGTGGCCGTCTTGGTGGGGGCGGGGGGATCAGACTCCAGGGGTCTTCCACGACGGCCAGGCCCGCGATTGGGGGTTACCGATCGGTGGGCATGCGTGATCTGGAGGGGCCTACCTTCTTCCGCGCGGGTCCACTGTGTCACTACACCATGTTGCACGGCGCCGACGCAGGAACGGCCGCCACGCGCATGTGCTGCCGCGCACATGCGTGGACCCGCGTCGGCAGTGCAAGGCCTCATATCGGCGCCGGAGCTGCGTGGAGCACTCCAGCGCCGTGCTGGCCCCCTATGGGCCACTGAATCGCTGGGCCAAGAGGCCCATTGACACCGGCGTGAAACACGCCACTGTTTACGCCGGCGTCATCACTTAGCTGGGATTTTGGAGAATCCCGGCCAGTGAATGCCGTTGCAGTGGTGGAAAAGGGGGAAAAGTCTATAAAAAGCTCTCTCAATAGGTCTCTGCATAATTGTGCGGTTCCGGCAGGCAAACCTGAAAGGACTACCTCTGTGCTGACTAGACTAGAGGAGTATTACAATCAGCCTCTGAGCCTTGGGCAAGACAGAAAACAGGACGTAATGGATTCTGTATTTGATGGCTGTCGGAATCGTGTATTCAGGGACTTTAGATGAGGACAGGAGAAGATTGCGGTACCGTGTCCCACTGTCATATTGGTCATCGACACTCATTGCTCAGGCGCAACATAAAGATTGGCATTTGCTGAAGTAGAGTGTTGCCCCTGCCAGAATGAATGAATATCTTCAGTTGTACAGGAGCAAGAGGAAAGCATTGGGGAGAAAGTAATTAACAATAAGTAAAACAATTCATGAGTCTGGATTTTACTTACGATTGAGCAAAAATAATTTCAAATTTGGTTTAAATGGGAGTACAACATGGCAAACACAATATTACTTTCCACAATTATCAATAATAATAATCTTTATTGTCACAAGTAGGCTTACATTAACACCGCAACGAAGTTACTGTGAACAGCCCCTCGTTGCCACATTCCGGGGCCTGTTCGGGTACACAGAGGGAGAATTCAGAATGACCAAATTACCTAACAGCACATCTTTAGGGACCTGTGGGAGGAAACCGGAGCACCCGGAGGAAACCCACACAGACACGGGGAGAACGTGCAGACTCCGCACAGACAGTGACCCAAGCCGGGAATTGAACCTGGGACCCTGTGAGGCAACTGTGCTAATCACTATGTTACCGTGCCACCCAATAGCTGATATTTTGAATCTTTACTAAATGTCATCACGCCATTATCGTTCACTTTAAGAGAATAAATCCCTCCTCTTCATATTCAGTAAAATCAGAAACAAACTGGACAAATACGGTATGCAAAGCTTCAATCATTGGAAACAATTATTTCTGCTTGTACTGTGGGTTCCGATTTGGAGCAGCAATCAAACATAATGTATTGCTTGTACCTTAATGTCAGTGTTGGTAATCTGGTGATTAATTATCTGACTGCACTGTAGTGCATAAAATAATCTAAATGCATGGTTAAATTAGTTAATCGAAAAAAATGTCAGTAATGTGAATACAGTTCCACCAGAACATTGCTGTCACCGCTGTAATTGACAGCATAAGTGGGTCAGCGGAGTGGCTGGCCTCTGTTAATTTATTTTCACAGACACGCTATACATATTCATGAAGCCCTACTGTTCGTCTGTCACCTTAAATAATCAGACCTCGTGTGCCACGCTTCTTGTGAATAAGGCTATAATCTGAAAAGAGTCTTCGTTTAGGATGAGTTCATTGTAACGATTCCCAATTCTGAAATAAGTATACCACTTACCAAATGTGCTTTGCAATTAGCTTTTGATAAAAAGCTCTTTGCTATTCTGATTTGCAGAATACTATGCACTGTTTAAAAATCCGATGTTATGACATTTATTTGAATCATAATAATTTGTAATTGACTTATCGGCAGTTACCATCCTAGTTTGATTATTTTAAACTGTTCATTCTTATTAAGAAAAAGCGGGGCTTAATGTGCTTCGATTAATCAATATATACCATGGAGAATTAAACAATGTACAACAGAAATAGCATTTGATTTAAACAGTTAAAGCAATGACTGCATCTACTGAAACGATGTGGAGATGCCGGCGTTGGACTGGGGTGAGCACAGTACGAAGTCTTACAACACCAGGTTAAAGTCCAACAGGTTTGTTTCGATGTCACTAGCTTTCGGAGCGCTGCTCCTTCCTCAGGTGAATGAAGAGGTCTGCTCCAGAAACACATGTATAGACAAATTCAAAGATGCCAGACAATGCTTGGAATGCGACCATTAGCAGGTGATTAAATCCTTACAGATCCAGAGATGGGGTAACCCCAGGTTAAAGAGGTGTGAATTGTATCAAGCCAGGACAGTTGGTAGGATTTCGCAGGCCAGATGGTGGGGGATGAATGTAATGCGACATGAATCCCAGGTCCCGGTTGAGGCCGCACTCATGTGTGCGGAACTTGGCTATAAGTTTCTGCTCGGCGATTCTGCGTTGTCGCGGGTCCTGAAGGCCGCCTTGGAGAACGCCTTGGAGAACTACTGAAACGCTAGTGCAAAATGTGACACTTTCCAACTCAGAAGTTATATTTGGATTTACACAGTCAATACATAAGCACCATTAATAGTGGAATAATTGCAATAATTATGAAAATTATTAAAGGAGTTTAGAATTGAATGATGAGTGATTTGGGTGAGAACAATGATAAGACAGACAATTGCTGCAGTTTAGCTGTCACTTATTTGCAACCTCATTTATTCTGCAAAAGAACTCCGGCAAGAATGAGGATGTAGAAAAGATTCTTTGAAGAATGTGAGTCGGCTGTCAGTGAAAAATTCCAGCCTCAATTAAAGACAAGTGCGATCTGAATACACAGTGAATGTTTACTAAAGAACAGCCTGTCACAGAGACCCAGGACTCCAGCACACACCTGCAGAGGGGCATGGTTTCCACCTTTTGTGAAGATGCCACCCCAACCCCAAGAGGTATTTTAGGACCAAAAGGTTAATTTGCTGATGGAGCATTGGACCAGACTGGAGCCTGTCGCAGCAAGAGTGAGCTGCATACAGGAATTAGGATCAGTCCAAATTTTGTCCCCGATCATGACGGGACCTATGGGAGGCCGCATTTTGAGAGGACCAGCACAACCCCCTGACCCAATAAACACTCAAGGCCCCTTCCATTGAATTTACAACAATGGACATTGGAGTAGTAAACCACTCTGTGCTCAGTGTTTAATCGGGTCAAATAATGGGACACTGTCACATTAGTATACACCCTCTCACATGGGGGCCACCAGCCTACAGCTTGGAAGGTGATGGGAGGTGTAGACACTGGATTTTGCCAGTAAACAATTTTGTGACCAGATTCTGAGGAGCCTAGCAGAGGAAGGTTAGACGGTTCACGCTTGAGAGGACAGCACAAAGGAAGTTTTGATTATGCTGTTTACAAGTTGAAGGAAATTATATAACTCACTCATTATTATGTTGTGATAATGCTGTGAATTGAGTAATTTAATACCCTCTATTTTAACTGTCTGCATTTTCCACCAAAATGTTTCTGCTACAATTAGCTGAATTTTGAAGAGGTGGGAGAAGTCTCATCGGCTGGCAGCGGCATCCAGGGTTGCTTTGTGCCAGCGGCAACTGATTAAGAATGCCAGCAGCCTGAACTCTGCCACTGCTAGTGGTGGCCATTGCGGAGACTGCACCCGCAAGATTAGGGGCACGTCGATGACTGGTGTCCTTTGAGGAAGGATAAGTGAGGTTGGGGTAGCAAGGCCTTGACACGCTGACAATCTGGGATGGAGTCTTGGGCAGTGCCATGGCAGCGAGGGCAGCCATTGGCACCTGGAAGCCCTCCCATGGGTCAAAGATGGCCCAGAAAGGAGGCTACTAACACTCCTCAACACCCTACCCCCCCCACTCCCCCCCGCCCCCCCGGCTATGCCAACTGTGAGATGATCAGGCATCAGTGGATGATCACTTCATGCAGGGACAGGTGACACCCTGCCCATGGCAGCTGACAAACTGCCTGCAGAAGAAGGAAGAGACCCTTAATTGGCCATTTGGTTTCAGTTGGTTTTCAGGTGGGCGGCCTTTCTGCCATCATTTAAGCCACTGGCAAAATGGCATGGTGGCATGAAGTGATTGGGCATGCCATTCAACACCTTTGCGAGCCATATTTGCAATCCTCCCAGCCCATCCATATAACCAAATTTATTTACTTGTCCATTCCATTCAGAAAAGGTTATTTTACATTTTCTATCCTGAAAACATTAACCTGTCCTGGGGTTGCTACCCTCAGAGTCTGCCATCCTTTTGACATGTTGAGCAAACCTTTTTCTTGAAAAATATATTTTTATTGGTGTTTGTATTTCAAAACAGAGCTTCACAGACAAAGAACAATGATAATACAAGTTAATACAATAAGTAACAACAAAGCATGAGCCCCACGCTGTCACCATATCAGCCATGATTTAATGGCGGAGCAGACTCGATGGGCCGAGTGGCCTAATTCTGCTCCTATGTCTTATGGTCTTATATCTGAGACTGAGATCCCAGTACTATTTTACATTATTTACAGTAGTGTTCGATACACAGTATTTTGAAGGGCTCTTCCTGGGGCTCCTACCACTTAGCGATAGGCGATGCACCCTGCTTTGCCCATGTATTTACATACGTTGCTGGGACTCCTCGCTTGCCGATTGTCTTCTTTCCGCTGGCAGGGGCAAGTCCCGTTCCCCCCTAGAGTTTTTGAGGGAGGGTGGGTTGGTTTAGCCCATGTGGGAGGAGTTTGTGTTCTCTCCCGTGGGTGGCCCTCCTCCCCTTTCCTTCTCCATTATTTGCGAGCTCCCGTCCATCCCTGCGGTGATCCTTGCCCCCCCCCCCCTTTCTACCCCCCCTTCCCTAAGCGCCCCCCCTTCCCCGGTTAGCTGCTAGTTGTGAACAGATCTGTGATGAGGCTTGTGAACTTTTTCCATGCGTCGCGGAATCACTCCTCGGACCCTCTTATTGCAAATTTTATTTTTTCTAGTCTCAAGAACTTTCCCAGGTCTGAGAGCCAAGGCACTGAGTGGCGCGGCTGACTTCCAGCCGAGCAGAAGTCTGCGCCTGATGATCAGTGAGGTGAAGGCCAGGCCATCTGCCCCCTTCCCCGTCCAGAGCTCTGGATACTCTGACACCTCGAAGACCACCACAGATGTGCACGGCTCCATCTCACCCATCCACCACCCTGGATATGGCCTTGAAAAAGACCGCCCAGAACTCCTTGAGTCTGGGGCAGGACCAGAACATGTGGGTGTGGTTGGCCGGGCCCTCCTGACACTGCTCGCACTTATCCTCCATCTCCGGGAAGAACCCACTCATGTGTGTCTTGTTGAGGTGCGCTCTGTGCACCACCTTGAGCTGCATCAGCCTTAGCCTGGCACAGGAGGAGTTGGAGTTGATACTGTGCAGCACCTCAATCCACAGTCTTTCCCTTATCTCCATGACTATCTCCTCCCCCCACTTCCATTTGGTCTCCTCCAGTGGGGCCCTGACCTTTTCCATGAGTCATTTGTAAATGTCGCCACACTTGCCGTCTCCTAATCAGTTTGTACGCTCGCCATAGGAGCGCTGTACAGGAGCTTCACCCATGTGGTGAATCCTGCTCCAAACCCAAACCGTTCATGCACCTCTATGCGGTACCTCCATACTTTTTAAAAAACTTTATTTTAAATGTTTCCAATTAAAGGGCAATTTAGCGTGGCCAATCCACCTACTCTGCACATCTTTGGGATCTGGGGGTAAGAGCCATGCAGATATGGGGAGAATGTACAAACTCCACACGGACAGTGACCCAGGGCCAGCATCAAACCCAGGTCCTCGGCGCCGTGAGGCAGTAGTGCTAATCACTGCTCCACCATGCCACCCAGGTACTTCCATTCTACTCGGTTGAAGGCTTTCTTAACGTCCAGAGAGACAATCACCTCTGCTGGCATCTACCTGGATGGGGTCGTTATTACATTCAACTAGAGTCACAGACTAACGACACAGTCTCTCGTTGGTTGTGGCAGGTCTTAAACAACATAACGGGCTGCAAAACAGAACTGAGTAGAGTATTCGGCAACAGTGCACCACTCCAGACAAACTTAGTGCATTCTACGCTCATTTTGAGCAGGAAAGCACCAATCCTCGGGCACACCCATACCTACCGTCACAGCTAACAAAGTCAGATCGGCCTTCTTGAAAGTGAACCCTTGGAAAGCAATAGGCCCTGATGGAGTCTCCTGTACACCCTTGCCTTTGTGCTCCCCTTTCCTCGTCTCCTGTCCCACCTTGGCTTTACCCCCTTCTCCGTAACCTGGACCCCCTCTTTTTGTTGTTTGTTTGCCCTGAATTTCTGTCTTTCCCCTCCGTGGCTTCCTCCTTCGCTGTACTACCGTGCACCAGCTTGTGCAGTGGCTCCCCTACTAGCCAGGTTGTCCTGTCTAACCCCATCTGCTTATTCCCAATCCCCCCCTCCGCAACCGCTTTCTCTGAATTTGCCTGTGTTTGCCGCTGCTCCTCTCATCATTTTGCAGCCAATGTTCTGGCCATTGCGTTCTAATGCTGTTAGCCCAGTCCGTTTTCTGGACAAACTTGTTGGCTTCCTCCGGGGTGTCAAAACACAGATCCTTCCCCTGGTACATAGCCCATAGCTTGGCAGGGTAGAGCATGTCAAACTGTTCCACTTTTGAACAGGGCGGATTTGACACTGTTGAATTCAGCCCGGTGCTTGACCAGGTCTGCCCCAGTGTCCTGGTCCAAGCGGATGGAATGTCCTTCCCACTTGCACCCTCTTGTGCCTTTGGTGCACCTCAGGATCCTCTCTTTTTCCTGGTATTTAGGGAACTTCATGAATATCACCCTGCAGTGGCTCCCCCGCTTTGGGCCGCTGCCGAAGCGACCTCTGGGAGCGCTCAACCTGTAGGGGCTTGGCGAAGCCCTCCTTGCCAACCAGCTTTCCAAGCATTGCCGCTATGTACCCCGTTGGGTTCTTCCCCCTCATTCTTTCTGACAGCCCCATAGGTCACAAGTTCTGTCGATGCAATGTATTCTCTTGGTCATTGATTTATTTCTTTCAGCCCCTTCTGAGTTCTGATCAGGCCTCAAGCACCACGATCCAATCCCCTTGGTCCATGGCGGCCTTCTTGCGGCCTCTTGCCGTTGTCTCCTGGGCCTCGAGCCTCCGCTCCATCTTGGCCATTGCTTCCCTCATGGGTCCGTCACAACTTCCACTGCTGTTTCAACGCTGCCAGGAGGCCTCCTCAACTCCGCCCTGTGTCTGTGCAGCTCAGAGGTGATGAAGCCCGTAAGCTTGTCCATCAGCACCTCAGTCTGCGCTGGGAACTCTGTGGGGTCGGCCCTCCCTGGTTCTGTGCCGCCACGTGTGGCTACCGGCTCCAAGGCTGAGGTGTCCTTCCCCCTCACCTTTGCTGGCTTTTCGACTGGGCGCCTGACTCTTTCCCATTCTTCTTGACAGTGCGGTTGCCGGGGGTTAGGCTGGGGCATTGAAGGTGCTTTTGATCCCTGTTTTCTGGAGTTAAAAGGCCATAGTCAAAGACTTTTTGCCGGAGCCACCTTTCGTCCAACCTTGCGGCCGCCATGTTGAACAAACCTGATCGGTATTGATGTGTTGGGTGTTCTGGATCACATACAGGTCACCAACACTTGAAGTAGTGCAACACTATTTTATTAAAAGGTTAACTATTTAAACATATTTGAACTGTGCGTAAATACAATACCAGCTTTAACTAAAGACCTTTGCCTTGTCCTAACCAGTTGATGCACTCAGCACATGGTGAATGTCTGTGTTGCAGGCTGTGAGCTCTGTGCTCCGAGCTAGCTGCTACTTCAATGAGCGGGAACTCTGATGTCCCCTTTCTTTATAGTGCGTGTGCTCTCACTGGTGATTGGCTGCGGTGTTGTGTATGTTGATTGGTCCCACTGTGTGTCCATCAGTGTCTGTCTGCCCCATGATATACTGGTGTATATTATGACATCCCCCCTTTTATATAAAAAAATGTGCCTGCGTGACAATAAATAGTGTGTGGTGAATGTTCCTGACTACGTGTGTGCGAAATATTTACAGGACTATGGACATAAAAACTAAGCTATTTACATGGGAAGGTGCTTGGTGCAGAAAAAAACAGTGTGTCACACAAATAATGAGCTGAACACTATATACAAACCACTTGAACGATTAAACGGAAGAACAGAACAGACCAGAGAGTCCATTCGTGCAAAGTTCACAAATTAAGTCTCTGAGGTGGGCGACAAATTCTGGTTGACCGCCTCAAGGGTGGGTCAGGAGACACCAGCTGAGGAACGGGCTGGACTGCGTCAGAGTGAGGGGGATGCAGAGTAACTGGAATCTCTGCAAAGTCCAGGTCAGGGACAACAGGAGGGCATGGCACTGGCGGAGGATCACGTAGTGAGCGCAGAACGAGACAAAGGGCACGCCAATTACGGCGCAGAATGGAAACATCTGGTAGACAAACCAGGAACGAGCGGGGAGCCACCTGCCGAAGAACCACAGCAGTTGTAGACCAGCCTCCATCCGGAAGATGGATGCGGACGTTGTCATCTGGAGCCAGAGCAGGGAGATCAGCTGCACGGGAGTCATGAGCCGCCTTGTGCTGTGCACGAGACAGTTGCATTCGTTGAAGGACCGGAACGTGGTTGAGGTCTGGGACGTGAATGGACGGCACCGTGGTCCTGAGGGTGCGACCCATGAGCAGCTGGGCTGGTGACAGGCCAGTGGACAGTGGGGCCGAGCGATCGGCCAGCAGGGCGAGGTAGAAGTCGGATCCTGCATCGGCAGCCTTGCAGAGGGACGCCCTTCTCCGCTTTGCCATTGGATTGGGGGTGCAGGGGACTGGATGTCACATGCACAAAGTTGTACCTCCTGGCAAAGTTTGACCATTCCTGGCTTGTGAAGCAGGGGCCATTGTCCGACATCACAGTGAGTGGGATGCCGTGACGAGCAAAGGTGTCCTTGCAGGCACGGATGACTGCAGACGATGTGATGTCGTGCAAACGTACCACCTCCGGGTAGTTTGTAAAATAGTCTACAATCAGAACATAGTCCCTGCCCAGCGCGTGGAACAGGTCAATGCCGACCTTGGACCAAGGGGACGTGACCAACTCATGGGGTTGTGGGGTCTCACGTGGTTGGGCCAGCTGGAACCGCTGACAGGTGGGGCAGTTGAGCACTGTGTTGGCGATGTCGTCATTGATGCCGAGCCAGTACACTGCGTCTCGGGCCTGTCGACGGCACTTCTCCACGCCAAGATGGCCCTTGTGTAGCTGTTCAAATACGAACTGGCGCATGCTGTGCGGGATCACAATGCTGTCCAGCTTCAGGGGGACACCATCGACTACCGCCAGATCGGCTCTGATGTTGTAGAACTGTGGGCATTGGCCCTTGAGCCACCCGTCTGTTAGGTGGCGCATGACACGTGTAGCAGGGGGTCAGCCGCAGTCTCGCGGCGAATTTGGACGAGGCGTTCATCCGTGGCCGGTAGATTGGAGGCCAAGAAGGCCACATGGGCGTCAACCTGGCAGACGAATCCCGCTGGGTCACATGGAGTGTTGACCGCCCTGGACAGGGCGCCGGCTATGATCAGGTCTTTGCCTCGGGTGTATAGGAGCTGGAAATCGTATCGCCGTAGTTTGAGTAGAATGCGCTGGAGGCGAGGCGTCATGTCGTACAAGTCTTTTTGTATTATATTGACCAGCGGGCGATGGTCGGTCTCGACGGTGAATTGGGGAAGGCCGTACACATAATCATGATATTTGATGACACCGGTCAACAGGCCCAGGCACTCCTTTTCTATCTGCGCGTAGCGCTGTTCCGTGGGGGTCATGGCGCGTGACGCATATGCAACAGGGGCCCATGATGAGGCCTCATTGCGTTGCAGGAGCACTGCCCCAATGCCAGATTGGCTGGCGTTGGTCGAAATTTTTGTCTCTTTCACTGGATCAAAAAAGGCCAATACCGGGGCCGTGGTGAGTTTGGTTTTAAGTTCTGTCCATTCGCTCTCATGGGCAGGAAGCCATTGGAAGTCTGTCGTCGTCCTGACCAGGTTCCTGAGAGCTGTGGTATGAGAGGCGAGGTTAGGGATAAACTTCCCTAGGAAGTTGACCATGCCCAGAAATCGGAGGACCGCCTTCTTGTCCTCTGGCTTTTTCATGGCTGTGATGGCAGCCATCTTGTCCGCATCCGGCCGCACACCCAACTGGGAGATGTGGTCCCCGAGGAACTTGAGTTCCGTCTGGCCGAAGGAGCATTTGGCTCTGTTGAAGCGTAGGCCCTGCTCCCGTATGCATTTGAACACGCGCTGGAGGGAACTGATATTCTCCTGCAGGGTGGTGGACCAAATGATTATGTCGTCAACATCAACGCGAACACCTTCAATGCCTTCCATCATTTGTTCCATGATCATGTGGAATACGTCTGACGCCGATATGATCCCAAACGGCATCCTGTTGTAACAATATCTGCCAAAAGGGGTGTTAAAAGTACACAGTTTCCTGCTGGATCTGTCTAGTTGAATTTGCCAGAATCCTTTCGAGGCGTCAAGTTTGGTGAAGAGCTGTGCCCGAGCCATCTCGCATGTGATCTCTTCACGCTTGGGGATTGGGTAATGCTCCCTCACTATGTTGCGATTGAGATCCTTTGGATCGATGCCGATTCTAGCTCGCCGGAAGGCTTCTTTACGCACACCATGGAACTGACCCAGTCGGTTGGTTCTGTAACTCTGGAGATCACTCCTTGGTCTTGGAGATCCTGCAGCTGCTGCTTGAGGCGGTCCTTGAGGGGTGCTGGGACTCTGCGAGGTGCATGCACCACAGGCGTGGCGTTCTATTTGAGATTGATCTTGTAAGTATATGGGAGCATGCCCATGCCTTCGGAGACGTCGCGGTGCTGGTCGATGATGGCGTTGAGTTGCGCCCTGAGGTCAGCATCCTGGAAGGCGGACGTGACATCAGGGGCGTCATTCTCCGACCCCCCGCCGGGTCGGAGAATGGCCGTTGGCTGCCGTGAATCCCGCCCCCGCCCCCGCCGAAGTCTCCGGTACCGGAGATTGGACGGGGGCGGGAATCGGGCCGCGCCGGTTGGCGGGGCCCCCTCAATTCTCCGGCCCGGATGGGCTGAAGTCCCGCCCAGAATTTGCCTATCCCGCCGGCGTAAATCAAAGCTGGTATTTACCGGCGGGACCAGGCGGCGTGGGCGGGCTCCAGGGTCCTGGGGGGGCGCGGGGCGATCTGACCCCGGGGGGTGTCCCCATGGTGGCCTGGCCCGCGATCGGGGCCCACCGATCCGCGGGCGGGCCTGTGCTGTGGGGGCACTCTTTCCCTTCCGCCTCCGCTACGGCCTCCACCATGGCGGAGGCGGAAGAGGCTCTCCCCACTGCGCATGCGCGGGAAACTGACAGCGGCCGCTGACGCTCCTGCACATGCGCCGCATTTACGCGCCAGCTGGCGGGGCACCAAACGCCATTTCCGCCAGCTGGCAGGGCAACAAACGCCATTTCCGCCAGCTGGCGGGGCGGAAATCCCTCCGCCGCCGGCCTAGCCCCTCAATGTTGGGGCTCGGCCCCCAAAGATGCGGAGCATTCCGCACCTTTGGCCTGGCGCGATGCCCATCTGATTGGCACCGTTTTTGGCGCCAGTCGGCGGATATCGCGCCGTTGGGGGAGAATTTCGCCCCAGGAGACAGAGAGTGAACTCTTTGAACGAGGTTTAGCAATTTGCACGCCTGTGCGCCAAACAGAGAGTCCTTTGAGGAGCCCACGATCTCAAAAGGGAGGATGGTTTTTCGTGACTTGTGCGTCACTTTGTGTTGGCATGAGCCGGTAGCAGGAATGATGTTGCCATTGTATTCCAATAGCTGGCAGGCCAATGGGAGAATGGTTGGTTTGATACGAAGGCTTTGGAAAGCAGACCACGCCATGAGATTGGCGGAGGCACCAGTGTCCAGGCTGAATCGTATTTGGGACCGGTTGACCATCAGGGTGGCACACCACTCATCGTCTGGATCGATGCTGTATACCGACAGCGACTGGTGTCTTTGCTTCGGGGACAGCCTGTTTTTCGTTACGACACCGACTCGAAAAGGTGCGTTCGGGTCCTCGGTGTCACTGCTGTGTGGGAGGTCGGAATCGGACTCGGTGACCGTGGAATGAATTGCCCGAACATTCCTGTGAGGCTAGCTGAAGTGATATGAATTGGAAGGCTGAGCTGCTCGACAGCAGGCAGCATAGTGGCCAAGTCTTCCACATCGTAGGCATTGTCGAGATTTTGCGGGGCATTGTCGCTTTAAATGGGCGGAGCCACAGTTGCCGCACGTCGTCACGTCAGTACGTTCGCTGCACCACCGCGCATGCGCGGTGCGGTCCTGCGTGGTGCGCGCATGCGCATTACGTTCCTCCATGTCGCCGTCCCCTCATTTGGTGCATACAAGCGCGGGAGTCTGCGAAAAGCGCGCGAAATGGCCGCCCTCATCCAGGCTGAGGCCCTGGAGGTGCTCAATCACTTGGACCCATTCTGCCTCGTGGGGACCTGGCCACGCCGTTTCAGCCGCTTGTATATGGGAGTACCGACTGGTGGCATTTTCATGTAGGACACAGGTCTCGATGGCGGTCGCCAGGGTGAGCTGCTTTACTTTGAGGACGTAGGGGGCCCGACTGAACACCGAAAACGATCTGGTCGCGTATCATGGAGTCAGAGGTGGGCCCGTAGCTGCAAGATTGCGCAAGGATGCGGAGGTGCTTTAAAAAGGATTGGAAAGGTTTGTCCTTACCCTGCAAACGCTGCTGGAACACATAGCGTTCAAAACTTTCATTCACCTCTACGCTGCAGTGAGTGTCACATTTGAGGAGAACCGTGTTGAACTTCGTCTTGTCTCCGTCATCTGCAAAGGTGAGAGAGTTGAAAATGTGGATGGCATGGTCCCCGGCCGTGGAGAGGAGAAGAGCAATCTTTCTAGTGTCCGAGGCGCCCTGCCTGTTCGTGGCTTCGAGGAAGAGCTGGAAGCGCTGTTTGAAAATCTTCCAGTTGGCCCCGAGGTTGCCGGCGATGCGGAGCGGCGGTGGCGGGCTGATGTTATCCATGTTGCAGAACGACGGAATGCTGGCGGAAGGCAGATCACTTGCAGGTAGGTCTAAGAAGTGCTAGTATGCAACCACGCCTGGTATCATGATATGTTGGGTGTTCTGGATCACATACAGGTCACCAACACTTGAAGCAATGCAACACTATTTTATTAAAAGGTTAACTATTTAAACATGCTTGAACTGTGGGTAAATACGATACCAGCTTTAACTAAAGACCTTTGCCTTGTCCGAACCAGTTGATGCACTCAGCACATGGTGAATGTCTGTGTTGCAGGCTGTGAGCTCTGTGCTCCTAGCTAGCTGCTACTCAAATGAGCGGGAACTCTGATGTCCCCTGTCTTTATAGTGCGTGTGCTCTCACTGGTGATTGACTGCGGTGTTGTGTGTGTTGATTGGTCCCACTGTGTGTCCATCAGTGTGTGTCTGCACCATGATATACTGGTGTATATTATGACAGGTATGGCTCAGTTTCACAGTGAAAGCACATTTACCAACTGGTTCTGATAAAAGGTCATCAACCTCACCATCATCTCTCCACAGATTCTACCTGATCTGCTTTCTGGTTTCTGTATTTTCTGTTTTTTGTTTCAGATTTCCAGTATTTGCAGTGTAGTTGGATTTTTTCTTTCTTGTCTAACTCAGTGCCACTTGCAGGAACATCTACCTTGAAGTTTTAGTCTTTCTGATGCGATTTTCATTTCTCGTCTTTGCTATCTTCGTTCTTGTGTTTGTATGTGTGTTTGCTAAAATTTCCTTTCACAGCCACGTCTCTTTATTTTTCTCAGTGGATGTGTCTGGCTCCAACTCATTCCACATGGATTGCAGCTTAAATTCCACCCTTCCTGTTTCATATCACACCCTTGATCATTGATATCTCTGTAATCTGCAGCTTTTCTCTAACCAATGCTCTCACCACTTTCTGGGAACCAGCCACCCATTGTGTGCCCTTTTCTTCAGATGCATCTACTCAATTTATTCCAGAGCTGTCCTGATGCCCATTTCTATTCTGCCTTTGCCCCATCTGCTGCTTTATCAAAAAACCTATTCATCCCTTTCAGATGGTGCCCCTCAATGTCTATTAGATGCCAATTTCCCTTCTGAGCCCGTTTTGCCTTCAGTGGCCCCGTGATTCCATCCCACCATTTAAGGCATCCTATTGTCGCATTTTCATTATTGGCATCGGCCTTCCCCTTTCCTCTGATTAAAGTCAGCAGGCGGGATTCTCCATTAGCTGACGCCGAAATCAGGGTGTGCGATGAGGCGGAGACTAGCTCCCGATGCCAAAATCGCGGCAAGCGTTGATTTGATGCCTAATCGCGATGCTCCGCCTCCTCGAAAACAGCGTCAATGCGACGCACGGCATGCGTTGCAACACCATTCGCATATAATTAGTGGGCCCATGATTCCTCCGCCTCTGATGGACCGAGTTCCCGATGGTGTGGGCCACGTGTGCTCTCACAAATCATAAACCTCGCATGGTGGCTGCTGAGAGAGAGAGAGGGCTTACGGACAGTGTCCAGCTCCGCTATACTTCGCAGACAGCCATGCCAGGGGAAGACGTGTGGGGTGGCGGTGGATGGGTATGCAACACCATTACATCAGCTGGCAAGGCAGCCATGTGGCTGTGCATGCCGCTGACAGCCCGCTTTCAATCATGTACCTTGGGTCATATACGTGACCCCCCCTGGGGCACCCCTGTGGGTGCCCTCTGGCTCCAGCCGACCCATCAGCTGTATGGGTGCTCCAGCACAACCTGTCCCACCTTTTCGGTCCCGATTAGTGTGTGTGTGTGTGTGTGGGGGGGGGTGTATTGTTTAGGCGTGGCTGCAGCTCGTCAGCCTTGCGAGTGTCCAAAACGGACCCGGCGATTCCCGCACTGTTTCTTGTGGTTTTTGATGGTGTTCCATGCGGTGCCAGTAAAAGCCCCTCACTGGTAGCAGAATCGGTGCAGGTTTGGCGCCGATTTTTCTGACGTGAAGGTCCACGGATTCTCCATTGGCGTCAACACTTAGACTCAGAAATGGAGAATCCGACCCAGCATCTCTGCTGGAGTCCACTTGCCAACCAATCAGCTCCCTCTTCTTGTGTATCTGTCCTGATGAGTCCAAGACGAAAAGCTTTGACAGCATGTCTCATCTTTCAGCAACGCTCAAATTATGTCCGACAAAACAACTAAAAGCAATCAGGTAAAGTTGCATAAGTATTTTCCTCTGGTTCATTTTTCTGACAACCACTCATTATCTCTAAGCCCTGCTCCTCCCACATACAAACACAATGGGCGGGATTCTCCGACCCCCGGCGGTTCAGAGAATTGCTGGGTGGGGCGGAGTGAATCCCGCCCCGCCGCTCCGACGCCGGCTGCGGAATTCTCCGGCGCCGGTTTTTGGGCAGGGTTCACGCCCTGCCGATCGGGGGCCGTCGGCAGCAGCCCCCCGGCAATTCTCTGGGCCCCGATGGGCCGAGTGGCCGCCCGTTTTCGGCCAGTCCCGCCGGCGTGAAATGGACATGGTCCATCACGGCGGGAGCTGGCTCGAAGGCCGTCTACCAGAGTCCTCGGGGGCGGGGAGGGGGGGGGGAAGGAAGGGGCCCCCACAGTGGCCTGGCCTGCGATCGGGGTTCACCAATCTGCGGTGGGGGCACTCATTCCCTCTGTGCCGGCCTGTGTAGGGCTCCGCCATGGCCGGCGCGGAGTAGAAACTCCCTGCGCATGTGCAGGAAACACGCCGGCGGTTCTGCGCATGCGCCAGAACATGCAGTGATTCTGCGCATGCGCCAACTCGCGCCGGCCCACGGCGGCCCTTCGCTGCCGATTGGCACGGTGCCAATCCCTCCGCCGCCGGCCTAACCCCCGGAAGTACGGAGGATTCCGCAACTTTCGGGCAGCCCAACGCCGGAGTGGTTTGCGCCGCTCCTGGCGCCGGCGTCAGGCCATTCGCCCAGTTGCAGGAGAATCCCGCCCATTTTTTTTATGGCTGCTTCTCGTGCATACGTGGAAAACTACATTCGCCTTTTGATATTGTCGCATTACCATGTGCAACAAGCAGACGGAATAACAATGCATCTTGGAAGCCACCTCTTCATTCACCTGAGGAAGGAGCAGTGCTCCGAAAGCTAGTGATTTGAAACAAACCTGTAGGACTTTAACCTGGTGTTGTAAGACTTCTTACTGTGCTCACCCCAGTCCAACGCCGGTATTCCACATCTTGGAATAAGATATTGGAATTACAAAGGTTATTCGCTCAGCTGATAAGTGCACAATTACATTTTCCTTTAAGTGACTTTACACCTTGTTGATAAAAACTCTATGAAATGAAAAATTTGACAGACCCTTCACTAATTCAGTGAATATCTCTGAGATTTGGTGAAAGCGATTTGGTGAAGAGAAGTGTCACTGGAAGTACAATTTCCTGTCAATAAACTGGATGTCATTTAATTGACTTGCAGGAATGTCACACGTCTAATCCCTTTCTGTGGAGAAATCTTCTGCATTCTTACAAGCATTTTGGAGACTATTTCTAATTTACAGTTCGTATCAACCACGATGCTACTGCACTCGCCATTTGTACAGTGATCATCACCCAGCTTCCCATCACGAGGAACATGGAATCATAAACTGATAGGATTGTGACAGTACAGAAGGAGCCCATCATGTCTGTGCTGGCTCACTGAAGGAATAATTCACCGAATGCCATTCCCCTGCCATTCCAAACTATATCCTCCTCCGGCCCACCCCATCCCTGAGCTCTGCAAAATGTTCCTTTTCAGATAATGATCTAATTCCCTTTTGAAAACCTCAGTTGACCCTACCCCCACAACACTCTCAATCAGTGGATTCCCGATCCAAAACACTGCGAGAAAATGTTTCCTCATGCTTCCATTGTTTCTTTTTTAAATAAATTTAGTGTACCCAATTCATTTTTTCCAATTAAGGGGCAATTTAGCGTGGCCAATCTACCTACCCTGCACATCTTTGGGTTGTGGGGCCGAAACCCACACAAACACGGGGAGAATGTGCAAACTCCACACGGACTGTGACCCAGAGCCGGGATCGAACCTGGGACCTCGGCGCCATGAGGCTGCAGGGCTAACCCACTTAGCCACCGTGCTGCCCCTGCCTCCATTGTTTCTTTGGCCAATGACCTGAAATACGTGCCCTCACATTCTCAATCCTTCCACCAATGGGACAAATTTCTCCTTTTTCACTCTGTCCAAATCCCTCATGGTTATGAACACCTCCATCAAATCTCCTCTCAACCTTAGTTCTCTTCTCCAAAGTAAACATTCCCAACTCCTCCAACCTACCTATGTAACTGAAGTTCTGCATCCTTGGAACCATTCTCCGAATCCCTACAGTGTAGAAGGAAGCCATTCAGCCTATCAAGTCTGCACCGACCCTCTGCACTGACCCTATCTAGGCCCAACCCCTTATCCTATCCCCGTAACCACACCTAGGGGTAATTTAGCATTGCCAATCCACCTAACCTGCACACTGTGGAAGGAAACAGGAGCAACTGGAGGGTTATGGGGTGGGTCAAGTCACTCTCATTTGTGCTTGATGTGGAAGGTGACCCGTTAATCTGCGTTGAAGGGGGAGGATGCCCCTCCTTGTTTTTAGGAGGGGCAAAATTTGCATTGTGGGGGGCGGCATTCTGATGGACTTTGGGGGGCAGCTCAGTTATGCACTGCCGCACTTGATCCCCTAGCATCAGGCGAGACCAGTAGCAATCCTCCACTGGTAGTGCAGCACGGCAGCACTATGGTTAGCACTGTTGCTTCACAGCGCCAGGCTCCCAGGTTAGATTCCGCTTGGGTCACTGTCTGTGCAGAGTCTGCACCTTTTTCCCGTGTCTGCGTGGGTTTCCTGCGGGTGCTCCAATTTCCTCCCACAAGTCCCGAAAGATGTGCTTGTTAGGTGAATTGGACATTCTGAATTCTCCCTCTGTGTACCCGAAAAGGCGCCGGAGTGTGGCGACTGGGGGATTTTCACAGTAACTTCATTGCAGTGTTGTTGTAAGCTTACTTATGACAAAATAAAGATTATTATTATAAGTCTCCAGGACAGAGAATTCAGGCCCTGATGTCATCATGCAGGCCCACAATAGGGGAGATGGTGGCGTAGTGGTATTGTCACTGGACTAGTAATCCAGACACCCGGAATAATGCTCTGGGGCAAAAACAGAAAATGCTGGACAATCACAGCAGGTCTGACAGCATCTGTGGAGAGAGAAGGGAGCTAACATTTTGAGTCTGGGTGACTCTTTCTCAATGTTCTTGGGACTCGGTTCGAATCCCACCATGGCAGATGGTGAAATTTGAATTGAATAAAAAATCTGGAATTAAAAGTGAAACCATTGTGATCACTTCGGCAGCACATGTAATAAAATTGGAACGAAAAGTGAAACCATTGTTGATTGTCGTAAAAACCCGTTTGGTCCACTGATGTCTTTTAGATAAGGAAAACGCATGTATAATTGGTCTGGCCTACATGTGACTCCAAGTCCACAGCAATGTGGGTGACTCTTAAATGCCCCTCAAGGGCAATTTGGAATGGGCAATAAATGCTGGCCCAACCAGTGATGCCCACATCCCATGATAGAATTTTTAAAAAGGCAGCAGGCGAGTGGGCACCAAAATCAGCAGCCCTGCTGCCATTTTTAAATGCAACAAGCATTATGAGTCGATTGACTGTAATAAAACATTTCTCACTTGATAAAGTGATGGCTGCATGTTAAAGAAGATGGGTGGAAGGTATATTTTTTTCATGCAGTGTTGAAAGTTTGGATAAGTGGCATTAGTAAGTATGGATAACTTTAGCAGAAGAGTCTGCTGCTGAAGATATGAGACTTAGCTAGAGTTGCAAATTGTGTTTTTCATAATAATTCCACCTGCATCAGGGCATTTCCTCATTGAAGGGGACAACATGGAAGTGCTATAATCAACACTGAGCACGACACCGTTTGTGCTGAAAATTGGTGCTAGACGTCTGGCATCTGCCATGATTCTAGATGCTTGTCATCAGCCTGGGATTCAGCATGTAGGTCACCTCCAGCAGTCCCACAACTTCCAGAGACCTGCTCCAACAAACTGGTCTTGGGGCTGTAATGTGCTCTCACCAGTGTGATTTTCTCTTACTGCACATACTCACAATAGAGTATGTATCTGTACTGGTGCCAGTTATGGAGCAAGGATGTGATGTTGCACCCTTTGAGGCTTCCTTCTCCTCCTCCAGAGGTAACAGAGGGTCCATTGGGGCTATAGCCTTCACGGGCCATATTAGAACATACGACCATAAGACATAGGAGCAGAATTAGGCTATTCGGCCCATCGAGTCTGCTCCACCATTCAATCATGGCTGATTTGTTTCTCATCCCTATTCTCCTGCCTCTTCCCCATAACCCCTGGTCCGCTTATTAATCAAGAACCAATATATCTTTGTCTTAAAACACTCAGTGATTTGGCCTCCACAGCTTTCTGCGGCAAAGAGTTCCACAGATTCACCACCAGGCTGAAGAAATTCCTCCTCATCCCTGTTCTAAAGGATCGTCCCTTCAGTCTGAGGCTGTGGCCTCAGGTTCTAGTTTTTCCTATGAGAGGAAACATCCTCTCCATGTCTACTCTAGCTAGGCCTCTCAGTATTCTGTAAGTTTCAATAAGATCCCCCCTCATCCTTCTGAATGCCAATCTGTGGGGGAAACAAAAAGGAGAAATAGGGGCAATTCCATCTTTTGAGATGAGTTTATTGAGACATGTTTCCTTATTGAACGCATTGGAATGATTGAGGGTCATGATCCAGTGTTTGAACCCTAGATCCTTCAACATAGAGGTACAGCGACCTCCCTGAATTCTGCAAGCCTCCAAAGTCACAAACCATCAATCCTACCTACTTGGCATCTTCTCCATTTTTCAACATGCACCCCACTGCGGCCCTTTCTGCACTGTTTGCAGGAGTTTTGAATATGCATCCTTGGAATCTCACCACCACTGGGCCTTCCTACAACATCGCCTGACCCATGGCCTACCTCGAATCATTGTCAGCCAATTCCAGGACCACCTCCTGAATGGATATCAAATTGGACAAGTTTGGTACACCACCTCTGATTCTGTCCTCTTTCTGGCATTGCGTGCCATCATAAAATAAAGAGGGAAATTGTAATGATGATGGTGTGCTATGATCATGCCTTCAAACATATGGCCAACATATACATTCTCGGCAGCAATCATTTCTTGGTATATGTTTATATATGCCCACCTCCAGATTGGTGGCACACTCACCTTGCAGATCTTAAAATGTCTTTGAGCCTTTTCCAACACTGCAGCCAGGATGCTGCACAATGCCAAAGCTGCTGATCTCCACTATGGACTCCATCCACGCTGCTTTTGTCTGACTAGGAGGCCTCCTCTTCTTGCCAGAAAGCATGGGGACCTCTCGTCTATCATTTGCAGCCTGGTGGTCACCATCAAAGTCACCATCAAGCCATGGGGCTGCCTATGGTCTGGGACTGACCCCCGCTCTTGGATCCAATCTCTTGGCCAGCTGTGAAGAGACAGAAAGAGTTAAAGAGCCGTTCCTGAATACCTCCCTAAACACTTTCATGAGTGTTTAGTTAGCTGCATGAGTTAGCTGCATTCAAATGTGCTTTCTTCCCCGGCAAAGGTCCTGAATGATCCAGAACTAGAAGGATAGTCATCGAGATTTAAAATCAAGTTCTTACATTCTGCAATAGTCCACTATTCTTTCACCCAAAAACTTGCAAATTCAAATAATTCTTTTAGGTGAAGGTGCCACAGTGCTGTACCAGGGGTGCCTTTAATTGGGTGCCGGTAACTGTCTTCTGGTTGACCCCTTTGTCCCCAGATATTCCACCTTTCGAGTGGCTGTGCTGCCCACCCTTCACAGTTGCTCACCAGGCAGCCATTAATTTTCAGCTGCCAGAAATTTGGGTGTGGTTTTCAATGCTCCCCACACTCCCACTGTGTGTTTTGTGGCAGTGGAGGTAGCCCGCAAATGGCTGGCGGCATGATCGTATGGTCATAGAAACATAGAAAATAGGAGCAGTAGGAGGCCATTCATTGTGATCATGGCTGATCATCCAATCCAATCGCCTAATCCCGCTTTCCCACCATATCCTTTGATCCCTTTGCGCTAAGTGCTATATCTAACTAATTCTTGAAAACATGTAATGTTTTGGCCTCAATTACTTCCTGTGCTAATGAATTCCACAGGCTGACCACTCTCTGGGTGAAGAAATTTCTCCTCATCTCTGCCCTAATTAGTCTACCCCGTATCGTCAGACAGTGACCACTGGTTCTGGACACACCCACCCCATCGGGAACATCCTTCCTGCATCTCCCCTGTTTAGAACTGTTAGAATTTTATAGGTTACTATGAGGTCCCCCCTCATTCTACTGAACTCCAACGAATCCAATCCCAATGAATTCAATCGCTCCTCATACTTCAGTCCCGCCATCAGGAATTAGTCTGATACACCTTCGCTGCACTCCCTCTAGAGCAAGAACCATGATGTGGAGGTGCTAATTTTGGACTGGGGTGAGCACAGTAAGAAGTCTTACAACACCAGGTTAAAGTCCAACAGGTTTGTTTCAGACACTAGCTTTCGGAACGCGGTCCATTCACCTGAGGAAGGAGCAGTGCTCCGAAAGCTAGTGATTCAAAACAAACCTGTTGGACTTTATCCTAGTGTTGTAAGACTTCTTACCAGAGCAAGAACAGCCTTCTGCAGATAAGGAGACCAAAAGTACACGCAACGTTCCAGGTGTGGCCTCACCAAGGCCCTGTATAATTGCAGCAAGACATCTCTGCTCTTGTACTCGAATCCTCTCACAATGAAGGGCAGTGTACCATTTGCCTTCTTTACCGCCTGCTGTACCTGCATGTTTTACCTTCAGACACTGATGTACGAGGACACCCAGGTCTCATTGCACATTCCCCTCTCCTAATCTATCACCATTCAGATAATAGTCTGCCTTCTCATTTTTGCTACCAAAGTGGATAACCTCACATTGACCCAAATTATGCTGTATCTGCCATTCATTTGCCCACTCACTCAACTTGTCCAAATCACACTGAAGGATCTCTGTATCCTCCTCACAGCTCAGTCTCCCACCCAACTTGGTGTCAACTGCAAATTTGGAGAAATTTCATTTTATTCCTTCATCTAAGTAATTAATATATATTGGGTGTGATTCTCTGGCCTCGTTACGCTCTTCTCAAGCGAAATGAGGCCAGTGAATGGCGGGAGAGGCCAAAAATGAGAACTGCGCAAGGCGCCAGACAGTTGCCGACGCAATCGTCCCGCTCCTGTAGGCGAAATCAGGATTTCACCGTAGTCAGGCGAGAACCAATTATCACCACTTAAACCCAATTTCCATACAATTAACAGGAGCGACCCCATATCCAATAGCCTACCATCATTCAGCAGCCTCCCCAGCAAAGGCTCACGCTGGTGTTGATTAGTACTCCTTTTGAAAAAGCTGAATCTGGCGGAAGGGCTTCTGTGGGGAGCCAAGGAGGTGAGTAACCATCGTTGCTCACTGGCAAAAAGCCTGGGGGTGCTGGGATTGCCACCCCGGTGCTCTGCAGGGGGCGAGGGACCCTCAGCTGGGGTGGGAGACCTTCTGCAGGGGTGGGCTGACATAGGAGGGTGAGGGGCACTGGGCGGGGACAACCGCTCGCGGCACCACCATGCCAACAGCTGGATCATTTACCGTTCTGGGGGTAACCCTTGTTCCTGCCCATATGTCCCACTGACCACCCATAACCCTCACTGACTGCCGAGGCCTCTGGCCGCGTGGTTGAAGGCTATTCATAGAATTTACAGAGCAGAAGGAGGCCATTTGGCCCATTGGGTCCGCACCGGAAAGACCAACCAACCTGAGCCCACACCTCCATCCTATCCCCACAACCCAGTAACCCACCGAACATTTTTGGACACTATGGGCAATTTAGTATGGCCAATCCATGGGAGGAAACCAGAGCACCCGGAGGAAACCCACACCGACATGGGGAGAACGTGCAGACTCTGCACAGACAGTGACCCAAGATGGGAATCGAACCTGGGACCCTGGAGCTGTGAAGCTACTGTGCTAACCACTGTGCTACCATGCTGATAGGGAATTGGCAATCGTGGTTAAGTGAGCACTTCACACATCCCAAGTGAATTCCCGTGGGTGGGCAGGTCATGTAGCATGTGGGAGTCATTGCCTAGCATCCCAATCACACCTTGATGCCTGGACTGTGTACCTGGACACTGCGGGAGGCAACACCACACACGCAGCAGCCAACATCCGAACACCCAGGGGACGGGACACAGCTCCGGGGACATGTCCATGGCTGGAGGGTGGGTGAGTGCCACAGGGAGGGGGCGGGATGCCTGGAGAGATGGGCAAAAGGTTCGGAGGTCAGCCCGCACTGCGGAAGAAAGTGACAGAGGCATCATACTAGTTGTGCAAAAAGGTGTTAGACGTTTTTTACAATCCCCCACTCTCCCGATGGTGCCACCTCCAACACCATCGTCCCCATCAGCATCCGGCTGGGCCCTAGCTGAGTCCTGGGTTCCAGCAGCTCTCCGACAGCTGTCTTGCCTGGGGGTTCCTGCCTCCACCAGATGTACATCAGCAGCAGTGTGGTGCTCACCAGATTGTCCCCCAGACGCCTGTCCACTAACATGTCCCATCAAGGCGTATGTATCAGTGCTGGTGGAGGGTGGGGATGACAGCTGTGCCGCGACTTCTCCTCGGAGTCAGGAGAAGGTGCCTCCTGGGATGAGCTGATGCCATCAGCTGGAGAACCTGCGGGAGAATGGACATGTGGTCAGTGGGAGGGATGGCTCAGTCAGTGAGGCAATCATTACTCACGTTTGACAGGTACCCAGGATGGAGCCCGGTGGTTCCTCACCTCTACAGCATTCGCCAGCCTCCGCGTGGGTGACCGCCTTGTCCTCGGCCACCACAGTCAACTCCAGGACACGCTCCTCCAAGGTGGTGGGGATTCTTAAGTCCGGCACCCCTCCACCAGTCTGGGCCCTCTCCTGACGATTATGGGAGAACTTCTCCTGAGGAGACACAGAGGGGGCATCCTTAGCCACACGCGTGATTCACAGTGGTGGGAGGGGGGCTGTGGAGAATTGCGGCCATTGTGAATAGCTGGGATCCCAGCACCGATCCCTGCTGTACCTCACTAGTCACTGCCTGCCAATTTGTAAAAGACCTGTTAATTCTATTCTTTGTTTCCTGTCTGCCAACCAGTTTTCTATCCATCTTCATACATTACTCCTAATCCCACGCACTTTAATTTTACACGCTAATCTCTTACGCGGGTCCGTGTCAAAAGCCTATTGAAAATCCAAATATACCACATCCACTGGCTCCCCCTCGTCAACTCTATTAGTTACATCCTCGGACAATTCCAGTAGATTTGTCAAGCATGATTTCCTCTTCATAAATCCATGCTGACTCTGTTCGATCCTGCCACTATTTCCTAAGTGCTGAGGTGTAAAATCTTTGATAATGGATTCTAGAATTTTCCCCACTACTGACTTCAGGCTTACTGGTCTATAATTCCCTGTTTTCTCTCTACCTCCATTTTTAAATATTGGAGTTACATTAGCTACCCTCCAATCTGCAGGGACTGTTCCAGAGTCCTGGAAGATGACCACCAGTGCACCCACTATTTCTACAGCCACTTCCTTAAATACCATGGGAGGTAGATTATCAGGCCCTGGGGATTCATCAGCCTTCAATCCCATCAATTTCCCCAACACCCTTTCTCCACTAATATTGATTTCCTTCAGTTCCTCCCTCTCACTATATGCTGGTCCTGCCGCCATCACCAGGATCTCCCCTCGCCATTGGGGAACCTGTGTGTGTGTGTGGGGGGGGGGGGTTGGCTGTTGCCAGGACCGGAAGATTCCACCGGCAGGATGGCCGGAAAATTGCGACCTATCTGACAGCGGGTGGGGGTGGCGGGGGAGGGGGCGGTGGTTGTACAGCCTGCCATGTCGCTACTGTCCCACCTGCTCCATGAGCCTTAACTTTTCTCACAATTCTGCTGCAAATTATCAAATGCCTTTTGGAAGTCGATATATACCCACACCAACAGTATTGTTCTTATCAACCTTCTCTGTTACCTCATCAAAGAACTCCAGCAAGCTAGTGAAACACAATTTTCCCTTAACAAATCCATGCTGGCTTTCCTTACTTTCCCACCATTTCCTCAAGTGACGAGTAATTTTGTCCCGAATTGTCATTTCTACGAGCTTCCCCAGTACTGAAGTTAAACTGACTGACCCATAGTTGCTAGGCTAGGGTGTAACATTTGCCAGTTCTCTGGCACCACCCATGTAGTAGAATCTGGTTTGTTGCCATTTTCCCACCTCGGGTCCCTCAAAACTTTCTGTTGTTTATTTTTCAGTAAAATCTCATGGGCTACTCCAGTGCATCAGGAGTTTCCCAGTAACCCATGATCCAGGAGACGGACCATAATAGCAGGTCTCCCCGTGGTTAAAAGAACACAACTGAATCAAGGACATGCGCGAGTAAGTGTTCTCTGTTACCTTAAATTTACAATGCAAATCACCAGCATTTTAAATGCAAAAAGTGGCTTTTATTTTAGTCTCTCCATGCAATCACTGATCCATGCAGGAATCAGCCATTATATGAATCACTGATAGTGCCATTAGCGAGCTGGGTCAAACAGGAGTCTCTCTTCCACCCACACACATACACAATGGCGTTTTACATAAAATGTTATTTAATCTTTCACGCACTCTATAAATAACACAGAGGGATTTTTCTGTTGTTGTTTTAAATGCCTATCCCCATAGACTTTATTATTTTCATAGTGGGTTGGTTAGGGAGTGGCAATCAATTACATCAGATAAGAATTCTTGATAAAATGACTGGTTTTCCATTTAAACATAAAACAATCCACAGATTAACATACAAACTGCTTGTGACCATTCCTCTGCAGTTGTTTCTTTCTCTGAGAAAGTCCTATTTATTCGGAGCCAGGGAGATGCCTGCTTTCTCTTCACAAGCAGCGATGTAACAGGGCAACGTCAACTGCACGCCTGCAACTGAATAAGTCACTAACCACGTGAAAAGCAGGGCTTGAAAATCCAATTTAACCGGGAGACATTTTCGTGTGAATTCAAAGAATTGGATGTACATTTGAAAATGAAAGATTTATATGCAAAAGTGGGATTAATTCGATAGTTCTGACAAGAGTTAGCACAGACACATTAGGCCAAATAGCCGCCTCTATGATTTATCATTCAATGGCTCTAAGAGGAAGCTCATAGAGAGAAGCACTTTTGTGTACAGGATACTTGATGCTTAATCTACTGAAGTTGCACTATGATAGTGAAGATGGCAATAGCCACATGAGTTCTCTATGGTTTTTGTTCTTTACAACAGCAGTAGTTACATTGAGAAGAGGATGTGTTAGGGAATAAAGTTCCACAGTTAACAGCAGCATTTTGGTCGCTCACCGAAGAAAACATCCTTCTCCTGTATGCAGATCATTACATAGAAGGTTCAACCTGACCGGCTCACCTGGAAGTGCACACCAAGTCATGGCTACTTTGGCATTCACTGGTCAGAAGCAGGAACTCTGCCTGGTCCCCCCTCCCTCTGCTACAGCAGCTGAGAATGGTTAATTTCACATTGGCTGATGATTTAACCTTTTTTATTTATTCACAGGATGTGAGCAATGCTGGCAAGGTCAGCATTTATTGCTCAACTCTGATTGCCCTTGTGAAGGTCGTGGCGATTTTAAAGATTTTCTTATCTTTTTCATATTAGCTCACTCTATGGCACTTGCTCCTCCCTAATTCTGTAAGCTCCTGTAGCCCGGCAGCCCTCCCAGATCTCTGCACTCCTCCAATGTTGGCCTCTTGTTCTCTCACACTTCTTTTGCCCCATTAATTGGTGGCTGTGATTTCAGCCACCTGGGCCTTAAAATCTAGACTCCTCACCATACATCCTGTAGCATCCAAACTCTTCTCTATTTCTTAAATATATATCTCTTTGAGCAAGTTTTTAATTGCACACCTGAATATCCTTCTTTGACTCAGTGTCAGTTTTTGTCAAATTCCATTTCTGTGAAGCACCATACAGTGTATTTCTGTGTTGCAGACACCGTATAAATGCAGGTCGTCCTTGTGGTTTAGCACAGTGGGCTAAACAGCTGGCTTGTAATGCAGAACAAGGCCAGCAGCGCGGGTTCAATTCCCGTGCCGGCCTCCCCGAACAGGCGCCGGAATGTGGCGACTAGGGGCTTTTCACAGTAACTTCATTGAAGCCTACTTGTGACAATAAGGGATTATTATTATTATTCTCTAGCTGGCAGGGAAGTATACCAGATAGTACTAGATAGTCACCGAGTTACTAAGGGAGCTGATCTTCTTCCACTTTACAATGAGATTCTAAGGTAATAAATGCAAGCTCTTTATATTTGTTGAGGATTTTGGTGGGGTTGAAATTTAAAACTCAAAATTAATTGGTTTGAAGGTTAATAAATACCCTGGGCCTGATGAGCTATGTAGAATGTAGAAGCGGGTGGCTCCAGAGACAGTGATGCATTGGTGGTCAACTTTCAAAAGTTCTATTGATTCTGGAAAAGTTCCTGCAGATTGGAAAATAGCAAATGTAATTCCACTCTTTAAGAAGAAAGAGAGGGAGAAAACAGAGAACTATAGACCTGTTTGTTGGATGGAAATATTAGACTCTTCTAAAGGATGCAATAACTATAGGGCAGGATTCTCCAGAATCTCAAATAAGCGCTCCCATCAACGCGAGTTTCGAGTGATGCCCACAGACACAAGGAATAGATCTGACATGCCATGCTATGGCTTTTGGATTTTTTAACCTAAATTGGCATTTCTGTGCCATTCCATGGCACACGGGGGTCCAAGCTGGAACTGAGAGGGCAGGGCCTAATCTCTCTGACAGATCCCACATCTCTGAGGTTGGAGTGCCTTTTTTAAAGAGCACTCTAATCTAAAAAAATAAAGCAGCCTCTCCCCACCCCCCTGAATCACTGGTCAGGCACCCTCTCCACCCGAATTGCTGGCAAGGCTCCCCCAAGCCACCCCCCTTCAACCCAGTGGCCCCCCAGTCTCCCTTCAGTGACCCCCATAGCTCCCCCACTTCAGTCCCTGCCCCTTAGCAGTGCCAACCTAGCACCTTGAAGTCCAAGAGGTGGAAAGGTGGTAATACTTTCCCAACACTTGCCGCCAGGGTGCCGAGGAGGGCCTTCCATGGGAGGTGGGGCAGCACGGGGCTGGAGGGGCTCAGGTCAGGTCTCTTTCTTGGGATGGGGTTTGTTTGGCCTTTAAACAGTCAGTCAGTATGTAAAAATTAAAGTTTCCACATAATGAAGTGAAAAGTTCACATCTGTATCCCTATACCATTTAAACAGTCACTCAGCGTGTTAGAAATGCTCGTCCCTCATAATAAAAGGTATCCTAAAACCCTTTAAAAAAGTCTGTCAGTATGCAAAGTTTAATGGTCTGTGAGATGATGGTAAATGTAATCCCTTTAAAGTGGTGGAAATTTTTTGAAGTGTTTTTCACACATTCCATTTTACTGCCTTTTAAAGTATAGAAGTCTGTGTATATGTCTTGGAGGCTAAAAGCTTTGAGCTGAATTGTTTACATTCAATTTCAATTGCTTGTTAATAGCTTTTTGATTGACAGGTTGTGGCAGTTTCAGAGGGGCAATTCAGATTGTTAATTCATATAGCTCTGCAGGGATCTATTAACTGAGGGCAGCAGTTTTCATAACCACTGGTTTTTTTGATGAGTCTTTGGTTTTGTTCTCAAGTACTTCTTAGAAAGTGCAGGGACAATCCCTACAGCTACAATTTCTAAGAAGCACTTGAGAACAAAGAGGTAGCCGTACCACCTTACCACCTCTCGGACTGCTAACCACCAGGTCCATGTTCCTCAATATGTACTCCAATTTATGGCAGTGGGACTCTTGACGGGGGGAGGGGGGGGACCTGAAGCAACCCGGTCGGCTAGTGAATGGTGCGTCCTACCCGTCAACGAGAAGTAAAATAGCACTAATGAGCTATTTGCATGGTCCTGTCTAGTTATGGCGGGAAGCCCGGATGGGATGTCAGGAAATACGTTATGGTTGGGGCACAGGGAGGTGGCGGGCACGGAGATGCATGATGGGACTGCTGTCCCTGGGAATCCCAATTTTGTCCCAACATGCTAGTCTGCGGCCAATCGCTAATCCCACTTCTAGTGGGCAGACCCAGAGGATCCCGGCTTGAGGAAATAATGAACAGAATGGGCAGAGTCAACATGGATTTATTAAAGAGGAATCATGTTTGACAAATCTGTTGAAGTTTTTTGCAGATGTTACTTGTAGCACAGATAAAAGAGAACCGGTAGCTGTCGTGCATCTGGATTTTCAGAAGGCTTTTGATAAGGAGGTGAGTGAACACAAAGGAGGTGAGTGAAGTGAATTAGAGCACATTGGGGGTAACATGCTGGTTTGGATTGAGAATTGGATAACAGAGAGCAAGCAAAGAGAATTGGAATAAATGAGTCATTCTCAGGGTGGCAGGCTGTTATTAATGGAGTGCCTTTAGGATCAGTGTTGAGGCCATAAAGGTCCACAATCTATGGGTGGAATTTTCTCAATAAAAGGCAGTGTGTCACAGCGGGCTGGAAAAACAGCAAGGACGCCGCCAGCCCCAAAGGCAATTTTCCCCACTGTAATTTTCAGGACTTGGAAAAACAATTCCAAGAGGCAAGTCCTGCCAAGCCAACAACCTCTGTTCTAGGAAGGCCGTTCCGATACAAAAATTTAAAAATATACCCCCTCCTCCATCCCTGAACACCACAGCAATGGACACCCATGGAACAACTCCAGCTCCTCCCCACAGTTGGCGATGCAGGCTTGATGAGCTGAATAGCCTACTCCTGCTCCTATGTTCCTATGTCCTAAATCAGACCATCACTCATGCACTGACATTCTGCCCTGAGAGATCCATTCATGATAGCATCATGATCATTCATACCGTTTCAACTGATGCCATTGAATGGATTATTAATGCCAACATTGAACTAACGTATAAACATATAAATTAGGAGCAAGAGAAGGCCATTTGACCCCTTGACCCTACTGCACCATCCAACAAGATCATGGCTGATCTGCTTGTGGCCTCAATTCCACATTCTTGTATCCCCGATAACCTTTGATTTAATTGTTAGTCAAGAATCTATCTACATCTGCTTTAAAAATATTCAATGACATTGCCTCCACCACTCTCCGAGGAATCGAATGCCAAGACTCACACCCTCTGAGAGAAAATAAATTCTTCTAATCTCTGTCTTCAATGGGAGACTTCTTAGTTTAATGTGTGCTCTAGTTCTAGTCACTCCCACATCCACCCTTTCAAGTCCCCTGAGGATCTTCTATGTTTCAAAAAGATCAACTCACAATCTTCTAAACTCCAGTGATATAGGCCCAGCCTCGTTAAGATTTTCGCCCCCACATCCCAAAGATGTGCAGGTTAGGTGGATTAGCCACACTAAATTGCCCCTTAATTGGAAAAAATGAATTGGGTACTCTAAATTTAACAAAAAAAAAGAAAGATTATCCCCATACCGGGGCAGCACAGTGGTGCAGTGGTTAGCACTGCTGCCACGCTAAATTGCCCCTTAATTGGAAAAAAAAGAATTGGGTACTCTAAATTTATTTTTAAAAAGATTATTCCCATCCCAAGTATCAACAGAGTGAATCTTCTCTGAGCGGCTTCTAATGCATTTATAGCCTTTCTTAAATAAGGAAACCAAAACTATTCACATTGGTCTTATCAATGCCCTATACAACTGATTCATGTACCAGGACACCGGGAGCCCTCTGGACCTCAGATTTCTGCAATCTCCCTTTAAATAATTTTTTTTGAAGTCTTTTTTAAAATTTAAAGTACCCAATTCTCTTTTTTTTTTCCAATTAAGGGACAATTTAGTGTGGCCAATCCACCTACGCAGCACATCTTTGGGATGTGGGAGTGACACCCACGCCGACACAAGGAGAATGTGCAAACTCCACACGGACAGTGACCCAAGGCCAGGATAGAACCCGGGTCCTTGGCGCCGTGAGGCAGCAGTGCTAACCATTGCCCCACCTTGCCGCCCTTCTCTTTAAATAATTTTAAGTTGAAAAAAAAGTTTAAATAACTTTTCCATTCTTCTTGCCAAAGTGGGTTCGTTCACATTTTCCCATATTATACTCCATCTGCCAATTTTTTGCAAACTCATTTATCCTATCTATGTCCCTTTGGAGGCTCCTTATTTCTTCACAACTTATTAAAACTGCTTCCCCAGCTGTATAGAATAAAGTACAGCATGGCACACAATACACAGTGTACTAAAGCAAGTGAGAAGAATTGTAAATTCATGAGGCTGATAAACATGTGTCAATTAGCCCTAAGATTTAAACCCACAGTTTGAGATGTAAATTCCACCCCCACTTATTCGCCTATTTTCTCTGTTAGATTTTTCGAGGCCTCCTCTCCTTTCCTGAGGGTGACAGTGTTTTGTTGGGTTAGAGCTCCATTCCTGCTGGATGCCCTCTGTTAGGCCGTTCAAATGACCATTATTCTGCCATCAAGGGAGTGAAATTTGTCCACGCTGGCACCTTCAAATGGGCTTGTACCAAATCAGGGGCTGGTTTTTCACCATCTTTAGTTCTTGTATGTACCACTGACTTGGAAAATATTTTCAAAGGTTTTTAATTTCAAACCAAATGTCAGTGAGACTCGGAAATTAGTCTCCAAAACATGTTTGAATGATCGTTTTGTGAACCGCAATCAAGAAAAGATTGGGCTCGGTGAAAAATAGGATTCAGATTCACTATCGACCCTTTTTCCTATGCTGGTGCCTACCACTTTCACCCTCCTTAATGTCTGGAGGTGAGTCGACATCACAATTGTTGTGTTCAGACTTGGAGATAGGTTTAACACATTTATTGAATAGTTAACAATTCTCCTACTTTAGTTCGACTCTCCTGCTAATCTTGCGATGGTAATTCAGTCTAACTAACCAGTCTGCTCTAAGCCATGTGGTGGGTATGATGCTTCTGATCTGCCCCTGTCCTTCTCTCTGAGTGTCGCCTGTGGAAAGAGAAAGAGCATGTGTGCCCTGTCCTTTTATATGGGTTGCCCCCTTGTGGTAGTGTCACCTCTGGGTGCCTTGACTGCCTATTGGTCGTGTTCTATTCAATGTTTTTATTAGCTGTATGTCTGCATGTCGTGATGTCTCTGGTGCTCCCTCTAGTGTTTACTTAGTTTTAGTGTATTTACATTAACCCCTTGTGTATTTACAGTGATGCATATCTCCACATTCCCCCTTTTTTCGTGTTACATATTTTCTGTACATGGTTAAAGAAAATTGAACAAAATAGGTAGATAAGTGATGACATGTACAAGTCATGATGACAGTGATGATTATACAATACCAAATAATATGTATGAGTCCAAAGTTCATGAATTTATATGGTCAAGTGGCTTTCTTGTTTTGTTATTGAACTGTCGTTGTTGATGTTGTCATTTCCTTGTGAATGCCGTCAGTGTTCCTGTGCTTAAGGAACCAAGAAGTCACCAGGAGGTGTGCAAATGGTTAACTCACTTTGTTGTCTGATTTGGACTCTTTTTTTCTATGCTCGTGGTAGCGATGCAGTATGTCATCTGTGTTGTCTGACCTGGACTGTTTCTTGTGATTGCGATATTGATGAAGTATGTCATCTGCCTTGAAAGCTGGGTTGCTTGTTCATAGTGGAGCAAACTCATCTGCCTTGAAAGCTGGTCTGCTTGTTTGTAGTGGAGCAAACTTGAATCGGTGAGATTTGCTGTCATGCCATGGTATGGCTGCACTCTTGCCAGTGTTAGGAGCTGTGCTGTTACATTGTCCTGCATTTGCAGAGTTGTACCATGTCGTACCAGTCGTTGATCCAGTGTTGCCGTTTTTGTCGTGCTTGTTGTTGACGTTGACTTTGGTACGCTTCTTGTTGTTGTCAGTGTTGTTGTTTTTGTAGGTTTTGTTGTTGTGCTTGTTGCGCTCAATGACCACACCAAGTGGGGAATTCGAGTCCTTCACAAAGTTACTTGTGTCAGTGTCCTTTGTGGCATCTGCTGTTTCATTGAGCATGCCGTCTCTGATTCCTCGGCGCTCCCCGTCTGGAGTCATGTCCGGTTCACTGGAATCATCTTCGGCTTGTTGATGCTCCCCGTCTGAAGTCCTTTCTGGTTCACCTGAATCAGCTTTGGTTTCTTGACACTCCCCGTCCAGAGTTCAGGTTCACTTGAATCATCTGAGGTGTCTTGATACTCCCCGTCCGGAGTCAAAACGTTCAGGAATGCATTTTCTTGTGGAGAGGCTCGAGTGGATGAGGTTTGAATTAACGTGGTGTCATTGGAGTCACTAGTAGCCTCACTTTGATTGTCGAGTGCCTCAGTAAAGAAAAACCAGTCTCGCTGAGATGTTGCACACAATTGTGAAACCTTTGTCACTTGTCGCACATACAGTGGGTAGACCTGCAGTGTCTTCTTGTCAGTTAGATGAGCTAGGTAGACTGTCAGAGTCTTCTTCTGGTGGCTCAAATAATCTGGGGAGACTGTCATGGTCTTTTTGTTGTTCACGTGAGCGTGGTAGACTGTCATAGTCGTCTTGCTGTGCACTTAAGTGTGGCAGACTTGCATCGTCTGCTGCTGGTTGCTCAGATAAGATTGCTAGACCTTCATGGTCTTGTTCATGCAAGGACTGCACTCTGGAGTCGTGCGTTGCTTCCATCGTGGAGTCTGTCAACGAGCTCGCTGTGGAGGCTTGTACCGCTCTCTCTGTGGAGTCTGGTATCGTTACCTGTGTGAAGTCATGCAGTGGTCTCACTGTGGAGTCGATCTGTGCGCTCTCAACGGAGTCATGCAGTGGTCTCGCTGTGGAGTCTTTCTGTGTTCTCTGTGTGGAGACGTGCAGTGGCCTCGCTGTGGAGTCTGTCATCGCTTTCTGTCGGGGACTCTTCGTGGTGTGTGGACCACTCTCTGTGTGGGTTGGGGACTCTTCGTGGTGCATGGACCACTCTCTGTGTGGAGTCGGGACTCTTTGTGGTGCGTGGAGCACTGTTCGTGGTGCGTGGACCACTGGTGTGGCGTCAGGCCACTCTCAATGGGATTGTACCGCTCTCTGTCTCTTGGCTTCAGGCCGCAGCAGAATCCTGTATTCACGGGTCGGGATGTCATCTATGCTGGGCTGAGGATCCCGAAGAACTCATCCATGTCTGTGTCAGATTCAGTAATGTACACATCATCTCATTGCGGTTTGGATTTGGTACTGAGGTCGCCATGTCCAATGATGAAATCATCTTCCGAGTCGGAGTCTTCAAGTACCATATCATCACTGTTTGTGTCGGAGCTGTCATTGCGCTCGCTCTGTCTAAGGAAGAAATCAAGGCCTGAGACGTAGTCTTCAAGGACTAAATCATCTCTTAGGGCAGTGCTAACTGCTTGTTGCAGGGTTCTGCGGAGGTTACGCTCAGCTACTGGTCGAAGTTCAGGCATTGTGCTGTTGTTCCAGGCGAAAGATTGTGTTTTCTGGCTTTAAATTTCTTTCCACTCTTTTTGGGCATTTCCCCTTTAAGTGGGCATGGTCTGGGGCCTCTGACATCATGACGCTTGTGACGTAGAGCGTAGGAATGGATTGCGCATGTGCAGATCGCTTTTCCTTTACTGTGCGCTCTTTTTGCAACTGCGCATGCGCGGCTTCTCGCGCATGGGCGAAACACGTCTTCTGGGGAACACGGTTCACGTCTTCTGGGGAACTGCGCATGTGCGGCTCCTTTCTCAAGCTAGCTGCCAGTCAAAACTGCCGTTTTCTGCATTTGCAAGCCAACTTTGCCTCGTGGTGAGTATTGGCGCAGGTTTTACCGATTTCTTCTGTTGTGTTGACCTCGCAGTAGTTTTTAAACTTGTCCAGGACTGTCTGGAAGTCTCTCTTGTCTTGCCCTTTTGAGTATCTAAAGGAGTTGAAGATTTCTGTTGCACTTTCACCCACAATGGTGAGGAGAAGCTTTATCTTCTCAGCATCGGCCACGCCATCTAGGTCGGATGCTACCATATAAATCTCGAATCTCTGTTTGAATGCACGTCAGTTGGCACTGAGATTGCCATGTTACCTGAGCCGCTGAGGAACTGGAATCTCGAACATCTTGCCTGGGTGCTGTTGCTGGTAGTCACGGATCTTGAGTTGAACTATATAGATTCAACAGGCACTCACTGGTACCATGTTGTGTTATGCTTCTTCATGTAGCATAAGCTGCTTCCTTGATGTATGCTCTGACAAAGGAAGGTTCAGACTTGGAGATAGATTTAACACATTTATTGAACAGTTAACAATTTTCCTACTTTAGTTCGACTCTCCTGCTAATCTTGCTATAGTAACTCAGTCTAACTAACCAGTCTGCTCTAAGCCATGCGGTGGGTGTGATGATTCTGATCTGCCCCTGTCCTTCTCTCTGAGTGTCGCCTGTGGAAAGAGAAAGAGCATGTGTGCCCTGTCCTTTTATGTGGGTTGCCCCCTTGTGGTAGTGTCACCTCTGAGTGTCTTGACTGCCCATTTGTCGTGTCCTATTCTTTGTGTTCATTAGCTGTCTGCATGTCATGATGTCTCTGGTGCTCCCTCTAGTGTTTACTTAGTTTTAGTATATTTACATTACCATTTGCATATTCACAGTGATGCATATCACCACAACAATTAAGAAATATCTAGTTTTCAACTGCCATTTGTACACCCGTACTTGCAGCAGCTGTTGGTAACTAGCAACGAGGCCCAAGAATCTTGGATAATTATTAACTTCAAGCTCAAGGTCACTGGAGCCAACTGTAATCATAATCCTGGCTGAGGTCAACCAACTCAACACCAACTGAAGATTGAACCTGTAATCTCCCTAATTTGTATGGTTGAGTTGCTCACTGGAAAATTGTTGAGCCATTGAATGAGCTGCAACAAAGCTGCATGGAGTGAGGCAGGATGGTTCCTCCACTTGTCAATATTGCAACCCCTGCCCCCTGCTTCTACAACCTCCTACAAGACTCTCTCCTAGATCTCTGAGATGGGGGACATGAACATTATCACGGAGAGTAATCCATACTTGTAGCAATTCAATAAGGTTACCCACTCAGTGTAAGTACTAACTTCCTGCTCTTACATGGGGGAATTGAACAGATCAGTTAGATCCAGTTGGGTGGCACGGTAGCAGTGGGCGGCATGGTAGCACAGTGCTTAGCACTTGTTGCTTCACAGCTCTAGAGTCCCAGGTTTGATTCCGGGCTTTGGTCACTGTCTGTGTGGAGTCTACACGTCTCCCCGTGTCTGCGTGGGTTTCCTCCAGGTGCTCTGGTTTCCTCCCACAGCCGAAAGATGTGTAGGTTCGGTGAATTGGCTATGCCAAATTGCCCCCTAGTGTCCAAAAAGGTTAGGTAGGGTTACTAGGTTACGGACAAAGGGTGGAGGTGTGGGCTTAAGTAGGGTGCTCTTTCCAAGGGCTGGTGCAGAGTCGATGGGCCAAATGGCCTCCTTCCGTATTGTAAATTCTATGATATAAAATACACTGCCCATGGACGCAATTCAACTCACGCATTGCACCCGGCCCGGATCTGGGTGTGCTGGGTAAATAGCGGGAAAGGCCCAAACCAGTTTGCAATTCACCCGGCCCACTCCTGATGGCGCGTTCTGATCTCATCCAAAAATGGCGAACGTTTCATTAACCCTCATTTGCATCCATTTCAATCTCATTAGCGAGAGCGAAATCAAATGCAGCAGCCTTCCGGGAGTTACCCGGCTCCCCAATGGGAAATCACGGGGACATCTTTTAGTACTCCTTTTCAAAAACATGAAGCTGGCCAATGGCTTCTTTGGGGAAGTGAGGAGGTGGGTAACTCCCGAATTTTCCCTGGGCGAGGCGGGTAGGGAGGGGCTTTGGGTCTGTGAGGCCTTCAAGCCACCTTTGAATATTGTGGAGACCCATAACAGGGGCAGGTTGCAGCCTAAAAGAAAATGCTGGAAAATCTCAGCAGGTCTGGCAGCATCTGTAGGGAGAGAAAAGCGCTAATGTTTCGAGTCCAGATGACCCTTTGTCAAAGCAGCCTGTCTGTCCTGTCAAACACTTCCAGGACAGAGCATGACAGTACCTTCAAAGCTGAAATTCTATTTTGCTCCCTTTGACTGGGAGCAGCCTCTAGCTTCACAGCTGAAGACTTTTTTCAAATGAGGAATTGGCCTTGTTAATTGTGAGAGAACCTCACAGCTGCAGATTGTGTTTGCTGCTGCTCCTGCTGGTGGCTACAGATGCCTGGAGGCTGCTGTTGCTGTTTCTTTCCTTTTCTGGACCAAGAAAGAAGGACAATGTTTTCTAAGATACCTGGGTCCTGGAACATCAGGCTCAGGGGGACAGATGAATCCAGAAAGCAATCCGGTTTGAAGCACGAAGACGCTGCGGGACCTGGTGCACGACATTGATCCAAATGAGCCACCCGATGACTCCGTTGAAGAAATGTTTTGCGGATTGCTGATGCTTTTGTTGCTGGTGTGGTGAGTGCTGCATGTAACTGGCACGTCACCGTGGGTTAAACACGCTGGAAGTCAAGGATGTTCAACTGCACCTTGAGCGCCAGTGGAATATGTGGATGCCAGGATTTGGTTCCAGTGAGATTGGGCCATGTGGGAGGGCCAAACAGCTGCGGTTCCTGGATGGAGAATGGCACTGATACATGGAACAAGTAACACATTGATGGACAGATTTCTACGACAAAGCTACGATAACACATTTTCAGGCTTATTCTCCATTTCTGTTGAGGAACCTGCGAGGGATGATACTGTGCATTTGGTTTCTTTGTAAAAATGAGCTGATACAGCTTTGTATTTGCACCAATATGGCACAGTGATGTTTCCTTGTTTAATGGTTCATGTGATATGTGGAATGTCACGTAGTTGTATTTTAAATCCTTGTTATTGATGATGGCCGTTTACTAAACAAAATATTCCCAACTTTCAAGTCCTACTCCAGGGTACAAGTGCCATGTGCCAGAGGATGATTAGTGCAGAGCATCTCAAGGAAACCTTGAAGCCTGAACAATGTGCCTGAACTCTAGGGGTGTCAGCACCACAGAGGCAGCTGCCAACAATCAAACACTAAAGAACAGGCCTTCAGCACTGGGGATCGTCTTGTGACCAAAGGGTAAGTATGTGGATCAGGGGAGGGTACCGGAACATGGCCTCCCTAATGTTGCCAGCAGAGTTCTGAGGTCCAGGAGCTCCTGACGTGTCTGGGGTGAGTATTCAGAGCAAGGGGCCACTGCACACCCTGGACATCCGGTCACCCATCAGGCCAAGGAGGAACCCAGAGGTGGAAGCCAGCGATGGCGCAAGGTGTAAAGGCATCATTGGTCTTTCGATGAGATGACGGGCAGCATGTGCCACATAAGATTTTGTCTCAGGAGAAAGACAGTGCAGCACCTGTGTCACATCCTCGCGGACTTGGCACCCTGTGGAGGAGGAGGACACCTGCCCCGGTGGCCGTGATGGTCACGGCAGCACTAAACGTTTATGCAACCGGCTCATTCCAGGGCTCAAGCAGGGACCTATGCGGCCTTTCTCAAGCTAGAGCCTACAGGTGCACCTGGGAGGTCACAGATGCCCTGTTTGCCCAGGCATCCAACTATATCACCTTTGAGCTGCCCAAGCCCACCAAGATGCCCGGGCTGCGGATGTTCCACGTATAAGTGCCATTCTCCACCATTGCCTGCATGCCCTAGGTCCAGGGAGCAATAGACGGCACGCATGCCACCTTACATGCACCGAGTAACAGTAATGAGGTTACACTCCCTGAATATTCAGTTGTTGTGTGAGCATCAGCTCCATATCATGCAAGTGTATGCACACTACTCAGTGAGCATGCATGACAGCTACATCCTGGGAGACTCGGAGATCCCAGCTTCTTCGAGGACCACCCCAGGATGATTGGTTGGCTCTTGGCGGACAAGGGGTACCTGCTGAGGTCCTGGCTGATGTCGCGGTGCGGAGGCTGAAGATTGCAGAGACCCGATATTATGAGGCTCTTGCTGCCACCCATGATGTCATTGAGCGCTGCATTGGACTGCACAAAAAACGGTTCAGATGCCTGGAAGGCTGTGATGCTGCACACCCTGAAGTACTGATACTTCAACACACCCCAACACCCCCCCCCCCAGAGGGTCTCCTGCTTTGTGGTGATCCGCTGTGCCCTCCACAACTTGAACGGCAATGAGGCGACATGCTAGAGGAGGAGGAGGAGGAGGGATATGTGGCCTCGTCTGAGCAGGAGAAGGAGACGGACTAGAAGTGGCTGGAGGCCAAGCCCGCGGAGGAACCACAAGAGGAGCCGGAGGATGGAGGACAGCTGTTGGCAAGGGTCCGGCATGCCCGGCAGACCAGGGAGGCTCCCATCTACACCAGATTCACATAGGGTGAAGCTATGTCCATCAGCTCAACCCCTCCACCCACATTTCTCCCATTTCCCTCCTCCCCACCATTTCCCTCATTTCCCCCCCTCCCCCCCCCCACCCTTGCAATGCTCACCCTCTCCATCAAACCACCCCTTCCCTGACAATACTGTTCCACCCTCCAAGGGTTTGTTTAACATCACTCCAGAGTGATGGGTCTGTGTTGGCACTGTCAGCAGGTCAATATACAAGGGAGGGGATGATGACAACAAACTTTGAGCAAAACTCTGGCACTCCACAGTTTATGCCAAAGTCTGACTCCCGCCTTTCTGCTGACAGCGTGCTCACGCCCATCCTTTTTAAAAATAAATTTAGAGTACCCAATCATTCATTTTCCAATTAAGGAACAATTTAGTGTGGCCAATCCACCTAACCTGCACATCTTTAGGTTGTGGGGGTGAGACCCACGCAGACACGGGGAGAATGTGCAAACTCCACACGGACAGTGACCCGGTTTTTGGTTGAATTCTGGCCCAAATGTATTTCTTTGCTGCTCCTCCCCGCAGCCCAGAAAGACAGTTAGACCTTCTCTCTGGCAGTAAAACAAAGACTTGCACATACAGAGTACTTTTTATGACCTCACCCCATGCCATAACATTTGACAGCCAAAGAAGTAGTTTAGGAGTTCACTTTGTGCACAGCAAGGTCCTCACAACAACAGCAATGACATTAATAGCCAGATAGTTGGATTTTATTTTAGTGATATTGGCTTTGAACCACAGAGTCATAGAATTTACAGTGCAGAAGGAGGCTATTCGGCCCACCGAGTCTGCACCGGCCCTTGTAAAGAGCACCCTACTTAAGCTCACACCTCCACCCTATCCCTGTAACCCCGCCTACCCTTTTTGGACATAAAGGGCAATTTAGTATGGCCAATCCACCTAACCTGCACATCTTTGGGCTGTGGGAGAAAACTGGAGCACCCGAAGGAAACCCACGCACACACAGGGAGAACGTGCAGACTCTGCACAGACAGTGACCCAAGCCAGGAATATGGATCAATATTGGCCAGGACACTGGGAAGAGCTGCACTGTTCTGCAAAATAATACCACAGGATCTTTTACATTCTTCTGAGAGGGCAGACAGGCTCTTGTTTTATTGTCTCACCTGAAAGACAGCGCCTCTAACCGTGCAACGCTCCCGTAGTAACAGATTATGGGTTTGTGGTAGTCTGTGTAGAGGTATTACGGTACCTGGTAATGCTGGAACACCATTGGTAGATATTGTATGTTTCCTATTGGTCAAGCTGTATGGTAGCTCCGCCCTGCAAGGTGGGGTACAAGAGCCCGTGCCGCCCCAGCAGTCTTCTTTCTGTACCTGAACTGCTGGGGGAAACATCTAGCTTATTTTAAAGCTTTTAGTTGGACTACAACCTCGCTTTAGTACAAAGAACAAAGAACAAAGAACATTACAGTGCAGTACAGGCCCTTCGGCCCTCGATGTTGCGCCGACCTGTGAAACCACTCTAAAGCCGATCTACACTATTCCCTTATCGTCCATATGTGTATCCAATGACCATTTGAATGCCCTTAGTGTTGGCGAGTCCACTACTGTTGCAGGCAGGGCATTCCACACCCTTACTACTCTCTGAGTAAAGAACCTTCCTCTGACATCTGTCTTATATCTATCTCCCCTCAGTTTAAAGCTATGTCCCCTCGTGCTAGACATCACCATCTGAGGAAAAAGGCTCTCACTGTCCACCCTATCCAATCCTCTGATCATCTTGTATGCCTCAATTAAGTCACCTCTTAACCTTCTTCTCTCTAACGAAAACAGTCTCAAGTCCTTCAGCCATTCCTCATAAGATCTTCCCTCCATACCAGTCAACATTCTGGTAAATCTCCTTGCACCCTTTCCAATGCTTCCACATCCTTCCTATAATGAGGTGACCAGAATTGCACGCAATACTCCAAATGCGGCCGCACCAGAGTTTTGTACAGCTGCAACATGACCTCATGGCTCCGAAAATCAATCCCTCTACCAATAAAAGATAACACACCGTACGCCTTCTTAACAACCCTCTCAACCTGAGTGGCAACTTTCAGGGATCTATGTACATGGACACCGAGATATCTCTGCTCATCCACACTGCCAAGTATCTTACCATCCCTTTCCATGTCTTCTGGTTATTCCTTCCAAAATGAATCACCTCACACTTTTCTGCATTAAACTCCATTTGCCACCCCTCAGCCCAGTGCTGCAGGTTAACTATGTCCCTCTGTAACTTGTAACATCCTTCCGCACTGTCCACAACTCCACCGACTTTAGTGTCATCTGCAAATGTACTGACCCATCCTTCTACGCCCTCCTCCAGGTCATTTATAAAAATGACAAACAGCAGTGGCCCCAAAACAGATCCTTGTGGTACACCACTAGTAACTGGACTCTAGTCTGAACACTTCCCATCAACCACCACCCTTTGTCTTCTTCCAGCTAGCCAATTTCTGATCCAAACTGCTAAATCTCCCTGAATCCCATGCCTCCGTATTTTCTGAAGTAGCCTACCATGGGGAACCTTATCAAATGCTTTACTGAAATCCATATACACCACATCAACTGCTTTACCCTCATCCACCTGTTTGGTCACCTTCTCAAAGAACTCAATAAGGTTTGTGAGGCACGACCTACCCTTTACAAAACCATGTTGACTATCTCTAATCAAATTATTTCTTTCCAGATGATTATACACCCTATCTCTTATAAACCTTTCCAAGATTTTGCCAACAACAGAAGTAAGGCTCACTGGTGTACAGTTACCTGGGTTGTCTCTACTCCCCTTCTTGAACAAGGGGACAACATTTGCTATCCTCCAGTCTTCTGGCACTATTCCTGTAGACAAAGATGACTTAAAGATCAAAGCCAAAGGCTCAGCAATCTCCTCCCTAGCTTCCCAGAAAATCCTAGGATAAATCCCATCCAGCCCAGGGGACTTATCTATTTTCGCACTTTCCAGAATTGCTAACACCTCCTCCTTATGAACCTCAAGCCCTTCTAGTCTAGTTGTCTGAATCTCAGTATTCTCCTCGACAACATTGTCTTTTTCCTGTGTGAATACTGACGAAAAATATTCATTTGGCACCTCTCCTATCTCCTCGGACTCCAAGCACAACTTCCCACTACTGTCCTTGACTGGCCCTACTCTTACCCTAGTCATTCTTTTAATCCTGACATATCTATAGAAAGCTTTAGGGTTATCCTTGATCTTACCTGCCAAAGACTTCTCATGTCCCCTCCTGGCTCTTCTTGGCTCTCTCTTTAGGTCCTTCCTAGCTAACTTGTAACTCTCGAGCGCCCTAACTGAACCTTCATGTCTCATCTTTACATAAGCCTCCTTCTTCCTCTTGACAAGTGTTTCGATTGCTTTAGTAAACCACGGTTCCCTCGCTCGACCACTTCCTCCCTGCCTGGCAGGTATATACTTATCAATGACACGCAGTAGCTGTTCTTTGAACAAGCTCCACATTTCCATTGTGCCCATCCCCTGCAGTTTTCCTCTCCATCCGATGCATCCTAAGTCTTGCCTCATCGCATCATAATTGCCTTTCCCCCAGTTATAACTTTTGCCCTGCGGTATCTACCTATCCCTTTCCATCACTAAAGTAAACGGAATCGAATTGTGATCACCATCACCAAAGTGCTCACCTACCTCCAAATCTAACACCTGTCCTGGTTCATTACCCAGTACCAAATCCAATATGGCCACGCCTCTCATTGGCCTATCTACATACTGTGTCAGGAAACCCTCCTGCACACATTGGACAAAAACGGACCCATCTAAAGTACTCGAACTATAGCGTTTCCAGTCAATATTTGGAAAGTTAAAGTCCCCCATAACAACTACCACGTACCTTTCGCTCCTATCCAGAATCATCTTTGCAATCCTTTCCTCTACATCTCTGGAACTTTTCGGAGGCCTATAGAAAACCCCTAACAGGGTGACCTCTCCTTTCCTGTTTCTAACCTCAGCCCATACTACCTCAGTAGACAAGTCCTCATCAAACGTCCTTTCTGCCACCGTAATACTGTCCTTGACTAACAATGCTACCCCTCCCCCTCTTTTACCACCTTCCCTGAGCTTACTGAAATTTCTAACCCCGGCACCTGCAACAACCATTCCTGTCCCTGCTCTATCTATGTCTCCAAAATGGCCACAACATCGAAGTCCCAGGTACCAACCCATGCCGCAAGTTCACCCACCTTATTCCGGATGCTCCTGGCATTGAAGAAGACACACTTTAAACCACCTTCCTGCCTGCCGGTACACTCCTGCAACTTTGAAACCTTACTCATGACCTCACTACTCTCAACCTCCTGTATACTGGAGCTACAATTCAGGTTCCCAAGCCCCTGCTGAACGAGTTTAAACCCTCCCGAAGAGCCATAGCAAATTTCCCCCCCAGGATATTGGTACCCCTCTGGTCCAGGTGTAGACCATCCCGTTTGTAGAGGTCCCACCGACCCCAGAATGAGCCCCAATCATCCAGAAATCTGAAACCCTCCCTCCTGCACCATCCCTGTAGCCATGTGTTCAACTCCTCTCTCTCCCTACTCCTCGTCTCGCTATCACGTGGCACGGGTAACAACCCAGAGATAATAACTCTGTTTGTCCTAGATCTAAGTTTCCACCCTAGCTCCCTGAATTCCTGCCTTACATCCCTATCCCTTTTCCTACCTATGTCGTTGGTACCTATGTGGACCACGACTTGGGGCTGCTCCCCCTCCCCCTTAAGGATCCTGAAAACACGGTCCGAGACATCACGCACCCTGGCACCTGGGAGGCAACACATCAGTTCCCGCAGAATCTCCTATCTACCCTCCTAACTATGGAGTCTCCAATGAATAATGCTCTACTCCTCTCCCCCCTTCCCTTCTGAGCAAAAGGGGCAGACTCTGTGCCAGAGACCTGTACCCCATGGCTTACCCCTGGTAAGTTCCCCCCCCCCCAACAGTATCCAAAGCGGTATACTTGTTACTAATGGGAATGACCACAGGGGATCCCTGTACTGACTGCTTCCTCCCAGCCCCTCTCACCATCACCCATCTATCTTTATTCTTCTGAGTAACTACATCCCTGAAGCTTCTATCTGTGACCACCTCTGCCTCCCGAATGATCTGAAGTTCATTCAGCTCCAGCTCCAGTTCCCTAACGCGGTTTCTGAGGAGCTGGAGATGGGTGTACTTCCCACAGATGAAATCAGCAGGGACACTGATGGCTTCCCTCACCTCAAACATTCTGCAGGAGGAACATTGCACTACCTTCCCTGCCATCCCCTCGAGATAAAAAAAGAAAAAGAAAGAAAGAGCTTACCTGTTATTCACTCCCCTTCTCAGCAAGCACTCACTCAGCATCCTCTGCGCCCCACACGATAACACCTGAGGGAAAATAAAAGAAAAACTACTTATCAGTCACCAGCCAATCCCTTACCTGCAGGATGTGATGTCACGGCTCAACTTCTTTCTACTTCTACCTGCCCTCGAGCCTTCCTCTTGATCTTTACAGAGGATTTTTTTTTTGGTTTGAGGAGAGGGTAGGGAGAGAAACACTGAAGATGTGTTTCGGGTTTAAGTGTAGTCATTGATCGTGTATCAATTAAATAAGCTAGATTTAAAAGGATGGAGCTCTGAATCAGCCGGAGTGTCTGCAACTCAGCCCCCACGCGGCAAACTCAGTGGCAACCTTCAAGCACGGGTTGGTGTGTTTTAACGGATATCTCGGAACGGCTGAAAACACACCTACGGGAGAACAGAAATTTCAAGTCCTGCACTCGAGGGTGAGCACAGAAATGTACACCCTCATCGAGGACGCGGACGACTTTGATGCAGCAATGGGGCTGCTAAACGGACATTATATTCACCCGGTAAACCAGGTCTACGCCCGACATCTGCTAGCGACGAGACGACAAATCCCTGGGGAATCGCTGGAAGAATTCTACCGTGTATTCCTGGTGTTGGGGTGAAACTGCAGCTGCCCGCAAGTTTCGGCGAGCGACCACACAAATCTCTTGATCCGGGACGCTTTCGTCGCAGGTATGCTGTCCTCCCAAATCCGCCAGCGATTGCTGGAGAAAGACACCCTAGGCCGCAAGGAGGCACGGGCCCTTGCCAGCTCCTTGGATGTGGCCTCCCGAAACGCCCGCGCTTACGTCCCCGACTGTGCGGCAGCCCCCTGGGCGGCGTGGAACACCCCCGCAGCCGACCTCGAGACGATGCCAATCCCCCCACAAGCTTGTGCTGCAAGATGGCCTGGCAACCCCGGAGGGCCCCACTGCTATTTTTGCGGGCAGGCCAAGCACCCCCGGCAGCGCTGTCCGGCCCGCGCATCCACCTGCAAGGAATGCGGTAAAAAGGGCCACTTCATGGCGGTATGCCAGCCCTGGGTGGTCGCTGCGGTCTCCGGTGGCGAATGCAGACGCCACCACAATCCTCTCCACGGTCCCTGTACGGCCAGCGAGCGCCACCATCGTCCTCCTCCAGGGCCACTTGCGGCCTCCGTGGGCCGCCACCTTGTCCCACGGGTGATGGATGGGCGCCGCCAGCCATGTGCGACCAATGGGCACCGCCATCTCGGATGGACTCCCAGGACCCCAGCTCGGCTGACCACACACCACCCAAAGAGAAAATTCAACTGCTGCCGCGATTAGCCTCGGTGACCCTGGACCAGTCCCGGCCTCGAACATACTCAACTGCTACAACAACGGTACTAGTCAACGGGCATGAGACGTCCTGCTTAGTCGACTCTGGGAACACGTAGAGCTTCATACACCCCGACATGGTAAGGCGCTGTTCTCTCTCCATCCACCCCGTTAATCAAAAAATCTGCCTGGCCTCTGGTTCCCTCTCAGTAGAGATAAAGGGGTTTTGTGTAGCAAACCTCACGGTCCAGGGAAGGGAGTTTAAAAATGACTGGCTCTAAGTCCTTCCCCACCTCTGCGCGGCCACACTCCGAGGGTTAGACTTCCAGTGCAACCTCCAAAGGCTAACTTTCAAATTTGGCGGCCCGATACTCCCTCTCACTGTCTGCAGCCTTGCGCCCCTCAAGGTCGATCCGCATTCCCTGTTTGCGAACCTCACCCCGGATTGCAAACCCGTCGCCACCAGGAGCAGACAGTACAGTGCCCAGGATCGGATCTTTATTAGGTCAGAGGTCCGACGGCTACTGAGGGAAGGAGTCATTGAAGCTAGCAACAGTCCCTGGAGAGCGCAAGTAGTGGTGCTAAAGACCGGGGAGAAGCATAGGATGGTCATTGACTACAGTCAGACCATTAACAGATTTACGCAGCTGGACGTGTACCCTCTCCCCTGCATATCCGACCTGGTAAACAGGATCGCGCATTACAAGGTCTTCTCCATGGTGGATCTTAAGTCCGCTTACCACCAGCTCCCCATCCGCACTAGTGACCGAAGTCTACCACTTCTTAAGGGTGTCACTAACAGGGTCTCGGTCTTCCAGCGCGAGATGGACCGAATGGTTGACCGGTACGGTTTACGGGAAACATTCCCATATCTCGATAATTTCACCATCTGTGGCCACGACCAGCAGGACCACGACACCAACCTCCGAAAATTCCTCCAGACCGCAAAGATCCTTAACCTTACGTACAACAAGGATAAATGCGTGTTTAGCACCGACCGCCTAGCCATCCTCGGCTACGTAGTGTGAAATGGAGTTATCGGCCCCGACCCTGAACGCATGCGCCCCCTTATGGAATTCCCCCTCCCTCACTGCTCCAAGGCCCTGAAGCGCTGCCTAGGGGTTTTCTCTTACTGTGCCCAGTGGGCCAACTATGCGGACAAGGCCCGTCCCCTGATCCAATCCACAGTTTTTTTCCTGTCGATGGAGGCCCACCAGGCCTTCAGCTGCATCAAAGCAGACATTGCAAAGGCCACGATACACGCCATCGACGAGTCCCGCCCCTTCCAGGTCGAGAGCGACGCGTCTGACGTAGCTCTGGCGGCCACCCTCAACCAAGCGGGCAGACCCGTGGCCTTCTTCTCACGTACCCTCCATGCTTCCGAAATCCGCCACTCTACAGTCGAAAAGGAGGCCCAGGCCATAGTAGAAGCTGTGCGACATTGGAGGCATTACCTGACCGGCAGGAGATGCACTCTCCTCACTGACCAACGGTCGGTCGCCTTCATGTTCGATAATGCACACCGGGGCAAGATAAAAAACGATAAGATCTTGCGGTGGAGGATCGAACTCTCCACCTATAACTACGAGATCTTGTATCGTCCCGGGAAGCTAAACAAGCCTCCTGATGCCCTGTCCCACGGCACATGTGCCAACGCACAAGTGGACCGCCTCCGAGCCCCCCACGAGGACCTCTGCCACCCGGGGGTCACTCGCTTTTTCCACTTTATCAAGACCCGCAACCTGCCCTACTCCATCGAGGAGGTCCGGACAGCCACCAGGAATTGCCAAATCTGCACGGAGTGCAAACCGCACTTCTACAGGCCAGAGAAAGCGCACCTGATAAAGGCCTCCCGTCCCTTTGAACGCCTCAGCATGGACTTCAAAGACCCCCTCCCCTCCACCGACCACAACACGTACTTCCTGAACGTGATTGACGAGTACTCCCGGTTCCCATTCGCCATCCCCTGCCCCGACATGGCCGCAACCCCCGTCATCATGGCCCTCCATAGCATCTTTACGCTGTTTGGGTTCCCCACGTACATACATAGTGATAGGGGGTCCTCCTTTATGAGCGACGAACTGCGTCAATTCCCTGCTCAGCAAGGGCATTGCCTCGAGCAGGACGACCAGTTACAACCCCCGGGGTAACGGACAGGTAGAAAGGGAGAACGGAACGGTCTGGAAGACCGTCCTACTGGCCCTGCGGTCCAGGAATCTCCCAGTCTCCCGCTGGCAGGAAGTCCTCCCGGATGCCCTCCACTCCATCCGGTCACTGCTTTGTACCACGACCAACCAAGCACCTCACGAACGTCTCCTTGCCTTCCCCAGGAAGACCTACTCTGGGACCTCGCTCCTGACCTGGCTGGCAGCTCCCGGACCCATCCTGTTCCGAAAACACGTGCGGGCGCATAAGTCGGACCCGTTGGTCGAGACGGTCCATCTTCTCCACGCTAACCGCCAGTATGCCTACGTGGCGTACCCCTATGGCCGGCAAGATACGGTCTTCCTACGAGACCTGGCGCCCTCTGGAGCCCCACGCACACCCCAGCCACCAATCCCACCCTCCTTCCCACCGGTGCACCTTACAGCCGCCCCCTTCCCAGGAGGATCGGTCCTTCCGCCAGCCCCGTCTAGGCCCCCCCCCCACCAACACACCCCGCAGATGCTCCCTTCCCAGGTCAACCGGCTTCCCCACCAGCGCCGTCTAGAGGAGTCGAAGCTGCCACAGAGATCGAGGCCACGCTCCTGGAGTCACAGACGCCCGAGCCTCCACCGGCGTCACCACCAAAGCTTCGACAATCACAGAGGACGACCAGGGCCCCCGATCGACTGATTGCTTCATTTTAAAGTGTATAGTTAATTATGAAATTGTAAATAGTTACGACAATAAGACAAAACGCTGTAGGGAGGTATTACGGTACCTCCATAACTATAACTTCTACCACGTTACCATGTTGTAATACCAAATCACCACCCCCGCCGGACTCTTTTTTAACAGGGGGTGAATGTGGTAGTCTGTGTAGAGGTATTACGGTACCTGGTAATGCTGGAACACCAATGGTAGATATTGTATGTTTCCTATTGATCAAGCTGTATGGTAGCTCTGCCCTGCAAGGCGGGGTATAAGAGCCCGTGCCGCCCCAGCAGCCTTCTTTCTGTACCTGAGCTGCTGGGGGAAACATCTAGCTTATTAAGGCCTTCAGTGGGACTACAACCTCGCTTTAGTGGTCATTGATCGTGTATCAGGGCTCAAGTCTCTGGAGTGCAAAAGTAGATAATGTTGGGCCTATCAGAAGCATGCCTATCAAAACCCCTGGTGTGACTTGAGAATGCCGCCCCCCCCCCCCCCCCCCCCCCCAATCAACCCCCAACCCAACCCCCGCAAACCCTCAAATGACTGTTGGAACGTGATCGGGCAGAAAGAGTGCTCACCCTCTTTGAATGAAATTCTTTGTTGCTTGTTCAAGAGAAGAGTAACCAGGTGGACCTGAGTTCTGTTTCAGTTTCTAGTATCTTTACTCTGTCCCTGAATTTGACCCCTAAAATTAATGTTGTGCCACCCCATTAGTTTGTACAGCTGTGAATCTAATTGCTTCTCAGCAGTAGCCCTATCTGCATACAGCTCAAAGCAAATTTAACTTGTTCGGGCTGAGCCAGCCTTATCACCTCTTTTGAGTGGGCAGCCCAGTAAATAGAATAACTAATGAAACGGAAATATTTCATGTCAGGTCAGGAGAGTTGACCTTCTCCACAACATCCTCTCTGACTCATCAGTCCTGTCATCTGATAACAAAGTGACTATGCTGCGAGTCAAGGATTCTTCTATCATTGGGACTATAGTGCTTGTCCAACTCGTTGTAGTAAGGAGCCTATGAAAGGAGAACATTAGAGGAATGATGGGTGGGAAGGACAGTTGCATTGAAATAAAATGCATCTTTTTTTATTTCACTGTAGAACCACGAGTTACATTATAAGATATGATTAATATTCAGACCAAAAAGTTCTTATCCAATCATGCAGATTTCAGCCCGTGTTTGTGCGCAGCTGGTTAATCCCAACCAGGTTGGTGTTGGGGGAGCAATGACTATAATTGGCTTCAGTATCCACGTGGTCTAGAGGGCAAACCGACGTGGGATTTACCGGCTGTTCTCGCCGGTGCGAAATTCCGGTCCCACGCCGGCGCATGGGTTTCCCAGCGACGAGGGGTGCTGTTTCTGGGAGATCCCACTGACAATGGTGGGATTGGTAGATCTTGCTGGCGGGCCGCCTCCCCCGCTGAAAAACACGCAGCGAGGAGGTCGGTAAATCCCGCCCCCAATCATTTCTCTCCCTCACAATTTCCATCCTGCAATGCCTTATTCAAGTGTATGTGTGAATGCATGGGGTGTGGTGAGAGTTGGTTTCAGTGCATGCGCCAGTAGTCGAATAGCTCATCAATATCACTTGAAAAAGATAAAAGAGGCTTTTTGGTGTCTCTGGAAGTGCAGCATTAATCACATAGCCAGGGATAAGCAGATCATTTGGGAAATAATATGAAGAAAATGACGATGAGCAGTGGTATACTGAAAAACAAATCAGGAACTGTTGGAATGCATGCCGTGAATGCAAGTCAAAGGCCAAATGAATTCTGCAATGCATATGCTTTGCCAACCCAAACTATGTATTGTTTCAAAAACAAATGCAACAATTACTCAAGCAATGAATTTACTCCTGAACATTCTAAATGTCACTAATAGTTCAGTGGTGGAATCAACTGTCAGAATGAACCCAGCTGAATAATAAGCCACAGTTCTGTTGCTAATCTGTGCGTTAGAAACACTAACATTATGGCCCAGTGCAATCCGCATTTTCCATAGCATCTATTTTAATAACACTCAAGAATATCCAATTCATTTTTGCTCATTACCATTCGAAGAAATGTGTTCGGGCTGAGTTATCCAGGTGCTAAAGTGATCAGGATTTGCAATTAGTAAACTGAACATGAAATATAAACAATGTAAGATGAGTATCGATATGTGATTGTTATACTGAATACAAATTGCTGGGAACATTTTGGAACAAAGTTTCTCTTTAATACACCTGAAATGAATGAATGAAATGAAAATCGCTTATTGTCACAAGTAGGCTTCAATGAAGTTACTGTGAAAAGCCCCTAGTCGCCACATTCCAGCACCTGTTCGGGGAGGCTGTTATGGGAATTGAACCGTGCTGCTGGTCTGCCTTGGTTTGCTTTCAAAGCCAGCGATTTAGCCCTGTGCTAAACAGCCACCTAGCATTGTATTAAATGGGAATCTTTGTTGCATTGTTGCCCATTTTTTTCATATCCTCCTGGGAAATGCACAATTTTACTTAAAGCACTTTAGGCATTATATGAGGCATTATATAGCACACTAAAAGAAATGTGTAACTGCCAATTGGGAGGTACCTACTTAACTCATTAAACAGTCACTTAACATATACAAGGAGCTCTCTTTGGGTCAATCTAGCTGCGGAGTGTGCAATTTCTGAGAAAAATGGAAAAACAATACAGGAGACAACAACATTGTAGCTTAAAATCATGCCCATGCGTTCTCCCAGGAACCAAGAGGCATCAAGGCTCCGAGAGTAAAGCAGGCAGGAGAAGTCAACACTGGTTTCAAAAGAAAGATGGAGTGACAAAATGAAAGTAAGAAGGATTCACATTTATGGAGTGCCTTTTGTTTCCTTTGAAGTTCAGCCACTGTTCTAATGTAGGTAACTTTGGAAGAACATTTCACAGAAGGTGCATAATTTGATTAGAAGCACTCATGTGAGAAATGAGAAAAGGGTTGCCAACCCTCCCGGAATGACTGGGAGTTTCTTGACATCGGCATTAATCTCAGTGTGGCTAATGATAGCCTTCCCGAGGGGACTTTAAACCGCAACATCCGTGGTGAAGGGAATAGGCACGCGGACCAAAGCAGAGTTTTCTTTCTCTCATCTGTATTTATTTGGCCTGTGCCATTTTTCATGTAGGTAGCTGACATTGCAGGTCTGCATGTGTGGGGCCTGCGGCTGTACCCTCAGTGCTTGACAGTCATTCAGTCATCCAGCTGGCTGCTTCTAAGTGGAAAGTGCAACATTGTGTTGCTAACTGTGCAGATCTGATTGGTCACAACAGCTACGTGGCTCGAGGATTTTATATAGTCCAGGGAGCTGGAGCTGGGAGATTACAGGTAGGGTTCCACTTTGCCCAAAATTGGGAGAGGGAACTTTTCATCAGAATAATGTGCACTTCTCATATTAACATCTTCAAACAGGGAAATGATCCCCTGGGAATGTATTGGTATTTTTAAGCGTTCCCCGGTCTGCTTCCAACATGCTGGCTTTCCGCGATATCACTTCTGCCAACACCTCCTGCAATATGCCAACCAAAGTTGGCAACCCTAAATGAGAATGCCTGTGAAGAATAATTACCTGACAGATATGGAGGCTATCACATATGCAGGTGACCACTCTTGCCAATCAAAGTAAACTACAGGTATGTGATTTTGTGAATATCTTAGTACATGGAACCCACACTGACACAGTACCCTGCTTTAAATGCAACACTAAGGAAAGAAATGAGCATGGCGATTAATGCAACAGAAACCAGTAAAGGGACAAATTATAATGGTGCACCCAAAAAAGACCTAATGATTAACTTAGATAAATATTGAGCTGTCAATTACAATGCACTCCGCTCATTCTAAGATTTTCAGTAAGTAACACACTTGACATTCACACAAAATCTCAGGCCACTAACTGTGCTGCTGTTTAAAATCTACACAGTACAAAACATTCACTACTTTAATTAGTATTTACTTTGCCCTCGTAGAAGAGGCTGCCTTTGGCAGGAGACACAAGGCGCAGATGGGTGGAGGTACTCAGCAGGCCTCCCACCCCTTTCAAAGGCAGTGATCATACAGGTCACCATCTGGGAATCTGTGCATGGCTAGGGTGACTTATAAGCTCGAAGAAAGGAATTCACTCCTGATTGTTATCATTATAATTACATTGTGTCAGCTTGGCTCAGTCAAGTCAGGGGGTTGTGGGTTCGACCCCACATAGACTTGAACATATAGTCTAGGCTGACACTTGTGCGCAGAACTGAAAGATTGCTAAATAATCAGACGAAGACACGGCTGCAGGCTTTCAACTTTGACAGTGGCCCTAGACGAGTGGTAGCAATGGAAAGAAAAACCAGGCAGGCAAGTTGCCGGTGGTGGATCCACTACTGCCAATGGCAAGCGGGCACAAAAGATCCCATGGCACTGTTTGAAGAATAGCAAGGGTGTTCTCGTGGGACCCTGAACAAAAGTCTTTTCCTCAATCAAACAATGAATAAAAAAATGTTTTATAGCAAACCGACATGTCAAGGTGAACAGTCATGGAAATTACGAGCAAATCTAAAGTAAACCTATCGGGAAGTCCCCACACTAAACTACAACTGAAAAACTATGCTGTAATTCATCATGTATGACAAAGAATATGCAGAGTGGCACAACACACTAAGCATATACTACTCTGCCACAATAATTTTCACTAAAGGCACTTTGCATTTAAGTTTGTACTCATTGATCTTTTATTTATTCTTAGAAGTTGGGAATCTCCCACAAGGCCAGCATTTATGACCCATCTTTAGCCTTGTTTACTCTGGAAGTTAATGGTTTCTTGAACATATAGCACTAATGACAAATGACTGTTTATACTTTTAGAAATGCCATGGAACATAAAGTAGCCTTAATAAAGAATTACTCAATCAAAACATTCTAAACCCATATACACCTAATCATTAATGCGACTGAGCTCATGCTATCTACTCATTATTATCCTCCATCTCCTCTTTATTTTTCTGTGACCTGCATCATTGGTGCTCATCTCCCGGGAATATGTGAATTATTTTCTTGAAGGGTGCACTGTCCAGCATGCAGCTTGTTACAACTGCTTTAGCAGCTGTATCCGGGACATAATGTACATCACGTCTGGCACAGTTCTGCCTCTGTAATGTGTGCCATTATGGGCATTTTGCTGGGGTTGAGGTACACAAGTTGCCTAAAAACATCTTGAGCCATTTTGTCAGTAGATAGCCGATGTCTCTGCCGAGCCAAACATCAACTTGTCTTCACTCTGGAATAAGTGGGGAACTGATGATTAGCTTAAGAAATGGCACCATGGATGCTCCTGATCATACGTTCACTTGTCCAGTTCACCAGCAGGTGACAGCAGCTTATTTGGATCTTCACCAGGTAATGGTGATGAATCATGGGGGATTGCACAGTTGGGGTGCATTGGATGGTGCTGGGAAGCCTAAGTATGCCATGTACTGTGGCATGATAGCACTAATCCCGTAGTAGTCAGCAGTTCAATCAAACAAGATATCTGGGACTTGAATAATACACAGCGAGCCACAAACTTACTGATTACTGTAAAGTTTCTAGCTATTTCCTGGAAGGAGTCAAGTGTACATAACTATTTCCTACTACTGGGTAAACATGGCATTGATATTGCTGTTTGATTACAAGTCCCACTTCCAGGACGTAATACAATTTGCCTTCCCCACACCCTCATGTGTCGTGCAGAATGAAACAGTCAAATTGTTCTGCTTCATGCTTGACCTCTGCAGACTTTTCCATTGCAATAGCTAGTGTAAAGTAGGATGGTAAGCATATAGAAATGTGCATGTTTGCCTTCAATTATTGAAACTGCATTCATGTGTTGACTTGCATTAAATTGGTTTCTGCCCAGTGATGTTAGAATATGGATAAAAACGGGTTGATATTTTGTTAATGCCAATACTCCCAAATTATTCTCCCTTAATACGTCATTATGGTAATATTATACATTATTCCTATCCTCTTGTTTCACCCCCTTCATCTTTAAGGTATTGACTGTTCTTCCAAGCAATGTCTCTCAGGTCAGTAATAACTGTTCGGCTCAAATATGATAGAACGGGCTATGTTATATCAGATGTGGCTATTGTTGTCATCCCTTACTGCACAGGGGTTATGATCAATGCTCAGATCCTGTCTTGTGATGTTTTTAATTGTCCCTTTGGGGTGACAAAGCCCAATTATCAAACAGACCAGCATGGAATTAGTCTTCTTAGTGATTCAATTCTTAACAGGTTTGATCAAACAGAGACCTTTAGTGAACTGACAGGCAGACGCAGCTGATGGTGCTTCTGCAGACAAAGAGGGTGCCACAGTCCCTATTAACATATTATTCCATGCATTATATTCTTTTCATGATAGAGACCATTGCATACTGAATTTTTCATTTACAGTAGAATAAAAGTTTCAACGCTATTTGACCAAATCTATGACAGCCTGCAAACCCTCATAAATATGTATGGTTATGGTTACTTTAAAAAAAAGATCAGTTATTAATCTCTTTTGCCCCCATCAATCTCTGCACCATTCTCTGGTTCTGTTAAAAGCAAAGTAATCTACCAGCTATCAGGCCTCTGCAAATGCTAGCCTATAATGCTGTGTGGATGTTAAATGCAGCAGTTTGAATGGGTAGTTGTGCTCTATAGTGTGCTATTAACAAACTGCCAATGAGCAGTTGGGCACAAAAAGGTGAAATTCCTTCTGTTTCTCATTTTGCTGAGGAAAGAAAACCTTGTTTTTTTCTGCTCAAGTTGACTTTATTTAATATTGATTTTAGTTAATATGAAGAATGGAGGAATTTCACCCCAAAAGTGAGTACAAGGGAAGGGGGATGGCGATGTGAGCAGCTTTGGTAGTTGGAAACGTAGAATTACATCCTGCTTCACATCAGGGTTACCTGGTGGTGACCTTGTTCCATTAGCAGAATGGGAGTGAGATTTGATTTATCTTCTGTTTTGACTCTCCCTGACTTCATTTCCCTTTCAATCTGCATCCTACTTGCACAAGCTAAGCTTGAACATTGGCTGCATGTGAAATGGTGAGGTGAAGACCTGCACCGTGCCACTCATGTGCTGAACCATTGCCCCGTTAACTTTTAGAATACATCAGCCAGACCGGGACTTTTGATCGATCAAATCGTATGCTAAAAAAATCAACACGAGTGCTGATTCCCCAACAACCAGCACTTACAAGAGTGGATGTTGGCCACGCTGACCAGAATGGTTTGTTCCAGACCGGACTTTGATCCTCCATCAGTGTTGCCTTAGCTGATTGCAGATAGATGGAAGTGGGCTGTGTAATTCCCCTCCAAGCCAATGGGTGGGGAAACTCAGCCAGGATTCCTACTTCATCGTCCAACAATACCTCATTGGGAATTATGCATCCTGGCATGTGACGCAGCATGGTGGGGGGTTGGCTGGATGGCCAGCATATGGTTTAAAGTAATGTCAACAGTGTGGGTTTGATTTCCATTTCAGCTGAGGTAGACTTGCCTTCATGCCCTGTCCCTAAGTGCGGAAGCAAAGCACCACTGTTTAAAGCTGTCAATAAAACCGCCTCAGGATGATGCAGCAGCAGACAATGAGCCAAGAAATTGCCTTTGGGAAGAGCACACATACTGTACCATATTGGTATATGCACAGTATATTAAATTATCTTCTTGAAACTGGAGCAAGATACTATAAGGTAATTTTACTGTGATCCCGCATTGCGAATAGATGAAATGTTGCTGCGGGGTGGGGGTGAGGGGCTGTTGCAAGATTGGGAGAGGGGTGGTGTTCGGCAGTATCCAGTATCAGTTTGATTTAATGTGCAGAGGTAACACAGCAATGCATAAGACTTCATTTCTGTCTCTTGCACTCTAGGGATAATTTTAATCTCACTCCTATGTGAGAATACCATGTGATCGGGTGGAAGATTGGCTTTACCCATCACCGATGACTAAATAGAGAATATTATCGGCCAGGGTGTAAATCCAAAATTGCATCCAAAATCCTACCAGTTTCCCACTGGGCTTTGTGGCACTTCAAGCTTTTATTTGGGAACTATATTGAACGGTAACTTTAACAACCAGCAAAAAAGGGTTTGACCACATTAATGTCTATCTGTTCTGTTCTCAGCATAATATTGCAACAAACTAACAGCTCACAGAGACTGTTGAATTTTAAGAGCTACCAGTTAAAAGTGACCTTTGTCATGGAGCTGTGCGCTAGATTGAAGTTTGATTGACTTTTTGTCTTTGCTTTTGATCATTTCTAGCCATGTCTCCCACACTGACAGGTAGAAATAGGGTAGACATCATGAAGGTTGACATTTCTGTCAGCCAGTTTTGCATAATCTGTCTGTTTCGTGACAGCATAAAATCTACTCTTTGCAGCTGTCACATTGGCACATTTAAACAGTCTCACCCTAAAAATATTTAATCTGCTGTACCTACCAGAAGTTTCAGCTGGTAAACTGTCTAAAAATCCAGTGCCATGACAATTTTTAAAAGGGGGCTGTTTTGTGAAAAACGTATTTGGTAAATTAATTCTGAATTTTCGAGATCAAAGCAAGATTTTCATACGGCACCATTTTTATTGCAGTGATGTTATCTTGTGTGCCTCATTTCTCTTGCCAAACATATGGTAGGTTGACAAACTATTTGCCATGACAACATTGTCCATTTCAGTTCTTTGTGTGAGAAAGACAGTCTAACTTATTGCAACAATAATCTCTGCTCCCTGAACATAGAAGGTGCGCTGGATTCTCCGATCTGGAGACTATGTGTTGCCACCGGTGTAGAATTGTGGGAGGTGCGTGCTCCCGCTAGGAGTGCCAGCCTGGAGACATTCAGGTGATGCAAATAGCCCAGCATGCAGTTCACGTGCTGCCCACCCGATTCCGGGCCCCACAGGTGTCAGATTCACTGAGGTCAGGATTCTCGTCCCGAGCCTGACAAGCTGATGTAGCTTCGAAGCCCTCCATTCAGCAAGACTGTCATTCCAGACATGAAGATGGCTGCTAAAAGACTTGCTCCAAGGTTCCTGGATGCTGACATTGAACACATGCTGGACGCCGTTGAGCTGAGGAGGGACACCCTCTTCCCCCAGGGTGGGGCGGAGACTCAAGACCACCAGACTGAATAAGGCCTGACATGAGGTAGCTGTGAGTGCTGTCAGCCTCACTAAGTGGACTGGCACTCAGTGCTGTAAGAAGATGAACGACTTCCTTCAATCAGCTCGGGTCAGTAACCACCACTGTATCCTTGGCATCACTCCCGTTCTGTAGAATCCGGCGGGTGAGAAACACTCGCAGGAAGCACGGTAGTATACAAAGAGATTTATTAAGCTACACTACTAAACTCCCCCTCCCTGACCTGCACCCAGGCCGGAGTTTTCATACTGTGGAGCCTTCCCTGTTAAGGGGGTAGCTCCGTCCCCAATTACCAGGGAAACTCATACTCGTTATGAGTTAATGGGAATCGGATGGTGCACACGCCCTTACTTCCCAGGGAGTCATAACACTCACTCCTCACATCTGCCTCCAATTCCCTAGAGGCCTACACTGCCTCACATATCTGCATTTCCCTTACAACCCACTCTCCATGAAACCTCAACACATGTATTGCCCTCTTTGACCAAGTGCCTTGCGCACACATGCCACCAGCTACAATCACCCTCCAACCATAAAATCCGTATCCGAGCATCTCCTTTCTGTGCCCCTGAGGATAAGGTGGCCCATAATCTCCAGGAGAGCCAGAGGATGGGAGGGGGAATTCTAAATATCCAGGACCCCTCAGAGGAAAGGACCCTGCAACTCGCGGGGGAGGCCGAGGAGAGAGCCCTCGCTGCGATGGAGTTCAGCATGCCCCAAACATTTGAGAGCCCAATGCAATGCAGATGTCCCTACAGCAAGTGAGTCACCCTTCTCCCACAGACCAGTCCTTCCCAAGATCTCACCCCATATCCTTTGTCTTGCAGGATCCCCATACGAGGCTGGGCCGTCCGGGGTTGCTGTCCCCATCCTGACCCTCCGAACACCCCGAAGAACTCTGGGGAAGAGACCAACGTCTTGCCAGTGTTTTCACCTGCACTATCCACCATCACAGAGACTATCACCTTAGTGGGTAATTTTAATGATCAGGCTCCTGGGTCACCCTCTGGTGAGCACCACATACGTGCTGCAGCACATCAGTTGGAGGCAGGGAACAGCTATCGTCCAGACAGATGTTGTGCTTCTGCAAAAGATGATCCCATCTCTGGTACAGATTTGGATGCAGAGCCATATTCTACAGGAGGGGTATCAGCTGGAGGAGTCCACTCGCCCTCAGACGTAGGAGATGGTGCCAACAATTTGTGGCACCCAGGCCAATACTGAAAGGGTGGCCGCCATGCTGGAAGGTCTGGGGCAAGATTTCAGGGCCATCTGTCAGGATGTCCAAGGCTTTGGGCACACTGTGCTGTCCATGACTGAGGCACAGGGCAGGAGAGCCCAGTCGAGGGCATCGAGGCCATGGTCCAGACGAAGGCAGGCCTGCAGGACTGGCAGCCTCAGGGGTCGATGACACCTCGTGAACTCATTCTGGGCTCCCCTCTGTCCCATGGAGTAGCCCGGGGACCAGCGACTACCCCGAGGGAGGAGGAGGTGATGGGCCCATGCCGGTGCCTCCCGCAGGGAGGTGCCGGAACACCACAGCGTTTCTGAATCCCCCCCACCTGACACTGGCGCATCGCATGGGCAGCGGGAGGAACAGACTGACGCGCCATCATCTGTGACTCCCGAAAGTCAGCCGGGCCCACCCTGGTCCAAGCCCTCCAGAGAACGGCGTCAAGGGCATTACAGGGCAGAGGGCGTGACAAGCAGTAGGCTGCATCCAATTCTTTTTTAAAATAAATTCAGAGTACCTAATTCATCTTTTTTTCCAATTAAGGGGCCAATCCACCTAACCTGCACATCTTTGGGTTGTGTGGGCGAAACCCACTCAAACACGGGGAGAATGTGCAAACTCCACACGGACAGTGACCCAGAGCCGGGATCGAACCTGGGACCTTGGTGCCGAGAGGCAGCAGTGACCACTGCACCACCGTGCTGCCAGCTGCCTCCACTTCTGATGTGCTGTCTGGGGTAACACCGAGGAGAAGCGGCAGGCCACAAAAGAGTCGAAAGATAGGTGGCACTTAAGTTTACATGGGTGTAGTAAGGAGTAGATAGTAAGGGGGAAGGGTTCACATATTGTACATACTCATCTTCAAACACTTTTTCACCACCAGTCTGATTTTCCTCTAACCTCTGTCTCAACGGTGTGAAAGAAGGGCTGGGGCTGGGTGTTGTGTGGTGGCCGGGTGGGCCCGGGGTGCGGAGGAGGATGCCCGTGGCACATGAACATCTCACATGATGACAATTCTCCAAGAGGTGGCAGTACATGGGCGCAGCAGTGTGAGTCCACCTTGTATGACAGCATCCCCAGTGATTGAGCCCTAACAATTCACCAACATCGCCAACACCCAAAACATATTTGAACCCGTGAGAAGGAATCACCATCACAAATGCAGGGACCATCCAGGCGGACAATGGTATGTTATCATAAAGGACAGGAGTAAGGCTTTGTCAGACAATGAGGAGAAGCAGAGCTCATCTCACAGCGAGTCGTCATCATCATCCTCCATCCCGTGGACAAAACACGCTTATACTGCCAACCCAGGCCAATGCCCTGTGGAGATGCTGGGATGACACTCGGGTGGGGGGGGCAGCTGTAATAGTGGGAAGGGGTGGAACATAGGAGGAAACGGAGTGAAGGACTAAGTGAAGGGGTGGATGAACTAAGGGAGAGGGAAGGTGTGGATGGACCGAGGGAGAGAGAAAAGGTGGATGGACTTAGGGAGAGAGATGGTGTGGATGGACTGTGGAAGAGGGAAGGTGTGGATGGACTAAACGAGAGGGGAGGGGTGGATGGACTGAGGGAGAGAGAAGTTGTCAATGGACTAAAGGAGAGAGAGAAGGCGTGGATGGACTGAGGGAGAGGGAATGTGTGGATGGACTGAGGGAGGGGGAAGGTGTGGATGGACTGAGGGAGAGAGAATGTGTGGATGGACTGAGGGAGGGGGAAGGTGCGGTTGGAATATGGGAGGGGAAAGGGAGGATGGACTAAGGGAGAGGGAAGGGGAGGATGGACTAAGGGAGGGGGCAGGTGTGGATGGAATTAGGGAGAGGGAAGGGGAGGATGGAATATTGAAGGGGGAAGGGGACGATGGACAAAAAGAGAGGGCTGGGTGGATGGATGGACTAAGAGAGAGGGCCGGAGTGGATGGACTGAGAGGGAGGGAAGGGGTGGATGGACCAAGGTGGTGTCCTCACCACCCATCCCTGCCAAAAGGGGTACCGGTGGTTGCCGTAACGGGTGTTAGCGATAGACTCTGTGGTCCCTGTCCTGTTTCTCCTGTGGTCTACTGTGCATCTTCTCACTGGGTGGGCCTTGTGCTATCCCATCAGGGTGGTCGCAACTGGTTGTGTGATGTAGACGTTCATACTGTGCTACCATCATCTCCATGATAGGAGCCTAGTGAATGGGCAGGTCCTATAGATGTGGGTGAGTGGGGATGTGTGTGTTTGCTGGGACCTTAGCTGCAATGTTATGTGGAGCTTGGCTTTTACACACAGGTTATGACAGGGAGTTGGTTAGATGTTCTGGCCGGTGTAGCCATCTGGGATGGCCACTTCCAATAAGAACCATGGACGGTCGCAAAGCGTAACGGGAAAAATGGACAATGCAAGGTTCAGGCAGGCTCAGAGTCTGAATGTATATTTGTGAGCGAAGAATCCAGGCAGCATCAAAACCCCCAACCGATTAGCATTTTGATGCTCATCTCCGTAAGACAAAGGACTGATACTTGAGCAACCGATACAATCCCAGGCATTTCGGCGCCACTCCCTGTACTCAGGAAGCGTAAACAACAGGGTCAATGACCACTTAGGCACCCGCCCCTTTATTGGCTCAAATCAAATCCAGTGATCAAGAATTACCCAATTAATGGGGTCCAAACCGAAGGACTGCCCAAAAGAGAGCAAAACCCCCCAAGGATAAAGAGAGAGACCACCTCTTGGACCTGGCGCTCGGGCAACGTCTACTTCCAAGTGCAGCATCACCAGAAGCAAGTTCAAGTTCAACGCCCGCTACCAGACGGATGAGCCTAGCTGAGCAGCAGTTACTTCTACAGACTCGATAGATCCAGAATCGAACAACGGCCATTGTTCCTCTGACCTAAGCCGGGTGCCTGAAGTTAAGTACAGGTTGTCATAGTTGATAGGTGTAGTTTAACTAGTAGTGTTTATGTTGCATGATTAATTGTGTGTGTAAATAAAATACCCTTGATCTTGAACTAACTAACTGGTGTTTGGCTCTTTGATCGATATCCGGTTGAATCTTGTGGTGGTATCATTTGATACCTGACGACTTTGAGCAATATAATATCGGTATCCAAAGAACGAAGGGCAATCTTACTGACGGCCTTATTTATAGCAGGTAAAAAACGTCAACAGTACTTCCGGGTGCGGCTATGCAGAGCTAGGTCGCATATTCGGTAGCTCCCGCTTGGAACGGACTTTTGGGCTCTTTTACAGGGCCCCCACGGCATTTGTTTGACATTTCCCGGTGTGGCAAGAGGACTGCAACACTCCCCTGACGGTGTCCCCCAGGGGTGTTGTGTCTTTTGGCTGCCAGGCCCGGCAGAAGCAGCGGAAGATTTGGCTGCAACAGGATAAACAGCATTTGCAGCAGTTTGCAGCATGCAAGCGGGGGAAGGGCAAGCTTAAAGCTGCAAACAGTCCTGAGGACCTTTATCAAAAGTGAATTCTAACAGCAGAGGGAACAACTGTGAAAAGATCTCACCAGGGCCACTGAAGAAGCGGGGACGAGGCTTCCGGTGGCGGCCATGGAGGAGTAGGTCACGCATTCGGCAGCTCCCGTCTTAGACACTTAGACCTTTTTCAGGAGTTTCCACGGACATTTTGGGGCAGATTGGTGAAGCGAACACTGCCAAAAGGATTCCCTCTCGAGACTTTTGGGCTCTTTTCAGGGCCCCCAAGGGCACTTTTTCGCCGTTTCCCGGTGTGGGAAGGAGTTAATAATAGTTCCCCGTCAGTATATGGCTTTAACTCGGAGCGGGGTGACAAAAAAGGTGGTGGTGGACCAGAAGAAGGGAGGGAAGAAGGACAAAATGGCGGCGGGCAGAGACCAGGCAGCGTGGAGGCAGCGGGCGGAGGAGCAACAGGAGGGTATCCAGCGCTGCCTCAGAGAGATTAAAAAGGACCTGCTAGAGCCGATGAAGGCTTCTATAAGCTGCTGGAGACACAGACGGCCCAGGGGGTGGCGATCCGAGAGGCTCAACAAAAGATCTCTGTCAATGAGGACGAGATCTTTGTCCTGGCGGTAAAGGTGGAGGCGCACGAGGCGCTCCACAAGAAATGGCAGGAGCGGTTCGAGGAGATGGAGAATCGGTCGAGGCGGAAGAATCTGCGGATTCTGGGCTTCCCGGAGGGGCTGGAGGGGCCGGACGTGGGGGCCTATGTGGTCACCATGTTAAACTCGCTGATGGGAGCGGGGTCCTTCCAGGGGCCCCTGGAGCTGGAAGGGGCCCATAGAGTGTTGGCGAGGAGGCCCAAGGCTAGCGAGCCTCCGCGGGCGGTGCTGGTGCGGTTCCATCGGTTCGTCGATCGGGAGTGTGTGCTCAGGTGGGCCAAGAAGGAGAGGAGCAGCAGGTGGGAGAACGCGGAGGTTCGGATATATCAGGACTGGAGTGCAGAGGTGGCGAAGAGGAGGGCCGTGTATAATCGAGCGAAGGCGGTGCTGCACAGGAAGGGAGTGAAGTTTGGCATGTTGCAGCCGGCGCGATTGGAGGTTACCTACAAGGACCGGCACCATTATTTTGAGTCTCCGGACTCAAGGAGGAGGTGTGGGCCTTTGTTCAGGCCGAAAAACTGGACACAGACTGAGGGTCGGGATGGGCGATTGGGGACTGCGGTGGATATGTTATGCCTATTTTTGGTTCGGTGGGGGGGGGGCCTTTGCATTGTTTTGGGTTTCTTTTTCTCTGTGTTTTTCTCTTTCGGGTTGGGGAGGGTGGATGGGGCGGGTTGGGCACTGTTTTGGTTGGTGGCGGGGCCTGGTAGGTGGAGAGCGCGGGATTTCTTTTCCCGCGCCGAAGACTGGGGGGGACGGGACCGGGCGGGGAAGTGAGGATTATTTCCCGCGCTTAGAACGGAGGGGGAGAGCCTGTGAATGGGGAGCGGGAGAGGAGGGTGTGCCACACAATGGGAGGAATCGAAGGGGAGGCGGGAGTGGCCGGGGTCAGCAGGAGTCAGCTGACTTGCGGAAGTGCAATGGGGGGAGTAAACTAGATAGGATGGGTCCTAGCCGGGGGGGGGGGGGATTCGAGTTGCTGCTGCTAAGATCAAGGAGGAGCTGGAGCGAGTGGGGTGGGTCAAGGCGGGGGTATGCCGCTGTGGGGAACGGGCCGGGTGTGGGGTGCGGGCGCGTGGCTTGCCGAGGAGAGGTCATGGCTAGTCGGTGGGGGAGGGGGGGCGGGTAGCCCCCTAATCCGGCTGATAACCTGGAATGTAAGGGGACTGAATGGGCCGGTTAAGCGGGCCCGCGTGTTCGCGCACCTGAAGGGGCTCAAGGCGGATGTGGTTATGCTGCAGGAGACACACCTGAAGGTGGCAGACCAGGTAAGACTGAGGAAAGGGTGGGTAGGTCAGGTGTTTCACTCGGGGCTAGATGCCAAAAATCGAGGGGTGGCGATCTTGGTGAGAAAGAAGGTGTTATTCGAGGCGTCGAGCATTGTGGCAGATAATGGCGGTAGGTACATAATGGTAAGTGGTAAGTTGCAGGGAGAGAGGGTGGTACTGGTCAATGTGTATGCTCCGAACTGGGACAATGCGGGTTTTATGCGGCGTATGTTGGGTCGGATCCCAGACTTGGAAGTGGGGGGCCTGATAATGGGGGGAGACTTTAACACGGTGTTGGATCCTGCACTGGATCGCTCCAGGTCTAGGACGGGTAGGAAGCCGGCGGTGGCTAGAGTGCTGAGGGGATTTATGGACCAAATGGGAGGGGTGGACCCTTGGAGATTTGCAAGGCCGGGGGCTAGGGAATTTTCATTCTTCTCACATGTCCATAAGGCTTATTCTTGAATCGACTTTTTCATTTTGAGTAGGGCGCTGATAGTGAGAGTAGAGGATACCGAGTAGTCAGCAATAGCCATTTCGGACCACGCCCCGCATTGGGTGGACTTGGAGATGGGGGAGGAGAGGGACCAGCGCCCCCTGTGGCGCTTGGAGGTGGGGCTGTTGGCGGACGAGGAGGTGAGCGAGCGGGTCCGAGGAAGTATAGAGAGGTACCTGGAGACCAACGACAACGGGGAGGTCCGAGTGGGGATGGTATGGGAGGCACTGAAGGCGGTGGTGAGTGGAGAGCTGATCTCCATCAGGGCCCACAAGGAGCGGAGGGAGCGGGGGGAGAGGGAGAGGCTGGTGGGGGAGATGGTGAGGGTAGACAGGAGGTATGCGGAAGAACCTGAGGAAGGATTGTTGAGGAAGAGGCGCAGCCTCCAGGCCGAATTCGACCTGGTGACCACCAGGAAGGCGGAGGTGCAGTGGAGGAAGGCCCAGGAGGCGGTCTACGAGTATGGGGAAAAGGCAAGCCGGATGCTGGCGCATCAGCTTTGGAAGCGGGACGCAGCTAGGGAGATCGGGGGAGTTAAGGACAGGGGAGGGAGCGTGGTGCGGAGTGGGGTTGGCATCAATGGGGTCGTCAGGGACTTTTACGAGGAATTGTACCGATCCGAGCCCCCACGGGAGGAGGGAGGGATGGGCCGTTTCCTGGACCAATTGAGGTTTCCAAAGGTGGAAGAGGGACTGGTGGCGGGACTGGGGGCCCCGATTGGGCTGGAGGAGCTGATCAAAGGGATAGGAAGCATGCAGGCGGGGAAGGCACCGGGGCCGGACGGTTTCCCGGTCGAGTTCTATAAAAAATATATAGACCTGTTGGGCCCGCTGTTAGTTAGGACCTTTAATGAGGCAAGGGAGTGGGGGGCTTTACCCCCGACGATGTCCCGGGCACTGATCTCCTTGATCCTGAAGCGGGACAAGGATCCCCTGCAATGTGGGTCTTACAGACCGATTTCCTTGCTAAATGTAGATGCCAAGGTGCTGGCGAAGGTCTTAGCCACGAGGATTGAGGATTGTGTGCTGCAGATCATCCATGAAGACCAGACGGGGTTTGTGAAGGGGAGACAGTTGAACGCGCATGTGCGGAGGCTTTTGAACGTTATCATGATGCCGGCGAGGGAGGGGGAGGCGGAGATAGTGCTGGCGATGGACGCTGAGAAAGCCTTCGATAGGGTAGAGTGGGGGTACCTGTGGGAGGTGCTGAAGAGGTTCGGGTTTGGGGAGGGGTTTGTCAGGTGGGTTAGGCTGTTGTACGAAGTCCCGATGGTGTGTGTGGCCACAAATAGGAGGAGGTCCGAGTACTTTCGGTTGCACCGAGGGACGAGACAGGGGTCCCCCCTGTCCCCCCTGCTCTTCGCACTGGCGATTGAACCCCTGGCTATGGCACTGAGAGAGTCGAGGAACTGGAGGGGGTTGGTGCGGGGTGGGGAGGAGCACAGGGTGTCGCTTTATGCGGACGACCTGCTGCTGTATGTGGCGGACCCGGTGGGAGGAATGCCAGAGGTAATGAGGATGCTTAGGGAATTCGGGGACTTTTCGGGGTACAAGCTCAATATGGGGAAGAGCGAGCTGTTCGTAGTTCAGCTAGGGGACCAGGAGAGGGGGATTGGTGAGCTCCCACTAAAAAGGGCGGAGAGGAGTTTCAGATATTTGGGGATCCAGGTGGCCAGGAGCTGGGGGGCCCTGCATATGCTTAACTTTACAAGGCTGGTGGAGTAAATGGAGGAGGAGTTCAAGAGGTGGGATGCGTTGCCGCTGTCCCTGGCGGGTAGGGTGCAGTCAATCAAAATGACGGTGCTCCCAAGGTTTTTGTTCCTGTTCCAGTGCCTCCCCATGTTTATCCCGAAGGCTTTATTCAGGCGGGTTAACAGGAGTATAATGGGGTTTGTGTGGGCGCGAGGGACTCCGAGGGTGAGAAGGGTGTTCCTGGAGTGAAGTAGAGATAGGGGCGGGCTGGCGCTGCCCAACCTCTGTGGGTACTACTGGGCTGCCAATGCGACAATGGTGCGCAAGTGAGGGGGAGGGGGCTGCATGGAAGAGGCTGGAGACGGCGTCCTGTGTGGGTACGAGTCTGGGGGCGCTGGCAACGGCGCCGCTGCCGCTCCCTCCAAGGAGGTATACCACGAGCCCGGTGGTGGTGGCGGCCCTCAAAATTTGGGGGCAGTGGAGGCGGCATAAGGGGGAAGTTAGGGCCTCGGCGTGGACCCCATTATGGGGGAACCACCGGTTCGCCCCAGGAAGAACAGGTGGAGGGTTTTCGGGGTGGCACAGGGCTGGCATACGAAAGTTAGGGGACCTGTTTGTGGACGGAAGTTCGCGAGCTTGGGTGAGCTGGAGGAGATGTACGGGCTCCCCCCCGGGGAACACCTTCAGGTACTTACAGGTAAGGGCGTTTGCCAGACGGCAGGTGGTGGAATTCCCACCGCTACTGCCACACACAGTACAGGACAGGGTGCTCTCGGGGGGGGGGGTGGGATTGGGGAAGATCTCGGAAACTTACCAGGTGATGCAGGAGGAGGAGGAGGCCTTGGTGGTGGAGTTGAAAGGTAAGTGGGAGGAGGAGTTGGGAGAGGAGATCGAGGAGGGGACGTGGGCAGATGCCCTAGGGAGGGTGAACTCTTCCTCTTCATGCGCGAGGCTCAGCCTCATACAGTTTAAGGTGCTGCACAGGGCATACATGACCAGGACAAGGATGAGCAGGTTCTTTGGGGGTGAGGACAGGTGTGTTAGGTGCTCAGGGAGCCCAGCAAATCACACCCATATGTTCTGGGCATGCCCAGCACTGGAGGAATTTTGGAAGGGCGTAGCGAGGACGGTGTCGAGGGTGGTAGGATCCAGGGTCAAACCGGGCTGGGGGCTCGCAATATTTGGGGTGGCAGAGGAGCCGGGAGTGCAGGAGGCGAAAGAGGCTGGAATTCTGGCCTTTGCGTCCTGGTAGCCCGGCGGAGGATTCTTCTTCAGTGGAAAGATACAAGGCCCCCAAGCGTGGAATCCTGGATCAGCGATATGGCAGGGTTCATTAAACTGGAGAGGGTGAAATTCGCCTTGAGAGGGTCGGTACAAGGGTTGTTTAGGCGGTGGCAACCGTTCTTAGACTGTCTGGCAAAACGCTAGACATTGGTCAATGGCAGCAGCAGTTCGGGGGGTGGGGGGGGGGGTTTACTTTATTTTTGTTGATGTTATTTACACTGGAAGGGTCTGAGGGGGTGTATGCACCTGTTGTCTTAAGTCGGGGTGTTAATGTTAATTTATTATTTAGGTATGGGGGGGAGGGGTTTGGGGGATTGCTTTTTTAGATTGTGTTTTGTACTTACCCCTGTTGGGTTCTTTTTTCTTTCTCATTTTGTTATTGATATTTTATGAAAACCTTTAATAAAAATTATTTTTTTTAAAAACGGCAACAGTTATTGGCGACTCCGCCGGGACTTGACCCAGAAGTGACTGTGTCACTCCAAGAGAACCCACAATACATTTGAATTAGAAATCCAAATTGGCAAAGTAAAAGAAACCACAAGCGTAAGACCAGTATCGCTCAAACCTCCAAGATTCGGAAGTGTGTAATTTGCATGCGTACTAACAAGGGATATAAGGTAACCTCGATAGATTTTATTGTATGAAACTTTGGGGAGTTGCGTAAACTGGAAAATAGCTGGTGCCATAACCGTGTTTGCACCATCGCTTTATTCCCCCTTGTCCCAAATTCCCGGTAGAAACAGAGATAATTGCAGAGATGGCAATGAAGGCAATGGAATGCCTTATGCATCCATAAGAGCCCAAGGTCGCAGCAACCAACAGAGCAGAACTGTGTCCCATATGGGAAGAAAGTACGTAAAGGGGAAAGGATGGCTCCTATGGTCCGAGTTTTGTGTGAATGAGGAAACAGGTCCTGGTAGCGTATGACGAACTTGGTGGGACAACCTGACCGAGATCCACAAGAAGAATTTGAGTAGAGTTCGTAAGCCGATGGCAATCGTGTCCTGCTTGGCTGATGTCAAACGGGCACACCAATCTTGTCTCGCTCACCTAAGTAGCTTTCAGATTCAATACGATAAGGCCTACCAGGACACACAACTTGCAGTTTTGGCAAGAGAGGAAACGGAAAACCAAGCAAAACAGTTGACAAAACAATGTGAGGATTTAAAGGCAGCTCTACGAGCACTCCACAGTTCCACCACGGAACAGAGGCAGAGTTTGGTGGATCATGCCAAGTGCAGGCAGCAAATTGCAAGATTGCAATCACTGCTATCCGTCCAGAATGGATTCAGAGATACCTTTGGCCCACAGCTAGATCAGGAGGATGTTCCCGATTGGCAGGAACTTAATGAAAAGGCCCATCGATATGTGAACGAGACAAAAAATTAGAATAGAGACCCCAGGCCCCGAAAAGAAAAGCACCCGCACCACCGACCGCACAGGCAGCACCCAACCCTATGAATCCCATCACCACGCAGCGTAGAGTAACAGCAGAAGACCAACCCGATTTTGTGTACAGCACCCCACTAACCATTACCCAGTTAAGAGATGCCCGCGATAAAATTGAAACGTTTCACCCCACGTCAGACCCACACCACTTTTTCGAACGAGTGAGGCAACAGACTGTCATGTACGGTCTGGGTGAGCAGGAAGAAGTAAAACTCATAGTGATGAGCTTTGACCCCTCTGTTAACGCAGCCCTTCCCGATCCACAAAATGTAGGAGGAGGTAGCCTCCAAGATATGAAAACAGCCATCTTAGATGCCATTGGCTACAATAGAGGAGATCCAATAGAAGGACTCAACCGGTGCAGACAGAAAAAGGGAGAGCATCCAACAGCATTTGCTGGACGCCTCTGGATCCACTTCACCGCAGTATTCAGTGATTTAGCCCGCGCCCATTTACCTGTAGACAATACGGCCAAATGGACCCGTATTCTAGTCTCCCACGCCCCGGAGGCAGGACAAAAGGCATGTGCCAATTACGACCCCTCGGACCTGGCACACCATGAAGTGTGGGTCCTGAGGCGATTATGTAGAGATTGGGAACAGTCCCTAAAGAAAAATACAGTCCAGGAAAGAGTAGATGCCAACATGAATCCAGTAAGGGCACGCCAAGACCCCGCATGGGTAAATGAAGGCAGAAGTAACACACAGCACCCGAAAGCTCCTCCAAGACCGAGTTAGGGAACTGGAGCTGGAGTTGGAAGAACTTCGGATCATTCGGGAGGCAGAGGGGGTCATAGATAGCAGCTTTAGGGAATTAGTTACACCAAAGATTGGAGATAGATGGGTAACTGAAAGAGGGACTGGGAAGAAGCAGTCAGTGCAGGGATCCCCTGCGGTCGTTTCCCTGAGAAACAAGTATACCGCTTTGGATACTTGTGGGGGGGGGGACTTACCAGGGGCAAGCCATGGGGTACGGGCCTCTGGCACGGTGTCTGTCCCTGTTGCTCAGAAGGGAAGGGGGGAGAGGAGCAGAGCATTAGTAATTGGGGACTCGATTGTCAGGGGCACAGATAGGAGATTTTGTGGGAGCGTGAGAGACTCAAGTTTGGTATGTTGCCTCCCAGGTGCAAGGGTACGTGATGTCTCGGATTGTGCTTTCCGGGTCCTTTCTATGTTCTATGTTCTATGTCCTTAAGGGGGAGGGGGAGCAGCCCCAAGTCGTGGTCCACATTGGCACGAACGACATATGTAGGAAAGGGGACAAGGATGTCAGGCAGGCTTTCAGGGAGCTAGGATGGAAGCTCAGAACTAGAACAAACAGAGCTGTTATCTCTGGGTTGTTGCCCGTGCCACGTGATAGTGAGATGAGGAATAGGGAGAGAGAGCAATTAAACACGTGGCTACAGGGATGGTGCAGGCGGGAGGGATTCAGATTTCTGGATAACTGGGGCTCTTTCTGGGGAAGGTGGGACCTCTACAGACAGGATGGTCTACATCTGAACCTGAGGGGCACAAATATCCTGGGGGGGAGATTTGTTAGTGCTCTTTGGGGGGGGTTTAAACTAATGCAGCAGGGGCATGAGAACGTGGATTGTAGTTTTAGGGTAAGGGAGAATGAGAGTATAGAGGTCAGGAGCTCAGATTTGACGTCGCAGGAGGGGGCCAGTGTTCAGGTAGGTGGTTTGAAGTGTGTCTACTTCAATGCCAGGAGTATACGAAATAAGGTAGGGGAACTGGCAGCATGGGTTGGTACCTGGGACTTCGATGTTGTGGCCATTTCGGGGACATGGATAGAGCAGGGACAGGAATGGATGTTGCAGGTTCCGGGGTTTAGGTGTTTTAGTAAGCTCAGAGAAGGAGGCAAAAGAGGGGGACGTGTGGCGCTGCTAGTCAAGAGCAGTATCACGGTGGCGGAGAGGATGCTAGATGGGGACTCATCTTCCGAGGTAGTATGGGCTGAGGTTAGAAACAGGAAAGGAGAGGTCACCCTGTTGGGAGTTTTCTATAGGCCTCCAAATAGTTCTAGGGATGTAGAGGAAAGGATGGCGAGGATGATCCTGGAGAAGAGCGAAAGTAACAGGGTAGTTATTATGGGAGACTTTAACTTTCCAAATATTGACTGGAAAAGATATAGTTCGAGTACATTAGATGGGTCGTTTATTGTACAGTGTGTGCAGGAGGGTTTCCTGACACAATATGTTGACAGGCCAACAAGAGGCGAGGCCACGTTGGATTTGGTTTTGGGTAATGAACCAGGCCAGGTGTTGGATTTGGAGGTAGGAGAGCACTTTGGGGACAGTGACCACAATTCGGTGACGTTTACGTTAATGATGGAAAGGGATAAGTATACACCGCAGGGCAAGAGTTATAGCTGGGGGAAGGGCAATTATGATGCCATTAGACGTGACTTGGGGGGGGTAGGGTGGAGAAGTAGGCTGCAAGTGTTGGGCACACTGGATAAGTGGAGCTTGTTCAAGGATCAGCTACTGCGTGTTCTTGATAAGTATGTACCGGTCAGGCAGGGAGGAAGGCGTAGAGCGAGAGAACCGTGGTTTACCAAAGAAGTGGAATCTCTTGTTAAGAGGAAGAAGGAGGCCTATGTGAAGATGAGGTGTGAAGTTTCAGTTGGGGCGACGGATAGTTACAAGGTAGCGAGGAAGGATCTAAAGAGAGAGCTAAGACGAGCAAGGAGGGGACATGAGAAGTATTTGGCAGGTAGGATCAAGGAAAACCCAAAAGCTTTCTATAGGTATGTCAGGAATAAGCGAATGACTAGGGAAAGAGTAGGACCAGTCAAGGACAGGGATGGGAAGTTGTGTGTGGATTCTGAAGAGATAGGCGAGATACTAAATGAATATTTTTCGTCAGTATTCACTCAGGAAGAAGATAATGTTGTGGAGGAGAATGCTGAGACCCAGGCTATTAGAATAGATGGCATTGAGGTACGTAAGGAAGAGGTGTTGGCAATTCTGGACAGGCTGAAAATAGATAAGTCCCCGGGGCCTGATGGGATTTATCCTAGGATTCTCTGGGAGGCCAGGGAAGAGATTGCTGGACCTTTGGCTTTGATTTTTATGTCATCATTGGCTACAGGAATAGTGCCAGAGGACTGGAGGATAGCAAATGTGGTCCCTTTGTTCAAAAAGGGGAGCAGAGACAACCCCGGCAACTATAGACCGGTGAGCCTCACGTCTGTAGTGGGAAAAGTCTTGGAGGGGATTATAAGAGACAAGATTTATAATCATCTAGATAGGAATAATATGATCAGGGATAGTCAGCATGGCTTTGTGAAGGGTAGGTCATGCCTCACAAACCTTATCGAGTTCTTTGAGAAGGTAACTAAACAGGTAGACGAGGGTAGAGCAGTTGATGTGGTGTATATGGATTTCAGTAAAGCGTTTGATAAGGTTCCCCACGGTAGGCTATTGCAGAAAATACGGAGGCTGGGGATTGAGGGTGATTTAGAGATGTGGATCAGAAATTGGCTAGCTGAAAGAAGACAGAGGGTGGTGGTTGATGGGAAATGTTCAGAATGGAGTTCAGTTACAAGTGGCGTACCACAAGGATCTGTTCTGGGGCCGTTGCTGTTTGTCATTTTTATCAATGACCTAGAGGAAGGCGCAGAAGGGTGGGTGAGTAAATTTGCAGACGACACTAAAGTCGACAGTGTGGAAGGATGTAGCAGGTTACAGAGGGATATAGATAAGCTGCAGAGCTGGGCTGAGAGGTGGCAAATGGAGTTTAATGTAGAGAAGTGTGAGGTGATTCACTTTGGAAGGAATAACAGGAATGCGTAATATTTGGCTAATGGTAAAGTTCTTGGAAGTGTGGATGAGCAGAGGGATCTAGGTGTCCATGTACATAGATCCCTGAAAGTTGCCACCCAGGTTGATAGGGTTGTGAAGAAGGCCTATGGAGTGTTGGCCTTTATTGGTAGAGGGATTGAGTTCCGGAGTCAGGAGGTCATGTTGCAGCTGTACAAAACTCTGGTACGGCCGCATTTGGAGTATTGCGTACAGTTCTGGTCACCGCATTATAGGAAGAACGTGGAGGCTTTGGAGCGGGTGCAGAGGAGATTTACCAGGATGTTGCCTGGTATGGAGGGAAAATCTTATGAGGAAAGGCTGATAGACTTGAGGTTGTTTTCGTTAGAGAGAAGAAGGTTAAGAGGAGACTTAATAGAGGCATACAAAATGATCAGGGGGTTAGATAGGGTGGACAGTGAGAGCCTTCTCCTGCGGATGGAAATGGCTGGCACGAGGGGACATAGCTTTAAACTGAGGGGTAATAGATATAGGACAGAGGTCAGAGGTAGGTTCTTTACGCAAAGAGTAGTGAGGCCGTGGAATGCCCTACCTGCTACAGTAGTGAACTCGCCAACATTGAGGGCATTTAAAAGTTTATTGGATAAACATATGGATGATAATGGCATAGTGTAGGTTAGATGGCTTTTGTTTCGGTGCAACATCGTGGGCCGAAGGGCCTGTACTGCGCTGTATCGTTCTATGTCCTATGAAAGTGCAGGAATGCTACAATTGCGGACAGAAGTGACATTACACCCGAGAATGTCAAGCCGCCCCGAAACAACAACAGAATCACCCCACAAATGCCCCCCTACGAACAATGCCAGACCTATCCACAGCGTAGCGGCCGAGCAGGTAATTTGGCCATAAATGGCACCGATTGATGGTGTTCGGACTCCCCAACTTGGGTCTTTGTGGACATGTCCAGAAGACAGGTCATTGTCGGCACAGTCCGGGGCACCCAGTAGAGTTCCTTTGGGACACAGGAGGGTCCCGAACTATGTTAAACTCCTCCACGATGTACCAGCGAGATATATGGCCCACTACAGACACCATCACTCTTAGTGGCTTTACAGGTCACCTCCAGCAGGGACGCATTACGGCCCCTGTGGATATCCAGATCGGTAACATTAAAACTAAACAGTCAGTCATTTTGGTAGATTTACCCCAGACAGCAAAACACATCTTGGGAATAGATTTTATGAGCTCACACAATCTTTCTTTCGACCCCGTAAATAAATGTGTGTGGAAAATGGCGAGAGCAGCACGCGCCCCCGCCACACTCACAGTAGGAGACTACGCACATAGGATTAGCTCAGTGGGAGAGTACTGGTTTGATCCACAAATCATTATCACAGACAAAACAGTTAGAGAAGTCTTGAAGAGACATAAAGCATCATTTGCCCAGCACAAGCACGATTGCGGTAAAATCCCAGGAGTGGTCAACATTACATGTCCCGATCCTAAGCCCCAGAAACAATGCGGTTTTCCACAGCAAGCCGAGGGAGAGGTAGCTAAAGTAATCCAGAGTTTATTGGACCAAGGAGTAATTCGGCCCGTAACTTCAACGAACAATGCCCCGATTTGGCCCGTAAGAAAACCAGATGGTTCATGGCGACTGACCATCGATTTAGGGAATTAAACAAAGTAACTCCATTCGCAGCTCCCACCGTTGCGACGAGTCCTGAGACCATGTTAAAACAGGGACTTCAGTCAAAATTGTTCACGGTTTTGGACATTAGCAATGGCTTTTGGTCCATTCCATTGGACAAAACGTGCCAGTACAAATTTACGTTCACTTTCCAGGGACAGCAGTACACATGGACATGCATTTCACAAGGCTTCCACAACTCCCCCTCCATTTTTCACAGACAATTGCTGAACGGATTAGCAAAATTTTCCCGACCTGAATGCCTTGTTCAGTATGCGGACGACTTGCTCCTACAGACTGACACCAAGGAAGAGCACATTTTGCTTCTTTCGGAACTATTAGGACTCCTAACAGAAATTGGATGCAAAATTAACCCCCCAAAAGCCCCAATTCTCCAGGAAAAGGTCACTTATTTAGGTACGGTCATCACGTATGGTAAGCGTGACATAGAACAGAAACGGATCGATTCAATTGTAAAATTGCCTTGCCCCAAAATGTTACAGCACTCCGGTCATTTTTAGGACTGGTCAGTTACTGCAGGAACCACATAGACGGTTTCGCCACAAAAGCAGCCCCACTTTCCGACATCCTTAAGAAACAGGCCCCATGGAAATGGCTTCCACAGCACACAAATGCCGTAGATATATTGAAACGCGCCCTAAGCACAGCTCCCACTTTGCAGGCACCAGACCCACACTCCCCATACGCGATAGAGGTAGCGACCACTGACTGAACCCTTTCACCCGTATTCCTACAGGAAAGGCATGATCGTTTAGGACCCGTAGCATATGCCTCACGAGTTTTAGATCCCGTAGAGTAGGGATTTTCAGCCTGCGAAAGGCACCTGCTCGCAGTTTTCTGGGCTGTACAATACTTCTCATACATAACAGGACTCAACCCCGTAACCATTTTGACTGAGCACACCCTGACACAGCGATGGTAGATTAAAAGACGGCACAGTAAGCCAAATTCGAGCAGCACACTGGACCCTACTCCTACAAGGACGCGACATTACCGTAAAACAGACAAAGACGCACACGTTTCTGGCCGACAATTTGCACTATGCAGGAACCCCACATGAGTGCGAGATCATTGCACCCAAGAACAGCACAGGCCCCTTTGTTCCCAAATCGGTGCCGAAAAAGTCAGGCATCTGACCACAGAAGACCCAGCCCACAAACAACGCTCCAAAAATTTATGTAGATGGCTCCTCCACAGTTCTAGGTGGAAAAAGTATCACAGGATGTGGAATTTATGTAGAGGACGTGCAGGGATGCGCTTTAGAGGAAATCTCATTAAAATTGCCTGGACATTTAGGTTCGCAGGCAACCGAGTTAGCAGCCATTGCTTACATTGTCCAGCACCCAGATTCGTTCCCGACCCCAGCAGACATATATTCAGACAGTTTGTATGTGTGCAACAGCTTGACAGAATTCCTGCATCTGTGGGAATCTAGAGGATTAATATCCGCCGATGGAAAACCCCTACCCTCAGCGCCATTACTCAAACACATTCTCCAGACAGCGAAAGGTAGAAAATACGGAATCAGAAAAGTTAGAAGCCACCATCGTCCCTCCCCACCCGGTAACGTGAAAGCAGATGCCCTAGCGAAGGCAGGCTCACGACATGGCCACTTTTGGCAACCCACCGAGAGTGCCCCAGTACATGCGGTCCAGGTCTCACAGCCCAACATTCAAGACTTAGCCCAAGCACAAAAAGAAGATGATACGCTAAAGGAAATTTTAAAAGGAGACTTCCCAGCTCCCTATAATAAGTTTAAAGATGCTTTAACGATCCATGAGGGAATCGTTTTAAAGGATGGTATTTATGTGGTCCCCACCCAGAATAGGAACCAGATTATTTGCCAATGCCACGACGGACATGGACACCAAGGGATAGAATCCACCCTTGCCCACCTCAGACCTCTCTGCTGGTGGCCCGATTTAAAAACCAACGTAACCCATTACATTGAGAATTGTTTGATTTGCGCCCAGAACAACCCGGACAGATATGCAAAGAAAGGTCAGCTGAGACACACCCACCCTGTTAATGGCCCATGGACGAACTTGCAGTTAGACTATATTGGTCCCCTCCCACCTGCAGAAATGGATAGAAGCATTCCCTTCACGAACAAACGCCAAAGCCACGGCAAAAGTTCTAACCGAGCACTTTTGGGGACCCCCTGTAGTATTGAGTCGGACCAAGTTTTGCACTTCACAGGCAGAGTAATGAAAAACGTCCTGACGATTTTTGGCATAAAACAGAAGTTTCACATTGCCTATCTCCCGGAGTCCAGTGGCATTGTGGAACGCTGCCTATCTCCCGCAGTCCAGCGGCATTGTGGAACGCATGAATCGGACCCTAAAAGCAACACTTAGGAAGATGGTACAGCAGCATAACACGACATGGGACACAATGCTCCCATTCGCACTGATGTTTATTAGAAACATGGTGTCGAGTTCGACAGGATACACCCCCCATACCCTCATGACCGGACGACCCATGAAGGGTACCGAGTATTTACTTGGACTTAATTTGGCCAGCCCCGCAATCACCGCCCTTACCCATGAAAAAGCAGTCCAAAACATAATGGAGAATATTAAAGCAGCATAGCTCACTGCAGCTGTTCGACTAGGCGCTAGAAGAAAGCAAAGTAAGACCTGCTTTGTTAAGACAGTACACCCGATAGAGTATACAGTCGGACAGCAAGTCATGATCTCCCTGGACAATTCTAGTTCATTCCTCTCCCCTAAATTTGCAGGACCCTACTCAATTTCTGATAAAGTAAGCCCCTCACATATCCTAATGGAAAATCAGGATGGTTCCATATAAACCAGCTGAAGGTTTATGGAACGCAGTGCAGCCACTCAGACCATCTCTCACTGGCAATGGCAGACAACGATGACCCGCCCACTGACAACCCAATCCAGCCCTCCCCCAGCCAGGACAACACATCCACAGACACGACCTGGACTCCGTCCCCAGAGCCCAATTTCACCCTCACACTTGATTCGGCCGCTAGCGATAGCGACAGCGAAAGCACAACGGATGCACTTGATACTCCCGAACAATGGAAAAAAAGACCAGATCCCAGTCACTACAGCCCCAGTGACACCGACCACGATGTGTTCGGCCCCTCAGACACAATTTATTTGCCAGAACCTGACCCACCACCCGATGATAGCGACACCCCCATTGCGCCTACCGCCCTACAGAATACGAAACATTGGCACCGTGACAATTCTTATCGTCTGACACGGAACAACAAGATAGACCCACATCGGCACATGCCGCATTGGCACTGAAACTCCAGGCACGAGTTTGGCACCCGGGAGATGGTGATGACTCAGAGTCTGACTCCCACCATGGTAACCCCCTTTGAGACGCTTTTTGGAATGGAACCTTGAGGTGTCCAGATGATGAGAGAAAGGAACCGATTGAGATTTACGGTGTCCTGCTCCCTGATGGAACCTGCCCGCTTTCTTCTGTAGTTTGTTTTTTAATGTTGAATGTTCTCTTTCTTGTACGACTTTGTGTGTCGATCTCAGACACATTTCTTGATACAGTTATGACTACTCCTTTGACGCACCCCATTCGGAAAATTCTTTTCGAAACTCTTTTGCTGTTCTTTTAAAAATGTGGTTTAAAGAATGCACTTTGCCACAACTTTTTTTTCCTATCCTGCGACCCTTCGGTTGCTATCCCCCACCTGCTGTTTACATGTTAAAACACTTGGCTGCAACAAATTTGCACTGGATTAAGCTAATCTCCTGCTTCCTCTGCTGTGGGGCCGCACCTCTGAGGAGTGAACTGAGGAATGCCAACACCTAGTGGGCTGGTGATTGAGCATGGGCATGCCCACCCCCTTGATGATACTGCTTGGTATGAGTGTTTCCAGATGGGTTGATTTCCACATGACCAGAAGGCTTCAGAGTATTTGCAGGATTCAGTCAGCAGTCTCAACAGCCAGGAGCCTGGAAGTTGCAGTTCGGGTGTGGGTTGAAATGATTTTATGGTAAAATGGAGGTCCCAGCCAGGGCACCCTGATTCTAAGATCGAAACTCCAAGTTCACGCATTTGCCACCAAGTCATTCTCCTCTACTCCCTTAGGTCCTCATCAAACCTGAAAAGTATTAAAAGTTTGCATAACCTCGTTTTCACCCCTCAGCGGCCATGGCAGCCGGGCTCTGCTCATAAATATTTGCACCAATTCACTCCCACGAGATTCCCGTCTGAAAGGGCTGGAGCTTCACAGAGGGGTTGAGGGGCTGGAAATTTGGACTTCCAGCCCGCTAATCAGATACAAATGGTTGCAAATCATCGATTTGCATCCTCCCGCCGGCGCGGGGTGTGTAGTTCACTGCGGCGGCCGATCAGGGACCGGAGCATCACAACGGGCTTGCAGCCCAGTGCCAATCCCATTATTCGGCCGACGCTCCATTCTCCGGCGGATGGGAAAACCCACTACCGGCGTCGAGCAATGGGGAATCTAGCCCGGTTTGTTTTGTTTTGAGTATCAGTCGATACAATTGAGACAAGTGCTTCTGTAAGTAACATTTTTCATTCTTTTTCCATTCTCTGCCAATGAGGGTGAGCAGATGACTGGCGACCAGGCGTTTTGGGAATTATGCTTGCTCATTATTGGAGTGCAAGAGCAATCATGAGGACACTTTCTTTCGTACAATGAGGGAGATTTGCTCTCGCGAGGGGTATATCAGACTGAGATCAGGATGTGACCTCGCTGTCTAATTTTTTGTAAATTGAATGTTGCCTGGCGTTGAGCACGCACGTTATCTGACATCCTTTGGCTGTGTCAGAAAGATTTACCCCCAGCCCACTCCCTGGCAATGTGAGCTTTGCAAAATGTACCCTCATGCTTCAGACCAGGAAGGCGTTGTGTTCAACTAAAGGTCAGTGCCGAGTTACAGAACATCAGCAGCTAGAAGGGCACTATGACGATACACAGTATCCTCAGATTAGGAGGAAAAACATAGACAACTGGATTATTTACCCAATAGTCTCTGCAGCTGGATATCAAGTCATGGAAGTGTGACCTCCCCACCTCCCCCCGCCTAGGTTTATAAGTGATAAATGAAGAGTGTCAACAGGAAAATTGATAAGAAAAGGAGGTGGAAAAATACTATTAAAATACGAATCGTAGGAACTGGGTGTTATCACAGAATGTTTTTTGGTGTTTTATTTGGGTTTTACAATTATTTTGTACTTCTGAAACACGAGCATGCAAAAAGCCTGGTTGGTATAACAGCAAAGAAAGATTATTTTGAATTGAAGGCATGCAAGTGACAAGTTCCGATGTTATTCCGTTCTAATTGAGCACCAGAGTTTTTCCTCATGTACACACTAACATTTTGATTTACGGATGTGCGCATTTATCTTCCACATTCTGTTGAATCGCGTTTTAAGAGTAAATCAGTGACAAGCAAAAGAGGCTTCATCACATAAAACAGTGTGTTGTATTGTACATATCTTCCCTTACTTTACAGCAAAGAAAAATAAATCTCAGTGCCTTGCATAAATACTGCATGAACCTCCAGACCTATATGAAGACCCAGGGGACCGAAGTAAATGAAATGCCCATCAGTCTGTCTCTGCAGAGGCTCTCTGTAACTGACAGCTCTGAGCTTCATTATAAACGGATCAGCCACCAACCAGCTATCTCGCTACATTGGTCTGAGAGCAGGTGCCAGACCTGCTGGAGAGGGGCATGCTGGGAGAACAAGGCCCCAGACAGACGTGATTTTGACTGAAAGGAACTATTACGATTTAAAGAAAATTGACTATCCTTTTATGGTTCAGCTGCCAAATGCACTGCTTAGTTTGGAATGAAAGTGCTGAGTTTTGATGATTTTTCCTCAGTGCTAAATTATCTTGACTGCAATGACAGTAGGTGCATTGCAGCTTGTCAAAGCATAAGAAATGTAGATGCAAGCTCTTGGCAAGTTATACTTGCCTGAATTCAAAGTTATTTACTCACAATATGCAGAATTCTGAACAGTAAAATAAGACAATATCAAATGGTTTAATCAATAAGCTGGTTAAGGTAGCTCGGTCAGATGGTTAGGCCCAGGTTTGATCCCGAATGTGAACTGAAGTAAAATTAATCTCAGCCAATAAGGACACATCAGTCGGTCTTATCACACATGTGGCTAGGCTAGGACAAGTGACCAGGTTTCCTACTCCTGATCACAGTCAAACAATCCCTGTGGTCATTGGATTGACCTCAATCCTAATCCCCTTCCTGGGTGAATTGCTGTTTGATCATCGCTGGTGAAAGGTACAGCTGAATAATGGAACGTTGGTCAAGGTTCTGGGAGACAACATGGTGCCAGTGCTTCCAACAATCAATCGAATGTCAGGAGAGGAGATGAAGAGAGAAAGTTATGAACAACATTCATCAATCTGCTGTTACCTTCTTGATGCAAGTATGGGAAGAACACTTCCTATTCTTCCCTTCCTGAGTGCTGAATAAGAAATGAGCATCCTGGAAACTTGGCGATCTCCATTTCAATTATCTCTCTTCTAAATTATCCATCAGAATTATCATAAAGCAACATCATTCGTGTGACATTGTTACACAGCACACAAACATCAATCTTGTTCTGTTTAACATAAATCATCCTCAGTCCCGGAAAGATCAAATTCAATTTATGCAAGTTATCAATTTGCTTGCGTCTCTCACGGTAGTCATATTATACCTTAATTGTTCGGACAACTTTTGGCTGCTCGTGTATGGTTCCTCGTCTCCTGGCAGCCATTTCAAATATTTATGATGAATTATTATAGCGTGTCAGTGATTGTCACCAGTCTTACTGGGATTGTGGTTGTAGAGCCTGGTATATAGGAGATTGATGTGCAATGGAATACAGAACTGCTCACAAAGTGATGTAAGAAGGCAGATCACCCAGAGCCAGGCTCAGTCTAGAGATGGACAGAGGTGTGTAAGATCCTAGGGTGGAATAACCTCTATTGTGTAAATGCATTATTAGTTGTTAGTCAAGACGAGGGGTGAAATTCTCCATTTGGACACTTCGGGCCAGATTCGCCGATTCTGAGGCGAAGTGCGGAGGATCCGTGGTGCCGCCCCCTCACCGATGCTGCGACTGGTGAGGGACTAGCAGCTGGGCCACGTACCACTCCCGGCCTCCATGAAATAAATGACCGGAGAATTGCCGTGTCCGTGGCCGCGCATGCACATGGCGACGACACGCATCAGTCGCACCATTCAATATTGCGCGACCGTGCGCGGACCCTACTGGCCAGATAGTGTCCCACTGGACACCCCCCACCAGCCCCAGCCCTCGCGGAAGCCCCCCCCCCCCCCCCCGGTCAGCAGCATGGCACCCTCCCGACTGTGGCGGCGCTGGACATAGTCCACAGCCGCCACCCCGGGTTCCTGCACACTAGGATCATACATCCCCCGTGCCATTGTGAAGACGGCCCATCGGGGGCGGAGCATCGGGGGAGGGCCTTCAGGTGACATGCTGAGGCCGTCCCAATGGCGTGAGGCATGCGCCGCGAATGATGCCATTTCAGAGGGGCCTCAGCATGAAAAAGCTGCGTCAAACATGCACCGCCCCCAATTTCATCGTAATGATGGATTCTCCACCCGATCACCGATTCCAAAATTGGCATCGGGAAATGGAGAATCTTGCTCTTGTTCTCCCGCAGGAGTGCAGGGTGGTAAGGTAGCACAGTGGTTAGCTCTGTTGCCTGACAGCACCAGGGTCCCTGGTTCGATTCCTGGCTTGGGTCACTGTCTCCCTGTGTCTGCGTGGGTTTCCTCCGGGTGCTTCGGTTTCTCCCACAAGTCCCGAAAGATGTACTGTTTGGACATTCTGAATTCTCCCTCTGTGTACCCGATCAGGCGCCGGAATGTGACGACTAGGGGCTTTTCACAGTAACTTCATTGCAGTGTTAATGTAAGCCTACTTGTGACAATAAAGGTTATTAATTGCACCAGGTGAGTGTGGAGAGCGAGCCTCAATCCCACGGCCAGCATTGGAAGCGGATCAATGCTGTTTTTCTTCATGCTTTGCGCAGGTGAAGGAGACACATCCTGAGTGAGTGAGACACATCCTGAGTGAGTGAGACACATCCAGAGTGGGAATTGGAACTTGGTAATTTGGTGCAGTGAGATCATCAGGAAAGATAAGTGGTGCAGCGCACAATGACTTACGAAAGAGACGAGTAGAGATGAAGTCGATGAGGCTTTATTAAGCGAGACTTGTCCCCAGCAGTTCAGCAACAGAATGGAGCGGCGGGGAGAAGCTCGGGTTCTTATACTCCGGCTTCAGGGCGGAGCCAGGAGTCAACAGCCAACCAGGACCCGGGATCTGTCAGCCAATAGCATCACGGCTTCACAGTCCCACATGACCCCTAATACATACTACCGCATTCAACCCTTGTTAAAAATGAACCCGGCGGGGTGGTGGTTCGCATGGTGGTAGGGGTTTACAAGGCTGGTCCTGGGAGGAAATTTTGGGCATGTCAAGGGGTGAATGTGGTAGTATGTATTAGGGGTCATGTGGGACTGTGAAGCCGTGATGCTATTGGCTGACAGATCCCGGGTCCTGGTTGGCTTTTGACTCCTGGCTCCGCCCTGAAGGCGGAGTATAAGAACCCAAGCTTCTCCCCGCCGCTCCATTCTGTTGCTGAACTGCTGGGGACAAGTCTCGCTTAATAAATTGTAGCGCACAATGACTTACGAGAGAGACGAGTAGAGATGAAGTCGATGAGGCTTTATTAAGCGAGACTTGTCCCCAGCAGTTCAGCAACAGAATGGAGCGGCGGGGAGAAGCTCGGGTTCTTATACTCCGCCTTCAGGGCGGAGCCAGGAGTCAACAGCCAACCAGGACCCGGGATCTGTCAGCCAATAGCATCACGGCTTCACAGTCCCACATGACCCCTAATACATACTACCACAAGTGGTAAGTCAAATTTTGCTGTTTTTCAGTTAAAAGTGCAGTGTGTAGCTCAGTGTCTGATTGGCTGAGGCTGTCCCCACCCTAATTGCTGAGAGGCAGTTATCTTTCAGTCACCTGAGGCCTGTTTAGTGGCACAAGGGTGTACATTGTATTCTTCTGTTTGAAGCTTAAGTAGTGTGAGTCACCCTGGTTAGCTGAGGTCTGTATAAAAGACAGACAGAAAGCACACTCAGTAAGCTTTGCGCAGGTGAAGGAGACACATCCTGAGTGAGTGAGACACATCCAGAGTGGGAATTGGAACTTGGTAATTTGATGCAGTGAGGTAACTCGGTGTAGAGTGGGAGAAGGTGCTTTTTCCCTAGCGGTTTGTTTTCTTTCTTCTGTCTTGTAACTGTTAATCTGCAGGGTGAGAGCCAGAGAGCATCCTGGGAAGGTAAGTGATTTTTATTACCTTTTCAAATTGTGTGTGTGTGGGGGAGGGAGGGGGGGGGGGGGACTGAAGTGACATCACAGTAAACCTGTGACCTGATTGGCTGGTTGGGAATCTGTTAAATTTGAAAAAAAATATTGTAAAACAAATCTAATTGATTAACTAGAGAGTGGAGTAACTAAATCTGAGGGCAGTGATCGGTATTTAGCAGTTAATTTTATAGTAAAAATCATCTGGCGTCAGGACCATATAGTTAATTGTAACTCAATCTAACAATAATTCAAGTGTTTATTCTAAATTAATTAATTAGTGCTTAAATGTCACTCAGCGGAGTGCAGTGCTCCAACTGTGAGATGTGGCAGATCTGTGACGACTACATCTGCAGCAAATGTAACCAATGACAGTTCCTCACAGACCGTGTGGTTCAGTTGGAGCAGCAATTGGAAGCACTTCAGAGCATGCAGGTGGCGGAAAGCATCATAGATAGGAGTTATAGAGATGTGTCACACCTAAGGTGCAGGCAGAGAGAGGGGTGACCACCAGAAGGGGCAGGCAGTCAGTGCAGGAATCCCCTGGGTTGTACCCCTCTCGAACAGGTATACCGCTTTGGATACTGTTGGGGGGAATAGCCTATCAGGGGAAAACAGCAGCAGCCAGAGCAGTGGAACCACGGCTGGCTCTGATGTTCAACAGGGAGGGTAAAAGCACAGAAGAGCAATAGTCACAGCGGACTCTATAGTCAGGGGCACAGATAGGCGCTTCTGTGGACATAAAAGAGACTCCAGGATGGTATGTTGCCTCCCTGGTGCTAGCGTCCAGGATGTCTCAGAACAGGTAGTGGGCATCCTGAAGGGGAAGGGCAAACAGGCAGATGTCGTTGTACATATTGGTACTAACGACATAGGCAGGAAGGGGCATGAGGTACTGCAGCAGGAGTTCAGGGAGCTAGGCAGAAAGTTAAAAGACAGGTCCTCTAGGGTTGTAATCTCGGGATTACTCCCTGTGCCACATGCCAGTGAGGCTAGAAATAGGTAGAGCAGCTAAACACGTTGCTAAACAGCTGGTGTAGGAGGGAGGGTTTCCGTTATCTGGACTACTGGGAGCTCTTCCGGGGCAAGTATGACCTGATTAAGAAGGATGGGTTGCATCTAAACTAGAGAGGCATAAATATCCTGGCCGCGAAGTTTGCTAGTGTCACATGGGAGGATTTAAACTAGTATGGCAGGGGGGTGGGTACCGGAGCAATAGGTCAGAAGGTGAAAACATTGAGTGAGAACTAGGAACTAGGGCCAGTATGGCTTTGAGGAAGAGCAGACAGGGAGATGTTGCTGAAAACAACGGATCTGGTGGCCTGAAGTGCATATGTTTTAATGCAAGAAGTAAAACGGGTAAGGCAGATGAACTTGGATCAGTACTTGGAACTCTGATGTTGTTGCCATTACAGAGACCTGGTTGAGGGAAGGACAGGATTGGCAGCTAAACGTTCCAGGATTTAGATGTTTCAGGCGGGATTGAGGGGGATGTGAAAGGGATGGCGGAGTTGCGCTACTGATCAGGGAGAATATCACAGCTGTACTGCGGGAGGACACCTCAGAGGGCAGCTAGGCTATGTGGATAGAGATCAGGAATAAGAAGGGTGCAGTCACAATGTTGGGGGTTTACTACAGGCCTCCCAACAGCCAGCGGGAGATAGAGGAGCAGATAGGTAGACAGATTTTGGAAAGGAGTAAAAGCAACAGGATTGTTGTGATGGGAGACTTCAACTTCCCCAATATTGACTGGGACTCACTTAGTGCTAGGGGCTTGGACGGGGCAGAGTTTGTAAGGAGCATCCAGGAGGGCTTCTTAAAACAATATGTAGATAGTCCAACTAGGGAAGAGGCTGTACTGGACCTGGTATTGGGGAGTGAGCCTGGCCAGGTGGTAGAAGTTTCAGCAGCGGAGCATTTTGGGAACAGTGACCACAATTCCGTAAGTCTTAAAGTGCTGGTGGACAAGAATAAGAGTGGTCCTAGGGTGAATGTGCTAAATTGGGGGAAGGCTAATTATAACAATATTAGACGGGAACTGAAGAACCTAGATTGGGGGAGGATGTTTGAGGGTAAATCAACATCTGACACGTGGGAGGCTTTCAAATGTCAGTTGAAAGGAATTCAGGGTCGGCATGTTCCTGTGCAGAAGAAGGAGAAATACAGCAAATTTCGGGAACCTTGGATAATGAGAGATACTGGAGGCCTCGTCAAAAAGAAAAAGGAGACATTTGTCAGGGCTAGAAGGCTGGGAACAGGCGAAGCCTCTGTGGAATATAAGGAAAGTAGGAAGGAACTTAAGCAAGGAGTCAGGAGGGCTAAAAGGGGTCACGAAAAGTCATTGGCAAATAGGGTTAAGGAAAATCCCAAGGCTTTTTACATGTGCATAAAAAGCAAGAGGGTAGCCAGGGAAAGGGTTGGCCCACTGAAGGATAGGCAAGGGAATCTATGTGTGGAGCCAGAGGAAATGGGCGAGGTACTAAATGAATACTTTGCATCAGTATTCACCAAAGAGAAGGAATTGGTGGATGTTGAGTCTGGAGAAGGGTGTGTAGATAGCCTGGGTCACATTGAGATCCAAAAAGACGAGGTGTTGGGTGCCTTGAAAAATATCAAGGTAGATAAGTCCCCACGGTCTGATGGGATCTACCACAGAATACTGAAGGAGGCTAGAGAGGCCTTGACAGAAATCTTTGGATCCTCACTATCTTCAGGTGATGTCCCGGAGGACTGGAGAATAGCCAATGTTGTTCCTTTGTTTAAGAAGGGTAGCAAGGATAATCCAGGGAACTACAGGCCCGTGAGCCTTACGTCAGTGGTAGGGAAATTACTGGAGAGAATTCTTCGAGACAGGATCTACTCCCATTTGGAAGCAAATGGACGTATTAGCGAGAGGCAGCACGGTTTTGTGAAGGGGAGGTCGTGTCTCACTAACTTGATAAGAGTTTTTCGAAGAGGTCACAGAGATGATTGATGCAGGTCAGGCAGTGGATGTTGTCTATATGGACTACAGTCATGCCTTTGACAAGGTCCCTCATGGCAGACTAGTACAAAAGGTGAAGTCACACGGGATCAGGGGTGAGCTGGCAAGTTGGATACAGAACTGGCTAGGTCATAGAAGGCAGAGAGTAGCAATGGAAGGGTGCTTTCCTGATTGGAGGGCTGTAACTAGTGGTGTTCCGCAGGGATCAGTGCTAGGACCTTTGCTGTTCATAGTACATATAAATGATTTGGAGGAAAATGTAACTGGTCTGATTAGTAAGTTTGCAGACGACACAAAGGTTGGTGGAATTGCAGATAGCAAAGAGGACTGTCAGAGGATACAGCAGGATTTAGATTGTTTGGAGTCTTGGGCGGAGAGATGGCAGATGGAGTTTAATCTGGACAAATGTGAGGTCATGCACTTTGGAAGGTCTAATGCAGGTAGGGAATATAGAGTGAATGGCAGAACCCTCAAGAGTATTGACAGTCAGAGAGATCTAGGTGTGCAGGTCCACAGGTCACTGAAAGGGGCAACACAGGTGGAGAAGATAGTCAAGAAGGCATACGGCATGCTTGCCTTCATTGGCTGGGGCATTGAGTATAAGAATTGGCAAGTCATGTTGCAGCTGTATAGAACCTTAGTTAAGCCACACTTGGAGTGTTCAATTCTGGTTGTCACAGTACCAGAAGGATGTGAAGGCTTTAGAGAGGATGCAGAAGAGATTTACCAGGATGTTACCTGGTATGGAGGGCATTACCTATGAGGAGCAGTTGAATAAACTCGGTTTGTTCTCACTTGAACGACGGAGGTTGAGGGGCGACCTGATAGAGGTCTACAAAATTATGAGGGGCATAGACAAAGTGGATAGTCAGAGGCTTTTCCCCAGGGTAGAGGGGTCAATTACTAGGGGGCACAGGTTTAAGGTGCGAGGGGCAAGGTTTAGAGTAGATGTACGAGGCAAGATTTTTTACACAGAGGGTAGTGGGTGCCTGGAACTCGCTACCGGAGGAGGTAGTGGAAGCAGGGATGATATTGACATTTAAGGGGCATCTTGACAAAGACATGAATAGGATGGGAATAGAGGGATACGGACCCAGGAAGTGTAGAAGATTTTAGTTTAGTCGGGCAGCATGGTCGGCACAGGCTTGGAGGGCCGAAGGGCCTGTTCCTCTGCTGTACTTTTCTTTGTTCTTTGTTCATGCGCTGGATTCTCCGCCTCATTGGTAACTCCACTACAAGCGGCGCAAGTCGGCAAATTTCACCCTCGCTGCGAATATACTCAAGACTATAAAGCATATTTCATGGTGTCAGAAGCAGGATTCTTCATGGTGGCAGTGTCCAGATCAAAAACATGCATTTTTTCCAATTAAAGGGCAATTAGTGTGGCCGATCCACCTTAGCCTGCACATGTTTGGGTTGTGGGGGCGAAGCCGACGCAAACACGGGCAGAATGTGCAAACTCCACACGGCCAGTGACCAAGGACCGGGATTGAACCCGGGTCCTCAGCGCCGCGAGGCAACAGTGCTAACTACTGCGCCACCATGCCGCCTAGATCAAAAACACTTGACCCTCATGAATGTAAAAAAGATACGAAAGAAGGACACTTCCAACAGATTCTGAACTGCAATCCCAACTGAAGTTACAGACATGGCCCATTCTCATCCAAATCATTTATATATATATATAACAAATAACAGTGGACCCAGCACCGATCCCTGAGGCACACCGCTGGTCACAGGCCTCCAGTTGGACAAACGACCTTCCACAACCACCATTTGGCTTCTGTCGCCAAGCCAATTTTGTATCCGATTGGCTACCTCACCCTGCATTCCATGAGATTTAACCTTTGCAACAACCTACCATGTGGTACCTTGTCAAAGGCCTTGCTAAAGTCCATGTAGACAACGTCGACTGCACGGCCCTCATCTACTTGCTAACCCCTTCAAAAAACTCAAGAAACTTTGTGAGACATGACTTTCCCCTTACAAAGCCATGCTGACGTTTCCTAATTGACCCTCGCCTGTCTAAATGTCTGTAGATCCTGTCCCTCAGAATACCTTCTAACAACTTACCCACGACAGAAGTCAGGCTCATCGGTCTGTAGTTCCCAGGCTTATCCCTACAGCCCTTCTTAAACAAGGGCACAACATTTGTTACCCTCCAATCTTCAGGCACCTCTCCTGTGGCTGTCGATTATTCAAATATCTCAGCTAGGGATGGGTAATTTCCTCCCTATCCTCCCAAAACGTCCTGGCAAACATTTCATCAGGTCCCGGGGATTTATCTATCTTGATGCGCTTTAATACCTTCTTCTCTGTAATATGTATACTTCTCAAGACATCTCTTTTTATTTCCCCAATTTCCCTAACATTCATGCCTTTCTAAACAGTAAATACTGATGAGAAAATTTAGGACTCTCCCATCACTTGTGGATCTGCACATAGATGACTTTGTTTATTCTTAAGAGGCCCTACCTTCTCCCTTTTGCCCTTTATGTATCTATAAAAGCTCTTTGGATTTTCCTTTGCCTTATCTGCCAAGACAATCTCATGTCCCCTTTTTGCCTTCCTGATTTCTTTTTAACTCTACTCCGACAAGCCCTATAATCTTCAAGGGATCCACTTGATCCCAGTTGCCTATGCATGTCATATGCCTCCTTCTTCCTTTTGACCATGGCCTCAATATTCCGGGTCATCCAGGGATCCCTCCTTCAACCAGCCTTACCCTTCACTCTAAGAGGAATGTGCTCACCCTGAACCCTAGTTAACACCTTTTTGAAAGACTCCCACTTACCAGCTGTCCTCTTGCCTGTAAACAGGCACCCACAATCAACTTTTGAAAGTTCCCGCCTAATACCTTGCCCCAATTTAGAATTTGAACTTTTGGGCCAGAACTATCATTCTCCATAGCTATCTTAAAACTAATGGAATTATGGTCACTGGTCCCAAAGTGATCCCTCACTAACACATCCGTCACCTGCCCTTCCTTATTCCCCAAGAGGAGGTCAAGTTTTGTCGCCTCTCTGGTTGGGCCATCCACATATTGAATGAGGAATTCTTCCTGAATACACTCGACAAATTTCTCTCCATCCAAACCCCTAGTGCTGTGGCTGTCCCAGTTAATGTTGGGAACGTTAACGTCCCTTACTATTACCCCACCCTATTTTTCCGGCAGCTATCTGTAATCTCCTTACGTATTTGCTTCTCGATTTCTTGCTGACAATTTGGGCGCCTATAGTACAGTCCTTATTTTTCAGTTCTACCCATATAGACTCAGTGGGCAAACCCTTGGATATATCCCCTCTCTGCACTGCCGTGATGTTGTCCAGGATCAGAAACACAACTCCCCCTCCTAATAATAATAATAATAATAATCTTTATTGTCACAAGTCGGCTTACATTAACACGACAATGAAGTTACTGTGAAAAGCCCCCTAGTCGCCACATTCCGGCACCTGTTCGGGTACACAGAGGGAGAATTCAGACTCTACAATCTCCTGGCCTATCTTTCCCATAGCATCTGCAATTGAGCTGCCAGTCCTGCCCTTTAGCCATGTTGTAGTAATAGCTTCAGCAAGCTGACACCATAACCTGCAAGTGCGAGATCAAAATGTTCAAATTCCAGACAGCCAGCCTTTTCATTCAGTCAGTCAGAAGCGCCATTTGAAAGGACCCATCGCTAATCCCGACTCTGGGTCTCAATACATGCCTCCCGAGTTCGGCAAAGAAAGAGAAATTAAGTGGCTAATTTCTTGTCAAGCGGGACTAGCTTAGTGATTGAAACTGGATGGCATGGACAAGCTGGGCCGAAGGGCCGAGAACATACATAGAACATACAGTGTTGAAGGAGGCCATTCGGCCCATCGATTAAGCCCTCACTTCCACCCTACCCTGTAACCCAATAACCCTTCCTCACCTTTTTGGTCACTAAGGGCAATTTTAGCATGGCCAATCCACCTAACCTGCACGTCTTTGGACTGTGGGAGGAAATCGGAGCACCCGGAGGAAAGCCACACAGACATGGGGAGAACGTGCAGACTCCGCACAGACAGTGGCCCAGTGGGGAATCGAACCTGGGACCCTGGCGCTGTCAAGCCACAGTGCTATCCACTTGTGCTACCATGCTGCCTGTTTCAATGCTGTAAACATCTATGATTCTATGAATACTTAATTTTGGCTACTCGGGTACTCACAACCATTTGATTTCCGAAACAACAAGTCTGCAGTTCTCTTCTAAGCATCCCAACTCACAACCCTATACTGTTGATGAAATTCAATCAGCAGTTGACTGGCTCACACAACCATCGCAGACCCTTCTTCAGGCAGAGGTGCACCGCTGCCATTTTTGAAAGCCTGTCAAAAATTGGCAAGGGCAGGAAGATCCATTATTTAGCAGTCAATAACAATGTCAGCTTGGAAGCTTAGAATCTCTTAAAGCTGTACCCACACTTCCAAAAATCTTCAAAATAAATTTGATTGGAACCCCATCCACAACCATTCACTCCCTTCACCACCAAGTCACAGAAGCAACAGTGAGTACCATCTACAAGACGCACAGCAGGAACTCACCAAGGTTCCTTAGACACCATCTTCAAAACCCATAAACACTAGAAGAGCAAAGGCAGCAGAACCAGCGAACACCATCACCTGGAGGTTTCCCTCCAAGCCACACACCATCCTGACTTGGAAATATATCGTCGTTCCTTCACCTGTCGCTGGGTCAGAATCCTGGAATTTCTGCCCAAACAGCAGTGGACTACACCACATGGACTACAGTGGTTCAAGAAGGAAGCTCACCACCACCTTCTCAAGGGCAAATAAGGATGGGTAATAAATGCTGGCCTAGTCAGAGATGCCCCCATCTCATGAGTAAGTTTTAAAAAAAGAAATCCGTAGTGCCAGCTCCACTGGGACTCACATATGGCTCAGACATGTCACAGAATTGGAGTCTTTGGAGGAAAAGATGTTCACAATGCAGCATTGCTACAGGTCTAAATAAAGAATCAGAAACAGAACAAGTCAAAATGCTTCTTTATGCAATTGGGGCAATTGCACACATCACAAGTTATCAATGAGTCATCTGCCAAATTTGATGTTTTTAAAATCCTTTGACTTTTAATTCAACCTGAGATTCAATAAATTATTGGGAGAGATGACAACCTGGAGAACCTATCCATTTTATTATAAACAACCTCTACAGGATAGTAGGAGGATGTGAACATGGTGATTTAATGCCTGTATCATGAATCTGCCTGGAGACAGCAGAAACGGTATTTAAGGGGCCTCAATTGATATCCGTCTCTCCGGTAATGAGTTTAGAATGGCAGTTTAGATAATAATCAAGTGTGAATAGCGTATGGAGGAAATACAGATTATAGATGATTGGGAAGGCCCTGAAATATGCATAGGTTAATGTCTAGCCAAGGACGTTGATGGGGACAAGCAGCTGACTACACATAAAGCATAATCAAAGAACAACAAAGGTATGATTGACAAACCCCTGAGAAGGAAGGGGGGCAGTTACCATCTAGTAGTCTCAGAAAGCGGACAGGCTAGTTTCCAGCCACCAAGAATGAAGGCCAAGTTTACAGGAAACAAGCTTCTAAGTCTTAGTGTCAAGGCAGAACATAAAACTTTTGTAACAGCTGTTTTTAAATATTTTCGCTGTACCAGAAAAAGGACGGCCTGTACTGTGTGGTAACTATAGCTGGTTATTCAATTTGTATGTTGTTTGGGGAACAGGGGAAGCCTGGCACATACAGTGTTAATGTGCGACTGAGTACAGTATTGTCCACAGTGATGGAAGAAGTCACATGATCCTGAGCCAGTGTCAGTCTAGAGGTGGAGAGATGAGGCCTGAGCTGGAATCGGCTCCATTACTGTACCCTCCACTGTATACATATATATAGTCATGAGTTGTTTATAACAAAGACTTGCTGTTAACATACTCAAGGCTATAAAACCTATTTTATGGTGTTGGAAGCAGAATTCTTCAGGAATAATGAGCTCATTGGATTCCCATCAGTCTTAGAAGAATAATGAGCTCACTGGATTTCCACAAGTCTCACTGGGAATAATGAGCTCACTGGATTCCCATCACTCTTTTATACTCGCTGGATCCCTGCTAGTTTTGCAGAGACAAATGAGTTCATTGAACTTCCATCAGTCTTACTGATTGTTATTGAACTCACTGAATTGCCATCAATTTCACTGGATTCCTGCCAGTCTTGCAGGAACCAATAAGTTCACTGGATTCCAACCAGTCTTACTGGGAATAATGAACTATTGGGCGCGGTCTACCAGCCATGTTGCGCTGGAAAGTCAGCGTGCTGTGGCTCAATGTGGCCGGAAGATTCTGGGAAACGCTGCTTCCGAGATCTACTTTGTGAGATCTGACACAATCTCACGAAACGTCACAATGTGAATCCCGATCATCGTGGGCGGGATAACTGTTTGGCAAACCTGCATATTCGAGCGAGACAGAGATTCACTCTAATTTTTTTCTGAAATAGTTTTATTAGGGCTTTTCACATTTTATTGCAAACTTTACATGGCAGGACAAGACCAAAACACGTATTAACAATAATTTACGTTCATTGTGGTAATTTGCTAGCAACTTGTTCCTTGTGGTTATCCTCTCCTCTACCTGTCCCGTGTTCTTCTTGGGTGCAAGTGACCCCCCCCCCCCGCCCCCCGCCCCCGCCGTCGTGCTTTCCCCCTTCTTTTCTCTTACTTATGCCGCGATTTGTCTAGTTTTCCCCCCGACCTACCTTTATTGGTTGCCGCTTACGAACAGGTCTCACTCTAATATGCAAACCTCTGAGGTAACTAAGGCAGTGGGTGTCAGCTTGGCACTGCCTTAGGGTGCCGGGGAGGGTCGGTGTGTGCAGACACCTCCGATGGTAATTTTGTGCTGGGGGGGGGGTGCTCGGGGGTCGTGTCAGGGGCTCAAGAGATCTGATGCCATTTTCAAAAGGCTCCTCAGTGCAGCAAACGGGGCTCAGCCGCACGTTCCCCTCTGAGGCCCCAATCTACCTCGGTGGGCGTTAGATAGCAGGGTGTTTCTCGGCCCTCCATGCACCGGAAAACATCCGCCTAATTTCGCGTCATGGACTCTGTCCCCATTCGGCTAGATTGCGCCCATTATCTCCACAGTGATGTTATATCCCAGCATCATGACATCAATGACCTCGATTAACTCAAGATGTTGGCCAGCCACAATACAGTTGGCAAAATATACAACACTCAGTCAAAGCACTTTCCTGAGACTGCAATATAAAAGTAGCATCTAATATCCACCGTTTTATGTTATTCACCTGGAGGCTCAACCCATTGCATTTCAGCTTTCAGATGAGATTATAAATGGAGGATCCACCTGCCCTGTTTAGATGGATCTATAACATCCCATGGCACTATTTAAAAAGATTAGGAGGGGGGAATGGTTGTCCTCAGAACCAACGCTAAAGTGAATGATCTGGTCATCCGATCAATGCTGTTTTTAAAATAAATTTGGAGTACCCAATTCTCTTTTTCCAATTAAGGGGCAATTTAGCGTGGCCAATCCACCTACCCTGCACATCTTTGGGTTGTGGGGGTGAAACCCACGCAGACAGAGGGAGAATGTGCAAACTCCACACGGACAGTGACTCAGGGCCAGGATCGAACTCATGTCCTCTGCATCGTGAGGCAGCAGTGCTAACCACTTTGCCACCGTGCCGCCCTATATCATTGCTGTTTACAGGAGTTAGCTGTTTGCAAATTGAATGCTGCATTTCCCCTCTTTGTTACAACAGCGAGTATACTTCATAAGTACTTCATTGTTTTGAAGCATTTTCGGGTCGCCCTGTGATTTCTAAAGGTGCTATATAAATGCTGGTCTTTCTTTATGCATGAAGAAAATCTGGGTGTATGCTTGGCGGCTTAAAAAAAAGTGGTGCGAAGTCAACTTTCTCAAGAAAAGTAGTCCTGACCCATTCTAATCAGCTCTGCAGGAGGTTTGTCCGATTTTTTAAAAAGGCTGATTATCAGTCGCTAAGGCACTGGTTTAAATCAACCGTAATAGCTGAGTGTGAGATTTTGTATTTATTAAGGAATACTTTTATTGTTCTCTTCAACATATTGAATTCTTGGCTTCAACACAAGCTATTTGCGGGATTCTACGTTGGCCGAAACTGAAATCGGGAAAGGCGATTGGGCGGAGAATTGGTTCCGCCGCCAAAATTGCAGCAGGTGCCAATTTGATGCCAAATTGTGATTCCCTCGACAGTGGCGTAAATGCGTTCCGAAAAACACTTACAGTAGACCGTTTGCATGTCATTAGCAGGCCCGACTTGGTACTCTCCGGGGCACCCGCAATTCCATGCCTGCAATGGGCTGAGTTCCCGACGGCGCGGTTCACTTGTGCTTGTAGACATCGTGAAACTGGCGTGGAGGCTGCTGAGGGAAGGAGTTAGGACCCAGAGAGGAGCGACTGCGGGCTGCTGGCCAGGACACTGGTCATGCTGGCTGTGGTGAGGGAGGCCCTGCCAGGGCTGAGAGAAGGGGGTAGACAGGAGAAACAGGCTGCGAGTGCCCCCCCCCCCCCCCCCGGGAGAGGGGTGGTATCCAGGTACGGACCGCCATTACGGTGGCCATCTTGCTGCACACGCACTGATGACCCACCTTGGCCCCTGGTTCTGCAGTGTGATACCGAGCATCACCGTCCCCCCCCCCCCTTCGGCGGCCCGCACAGGGCAACACCCATAGGTCCTGGCAAGGGCAGTGCCAGCCAATGGCACCCCTGGGATCAGGGATGGGCCAGAAGCCCCCACGGTGCCTGGCACGATGATTCCTGATATGTCCCCCCCCCCACCACCCCCCCCCCCCCCCCCCCCACCCCACCCCGCCCCGGCTGAGGAGTTGGCTCCTGGGTGACAGGGGTTATCCACTGCGGCCATAGCTGCTGATGCCTATCCGGAGGCCACAGATGGATGCGGAGACCCGCTACGACGATGCCCATACAGCAACCAGGCGATGCTTCGGTCTCCTGAAGATGCAGTTACGGTGCCTAGACCACTCTGGAAGGGCCCTCCAGTACGATGCTGAGAGGGTCGCCCACATCGTTGTGACCTGCTGTGTCCGCCACAACATCGCACAGCAGAGGGGCGATGTGCTGAAGGAGGAGGAGGAATGCCAGGCCTTGTCCGACGAGGAGGATGTGGAGGAGGGCGAGGGAGAGCTGAACACGGAGCCCAGGCAGGCACGGGAGGCTGCATCACGTGTGCTCCTGGGTCAACGCACTCAGGCCGCTCTGATCGCCTCCAGGTTAACCGACTAGGAGGGGGAGTAGAGGGGCGGGAGTCGCCGGGGGCATGGACACTGCATCCCAACCCCACATCACCTCACGTCCCTCCCCCCACCCCTCCCACCGGCCACCCCCTGCCTGCAACCCCCTCTGTGATTCTTACCTGCCGCACTATGGAGTGGGGGCCCTGGGTTTGCAGTAACACCAGATTTGGTCCATGAGGTGGATGATGATGACAACCCGCTCTGCGATGAGCTCTGGTGCTCCGCATCGTACCGTGACATCTAACTCATTCCCACAGTAGCACTTTCCACCGTCCCCCTGGGTCCATGCATACGGTCTGGCCATTCCATCACACGGTCCCATTGGATTACTGGGGTGGCGGTGGTGGGGATGGTCTTGTTCTGCCCGCTGCCCACCAGGTGCAGCAGGGATAAGAGGAGGGGAGTCCGACGTGCTGCGGAGTTCCAGCACCTCCCCTGCGGGAGTCGCCAGCATGGGCTCCATCACCTCCTCGTCCCTCGGGGTGCCCAATGGCCTCCGGGCTACTCCCATGAGATGGCGCTGTGAGCGGAGCTATCCCCTGATGCTCCCCCGACATCTGGTGCTGCCAGTCCTGGTGGCCCGTTCTGGTCTTGACCAGTTCTATGGCCATGGAGTACAGGGAGTGGACCATCTCCTTCTCGGACTGCGCCACATCATGCTGCAACTGTGCCAACACCTTTTGGGTTGTGTCACATCAGCCAGTGACTGTGCCATCTCCCTCTGGGACTGGGCCACTTCCCGCTGTGTCTGCACCACATTGGCCAGTACCTGGGTAATGCCGCCAACGTTACCAGCCATGGCCTGCTATGACTGGGCCACGCTCAGGAGCGCTGCTGCGATTTCCAGGTGGCTCTGGCACATGGTCGCCTGTGAGGCGGCAACCCTGCCCTGGGCCTCGGCCACCGACCGCACAGAATGCCCCAGGCTTTGGACTTGCTGATCCATAGCCAAAATCGTCGCCCTCAATGCCTCCACTGTGGGTGCCATCCGTGCGGTGTTGGTCTAGTTGGCACGCATGGCCGGCACCACCTCCTACTCCTGCACGCGGGTGGACTCCTCCAACTGCACCTGCAGTATCTGGATGCTCGCCGACAACCACTCATGTAGTCCCTGGCTCTGCGACTGCATCTCCACAATCGATGGGACTCTCCGTTCCAGAAGCCCGAAATCTGATGCGACCATCAAATCACTCAAGGACTTGTGTCGGAGTAAAACAGTGGTTTTAATTAACTATCAACTTTGCCTGCCTGCGACTGGTACATACTGAGGACAGTCCCACAGGCCAGCTACTCTTATACTCCTTCAAAGGGGCGGAGCCATGGGCTGAGCCCGTGCATGCTCCAACATCCTCCAACATCTCCCCCTGTGGGTGAAGCCATACAATGGCCCACAGATAAAACCCACAGGGTTAATAACATAGAACATAACTGGTGAATTAACTGCATTTACAAACATAGAACATAACTGGTGAATTAACTGCATTTACAAACATAGAACATAACTGGTGAATTAACTGTATTTACATTCACCACAAAACCCATCTGGATGGCAGCTAGTTCCTCGAGTCGGCCTGCAATCCGACCATCCGCCCCTCGGGAGTTCCTACCTTCACCTGTTGTACAGGGTCAGCTGTGTGGTGTGCGACAGGTAGTGTCCCAGGAGCCTCTTCACTAACATGGCCAACCGAGGTGAGTGTCTCTGGGATGGTGGAGGGTGTTGGAGACAGCTGTGAGTGGAAATCAATGTCATCCTCCGACACTGTCCTGAGTCTGGGGTGGAGTGCTGCCATCCGAGCTACTCTCATCGCTGCTTGGCTCACGAGGTGGCTCCGGCTGTGCCACTGGCTGAAGGCGGGGGACACAAGATGGACCCGCCCCATTTCCAGCTGCTCCTGCAAGACACAAGCCAAAGAGCATGATTAGACTGCAGGCCAGGGAGGGGTGGTGGTGGGCGTGGGGAGGGGGTGGAGTGGGCGTGGGGAGGGGGAGGAGTGGGGGTGGGGAGGGGGGCGTGGAGGGGGGTGGTGTAGGGTGGGTGTAGGGTTGAGGGTGGTATGGGGATGAGAATAGTGTTGGCGTGACGGTGGTGTGAGGGTGAGGATGGTGTAGGGTTGGTATTTGGGGGGGGTTGACACACGGTCACAGGGAATCGCAACTAAGCGGGACTCACTTCCTCGCCTGCGGCCGAGCTCCACCTCGGCGACCACTCCCTCCTCCAGGCCGCCAACCATGTCCAGAGCCCTCTGCTCTGCCTCGTTATGGCGCCACAGGTCCGATGGTTCCCCACCTGTTTTCTGCCGCTTTGGCGGTTGTGCGTGGCCTTCTTTTCGGGGGGGGGGGGGGACACACATAAAATGACAGTGTTGGACAATACGACACATGCAGCCCAGGGGGTGGGTAGGTGATGGCCTCAGTGACCAGGTCACCCAGCCATGGCAGCCAGTATGGGTGCCCGCATGTGGTGCAGGGTGGGGGTTCGGCTGTCCTCCGGTGGGGTGGGGAGCTGTGCGGGCGGTGGTTGTAGGGTTACGGGTGTGTGGGACGGGGTTAGTGCCAGGAGCACACTGCTGCCTACTCACCTTGGCCAGCCTGAGGAGATTGGGCAATTTTTCCGGCACTGCCGGGCGTTCCGGACGGTGTTACCCACGGCGCTCACCGCCTCTGCCACCTGCGCCCAGGCATGGCGAACAGCGACAGCTGGCAGCTTTCTTCCCGGGCCAGGGTACAGGGTCATCCGCCGTTCCTCCATCGCATCCAACAGGATTTCCAGCTCGGCATCTGTGAAAACCTCTGGGCTGCTCTCCTCGCTGCCATCTTGTTGGCTGGGATGGTGTGTGTTGGGGGAGAATTGTTTCTATGAGGCTGCAGCTTGTTTGCCTTTGGATGTCAATCGCAAAATCCCGAATCGGGCACCGTTTCCCATTAGAATCAATTGTGTTCCACATGGTGCCGGTGCTAGCCCCTTCTTGGTAGCGGATTGTTCCAGCTGTGGTGCCGGTTTTTCTGTCATAAAAGTCAACCAATTCTGCGTTGGCGTCAACATTAAGGGCGGGATTCTCCGCTTGCCGACGCCGATTTTGTAATCGCTGATCGGGCGGAGAATCCCTTTTTATGATCGAATCAGTGATGGCACCTGTTTTCGGATGCTCCGGCCCCTCCAAAACGGCGTCAGCGGGGAGTACATTGCACGCCATTGGGACGGCCTCAGGACATTACCAGTAGGCCCTCCCCGATGCTCCGCCCCCGACGGGCCGAGTTCACGACGACTCAGTTTTCGTGAACCTCGCGTGGTGGTTGCGGACTGTGTCCAGAGCTGCCACAGTCGGGGAGGGGGTGGGGGGTGGGGGAACCGTGTCGCTCGCTGGGGTGGGGTGGGGGGATTCAGCGAGGGCTGGGGAGCTGGTAGGGAGTGGTCCAGGTGGTGAGGGGGTATCCAGGGGGGCACTATATGGCAGGTCGGGTCCACGCGCAGCCGGCGCCGTGTTGTAAGACGCGACCGCTGCAGGTTGCCGCCGTGCACATGTGCGGCCACGGACCCGGCCATTCTCTGGCCATTCATGGAAGTTCTACCCGGCGCCGCTGCTGGCCCCTCACCGGTCCTGGAATCGGTGAGGCTCCAGCGCCGATTTTGGCGTTGTAAAACGCCACAATTCCTATGCCGGTGTCGGCAGTTAGCCCCCACCCACAGACCACCCTTCACCAAAATCGGAGAATCCAGCACCTCCTCTCAGAAACTGAGAATTCCGCTCATATCTTTGTTTTTTTAATTTAGAGTCGCCAATTATTTATTTTCCAATTAAGGGGCAATTTAGCGTGGCCAATCCACCTAACCTGCACATCTTTGGGTTGTGGGGGTGAAACCCACGCAAACACGGGGAGAGCTCATATCTTCGTTAACGTTTTTCAGTCAAATGACTGTAGATTCCCATTGCTAGATACCTGGAAACATCCAGGAGCTTGTATCAATGAACATATTAAGGTGTTGATAACCTCACCATTATTAAAGATAGAACTGTCAACACAGGGGAGATGTGAAGGGTGAAAGTTATGATTTATGAGTGATCCAGATTACAAGCATCGCTGAGTATTCTGAGCAGTGTTTACTGTTCAGAGCACCATACATTAAAATATATCGTGTATAGAATATATTTAATGCATTTTTAAACAGAATGTGAGACTAGTTTCAGCTGAGATAATTGTGACGCTTCTGTAGCAAACAACATTTCAACCTAAGTTGGTGCAGCATTAACAATGAACTTTGAAATTATACTGTACATTATTAGCAACCATTGAAATGGAGTGTGTGACCTCTTTCAAATACGTTGCTGCCCTTTTATAATTATGAATCAGAAAAAGAAATCTCACAAACATCTCAATTCATTCATTACCAATACAGCACAACACAATCTCCAGCTCATGGTGTGGGTGTACATGTGTGACATGTGTGAATATGTATGTATGCCATTGTGATTAGTGGTCATAGTGGGCGTCTTTCGTGGTTGGAGGGACATCGTCTACTGGACATCCTGAGAAGTAAACTGGGAAACTCAGTAAATAAAATTGTTCATTGTACAAATTATGAATTGCATACTTTTCTCTGCTTTTTTTTTAAAGCTGGCAGTTCCTCACTCAAATAATTAGCTTGCCAACTCTTACTGTCAGTGATCACTTCGACAAGCTGCCGATGGACTGGTAAAACATAAGGGGCTGCATTTTCCGATTCTGAGACTAAGTGCTGACGCCAGCATGGGACCGGTGGCGTTTTACGACCGAAAAATCGGTGCAACACAACCACCGATCCTCTGTCTGGTGGGGGGCTAGCAGGCACGCAGCCTCCAGCTCCAGCTGTGGATACGGCCAGAGAATTGCGGGGTCTGTCGCCATGCATGCGCACGCCGACGGTCTGCAGCGGCCGTGCTGTGCAACATGGCACCGGCCACACGCTGACCCGGCCTGCAAAATAGTGCCCCCTCCCTTTGGCCAGGCTCGCCATCCCCGTACCATTCCCCACCAGTGCCCCCAGCCTCTGCCAAAGCTCACTCTGCCTGCGGATCGGCTCTCTCCCAACTGTGGTGGTGCTGGACTTAGTCCGCAGCTGCCACATCCAGTTCCCCCCAAAATTAGCATGAGAGACCCGTGCCTTTAGGAACCCGGCCGGTTGGGGGCGGAGCATCGGCAGAGGGCCTCAGGTAACGTCCTGAGACCGTCCATACGCCGTGTGGCGTACTCCTAGAGTACGCCGCTTTGGAGAGGGCGGAGCATCGCGAAAGCAGCACCGCCCCCGATTTTGGCGGCAGCTTGGATTCTCCGGCCGATCGGAACGCGATGTTGGCGTCGCCGACCGGAGAATCCCGCCCTTTTAAAAATCCACTTTTAAATACAGTTAGCAAACACAGGAATACTTGCTGTATAGAGATGTCTTGGAGAAACTGCTTTGAGAGCAAGAGAGCCTTCAGGAAACAGCCTGTAGAGTCTTGCCTGTGTTAAAACTACTATTTACATTTCACAGCATTTGGCAAAAGCTCCTGTTCTGTGCACAGCAAAATCTAAACTGAAACGGAACACCCGATTGCTTGAGCTATTGGCTCCTCCCAGGGAACCTTCTTTCTATAAACAAGATTCCATTAGCCCAATTTAGGTAAACAATATTCATGGTTGAAATGAATGATGACATTACTTTTACAATGTTTTAATTGCCCCTTCTATCGCCACAGTGTCTGCCTGTCTTTTAAACCAGGATTTTGAAAACCCTCATTGCAGTAGATGTATATACACACACTAACCTGGGAATTTAAGCATGTGGTAGTTACCACTGTTGTATTATATTGTATATACTGCACTGCATACGAGGGTATTACGGTAAGGCCCCTGTACTACAGATACGGGGGTAGATCCCTGCCTGCTGGCTCCGCCCAGTAGACGGAGTATAAATTTGTGTGCTCTCCAAACTGCAGCCATTTCGGCAGCAGCTGTTGGAGGCCACACACCTCTGTGTAATAAAGCCTCGATTACTCTCTACTCTCGTCTCCTCGTAATTGATAGTGATCAATTTATTACACAGAGATTTTACAAAGATGGATTCCGCATCAAGCCGGATCGCCTGCAGCTGCACCCTCAAGCAGACAACGCCAAAAAGGACTTTGCACATTGGCTAGCTTGCTTTGAAGCATACATCGGGTCTGCGACAGACCCAATCTCAGAAGCATAGAAGCTCCAGATTCTGTACACGTGGCTGAGCTCCGATGTCTTTCCCCTCATCCAGGACTCGCCTACCTACGCAGAGGCGATGGCGCTACTGAAGGAGAACTACGCTCAGCAGACCAACAAGATCCATGCCAGGCACCTCCTGACCACGCGGCACCAACTTCCCGGTGAATCTGTGGAAGATTTCTGGCATGCCCTGCTCGCCCTGGTGAGAGACTGTGATTGCCAGGCTGTTTCAGCCGCTGAACATTCTAAGCTGCTAATGAGAGACACGTTCATTACGGGCATAGGGTCGGCCTACATCTGCCAGCGCCTCTTAGAAGGGGCTACGCTTGACCTCGTGGCGACCAAGAAACTAGCGCTCTCGCTCACAGTCGCCTCACGCAACGTACAGGCATATGCCCCCGACCGCACGGCCCACCCCTCCTGGGCATCGTGGACCCCATCTTCTGCAGACAGACAAAACACCCCCGGCACGCTGCCCATCGCGGAGCGCGCTCTGCAAGGCCTGCGGCAAGAAAGGACATTTCGTTGCAGTGTGCCAGGCCCGCTCAATCGGCACTTTTGTCCCTGCACCCCCGCGTGCCGCCAGTGAGTGCCGCCATCTTCCTCGCCTCAGACCACGTGCGGCCCATGGGCGCCGCCATCTTGCTCCCCTCACAACACGTGCGGCCCGTGGGCGCCGGCATCTTGCTTGCCTCACAACCAATGGGCGGAGCCATCTTGCCTGCCCCAGGAAACTTGCAGCCCGAGGACGGCGCCATCTTCCCTGCCTCAGGACATGTGCGTCCCGTGGGCACCGCCATCTTCCCGGCCTCAGGACCCCTGCCCGTCGGGCACCTCATCGGGCCGCTCAGCGCCTGCAACCGCAGACGACCAGCCGCGTCTCGCCTCCGTCACGATCGACCAATCCCAACTGCACAACGTCGCAACCACATCGACAAAGGTGAAGGTTGACGGGCATGAGATATCCTGCTTCTGGACTCCGGGAGCACTGAGAGCTTCATCCACCCCGATACGGTATGGCGCTGCTCCCTCGCGGTACACCCCATTAACCAGAGAATCTCCCTGGCCTCCAGATCCCACTCCGTGGCGATCTGGGGGTACTGCATCGCCACCCACACCATCCAGGGCATATAGTTCTGCGGCTTCCGGCTCTACGTCCTCCACAACCTCTGCGCTGCTTTGCTACTCATTCCAGTGCAACCTCCAGAGCCTAACCCTGAAATTTGGCGGGCCCCAGCCACCCCTTACTGTATGCGGCCTCACGACCCTTAAGGTCGACCCGCCTTCTCTGTTTGCAAACCACACCCCGGGTTGCAAACCAGTCGCCACCAGGAGCAGACGGTACAGCGCCCAGGACAGGACCTTCATCAGGTCTGAGGTCCAGCGGCTGCTGCGGGAAGGTATCATCGAGGCCAGCAACAGCCTCTGGAGAACCCAAGTGGTAGTTGTAAAGACTGGGGAGAAACACAGGATGGCCATTGACTACAGTCAGACCATCAATCGGTACACGCAGCTCGACGCGTACCCCCTCCCACGCATATCTGACATGGTCAATCAGATTGCACAGTTCCTGGTCTTCTCGACAGTGGACCTGAAATCTGCCTACCACCAGCTCCCCATTCGCAATGCGGACCGCCCGTACACCACGTTTGAAGTGGACGGCCGCCTTTACCACTTCCTTAGGGTTCCCTTCGGCGTCACTAACGGGGTCTCGATCTTCCAACGGGAGATGGACCGAATGGTTGACCGGTAAGGACTGCGGGAAACGTTCCCTTACCTGGATAACGTCACCATCTGCGGCCACGACCAGCAGGACCACGACGCTAACCTTTCCAAATTTCTCCTCACCGCCAAACTCCTCAACCTAACCTACAACAAGGAGAAGTGTGTGTTCAGCACGGACCGATTAGCCATCCTCAGCTCTGTGGTTCAGAACGGAGTTCTAGGGCCCGACCCAATCGCATGCGCCCCCTCTTTGATCTCCCCCTTCCCCTCTGCCCCAAGGCCCTCAAACGATGCCTGGGATTCTTTTCGTACTACGACCAGTGGGTTCCTAAATGTGCGGACAAGGCCCGCCCACTCATCCACTCCACTGGTTTCCCACTGTTGGCTGCATCTCACCAGGCCTTCAACCGTATCAAGGCCGACATCGCCAAGGCCGCGATACACGCAGTCGATGAGACGCTCCCCTTCCAAGTCGAGAGCGATGCATCAGACGTTGCTCTGGCCGTCACCCTCAACCGGAAGGCAGGCCCATGGCATTCTTTTCCCGCACCCTCCATGCCTCTGAAATTCAGCAATCCTCCGTCGAAAAGGAGGCCCAAGCTATCGTTGAAGCTGTGCAGCATTGGAGGCATTACCCGGCCGGCAGGAGATTCACTATCCTCACTGACCAACGGTCGGTTGCCTGCATGTTTAACAACACACAGCGGGGTAAGATCAAAAATTATAAGATCTTGTGGTGGAGGATCCAGCTCACCACGTTTAATTACGAAATTTTGTATCGCCCCCGTAGGCTCAACGAGCCCCCCATGCCCTGTCCCGAGGTACATGTGCCAGCGCACAAGTGGACCCGCTCCGGACCCTGCACGACGATCTCTGTCACCCAGGGGTCACCCGCTTTTATCACTTCATTAAGGCCCGCAATCTGCCCTACTCCATCGAGGAAGTCAGGGCTGTCGCCAGAGACTGCCAGGTCTGCGCGGAGTGTAAACCGCACTTCTACTGGCCAGACCGTGCACGCCTGGTGCAGGTCTCCCGCCGCTTTGAACGCCTCAGCGTGGATTTCAAAGAGCCCCTCCCCTCCACTGACCGCAACACGTATTTTCTCAATGTGGTCGATGAATATTCCAGATTCCCCTTCGCCATCCCATACCCCTATATAACATCTGCCACCGTCATCAAAGCCCTCAACACCATCTTCGCTCTGTTCGGTTTCCCCGCCTACGTCCACAGCGATCGGGTATCCTCATTTATGAGCGATGAGCTGCGCCAGTACCTGCTCAGCGGGGGCATTGCCTCGAGCAGGACAACCAGCTACAACCCCCGGGGAAACGGGCAGGTGGAGCGGGAGAATGGGACGGTCTGGAAGGCCGTCCGGCTGGCCCTACGGTCCAGAAATCTCCCGGCCTCCCGCTGGCAGGAGATCCTCCCCGATGACCTTCACTCCATTCGGTCGCTCCTGTGCACGGCGACTAACGAAACCCCCCATGAACGTCTCTTTGCCTTCCCAGGAAGTCCACCTCTGGGCTTTCGCTCCCAACGTGGTTGGCAGCTCCAGGACCCGTTCTCCTCCGCAAGCACGTGCGGCTCCACAAGGTGGACCTGTGGGTTGAGAGGGTACAGCTACTCCACGCAAATCCGCAGTACGCCTACGTAGCGTACCCCGATGGCTGCCAAGACACAGCGTCCCTCAGGGACCTGGCACCAGCTGGGTCTCCCCCCCCCCCCCCCCCCGCCTCCACCCCAGCACCACCCTCCCTTCCCCCAGCACACCCCACCACAGCCCCCACTCCAGGACAATCCGTCCTCCCTTTGGTCCCACCCGGGGATGAAGAGGATGTCGACATGCTCCCGGAGTCACCGACGACCGAGCTGACGCCTGACTCGCCACCAGCACTGCGGCGCTCTCAACGATGGATCAAGGCGCCCGACTGTCTTAATTTGTAACCTTCTCTGAAATTTTAATGACACCCCCCCCCCCCCCCCCGCTGGACTCATTTTTAACAGGGGGTGAATGTGGTAGTCACCACTGTTGTATTATATTGTATATACTGCACTGCATACGAGGGTATTACGGGTAAAGCCCCTGTATTACAGGTACGGGAGTAGATCCCTGCCTGCTGACTCCACCCAGTAGGCGGAGTATAAATGTGTGTGCTCTCCGAACTGCAGCCATTTCAGCAGCAGCTGCAGGAGGCCACACATCTCTGTGTAATAAAGCCTTGATTACTCTCTACTCTCGTCTCATCGTAATTGATAGTGCATCAAAGTATTACTGCACTAGATACATATAATACAATATATATCTGAAATCCCACATTCATCACAGTCTGCCTTAATGTACCACTAGGTGCGGGACGAGCATTGGAATGCTCATGACTGTCTTTATTGTCTTTCATATAATGGGGTGCTTTAAATTGCCCGCAGTACTGTCTAACTATAATGTAGCCTATATTTGGTACTTTAATAGTCTTATGTCTCTATTTATGAAACCCAAAATGCTATAGGCCTTTTTGCTTTTGGATCACCACATTACAGATACAGTTGGGTGAGGACATGATAAACGGAGCTGTGATACCTAAGGTTATTAGGTTGGTGAGACTCCCTGTCCAGACTCACAGATGAAGAATGGCCAACTGAATTAGCATGCGTCCACCTGTCAACAGAATAGTAATCCGGAGGGGCGGAGGGGGTGAAATAAAGCATTAAAGTCATGAGGAGTGTTAAAAATTTGTTCTGATTAAGTGAAAGCTGTTTGAACAATCTGTCTGTCAATTTGGGGCAGACTCATGAATTTGGAATGAACCAGAAAATGATTGTTCCACGTAATCAAAAAGATTGAAAGGGCAAAACCATCAGTAAATAAATTATTGATCGAAAGAAATAAAATATCTTTCAAAGAAAAATGATACTTCTAAAATTTCAATAGATGAAATGGTGATGAAAGTGAATCAAAATGGAAAATCTCAAACCACATCAATCTGCAGCCGATATTGATTACCCCTCGAAGCCATTGCTCTTCACTCGTCACTGTTACCATCGAACACCTGATACATTACTCTTTTCCCAAATTATCAATGCTTCTGTGTGCAGGTTGTGTGTTATATACAGCCTGCTTCTACAAATGGATTCCTCCCACACCCTGACATCCCCAACACCCTCACTCCCATCAAAGGTGCTTGCTCTTGCTGTGCTCAGGTTTCTTGGCCGGGATTCTCCGAGCCCGCGCCAGTCGGAGAATCGCCGGGAGGGTGCGAGAATCCCGACACGCTGCTCCGAAGCCGGGACGCCGATTCTACGGTCACCACGGTGTGGTTCAGCCCTGGTACCACCCAGGGGGAGCCCGGACCCGTGACCAATGTGGACGTCCTGGTGGGGGTTGGGGAGATCTGACTCGGGGGGGGGGGGGGGGGGGGCCTCCGCGAGGTCCAGGCCCGCGATCGGGGACTTCTGATCGGTGGGCGGCCGCAATCTGGAGGGAGCCTACCTCCTGCCACGCCGGCCCGCTGTTCGGTCGCCGACATGTTGCTCCGCACCGGCGCGGAGACGGCCGAGGCACGCATGCACAAACCCACGCCAGCCGTGTAGGGCAGGCTTTCGGCGCCGGAGCAGCGCACAGTAGTCTGGCGCCGTTCTAGCCCACGAAGAAGAGGAGAATTACTGGGCCTGCAGGCCCGTTGACGCTGGCGTCGCTGGTGCCGGTTTTGACGCCGGCGTCAACACGTGGCCACGATATCGGTGAATCCCAGCCCATATCCCTATTTGTGCATGGAGTCACTCCCGGAGTGAAGTATCTTTTCCTCACAGACTTACATTATTGGCGTTTCTGTCCGGTCTCCTAGCAAATGTTGGTGTCTGGTCCGGAATTGTAATTCGACTTTGATCCATTTTCATTGCCAGCAATTACTGGAACAGGTCACCAGTCTGTTGCCAGGGAGTTTACAGTTGACTCCACATCAAGCATGGCTGACCAGAAGGCTCTCCCACTCTTACCCCCAGCCATTGACGTTTTTGGAAGGATTATCAAGTTGACCCACTCAACCTGTTTGGCTGCATTATGAACTCATCTTCCTCGTGCGTCAAGTCCTGGGGTGGGATTCAAACCTGGAGCTTCTGATTCAGAGGTAGGGACACTATCCACTGCGTCACAATAACTCTATCATGAGCACAGACCATAGATTTGGCCAGAACTATGGGCGAGATTCTCCGACCCCCCGCCGGTTGGCGGGCCACCCCCCGCGATTCTCCGGCCCGGATGGGCCGAAGTCCCGCCGCTAAAATGCCTGTCCCGCTGGCGTAGATTAAACCACCTACCTTACCGGCAGGACAAGGCGGCACGGGCGGGCTCCGGGGTCCTGGGGGGGGCGCGGGGCGATCTGGCCCCGGGGGGTGCCCCCACGGTGGCCTGGCCCGCGATCGGGGCCCACCGATCCGCGGGCGGGCCTGTGCCGTGGGGGCACTCTTTCCCTTCCGCCTTCGCCACGGTCTCCACCATGGCGGAGGCGGAAGAGACTCCCTCCACTGCGCATGCGCGGGAATGCCATCAGCGGCCGCTAACGCTCCCGCGCATGCGCCGCCCAGAGATGTCATTTCCGCGCCAGCTGGCGGGGCACCAAAGGCCTTTTCCGCCAGCTGGCTGGGCGGAAATCCATCCGGCGCTGGCCTAGCCCCTTAATGTTGGGGCTCGGCCCCCAAAGGTGCGGAGCATTCCGCACCTTTGGGGCGGCGCAATGCCTGACTGAATTGTGCCGTTTTGGGTGCCAGTCAGCGGACATCGCGCCGATACCGGAGAATTTCGCCCTATGCTTCTGACAGGAGATTATAATTATGAGGAGAAACTTGACGTGTTGGGGATAGTTCCACCAGAGAAGAAAGTTTTTGTCGCTGTTTATTGAAGATTTACTTGATAATTCTGAAGGATTTTGATGGAGACAACAGGAAAGAGCCGACATGGCACAGAAGCAGAGGGAAGTGGCCCAGTCTCAGAGGGATATGGTTCAGTCACTGGCTGATGTGGCATAGAGCCAGAAGGTGGTGACACAGTTGCAGCATGATGTGGCGCAGTCCCAGACAAAGGTGGTCTACTTCCTGTGCTCCATGGCTGCGAGCATGCAGACCCTGGTCGAGATGGCAGCGGGTCTCCAGACTGGCAGCGCCAGGGGTGGGGGCGCTTGAGGAGAAAGCGCCCCTCGCACCCCTGTCCCATGGAGTAGTCCGGGGCCATCGAGCACCCCGAGGGAGGAGGAGGAGGTGATGAGGCCTTGCTGGTGACTCCCACAGGTGAGGTGCCAGAACACCGCAGCTCCCTCCCTCCTATCCCTGTGCATCCCGGTGGGCAGCAGGTAGTACAGGGTGCACCACGCCACCTGGGACACCCGAGTAGCAGCCGGGCCCATCCAGGCCTTTTTGCCCCAAAAGACGACCGCCAAAGGGTATCCAGGTCACAGGGTGGGAATCACAGCAGGCTGCCTCTACTGGAATTGAACACGCAAGAACAAAGGGAAGACTTCCAGAGGAGTGAAATGCTTCTCCAAGAGACAAGCTGCAGAATGGCTCTGTCCTGTGAGAAGAATTTAAGACAGACAGCCTGCAGATATCCATTACCCTGTTGAGGGATGTTAAACATGAAATAAAGCAGGCTTCAAGACTTCACTGAGTCAAAACCACCCTCATTCCAGGGGAGACCCCCAACTCCACGCTCACTAGTAAGACTCCCCCCATGGCATCTGGCCAGTGGGTTCTGTGCCCTTATGCTCCCCCTTGGAATCCATGGCACCTGGTCCCCGTTTTTATTTTCACCCACAAGGCCATAAAACATAGGAGCAGAATTAGGCCACTGGGCCCATCGCGTCTGCTCCGCCATTCAATCATGGCTGATATTTTCTCATCCCCATTCTCCTGCCTTCTCCCCATAAACCCTGATCCCCTTATTGATCAAAATAAGTCACCCAGGTAACTTCCCACTGTGGCTGGCATGGGGTTGGGGGGGGGGTGTCCATGAGGCTGCTGCATTCAAATGTAATCTTTAATAATTAAATGAGATTAAATTAATATAAATGAATTATGGTCGAATTCTCGAGCTTTCTGGGCAAGGTCCTGATCATGCCAGCTGGAGTGGGGCGAGAGACTTGGAAGCTGATCTACTCCCGGCGCAAATCCTGCTTTGGGCTCCCCACAATTCTCCTGACATAGCGAGATTTGAGCCGGGTGCAACGTGACTAGGGAATCGCCCCCACAATTCTAATCTTAACTGAATAGCGGAATAGCTTCAAGGGACAGAATCACCTACTTTTGTTTGTACATTTTGGAGAAGAGGGGGGAAAATGCTGTTTGATTTAGGAAGCAGGTTTACAATGTTAACCGTCGTTTAAATTCTGTGTATCTCCCTATCCACTTCTTCACTGCTTATGTCAAAAGAAGGTAGGTTTTTCTTTTAATGAACACCTTTAAACAAACTAAATCAACATACCACAACCTTACAAATGTCTTCCATCAACCACTAAGCCAGCCGGAAACCCAAGCTTCTTAATTATCTCAGCTCATTCAACAGCCGGAATGACCGAGTCACTGCTTCTTCTTCCCAAACATTAATGCCTAAACATACAAATATCATTTTTTAAATGAAAGTAATTTTATTACTTGCAAGCTGTATGCCTCCAAGATAAATCCATATTCCTGGAGAATTAACCAAAAAAAAATCTTAGGTTACTTATAGGGGCACATATTCAGGCCACAAACCTGATCTATATTGAGTCAGGTCACCACGTTGCCTGGTTACCAGTGCAAGATTGACAATGTGAAGCCACCTTACCGCTCTTTTCCCAAGAAATCGATATGACAGGCTTGATGGTGATGATATGAGAATGCCAGAAAAAGCATGAAATTGCTGTTGAAGCTCATTTCTTGAAAGTCTCAGGCAAAGATTAGCTTTTGTCACGTTACTCTGTCCTTGCCATATTCCATTTTATCCCTTTCCTTTCCTCTCTCTCTTTTTCCCCTTTCCCTCTTTTATTTTGCACAGTATAAACCACAGCGGATTTATTTTCCAGCGCAGACTTTTTTTTAAATTCTCCTACTCGGACAGTCAGACTATGCGAAGATATTTTTCGTTCAATTTCTTTACTGCAAATCAGAAACTACAGGCTGGCTCGAAGGGAATAGGAGCCCTTGATATCCGTGACCTTTGCTGGCACCCCTTTCGTCACTTGTCATCTCTTTAAAGGGGTATTTAATTGTGAATCGTTGGTGGTGACAAGGTAAGTGTCTGGTATTCTAGCACTGCCTTTCATTAGAAGCTTCCACAGACTGCCAAGAGACGGTTAACTCTTCCATGTCCCTTGCTGCGGGACAATTCATGACAATTTGAGGCAACATAAAAACTGATTGCAGGACATATTGACCTCTGTTGTTAGTGTGGAGTCACAAAATGGAGCTCATGCCCAAAAGAAAAAAGTCTCCATGTAGAAAAACTTAGTTCAAAAGGCATAGTCATCGGGACACAGAGGGCAGGATCCTCTCAGCCCAGGCAGGGCCGGAGAATCGCCGGGACGGGCATGAATCGCGCGCCGCCAGTCTGCCGATTCTCCAGAGAACGGAGAATCGGCGCCATTGGCGCTGGTGCGGTCGGCGCGGCGCCGGTCGGGGGACGCTCTAAGTGGCACCCCCCCGGCGATTCTCCGCCCAGGATGAGCCGAGCGGCCACGCGAAAAATCTGAGATCCGCTGGCGCCGTTCACACCTGGTCTTACCCGGCGGGACCTCGGCGTGCATGCATCCAGGGGCGGCCTGTCAGGGGGGGGTCCAACCCCGGGGGGTGGGGGGGGGCCTCCGCTGTGGCTTGGCCCGTGTTCGGGGCCTACCAATCGGCGGGCCTAACTCTCGGGCTGGGGGCCTCTTTTGCTCTGCGCCAGTCTCTGTAGCCCTATGCCATATTGCATCGGAGCCGGCGCGGAGTAGGGAGCCACTGCGCATACACAGACCTGCGGCGCCTATCTGACGCCAGGATCAGCAGTTGGAGCGGCGTGGGTCGCTCCAGTGCCGTGATGGCCCCTGTAGGGGTCACAATCGCTGCTTCTGAGGCCATGTTGACGCCGTCGAGAAACGCGATGGCGTTTACGACGGCGTCAACATTTAGCCTCAGGGTCAGAGAATCCCGCCCAGAGACACAAGGAACAGGAGTAGACATTCAGCCCTTCAGGCCTGCTCCTCTATTCAGTTAGTTGCTGAACATTCTAACTGCCAACTCAGTTTTCGTGCCTTTGCTCATCTCAGCTTTTGAAAGCTCTAATTGGCCCAGCATCCTCAGTCTCTTCCTTGAGAAAATACCAGTTTTTAACTCCAAAATGTTTTTCTTTGGTTTCAAGCATTTCGTGAAGCATTTTGACATGACCTTTTACTTCACTGGTAAAGGAGGTAGTGTTAATGTAAGACAGTAGTGTTTTTAACTGTGTTCCTATGGACATCATAGGGCCTCACTCAGCAATGTGAGTCTAGTACAAAGCTTTTCAAACAGGAGCCAAACTGGACTCACGACATAACCAAAGAGAATCCAGGAAATCCCCTGATGCCAGCAGTTTATATCGGGGGCGATTCTCCCAAGGTGGCATTTTGGGTGGGAAAACCACTGAGAATTCCACCGGATTCCCATTGTAATCCACCCTTACTCAGAGGTGGATTCTTTGCTGCCCACCACCGGTAGTGGGTTTCCTAATCTGTCGGCGATTTGAGCGTCGGCTGGAAAATGGGATTGGCACCGGGCGCCAATCCCGTTCCGACGCTACGTGGCACTTGCTGGTGGCAACATGCAAATAGTTCATTTGTATTCATTTGCATCCGATTAACGGGCAGGAAGCCTAATTCTCCAGGCCTCAGTGTTGCTGCGGGCCTCTAAACCCGGATTCACGCCAGTGTGAGTTGGTGCAGGCATTTTCAAGCATGGTCCTGATGCAATGTGCCCTGTGGAGGGTCAAGGGGGTCAGTGCGTAATGGAGGTGCCCCCCCGAAAGTCCATTGGAAGGCTCCCCTCCTCCCCACAATGCAAATATTGCCCCCCCCCCACCCGATTGCCACCACCCTCCCACCTTGCATCTTCCTGCCGGCTCAGGTATGATAACCACAATGTTGATTAACACACTTGCTATGATCGACAGCTCCTCATCAAATTAAAATCAGTTAAGTGCTCTCTGCTGTGAAAAAGAGGAAGTCAAAGCACCCCCCTCCCCTCCACAGCACGCATGCATAAGGGTGACCCGATCCTCCCACCGACCCAAATCAGAGATGCCCCCATCAGAGGCAACCTCACCAGACCCCTGGTATCAGAGACCCCGCATATCAGAGACCCCCATGTTAGAGACCCCATCAGAGACATCCCCCTATTAGGGATCTCTCCCATTTCAGAGACCCTTAAATCAGAGAACCCCACGTCAGAAACCCTCCCATATCAGAGACCCCCATATCAGAGACCCCCATATCAGAGACATAGGGTCAGATGATGTGGAGTCTGTGTGGGTAGAGTTGAGGAACCACAAAGGCAAAAAAACCATAATGGGAGTTATGTACAGGCCTCCTAACAGTGGTCAGGACCAGGGGCACAAAATGCACCACGAAATAGAAAGTGCATGTCAGAAAGGCAAGGTCACAGTGATCATGGGGGACTTCAATATGCAGGTGGACTGGGTAAATAATGCTGCCAGTGGACCCAAGGAAAGGGAATTCATTGAATGTTCACAGGAGGGCTTTTTGGAACAGCTTGTGATGGAGCCCATGAGGGAACAGGCCAAAAGCATTGCGCAGGTCAGCCTGGGTGAGTGAGACACAGACAGAGTGAGAATTTGGTAATTTGGTGCAGTGAGGTAATTCGGTGAAGAGTGGGAGAAGGTGCTTTTTCCCTACTCTCTCTTTCTTCGGGCCTAATTCCGGGAGCCGTTCGGAGGAGGAGGAGCAGTCTCTGTGAGTATAAAAACCTAACGGTAACTTCCTGTTTTCCAGTTTTTTCCCCAAAAGTGATGTCAGAGGGAAGCTGTGATCTAATTGGTTGATAGCAAATCCGCCCCAAATTAAAAAAAAACACAGCTAAACTCGTAAACTTAAATTAAACTAATTCATTAATTAGTGATGGCTGGTCAGGTGATGTGCTTGAGCTGCTTGATGTGGGAGCTGGCAGATCCCATTGCGAGCTGCAGCGACCACATCTGCAGTACGTGTTGGCTGCTCGAAGAGCTCCGGCTCAGAGTTGATGAGCTGGAGTCTGAGCTTCAAACACTGAGGCACATCCGGGAGGGGGAGACTTACCTGGACACTGTGTTTCAGGAGGCAGTCACACCTGTCAGAGTAAGTAGTTTAAATCCTGCCAGTGGCCAGGGTCAGCAGGGTGTGACTGCAAGTCAGGCAGGTAAAGGGAACCAGCAGTCAGGAGCTCAGGAGCCTCAGCCCTTGACACTGTCCAACAGGTATGAGGCACTTGCTCCCTGTGTGGATGGCGAACAGGGCTGCAGGAAGGATGAGTCAGTTGACCAAGGCACCATGGTTCAGCAGGCCATTCAAGGGGAGGGAGTAAATAGGCAAGTTGTAGTTGTCGGGGATTTTATTATCAGGGGGATAGATAGTATCCTTTGTGAGCAGGAAAGAGTCCCGCATGGTATATTGCCTGCCCAGTGCTAGGGTGCGGGACATCTCTGACCGGCTTGAAAGGATACTGGAGAGGGAGGGGGAGGATCCAGTTGTTGTGGTCCATGTCGGTACCAACAGCATAGGCAAGTCTAGGAAAGAGAACCTGTTTAGAGATTATAAAGAGCTAGGATTCAAATTAAAAAACAGGTCCTCAAGGGTCATAATCTCCGGATTACTGCCCGAGCCACGTGCAAATTGGCATAGGGAGGCAAGAATAAGGGAATTTAACACGTGGCTGAAAGAGTGGTGTGGGAAAGAGGGGTTCCTTTTCATGGGACACTGGTATCAGTTTTGGGACAGGGGGGACCTATACCGTTGGGATGTTCTCCACCTGAACCGAGCTGGGACCAATGTTCTGGCAAAAAGAATAAATAGGGTGGTCAATAGGACTTTAAACTAAAGATTGGGGGGGGGAAGGGAAAGTCAGGGAACCAAGAGGTGAAGTAATCAGTGGGAAGCGTAGCTGCTTAGGAATACAAAAAAGCACGAAAAGACAAAACTCAGGAGAGGTTACGATAGTCCCCATCCCACAAAATATGACACAGTGTATGGAAAGGCTCAGTAAACCAAGGTCCACCACACTAAGAAAACAAAAAGGGACGGTCAATTGAGAATTAAAGGTGCTATATTTAAATGCACGCAGTGTACGGAACAAGGTAGATGAGCTTGTGGCCCAGATTGTGACTGGCAGGTATGATGTGGTAGGCATCACAGAGACATGGTTGCAGGGGGTTCAGGACTGGCATTTAACCATCCAGGGAATCACAACCTATCGAAAAGACAGAGAGGTGGGCAGAGGGGGCGGGGTTGCCTTGTTAATTAGGAATGAAATTAAATTAATAGCACTAAACGACATGTTCACAGGAGGGCTTTTTGGAACAGCTTGTGATGGAGCCCACGAGGGAACAGGCCATTCTGGACTTAGTGTTCTGTAATGAGCCAGACTTGATTAAAGATCTTAAAGTAAGGGAACACTTAGGAGGCAGTGATCATAATATGGTAGAATTCAATCTCCAATTTCAAAGAAAGAAGGTAGAATCAGATGTGAAGGTGTTACAGTTAAATAAAGGTAACTACAGGGGCATGAGGGAGGAACTGACGAAAATCGACTGGGAGCAGAGCCTAGTGGGAAAGACAGTAGAACAGCAATGGCAGGAGTTTCTGGGAATAATTGAGGACAGAGTACAGAGGTTCATCCCAAAGAAAAGAAAGGTTATCAGAGGGGGGATGAGGCAGCCATGGCTGACAAAGGAAGTTAGGGAATGCATCAAAGCAAAAGAGAAAGCCTATAATGTGGCAAAGAGTAGTGGGGAGTCAGAAGATTGGGAAGGCTACAAAAACAAACAGAGGATAACAAAGAGAGAAATAAGGAAAGAGAGGATCAAATATGAAGGTAGGCTAGCCAGTAACATTAGGAATGATAGTAAAAGTTTCTTTAAATACATTAAAAACAAACGGGAGGCAAAAGTAGACATTGGGCCGCTCCAAAATGACGCTGGTAATTTTGTGATGGGAGACAAGGAAATAGCTGAGGAACTAAATAAGTACTTTGCGTCAGTCTTCACAGTAGAAGACATGAGTAATATCCCAACAATTCAGGAGAGTCAGGGGGCAGAGTTGAATATGGTAGCCATCACAAAGGAGAAAGTGCTAGAGAAACTAAGAGGTCTACAAATTGATAAATCTCCAGGCCCTGATGGGCTACATCCTAGAGTTCGAAAGGAGATAGCTGAAGAAATAGTGGAGGCGTTAGTTATGATCTTTCAAAAGTCACTGGAGTCAGGGAAAGTCCCAGAGGATTGGAAAATCGCTGTTGTAACCCCCCTTTTCAAGAAGGGTACAAGGAAAAAGATGGAAAATTATAGGCCAATTAGCCTAACCTCGGTTGTTGGCAAGATTCTAGAATCCATTGTTAAGGATGAGATTTCTAAATTCTTGGAAGTGCAGGGTCGGATTAGGACAAGTCAGCATGGATTTAGCAAGGGGAGGTCATGCCTGACAAACCTGTTCGAGTTCTTTGAAGAGATAACAAATAGGTTAGACCAAGGAGAGTCAATGGATGTTATCTATCTTGACTTCCAAAAGGCCTTTGATAAGGTGCCTCACGGGAGACTGCTGAGTAAAATAAGGGCCCATGGTATTCGAGGCAAGGTACTAACATGGATTGACGATTGGCTGTCAGGCAGAAGGCAGAGAGTTGGGATAAAAGGTTCTTTTTCGGAATGGCAACCGGTGACGAGTGGTGTCCCGCAGGATTCAGTGTTGGGGCCACAGCTGTTCTCTTTATATATTAACGATCTAGATGACGGGACTGGGGGCATTCTGGCTAAGTTTGCCGATGATACAAAGATAGGTGGAGGGGCAGGTAGTATGGAGGAGGTGGGGAGGCTGCAGAAAGATTTAGACAGTTTAGGAGAGTGGTCCAAGAAATGGCTGATGAAATTCAACGTGGGCAAGTGCGAGGTCTTGTACTTTGGAAAAAAGAATAGAGGCATGGACTATTTTCTAAACGGTGACAAAATTCATAATGCTGAAGTGCAAAGGGACTTGGGAGGCCTAGTCCAGGATTCTCTAAAGGTAAACTTGCAGGTTGAGTCCGTAATTAAGAAAGCAAATGCAATGTTGTCATTCATCTCAAGAGGCTTGGAATATAAAAGCAGGGATGTACTTCTGAAGCTTTATAAAGCATTAGTTAGGCCCCATTTAGAATACTGTGAGCAATTTTGGGCCCCACACCTCAGGAAGGACATACTGGCACTGGAACGGGTCCAGCGGAGATTCACACGGATGATCCCAGGAATGGTAGGCCTAACATACGATGAACGTTTGAGGATCCTGGGATTATATTCATTGGAGTTTAGGAGGTTGAGGGGAGATCTAATAGAAACTTACAAGATAATGAATGGCTTAGATAGGGTGGATGTAGGGAAGTTGTTTCCATTAGCAGGTAGAATAGGGCCCGGGGGCACAGCCTTAGAATAAAAGGGAGTCACTTTAGAACAGAGATGAGGAGAAATTTCTTCAGCCAGAGAGTGGTGGGTCTGTGTAATTCATTGCCACAGAGGGCGGTGGAGGCCGGGACGTTGAGTGTCTTTAAGACAGAAGTTGATAAATTCTTGATTTCTCGAGGAATTAAGGGCTATGGAGAGGGAGCGGGTAAATGGAGTTGAAATCAGCCATGATTGAATGGTGGAGTGGACTCGATGGGCCGAATGGCCTTACTTCCGCTCCTATGTCTTATGGTCTTATGGACTCCCACATATCAGAGACCCCCATATCAGATATCCCATCAGCGACCCCCGAACATCAGGGACCCCCATATCAGGAACCTCCATTTCAGAGACTCCCATGTCATAGACCCCCATCCCCTCTTGTCAGAGATCCCCCCCATATCAGAGACCCCCCCCCCATCAGGGACCCCCCATATCAGGACCCAGCCCCAATACTTCCCACCAGTCACCACTGCCTGGAAGCTAAAGGGAAGTTCATGCAAAAATAAATCACTGCTTTTCCACTTACAGAAGCAGAACGCAGCAGCTGTTACTTCCTAGAAAGCCAACACACACCACAAGACTTTAAACCCCCTCAGGTTCTTTAACATGCGAGGCTTATATTTATAAGATAAATAGCTTTAATAGGCTGTAATGTGCTTGTTAGGTGAATTGGACATTGTTAATTCTCCCTCAGTGTACCCCAACAGGTACCGTAGTGTGGCGACTCAGGGATTTTCAAAGTAACTTCATTGCAGTGTTAATGTAACCTACTTGTGACACTAATAAAGATTATTATTATTGACAGGGCAGTAGCTTCCAGACAACCAGGCATCTGGATTATTTGTTTTCATTTCCTTTCACGCTTTAATGCATCTCAAGTACTCTGCTGTGAAGGTAATCACAATATTTATAAGCACCTAGCTTTCTCTTTTTCTCAGCAGAAAACAGTTACTTAACTGTTTTTGATGTGGTGATGACCTATTAATCAAAGCTAACCATAATGTTTTGATACAACTATCTATTATTGAGGCATCAGGTGTAAGGGGCTGGTAAGTGAAAAAGCAATCATTCCTGGCAGGGGTGACTGATTGACGGGGGTCTTTGATATGGAGGGAATCTCTGTTAGGGCATCTGTAATAAGGGAGGGATATCTGATAGAGGGTCCTGATATGGGGGATCTCTGCTGGGCGATCTCTGGTATGGGGCTGGTCTCTGAAATGTGGGGTCTCAGATATGGGGTTCTGATGGGCGGTCTGATGGGGGTCTCTGAATGGAGGTCTGATGGGCAGTTTGATGGGGGTCTCTCATGGGGGGTCTGAATGGGGGGGGGGGTGGCTGGAGTGGGGAGTGGGCAGGATTTGTGGAGGGGGGAGGGGACCCTCTGATGGACTTTGGGGCACAAACATTAAATATTTACCCCCTTGATCCACCATGGGTCCATCATGTCAGGCCTGAAAAATACTTGCACCAATGTACGCCCTCGTGAATCTCGGCTGGAGCATCATGGGGGCGTGGAGAAATGAGCCTCCAGCTTGTTAATTAGATGCAAATGGGTTCAATGATCCGTTTTCATCCACCGGCGTGGGACAGGAGCACCATCACATTCTCCATGTGATTCTCCATCACATCCGGAACTCCGGTGGCATAAAATCCACCCCTTAGGATGAGGTTTGCAAGACTGCATCAGTAATTTGAGGAAACCACCAGCCTCATGAATGAATGAGGCTAACATGGCTGAGTGCAATTTTTCATACACCTCACACACTATCTACCCTCATTGACTGGAAGATTGCATCAGGTATCCTGAGACACTATGTTTCCTTTCATAGGGAAGCAAATGGAAGATAAGATTGTCTTTGACAGTTAGTAGGTTGATAAAATTTATCTCCGTGCTCCTGGGCTTGGGAGGAGAGGAAAACTGGAAAGGGGTGGTACTTCATGGAGGTGACTAGGGAGCTTGAGGGCTGGTGAGAGCCCTGCATCACTTCTTTTCAAGAAGGCATCCACAAATTCAGTGTCAAATAAAGTTAACGAGGCAGCAGAACGCCTTCCCAAGATCAAGGGTAATCAGAAGCTGGAGGCTCATCATTGTTTGGTCGCATCACCTGAGGTTTAGAGTCAGTCCAAAGATGTGCAGGTTTGGTGAATTGGCAATGCTAAATTGCCCCTTACTCTATAAAGGCTAGGTGGGGTTACGGGGAGTGGGTGGAGGATTGGACCTAGATGGGTGCTCTTTCCGAGGGTCGGTGCAGACTCGATGGGTTTGATTTTGCCCACCAGCTTGGGGAGGAGATACAGGTGTTTGGAATGGAGTTGATGCCAGGGTCACAGTGCTGCCTACTCACCCTGGCTGCCGTGAGGAGGTTGTGCAGTTTCTTTTTGTACTGCTGTCTGGTCCTTGCGGTGGGGCCCACGGGCCTCATGGCCTCTACCACGTGCGCCCCGGCCCGGTGCATTGCGGCGGGTGACAGCCTCCTTCCCATCCCAGTCCAAAGATGTGCCGGTTAGGTGGAGTGGCCATGCTAAATTGCCCTTAGTGTCCAAAATTGCCCTTAGTGTTGGTTGAGTGGGGTTTCTGGGTTATGGGGATAGGGTGGTGTGGGCTTGGGTAGGGTGCTCTTTCCAAGAGCCGGTGCAGACTCGATGGGCCGAACGGCCTCCTTCTGCACTGTAAGTTCTATGATCTATGATCATAAGGGTACTGGATGGCCGCCTCTCCTCCATGGCTTCCGGTAAGGTCTCGAGCTCCACATCCACAAACTGGGGTGGCCCTCTCCGTGTTGCTATCTTGTTGGCTGGGATGAGTGTGTGTCGGGAGTGTAGTGCTGATGCGGCTGCAGCTTGTCAGCCTCTGAAGTGGCAATCCCGGCCCGGCGAATTGGACATCATTTTCTATTGGATTTGATCAAGTTCCACGTGGCGCTGGTGCTAGCTCATTAACAGATCATGAACTGCTCCAGGACCGGCACCAATTTAGTTGTCATAGAAGTCAACCGATTCAGTCCCGGCGTCAACACCTAGTTTGTGAAACCAGAACCCTGCCTATAAACCTTTAAACCCTGGCTGAATTTCCCACCTCAAGCCAAACTGCAGTCCTCTTCCCATTTCCTAGTCTCAGTCCAGCTGTTTCAGTATAGGCTGAGGATGGAGCTTGGACATATATTTACATCTGAACAATTGGGAGATGCTTCTAGAACTACAGTTTATGTAATAAGTTGAGGCAACAAGTTCAGATACTGTATTGTGAATATACCACAATTTAAACTTTGTTTTTATTCAGTTCTTTAAGTTACAAAGCCAATGTGCAAAGTGGATGGGGCATGCCCTTAATCCATCTCCTTGCTTGCTCCAAAAACCAATTCAAATTCAAACTGAATCCAATTCATGGTCTCCACAAGAGAGACATACAAGATCCAAGCTGACAGGAAAACGCATTACACCTCATCTTGGGCTTCATCTGACGCTTGATCTTAGCCAAAAGGCTGAGAAGCGAATATACCACAATGTCAATATGAATTAACTATCACAACAAATTTAATGAGGAAGGAGCAGAGTGCTGGAAATGGAGAGTCCCCACTGCAACTTAAACTGAGCCTGTCTAAAAGTTACAAAGTGAAGTGATAACTGCCTTTTAAACTCTATTTCATGAAGTAGATTGTACACACGGAGAACCCCGTTATGTATTTTCCTGCAGTTCATTAAACCTCACATTTTGTTGACAATACCAGTGTCCTTCTTCTGCTTAAATCATTAATTGCGCTGTGCGAAAGCTACATTAGAATGTCGTCTTTGTTGAGTGCATACAGTTTGTGAAAGCTAAGCCATTTTATTTACCCTGCAATGGGCAAAGGTCATTCTGAAGAGAAACTGTCTTCTCTGCACACAACTGGCTGACAGGAAGATACTAAAGGTCATAAAGGGTCACAAAGAAGCCATTGTGAAGCTGCTCAGCGCTGTTTAGATGATTCGGCCAATTACAGCCACACATTTGTGGTGAATAAGCTTTTAAAGTCATGTTAATAAATCAAGAAGCTGTGCTTGGTAAGAATTTCATTTGCGGAATAAAAGAAGTGGCTGTACTTTAAATAATGTTCTTTAAGAAATGCTCTGACAACAAATTGTCACACTGCAGTGTCCACACATAAGGATCTGTGTTTAGACATGTGCATAGTTCCTTCCTGATTGCTGTCATTATTCTGCGCTGAACTGATTAATGCCCCTATTGAAGAGTCTCTGACGAGGAGAATGCAAGGAATGAATTCTTTTCTTGTAAAGTGATCGGGGATGTCTCACTCCCAGTGTTATCTTGTGTACTGCAGGGATGAATCCTGGCATTTTATGAGTGAGGACAGTGTGTCCCTTCTTCCACTATTGGGAAGATATATAAAGGGCATGTAACAGTGACAGTGAGCTGTTCATAAATATTCCAAATTGTTCTCTTGTTTGCCATTTTGAAACTTGTGACTTTAATTTCATGTTTTTGGCATTCAAAAGGTCAAAGGTCAAGGTGAATGTATTTTGCACAATTACGAATACAAAAGTCAAATCATTTATCAGTTTCTCCAAAAAATTGTCCAAACATCCAAATATATCTGTAAAACGTGCAAATTTACTACCATCAGCCTTTATTTTTAATCTCTTGTGCACTAATAATGTATGTTCCAAATTTAAAGGGACTCTGCACCATCAAAGCAGCCTCGATAAAGACATTTCAGTTACGTTACTGAGCTGCGATTTAATCATGCCATCTTTGGCAGCACCATCTGCATATTTCCAAAAGCTATAGAATTTTGGGGAATACAAGTGGAGGCCACGGGCTCCCCATTTCTCAGTCGCCAATTTGCTACCAACACTTATGGATTGAGGAGATCTTTGGTTTAAATCGTAAGTCATGATTACTAGAGGAGCTCAACTAAGGTAATGGTGGGACACTTCCATGTGACCCAATCACCTGTCTGACTGGTGATGGATTCTCCCACTACTTTGATGATGAATGTTCAGCAAGGAAACCAACTGTTCACCATCTAGGTTGGTGTTATCTTATTTATGATAAGTTAAATCGGGATTTGAAGTCACTGCTCGATGGATGAACAGATGAAAGCCTTTGCAGCATGATTGCTTGTCCTGTAGGGTCCTGACTCTATTCCCTTCAATATTTTAAATAGCTTTGTGACAGAGACCTCTCCATTTGGATATCCAGGGTTAATCTGCACACACCCCCACCGCCCCACTCCCCACCACCATGTTTGGGGTCCAATTGATAGGCTCTGAGTCTGGCTTTCAGAATGTTTTGTATCTGAGTTTGGGATGATCTGTGGTGACAATGTCTGTATTCTGCAGGTTGTAAAATACCATTTCTCCTCTGGGGGAAATCCTCTTGTTGCAAACCGTATAGCCAACCCATTGAACCTGGGCTCTTCTGATAAGCATGTTGTTGATACTAGGTATGTATTGCTGTATAGTTATCTGAGAGATATGCAGAGATAACACTCGTTTCAATGTATGTAACAGCTTTTATTCACAGTACTTTTAAATGTCTGCTCCCAGCAGTAACGTCTAGCTAGAGTGGTTTCACAGGTCGGCGCAACATCGAGGGCCGAAGGGCCTGTACTGCGCTGTAATGTTCTATGTTCTATGTTCTAACTCCTACAGTTAACTCGTTTTTTCTGAGTCCAAGGCTGAAGCCATCAAGCTCTGAAAGCCTCAATCGCAAACAGACTCGGATGATCAAACATAGAAGAACTGAACACCACATGCAGCACCTGGCATGGACATCCGTGTTAGGGATTTTGTCCTGCCACTCGATGTTGCAGATAGATCTTAAGAATGCAGCTAATGCTTCATTTTATACCCGAATGTTGTCTCTGCCCCACAGCTATTAAGTGATGTGAGATCCACTGCCGGGTAGGCTTTGACTTTTGTTTTGAGACAAATCAATTCTCTCTCCAAAGCCTGTGGGTGAGCCGTCAAATGCTGAGCTTGCTTATGTCAGGCAATTGGCAATTAGGCAATGAAATCTTTCAGACCAGTGATGGAAATGTAACTATTTTCACTCTCCGAACAATTTGTCCCAAACTCTGTTCTCTACGTTTCTGTAGTTCGCCACCCCCTGCCCTCTTATCAAAATGGGTGATCTCATAATACAGCTTGTTCAGTAGGTGTCTCGCTGTGACCCATATGTGACAGTGTGGTTACTGCTACAGGCATTAATGAGACCCCAAGGGGATCCATCTAACACTATTCTTTTACACAGTGCAGTCGATTTCCCCTTTAGAGCAAGTCAGATTTTCCATCAAAAGAAGCAAGTCAGACTTTCCATCCAATGACTTATTTCAAACAGGAACTCCAATCTCCACAGTTAGTGCAGACCATCCTGCTTCTTGCACAGTGACAAGGGTCTTTGACTATATATTTCCTGAGAAGGTGAACCTGCAGCAAACAGATCAGATTTTTATGTTTTCACAGTTGAACCTTCAGTGCATTTAATAGGCAGGAGAAAAGGTTGTACGATCACCCTGAACCATTGAGGCAAAGGCTCAATTGGCTCAGTGGGTAAAATATATTATCTGCTGTGGTACCAAAACCTGTTGGCTAGAAGGTGCCTGTTTGTGCAGAGTCAGGCTTCTCTTTAGGACTTTCTGGCAGCAGCTATCAAAAATTATGGGCGAGGTCTTCTGCCTGTTCATACTGGTGGGACCTTCCGGTCCCGCCGATGACGCAACCCTATCACAGGTTTCCAGGCGGCATGGGATGGATTCAATGTGAAATCCAGAAGATCCTACCACTGGCCAATGGTGGGCCGCCTCCCGTTGCTGAGAAACAAACCACGAGGAGGACAGAGAATCTCACCCCATATTCAAGATGTGCCGCACACAGGGAAACATTCCCATATCTCTGTGGATGGAACAATAATGGGCCAGGAGAAGTCACAGAACAAAGATCAAGAGCAGGAATTCAGCCTGATTTCTCTTTCACCACTCCCCAGCTAAATGTGCTAAGGCCAGTAATGTTGTTCCCATCCCTTTTTGTTTGAGGCAGCTTCGACGCATGTTAATAAATCAAGAAGCTGTTTACAAGAATCCAGAGTGTGGGCACCTCCATACCGTTTCTCATTGCGGCAACAAAGAAATGTAACATACATACATGCATGTTCTCGCTTCTTATTTTTCCTTTACCTTACACAGTTAAGGCGATGCTTTACGAATACATGAGGGAGAAGGGAGCGATTTAGGAAAAGGTATTAAGAGTTGGAGGAGGCTCAGATGTGTGGTATGGGGGGTGATGACCAGACATTTAGTGATGTGGAGGGAGGTTGCCCTTTGGGGGTTAAGGGTTGGTGTGTTGCCTCCGGGGGCCGCAATTCCTGTTGTGATGAGGATATTGTGATTCTACAATGGGATATAGATAGATTGGGTGACTGAGTGAAAACCTGGCACATGGAGTTTAATGTGGGGAAGTGTGAGGTCATACACTTTGGTAGGAGGAATCATGAGGCAGATTATCATCGAAATGGAGAGGGACTGCAGGTGAGTAAGTTCAGAGAGATCTAGGTGTTCTAGTGCATAAATCACAAAAAGCTAGCAGGCAGGTGTGACAAGTAGTTAAAAAGGCAAATGGCATTTTGGTATTTACTGAAGAGGGGTTGGAGTTTAAAAAGAAGGCGGTTTTGTTAAATTTGTACAGGCTGTTGCTGAGGCCTCATCTGGAATACTGCGTACATTTTTGGGTCCCCTTACCTAAAAACGGATAGAATAACATTGGAGACTGTCCAAAAGAGATTCACCAGGCTAATTCCTGGGATGAGAGGGTTGTCTTATCAAAGAACAATACAGTACAGGAACTGGCCCTTCAGCCCTCCAAGCCTGTGCCGCTCATGGTACCTCCCTGAACTAAAATCGTTTGCACTTACGGAGTCCGTATCCTTCCATTCCCACCCTATTCATATATTTGTCTAGATGTCCCTTAAATGCCACTATCGCACCTGATCCCACCACCTCCCCAGGCAGCGCGTTCCATATATTTACCACCCTCTGGTAAAAAACCTTTCTCGCACATCTGTTGCAAACTTTTCCCCACGCACTTTAAGCCTTTGTCCCCTAGTACTTGAGTCCCCTACCCTAGGAAAGAGCATCTGACTATCCACTCTGTCCATGCCACTCATAATCTTGCAGACCTCTATTAGGTCGCCTCTCAACCTCCGTCGTTCCAGTGAGAATAGACCGAGTTTCTCTAACCTATCCTCATAGCTAATGCTCTCCATACCAGGCAACATCCGAGTAAACCGCTTCTGTACCCTCTCCAAAGCATCCACATCCTTCTGGTAGTGTGGTGACCAGATTTGTACACAATATTCCAAATGAGGCCTAACTAAGATCCTGTACAGCTGCAACATGACTTGCCATGAATTTTTATATTCAATGCCCCAACCGATGAAGGCCAGCATGTCGTAAGCCTTCTTGATCACCTTATCCACATGCATTGCCACTTTCAGTGATTGGTGGACATGCAAACCCAGATCTCTCTGCCTGTCAGTACTCGCAAGAGTTCTACCATTTATTGTGTAATTCCTACATGCTTTGGACCTTCCAAAGTGCATTACCTCACACTTGTCCGGATTAAACTCCATCTGCCATTTCTCTGCCCAAGACTCCAACCAGTTTATATCTTGCTGTATCCTCTGACAATCCTCTTCACTATCTGCAACTCCACCAATTTTTATGTCGTCTATGAACTTACTAATCAGACCAGCTACATTTTCTTCCAAATCATTTATATACACCACGAAAAACAAAGGCCCCAGAACTGATCCCTGTGGAGCGCCTTCCATTCAAAAAAACACCCTTCTACTGCTACCCTCTGTCTTCTGTGCCCAAGCCAGTTCTGTATCCAACTTGCCAGCTCTTTCTGATCCCATGTGACTTCACCTTTTGTACCAGTCTACCATGAGGTACCTTGTCAAAAGCGTTACTGAAGTCCATGTATACAACATCGACTGCCTTTCCCTCATCTATCATCTTTGTCACTTCCTCGAAAAACGCAATCAAATTAGTGAGGCATGACCTCCCCTTCGCAAAACCATGCTGTCCATCATGAATAAGTCCATTTGTTTCCAAATGTGAGTAAATCCTATCTCCAAGAATCTTTTCCAATAATTTCCCTACCACTGAAGTAAGGCTCACCGGCCTATAATTTCCTGGGTTATCCCTGCTGCCCTTCTTAAACAATGGAACAACATTGGCTATTCTCCAGTCCTCTGGAACTTCACCTGTAGCCAATGAGGATACATCAAGAGAGACTAAATAGTCTGGGTCTGTGTTCCTTGTTGAGTAAAGGGTGACCTTATTCAAATGTGTGCAACGCTGAGGGAGCTTATTAGGGTATATGGGGAGATGGAAGATGGTGAGATGAAAGGAGTTGAGGCCGGCATAGATCAGCCATGATCATATTAAATGACAGGACATGTTTGACGGGCCTGGTGGCCTATTCCTGCTTCTATTTCTTGTGTTCTTGTGTCTGTCATGGAGAAGGGGGCCTTTCAATGTAACTTTGAGATCAGGACACCCTTTAAAAATTGCGCCCCTATTTCTGAGAGCCAGTCTTGTTGGTGTCCTTAGGTCCCCACTCCAAGAAACATTCTAAGCGTGGGAAAATTCAGTGAGAATCTCCCCAAGCTCCAAAAAAATGATGAACGGGTGGATTCTGCATGCAACAGGTAGGGAGGTTCCTGATCTGGCGGGGAATAAAGGGTGGGCAAAAATTTGGGATTCCGCCAATTCCAATGCTCTGGTCTCCCGTTGACGGGTGCAGCAAGTTATATGTCACATGCCGGCACAACAATGCAAATTGGTTAGTTTGAACCAATTTTCATTCAATTAACGCTTCCATGATGCTCGAATCCTCTCGGCCGGCATTCACGTGGACATGGATTGGTGCAAGTGTTTTCAAGCTTGGCCCTGACATGGGTCAAGGGAGTAAATATTTAATGTTGGTGCCCTCAAAGTCCATCGGAGAGCCCCCTCCCCCACAATGCAAATTCTGCCCACCCACACCCCAGCCCCCCATCAAATTCCCCCGTCAAACCCCCATCAGATACCCAGCGCCCCCATCAGTCGGGGCAATGGGCCGTGTGGCTGGGGTGATGCCACACGGGACTGGGCTGGTGCCCAGGCAAAGACAGCCATTGCCACGGCCTGCAAGGCAGCCATTTTGCTGCGCACCCAACCACTTTAGACTCTGGTTCTGCAGAGTGACACAGGCTGTATTGGTGCCCCCACCCCTACACCCTAGCCACCATCTCACCACCCCAGCTCCTACTCCCCCCGCACACCAGCTCCCACATCCCTACATCTGCAGCCCCCACCCTACCACCTCACCCTCCACTATAACCCGCTCAAACCGGCCACCACCCACCGCCAGGGCATCAGCTAGCCCACTCAGGGCAACGGCTACTGTAGCACCTGTGGGGGTGCCAGACAGGTACCACAGAATATACCCCTGGCAAGATCAGCGCCAGTCGATGGTACTCCTGGCAGCAGGGATGGGCGCCAGGACCAGTGGCCCCCAAGGTTCCGGCCACCTTTGGGGCCTGGGATACGGAGAGGAGGGAGGTAGGGAATTGCAGGGACAGAGCCCGCAGGTCCAACCAGGGGCACAATGTAGACCTTGGACCTGGCTGGGCACGGGTGTATGAACCATGCTAACATGTCCGCCTTGCACCTCCTGCAGACAATGGATATTGGATTACAACCAGAAAATGGTAGCCTTCCTCCTAGTGCGGCAACCCTGAGGAATGCACTGCGGCTGTACAAGTTGGAGCTGCCCGAAGAGGGGGAATCGGCAGCAGTGGAGTGTGCAGCAGTGAACAGGAGGCAGCCGCTCAGGATGGAGGGTATGATGCAAAAGAGGCACCGCATGAGGTCTCGGGTGTACCGGCACCGCATGTCATTCGAGGACCAGCTGGACCGGGCATGCCGTCGAAGACTCCGGCTGAGCAGGGGAACAGTGTGACTTATCTGCCAGATAATGGCACCGCGGGGCTATGGAGGAGGACACCCGCTCAAGGTGACAGTGGTTCTGAACCTTTGCGCCACGGGGTCCTTCCAGGCGTCGAGTGTAAACCTGTCTGGGATCTCACAGAGCGGAGTGCACAGGTGCATCTGCACCGTCATGGAGGCCCAATATTCATCCATTTCAATGTGGATCGGGCCCACCAAGATGCCCGGGCTGCAGGTACACCACCATCACTGACATGCCCCGGTCCAGGGGGTGATCGGCGGGATGCATGTCCCGCTACGAGCACCTGCAGATGACAGGCTGCTCTACACCAACTGAAAGGGGGTCCAATTGATGATTGTGACCATCAGCTGCGCATCATACACGCCTGCGCAGATACCAGGGCAATGTGTACGATGTCTTCATCTGGCAGACGTAACAATTCCCAACCTCTTTGAGGCGCCGTCCGGATGGGGGGTTGGCTCCTGGACGACAGGGGTTATATTCCATGGCTGTGGCTGATGACACCTAGCTGAAGCCCACAGACCGATGCGGAAATTCCCATGCAGCGACTAGGAGTGTGATCAAGCGGTACTTCGGCCTCCTGAAGATGCGGTTCAGGTGCCAGGAGGGGCCCTCCTGTATGGTGCTGGGTCACCCACATTGTGGCAGCCTTCTGGGTCCTCCATAACAGCAGAAGGGCGACGTGCTGGAGGAGGAGGACGAGCACCAGTCCTCGCCCAATGAGGAGGATGTGTGGGAGAACGAGGATGGGCAGGACATCAGGCTCGGGCAGGCGCAGGATGCTGCACAACATGGGTGCCAGGGCCAAAGCATGGGACACTCTGATCGCCTCCAGGTTCCCTGACTGGGGGGGCACTGGCCAGGGACATGGGCACCGCATCCCACACCCATCCCCCCACCACCACCCCACCTGCAACCCCCGCCGTGATACCTACCTGCCGCACCACGTGTGTGAGGGCCTGATGACAACCCCGTCTGCAATGAGCTCTGGTGCTCCACACTGTTCATTAACGTCTGACTCATGCCCACGGTAGCACATCCCAGCGTTCACCTGGGTGACCCCTTCATGCAATCACATGGTCCCATCGGATCCCTGGGGTGGCGGAGGTGGGATGGTGAGGGTGGGGAACCCAACCCACCCACAATGTGCACGAGCTAGTCAGAGGAATGTCAGGATAGATAGGATGAATGCGTGGCTCGAGAGATAGTGCAAGAGGGAGGGATTCAATTTCCTGGGGCATTGGGACCAGCTCTGGGGAAGGTGGGACCAGTACAAACTGGACGGTCTGCACCTGTGCAGGACTGGAACCAATATTGGAGGGGGGTGTTGCTAGTGCTATTGGGGATGGTTTAAACTAATGTGACGGGGGTAGGAACCGATGCAGGAAGTCAGAGGGAAGTAAAATGGGGACATAAACAAAAGGCAGTCAGGGAAAAAGTGTAAGGTAGAGAAGCCACAGTCAAAAATTAAAAAGGGCCATTGTACAGGGGACAGTGACTGAGGAGAGCTCAATGAATAGGCCCAGTAATACTAAAAGGAATAAAACGGGAAGTAAAAACATAAATGGAAAGTGAAGCAGCAGGTTATTACATGAAGATATGGGTTCAACAATAAGGAAGATTAGGAGAAAAGTTAAAAGGTAAAATAACTTAGGAGAGGCTACTGATAGAGGTGTTAAGACTCAAAATGGAGGGAAAAAACCAACATAAGGGTATTTTACCTGAATGCTCGTAGTATTCGGATTAAGGTAAATGAGTTGATGGCGCAAATCATCGTGAATTCTATAATTTAGTGGCCATTACTGAAACATGGTTAAAGGATGGTCACGACTGGGAGTTAAATATCCAAGGGTTTCAAACTATTCGGAAGGACATAGTGGATGCTAAGGGAGGTGGTGTAGCTCTGTTATTTAAGGATGACATCCGGGCACTAGTAAGGGATGACATCAGTGCTATGGAGGATGAGGTTGAATCTATTTGGATGGAAATCAGGAATAGTAAGACAAAACAAATCACTGTTAGAGTAGTCTATAGGCTACCAAAGAGTAACATTATGGTGGGGCAGGCAATAAACAAAGAAATAACTGATGCATGTAGAAATGGTACAGCAGTTATCATGGGGGATTTTAATCTACATGTCGATTGGTTTAACCAGGTCGGTCAAGGCAGCCTTGAGGAGGAGTTTATAGAATGTATCCGCGATAGTTTCCCAGAACAGTATGTAATGGAACCTACGAGGGAACAAACAATCCTAGATCTGGTCCTGTATAATGAGACAGGATTGATTAATGATCTCATAGTTAGGGATCCTCTCGGAAGGAGCGATCACAATATGGTGGAATTTAAAATACAGATGGAGGGTGAGAAGGTAAAATCAAACACTACTGTTTTGTGCTTAAACAAAGGAGATTACAATGGGATGAGAGAAGAGCTGGCTAAGGTAGTCTGGCAGCAAAGGCTTTATGGTAAAACAGTTGAGGAACAGTGGAGAACCTTCCAAGCGATTTTTCACAGTGCTCAGCAAATGTTTATAACCACGAAAAGGAAAGACGTAGAAAGAGGGAAAATCGACCGTGGATATCTGAGGAAATAAGGCAGAGTATCAAATTGAAGGAAAAAGCATACAAAATGGCAAAGATTATTGGGAGACTAGACTATTGGGAAATCTTTAGGGGGCAACAGAAAGCTACTAAAAAAGCTATAGAGAAGAGTAAGATAGTAAAATAGCTTGGAATATAAAAACATATAATGATAGTTTCTACAAATATATAAAACAGAAAAAGAGTGGCTAAGGTAAATATTAGTCCTTTAGAGGATGAGAAGGGGGATTTAATAATGGGAGATGAGGAAATGGCTGAGGAACTGAACAGGTTTTTTGCGTTGGTCTTCACAGTGGAAGACACAAATAACAAGCTAGTGACTGATGGAAATGAGGCTATGACAGGTGAGTACCTTGAGACGATTGTTATCACTGAGGAGGTAGTGATGTGCAAGCTAATGGGGCTAAGGGTAGAAACGTCTCCTGGCCCTGATAGAATGCATCCCAGGGTACTACAAGAGATGGCTAGGGAAATTGCAAATGCACGAATGATAATTTACCAAAATTCACTGGACTCTAGGGTGGATTGGAAATGAGCAAACCTGACACCACTGTTTAAAAAAGAAGGTAGGCAGAAAGCGGGTAATTATAGGCCAGTGAGCTTAACTTCGGTAGTAGGGAAGATGCTGGAATCTATCATCAAGGAAGAAATAGCGAGGAATCTGGATGGAAATTGTCCCATTGGACAGACGCAGCATGGGTTCATAAAGGGCAGGTCGTGCCTAACTAATTTTCTGGAATTATTTGAGGACATTACCAGTGCGGTAAACAATGGGGAGCCAATGGATGTGGTATATCTGGATTTCCAGAAAGCTTTTGACAAGATGCCACACAAAAGGTTGCTGCATAAGATAAAGATGCATGGTGTTAAGGGTAAAGTAGTAGCATGGATAGAGGATTGGTTAATTAATAGAAAGCAAAGAGTGGGGATTAATGGGTGTTTCTCTGGTTGGCAATCAGTAGCTAGTGGTGTCCCTCAGGGATCAGTATTGGGCCCACAATTGTTCACAATTTACATAGATGATTTGGAATTGGGGACCAAGTGCAATGTGTCCAATTTTGCAGACGACACTCAGATGAATGCTGAAGCAAAAAATGCAGAGAATACTGGAAGTCTGCAGAGGGATTTGGATAGGTTAAGTGAATGGGCTAGGGTCTGGCAGATGGAATACAATGTTGACAAATGTGAGGTTATCCATTTTGGTAGGAATAACAGCAAAAGGGATTATTACTTAAATAATAAAATATTAAAGCATGCTGCTGTGCAGAAGGACCTGGGTGTCCTAGTGCATGAGCCGTTAACCGTTGGTTTACAGGTGCAACAGGTGATTAAGAAGGCAAATGGAGTTTTGTCTTTCATTGCTAGAGGGATGGAGTTTAAGGCTCGGGAGGTTATGCTGCAATTGTATAAGGTGTTAGTGAAGCCATACCTGGAGTATTGTGTTCAGTTTTGGTCTCCTTTGAAGGGGTTGGATTACGAGGAGAGGTTGAGTAGACTGGGACTATACTCATTGGAATTTAGAAGGATGTGGGGGGATCTTATAGAAACATATAAAATTATGAAGGGAATAGATAGGATAGATGCGGGGAGGTTGTTTCCACTGGTGGGTGAAAGCAGAACTAGGGGGCACAGCCTCAAAATAAGGGGAAGTAGATTTAGGACTGAGTTTAGGAGGAACTTCTCCACCCAAAGGGTTGTGAATCTATGGAATTTCCTGCCCAGTGAAGCAGTTGAGGCTCCTTCATTAAATGTTTTCAAGATGAAGATAGATAGTTTTTTGAAGAATAAAGGAATAAAGGGTTATGGTGTTCAGGCGGGAAAGTGGAGCTGAGTCCACAAATGATCAGCCATGATGTCATTGAATGGCGAAGCAGGCTTGAAGGGCCAGATGGCCGACTCCTGCTCCTAGTCCTTATAACTTATAACGTCTGCCCATTCTCCCACCCAGCGCCCCCCATCCCTGGCTAACCCAGGCCAGCCCATCCCTCACACTTTTCTGACAGAGCACTGAGGCTGGTTGCAACAGTGTGAACAGATGTTTAATATGAACAAATAAACACAGATACGTGCTCTAGCCCCTATCACTATACTGTGACCAGTGCCAATTGAACTGGTGACTAACTTTCTGGCCATACGGGCCCTAACGCTGTGTCTAGGTGGGTCCCCAGACGGTATGTCAGGAATGGAGGCAGCCTGCTGTGACTCCTGACCTGTCCTGTGACCTAGGTCCCCATTGGTGGCCATCCTCGAGCGACCAGTCCTGGATGGCCCGGCTGCTGCTTGGGTGTCCCAGGTGGCGTGGTGCCACCCCATTCTGCCCGCTGCCCACTAGTTGCAGCAGGTACAGAAGATGCCGGGGGAGGGAGTCCAAGATGCTGCGGTGTTCTGGAGCCTCCCCTGCGGGAGTCACCGGCATGGACCCCATCACCTGCTCCTCCTTCGGGGTGCCAGATGGTCCTCGGGCTACTCCATAGGATGGGGGTGTGAGCGGAGCAGAGCCATCCCCTGAAGCTCCCCCCACCACCTGGTGCTGCCAGTCATGAAGGCCCGCTCTCGTCTCGGCCAGGATCCGCATGCCTGTGGTCATGGAGCACAGGAAGTGGACCACCTCCATCTGGGACTGCACCACATCACGCTGTAACTATGCCACCACCTTCTGAGTCTGTGCCACATCAGCCAGTGACTGTGCCATCTCCCCCTGGGTCTGGGCCATTTCCCTCCGTGTCTGTGCCACGTCGGCCTGTGCTTGGGCAATGCCGCCGACACTCACAGCCTTGGCCCGCTGTGACTGGGCCACACTCAGGAGCGCCGCTGCAATGTCCAGGTGGCTCTGGCACATAGCTGCCTGTGAGGCGGCAACCCTGTCCTGGGACTCGGCCACTGCCTGCACAGAATGCCCCAGGCCTTGGACAGGCTGATACATAGCCAAACCCCTGGCTCCCAAGACCTCCACAGGGGATGCAGCCGTGCGCTATTGGCCCAGGTGGCATGCATGGTCGGCACCACCTACTGCTCCTACATGCAGTTGGACTCCTCCACCTGCGCCTGAAGGTGCTGGTTGCTTGCTATCAAACCCTCATGTAGTCCCTGGCTCTGTAACTGCATCTCCATGATTGTTGGGACTGTCCGAAACCCTTCTGGTGACAGCTAGTCCCTGGGGTCGGCCTGCACTCCACCCACCTGCCCCCTCGGGAGTTCTTTCCTCCACCTGATGCACCAGAGCATCTGTGTGATACACACCAGAGAGTGTCCCAGGAGCCTCTTCACTAAAATGCCAAACGAAGATGCGTGTCTCTGCAATGGTGGAAGGTGTTGAAGATAGCTGTGACGGGAAGTCAGTGTCATCCTCCGACACGAGCACCGGGGTTTCCTGGATCTCTGGCATATGGGTCAACTCCATGCCAGTGTCGTCATCGCTGCTTGGCACACAGGTGGGGGGGTGGGTTGGAGCTGTGGCACTGGCTGGAGGCGTGAGACATCAAATGGACCAGCCCAAAACCAGCAGCTCCTGCAAGACACAAGACAAGACGCATGATTAGACTCTGGAGTGGGGAGTGATGGGAGTGGTGTGGGGGTGAGGGTGGTATGAGGGTGAGTGAGGTGTGGGGGTGAGGGTGGTGTGAGGTTGAGTGAGGTGGGGGGTGAGGGTGGTGTGAGGGTGAGTGAGGTGTGGGGGTGAGGGTGGTGTGAGGGTGAGTGAGGTGTGGGGGTGAGGGTGGTGTGAGTGAGGTGTTGGGGATGAGGGTGGTTTTGGGGAGGGTTGTCACACAAGGCACTTTGAACCACAACTCAGAGGGGTCTCACCTCCTTGGTCCTGGCCGATCTCCACCCCAGCTACTCCCTTTTCCTTAGGCCCGTTGACCACGTCCAGGTCCCACTACTCTGCCAGGGTGTAGGGCCGCAGATTCGGCGGTCCGGCTCCAATTTTTGCCCCCTCCCGGCAGTAATGGGTGTCCTTCTCCTGCCGGGGTGGGGAGTAGACAATGTACAGTGTTAAACAGACCAACACATACAGCCCAGGAGGAGGGTAGCTAGTGGCTTCAGTGGCCAGGGCATCCGACCATGGCGGCCAATATGGCTGCTGGCCTGCCATGCAGGGTGGTGGGTTGGGTAGGCCTCCTGTTGGGGGGGTTGGGTTACGTTGTGTGGGACAGGAGTTGGTGCCGGGACACAGTGCTGAAGAGGTCTTGCAGTTTTGTCCGGCAATGCAGGTCGATCTGGACAGTGTTGCTGGTGGCGCTGACTGCCATACAGTCGCTCACAGCTGCCGCCACCTCATCCCAGGCAGTGCTGGCTGCCTTGTGGCTGACCCTCCCAGACACTCGGGGAACAGGACATCCCTCCTGGCCTCCCCAGGTCAGCAACCCCAAATCTTGGGGCTGGTCTCCTCGGCGCCATTGTTGCGAGCTGGCTGGGGTTGGCTGAGCAAGTGCAGCTTAACTGCGGCTCAACTTTGTTAACGGGGGTCTGGTGCTAACGTATCAGTTGGCGAGCCATCATTTGTGACAAGAAGCCTTTGGGGCCTCATTAAGTGGACCAATTAATGTTGAATAACGTTGCCGGCCTCACTGGGCCGAGCGCCGGGAAGCTCGCGGCAGGTCCTACTCGCTACAACAAGAATGTAAACCCTGGGAAATGTTTCCCAATTTCTCGCTAATAGCTTGTTTATTATTTACACCGTCTGGGGTAAATAAAATCAGTTAGCACGTTAACAAACATTCAGCAAGTTGTTTTTTTCCGAACGTTATGTGAGTACACTTTGCTTTTCCAAAAAAATTCCCTCTCAAAAAATGTTGGATTTATTTCCTGATCAACGGTTTAAATATTTACGGTTTCTGTTGTTATTTCAGGACAGACGTTATTACTTGCACACGTGTAGATCGTTAGAAGGAAGATGTTTTGGGCAAAGCTGGAAAATATGAAAGCTCTCGAACAGGAAATGTTCGAGGATGTTTAGCTTGTGGGGCAAAGTGACTCATTAAAGAATCAAATGAATACATCTCTGGGGGAGGGGGAGAATTTACATTTTATTTTCTATGTAAAAGAAAAGGGCATACATTTTATTATATTTGTTTAACTGTATATCCAGTACCACCATTCCTGATTAATGTTAGGTAGTTCCGAGGTATTCCAGTCGTTCAATGACCTGTAACTTCCTGGCTCTCCCGCGTTGGATTTGGGTGTACCCCAAAGAAGCGCTGGGGAATCATGCTTGGAAGTTCCCAGATAAGGGTTCACATGGCAATTGTCCAGAAGCGCTAATTTCACCTGGATTATACTGTGTTGGGAACTATCCAACAAAGTGATATAAAACATTGGTTGGAATTCTCCGGCCGTAGTGCGACACAGTGGCACATTGGTTGGCACTGCTGCCTCACAGCGCTGAAGGCCCGGGTCACTGTCCGTGTGCACATTCGCCCCGTGTCTGCGTGAGTTTCGCCCTCACAACCCAAAGATGTGCCGGGTAGGTGGATTGGCCACGCTAAAGTGCCCCTTAATTGGAAAAAATGAATTGGATACTCTACATTTATTTATAAAAAGGAATTCTCCGGCTGCTGCGATTCACTTTTCCCGGCCGATTTCCACCCATTCCCTTTGCTCTGGCTCGCCGACCACGTCCAGGGCCTGCTGTTCTGCCACAGTGAGGGTCGCAGGTCCGGCGGTTCCCCCTCCAGTTTTCTCCCACTCCCTGCGGTTATGAGCAGCCTTCTTGTGGGGGAATCCTGTCTGGAATCTCTCAAACATCCACACACAGGTGCAACTGCTCTGTGACGGATACCCTATGCACGCGGGCAGCGGACTACATAAACATCAGTCTGGGTAAGGCACACCCGGAAGCCCGGGCAGCAAAATATCCTGCCATCGCTGCTGTGCCCCATGTCCAGGCTTACCTGCTGATGGCTGGGCTAATGACACCTGTCCAGAGGCCCCAGGCTGACACTGAGACCCGTTATAATGACGCCCATGAAGCAACCAGGAGCGACATTCAGCGATGCATAGCATCCCCAAGATGCACTTCCAATGCCTTGGCTGCTCTGGTAGAGTGCTCCAATATTGCCCGAGGAGGGTCTCTAACATCGTGCTGGCCTGCTGTCTAAATTCTAAACGTGGTCTAAACCGGTGAGAATCTCTCCAGGTCCCAAAAAAGTGACCTACGGCTCGATTCATCCAAATGGGAGCAAAGTCCCATTGCGAGCGCGTTTAGCCGTGTGATTTACAGCACTCACAGTGACGAGAAGAAAATGGCTATACCAAAAGACTTGCGTTGTATCAAGGGCCTCAATGGGGAATGCGTGGCCGAGGTCGGACTTGTATGCTGGGGAGCTCCGCTCACCGGAACCCCCACGTAGCATGAAATTTGGACCCTACCAAGCAATCGGAGCAATCCCCAAGCTCCCCACCAGCGCAAATGCACTATGGGAGTGTCCCATCCCCCATCCCAACATCCACACAGGGCATCGACAGCCCAATTGCACATGCACAAAAATGCCAGCTTGTCAGTGCCAACCTGGCAGTGTCTGTGCCAGCTGGCAAGACACCAGCAGCGCCAGGGCACTACCCTGCCCAAAGGGCATGCGGCTGTCAATCCTCTGGGCAACATCCACAAGTGCCATTCCATCTGACCAGCACTAAATGGCACTCACCCAAGGTCTCTGACCAGCACTGAATGGCACTCACCCAAGGTCTCTGACCAGCACTGAATGGCACTCACCCAAGGTCTCTGACCAGCACTGAATGGCACTCACCCAAGGTCTCTGACCAGCACTGAATGGCACTCATCCAAGGTCTCTGACCAGCACTGAATGGCACTCACCCAAGGCCTCTGACCAGCACTGAATGGCACTCACCCAAGGTCTCTGACCAGCACTGAATGGCACTCACCCAAGGTCTCTGACCAGCACTGAATGGCACTCACCCAAGGTCTCTGACCAGCACTGAATGGCACTCACCCAAGGTCTCTGACCAGCACTGAATGGCACTCACCCAAGGTCTCTGACCAGCACTGAATGGCACTCACCCAAGGTCTCTGACCAGCACTGAATGGCACTCACCCAAGGTCCCCAAGGCAAAGGGGATGAATCCCAAAAGTACCTTGGAAACTAGCTGTCTCGCTCTAATATGCAGATTTGCCAAAAGGTGATCCCGCCCACAATGGACGGGATTTGCATCGCAACGTGGCATTGCAGGCCGGGTAGACCCCGGGAGCAGAGTCTCTCGGCTTTTATTGGCCATGCTGCGCTTTTCTGGTGCTGTCTGGTCATTGGATTGCACACTAAATGTCGTTTGGTAGCGGTGGGGAAGTCGCCGGCAGAGCCGGTGGGAAACTCCCTGAAAAACCCGCCACAAATGAACTTAGAAATGTTTCCATTAAATTCTGCCGTTTGACTCTCACACGTAACATCTCTCCGATATTAACAGTTGTCACATATTCGTCAAGGCACGTTGCCCCTCAATGTGACAGATCAATGTTTAACCATCCACTTAATGCTTCAAATTGTGAAAGATCCAAATGTTGATGTTGGAGGTGAAAACCTATTGCACCACTCATAACGCACAGCATGTTCTTTCTTTTAAAATAAACTTAGAGTACCCAATTCATTTTTTCCATTTAAGTGGCAATTTAGGGTGGCCAATCCACCTACTCTGCACATCTTTGGATTGTAGGGGAGAAACCCACACAAGCACGGGGAAAAAGTTCCCCAGAGTCGGGATTGAACCTGGGATCTCGGCGCCGTGAGGCAGCAGTGCTAACCACTGCGCACCGTGTTGCCCTGCCAACAGCATATTCAAGTATCCTTTGCATCTCAACTCAGTTGACTTGTTGGGCTTTGTTGCTGCCCCATTTTCAAGCAGTACCTGTTACACTGATTGCTAAAGTTGTTGTAAAAGGACATTTAATACGTTTCAGTACATTCCACATGACATGTTCAGCAAGGCTAGAAATTGTTTGCACCCAACAGAAGACAGCAATAAAATGGTACATTGAGTAATTAGCTTCATCAATTAATTACAAACATTTTTAAGCACCACATCCACCTTGGGTCATTTCCCACTTGGGCTCCATAGTTAGTAATTATATTAATACCAGCCATCTGCTGCTGATAAATCCAATTTTGTGCCAGTCAGCAAAGTAGCACCAAGATAACAGCAAGTTACTGCAGATGTTGGAAATCTGATTTAGAAACAGAAAATGTTGGAAAAACTCAGCAGCACCAGCAGCAGCTGTGGAGAGAGGAACAGAATTCACACTTTGAGTCCAATATGCAACCTCTTCGAAGTGGTCTCTGCAGAGTTGGGATTTTCTATGGGTGGGGGAGCAGGGTCCTGACACAGGGAAGGTCAGGTGGTACCTGGATGCAGGTCGTGATTGACTGAATGCCGGTCCCAGATCTATGGAATGTCCGGTGGTACCCGAGTCCAGGATTTGGATGCTGGACAATCCTGGAATGCTTTCATAGGATCATAGAATCCCAACAGTGCAGAAGGAGGCCATTTGGCCCATCTACTCTGCACCGATTCTCCAAAAGAACACCATAACTAGCCCACTTCACCACCCTAATCCCATAACCGTACTAGCCTTTGGACACTAAGGGAGAATTTAGCATAGCCAATCCATCTAACTTGCACATCTTTCAATTGTGGGAGGAAATTGGAGCACTCAGAGGAAACCCACGCAGACACGGGGAGAACATGCAAACTCCACATAGTCACCCAAGGTTAGAATTGATCCCAGGTCCTGGAGCTGTGAGGCAGCTGTGCTAACTACTGTGTCACTGTATCGCTTTGTTTCACCTCTGGGAAGTTAAGGTCGATTCTGGGACACGCCCAGCCATTCCAGGAAGGTTGGCAACCCTACCCTAGACTTGGGACCCTGCCTGCCATCTTTAATTGGACGGGGCTCCAAGAAGCAGCTTCTTCCATAGATCCATATATTGCAGAAGGAGGCCATTCAAGTCTGCACTGACCCTCTGAAAGAGCATCCTACATGGGCCCACTCCCCAGCCAAATGGAACATGAGAAAGAATAAAAGCAGCTTGAATATAAAAGAGAGAGAGAGGAAAAAGAAGGAGAAAGAGAGAGAGAGGAAAGAGAGAGAGAAGAAAGGAAAACAGAAAGAATAGTCCAAGCAGAGAAAGAAAGAGAAAGGGAGATACAGATCAGGGAAAAAGATAAAGAGAGAGAGTTTGAACTTCAGAAAATGGCCATGAAACATGACAGTCAGTTAAAATTGGCAGACGTAAAGGAAAACGTACAGTTGGATGATAGCGATGAGGATAGTGAGAAAGAGAGTCAAAGTCGAAGGCTTGGTGGGAATCTATTTAAATATGTCCAAGCATTGCCAAGGTTTGACGAGAAGGAGGTAGAAGCCTTTTTCATTTCATTTGAGAAGGTAGTTAAACAATTGAAATGGCCACAGGACATGTGGGTATTACTGATTCAAACAATGTTAGTAGGTCGGGCTAGTGAAGTGTTTGCATCACTACCGGAGGAGGTATCTGGGACGTATGATCATCTGGAAAGGAATAATTTGATTAGACATGGTCAACACGGTTTGGTGAAGGGTAGGTCGTGCCTCACAAACCTTATTGATTTCTTTGAGAAGGTGACCAAACAGGTGGATGAGGGTAAAGCAGTTGATGTGGTGTATATGGATTTCAGTAAAGCGTTTGATAAGGTTCCCCACGGTAGGCTACTGCAGAAAGTATGGAGGCATGGGATTCAGCGAGATTTAGCAGTTTGGATCAAAAATTGGCTAGCTGGAAGAAGACAAAGGGTGGTGGTTGATGGGAAATGTTCAGACTGGAGTCCAGTTACTAGTCGTGTACCACAAGGATCTGTTTTGGGGCCACTGCTGTTTGTCATTTTTATAAATGACCTGGAGGAGGGCGTAGAAGGATGGGTGAGTAAATTTGCAGATGACACAAGTCGGTGGAGTTGTGGACAGTGCGAAAGGATGTTACAAGTTACAGAGGGACATAGATAAGCTGCAGCGCTGGGCTGAGAGGTGTCAAATGGAGTTTAATGCAGAAAAATGTGAGGTGATTCATTTTGGAAGGAATAACAGGAAGACAGAGTACTGGGCTAATGGTAAGATTCTTGGCAGTGTGGATGAGCAGAGAGATCTTGGTGTACATGTACATAGATCCCTGAAAGTTGCCACTCAGGTTGAGAGGGTTGTTAAGGAGGCGTACGCTGTGTTAGCTTTTATTGGTAGAGGGATTGAGTTTCGGAGCCATTAGGTCATGTTGCAGCTGTACAAAACTCTGGTGCGGCCGCATTTGGAGTATTGCAATTCTGGTTGCCGCATTATAGGAAGATGTGGAAGCATTGGAAAAGGTGCAGAGGAGATTTACCAGAATGTTGCCTGGTATGGAGGGAAGATCATATGAGGAAAGGCTGAGGGACTTGAGGCTGTTTTCGTTAGAGAGAAGAAGGTTAAGAGGTGACTTAATTGAGGCATACAAGATGATCAGAGGATTGGATAGGGTGGACAGTGAGAGCCTTTTTCCTCGGATGGTGATGTCTAGCACGAGGGGACATAGCTTTAAATTGAGGGGGGATAGATATAAGACAGATGTCAGAGGTAGGTTCTTTACTCAGAGAGTAGTAAGGGTGTGGAATGCCCTGCCTGCAACAGTAGTGGACTCGCCAACACGAAGGGTATTCAAATGGTCATTGGATAGACATATGGACGATAAGGAAATAGTGTAGATGGGCTTCAGAGTGGTTTCACAGGTCGGCGCAACATCGAGGGACGAAGGGCCTGTACTGCGCTGTAATGTTCTATGTTCTACATTCTATGTTCTTTGAGGAGGTGAAAAAATCCATCTTAGGTGCTTATGAACTAGTGCCTGAAGCCTACAGACAAATGTTTAGAAATTTAATGAAAGAATTTGGTCAAACATACATGGAGTTTGAAAGGCTCAAACAAAATAATTTTGGTAGGTTGATAACGGCTTTGAAAATAGACCAAACGTATGAACTCTCAGAGAAATTATACTTTTGGAGGAGTTTAAAATTCAATTCCTGATGTAGTGAGAACTCATGTGGAAGAGCAGAGGGTTAAAACTGCGAGATTAGCAGCAGAAATGGCAGATGATTGTGAATTTGTTCATAAATCAAAGCTTGGTTTCCGACATCAGTTTCCGCCTGTGAGGGATAGAAACTGGGGATATGAGAAATACTCAAGTGGTAAAGGTAAAGGTGGTCTGATGGGAGATAATAAGGAGAGTGTACCTCAGATTAAAAAATAAATGGTGGTTGATGGGAAATGTTCAGAATGGAGTTCAGTTACAAGTGGCGTACCACAAGGATCTGTTCTGGGGCCATTGCTGTTTGTCATTTTTATCAATGACCTAGAGGAAGGCGCAGAAGGGTGGGTGAGTAAATTTGCAGACGACACTAAAGTCGGTGGTGTTGTCGACAGTGTGGAAGGATGTAGCAGGTTACAGAGGGACATAGATAAGCTGCAGAGCTGGGCTGAGAGGTGGCAAATGGAGTTTAATGTAGAGAAGTGTGAGGTGATTCACTTTGGAAGGAATAACAGGAATGCGGAATATTTGGCTAATGGTAAAGTTCTTGGCAGTGTGGATGAGCAGAGGGATCTAGGTGTCCATGTACATAGATCCCTGAAAGTTGCCACCCAGGTTGATAGAGTTGTGAAGAAGGCCTATGGAGTGTTGATCTTTATTGGTAGAGGGATTGAGTTCCGGAGTCAGAAGGTCATGTTGCAGCTGTACAAAACTCTGGTACGGCCGCATTTGGAGTATTGCGTACAGTTCTGGTCACCGCATTATAGGAAGGACGTGGAGGCTTTGGAGCGGGTGCAGAGGAGATTTATCAGGATGTTGCCTGGTATGGAGGGAAAATCTTATGAGGAAAGGCTGATGGACTTGAGGTTGTTTTCGTTGGAGAGCAGAAGGTTAAGAGGAGACTTAATAGAGGCATACAAAATGATCAGGGGGTTAGATAGGGTGGACAGTGAGAGCCTTCTCCCACGGATGGAAATGGCTGGCACGAGGGGACATAGCTTTAAACTGAGGGGTAATAGATATAGGACAGAGGTCAGAGGTAGGTTCTTTACGCAAAGAGTGGTGAGGCCGTGGAATGCCCTACCTGCAACAGTAGTGAACTCGCCAACATTGAGGGCATTTAAAAGTTTATTGGATAAGCATATGGATGATAATGGCATAGTGTAGGTTAGTTGGCTTTTGTTTCGTGGGCCGAAGGGCCTGTACTGCGCTGTATCGTTCTATGTTCTATGTTCTATGTTCTAAATCCAGGAGGGTGGAAAAGAAATGAAAAAGTTCACATGTTTTCACTGTAATAAACAAGACATGTAAAGTCGCAGTGTTTGTGGTTGAAGAAAAGCACTGGGAAGGCTGATGTGGTAAAACAGGATAAGACAGTGGGGTTTGTTAAAGTGGTAAAGGAAAGCCCAAGTGAAGTGAAGGTGGTGCAAAAGATTGTGCAGCTTGATCAAGAGCTGATTGATAAGGAGGTGCCAGATCTCTTTAAAGAAATGACTTGTGTGGGTAAAGTTTACTCATGTGTATCAGGAGGAGCAGGTAAAGAAGTCACAATTTTAAGAGATACGGGAGCTAGTCAATTTTAATGGTAAGAGATAAGGAGTTATGTCGTTTTGGAAGAATGTTGCCAGAAAAGGTGGTAATATGTGGAATTCAGGTTGAGAGGAGTAGTGTTCCATTATATAAGGTAAGGTTGGAAAGTCCAGTGAAGAGTGGTGAAGTGGTAGTAGGAGTAATAGAGAAACTATCTTGTCCAGGAATACAGTTCATCTTGGGTAATGATATAGCCAGATCACAGGTGAGAGTGATGCCTACTGTGGTGGATAAGCCAGTGGAAAATCAGACAACTGAAGTGTTGAAGGACGAATATCCTGGGATTTTTCCAGATTGTGTCGTAACAAGGTCACAAAGTCACAGGTTAACACAAGAGGAGAAATCAAAGAGTGAAGATGAAATTGAAGTGTAATTATCAGAGACGATTTTTGATCAGATGGTTGAAAAAGAACAAGAACAGGTGGAGGATGAGGCGGATATCTTTAGTTCAGGAAAATTGGCGGAGCTACAACAGAAAGATATAGAACAAAAAAGGATGTATCTGAAAGCATACACAGAAGAGGAATCTGAGTGTATATTACCGTAAAAGTGATGTCTTGATGAGAAAATGGAGACCTTTACATATGCTGCTGGATGAAAAGTGGGCAGAAGTTCATCAAGTAGTATTGCCGGTAGGGTATAGAAAGGAGCTGTTGCGAGTTGCACATGAGATACCAGTGGAAGGTCATTTGGGAAAAAGGAAAACTCAAGCTAAAATCCAGAAACATTTTTATTGGCTTGGACTATATAAAGATGTAGTTAAATTTTGTCAATCATGTCACACATGTCAAGTGATAGGGAAACCTCAAGCAGTGATAAAACCAGTGCCCTTAATGCCCATTCCAGCATTTGAGGAACCTTTTACACGGGTCCTAATTGATTGCATAGGTCCGTTTCCTAAAACGAAAAGTGTGAATCCATATCTTTTGACTATAATTGATGTGTCTACTAGGTTTCCAGAGGCCATTCCAGTACACAATATTGCAGCTAAAAAGATTGTGGAGGAGTTACTTAAATTCTTTACTAGATATGGACTACCCAGAGAAATACAATCGGATCAAGAATCAAATTTTACCTCAAGGTTATTCAAAGTTATGGATAGCTTAGGAATAAAACAATTTAAATCAACTGCATACCATCCAGAATCGCAGGGAGCGTTAGAAAGGTGGCATCAGACATTAAAGACAATGTTGAGGGTTTATTGTCAAGATTATCCAGAGGATTAGGATAAAAGAATTCCATTCGTACTGTTTGCAATTAGGGATGCGCCTAATGAGTCAACCAAATTCAGTCCTTTTGAACTAATTTTTGGTCATGAGGTAAGAGGACCACTTAAATTGATTGAGGAAAAATTGGTGAGTGAGAAATCAGAATTTACATTAGGGCAGTTTATTGCATAATAGAACTTTGAATCAAACTTAAAACATCGATTGACCACAACTTGGGCATTTCTGGGGTTAATTTTTCCATTGAAATTTCCCAATTAATTCCTCCTGCATTAATTGTTAAAGGTGCTTTTGTCCTCGTTATTTTTAGTTAGAAATCTTCTATCATACCAATGCTTGAGGCCGGTTTATACACCACCTCGCTATCCCAAACACAAGACAGAAGACTCTGAAGAAGAAGAAGAAGAGGATATTAACCAAAGAGAAGACAGTGTCTCAGTAACGATGAATTTCAGTCCGGAGATGAAAGTGCTGGTCATAGAGTCCTTTAATTGTCCCGTACTAGACAGTGGATGTACAGCTACAGTGTGTGGAATGGACTGGTTGAGAGTTACCTGGACTCTTCCATTGCCAAAGATCAGAACAAGTTCCACAAGTTTCAAATCTGGGGATGATAATACCCTTAAATTGTTGAAAAGAGCAGTGATTCCTTGTAAATCGTCAGAAGGAATAATTTTATTAGCACCAATCTCATATCCCGTAAAATACCTTAATTATTGAGCCGACCATCGATGAAGAAAGCACATATGAAAATTGACATGGAAAACGACAAGGCCATCCTATTTGGGAAAACTTACAATTTGCATGATCTGGACACTATTGTATTCCATTAATGAATCCTAATTTTTCATTTAAAGAAGTTAACTAAGTACCGTTAGCATCAGAGAACAGGAGTCTTAAGTGCAGCCTTGGCTGGGAACGCTGAAAAAAACCCGGTGTGCCGTTAGATAGCGGGGCCATTCCCGGCACTAAGGGAACAACCTTTCGATTCCCACCCAAAACGGACTCTTTTTTCATTAAATCGCACCCTCAATTTCTATTGGTCAGTGATATGTTAGGGGGTTAATGAGAAAGCAGTCCATTAGAACAAAAACATGGCAAAGAAATAACCCAGACCGCAGCTTTGTGGTCAATCCAACATCTAGGCTAAAAACTGCATTGTCAGTATTCAATAAAAAGTGAGTTCTGTGATGATGAAACATCGACAGAATTAGAAGTTATATTGCCAGCCTGCTCTCTGTGCTGTATCAACAACTCTTACTTAAAACCAGATGGCCTAACTTGCCTGAAATAGTTTGGCTTGTTTTGCACTTATATTCTTTTTTCCTCCAGGGTAACTGACGGAAAAGTAGTTTGTTTATGAAAAATGTTCCAATCAAACAGCCGTTAAAACTAATCATGACAGGCAAAGTTAAGTGCATCATTTCTGGTTGTATCACAGCTCATAATTAACAATTTGTTTTTATTTTTCATATGAACCATTGCTATGTCAGTGCAAGTCCTCAGTTTAGCACCTATCTGCAGATCTTAAAACGTAACTGGCCTCAGTAAAGGTCGTTTGGTTTTCATAACACACCTTGTGAAAATGGAGCACCATTTTGTTCTTCCATCTTGATGACAGATGAGGGGCGAAATTCTCCTACCCGCCCCACCACATTTCTGCCCCGACCGGCCGGCGGGAGTCTCCGTAACACCGGCCGGTCAATGGGGTTTCCCATTGTGGGGCAGCCCCACGCCGTCGGGAAACCCCCGGGCGCCGGCAAAACGGAGACTCCCGCCGGCGGAGAATGACGCCCCAGGTTTGGGTTTTTAAAATGGTCACAACCAGTGCAAAGAAGAGACAGCATCTAACACACGCTCAGATGTTTTTGCTGGGAGGACTCTGATGCTGAATGTACAAAGTGAGGAAAATAAAGTACTCATGGTGGGATGGGGAGGGGAGCTAAGTTGGGTCACTATGTGTCTGTTTTTAGAAATGATATTGTGACTTAAGTCTCAAAAATGGGAGGGTGGCACGGTGGTGCAGTGGTGTAGCCACCTGGGTTGGCCACTTCCCGACTTAAAATGGAGATCCGCAAAGACTGAAGGGAAATTCAGCCAACACAGGCCAAATTGAGCAAGTGCAGAAATCATGTGTCTTGAAACTTGCAAAAACCAGACAGCACTGAAACCAGCAGCCATCTGCATAGAAATGAGCAATTCCAAGGCACAATTGCAACACTCAAGAGTGAATAAAGCCAAGCCAGACTCCTCGGCGCCAGCAGGAGCCAAGACAAAGGAAGGCCAGCGGACATTTAGGGACCGCCCAGCTATCAGGGAACAACTCCAGTATTGGAGAAATCGATCCAAATGATCGGAACGCAGTCCAATCATTTGGAACCAGATACGGGGTCCGCCCCAAAGGGCGGGAGGCCCCTGGGGACTATAAAGTAAAGCCCCCAAGTTCAAATCGTCCTTCTTTGGCAGGGTCACTCAGCAACTTGAATCAACCCGTGAGAGTGACCTGTCTAAGGTGCCGCATCAACCAAGTACGTCTCCAGTCAACACTCGCTACGAGATAGGCGCTCCTAGCTACAAGTCCATACCAGCTTTTGAATCCTGCAGACTCAGGACCTGAATGAAAGGCCATTTGATCCCCTGACCTGGTGGGCCAATTCCGAAGCTAAGTATAGGCCTTTTAGTGATAGGAATAGTCTAGAAAGTAGAGTGTATGCATGAGTAGTGATTTACTGTGTATAATAAATGTGTTTTGATTTGAATCTTACTAATTGGTGTGTTGAATTATTGATCAGTACTTGAACTTGAACCTCGTGGTGGTATCATAAAGATACCTGGCGACTCCAGAGCAAAGGTTAAACAAACAGAGCAAATTACGAAATAAGAGCCAACCAAAAGTTAGCAACATACTACTGGCGACATCTGACGGGACTCGACTTAGAAGTGGCTGAACCACTCCAGGAGAACCCAAAAATGTGAATTAGAAATCCAACTGGGAACAGAAACATTCACAAGTGTTCAAGCAGTTCTGGTCAATCCTCATAATTCGGAAGCGTGTTAGTGCATGCGTAACTAACAGGGCTATAAGGTAAAACTGATAGATTTTGTTGCGAGAAACTGTCGGGAGTTTGTATTCCGGAAAATAGCGAAAGGCGTACCTGTAATTACAACACCGCCTTAGTACCCCTCGTTCCAAATTTTAAGAGTATTTAGAGAGGAAAGATAGCAATGCAGGCAATGCAACGCCTCATGAATCCTGAAGAATTTGTGGTCGCAGCGACCAGCAGCAGAGTAGGTCAGTGTCCCGTTTGGGAAGAGGAGATCAGGGAAGGTATCTCAAAGGGAAGGTATGGCCCCTTTGGAGTGAGTTCTGTGACAATGAGGAAACAGGACCCGGGAGTATATGACATACTTGGTGGGAGAACCTGTCAGAGATTCGTAAGAAAATCTTGGGAAAAGCTCGCAAGCCGATGGCAATCGTGTCCTGTTTGGCACAATTGCGAGGCACAGAGGAGGTCGTTCGGACGCTCCGTAAAGAGATAGAAGGAATACATCGAATGAGCAAGGTCGATGTAAGTGAGGTTGAGAAAGAGAACATAGAGTTTAGAAGGAAGTTAGCAGCAAAGGACGGAGAGCTGGATGATGCCAGTCTTGTCTGGCGCACCTAAGGAGCTTCCAGACACAGTACTAAAAGGCCTATCAGGACATGCAACGTGCAGTCCTGGTAAGAGAGGAAACAGAGAAACAGGTAGAGGCATTGCAAAGGCAGTGTAGTGACCTGAAAGCAGCATTATGAGCACTCCATGCTACCACCACGGACCACAGACAAAGCTCATTAGATCACGCAAAGTGCCGGAAGCAGATTGCAGAACTGCAGTCTTTGCTTTCAGTTCAGAATGGATTCCACAGCACCTTTGGATCCCAGTTAGATACAGAAGACGGCCCGGATTGGGAAGAATTAAATGAGACCGCGCATAGATATGTTCAGGGAACATGTGTGCAAGGAAAGCCCCAGAAGAGAAAAGCGCCCCGACCCCCCACAGAGCAGATAGTTCAGGCTCCAATGAATCCAGTAACCACCCACCGCACAGTCACATCGGACGGAGACGCGGAATTCCTGTACACGACCCCCTTAACCTTGACCCAATTACGGGACGCGCGCGAGAAGATCACACCGTTCCTCCCCACCTCAGACCCCCACCACTTCTTTGCCAGAGTAAAGCAGCAGGCGACCATGTACGGCCTGGATGAGCGTGAGCCCATGAAGCTCACAGTTTTGAGCTTAGACCCTTCGGTCGTAGCAGCCCTTCCCGACCCACAGAATGTAGGAGGAGGCACCCTTGCAGAAATGCACGCAGCAATCCTAGACGCGATCAGTTACAACAGCGGTGACCTCGTAGAAGGCCTGAATAAGTGCAGGCACAAAAAGGCAGAACACCCCGCAGTGTTTGCTGGACGCATGTGGATTCATTTCACAGCAGTTTTTGGTAATTTAGAACGCGCCCATTTGTCCCAAGACGGTATGGCCAAATGGACCCGCACCCTTATCTCCCATGCCACAGAGGCAGGACAAAAAGCCTGTACGAATTATGACCCCTCAGAGGAAGCCCACAATGAGAAATGGGTTTTAAAAAGATTGTCCCGCGCCTGGGAGGAGTCTGTACAAAACAAACCCGCAGTTCGGAAACCTGCGGAACAGCGGGCAGAAGCAGACATCCAAGCAGTGAAAACGCACCAGAACCCCGCATGGGTGAACGAAGGCAGGAACAGCCCCCCGCAAAAGCCACAGGAGTGTTAAAACATGTGGACAGTTAGGACACTTTGCACGAGAATGCAATGCCCCACGAAAGCCACAGAGAGCCCAGCAGGCAGGCACTCTGAATAAGAATAGGACAGAGCCCATACATAGTGTGAGCACCCGTTCAGACCAGACGGACCTGAACGGAACGGACTGACGGTGTTCGGGCTCCCCCAGTTGGGTCTGCCACACCCTTTGGGATAGGTCCGACCGACCAGTAGTTGCAGCAAAGATACGGGGACAGCCCATTGAATTTCTCTGGGACACAGGAGGGTCCCGCACCACAATCAATTCCTCCACCATATTCCAGAAAGACACGTGGCCCACTACAGCCACCATCACCCATAGCGGCTTCACAGGCCACGCACAGCAGGGACACATCACAGACCCTGTACCCATTCAGATTGGCAATATAACGACAAAGCACCCCATAGTTTTAGTCGATCTACTCCACACAGCAGAACACATTTTGGGAATTGACTTTATGAACTCCCACCACCTTTCATTTGATCCGGTAAACCAATGCGTTTGGAAAATGGCAAAATCCGCAAGAGCCCCCGCAACCCTCACAATAGGTGAATACGCAAACAAGATTAGCGCAGTCGGCGAATTCTGGTTTGACCCGACCACGATTAGCACAGACAAGCAGGTTAGGGCAGTTCTGCAGAAGCACAGGACAGCATTCGCGACCCACAAACACGACTGTGGACGGATGACTGGTTCCGTTCAAATCACAGGACCTGACCCTAGACCCCCAAAAGCAATACGGATTTCCCCAAGAGGCAGAGGGAGAAATCTCAAAAGTGATCGACAGCTTATTAGAGCAGGGCATACTCAGATCAGTAGCCTCCACTAATAATGCCCCGATCTGGCCAGTGAGAAAGCCCGATGGATCATGGCGACTGACCATCGATTACCGGGAACTCAACAAAGTCACCCCCGCAGCAGCCCCCACGGTAGCCACAAGTCTCGAGACTATGCTCAAACAGGGACTCAACTCACAATACTTTACGGTTTTGGACTTCAGTAACGGATTCTGGTCCATTCCATTGGCAAAACCGTGCCAATACAAATTTGCCTTCACTTTTAAAAGTCAGCAGTACACATGGACATGCCTTCCACAAGGATTCCACAACTCCCCCTCCATTTTCCACCAACAGCTGGCAAATGAATTATCGAAATTTTCTCGCCCCGAATGTCTGGTCCAGTATGTGGACGACCTATTACTGCAGACAGACACCAAGGCAGAGCACATCGAGCTTCTGTCCGAACTCCTGGAACGTCTACAACAGATTGGTTGCAAAGTAAACCCCCAAAAGGCCCAGATTTTGGAAAAAAAAGTGATATATTTGGGTACGATTATCACGCACGGTAAACGCAAGATCGAGCACAAAAGAATTGACTCGATTGCCAAATTGCCCCTTCCCAGAATGTTTCAGCCCTCCGGTCGTTTTTAGGACTGGTTGGCTACTGCCGAAACCACATTGATGGTTTCGCCAGCAAGGCAGCACCACTCTCGGAACTCCTAAAGAAAGGAGCCCCTTGGGAATGGCTTCCGCAGCATACGGATGCTGTGGATGCTTTGAAAAGAGCCCTCATTGCAGCCCCCGCACTACAGGTTCCAGACCCACTTTCCCCCTATGCTATAGAGATAGCTAGCACAGACTGCACCCTTTCGGCCATGCTCCTCCAGGAACGGCACGAACAATTCAGACCCGTGGCTTCCGCCTTCAGACTTTTAGATGCTGTGGAGCAGGGATTTTCGGCCTGTGAAAGGCACCTGCTCGCAGTTTTCTGGGCAGTTTAGTATTTTTCCTACATAACCGGACTAAACCCCATCACAATCCTCACGGAACACACCTCCACCCAACTTTTACTTGACAGACGACTTAAGGATGGTACAGTCAGCCAAATTAGAGCAGCCAGATGGACCCTTCTTTTGCAGGGATGGGACATCACTGTTAAAAGGACCAAGGCCCTCACTTTCCTAGCCGATAACCTTCAGTACCCAGGCAGCCCCCATGAATGTGAAATCATCTCACTGCACCACAACACAGGCCCCGTTATCGCAAAAACACCCCCCAGAAAGATAGGTAGTTCACCCCAGAGCCCCCAGCGCACAGACACGTGCGAACCCTTAAGGATCTATGTGGATGGTTCTTCCACTGTATTAGACGGGAAGCGCATTACAGGATGCGGCATTTATGTTGAGGCCACGCCCTAGAAGAAATCTCCTTAAAACTACCAGGACACCTAGGCGCGCAGGCAGCAGAACTCGCAGCCATCGCGTACATTGTGGTCACCCAGGTTCCTTCCCCAGCCCAGCAGACATATACTCGGACAGCCTCTATGTCTGCAACAGCCTTACAGAATTCCTACCCCTGTGGAAAGCAAGAGGATTTGTTTCCGCAGACGGAAAATCCCTCCCTTCTGCCCCATTGCTCCGCCACATTTTAGAGAAAGCACAGGACAGGACCTATGGAATTGTTAAAGTTCGAGGTCACCACCGTTCCTCCCACCCTGGAAATGTAAAAGCCGACGCACTGGCTAAAGCAGGCTCCAGGCATGGATATTTTTGGACACCCCCCGAAAGAGCACCAGTGAATGCAGTTCAGGTCTCGCAGACTAATATCGAGGATTTAGTGCAGGCCCAGAAGCAGGACAGCAATCTCAGGGAGATTTTAAAAGGACAATTTACAGCACACTATGTTAGATTTAAAAACGCACTGACCACACATGACGGTGTGATGTTAAAAGACACCCTTTATGTGGTTCCTTAACAGGACAGGAATCAACTTATTTGTTTGTTCCATGACAGTCAAGGGCATCAGGGAATTGATCCCACTACAGCCCACCTCAGGCAGCTCTGTTGGCGGCCCAGTTTAAAAGAAGACGTAACGCACTACGTTGAGAATTGCCTTGTCTGTGCCCAGAACAATCCGGACAGATACGCAAAGAAGGCTCAGCTTAGCCACACCCGCCCCGTTAATGGCCCCTGGACTAACCTCCAGATTAATTTTATAGGACCATTGCCCCCTTGCAGGAATTGTTACAAGTATGTATTAGTCGTCATAGACACTTTTACGAAATGGGTAGAGGCATTCCCATCCAGAATGAACACGGCAAAGGCCACAGCCAAGTTTGTAACCCATCACATTTTTACGAGATGGGGACACCCCCGCAGCATTGAATCCGACCAAGGTTCCCATTTTACGGGTCGTGTCATTAAGAATGTCCTCACGATATTTGGCATTACCCCAAAATTCCACATCGCATACCAACCCCAGTCAAGTGGTATCGTGGAGCGCATGAATCGGACCCTAAAATCAACCCTCAGAAAATTGGTCCAACAAAACAACACCACTTGGGATTCAGTCCTCCCTTTTGCGCTGATGTTTTTGAGAAATACAATTTCAACATCCACAGGTTACACCCCATACACTCTCATGACCGGACACCCCATGAAAGGCACAGAATTTTTATTAGGATGGACTTGACCAGCCCCGAAGTGACGGCCCTCACACACAAGAACGCAGTCAAACAGTTAGTGGAGAATGTGAAAACGGCTCAGCTAGCAGCCGCAGTAAGATTAGGCACCAGGAAGAAACTGAGCAAGGCCTGTTTCGACAAGACAGTGCATGTGTCTGAGTTTGAGGTAGGACAGCAGGTCATGCTGTGCATCTATAACCCCAGCACATTCCTGTCACCTAAGTATTCGGCTCCGTACTCCATTGCAGGCAAAGTAAGCCCCTCCATCTATAAAATTAAGGACCCCAACGGAAAGACTGCGTGGTTCCAGATTAACCAGTTTAAGGCATATGGCCCACAGTCCAACCACACACATCACGTCATGCTCGACGCAGCAGACCACACCCCGCCCACGGCCAACGTATCCCTACCCACCCCAACACGCCCACCACATCCACGGACTCGCCCTCGATTCCACCCCCGACCTCGAGACTCCGCCCCGGAACGCCCACAGACAGCAGCAGCAGCGACTGTGACTCAGACAATAGCCACAGCACGAATCCCTACTATCCCCAGGCAACAGGACCCACACCCAGCGAATCTGACCACGATTCGAGTGATCCCTTCCTCATCACATTCATCAACAAACCCCACCAAACACCACCGCCCTACGATGACGATTCCGTCCCCACAGAACTAGACACCACCTTTTGGCACCGCGACAATTCATTCAGGCTCGTCCGGAACAACGAGATGGATCACAAATCGCACCATGCAGCCCTATCAGCCCTTATACATTCGAGAGTATGGCATCCGGGAGAAGATGACGACTTTGAGTCTGACTCCCAAAACGAGAACCCCTTTGCGACCCTGTTCGCAACTGATAACTGAGGTGTCCAGATGATGTTTTAAAAAAGAACTGCTTGGGAGGAAACGGTGTCCTTTCTGATGGAACCTGCAGCATGTTGTTTAATGTGGTTTGTTACTGTTAGTGTTAAATGTTGTTTGTAAGATCGGAAATTTTTTCCACTGCCCCACGCCATATTTGTCGGCCGGAACCTATGAAAACTTGCCAGCACGCTCATCGGCAGAAACCGCTGAGAGCTTGCCAGACCCCCGTTCATAACTGCTCTTCTGGTTCGAAGGTAGAACCAATACGGCAACCTCCACGATGACTACATTTTTGCCCGTCCTTGTCGGTTGCTCAGGCAGTGGAGAAACGGCATTGGTCTCCGTCCTGCCTGAGGACTCCCCCTCTGGTCAGCTACACTCGGGTAGAGCACACACGGCATCGGTCACAGTCCTACCTGGGGATTCCATCCAATTCTTACCCTTCGCGGCCCATACGCACCTCATTCGGCACTCTTGCTTCAAAAAGTTTTGTTTTGTTTTCCGGCAACCCTTAGGTTGCCATCCCTATGCTATTTACATCCTCAAACATTTGGATGGTAAATCGCACAGCCTGTGGCTCGCACTGTTTCAGTATTTTTAAGTGTGTCTTGTCCTGAATATTCGGTTTAAAAGAAAAATGAGGGAGTCACACATGGTGACAAATTGTAAATGGGGAATTGGCACTGAAGGACAGACATACTAACGCACAAGATATTAACCAAGATAGTAACAGACACTATGCTTGATCCATAGAACCCCAGAAGCTCCAGGAAAAGAGACGAAACGGAAAGGAAGAGAAGAGAAGAGAAAGAAGAAGAACAATGAGGACATCCTCCGTGTTGATCACCACCATTATGATGTGTATTCGGTTGCGCGCGAACGCGAACCCCCTGACCCCAACCCCCCCCCCGGCCGTTAATGATTCACTTCCCCACAGCACCCAGAGCCCAGTAACAGGCAACACCACACCATCATGGTGTGGTAAGCTCATAACATGAATCCCTATTAGTGTTGGCGATACTCGTGCATCGTGCAGACTATCCGCATGAGGAAATGGCGAAGGAGAGCCTACCGCGCTAGCACCCTGGTATACAGAATAAGATCCCCTATGTTCAGTTATCCCCAGGACCCCCAACCCCTCGATCTATAATAAAGACCATTTGTGTTACATCTTTTGTAAATAAAGAAATGGAAAGATTGTACACCCCTGTGCTTGACTGCCAATCGAGGAAAAATGTAAATGCTGCTTTTATTTTGTATTGTTTAGGAAGTTAATATGACTGAATGTTTAGTGAGTGTAGTTTATTGAGGACAGTTAGAGGTACCGTTTTTTAAAATTTTGTAATGCATGTTTTGACATAGCGCCACTTAGAATGTTAGTTAAAACTTTTCATTGCATAGTCATGGTCAGTGTAGAGGCCATGGAAGAGCGCTCGCCGGGTCAGGGAATGAAGACAACACAGTTATGTGATCCTTCACGCTTCGCATTAGGGATCACAAGGAGGGGGTGTAGCCACCTGGGTTGGCCACTTCCCAACTTAAAATGGAGAACCGCAAAGACTGAAGGGAAATTCAGCCAACACAGGCCAAATTGAGCAAGTGCAGAAATCATGTGTATTGAAACTTGCAAAAACCAGACAGCACTGAAACCAGCAGCCATCTGCATAGTAATGAGCAATTCCAAGGCACAATTGCAACACTCAAGGTGAATAAAGCCAAGCCAGATTCCTCGGTGCCAGCAGGAGCCAAGACAAAGGAAGGCAAACGGACATTTAGTGACCGCCCAGCGATCAGGGAACAACTCCAGTATTGGAGAAATCGATCCAAATGATCGGAACACAGTCCAATCATTTGGAACCAGGTACGGGGTCAGCCCCGAAGGGCGGGAGGCCCCTGGGGACTATAAAGTCAAGCCCCCAAGTTCAAATCATCCTTCTTTGGCAGGGTCACTCAGCAGCTTGAATCAACCCGTGAGAGAGACCTGTCTAAGCTGCCGCATCAACCAAGTAAGTCTCCAGTCAACGCTCGCTACGAGATAGGCGCTCCTAGCTACAAGTCCATACCAGCGTTTGAATCCCGCAGACTCAGGACCTGAACGAAAGGTCATTTGTTCCCCTGACCTGGTGGGCCAATTCCGAAGCTAAGTATAGGCCTTTTAGTGATAGGAATAGTCCAGAAAGTAGTTTATGCATGAGTAGTGATTTACTGTGTATAATAAATGTGATTTGATTTGAATCTTACTAATTGGTGTGTTGAGATATTGATCATTACTTGAACTTGAACCTCGTGGTGGTATCATAAAGATACCTGGCGACTCTAGAGCAAAGGTTAAACAAACAGAGCAAATTACGAAATAAGAGCCAACCAAAAGTTAGCAACAGCGGTTAGCACTGCTGCCTCATGACACCGAGGACCAGGGTTCAATCCTGGCCCAGGTCACTGACTGTGTGGAGTTTGCACATTTTCCCCGTGTGTATGTGGGTTTCACCCCCACAACACAAAAAAGATGTGCAGGTAGGTGAATTGGCTACACTGAATTGCCCCTTACTTGAAAATAAAAATTGGTGCTCTAAATTTATTTAAAAGAAAGTCTCAAAAACGGAGTTTGAGATGCCCACCCACACTTCCAATTGGAAGTACCCCAGCCGCCATCTTGGTAAAGGTGCTTGTGTATGCTCACTAAATGACCACTGACAGAATGCACAGCAGTGACATGAAGACAATGTGCCATGATGATTTGAAGTCACTGCTGCTTTTTAGATTTACATTATCAAGCCAACATGTGCTCTTAACCTCTCAGGGCTGAATAAGATGTTAAACCGAACCAACAACACTTGCCGCCAGCACTACTTAAAGGGATCCTGTAAGGTTAGTTCCTGGATTATTTCTTCTGGTTGTGGGTGCAATTTTACTTGCTTTGAAAGGTTTCATATGCATTCTGAATAGCTGTAGGGAGTGGTCTGGCTGCTGCAAGTGTATATATTTTAGCCTTAAAAAAGATTGTGCTGATAGGAGTTGTCATAATATCCACTCATGTATATAATGAGATGCAGACAGGCAGTGATTGACACACAGGATAACCAATGAACACACACGACACAGAACAACCAATCACCAGACAGGACACCACCACTATAAAGCCCACAGGGCATTAAGACTCGCTCTCTCTCACAGGACACAGCTACTGAGATAGTTAAGAGTGCACAAGCCAGTGAGAAGCATCTCCATGTGGTGGAGAGCTAGTCTGGTCAAGCCAGTAGGAGGTTATCAGTTAGATTAATAGAGTGTCAACCCACAGCAGGTTATGTACAGCAATCAGGAAGTTCAATAAAACAGTGTTGGACCATCTTCTGTGTCGGAAGCCTGTTTCTAGTTTCACTGCATCCAGTTGCAGTCAACGTTGAACCAACTCACTTAACACATCATGGTACCAGGGAGCTATTAATTCTAACGAACCTACCGCGAGTGAATCTGCAACGACCAGCAAGCAGCCATCCGGCGGCATGGAAAGGATCCAGCCTCCTCCGCAACTCCGGATCTCCGGCAACCTCGGCACCAACTGGAAAGTCTTCAAACAAAAGTTCCTCCTGTATATCGCGGCCTCCGACCTCGAGGCAGCATCGGATGCCAGAAAGATTGCGCTGTTCCTGTCGACTGCGGGGATCACACCATCCACATCTATAAGGGCAGCACGGTAGCAATGTGGATAGCACAATTGCTTCACAGCTCCAGGGTCCCAGGTTCGATTCCGGCTTGGGTCACTGTCTGTGCGGAGTCTGCACATCCTCCCCGTGTGTGCGTGTGTTTCCTCCGGGTGCTCCGGTTTCCTCCCACAGCCCAAAGATGTGCGGGTTAGGTGGATTGGCCATGCTAAATTGCCCTTAGTGTCCAAAATTGCCCTTAGTGTTGGGTGGGGTTGCTGGGTTATGGGGATAGGGTGGAGGTGTTGACCTTGGGTAGGGTGCTCTTTCCAGGAGCCGGTGCAGACTTGATGGGCCGAATGGCCTCTTTCTGCACTGTAAATTCTATGATTCTATGATTCTATAACTCGCTCACGTTTGCTGATGACGAAGACAAGATGAAGTTCAAGACAGTTCTGCTGAAATTCAACAGCCACTGCGAAATAGAGGTGAATTAGAGCTTTGAACGGTACATCTTCCAACAGAGGCTTCAGGGTAAGGATGAATCTTTTCAGTCCTACTTGACCCATCTCCGCATCCTACCGCAGTCATGTAATTATGACTCGACGGCTGATTCCATAATCCAGGACCAGATCGTTTTCGGGGTCCAGTCCAACTCCCTGCGTGGGCAGCTCCTCAAAATCAAACAGTTGACCCTCTCCGTCGCCATCGAAACGTGCGTTGTCCATGAGCATGCCAGAAATCGTTACTCCCGCATCAGGGCGGCAGGAACTGCAAAACTGGCCTCCCATGAGGCAGAAAGGGTGCAGGCCATCGCAAAAAATGCAAGGCCTGAGCATTGTGTGGCCGTTTTGCGCGTTTTTCCCGGGTCCTGCGCATGCGCACCACGACCGGGTGGACGATGAGGCCGAAGACCCTAATGCGTATGTGCGAACGTCGGCCAGCTGAACTGCGCATGCGCGATGGCGCACAGAACGTGTCGACGTCAGCGTCATGACTTGTCCAAATTGTGGTTCCGCCCATTTAAAGCAGCAATGTCCAGCCAAAGGAAGGCGATGTCTACAGTGTGGAAATCCTGGGCATTATGCGGCCTTCTGCAGGGCCGCTCCACCGAGCAACAGCCAGTGATCCCAGCTGCAGCGCAGACGTGTCCGCTGCATACAACAAGGCATGCAGGATTCTGATCCCGACAGCCCAACGGACCCCGACGCTGACTGCCTCGAGTCTCCATATCGGGTGGGCATCATCACCACACGCGAGCTGGTCTCCACCGCGCCTGCAAACCGCCTTTCAATCCTCAGTGTGGATCCTGACGACGAGTGGTGTGCTGTCATCACGGTAAACCAGTCTCGCATCCAATTTAAATTGGACACTGGCGCGTCTGCAAACCTCATATCACAGTCGGACCTCGACAGCCTCCGACACCAACCTAGCATTCTTCCACCAGCCTGCCAGCTCCTTAACTACAATGGTAATGCCATAGCTGCCAGTGGATCGTGTCATCTAGGTGTATCTCACAAGGCAATCAAGGCGACGTTAAGATTCAAGATCGTCCGGCCTGACAAGGCATCCCTGCTCGGTGCTCACACATGCAAACTCGTAAATCTGGTCCAGCGAGTCCATGCCATGTCCTCGACACCGGCGACTGCCTCGCCCAATGCGAATCTCCAGGCTGAGATAGACGACATTCTCACGCAATACCACAATATGTTTGATGGGATGGGCACGCTCCCATATCGCTACAAGATATTGCTCAAGCCGAATGCCACCCCAGTCATCCATGCACCACGCCGGGTGCCGACTTCCCTCAAGGATCGTCTGAAAACGCAGCTACGAGAGCTCCAAGACCAGGGCATCATCTCAAATGAACCAACAGACTGGGTCAGCTCCATGGTCTGTGTCAAGAAACCCTCTGGTGAACTCCGCATTTGCATTGATCCCAAAGACCTGAATCGCAACATCATGCGAGAGCATTACCCGATCCCGAAGTGTGAAGAATTAACCTGTGAGATGGCTCACGCCAAATTCTTTACCAAGCTGGACGCCTCCCGCGGTTTCAGGCAGATACAGCTGGATGAGTCCAGTCGGAAGCTGTGCACGTTTAACACTCCGTTCGGCAGGTATTGCTACAACCGCATGCCTTTTGGTATCGTATCAGCTTCCGAAGTATTTCATCGCATAATGGAGCAAATGATGGAGGGCATCGAGGAGGTGCGAGTCTATGTGGACGACGTGATCATGTGGTCCACGACGCCCGAGGTTCACACTGGTCACCTCAAACAGGTTTTCCAGAGGCTTCATGAAAATGGCCTCCAGCTCAACAGGGCCAAATGCTCGTTTGGGCAGTCCCCTATCAAGTTTCCGGGTGACCACATTTCACAGCAAGGTGTGCAACCTGATCCTGACAAGGTGCTGGCAATCAATGCCATGAAGACCCCAGAGGACAAAAAGGCGGTCCTCCGCTTCCTCGGGATGGTAAATTTTCTCGGAAAATTCATTCCCAACATGGCATCCCACACCACGGCCCTCCGGCATCTCGTTAAAAAGTCGACAGTGTTCCAGTGGCTTCCCGCACATCAAACGGAGTGGCTTGAGCTGAAGGCGAAGCTCACCACATCCCCAGTACTGGCGTTCTTTGACCCAACCAAGGATACCAAGATATCCACAGACACAAGCCAGGACGGCATTGGGGCGGTGCTCCTCCAGCGAGACGACTCCTCGTCCTGGGCTCCAGTGGCATATGCATCCAGGGCCATGACTCCGACCGAACAATGGTATGCCCAGGTCGAAAAGGAGTGCTTGGGCCTCCTGACAGGAATAGTTAAGTTTCATGACAACATATACGGTTTGCCAAAGTTCACGGTGGAAATAGACCACAGGCCTTTAGTCCACATGATCCAGAAGGATTTAAATGACATGACACCTCGGCTGCAGTGAATTCTTATTCGTCTCCGCCGATATGACTTCGAACTCGTCTACACACCCGGTAAGGAGCTGATCATCGCAGATGCCCTATCCTGATCCATCACCACGCCGTTTGAACAGGGCGACTTCATTCACCATATTGAGGCACAGGTGCAGTTGTGTGCCAGCAACCTCCCAGCCACTGATGAACATGTTGTCCAAATACGCGAAGAAACTGCCAAAGATCCTCTACTGCGGTGCATGATGCAATACCTCGCCCATGGCTGGCAAAAGGGGCAGCGCCCCCAGTTCTTCAACGTTAAGGACGAGTTAACGGTTGTTGAAGGGATCCTTCTTAAAACTAGATAGAATCGTCATTCCCCAAAGCATGCAAACCATAGTGCTCAGACAGATTCATGAGCGTCACCTTGGGGTCGAGAAATGTCGACGCAGAGCTCGGCAGGCAGTCTACTGGCCAAGCATCAGCCAGGACATTGCCAACACGGTCCTCAACTGCACAACATGTCAGAAATTTCAACCAGCTCAGCCCAAAGAAACACTGCAACAGCACGAGATCGTGACTTCTCCGTGGTCCAAGGTGGGGATAGACCTCTTTCACGCAAATGGGCGTGATTACGTGCTCTTGGTCGACTACTTCTCCAGCTACCCGGAAGTGGTGAAACTGTCGGACCTCACGTCCAAGTCAGTCATCAAAGCCTGCAAAGAGACGTTTGCCAGGCACAGGATATCACTCACAATAATGAGTGACAACGGTCCATGTTTCTGCAGCCAAGAGTGGTCCGACTTTGCACGATCCTACCACTTCAGTCATATCACATCCAGTCCCCATGACCCGCAATCAAACGGCCGAAAAAGGGGTCCATATTGTCAAGCGGTTGCTGTGCAAGGCTGCAGACTCAGCCTCGGACTTCAGCCTGGCGCTGTTGGCATACAGGGCAACCCCTCTGTCGATTGGTTTGTCTCCGGCGCAGCTGCTCATGAACCGCAACCTGAGGACGACTGTTCCAGCCATCCATGTTCCAGACCTTGACCGCCTCATGGTGCTGCAGAAAGTGCAGCGATCCAGGGACCAGCAGAAGATCACGTATGATGCTCATGCCACTGATCTGCCTGCGCTGGCTCCAGAAGATGTTGTTCGCGTCCAGTTGCCTGAGGGAGGCTGGTCAGCCCCAGCTGTTGTCATCAAACAGGCTGCCCCCAGGTCTTTCATTGTTCAAATGGCTGATGGCTCCATTCTACGGCGCAACAGGAGGGCAAAGTTCCCTGCCCACCACCTGGCCGCACTTCTCCGCATGTCATTATGCCGCCTCAGGACATCTCGCCCCATGTGGCCACCGATCTGGCAGGGATCCTGCCTCTCCATGAGCCCATCGACATGGCAGCAATCCCGCCTGTTTAGGTGCCGACGCCCCCCCCCTCCACCTCTGAGGTGATCGACAAGAATTTGTCGCCCGCCACAAAGACTGAATCTATAGACTTAAATTTTGTTCAGTTTGCTCTGTATCTGCACGATAGACACCTTCCCATGCACATATGTTCATTCATTCACAACCTTGTACATAGTCATGCATGTATATACCGCCACGTTCCAAAATGTATTTTAAAAAGGGGAGATGTCATATTATCCACTCATGTATATAATGAGATGCAGACAGGCAGTGATTGACACACAGGATAACCAATGAACACACAAGACACAGAACAACCAATCACCAGACAGGACACCACCACTATAAAGCCCACAGGGCATGAAGACTCGCTCTCTCTCACAGGACACAGCTACTGAGATAGTAAGAGTGCACAGGCCAGTGAGTAGCATCTCCATGTGGTGTAGAGCTAGTCTGGTCAAGCCGGTAGGAGGTTATCAGTTAGATTAATAGAGTGTCAACCCACAGCAGATTATGTACAGCAATCAGGAAGTTCAATAAAACAGTGTTGGACCATCTCCTGTGTCGGAAGCCTGTTTCTAGTTTCACTGCATCCAGTTGCAGTCAACGTTGAACCAACTTACTTTACACATCAGGAGTTGCTTCCAAAAGTGGGTGGCTCGGTTGGCCTTCTGCTGGGCGTTGAGCAAGACTGGGAGAATGAGGAGAGCACGACACTCTGCGAGAGGAATGCAAGGGAGTGGGGAAGACAACAGGTAGTCATGTCTGCCAAGGGTACCCAGTGAACACTTCTCTTAACTCAACTTCTGCAAGGTATCATTGCTTCACAAAGGAGGTTGTGACTGAATGGTGTAATGTGTCTGTAGCCACAGCTGCAGTCACAGAGTAGGTCATGGGTGGCATTGCTTGTGGATGTCAAGATGATTATGCTTTTGACTTTTATGCACCTGACTCCTTCCATGCAGCTGATGGTCGTGTCCCAGGGGGGCCACAGAGACTCATGTGAAATACTTGTCTACTTTATTCCTCCACGAGAGCCATGTAAACAGAGCAAGCACTGGAAGCTGCATGGATTGCAGTCTTTCCCCAGTGCAGGATGTGAGTGATTGACACACACACATTGGCTGGGATTTTCCGGCCCTGTCGTGGTTTCTGCTCCTTCAATGTGCAGCTGGTATGTGACCATGCTGTGCAGCATACAGACGAAGAATACCTGTAAACAGAGCAGCAGTCGCAATTCCCCCATTCTGCGGCTGTTGTCTGTGTCACCTGTATTTGGTTCACCATTGCGAATCAAAGGCTGACCCCTCATGTCATGGATCATGAGTCAGGTCAGGAACCCATGCACATATGCACAACAAGCCCACATTGAGAGCCACATTGACACAAGGAACATTATAAAGCACCCTAGTAGGCTTCTCAAGCAACCACTCTGGTAATGGGATCACACTGTGGTGCTCAGCTGAACGGGTAAGATTCATGGTAGTGTGCTGAATGCTGCACAACTTTGCGATTATGCCATGGCTTATCAGATGAAATAAAACAAAAAATAATTACAAATGCCTCAATAAAATATTTTCTAAAAAAAAGGATGACACCAATCACCCTTGTGCATTCCTTCATGCCTGTCTTCTTCCCCTTCTAATTTTTCTTCAGGTTGGTTCTCCAGTGGCTGAAGCCTGGGTGGTGGAAGGCAGCTGACCTGAAATTGAGGGATGGCAAGCGACCTTGGCGGACAACTCCAGCAGCTCTGGGCTGGAGATCTGGCTTCAGACTGCATCATCTCGACTTGGGGTGGCAGAGGTTGACAAGGCAACAGGAAGAGCACTGGCAGAATGGCAAGGGTGGGAGGATGAATGTACCTTCCTGGGCAAGAACAGCAGGTTCATGCATCAATGGAACCACTGCCACTCTCTTGGGGTGGTCCCTCTGCAATCACACTGATCTCTGTTGGAGAACAGATTGTTGGACTGCAGTAGGTCCTGGAAGCCCCTTTCAACAGTGTTATTTGCAGCTATGGTGAAATCAGTCTGAGCTTGCAAGGCAGCAGTGTATACTTTCATCACAGCATTCAGATCTTTGATGGAGGCTGCTGATGCTCCACTTCAGCTGTTTGTACTGTCATAGAAGCGAGCTATCAGATGCTGCATTATAGTGCATTGATGAAGTTGACCACCCTTTTAGTTGTGAACGCCCATCAAGCATCATCTGTAACCTGGCCCATTAAAGTCCTCACGTGACACTCCTGCAGCAGGACTAGTGTCCAACCCTCACACTCCATTGAACTGCCAACTGTGTAATCTTTTCCTCCAGACCTTACTCCTGCGCACTTGAGCCCAGTTTCTTGCCATGTTCAGATCCTTCCTCCACTTAACATTTAACAGTCAGACTCTGAACTGCGAGTATAAGATTGAGTGCAGGATTGGGTTGCGCTGAGGAGAGGAGAGAAATTTAGAAGTTCATGTTTGCATCACCTGCAAATTGTGAGTACAGGAGACTGCAATGATGGAGCATTGAGAAGAGAGGGGGAGGGGATTGTGTTTGTGGATTCCCTCACGGCTTCAGCACCACCAGTTGTCATGGCTTTCATGATGTTTCTACCCATGACGGCCAGCGTCGTCACCTCCCGAGTCCCTTCCTGCCTCCTTTTCTGCATTTTCTCCTGCAAGAAGGAGGAAAATGTATCAGTGAGTGTTCTGGAGTATCTTTGAGTCATCGAATTTACAGTGAAGAAGGAGGCCATTCGGCCCATCGAGTCTGCACCAGCCCTTGGAAAGAGCACCCTATCCAAGTCCACACCTCCACCCTATCCGCACACCTCCACCCTATCCCCACACCTTCACTCCATCCCCGTAACCCCAACTAACCTTTTTTGGACACTAAGGGCAATTTATCATGGCCAATCCACGTAACCTGCACATCTCTGGACTGTGGGAGGAAACCGGAGCACCCAAAGGAAACCCACGCAGACATGGGGAGAACGTGCAGACACCGCACAGTGACCCAAGTCGGGAATCGAACCTGGGACAATGGAGCTGTGAAGATACTGTGCTAGCCACTGTGCTGCAGTGCTATTCCAAATGATGTGGCTGCCATGCTTGAATAACTGCTATTGTGTGTGAGATGTGAGTGAGGCTTGCAACAGTGCAAGTGTGTGAGGCTGCGAGACACGATGGTGCAGTGGTTAGCACTGCTGCATCATGGCGCTGAGGACCAGGGTTCGATGCTGACCCCAGGTCACTGTCCGTGTGGAATTCACACATTCTCCACATGTCTGTGTGAGTCTCACCCCCACAACCCAAAGAAGTGCAGGGTAGGTGAATTGGCCACACTAAATTTTGCCTGAATTGGAAAGAAAAAAAATTAGGTACTCCAAAATAAAAAAAAGTGAGGCTGAGATGAACCATAGGAATTGAAGCATTGTGGATTGATTGTTCAAAATTGTTGGTAGGTGGGTAATGGAGGTGCCGTGGATGATACCAATGCTGCAGTAGTTTGGATCTGCCATTTGAAGATAAACTCACTCACCTTGGCAGCTTGTTACAGATTGTTAAACTTATTCCTGCACTGTGTTCATGTTCTTGGAGGAAGAATTCTGACATTGACCTCCCTGCTACATCTTACATATCTATGTATGGAGGAACTCCTGCCCACTGTGGATTTGGGAGGTCTCTCCTTCGTTCCATCTCTCGTACCACTGCAATGTCTGAAAACATTTGTGCTTACTCTCTCACACACATATCCAATCATTGCACCGAGCATCACAGCCCAGATTGCATTTTGGAAAAACTTCCATAACTTCTTGTAGCCACAGTGCATCTTCCTTTTAAGAGGTGCAGGCTACTTTTTATTTTTATTTTTATTTTTAAATAAATTTAGAATACCAATTAATTTTTTCCAATTAAGGGGCAATTTAGCATGACCAATTCACCTAACCTGCAAATCTTTGGGTTGTGGGGGCGAAACCAAGCAAACACGGGGAGAATGTGCAAACTCCGCACGGACAGTGACCCAGAGCCGGGATCGAACCTGTGACCTTGGCACCGTGAGTCAGCAGTGCTAACCACTGTGCCACCATGCTGTCTATGCAGGCTACTTTTAAGTAGCATTAGCAACTCATGATACATAGATACATTTAGATACATAGAACATAGGAGCAGGAGGAGGCCTTTTGGTCCTTCGAGCCTGTTCCGCCATTCATGACTGATCATGACTGATCATCCAACTCAATAGCCTAATCCTGCTTTCTCCCCATAGCCTTTGATCCCATTCTCCTCAAGTGCTATATCCAGCCGCCTCTTGAATATCTTCAAAGTCAACTACTTCCTGTGGTATTGAATTCCACAGGCTCTCCACTCTGTGTGAAGAACTGTCTCCTTATCTCTGTCCGAAATGGTTTACCCTGAATCCTCAGACTGCGACCCCTGGTTCTGGACTCACCCATCATTGGTAATATCTTCCCTGCATCTACCCTGTCTAGTCCTGTTAGAATTTTATAAGTCTCTATGAGATCCCCCCTCATTCTTCTGAACTCCAGCGAGAACAATCCCAACCTAGTCAATCGCTCCTCATATGACAGTCCCGCCATCCCTGGAATTAGTCTGGTAAACCTTCGCTGCACTCCCTCGAGAGCAAGAACATCCTTCCTCAGAGAAGGAGACCAAAACTGCACACAATACTCCAAGTGTGGCCTCACCAAGGCCCTGTACAATTGCAGCAACACATCCCTGCTTCTATACTCGAAACCTCTTGCAATGAAGGCCAACATACCATTAGCCTTCTTTACCGCCTGCTGCACCTGCATGCTTAGCTTCAGTGACTGGTGCACAAGGACACCCAGGTCCCGCTGCACACTCCATTCTCCCAATTTACAACCATTCAGGTAGTAATCTGCCTTCCTGTTTTTGCCTCGAAAATGAATAACCTCACACTTATCCAAATTATACTGCATCTGCCATTGATTTGCCCACTCGCCCAACCTGTCCATATCTTGCTGGAGGTCCCTGCATCCACGTCACAATTCACCCTCCCACCTAATTTGGTATCATCTGCAAACTTTGAGATGTTACATTTTGTTCTCTCATCCAAATCATTAATAGAAATTGTGAATAGCTGGGGTCCTAGCACCGATCCCTGTGGCACCCCACTAGTTACTGCCTGCCAATTTGAAAAGGACCCATTAATCCCTACTCTTTGTTTCCTCTCTGCCAACCAATTTTCTATCCACCTCAATACATTCCCCCCAATCCCATGTGATTTAATTTTGTACAAACACCTTCTGAAAGTCCAAATATACCACAGCGACTGGCTACCCCTTGTCGACTGTACTGGTTACCTCTTCAAAGAATTCCAACAGATTTGTCAAGTGATGTGCAATCAATTACTCTCAAGACAAGGCGAGTCATAACTAATAGGCTTTAATCTGCTAGAACTCTTCCCCAGCAGCTTTGTTACAGAAAGTGAAGGCTGCTGGGACGGCATCGGTTCTTATACTCCGCCTCTCAGGGCAGAGCTATGTACATCAGCCAATGGTATACTACTGGGTCTAACCAATGGTCATCCACCTCTCAGGTACCGCAATACCTGGTATTACCACATTCACCCCCTGTTAAAAAAGAGCCCGGCAGTGTGATGGCCAGCGTTAATAGTCGCCTTTCGCATGGTATGACCAGGTATGGAGGTACCGTGGTGTCGAGGGTAATAACAAAGTGTTCATGGTGCAGCAATCAGTCGATCGGGTGGCCTGGTCGTCCTTCTGGAGCGTCTGGGCTTCGGCGGTGATTCTGATTGGGGTCCCGGCGGTTGCGACTCCGGGAACGTGATGTCGTCCTCCCAGGCAGCTTTGTCACCCCTAGGCGGTGCTGTTGGGGCGAAAGGTGGATAGGGGGGGAAGGCGCCTGTAGGGGGCGTCGGTGCGTGTTCGGGCCTAGGCAGTGGCGGCGGGAGTACTGACCCTCCAGTTAGGTGCTGTGGGGAGGGTGGGGGTGGGGGCAATGGTGCGGGTGTGCGTGGGGCTCTGGCGGGCACCAGGTCCCGAAGCGAGACCGTGTCTTGGCGGACGTCAGGGAATGCTACGTATGCATACTGGGGGTTGGCGTGCAGCAGGTGGACCCTCTCGACCACCGGGTCCGACTTGTGCGCCCTCACATGTTTCCAAAGCAGGATGGGTCCGGGTGTCGCTAGCCAGGTTGGGAGCGAGGTCCCGGAGGAGGACTTCCTCGGGAAAACAAGGTGACGTTCATGAGGTGTCTGGTTTGTGGTTGTACAGAGCAGTGACCGGATGGAGTGGAGGGCCACCGGGAGGACTTCCTGCCAGTGGGAGACTGGGAGATTCCTGGACCGTAAGGCCAGCAGGACGGTCTTCCAGGCCATTCCGTTCTCCATCTCTACCTGCCCGTTTCCCCGGGGGTTGTAACTTGTCGTCCTGCTCGAAGCGATGCCCTTGCTGAGCAGGAATTGACGCAGTTCGTCGCTCATAAAGGAGGACCCCCTATCACTGTGAATGTAGGCAGGGAAACTGAACAGTGTAAAGACACCCTGGAGGGCCTTGATGACGGTGGTTGTGGTCATGTCTGGGCAGGGGATGGCGAATGGGAACTGGTAGTACTCGTCAATCATGTTAAGGAAGTACGTGTTGCCGTCGGTGGAGGGGAGGGGGCCTTTGAAATCCATGCTGAGGCGTTGAAAGGGACGGGAAGCCTTTATCAGGTGCGCCCTCTCTGGCCGGTAGAAGTGCGGCTTGCACTCTGCGTAGATTTGGCAGTCCCTGGTGACGGTCCTGACCTCCTCGATGGAGTAGGGCAGGTTGCGGGTCTTGATAAAATGAAAGAAACGAGTGACCCCCGGGTGGCAGAGGTCCTCGTGGAGAGATCAGAGGCGGTCCACTTGTGCGGTGGCACAAGTGCCGCGGGACAGGGCATCAGGAGGCTCATTCAGCTTCCCCGGGCGGTACAAGATCTCGTAATTGTAGGTGGAGAGTTCTATCCTCCACCGCAAGATCGTTTCGTTCTTAATCTTGCCCCATTGCACATTATCGAACATGAAGGCAACCGACCGTTGGTCCGTGAGGAGAGTGAATCTCCTGCCGGCCAGGTAATGCCTCCAGTATCGCACAGCTTCTACTATGGCCTGGGCCTCCTTTTTGACCGAGGAGTGGTGAATTTCGGAAGCATGGAGAGTACGGGAGAAGAAAGCTACAGGCCTGCCTGCTTGGTTGAGGGTGGCCGCCAGAGCTACGTCGGACGCATCGCTCTCGACCTGGAAGGGGAGGGACGCGTCGATGGCGCGCATCGTGGCTTTTGCAATGTCTGCTTTGATGCGGCTGAAGGCCTGGCAGGCCTCCGTCGACAGGGGGAATGTTGTGGACTGGATCAGGGGTCGGGCTTTGTCTGTGTAATTGGGGACCCACTGTGCATAATAGCTGAAGAACCCGAGGCAGCGATTTAGGGCCTTGGGGAAATTGTGGAATTCCCTGCCTTGGACAGTGAGGTTTGCTCGGCAGAACCCCTTTATCTCCACCGCGTGTGACCCGGAGGCCAGGGAGATCCTTTGATTTACGGGATGGGTGACAAGAGAACAGCGCCTTACCGTATCAGGGTGAACAAAGCTTTCCGTGCTCCCAGAGTCGATCAGGCACGACATCGCGTGGCCGTTGATGGAGATCGATCGTTGTAGCTTTCGCCAGCGTCCGGGGCTGACTCTGGTCTAGAGTCACCGAGGCCAGCTGCAGTAATGGAGAGTTCTGGTCGTGCAGCATGTAGTCGGCTGTGCTGGGGGCCTGGGGATGGCGTCACCCATGGGTCACACATGGTGTCCGGGGATGAAGAAGGTGGCGGCGGCGAGGGACAAAATGGCGGCGCCCACCCGTCCAGCGTTGTGACCGGGGGGCAAAATGGCCACGCCCGCCGGTCGCACGTGGCCTTAGGATAGGGTGGCGGCGGTGAGCGCTGGGCGGTCGGGGCCTGAAAGGGGGGTTGCCGATAGTCGCTGGAGACCGCAGCCACGACGTGGGCCTGGCAGACCCCCACATAGTGGCCCTTCTTGCCACACCCTTTGCAGGTGGCGGTGTGGGCCAGGCAGCGCGGGCGGGGATGCTTCGCCAGCCCGCAGAAGAAACAGCGATGTCCGGTGGCATTAGCAGGCCGTCTCGCCACGCAGGCTTGCGAGGTCAGGGGAAAGGTCTGAGGGGCTGCCGCTACGGGGTGCCACGCAGCCCAGGGGGCCACAGCGCGATCGGGAGCAAAGGACAGCGTGTTTTTATATGCAACGTCCATGGACCCCGCCAGGGCCCGTGCCTCTGCAAGTCCCAGAGTGTCCATTTCTAGGAGCCTTCGGCGGATATCAGGGGAGATCATACCTGCCACGAAAGCATCCCTGATCAAAAGTTCCGTGTGCTCGTTCCCCGAAACTGGCGGGCAGCCACAGTTTCGGCCCAGCACCAGCAGCGCCCGGTTGAAGTCTTCCAACGTTTCCTCGGGGCTTTGCCTCCTAGTCGTCAGCAGGTGACGAGCGTAGACCTGGTTCACAGGGCGGATATAATGTCCTTCTAGCAGCTCGACCGTGGCAGCATAATTCGCCGCCTCCTCGATAAGAGGGTAGATCCCAGGGCTGACCCGTGAGCATAGGAGATGCATCTTTTCTCCTTCCGTGGGGGTGTCGGCGGCCGTGTCGAGGTAGCCCTTAAAGCACGCCAGCCATTGTTTGAAAATAGCAGCAGAGTTGTCCGCGTGGGGGCTGAGCTGAAGGCACTCCGGTTTGATAGGGAGATCCATCCTTTCAACTGAAATTGTAGCAGATTAAATTGATGCGCAATCAATTACTCTCAAGACAAGGTGAGCCATAACTAATAGGCTTTAATCTGCTAGAACTCTTCCCCAGCAGCTTTGATACAGAAAGTGAAGGCTGCTGGGATGGCATTGGTTCTTATACTCCGCCTCTCAGGGCGGAGCTATGTACATCAGCCAATGGTAGACTCCTGGGTCTAACCAATGGTCATCCACCTCTCAGGTACCGCAATACCTGGTATTACCACATCAAGCATGATTTTCCCTTCATAAACCAATGCTGACTCTGACTGATCTTGCTCCTGATTTCTAAATGTTCCGCTATAAAGTCCTTGATAATGGATTCAAGCATTTTCCCCACTACTGATGTTAGGCTTACTGGTCTATAATTCCCTGCTTTCTCTCTACCTCTCTTTGATATTAGGACACCCTGCTGTGTTCAGTCTTTAAACAGCATAGATAGCCCTTTTTGCATGTGGAAATCATGTGTAGCCTGCATCACAGAGAATGATGGGTGTTAATTGAATATATTGATCCCCATGCCTGATTTTGCCAATTTTTACCCCCATTGAGTATTCGTAATGCCTGAGCCATGAAGTGTTGACAGCTTATTCCACAATAAATGGGATTGCCATTCTGATTTTGAACCAGTTCTCACTCAATGATCACACATGCAATCTCCAGCTGGAGATGGCCAAATCTGATCTAATGCAGGAACCATGATTTATTTCCTCCTCCTTAATAATCCCAGAGTGCCAAGACTAATTGCAAAGCTTCAACCATGGATACCTTGCTTCCTGTATGTCCCAATCGCTCATGGTCTTCATCCATGGAGCCACATGAGAGCAGAAAGAGATTCAATTGGGCAGACACAGTGTAAACCTGGGCAGCTGAGAGGGTGGAGTTGTTTATTATTGTCACAAGTAGGCTTACATTAACACTACAATGATGTTACTGTGAAAATCCCCTAGTCGTCACACTTCAACGCCTGTTCGGGTACACTGAAGGAGAATTCAGAATGTCCAAATTTCCTAACAGCACGTCTTTCGGGATAAGGGAGGGGTGTAGGCCTAGATGAGGTGGTCTATCGAAGGGTCTGTGTAGACCTGATGGGCGGTCTTATTGATCTTGGTTACACTGGACTTCTACTCAGACAGATCCTCTTACTCAAATAGAAGCAAAGATCTGCAGATGTTGGAGATCTGAAATAAAAACAAGTAGTGTTTGAAAAACTCAGCAGGTCTGGCAGCATCTGTAGAGAGAAACGGAGTTAAAATTTTGAGCCCAATGTGACTCTTCTTCAGATCCTCTTAGTTTTTACACCATAGAATCTAACGGCGAAATGTATATTCTGATACACTGGTATGTATAAACCTTCTTGAGAAGTACCTATGACGTTAGATTTACCATTGAAAAACCAAGCAATTAAATGACTGATGAGGTATCATTAGCAGTACCATTTCACAATAGAGGCAGATTGGAGATAAATATTACCTTTATGTTGGTCACTATAGACCAGAGTCATCTTGACAATGATTCCATTCAATATATTAGGACATAGATGCCGTACACTACACAATTTTCTGTGGATTTTGAACAGAATGTTCTGTAGGAGGTTGATTGTTACTGAGAAAGTTACCAAGTTTGATAGAACACGTTCTTGGAAAATTCTTGGACATGGCAATTTAAAGATTTCAGCTCATGCATTGTGACTGACTAATATCACAGCAGGAAAGGTATTGACATGATAAAGTAATCACAGGATTATATGGCATAGCGGTACACAAAATTGTTGATTTAAGATTATTGGTTCAAATTTTAAATTGCTTTTTTTAAAGCAATGGTGCCCGCTTCTAGAGAAATAGAATTAAAAAGCAGAGAAGTTATGTTAAACTTGTATCGAACTTTGGCTAGATGCCAATTAGACTGCTCTTTGCAACTCTGGTCCCCATCTTAGAAAAAGGATGTAATTGCGCTGCAAAGAGTGCAAACAAAGATTTAAAAACTAAAATGCCAGAACTGAGGACTGAGAGGATATATTTATCAGGAAAAGGTAAACAAGTGAGGACTCTCACCTGCTTTCTTTATTCAGTTCTCAGCCTAATCCACTCCCTAGAGTAAAATATTTCGACCTCAACCCTTTGCGCAATATTTGTGCTGACCTCTATTCTTTCTATCAAATTCATATATATAGTTCCACTCTTTTTTTCCTAAATGTGTTACCTCATAATTGAATTGCAACCATCTTCCTATTCCACTAGCCTGTCTATCACTTCCTGATATCTTTTAGACACACCATTCATCCGCCAGAAAAGAGAGACTGGATTTTAATGTGCAGGAATGTGTGGATTTGTAAGTAAATGTTGTTGGGGGGAGGGGTAGATTTGGTGTGAAATGATGACACATTGGGAACCCACTGACTTGCAGATTTCACTGTTAGGTTGTGTGCATTAAGTCTAACTTGGAAGGGCCGCATTGCCAACTAACATGTTAGTGACTTAACAGGAGGCACATTGACATTGGCTCCAAGGAGTTTCCTATCTTGGAAGTCACCAGTGAAAGCAAGACTAAGAACATAGCAGAAATAAAGGAGGCTGAGTCAATCTGAGAAAAATGTACATATGTTCACAGCTGCTTTCTTTCCTGCTTGTGGGAAAGCGTTTGTTCATAGGCGTGAGAGCTACTTTCCAAACTTTGGAACTTTCTTCAACACTTTGGCGATTTAGGGATCTGACCTATCAGGTCGGGATGGGTGCTGCCTATCCTGCCTTAGATCAGACATCAGATGAGAGCCAAAATGAGCATCAGTACCACTGATCCACAGCTGTCCACAGACCTGTAGCCCCACAGACTGGGGAGCAGCAGAGAGAAGCAACTCACAGAAGGCCATACCCAGCACACAGGGTCAACAGGCAAAGGATAAGCTCCCTCCACACATCTGAACAGCACTTTCTGAGGAGCATCAGGGTGCTGTGTCACATGTTCACAGTTATTTGCAGTCTGCTGGACTTTACCTGACTGAAGAGGCCCGTTCTCTACCCACAGGTCTTTGGGCACATGGGGCACGAGGCAGTGGGATCCAGAGTATAGGTTTTTTTCCTTCTCTGCCACTGCTGCGCCTCATTATTAAGATGCTGCGACTCAAAGCATGATGCAGCTTGCTGGACAAGATGTCACCGTTTTGAACAATTGGTAACAAACTCCTCCAGTCATTAATATCGATGCTGCTATCCTTCAACCAAAGCTTGAGAGTGTCTTTGAAGCATTTCCTTTTTCCTCCCTGCAACATTGGCCATTTGAGAATTGAGAAAACAGGACCTGACAGGAGAGATGCTTTTCGGATAATGTCCAGTCCATTGGAGCTGATTTTGAAGCTTTGCTTGAATGCTTATGGAGTTTGGCATCAAAAAAAGGACAGTAATGTTTGTTCAACAGTTTTCCTGCTGAGTCCGGTATGTGTGGCAGAGGCATTAGATATCAATTCTCTCGTGCTTTTTTTAAATGTGTCACTGATAAACAGTCCAGGTCTCACTGCATTGTAGGAATGTGGTGACAACAGCTGCTCTTTTCACTCGGATTTATGTTGACTCAGAGGTCTTTGTTGTAAAATACTCGCTGGCGTAGTTTGTCATAGGTTGAGCTGGCACAGCTGATCCTGGCACAGTGTTGGATCTCCTCATCAACATCTTAAGAAGGGTGGCTGCCAAGGTATTGGAAGTGCTAAAAATATTCAAGAATCTCTCCTTCAACATATATGGGAGGTGGAATATTTGGCTGACCAGATGTGGGTTGATATGAGTTTTGTTTTGGCAACATACAAAGACAGGCCAAGTCTTCTATTTGGAGAATTGAAGAGATCAAGAGTGACTTGCAAATCTGTTGTAGAGTGGGCAACAACACTGCTGTCATCTACACAGCATAGATCATGTATATCAATGAAGCCAGTTTGTTTTGACGTGGAGATAACCGAGGTTAAAGAGTTTTCTAACTGGGCGGTAATTAATACTCACATGAGAGGGCAACTGATCTTTGAGATGAATCTCTGAGGGAGACTGTAAATAGCATGGTGCTGTCACGCAGCCTTCATTGACCCTGGTTTGGATTTTGTTAGCATCAGTTTTATCTTTGTGCCCTCAGCCTGCTTCTTCCTCCTGTTGTGTGAGAAGATTATCTTTCATTTTATCCATGAACTGGGGCACAGGCTTTGCCTGTCCCACTCAAGACATTTGCAGTAATATCATCATGAAGCAGGATTGTCATAAAGCTTCTTGGACATCCAAATTCTTACAGATAGGAGGGGGGTTACTGATTTCTCCTCTCTCCACCCATCCATAATGATTTCTCCCTCAATAAGAGATGGCATATTTCCCAACCCCTGTGTCGTGTGATCATATTTCTATTAATATCCCCACAACAAACTTGGGATGTGTTTATCTCAGGGTTTGTTTATTTGTGCACATTCAAAAGCAAGAGGAAGGTCACAATGTAGCCGCCACGTCATTCATACAAGGAAGAGGAGAATAGAGAAAAGAGGATTTACAGAGCAACGACTACGGAGTCATGAATTATTGTTTCATGTGAGTTCAAAGTGCAATAGTGTATTCCTTCGCAGAGGTCAGTAGGTTGAAAACCGATGCTGGATAATTCACTTTTCCAGTGGAGAAGGCTTCCATGATGATACAGGCATGCAGAGATGAATTAGTTTTGGAGGTGATGATATAAAAGCTCCGGTAGAATCTACGTAGCTGAGGCCAGGTGTTTTGAAATGTTTTTTTGTCACGTCTACTGCGGTACAGTGAAAAGTATTGTTCTGCATACAGTCCAGGCAGATCATTCCATACATGAAAAAAAACATAGGACATACAATAGATATACAATGTAAATAGGCAAGGCAATGGGTGTGCATACAGAGTGCAGTACGACTCAGTAGAGAAGGTGTGTGAAGAGATCAGATCAGTCCATAACAGAGTCATTCAAGAGTCTGGTAACAGCGAGGGAAAAGCTGTTTTGGAACCTTGGACAGAGCTATTTTTCTTTGCTGTTACTTGGTAGATGGTAAATTTATAATACAACAGGTCAGAATAACTGGATCTACCCGCTAGGGGAGGTATGTTACATGATTTCCACTTTGGTTTGACAAAGAGTGCATTACCTTTGTCTGGATTCTTGAGGTGATTATTTTTCCAACCATTAAGAATTTGAAAGGAGACTTCTGGGTGCGGCGATGACCAGCTAAGTCGCACGTTTCGGCAGCTCCCGGTGGAACGGACTTTTGGGCTCTTAATGAGAGCCCCAACGGCAATTTTAACGGCTAAAAGCACTGTGCGGTAAACCAGAAGGGAATCCCCCCTGGACACGGATGGAAAAAGGAGAGGAAAGTGGCCGGATTGTGGTGGATCCTTTAGAGCAACGGCAAGGAAGGCAAGAAAAAACCAAGATGGCGTCGGAAGGTGGCAGTTTAATATGGGGCCCTGAACAACACGAGTTCTTGAAGCGCTGCGTGGAAGAACTTAAAAAGGAGATGAAGAAGGAGCTGTTGGCCCCGATATTACAGGCGATTGAAGGGCTAAAGGAGGAGCAAAAGACCCAGGAGCAGGAGCTTCGGGTCGTGAAGGCAAAGGCTGCCGAGAACGAGGACGATATACAGGGCCTGGTGGTGAAGACGGAGATGCACGAGGCACACCATAAAAGGTGTGTGGAAAGGCTGGAGGTGCTGGAGAATAATGCGAGGAGGAAGAATTTAAGGATTCTTGGTCTTCCCGAGGGTGCAGAGGTGGCGGACGTCGGGGCATATGTGAGCACGATGCTGTACTCGTTAATGGGATCGGAGGCCCCGACGGGTCCGTTGGAGGTGGAGGGAGCCTATCGAGTTATGGCGCGAAGACCGAGGGCTGGAGAAATTCCCCGAGCCATAGTGGTGAGATTTCTCCGATATAAGGACAGAGAGATGGTTCTCAGATGGGCAAAGAAAACTCGGAGCAGTAGGTGGGAGAACGCGGTGATCCGCGTATATCAGGATTGGAGTGCGGAGGTGGCGAGAAGGAGGGCGAGCTTTAATCGGGCCAAGGCAGTACTTCATAAAAGGAAGGTCAAATTTGGAATGCTGCAGCCGGCAAGGCTGTGGGTCACACATCAAGGGAAACACCACTACTTTGAAACGGCGGATGAGGCATGGACATTTATTGTCGAAGAGAAATTGGAATAAGTGGGTAATATAAAAAAAAGAACGTTTGAGACAAAGTGGTGGGGTGAATATGGGGGGCGAAGAGGGGGGTTAAAAAGGGGGGAAAGAGGAGAGATGATTTTTAAGTTGTTAATCCTGCGACCCGGTAACTTTTCTCTCTTCCCCTTGTTGTGGGGGAGGGAGGGAGGGAGGTGGAGGAGCTGGGGGCGTTGGCCATTGGGGGCGGGGCCAAAAGGGAAGCGCGGGCTTTTGTTCCCGCGCTATGATAATTATGGCGGGAACAGGGAAGCAGGAAGGAGGGGGCGTCGCACAGTGCGGTACTCGCACACCTAAAGAAACTTAAGGCAGATGTGGTTATGCTACAGGAGACGCATTTGAAACTGATAGACCAGGTCAGACTACGCAAAGGATAGGTGGGGCAGGTGTTTCATTCGGGGCTAGATGCGAAAAACAGGGGGGTGGCTATACTAGTGGGGAAGCGGGTAATGTTTGAGGCAAAGACCATAGTGGCGGATAGTGGGGGCAGATACGTGATGGTGAGTGGCAAATTACAGGGGGAGGCGGTGGTCTTAGTGAACGTATATGCCCCGAACTGGGATGATGCCAACTTTATGAGGCGCATGCTAGGACGTATCCCGGACCTAGAGGCGGGGAAGCTGGTAATGGGTGGAGATTTTAACACGGTGCTGGAACCAGGGCTGGACAGATCGAGGTCCAGGACCGGAAGGAGGCCGGCAGCAGCTAGGGTGCTTAAGGACTTTATGGAGCAGATGGGAGGAGTAGACCCCTGGAGATTTAGTAGACCTAGGAGTAAGGAGTTTTCGTTTTTCTCCTATGTCCACAAAGTTTATTCACGGAGAGACTTTTTTGTTTTGGGAAGGGCGCTGATCCCGAAGGTGACGGGGATGGAGTTTACGGCTATAGCTATTTCGGATCATGCTCCACATTGGGTGGACTTGGAGATATGGGAGGAAAAAGAACAGCGTCCACCCTGGAGAATGGGCATGGGACTATTGGCGGACGAGGGGGTGTGCTTAAGGGTGAGGGGGTGTATTGAAAGGTACTTGGAACTCAATGATAATGGGGAGGTCCAGATGGGAGTGGTCTGGGAGGCGCTGAAGGCAGTGGTTAGAGGGGAGCTGATATCAATCAGGGCACATAATGGAAAGCAGGAGGGTAGGGAACGGGAGCGGTTGCTGAAAGAACTTCTGAGGGTGGACAGGCAATATGCGAAGGCACCGGAGGAGGGACTATTCAGGGAAAGGCAAAGGCTACATGTAGAATTTGATTTGCTGACTACGGGTAATGCAGAGGCACAGTGGAGGAAGGCACAGGGTGTACAGTACGAATATGGGGAGAAGGCGAGCAGGTTGCTGGCCCACCAACTGAGGAAAAGGGGAGCAGCGAGGGAGATAGGGGGAGTGAGAGATGAGGAGGGAGAGATGGAGCGGGGAGCGGAGAGAGTGAATGGAGTGTTCAAGGCATTCTATGAAAGATTATATGAAGCTCAGCCCCCAGATGGGAAGGAGAGAATGATGTGTTTTCTGGACCAGCTGGAATTTCCTAAGGTGGAGGAGCAGGAGAGGGTGGGACTGGGAGCACAGATTGAAACGGAGGAAGTAGTGAAAGGAATTAGGAGCATGCAGGCGGGGAAGGCCCCGGGACCAGACAGATTCCCAGTTGAATTTTATAGGAAATATGTGGACTTGCTGGCCCCGCTACTGATGAGAACCTTTAATGAGGCGAGGGAAAGGGGGCAGCTGCCCCCCGACTATGTCAGAGGCAACGATATCGCTCCTCCTAAAGAAGGAAAAAGACCCGCTGCAATGCGGGTCCTATAGGCCTATTTCCCTCCTGAACGTGGACGCTAAGATTCTGGCCAAGGTAATGGCAATGAGGATAGAGGATTGTGTCCCGGGGGTGGTCCATGAGGACCAAACTGGGTTTGTGAAGGGGAGACAGCTGAATATGAATATACGGAGGCTGCTGGGGGTAATGATGATGCCCCCACCAGAGTGGGAAGCGGAGATAGTGGTGGCGATGGATGCCGAGAAAGCATTTGATAGAGTGGAGTGGGATTATTTGTGGGAGGTGCTGAGGAGATTCGGCTTTGGAGATGGGTATATTAGATGGGTACAGCTGCTGTATAGGGCCCCGATGGCGAGCGTAGTCACGAATGGACGGGGGTCTGAATATTTTCGGCTCCATAGAGGGACGAGGCAGGGATGTCCTCTGTCCCCATTATTGTTTGCACTGGCGATTGAGCCCCTGGCAATAGCATTGAGGGGTTCCAGGAAGTGGAGGGGAGTACTCAGGGGAGGAGAAGAACACCGGGTATCTCTGTATGCGGACGATTTGTTGTTATATGTGGCGGACCCGGCGGAGGGGATGCCAGAGATAATGCGGATACTTGGGGAGTTTGGAGTTTTTTCAGGGTAGAAATTGAACATGGGGAAAAGTGAGTTGTTTGTGGTGCATCCAGGGGAGCAGAGCAGAGAAATAGAGGACTTACCGTTGAGGAAGGTAACAAGGGACTTTCGGTACTTGGGGATCCAGATAGCCAAGAATTGGGGTACATTGCATAGGCTAAATTTAACGCGGTTGGTGGAGCAGATGGAGGAGGACTTTAAGAGATGGGACATGGTGTCCCTGTCACTGGCAGGGAGGGGGCAGGCGGTTAAAATGGTGGTCCTCCCGAGATTCCTTTTTGTGTTTCAGTGCCTCCCAGTGGTGGTCACGAAGGCTTTTTAAAAAAGAATTGAGAAGAGTATTATGAGTTTTGTGTGGGCCGGGAAGACCCCAAGAGTGAGGAGGGCATTTCTGCAGCGTAGTAGGGATAGGGGGGTGCTGGCACTACCGAGCCTAAGTGAGTACTACTGGGCCGCCAATATCTCAATTGTGTGTAAGTGGATGGGAGAAGAGGAGGGAGCGGCGTGGAAGAGATTGGAGAGGGCGTCCTGCAGTGGGACTAGCCTACAAGCTATGGTGACAGCGCCGTTGCCGTTCTCACCGAAGAAATACACCACAAGCCCGGTGGTGGTGGCTACACTGAAAATTTGGGGGCAGTGGAGACGGCATAGGGGAAAGACGGGAGCCTCGGTGCCGTCCCCGATAAGAAATAACCATAGGTTTGTTCCGGGGAGAATGGATGGGGGATGTGGAGCATGGCAAAGAGTAGGGGTAACACAACTGAGAGATCTGTTCGTGGATGGGACGTTTGCGAGTCTGGGAGCGCTGACGGAAAAATATGGGTTGCCCCAAGGGAATGCATTTCGGTATATGCAACTGAGGGCTTTTGCGAGGCAACAGGTGAGGGAATTCCCGCAGCTCCCGATGCAGGAGGTGCAGGATAGAGTGATCTCAGAGACATGGGTGGGGGATGGTAAGGTATCAGACATATATAGGGAAATGAGGGACGAGGGGGAGATCATGGTAGATGAGCTGAAAGGGAAATGGGAAGAAGAGCTGGGGGAGGAGATTGAGGAGGGGCTGTGGGCTGATGCCCTAAGTAGGGTAAACTCATCGTCCTCGTGTGCCAGGCTAAGCCTGATACAATTTAAGGTGTTACACAGGGCGCATATGACTGGAGCACGGCTCAGTAAATTTTTTGGAGTAGAGGATAGGTGTGCGAGATGCTCGAGAAGCCCAGCGAATCACACCCACATGTTCTGGTCATGCCCGGCACTACAGGGGTTTTGGGTGGGGGTGGCAAAGGTGCTTTCGAAGGTGGTGGGGGTCCAGGTCAAACCAAGCTGGGGGCTGGCTATATTTGGGGTTGCAGAAGAGCCGGGACTGCAGGAGGCGAAAGAGGCTGATGTTTTGGCCTTTGCGTCCCTAGTAGCCCGGCGCAGGATACTGTTAATGTGGAAGGAAGCCAAGCCCCCGGGTGTGGAGACCTGGATAAATGACATGGCAGGGTTTAAAAAGTTGGAACGGATTAAGTTCGTTCTAAGGGGGTCGGCTCAAGGGTTCACCAGGCGGTGGCAACCGTTCGTCGAATACCTCACAGAAAGATAGAGGGAATGGAAAAGAAGAAGACAGCAGCAGCAACCCAGGGGGGTGGGGGGGGGGGAGGAATCAGAAGAACTCTCAGGGATGTTATTGTATATGCATAGGTATTTGGTATATGTAATTGTATATTGGATTGTTGGATTATATTTTTGGAGAGTATTTATGGAAACTATTGCCATTTAGTTTTGTTTTTGATTTTGTTCATATATTATTTATTTATTTGTTTAAAACTGGCCATTGTTATTTATATTGTTTTATTGATGTATAAAGGAAACACTATGTACTGTTATGTTTGGCCAAAAAATCTTGAATAAAATATATCTTTAAAAAAAAGAATTTGAAAGGAGGTCGCAGAGTCCTTCGTCCTAGCAGACAAATAGTTTCCGGTGTCCAGGCCTCGCTTATGAAATGTAGATTGCCGTTGTATAATTCCCTTTTGAATGTGATCTCTGCAGCCCACAGGGTTATTAATATCTCTTCAGAGATAATGAGGTGTCAGCTTCGCTAAAGCTGCCAGAAAGTTCCTTTTGTTTGAAAGTCACAGCCAGACCTGGCTTGTCATTTAAAGTCTTTGTCCAGCTTTTTTTAAAATTTAGAATCTAGCCATGAGGATATCTAAAAATTTTATAAAAATATAGTTTGCTGACGTACAAAGCTGTTGGAGTACAATCCCCAAGCCTTGCGATTTACTGAGTCAAGTACTTTGGGCAGGTCGATGAATGCAAAGAGGAGTTCCTGGTGTTATTTTTGACATTTTTCTTGGATTTGTCTGGCCACAAAGGCCATGTTTGAGGTTCACATGGATAGTCTAATGCCGTGCTGTGACTTTGGGAGGATTTCCGCAGGCACAGGAGATTGACGACGCAGGAGATTGCATGTCAGAAATTCCCCTGTCATGGGCAAAGGGGAATACCTCAATAGCTAAGACAGATATACTGCAGCGTTCAGATCTTACTGCTGTCCCTGTGTTCACTTGAGAAATGCGAGTCACCAGGTGAAAACTCAACTATCTGTCTTACTGTGTGGTCCCACTGAAGTGTGGAGCTGATGCATAGTCTGTGAGTTGAATGACAGTGCATTCTCAGAGGGACTGAGTTGCCCTGAAGAATCATAGTTGGCAACTTCTGCTAACTCCTGCAGGACACGTAAATGTCCTGTCTGATGTAAAATATATGAATGAGCATTGTCAAGCTAAGTATGTTGCAAGTTACCATTATGAACATGATCAGAATTTGCTCTCTCTTGATACCAAGTTAACTGTTTGTGTGTAATGTGGCTATCTGATATTGAATTTTGCCTCAGGATAGGTGGGAGGTCTCCCATCTTTCCATCTCCAAAGTGAAACTTCACTGATCTCCGGTATCTCCTTTTTCTGCAACTGTCAGTTGTGAGGTCGTTGGAGGGTCACCTCGGATTTGCTGCCTGTGCTGTCTTTTCCAGCAAGCAGGATCTATGAGTGAGAGTAATGGAATGTGCCCCTGGGGAAGGGAGAGGATTTGTTGAGCTGGTCTCTGAGGGTAAGGAATGACGTTGCATAGGATGAGGGTGAGCGTCGGCAGTGGTTGGACAGAAAAGGCTGTGCAGAAAGGTAAAGACAGATGGATGATTGCACCTAAAAGGTAGGTTGGGGTGAGGGTTGATGTGTTGGAGTACGTGGTGATCAGCAGGTGGGTTCCTTGCCCATGTACGGCCTGATGTCATGAAACCTCATGGGTCGAGAGTCGATGTTGAGGACTCCAAGGGCAACTGCTTCCTGACTGTATACCATACCTCTGCTGGGTCTGTTCTCTCAGTGGGATAGGACATACCCAGGGATGGTGTGAGTCGTGTCTGGGACATTGTCTGCGAGCTATGATTCTATGACTATGTCAGGATGTTGCTTGACTACTCTATGGGACAGCTCCCTCAGTTTTGGCACACGCCCCCAGATGTTAGTAAGGATGACTTTCCGGGTTTGACTGGGCTGGGTTTGCTGTTGTCATTTCCGGTGCCATGGTCGATACCGGGTGGGCCACCTGGTTTCATTCCCTTCCCTATGATGTTGTTGCCATTACAGAGACCTGGTTGAGGGAAGGGCAGGATTGGCAGCTAAACGTTCCAGGATTTAGATGTTTCAGGCGGGATAGAGGGGTATGTAAAAGGGGAGGCGGAGTTGCGCTACTGGTTCGGGAGAATATCACAGCTGTACTGCGGGAGGACACCTCCGAGGGCAGTGAGGCTATATGGGTAGAGATCAGGAATAAGAAGGGTGCAGTCACAATGTTGGGGGTTTACAACAGGCCTCCCAACAGCCAGCGGGAGATGGAGGAGCAGATAGGTAGACAGATTTTGGAAAAGAGTAAAAACAACAAGGTTGTAGTGATGGGAGACTTCAACTTCCCCAATATTGACTGGGACTCACTTAGTGGCAGGGGCTTAGACGGGGCGGAGTTTGTAAGGAGCATCCAGGAGGGCTTCTTAAAACAATATGTAGACAGTCCAACTAGGGAAGGGGCGGTACTGGACCTGGTACTGGGGAATGAGCCCGGCCAAGTGGTAGATGTTTCAGTAGGGGAGCATTTCGGTAACAGTGACCACAATTCAGTAAGTTTTAAAGTACTGGTGGACAAGGATAAGAGTGGTCCTAGGATGAATGTGCTAAATTGGGGGAAGGCTAATTATAACAATATTAGGCGGGAACTGAAGAACATAGATTGGGGGTGGATGTTTGAGGGCAAATCAACATCTGACATGTGGGAGGCTTTCAAGTGTCAGTTGAAAGGAATTCAGGACCGGCATGTTCCTGTGAGGAAGAAGGATAAATACGGCAATTTTTGGGAACCTTGGATAACGAGAGATATTGTAGGCCTCGCCAAAAAGAAAAAGGAGGCATTTGTCAGGGCTAAAAGGCTGGGAACAGACGAAGCCTGCATGGAATATAAGGAAAGTAGGAAGGAACTTAAGCAAGGAGTCAGGAGGGCTAGAAGGGGTCACGAAAAGTCATTGGCAAATAGGGTTAAGGAAAATCCCAAGGCTTTTTACACGTACATAAAAAGCAAGAGGGTAGCCAGGGAAAGGGTTGGCCCACTGAAGGATAGGCAAGGGAATCTATGTGTGGAGCCAGAGGAAATGGGCGAGGTACTAAATGAATACTTTGCATCAGTATTCACCAAAGAGAAGAAATTGGTCGATGTTGAGTCCGGAGAAGGGTGTGTAGATAGCCTGGGTCACATTGAGATCCAAAAAGACGAGGTGTTGGGTGTCTTAAAAAATATTAAGGTAGATAAGTCCCCGGGGCCTGATGGGATCTACCCCAGAATACTGAAGGAGGCTGGAGAGGAAATTGCTGAGGCCTTGACAGAAATCTTTGGATCCTCACTGTCTTCAGGGGATGTCCCGGAGGACTGGAGAATAGCCAATGTTGTTCCTCTTTTTAAGAAGGGTAGCAAGGATAATCCAGGGAACTACTGGCCGGTGAGCCTTACTTCGGTGGTAGGGAAATTACTGGAGAGAATTCTTCGAGACAGGATCTACTCCCATTTGGAAGCAAATGGACGTATTAGTGAGAGGCAGCATGGTTTTGTGAAGGGGAGGTCGTGTCTCACTAACTTGATAGAGTTTTTCGAGGAGGTCGCTAAGATGATTGATGCAGGTAGGGCAGTGGATGTTGTCTATATGGACTTCAGTAAGGCTTTTGACAAGGTCCCTCATGGTAGACTAGTACAAAAGGTGAAGTCACACGGGATCAGGGGTGAGCTGGCAAGGTGGATCCAGAACTGGCTAGGTCATAGAAGGCAGAGAGTAGCAATGGAAGGATGCTTTTCTAATTGGAGGGCTGCGACCAGTGGTGTTCCACAGGGATCAGTGCTGGGACCTTTGCTGTTTGTAGTATATATAAATGATTTGGAGGAAAATGTAACTGGTCTGATTAGTAAGTTTGCAGACGACACAAAGGTTGGTGGAATTGCGGATAGCGATGAGGACTGTCAGAGGATACAGCAGGATTTAGATTGTTTGGAGACTTGGGCGGAGAGATGGCAGATGGAGTTTAATCCGGACAAATGTGAGGTAATGCATTTTGGAAGGTCTAATGCAGGTAGGGAATATACAGTGAATGGTAGAACCCTCAAGAGTATTGAAAGTCAAAGAGATCTAGGAGTACAGGTCCACAGGTCATTGAAAGGGGCAACACAGGTGGAGAAGGTCGTCAAGAAGGCAAACGGCATGCTTGCCTTCATTGGCCGGGACATTGAGTATAAGAATTGGCAAGTCATGTTGCAGCTGTATAGAACCTTAGTTAGGCCACACTTGGAGTATAGTGTTCAATTCTGGTCGCCACACTACCAGAAGGATGTGGAGGCTTTAGAGAGGGTGCAGAAGAGATTTACCAGAATGTTGCCTGGTATGGAGGGCATTAGCTATGAGGAGCGGTTGAATAAACTCGGTTTGTTCTCACTGGAACGAAGGAGGTTGAGGGGAGACCTGATAGAGGTCTACAAAATTATGAGGGGCATAGACAAAGTGGATAGTCAGAGGCTTTTCCCCAGGGGTCAATTACTAGGGGGCATAGCTTTAAGGTGAGAGGGTCAAGGTTTAGAGTAGATGTACGAGGCACGTTTTTTACGCAGAGGGTAGTGGGTGCCTGGAACTCGCTACCGGAGGAGGTGGTGGAAGCAGGGACGATAGTGACATTTAAGGGGCATCTTGACAAATACATGAATAGGATGGGAATAGAGGGATACGGACCCAGGAAGTGTAGAAGATTTCAGTTTCGTCGGGCAGCATGGTCGGCACGGGCATGGAGGGCCGAAGGGCCTGTTCCTGTGCTGTACATTTCTTTGTTCTTTGTTCTTGTTCTTTCATTGACTTTTAGGTCATTTCTGAGGACATTTAAAAGTCACCACGTTGTTGTGGGTCTGGAGTCACATGTAGGCCCGTCCAGGTAAGGATGGCAGATTTCCTTCCTCAGAGGACATTAGTGAACCAGGTGGCATTTTACGACAATCGGCAGTGGTTTTGTGATCACCATTAGATTCGTTTTTAGTTTCAGATTTATTAATTGAATTTCAATTCCAGCAGCTGCCATGGTGGCAATAACAATATGCCACCACCTCCCCTCCCCTGTCTCACTTCCATTTCTGACTTTCCTCCTCTTCCGTCCCCAACGGTGTTTACCACTGTTGCTTCACAATGCCAGGGTCCCAGGTTCGATTCCCTGCTGGGTCACTGTCTGTGCGGAGTCTGCAGGTTCTCCCCATGCCTGCGTGGGTTTCCTCCGTGTGCTCCGGTTTCCTCCCATAAGCCCTGAAAGATGTGCTGTTAGGTGAATTGGACATTCTGAATTCTCCCTTTGTGTACCCGAACAGGCGCCGGAGTGTGGCGACTAGGGGCTTGTCGTGTTGGGTGTTCTGGTTCACCAGATGATGATGTCGTCCATATAGACGCGCATACCCTCAATGCCCTCCATCATCTGCTCCATGATGCGGTGGAACTGGTGCTTCCGCCAATCTCCAATATGATTCCAAATGGCATTCTATTGTAGCAGTACCTGCCAAATGGGGTGTTGAAAGTACACAGCGTTCTGCTGGACTTGTCCAATTGAATCTGCCAGAAGCCCTTTGATGCATCCAGCTTGGTGGATATGTTGGCTTGAGCCATCTCGCACGTGATCTCCTCACGCTTGGGGATAGGGTAATGCTCCCACATGATGTTACGATTTAAATCCTTCGGGCCGATACAGATCCGGAGCTCGCCAGAAGGCTTCTTGACATACACCATGGAACTGACCCAGTCGGTTGGTTCCGTCACTCTGGAAAGCACTCTGGAGGTCCTGCAGCTGCTGCTTGAGGCGGTCCTTGAGGGGTGCTGGGACTCTGCGAGGTGCATGAACCACAGGCTTGGCGTCCTGTTTGAGCAGGATTTTGTATGTGTAGGGAAGTGTGCCCATGCCTTCGAAGACATCTCGGTGTTGAGTGATGATGGCACTTAGTTGTGCCCTGAAGTCCGCATCTTGGAAGTCAGACGTGTCCTCTGGAGAGAGGAAATGTATGCGCTGCACGAGGTTGAGGAGGTTGCATGCCTGTGCGCCTAGCAGGGAGTCCTTTGAGGAGCCCACGATCTCGAATGGTAGGGTGACTTTTCGCGAGTTGTGCGTCACCTCGAGTTGGCATGACCCGGTGGCAGGGATGACGTTACCATTATAGTCGACCAGTTGGCAATTGGATGGAAGAATTGTTGGTTTGACCCCCAGAGTTTGAAATGCTGACCATGCGAGGAGATTGGAGGAAGCACCAGTGTCCAGACGGAATCTGATCTGGGATCGGTTGACCGCCAGGGTGGCACACCACTCGTCGTCCGGATCAATGCTGTGCACCAACAGCGGCTGGTGTTTTCTATTCGGGGTCAGCCTGTTCTTGGTTATGACAGCGACTCGAAAAGGCTCCCTGTCCTCAGTGTCACTGGTCTGCATGAAGTCAGGATCGGACTCGATGAAGGTGGGTTGGATAGCCCGGACAGTCCTGCGAGGCTGGTTAAATCAATGCGAGTTGGCAGGCTGGGCTGCTCGACAGCAGGCAGCACAGTGGCCAAGCCTGCCACAGCATAGGCACTGTTGCGATTTTGCAGGGCGTTGCCGCTTTAAGTGGGCGGAGCCACAGTTGCCGCATGTCATGACGTCTGTACGTTCGTTGTGCCACTGCGCATGCGCGGTATGGTCTTGCGTGGTGCGGGCCTGCGCATCGCGTTCCTCCACATCACCGTCCCCTCGTTTGGCGCGTACAAGCGCGGGAGGCCTCAGAAAGCGTGTGAAATGGCCTCCCTCATCCAGGCTGCAGCCTTGGAGGGGTTCGATCGTTTGGACCCGTTCCGCCTCATGGGGCCCTTGCCACGCTGTTTCAGCTGCCTGTATGTAGGAGTACCGGCTGGTGGCATTCTCATGCAGGACACAGGTCTCGATGGCAGTCACTCGGGTTAGTTGCTTAACAATAAGGAGTATCATGGAGTCGGAGGTGGGCCCGTAGCCACAGGATTGCGCGAAGATGCAGAGGTGTGTTAAAGGCTCGACCTTACCCTGCAAGCGCTGCTGGAACAGGTACCTTTTGAAGTCGTTGACTTCAATACTGAAGTGTGTGTCGAATTTGAGGAGCACCGTCTTGTACTTGGTCTTGTCCTCGTCGTCTGCGAATGTCAGGGAGTTAAAGATGTGGATGGCATGTTGCCCAGCCGTGGAGAGAAGAAGGGCTATCTTCCTGGTGTCCGATACATTCTCCTTGTCCGTGGCCTCGAGGAAGAGCTGAAAGCGCTGTTTAAATATCTTCCAATTTACCCCGAGATTGCCAGCGATGCGGAGCGGCGGCGGAGGGTTGATGTTCTCCATGCTGTAGGATGCCGGAATGCTGAGAAGTTGCAGGTAGGTCTCACAAGTGCTAGATTGCAGCCACTCCTTGTACCATGTCGTGTTGGGTGTTCTGGTTCACAAACAAGCCAACAATGCTGGCAGCGGTGTCACGCTATTTTATTAACTGTTCAATTATGCTAACATACTGTAAACGTGGGTATAAACAATACCAGCTTAACTGTGGACCCTTTCCTATCACTAGCTATGGTGAGGCACTCAGCACATGGTGAATGTCTGTGATGCAGGCTGTGAGCTCTGTGCTCTGAGCTGGCTGCTGCTAGAATGAGCTGGAACTCTCCGGTCCCCTGTCTTTATAGTGCTTGTGTTCTCACTGGTGATTGGCTGCGGTGTTATGTATGCTGGTTGGTCCTACTGCATGTCTATCAGTGTGTGTATGTGATTGCACCATAATGTATTGATGTATATTCTGACAGGGCTTTTCACAGTAACTTCATTGCTGTGTTAATGTAACCCTAATTGTGACAATAATAAAGATTTTTTTGAAAATTGCTTCAACTTACTCAGATTCTGCCTGTGGATATTGGAGTTGAGATTTCACCATGTGTCACCATATCATTGGATGGGAAACCGGGCAATAATATGCTCATGAAGTGGCTGTGTTAAAAAGATACTTACAGATGGGCTTGACATATTCCTGGGTTCCATCCATGCACTATCGGCAGCCACCCTTCACCACAGGCCTGACATGTTTGCACAATAAAATTCAGCCTAACAAGTTTGAGAAGTGGTCGAATAGAGATCTTTAACATTAGTAAGAGGTGTGATAGGGTAGTTATAGTGAAAACGTTTCCCCTTGTAGGGCCTTCAAGAGGAGCTTCCTTACCCAGAGAGAGGCAAGAATGTGGATCTTGCTTCCACCAAGAGTAATTGAGGCACATTAGCGCTGTTGTATTTAAGGGTAAACTAGATACGTATAGTATAAATAAATTAGGAAATGGATACGTTGGGACAGTGAGGTGCCGAGATGTGGGAGGAGGCTCATGTGGAGCATAAATGCCACAACAATCTACCTGAGTTGAATGGCCTATTTCTGTGCTGTGTACTCAGTAATTCCAAGTCAGGAGCAGTTTCATATAGAACCAAAGTAGACTGAAAATAATTTAAAATGAAAACTCAAATGTTAACTTTCCACAGATTCACACAGTGCAGAAGAGGCCCTTCAGCCCTTCGAGCCCGCACTGAAACATGAAAAAACCTGACGTACCTACCTAATCCCATTTACCAGCACTTAGCCTATTGCTTTGAATGTTATGACCGTAAGACCATAAGATCTGGGATCAGAATTAGGCCATTTGGCCCATCATGGCTGATATTTTTCTCATCCCCATTCTCCTGCCTTCTCCCTGTAACCCCTGATCCCCTTATTAATCACAAACCTATCTCTCTGTCTTAAAGACATCCAGTGACTTAACCTCCACATCCTGTGTGGTAATGAGTTCCACAGATTTACCACCCTTTGGCTGAAGAAGTTCCTCCTCATCTCAGTTTTAAAGAATTGTCCCTTCAGTCTGATGCTGTGCCCTCTATCCAGGCCTCAGTATTCAGTAAGTTTTAATAAGATCCTCTATCATCCTTCCAAACTCTAGTGAGTACAGTCCCAGAGTCCTCAACCACTCTTCATATGACAATTCCTTCATTCCGTCTATCATTCCTGTGAACCTACTCTGGACCTTCCTTAGATATGGGGCCCAAAACTGCTCACAATAATCCAAATGGGATCTGACCAGAACCTTATACATCCTTAGCAGTGCATCCCTGCTCTTGTATTCCAGCTCTCTCAACATGAATGCTAATATTCACAAGTTCCCACCAGCCATGCTAGACACCACCTTCAGAAAATGGAGACATGATGGGGGGACGTTGACAGTCAGGGAAATTTACATGGGAGACAGACTAGCAACATTGGGTGAACTGATGGATGAGCTGGAACTACGAACAGGACAGGAACTTAGACACCTACAGGTAAGGCACTTCCTCCGCAAGGAGATGGTAGGATACCCAGGGCCCAGGGGATCACATTACTAGAGGACCTGATAAACATGGACATTAAGGAATGGGGAAACTGTGGGAAAGTCTACAGACTGCTATTGGACAGGGTGAGACTGCCACTGGACAAAGCCAGACGAAAATGGGCAGGTGAACTGGGGACAGAATGGGCCGGGGACTCTGGAGCGAAGCACTGAGCAGGACCAACTCCACGTCCTCCTTAATAATAATACTTTATTGTCACAAGTATGAAGTTACTCTGAAAAGCCCCTAGTCGTCGCCTTCTGGCGCCTGTTCGGGTAAGCTGGTACGGGAATTGAACCCGCGCTGCTGGCCTTGTTCTGCATTACAAACCAGCTGTCTAGCCCACTGAGCTAAACCGGCCCCTCCTGCACAAGCCTCAGCCTCATACAGTTCAAGGTGCTGCACAGAGCGCACTTGACCAGAACCTGAATGAAGAGGTTCTTCCCGGAGGTGGAGGACAAATGTGAACAGCGCCAGAGAGGCCCGGCCAACCACACCCATGTGTTTTGTGCCTGTCCCAAACTTGTAGGGTTCTGGACAGCTTTCTCTGATGCAATGTCCAAGGTTGTGGGGGTGAGGGTGGAGCCGTGCCCAAGAGTGGCAATCTTCAGGGTATCTGAACAGCCTGAGCTACACATGGGGAAGAGGGCCGACGCCCATGCTTTCCCTTCCCTAATCTCACGCCGGAGAATCCTGCTTGGCTGGCGATTGGCAGCACCACCCTCAGCTTCAGACTGGCTGGCAGACCTGGCAGAGTTTCTCCATTTGGAGAAGATCAAATACACCATCCGAGGGTCGGAGGAAGGCTTCCTCAAAGCATGGGGACAATTCGTCAGCTCGTTCCAAGACCTGTTCGAAGCCACAGCGATTCGGGGAAAAGGTGAGAGATGGGAGAAGACGGGCAGGTACACACAACTCTGGTCGGAGGAGGGGGAAGAAGAGAAGAGGGAAGTCAGGGGAACCACAGGAAGAGGGTGCAGAGGAGATTTACCAGAATGTTGCCTGGTATGGAGGGAAGATCTTATGAGGAAAGGCTGAGGGACTTGAGGCTGTTTTCGTTAGAGAGAAGAAGTTTAAGAGGTGACTTAATAGAGGCATACAAGATGATCAGAGGATTAGATAGATGATCAGAGGATTGGATAGGGTGGACAGTGAGAGCCTTTTTCCTCGGATGGTGATGTCTAGCACGAGGGGACATAGCTTTAAATTGAGGGGAGATAGATATAAGACAGATGTCAGAGTTAGGTTATTTTCTCAGAGAGTAGTAAGGGTGTGGAATGCCCTGCCTGCAACAGTAGTGGACTCGCCAACACGAAGGGTATTCAAATGGTCATTGGATAGACACATGGACGATAAGGGAATAGTGTAGATGGGCTTCAGAGTGGTTTCACAGGTCGGCGCAACATCGAGGGCCGAAGGGCCTGTACTGCGCTGTAATGTTCTATGTAAGCACGGGGGAGGGGGCAGAAGGCACCCCCCTCTTCCCCCCCAAAGCCACAAGGCAGGCAACAGAAAACATAAACAGAAAACATGTGTATGTTCTATGTAATCTATGTAATATGTAAAGGGAAAGGGGAGAATAGAGTTAGGGAACAAAACACTCTGAACGAAAAAGGGGGACACCAAGGAGGCGTGGGGAGGAGGAGGACAAATCATGACTGACAATATTAATATGTATATAAGAACCATACAAGCTGTAAATACGAAACGTAAAGTGTTACTGTGTATGAATTAAAAATACGAATACAAATATGTTTTAAAAAATGAATGCTAATATTGCATTTGCCTTCCTAAGTACCAACTGCATGTTAACCTTAATTGAACCCTGAACCTGGACTCCTAAGTCCCTTTATGCTTCAGATTTCTGAAGCCTTTCCCCATTTAGAAAATAGTCTATGCCTCTATTCTCTCTACCGAAGTACATAACCTTACACATTTCCACATTGTATTCCATCTGCCTCTTCTTTGCCCACTCTCCGAGCCTGTCCAAGTCCTTCTGCAGTCTCCCCGCTGCCTCAACACTATCTTCCCCTCTACAGATCTTTGTATCATCTGCAAACTTAGCAACAATGCCCTCAGTTCCTTCTTCCAGATCGTTAATGTATGTTGTAAATAGTTATGGTCCCAACACCGACCCCTGCGGAACGCCGCTAGTCACTGGTTGGCATCCTGAAAAAGACCCCTATATCCCCACTCTCTGCATTCTGCCAGTCAGCCAATCTTCTATCCATGCCAGTATCTTGCCCCTAACACCATGAGTTCTTATATTATTTAGCAGCCTCCTGTATGGCACCTTGTCAATGGCCTTCTGGAAATCCAAATCAATCAATATCTAATAATACATTTAATAATCGCTTTAATTAAATAATTTGCTGTTCAGCAAGGGGTTAAAAAATGAATTAACTTACAGATTAACCATTTTCACTCAGCCTTTGCCAGGCATCCATGAGTTTGCAGAAACAAAATCCTTTAGCGAACTCAAGAGCTTTGATAATGTTGACACAGGCTTCAGCTAGATATTTTAGCAACTTTTTAATAATTGTTTTTTTGGAGGTTTAAATAAAGTAGGTGTATTATCTACTTTTAACGGAACATGTTGAAGCTGGCCTGAGTTTCGGCTGCTCATGAGGTTCATTAAGGTCATATGCTGTCCCTTAATCTCAAAAGGAATCTAGAATTTAATAGTTTTGAAGCTATCCCTGTGTCCCACCATGTTCAACAGACACAGTGATCACATTCATAGTATAAATGTGAGACAGCGATATTAGCTTTTTGCACAGATTATTGACCAAGTGACCATATCTGCAGGTTTAAGTTTTTTGCAAACAGTTTAATGGTCTGTTTCCATGGTTACCAGTGGCATAGCAATGAAAGAAGCTGTAACCTGATTACTGTGTAATTCATGGTTCACTGTGGAGCCCATGACCTGTCTGTGGCTCTTGTTCTGTCAACAGCGATCAGCGATTCTCTCATGGTCAGAAGCTGCCCCATGCCTTTTATTAAGAATCGAGTGTTTTTGCATGGAGGGACATTTTTTCTAGGTTGCGACTTCTTGGAAACAAGTTTCGCCTCTGTTAAGAATATCCTATTGTCCTGAAGGATATCCCTGATATGGCTTTAAAAAGATGTCTGGTGCAAAGTTTATCTGTGGCACCTTTCTGACAGTTTGTGGATGAATGCATTGCTTCGTGTGACAGATGGAGATACCTGTTAATCTCTGTTGGGTTAGCCATAGCCGGGGATGGGGGGAGAGTGTCAAAGTAAGGCCTCCCAATCCTGATTGCCTGCCCTGACCTGTAATGGACTGCTACTTGTTTCATGAGAACAGGGTCAAGATGCTTACACTTGAGGATTAGGAAGCAGATAGGGTGCTGCAAGTTGCCCTGGCTTGTGGAACCTTACAACAGCATGAATCGCCAGGAGGGGGGAATCATGGGAGATGGAAATAAAAGGTGCTTAAAGAAAAGCTGCAGCTTTGTCCACATGCAGTTAAAGGCTTATTTGTAGAGTTGTTTGACAAAGAAACATGTCCTTGCATTAGTTCATCGACTCTTGTTGCTATTGCAAGCTGCTTGTGGATCTGCCTCTTACATTCTCAACCACCTCCAGTCGTCTCTGGCAATTATGCCAGGGACTGTGCAAGCCATAAATTGCAGTCCGAGTGAATACCAAGCTGCATAGTATCTGCTGAACAGCAAGCATTCCCCAGGGTCAAAAAGAAAGAAAGAATTGGCTTGCATTTATATAATGCTTTTCATGATGCTAGGATGTCCCAAAGCGCTTTACAACCAATGAAGTACCTCAAAAGTATAGACACTGTTGTAATGTAGAAAATGGTGGGAGGCTATTTGCCCACAGCAAGGTCCCACATTCAGCAATGTGATGACAAGCAGATCATCTGATTTTTATTTGTCATGTTTGCTGAAGGAGGAACGTGGGCAATGATGCTGAGGAGAATTTCTCAGAATGTCCGGGAGAGTTTCTGTTGTTTCTGCTTCTAAAATTGGGCCTACTGAAAATTTCCTTAGTGAGGTGGCAGAGAAACATAACCATTCTTCAATAAAACTGATGTATTTTGCATGTGTTAATTTTTTTTATTTATCAACCTGTTGGGGCACAAGTGGCAAAAGCCTTCTGGTATCTTGGACAAAGAGATATATTTTGCACGTGAGCATTGACGATGAATATAAGCAGGCTGTTCAACTTTCGGGGGCATCACAGAAGAACTTGCTGTTAATCTCATCTGACTTTTGCACATACAAACATATATTGCTGGATGTGAACGCTTACCCAATTCCACTGCACTGAAATCAGACACACTTGGACTGATTGAGAGTCCTGCTGTTCTGTATGGCTCCGGCATTCACTGGATAATCTTGTTTGAGACACTGAACAAGTCCAGCTAGTTATATTTATGGCAACATTATTGGCTATAAAAATTCAAGCCTGACAATTCACCCAGAGAGGAGGGCTATCTGGATTTTCTGCCCCTAAACCTGGTCCCCACCAATTTCACAAAGGGTGGAAATGATGGATGGACGTTGGGGGGGGGGGGGGGGGGGGGGGGGGAATCCAATTTACACATTCATGGTTCACAGGTAACAGTGTAGTTGTTGCCACAATCAGATCTGATTTTGACTCCTATTGTCGAAACCCGGGGGCGCGATTGTCCGAGCCAAGCGCCGGTCCGGAGAATGGCCGCAACCGCGCCACGATGCCCCGATGTCGGGGCGCGATTCTCTGAGGTGCGGAGAATCAGAGCCATTTGCGCAGGCCGCTGGAATCGGCGGGGCCGCCGATTCTCCGGCCCGGATGGGCCGCGCGGCCGCGCGGATACGACAGAGTCCCGCCAGCGCCGTTCACCCCTGGTCGCTGCCGACGGGAACTCTGTACGAACGGTCGGGGGGCGGCCTGTGGGTGATGAGGGGGGCTCCTTCATCGGGGGGGGCCCTCCAATGGGGTCTGGCCCGTGATCGGGACCCACCAATCGGCGGGCCGGCCTCCCCCCCCCCCCCCTCCCGGGGCCTACTTCCCTGCGCGGCCGGCCCCTGAACACCGACGCCATGTTGAGTCGGGGGGCCGGCGCGCTAAAGAAGTCCCCTGTGCATGCTCAGGTTGGCGCGGCGCCCATTTGCCGCCGGGAAATGAGGCAGTGTGAACCGCTCCAGCGCCGTGCAGGCCCCTTGTGGGGGACAGAATAGATCATAGCCGGGCCCGGTTCGCGCTGTCGTGAAATGCGACGGCGTTCATGACGGCGCGAGCACTTGGGCTCCATTTGGGAGAATCGCCCCTCAGATGTGCGCATTAGACCAGTCAGGAGATCTTGTTGTTAAAACGATAGAAACACTAATCACTTCTAAGGGATTGTGCAAACATGTTGTGGGTTTTTTTCACTTAGACTAGGCACATGAGAACATTTATACAAAGGTAGAAATATTAAAGACCTCACAGTAAAGCCACGTGTGTGTGGTTTGTGCAAAAGTACAACTAAGACTGGATTGCAGGTTACTTTTTAAGAGCGGCCAGGTGTCCCTTGATGCTCTTTAGGATTGTTAAAGGTGGACATGAATGTATGTAAAATATCCATTAGAACTGTCAAGAGAACTGTTAAACTGTAAAGGGATTTAAATCATCTGGCCTTTAACTCATAAAATGGTCTACAGTGCTTTAAAAATTCAGTGCTTGTTATTTCAGTCTGTTGACATAACCATGGGAGTTATCAATACAGGATTAGAGCTGTACGGCTGATTTCACAACCTTTCATTATCACAGTGCAGTGCCTGTCAGTTCACAGATTGACTGACCGCTCCAAGTGGTTGTAGTCTTTGAAGTAGGTCTATGATTACAAATGCTTGTTTTCATAAGGAAGTAAAGGGATTTAAAGGTAGTGAATGGATTTTATCCATGAGTCTTTTTTTAAATAGTGAATGAATCAAAATACTTTTTTTGCAATATTTTTACTCGGTTTTTAACATTTTATACATAAAAGCGAAAACACACCCATCCCATACAGAACTAGAACAAAAAGAAACACACACAACCCTCTGCACCCCAACCCACCCCCCAAAATCCCACTGCCCCCCATCCCGAACAGCTTCCGGCAACTAACTCTTTGAAATACAGTATGAACGAGGTCATCTTTTATGGAACCATTCGATTGCCCTCTCAAGGTGAACTTAACCTTTTCAGGTGTAGGAATTCCATTAGGTCCCCCAGCTATACTGAGGCACAGGGCGGAGAAGCTGACCTCCACCACAACAGTACCTGCAAGCGATCAGCAAGACGAAGGTTAAAACAGCCGCTCCCGTCTGCAGCTCCAGCAGGTCCTGCACATCAAATATGGATTGGGCTCCAAATCCATTTGCAAGATTGCCGACATTGGCCGGGCCCCTCCAACATTGCTCACACTGGTCCTCCACTCCCTCAAACAGCATCTTCGACTTTGTTAAATGTGCCCTATGCACTACCTTTAATTGAATTAACCCTCATCGTGCAGGCAAAGTGCTGATGTTCACTCTACATAACACTTCACATCACATCCCCTCCTCCAGTGCCATTCCCAACTCCTCCTTCCATTTAGCCTTCACCCCCCTCAAGCAAAACCATATCTTCCTCCAGAATCCTCCCATAAACCCCCGAGGTACCCCCTCCTCCATACCTGCCACCGACGCACTCTTTCTAACAACAAAGAAAGCGGCATCACCGGGAATGCCGGAAAGATCTTGCTTGCAAAATCCTGCACCTGCACATACCGGAACATTTACCGCACCTGCATATACTGGTTTGTGGGACTCCATACCTCTCCGTCAACTCCTCCAACCTCGCGAATTGCTCGCCCAGAAACAAATCTGTCATTCCTACCACCGCCATGTCCTCCCAGCCCCAGAACATAGCATTTAATCTAGCCGGTTCAAACAGGTGATTTGCACTCATCAGTGCCATCTTTGACACCGCACCTAACTTACAATGCTGCCAAAATTGCCTCAAAATCTTCTGAGTCGCTAACATCGACTGCCCAAGTATTTCCCTGTGGAGAACAGGAGTAATGCTGTCACCAGCAACTGCAAACCTAACCCCTTACATGAACCCGCCTCCACCTTCACCCAAATTGATCCCTGTACCATCTCACCACTGTCTCGGCTTTCGCTATCTAGTAGTAAATCAAATTCGGCAGAGCCAAACCACCTGACTGCTGACCCCTCTGAAGTACCGATTTCCAAATTCTGGCTGCCTTCTCCTCCCAGATAAACAACGTAATCAACCGCCCCACCCTCTGAAAAAACACCTTCAGCAAAATCACTGGCAGGCATTGGGAAATCGTGGTAAAATATTCACCTTTATCAATTGAACCGGGCCAACAATGACAGACGGAGGCTATCTAACCGCTGTAAGTCAGCCTTGACTCTATCCACTAGGCTCGTGAAGTTCAATTTACGGAGCTGGTCCCAGTCTCGAGTGACCTGCATCCTCAGATATCTAAAGTGGGAGGTCGCCACACAAAATGGCAACCCATCCAAATCTGCACCCTTCCCCGGCAGAGAAACCGCAAAACACTCATTCTTTCAGTTTGTATCTGAGAAAGCCCCAAAATCAGATCAACCACCCCATTATATTCCCCACCATGGGGACCGGGTCTCAGATATACAAAAGAAAGTCATTGTCATATAGGTAAACCCTATGCTCCACCACACCTTCCCCCTCCCACTACCCCCCTCCACTTACCTAACTGCCTCAGCGAGATGACCAAAGACTCTATCACCAACACAAACAGAAGAAGGGACATAGGGCACACCTACCTCATCCTATACAACTGGAAATATCCCGCTCATTCAGACGGACACCCGCTTTGGGCTCCCTATAAACCAACTTAATCCACGACACAAACATGGGCCCTATCCGAAACCATTCCAACACGCAAACAGATAACTCCACTCCACCTTATCAAAGGCCTTCTCTGCATCCAGTGCCACAATAGTCTCCTGCTGCCCCCTTCCTGACGGGGAGAGCACCATGTTCACAAACACTGCACATTCGTGGATAACCGCCTGCCCTTTACAAACCCTGTCTGGTCCTCACCAACCACCTGCGGAAGACACTCCTCCAACAAAAGCGACAGCACCTTATCAAGAATCCTGGCATGCACATTTCGTAGAGATATTGGCCGGTATCGACCTGCACTTTACCAGGTCCTTATCTTTCTTCAATAGAAGCAAGATGGAAGTCTGCCTCATCATCTCGGGGAGCAACCTCCTTGCCACCACATCCTCAAACTTCTGCGCCAAGAGTGATACCAGCCAGTCCACACACTTCTTCTAGAATTCCACCGGGAACCCAACCAGTCCCGGTGCCTTGCTCATTTTTCCAATAGCTGTCTGAACGTCCTCAAACACCAATGGCTTCTCCAACCCCTCCCTATCCTCCTCCTCCATCATAGGGCACTCCAATCCCTCCAAAATCTTCACCATCTCTGATTCATCCCCTGGCGGCACCGACCTATACAGCTTTTGATAAAACTCCTCAGATGCCCCATTCACCTTCTCTGGAGCAGGTGGGCACCAAACCCCCCCCCCCCCCCCCCACCCCCCGCACACTCGCCTCCCGTATCTGAACAATCTCCCGGGAGGACGCCTTTCACCTAAGCTGACCAACCAACAAAGGGCTGGCCTTCTCCTCATATTCGTACATTGCTCCTTTTGCCCACCTCAACTGGCCCACTGCCTTCCCTGTGGACAACAGATCAAACTGTGTCAGCAGTACCTTCCTGCTGGCCAGAAGCTCTGGGATGGGATCTTCCGAATACTTACCATCTACGTCCAAAATTTCATTTATCAGTCCCTGGTGCTCCTCCCTTACCTCCTTCTAATCCTGTACCATATGCAAGATTATCTCACCTCTCACCACTGCTTTCAAAGCCTCCCACAGCACCGACGGCGAGACCTCCCCATTCTTATTAAACTCCATATACTCATCTATCACTGTCGCCATCTTCACACAGAACCCCACACATGTCCGCCAACAGCCATACATCCAAACTCCAATCCAGCCACCTTGCCAGCCCCCTCTCCAACCCCGCATCCACCAGGTGAGGGAAATGATCAGAAATGACGATTGCCAAAAACTCCGCCCTCCTTTCCCTCACCAACAAGGACGTCCACATTATGAAAAAATCAATCCGAGAATACACATTGTGTGCCGGAGAAAAGAAAGAGTACTCTCTATCCCCCTCCCCAGGTTTAAAAACCTTTAATGGGTTTAAACCCTCCCATTTGCTTCAGAAACGGTGTCTTCACCTTCGCACCCCCAGCTGGGCCAAAGACCTTTGGCTTAGACCGATCCACTTTGGGTTACAATGATAATAATATTTATTACTGTCACAAGTAGGCTTACATTAACACTGCAATGAAGTTACTGTGAAAAGCCCCCAGTCACCACATTCTGGAGCCTGTTCGGGTTCACTGAGGGAGAATTCAGAATGTCCAATTCGCCTAACAAGCACATCTTCCGGGATATGTGGGGGGAAACCGGAGCACCCAAAGGAAACCCACGCAGTCACAAGAAGAACGTGCAGACTCTGCACAGACAGTGACCCAAGCTGGGAATTGAACCTGGGACCCTGGCGGTATGAAGCAACAGTGCTAACCACTGTGCTACCATGCTGCAACTGCCCCCCCCACCCCCCCCAACAAAAATAAACTGATGTGTGTCCATGTCGGCGACTGCCGGTAACAACTTCTTCATGAATGCTACAGGATCCCAATTGGGGGCAAACACCACCGACCTCCGATCCAAAAACCCATAACTATCATGTAGCTACCCCAATCTGCCACCATCTGAAACCGTACTCCCTTATTAATCGGTATCGGGCCCTACTATTAAAGCCAGAGTGAAACATCTGACTAACTCAGCCTTACCTGGTCTTTTACCCGCAAATGGGCCTCCTACAGTCACACCACATTGGCCCTCAAGCCCTTCAATGGGCAAAAACACTTGCCTGCTTTACCTGCCCTCCCAATCCCCGAACATTCCACGTTACTAACGGGGGGTCTCTCAGACCCTCCCCTCCCCACCCCGCCCCTGCATATCAGCCATGTCCAAGGGATAATCCAATCCCCCCCACTTGCTACTGAAAACCAGATAGCTGCCAGCCCCACCCCACGAATGGGACCAAAACGTACTCCCAGTCCCCGTCAGTCAGCTACCCCTCCCCTCCGATCCCAGCACCCCCAACCACTTCACCTCGAAGCAGCTCCTCTCTTCAATCCCCCTGCCATTCACACCGTGAAGGCAAGCTGAAGCCTGCCTCTCCAGATTCGGACGACCGCAACCCCTCCCCCACCTCGCTCCCGATCACTTGCCAACTCCAGTTCCCTAGTGAGGTGGCTCCCACCTCCTCATTCATAACAAAGGAACTAAAAACAACAACAAAAATATTAACAGGCCCCAACCACAAAACAAATCCCCCTCATCCCGACCACAACACCAAAGCCCCAATGTCTATCTCAGTTCATTCCCAAACCTTCCGTCTTCACGTACGCCTCTGCCATCTCAAAATAATGGTCCCTGGAGTTATGCATGACCCTCAGCCTCACCGGAAAACCACCCCGAAGCGCACTCTATTCTTGAAAATCGCTGCTTTCGCCCTGTTAACAGCCGCATGCCTTCTCGCCAGCTCCACTATGACATCCTGGTATATACACGAATGCCACTGCCTTCCCACCTCACCTCCCGATTCTGCTTGGCCCATCTCAGTATCTGCCCCTTGATCTGGTTGCTAAGAGAGCAGACAATCACAGCTCTTGACTGCTCGTTCGCCCATGGCTTCGTCTGGAGCGATAGGTGGGCCCTATCCAACTTGAGGGCCTCCTCCCCCTCCACCTCCAGCAGCTTTCCCAACATCTTTCCAAAATACTCAGTTTGCCTCAGGCCCTCCACACCTTCAGGCAATGCCACTATTCGGAGGTTCTGCCGTTCCTTCCTGTTCTCAACTTTGGCCACCAGGCCCTTATTTCTGTCCTCCACTCTCAACAACTCCGCTTCCAGTGAGGTGAGCTGGTCACAGTGTCAGGACAGTGCCCCCTCCACCCCCTTCAGCACCTCTCCATGTTCCCGGTCAGTCTCAGACATCTTTCCAAGAGCCTCCTTTATCAGGGCCAGCGACTCTTCCACCTATTTCCTCAGAGTTTCCATCATCTCCTTCCTTTGCCGCTCAGAATATTTGGTAAATTGCCGCTCAAACTCCACTGCCAACACCTCGGCCAGCATATCCACTGTAATGGGCGCAGCCCTGCCCAACGAGCTTGCTCGCCATCTTTCCTCCAACCACACTCCACGCCATTGTTGACTCTGCTGGCGGACCAGCACTCCCTCCCTTTCTCCCAGCATTCTTTCATTGGGACTTCAACACCCTCCAGTGCCCGCAACCCTATTTGGATGAGTTTAGCCACAAATTTCTCCCCAAAACTAGATGAAAAGGACAAAAACTAAGCAGGGGCCACCCAATGTGCGACCTCCACCTACATGTTGCATCCGGAAGTCTCCTGATCAAAAGACTTTTCAGAACTTAATTTCATCTCAGTATCGGACCTTATGTCTGCTCATGTTGGGTCCTGGGTGAGCTGATGTGGCAGGTGTAAGAGAAAAGGGTGGTGTGGTCGAGGGCATGGGTTGGCATGAAGTGTCACTAAGTTGCCATGGGGCTATGAAAGGCTGTGGAGGGTAGGTGAAGGGGCATAGTTTGGTATAGGGGCTATAAAGTGTCATCGGGGTTAGAGGAGGGACATAGATTGGCATGGAGGGTCTGCGAAGCCATGGATGTGGGTGGCATGGATAGGGCATGGAGCGTGTGGGGGGGGGGGTTGAGAGGGGTAAGGACTGGAGGACAATTCTTTTTCTTTAATTGTTTATTTTGATAGACTTGACAAAGTGTCAGTGCACCAATGCTGGCCTTTTGCCCAGCTCACTTCTGCACTATACCTCTTTCCGGAGTCGCCTGAAAACCTCCCCACCCCCTCCTTCCCGGACCAAAAAATTTGATATTCTGAGGCACTTTTTCTGGTTTGGATTTGTGGAATCGGGAATTTTCTCGACTCTGTGTCTCCCGACCCAGGAGCAAGATTCAGTCCTCAGTTTGATTTTTAAAATTTGGAGTGTGCATAATTCAGTGACTACAAGTTAGTGTCTTGAGTGCTTCTGGGTATAAGATAACACCTTAAACATAATGATCCAACTTTTCACTCAACTACTAGCTGTTGCTCAGTGGTAACAGTCTTCCCCTCCCTCCCTGCATTGTAAGGTTGAGGGTTCAAACCCCTCTCTAGAAACTTGAGCACATAATCTAGATTGACATGTCAGTAATACTGAGGGAGTGCTGCATTAACAAAGGTGCCATCTTTCAGATGAGATGTTTAAACAGGAAAAGACTGTTCTCGCAGGTGAATGTAAAAGATCTCAAGGTGCTTCGAAGAAGAGAAGGGGTGTTCTCTTTGGTGATGTGCACGTTATCTATCCCTTGAACAACATTGCTAAAACTATTAGATTGATATTGTGGGACCTTGCTGTATGCAAATTGGCTGCTGCTTTTCCTACATTACAACGGTGACTACGCATCAACAACATGCTTCATTGGTTGTAAAATTGTGAAAGGCATTACATAAATGCAAATCAGGCTTTCCTTCCAACTGTGAAAAATGGAAATTATGTCTCAGTGGACCGAATTCTGGAATTAACTTGCCAGCCAGTGAAGGGATTTCCAAATGGGTGCAATTCAGTTAACTAGGAGAAATGTTTCATATGAATTGGTAGGTGACGGTAAACTCTCGGGGCAAAGTGTATTGTCCTTCAATCCTCAGAGGCTAAGCTCTGTCTGTCTGGCAGCCACTCATGATCCACAGTCATTGCTCCTCAGGCGAATGGCATGGGCACAGCCAAGCAGAAGAAATGAAGTCAGTGTGTGGAGTGCCCATCATGTCACCTTCCTCACAAATGCACCATGTGGGGTCAAAATGATCGATTGCAGCAAAGCAGTATTGACCACAAAGCAAGCGTTTCTCGGGAGTCAAGTCTTCTAAAACCTGTCACGTAGGACAAAAAATCCAGCTATTTATGAATTCATTGGGCTAAGTGTACAGTGTCTCCTAGATCTGGGCAATGTTGCATGAAAGACTCACAGGGGACTCGTAGATGACAAGATTTGTACAATATTATTTCAGCATCTTCCTGCTCACAGCACTTGGCACACGAATGTGAGTTTTAGGTATGAGCTTTGAATATGTACAGTGCGACGTGATATCTCCTTTAAACATACTTGATATTGAATTGCATCAACACCATTCACTAACCTTTTCTTCTGGCGGGGCATCTGCTGAGTTTGCAATCCCTGGCGTAAAGCTTCTTGTGTTGTTCATGACATCAATCATGAGTAATGTATCTGGATAGCGCTGATAACACATGATGTAATTGTCAGAGGAGTTTAATTATCAGCACATTACTTGTGGGATTACTGCAAGAACAGGCTGTAATTTACTCTTGGCTAATTCATAATCAACATGACCAAAATCACAACAGCCAAACAAATGTCCATTTTGTTTGTAAAATATCGCTATTTTCATTCTTTGTGCTGAGTACAGTGGAATTGTGTTTTAGCCATTAATGCTTATACTGGCTTGAAATGATTGAATTGCTCCTGCTTAAATCAGGATCTGTGTGGCTGCTTTCACTAAAATGATAAATGGTGTGTGATTGTATTGATCAAGTTATCCGTTTTGCAGCTGTAATCAAAGTCTCTTATTTCCACAGAAGAAAGGACTTTACAGTTCATTCTGTGCATGAGCTGTGAAATTCTTTCTTGCACTGGAATAGATGTGTTCAACCATTAACCTTGTGTTTATGAAGCAAACCTTCAGAAGCAATCTTCTCGCTGAAACTTCCAGCCCAAGTCTGGATATTCTGCTTCTCCCTATTTATCCCCCTGAGTCTCGCTGCTCTATCCATCCCTGTGCATCTAAAGAAATAAACTAGCATTTATATAGCACCCTGCATGACTTCAGAACATCCCAAAGTGCTTTACAGCTAATTAAGGATGCTTGAAGGTTAGGCAATATTGCAATGTAGAAAATGCAGCCTTCAGTTTGTGCCATGCAGGGTCCCACAAACAACAATGTGATAATTTCCAGATTATTTGTCTTCTTGTGAAGTTGGTTCAGGGATCAATATTGACCAAAATATTGGGGTAAAACTTCAAATCGCGTCAGGCAATGTTTTCCATCCACCTGAACAGCTGGGCGGCATGGTGGCGCAGTGATTAGCAATGCTGCCTACAGCGCTGAGGACCCGGGTTCGATTCCGGCCACGGGTCACTGTCTGTGTGGGGTTTTCTCCCAGTGTGTGGGTAGGTTTCACCCCCACAACTCAGGTTAGGTGGGTTGGCCACACTAAATTGCCCCTTAATTGGAAAAAAATAAATGGGTACTCTAAATTTATTTTTACAAATCTATCTGAGAAGCCAGATGGGGCCTTGGTTTATTTTCCCATCCAAAAGACAGCATTGCACTGAAAGTCATCCTACATTAAATGTAATCCAGTCTCTGGAGCCGGACTTGAACCCAGAGCTGTCATGGTTGAGAAGCAAGAACACTATCAACTTAAACCACAGCTGATAGCTAACTGAAAGCTGACATTCTTCTCCTCCATGTCTACCTATGAATGAGACTGTTATGCATTGTTTCCCCATACAACCTGTTCCTGCCCTTACGGCAGTTCAGGAAATGTTGCTTTGCTATCTGACGTGTGAAGTGCACATCTGGATTCTGTAAAATGGCAGAATCCTTTAAAGATGCTGCCACTGAAAATGTTGATTCTAAATTTCAAAAGTACATGTTATTGAATGTACAACAACCAGCTGCTATTACATTCAACAATGGTGCTGAGAAATCTAAATTTGGGATCTTGCCGGGCCGGTCCGTCAAGCATAGGTGTGACACTGATCAGAATTTTGTGTAGATTGGATATGGGCAGCAAAGTTCTGGATGAGCTTGGTTAGAATTGGGGGTGAGGCATTGGAATTGATGCGGTTGCGGAAGAGGCAGAGGGCCGGCCGGTGACCGAGGATGATGACTTCAGTCTTCCCAATATTTTACTGGAGAAAAACACGGCTCATCCAGGAATGGTTAACTGACAAGCAGTCTGACAACGGCAAGTCAGCGGAGAGGGTTGGGAGAGGACGAGCTGGGTGTCAGCAGTCAATCTTTCCTTCTATCACTCATCCAATCTAATCTTGAATGTTGACAGAGTTCCTGCCTCAACCATTAACCCTGGAAATGAGTTTCACAACTCTCTCTCAAAAATGTTCTGGCATTTTCTGTTATATACATCTCCTACATTTAATCTTGCATTGGCATTTACCCTCTGAGAGCAAATGATTGTATGCACATTCACCCAACCTGTTCCCAGGTCCCTTTATCCCCATTTCCTTCATCCACATATCTAATCTTGAATATTGACATAGCTTTTGCCTCAGCCACCAATCGTGGAAATTAATTCCATAGCCTCATCTCTTTGTGCAAGGCAGCCTATCCTCTCCTGGAGTTAGATTTAATCTAATGCTTGTGGTCTCTCATTCTAGACCCTTCATCTTCAGACTGCTTTGATCAACACTGTGCAATTCCCTTGCATAATTTTAAACAGCACTTTCATATTGCCACATAAATCTGCATTGTTGTAAGGAAAAATCGCCCAGTTTTTGCAGCATTTTTTCATAGAATTACAGAAGGAGGTCATTTGGCCCATCAAGTCTGCACTGGCCCTTGGAAAGAGCACCCTATTTAAGCCAACACTTCCAATCTATCCCCATAACCCATTAACCCCACCTAACCTTTTTGGACAATAAGAGCAATTTAGCATGGCCAATCCACCATAGTGGATCTTTGGACTGCAGGAGGAAACCGGAGCACCCGGAGGAAACACACGCAGGCACGGGGAGAATGTGCAGACTCCGCACAGACAGTGACCCAAGCCGGGAATCGAACCTGGGACCCTGGAGCTGTGAAGCAACTGTGCTAACCACTGTGCTACCATGTTGGAATTTCCTCATCCTAGGAATCATCTGAGTGAATCTGTATCGGACCCTGTCTAAAATTGCACGGTAGCATAGTGGGGGCAGCATGGTAGCATAGTGGAGGCAGCACGGTAGTATAGTAGGAGCAGCACGTTAGCATAGTGGGGGCAGCACGTTAGCATAGTGGGGGCAGCACGGTAGCATAGTGGGGGCAGCATGGTAGCACAGTTGCTTCACAGCTCCAGGGTCCCAGGTTCGATTCCCGGCATGGGTTGCTGTCTGCGGAGTTTGCACTTTCTCCCCATGTGTGTGTGGGTTTCCTCCGGGTGCTCCGGTTTCCTCCCACAGTCCAAATATGTGCGGGTTAGGCAGATTGGCCATGCTAAATTGCCCTTAGTGTCCAAAAAGGTTAAATGGGGTTATTGGGTTACAGGGATAGGGTGGAGGTGTGTGATGTGTTGGGTACTCTGCTACACAGACGAACTACCATGGTTGCGAATGGTACAACTCAGTTTTATTGCTAACATTTATTTACAGTGGTAAACTGGTTACTGAAGTTCGATCATAACCCTAGAATCTGAGGACCTAATCCTAATACTATCTTGTAGTGGCACTCAGCACATGGTGGATGCCTGAGTGGCTTGCTATGAGCTCTGTGCCCTGAGCTGTCTCCTGCTGGAATGCTCAGGAAGTGTTGTGTTCCCTGTTTTGTACTGTGTATGCTCTTGCCTGTGATTGGCTGTGGTGTTGTGTGTGTGTTGATTGGTCCGTTGATCTGTCCATCAGTATGTATGTGCTATGGTGTTTACCTGAATATCATGACAGTGTGGGTTTGGGTAGGATGCTCTTTCCAAGGGGCAGTGCAGACTCGGTGGGCAGAATGATCCCCTTCAGCACTAGTAAATTCTGTTCTATGATTCAATGGACCAGTCCCATTATTGCGCATAGTATGCTCCTTGAGAGTCTGGTCATTTAGCAGATGATGCTATTAATCTGAGTTGTTTAAAATTTTGAGATTAGATAAACATGAATGGAGTTAGACTTGATTTTTCTAATTGGTTAAGCATGACAAGTAGAATTTTATAGATCTACATTCCACGGTCCAAAGATCCTAAGAAATATTTACAAAACCGTATTGATTCAGGTGATCTTCAAGTGTCTTTGGCATTGGGGTACTTGCATGTGCTAACAAAGGGCTAAAGCGCCTCCCCACAACTTCAGCAGTCCTTAAGGGAATGCTGGAGGCTGCCAACATACGATATGATGTGGAGATGCCGGCATTGGACTGGGTAGGGCATAGTAAGAAGTCTTCCAACACCAGGTTAAAGTCCAACAGGTTTGTTTTGAATCACTAGCTTTCGGAGCGCAGCTCCTTCATTAGGTGAGTGAAGATGTGGGTTCCACTACCACATATATGGACAAAGTCAATGATCGTAAAGATATGTTTTTGAAAATGTATCATACTGTTGAACATGTGAGCTTCTTCTGACACCAAACCACAACAGTGCAATGTTGTCATCCCCTGTTCACCTGCATCTGTTCATCATACTTCCCACCACAGGATTTGTCATAGAGCTATTGATAGCAACAACTTGGTAGATGGAACCATGTGAGCAACCTCAAGAGGCCTGGTAGATGTCCATAACTCACCAGAAAAATTCAAATGATGGCCCAGGCCCACTTTTGAATGAGCCTCAGGCTTCCAAATGCTGGAGTGCACAGCAAGCACACTGACAATGCTGGCACCACTCTCCATTTTAACAATGCAACTTTCAGGTACTTCACCGGACACATAATATACACAGAACCTAATCTACAATGACAAGGTAGTTTTTTTAATGAGTTGTAGCTAGGAATAGAAATATCAGATTTTATTTTAGTTTGGTGAATTTTATTTTGAACTCTTGAATTTAAATACATTTTACCTGTGTTGCTGGTGGGGTCTATGGGGTGGAAGTGGGTACCGGGTTTCCCAATTGGGCAGAGAATGGAGCATCAGACAAAAAAACGGGATTCGCGCTCAAACCCGTTCAGATGCTCCGATCCCCCGCCGGCGGCAACACCGAACTACAGGCCACACGCAAGTGGGAGGATGCAAATCGCTGATTTGTATCCATTTCCATCTGACTAATAGGCTGGAAGTCAAGGTCTCCAAACACCACCCCTGCCGCCGGCAAAATCCCCCCCCCCCCCCCCCCCCCAACAGATCCCAACAGTTGGAAATCTGCCGGTCGGGATTTGATGCAGGTTTGCCAGGCATGGCCCTGATGCAGCTAAGTGTTCACTTCCTCTTTCTCACAGCAGAAAACTTTCAATCGCCATTGATTTGACTGAAGAAATATGGAAAAATAATTTCCATGCAATATTCCATTTTTCATGGTATAAATGGATAGGCACACAAATTCTGAAAGTGGTACTTTGTGATAAGTACGGGCGCAACTCATTTAAACCATTATCTCCTTCGACCTTTGCTATGTAAAATGAGGCCAGTGCATCCATGTTCCATTCTCAGAGAGAAACCTTCAATGAAATTCTGGGCCATTACGCCATTTGCAAATATTAGGTGTGTTATTTTGGTGGAAGCGTGAAAACTGGCACTAAGTCGGTGCAATGCGAATAAGACACGGTATAGAAGTCTGGTTTTAACCTGCAGTTTGGGTTAATTGATGATTACGCCGTGATATAAATGCAGATAACTGCAGGTTTAAGCATTGATTCAGAAGTATTTCCCTGGAACCTTTCCCTGCACCCACTCCACTGAAGGTGTGAAGTACGCTGGCTGATAGACAATGAAAAATTTCAGGATAGTTCAAAAACTGAGTGAAAGGGTGCATGGTTTCGGGGACCCAGCTCTGAATGTACAGGCCAAGTAGGACATCTAGCAACATGCCCATGACCATAGAACATAGAACATACAGTGCAGAAGAAGGCCATTCGGCCCATCGAGACTGCACCGATCCACTTAAGCCCTTACTTCCATCCTATCTCTGTAACCCAATAACCCCTCCTAACCTTTTTGGTCACTAAGGGCAGTTTATCATGGTCAATCCACCTAACCTGCACGTCTTTGGACTGTGGGAGGAAATCGGAGTACCCGGAGGAAACCCACGCAGACACGGGGAGAACGTGCAGACACCGCACAGTGACCCAGCAGGGAATCGAACCTGGGACCCTGGTGCTGTGAAGCCACAGTGCTATCCACTTGTGCTACCGTGCTGACCAAACATTATTTTTTTCCTGGTGACACCCATATGACCTTCAATAAGATGAGTGGCACAGCAGTCAATCTCTTTCAGTGAAGATGCTTGCAGAATTTCTAAAGTAAGTATTGTCGAGGTCTTGACAAAGTGTCCCAGACTGTCTCCCAACGTGTCTCAAAAATCGCTTCCATATTTCATCTTGTCAGGCAATCACCAGCAGCAAGTGAACAGTGAAAGCTGAGCTTGGTCAAAATCCTCAGCAAAATCCTTTATTCCTATTCAGATGGTGACTGTTAGGAGAGGTTGATAATTGAAAATATCATGCAAACAAAAGCAAAATGCTGGAAATCTGAAATAAAAACAAAGCGCTGGAAATACTCAGCAGATCAGGAAGCATCTGTGGCGAGAGAAAAACAAAGTTAACATTTCAGCGTGGTAGCATGCCCCTTTTAAGGGCGCGTTCTCGGAGGATCATGTGATTTGTTTGGCCAATCGGGCCAGAGCGTGCAGATCCTGATGCTGAGCGTGCTTTTTCCTCGCCCAGTTTTTGGAGTCTGGAGTATGTTAGCCTTTATCTTACTCTCTGTAAATAGTTACTTACCTTAATAAACTGTTTACTCATTGATCTTCTTGGTGGCTGTCAGTCTTATAGGATATTACATTCAGGTCGATGATCTTTCTCAGAACTGTCGATGTTAACTCTGTTTTTCTCTCACAGGCACTGCCAGACATGCTGAATTTACCATCCAGCCTCTTTTATGAACACGAGCAATCAATTTAATTGTCAATCATTCTCTTAGTGATCCTCAGGCCTCTCTTCCTTGTGGAAGCTTTAAATTCTACCAAGATGGCACCATGCGCTAAAGGCCAACATTACAACCGAAGATCCCATCTTGGCCACTTTGGAGGCTCCTTAGCACTTAAGGTACTGGAAAACCAAATGTCCCTAGACATTGGAAGAGAAGATTTCTTAATAATGTTCAGAAAGTTACATTGATATAGGTATTGAAATGGAAAGATAAGGCTATAACAGGTGATCTGGGCTGTACAACGTGGAAGGTAACACGTTGCTTTCCATTTGTTTAATGTTGAAACAAAGCGTACATGGTTTTGGGTAGATTATGACACCTGCACAGAAGAAATTATCTCTGGACCATAAAATTTACATGTATTGGATAATTAATTGTGAATGTCAATGAAACTATTGAAAATATCCACAGTTTTGCTTGTCTCTTGCCAATTTCAGCCTGCTGTGAATGTTCGGGCTGCAGCTTTTGCATTCACAGAATTTTCATGTGTTTTGTCTTGTTTTAATTGTTAATTAAGTGACTTGATCTATTGTAATGACAGCTTCAATATATATTTGTTCAATCTTGGCTTGTAAGCTCTGAAAGCATACTTATTAACAGTTTCAATAATGTTAATTGTTAGTTTGCTGCGGTTGGAATGAAGTGCCATTCTTCTGGGGAAAGAAGATATGACATTCAGACCTCTAATCTCATCTATACATCACAAGCTGCCAATTGAATGGGAGCTTGATTGCCTTACAATGGGATTATACAGAGTTTACCAGCACAGAAACAGGCCATTTGGCCTATGCAGGCGTTTAGGATTCAGAAACGCTTCCTCTCCCTCTGCCTCATCTCACCCTATCAGGATAACCTTCAATGACTGAATAATTCAGGTCTGCTTCAATTGAACAGGCACTTGTCTTTGTTCAAGGTAAGGTTACATTCTCTCAGACGTTGGAAGCGCACGTGTAGGTGTGCCTCAAGTTCACTTTTAGACTGACCATCGATGAGAATGTTATCACTGGTGTTCACCGTGTCTACTAGTCCTTGCAGCGCAGGCTGAATCTCATATTGAAAAACCTTAGCTGCTGAGTTGACTCTAAGGCTGAGCCTCTTATGTCAAAAAACTCCAATGTAAGTGGAGAGTACAAGAAAATGCCTTGAATTTTCTGCAGTTCGACTTGACGGTAACCAGCATTGAGGTCAAGTTTCGTAAATGTGTTTAGCACCATTCACTTGCTCTATGATATCATCAATTGTCGGTGTTAACTATCTTTCTTGTTTTATGGCTTGGTTTGGTGATTACTTCTGTTACCATCCACCACAGATGAGGTCCCCCAAAATTGTTGATCCAGGTGAGACCCTCAATTTGTCACCATCTGCCTGGGATACCCCCAAATTGTTACAAACCCAATTGGGGATGGATAAATCCTCTCTGATGGTCGCAACAAGATTCAATCTAAAAGGATCCCTCTTCGTGGATACCTTTTCCCCCAACCCAACAGGTATGTTTTAAAGTGGTTAATTTAACTAGGCTTTCTTGAGATAAAGATAGAGTGAGTTTATTAATTAAAGAGAAAAGAAAATGGTAAAACACATGCAAATACATTCATCCAGATTATAGGGGAGAATTGAGTTCAAAGTAAAGAAATATTTTTTTAAAAAGTTTACAGAATCGTCCTTGACTCATGAGTAGTAAAGGATTAAGCATTGCGGTCATTGTGATTCAAGATTCCAGTACTGTTGACTTCAGTTGGCAAATAGTCAGTTCTGAGGTTCCAGTAGAATTGAATTTAGCAGGCATATAGTTGTTTCTGCGATTCTAACGTTCTATAGTTTGGCGGAGAAGCTGCCCAGTTCTCTTTTCAACTGCGGTCCTTGCCAACTTTATAAACTTCCACAGTCAGAGAGAGAGAGATTCCTGCAAAATGTCTATTTGCAGAGTACTGGGCTGTGTTTGCTGGCTTTTACTTCTGTGTCAAAACCTCCAGGGCTTGTTCTCACAGGGCACAGACAGACAGACACCAAAGGCAGCTTTTCAGCTGGCTTTTAACCCATTCCTTCCATATCCCATGATGTGGAGATGCCGGCGTTGGACGGGGGTGTGCACAGTAAGAAGTCTTACAACACCAGGTTAAAGTCCAACAGATTTGTTTCAAATCACTAGCTTTCGGAGCACTGCTCCTTCCTCAGGTGAATGAAGAGGTAGGTTCCAGAAACATTTATATAGACAAAGTCAAAGATGCAAGACGATACTTTGAATGCGAGCATTTACAGGTAATTAAGTCTTTACAGAGCCAGAGAGAAAGGTAACCCCAGGTTAAAGAGGTATGAATTGTCTCAAGCCAGGACAGTTGGTAGGATTTTGCAAGCCCAGGCCAGAGGGTGGGGAGTGAATGTAATGCAACATGAATCCAAGGTCCCGGTTGAGCCCATACTCATGTGTGTGGAACTTGGCTATAAGTTTCTGCTCGGCGATTCTGCGTTGTCGCACATCCTGAAGGCTGCCTTGGAGAACGCTTACCCGAAGATCAGAGGCTGAATGTCATCGACTGCTGAAGTGTTCTCTGACTGGAAGGGACCATTCCTGCCTGGTGATTGTTGCGCGATGTCCGTTCATCCGTTGTCACAGCGTCTGCACGGTCTCACCAATGTACCACGCTTCGGGACATCCTTTCCTGCAGCATATGAGGTAGACAATGTTGGCCGAGTCGCACGAATATGGACCGTGTACCTGATGGGTGGTGTTCTCATGTGTAATGGTGGTATCCATGGCGATGATCTGGCACGTTTTGCAGAGATTGCAATGGTGTATGGTGTCGTGGTCGCTGTTCTGAAGGCTGGGTAGTTTGCTGCAAACAATGGTTTGTTTGAGGTTGCGCGGTTGTTTGAAGGCAAGTAGTGGGAATGTGGGGATGACCTTGGCAAGATGTTTGTCTTCATCGATGACGTGTTGAAGGCCGCGAAGAAGATGTCGTAGTTTCTCCGCTCCGGGGACGTACTGGGCAACGAAGGGTACTCTGTCGGTTGCGTCCTATGTTTGTCCTCTGAGGAGGTTGGTGCGGTTGTTTGCTGTGGCGCGTTGGAACTGTCGATCGATGAGTCGAGCGCCATATCCCGTTCGTTTGAGGGCATCTTTCAGCGTCTGTGGATGTCTGTTATTCTCCTCCTCGTCTGAGCAGATCCTGTGTATACGGAGGGCGTGTCCATAGGGGATGACTTCTTTAATGTGTTTAGCGTGGAAGTTGGAGAAGTGGAACATCGTGAGGTTATCCGTGGGCTTGCGGTAAAGCGAAGTGCTGAGGTGACCGTTCTTGATGGAGATGAGTGTGTCCAAGAATGCAACCGATTCTGGAGAGTAGTCCATGGTGAGTCTGATGGTGGGTTGGAACTTATTGATGTCATTGTGTAGTCGTTTCAGTGATTCTTCGCCGTGGTCCAAAGGAAAAAAATGTCATTGATGTATAACGTCGGCTGAAGGTCCTGTGCGTTGAGGGTCTTGTTCAAACTTGTGCATGAAGCTGTTGGCATATTGAGGTGCGAATTTGGTCCCCATGGCTGTTCGGTGTGTCTAGATGAAGAACTTGTTGTCGGAGGTGAAGACATTGTGATCCAGAATGAAGCGGATGAGTTACAGAATTGCATCTGGAGATTGGCAGTTGTTGGTGTTGAGTACTGAGGCTGTTGCAGCAATGCCGTCGTCATGGGGGATGCTGGTGTAGAGTGTTGAGACGTCTATGTGACGAGGAATGTTCCTGGTTCAACTGGTCCACGGATGCTGAGTTTCTGTAAGAAGTCTGTCGTATCGCGACAGAAGCTGAGCATTCCTTGTACTATGGGTTTCAAGATGCCCTCGATGTAGCCAGAGAGGTTCCCATACAGGGTCCCATTGCTTGATACAATAGGACGGCCTGCTGTGTTGGCCTTGTGTATTTTCAGGAGACAATAGAGATCCCCAACATGGGGAGTACATGGGATGAGAGCACGTAGGGTTCTCTGAAGGCCTGGTTTGAAGGTCTTGATCAGTCTGTTGAGTTGGCGAGTGTGTTCCTTGGTTGGATCTGCAGGTAACTGTCTGTGGTGTCCCTGGTTGTTGAGTTGTCGGTACTCTTCTTTGCAGTAGTCCGTTCTGTTTAGTATGATGGTGGCCCCTCCTTTGTCTGCTGGTTTGATGACTATGTTGCTGTTGGTCTTGAGAGCACAGATGGCGTTGCGTTGTGCTTGGGTAACGTTCGGGGCTGTCTTGTGAATGCGACTGATGAATCTGGCATTGACGCGACTCCTGAAGGCTTGAGCATACATGTCGAGTCTAGGGCAGCGGCCTTCCGGAGGGTTCGAATTCGACTCTTTCCTCTCCGGTTGCCGCAAAGCAGATCTCTCGGTCTGCTGTTCCGGTTCAGTGGTTGTCTCATTGTGTTCGCTGTTGGCCTCTTGTGGTCTGTGGAAGAATTCACGTGATGAATTCCTCCGTGTCTGCCGTGAGACTGATGGGGTCCATTTTGGTGGTGGTGCAGAAATTGAGCCCTCTGCTGAGGACTTCAATTTCGTCTGGTTGAAGGGTGTAGTCCGACAAGTTGACAATAGATTTCCCTGTATTGTTTTCTATGTGATACCAGGGGAGCCTTGGTTGCTGCTGGTGGTGATGCCGAGTTTCATCAAGTTTCCTGTTCTTGGTGTGCATATAGGTGGCATAGTATCGTTGTCTCATCTGTTTGGCGGTGTTCCGCAGCTGGTCTGCTGCATCCTGAGCGCAAGTTGAGAATATGGCCTCTATCTTGTTTTCAAGGTTGCGTTGTCTGCTGTAGAGCTGTCATACGAGGTGGTTGAGGAGTGTGAGAAAGGTGTGACGGCAGAGTCACTCAGTGTGCTCTGTGTTGTAGGTCGACTTGAGTGGGTTTGTGATCTGTAGCCCTTTTGGATTCTTGTCTGCTTTCTTGCATCTTTGTGAAAACTTAATGTTAGTGTCCATATGCGCGATCTTCTTGGAGATCCTCTCCATTTTGAGCCAGCAGTTTGCGGTGTTAATGGTAGCCATGACGTGACGATACCGGCATTGAACTGGGGTGAGCACAGTAAGAAGGATTACAATACCAGGTTAAAGTCCAACAGGTTTGTTTCAAATCACTAACTCTGTCGGCTTGCTGGCTCTGGCTCTGTAAAGACTTAATTACCTGCAAATGCTCGCAGTCGAAGCATCGTCTTGCATCTTTGACTTTGTCTTGTCATGTGAGAGTAACTTTAAGACATGGATGTTTAAGCAATGCACCTTTAAGAAACCAGTGATGTCAGAGAGTGGGTGGAGCTGAGGTCAGGTCAGCCATTTTGCAGTTTAGTTTTGCAGTTTGAAAAGCAGCTTGTGTGTGTCTGTGTTTTGCTGTGAGCTGGATCTCTGCCATAAAAGACAGTTAGTGTCTGGATCATTTGGGTGATTTAAACTTATGATAGTGAAGCCTTTAACCTGATGTGATTTTGTTTAACGGTGTTAAGTCTCTTGGAAGTTTGAAGGAACATTTTGAGGAATTATTTACTGTTGTAATATTTTCGGAGTTATCTTTGAAGTAAGGGGTGTAAAGAGATCCAATGTTTATTTTAGATGTTAAGGTGAGTTCATGGAATAAACATTGTTTTGTGTTTAAAAACCCACGTGTCCATAATTGTAATCCCACACCTAGGAAACAAGCCGTGTGCTAGGAAAAGCAACAAATACATTAAAGGGAGAGGTTGGTTGAACTCCATGATACATTTTGGGGTTCTGAAAATGCCTCGCCCATATCAGTCTCGATAAATGTTTCTGGAATCTACCTCTTCATTCACCTGAGGAAGGAGCAGTGCTCCGAAAGCTAGTGATTTGAAACAAACCTGTTGGACTTTAACCTGGTGTTGTAAGACTTCTTACTGTTCCATATTCCAAGCAGGAAGGCACATTATCTGAGCATTACATAGCAATTCTATTGATGAGGTAGCAATTATGTCAACTTTTCTTTATCAGAAATGGAATTAGTTTCTGAATGCATTTAGAAGTACCCTGTCTGGTAACAGACTGGGTGGGGTTCCATTGTCCCTTAGAAAAGCAAACTGCAGCAATGTAGCCATAGACATGTGTGCCTTATTAAAAAAACTCAAGTCTTTTTTAAAGATGGATTTCTAGGCATAATTCAATGTTTTCTCCTTCATTATTATGGCACCTCAGCAATGAATTCTACTCTGGTTCTTGTTCGTGTGTTCCTTGATGATGTGCATGGGTGAGAACCAAGGGATGAGCTCACCCCCAGCTTTCTTCATGATGTCAAGGTTAAGTTCCATCTCTTTTTATAATAATGACAATTTTTATCATTGTCACAAGTAGGCTAACATTAAGACTGCAATGAAACTACTGTGAAATGTCGCCACACTCCGGGAGCGCCTGTTTGGGTACACTGTGGAAGAATTCAGAATGTCCAAATTACCTAACATTACTGTCTGTTTCCTGACATGAAATAGTATTTGTCTACATTGATGTGTGACTGGGGCACATGAGGGCCTACATGCAGCTTACATGCGACACCTTTTCAGTTTGCTGAGACCAGTGAAGCGGTCAACATACAACTGAAGAATATTTTTGGTGTGCTTAAGGAGCTGCTCACGCAATAAAAGAATGACTAGGGTAAGAGTAGGGCCAGTCAAGGACAGTAGTGGGAAGTTGTGCTTGGAGTCCGAGGAGATAGGAGAGGTGATAAAGGAATATTTTTCGTCAGTATTCACACAGGAAAAAGACAATGTTGTTGAGGAGAATACTGAAATTCAGGCTACTAGACTAGAAGGGCTTGAGGTTCATAAGGAGGAGGTGTTAACAATTCTGGAAAGGGTGAAAATAGATAAGTCCCCAGGGCCGGATGGGATTTATCCTAGGATTCTCTGGGAAGCTAGGGAGGAGATTGCTGAGCCTTTGGCTTTGATCTTTAAGTCATCTTTGTCAACAGGAATAGTGCCAGAAGACCTGAGGATAGCAAATGTTGTCCCCATGTTCAAGAAGGGGAGTAGAGCCAACCCCGGTAACTATAGACCAGTGAGCCTTACTTCTGTTGTGGGCAAAATCTTGGAAAGGTTTATAAGAGATACGGTGTATAATCATCTGGAAAGGAATAATTTGATTAGACATAGTCAACACGGTTTCGTGAAGGGTAGGTTGTGCCTCACAAACCTTATTGAGTTCTTTGAGGTGACCAAACAGGTGGATGAGAGTAAAGCAGTTGATGTGGTGTATATGGATTTCAGTAAAGGATTTGATAAGGTTCGCATGGTAGGCTACTGCAGAAAATACGGAAGCATGGGATTTAGGGAGATTTAGCTGTTTGGATCAGAAATTGGCTAGCTGGAAGAAGACAAAGGGTGGTGGTTGATGGGAAGTGTTCAGACTGGAGTCCAGTTACTAGTGGTGTACCACAAGGATCTGTTTTGGGGCCACTGCTGTTTGTCATTTTTATAATTGACCTGGAGGAGGGCGTAGAAGGATGGGTGAGTAAATTTGCAGATGACACTAAAGTTGGTGGAGTTGTGAAAAGTGCGGAAGGATGTTACAAGTTACAGAGGGACATAGATAAGCTGCAGCTCTGGGCTGAGAGGTGGCAAATGGAGTTTAATGCAGAAAAGTGTGAGGTGATTCATTTTGGAAGGAATAACAGGAAGACAGAGTACTGGGCTAATGGTAAGATTCTTGGCAGTGTGGATGAGCAGAGAGATCTCGGTGTCCATGTACATAGATCCCTGAAAGTTGCCACTCAGGTTGAGAGGGTTGTTACGAAGGCGTACGGTGTGTTAGCTTTTATTGGTAGAGGGATTGAGTTTCAGAGCCATGAGGTCATGTTGCAGCTGTACAAATCTCTGGTGCGGCCGCATTTGGAATATTGTGCGCAATTCTGGACGCCGCATTATAGGAAGGATGTGGAGCATTGGAAAGGGTGCTGAGGAGATTTACCAGAATGTTGCCTGGTATGGAGGGAAGACCTTATGAGGAAAGGCTGAGGGACTTGAGGCTGTTTTTGTTAGAAAGAAGAAAGTTAAGAGGTGACTTAATTGAGGCATACAAGATGGTCAGAGGATTGGATAGGGTGGACAGTGAGAGCCTTTTTCCTCAGATGGTGATGTCTAGCATGAGGCGACATAGCTTTAAATTGAGGGGGGATAGATATAAGACAGATGTCAGAGGTAGGTTCTTTACTCAGAGAGTAGTAAGGGTGTGGAATGCCCTGCCTGCAACAGTAGTGGACTCGCCAACACTAAGGGTATTCAAATGGTCATTGGATAGACATATGGACGATAAGGGAATAGTGTAGATGGGCTTTAGAGTGGTTTCACAGGTCGGCGCAACATTGAGGGCCGAAGGGGCTGTAATGTTCTATGTTCTAACTGAAATCACACACTGGTCTGTTGTGAGGTAATTGATAAGCATGTCACCATCTCCAGATATGTCATAGAATGCTACAATTTTTTATTGAGGTCTTTGAATTTCTCAAAAGACGCAAGAACCTTCAGAGTTTCATCACTGCGTTAAAAACAAAATTCCTGGTTTGCAGAGAATGGGACAGCTCTGAAGTTTGTTGAATGTTTTGCCTCCCATGACGTTGGCAGATGCTCCTGTATCTATGAGAACATCTGCTTCCAAGCAGCCAATGGTCACTGCCACGAGCGACTGCTGGCCATGTCCGAAAGAGAGAATAAAAATATTTAGTGCTATCCGAGTTCACGTTGCCTACTTTCTCTCCTTTTTACTTTGATACATACATGTGGCATCTTTCTGACCATCGGAGTTGTGTTCTCTGATGAGTGACAATGCGTGCAAAGTGGCTAAGTTTTCCATAGGCATTTACACTGTGAGTGGCAGGACACCCTGCCTGGTCTGGCCAAGTATTGCCACAATGACTGATCAAAACCCCAAATTACATATGGACATATTGAACTTTTAAATAAGACATGTGTTTTTTAAAATTGTTATGGAAGCCAAAGGTGGCTGAGGATGTAAATCCTGAGAATATAAATTCAGTAACTGTCTGAATTTAGTTGTTCCTGTCTGGATTATACTAAGATCTGGGGGAGAATGGCAGGTCACACCAGGCATGACGAGGATGAGACCGTCCAATGTCAGAAGAAAATGGACGACCTCCAACGAGGAGCAAGGGTAAGTTACCCACGCTCTCCCCACACACAATTCACTGGCTGACACCACTCATCTCCCAGCATCCGATATTCAAGTTTGTTCCTCAGAAGCACCTGGCACCCACCAGCACAACCCTTTCATGTCTAGACTCCCTGAAACATTGAGCATGTGGCTCACAATGTCCCCTCTTTGTCCTCGCAGGAGAAGATAGCCCATAATAAGAGGGAAAGGACTAAGGACTCCTGGAGATTCAAGTCCTCATCCCCTATGAGGAACTGGCCCTGGAGATCACTGGGTTGCCCGAGGAGAGAGCAATACCTGACAGCGAGGTTGGTCTGCACCAGAGAAGTGAGGATCCATTGTTCCTTCATCCAGATGACCTGTCTCAAGTGAGTTGTTCATATTCCATAAAATGATCCTTCCTTCTCACTGTCCACATATCCATCGTCTCGCAGGATCACCATCCAATGGGGCTGGGCCATCCGGAGATGCACCCACCTCCCTGCCACCCAAGAGACCATCTCAGAGGAGAGCGCCGAGTAGTAGCATCACAGCTATTACCCGCACCTTCCACCAGTGCAGAGACACATACCTCGGTGGGTGACATTAGTGGTCAGGCCTCAGGGGCATCATCTGATGAGCACCCCACAGTTGCTGATGCACATCAAGTGGAGGCAGGACATCAAAGGGAGACTGCAGTCGGAGGTCTGCTGGATCCCAGGACTCAGCTGGGTCCCAGCCAGATGTTGGGCCTCTGGAAAAAGTTCTCCTGGAGCTGATGTAAATGATAGGTCACTGCTGTGAGATTCATGAGGAGGTGTCAGCGACAGTCCAGGTACTGCAAGGCCAACTGAGGAGTTTCAAAGCCTTTCAGGCACAGGGGATAGTGTCGGCAATGTGTAGCACCAAGGCCAACACTGCTAGGGTGGCGACCGCAGTCGAAAATCTGGAGCACGACCTGTGCGCCTTGAGTGGTGGTATCTAAGGTATGGCTCAGTCTGTTGCGACCATGGCTGAGGGCCTCGGCATCATGTCCCAGTCAATGAGGGATATGTCCCAGACACGTGAACATTGCTGAGGCACTGCAGAGCGTGGCCCAGTCACTGAGGACCATCGGTGAGGGTGGCATCTCCATGGTGCAGCCAATAGGGTGTCTCCAGGACTTGCAGTGTCAGATGACCCCAGAAGCTCCTGCCCCATCAAGCGCATGGCTCACTATGCCCTCTCTTTGTCCATAATAAACGGCAAAGGGCAGAAACAGAGGGGGAACGGAATCCCAGAGATCTGAGTTCTCCCCCATTGAGGAACAGGCCCTGGAGACCGCAAGGCCGATCGAGAAGAGAGAGCAGTTACCGACAGCGTGGTTGGCCTGCGCCACAGAGGCGAGGATCCACTGTCCCTTCACCCAGATAACCTGTCTCAGGTGACTCGTTCATGTTAGGCAAAATGATCCTTTCCTCTCACTGAGCACATGTCCATTGTCTTGCAGGATCTCCATCTGATGAGCCCGGGCCACCCGGAATAGCTTCCCCCCCCCCCCCAACCGTCACCCGAGAGACCACCAGGAAGGAGAGATCTGAGGAGACCACCATTGAGGCGTTACAGCTGTCACCGCCATCTTCCACCAACGCAGAGACACACACCTCGGTGGATGATATTAGTGAGCAGGCTTCTGGGGCATAACCCGATGAGCACCACACAGTTGCTGATGTGCATCAGGTGGAACGTCCAAGGGAGACAGCAGTCGGAGGTCTGCTGGATCCCAGGAATCAGCTGAGTCCCAGTCAAATGTCGAGGTGGGGTTACTGGGTTGCGGGAAAAGGGTGTGGGCTTCAGTAGGGTGTTCTTTATGAGGGCCGGTGCAGATTTGATGGCCCGAATGGCCTCCTTCTGTACTGTAATTTCGATGATTTTATGATTCTCTGGACAAGGTTCTCCCAGAGCTGATGCAGATGATCGGACACAGCCTTTGGGACAGATTATGGAGGGCACAGCGTACCACCACAAAGCGGGAGACCCTCTGGGCAGCCGTACTGTAGAGCTCAGTCAGAGCGGTCCAGACATCGGAACTGCATTTTGAGCAGCCCGATGGTCTGCTCAGTGACAGCAGGGGTGGCAGGCTGGGCCTCAATGTAACGGGTATCCACCTCGGTCTCCGGCCTCTGCACTGGCATCATCTTTCCAGGTGGTTTCCTGGCATTTGAATGATGAGCAATGTCCACATGAGTTGAACTTGGTGTGGGGCAGTTACTGTCGACAGCCTCAACTTCAGTAGCTCTGGACTCTGAAAGCGATAGTACCCTTGCTAACACCAGCAACTCTTGCACCTTTCTGTACTTCCTGATGCCTTTCAGTGTGGTTGGTGAGCGAGACAACTGTAGCCATCTGGGATGGCCACTTCCAGAATACAAAATGGATGCTCACAAAGAATGTAGGGAAATGTGGACAATGCTAGACAACAAGCAGGCACAGTGCCTGAATGTATATTTGGGAAGCAGTTACCAGACGGAATCGAAACACTGGGTCGATTAGCATATTGATGGCCTATCTCCGAGGAACGAAGGACTAATGCTCAGGTAGTTGATACTGTCGCAGACATCCCGGCGCCAGTATCCCAACTGAAAGGCACAAACAAAGCAAGGCCAATGGCCACCTAGGACACGCCCAGCCTTCAGGGCACCCACCCCTTTACTGGTTAAGATCGATAACTATGATCGAGAAGCGGCCCAATTAATTAGGACCAAGTTTAAGGCCTGCCTAAAAGCACGCAAAGCCCCTCCAAGTCTAAGAAGGAGCCCCCACCAGAGATTCAGCCTCTTGGACTTGGCTCTCAGGCAGAGAGACCCTTCCACCAACATCACCAGAAGCAAGTAAGTTCAAGGTCAACGCTCGCTACCAGACGGAAGATCTTAGCTGTTCTCTAGTTTCTCTTCGAACCCAACAGCCTCAGATCTGAACAACGGCCATTGTTCCTCTGATTAAGTGGGCACCCAAAGTTAAGTATAGGCGTTAGCGTTAGAGATAGTTTAGTTTGTAGTACAGTTGTGCATGAGTAGATCTTACTGTGTGTGTAAATAAATAGTATTGACTTTGAACTGACTAACTGGTGTATTGGCTCTTTGATCGGTATTCGGGTTGAACCTTGCGGCGGTATCGAGAGATACCTGTGACTCTGAAAGTAGAAATGTAAACATAATTAGGATTAAGGAAGGCGACCATATTAACCGCCATATTTATAACCAGATAAATATAGAAACATTACTGCGACTCTGGTGGGACTCGACCTGGGCAGCACGGTAGCATTGTGGATAGCACAATTGCTTCACAGCTCCAGGGTCCCGGGTTCGATTCCGGCTTGGGTCACTGTCTGTGCGGAGTCTGCACATCCTCCCCGTGTGTGCGTGGGTTTCCTCCGGGTGCTCCGGTTTCCTCCCACAGTTCAAAGATGTGCAGGTTCGGTGGATTGGCCATGATAAATTGCCCTTAGTGTCCAAAATTGTCCTTAGTGTAGGGTAGGGTTACTGGGTTATGGGGATAGGGTGGAGGTGTTGACCTTGGGTAGGGTGCTCTTTCCAAGAGCCGGTGCAGACTCGATGGGCCAAATGGCCTCCATCTACACTGTAAATTCTATGATAGACGTGGCTTTGTCACTCCGAGAGAACCGAAATTTGAATTAGAATCCAATTGGAAAAAGAAAAACCACAAGCGTAAGACCAATACCGATCAAACTTCCAAGATTCGGAAGTGTGTTATTTGCACGCGTACTAACAGAGATATAAGGTAACCCTGAGAGATTTGTTGCGTAAAACTGTCAGGAGATTTGTAGACCGGAAAATAGCATAAGCCGTACCCGTGTTTACATCACCACTTTATTCCCCCCTGTTCCAAATTCGGTAGAAACCGCAGAGATAACAATAGAAATGGCAATGAAGGCAATGGAACGCCTTATGAACCCCCAGGAATTTGAGGTCGCAGCGACCAGTAGAGTAGGACAGTGTCCCGTATGGGAAGAGGAAATTAGAAAATATCTCAAAGGGAAAGGATGGCCCCTTTTGGAGTGAATTTTGTGCGAATGATGAAACGGGTCCCAGAAGTATAGGGCAATTTTATTCAAAGTCGAGGGCGCGACCTGCGGGTGGGTCGCGGGCGGGTGTCGGGAGGGTAGCGGGGCCGTTGACCGCGGCGCTCCCTATCGCATAAATCCTGGCGCAGCAGCCGGCCTTTCATAACGCCGGCTGCAAGCGGCTGCGAACATGTTTAATAAAAAAGATTTGGGGCTGCATTGTGCATGCGTGCATGATGATCGCCGATGATCGTGCACGCATGCGCAGTGTGCGGCCGCTATTTTTTAAAAACTGTTGCAGATTTTTGTTTTACAAGTTCTGTAGTGGTTTTTATTCATTCATTCATTTATTTTATTCATTTAATTTTTATTTTTTTCATTTATTTTACTCATTTTATTTTTATTATTTTTTACAAGTTCGGGGGGGTTTATTTGATAACATTTTACAGGAAAAAAATTCAGAACTTTGGACAGATGGAGACTCCATACTTTCCGACACCAGAAGGTTTCACCTTCATCCAACAGGATCCATTGGAGGAGCGTGTACGAGGGCCAAAGGGACCCAAAACAATTTCCTCCATTTTTGTCAGCAGCAAACAAGGTAAAAGAAAATGGTGGGTCGCGCAGGTCAGCCGGTTGGTAAAAATGGGTCCCCAGAAAAAAAGTTTGAAGAACACTGGTATAGGGCATACTTGGCGGGAGAACCTGACAGAAATCCATAAGAAGAGCTTGGGGAAAGCTTGTAAGCCGATGGCAACCGTGTCCTGCTTGGCACAATTGCGAGGCACAGAGGAGGTCGTGAGGACGCTCCACCGAGAGATTGAAGAGAGCGATAAGAATCGTGGGGGAGACGTGAGTGAGTACGAGAAAGCAAACAAGGTACTGAGAGAGCAGTTAGCGGTGAAGGACAAGGAGATGGCTGATGTCAAACGGGCACACCAATCTTGTCTCGCCCATTTAAGCAGCTTTCAGTCGCATTATGATAAGGCTTACCAAGACACGCAACGCGCGGTGTTGGTAAGAGAAAAAACAGAACACCAAGTCGAGCAGTTACAGAAACAATGTAACGATTTAAGAGTAGCCCTACGAGCACTCCACAGTTCCACGACGGAACAAAGGCAGAGCTCGGTAGACCACGCTAAATGCCGAAAGCAAATTGCAGACCTGCGATCTCTGCTTTCTGTACAAAATGGATTCCAGAACACGTTTGGACTCCATTTAGACCAAGAAAATTGCCCCGATTGGCAGGAGTTAAATGAGACCATAGATATGTACATGGAACATGTACACTGGACAAACCACAGAAAAGGAAAGCACCCCCACCCCCGACTGTACAGGCAGAACACAATCCTATGAAGTCTGTCAACCCTACAGTGCAGGGCCACAACAAACGGAGACCCAGACTTTCTGTACACCACCCCATTAACAGTCACTCAATTAAGGGACGCGTGCGATAAGATTACACCGTTTGTACCCACATCGGACCCACACCATTATTTCGCAAGAGTCAAACAACAGGCGACCATGTACGGCCTGGATGAGAAAGAGCAAGTGAAGCTCACAGTTCTGAGCCTCGACCCCTCAGTTGTGTCAGCCCTCCCCGACCCACAAAATGTAGGAGGAGGCACCCTCCAAGAAATGCATGCAGCGATCCTAGATGCGATTGGCTACAACAAAGGAGACCCCGTAGAAGGCCTAAACAAATGTAGGCAGAAAAAGACAGCGCGCCCCACAGCGTTTGCTGGACGCTTGTGGATTCATTTCACAGCAGTATTTGGAGAGTTAGCCCGCGCCCATTTGACACCAGAAAATATGGCCAAATGGACTCGAATCCTAGTCTCCCACGCGACTGAAGCAGGACAGAGCTTGCGCCAATTATGACCCCTCAGACCATACACACAATGAGAAATGGGTTTTAAAAAGATTATGCTGCGCTTGGGAACAGTCCCTTCAGGGAAAATCAGATTACAGTAAAGCAGATGAAGAGCAGGCAGATGCTAACATGCATCCAGTCAGGACACATCAAAACCCCGCATGGATAAACGAGGGAAGAAACAGCCCACCGCAGTCTAAATCCCAAGAATGCTATATTTGTAGACAGTTAGGGCATTACGCACGAGAATGTCCAGCCCCACTGAAACAGCAACGGAATCAGCCCACAAATGCCCCCCGAACCAGCAACGACACCAACAGCCCCAACCCCCCACCCAGGGAACTATACCCAAGGGAGCAATGCATCAGAGAGCCTGCTCCACCTTCCGTGCCCCAGGGGTCATGTTATAACTGTGGGCAGTCAGGTCACTTCGCCCGAGATTGCAGGAGACCCCCACCAGCTAGACTAGCCCCCAGATATGAAGGAGAACACCACCCACAGCGGCTACAAAGTCCTAGCTGCCCTATGCAAACTGTGAGCGCTTACCCACCGCTTCTCATGGCAGGGACACCTCAGCAATGCCACTTCATTTTTGTTTCTCTCCTCCTTCCTCTCTTCTTCGGTCACACTACACTGACTCCATATGCTAGTTACACCCCAAGCCAAATGTGATTTATTGTGTCCTTCTTTCTGATGGAGCCTGCCCGATTTTGTTATTTTAATTTTTTAATTTTTTGTTTGTGCACTTAGTACAGTTTATTCATGGCCCCATGCCACATTTTGAAATCGTCATAACCACTCTTTTAACGCCAAGTAGCAGTTAAAGGAACATGTTTGTCGGCAGACACCCATTCATAGCTACTCTTCTGATTCGAAGGTAATCATAAGAGGCAGTATCCACGATGAACACATTCTTCCCATTCTTGTCCAGTCGCTCAGGCAGTGGAGTAACGGCACTGATCCCCGCCCTGCCTGAGGACCCCCATCTGGTCAGCTACGCACTGGAAGTGCATCTACGGCACTGACCACCATCCTACCCAGGGATTCTACCCATTCTTGCCCCGCTGCGGCCCATAGGCACCCCATTCGGAGCTTTTGGTTCGAAACTCTTTTACTGTTCTTTTAGTCTGTGGTTTAAAGAATATTCTTTGCCACAAGGTTTGTTTGTTTTCCGGCGACCCTTAGCACTTGGATGGCACACTCACTGCATCGATCACACAGGCTGTGAGACTGCTCTCGCTTTGACAGTATTTTCTTTTGCATGTCTTGTCCCCAAAATTTTTGGTTTAAAAAAAAAATGAGGGAGTCACATATGGTAACAATTCTAATGGGCAATTGATAATAAAAGGACAGACAGACAGACATATGAGATATTAAACAAGGTAATAACAGATATTATGCTTGTGTCCACAGGAAATCCAGAACAACAGAAGACAAAGGAAGATCAAGAAGGAAAAAGACAACATGAAGACAGACATCATGATCTACATTTGGATCTTCGTGGGATCACTACAGTTGCGCGCGGACGCGACCCCCTGACCCCTACCTCACAGGCAGTAAATGTTTCCCATCCCTGCCATACACCACACCCAGAGACAGGCACTGATACACCAACCTGGTGTGACAAATTTATCAAATGGTATTCCCTATCATACATCGTGGAAGCATTGTTAGTCATATTGATACTCTACAGTGTCATCCAGACACTGAGACTTAGAAAACGGCGAAGCAAAGCCTCCCCCACTCCGGTATTTACCCTCAGACACCCTATTTTTGGACTTCAGCAAACCCCCCACTCGCTTTAAGTGAATAAAGTGCATCGACTAATTTTTTGTTTTGTTCTAATAAAGATGTGAAATTCTGTACTTGACCGCCAAGATACAGAGACATGTAATGCTGCTATTGTATAGTTTATACTGTTGTAAATTCTTTTAATTGACTAATAGTTTAGAGAAGAATAGTTAGAGGTTCCAGTGTTTTAATTGTAATGCATGCCTGAATATCATAGCGCCCCTCAGGATTTTATAATAATGTGATATATATAAAGCAATTTAGGTAAAAGTTCCAATCCATAGGACAGAGTAGAGTAGAACCTGTCCTTGATTGCAGGTGCTCGACTTAGGCAGAGAACAAAGAAGACTCAGTAATATGATCATTCACGCTTCGCGTTGAGGATCACAAGGAGGGAGTGTAGCCATCTGGGATGGCCACTTCCAGAATACAAAATGGACGCTCACAAAGAATGTAGGGAAATGTGGACAATGCTAGACAACAAGCAGGCATAGTGCCTGAATGTATATTTGGGAAGCAGTTACCAGACAGAATCAAAACTCTGGGTCAATTAGCATATTGATGGCCCATCTCCGAAGAACAAAGGACTAATGCTTAGGTAGTTGATACTGTCGCAGACATCCCGGCGCCAGTATCCCAACTGAAAGGCACAAACAAAGCAAGGCCAATGGCCACCTAGGACACGCCCAGCCTTCAGGGCACCCACCCCTTTATTGGTTAAGATCGATAACAATGATCGAGAAGCGGCCCAATTAATTGGGACCAAGTTTAAGGCCTGCCTAAAAGCGCGCGAAGCCCCTCCAAGTATAAGAAGGAACCCCCACCAGAGATTCAGCCTCTTGGACTTGGCTCTCACAGCGGAGCGACCCATCCACCAGCATCACCAGAAGCAAGTAAGTTCAAGGTCAACGCTCGTTACCAGACGGACGACCTTAGCTGTTCTCCTGTTTCTCTTCGAACCCAACAGCCTCGGATCTGTACAATGGCCATTGTTCCTCTGACTAAGTGGGCACCCGAAGTTAAGTATAGGCGTTAGCGTTAGAGATAGTTCAGTTTGTAGTACTGTTGTGCATGAGTAGATCTTACTGTGTGCGTAAATAAATAGTATTGACATTAAACTGACTAACTGGTGTATTGGCTCTTTGATCGGTATTCAGGTTGAACCTTGTGGCGGTATCAAGAGATACCTGGCGATGAAAGTAGAAACTTAAACATAATTAGGATTAAGCAAGGCGACCATATTAACCGCCATATCTATAACCAGATAAATACAGCAACACAACCTTCAATGACTTGTGTTTTGATTTCCCGCTCAACATGTTTCAACATCAGTGAAGTCAAGGCCTTTTACACATATGTGAGAAATATGAGAATGACTAGAGCGAGGGTAGGTCCGATCAAGGACAGTAGCGGGAGATTGTGTATTGAGTCTGAAGAGATAGGAGAGGTCTTGAATGAGTACTTTTCTTCTGTATTTACAAATGAGAGGGGTGATATTGTTGGAGAGGACAGTGTGAAACAGATTGGTAAGCTCGAGGAAATACTTGTTAGGAAGGAAGATGTGTTGGGCATTTTGAAAAACTTGAGGATAGACATGTCCCCCGGGCCTGACGGGATATGTCCAAGGATTCTATGGGAAGCAAGAGATGAAATTGCAGAGCCGTTGGCAATTATCTTTTCGTCCTCACTGTCAACAGGGGTGGTACCAGGGGATTGGAGAGTGGCGAATGTCGTGCCCCTATTCAAAAAAGGAACTAGGGATAACCCTGGGAATTACAGGCCAGTTAGTCTTACTTCGGTGGTAGGCAAAGTAATGGAAAGGGTACTGAAGGATAGGATTTCTGAGCATCTGGAAAGACACTGCTTGATTAGGGATAGTCAGCACGGATTTGTGAGGGGTAGGTCTTGCCTTACAAATCTTATTGAATTCTTTGAGGAGGTGACCAAGCATGTGGATGAAGGTAAAGCAGTGGATGTAGTGTACATGGATTTTAGTAAGGCATTTGATAAAGTTCCCCATGGTAGACTTCTGCACAAAGTAAGGAGGCATGGGATAGTGGGAAATTTGGCCAGTTGGATAACGAACTGGCTAACCGATAGAAGTCAGAGAGTGGTGGTGGATGGCAAATATTCAGCCTGGATCCCAGTTACCAGTGGTGTACCGCAGGGATCAGTTCTGGGTCCTCTGCTGTTTGTGATTTTCATTAATGACTTGGATGAGGGAGTTGAAGGGTGGGTCAGTAAATTTGCAGACGATACGAAGATTGGTGGAGTTGTGGATAGTAAGGAGGGCTGTTGTCGGCTGCAAAGAGACATAGATAGGATGCAGAGCTGGGCTGAGAAGTGGCAGATGGAGTTTAACCCTGAAAAGTGTGAGGTTGTCCATTTTGGAAGGACAAATATGAATGCGGAATACAGGGTTAACGGTAGAGTTCTTGGCATTGTGGAGGAGCAGAGAGACCTTGGGGTCTATGTTCATACATCTTTGAAAGTTGCCACTCAAGTGGATAGAGATGTGAAGAAGGCCTATGGTGTGCTCGCGTTCATTAACAGAGGGATTGAATTTAAGAGCCGTGAGGTGATGATGCAGCTGTACAAAACTTTGGTAAGGCCACATTTGGAGTACTGTGTACAGTTCTGGTCGCCTCAGTTTAGGAAGGATGTGGAAGCTTTGGAAAAGGTGCAAAGAAGATTTACCAGGATGTTGCCTGGAATGGAGAGTAGGTCTTACAAGGAAAGATTGAGGGTGCTAGGCCTTTTCTCATTAGAGCGGAGAAGGATGAGGGGCGACTTGATAGAGGTTTATAAGATGATCAGGGGAATAGATAGAGTAGACAGTCAGAGACTTTTTCCCCAGGTGGAACACACCATTACAAGGGGACATAAATTTAAGGTAAAAGGTGGAAGGTATAGGAGGGATATCAGAGGTAGGTTCTTTACCCAGAGAGTAGTGGGGGCATGGAATGCACTGCCTGTGGAAGTAGTTGAGTCGGAAACATTAGGGACCTTCAAGCAGCTGTTGGATAGGTACATGGATTACGGGAAAATGATATAGTGTAGATTTATTTGTTCTTAAGGGCAGCACGGTAGCATTGTGGATAGCACAGATCCATGGTCCCAGGTTCGATTCCGGCTTGGGTCATTGTCTGTGCGGAGTCTGCACGTCCTCCCCGTGTCTGCGTGGGTTTCCTCCGGGTGCTCCGGTTTCCTCCCACAGTCCAAAGATGTGTGGGTTAGGTGAATTGGCCAATGATAAATTGCCCTTAATGTCCAAATTGCCTTTGGTGTTGGGTGGAGGTGTTGAGTTTGGGTAGGGTGCTCTTTCCAAGAGCCGGTGCAGACTCAAAGGGCCGAATGGCCTCCTTCTGCACTGTAAATTCAATGATAATCTATGATTAATCTAGGACAAAGGTTCGGCACAACATCGTGGGCCGAAGGGCCTGTTCTGTGCTGTATTTTCTATGTTCTATGTTCTATGTTAAGTCACATTTGTTTGCTCGTTAATGCATTTGCATGCAATATTGATCAATTGTCTCATTTGCTTCTTGTTTAGTGCATCAGAAGACAATCCTTTTGTGTATTGTATTTTTCTTCATTCTTGGACATGAAATATGTTGTTAGCACATTTTCTTTGTCCTATCGTCATCCAGCCTTGTCGAACCTTTTCACTTGAGGGCCAGATTTCCATAATTTTTCTCATTCAAGGGCAAGTGAGCAAATTTTGGAAAGAGGTTTAGCACACCTTTAAGCTGAAATTCAAAAGAGTATTAAAAAATGAAATAATTGCTTAGCAAAGATAAAGTAACATCATAACAATAAATAGTTAAGATAAAAAAAGTATTGAATAAAAATGACCAGAGTGTGAGGGAGTCTCACTCACTCACGTGTCCATGTGTTTTGTGGGGATGGTGAGAACAAAGAAGAACAAAGAATAATACAGCACAGGAACAGGCCCTTCGGCCCTCCGAGCCTGTACTGGTAATGATCCCACCCTTGGCCAAAATGCTAAAGGACAAAGAACAATATAGCACAGCAGCAGACCTTTCGGGCCTCCAAGAATGATGAGAAACCAATGACTCGGAGTAAGGCAGGCACACTCATTCTCTTATTCCCATACACACACACACTCTTATTCCCACACATACACTCACTCTCTTATTTCCACACACACACACACACACACTCATTCCCACTCACACTCATTCTCTCATTCTCACACGCATACACTCATTCTCCCATTCCCAAACACATGTACACTCATTCTCTCATTCCCAAACACATGTACACTCATTCTCCCATTCCCAAACACATGTACACTCATTCTCTCATTCCCACACACTTACACTCATTCTCTCATTTCCACACACAGGTACACTCATTCTGTCATTCTCACATACATACACTCATTCTCACACATGTACACTCATTCTCTCCCACACACTTACACTCATTCTCTCATTTCCACACACCGGTACGCTCATTCTCTCATTTCCACACACAGGTATGCTCATTCTCTCATTCTCACACACATATACTCATTCTCTCATTCCTCCATATACAACTCACTCTCTCATATTCACTCACAGACGTTCTCAATCTCCCATACACTCATGCATTCTTTGCCTCAATCTCCCACACACACCAGTCAGCCTGTCACCCACCCACCTCCACTCACCTGGGGCTCCGCAGCACCACACACCCGGGCCTTGCAGCCAGCCTCTCCTCCCAGGGCCCCGGCACTCTGGTTCCTGCTCCCTGAACCCCAGCATTCTGGTTTCCCACTACTAGGCTCAGCATATGTGGAGAGAAATGGCCTATGATTGAAGGAGCAGCTCATTACAAAATCTTTCGCTTCAACTTACCTGTTCGAGCAGAATATTGAAAACTGACTTTGGGGGCTGCATCCGGCATGCGGGCTGCTGGTGGGCGAGCCTGTGTAGTCATTTTAATCTTGCGCAGAATAAAGTGCCTCAAAGATATAAGGCAGGATCCTCCGTTTCGACGGTGAGGGGGTGCCCATAATGGGAAACCCCATTGGCCTGCTGCAGGGTTGGAGAATCCCTCTGCCAGTGGGGGCGTGCCGCAACAGCAAATGGGTACCGCGAGAATCCCGCCTATATTCTTCACCTCCAAAGTGGAGAACTAAGGCCTTTTTTCTCTTGTCATCTGTAATTGCGCCTTTGAGATGTCACAGTGGCTTTTGCCAACATGACAGTATAGATGATCCCAACTGCATGTCAAAAGGTAGTAGATTGGTCATGGACAAGAGCATTTTGATTGGTAGTGCAGTGATAGTGTGTAATCAATAATCCAGGACCGCATTTCATTCAAAGAAAGGTTCTCTGTAATGACGGGAGAGTCAATTAATTCCCCATTTGGAAGATCAGAATGTATGTATTATGCGCAAAACCCCCTGTTGTTAATTCCAACAGAAGTGCAATATGTGGGCACGTGTAAGTGCATGTGCGCGTGTGCCTGTGTGTGTGCACGGGTGTGTAACAATAGGGTACAGCTTCAATGTGTTCCCTAAATCCCCAACATTAAATGCTGTCTCCAGACACACACCTTCCAAACATTGCATGCCTCAAAGCAACGTTTCATATTTTCACCACCTTTGTTGCCATTCTGAAGTTCTTGGGAAGGAACAGTAAGGTTCAATAAGAAGCAGAACTGCATGTGCTGTTAAAACAATGGATTCCTTTATTCTCCTTCCAGGCTCTCTCCACGGACACGTCTAAATGAGAACCTTAAGTGGACAAAGTGCACAATGCAATTTTCAATGTACTCAAGCAGGAAGCAATTTGGCTGCCCAGAAGTGGTCTGGAATTAAGGCCTGACCCAACTCTGGACCAAAACAGTATGAGACTCACTCACTACCACACCATTTTAGATTGGCAGGATACGGAGTATAAAACAAATGTGCCTACAAACCGGGTTTGCAAAATGTTTAGGCCCTGGGCATTCTTTTCAAAACTAACTAATCTAAACATCAATGTTTAGTGAGCAAGAATGTTCCTCCTCAGCATCTGAACTTTTAAGGGTTTAATTATGGGACAGTGGGGTGGAACTTCGGCTCACAATTGGATTTGTATTGAGGGCACTCTGTGACAATTCCTGCCAAAGAGGAGACAAGCAGCGCAAACACAGTTCTGCCTGGGCTGGAACACGAACTGCATCAGACTTGTAGCTGAAACGTAAATGCAACCTTAAAATATCTGCATTTTCTGTGATTATGGTCCTGGATTGTTTTGATGATGAAATTATTTCCCATATTTGTATGTAATTACAAATAAGATATGAAAATAATGAATAAAGTTCATCTTTGGTAATGCAAATACCTTGTAATTTGCAATGTGCAATCATTATGGGTTCTTTGTTCGCCATTTGATTTATAAAAGTTTTGATATGATCTCTGACATTTGAAATGTTTTACAACTTAATGAACTTCACAAGAATGTAGTGGAGAGTCACGCGGAGATGATGAATATCCTTTTGTTGACGCTATAAGTTGATATTGGTGAAGAATTGCATAATTTTCAATTTCTACCTGGAGCTGATCCTGAGAATGCAATTGTGACCTCTACTATTTAGCATCACAGCACGGTACAGTGCTCCTTCATTATATATTAGATACCATCAATATCAAGAGCTATAACAAAGGTAACAGTTAATATGGTCCCCTGATGATTGACGCCACTGATACTGAGAATTAGACTGAGCCATACAGTGACATAGGAATGCATTTTGGAAAAAAAATTGCCAAGTTATAGACAACAATGGAAGCACTTTTAAACAGTATTTATTTTTAGTAATGATTTGTAGTGACAGTGGAATTCTAACGACCAGTGAAATAATGCACAATTGTTTCTTTCGATACACTTAGCATAAGTTGAGGGTAGCAGGACAGCCAAATTGGAAGATATGTTCTGCTGAATAAAAAGAATGTTCAGCATTCTTCAGTGACCATCAATAATTTTTTTCAGATTGAAGTGGTTTGCTCTGGAAAAGACTTGCATTTATACAGTAATTTTCACAACCACCTGACATCCCAAAGTGCATTACAGGCAGTGAAGTACTTTTGAAGCATAGCTACTGTATAGTATAACCTCCTGCCCACATGAAGAAGGATGAGTTACAATTATTAGAAATGATTGCCCATTTGAGTTTCAGAATCCTTTCTTGCTTCCAGTGAATTTGCTATTCAAGAGCATGGTGGTTAAAGTGCACAGCAGTGACACTAATGCATTGGTTTCTGCAGAAAATATCTATTCAAATACCTTCTGTCTACAACATAACAATCTACGCGATCCCTGTTATATGATTTGGATGAATTACAAACAGGATTCATGTTTGGTGTTTTAGGTGATTAGGACACTGCAATTGAGAGCAGAAAACAATTCTGATATGTTGATCCAATGGCAAAAGTTCCAATTTCTGGTGTAATTGAGAGTGTGAGGAAGACACGTGTATTGTGAGAGAGAAGGTGGGATATAATTTCAATGGGATAAACTAGCGAAACCAACTTCAAAAACAGTGCTTTGAAATGTGATAATGGTTGAACATTGTGCTCTAAATTGACCTAATATTGTGGTAGATTTAGGCTTTGTGAGATTATATAAAGCCAGCAGCCCATTTTAGACCTTTCCTGATCTTTATTTCCATTGAAGTCAATGGGATACCAATACTATCACTTTGAATGGGTCATGGTTTATGATGTATTTTAGAAATATTTGATTATGTTACAGACTAACTGAGGTAGATCTTGACTTGGTGTGACTTCGGTTAATACTGTCACACCAAGTCAAGATCTACCTCAGTTAGTCTAAGTAACATAATCAAACATTTCTAAAATATATCAGAAATCATGACACTATCATTCAAAAATGTTACATATCTGATCCTGAAATGCTTTGCAGCATTTTATCTCTCTCCATGTGCTGTTAACCAAAGATTTAAATTTGTCCAATGTACATTGAACATTGATTTGACCTTAAAAGACCTTCCGTTCTGTAGGACGCAATCTACCCGAATGGGGACAGAGTCCTGTAATGCATGCGATTAGCTGGGTGTTTCCCAGCGCTCGGATCACCGAGTAATACCACGCTATCGAACAGCTATCCTGGTAGATCAGGGGCCTCAGCGGGGAACGCACGGCCAAGGCTGCATTTAGTCCCGTTCCCTGTACTGAGAATCTCCCATCGCCGAAACTGCCCAGTTCAGGATGAGATCATGATGCCATTTATAAATGGTGACCCAATTTCTCGAAACCCCAACGCGACCCCCAAATCCCTCCCAGGCCACAACTCACCCATAAGGGGGTCCTCCACCCCCCCCCCCCTCCACATACCCCCAGTCCCACACAGGCACCCCTGGACCTGATCCCCATCATGGGAAGAACACCATCCTGGCACCCTGGCAGTGCCAGGCTAGAAGTGCCAAGGTGGCACCAACACTGCCAGGGTGCCACTCTGCTCAGAAGGCAAGCACCCGGGAGCCTCTGATCCCCTGGGAAACCCCCACTAGTTTGCTGAACACCTGTGACCTTGCGCTGGAAGTCAACATCCCGCCATTTCTTCATGAGCTCAAAGTTCCAGACACCATATTTAGAGGGCAATCGGACACCCCCCGCCGCCCCCCCCCCCCCCCCCCCCCCCCCCCTGCCTTCCCACCCAGCTTGCTTGCCAGGTCCACTGTTCCACTCTCCCCCGTGACCCTTCCAGCCTTGGTGCAGCTTTTGCTACTGACATTGGACATGAATGAAGTTATGACAAATCTCCAAGAGGGTGAAAGCAGCATCTACTGATCTCAAAGTCATGGATGAAGTAAAGCTCATCAGGAACATGCCACTATATACATTCACAAAACAAAATGTTCGAAACTTAATTTGCCGGGGAAACTAAATACTGCCGAGGTGGCCATTTCATGAGCATGCACGATGATAAGACAATACAGGCGAAAGGGCTTCCCGGCATTGTTTGTCAGGAAACTTGAACCGCCTTTAAAGTCCCTAGAACAGACTTCTGACAGTTCGGGGCAGCACGGTGGTTCAATGGTTAGCACTGCTGCCCCATGGTGCCGGGGAACGGGTTCGATCCTGGGTCACTGTCTCTGTGCAATTTGCACATTCTGTCAGTATCTGTGCGGGACTCACCCCCACAATCCAAAGATGTTCAGGATAGGTATATAGGCCACGCTACATTGCCCCTTAATTGGAAAAACATTAGGAAAAAGAAATCACTGGACATCCGACAGTTCATCCCAGTGTTGGGAAACTGATTTTTGGCCTCATACCAAATTAAGTTCCCCGGCTCGCCATGCTCCTTGCTGCTTGTGAGACCATAAGAATCTGCACTTTGTTTCTTCCACGTGTACCTGTCTGATGTTGCGAAGGAGTTTCCCAATTCATCGTGACATTGGGAGAAAGAGGAGTCTTCGAAACTACAGGTGACAAGCAGCTGAAACAGTCAAGTGATCTTCCTTCAATAACACTGAAGGTCGGATAATGATCAACCCATATTCAACATTTATGTACAGCTTGTATATCCTAGAATTGTTTTAGCATTCTGATGATATTTTGGATTCATAAATTGCAAATGTGAATGAATATTGGAAATGTTTTAAGTAGAATTTCTTTCATCGTGTCACTGGGGTGGTTGCCTCGTGGTCACTGGCTCCAGATTCATTGTGCTTTCTTCTTCTACCTTTTGTCCACTCTCTTATGGCAGCTCAAAGTCATGCAGCGTTTTGGTTCCACACTGCTCAAAACCGCACCATGCACTGCCCGCATGGCAATTCTTTCTGTGCGAATGCTGAATTTTCTTTGAGAAATCTCCTGAGCATAACTAATGCTGCGAGAAAATTTAAACTATGGAGCCAACTGAAGCCAACAATACCTAACAACCCTTTGGTGAGCCTTACGTGAGATCTCAGCCCATTATTCACCCTTTCTGAGGCTCGAGTGAGTAGAGAATGGGGCAGACAAAATGGAGGGATAAGAAGCTGAAGGATTATGCTTGGATCTGGAAACAAGTGAAAGAGCACACTGGCACTGTTTAATGACCATTAGATTCACATGAAGCTGCAAGAGGTGCAGGCAAAAGACCTAGTTGCAATCAACCCTCAGAATCTCTTCCACCAGCCTTCTCTGCCCGTCCTGCCTTTTCCCTATGTGCCAAAATCAAAATAAACTCCCCCCCGCCCCGCACCACTGCCTTGGGTGCCTCCCACAATGTGACGGCTGTGACCTCCCCCCGTGTCGTTGAGCTCCACTTACCCCCGAATGGCAGCCCTCACCCGCTCGCACACCTCCTCGGCCGCCAACAGCCCCACATCCAGCCTCCACTGGGGGCACTGCGACCCACCCCGCCACCGAATCGCCGGATACTCTGAGTCGACCACCCCCGCCAACAATGCCTGTCCACCACACAAAAGTCAATTCGGGAGTACATGTGGGCAGCACGGTAGCATAGTGGTTAGCACAATTGCTTCACAGCTCCAGGGTCCCAGGTTCGATTCCCGGCTTGGATCACTGTCTGTGCGGAGTCTGCACATCCTCCCCGTGTGTGCGTGGGTTTCTTCCGGGTGCTCCGGTTTCCTCCCACAGTCCAAAGATGAGCAGGTTAGGTGGATTGGCCATGCTAAATTGCCCTTAGTGTCCAAAGTTGCCCTTAGTGTTGGGTGGGGTTACTGGGTTATGGGGATAGGGTGGAGGTGTGGGCTTGTATAGGGTGCTCTTTCCAAGAGCCGGTGCAGACTCGATGGGCCGAATGGCCTCCTTCTGCACTGTAAATTCTATGATTCTACACCCTGTGCACATGGGAGAAATATGAAATTCCTTCGCCCTCAGCCTCCCACACCTCCATGGGTCCCCCCCCCCCACCCCCTCCCCTCCCCACCGCCTATATGCTCCATTAACCCATTTAGATCTTTCGCCACAGCCAGTACCTTACCTGACCTCGGGCTTGACCGGTCCAAACTTGGCTCAATGACCGTGTTAAAATCCACCCCCCCCCCCACCACCGATCAACTGGTGTGAGTCCAGGTCAGGGATCCTCACCAGCACCCGCCTCATGAAACCCAGGTCCTCCCAATTTGGGGCGTAGACTTTTAGCAGGACCACCGGCATCCCTTCCAGCTTTCCACTAACGATCACAAACCTCCCTCCCGAATCTACCATTATGTTTGCCACCTCGAACCCCCCCCCACTTATTCACCAGCACAGCCACCCCCCTCGTCTTCATGTCCAGTCCCGAATGGAACAGCTGCCCTACCCATCCTTTCCTCAGCCTTGTGTGGTTCTCAATCTTTAAATGTATGTTTTGTGAACAAGCCACGTCTGTCTTCAGACTCTTCAGGTGGGCGAACACATGTGACAGTTTGACCAGCCCATTTAGCTCACTCACGTTTCACGTGACCAGCCTGGTTGGGGTGCACCCTGCCCCCCCCCTCCCCTGCCAATCAGCCATACCCTTTATTGGGCCAGCCCCGGTCTGTGTCACACGACCTCTCGGCCCACCCTTGGATGTCCACCTCCTCCTTCAGTCTCTTCTGGGTCTCCTACATCATTCCCACCTCCTGCCACCAATGAGGCCAACTGCTCCTCGTGCTCCCCAACTGCCTCCTCCACTTTTTGGATCACCCGGCCCTGGGACTCCGGCCTCTGCTCCACTCTCTCAATACCCGCTTTGAGCGGCTCCACCACCTTGGCTCGGTCCTCCACGGCCTTCCTCCTCTGCCGACTGAACTTATCATTTGAAAAGTCCACCAGTTGCTCCGTTGACAACTGGGCGGGCAGATCAGGCCCTTTGCTCTCCGCCATCTTAACCTGTGATGGACCTTAAAGTCCCTCCTGCTCCAACAGCTTCCTCCTCGACCCACTCCTAGTTCCTGGATCCATTCACCAGCCACACCAGAGGAGTTACACCTTCTCCTGACACTCCACCACCTCTTTCCATCCAAAGTTCCACCCCTCAGATGGGGAAAAGAAAAAAACGAGAAATTCCACCTTGAGCAGGAGCTACCAAATGTGCGACCGCTCACTCCATGGCCGACACCGGAAGTCTCTTCGTCAAAAGGCAGTGGAAGCAGAGTCTTTGAATGTTTTTAAGGCAGAGCTAGATAGATTCTTGATCAACAGGGGGATGAAAGATTATCGAGGGTAGGCAGCAATGTGGGGTTGAAGTTACAATCAGATCAGCTTGATCTTATTGAATGGCGGGGCAGGCTCGAGGAGCCAAGTGTGGTACCCCTGCTCCTAATTTATATGTTTGTACATAAGGCAAACATCCTATTCATATGCAGTGTTAATGTAAGCCTACTTGTGACAATAATAAAGATTATTATTATTTAATATTCAGCTGTTGCAATACTGACTAAACGTCAGGTGTTAGAGTGAAGTTTGGGCTCAAAGGCTGGCTGGCTAATTCCCCAGAAGGACAATCAATGTTGAACCAGACCCTGATGACACACCGTCCAGCAAAGCCTTTGTTTTCCATCAGGAAGAAGGACTATACCCAATTCATTACATTGGAACAGTAATAGAAGGCTTACTCTCCACTTCACTGAGCCTAAGCGTGGCTAGTTTGATAGGCACAGCCATTTCTACTAAAAATATGAAGCTGGAATTTTAAAGTCAGTTCATATCTCTTTTTTTAAACTTCCAGGACGATATACCACCATGTTATCTGTGCCCTCTCACTCGCGATCCTTTCACGAGTGGGAGCAGTTTCTCCCTATCTACTGTGTTTCAGACCCTTTTCCATTCTGAACACCTCTATCAAATTTTCTCCAATCTATCTTCATGACTGAAGTTCCTCATCCTTGGAACCATTCTTATGGATAATTTCTGCACTCTCACCAACACCTTCACATCCTTCCAAAGTGCAGCACCCAAAACTGGATGCATTGCTTCAATTGAGGCTGAACTTGCATATGTTCAACATAACCTCCTTACTCTTGTACTCTATGCCCTTATTAATAAAGTCCATTTATTAACTGCTTTCTCCTGCTGTCCTGCCACTTTGAGTGACTTCTGCACAAAGCTAACCCAGGTCCCTTTGCTCCTGCACCTCCTTTACAGTTGTACCATTTATTGCATATTGTCTCTCCACGTTCTCCCTACCAAAACGAATCACCCCTCACTTTTCTGCATTGAACGTCATCTGCCACCTTTCTTCTCATTCCACCAGCTTGTCTATATCCCTTTGCTGTTCTATACAGCCATACAATCATAGAATCCTTCAAGTGCAGAAGGAGACCTTTCGGCCCATCGAGTCTGCACCGACCCTCCGAAAGAGCACCCTATCTAGGCCCAATCATCCATCACTCCACCTAACCGTTGGACACTAAGGGGTATGGCCTGCACATCTTTGGACAGTGGGAGGAAGCCGGAGCACCCGGGGGAAACCCACACAGACACAGGGAGAAAGTGCAAACTCCATGCAGACAGTCACCCAAGGCCGGAGTTTAACCCGGGTCCCTGGCGCAGTGAGGCAGCAGTGCTAACCACTGTGCCACCATGCCGCCCTGTCCTCCTCAAAGTTCACAGTTCTTCCAGGTTTGTATTATTTGCAAATTCTACTGGGTAACACCACGAGAAACCTTCTGTGGTGATCTGCATATCTGTATGTATACAAGGGGTCAATGTATAGCCATAACAGCTGAGTGATCTAGATGGTAGCACTAGACAGGGGTATAAAAGACAAACTCAAGCTGAGTTCCCGCCTCTTCGTGTGGATAGTGACTAGTGACCAGAGGTAGAGAGAGATAGCTCAGAGTGCAGGTGTAGTTAATCATAGTTAAGTCTTATTCAATCTTGTTTATTTAATATCTAGTATAAGTATTGGAGAGAGAACAAACTCACAGCTTATTTGTTAAAGTTACTCAACTAATTATTTGCTTTAATTGGAAGACTACGAGTGTTAATCAACATCAATTAAGAGATCATCTTGATAAGAAGCACATGAGTAACATATATTACACAAGGTAATATAACATGGTACCAGGTTATTGACTTCAAGAAAGTTTTCTAGATAGATTAGATACGAATTAGCAAGAAAAAAAAGAAAAGTTGTACCGACTATTTGACTTTGGAAGGCTTCGCAGCATTCAGATCCCTCGAAGAACAATTGACTCGATGGACCGCGTTCAAGCTCCACGTCAACTAAAAACGGTAATCTTAACTCAAATTGGAAACTTTTCAATACAACACCTTACTCCAGCACAAGAACATCCATTACTCTCTGTTTAGGGGCTTTTCACAGTAACTTCATTGAAGCCTACTTGTGACAATAAGCGATTACTATTATTATTATTTCCTGTCACACAGCCAATTCCATATCCATGATGTTACTGTCCCTTTTATTCAATGAAATTCCAGACTCTGCCTTACATTACACACTGTCCCTTTTCATTTCATTAAATCAATGAAGAAGAAAATCGATTGTTTTATATTATAGAACTAGTTAGCAGTCAGCATTTTGCTGACTGATGAGACTAATTTGTGCCAAGAATGAGTATCCACAGAGTGAACAGTGGATCCCGAGTCACCAGGTTGGACATTTTCAGGTGAGACTTCCTGAGCTGACAATTACATTCAACACAGCATTGCAACAGCCTCATAATAGGAGATTTTCATGGCTCATTTTTTTCACATGATCAAGTTGTTCCCACTTTTGGTCCATGTGCACGATTTCAAAGGGACATTTAAACTGCCTCTTTCGCTGGCCAACATGAGATTGCTTCCAGCAGTCATTGTGCCACCAAAGGCATTCTTTTGTGATTTGTTCCTCAGACATACACATGGTTTGACCTGACCAGCCTACTCATGTCTTCTTGTTCCGAGCCTCTATGCGTTGTGTGTCTGCTTTATTCTGCATTTCAGTGTTTGGGATCTTATCCTGCCATCTGATCTTTATGACTCATTTCAGACAGCTTAAATTATTTAGTTTCTCAGCCCGGGATTTTGCACTTCCCCGCACCGGGTTTTCCTCTGGCGGATGCTGTTAGCCATTAGTCGCCGATGAGATCGTCCAACCCATCAAACCCACAGACCTTTGGGAAGCTCGCTGGCAGAGCTGCTGAGGAACCGACCGCAAGGGGCCGACTTCAGTGGAACTGGAAAATCCCACTGGTAAGAAGCACTGGAAAATCCCTCACTCGATGTGGCATGCATATATTATCCATGTTTCGCAGGCTGAAAGGAAGATTGTCAGATTGACACTTTGAGCTGGGCCTGCAGGTTGATGCTCTCCAGGAGTGGCACGACAGGCAGATATTTGCCTTCGAACTAGTTGGAAATAATGTATAGAATAAAAAAAAGGCATTGGGGACATGTATTTCATTTTTTTTTATTGTCATGTGTGAGTACCTTTAAGAAATGGGTGGATATAAATGGGTGTGTATATAAGTATCTGTAGTGAGAGTACCTTCAAGAAATGGGTGTTTATAAATGGGTGTGTATATAAGTATCTGCAGTGAGAGTACCTTTAAGAAATGGGTGTTTATAAATGGGTGTGTATATAAATATCTGTAGTGAGAGTACCTTTTAGAAATGGGTGTTTATTACTGCAGTGATGTCAGAGAGTGGGTGGAGCTAGGCTGTCTGTCAGCTTTTTACTTTCGCTTTTGCTGCAGGGTGGGTTTGGTTTCATTTTAGTTTTGGAGAAGCTGCAATCATAGAAGGATGAAGGGGCTGTTTAGCACAGGGCTAAATCGCTGGCTTTGAAAGCAGACCAAGGGAGGCCAGCAGCACGGTTCAATTCCCATAACAGCCTCCCCGAACAGGTGCCGGAATGTGGCGACTAGGGGCTTTTCACAGTAACTTCATTTGAAGCCTACTTGTGACAATAAGCGATTTTCATTTCATTCATTTCATGTGTGTGAATCGCTGCAAGCTTATGAATGTCCATTTGCTGATTTCAACGTGGCAACTGTTCTCAGTAGTGAATTGAAACCTGAAGTGTTTCTGTTAAAAGGTTTTGTTTTAAGTCTTATGGATGTTCAAAGGAAAGCTCAAGGATTACTTAGTGTTGTATTCTTTGGGGGTTGTATTTGAATTGATGGTTGCTGAGATGTTCACTGTATGTTTTAAAATGGATAACTTGAGTTCATAGAATAAACATTGTTTTGCTTTAAAAAATACTTTTCCATTTCTGCTGTACCACACCTGTAGAGTGGGCCATGTGCTCCCCATACCACAATCTATGAAAAATTGTGGGTCAGGTGAACTCCAGGATACACTTTGGGGTTCTTTAAACCCGTGCCCATAACAAATTGGGGGCTCGAGGGGGATAAAAGTCTATCTATTGGATTGGCTTAGTGAACTTAAAGACAGTGAGGGGTGAGCATATTATGGTTGCTTTTCAGGTGTGGTATTCCAGTTTAAGTGGGGAGTGTGTTGTGGACAATGGCTCTTTCAGGGGCTCTGAAGTTTTTGGGGGTGGAGACGGTCACACGCAGTACCTTACGGACAGAGACTAAAAACAGACTGTTAGATTTGGCAAAAACATTGCAGTTAACATTACCTGACAAAATGTGAAAAGGTGAGGTAATTATGACGGTGGCTAAGCATTTAAAGTTGCCTGACATACAGTTTGACTCATTGTAAATGGCAAAAATTCAGTTACAAATTAAACAAATGGAACATGAGAAAGAATTAAAGCAGCTTGAATACGAAAGAGAGGAAAAAGAAAGAGAAAGAGCGGAAAAAGAAAGAGAACGAGATAGCGAGGAAAAAGAAAGAGAGAGAGAGGAAAAAGAAAAGGAGAGAGAAGAAAGGAGAAAAGAAAGAATAGCCCTAGCAGAACAAAAAGAAAGAGAAGGGGAGATACAGATCAGGGAAAAAAATAAAGAGAGAGAGTTTGAACTTCAGAAAATGCCGCGAAATATGACAGTCAGTTAAAATTGACAGACATAAAGGGAAGCGTACAGTTGGATGATAGCGATGAGGATAGTGAGAAAGAGCGTCAAAGCCGAAGGCTTGGTGGGGATCTATTTAAATATGTCCAAGCATTGCCAAGGTTTGACGAGAAGGAGGTAGAAGCCTTTTTCATTTCATTAGAGAAGTTGGCTAAACAAATGAAATGGCCACAGGACATGTGGGTATTACTGATTCAAACCAAGCTAATAGGTAGAGCTAGTGAAGGGTTTGCATCACTACCGGAGGAGGTATCTGGGACGTATGAGGAGGTGAGAAAATCCACCTTCGGTGCATATGAACTGGTGCCTGAAGCCTACAAACAAAGGTTTAGAAATTTAAGGAAAGAATTTGGTCAAACATACATGGAGTTTGAAAGGCTCAAACAGAGTAATTTTGATAGGTGGATAAGGGCTTTGAAAATAAACCAAATGTATGAAGCTCTCAGAGAAATTATACTTTTGGAGGAGTTTAAAAATTCAATTCCAGATGTAGTGAGAACTCATGTGTAAGAGCAGAGGGTTAAAACTGCAAGGTTAGCAGCAGACATGGCAGATGATTATGAATTAGTTCATAAATCAAAGCTTGGTTTCCAACATCAGTTTCAGCCTGTGAGGGATAGAAACTGGGGACATGAGAAATACTCAAGTGATAAAGGTAAAGGTGATCTGATGGGAGATAATGAGAGTGTACCTCAGACTAAAAAAGAAATCCAGGACGGTGGAAAAGAAACAAAACATTTCAAATGTTTTCACTTTAATAAACTAGGCCATGTAAAGCCACAGAAGAAGTGGTTGAAGAAAAGCACTGGGAAGGCTGATGTAGTGAAACAGGATAAGACAGTCGGGTTTGTTAAAGTGATAAAGGAAAGCCCAAGTGAAGCGAAGGAGGTGCAAAAGATTGTACCGCCTGATCAAGAGGTGATTAATAAGAAGGTGTGAGGTGTCTTTAAAGAATTTACTTGTGTGGGTAAAGTATACTCATGTGTATCAGGAGGAGCAGGTAAAGAAGTCACAATTTTCAGAGATACGGGAGCTAGTCAATCTTTCATGGTAAGAGATGAGGAATTATGTAGTTTGGGAAGAATATTGCTAGAAAAGGTGGTCATATGTGGAATTCAGGGTGAGAGGAGTAGTGTTCCATTATATAAGGTAAGGTTGGAAAGTCCAGTGAAGAGTGGTGAAGTGGTAATAGGAGTAATAGAGAAACTATCTTCTCCAGGAAACAGTTTATCTTGGGTAATGATAAAGCTGGATCACAGTGGGAGTGATGCCTACTGTGGTTGATAAGCCAGTGGAAAAATCAGACAACTGAAGTGTTGAAGGACGAATATCCTGGGATTTTTCCGGATTGTGTAGTAACAAGGTCGCAACGTCACAGGTTAAGACAAGAGGAGAAATCAAAGAGTGAAGATAAAGTTGAAGTGCTATTATCAGAAACGATTTTTGATCAGACGGTTGAAAAAGAACAAGAACAGGTGGAGGATGAGGCGGATATTTTTAGTTCAGAAAAATTGACAGAGTTACAACAGAAAGATTTAGAAATAAAACAGATGTTTCAGAAAGCATACAAGGAAGAGGAATCTGAGTGTCTATTAGAGTGTTATTACCGGAAAAGTGATGTCTTGATGAGAAAATGGAGACCTTTACATATGCAGGCGGATGAAAAGTGGGCAGATGTTCATCAAGTAGTATTGCTGGTAGGGTATAGAAAGGTGTTGCGAGTTGCACATGAGGTACCAGTGGGAGGTCATTTGGGAATAAGGAAAACTCAAGCTAAAATACAAAAACATTTTTATTGGCCTGGACTACATAAAGATGTAGTTAAATTTTGTCAATCATGTCACACATGTCAAGTGATAGGGAAACCTCAAGCAGTGACAAAACCAGCGCCCTTAATATCCATTCCAGCATTTGAGGAACCTTTTACAAGGGTCCTTATTTATTGCGTCTGACCACTTCCTAAAACAAAAAGTGGGAATCAATATCTTTTGACTGTAATGGATGTGTCTACTGGGTTTCCAGAGGCCATTCCAGTATGTAATATTACAGCTAAAAAGATTGTGGAGGAGTTACTTAAGTTCTTTACTAGATCTGGACTACCCACAGAAATACAATGTGATCAAGGCTCAAATTTTACCCCAAAGAAGTTATGGATAGCTTAGGAATAAAACAATTTAAATCAACTGCGTACCATCCAGAATCGCAGGGAGCGTTAGAAAGGTGGCATCAGACATTAAAGACAATGTTGAGGGCTTATTGTCATGATTATGCAGAGGATTGGGATAAAGGAATTCCATTTGTACTGTTTGCAATTAGGGATATACCTAATAAGTCAACCAAATTCAGTCCTTTTGAACTAATTTTTGGTCATGAGGTAAGAGGACCACTTAAATTGATTAGTGAATTATGTGGTAAAAACACCAGCTAGAAGGAAGACTCACCGAGTGTGTCATGTGAATATGCTTAAAAGGTACTTTGAAAGGGAAGGAGACAAAAAGGAGGAGGTTTTAATGATTCTAACTCAAAGTGACAAACCAAATCCAGTTGACTGCGAATTTGACATACCTCAAATTAAATTGGAAAATGAGGATGTGCTTAAAAATTGGGCTAGATTGTTGAGTTACCATCCAGAGGAAAAACAAACTGACCTGAAAGAGTTATGGATATCACATGGGCAAGTTTGTAGAGATAAATTGGGAAGTACTAAAGTGGCTATAATGATGTAGATGTGGGAAATGCTGGCTGTTCCAATTAAACAACGTCCATTTCGCTTAACCCTTTAAAATTGGCACAGGTTAACAAAGAGATTGAGAGTGTGCTTAAAAATGGCATAATTGAAGTGGGTTGCAGCCAATGGAGCTCACCCATAGTGGTGGTCCGTAAACCGGATGGTACCCAACGGTTGTGTGTGGTCTATAGAAAGGTTACTGCAGTTACAAGAACGGACTCTTATCCTATCCCACGTTTGGAGGATTGCATTGAGAATGTGGGACAATCAGCTTTTATTTCCAAACTGGATTTACTTAAAGGTTACTGGCAGGTACCTTTATCCAAAAGGGTGAAGGAGATTCCAGCTTTTGTGACTCCAGATAGTATATATCAATTCAAAGTTATGCCATTTGGCGTGAAAAACGCCCCAGCCACATTTCCACGGTTACCAAACAAAGTTGTTTCAGAATCACCTAATTGTGCGGTATAGATCGACGATCTGGTAATTTTCAGCCAGACATGGAAAGAACATTTAAAACATCTGAGGAGTTATTTGATCGACTTCAGGAGGCGGGTTTGGTGATAAACCTAGCCAAAAGTGAATTTGGAAAAGTCCAAGTCACTTTCCTTCCCATACAATCGGGCAGGGTCGAATGGTCACACGGGATGTGAAACCAACAGTTATTGAGGAGTTTCCGATACCCTCAAGACGAAAGGAAATAATGCGATTTCTTGGCATGAGTGGATTTGGTTGCTCCACTGATGGACTTGCTGAAGAAACGTCGAAAATTTCATTGGACAGCGGAGTTTCAACAGGCATTTGATTGCCTGAAAGCTGTGATAACCAATGCTCCTGTGTTGGAGAATTACAAGGGACTCTGTGATCAGATTGAACTAAAGTATCTGACTTTAAAGAGAAATGCCGAGGCGTAGAGAAATGGACGGATTGTGCAGAGACCTTCTTGTTCAAAGACACTGTCAATCGAGATGGATTCCAGTTGGAGAAGAAAAAAAAAATGGACTATATTATTATACCTGTTTGCGTGTTTTGTTTTCTGAAACGAAAAAGTATATTTACTGTGTGCATTTCTTAAAGGGTGGTGAAAAGGTGAAAAATGAAACCATCTTGAAGCTGATAGTTTTTTTTTTCTTGAGGGGACGTGTCATGTGAGGGTACCTTTAAGAAATGGGTGTTTATAAATGAGTGTGTATATAAATATCTGTAGTGAGAGTACCTTTTAGAAATGGGTGTTTATTACTGCAGTGATGTCAGAGAATGGGTGGAGCTGGGCTGTCTGTCAGCTTTTTACTTTTGCTTTAGGCTTTTTGCTGCAGGGTCGGTTTGGTTTCATTTTAGTTTTGGAGAAGCTGCAATCACAGCAGGATGTGTGGGAATCTCTGCAAGCTTATGAATGTCCATTTGCTGATTTCAACATGGTAACTGTTCTCAGTAGTGAATTTAAACCTGAGGTGCTTCTGTTAAAAGGTTTTTTTTAAAGTCGTATGGATGTTAAAAGGAAAGCTCAAGGATTACTTAGTGTTGTATTCTTTGGGGGTTGTATTTGAATTGATGGTTGCTAAGATGTTCACTGTGTGTTTTGAAAAGGTTAACTTGAGTTCATAGAATAAACATTGTTTTGCTTTAAAGAATACTTTTCCATTTCTGCTGTACCACACCTGTAGAGTGGGCCGTGTGCTCCCCATACCACAATCTAGTAAAAGTTGTGGGTCAGGTGAATACACTCCATGATACACTTTGGGGTTCTCTAAACCCTGGACCATAACATTACACATAATTTACTTTATTTGAGCTGTACCAGCTCATTCAATCTGTTAAGAAAATGCTGCAAATTGCTTCCAATTGTAAAACAGTTCAAACTTCAGAGTATTTATCTGGCGAAATATACTATGTTTTTTTCCCTAAGTAATTGCCTCTATTAGGAGACACAATTTTGATTCTCACGACTTAGGAACATTGCAACATTTCATCGTTCCTGTCTGAGATAATCTTTTTAACCTTCAGTTCCATTCGTAGGTCGATAATTATCCAGTTCTTTTTTTAAAGAGGTTAATTGATGCAACATTTACTGAGTTTTCTGAGCAAATTAATCTTCTGATCTGTTGCCCCTCTGATAAGGCAAACACAGACACAGTAATGGTGAGTTAATTCAGTACTAGCTCCAAACAGATAGAGTGTAGTGTAGCCTATCAGCAGTCTTAAAGCTGCCGGAAATCAGACAGCTATGAACAATGTATACAGGTTTGGTAAAACTGTAAACGCAACATTACTTATTTTAATTGGTTTACACGCTGGATAATTAGCTCGACTGGTGCTTTTAGTTCATTAGTGGAGCTTATTGCTGAGCTGAAAATATTTTGAAATTAAAACTTACCATTAACATTGTTGAATCCGATGTTGGGCGCGATCTAACGGAAACGTTTTTAAGCTTGGTGGCGAGCGAGAATTGCCGGGTGCTTCACGATGGCCGACACGGCATCTGACGCCAATTCGAGCCGGTAAAGATGCCCCACGGGCTTCAAGTCGGAAATTACTGACCCGCCAGCTGATTCGCCTGGACAGCTAAATGCTAACGAGGGGAAGCAGCACTTTAACCAACCCCACAGAGCTAACCCCAGACAGCACGCAGCCATGCCAACAAGGATCGCAATTCGGAAATGCCGACTTGGCCAGACTGTTGGACACGGTGAAGTCCAGACAGGATACCCTGTTCCCCTGAGGGCACCGGAGGGTCAGCCACAGGGCAGCCAGTGCCATATAGGAGGCAGTGGCAGCGGCCATCTGCGCGGGGGGTGTGACCAGGATGACCGCCACCCAGTGCTGCAAAAATCTCAACAATCTCCACTGGGCTGCACGGGTGAGTTGGTATCAGCCACCTGTCACCGGTCCTGCCTACCACCCCTCCTGCCAACCTTCCCCCCCCCCCCCCCCACGACAACCCTGCGGTAGGCACTGCAGCAGCCTCAGCACAGTACCACACCTGTGCCCCAGCACACCCTGGCACCCACAAGCACACCCCACCCATTCCTAGCACGGTGCCCATGCATGTCCCCTGCCATAGCCACCCCTCATTCCCGCGATGCATGAAGCCTACTGCTCACAATGTCCTCTCTTTGTTTCCGGGGGAGAAGTGGGCCCATAACAGATGGGAGGGGGCCCAGACGGGTGGCGGAGTGCCAGGCATTAGAATCCTTTCCGCTATGAGGAATGGGCCCTGGACGTCACGGGGTTGGCCGAGGACAGGTCGGTCACCGACTTTGAGATTGGCCTGTGCTGCAGAGGTGAGTATCTACCAGCCCCCACTCCGATGTCCTGTCACACGTGTGTTGTTCATGTCAGACATAATGATCCATCCCTCTCACTGACCACATGTCCATTCTCCTGCAGGATCTCCATCCGATGGTGCCGGCCCATCCGGGATTCCCTCCCGTCCTAAAGAGAATGCCTCGGAGGAGAGCTCCGAGGATGCCACCGTCGAAGTGTCACAGCTGTCACCTCACACTCCACCAGTGCAGAGACTCACTGGGCGAATGTTGTGGACAGGCTTCTGGGGCACAATCTGGCGAGCACCTCAGTTGCTGATGCACATCAGGCGAAGGCAGGAATGTCCAAGGGGCCAGTAGTCAGAGGTCTGCTGGATCCCAGCTGGGTCCCAGTTAGAATTTCAGCCTCTGGAAAAGGTTATTCCAGAGTTGATGCAGACAGTAGGATGCGCTGTGAGATTCAAAGGGAGTTGTCAGTGACACTCCAGTGGGTCCTTAGCCAATTGGAGGACTCCCAAAGTATGGTGGTGCAGGAGATTACACCAGCAATGCGCGGCACCGAGGCCAACACTGCTCGGGTGGCAACAGCAGTGGAGATCCTGGAGCATGATGTCAGCAGCATGAGTGGAAGTGTCCTAGGCATGGCTCAATCACTGACGGCCATGGCTGAGGGCCTCGACTGCATGTCCTGTCACTGGAGGACGTGTCTCTGATGCAGGTGGGCTTTGCCAAGGCGCTGCGGAGTATATCTCAGCCTCGGGTGGGCATTGCCGAGGCATTCCGGTGCATGTCCCAGTTGCTGAAGTACGTCCCAAACTCGGGACCTTGCCGGGGTGCTGAGGAGCATGTCCCAGTCTCAGATGGGCATTGCAGAGGCGATGCTAGCAGAATCCATCTTAGACCTTACAAGAGCCAGAGAACTGGCATTGTTCCTGGAAGGAAGGAGCTCAGGAACTCCCACTGCCTATTCGACATTCAGTCACGGCACTCAAAAATATGGATGGACGGCTGAGAAATTCCAGAAATATTAGGGAAGTTTCCCCAGAGGACTTCAGGGGACAGTCGCAAGTTGCTGGACCTGTGGCTGAAGGACAGACCCAAGGCAAGGCTGTCAAAATTGTTTGCGTGCTTGCTACCCAGGCCGGAAGCCAAAGCCACCTCAAGCCCAGGCCTTACAAATTCACAAGCCTGAACAGGCCAAAATGATACAGTTGACCATATCACCAGCCTCAAGGTTTCCCCAATTAAAATCGAACTCCAGGTCAATGGTCGCTCCTTGGAAATGGAAGTGGATACTGGAGCCTCCGCCTCCATTATTGGAGAAGAGACTTTCAAGGACTTCCAAATGGGCATCGTGCCCCTGGGCCTGTGTGTTATCAGGGTCAGGCTGGCCACATAGAATTATCATAGAATTTACAGTGCAGAAGGAGGCCATTCGGCCCGTCGAGTCTGCACCAGCTCTTGGAAAGAGCACCCTACCCAAGGTCAACACCTCCACCCTATCCCATAACCCAGTAACCCCACCCAACACTAAGGGCAATTTTGGACACTAAGGGCAATTTATCATGGCCAATCCACCTAACCTGCACACCTTTGGACTGTGGGAGGAAACCGGAGCACCCGGAGGAAACCCACGCAGACACGGGGAGGATGTGCAGACTCCGCACAGACAGTGACCCAAGCCGGAATCGAACCTGGGACCCTGGAGCTGTGAAGCAATTGTGCTATCCACAATGCTACCGTGCTGCCCCATATATGGTTCCACATATATGGGGAACCTCTATGGATTATAGGAATCACTGTGGCCCTGGTTACCTATGGGCATCAGACAGTTCAACTCCCTCAGAGAGTCGTACGAGGACCACGGTCTAGTCTTCTGGCAGAGACTGGCTCCAATGGATTTGTTTGGATTGGTGGCAAATTTTCTGACTAGGTATTAGCAGTCTATACGAGTTGATCGGAAACCCTAACCCTAACCCAAGCTATTTCAGGAAGGCCTCAGTAAAATCAAGGGCAAACGTCTATGTAGACGCCAATGCACTACCCAGTGCAATTTGCATAATGGGCTGATGCAGTAACCCCGGTCCTCAAGCACAAGTTAGTCCGCCTTTTCGTGGACTATAAACTGTTAACAGAACCTTCCACTCTACCCCATGCCACGAATCGAGGATCTCTCTGAAACTGACAGGAGACCACACATTTACCAAGCTTGATATGAGCTGCACATATCTCCTGATAGAGCTTGATACGGCACCCAGAAGATAAAGCTTGCATGAATACACCTGCCTGTCTTTTGGAGGCTCATCGGCATGCCCATTTTCCAGCGCATATTGGAAAATATCCTTCAAGGGCTGCCTAAGGTAGCAGTGTATCCAGATGATGTGTTAATCACAGGAGCCACCGCAAAAGATCATCTGGCAAACCTGGAGGAAGACCGACGCTGATTCTGTAACATGAGTGTTCACCTCAAGCTGGGAAAAGTGTTTGTTTGGTCTCCACCTTGTTCCAGGCGGGTGAGGTTACACACCTCGGCTATTGAGCCGATAAAGACGGCCTATACCCTATGGAGGACAAAGTGAAGGTTATAAAAGGGACATCGACCCCACAAAATATGACCAAAATAAAGTCGTTCCTTGGCCTCATAAACTATTACAGAAAATTCATCCCCAACTTGGCTACTATACAGGCACTCTGACACGTACTTTTGAAGTAGCTCCAGACGTGGTTGTGTAAGACACCACAGGATAAAGCATCCATGAAAGTGGAACAATAGCTGCTATCGTCCAACATCTTGGCGCACTACAATCTCACAAGACCGCTGGTATAACGTGTGATGCATCTCCATACGGAATAGGGGCAGTCCTCTCCCATCAATGGGAAAATGGCACAGAGCGACCAATTGCAAATGCATCATGAACTTTGGCAGATGTGGAACGGCGCTATGCCCAAATCAAAAAGGAGGGACTGGCTGTGATATTTGGACTAAAGAAATTCCATTTGTACGTCTAAGGTTGGCGGTAATCATGGACCACAAACCCCTGTTGGTCCTTTCTAAGGAGGACAGAGGAAGTTCCTCCCCTCCACATTGCCTCAACTCAAATCCAACGTTTGGCACTATTACTGGCGGTCTATGAGTACTCCTTCGGGCACCGCCCTGGCAGACACATCGCCAACGCTGATGCCCTGAGTCACCTACCACTGCCTATAAGTTTAGCCTCTTTGCCAGTAATGGAAGAAATCATAATATCACTTTCCTGGATACCCTGCCTGCACCTGAGAAATACGTACACGCGTGGACCCATAAGGACCCCCCATTGTTAAACTGTGCCACATGGTGGAATTCGAAGACACCAGAGGATATAAAGCCCTTCCTATCCAGACACCAAGAATTCAGTGTGGAAGATGATGGGGAGTCCATCTGGTCATCCCCCAGCCAGGTTAGCACCCAATCTTGACAAAGCTACACAATGGTCACCCAGGGGTCTCCTGGATGAAGGTGCTTACATGGAACTATGTCTGGTGGCCTGGGCTTGAAACTGACATTGAGAACATAGAATTCACAATGCAGAAGGAGACCATTCGGCCCATCGAGTCTGTACCAGCCCTTGGAAAGAATAACCCACTTAAGCCCCACAACTCCACCCTATCCCCGTAACCCCACCTAACCTTTTTTTTTTGGACACTAAGGACAATTTTAGCATGGCCAATTCACCTAACCTGCCCTCTTTGGACTGTGGGAGGAAACCGGAGAACCCGGAGGAAACCCACGCAGACACGGGGAGAATGTGCAGACTCTGCACAGACAGTGACCCAAGCTGGGAATCGAATCTGGGACCTGGCGCTGTGAAGTAACCATGCTAACCACTGTGCTACCGTGCTACCCTAAACTTTGTGAACTGTGCCTTTTGTGCCTTTTGTATCAGGGGAACTAGAAGCTCCCATCTTCGGCCTCGCTGCACCCGTGGGAATGGCCAAGGAGACCTTGGGTCCAGGTCCCAGCTACCAGATGCCCTCCACGACTTCCAACATTAAAAAAAAAAATTTTAGAGTGCTCAATTAATTATTTCCAATTAAGCAGCAATTTAGCGTGGCCAATCCACCTATCCTGCACATCTTTTGATTTGTCGGGGTGAGATCCATGCAGACACGGGGAGAATGTGCAAACTCCACACAGGCAGTGACCCAGGGCCGGGATCGAACCTGGGACCTCAGCGCAGTGAGGCAGCAGTGCTAACCACTGCACCACCGTGTCACCCCCCCATGTCCATGGAGAAACTTGGGCAGCCATTTTGCATTCTAGGGATACCAGAGGCCTTTGTGTCAGACAACTCCCCTTCACCAGTGGAGAATTCCAGGCATTTGTGAAGTCCAAAGGGATTAAACATCTCTGAACACAGTGCCAGATGACCATCGGCTGCTTTCCCTTTTGATGGGGAGAGCTGACTGGTGGCGATTTAACCTGACGATCACCAAACCTCAGGCACGGGACAAAGTTGAGAAGATGAGGTCTTCATGAATAACCTCAGCCGGTACAGGAATTGAACCCACGCTGCTGGCCTTGCATTGCATCACAAACCAGCCATCTAGCTAAGTGAGCTAAACCAGCCCTTTTGTATATGGTGCACACTTCTCCCACTATGCATTGGTGGTGGAAGGAGAATAGAATTTATAGGATCAGCGAATTTACAGTGCAGAAGGAGGCCATTCAGCCCATCGAGTCTGCACCTGCCCTTCGAAAGAGCACCCTACTTAAATCCACACCTCCACCCTATCCCCATAACCCAGTAACCCCACCTACCCTTTTTTGGACACTAAGGGCAATTTAGCATGGTCAATCCACCTAACCTGCACATCGTTGGACTGTGGTAGGAAACTGCAGAACCCGGAGGAAACCCACGCAGACACGGGGAGAATGTGAAGACTCCACACAGACAGTGGCCCAAGGCGGGAATCGAACCTGGGACCCTGGAGCTGTGAAGGTTCGATTGAATATTTAGGGTAGTGGATGGGATGGCGATCAAGTGTGTGCTTTCTTGAAGTTATTGAACCTTTTGAGTTCTATGGAGCTGGACTTATCCAGTCAAGTGGAGAATATCCCATCGCACTCTTAACATGTGCCGTGTAGTTTGAAGACAGGTTTTGAGGAGACAGGAAGTGATTTACCCAGCTTCTCTCCTATTCTTGAAGCCACAATATTTATTTGGTTGATTCAGTTCAGTTCCTGGTCAATGGTTACTTCCAGGGTAGTGATATCACACGGAGTGAATCGAACAGGCTGAAGATTGACATCTATGGTGCTGGGAACCTCAGGGGAGACGAAGCTGGATGACCTACTCAGCATTTCCGACTGAATATGGTTGTAAACATTTCAACCTTATCATTTGAGCTGATGTGCTCTACTTCACCATCATTCAGGATGTTAATGTTCCCATTTGTTGTTTAATTATCCACCACCATTCATGACTAGATGTGACAGGACTGCAGAGCTTTCAGTTCTGTCTCAGAGAACCTGGGGCTCTTTGCCCTGCTCGAGGTCGCAGAGACATTGTTAGTGAAAAAACTGGAATGGACATTACCATCGAGCTGAAGGATCCAGTGGTCTGCTGCAGCATCACTCATCACTGCTGTTTGTCTGGATCCCCTCAGATGTAAGTTGTACATAATTAAGAAACAAAGAAATATTAGAAAATGCAACATTGCTTAATACCTTTATTACTCCATTGGGATTATTTTTATTGGCATAAGCTTTCTCAGCTGCCATTGATGGCATTCTGCGAGTTTGGAGATCACATTGCTTATCAATAAAACAGAACATATACTTATAGAATCACTTTTCATGGCCTTTGGTTGTAAGGTGCTTTGGGATATCCTATGATGTAATTTTGAAATAGCTGTTGTAATGCAGGAAATGCAGTGGCCATTTTGTGCACAGCAAGATCCCGCAAACAGGAATGTGATAATAATGAGATGCCAGTTGAGGGACACATATTGGCCAGAACACCAGATGATCTGTTATTCTGCATAGTGCCTGGGATCTCTTAGACGATAGACAGGGCTTGGTATAGCATCTCATTAGAAAGATGGCAATCTTTGTGGTTAAGTCAACCAAGGGCTGAAGAGGTATATGAATAAATGCATGAAAGCAGTTGAAAGTTAGGCAGTGAGAGTTTGAAAATAATTTCAAGGGAAGTGCATCTGCTACCAACTAAACCAAGCTGACTGATTCACAAGGCATGAAATCCATACTATCATCAAAAGGGTATGATCTGTCCAGACATACATAGGCACAAATGGGCTAAATGGCCTCTTTCTGTGCTGCACGGTTCCTATGGGTGGAATCTTGTGGAGGCGACATGGACCTTAGCTGTCGGCTGGAAAGCTGGCATGACCACCGCATGTTGAGCCACCCAGGCACCTGAGAGACCACTAGGAGGTCGTCCCCCGGGATCAAGAAGTACTCCTGCCTGCCCAGAACTACTGGCGAACCAAAGGCTGGGAACTCTTCTGTACACAGCAGCGCCAAAGGGGTAGCATTGGCTGTTGCTGCTTCTAAACCCACCCAAAGCCTCTCGTCGAGGATTGAGCCAGGCATAGGTGAGTGATGATGGGATGGGGGACGTGGGGTGGGGATCTTGGAGGAGGGGTTTGTGGGCTGGCTGCGAGGGCAGGCTGGTGGTTCTCAGTGGGCCCTTATTTCTTGATGCTATAACCCTCAATCAGACACTGAGTGCCTTTGAACGGCCCTAAGCTCCCCCACCCCTGGAAGCAATTTGACAAAGTTACTGCAACGCTTATTGAATCCAGATTACGTGCTTCTTTTTTGTGGATGCTGGCTGTTGCAGTTTGGGTATGGTGTGTTCTGTACACATGATACAGTCTCTTACTGTATGGGGCTGGTTTAGCACAGTGGACTAAACATCTGGCTTGTAATGCAGAACAATGCCAGCAGCGCGGGTTCAATTCCCGTAGCGGCCTCCCCGGACAGGCGCCAGAATGTGATGATTAAGGGCTTTTCACAGTAACTTCATTGAAGCCTACTTGTGACAATAAGTGATTATTATTATACCAGTGCAGTGAGAGTAACGAATATGCACTTTTTTGCCAGAATTTTCAATGTTGTGGCATTTGATTGTACTGATTCATCGAGTTTCTGGTTGGTGATGTTCAAAACATCAGTCCATGATGACATTTTTTATGGGTGCATGTATCTGTTAACATTTTTCAACTGTACCTCAGGGTCCTCTTCGTCATCCTCCCTTTGAAATGCGAAGGATTGAAATCTTTTGACTGCCTCCGGGCCCGCTAGGTTCGACAACATGAATGATTGTACTTTCTTCGATCTATCAGAAAGACTAGCATGACAGTATACACGCTCTTCCTTTTCGAATTTTTTCCAATTGTCGGCAATGTTCTCATCAAAGATGAGTGGATCAATGCACCAAACACCTTGTGCCATCTCAGTGAGCTCCTAGCACCACTTAAAATTGCTGGATTGTGTAGAAATGATGAAAAAGGACTACAGATTTAATGATTTGCTATGAGACCTGCAGCAGCTCTTACACGCCATGTCAGTAGCTGCTCTGGTGAGAACTCCTGTGCTGCTTCCTGTGTACAGGTCATGGCAATATTTATATGAATGCACATTCTACACTGTTCCTTCTTGGGCAATGTGGCAGCGGGCACTGGGAACATAATCCCAGTTAACAGTCACTGGACTTCGGGAGAGAACAAGGTTGCAAATAAATGAAATAAGGTAAAGTGAGATTCCTGGGTACTTGGTGCTGCCTGATTTTCTTTCAGGTTGTTAATAGTTAAACACAGATGTGGTCATTTGAAATAGCTTTTAAGTAGATTGCACACTATGAAGATCATTTACTCCAAATAGCCGGAATGAAACATAAACACAGTAAGCTAGATTCTTACAGCAAGATATTTGTGTTTGGGGTGATGTAATCTTTTTGTGATGATAAATGGGTAATGACAAGTAAAGCCAGTCAGCGTCAACACTGGAGTAGCTGAAGCAAGTACTCAATGCTTCAGCAGTCTGACTTCATTACAGTAACTCCACTATAGCTCAGTGCTATATCTAGCACATTGCCTGAAACATTTACTTCATCTGTATCATTTGGATCACCTCAGAGACAAGTTGCATTTAATTTTAAAATGAAGTAAATAACAGCCCAGCAACTTTCAGAAAGTAATATAATGCTCCTGATTTACATCGACATTTTATTATTTGCATAATATTTGACTGAACAGGTCCTATACTTTGGATTTTGTATGGGTTTAGTGTTGAGTGAATCAATCATATCAGCTTGACTTAGTTGATAGCATACACATGTTTTCCTCCAAATCATTTTCAAACTCCCAACTGCCGAACCTTTGATTTTACATTCTTTACAATAGCTTTGCAACTCTTGATTTGCTTAACCACTCCCTCACCACGACCTTTGACACCTTTGTCCCCAGCAGAACTGCAATTGTCTCACATACCAGCCTTCCTGGTGCTATGGCTCCCATCTTCAGTCTTTCAAGTCCAACAACATGCAAGCTTAAGCATATGTGTTGTAAAAATGCCTTCGCCATCCATTGCAGATCTGGCTGAAAGCATTGCATCGCCTGCTCTCCTCTGCCAAAAAACATTCAATGGCTTAAGATTAGCCTGGAAGAAAATTCTCTGTTGTTCTTCTCCACCATCAAGGTCTCCTTAAATCCTGCCTCAAAAACATCAGCTGCTTTCCCCTCATTTGCCTTGTCAACCAGGCCAAACCTCTTCCATATCTCCCCTATCTTAACCCTATACATCTGTCTCTTATTAGTTTTTCTTACTTCCATCAATGCCCTTGCCAAGCTCATCTCATTTTTAAGACCAACCTCTCACTCCTTCAACACCATTCGTATAACATTGCTGTCCTCTCAAACTCCTTTCCTAGCCCTACGCTAGCTCTCTTTCCCTTTAGCCTTAAACCATCCATGAGCATGATGCTGCCACCAGATCAGTATCCAACTCTCTTGTAATGCTGTGTTTAAATACATCCAATCAGGTTTTCACCTCTCCTAAGCACCAAAATGACCCAAAGCAGAGTCATAGAATGACAGAATCATAGAATGGTTACAGCACAGAAAGAGGATATTTGGCCCGATGTGCCTTTGCTCGCTCCCTGAAGGAGTAATTCACCTTGTGCCATGTCTCGGCCTTTTCACTGTACCCCTGCAATTTTTCAGTTCATGATCCAATTCCGTCTTAAATGCCTCGAGTGATCCTGCTTCCATCACACTCTTAGGCAGTGCATTCCAGATCCAAACTACTCACTGTGTGAAACAGTTTTTGTTCTCATGCCGCTTTCGAATCCGCTAAAGTAGCACGCATGGGCCAAGCAGGTAGAAAACAAAGGTTGGATTTATTTACGGTACACAAGAATCTCCACTCCCCGAAGGGTCTCCCTCCCCGTCCTGCACCCAGGTTGGGGTTTTATACTCGTGATGGTGAAGCCCCACCCTCATTATCAGAGAAGTTCCTATTCAGTGGAGATCAAGGGGAATCTGATAGTCTTGAGGCAGTGACATCCACTAGGGTTACAACACCCCTCCCCCTCCAAGTCCGAAAATACGTCTATGTCCATGTCCGCGGGTGGGACCAAGGAGCTCCTAGTCTTCTTGGCCCGGGAATGGCCTTCGGAGCCGACCTTGTGACATCCGGAGGCATGTACTGAAATGGGGAGCAGCATTTTCATGCGGAGCGCCTGGATGGGGTCGGCGGAATGGAGGCGACTGTGGGTGCCAACACGATGGGCTCCGATGGTGGCAATATGTCCATGTCGGTCTCGGAGTCATAACTTAGCGGGATCTCGTCTGACATCTGGGGGGGAAGGGAAAGTCAGGGAACCAAGAGGTGAAGTAATCAGCGGGGAGCGTAGCTGCTTAGGAATACAAAAAAACACGAACAGACAAAACTCAAGAGTGGTTACGATTGTCCCCATCCCACAAAATATGACACAGTGTATGGAAAGGCTCAGTAAACCAAGGTCCACCACACTAAGAAAACAAAAAGGGACGGTCAATAGAGAATTAAAGGTGCTATATTTAAATGCGCGCAGTGTACGGAGCAAGGTAGATGAGCTTGTGGCCCAGATTGTGACTGGCAGGTATGATGTGGTAGGCATCACAGAGACATGGTTGCAGGGGTTTCAGGACTGGCATTTAAACATCCAGGGATTCACAACCTATCGAAAAGACAGAGAGGTGGGCAGAGGGGGCGGGGTTGCCTTGTTAATTAGGAATGAAATTAAATCAATAGCACTAAACAACATAGGGTCAGATGATGTGGAGTCTGTGTGGGTAGAGTTGAGGAACCACAAAGGCAAAAAAACCATAATGGGAGTTATGTACAAGCCTCCTAACAGTGGTCAGGACCAGGGGCACAAAATGCACCACGAAATAGAAAGTGCATGTCAGAAAGGCAAGGTCACAGTGATCATGGGGGACTTTAATATGCAGGTGGACTGGATAAATAATACTGTCAGTGGACCCAAGGAAAGGGAATTCATTGAATGTTTACAGGAGGGCTTTTTGGAACAGCTTGTGATGGAGCCCACGAGGGAACAGGCCATTCTGGACTTAGTGTTATGTAATGAGCCAGACTTGATTAAAGATCTTAAAGTAAGGGAGCACTTAGGAGGCAGTGATCATAATATGGTCGAATTCAATCTCCAATTTGAAAGAAAGAAGGTAGAATCAGATGTAAAGGTGTTACAGTTAAATAAAGGTAACTACAGGGGCATGAGGGAGGAACTGACGAAAATCGACTGGGAGCAGAGCCTAGTGGGAAAGACAGTAGAACAGCAATGGCAGGAGTTTCTGGGAGTAATTGAGGACACAATACAGAGGTTCATCCCAAAGAAAAGAAAGGTTATCAGAGGGGGGATTAGGCAGCCATGGCTGACAAAGGAAGTTAGGGAATGCATCAACGCAAAAGAGAAAGCCTATAATGTGGCAAAGAGTAGTGGGAAGTCAGAAGATTGGGAAGGCTACAAAAACAGAGGATAACAAAGAGAGAGATAAGGAAAGAGAGGATCAAATTTGAAGGTAGGCTAGCCAGTAACATTAGGAATGATAGTAAAAGTTTCTTTAAATACATTAAAAACAAATGGGAGGCAAAAGTTGACATTGGGCCGCTCCAAAATGACGCTGGTAATTTTGTGATGGGAGACAAGGAAATAGCTGAGGAACTGAATAAGTACTTTGCATCAGTCTTCACAGTAGAAGACATGAGTAATATCCCAACAATTCCGGAGAGTCAGGGGGCAGAGTTGAATATGGTAGCCATCACAAAGGAGAAAGTGATACAGAAACTAAGAGGTCTAAAAATTGATAAATCTCCGGGCCCAGATGGGCTACATCCTAGAGTTCTAAAGGAGATAGCTGAAGAAATAGTGGAGGCGTTAGTTATGATCTTTCAAAAGTCACTGGAGTCAGGGAAAGTCCCAGAGGATTGGAAAATCGCTGTTGTAACCCACCTGTTCAAGAAGGGAGCAAGGAAAAAGATGGAAAATTATAGGTCAATTAGCCTGACCTCGGTTGTTGGCAAGATTCTAGAATCCATTGTTAAGGATGAGATTTCTAAATTCTTGGAAGTGCAGGGTCAGATTAGGAAAAGTCAGCATGGGTTTAGTAAGGGGAGGTCGTGCCTGATAAACCTGTTAGAGTTCTTTGAAGAGATAACAAATAGGTTAGACCAAGGAGAGCCAATGGATGTTATCTATCTTGACTTCCAAAAGGTCTTTGATAAGGTGCCTCACGGGAGACTGCTGAGTAAAATAAGGGCCCATGGTATTCGAGGCAAGGTACTAACATGGATTGACGATTGGCTGTCAGGCAGAAGGCAGAGAGTTGGGATAAAAGGTTCTTTTTCGGAATGGCAACCGGTGACGAGTGGTATCCGCAAGGTTCAGTGTTGGGGCCACAGCTGTTCTCTTTATATATTAACGATCTAGATGACGGGACTGAGGGCATTCTGGCTAAGTTTGCCGATGATACAAAGACAGGTGGAGGGGCAGGTAGTATGGAGGAGGTGGGGAGGCTACAGAAAGATTTAGACAGTTTAGGAGAGTGGTCCAAGAAATGGCTGATGAAATTCAACGTGGGCAAGTGCGAGGTCTTGCACTTTGGAAAAAAGAATAGAGGCGTGGACTATTTTCTAAACGGTGACAAAATTCATAATGCTGAAGTGCAAAGGGACTTGGGAGTCCTAGTCCAGGATTCTCTAAAGGTAAACTTGCAGGTTGAGTCCGTAATTAAGAAAGCAAATGCAATGTTGTCATTCATCTCAAGAGGCTTGGAATATAAAAGCAGGGATGTACTTCTGAAGCTTTATAAAGCATTAGTTAGGCCCCATTTAGAATACTGTGAGCAATTTTGGGCCCCACACCTCAGGAAGGACATAGTGGCACTGGAGCGGGTCCAGCGGAGATTCACACGGATGATCCCAGGAATGGTAGGCCTAACATACGATGAACGTCTGAGGATCCTGGGATTATATTCATTGGAGTTTAGGAGGTTGAGGGGAGATCTAATAGAAACTTACAAGATAATGAATGGCTTAGATAGGGTGGATGTAGGGAAGTTGTTTCCATTAGCAGGGGAGACTAGGGGGCACAGCCTTAGAATAAAAGGGAGTCACTTTAGAACAGAGATGAGGAGAAATTTCTTCAGCCCGAGAGTGGTGGGTGTGTGGAATTCATTGCCACAGAGGGCGGTGGAGGCCGGGACGTTGAGTGTCTTTAAGACAGAAGTTGATAAATTCTTGATTTCTCGAGGAATTAAGGGCTATGGAGAGAGAGCGGGTAAATGGAGTTGAAATCAGCCATGATTGAATGGTGGAGTGGACTCGATGGGCCGAATGGCCTTACTTCCGCTCCTATGTCTTATGGTCTTCTGGTCTTATGGACATCTCGGTATCCTCGACGTCCGAATCCTGCTTCTCCACGGCAGGTGTGGCCGGGACCAAATGGCAACAGCTGGAGCGGGAGTGGTAACTCGAGCTGAGGGCGGCTTCGCATCGGAATATCTGGAATCAGATCTGGCATCTCGGGGATGCGCCCACGAAGGTGATCCGTGTGCCGATTCGACTCACACTGTTGCGCCTGCACTCAATAAGAGACCGGCACAGACTGGGCTAACACGATGCCCGGGATTCACATGGTGCCTTCACCAAAGTTACAGACATACGCCAAGTCCCCCAAAGCGAAATGTGCAAAAGCTGCGCCAGCCTGCATCAGCAAATTGGTCAGAATGGCTCCAGTCGTGCCGTGTGGCTTTGTCCGGTAGCAATAATGAAATCATGCCAGACGAGTCTCCCAGGAACCAGAGGTCAGCTTTTTCATTCAGGTTTTGGACATCTGGACTGCCCGCTCCGCTAATCCATTCGAAGCCGGGTGGTATGGGGTATGGGCAAGTGTCGTATGCCGTTGGCGGTCATGAACGCCCCAAATTCTGCACTCACGAAAGCCGTTCCATTGTCTGAGTCCAGCACCTCTGGTATCCTGTCTGTGCTACAACATTGCAGCAGCTGCTGATGGTGGACCGAGCTGTCTTAACTTGTATTTTATGGACCGCCATCCACTTTGAGGGGGCATCTACAATGATGAGGAACATCGCTCCTTGGAACAGTATCACAAAATCTATGTGGAGGCGGGACCAAGGACTGCCCGGCCATTCCTATGTGTGGAGCGGCGTCACCGGTGACAGTTTCTGGTGCTTCTGGCACTGGGTGCAATGTTGGACTACTTTCTCTATATCCGCATCAATGTCTGGGCACCATACGTAGCTGCGGGCTAACATCTTCACCTTTGACACCCCTCGCGTGTCCATTGTGCAGGTCCTTTAAGAAGTGCCTCACGTCCGTGCTCAGGAACCACCAGACACATGCCCCACAGAATGAAACTGTTCTTGATGCTTAATTCGGGTATCTTAATAAGAACTGGGAGCAGGAATAGGACACCTGGCCCTTCGAGCCTGCTTCGCCATCCAATGAGATCATGGCTGATCTTTTGTGGACTCAGCTCCACTTTCCCGCCCAAACACCATAACCCTTTATTCCTTTATTCGTCAAAAAACTATCTATCTTTACCTTGAAAACATTTAATGAAGGAGCCTCAACTGCTTCACTGGGCAAGGAATTCCAGAGATTCACTACCCTTTAGGTGAAGAGGTTCCTCCTAAGCTCAGTCCTAAATCTACTTCCCCTTATTTTGAGGTGCGGTGTTGTGCTCCATACTGGATGATGTGACGCACCCGGGACAACTGTGAATCTGTCTGAGTCCAGCCGTGGATGCGGGAAGCCATGACCAGCAAGGAATCCATAAAATGGAGGGGGGCGATGACTTTGTCAGCTGATGCCGGCGCAGACGGCCTGGTGGTGAGAGGGAGGCTGCTCAAAGCATCGGCGTGCGGATTCATGGACCTAGGCCGGTGCTCCAATATGCAATCGTACGCTGCTAATAGTTGCGCCGTTGGGTCCTGCCAGAGGCGATGGGTGGAATCATCCGGTCCTCCTTAAACAACGTGAAGACGGTGAAAGAATGTCCATAAATGCACTGGTGGAATTTTTTCACCCAAAATACCACAGCCAAACTCTCCTTCTCGATCTGTGCAGAGTTTTTTTTGGTGTCTGCCAACGTCTGCTGTGCAAAATCAATGGGGGCGTTCTGACCCATCATCCATTCGGTGGGCGAGGACAGCCCTGACCCCAGAGGGAGAAACGTCGCACGTCAATAACATTGGTTTGGTAGAGTCAAAGTGGGCCAGTAGACATGAGGAGGATAGCTGCCTCCTCACCAGCACGAAAGCCCTGATTTCTGGGCCTGGACGATTCCCAATGCTGAGCATTTTTTAACAGATGGAACATAGAACATAGAACAGTACAGCTCAGAACAGGGTGGCGAGACTCGGAATAAACTTGCCATAGTCATTTACTTGGCAAGCGTAGTTCTGATGGCCCATTGGGTACCAAGGCCGGACGTATGGCCTCCATGGGACGCAACCCACGGTGATCCACACGCTAAACCAGGTAGGTGACCTTGGTTTCATTGAAAATGTATTGCTCCCTGTGGAGGCAGACGCCTGCCTCTTCAAAACGCCCCTTTCAGAGGAGTTCGGGCAGATTCTGGTCAGACAATCCCGTGATCAAAACACCATCAAGGTATATCGCCACTCTTGGGAGTCCACACAGGATGTTCTCCATCACCTGCTGGAAGATAGCGCAAGTGGAAGAAATCCTGAAGGGCAGCCGGGTATACTCGTACAGCCCGCGGTGCGTGTTGATATTCTCAATTCGTCTGGAGTCTGCGGCCAAAGGCAACTGGAGGTACGTGTGGCTCATGTCTAATTTGGAAATTGTGTGGCCTCCGCTGAGCTTGGCATGCAGATCTTCAATGTGAGGGACGGGGTAATGAGCCAATTGGGAGACGCGGTTAACCATCATCTTATAGTCCCCACGGAGGCAGATGGAGCGGTTGGGCTTCATCATAGGCACAATCGGTGCCATCCAATCGGAGAACTGGGCAGAGCATATTATCTTCAAACTTTCGAGACGGTGCAACTCCACGTCCACTTTCGACCGGAATGCATATGGGACAGGTCGGGTGCGGAACTTTCTCGGTTGGGCCATCGGGCCAATGCTGATCAGGGCCACGGCCCCTCTGATGGTGCCTAACGCCCCCATAAACATGGATGGGAACCTGACCAGGGCCCCCTCAGGGCCATGCGGATACATTTAGCAAACCCTTTCCCGGTCCAACCAGAGATGACACAGCTAGTCGCGTCCCAATAAACTCGGGCCATTGCCATTGACAACCACCAATGGCAGGTGTGCCATCTGTTTCCTGTATTCGACTGGGACCTTGGAGGTACATCCAATTGCCAGCAGTCCTCTAGTGTATGGTGGGCCCATTGGTATCATAGAATTTACAGTGCAGAAGGAGGCCATTCGGCCCATCGAGTCTGCACCGGCTCTTGGAGAGAGCACCCTACCCAAGGTCAACACCTACACCCTATCCCCATAACCCAGTAACCCTACCCAACATTAAGGGCAATTTTGGACACTAAGGGCAATTTATCATGGCCAATCCACCTAACCTGCACATCTTTGGACTGTGGGAGGAAACCGGAGCACCCGGAGGAAACCCACGCACACACGGGGAGGATGTGCAGACTCCGCACAGACAATGACCCAAGCCGGAATCGAACCTGGGACCCTGGAGCTGTGAAGCAATTGTGCTATCCACAATGCTACCGTGCTACCCCACGTCCTGGAGGGTAAGCGCCTGGAGGTTGGAGTGAATCCAGTCGAAGGTACGACAGCTGACCACGGATACTGCAGCACCCATGTCCATCTCCATGTAGATGGAATGCCCATTCACCTGCAACGAAAGTTGAATAGGGGCGACCCGAGGTCGAAACCATGCAATGCAGCCAGCGATAGCCTCTACTTGATCGTCCACATCGTGGACCTGGTCCCTGTGATGGTGGTCGTACCTGGCGGGGCAGCGGGCCCTTCCTTGGACAGCTGCATTACGGGCCTACAACCAGCAGCCGCCAGACGGAATCGCGGTCAGTGAGAATGTTTGGTGGCATTACGGGCACCGGTGGCGCCGTTGGCCTGCGTCTCTAGGTAGGCGTCCCACCACTGAGGTCTGTTTCTGGGGCGGGACTCAAGAGGTGTGCAGATTGGCGACCGAGGTTCAGCGCCACCATTCCTTGAAGCTCCAGGACCCCTTTCTCCGTGCTCTCTTGGGAGCTGGCGATTTCCATGGGACATTGCAAAGTCAGGTCAGTCGCAGCCAGCAGCTTTCTTTGCACAGCGACATCATGGATTCCATACACGAACCTGCCTCGCAACGACTCATTGAGTGTCGCGCCAAATTCACAGGTTTCAATCAATTTGCAGTCAATTTGCAGAGGTGGGCCAGGAAGTGGCTGGGCGACTTTGACTGGGCCTGAGTGGCCATATGAAATCGGACTCGCCTGACGATTAGCGACGGCTTTGGGCCAAAATGCACCAAGGCTACCAATGCAGCGAATGACCACGTATCCAGCGCATTCGGGCGGGTGAGGCTATGTGTAAGCCCATCACAGGCAATCAGTAATACCACAGTCTGCTGTTTGTCCCCGACAATCCCGTTGAAATGAAAAAAATTTGCATACACTTTGCATACTGTCTCCAGTCATTGTCATCTGTCTGAAATTATTCAAGCTTGCTGATATATGACACTTTAGTGGATGGATGAGAGGTCTCACTGGGCCGAGACGAAATGGCTCTGGCTTGCAGTACCTTGCAGCTCCATTTTATTCTCATTGCCAGTGTAGAATCTGTCAAAGTAGCACGCATGGTCCAAGCAGGTAGAAAACAAAGGTTGGATTTATTTATGGTACACAGGAATCTCCACTCCCCGAAGGGTCTTCCTCCCACCCTGCACCCATGTTGCGGTTTTATCCTAATGATTTTATCCCTTGTTAAGGTGAAGCCGGGGATGTTCATATTCAGTCGAGGTCACGGGAATCTGATAGTCCTGATGCAGTGACCCCTGCAAAGGTTATAACAGTTGCCATTACTTCTTTTGCAAATTACCTTAAATCTGTGCCCTCTATTTTTTGATCCTTCCACCATTGCAGACAGTTTCTCCCCATCTTCTCTGTTCAGACCCCTCATGATTTTGAACACCTTTATCATTTCTCCTCTCAGCCTTTTCTTCACCAAGGAAAACAATCCCAGCTTTCCAACCATTCGACATAACTGAAGTTCCTCTTCTCAGAACCATTCTCCTGAATCTTTTCTGCACCTTCTGCCCATCTTCTCCTTTACCTCACTTTTTTGATCACTTTTCCAGAAAATCTACTTCTCCAGCTTAGCATTCATTTGTCCCTGCAAAGCATCTTGGGACATTGCGCCATGTTAAAGGTGCTATATGAATGCAGGTTGTTTGTTGTTTGATGATGATATTTATGAAGATATTCCGTTCCTGGACTCCAGCGAGAACTCACACAGCAGTGCTGCACTGTCAGAGGCACTTTAACAGATGAGAGGTTAAACGGAGGTGCAAACCATCCGTTCCAGTAATTGAATTTATTTTACAGCATCATATGAAGAAGGACAGGGAATTCTCTCAGTCACCCAGCCGATTCCTATTTTGACCAACCTCACTGAAGAAATAGATTATCTAATCATTGCTGTTTATGGGCCCTTCCGATAGGCATGATTCCACTGTTATATTTACCACTCCTACAATAGTGATAATCTTCAAAGTAAGTGACTGTATGTCAAGCACTTGGGGATCTGATAAAATGCAATATGTTATTTTTTTATTCCAGTTTATGTTCATGTACATTGTGTGCTCACTCTAACTGCCATTCTTGTCCCAATACAAAGCTTCTTGGTGTGATGCCAGCTTTGTCAGTTTACTTGACCTTCATTCAACGAACTATTCAAATAGCCGAGGTGAGTTCCAACTGTATTGAGGTCCCAAGGAAGCATAAATATTGGAAAGAAGAGGCATACACATCAAGTTCTGTTATGCAAAGTTAGAATAGGTTTTGCATGAAGCATTTACATGCAAATGTGTTTGGGTGTATTGTAGGCAAGCACTTGCAGATTGCTTAAGGGATCAAAATGTACTGAAAGCTTGACTGTAAATTGCAGATGCCTGCTTTCAACTTGGATTTCATAAAATGATAAGGGTAAATTGTAGAATTTTGTGAGTTCTTGAATCATTGACAACAAAGACTTTCAACAAAGAGCATTTTATTCACTGAGCAGTTCCTTCAACATTTGTGCTCTGCCCTCGCTCCCAGGTGTTACGGAATAAGCCACGTGACCTCTTGTGTCGGTGTGTTATCACATGACTCCTCGATCTACATTGTCTCCGTTTAGTTGGAACACATGGTGGCATGAGATGTGACAGTATGTTAAACATAGAACATAGAACATAGAAAATACAGCACAGAACAGGCCCTTCGGCCCACGATGTTAATAGGAAACTATGTACAGACCATTGTGTAACATACAAGTTAAATAAACTAACAATGCATAACTATTAACATGTACAATGAGGCATGGATTGAGCCATTGCAGCTGATGCATAGCCCCTTATATCTCCATCCAACCCACCCCACCCTCCTTCTGTGGTTGTGGAAAGGTGCAATTCAAAAGCCAGTTCTAGGATAAGTGGTAATAAAGCCCTGGAACGTCTTTTTCGGTTTGCTCCGCCACCCTGAGCGTGTAGCGACAGCGGTTGGTGGTGTTGTAGTCTTACTCTGGCAGGTGTCCTTAGTGTAGCTGACCCAGAACATTCATTCAGCATGTTCTGTGGGTGCAGGGCTCACTAAGTTGGCCTCTGGAGTAGTCTACATGTTCCCTGGTATGGGGCCCCTCACAATGGGCCCGATGCCTGAAGTGCCGTTCCATCTGTTGGTGCCGGTAGAAGGTGTCTATAGAAGGTGAAAGTGATTGCATCCATAATGGACATCATCTGAGGCTACCACTCAACTGCTTGGTTGCAGGGCATGGCTGTGTACAACTGCCAATTGGTCATGGCCATTTGCTGTCTGAACCCTGACCGTTTAACGAGGCGTTAGAGGGCCGAGTCTGTCGGCATCTCGACCACAGTGTGTTTTGCTTTTCAATCTGTGTTGCAGGGAGGCATCATCCACGTTGGTTTCATGTTTGGGCAGCGGCACAGCCTTAGCAGGAAGAATCGTGGTCCTGGTGTGTCTGGGTAAAAGTCATTTTGCTGCTGCGGGTAAGCCCTGTCATGGTAAATTTCACAGGCTAAGGAGCGCAGTCTTTGTGATCCCGTGCATATTTCCCTTGAGTTTGCTTAGCTGAGTAAACCGCTCTTTCTGCCAGATGTGTTTGGCTGTGGATATAGAGGCCTGCTCATGATATGCTCAAAGTTCCATGTGTTTGCCAAGTCCTGAAATTCAGTGAAGACGAATTGTCGAGAACCCACATATCGCACTGAGAACGCTGATCACCTTGGCATTTGGCATGTCACCTCTCACCTGTTTCACTTTCTTCATGGGGTGATGTGGTCTGAACCACTTTGTTCAAGTGCACTGGGTCAGTGCATACCCTGACCATGCTATGTAAAGGGCTGGTTTAGCTCAGTAGGCTAGACAGCTAGTTTGTGATGCAGAACAAAGCCAGCAGTGCGGGTTCAATTCCCGTACCAACTTACCCGAACAGGCGCCGGAATGTGGTGACTAGGGGCTTTTCACAGTAACTTCATACTTGTGACAATAAAGGGTTATTATTATCTTTCTTTCTTGCTGCTATCATTGCTGAAACCCATTCTGTGGCCCCACCTACAGGAGTTATGACGCCTGGTGTCATCTGATACAAACCATTGACTACTTTCTGCTTCATGGCTATTGGTATCCTTCTCAGAACACAAATTGTTGGCTGTTACCGAATCATCTAGTCTCATGTGATATACAACTGGTAACTGATCAATGATGCCACAGTTGAAGAGGTCTTTTTATGTTGTCATCTCTGGGGCTTGGAGTTGTAAGGCATGCACTTCTGGACCAAGTTGGGTGAGCCCCAATGGACTGCTGTCCGAAAGACCTCGCAGTGGCTTTACACCAAATATGAGGCCGATTTTGCACCTGCGCCGTTGTCAACGAGAACGGCAACAGGGGATGCAAAATCTCATGAGAATGAGAAGCGGGATTCTCACCGGTGAGATATCGCTTCCCGATTTTCCACGCCCCTGTCCAAGGGAGTAATGAGGTTCACGCCCACGAAGGGCAAGAACCTCATTTTAATAGATTTAATTGTATTTTAATCTCATTACCTAGCCCCTTGCCCTTCCCGCCACAGGATCCCCTCCTCACAGGTTTGGAAAATGGTCAGTCGAGGGCATCTCCCCAAGGGGCAAAGGTAGGTATAGCCCATAGGGGGGAGAGGGACATGTCAGGGCTGTGCTCTAGCACTGCCCCTGCCCCTGGTTGGCAGTGGCAACCTGTGCCGGGACAGTGCTGGGTGGACCCTTTGGGGTGCCCCATTTGGGGCAGGGTTCGTGTTATGTTTGTTGCGTGGGGGGAGAAGCCACTTATGCTTGCTAGCAGATCCCCTGTGTCTGGGGGAGAGGGGAGCGCAGGGGTGGGGTGGGGGGGGGGGTGGGTGTGAGGGGCTGGTGCTGCGGGAAATTTTATTTTCTGTGTTGATCGGGGTGACCTTTAACCACCTCGATGAGGCACCACCTCATCACTGTGGCAGCAGAAAGCACGCTCCCTGAAGTTTGTTTTTCAAAGTGGCTCAAAATCTGTACTGAAAACTGGCCGGTACAGTGAGAGAGCTATATTGCCGGATTTCAGTCAAAGACTGACTGACAATCTTGAAAAATACCAGAACATTTCACCCTCTATGAATCTTGGTGCAGATGGTTTGTCTGCCATAAGCCATGAGGTGCGTCTGGCTGCTGGAATCTGGTGCTGCATATGGGTATGGTTCCCGTAACGTTCGGCTGAAAAGTACGTTGCACTTTGCTCCAGTGTCAATCTATACCTTTAGTCTTTCATTACTGCTAATTATGTTGGGGTTGGTAGAGATCTCACCCTTTTCTATAACAGTGTCGACATTCTCACAATAGAGAGTTGTTTGAGGCTCTGCAGTTTTGCTGCTTTGACTGAGCTCTAATTCATTCACCCCACCGATACTCCCAGCCCAGAAGGTCCGACCAGCTGCCATGTTGCTGATGGCAGGGAAAGGCTGCCGTGGTTTCGATCAGCAGCACTTAGCGGAGTGATTCAATTTCCCACATTTGTTGCATCTTTTCCCGTATGCAGGACAAATTGTTCTGCTGTCAGGGTGCTGGATTCTGCAGTTGGAGCAGGGAGTACTGTGACTATTTCTGTTTCCCGCCTAAAATCCCTGCTTCTTTTTTCTGATTGTTCATATAACATACAGGAATTAATGCCTGCTTGGAGCATTAAGTCTTTCTCTCGCAGCAGCTCCTTGCGCACTAAATCGCTATGAATTTCACAAATTATTCAATTCCAGATTAGCTCACCAGCAAGAGTTCTAAACGCACATTACTTTAAAAAAAAATGTATTTTATTACAAGCATGTATAAAAACAGGTTACAGGACAGAATGGTGGCACAAGTGGTTAGCACGGTTGCCTCCTGGCGCCGAGGTCCCAGGTTCGATCCTGGCCCTGGGTCACTGTCCGTGTGGAGTTTGCACATTCTCCCCGTGTTTGTGTGGGTTTCACCCCACAATCCAAAAGATGTGCAGGGTAGGTGGATTGGCCACGCTAAATTGCCCCTTAATTGGAAAAAATGAATTGGATACTCTAAATCTATTTAAAAAAATAAAAACAGGTTGCAGCAAATAAACACCCCCCCCGGGAAACATGCTTCCCAGCAATCAACTATACAGTCTGTACAATCTTTCCCTTTTTTCAGCCCCCCCCCCCCCCCCCACCCCCCACCCCCTGCACCAAACAGCTCCTCAAACACGGTCAGAAACAGCCCCCACCTTTTCTCAAACCCCCCTACTGAGCACCTTAACTCATACTTTATCTTCTCCAACCGCAGGAAGTCGTACAGGTCACCCAACCAAGCCGCTACCCCCGGTGCCGATGCCGACCGCCACTCCAGTAAAATTCACCGCTGTGCAATAGAGAGGCGAAGGCCACAACATCGGCCTTCCTCCTCTCCATGAGCTCCGGCTTCTCAAATATCGCCACCAAAGCATCTGGGTCCACCTCCTCCTCCACTATCCTGGCTAAGACCGCGAACGCTCCCGCCCAGAACCTTCCCAATTTTTCACAACCCACAAAATATGTGGCCGTGATTTGCTACCCCCCCCCCCCCCCCCCCCCACCCCACCCCCACCCCCCCACACACCTCTCACACTCATCTGCTACCCCTGGAAGTACACACTCATTCTTGCCCGAGTCATATGCACGCTGTGCACCTCTTTAAACTGTATCAGGCTCAGCCTTGCACAGGAAGAGGTCCCATTTACCCTACGCAGTGCCTCACTACTCCCCAATTGATCTCCACTCCCAACTTCGCTTCCCATTTCCCCTTGACCTTCACGACCTGTTCACCTCCCTGTTCCCCCAGACACTTGGACATATCCCCAATTCTTCCCTCCCCTTCCATATCTTAAGCAGCAGTTGCTCGAGCAGGGTGTATCCCTGCAACTTAGGGAACCCCCTCCATATCTTTCGCGCAAAGTCCCTAACATGCAGATACCTGAACTCACTTCCCCTCGGCAGCTTTACCCTTTCCCTTAGCTCCTCCAGACAGCAAACCCTTCCTCCAAATGCAGATCCCTCACCTTGACCAACCCCACTTCCCTCCACCTGCTGTGTACACTATCCATCACCCCTGGCTCAAACCCATGATTCTCGCACAGCGGTGTTAGCACCGACATCCCTTCCACCCTAAAATGCCTCCTCAGCTGATTCCAAATTTTCACCGTGGACTGCGCCACCGTGCTCCCTAAATACCTACACGGCATGATTGGCAATGCTGGCAGCACCATAGCCCTCAAACTGGACCCCTGACAAGATTCCTCCTCCATCCTAACCTACTCTACTCCTTCTCCCTCCCATCATCGACGCACCTTATCTAAATTTACCTAAATGCACATTTGGTTACCAATATTTTCAGGTGGTCGTGTATTGATTCATCCACCCTTTAGTTTGTTGAATTGAACACATACCTATCTCGGTTTTTTTTACTGGAAGACAGATACTCTTGAACATTTTTAGGATTATTTCAGAGTCCTCTTTTTTTCCTCCTCTGTTTGGAAAACATATAACTCAAATTTTTGGGGGCCTGCTAAATTTAACAGAATAAAAGCCTGTACCTTTTTGGTAAATACACCGCTCCTTCTCGAATTTTTCCCGATTAGCCACAATCTTTTCAGCGAAGGGGAATCGGTCGATGGGCCATATTGCCAGCTTCTGATCACCATGTAGCTTTTGTGGGTTCCCTGATCACTGACAGCGAGGACTTCCAACAAAGTGTCGTTTTTTCACTACCTTCGCAGTCACTTAAACACTTGTGGCCTACACACGCACCCTGGGATCATCTCCACCATGTGACCTCATACGCAGCCATGGCATCTCATTCTCATGTGACCACTTGGTCTACGTAAAGAATAAACAATCACTTAGGCAAACACGGCGTTTTAAAAAAAAAATGTTTTTATTGGATTTTTGCAGAGTATATTTTGCCGTTATGTACACAGGATATGATATATCTATATATATGTAAGTAGGCGTCCATTTGTGCTGGCGAGGCACTTCCAGAGGGCAATCCTCGAGTGGGTCTGGTGCCGGTGTTGCCCCTCGCTTCTCCCGGTCGGATTTTGCCGCCGTTATCTTCTCGTGCACGCTGCCGCTTATGCCAGCCCTCCCGTCCTCCACCTGTATTCTCCTTTCTGTTCCTGTGGGTGTCAGGTTGGTTAACGTTTCCCTGCCTCCCCGCCCCCACCCCCACCCCCCTACCGCCTTGGCTCTCCTCTATTGTTCCCTGTCTCTTCCCTCTTCCCCCCCAGCCCCCCTGCGGTTCGCCTTTCCTTTCCTCCTCACCGCCCCCCACCCCGTGGTTCACCTTTCCTTCCTCTTAGAATGAGTTGCCCCCCCCCCCCCTCGCCCCTCTCCCATTCTATCTCTCCCTCTCGTGCTTTGGCTGCTCTCCCCTGGTTCCTGGCTACCTGGCTATTCTTCTGCTTGTTTGTTGGCCACAAACAGGCCCTGGAACAATTGGGTGAATGGCTCCCATGTTCTGTGGAAGCCGTCGTCTGACCCTCGGATGGCGAATTTAATTTTCTCCATTTGGAGAGATTCTGAGAGGTCGGACAGCCAGTCTGCAGCTTTGGGTGGTGCTGCTGACTGCCAGCCGAACCGGATTCTACGGCGGGCGATCAGGGAGGCAAAGGCAAGGGCGCCTGCCCTCCTCCTCAGAAATAGATCTGGCTGGTCTGAAACCCCGAAGACCGCCACTTTCGGGCATGGCTCCACCCTCACCCCCAACACTTTGGACATTGCCTCGAAGAAGGCAGTCCAGTACTCCAGGACCAGAACATGTGGGCGTGGTTGGCCGGGCCTCCTTGGCACCTTTCACATCTGTCCTCCACCTCCGGGAAGAACCTACTCATACGGGTTCTTGTTAAGTGGGCTCCATGTATCACTTTTAGTTGCGTCAGGCTGAGCCTTGCGCAGGTGGAGGTGCAGTTGACCCTATGCAGTGCTTCGCTTCAGAGTCCCCACCCTATCTCGATCCCCAGGTCCTCCTCCCATTTCCTTCTTGTTGCATCCAGTACGGTGTCGTCCCTTTCTACCAGTCGGTCATACATGGTGCTACTGTTTCCTTTATCTAGTATGCGTGCGTCCAGTAACTCTTCCAGTAATGTCTGTCATGGCAGTTGTGGGTACGTCCTTGTCTCCTTTCGGAGGAAGTTTCTGAGCTGCAGGTACCTTAGCTCGTTCCCCCTGGCTAGCTGGAATTTCTATGTCAGTTCGTCCAGTGTTGTGATCCTGCCGTCCGTGTATAGGTCCCTGACTGTCAGTGTCCCTCCGTCCTGTCTCCACCTTTTGAAGGTGGCGTCAGTCAGTGCTGATGTGAACCTATGGTTGTTGCAGATGGGAGCTTTGTCTGACATTTGGTCAGGCCAAATGGCTGCTGTAGCTGGTTCCAGGACTGGAGGGTGGCTATCACCACCGGGCTGCTGGAGTGTTTTTTGGGTGGGGATGGGAGTTCTGCCGTGGCGAGGGCCCGGAGGGAGGTCCCCTTACAGGAGGCCTCTTCCGCGCGCACCCACTCGGCTTCTGGCTCCTTGATCCATCACCTTACTCGTTCGGCCGTCGCCGCCCAGTGGTAGAATTGTAGGTTTGGGAGGGCAAGCCTCCCCCCCCGGATTTCGTTTTTTGTAAGACCTTCTTTGTGATCCTAGCATTCATCCCCCCCACCACCCAATACGAACGCTATGATTAGTTTGTCCAGTGCTTGGAAAAAGGCCTTGCGGCTGTAGATCGAGATGGCTCTGAATAGGAAGAGGTACCTGGGCAGCACGTTCATTTTGATCATCTGTACTCTCCCCGCGAGGGAGAGTGGGAGTGTGTTCCATCTTTGCAGGTCCTTTTTTTACTTCCTCCGTCAGACTGGTGAGGTTCCATTTGTGGATCCCTTTCCAGTCATGGGCTATTTGGATCCCCAGGTAGTGGAATTTGTGTCGCTCTTGTTTAAATGGCAGTCCCGTTAGTGCTGCCCCCCCTACTTGTGGGTGTACCAGAAAGATCTCGCTTTTGCTCATGTTGAGTTTGTCGCCCGAGAAGGCGCTAAACTCTTTCAGGAGCGCGATGATTCCGTCCATGCTGCTCTGTGGGTCCGAGATGTAGAGGAGCAGGACCCACGCCGTTTTTGAATTAAATATGCCATTGAGAGGAATGAAGTGGATACGTCCTCTTCAGAATTTAAATATTCAAGCTGCATCTTGTGGAACGAATAAAATATGAGGGATCATTTAAATTTTAAATTTGAGCAAAGGCGTAAGGATGAAGCATCTTGTGTATTGTGAGATGTTATCAATGGAACAATAAATTGAACGATGATGGAAAAGTAAATCTTAGAAATATAATTCAAGTCAAACAATTATGGCAATAGGAATAAATTGCAAACCATAGAAGCACGGAACAGAAGAAAAAGTCTTACTAACACTTGCATTTTTATATTTGGATGCATAATCTGTCTTCCAAACCTGTTTCTCTCCTGTATTTCTCTATCTGCTGACTGTTCCATCAACTATTTTTTTCATACTGGTCTGGTACAGGAACGTAACCATGTTATCAATCTTTTCTCATCACAACATGCAATTTATAGTAGAATAGTCAAGCCAGACCTTCTCCTCACTCAATATCGATGCACACTCTCATTTCAGCAAGATTTACTGACTCATTACCAAGCGTGGAATGCAATGGGGTAAGAATATATTTGAACATATAGAACATAGAACATTACAGCGCAGTACAGGCCCTCGATGTTGCGCCGTCCTGTGAAAACACTCCTAAGTCCATCTACAATATTCCCTTATCGTCCATATGTCTATCCAATGACCATTTGAATGCCCTTAGTGTTGGCGAGTCCACTACAGTTGCAGGCAGGGCATTCCACACCCTTACTACTCTCTGAGTAAAGAACCTACCTCTGACATCTGTCCTATATCTATCTCCCCTCAATTTAAAGCTATGTCCCCTCATGCTAGACATCACCATCCGAGGAAAAATGCTCTCCATGTCCACGCTATCTAATCTTCTGATCATCTTGTATGCCTCAATTAAGTCACCTCTTAACTTTCTTCTTTCTAACAAAAACAGCCTCAAGTCCCTCAGCCTTCCCTCATAAGATCTTCCCTCCACACCAGGCAACATTCTGGTAAAACTCCTCTGCACCCTTTCCAATGCTTCAACATCCTTCCTATATTGCGGCGACCAGAATTGGACGCAATACTCCAAATGCGGCTGCACCAGAGTTTTGTACAGTTGGCTCCGAAACTCAATCCCTCTACCAATAAAAGCTAACACACCGTACGCCTTCTTAACAACCCTCTCAACGTGGGTGGCAACTTTCAGGGATCTATGTACATGGACACCGAGATCTCTCTGCTCATCCACACTGCCAAGAATCTTACCATTAGCCCAGTACTCTGTCTTCCTGTTATTCCTTCCAAAATGAATCACCTCACAATTTTCTGCATTAAACTCCATTTGCCACCCCTCAGCCCAGCGCTGCAGCTTATCTATGTCCCTCTGTAACTTGTAACATCCTTCCGCACTGTCCACAATTCCACCGACTTTAGTGTCATCTGCAAATTTACTCACCCATCCTTCTACGCCCTCCTCCAGATCATTTATAAAAATGACAAACAGCAGTGGCCCCAAAACAGATCCTTGTGGTACACCACTAGTAACTGGACTCCAGTCTGAACATTTTCCATCAACCACAACCCTTTGTCTTCTCCCAGCTAGCCAATGTCTGATCCAAACTGCGAAATCACCCTGAATCCCATGCCTCCGTATTTTCTGCAGTAGCCAACCGTGGGGAACCTTATCAAACGCTTTACTGAAATCCATATACACCACATCAACTGCTTTACCCTCATCCACCTGTTTGGTCACCTTCTCAAAGAACTCAATAAGGTTTGTGAGGCATGACCTACCCTTCACAAAACCGTGTTGACTATCTCTAATCAAATTATTCCTTTCCAGATGATTATACATCCTATGTCTTATAAATCTTTCCAAGACTTTGCCCACAACAGAAGTAAGGCTCACTGGTCTATAGTTACCTGCGTTGTCTCTACTCCCCTCCTTGAATAAGGGGACAACATTTGCTATCCTCCAGTCTTCTGGCACTATTCCTGTAGACAAAGATGACTTAAAGATCAAAGCCAAAGGCTCAGCAATCTCCTCCCTAGCTTCCCAGAGAATCCTAGGATAAATCCCATCCGGCCCAGGGGACTTATCTATTTTCACACTTTCCAGAATTGCTAACACCTCCTCCTTATGAACCTCAAGTCCTTCTAGTCTAGTAGCCCGAATCTCAGTATTCTCCTCGACAACATTGTCTTTTTCCTGTGTGAATACTGATGAAAAATATTCATTTAGCACCTCTCCTATCTCCTTGGACTCCACGCACAACTTCCCACTACTGTCCTTGTCTGGCCCTACTCTTACCCTAGTCCTTCTTTTATTCCTGACATATCTATGGAAAGCTTTAGGGTTATCCTTGATCCTACCTGCCAAAGACTTCTCATATCCCCTCCTGGCTCTTCTTAGCTCTCTCTTTAGGTCCTTCTAGCTAACTTTTAACTCTCGAGCGCCCTAACTGAACCTTCATGTCTCATCTTTACATAAGCCTCCTTCTTCCTCTTGACAAGTGTTTCGACTGCTTTAGCAAACCACGGCTCCCTCGCTCGATCACTTCCTCCCTGCCTGACAGGTACATACTTATCAAGGACACGCAGTAGCTGTTCCTTGAACAAGCTCCACATTTCCATTGTGCCCATCCCCTGCAGTTTTCCTCTCCATCTGATGCATCCTAAATCTTGCCTCATCGCATCATAATTGCCTTTCCCCCAGATATAACTCTTGCCCTGCGGTATATACCTAACCCTTTCCATCACTCAAGTAAACGTAATCGAATTGTGGTCACTATCACCAAAGTGCTCACCTACCTCCAAATCTAACACCTGTCCTGGTTCATTACCCAGTACCAAATCCAATATGGCCTTGCCTCTCGTTGGCCTATCTACATACTGTGTCAGGAAACCCTCCTGCACACATTAGACAAAAACGGACCCATCTAAAGTACTCGAACTATCGCGTTTCCGGTCAATATTTGGAAAGTTAAAGTCCCCCATGACAACTACCCTGTTCCTTTCGCTCCTATCCAGAATCATCTTTGCAATCCTTTCCTCTACATCTCTGGAACTTTTCAGAGGCCTATAGAAAACCCCTAACAGGGTGACCTCTCCTTTCCTGTTTCTAACCTCAGCCCATACTACCTCAGTAGACGAGTCCTCATCAAACGTCCTTTCTGCCACCGTAATACTGTCCTTGACTAACAATGCCACCCCTCCCCTTCTTTTACCACCTTCCCTGAGCTTACTGAAATATCTAAACCCCGGCACCTGCAACAACCATTCCTGTCCCTGCTCTATCCATGTCTCCCAAATGGCCACAACATCGAAGTCCCAGGTACAAACCCATGCCGCAAGTTCACCCACCTTATTCCGGATGCTCCTGGCATTGAAGAAGACACACTTTAAACCACCTTCCTGCCTGCCGGTACACTCCTGCAACTTTGAAACCTTACTCATGATCTCACTACTCTCAACCTCCTGTATACTGGAGCTACAATTCAGGTTCCCAAGCCCCTGCTGAACTAGTTTAAACCATCCCAAAGAGCATTAGCAAATTTCCCCCCCCAGGATATTGGTACCTCTCTGGTCCAGGTGTAGACCATCCCATTTGTAGAGGTCCCACCGACCCCAGAATGAGCTCCAATTATCCAGAAATCTGAAACCCTCCCTCCTGCACCATCCCAGTAGTCACGTGTTCAACTCCTCTCTCTCCCTACTCCTCGTCTCGCTAGCACGTGGCACGGGTAACAACCCAGAGATAATAACTCTGTTTGTCCTAGATCTAAGTTTCCACCCGAGCTCCTGAATTCCTGCCTTACATCCCTATCCCTTTTCCTACCTATGTCGTTGGTACCTATGTGGACCACGACTTGGGGCTGCTCCCCCTCCCCCTTAAGGATCCCGAAAACACGATCACAAACATCATGGACCCTGGCACCTTGGAGGCAACACACCAACCGCGAGTCTCTCTCGTTCCCACAGAATCTCCTATCTATTCCCCTAACTATGGAGTCTCCAATGACTAATGCTCTACTCCTCTCTCCCCTTCCCTTCTGAGCAACAGGGACAGACTCTGTGTCAGAGACCTGTACCCCATGGCTTACCCCTGGTAAGTGCCCCCCCCCCCAACAGTATCCAAAGCGGTATACTTGTTACGAAGGGGAAAGACCACAGGGGATCCCTGTACTGACTGCTTCCTCCCAGCCCCTCTCACCGTCACCCATCTATCTTTATTCTTTGGAGTAACTGCATTCCTGAAGCTTCTATCTATAACCACCTCTGCCTCCTGAATGATCCAAAGTTCATCCAGCTCCAGCTCCCTAATGCGGTTTCTGAGGAGCTGGAGATGGGTGCACTTCCCACAGGTGAAATCAGCAGGGACACTGACGGCGTCCCTCACCTCAAACATTCTGCAGGAGGAACATTGCACTACCTTCCCTGCCATCCCCTCTAGACAAAGAAAAAGAAAAAGGAAAGAAAGAGCTTATCTGTTATGCACTCTACCCCTTAGGTTAAAGGAGGTGGAAGGGTGGGGACACTACAAGTGTAGTGTCTAGGGTTTAGAAACTGCCCAATTTAAATACAGGTAAAAATAAAACACTTAACCAGCAACCACTGCGCCCCACATGAAAACAGCAATCAGCTGTTATGGGCCTGCGCAAACAATTTAAATCTTTACTAATTACCCAGCAGTCACTCTGTCCTCACTCCGACTGGATTCAGTTGGAAACTCCCTACAGTAAGTTTTTAAAAAATTTACTCCCCTTCTCAGCAACCACTCACTCAGCAACCACTGCGATAATACCTCAGGGAAAAGAAAATCTACTTACCAGTCATCAGTCAATCACTTACCTGCAGGCTGTGATTCAACGGTTCAACTTCTTTCTACCTGTCCTTGAGCCTTCCTCTCGGCTGGGATCCTTACAGCGGTTGATTTTATAAGTGCTGAGATGTGCTGACCCATAATTAGCAGGGTCGCAGAGAAGTTGCTTTAGTACCAGGCCACTTGCTGGCATCTGTGACACCAGGGACACATCTTAAATGCCGACCACTGAAGAGACTTCATGCTGTTCTAGAAGAGCTGCTGGTTGGAAGAGTTGTTTAGGACCCTCCTCAAAAGGTTACAACACCTGGGGCAGGATTCGCTGCCGGCTGATGCCGAAATCGGGTAAGGCAATTGGGCGGAGATTCAATTTTGACGCCGAATCCATGGCGGGCGCCGGGTTCACGCCAAATTGCAATTCTCCAGTGCCTCAACAGCGACATCAATGCGTTCCACTTCACACGTACAGCAAACGCTGTTTGCATATCATTAGCTGGCCTGACTCGGTATTCTCCGGGGCTTCTGCAACTGCAGCCTCCAACAATGGCAAGGTTCACTTGTGCTCTCCAAAATCGTGACAAGGTGCCGCAAAAGCATTTCACAAAGTGTCGCATAGGAGACTGTTAAATAAGTTAAGAGCCCATGGTGTTGGGCAGCACGGTTGTGCAGTGGTTAGCACTCTGCCTCACGGCGCCGAGGTTCGATCCCGGTTCTGGGTCACTGTCCGTGTGGAGTTTGCACATTCTCCCCATATTTGCATGGTTTCGCCCCCACAACCCAAAGATGTGTAGGGTAGGTGGATTGGCCACGCTAAATGCCCCTTAATTGGAAAAAATGAATTGGGTACTCTAAATTTTTTTAAAAATAGAGCCATGGTGTTAAGGGTAAGATCCTGGCATGGATAGAGGATTGGCTGACTGGCAGAAGGCAGAGAGTGGGGATAAAGGGGTTGTTTTCAGGATGGCAGCCGGTGTGGTGTGCCTCAGGGGGCGGTGCTGGGACCACAACTTTTCGCAATATACATTCATGATCTGGAAGAAGGGACTGACGGCACTATTGCTCAGTTTGCAGATGACACAAAGATCTGTTGAGGGATTGGTAGTATTGAGGAAGCAGGGGGGCTGCAGAAGGACTTGGACAGGCTAGGAGAATGGGTAAGGAAGTGGCAGATGGTATACAATGTGGAAAAGTGTGAGGTTATGCATTATGGAAGGAGGAATGGAGGCATACACTATTTTCTAAATGGGGAAATGCTGAGGAAATCAGAAGCACAAATGGATTTGGGAGTTCTTGTTCAAGATTCTCTGCAGGTTAACGTGCAGGTTCAGTCAGCAGTTAGGAAGGAAAATGCAATGTTAGCATTCATGTCGAAAGGGCTAGAATGCAAGAGCAGGGATGAACTTCTGCTGCTGTATAAGGGTCTGGTCAGACCCCATTTGGCGTATTGTGAGCAGTTTTGGGCTCCGTATCTAAGGAAGGATGTGCTGGCCTTGGAAAGGGTCCAGAGGAGGTTCACAAGAATGATCCCTGGAATGAAGAGCTTGTTGTATGAGGAACGGTTGAGGACTCTGGGTCTGTACTCGTTGGAGAAACTAGAAAAACTAGAATCAGAGGACACAATCTCAGACTAAAGGGACGATCCTTTAAAACTGAGATGAGGAGGAATTTCTTCAGCCAGAGGGTGTGAATCTGTGGAACTCTTTGCCGCAGAAGGCTGTGGAGGCCAAATCACTGAGTGTATTTAAGACAGAGATAGATAGGTTTTTGATCAATAAAGGGATCAGGGATTATGGGGAGAAGGCAGGAGAATGGGGATGAGAAAAATATCAGCCATGATTGAATGGCGGAGCAGACTCGATGGGCCGAGTGGCCTAATTCTGCTCCTATGTCTTGGTCTTATGGAAACAAGCGCATGGCTACTGAAGGGGGAGAGGGGGTACAGAAAGTGTCCAACATTGCCAAAGTGTGCTGACCGTTGTGCCCGCTGGCCAGGGGCCTTTGCCAGGGCAGGGGGAGTAGCAGGGGGTGGCAAGGAGGTGGGCTGTGGGGTCGGGCTGGACGGGCATGGAACACCTTTGCCACAGCCAGCAAGGCAGCCATGCAGCTGCGCACGCCGCCGACTGCCCACTGTGAACCTAGTGCTCCAGGTCGTATGGGTGTCCCCCAGGCCACCCCCACAGGTGCCCTCTGGTTCCAGCCGACCCATCGATGGGGTGAGTACGCTCCAGCGTAACCAGTGCCATCTTGTTAGCTGGGATGGTGTGTGTGGGGAATTAAATCTTGATATCTGGCTGCAGCTTGTCATCCTCCTGAGTGTCAATCACGGACCTGGTGAATCCCACACTGATTTTAATTGGAATCGGTCGTGTTCCACATGGTACCAGTGCTAGCCCCTCAATGATCGCTGAATCGGTCCTGGTGCGATGTCAGTTTTACTTTTGTAGAAGTCCACGAATCCTGCCCAGCGTCAACACTTAGTCTCTGGAACGGAGAATACGGTCGCTGATTCCTGGTTGGTCAGGTATGGGAATGGTGCTAAAAATTCTTTGAAATTCCTTGGGCGTCATTCTCCGACCCCCCAGCGGGTCGGAGAATGGCCGTTGGCCGCCGTGAATCCCGCCCCCGCCGGTTGCCGAAGTCTCCGGCACCAGATATTCGGCGGGGGCGGGAATCGGGCCGCGCCGGTTGGCGGGCCCCCCCGCTCGATTATCCGGCCCGGATGGGCCGAAGTCCCGCCAAGAAATTGCCTGTCCCGCCGGCGTAAATTAAAGTAGGTATTTACCGGCGGGACAAGGCGGCGTGGGCGGGCTCCGGGGTCCTGGGGGGGGGCGCGGGGCGATCTGACCCCGGGGGGTGCCCCCACGGTGGCCTGGTCCGCGATCGGGGCCCACCGATCCGCAGGGCGGGCCTGTGCCGTGGGGGCACTCTTTCTCTTCCGCCTCCGCAACGGCCTCCACCATGGCGGAGGCGGAAGAGACGCTCCCCACTGCGCATGCGTGGGAAACTGTCAGCGGCCGCTGACACTCCCGCGCATGCGCCGCCCGGGGATGTCATTTCCGCGCCAGCTGGCGGGGCAACAAACGCCGTTTCCGCCAGCTGGCGGGGCGGAAATCCCTCCGGCGTTGGCCTAGCCCCTCAATGTTGGGGCTCGGCCCCCAAAGATGCGGAGCATTCCGCACCTTTGGGGCGGCGCGATGCCCGTCTGATTGGCGCCGTTTTGGGCGCCAGTCGGCGGACATCGCGCCGTTTCGGGAGAATTTTGCCCCTTATGTCAGAAATCATTTGGGATCCAGGCCCTAATCCTAAACCTGGTCATCCAGATTGCACCCAAGCCCATCATTTGGATATTTCACAAGGCATAGCACAGACATCAATGTACCAAGTCCCAGGACATGGGAGCCCCAGCAACGATTCTTAGCCTTTGGGTCCAAACCGCTCTTCTGCCGTAGGCTTCGCACTAGATGGATGAAGACTTTGATTCTCACAATTCCCTGCCAAATCCCTGAAATAAGATCTCATGTAACTGCACCAACCCAAATTTCCATTGAAGTTACTGTAGGAGTATAGGGCAAGGGGTCACAGATTTAGTGGAGCTGGTTAGTAAGGCCGTCACTTCAGAAAGAATCTCAGGCTTACATTGGATACTCAGAAATAGTTGCAGCTAGACACTGCATTGAGGCAGCAAGAACTACAGAAACCTTTAGACTGACAAAAGAGCCTAACCTAAACACATAAGGAATTTGCAGCCTGGCTTCCGGAAAGTTACTGATTACATGCACTGGAGCTCGGCACCACAAGTCATGGGCCCACGGGAGATCCCTGAAACTTGCTTACGATCCTTCATGACGGGTACCATTCTGACTTAATATCATTGATTGGCCTGGCGGCATGAACAAGCAAGCATTTGCATTCCAATATCCTATGCATTCAGAACAACAAGCTTATGGCTGTCTGTATTCTCTCAAACACCACGTTCCATTCGCTCATCATTCTTTACTCCAAATAGGCAGCCTACGCCCCAGGCTTTGTAATGCCTTCTGAAACCTTCCCGGCTCTCTTTCTTCCTTTAGAATGCTTCTTAAAACTTACCTCTGACCAAACTTTTGATTATCGGTCCTAAGGTCTCATTCCTTGGCTTGGTGTCCTTTTTATGTTTGGTAATGCCCCTGTGAAACACCTGGGGCAGTTTACTCCATGATAGAAATTGGCTTTCTAGTTAGCTATAGATGATACAGGTAAAAGGTTTAATTGATAACTCATTAAGAGTAATTAACTAAATCACATTAACCATGAGAGTGAGGAAAGCCGAATAGCTGGGAACATTTTGCAAATTGCTTGAGACTTGCTAGAGACTGAAGGAACAGTGACGTCAGCTGGCTGAAAGGCCCATTGTGTGAAAGAACTGGTAGTTCCATCTCTATAGTAACAGCCAGTCGAGGGCTGATAATTTCTTATCATAAACTGTGTTTTCCTATTTAAATTGGCAAGCAATGGTATGGGAAAGTGGAACCATGATATTCAAATACATATCTCTCTTGAATTGACGGACAGACAGTTTGGCCGAATTGAGTGAATTATAAGTTAATTAATTATAAATAAATTAATTAAAGCCAATCACAGCTGGAAAGAAGGCGCGACCTTAAGGTAATAATCTCCTTCAGAATCACTTGTTGGGATGGAAAAATCCATTCTGGAATTAATCTATCTCTTTTTGAAACCTATTTTCTTTAGTTGCTTTTGCTAAATCGCCATTCTTTTCTTAAAACCTACCAATAGGTTTGCATCTAACTTAATATTTTATCCCAATGACTATTCTGATACCAGCATCGTAATACATTCATTTCCTAACGGCAGCATAGTGATTAGCACTACTGTCACACGGTCCCAGGAACACAGGGTGACTATGTGGAGTTTATACATTCTCCCCGTGTCTGCGTGGGTTTCCTCTGGGTGTTCTAGTTTCCTCCCATAGTCCAAAGATGTGTGGGTTAGGTGGATTGGCCATGCTAAATTGCCCTTAGTCTCTAAAGATTCAGTAGGAAAACAGAGATAGGGCAGGGGAGTGGGCCTAGGGCCTGGGTGGGGTTATTGGTATTATTAAAATATTTTTTGTGAATAAAATCCAGATGTAGCAGCAATATGATTTGTCCTTATCTACCTTAACTTTTGCTGAATGTGTCCAGGTGCCGATGTATTGCCACAAGCCCATCTTACAAATATGTGTTTGAACAATAATGTATCCCAGAGGAGGCACAACACTAAACCTTGCTAATTGAGCTGTACACTGTAACTTTGTTCTTGCCAATAGATGCGCTCCCCTCTCTCTACTGAGTAAGTACAAACTAAAAAGAGAATTTGAATGAGTCCAGTCAGCTTTATGAATCAATTCAATGCAATATTTGATATGAAATGCATGAAATTTAAAAACTACAGTTTTGTCACAGAGTTTTAATCAATTTTCGATGTCTTCTTGTCTGATGAACCATTTGGCCCCCAGCCTCCATTCTGTGTGGAAACTCTCTTTTCAAGCTGGCTATCCCTAAACACACTCTCGGTGTCCCTGTCATTCTCTGTAACCACTCCTCCCACCAGCGGTCTCATTTGCATATCCCTGGACATATTCCAGAAACAGCAGCAGCAGCCCGGGGGAAGGGAGGAGAATGTCAGGCGGATCCCTTGATCAGGGTGGGGAACCGGGACACTGGGGGTATAAGCCTTGCCAGTGATGCACATTCAGATCCATAAAACAATTAAAAAAGGAGTGAATTTGAATGCAGGCAGCAGAGTTTTGATGAGTCTAAGTTATCAGTTGGTGCAAGCTGGCAGGCCAGCCCGGCGACATGAGAATAGATGGGTCTGGAGTTAACAAAGTCAGAGGTGAGGGTTTCTGCGATTTCCTGGGGAGCTCTACCAGTATCCTGCTGGACTGAACACAAGAGTCTGTGCAATCCAAGGGTCAGACATTTTTACTTCAGCAACAGCATAAAAAATGTTCTGGTACAGAACCGGCATAGAAATATTTTGAAAGACCCCTCATTGCTGGCAGAACTAGTTTATATTGGAAAATAGCTGGCAGCGCATCCTGTTCACCGACTATCCCGATGCTCACTGACCGATATTGGCTCTCAGTCCTAGTCTGAAGAAAATACAATGTCGGCTTTTCCGGCCCTTCCCACCAGCGAGATCTTCCGGCCCACCGAAGGGGGCTCCCTGTGGCAGGTTCCCCAGTGGCAGGGTGGGCGAGTAATGCAAATCCGCATTGACTTTCGGGGGGGACTGGAAGATCCGGCCAATGGTGGGATGCCTCCGCCACCAGAACGCGGTGAGGGGGGTGGGGGACGGCTATCATTTTAAAATTCTCCCCCTTAACTTTGAAATCCTTCCATGGCCTCATCATTCCCTACCCCCAGCCTTACATACTTCCCAGACTTCTGTGCTCCAGCACATCCCTGATTTCTGGCTCTGCACCATTGACGCACTGACTTCAGCCACTTAGGCTCCGAAATTCCTTCCCTGACACTCTCCACCTCGCTCCCCTGCTTTAAGAAGCTCCTCAAAACCTACCTCTTTGACCAGGTCTTTGGTCACTTGATTGAGCATTCTCTCATGTGTCTTTGTTTCAAATATTGGGCGTGATCTACCAGCCTCGCAGCACTGAGCGAGAGAAGGAGCAGACAGGTTAAATAATGGGAGAGGCCGAAATTGGGAACCATACTGGGCGCCAATCAGTTTCTGATCTAACCGACCCGCACCCGTTGGCGAGATCCGGATCACGCCGTGGCAAGAAACCAATAATCACCAATTAAGACCAATCTCAAGGCAGCACGGTGGTGCAGTGGTTAGCACTGCTGCCTCACGACACTGAGGTCCCAGGTTCGATCCTGGCTCTGGGTCCCTGTCCGCATGGAGTTTGCACATTCTCCCCGTGTTTGCGTGGGTTTTGCCCACACTACCCAAAGATCTTCAGGGTAGGTGGATTCGCCACGCTAAATTGCCCCTTAATTAGAAAAAATGAATTGGGTACTCTAAATTTATATTTAAATAAAAGACCAATCTCCATCCAAATAGTTGGAAGGACCCCCTATCAAATGGCCTCCCGTGATCTAACTGCCTCCCCAGTGAGTGATCACGTGGGTGCTGTTTAGTACACCTATTTAAAAATGTAAAGCTTGCAGAAGAGCTGCTTTGGGGATCCGATGGGTTGAATAGCCATCTTGCAAATCGGTCAGTCAGCCCAAGGGGTCTGGGGCTCCTGCCCCGGTACGCGGGTGGGGGGAGGGGGAGGAACCTGGGGGGAAGGTTCGGTCGGGGGGTGGGGGGGCACCGCCGCCATCAGTGATGGGTCGCCCCTGGTACATGGGGGGCAAGAGGGTGCAGCTCCAGCTGCTGCCTGCCCGTCCCATCGAACACACCCGGGACTGAGCCCTGTCCGTGATAATATGGTGATGGTCACTTTAAATCCAACTGACTGTGGCGGCCACAGGCCGTTCGCTGAAGGCTATTGCTAATGGGGAATTGGCAGTTCTAGTAATGCGAGCATCTCACAGCTGCCAAGTGGATCTCTGTGGCTACATATGCCATGTCATGGGCGGTTGTTACTGCCTAGAATCCCAATCAGACTATGGCGACTATCTGGAGTACAAGGTCTGTGGCCCAGGGGCCAGGGGTGCAGGGCAGGTTGAATGGCAACCAGAGTGTTGGTAGGGGTGGTGAGGGTGGGGGATACTTGGGGATCCGAGGGTCCCGGGGTAAAAGCCATAGCTGATTGTCAGTCTCTCACCCTCGCCAATACCTTACGGATATCATATTAGGGACGATATTGTGTACCCCATGGAAGCTGCCATCGCAGTGCTGGTGGCAGGCCGGTTGGCAGCAGCAGTGTCGACAGATGCCCGAGGCTGTGGTCCATGTGCAGGGCCCCGCCCCACACTCTGAGGACCCGGCCGCCCATCAGGCCAGGGAGGGCGGCGCGGGCCCAAGGTTTTTCAGGCGTCACTGGTCTTTCGAACTGATGACGGACAGCATATGCCGCAGGAGTGCGGTACAACACCGTCTCAACAAGGAGACGGTGCGGCAGCTGGTCCATGTCTTCACAGACATGGCACCATGTGGAGGAGGAGTGTACCCACTCCCAGTGGCCGTCAACATCACTGCAGCCCTGAACTCAACGACTCCTCCTCGGACTGATCTGTTCCCTGTAAGGACACTGTTCACGATGCCCTGTGCTGCTCTTGCTCATGTATTTGCTTTGTTTGGCTTTTGTTCCACACTGTAACCAATCACTATTTGTCGATATGCCATTTGTCAATGTACTCTGTCGATTATTCTTTTTATCTACTATGTACATACTGTGTACGTTCCCTTGGCCGCAGAAAAATACTTTTCACTGTACTTCGGTACATGTGACAACAAATCAATCAATCAAACTTCAACGCTACGGGATCATTCCAGACCTCGAGCGGGGACCTGTGCGGCATTTCCCAACCAACAGTCTACAAGTGCATCCATTAAGCCATGGATACCCTGTTTGCCTGGGCAGCCGACTACATAAACTTTGACCAAGACCAACACAACAAGATGCCCAAGCAGCAGGATTCTCTGCCATTTCTGAGATGTCCCAGGTCCAGGGGGTAATAGATGGCACGCATGTCGCCTTGCATATACCGGACATCCAGGAGCACCATTCATCAACAGGAAGGGGTTCCACTCCCTGAATGTTCAAATTGTGTGTGACCACCACATGAAGATCGTGCACATGTGTGCATGCTTCCCCGGAGTGTGCATGACAGCTTCATCCTGTCATAGTTGGAGATCCCTGGCATCTTCGTGGACTACTCCAGGATGACTCTTGGGGGATAATGGGTACCTGCTGAGGTCCTGGCTAATGATGCCAGTACAGAGGCTGGTAACCGATGCGGAGAGCTGGTATAACAAGGCCCATGTGGCCACCAGAGCTGTCATTGAGCGGTGTATCGGACTGCTTAAGATGCAGTTCTGATGCCTTGACTGCTTTGGTGGTGCATTGCAGTACTATCCCTCCGAGGGTCACCTGTTTTGTGGTGGTCTGCTGTGCCCCCCACAACCTGGCACAACAGTGGGGCGAGGTGCTGGAGGTGGAGGAAGAGGAACATGCGGCCACCTCCGAAGAGGTGAATGAGGAGAAGCCGGACCAGGAAGGGCTGGAGGACGAGCCCTGGGAGGACCCATGGGACCAGCCAGAGGATGAAGTGGTGACAGCGAGGGTCCAGCATGCTCGGAGGACTACGGAGGCCCTCATCCATGGCGGCTTGACATACGACGTGGCTCCATCCGTCATCACTCCCCCTCTCCCATTCCCACCCACAGTGCCCTACCCCCAAAACCGTCCACCTCACCCTGCCCACTCTCGTCCCCTCCCTCCCCACTGCAATCCCCCGAACCAGCCACCTATCACCTGGTCCCTTCCCCCCACCCCCATCTCCCTGTTCCACTCTCCCAGGGTCTGTGTCACATCATTCCACGGTGATGGGCCTATGTTGGCACTATCAGCAGGTCAATATACAAGGCAGGAAGTTCAAGATAACTTGCTGTGAGCTAAGCTCTGGTGCTAGTCAATCTATGCCATAGTCTGACTCCTGTCTGTCAGCAAAGTGCACACTCACACCCATCACCTGCATGTGGTAAGGCTTCATGGGGACAGGTCCCGTAGCAGGGAGCTCGGGGTTAGTGCCGAGGGAGGGCAGCGGGAAAAATGGGGAAGGGGGGTGCAGATCGGCCCGCAGTGTGGAATAGCATGATGGAGGCCTCACATGTCTCAGGTACCAACATATGTTTAATGGTATACAAATACAACAGTGACCTCAACTGTCCCTAGCTACTGATGGTGCCACCAGCACCCCCCCCCCCACCAACTCCCCCACCCCCCACCCTCTGTTCCCTCTCAGTAATCCTCAATCTTCCTAGCCCTCTGTGCTTCCACCTCCACGTCTAAATGTTTTCCCATGATGGACATCAGAGGTGGAGGCAGCCTGCTGCCTAGCGCGTCCTGTGGCCTTAGATGCCCTTGGCGGACATCCTCTGGAGGGCTGGGACATGCTGTCAAGGCGCTCAGCCATGACTAAGTGATGCCTTGGACACCACCACTCATGCTGCTAATGTCATGGTCCAGTCTTTCAACTATGATTGCCACCATAGCAGTGCTGGCCTCGGTGCCATACATTGCCGGCACTATCTCCTGTTCCCTTAGCCTCTGGGACTCCTCCAATCGGCTTTGGACCTGCTGGAGTGTCACTGACAACCCTCGCTGAATCTCACAGCCACATCCTATCGACTGCATCAGCTCTGGGATAGTCCGGTTCAGAGACTCAGCATCTGACTGGGACCCTGCCGGGTCTTGGGATCCAGCAGACCACCTGCTTCCTCTGGGATTTCCTGCCTCCACCTGATGTGCATCTGCAACTTTGTGGTGCTCACCAGATTATACCCCAGAAGCCTGTCCACTACATTTGCCTACCGAGGTGTGTGTCTCTGCGTTGGTGGAGGGTGGGGTTGACAGCTGTGATGTGATTATCCTCCGAGCTCTCCTCTGAGGTGGTGCCTTGGGAAGCAGGGATGGGGTGCCCATCCGGTGGGGTGCCCACCCTGGACCACTCTGGGTGGCGGGGGGGGGGGGGGGGGGGGGTGGTCAATGGATCCTCACCTCTGCAGCGCAGTCCTATCTTGATGTCGGTTACCGACCTGTCCTCTGCCACCCCCGTGCCTCCAGCTCCTATTGGGCAAGGATGCTGAGGTACAGCTTCTCCTGCAGAGCCACAGAGGGGACATTGTGAGGCAGACACTTCATGCATTGCGGGGGCGGGGGGGAGGGTGCTATGGAAGGGAACAGGTGTGGGCACCGATGCCAGGATGTGCTGGGGCATGTCGTGGTATTGTGCTGCTGGTGGGGAGGGGGCAGGCATGGGGTCGAGAGGGGCGGGGTCAGCCAGGTGCGACAGGCATGTCCGGTGCCAAGGGGCCGATGCCAACTCACCTGTGCAGCCCAATGGAGGTCGTTGAGATTATTTCAGCACTGAGTGGCAGTCCACCTTGTCACACTCCCAGAGCTGGTAGCCCCTGCCACTTCCTCCCAGATAGAACTGGCTGCCCTGTGGCTGACCCTTCCACCCCTTTGGGGGAACAGATGTCCCATCTGAACTCCACCACATCCATGAGCATGGCCACGACCACAATCCCGGTGCAGGTCTACACGGTGGCATGTCTCCCTGTTGCCTGGAGTTTGCTCTGCAGGATCGCTTTAAGTGCTGCTTTCCCTCATTAGCGGGGAGCTGCCGATTGTGGTCCCGGCGAATCAGCCGGCGGGATGGTCATTTGCGACGTGAAGCCCGTGGGGCTCCATTAAATGGCCTAATTAATGATAGATACCGGCGATGGCCTCCTCGCGACGGCTGTCGGGAAACACCCGGGGCGGGATTCTCCCTCCCGCCAGCTGACCATTGGGTTTCCCATTGTGGGCACCCCCATGCCATCAGGAAATCCGCAGATGTGAGTGCGCTGCTGGCAAAACAGAGGGTCCTGCCAACGGAGAATCCAGCTCCCAGCATTTCCTGCTCGCTAATACATTCAGAAAAAAGTTCTGTTAGATCGCACCCATTGTCTGATAATGTTGCCAGAGAACACTTGAGGATCTTGTCGGACATTAAGGGTGCAATCTAAATGGAAGTCGTTGTTGGACCCTCCACTTCCCTAGGGCATCCATTGGTTTTGTGCTGGAGTTACAGCAGAGTGCCGGGAGATCTGATGCAGCATTTCAGCCATTCTGTGTTTGCAGACTTAGCGCTCTGCAGCAATATTTAATGAAAACAGCTCTCCAAAAGGAGTTAATCACAAGAAATAAATAATGTCCCAGAGAACTCCAAGCTACATAAATATTATTTTATTCACAATGCTGTTGACCCTGAACTAGCTGAGTTGCATTGGGCCCAAGCTCTGGTATCTGATAGCCAGGAATCTGGATGACATTGATGTTGCCTCAGGGATAGGAAATATGGTAAAAGAGAAGCAACTACATTACACCCTTGAATTCTCAGTCACTATTGGAAGCAGTAGCAGCCGCTCAAGCTTTCCTTAAAAATATGAAGAAGTAAACAGAGACTTATGTATATCAGAATGGGGGCAGGCTATTCAGCTCACAAAGTATGTTTTGTCACTCAGTTTGATCCTGACCAATCTGTTTCTTAACTCCATCTACCTGCCTTAGTTCCATAACCATTAATTTGTTTGCCCAACCATAATCTAGCAATACCAGCATTGAAATTTTCAATTGCCTTAGTCTCAACACCTTATCGTGGAAGAGACTTCTGCACTTATGCCACCTTAAGTGTGAGGCAATGCTTCTTAACATCACCCTCAGCTCTAATTTTAAGGTAATGCTCTTTTGTTCTGGACCCTCCAAGGCAGGATTTTCACAGTTTTAGGGCACCCAAAAGTGCTTGACTGCCATCGTACCTTTGAAGTGTAATCACTGTCGTAATACAGGAAATGTGGCAGTGAAATTACACTCAGCAAGCCCCCACAAACGGCAATGGGATAAATCCCCAGGTAACTTGTTTTAGTGATGTTGGTTCAGATGAAAGCATTGTCTGGTACACTGGGGAAAATTGCCCTGCTATTCAGTGGCCTGAAATTTATCCTCAGGGCCGCCCAAAATCATTGTGGGCGGAAGCGGATGTGAAAACTGCTCCAGCCCGAGACCGCGTTGTTCGGGCAATATTATGTTGAGTGGCGAATTAAGGCCCGCCCAGTGTGTAACAGTCTGCCAGTTAGGTGCCTGTGCAGCTGGGGGCCTTGTCCAATGTGGACCCTGCGGGGGTGTTTAAAACCAGAGGAGACAGCTCCCTGAATGCTGCAAGGAGTTTTGAGGAGGCTAAGGGCGCTGTGTGGTTTAGGAGCAATAACCTTTCTGCTGCCAGCAATTCCATAAGTGCAAGGGGGCCATGGAAGGCAGGAGGGCACATGGGTGGGCTAAGTGCCCCTCCCCAATACTCAGATAAGAGCCTGCCTGCATTAGTGCAGGAGGTCAGTGCCAGGCCCAACATCCTGATGCCCAGGGATGGGAAGAGAATGCCGCCCCACCTCTAACAAGGCCTGGACTGAGGTGGTAGCCGACTCAGTGGGCACAACATTGAGCACCGCACCTGGCTGCAGTGCCGCAAAAGGTTCATCAATCTTCTGCTGCTGGCAAGGGTAAGTGCAGAGATGGCATAGACTTGTGCGGAGAGGTGTGGCTGGGTGTCCACGCCCCTGTGCACTCAGCGATCTGAGTGGGTATGCCAACTGGCACAGAAGCCTGTCCTGCCAGGGGGAACTATCAGCACATTAGGCTGCAGTGTATTTGAGTGGGGAGGTGTGCCACAGCTAAATGCCCATTTAGGGTGGGGGGGGGGGTGGGGGGAGGGGGGGAGCCAAGGGAGGGGGGGCACCTGCAATGGCCCTCGAAGTGAATGGAACACTAATGAGTCTTTCTATTGTCCACTGCCAGTAGAAGACAAGCCAAAATACTGCGGAGCACCGTCGAACTGGTGAGGGAATCTCCAATCTGCTGGTCCTGACTCGGAGCGAGAGCAATGCCTTGGATTTGGATTGGCACCGGCCAGCTCAGTCCTTCGGTCCTGGTGAAACGTGGATCTGGGATGAAGGTATTGTGTTGGCCTCAGATGTGTGTACAATCAGAATGGGCGAGGTCATGGGCTCCTCTTATCCGAAAGTGAGCTGTCCCAGTCAGAGTGCTCATGCTGCACCTCTACATTGTCTCAGCAGGACAGCAGCATGCATAATGATGATGATGATTGAATTCACTGATGTTGTGTCTTCCTTCCACACATGAGCCAACTGCAGCAGCCACAGGTAATTCTGAAGACCCCCCCTGTCAAGCACGCTGGAGGACATTGCTCCTGCACCCACATAATGATGTATTTTGGAACCAGGCCCAATGCAGATACTCACATGTCGGTGGGCATTCGGTCATCGCCTCCACCGGTAGTGCACAGTGGTGAGGGCACATCACACTTATGTGAGGAGGTGACAGAGACAGAGAGGTGACAGGGCACTGACAGTGGGAGCAGGTACTGCTGGAGACCAGGACTATGCTGAGTCAGAGGCAGATGACGAGGTTTTGGAGATGTTCGTCAGGGCCTCTCCCCTTATCTATCTCTGTCTTCGTCTTCCTTCTTTATCTGTCCATTTCCCCCCTTATTTGTCCCCCTCTCCTGTTCCCCCTTTATTTCCCCTCCCTCTCCTCTGCCCCCCCCCCCTATTGTTCCCTCTCTCCCTCTTTTTTCTGGCTATCTGTTTCAGCTGATACAGTTTCAGATGGCATCATTATGAATGCTTGGTTGAACTCCAAGCTCAATACTGGATCAGTTCAGCAGGTGTCTGTATACACAGGCTGAAATAGAGTGTTAGTTTTGATTGATTGATATCTTTATAATGTTAGAATTTTTTTCATTGCCTGTATGTTTATTTGAATTAAAAGACGTGAACTGGATTAAATTTCCTGTTATTGAAACGATGAATAACAGCATCTGATTTACATTTTCATAAGGTTGTAAGAGCAGCAGATATTTTTGAAGCCTGGATATCTTTTCATGAGCATTTCAGGGCTTGCCAATTATTATCTGGTTCATCAATTTGCTACATAATGCCTACTGGGCGAGTGGACATGGAGGATGCCTGGAGGCACAGAAGGGACAACAAACAACAGTAGAACAGATTATTAACGGAACAATAGAAAAGGCTATTAGAGGAAGCCAGGGAGGAAATAGCAAACGTTCTGAGGATAATTTTCTAATCCTCACTATATACAGGCAAGGTACCAGAGGATTGGAGGTCTGAAAACGTACCATTATTTTAAAAAGGCAGGAGGAATAGACCAGAAAATTACAGACTGGGCAAATCATTGGAGTCAATTCTGAGAGGCAGGATAAACTGTCACTTAGAAAGGCACGGATTGATCAGGGTTAGTCAGCTTAGATTTGTTAGGGGAAGGTCATGTCTTCCTCACTTAATTGAATCTTTTGAGAAAGTAACACGGATAATTGATGATGGTAGTGCAGTGGATGTTGATTACATGGATTTTGGTAAGGCATTTGACAAGGTCAGAAAAGTAAAATCCCATCGAATAGAGGAGAAAGTGATGAGTTGGATCCAAAATTGGCTCAGTGACAGGAAATAAAGGGTAATAGTCGTTGGATGTTTTTGCAAATGGAAAACAGTTTCCAGTGATATTCCACAGGACTCAGTGTTGGGGCCCTTGCTGTTATTAATCATTTAGACTTAAACATGTGAGGCATGATTGGGAAATGTGCAGGTGACACACAAATTGGCTGCGTAGTTGATAGTGAAGGGGATAGCTGTCGACTCCAGAATAATATCAATGGTTTAGTTGAGTGGCAGAAAAATGGCAAATGTAATGCAATCTGGAGAAGTGTGAGGTTGTGCAAACAAAGCTAAGGAATACACAGGTAAGATATTGAGAGGGGTGAGGAAGTGAGAGACCTTCAGTACATGTCCATAGGTCCCTGAAGGTGGCAAGACAGGTGGACAATGTGGTCAGGTGGGCATATGGGATGCATTTCTTTATTGGACAAGGTATTGAATAAAAAAGCAGGGATGAATGCTGGAATTGTATAAAATGCTGGTTAGGCCACAGCTGGAATTGTGTGTACAGTTCTGGTCACCACATTAGAGGAAGGACATAATTGCACAGGAGAGAATGCAGAGAAGATATACAAAAATGTTGCCAGGGCATGAAAATTGCTGCTATGAGGAGTGATTGGATAGGCTAGGGTTGTTTACCTTGGAACAGAGGGAGCAGAGGGGTGACCTAATTGAAGTGTACAAAATGATGAAAGGCCTAGACAGGGTCGACAAGAAAGAGCTGTTTCCTCTAGCTGAGGGGTCAATTACCAGAGGGATAGATTTAAGGTGATTGGTAGAAAGGTTAGAGCAGACATGAGGAAAAGCCTTTTCACCCAGAGGGTGGAGGGTATTTGGAATTCACTGCCTAAGTTGATGGTTAAGCCAACACATTTAAACGTTGTCTGAATCTGCATCTGAAGTGCTGTAGGTTGCAAGGCTATGGGTCAGGTGCTGGAAAATGGGATTAAAATGAGTTTCTCGTTCCTTATATCCTCTCTTTTTTGGCTGGCATTGGTGGCCTCTTTCTGTGCTGTAACTTTTCTATGGTTCTACTATCTGGCCATTGTCACATTGCTCTTTGTGGAACCTTGCTGTGTACAAATTGGCTGCAGTGTTTCCTCTCTTACGAAGGTAACTACACTTCAAAAATACTTACTTGTCCATAAAACTGCTCCCTTGGTGTTACTTGAGATATAAATATTGGCCAGGATATCAGGGATAAATCTCCTGCTCTTCTTCAAAGTAGCACCACAGGAAATTTTCCATATGCCCGATTGGGTGGATGGAGTGTTGGGTTAATATCTTATCTGAAGGACCGCACCTCTGTCAGTGCAACTTTGGGATATCTTGAGGTGCCATATATGTAAATATCTCTTTTTAACTGTGAATTGTATCCATTATCTGTGCAGCACACCTTGATAGGAGTCTCAAAGGACTTTGGTAAACTATATGCAGGGTGCTAATGAGACTTTGATTTTGAATACTTTGAGTCTAATCATCAAATGGTGAAAAACATGACAAAGAACTGGAATGAGTTTTTAAAAATAATTATTCTGCTGTAAAATTTGTTAAGACCAGGGGCAGCACGATGGTGCTATGGTTGCACTGTAGTCTCACGGCGCCGAGGTCCCAGGTTCGATCCCGGCTCTGGGTCACTGTCCGTGTGGAGTTTGCACATTCTCTTCGTGTTTGCGTGGGTTTCCCCCCAACAGCCCAAAGATGTGCAAATAGGCTAAATTACCCCTTAATTGGAAAAATTGAATTGGGTACTCTAAATTTATATTTATTTTTTAAAAATTTGTTAAGGCTGACCACATTCTACAGAAGCACGTCAAGAAAACCCATTGCTAATCTACATGGTTGTTGCTGCTATTTACAACTCGTTTACTTGGCATTATGTTTGAGCTTAAGATTTTCTCTCCACAGGAAACAATTCTATCAACGAGAAGGCTCTAGAATCATGAATTTGTTCGATAAGGATATCAAAGCACTTGGCGCTAATACGGCTTATAAATGGATTTGGGGGTCCAGATCACCCATGGTCTCAGTTGACTGGCCTACTTGTAATCAGCCAAGATTTGCTACAATTCATTCACGTGGAAATTAACAAAGGAGGGATAACACAGCTAAACTTGCCACTCTTGCTCAATTATCTGCGCTCCCTATCAGAAAATTTATATAGGAGGACTGGGTTGACTCCGCCATGATGCCTGCCTAACTGAATAGTCTGCCAACACTCCCTGTCTAAGTAGCCTCAGATATGAATGAAAGACTGGATATTTACAGGTGCCCACAGACCCTGAACTCCCTCTTGGGTTTGAGCCTCCAGTTGGTGGCAAGTGAAGTGATAAAAAAGAATAACAATTTGGTACATGACTGAAACCTTTCATTGTACTTTGTGAATCCTGGAAGTAGACTGATTTCAGTAGTTTTAATTTCAGATTCATAGAATTATCATAGAATCATCATAGAATTTACAGTGCAGAAGAAGGCCATTCGGCCTATCGAGTCAGCACCGGCCCTTACAAACAGCATCCTACTCAAGACCACGTCGCCACTCTTTTCCCTCAACACAGCAACTCCCACTTAACCTTTTTCTTTGGACACTAAGGGCAATTTAGCATGGGCAATTCACCTAATCCTCACATCTTTGGACTGTGGGAGGAAACCAGAGCACCCGGAGAAAACCCACGCAGACATGGGGAGAATGTGCAGACTCCGCACAGACAGTGACCAAGCCAGGAATCGAACCTGGGCCCTGGACTTGTGAAGCAACTGTGCTAACCACTACGCTACCATACTGGGACCACTGTGCTGTAGTGTTGTTGAGGAAACCTGGATTGCGTTGCAATTTGAAAATTAGCATCCAGACAGGGCTCCTGTGGAATGCAATGAATCATCCCTTTAGATAAATATCATGCACAAATAAATAGCTGAATTGTTAATAAAGAAAATTTGTGTCGTACCGGCTGGATTTACTTTACTGGGGTTTATGACTACCACTGGCGTGGTACAGGAACACCCTACTTTAAAAATTATTCTGCACAGAGATGGGATTTCTCCCCCATCCAGCACAAGTGTGGGTCAGCACCAACCAGCCCCTCGCCCTACCCCCGTCACTTAGGATTACATAACTGTGCTCGACATATTTGGGAGCATTTCATTCGGTATGAATTGATTGCGAGTTATAACCGATTGTTTCACCCATGGCTCTCTGCTGGCTGGTAGCACATTTGGATAGGGTCACCAGTTATTGCTTGAAGTGAGTCAAAGACAAAGATCAATCCCAGGCATGGGCAAGTGGATGATTTTGGTCCAGGTCTTCGTGGAGCAGTTCTTTGGTGTCACAGGTAATACATTGGAGGTACATTCCCCTTAGATCTTGGTTCACCCTCATCTCCTCTATCCTGTATCCCTTCTCCATTAAAACTGGGCAAGCAAATGGCAATTTGAATATATGTGAAAAATGTGAAATTGCCCTCTTTGGCAGAAAGAATAGAAAAACAGCATTTTATTTAAATGGAGGGAGATTATAGAACTCTGTAGTACAGAGTGATCTGGGTGCCCTGGTACATGATTCACAAAAGATTAGTGTGCAGGTAGAGCAAGTGATTAGGAAGGAAAATGGAACATTGTTGTTTATTGTAATGGGAATGGAATATAAAAGTAGGGATGTTTTACTACAATTGTATAAGGCGTTGGTGAGACCACATATGGAACACTATGTACAATTTTGGTCTCCTTATTTAAGAAAGGATAGAAATGCATTAGAAGCAGTTCGGAGAAGATGCACTTGACTGTTACCTGGGATTGGGGGTGGGGGAGCGGGGGTGCTATTTCACAAAGGTTGGACAGTTTGGGCCTGTGTCCTTTGGAGTTCAGAAGATTGTGAGGTAATCTTATTGAAACACGTAAGATCCTGAGGGGACGTGACAGGGTGGATGCATGAGAGGATGTTTCCCATTGTGGAAGAGACTAGAACTGGGGATACAAATTAAATATAAAGGGGTGCCCATTTAAGATGGAGATGAGGCAAATCTTTTTCTCTTGAGGATCGTGACTATTTGGAACTCACTTCCCTGGAGAATGATGGGACATTGAATATTTTTAAGGCAGAGGTAAATAGATTCTCGGGCGCCTGCGGGATCGCTGCCGCGCTGGTCTGGGGCCTTTGAAAACGCCCCCCCCCCCCCCGGCGATTCTCCGGGCCCAGACGGGCCGAGTGGCCGCCGAGTTCAGCCGAGTCCCACAGGGCGTGGGTTACTCAGGTCCCACACGGCGGGACCTGGAAGGTGTGTCTGCGGGAGCCGTCCTGGAGGGGGGCGGAGGGATCTGACCCGGGGTGGCCTCCACGGTGACCTGGCCCGCGTTCGGGGCCTACCAATCGGCGGGCGGGCTGGTTCCGTGGAGGCCTATGTTCCTCCGTGCCGGGCCCCTGTAGGCGACCGTTGACCCAGGAGTATTGGCGCCGTTTATCACGCCGGTGTCAGAACTTGGATGCGGGATTGAAGAATCCCGGCCATGTTTGTGTACACACAGTGGTCTTTGAGAATTTCACAGCAGGTACCCAGAACCCCTTACTCGGCTTGAGACATAATGTATACCCTTAGTTTCACAGGCTGTTAGGTTGTCAGACGCTCTATCCAATTACGAAGCAAAAAACAAAATACTTTTGAAGTTCTTCTGCAATTCCAGAACTTTCTCTTCATAGTTTCTTCAAGCTCAGGCTCTCTTCAATGACAGATCTTTAATGTAGCCTCCTGCTGGATTGGCAGCTGGACTGCACTGATTCCCCAACTCCGAGCAGACGATTTTCGAGAAGAAAACTGATGGAAATGTTTCCAGCCCAGGATTCACCATTGAAAATACTGCTATGCTGAGAAGGTGAGCTGGGAAATGTATAATTTGTGAATTGTTAGCTTTTTTCTTGTTGAATCTGAAAGAGGGTAGCATCATGGCACTCCCCTTGCAGCTGGGCACCTTAGCACTGCGAGCCTGGCACTGCCAGGGTTCCAGGGACACTGCCAGGTTGGGGGTGTCAGGGTGCCCAGTGCCAGATTGGCACTGAGGGGTCAGGCCCAGGGGTCTTTGCCAAGTAGAGGGGAGGCGAGAGGGATTCCCTGGGGCCTCCCCAAGGTTTGGGACGAGGGGCTGTCAATAAAGCGGTGGGTGGGGGGGAAGATTGGGGCTGCTGGGCAAAATGGCACCACTTTCCAGCAGGAAATCCCTCAAAGTGCGGCCTTGATGGGGAGAAACTCCTCGAGGCCAAAAGAAACGGCAAAGTGCCATTGGACAGGGGGTTGTTTTTCGGTGTTGCAGCTACTGAGAATCACCCCACTGAATTGAATGCACCCAACAGTGGACTTTAGATTCAGTCACTGAATCACGCCGAGTCTTAAAAGGATTTACTTATGTGTACCTGAACAAGAATAATTCATACTGAGTGGTGGATTTTCACAGAGTTGGGTCGACTCTGGAGGCCTTTAAAAATGGAGTATGAGACCCATCTCCAGGATTCCCATTCCAGACACAGGCAATATTCGCTGGTGAGGGATAGGAGTCCAGGTAGTGAACTTGCACCCTGTACTCCTCACCGAGCCCTGGCCAGCTCAGTTGGAGGGGTAAGCAACTCAAATCTATCCACCGCAATTTACATGGGGCTGGGCCGACTTATCGAAGACACGTGGATCACAGGCCCTCAGAGGATTTGTAAACTGTAGACTGGAGCCAAGAACCTTTTGAAAGATATGTTTAAAATGTCTTACAAATCACTCACCTGCCTCTGAAGGCACAGGCCCAATTCTGTCCCACCCCCGCCCCCTCGGATCGCAAATATAATGATCCCCTTTTAAAGGGGGCGGGGTCTGCCTATCTGAAGCTTCCCACTTTGATGGTGAAAATCTGGCTTTGTGAGGGCGGCACGGCGGAGCAGTGGTCAGCATTGCTGCCTGCAGTGCTGAGGTCCCAGGTTCAATCCCAGCCCCTGGGTCACTGTCCATGTGGAGTTTTCACATTCTCCCCCTGTCTGCGTGGGTCTCACCCCCACAACCCAAAGATGTGCAGGGTAGGTGGGTTGGTCATGCTAAATTGCCCTTTTATTGGAAAAATAATAATTGGGTCCTCTAAAGTTGTTACAAAAAAAGAAAATCTGGCTGTCCGTACATACGGAGGCTGGAAAGCTATCGCAGTTCCCGACGGTATGTTCCCATCCTGACGGTGGCGACAGCCTGCCACAGGTTCCCCAGCAGCGGAGGGTGCGAAGAGTAATGGGCAAACCCATTGATGGACCGGAACATCCCGCCGCTGACAAATGATGGGTCACCTCCGCCACCGCAAAACACATTGCGGCGGCAAATGGTGCGAAAAATCTTGCCCATCATGTTAGATATGCAGTGCTGAAGATAATTAATGCTGGTTTCTGGGAAGTGACGGATTTTCTGGTCTGGAAAACCCCCCAGAAAGTATTGCATTTAGGTAGCACCTGTTACAACTTGCAGATCAAGGTAGCACAGTGGTTAGCACTGTTGTTCCACAGCACTAGGGTCCCCGACTTGGGTCACTATCTGTGCCAAGTCTGTATGTTCTCCCTGTGTCTGCGTGGGTTTCCTCCTGGTGCTCTGGTTTCCTCCCACAAGTCTCGAAAGACGTGCTGTTAGGTAATTTAGATATTCCGAATTCTCCCTCAGTGTACCCGAGCAGGCGCCGGAATGTGGCGACTAGGGACTTTCACAGTAACTTCATTGCAGTGTTAATGTAAGCCTGCTTGTGACAATAAAGACTATTATTATATCCCAAAGTGCTTCATAACCAACTAAGTACTTTTTTGTGGTGAAGGTACTACTGCAATATAGCAAATGCAGCAGCCAAATTTCACACATTAAGGTCTGACAGACAGCAATGATCTTGGAGTTTGGATTTTGTTTATTGCCACGTGTACCGAGGTACAGTAAAAAGTATTTTTCTGCGAGCAGCTCAACTGATCATTAAGCACATGAAAATAAAAGAGAAGAAAATACATAATAGGGCAGAAAATACATAATAGGGCAATGACCAGAATATCCATTGCAGTGATCGCTCCTCTGCCCTGCTTCAAACTAGGCTTGTGAAATATTTATGCCCACCTGAAAGGGTGGACAGTTCTTGATTTCAAGTCTCATCTGTGAAACAGCACTTCCAACTGTACAGCAGTCCCCCAAAATGGCACTGGAGCATCAGTCCACATATCATTCTCAAGTCTGTGGAGTGGGACTTGAACCAACAACCTTCTGATTCAGAGACAGAGTGCTACCACTGATTCATGGCCAGCCCAGCTAATGTGCGACAAAAACATGTCCATTTAGCTTAGCATCCTGGGGCCCCAGATTTCTATGTGATGGCTGTGTCTGGATGCAGATCAAAGGACAGGAAAAGGAAAAAGGTTCAATTTATTTTTATGGACTTAATGCACAAGGCACGTAAGTAAACAGATGTATCTTACATCAAACAGGAGATGGATGTAAGAAAACATCAAAAATAAAACTGTAAAAACAAGGTTTTGTGTTTGGGATCAATTACACACATATTTCAAATCGGACTTGTGCATATGCATTTCAAAAGGACCATCTCAGAATCAAAAGGAATGGACTCATTATATACAGTTGTTACTGATTAGAAATCCATATTAGCATAAGGGGCCATACTATTATTTTCAAAGAAAACATCTTAAAATTCTCTTTGCATGTCCATAAATGCTTTTATACATGCGTATGTTTGCTTGTGCATGAAGGCAGACACATGCACATAAATAAACACACAAGCAGACATGCAAAGGCATTCCTGACACAAATACATGCACAATATTAGACTGGATGATATTTTATTCCTGTTATCAGTGCTATGGGAAGTTTGTTTTCAACCACCAACTCACCTTCTCTAATTCTTCTGGGTTTCAATGATTTTATACTCCACTCTCTTTCAGCATGCTTCTGTGGGGTGGCATGGTGGTGCAGTGGTTAGCACTGCTACCTCATGATGCTGAGGACCCAGGTTTGATCCCGGCCCCGGGTCACTGCCTGTGTGGAGTTCGCACATCCTCCCTGTGTCTGCGTGGGGCTCACCCCCACAACCCAAAGATGCGCAGGTTAGGTCAATTGGTTATACTAATTGGAATTTTTTTTTAAAAAGTATGTTTCATACATAATTCTTTTTTTAAAAACATGTAAAACTGGTAGACTTTTAGACCCATTTCAACTGAAAGTGCCATAGATTTACTTTCTCCAATGGAAACACATTGAAATGTCCGAGCGACTGACAGAATAAACTCCACAGAGGTTCAGAACTTCCACCTGCCGGATTGACTTTGAATTGACCTTGTCCCCAATCTTAGGGCTGAGTTCATTTAAATAACAGGAGCGCTCTCCGTGGCTGGTAACAGCACAACAGGGGCAGCTGCTCGAGCCAAGTGCCTAATTTTCAAGTGGCATCCAGCTGCTCTGAGAGGAGAAGCCAGGGCGCGTCAGGCCAAAGTAAAAAAAAGTTGGTTTGAATCCCAATTACTGATGTGCGCCGACTTGGTTAATCCCAGCTGGGGCGAGCAGTGGGCAGCTATAATTAGCATTCACATCTTCAGATTAAGGAGGGGAAATCGTGGGGTTGTCCATGACTGTTTTTTGCCAAGTGACTTTTGCTGCAAAGTTGAACATGTGTTAACCGGCTGTTCCCACAGGAAGGAGGAAAAGAAAAACAGACAACAGATTTCAATTTACATAGTACCTTACACAACCTCAGAATGCCCCAAAGTGCTTTATAGACAACAAAGTACATACGGACATATGAATTAGGAGCAGGAGTAGGCCACTCGGCCCTGGTCTGCCATTCCATGCGATCATGGCTGATCTGATTGTAATCTCAACCCCGTATTCCTGCCTGTCCGCTATAACCTATCACCCCTGTGTCAGTCAAGAATCTATATAGCTCTGCCTTCAATGACTCTGCTTCCACTGCCTTTTGAGGAAGGGAGTTCCAAAGATTCAAGGCCATCTAAGAGAAAACGTTTCTCCTCGGCGTGAATTTTACGTTGGTGTTGCGGGCAGATGCCTGACCCAAACTCACGTGAAATTACAAGAGAACACGCTGGCCATGCATCCTCACGTCATTGCACCCTTGTGCAATATTATGGCTGGCGGGCGGCGCAGCAATCAAAAGTGCGTCTGCCAACAATCAAACAGGCAATTAAACCCATTATCAAGCCAATTGTTTGGAAATTTTACATTGTGCGGATCAGCAACAAGGGCTGGCGGCCATCACATTTAAAAAAAAAAGATATTTTATTTCAAACACACACATCAACAGTATATACAGTCCATCAAAGCATTTTCAAAAGTTTGGACAGTTTTTTCCCCCTTTTGTTCCCTCCCCCCCCCTCCACAATGAACACCTCCTCAAATGATGTCATGAGCATCCACCGCACCTCAAAATCCTCTTCTGATCCCCTCAACCCGAACTTGATCTTCTCCAACCGGAGGAAGTCATACAAGTCCCCAGTCAGTCCTCCACCCCCGGTGGCATATCCAACCTCCAATTTAACTAGATCCTTCATCTGGCAATCAGAGAGGCAAAGGCCACAACATCAGTCCCCTTCCCCTTCAGCAGCTCCGGCTCCTCCGAGACCCTAAAGATCGCCGCCATAGGGTTCAGTCTGACCTCTTTCCCACTATCCCAGATAGTATCCCAAATACCATCTCTCAAAAGCACTCCAGCTTCTTGCAGCCCCAGAACATGTGCTCATGATTCGCCGGCCCCCCGCCCACCTTCTCACAGCCATTGGTCACCCCCTCCCGGAAGAACCCACTCATCCTCGTCTGAGTCATGTTCACCACCTTGCACTGAATCAAGCTAATCCTCGCGCTGGAGGAGATTGAGTTCAACCACTGCATAGCCTCACACTGTAGTCCCCAACCTATTTCCCCATCAACTCCTCCTCCCACTTATGCTTTATCCTCACTACCTATGCCTTGCCCTACTCCCCTAATCAACTGCATATATCCCCAATCCTGCCTTCCCCAAATCATCAGGGAGCAACAGTTGCCCCAACAACGCATACTCCGGTACCTTGGGGAATGCCCTTCGCTCCTTTCGCTCAAAATCCCGCACCTGCAAGTACCTGAACTCACTGCCTCTCGGCAACTCAAACCCCTCCCGCAGCTCGTCCAGCCCCACAAACTTCCCCTCCAAGAACATATTCCTAACCTGCTCCAGCCCCATCTCCCTCCACTTTCCATAAATCCCTCCCACACCCCCGGCTTAAACCTGTGGTTCCCACACAATGGTGTCAACACCGACTTTCTTTCCAGTTTGAATTGCTTCTCCAACTGGTTCCATATGCAGATCGTCAACTGCACCACCAGACTCCCCGTATATATTCCCGGGGCTATTGACAACGGGGCCATCACCAGGGACCTCAGACTAGAACCCTACAGGACTCAATCTCCAGCCTGATCCACTCCGCCCCCTCCCCCCACCACCACCATCACTAACGCCTAACCTTCTCCATGTTCGCAGCCAGTAATAATACATCAAGTTCGGGTGTGCCAACCCCTATTCTGTCTCTGCCTCTGCAGGAGAGCCCTCTTCACCCTCAGTCCCTTCCCTGCCCATATAAACTCCGAGATCGGTGCCTCCGTCCTATGAGAGAAGACCTTCGGCAGAAAGATCTGGAGGGTCTGAAAGACAAACAGGAAGCTTGCCAGCACATTCATCTTTACCACCTGCACCCTCCCTGCCAATGTCGAGTGTAAAGTGTCCCACCGCTTGACATTGCCCTTCACCTCCTTCCCTAACGCTGTCAAGTTCCACCTATGTATCGTGGCCCACTCACGCATTTCCTGAATCCCCAAATACCTAAACTGCTCTCTTGCCACCTTAAACGGCAGTGCCTCCGAACTGGCCCCCCGCCCCGCCGCTTTCACCGGAAACACCTTGCTCTTCCCTACATTCAGCTTATTCCTGGAGAAGGCCCTGAACCTCTCCAGCAGGCCCATGATTCTGTCCATACTCTCCAGCGGTCCGACACAAACAACAGCAGGTCGTCTGCGTACAATGACTCCCAGTGCACCCTGAGCCCCTCACAATTCCTTGCAACCCGACCGACCCCCTAAAGGCCATGCCAAAGGCTTAATCGACAACGACATCGGACACCCCTGCCTCGTTTCCCTGTACAACCTGAATTATGCTGAGCTTGCCTTATCCACAGCCTTACGTCCTCGATCGCACCTGATTCTAGTTCATTCACAGAGATAATGGATTTGGGAAGGGACCCTATCATCCAAAGCTCTCAGTCATCGTGCAGCATTTTAAGTTTAATTTAATGGGGAAAGTCCCAGGGGAGACCATTGCAACCTACATTACAAAGCTAAGGCAAATCGCAGAGCACTGTGACTTTGTGGAACCCCCGAATGATATGCTGAGAGTTTGTTTAGTTTATGGAGTCAATAATGAGGTAATCTAGAGAAAGCTTTTAGCGGAGACTGATATCAATTTTAAAAGGTGCAGGGATAGCACAAGCGATGGAAAGCACTGAGAGGGGCGCACAGGAGCTTCGGAATGTGCAAAATGGTGGCACGGTTCATCGTTAGGGCGGGAAGCTGAATTCAGCAGTAGTGCCAAAAGTGAAGATGCTGGTTGCAAACGGGAATCAGGTGTAACAGCAAAGAGTCAGAAGATTTAGGAGAGTGAATGGATCAAAGCAGAGTGTCACCGGTGCAGGAGTAATCACACCCCCCCCTCAAAATCTTGCAGATTTAAGGAAGCTGAATGCTACTCATACCGCAGGAAGGGGCATTTGAGGCACTGGTGTAAAAGCAACACAGGCCTGTTTAGCAGTAGCACAACACAAGTACAGAGTGTAGAAGATTTCCCTACAAACTATTTGAGTGTTCATTCACTGAGCAATGTGAAACGGGAGATGTAGCACCCAGCACTGTGGTGCTTTTGGTTAATGGTAAACCAATAGAGATGAAAGTAGACATGGGGGCATCCTCTACCATGATGGGGAAACACACGTAGAGGTACTTGCGAGAAGGAGTTCAGCCTTTGGGTTTAAGGAATGCATTAGCAAAATTGGCAAACTATACGGGAGATGCCATCAAGATCATGGATAGTATCACTGTACCAGTGAGATATCAGCAACAATATGGTCAGCTCCCACTAATAGTTGTATCAGGCTGAGGATCAAGTTCACTGCGTCGTGACTGGCCCAAAAAAATTAAATTAAATTGGACGGAATTGTTTCAATTAAAAAAAGGAGGCCTGTTATAATTAATAAAGAAGTCCGAAGATGTACTTAACGACAAACGAGGGTAAATTAAGGCCCTGAACGCAAAGATCCATGTAACCGATAGTCAGCCCCACGGTTTCTCAGGCCAGACCAGTGCCCTGTGCCCTGTTCAAAATGGGGGAGACAAAATTGAAAAGGTTAGAAGAACTGGGAATCAACCAGCCAGTCCAGTTTGCAGAATGGACAGCCCCCCTGGTCCCTCTGATAAATCCAGACACGACCACTCGCATCTGTGGGGACCATAAATTGACAGTGAATCAGGCTGCCAAGTTAGACAAGTACCCAATTACAAAGACAGAAGATAGGTATGCAAAACTAGCCAGCGGCCAATCTGACACTAGGTTAGACATGAGCCTTGCTTTCAGCAGCTTGAGTTAGACGGTGCTTCCTGAAGTTATGTTACAATGAACACACACACAAGGATTTGTTTCAATACGCGTGCCTTTTTTTTGGCATGTCATCAGCTTGTGCCATATTCCAGAGAACGGTGGAAAGTTTGTTGCATATATTTTATTGTAATCAAGGGTTGCCACATGTAAAAACCAGGATGATTATTGATAATACAATCGACAGAAGTCGAGCACCTAGCTAACTTGGAAGAGGAGCTGAGAAGATTTCTAGAGGCTGGAGTGTATCTCAAGAAGGGGAAAGGTACTTTTCAGGCCCATGGTGTGGCTTACCTGGGTTACCGGGTTGCACCTCATGGAAGACAAGGTTAGAGCGATAAAGGAGCCACCAGCCCCCAGAAACACATCTGAGCTTCAGTCCTTCTTAGGAATGATGAATTATTATGGGCGTTTTCTGCCAAAATATGTCGACACTGTTGGTCCACAAGCATGTGTTACCAAAGGAGCACCAGCGTTGGTTTTGGAGGACGCCTCAGAGAGAAGCACTTATTACATTTATCTTGTTTGGTGGTGCACTTCGACCCATCCAGAATACTAATGTCAAATTGTGACGCTTCTCCTTACGGCATCGGTGCAGTTTTGGCTTAAAAAAATGGATGGGTCTGAAAGACATATATGATATCTCTCCAGATTCCTCTCGGAGGTCAAAAAAGGCTGTTCTCAGATTGAAAAAGAAGAGTTGGCTGTCATATATGGAGTAAAGAAATTCTATCAGTATGTGTATGCAAGGCAATTTACCATTGTAAAGGACCATATAGCACTTCCGGGGCTTTTTAAGGAAGACAGGGCTATTCCGCTGATTGCAACAGCAAAGATTCAGCATGAGGCATCTGATCAGCACACGAGGATACGTTCCGTCACCAGCCTGGAACGCAGATAGCAAATGCAGATGCAATGAGTCACCTACCATTGCGTGAGAGTGTAGCACCACCCCCAGGAATGCAGGAAATAGTGGTGGCACTAAACGTCTTGGATACCTTGCCAGTTTCAGTGCAGCAAATCAAGTATTGGACCACCAGAAACCTGCTGGAGTGCAAAGTGAAGCACAGAATATCAGCAGGGTGGACCAATGAGCCAGTGTCTGACAAGATGAAGAAATCGCATTTGGCAATCAGCCGGAGAATACCCGATTCCGACAAATCTGGGGCGGCGCCGCTTTCACGATACTCCGCCCCATCCAAAGCGGTGTACTCGGAGAGTACGCGCCATGTATCGACGGTCTCAGGACATTGCCTGAGGCTAGCCCCCCAATGCTCCGCCCCCGACCGGCCAAGTTCCCGACGGCATGTGTCGCGTGTGGTCTCACCATCGGGAACTCTGCGTGGCGATTGCGGACTCAGTCCAGCACTGCCACAGTTGGGGGAGGGCCGATCCGTGAGCAGGGGGCGACATTATTTGGGGTTGGGGGCACTGTGTGCGGGTGGTCCGGGGTGCGCGAGCCGGCCGAATGGGGGGACTATTTCACGGGCTGGGTCCGCCATGTAGCACGGTGCGGCCGCTGAAGGCTGCCACCGTGCATGGACCCGGCAATTCTCCGGGGCGTAGCGGCAGCTAGAACCGGGTGCTCTACACTGCCGCCCTGCTGAGCCCCAGCAAAACGGGGAATCGGTTGCCGTTTTGCGACATTTTCTCTGGACATAGCCCCGGAATCGGAGAATCAAACCCATTGTGTTCAGAAAGATTAATTCAATTGTGAAGATTGCATCATAATTTGGGGAGCAAGAATCGTCTCTGTACCAGGAAAGGAGTTGCAGAGTGCCCATCCGGGTGTGTCAAAAATGAAGATGCTCGCCAGGAGTTGTTTGGTGGCCTGCCATAGGTGCTGACTGTGGTAGTCTGTGCAGAAGTATTACAGTACCTAGTAATGCTGGAACACCATTGGTAGATAATGTATGTTTCCCATTGGTCAAGCCGTATGGTAGCTCCGGCTTGCAAGGCGGGGTATAAGAGCCCGTGCCGCCCCAGCAGCCTTCATTCTGCACCTGAGCTGCTGGGGGAAACATCTATCTTATTAAAGCCTTCAGTTAGACTACAACCTCACTTTAGTAGTCATTGATCATGCATCACTGACATTGAGAGGTTTGTGAAGCACTGCGATCAGTGCTTGTTGCAACAGAGGTTGCCTGATGCAGCCCGTTTGCACCCTTGGGAATGGGCTGGTCGGCCATGGGTGTGTGTCCACCGTGATATTGTGGGACAATTTTTGGGCACAATGTTTTTGCTCCTAATAGATGCAATTGGATGGAAGTGTTCAAAATTAAGTCCACAACAAAGTTGAGGAATTGCATCGTTGTTTTGCATTCCGTGGGACTGCTGAAGAAATCATGTCGGATAATGGAACAGCCTTCACCAGTGCTGAATTTCAGAATTTCACCTCCACGAATGGTATAAAGCATATCCGGGCTGCGCCATACACCCAACATCCAATGGACTGGCTGAACGAGCAGTCCAATCCTCCAAGTCAGGTCTTAAAAAGCAGTCAGGTGCGATTCTGGGAACCCAGAATGTCTTGATTTCTTCTAGGGTACCAGAAAACACCACATTGCACGACGGAGTGCTGCCAGCAGAATTATTGATGGGCCGGCATCTTAGGACCAGACTAAGTCTGGTGTTTCCAAATTTGTCAAATGGGGGAGAGGCCAGTCAGTGGCAGTCAGAAGATAAAACGCGATTCAGGCAAAGTAGCAAGGTCGTTTGGAATAGATGACGCAGTATATGCCAGAAATTTCGGAAGGAGACCAAGCTGGTTCCCAGCAGTTGTTGTAGACAAGACAGGGCCGCTGTCTTACAAAGTGAATGTACAAGATACAATTAACAGGGAACGTATGTGGATGAGAGTTGTCAGAAAGCATGGGCGTCATTCTCCGCCGGCGGGAGTCTCCGTTTTGCCGGCGCCCGGGGGTTTCCCGACGGCGTGGGGCTGCCCCACAATGGGAAACCCCATTGACCGGCCGGTGTTACGGAGACTCCCGCCGGCCGGTCGGGGCAGAAATGTGGCGGGGCGGGTAGGAGAATTTCGCCCATAATTGCCAACAAGAAACATTGTTGGTTGTCCGAGTAGTGAAATACGGAGTCAACCAGGAGAGCCTGCCATCACCACAGAAACGGATGAGGCCAAGTTGCCGGTGGAGTTACTTCACCCTGCCAGAAAGCAGGAGCCAGCAGAGAGACTAAGGGCGCAAATCTCCTAAAAGGGAACAAAGTCCCATTCCAAGCGCGTTTAGCCGCATGTTTCCTGGCGACATGCGTTGAATAAGGGGCCTGAATGTGGAGCACGCAACTGAGGCTGCACATTGTCCTGTTTTGCACAAACAGCGTAGTGAGTGATTGGGACACCATTTAAAAATGGCCTCAAGGGACGAAATTCTCCAGAAACGGCACGATGTCGGCCAACTGGCGCCCAAAGCGGCGCTGATCAGTTGGGCATCGCGCCGCCCCAAAGGTGCGGAACGCTCCACATCTTGGGGGGCCGAGCCCCAACCTTAAGGGGCTAGGCCGGAGCCGGATGAATTTCCACCCCGCCAGCTGGCGGAAAAGGCCTTTGGTGCCCCGCCAGCTGGCGCGGAAATGACATCTCCGGGCAGCGCATGCGCGGGAGCGTCAGTGGCCGCTGACGGCATTCCCGCGCATGCGCAGTGGAGGGAGTCTCTTCCGCCTCCGCCATGGTGGAGACCGTGGTGAAGGCGGAAGGAAAAGAGTGCCCCCACGGCACAGGCCCGCCTGCGGATCGGTGGGCCCCGATCGTAGGCCAGGCCACCGTGGGGGCACCCCCCCGGGGCCAGATCACCCCGCGCCCCCCCAGGATCGCGGAGCACGCCCGCGCCGCCTTGTCCCGCCGGTAAGGTAGGTGGTTTAATCTACACCGGCGGGACAGGCATTTTAGCGATGGGACTTCGGCCCATCCGGGCCGGAGAATCGCGGTGGGGGGGGCCGCCAACCGGCGCGGCGCGATTCCCGCCCCCGCCAAATATCCGGTGGTGGAGAATTCGGCAACCGGCGGGGGCGGGATTCACGCCAGCCCCCGGCGATTCTCCAACCCGGCGGGGGGTCGGAGAATCTCGCTCCTGATCTCCGAGGCCCCCGAAACGATCTTCGACCTCTCCCCCTCCCTAGTCCGAGTGCACAATGAGAGGGTCCCTGCCCCGGCCCCCCCCCCCCCCCGCCCCCCCTGCACCCCATACAACACCCATGCCGGGCAACCCCGGCCCAATCGTGTGCGTGCAAAAAATGCCAGCTTGGCACCTTGGCAGTGCTCATGGAGAATCCCACTGGCGCGAAGAACCAGAGAATCCCGGCCAGTATGTTGTAAATAAACATTAGTTGTTTCATACCTAGCTAGTGTGAGCCAAATTTTATTACAGATACTCAGGCCACTGAAACAAACTAAATATTTATCGCTTTTCATGAGTAACAAAAAAGGAACATAACAAATAATACATAAAACTGGTGAAATGAAAGAATGTCATCCGTGAAAACCCTATCCTGTGCTCACGGTGCCTTAAATTTACCTTTGCGAGTGCTATGTCTTGGTACCCACCCCCCAGAGTCTGCTGACTCTGCCGTCCTTCGGCACTGATGATCTTGGTAGTTTTCCTCTGGCCGTTGGTGCCTGAGGGGCCACCACCTGGGAGGGCGAGTCCAGTGCCAAAGCTGGGCACTCCTCAGTCAAGGTGGCCTCATCAGATGGCACCCCTGGCATAGAGCGTAGAAGAACTGTTGTCATCATCTGGAGCACTCTGAGAGGAGCCTGCAGAGATGAGGAGTTTGTCTTCCACCAGCATGAGGAACATTTGTACATCCCTGCTCATCATTGATGGAGGGGCACCTTGCTGAGAATGGGTGCCACATCCAGCTCTCATACTGGCAGTGACCACTTGAGGTCACATCCGGTGTGTTGGATTGCAGGTCCGAACATGATCCCGGGATCCCATGACTCTGTTCCTGGCGCCACCACTCTCTCAATGGAGGATGTTGTGTGTCCAGTGCTCACCGTCAAAGCAGTGCTCACGCTCCCACATGGACTCCTCCATGATAGATACTGATGGCATGCAGACCCTTAGGGATTTATGCCAGATCTTCCCCTGCATCCTGCTGGACATCTAGCATCTGCCATCTGATGCACGACTATGGAGGCCAATCATGTGTCTCGGACTCAGCATGGTCCTGGTGTCCAGCAATCCTCTGACTGCCGTCAACCTGGGAGCTCCCTGCCTCCATCAGCTGCTCCCTGCCTCCATCAGGTATGTCATGCCCTCCCTGTGAATTATGTATAATGTATAATTATGTCTCATTCAGGGTTAATGTAATACTCTAACTGACCACTAGATGGAGCTGGGGAGAAGACCTATGAAAAGGAATGCCTCTCGGGCTTTTGGGAGAGTGAAGAGAAGGCGGGTGAGAATTAGAGAGATTAGGAGCAGAGCAGAGAACAATTCAAGATAGAGTGCATGAGACAGATGTTAGTATCGTCTGGATTGTAGTTTAGTTATAATATTGCTTGCTTTAAGAATAGTGATCGATATGTAGTGTAATAAATTTAGCTTTGTTTATTAGACTTAGCTTTTTGTGGTCCTTGTGTACACTACGAATCCATCCTGAGTATTAGGAACACTAATAACATCGCACTCCCGACTGTGCACTACCATCTGAGCCGAAGGTCTGAAGCCCACCAATGTACTTCTATCTGCGCTGATGCCTGGTTCACAGAGCGGATGCATATGTCCATGGTTCCTCCTCACGAATCAAAGGAGGGTCCTCTGGGTCCTGGCTGCGTCAGGAGGAGGAAGACTATATGTCAGTATTATTAATCATCACATAGACAATGTACATTCTAGGTGAGCTAGTGAGACTATGGAAAAGTGCATCATGGTGGCATTGTGGTTGCTGGATCACTGGAAGTCTTGCTTTGAACTTGTGATGAGACATTCCTTCATTGGTTGCAGTCTCTGCCAGTTTCACACCTGTCCACTGGACTCCTACCTTCGCCTGATACCCCAACTTCTCCATGACCTGAAGACCTTCCTCCATGCTCGAGATTAGTCCTAACTTCGAACAGCTCTCCATTGTAGCACTGAATCTGTTGTACTTTGCACAATCTCCCGTGACATCTTGGCCCAAGATGGTTGGAATGAAGAATCTTACATGGAATTAGTTGACCATTTTATGTCCAAAACCAAAAAGAAAATGCTGGAAAATCTCAGCAGGTCTGGCAGAATCTGTAGGGAGAGACCATTTTATGTCAACAGCACCTTTTCCTGAAGCATTGGCCTAGCAATGCCACCGACAAGCAGAATATGCAACTTCTGGAATTCACTAATGCTAACAACCTGGAAGATCCCTAAGCAACTATCTGGGTTATTCATTTTACCAAGATTGACATTTTAGCATTCAGCTTTCAAAGAACAAAGAACAAAGAAAAGTACAGCACAGGAACAGGCCCTTCGGCCCTCCAAGCCCATACCGACCATGCTGCCCGACTAAACTACAATCTTCTACACTTCCTGGGTCCATATCCCTCTATTCCCATCCTATTCATGTATTTGTCAAGATGCCCCTTAAATGTCACTATTGCCCTGCTTCCACAACCTCCTCTGGCAGCGAGTTCCAGGCACCCACTATCCTCTGTGTAAAAAACTTGTCTCGTACATCTACTCTAAACCTTGCCCCTCGCACCTTAAACCTATGCCCCCTAGTAATTGACCCCTCTACCCTGGGGAAAAGCCTCTGACTATCCACTCTGTCTATGCCCCTCATAATTTTGTAGACCTCTATCAGGTCGCCCCTCAACCTCCGTCATTCCAGTGAGAACAAACCGAATTTATTCAACCGCTCTTCATAGCTAATGCTCTCCGTACCAGGCAACATCCTGGTAAATCTCTTCTGCACCCTCTCGAAAGCCTCCACATCCTTCTGGTATTGTGGCGACCAGAACTGAACACTATACTCCAAGTGTGGCCTAACTAAGGTTCTATACAGCTGCAACATGATTTGCCAATTCTTATTCTCAATGCCCTGGCCAATGAAGGCAAGCATGCTGTATGCCTTCTTGACTAGCTTCTCCACCTGTGTTGCCCCTTTCAGTGACCTGTGGATCTGTACACCTAGATCCCTCTGACTTTCAATACGCTTGAGGGTTCTACCATTCCCTGTATATTCCCCACCTGCATTAGACCTTCCAAAATGCATTACCTCACGGATGTTTGAGGGCAAATCAACATCTGACATGTGGGAGGCTTTCAAGTGGCAGTTGAAAGGAATTCAGGACCGGCATGTTCCTGTGAGGAAGAAGGATAAATATGGCAATTTTCGGGAACCATGGATGACGAGAGATATTGTAGGCCTCGTCAAAAAGAAAAAGGAGGCATTTGTCAGGGCTAAAAGGCTGGGAACAGACGAAGCCTGCGTGGAATATAAGGAAAGTAGGAAGGAACTTAAGCAAGGAGTCAGGAGGGCTAGAAGGGGTCACGAAAAGTCATTGGCAAATAGGGTTAAGGAAAATCCGAAGGCTTTTTACACGTACATAAAAAGCAAGAGGGTAGCCAGGGAAAGGGTTGGCCCACTGAAGGATAGGCAAGGGAATCTATGTGTGGAGCCAGAGGAAATGGGTGAGGTACTAAATGAATACTTTGCATCAGTATTCACCAAAGAGAAGAAATTGGTAGATGTTGAGTCTGGAGAAGGGTGTGGAGATAGCCTGGGTCACATTGAGATCCAAAAAGACGAGGTGTTGGGTGTCTTAAAAAATATTAAGGTAGCTAAATCCCCAGGGCCTGATGGAATCTACCCCAGAATACTGAAGGAGGCTGGAGAGGAAATTGCTGAGGCCTTGACAGAAATCTTTGGATCCTCGCTGTCTTCAGGGGATGTCCCGGAGGACTGGAGAATAGCCAATGTTGTTCCTCTGTTTAAGAAGGGTAGCAAGGATAATCCCGGGAACTACAGGCCGGTGAGCCTTACTTCAGTGGTAGGGAAACTACTGGAGAGAATTCTTCGAGACAGGATCTACTCCCATTTGGAAGCAAATGGACGTATTAGTGAGAGGCAGCACGGTTTTGTGAAGGGGAAGTCGTATCTCACTAACTTGATAGAGTTTTTCGAGGAGGTCACTAAGATGATTGATGCAGGTAGGGCAGTGGATGTTGTCTATATGGACTTCAGTAAGGCCTTTGACAAGGTCCCTCATGGTAGACTAGTAGAAAAGGTGAAGTCACACGGGATCAGGGGTGAGCTGGCAAGGTGGATACAGAACTGGCTAGGCCATAGAAGGCAGAGAGTAGCAATGGAAGGATGCTTTTCTCATTGGAGGGCTGTGACCAGTGGTGTTCCACAGGGGTCAGTGCTGGGACCTTTGCTCTTTGTAGTATATATAAATGATTTGGAGGAAAATGTAACTGGTCTGATTAGTAAGTTTGCAGACGACACAAAGGTTGGTGGAATTGCGGATAGCGATGAGGACTGTCAGAGGATACAGCAGGATTTAGATTGTCTGGAGACTTGGGCGGAGAGATGGCAGATGGAGTTTAATCCGGACAAATGTGAGGTAATGCATTTTGGAAGGTCTAATGCAGGTAGGGAATATACAGTGAATGGTAGAACCCTCAAGAGTATTGAAAGTCAAAGAGATCTAGGAGTACAGGTACACAGGTCATTGAAAGGGGCAACACAGGTGGAGAAGGTAGTCAAGAAGGCATACGGCATGCTTGCCTTCATTGGCCGGGGCATTGAGTATAAGAATTGGCAAGTCATGTTGCAGCTGTATAGAACCTTAGTTAGGCCACATTTGGAGTATAGTGTTCAATTCTGGTTGCCACACTACCAGAAGGATGTGGAGGCTTTAGAGAGGGTGCAGAAGAGATTTACCAGAATGTTGCTTGGTATGGAGGGCATTAGCTATGAGGAGCGGTTGAATAAACTCGGTTTGTTCTCACTGGAACGAAGGAGGTTGAGGGGAGACCTGATAGAGGTCTACAAAATTATGAGGGGCATAGACAGAGTGCCCATGTGCGAGCCGGCGTCGCACAGTCACAGACAGGGATTGCCAACCCCCTGAGCTCCATGGCTGCAGACCCCTGTCGATACCAGCACGGGCCTCCAGGACTGGCAGCGCCAAATGACGGGGGGGCGTCAGATGGCCAGTCCGTTCGCATCCCCCACCCATATAGAGGCCTGGGGGCCATCGGGCACCCCGAGTGAGGAGGAGGTGCTGGGGCCCGTTCCGGGTCCCATTGTAGGGGAGGTCCCAGTACACCTCAACACCTCGGGCTCCCCCCTTCTGTCCCAGGTGCATCGGGTGGGCAACGGGCAGGACAGGCTGGCAGCTCGCCATCCCAGTCGCCCGGGCCGCAGCCTGGCCCATCTAGGCCAGGACGCCCCAGGAAACGGCCGCCAAAGGGATCCCGTGTCAGAGGGCAGGAATCGCAGGAGTCCACCTCCAGTTCTGCTGTACCGTCTGGGGAACCACCTAGGCGTAGTCAAAGGGCCCACAAGGCCAAACAATTAGACACTGAGTAAGTTGGCACGGGTGCAGGGCACAGATGAGTTTTAGTGGCTAGCGCACGTGCATGAACTCCTTTCGTTATTAAAGTCAATGTAACACCTACAGAAGTTGCCTTTATGCTCTGTCCAAAGCGTGCCGGGGTGTTACGTACATTGAGCGCCAGTGTGTGTGTGAGGGGTGGTCTTACCTCATCCCCAGGTGAGTCTGCCCCCTTCCTCCTGGGCCGCCATCAACATCCCCCCAGGCAGAGGACGGGACCATGCGCTGCAGTGTCACAGCCGCATGCAGGGATGGTCCGGGTGGATGGTGGTACTGTGGCCATGGGTCAGACATAGTCCAACGATGTAGAGCCAGGAGCTCATCGCAGGGCGGGTTGTCATCATCCTCCATGGCCTGCAATAGACACGCGTCCACCCGCAACTGTGTGAGCCCGGCCCGTTGTGCCGCAGGTGGATCGGCAATGGGGGGGGGGGGTGTGGTGTGCATGCGGGTGGGGTGAGTGGGGTTGGGGAGGGGGGTGAGGGTGCTGGGTGGGTGGATGGGTGGCGGGTGTGGGTGGTCGGGTGTTGCCATCGTGTGCGGCCTGTGGCCATACTATCCGATTCCCACACCCATCTAGTCAGTGAAGCGGGCGTCTATCAGTCTGTCCCGTGCCCGCTGGCCCAGCCGGTAACGGTGGACAGCCACCCGCCCATGCCTAGCCCGTCTGCCCTGACCATTGCCCCCATCCCCCTCACCTGGGGAGGACTGGGCCTCTTCCTGCTGCTCCTCCACTCCGCCCTCCTCTGCCTGCGGCACATCGCCCCTCTGCTGGGCTATGTTGTGCAGGACGCAGCACACCACAATGATGCGGCCGACCCTATCTGACCGATACTGGAGGGCGCCCCAGAGAGGTCCAGGCACCTGAAACGCATCTTCAGCACGCCAAAGCACCTCTCTATCACACCCCTTGTCGCTACATGGGCATCATTGTAGCGGTTCTCCGCCTCATTGCGTGGCCTCCGTACAGGCATCATCAACCACGATCGCAATGGGTAGCCCCTGTCGCCCAGCAACCAGCCCCTCAGCCGGGGATGGCGTCCCTCATACATGCCGGGGATGTATGACCGCGACAACACGTATGAGTCGTGTACACTGCCCGGGTAACGGGCGCAGACGTGCAGGATCATCATCCGGTGGTCGCAGACCACCTGTATGTTCATCGAATAGGTCCCCTTCCTATTGGTGAACACGGCCCTGTTATCTGCAGGTGGCCGCACGGCGACGTGCATCCCATCAATCGCGCCCTGGACCATGGGGAACCCGGCCACGGCAGAGAAGCCCACGGCCCGGGCATCTTGGCTGGCCCGGTCCACAGGGAAGCGGATGTAGCGGTGCGCCATGGCATATAGGGCGTCTGTCAATGCCCGGATGCACCGGTGCACCGATGTCTGCGATATGACGGACAGGTCCCCACTCGGTGCCTGGAATAACCCCGTTGCATAAAAGTTCAGGGCCACCGTAACCTTGATGGCCATGCGGTGACAGGTGTGCCAGCAGGTGGCAGATGTGTGCCACGGTTTCCCGGCTCATCCGGAGTCTCCTCCTGCATTCCCGGTCCGTGAGGTCCTGGTACGACAGCTGGGGCGTCCTCGGGTGCCTCCGTTGCCGTGGGGCCGCGACGTCCTCCTCACCCTCCTCGTCCTGTCGGGCGGGTGTCCCTCCAGCCTGGGCGGCTGCCGCCTGTCCCTCTGCGGCAGCCGGCGCTGCCTCTCTGGCACGCTCCTCCTCCTCCTCCAGGGCGACATGGACATTAGCAGCTGCCGCCACGGCTGCCGACATCGTGGGGGGGGGGAGCGACGACATGTCATCATTGCCCATACCCCCTCCTCCCCCAGCCAGGTGGCATGGACCGCATCGGTCCGACTGTTGGAGGCTGGCACCTGGCCATGTGGACCAACTCACTTGCCCTCGCATCCCCCCTCCCCGGCACGCACCTCCCCGTCCCCCTCCCCGACACGCACCTCCCCGTCCCCCTCCCCGGCACGCACCTCCCCGTCCCCCTCTCCGGCACGCACCTCCCCGTCCCCCTCCCCGGCACGCACCTGCACGTCCCACTCCCAGGCACGGACCCCCCCCCTCCCATCACGCACCTCCCCGTCCCCCTCCCCGGCATGGACCCCCCGTCCCCCGTCCCCCTCCCCGGCTCGGATCCCCCCCCCCGTCCCCCGTCCCCCTCCCTGGCAGTCATCCTCCCGTCCCCGGCACTCATTCCCCTCCTGGCACCCCCCGGAGCCCACCTCACTCTAACCCCTCCCCCCCCGCCGCACACACACACACACAACCCTACACACACCTCTCCCCCACACATACAGACTGCGGCCACGCCTTCACCTCTCCAGCGGCCAACCCCCCAGGCCGTCACCCACCTCCACGCTGGTCGGCGTCAACTTTGAGCACTGGTTGACGCCGATTTAAAGGTGTTTTGGGTTCGGAGAATCTCGCCCAAGAAAAGGAGAGCGAGATAAAGGGCGTCATTCTCCGACCCCCCGCCGGGTTGGAGAATCGCCGGGGGCTGCCGTGAATCCCGCCCCCGCCCAATCTCCGGTGCCGGTTGGCAGGCCCCCTGCTCGATTCTCCGGCCCGGGGTCCTGGGGTGGGGCGCAGGGCGATCTGACCCCGGGGGGTGCCCCCACGGAGACTCCCTCCACTGCACATGCGCGGGAAACTTTCAGCGGACGCTGACGCTCCCGCGCATGCGCCGCCCCGACATGTCATTTCCGCGCCAGCTGGCGGGGCACCAAAGGCCGTTTCCGCCAGCTGGCGGGGCGGAAATTCCTCCGGCGTCGGCCTAGCCCCTCAATGTTGGGGCTCGGCCCCCAAAGATGCGGAGCATTCCGCACCTTTGGGACGGCGCGATGCCCGTCTGATTGGCGCCGTTTTGGGCGCCAGTCGGCGGACATCGCGCCGTTTCCGGAGAATTTCGCCCAAAGAAGCAAAGAGGTTAAGTGCCAACATTCAGTGTTTTAGCTCTCTCTCTTTTATCTCTGTAAATTGCATGTATTAACACAATAGTGCCAAATCAACAAACTGCTAACAAAGTCACAAGTGCTGCCGGCATTGGTAATTGGAAAACGTGTTTCAGCCCTTGGGCAAAATTCTCCAGTATAGGCGCGATGTCGGCCGACTGGCGCCCCAAACGGCGCAAATCAGTCGGGCATCGCGCCGCCCCAAAGGTGCGGAATGCTCCGCATCTTTGGGGGCCGAGCCCCAACCTTAAGGGGCTAGGCCGGCGCGGGACGAATTTCCGCCCCGTCAGATGGCGGAAAAGGCCTTTGGTGCCCCGCCAGCTGGCGCGGAAATGACAACTCCGGGCGGCGCATGCGTTGGAGCGTTAGCAGCCGCTGACGGCATTCCCGCGCATGCGCAGTGGAGGGAGTTTCTTCCGCCTCCGCCATGGTGGAGACCGTGGCGAAGGTGGAAGGAAAACAGTGCCCCCACGGCACAGGCCCGCCCGCGGATTGGTGGGCCCCGATCGCGGGCCAGGCCACCGTGGGGGCACCCCCGGGGTCAGATCGCCCCGCGGCCCCCCCCCCCAGGACCCCGGAGCCCGCCCGTGCCGCCTTGTCCCGCCGGTAAGGTAGGTGATTTAATTTACGCCAGCGGGACAGGCAATTTATCGGCGGGACTTCGTCCCATCCGGGCCGGAGAATCGTCCGGGGGGGGCCCGCCAACCGGCGCGGCGTGATTCCCGCCCCCACCGAATATCCGGTGCAGGAGACTTCGGCAACCGGCGGGGGCGGGATTCACGCCAGCCCCCGGCGATTCTCCGACCCGGCAGGGGGTCGGAGAATGTCGCCCCTGGTGTGGACGGCGCCGGTGGGAACCTGTCGTGTTGGGCAGGCCGCTCGGCCCATCCGGGCCGGAGAATCGCCGCTTGCCCGTTACAAACGGCGAGCTGCGATTCTCCGAGCAGCCAGCCGCGATTCTCGCCGCGCCGGTTTGGGAGGGTGGGACAATCGCGTGCGGGCGTCGGGGCGTGTGGCGGGACACGCGCGGCGCCCCGGCGATTCTCCCAACCGGCGTGGGGGAGGGGAGAATTCCGCCCCTTAGAAAGAAATGCACCAAAAATTGAAAAATAAATTGATATTGAAGATGGGTACTTGTGCTTAGCATTCTAGTTGTTTATAATTAAGCACACTGATATAAATAGGCCTGTTATGCCTATCTGAATGCTAGATGAGGTTGTAACGGTTGTCTTACAATTTGATTTATAATGAGCGATGTAAACGAACACTTGCAATTGAGTGGCCGCATGTTAAATGCTGTCTCTTTCATGTTGCAAATGCCAAGGCCATTTTGTGACTGAGTGAAATTAGGCCAATTTGCCATGTTTTAAATGTACAATTCGGGAATTACACAATTACATTTATACTTCATCAGTTTTTGAGATGTATGAATGAAATATATATTTTCAAAAGCTAATCGAGGAATGGAATAGGGTTGTCCTGTTTCTCTTGCTTGCATGGGGTTGCATGTAAAGTAAGGCATTTGGGCCTGTAATCAATTAAAGGTCTCCATTAATGAACTAAGATTTTCAATAACTGCTATACTCTTCACAGAATTAGTGACAAGATTAATACCCAACAGTCTCTTGCCTGAATGGAATTAAATACATTTTTGAAATGATGTTCTGTCAAACCTTGGGCGGAATTCTCCCCCCCCCCACGCCGGGTGGGAGAATCGTCGGGGCGCCGCGCGTGTCCCGCCACGCCGCCCCGGCACCCGCACGCGATTCTCCCCCCCCAAACTGGCGTGGCGAGAATCACGGCTGGCCGCTGGGAGAATCGGCGCTCGACGTTTGTATCGGGCAAGCAGCGATTCTCTGGCCCGGATGGGCCGAGCGGCCTGCCCAACACGACGGGTTCCCACCGGCGGCGTCCACACCAGGTCGCTCCCAGCGGGAACAGCGCGGGAACGCTGGGGGGGGGGGGGGCGGCCTGTGGGGGGGGAGGGGGTTCCTGCACCGGGGGGGGGTGTTCAAAAGGGGTCTGGCCCGCGATCGGTGCCCACCGATCGGCGGGCCGGCCTCTCTGAAGGAGGACCTCCTTTGTTCCGCCGCCCCGCAAGATCCATCCGACATCTTCCTGCGGGGCGGCCTCGGGGAGGACGGCAACCACGCATGTATGGGTGACGCCAGTTCTGCGGTGCCGGCTGCGTCATTTACACGGCGCCGCTTTTACACGGCGCCAATGCTCGGCACGCATAAATGACGCGACGCCGCTCCTAGCCCCCCGGGGGCGGGAGAATAGGGGTCTGGGAGCAGCCTCCGCCGCCGGAGTGAAACACTCCGGTTTTCACTCCGGCGTCGGCACTTAGACTCCCGATGGGAGAATTGCGCACCTTGTTGCTACAGAGTTGAATATGTCCCAGGCCCTGGGCGGGATTCTCCAAACCTCCGCCGGAATCGGGCCCGGTGGAGGGGCGGAGAATAATCGTTCACGCCGGAAATCCGGCACAACGGCGCTTCCGCGAGTCTCTGCGGACCCGCCAGTCCCGCGTGCGCGGTCGACGCGACGCCGGTCGGGTCCTTTGGAACAGGCCCCCGTGGTGATTCTCCGCAGTCGACCGGCCGAACTCCTGCCGGTGTGGTTTACATGTGGTACCACCTGTCGGGAGCTGGGACCCGTGGCCGCAGTGGCGGTCCTGGTGGGGGGTATCTGACTCTGAGGAGGGCCTCAGCGGTGGCCGGACCCATGTCTGGGGCCACCGATCGGCGGTCCATTGCGATCTGGGAGGGACCTACCTTCTTCTGCGCAGGCCCGCTGTGTAGTTCCGCCATGTCGGTGGCGCCCACGCCGAGGTGGGCCACCGCGCGCATGTGCGGACCTGCTTGCGGCTACGCGGTCTGGCTAGCAGGGCCCTGCCGGCAGCCATAGCTGTGGGATGCACGCCGGGGCTCAGCTAGCACCCTGGAAAACAGAGAATAACCCCGGACCTTCGAGGAAAAAGTCCGGAGTGATTCTCGCCCGTTTTCCGGCGGGCATGGGGAGCTTGTCCCCAGAAGGGAGAATCCCGCCCCCTATCTTGCTTCATTTCTCAGCTTTCCCATCAATGGTTTCAAACACTTTCAGATGTGAAGAGCCATGCCTCCGGGTGCTCTGGTTTCCTCGGACATTCTGGATTTAAGGGCTGGTTTAGCACAGGGCTAAATCATTGGCTTTGAAAGCACACCAAGGCAGGCCAGCAGCACAGTTCAAATCTCGTACCAGCCTCCCGAACAGGCGCCAGAATGTGGCGACTAGGGGCTTTTCGCAGTAACTTCATTTGAAGCCTACTTGTGACAAGAAGCAATTTTCATTTTTTTTTCATTTCTCCTTCCGCGTACCCCAACAGGCACCGGAATGTGGCGACTTGGGGCTTTTCACAGTAACTTCATTGCAGTGTTAATGTAAGCCTACGTGTGACAATAAAGATTATTATTATTATTTTCCCCCATGCAAATTTGTATGTTCCGTTTATACGTTGTATATATTTGATATTCACCACCTGACCTACGTCATTTCTGTCTTTTGATTATTGTCAGACTAATAACTTGTGGACAGCGGTGTTTTTGTGGTAAAACATTTTATATCTGTAGCACCATTTGCATAAACAAATTCAGATTAATACAGTGGTATTAAAAGAGCACTGCATATGGCACTTTGGGGTGACCATTGACTTTTGAACTGTTGGACCTGGTTTCATATCCAGCCTGAAGTTAGGAGATGAAAGTCTCCTGGATGTTTAAGCTCTCTTACATTTAGCACCTATTCAGTTTGAATTGTAGTGGATTGATGTCTGTGTCCCAGCAACCAGCATTTACTTTGGTCAACTGGGCTCTCTTATTCTGACAGCAGACTTTCAGAGTTGCAATTCCTTGTTTTGTTTTTTCTTTCTCTCTCTGCAAATCACAGAACTGTGTGGAAAATGTTTTCTAACTGTTTTAACTTCCTCAGCAAGGATTAAATTGCCATGTAGATAGGATGAGAATAGATCTATGTGGACCACTGGGTTTTTTTTTAATTCATTGTGTGCAGACACATGCATCATAGAGAAATCACGTACACAACTTAATGAATGCACGTGTCATGCGCTGAAGTGTACACACCATATAATTAAATCAGAACTGCAGCTTGGGTGGAGGGGGGTGGGGGGGGGGGGGGGGGGCTGCTAGTGGCGAAGCTGCTTCAGGACAGTAGATGGAAATGTTAATTAATGGTAATAGCAGGTTACAGTCTTTGAAAATAGGTTTGAAACGATGTCCCAGCCAGGGAATTGCCTTCAGGTAGAACCTCTACATAAAAGGAAAGACTGAGCACAAAATGGAGAGAATCTGGGGAAGGAGGTGGAAATGCTGGTATGCAAATGGTGCAATAAAATGTGTGAAATGGGATGTATAATGAAGCGCTTAAATAGATAAAAGAGACAGGGAGATGGCGGCAGACAGAGGAGCTGACAATGAGTGCAAAGTAGACAGGGCAGGTTATAATGAGTATAAAAGGAGGAGATTAGATTCCGTGAGAAAAATTGACAGGGGAAGAGGGAGAAAATTGGAGAAGATTAGATTGCTTTTAATGAATATACATCTCAATATACATCTCCGCTTGGTTAAGAAAATATGCAGGATGAGCAATATGTTCCTGTAATAACTGTCAGCAGTATTTGTTTTTATAGCTAATAAATTCTATAAATATAGCCTTACTGAGGCCTATTTAACTGAAATGAATGTTGGAATGCTTAATATCCAGAACAGTTTCCAGGAGTAGAATCAATTTAAAGTAACTTTGGGCCCTATTTTTCCCATGCATAATGTTATTGTTTATTTAGTGCAATGCTTTTTGTAGTTACCCTACTTTTACAGAAATGATCATTGGAATGCATTTTGTGTTGGCAAAGAACTAAACGCAGTATGAATTGATTGCCCTATGTTTACCAATAAATTAAGTACTTGAATAAAATGCAAGGCAAATTTATCCACATTCGAGTATGAAAGCCTGGCAAAGGGAAATCTGATATAAAATAGGTTTTAGCTACCCTCAGTGGTTCATTGACCATACTAGTGAGTGTCCGAGTCAAACAAAAAAAACTAGGAGGGAATCCTCATTTTATGTTGTGATAGCCCTTGCAGTTGATCCCAGTGTCTATGGGATATAGAGGAATATATCCAGGTTTCCTACACCTGAGCCCAAACAGTGAGGAGGTGGGGGGGGGAGAGAGATTATCTGGTCACGCCCACCCCAAGACCAGAGATTCCCACCTGAGGTCAACGGACCTTTAAACGGTCCATGGCATTTTCCGTCCTGCCCGCGGCAATTCCTGCGCTATGCGCGTCTGGAAATTTTACAATTGAGTTTTTCCAGGCTTTTCAACCATAGGTCCATCACACCTGAGTTTTAGTCTTTGAGTCCAGACATGTACGCTTTCAGCAGCTACGAGGAGCAGGGCGCTGCTTAACTTCATGGGCGGGTCGGAGAATGGCCGTTGGCCGCCGTGAATCCCGCCCCCGCCGGTTGCCGAAGTCTCCGAAGGGAGAAAAGTCGGCGGGGCGTTAATGGCGCTGCTGACGTCGGAGAATGGCACGGGTGTGCGCAAGGCAGCCGATTTTGGGCCTGCCGATATTCTCCCTTCCGGATGGGCCGAAGTCCCGTCGACGTGATGACCGTTCACGTCGACGTAAATCAAACCTCCTTTTCACCGGCGTGAACCTGTGCTCCAGGTTCACGCCGACCAGCGTGGAGGTGAGTGACGGCCTGGGGGGTTGGCCGCTGGGCAGGCGATGGCGTGGCCGCAGTCTGAATGTGTGGGGAGAGGTGTGTCTCGGGTTGTGTGTGTGTGTACGGCGGGGGGGGGGGGGGGGGTGGTTAGAGTGGGCTGGGCTCCGGGGGAGTGCCGGGAGGGGGGTCCGTGCCGGGGAGGAGGATGGGGGATCCGTGCCGGGGAGGAGGTTGGGGTCCGTGCCGGGGAGGGGGATGGGGGGGTCCGTGCCGGGGAGGAGGATGGGGGGGTCCGTGCCGGGGAGGGGGATGGGGGTCTGTGCCAGGGAGGGGGATGGGGGGGTCTGTGCCGGGGAGGGTGGGGGGGGGGTCCGTGCCGGGGAGGAGGTTGGGGTCCGTGCCGGGGAGGAGGTTGGGGTCCGTGCCAGGGAGGAGGATGGGGGGGTCCGTGCCGGGGAGGGGGATGGGGGCCCGTGCTGGGGAGGGGGATGGGGGGGGGGGGGTTCCGTGCCGGGGAGGGGGATGGGGGGTCCGTGCCGAGGAGGAGGATGGGGGGGGGGTCCCTGCCGGGGAGGAGGTTGGGGTCCGTGCCGGGGAGGAGGTTGGGGTCCGTGCCGGGGAGGAGGATGGGGGCGTCCGTGCCGGGGATGGGGATGGGGGGTCCGTGCCGGGGAGGGGGATGGGGGGGCAAGTGAGTTGGTCCACCTGGCCTGGTGCCAGCCTCCAACAGTTGGACCCATGCGGTCCAAATCCCTGAGGAGTTGGACCCCCTGCCAACCTCCAATTCCAGCCCCCCCCCCCCTCGAACATTGGGGCACCAACTCCAGTGCCCTTGAACTCCAGGCCAGAATATGGAAATGGCTAGTCATCTCACTTTCCCTCAGAGCCATTAAACATACATACATTGAACATACATACATACAGTGCAGGAGGAGACCTTTTGGCCCATCGAGTCTGACCGACCCACTCAAGCCCTCACTTCTACCCTATCCCCGTAACCCAATAACCTCTCCCAACCTTTTTGGTCGCTAAGGGCAATTTATCATGGCCAATCCACCTAACCTGCACATCTTTGGACTGTGGGAGGAAACCGGAGGAAACCCGCGCAGACACGGGGAGAACGTGCAAACTCCGCACAGGCAGTGACCCAGCGGGGAATCGAACCTGGGGTCCTGGCGCTGTGCCACTTGTGCTCCCGTGCTGCCCACTTCATGTTTTTGAAAAGGAGTACTAAACGACGCCCACGTTTCTTCCCGCAGGGGAGTTAGGTAATTCCTGGGAGTCCGCTGTCTTCGAGTTCAATCTCGTTAATGAGACTGAAATGAACGCAAATGAGGGTTAATGATATTCTCACCATTTTTGGGCGTCATCCGGAACTCTCCATTGGGAACGGGTCGGGTGAATCGCAAAATGGTTTGCGCCCGCCATGGATCTTGATTTTATCCTTTCCCGTTATTCACCCGGCATGCCCGGATTCGCGCCAAGCACAATGTGATTGCTGAATCCCACCCAATATTTCATTTACTCGTGAGAATTTTGCATGTGCAAGATCTTTTAAAACATTTTTCAGAATGTGCTATGTATAACATGATGACATATGAAAGGATGTAATCATATATGCTGCACTGCAGTGATTTATTTTAATTATCTCAATGGCACCTTCTATTATACCCCTGTAGAATGGGTCAGTGCATTAGAAAATTAAAGCTGATGTAAGCTGTTCATTTTTATTCACATTCGCAGCTAAGACTGTTGTAGCAGTGATGAGCTATAGAGCTGAATCTGTTACAATAATAAGCCTCGATGGAAGCTTCATAATTAGTAACTGTTGGTGGCATACTATTAACACTGTAAATTATATATTATCTTCCTCTAAAACATTTTCTGCTTATATTTCAGATCTAGCTGTCCAGAATCTAACCTTTCAGGGATATCTTTCTTTTTAATTATGATACAATGGTCTGCTCTAACCTACGCTGTCAACTTCTGGCATGTATCCGATGGAAGTTGCCCACTAAAATAAAGAAGAAAGAATCAGATTAGCTTCTTCCTAACGCCAATGGCAGTGTGGTATCAGCAAGGTCTAGTTTCTGTGAGTCACAGGAGGGTGTAAATATTGCCTCCCGCAGCAGTGACAGTCATGTTTTGTTTTAGTCAACAATAAGGGTGCAGGTCGTTGAAGCGGTATGGATCCATTCCCATAAGTGGCTTTTCCCTTTGAGGGGCAGAGCTGACTGGTGATGATTTAATCTGAGGATCACATCTCAGCGAGGGGCAAGGTTGAGAAGGCGAGGGCCTTCATGACTAACCTCACCAATGGAACCACTACAGACCCAATACGTGTGCAAACTGGGGTCAAACATGGCTGCATCATCGCACCAATGGTCGTCTCCACCTTCCTCGCAGCAACACTCCACCCCATCACCCTAAAGCTCCCCGCAAGAGTGGAGCTAATCTACCGGACAAGCAGAAAACTTTTCAACCTCCAATGCTTCCAGGCCAACCAAGACCACACCAACCTCTGGTATCGAGTACGCAGTCAACACCTGTGGGTGTGCACACTGAGAGGCTGAGCTACAAACCATCATCGACACATTCATAGGGCCATGTGAGAGAATGGGCCTCAGACTAAACATCCGGAAAACAAAGGCTCACTACAAGCCCGCTCCTGCCACACAAAACTGTACCTCCGACGATCAAAATCCATGGTGAGCCCTTGGACAATGTGGATCCTTTCCCATACCTCGGGAGCCTCCTCTCGGCGCGAGCAGACATCGACGATGAAATCCAGACTCGTCTCCAATGCGCCAGTGCAGTCTTCGGACGCCTGAGGAATAGAGAGTTCAAAGACCGAGATCTCAAATCAAGCACAAAGCTCATGATCTTCAGAGCGGCCTTGGTCCCTGCCCTCCTGTATGCATCAGAAACGTGGAAAATGTACATCAGACACCTCAAATCCCAGGAGTGATATCACTAGGGTTGCCTCTGCGAAACCTGCAAATTAACTGGCAAGCTAGGTGTACCAATGTGAGCGTCCTCTCCCAGGCCAGTGTGCCCAGTATCAAGGCACTGGTCACACTCGACGAGCAGCGATTGATGGGTCACATTGCCCGCATGCCCCACACAAGACTCCCGAAACAGGTGCTCTACTCCAAGCTCCGCATCCGGAAACAAATGTTCACTATCAGCCCGCTCCTGCCACAGGAGGACAGAGGAAAGGCTACAAGGACACTCTTAAAGCCTCCCTAAATAAATGTAATATCCCAATCGACACGTGGGAGTCGCTTGCCTTAGAACACATAAACTGGAGAAAAAGCATCTGCCAGGACACTAATCACCTCGAGTGTCTTAGGGTGGAGCATCTGGAGGCCAAGCGTAAACAGCAGGTTAATCACCCACCCACCTCATCAAACATCACCTGCCAAACCTGGCAGATTCTGCGGATCCAGGATTGGACTATTCAGCCACTGCAGAACCCACCTCCCCGGAAGGGAAGCAAGTGACGCGTGACCCTGACGGACTGCCTAAGAGAGACGAGAGAGATTGATCCATTCATCAACCTGAGGTGTTGACCCTCTGCGTTTTTCTCTTTCTGTAGAGGCGACCTTCTGTGCTGAGTGCGTTCAGCAATTTCTGTTTCCAACTTTTGTTCAGCAGTTTCCTTCCCTAACCATTGCTGCCATTTCCCCAACAACGGTGTCTTGTGGGCAATACAACAGAAACATTTCTAAAAGCATTTCTGCAAAATGAACATGGCCTTAAAGAGAAATTCCATATTTTAAAGTTAATAATTTTATCTGCAGCATAGTGGGGGTCCTCATGCATCAATCACAGAAAGCTAGCATGCAAATTCAGCAGGTAATTGGGAAGGCAAATAGAATGTTGACATTTATTTCGATGGGGATGGAATATGAAAACAGGGAAGTCTTGCTAAAACTATGTAAGGCATGAGTTAGACCAGTGTTTTTCAAACATTTCTTTCGGGGACCCATTTTTACAACCGGCCAACCTTCGGGACCCACTCCGGCCGACCTTCGCAACCCACGCGGGCCGACCTTTGCGACCCACGCCGGCCAACCCTTGCGACTCACGCGGGCCGATATTCGCGACCTAACATTAATCCCCAACCAACATGACTGAAAGAGATGATTTGGCTATTGTTTGTGGGAGCCTGTCTGCACATATTGACTGTTGCGTTTCCGACCTTACAACAGTGACTACACTTCAAAAGTACTTACTCGGTTGTGAAGCATTTTGGGAACATCCTGAGGTCATGAAAGCTGCTACATAAATGCAAATTGAAACAGTCCCGGGATGAGCTTGCAGTGCTGGGAAGGACCACACTATCCATCAGGACTCTATTGAAATTCGGGGCCTCAGTGGGTACCCCCTGCCGAGGCTGCACTTTATCCCGTTTGCTGCACTGAGGAGCTCCACTCGCTGGAACTCCTTAGTGCAGGAAGACACCGGGGAGGGAGGGGCGGGGGGGCAGTGGTGGTGAGGTGGGGAGTTGGCGTGACCCCGCTTTGCAGTCAGCGGGAGCCGGGGCTGGACCTCATCAACGACAGAGGCAGGAATAGACCCTTCATTGGCCACTCAAGCAGCTCAATTGAGCTCTTGGTAGCGGGAAAATTACAGGTACGTCTCTACCAGACCGCCCCCGCAAATGTGCATCCTTCCCGCCTCCCTATATCACTATACTGGCCACCTTGCCTCACAGCCCATCTCCAGCTGCCTGATTAAATCCAGCAAATTGAGTTTGCATCCCACAATCAATTAAAATTTCTTGTTTTGTCAGTTCAATAAGCTTGCAGGAAAAACCTACCCAACAAGCAGTTCCAAAGCCTAAACACCCACAATGCATATCAAAGTGTTTCGGTATTAGAAACATGTTAGGAACGTGGTTCTGCGCATGCACACCAATGAGCAGACACGCATGTGCAGAGCGCCCGTGTTTTTATTATGGTCGCGGACGTCTTTTTAAAGGCCGTTTGCGGCCTGCATTGTTAAAAGCCGGCTGCTGTAGCTGTTGCGCGCAAATTTGCGCAATCGGGAACGCCATGACAGACGGCTCCGCAACCCTCCCGACTCCCGACCCCGGCTTTGAAAATGCCTGAGTTAGACCACACCTGGAATACTGTGAACAGTTTTGGTCCCCTTATTTAAGGAAAGATATACTGGCATTGGAGGCAGTCCAGAGAAGGTCCACTAGATTGATCCCGGGTTTAGAGATATTTTCTTATAGGTAGAGGTTGAGTAGATTGGGTCTGTACTCATTGGAGTTTAGAAGAATGAAAGGTGACATTATTGAGACATATAGGATTCTCAGGGGGTTTGACAACGTAGATGCTGAGAGGTATTTCCCTTGTGGGAGAGTCTCAGTCCAGAGGGCATAATCTCATAGTGAGGGGTTTCCCATTTAAGGCAGAGATGAGGAGGAATTTCTTCTCTCAGAGGATAGTGAACCTATGGAATTCTTTACAACTGAGGGCTGTGGAGGTTGGATCGTTAGATATGTTCAAGAGATAAATATTTAAGCAGAAAGGGAATCAGGGGTTATGGGGATAAGGGAGGAAAGTGGAGTTGAGGATTATCACATCAGACCAGTCATGATCTCATTGAATGGAGGAGCAGACTCGATGGGCTGAATGGCTTACTTCTGCTCCTATGTCTTATGGTTAAGCATGACAGCTCTGGATGATGGGGTACTATTGCCTAATCATGTCATCGGATGTCCGTATCTCAGGGGAACTGAAGACAAGGAGCATTGGCAATGAGCAACCATACAGCAGGGATATCAAAGGTGGAGGTATTGGGAATCATCTGTAACTAGAAACAGCAACAAAAAATGTATTAAAAACTAATGGCTGTCCCCTTAGGTTTTCCCCTATTTTTTCTCGATTAGATTAGAAACACTGGGCTTTCGGCGCTGAGGACCGGGTTTAAATCCCGGTCCTGGGTCACTGTCTGTGTGGAGTTTGCACATTCTCCCCATGTCTGCGTGGGTTTCACCCTCACAACCCAAAGATGTGCAGGGTAGGTGGGTTGGCCACGCTGAATTGCCCCTCAATTGGAAAAAAATAACAATTGGGCACTCTAAATTAAAAAAAAAAGAAACACTGGGCTTTAAACTGTCTATGGGTGGGTAGGAGAGGAGTTTTATTGGGGGTTCAGGCAGTGTCTAGCAGGTTTGCTTGTTCAACTTTAACACTGTCACATCCCACCATGTTTGCTGCAGCCGCTCCTTCCAGTTCGAGGGCACCAGAGGAGATAGAGCTGGTAAGATGGTGCTATCTATCAGAAATCCTGCCAATTCTGCCGCAATTACCCAACACTAAGTGTGCCTGCATGTGGTGTGATGTAGGTACTCTAATTTGCCAGGGCACAAAATAGCATGTAAATATAGAATTGCACAATCCAATCAGAGTCAGATGTTGCCATTTGGAATTTTGAATCAGTCAATAGTTTCTTCATAAGGCAAATTACTACAGATGCTGGAATTTGGAACTAAAACAGAAAATGCTGGACAATCTCAGCAGGTCTGACAGCATCTGTGGAGAGAGACGGGAGCGAACATTTTGAGTCTGGATGACTCTTTGTCAAATAGTTTTTTCATATGGGCGGCACGGTGGCGCAGTGGTTAGTATTGCTGCCACGCGGCGCCGAGGACCCGGATTCGATCCCGGCCCCGGATCACTGTCCGAGTGGGGTTTGCACATTCTCCCCGTGTCTGTGTGGGTCTCACCCCCCACAACCCAGAGATGTGCAGGATAGGTGGATGGGCCATGCTAAATTGCCCCTTAATTGGAAAAAAAAGAATTGAGTACTCTATATTTGTATTGAAAAAGAGTTTCTTAATATTCTTTTGGCTGCAACAGCTGAGCCTTTGACATTGTGGTATGATTCCACGCTGACATTGTGACATTGGTGCAGATGCCACCAATGCCCTGCCCCTGTACAAATAAACTGCACCTTGGGATTGGAAACAGAGCCAAGGGAAGGGAAGGGGGAGTGGCAGCAGATTGGAGATCAGAAGTTGTATCCTGCCCACATATCTATCAATGTAGCAGTGGGCTAGGTGTCCCAGGTCAGCTGATTCCTGCTGGAGCAAAAGAGAATGTAGAAAAAAATATTCTTTACTTTTTTAAAAGGATAACAGTATCTCTTTCTGATCTCTGCGGGAATCATTCTGACTTTGGGTGGAAGAGCAAAGCATACAATATCGTGTCTGCTGCTGGCTCTATATCTCGCCCAGGAATGATACATAATGGATAGATCTGGGCCGGAATTCTCCGGCTGTTGAGATTCTCTGTTCCCGCCCACGGCGCACCCCCGCACGCAGGTTTCCCAGCGGCGTGGGGTGGCTTCAATGGGAAATTCCAGTGACAAGTGCCGGGAAGTCAGAATCCCACCGCCAGCGAACTGCGCGCTGCCAAGAAACACACGGCTGGGAAAGCAGAGCATCCAGCCCCTGAAATGGCCCATTCGGCACCATCTTCAATGTCAACGTAATCCCAACCTGTGATAAAATAGGAATACATGCAATATTTTTTGTTCATTCTGCTTCTACAACCCTTTGTTTAAACCAAGTAATGACAGCATCTGAAGAATCAGCCTTGAGAAGTTACAGAGTCTGACAGTATGATGGAGCTGTATGATCATCAGCCGATAACGTCATTTCAAAAAGGTCAGTCAGTGATTCTTGCTATCTCAACCATATGTGTTATCTCATCTCTCTTGCACAGCCTGACTGAGTAATTCTTTTGAAATTGTTTACCCAATGGCATCATCCTCACTCACTGCTAAGACAGTTAACAGATCGTATTTTTCTAATTTTACACAAAATGTTGGTAGAAAGAACTAAGTAGCACCTTATTCAGCATTGATAAGAAGATTCTCAAGTCTCCAGATGGGGAGTAAACCTTTAGCCGTGTGGTGGCATTCACACCTATGGATTAAAAGGCGACGGATTCGAACTCTACTCACACTCACCCTGGTGCAGGGGATCTCGAAATTGGTCTCTGAATGCTGGGTTGTCATCCAGCAAGGAACTCGGGTTCAGGTGGAGTCAGTGCTGACTTAACAGTAGTTACAGTTACATACATACAAAAGGAACTTTAAAAAGTCCATAAAGTAAATCTATCAGGCTAAACTCTGGGTAACATTGCAGGGCAGGGAGACTTTCCTCATGACCCCTGAGGACACGGGCAGATTCATCCTGGAAAACGGGCTGGGAAACTGGAGCAGAGACAGCTGTGAGAAGACCACCCGATGGGACTTTAATTAGGGATAGTAAGGGCATTAAGCTGGCTACAACAGGTCACACGCGCGACGTGGAACACAAAGGCACCAAAGGCAGCCACATTGGAGGGTCCCCAAACAAAGGGAAACCTCGGAGCACATCCACAGGGTAAGTATGGTTGATCCTGCAGGAAGGGGAGGAGGGACAAAAACCCCCATTAGGATAGTCACCTGGAATGTCAGGGGACTCAACGACCCAGTGAAAAGATCCAGAGTCTTCGCCCACCTGAAAAATATGAAAGCCGACATAGTCTTCCTCCAAGCGACACACCTGAGTGTGAACGACCGACTGTGGGTAAGGAAGGGCTGGGTGGGACAGACCTACCATTCCTACTACGGGACGAGAGCCAGGAGGGTAACCAAATTGTTAAATAAGAAGACGATGTTTACTGTGACAAGGATGGACCCAGGGGGACGGTATGTCATGGTCAGCGATGTCCTGGATGGGCACCAGTGGCTCTGGTGAATGTGTATGCGCCCAACTGGGAAGACCCGGAGTTTATAAAGATCATGGCAGAAATCCCCAACGTCGACACACACCGACTTATCATGGGGGGGGGGGGGGGGCAACTTTAACTGTACAGGGCCCATGGACAGGTTGAACCCCACAAAGAGAGGATCTCTAATGGTTAAAGAACTCGGCATATTCATGGAGCAGCTGGGGGCAGTGGACCAGGGGAGAAGGAGTTCTCCAACAGCTAGTTGACTCCATACTGGAAATAGAACCGAGACACTCCGAACCCCGAACAGAGAGTTCCTGACGGAGAGGAAGAAGCGACAAATGGACTTTGACCTGCTCTCCACGAGGAAAGCAGAGCACCAACTCCGCCAGGCATGGGGGACCCTATACAAGCACGGAGACAAAGTCAGCCAGCTGCTGGCTCATCAGCTGAGAAATCAGGCAGCCACAATGGAAATAGTCCAGATTAGAAACAGCAGAAGCAAGCTAGTGATGGAAAAGGTCAACAATGCATTCGAGGCCTTCTACCAGGGGCTGCTGCTGACCCCCCAGGAGGGGACTTGGAGATGAAACAGTTCCTCGATGGACTGGACATGCCAGTTTTGGAGGAGGATAGTAAACGGGGGCTGGAGGCACCGCCAGAACTGGGAGAGGTCATGGAGAGCATCAACTCCAAAAAGGCTGGGAAGGTTCTGGGACCAGACGGATTGCAGGCGAATTTCTACAAAACTTTTGTGGCGGCACTGGCCCTGCACCTGCGGAAGATGTTCGCAGACTCATTGGCGGGGGGCACCCTGCCACCTACGCTAGCACAAGCCTCAATCTCACTAATACCCAGGAGGGCAAAAAACCAACAGAATGCGGGTCCTACAGACCTATTTTGCTGCTGAACACAGACATGAAAATACTGGCCAAGATCCTAGTCAGGAAACTGGGGAAATCCGTACCTGAGGTGGTGGCAGAAGACCAGATGAATTATCAAACTCGTATTCTAGCCCTCTCAACATTAATGCTAACATTGCATTTGCCTTCCTAACTGTGGACTGAACCTGCACGTTAACCTTAAGAGAATCTTGAACTTGGACAAAGCCCCTTTGTGCTTCTGATTTCCCCATTTAGAAAATAGTCTCTGCCTCTATTCTTCCTACCAAAGTGCATAACCTCACACTTTTCCACATTGTATTCCATCTGCCACTTCTTTGCCCACTCTCCTAGCCCCCTGCTTCCTCAATACTATCTGTCCCTCTGCATATCCGTGTATCGTCTGCAAACATAGCAACAGCGCCTTCAGTTCCTTCTTCCAGATCATTAATGGATATTGTGAAAAGTTGTGGTCCCAGTACCGACCACTGAGGTACACCACTAGTCACCGGCTGCCATCCTGAAAAATAGCCCTTTATTCCCACTCTCTGCCTTCTGCCAGTCAGCCAATCTTCTATCCATGCCAGGATCGTACCCATAAGACCATGGGCTCTTAACTTATTTAACAGCCTCCGAAACGACACCTTGTCAAAGGCCTTTTGGAAATCTAAATAGATCACGTCCTCTGGTTCTCTTTTGTCTAACTTCCTTGTTACTTCCTGAGCGAACTCTAACAGATTTATCAGACATGACTTGCCCTTGGCGAAGACGTGCTGACACAGTCCTATTTTATTATGCACTTCCAAGTACTCTGCAAACTCATCTTTAATAATGGCCTCTAAAATCTTCCCAATGACCAAAGTCAGGCTAACCGGCCTATAATTTCCCGTCTTCTGCCGCCCTCCCTTCTTAAACAGGGGTGTTACATTAGCCATTTTGTAGTCCTCTGGGACCCTTCCTGCCTTCAGTGATTCCTGAAAGATCACCACCAATACCTCCATAATTCCCTCAGCTATCTCCTTTAGAACTCTGGGGTGTAGTCCATCCGGTCCAGATGATTTGTCTGCCTTCAGACTTTTCAGCTTCCCCAACACCTTTTCCTTAGTAATGCCCACTACTCTCACCTCTGCCCCCTGGTTCTCCTGAAGCTCTGATATGCCACTGGTGTCTTCCAGCGTGAAGACTGATACAAAGTAGCTATTCGTTCTCTGCCATTTCTTTGTTTCCTATTATTACTTCACCAGCCTCATTTTCCAGTGGTCCAATGTCCATTCTTGCCTTTCTCTTACCTTTAATATATTTTTTAAAAAACTCTTGCTATCTTCTTTTGTATTACTAGCTAGCTTACACTAATGTTTCATCTTCTCCACCCTTATTGCTTTTCTAGTTGTCCTCTGTTCACTTTTAAAGGCTTCCCAATCCTCTGGCTTCTCACCAATCCTCACCACCTTGTATGCTTTTTATTTTGCTTTTATGCTGTTGTTGACTTCCCTCATCAGCCATGGACACCTTGTCCTCCCCTTAGCATGTTTCTGTAGGGAGAAACAGCATTGAGCACCTCTTACCGCTCTGCACTGAATTCCCACTCTGCTTCAAATTCTCAAGTTTCAAGCTCCCTCTGGATGTGGTGTCTCCCACTGCTCGTGACAAAGCACCCTCGGGGAGGCTCGGAGATGTACAGCCCCTGGGAAGGGATGCAAAGGCTTTGTTGATCCTTTCTGGTGTGGTGACTAGCCTACCATTCCTGTCCCTAATCTGGGATATTTCCCTTGTGGCTGCCTGCTTTCTCAGCTGGTGAGCCAGCAGGCGGCTGGCTTTGTCTCCATGTTCGTAGAAGGTCCCCCATGCCTGGCGGAGCTGGTGCACTGCTTTTCCCCTGGGTCTGTCTGCTGTGCCACACCCCCAGCTTTTCCCCATGTGCTTCCCCCCCCTATATTCCCCCATCTAGAGTTTTCTCCTCATCCTCATTTTATAATTACCGCAGATTCAAACTGTGCAGTCTGACTTCAGCGCGATAGCTGCGACTCATTCTGAAAACTGTACTGGAGTAATTACCCCCTGGGCCTCCAGATGCTTCAACTCCACATCTACTTTCTGATGTAGAGCATAAAGCGTCAGTCTGGTGTGAAAACATTTTGGTGTTGCTTCCAGCTCTACATAGATCTTAGCCTTAACACTTTTGATGCATCTTAACTCTCTCTGGAAGACCTTGTCATATTTCCATAGAAGCTCCTGGAAAATCCCTTTGGTGTTACGGGATACTTCTAACCAATTCAATTTGATTTTCTTCAGTCATTCATGGCCAGTGAGGCTTGGTGTCTTTCCCTCCACAACGGCAGCTGGACTGACTGCTGTTGGTACGATACTGGTACAGATGCTGCCCCAATATCTTCAGTGCCTCTACGATATAGATGGCTAAGATAGCCGGAGTACTGCTGAGATTCACAGGCTGCAGCCTTTCCTGCAGGTACTTAAACATCTGTTCACCCACTACTGTGGCAGCTGCTCCTGTATCAACCTCCATTCTGAGTGGACGGTCATTGACAACAAGGATGATCTCAAATGGGGGGGGGCTACTTAATCTCACTGTATTAAGGTTGCATCCTTTTGATGTTTACTCGTGGATTTCCTCAAACTTGTTGCCTGGAGTCACCTTTGTTTCTTTTTGGGAAACTTGAATTAAACTGTCTGCCTCTGCACCTGGCTTGCAAATGGCTGTTCTTATTACTTCTGAAGTAGCTGAATTCTTTATAACTGCATCTGTTTTTGGAATGTGCTCCCCCACAACGATAACAATCCTCTAAACTTTGTGACTGCCTATCACTTTTCTGCTTTCAGGCCCGCTGCTTCCTCCCTTCGGGAAAATCCAGCGTCCGTCATTTCCCACCATAACTGGTTCACTTCGATCTGCGCACTTTGCAATTTTATAGCACTTTGCTCAGTGCTTTCAGTCCAACAACCTTGGCCAAGGGTATCTTGGTTTCTGCCAGAAACATTGTCTGAATATTTCATTGTTGATCCCACAGACCAACTGGTCATGCACCATGTCGCTGAGACGATTATCAAAGTCATAATGACATTTGTTGAGGTCTGGCTATGAAAGCAGATACCGTTTCACCCAGCCTTCTGATGGCTGTATGAAACTTGTATCTCTGCATAATGAGCGAGGGTCGGGGTTATAATGGTCCCTCATTAACTGCACCAATTGATCAAAGGATTTGGAGTCTCCGAAGATGTTACAAGATTGTATGTTTGTGGGTCGCAAACAGTAAGTAATATTATATTTTGGGTTTTTTCTGCCATTATTTCATTGGCAGCGACAAAGTATTTTAAGCCTTTTGACTTACTGGTCCCAAGTTTCGACCTCCAGGTCAAACGGATCAATTTTTCCAAACAGTGGTATGCTATTCAATTACAGATGATGGGCGCTATTCTCCCCCCACACGCCGGGTGGGAGAATTGCCGGTGCGCCGCGTGAATCGCGCCATGCCGCCCCGACCCCCGCACGCGATTCTCCCACCCCCTGGAAACCAGCAGCGCGTGATTCGCACCGGGCCGCTCGGAGAACCGGCGATTCTCCGGCCGGATGGGCCGAGCGGCCGCTACGACATGAAAGGTTCCCGCCGGCACCGTCCACCCCTGGTCGCTGCCGGCTGGAACTCTGCGGGAACGCTGGGAGGCGGCCTGTGGGGGGGGGAGGGGGGCTCCTTCACCGGGGGGGCGCTGGCCTCCAATGGATCTGGCCCGCGATCAAGGGCCAACGATCGGCGGGCCGGCCTCTCCCCCCGGGCCTACCTCCTTCCATGCGCGGCCCCAGAACACCGGCTCCATGTTGGTGAGGGGCCAGCGTGCATAAGACGTTCCCTGCGCATGCGCAGGATGGTGTGGCCCAACTGCGCATGCGCGGGTTGGCGCGGTGCCCATTTGGCGCCGCATATGGACACTGGAGCGGCATGAACCGCTCCAGCGCCGTGCTGGCCCCCTGTGAGGGCCAGAATAGATCATGTCCGGGCCCTGTTTGCGCCGTCGTGAAACTTGGCCTCAATATCGGAGAATCGCCCCCGATGTTTTAGTTTTCTGAGAGACTCTTCCCCACCGTCCAAATTTTCAATGATTTTCTCTCACTGGCTTGTTTTACTCTCATCACCAATGTTATATTGTGAGGTGATCGAAGAGGTTTATTGAACTAAGGTGAATTCCACACACTGAACAGTATAACTAATACACTCGTTTTGTTCTCAAGACTCCCGGGTTAACTTTGACCAAGCCCAATAGCCAGAACCATGCCTAAACTCCTGATAGACTTATGTTTGCCTGCTGTGTCCCCATAGACTCTAAGCCCATCACATGGCCGGTGATGTATTGTCCCTTAAAGGGGCCACAGCACCACATCATCCATTTAGAGTGTTCATCAATCATGAGCAAAATCATTGTGCCCAGGAATGGATCAATATAATCAATTTGGATTTGTACCTATGGCCAGCCAGGGTGCAGTGGGGCTGTAACAGGCAATCTTTGACACAGTTGGCACTGTTGACAGTGCTTGACTAGCTTCTCGACATCAGCAGCAATGCCAGGCCACCACACATAACTCCTGGCAAGCAACTTTATTTTAGAGGTGCCAGGATGAGCGCTGTGTAATTCAGTTAGGAGTAGCTCTTTGTCTGGTACTGGAATGGCTACTCTTGCTCACCAGAGTATGATGCAATCTTGACCTCAATTCTTGTGGGGTGCGAATGGTTTCATTTTCTTGGAAGCTGGTTCATTTACCCACCCTGTAAGTATTTAATCTCTCGCTTTGGACAGAAGTGGATCTTGGTTGGTCCAGTTCCTGATCTGTATAGGGCATTGGTGAGGTCACACCTGGAGTATTGTGTGCAGTTTTGGTGTCCTTATCTGAGGAAGGATGTTCCTGCTATGGAGGGAGTGCAGAGAAGGTTTACAGGCTGATTCCTGGGATGGCGGGACTGTCATATGAAAGAGACTAAATCTGTTAGGATTATATTCATTGGAGTTTAGAAGAGTGAGGGGATCTCATAGAAACTTATAAAATTCTAACAGGATTAGGCAGGGTAGATTCAGAAAGAATGTTCCCGATGGTGGGGGAGTCCAGACCCAGGGGTCATAGTTTGAGGATCAGGGGTAAACCTTTTAGGTCTGATGCGAGGGGAAATTTCTTCACCCAGGAAGTGGTGAATCTGTGGAATTTGCGACCACAGAAAGTAGTTGAGGCCAAAACATTGTGTGATTTCAAGAAGGACTTAGATATTGCTCTTCGGGTTAAAGGGATCAAAGGATATGAGGGGAAAGCGGGATCAGGGTATTGAACTTGATGATCAGCTATGATCATAATGAATGGCAGAGCAGGCTCAAAGGGCCGAATGGTCTTCTCCTGCTTCTATTTTCTATGTTTTTAAGTTTCTATGAACTGCTTTGCTGAGACTAGCAATCTGGATAAAAAAATTAATGGCATAATAATTTCTTGTGGTACTGGAGTACTTCCTTGTAAGGGTAGGTGGCTAAGAACATCTGCATTTGTTATGTGTATTCCAGGTTGGCGCTTGAAAGTATATTCATAGGCGGACAGAATTGATGCCCATTGTTGAATTCTTGCTGAGGTAATTGATGGGATAGCCTTATTCTCCTTGAAGAGACAATGGTAAAGGGTCTACCATGTAAATACTGGTGGAATTTCTTGACACAAAAAACTATTGACAGTCCTTCTTTCTCGATTTGTGAGTAGCCTTTTTTGGCCTCTGAGAGGTTCTTCACACATACCTTATTGGCCTTTCAGAGCCATCGTCCATCTTGTGGGACAACACCACACCAACAGCATGGAGAGGTGTCAGTTCCTTAGATGGGTCAAAATGCACTAACAGGTTGAGGAATACAGAAATTGCATTAGTCTGTTGAAAGCTTCCTTCTGGAGAGCCTTCCAAGATCAACAATGGTGTTTCTTGAGCAGAATATGCAAAGGGATCAATACCGTTGATAACATTGGTTGAAAAAAAAATCCATAGTTTACCATCCCAAAAAATGATTTGAGTTCTGTTGTGTTTGTGGGGACAGGCGCTTCCATTATCACCTAGACCTTGTCTTCTATGGGATGTAATCTTTGTGCATCTACATGGTGCCCCCAGTAGGTCACCTCAGTGGCTTGAAAGGTGCATGTATCTTTCTTGAGGCCAACTCCAGTCTCTTGAAATCTCTTTAGCACCTTCCCATTGCTTACCTTTCCACCTTTTTATTATAGAATTCCTACAGTGCAGAAGAAGGCCATTCGGCCGATCCAGTCAGCACGGACCCTCTGAAAGCGTACCCCACCTAGGCCTGCTCCCTTGCAACCCCACTAACCTTTGGACACTAAGGGACAATTTAGCATGGCCAATCCACCCATATTTGAATTTGTGGAAGGAAACTGGAACACCCGGAGGAACCACACGCAGAAATTAGAAAAATATGCAAACTCTACACACACAGTCACCCAAGGTTGAAATTGAACCCGAGTCCCTGGCGCTGTGAGGCAGCAGTGTTAACCACTGTGCCACCGAGCCACACTTCACTTGGTATCATCGGCAAACTTAGATACATTACTCTCTGCCTCTTCATCTAAGTCAATAATATAGATTCTAAATAGCTGAGGCCCCAGCACTGATCCTTACAGCTCTCCACTATTCACTGTTTGCTAACTTGAAAATGCCCTGTTTATGTCCATTCTTTGTCCTCTCTTCATGCTAATATATTACCCCCAACTACTTGAGCCCTAATCTTGCCTATTAGCCTTTTGTGTGGCACCTTATCTAATGCCTTTTGGAAATAATCCATAAGTACATTTGTCCATTAAAATACTGTATTGCTAATACTTGCACTAATGCATCAAACAAATGTCTCTTTTCGCACAAATGATTACACAAATACATATCAGTAGCTCTGTGTGCCCCTCCAATCACTGCACCACCAACAGCTTTCAAACTAACTCGCTTCTCCAGAATTTCCTTTAATGGTGATGAATTATATCATGTCATCTGAGCCAAAACCCGTTGCGTACCTTCATCCTGCTACGTTTCAGTTTACTTTCATTTTAAATATAGCGGGAGTCATTCTCCGACCCCCGCCGGGTTAGAGAATCGCCGGGGGCTGCCATGAATCCCGCCCCCGCCGGTTGCCGAAGTCTCCGGTACCGGATATTCGGCGGGGGCGGGAATCGGGCCGCGCCGGTTCTCCGGCCCGGATGGGCCGAAGTCCCGCCGATAAATTGCCTGTCCCGCCGGCGTGGATTAAACCACCTTTTGAACGGCGGGACAAGGCGGCGTGGGCGGGCTCCGGGGTCCTGGGGGGGGGGCGCGGGGCGATCTGACCCCGGGGGTGCCCCCACGGTGGCCTGGCCCGCGATCGGGGCCCACCGATCCGCGGGCGGGCTTGTGCCGTGGGGGCACTCTTTCCCTTCCGCCTCCGCCACGGTCTCCACCATGGCGGAGGCGGAAGAGACTCCCTCCACTGCACATGCGCGGGAAACTTTCAGCGGCCGCTGACGCTCCCGCGCATGCGCCACCCCGACATGTCATTTCCGCGCCAGCTGGCGGGGCAACAAAGGCTGTTTCCGCCAGCTGGCGGGGCGGAAATTCCTCGGCGTCGGCGTAGCCCCTCAATGTTGGGGCTCGGGAGAATTTCGCCCAACATTAGTGGGGCTTGAGGCAGGGTGATTCGTACCTGGGGCGAAATTCTCCGGTATCAGCGCGATGTCCGCCGACCGGCACCCAAAACGGCGCAAATCAGTCGGGCATTGCGCCGCCCCAAAGGTGCGGAATCCTCCGCATCTTTGGGGGCCGAGCCCCAACCTTAAGGGGCTAGGCCCGCGCCGGACTAATTTCCGCCCCGCCAGCTGGCGGAAAAGGCCTTTGGTGCCCCGCCAGCTGGCGCGGAAATGACATCTCCGGGCGGCGCATGCGCGGGAGCGTTAGCGGCCGCTCACAGCATCCCCGCGCATGCGCTGTGGAGGGAGTCTCTTCCGCCTCCACCATGGTGGAGACCGTGGCAAAGGCGGAAGGAAAAGAGTGCCCCCGCGGCACAGGCCCACGCGCTGATTGGTGGGCCCCGATCGCGGGCCAGGCCACCGTGGGGGCACCCCCTGGGGCCAGATCGCCCCCCCCCCATGACCCCGGAGCCCGCCCACGCCGCCTTGTCCCGCTGGTAAGAGAGGTGGTTTAATCCACGCCGGCGGGATAGGCATTCTAGCAGTGGGACTTCGGCCCATCCGTGCCGGAGAAGCGCAGGGGGGGGACCCGCCAACCGGCGCTGCGCGATTCCCGCCCCCGCCGAATATCCGGTGCCGGAGAATTCGGCAACCGGCGGGGGCGGGGGCGGGATTCACGCCAGCCCCCGGTGATTCTCCGACCCGGCGGGGGGTCGGAGAATCTCGCCCCAGGTCTTTTTCTCCTCAGAGCACATTATTTTTCCCATCTTTGTATTTCTCCATATATTGTTAACAACTACTTTCCTTCATTTCCATATATGTCCTGTGCTATTCTATTGTAAGAATCATGCCTATCATGTCTACCTCTGTTCAATGAACCGAAGCAACCTTTGGACAAGACCTCTCTCTGGTTCATACATGATTTGCTTTTGCAATTCCTGGCCATTCCTTTGCATACTGTGCGCTGTTTTGTGAGCAAGTTTGTTCCCCTCATTTAAGGAAAGATCACGGAGGCGGTTCAGAGAAGGTTTATTCGGATGCTCCCCAGAGCGGGGAGATTGTCTTGTGTACAAAGGTTAAACAGGTTGGGACTCTGCTCATTGGAATTTAGAAGAGTGAGAAGTGATCTCATGAAACATTTGGATTCTTAACAGGTTTGACAGGGGAAATGCTGAGAGGATGTTTCCTCTCATGGGAGAGCCTAGGACCAGAGGACACAGTCTCAGAATAAAAGCGTGCCCATTTAAAACTGAGATGAGGAGGAATTTCTTCTCTCAGAAAGTTACGAGTCTTTGGAACTCCTTGCCGCAGAGAGCTGTGGGGGCAGAGTCCTTGAATATTAATGGCTCAGATAGATTTAGATTCTTTTTTTTAATATAAATGTTTTTATTGGGTTTTTGAACAAAGTATATTTACCGTTATGTACACAGAATAAGATATATATATATATAGAGAGAAGGGCACATCCAAACATACCAAAAAAAAAGTGATAATAAAATATAAAATAAAATGACTGGCAGGGTATTATGCACCAGCTCAACAGCAGCAACTCTGTACAACTGGCAAAATTATTTACAACACATAAGTAGGTAATTGTTTGTGGGGAGTGAGGGGTGGGTGGAGACTGGGGAGGTAGGTATACATTTGGGTGCCGGAGAAACAATTACAGAGGGCAATACTCAAATGGGTTTGGTGTTGCTGTTGTCTCTTCCTTCTCCCGGACAGATCTCGCTGCCGTTGTCGTCTCGCGCTCACCTCCACTTCAGCCGTTCCTCCCGTCTTTCGCCTGTATTCTCCTTGTTCTCCATTCCTGGAGATGCCAAGTTTGTTATCGTATCCCGTGCCCTCCTTCTGACTGTCATTTCCCTGCCTCCCCCACCTTCCTGGTTCTCCTCTCTTGTTCCCTGTCCATTCCCTCTAGCCCCCTCCCCCCCTCCTGTGGTTTGCCTTTCCTTCCTCTTAGGTTTAGTTGTTCCCCCCCCCCCAGTACCCAACAAGTCTTGGGCATGACCAGAACATGTGGGCGTAGTTGGCCGGGCCTCCTTGGCACCGTTCACATCTATCCTCCACCTCCGGGAAGAACCTACTCATAAGGGTTCTTGTTCAGTGGGCTCTATGTACCACTTTTAGTTGCGTCAGGCTGAGCCTTGCGCACATGGAGGTGGAGTTGACCCGAAGCAGTGCTTTGCTCCAGAGCCCCCCACCCATTTCAATCCCCAGGTCTTCCTCCCATTTCTTTCTTGTTGCGTCCATTACGGTGTCGGCCCTCTCTACCAGTCGGTCATACATGTTGCTACAGTTTCCTTTATCTAGTATGCTTGCGTCCAGTAACTCTTCCAGTAATGTCTGTCATGGCGGTTGTGGGTACGTCCTTGTCTCCTTTTGTAGGAAGTTTTTGAGTTGCAGGTACCTTAGCTCGTTCCCCCTGGCTAGCTGGAATTTCTCTGTCAGTTCGCCCAGTGTTGCGATCCTGCCGTCCGTGTATAGGTCCCTGACTGTCAATGTCCCTCCGCCCTGCCCCCACCTTTTGAAGGTGGCGTCAGTCAGCGCTGGTGTGAACCTATGGTTGTTGCAGATGGGAGCTTTGTCCGACATTTTGGTCAGGCTAAATTGCTGCCGTAGTTGGTTCCAGGACTGGAGGGTGGCTATCACCACCGGGCTGCTGGAGTGTTTTTTGGGTGGGGATGGGAGTGCTGCCATGGCGAGGGCCCGGAAGGAGGTCCCCTTACAGGAGGCCTCTTCCACGTGCACCCTCTCGGCTTCTGGCTCCTTGATCCATCCCCTTATTCGCTTGGCCGTCACCGCCCAGTGGCAGAATTGTTCGTTTGGGAGGGCTAGCCCCCCCCCACCTTGGATTTTGTTTTTTGTAGGACCTTCTTTGGGATCCTCACATTCTTCCCCCCCCCCCCCCCATACGAATGCCATGATTAGTTTGTCCAGTGCTTTGAAAAAGGCTTTGGGGATGTAGATCGGAATGGATGAAAGTAGGAAGAGGTACCTGGGCAGTATGTTCATTTTGATCGTCTGGACTCTCTCCGTGAGGGAGAGTGGGAGTGTGTTCCATCTTTGCAGGTCCTTTTAAACTTCCTCCGTCAGACTGGTGAGGTTCCATTTGTGGATCCCTTTCCAGTCATGACAGGGATTTCTGCCATGGTCTTCTTGATGAAGCTCATGTCGTCCCAGTTGGATGCGTACGCGTTAACTAGTACTACCGGTGCCCCATCCAGGGCACCACTGACCATGACGTACCGTCCCCCTGGGTCCGTAACCGTCTTTGTCGCCCTAAACATTGTCCTTTTGCTGATCAGTAATGCCACCCCCCTGGCCCTCGTCCCAGAGCAGGAATGGTAGGTTTGCCCCACCCAGCCCTTTCTTACCCGCAGTCGGTCCTGCTCTCTCAGGTGTGTCTCTTGGAGGAAGACTATGTCAGCTTTCATATTTTTTAGGTGGGTGAGGACTCTGGATCTCTTCACTGGGCCGTTGAGTCCCCTTATGGTCCAGGTGACTGGTGGGGGCTTCTGTCCCCTCACTCCTGTGGGATTAACCATACTTACCTGGTGGACGCGCCCCTCCGGGGTTTCCCTTTGTTAGGGGGCCGTCCAGGATGGCTGCTGTCACTGCTCTCTCCATGCGGTCGGGTCCCTGCGCTCCGGGGTTTCCCTTTGTCCAGGGGGCACCCGACATGGCCGTCCACTGTGCGTCCACCACGCGGGTAGTCCCCTGCACTCTGGGGTCTCCTTTCAACCAGAGACCGTACTGGGTCGGTGCTTGCAGCGATTCTTTGTTTCGAGCTCTTGGTTGTGGCACTTTGTAGTTTTATTGCTATTCCTTTCTAGCCTTGTTTGTCCCTCATTCCCTGAGTCCCCCCCACCCCCGGTCTCTCCCTCCCTGTGTCTCTCCCCCCCCCCAGGTCTTACCCTTTCCCCCCCTTTTTCCCCCCTCTCCCGATTACCCCTCCTTTGTCCCTCTTTAGCCTGTTCCTATCCCTGTTTGCTCTCCTGCCTCTGTTGAGTGTTCCCTCCCACCCCCTGCCTGGCGCCTTCCCCCCTGTTGGGGGCGCGCTGCGGCCCTGCTTTGTTGCATGCCCCCGGCGCTAGCTTTCCCGCTAGTGCGGTGGCCCCCCTCTCGGGAGTTACTGTCTCGCTTCTCCCCTGCCCGGCCTCTGCGGTTTTCTGCCAGCTCTCCCCCATCCTACCCTGCACTCCTCTTGCTTGCTCTCCTTTCTCAGCTACTCTCGTTCCCTCGTGCTGGGGCCTGGTCTCCCACCTGATGCGGTCCCTCGGGCAGTGGTTTGCTTTTTGTTCAGGGTGCGCTCGCCGTGGCGGGGTTGGTGGTGGTGGGGCAGGTGTTGCCTCACCCCTCTCCCCCGTCGGCATGTTGTTGCCCCCTGCCAGGGGCCCCTTATTTCTACCCTAGCTGTTGGTTTTCCAGCCCGTGTTCCTCGACAAACTTGTTTGTTTCGGCGGGGGCTGTGAAGAAATATGTGACCCAGAGTTTCGCTAGGTACAGCATACCAAGACGCACTTCGTTCTTGTGAAGAGCTGCTTTCGCCCTGTTGAATTCAGCCTGTCTCCTGGCTAGGTCTGCCCCAATGTCCTCGTAAATTCTAATGAAATGTCCTTCCCATTTGCAGGTTCTGTTTTTCCTGGCCCAGCGTAGGATTGTTTCCCTGTCGTGGTACCGGTGCAGTTTAGCTATAACTTCTCTCGGGTGGTCCCCTGCCTTGGGCTTCGGGTGCAGCGACCGGTGTGCTCTGTCCATTTCTGGTGGGCTGGGAAAGGTTTTCTTCCCCACTAAGTTGCCCAGCATCTCGGCCACATATGCCGTGGGGTTTCTTCCCTCGATCCCCTCTGGGAGGCCCACTATCCTGACATTTCGCCTTCTCGAGCGCTTTTCCTGGTCGTCCACTCTGCCCATCAGGCTCCGTGTTGTGCCCAGTCTCGCCACCTCCTTCTCCAGGGCCGTGATTCGGTCGCTCATGTCAGTCACGGCTTTTTCCAGCTCCTTAATGGTCGCCTCTTGCGCTGCCCAACCGGGTGAATTTGCGCGCTTGGCTGCAAGTTCCGGCGAGGAGCGGGACACAACTTTGTTCCCCTCCAGGAGCTCCTCCACCGGCGAGCACTCTCTTCCCCGCCAGAAGCCAAATCCCCAGATTTAGATTCTTGACCAGGAAGGGAATCAAAGCCTGTGGGAAAGGGCAGGAAATGGGCGTGAGGAATGCCAGATCAGCCATGATCCTATTGAAAGGTGGGGCAGGTTCAAGGAGCTGAGCAGTCTACCCCTGTTCCTATTTCTTATGTTATTATGGCCTTGGTGTTTTACGCATTGAAAGTTTGCCCATACGTCTGATTAACAGTGATTGTTCAGTAGAACCCATTTGCTAAATTGCACTTTTCATCAGTATTGTTGGACTATTATTCACACATTCCAAGCTTAGAGAATGATCGCCTGGTTAAGTGGATCATTCTCTGATTGGGAAACATGAAGAGATCCCGTCTACTAATGTTTTTTGGTTATCATGAACAAGATCGGATCCTGAAGAATTCAAGTGTTCCAAACCAGGGTCCATAAGTTTCCAGGGGTATGTCAAAAATTATGAAGAAAGAAAATCTTCCTCTCATTTTTCAGCAAATAGAAAACTACTTATACTCATGTGACAGACATGCATGGAGTGACTATACCCTGGCCTAACTTTAGGTGCTCTTCCATCCTCTGAGACGAAGAGGCCTGGAACTTTCCTCCAATTTATAGATTTAGGCAGAAACAGAGGGGAATGAGGTGGAGTGAATTGTCACATTCTGTTGACCTCATTTAAAGGTGACGGAATGGACTTTTGGTGGGCTTTGTAGAAAGCTAGCAGTTTTATGGGAGGAGAATGAAGATTTGAGGCAATAGGCTTTAAGAACATGTTTATTATGTTAACTGCCTCAAAATGAAATGAAATGAAAATGAAAATCACTTATTGTCACAAGTAAGCTTCAAATGAAGTTACTGTGAAAAGCCCCTAGTCGCCACATTCCGGCGCCTGTTCGGGGAGTTTGTTACGGGAAATGAGTGATAGACTAGATTTAAAAATATAATTCACAGGATGTTAGCATCGCTGGCAAGGCCAGCATTTACTCTTAATCCTGAAGTGACCCAGAGAAGGCAGCCTTCTTGTGTTGTGTAGGTGCACACACTGCTGTTAGGAAGGGATTTCCAGGATTTTTGCCCCAGTGATGTTGACGGAGTACTGATATATTTCTAAGTCAGAATGGTGTGTTACTTGGTGGGAGGGAAGCTTGAAGATGTTCATGTCCCATCCATTGACTCTTTCCACACCTCCCGCTGCCTTGGAAAGTGGGCAGCAGAATTAAAGACCCCCCCCCACCCGGGTTATTCTCTTTTCCAATCTCTTCCATCGGGCAGGAGATACAAAAGTCTGAGAACACGCACTAACAGTTGCAAAACAGCTTCTTCCCCACTGTTACCAGACTCCTGGATGACCCTCTTATGGACTGAACTAATCTCTCCACACATCTTCTCTACTGAGTAGCACTACACTCTGTATGCTTCACCTGATGTCTATGTATTTATATTGCATATTTACCGTATGTCCTATGTATTTTTTTCATGTATGGAACAATCTGCCTGGACTGTACGCAGAACAATACTTTCTACTGTATTTTGGTACTTGTGACACTAAATCAAATCCAAATATTTTCATGTGCCTGCTCTCTTGTCCTTCAACTTGGAGGTTGCAGGTTTGGTGGATGGTGTTGAAAAAGCCTTGTTGAGTTGCTGCAATGCATTTGTAATCCATTCGTAGCAGTGATAAGCAGGAAGCCTTGATATAGGCCCCTGCAGCATTTTATAAATCTGCACTTCTTAAATAAGGCAAACAGTTTTACTGACAAATGGCTTGGGCAATTAGATAAATTTTCTTTCACTGAACCAGAATTATGGATAAAGTTGATTTATAATTCCTTATCCTTGTTTGTCTTCACAGTACTGAAATTACACATCATTGAAAAAGGTCTATTCACGGATTGCACAGTTTAGTCAGGAACATATGATCCCGTAAAAATCAGCACAAGTAAATTTTGCGCAGTTTGTCTACTTATGTTGTTACAATAGACCAGTATTACAGCAAGATGAAATTAAAGCTGAATATGAGACATCCCATCTATCTCAACTCGTTTTGGTTTACTCCACTGTCAATTACTTCATCTTTCAGTATGGGCTGCCATGATCTCAATAGTGCAAAATGCCCACAGGATATCAACGATGCTTGCACATAATTTCCTTCAAATTGAGTCTGACACATGCTGAAGGAATACTTGCAAACTGAAGGATGGAAGCTGGAAGAAAGGGATAGGAATCATTCCAAACTCCTTTGACAGTGTAGAATGACAGACTAATACCACCTTGTACACAAAGCTATATCATTAAATAAAAGACATAACAATACTTTGAGGGAATAGCAGCATCAAGAATGAAGTAAAATAGGGACATGTCATCAAAGCTTTTCATCTTACACTCATCAGGACAAATTCAAGAATGGCAAATTTTGAATGATCACATATTGTATCACAGTAGAAAAGGGTGGTGATTGGTTGGTAAGACAACTCTAAATGGCTGAAGCATCGCCATGGGTAAAACAACAGCGAACTAACTATAGGCTCCCCAAGCTCCTTGGTAATGCAAAAAAGGTGAAAAGCACCAATATATTCCTTTCGTTTGCAGAGAAAATCTCCCTATGTATGAATGCATGTTGCTTCTGGCAAATATAAAATCAAATATGTTCTGAGCTTGACTGGTTACTATCTGTCAGTGTCACTGTTAGCACACCCAAGATTGTTCAGTGCTGTCCAATCGTGGAATCACATCTAACATTAGACAATTTGTTTTGGATTTTGGAAATGGTTGAATACGGACTCTACTCTGCCTACTATGAATAACAGAAGAAACACGCTGTTCGATTCAATCGGCCAATTGTTGGAATGGACGATCTACATACCTGGCATCGTATTGACACTGAAATTCATGTCCGACATTTCTCAGTCATGTGGTAGGTAAAACGTCTTTTTGAACTGACGACAGCATCCGGAAAATAACACTCACAGAGGAGTCATGTGAAATGGCTTACTTGACTTCTTGTTCAAATTTTGGCGATACTTTGCCTTTCCCGGGTAATTTGAAGTAGATCAGGAACTTTTCAGATGGGAAATTGACAGCCTTTGGCCCATTTTTGATTTGCGTGATACGTAGCAAACTGATCTGATCAGGATAGCCACTGTTCCACAAATAGCTCGATTTCTGCACTTGGCTTGCAAATGAGAAAATGGCGATGGCCATATTTACAAGATTGTTAACAAGGACAACAGTAGAGCTACTCGAATCCCAACATTTGTATTGACTGGTGAAGGTAGGCTTGCAGTAGACAGTGGAAAACCCATTAGCAGATTTCTCAACTGGTGCCTCAGAGAAAGGGGGCATGTTTGTCTGCCCAATCTGAAGAGTGAACTTGAGCACAGGAAGGAACATACATGTAAGGAAATCCTTATAGCTGGTTGCAGACTCAAAGGTTGCAAAAGTATCATCTCCATATCAGAAATATGCAAAGGATTGGAGTTTAGGGCTCATTCTATCAAAAAAGCATTTCTCATGGAAATCAGCTAAAACATTAGTGAATGCTGGAACTACCAGCGATCCCATGGCTACACGATCTATTTTGATACACATGATGTCATTAAAATTGAATTCGACTGCGTGAGTCATTCAGTTCATAAATTCTGTGAATACAGATTCAGAAAATGGAGGCGGATCTATATTGCCATGATGTAGCACAAGTGTCGATGGCCTCCTTCAGTGGCATGTTGATAAATCAACTTGCAATGTTGAATGAGAGCATAGACAAGGCGTTGCTATGAATATGTATGTCATGTATAGTCTTCATGAAAGTGTAGAAATCCTTTGCTGTGTACAAGGGAAACTCACTAAGAATTCGCTCTGGTATTTCATTCCACGATTTGGTCAGTTCATTTTTGGAAGAACCAATCATTGATAAAATAGGGCATAATGGAACACCACTTCTATGTGTTTTCAGCAGCCCATTCTTGCTTGGGTGCAGTGAGCCGTGAGGATGAATCCAATCATATCCATCACAAGGTAGCTGGTTGCTCTTATGCAAGTCCAACAAATGTTTTTATGGCTTGCTTTTGAGCAAGGTTATGCAGTCATGCTTGGCAACCGAATTTGCAACCGTCATTAAGACCAGTGTGCATTTTATCAGCATAATGCCACTTGATAACAACGACTACTCTGATCCCTTTGCCAGGTTTACAAATATGTGTTATAAAATAAAAACAGAAAGCGTTGGAAAAACTCAATAACACTGGCAGCATCTGTGGAGAAAGAAACAGCTAACATTTTGAGTCCAATATGAACTGACGGGATGTAGAAATATGATGGGTTTTACGCTCTTGAAAAATGGGTTAGGGAAGGCGGAAGAAGAGGAAAGGTCAGGGAAAGAAATGGGTTAGGAAAGGTGAAGAAGAGGAAAGGTCAGGGAAAGGTTAGTGAGTGGGAGAGATTTTAGAAAGATGTCACGGAACAAAAGACAAAGGGGGTGACAATGGTAGCAGTAAAAAAATAAAGCATTGGTCCAGCGTAGGTGTTAACAGCAGAATAATGTTCAGCTCTGTCAGAAAGCAGAAATATGAAAACAAGATGCAGACTGGTACTCGGAGGGTGGTGCTGGTGGTGGTGGAGGGGGGGGGGGGGGGAATTAAGATGGGGGTCTAAAGTTGTTGAACTCAGTGTTGAGTCCAGAAGGCTGTAAAGTGCCGAACCTGAAGATGAGGTGCTGTTTCTTCATTTTGCATTGGGATTCACTGGACCATTGCAAGAGGCAGAGGACAGAAATGTGAACATGAGAGCAAGATTATGAATTGAAATGGCAAGCAACCAGAAGGCTGGTGTCATGCTTGTGGATTGAGCAGACCCAAATATGTATGTTTAGTTTAGCCCTGAGGTACCAACTTGGCACCAGACATTTGGGTGCCTGTGAAAATCAGACAAAGCACGAGGTATTCCACAATATCCATGCATTAGATTCACGAGGCACACTTTCAAGGACATCACATTTTCATTGGATGTTGGTTTGTGGTGCAAAAGCGGAGAATAGATTTCAAAATTCAGCAAATACCTCTTCCCATTTGAAGTAGGACGTAGAGACACCAAAGTTGAAACCATATGCCAGGGCAAACTCTTTACCTTTTGACAAGACGTGATCGGGCAAATTCACAATATGTGTGGTGAAGGCATTATGTATGCTGCCAAAACTTTTCCATGCAAACAAATTTACAATGCAGGTATGCTTCATGCAGATTTTATTTTCATGTATTGAGGCAATATAGTGGCACAAATTAATCAAATCAAAAAAATAAAGATGTTTGCGGAGCTCTGGCAAAAGGGCAGCACAGGGCATGGTGTAACTTAGTTATTCTGCAATTAATTTGCTCTGATGACATCAAATTGGAGAGTTATGGCAAGGATTGTGAAAATGTAGACAGAGCGGCTGGACGGCAAATTTCTGGAAGGTGCAGATGTAAAGTCATCCAGCTTTGGAGGAATAATAGGAAAGGAAATATATTTTCAAGATGTTTGAATAGAGTGAAGTTGCAAATCTACTGTGATCGGTTATGCATCGATCACTGAAGGTGGCAGCACAACGAACTAAGGTCATAAAGAAAGAAAGCAGAGTTCCTGACTTTCTGTACAGAGGCACAAAATGCAAAAGTGAGAAGGTGGTAACATTGAATTTATGTCAGACCATAAGTTACAACTGAAATGGGGCTAAATCGCTGGCTTTTAAAGCAGACCAAGGCAGGCCAGCAGCACGGTTCAATTCCCGTACCAGCCTCCCCGAACAGGCGTCGGAATGTGGCGGCTAGGGGCTTTTCACAGTAACTTCATTGAAGCCTACTTGTGACAGTAAGCAATTGTCATTTCATTTCAATTACTTTTGATGTCCAGTTTTGGGAATTCTGTGACCAGAAGGATAAAGATTAATGAAACTAGGAAATGAAAATCGCTTATTGTCACAAGTAGGCTTCAAATGAAGTTACTGTGAAAAGCCCCTAGTCGCCACATTCCGGCGCCTGTTCGGGGAGGCTGGTAATGGAATTGAACCTGCGCTGCTGGCCTGCCTTGGTCGGCTTTAAATGCCAGCTATTTAGCCCTGTGCTAAACCAGCCCCTAAGGATCTTACCACAGATCAGCGGGTTATAGTTATGGTAGGTTTGAGAGGTAAACAGTTTTTTCATTGGACTTGAGAAGGTGGAGGGAAGGCCTGGTGGAGACTGTTAAGATTCCAAAGGGTGATCATAAAGCAAATCGAATCATAGAACATTACAGCACAGAAGGAAGCCATTCAGCCCAGCATATACATACCAGTAAATAGTTATACTATACTTGCCTTCACTGATCAGCAGGATGACAATGAGAGGGCACAAATTTAGGGCAGTTACAAAATAAAAGTGAAGATGTCAGCAAATAATTCACATAGAGGCTGCTTGAAATATAGGAGCCTTTGTGACAGAAGTGTTGGTGAAGCAAACTTCATTGATTCTTTTAAAATGGAAAGTGGAGTAACAAAGTCTGTGAGTAATCCCTGTGAGGATATTGCGAGTCAGCAAGAGAATTAAGTTCAATTCATGAATAAAATCAGGACAAATTTGACAGAGTGATCACAAGAATTACATAACACGCAGTGGATACTTTCAAGAGGAGCAGGTCTATTGCAACACAGTCAACACCCTGGCCATACCAGAGGAACAGTGCATGAACTGGCAAACTTTTACCAGAGGGGTTTCTAACTGAACATGATTTATTTAAAAAACATCAGCAGTAACATTCAGCCATCTTGCTTAGACGAACAGTAACATTGAAGGTCCTCTCTGTCCTCAGTATTAATGGAATAGTGACCTTAATGGCACAGGGGGGTTCTCATGATTCAGGCAATTTGTCTTTTGGACAACTGACTCCATTTCAGACAGTAATTGGAAGCAAAATCTAGGCCTAAATCGCCATTTAAAGAGCGAGCACCTCCAGGCATAAAGTCTTAATGATCCCCTTCTATGTTATAATTTTCATAATTTCATGAAGCGCTCATCAATAATACATCTACATCTTCAGCAGTTTGTGTATTTGTTCTGGTGCCTGGGAGTGGTGTTCCCTAGGGTCACATAGGGAGCAGTTGAGACATTTTGTTGAATTTTAAAAATGCATACTAACTCAGTGTGTTGAGTGTTACATTATTTGTTTTTTTAAAATAAATTTAGAGCATCCAATTATTATTATTTTTTCTTTCCAATTAAGGGGCAATTTAGCGTGGCCAATCCACCTACCCTGCACATCACTTGGGTTGTGGGGGTGAAACCCACGCAGACACGGGGAGAATGTGCAAACTCCACACGGACAATGACCCAGGGCCGGGATCGAACCTCGGTGCCGAGAGGCAGCAGTGCTAACCATTGTGCCACCGTGCCGCCCCTGTGTTATATTATTTGATACCAAAAAGAAGTTGCGTTTATATATTACATTTAACATGAAGAAACACCTCTACATACAAGGGAAACACAGTCACTAATCGAGGAAGGGAGAGAATAGGAGGGGGTAACAACATGTTTGGTTAAAAGGGTAAGATTGCTGGAGGTTTTTGAAGGAAAAAAGTGTTGGTGACATGGGGCTGATGCAGGAAGGAATTCTGTTACCAATGGCCAGGTGAAAGCAGGGAGAATTCACAAGAGGAGAAACAGAGCCTTTGGGTTGGTGTGGTGAAATGTAAGGCTAAAGAAGATTAAAGAGATAAAGTAGAGCAAAGTCATGAAGAGCTTTGTAGACAAAGGCAAGGGGTGGAATATGAATTTGCTCTGATTTCAGGGCGTGGGCCCGTGATTGATGACAGTCCCATTGGAAACGAGGTGAGTAAAAGCCAAAATTCACCTCCCCACAGTTCACTGAAAGTCGCTTGGTCGTGTGTGGTTCCCAGACAACTTCAGACTCCATTTCTCGACCACCATCCTCTGCGCACTCCAGGGGGCCAAGTAGCATTATAAGTCATAATAATACTCCAAGTTGAATAATCTCAGTGAAGCACTGAGGGACAAGGAGGGATGCCAGATGAGGGAACGGAAAGTGCTCCCTATCTCAACGACACTCAACTATGCAGACAGGTTGAGATCAGGAAGGAGACCATGCTTCCAGTAGAGGGCATCAGCCCCTCAGGACTGAAGGAAATGTGAACAGGTGACAAGGGTGGTCAATGTCCAGAGGACATCAACTGTGTGGGAAAAGACCTTGCTTGTTGGTCATGGTGAGCAAATGCGCCTGCATATCACACCCCTCACCCACCATGCACTTCTTTTCACACTGCTCAATGCACCAGAGTCGCATCACTCACCCTGAGCACATCCTGGCCATAATATCTAACCCCTAACATCGTAATGCTACAACTCACAAATACTTCCCAGTCATATCCGCTATGGATGCACCTTCACATGCCTCTGCAAGCCTATCCAGGTGTAATTGGAACATCGCTTAACTGTGCTGAGACAGAAATTCTGACCACTTTCCTGGAGAAGCTGGCCCACAACAGAATAGAGAGTTGCAAAGGAGCAGAACGGGTTTACCCCTTCCTCCACACAACCCCTTAGCATCCTCAAGGAGGTGTCACAGGTGATATTGGGAACCAATGCCACAAAGCCAATGGCACCTGGTACTGTTGACGGATTGACAGTAGACCTTCTGCTTTCCTCATTGGTGCATTGGCAGGCCTACCAGATAGCCTCTAGTCATTGGCGAGGAGCATGGAGGAGTCCTGCTCTATCTTGGCACAGGGGATCATGCCACTGTGGAAACGATGGGCACTCCATTGCAACACTGCTGGACTGAGTAAACATAATGGAGTCTGTGATGGCTACTGATGAGTTTCCACTACAGCACAAGTAAAGTTCTCCCAAAATCTCAGTGAAGCTCAAACAGAGGTCAGAAGACCCTTGGCCCAGATTGCTGCCATTGTGGATGTGGACCTCAGAGATTGGCGGAGCATGTGGGCCCTCAAAGCAATCTGTGCTTGAGCAGATGGCAAGGATTGCTGAGGTGCAAAACCATGGGAGTAGCAGTGGGATCCACGTGGACCATGAAGCTGTTGTCCTCTCTCAGGGGGACAGTATTTGTCCTCGATGTTGAGTGTTGGCCTTCATTGAGTGATATTGTCTAAAGAGATGGGCAGTCTAAAATAGATGTAACTGAAGCAAAGCCTCACAATGTAGTCCCTCGCACTCTGTCCAGTCGCATGTTGTGTAACTCCTCCTCCTGAGGTGGCCTCCAGGTTCCAGGAGTCAGTGGCTGGGCCCTCATAATTGAGAGGTTGTGGAGGATATGGAGACCATCTTGGGCCTCGACTGTCGAGAATCAGCGAAGAATCTAAACAGCAAAACCACTGATTTAGGAAACCAAACCAATTACTTGCTCTATAGAGAGACACTGCCCTTGACATCAAGACAGTATTTGACTGAGTGTGTCCTCAAAACTGGAGTCTGTGGGAACCAGGGCTGGAGTCAAACCTGGAACAAAGGAAGATGGTTGTAGTTATTGGACGTCAATCATCTCAGTTCCAGGATATCACTGCAGGGGTTCCTCAGGATCGTGTCCGAGGCCCAACTATCTTCAACTGTTTCATCAATGACCTTTTCATCAGAACGTCAGAAGTGAGGCCATTTGCTGATGATTACATGATGTTCAGCTCCATTCACAACTTCTCAAAATTGAAGCAGCCCAAGTCCAAATGCAGCAAAACCTGGACAATATCCAGGATTAGACTGACAAGTGCCAAGTAACATTTGTGCTGCACAAGTACCAGGCAATGACTATCTCCAACAAGAGAGAATATAACCATTGGCTCTTGACATTCAATGGCATTACCATTACTAAATCCTCCACAATCAACATCCTAGAAGTTACCATTGACCAAAAACTAAACTTCACTAGCCATATAAATGCTGTGGCTACAAGAGCTGTCCGAAGAGTACAAATTCTGCAATGAGTAACTTAACTTTTGACTCCCCAAAGCCTATCCACCATCTACAAGGCACAAGTCAGGAGTGTAATGGAATAGTCTCCACTTATTGGATGAGTACAGCTCCAACAACACTCAAGATGCTTGTCAACCATCCAGAACAAAGCAGCCCGCTGATTGATCCCACTTCGACAAACATTCACCCCCATCTACCACTGATGAACAGTGGCAGCAGTGTGTACCATCTACAAGATGCACTGCAGGAACTTACCAAGGCTCCTGAGATAACATCTTCCAAACCCACAACTGCTACCATATAGAACAAGGACGGCAGCGACATGGGAACACCACTACCAGGAAGTTTCCCTCCAAGCCACTCACCATCCTAACTTGGAAATATATCACTGTTCCTTTACTGACATGGGATCAAAATCCTGGAACTCCCTTCCTAACAACACTTGGACTGCAGTGGTTCAAGAAGGCAGCTCACCGCCACTTTCTCAAGGGCAATTTGAGTCTGTGAAGTATTTAGGTTATTCCGGACCTGATAATACTTTATTAATAACCTTGCTTTAGGTTAACCCACCAAAAGAGGGAAATCCATTTATCTGCTAAGACTCAAAATAGATCTCATGAAGGGAGAATGCTTTTCCGGGTCTCAGACAGTTAAACAGGATCTCAGTTACTTTTTATGGGAAAAGTTTAAATGCGTCACTCATAACTAAATCGTTACCTCTGTCGTCGTGGGTCCTAGTCATTTAAGACATCCTAAATGAGTGTCTAGGATTTTAAACTTTGAGAGTAAGTCTACACAGTATAATTTTTAATAAAAGTATTTTGATTGTAAAATACTCTCAATTGAGATACATACAGAATTGCAGAGTTAAAAAATATAAGTTGATTAACAGTCTTTAGTTATCTGTTAATAATATTAAAAACCCGTTAACAGTCCTTTGTTATCTGCTAACACACTAACTTCTCTTAAGAGAATGAGATATCTAAAACATGGAAAATCCTAAAGTATCTCCTATCAATTTCTAATACATTTTTAAGAAGTTTAACAGAAACATACATACAAAACCATGATGGTCTTTGTTTGATGAGGCAAGCTTGAAGAACAGAGCTTTGACCCACACTCCCGCAGGGGAGTGAGAAGGTACCTCTCTGCCAAAATGCCCCTCTTTTTATACATAAAATCTTCTAATCATTCAACGACTGTTTCTGTTATCTTATCACTTATTGTTGGTTAATTGCCTATAGCCAAATGGCTAATTTGATGTATTATCATCAATATATATATTTTAATGATGTTAGTGTCTGCTTGAATGTCAGGTGTCTTAAGATATATTGGCAAAGAGGGACTTGTATAGAGATCTGTCGCTTTTCAGTTTTGCTATGTTTCTTAGATATATAGATTGTCAAACAGACACTTCTTTAAGGGTGTTATTCTAAGTGTCAAGAGATATATAGTTAAGGAAGGATTTGTGTATTATTTATCTGAAGAATTTCCTATCCTCATAGTTTGAATAATTATGGGTGCAGGGGAGTGATCTACAGAAATTATGGTGTGTCAATGCAAGGTTTTCCTTATCCTATATTTGTTTGGTATGTATTAATGATCCTTGAAGTCAGCTAGGGGTTTCTCCCTTCAAATGGTGACTTCTGGACGACCTTTCGCTGAAGTGGTTTTATTCCATTTTGAATTAAAACACTGGTCGTATTAATGTCTGTTGCCTTATTTCAAACCGAATTCTGCGGTGAATGTGATATTCATCACAGGGCATCAAATGCTGGTGAAGCCAGAGAGGCTGAAATCCGATTAATGAATTTATAAAAAGTTCCAGGTGGCCATAGCTTTCATTGAAGGCCCTTTGTGATGGGATGATAAAAGGAGGTCTGAATTGTGTGTGGAGGGAGTGTAATCCATGGCAACAGGCAACCATCCTGTTAATGGTCTTGGAGGCACCAAGATGGTCAGAACTGCTGACTATCATAGGATAAAAGTATTGTGGGTGCTGTCAGAATACCAGGAAATCATTTAAATTAAGTTTTTAGTGTGTTTGCATGCCAAATGTACACTGACAGAATGGTAGATGTTTCAATTGAGACTGCAATTCCTGATGATATAGAGGGCCCAAAGAGCAGTCAATGGTGTTCTTTGTCACTGGAAAGCCTGCTTTGTTGGCAAACACATGTGTCTTTTCACCTTGAGCCACGTGCTCTTTCTCTTCACAGGGAAGAGCATGAAGTCCCCTTTGTCTTCCCCCAGGTTCTTCTGTGTATGCTGAACTGCGATATGTTGCTAATGTCACTAGTTTCTTCTTGAAAGGCTCCTGTTGTGAAGAAAGAAAGAATGAACCACAACAACTACCAGGAACATGTTTGCCCTGACTCCCTTCCATACCTACATAAGGGAATCATGGAATCATAAAATAGTTACAACAAGGGGAGGTAATGGGGTAGTGGTGTAGTGGTATTGTCTTTGGATTAGTAATTCAGAGACCCAGGGTTATGCTCTGGGAGGCCGGGTTCATGTGGCTCCAAACCCAGAGCAATGTGGTTGACTCTTAACTCTCCTCTACAATAGCCTAGCAAGCCACTCGGTAATGTGGGATGGACAATAATTGCTGGTCCAGCGACATCCACATCCATGAATTCATGAAAAAGGAGGCCATCTGGTCCATTGTGTTGAATTTTCTTTTTTCTTTTATAAATTTAGAGTACCCAATTCATTTTTTCCAATTAAGGGGCAATTTAGCGTGGCCAATTTAGCGTGGCGAAACCCACGCAAACACGGGAAGAATGTGCAAACTCTACACGGACAGTGACCCAGAGCTGGGACCAAGGCGCCTTGAGGCAGCAGTGCTAACCATTGAGCCACCGTGCTGCCCCTTGATCCATTGTGTTGAATGCCAGTGCATCGCCTTTTACCTATAGCTCTGCAAATATTTCCTTTCCAGATAATGATTAAATTCCATTTTGAAATCCTCAGTTTTTTGTAAAATCTTTTTATTGGCATTTTCAAAATTATATACATTGCCGTTTGTTTTCACTTATTGTACAGTCACGAAGGTTCCTTCTTAGGTTTCCCTATTTACAGTCTGTTGCCGTCTGGCTCAGCATACGATCCTCCCTATCAGCACCCCTCCTCCCTCTCCAGCTCCTCTCTCTCCTTGTCCCCCCACCCTTATCCCCTTTTTTCACTGCTGCTCCCCACTTTTTCTTGCTGGGTTTTTCTCCCCCCCCCAACTCCCCGGTCCTCCCTTGCTTTCCTCTTTCTGTCTTGTCCTGGCTATTTCCCCCTGGCTACTGGCTATTTATTTATTTATGTGTTGGCCACAAACACGTCTCGGAACAGTCGGGTGAATGGCTCCCATGTTTTGTGGAAGCCCTCTTTCGAACCATGGATGGTGAATTTGATTTTCTCCATCTGGAGAAATTCCGATCGGTCGGACAGCCAGTCTGCAGCTTTGGGTGGTGCTGCTGACCGCCAGCCGAGAAGGATTCTACGCCGGGTGATCAGGGAGGCATAGGCATGGGTGTCCGTCCTCCTCCCCATGAAGAGATCTGGCCGATCTGATACCCCGAAGACCGCCACTTTCGGGCACGGCTCCACCCTCATCCTCACCACTTTGTACATTGCCTCGATTGAAATCCTCAGTTGAGCCTACTTCAACTACCTTAAGGTAGTGAGATCCTATCCATTTGCTGCGTGAAAAGGTTTCCCCTCACGTTGCCAATTCTCTACATCAAATCTGTGCTCTCTGTTTCTTAATCCTTCCACTAATGGGAATAATTTCTCCCTACCTACTCCGTGTAGGCTCCCTTTTTAAAACAAATTTAAAGTGCCCAATTTTTCTCAATTAAGGAGCAATTTACCGTGGCCAATCTACCTGCCCTGCAAATCTTTGGCTTGTGGGGGTGAGACCTATGCAGACATGGGGGAATGTGCAAACTCCACACGGACACAGTGACCCGGGGCCGGGATTGCACCTGGGTCCTTGGCGTCATGAGGCAGCAGTGCTAACCAGTGCGCCACCGTGCCGCCCTCTCTGTCCAGACTCCTCACAGTTTTGAACAGCTTATCAAATTTTCTCTCAGCCTTCTCTTCTCCAAGTGAAACAGTCCTAACCGCTCCAATCTACATGACCAAAGTCATTCATCACTGGAACCATTCTCGTGAATCTCCAGAACTTGCACTCACTTCTTTCAGTATCCTTGTATACATCTCACCCAGGCCTTCTGATTCATCTACTTTAAGCCTGCCCAATATCTCCTCCTTACTAATTTTAAACTCGTCAAGTGGCTGAACTACCTTCCCAGACCGGGGAGTTCCCGAAGGTCTCGGGCTGGGATACTTGTCCTGTACGCTGCGGCTGTGCTTTCACTTTTGTTGTGGACTAACCTTATTTCCTTCTAGCCTGGGTTCACCTGGAATTATCACAGGATTAAAAGTCCAGGAATTGAAAATTCATTTGCATGTGGGTTCTTCCAGGGGGTAGCAGATGAGTGTGAGAGGTGTGGGCGGGGGCCAGTGAATCACGCGCACATGTTTTGGGATTGTGAAATATTGGGAAGATTCTGGGCGCGAGTGTTCACGGTCTTAGCCAGGATAGTGGAGGAGGAGGTGGACCCGGACTTTTGGTCGTGATATCTGGGGTTTCAGAGAAGCCAGAGCTCATGGAGAGGAGGAAGGCCGATGTCGTGGTCTTCGCCTCTCTGATTGCACGGCGACAAATTTTACTGGAGTGGCGGTCGGCATCACCACCGGGGGTAGCGGCATGGTTGGGGGACCTGTACCACTTCCTGCGGTTGGAGAAGATCAAGTATGAGTTAGGGGGCTCTGCAGAGGGGTTTGAGAAAAGGTGGGGGATGTTTGTGACTGTGTTTGAGGAGCTGTTCATCGTGGGGGAGGGAGGGGAGAAAGGGGGAAAAAATTGTACAGACTGTATAGTTGATTGCTGGGAAGTATATTTCCCAGGGTGTTTATTTGCTGTTACCTGGTTTGGTACATAGAACATAGAACATAAAACATTACAGCGCAGTACAGGCCCTTCGGCCCTCGATGTAGCGCCGACCTGTGAAACCACTCTAAAGCCCATCTACACTATTCCCTTATCGTCCATATGTCTATCCAATGACCATTTGAATGCCCTTAGTGTTGGCGAGTCCACTACTGTTGCAGGCAGGGCATTCCACGTCCTCACTACTCTCTGAGTAAAGAACATACCTCTGACATCTTGTCTTATATCTATCTCCCCTCAATTTAAAGCTATGTCCCCTCGTGCTAGACATCACCATCCGAGGAAAAAGGCTCTCACTGTCCACCCTGTCCAATCCTCTGATCATCTTGTATGCCTCAATTAAGTCACCTCTTTACCTTCTTCTCTCTAACGAAAACAGCCTCAAGTCCCTCAGCCTTTCCTCATAAGATCTTCCCTCCATACCAGGCAACATTCTGGTAAACCTCCTCTGCAGCCTTTACAATGCTTCCATATCCTTCCTATAATGCGGCGACCAGAATTGCACGCAATATTCCAAATGCGGCTGCACCAGAGTTTTGTACAGCTGCAACATGACCTCATGGCTCCGGAACTCAATCCCTCTACCAATAAAAGCTAACACACCGTATGCCTTCTTAACAACTCTCTCAACCTGGGTGGCAACTTTCAGGGGTCTATGTACATGGACACCAAGATCTCTCTGCTCATCAACACTGCCAAGAATCTTACCATTAGCCCAGTACTCTGTCTTTCTGTTATTCCTGCATTAAACTCCATTTGCCACCTCTCAGCCCAGCGCTGCAGCTTATCTATGTCCCTCTGTAACTTGTAACATCCTTCCGCACTGTCCACAACTCCACCGACTTTAGTGCCATCTGCAAATTTACTCACCCATCCTTCTATGCCCTCCTCCAGGTCATTTATAAAAATGACAAACAGCAGTGGCCCCAAAACAGATCCTTGTGGTACACCACTAGTAACTAGACTCCAGTCTGAACATTTCCCATCAACCACCACCCTTTGTCTTCTTCCAGCTAGCCAATTTCTGATCCAAACTGTTAAATCACCCTGAATCCCATGCCTCCGTTTTTTCTGCAGTAGCCTACCGTGGGGAACCTTATCAAACGCTTGACTGAAATCCATATACACCACATCAACAGCTTTATCCTCATCCACCTGTTTGGTCACCTTCTCAAAGAACTCTATAAGGTTTGTGAGGCACGACCTACCCTTCACAAAACCGTGTTGACTATGTCTGATCAAATTATTCCTTTCCAGATGACTATACATCCTATCTCTTATAAACCTTTCCAAGATTTTGCCCACAACAGAAGTAAGGCTCACTGGTGTATAGTTACCTGGGTTGTCTCTACTCCCCTTCTTGAATAAGGGGACAACATTTGCTATCCTCCAGTCTTCTGGCACTATTCCTGTAGACAAAGATGACTTAAGGATCAAAGCCAAAGGCTCAGCAATCTCCTCCGTAGCTTCCCAGAGAATCCTGGGATAAATCCCATCTGGCCCAGGGGACTTATCTATTTTCACACTTTCCAGAATTGCTAACACCTCCTCCTTATGAACCTCAAGCCCTTCTAGTCTAGTAGCCTGAATCTCAGTATTCTCCTCGACAACATAGTCTTTTTCCTGTGTGAATACTGACGAAAAATATTCATTTAGCACCTCTCCTATCTCCTTGGACTCCAAGCACAACTTCCCACTACTGTTCTTGACTGGCTCTACTCTTACCCTAGTCATGTTTGTAATAAAATGTATTTAAGAAAAACAAAAATTAATTTGCATGGGACATTGAAATGCTCTTGGAGATTCGTAGGATGACAGATGCCACTTGTCGTTTTCAGTGTAGGATACTGGAGAGGTGCATACAGGTGTCCCCTGCATGTGCCTGAACTAGATGAAAATGGGCTATATCATTGCCATTAATGGGCTGATGCAACACCAAGATATCAAAATTAGAAAACGAATGTGCATGTAACGTCTTCCTTATTCCCTTCTGAAACAATAAAAATTAGAAAGCAAGGTGGGTCCTGCTCGGGGACTACTTAAAGGGACAGTCAGTAATTTGCAAATGAGAACATTTTGGCGAACATGTCCCCAGTCAAAATTAGTGGTGAAGAGCAGATTGCTTCTTAGTGAGGCTGAAGTATGGGAATAGCTCCCTGAACTGCTGCTACATCGCTGCCCTGTCTCATTGTACATCCTGAAAGGTAGACCTATCAGGCTACCCATGATCCAAGTATGCACCTTGCAAAGCAAACCAGAGCAGCCAAATCCTTTCGCCAAAAAGTCAGATTTGACTTCCAGAAATGAGAAAATAGCCCTTGAGTTCCAGAAATGAACTGGCAGTCTGAAGAAGGTAAACCAACAGCTAACTTCTGTGTTATAAAAGACCCCTTTAAATAGAACTGGGGGGGTGGGGTGGGGGGGGGGGGGGGGGGGAGAATGTGCTCAGTGGCATTATAACAGGCTGAGTCAGACCAATTTCACAAAATGATACCAAGACCAAGTGTTATAATGAGTATGTTCAAACGCTCCAGTATATGTTGTGGATGCCAATCACAATTTTGGATAGAGCTGCCCCATCTAATATGGTGGATGTCACATCCCCAATGCAGGATGGTCGGATGGGAGTGACTATTTCATGCCTGAAAGATAAGCGTGGCATGATAGGAATTTCTAAACCATTTTGTAGTGTTGAAGAGGAAAAAGTTTCAGCTTCTTGTATCATTACTGGTATGCAATTATATACAAGTCTGGATGTCAGATAAGCAATCTGATATCGCAGCAGGGATTGAGAGAAAGGATGAGAGGTGGAGCTGGGCACCAAGGTGAATGCGAAGACTGAAACACGACCTTCAGGTGAAACTTCTGAGGATCAGCATGTTGATTAGGAATATGATAGTCCTGAGAATTCATTTTGGCAGGATTTTAGATGTGATGTTATCAGGAAGGGTGAACAAACCATTGCTGGAGACACCTTAGTCCCATTCAGATAGATAGGAATGTTACCATGTCAGGGAAACCCAAGGAGCTGGACAATGGAGGATGGTGGGTCAACTGTATTAAACAATGTTGAAGTGTTGAGAATGAGAACTGATGACGCACATCGCAAAAAGTGCCCAATTGATTTTTTCCAATTAAGGGACAATTTAGCGTGGCCAATCCACCTACCCTGCACATCTTTGGTTTGTGGGGGTGAAACCCACGCAAACACGGGGAGAATGTGCAAACTCCAGATGGACGGTGACCCAGAGCCGGGATCGAACCTGGGACCTTGGCGCCGTGAGGCAGCAGTGCTAACCACTGTGCTGCCCTATCTCAGACCATTTCAGTGTTAAAAGCCTTATTGCAGGCTAATGAACTTGGCTTTTTACATGCATGATCCTGTGCTTATGTATAATCGATCATGTAGCACATGTAGTCATAAAATATATTAATGATATGGAGTAAACCACAAATTCTGTACACTGCTGCAGTGTGTGCCTTCCAAGATCTATTTTCTATATTAACTGACAATAGCTCATACATAATGAATGAGTTGTTACATACATGGGGACACATTGCTCATTCTATGCTGTTATCTGCAATTATATACAGGTTCAACCTTTGAATAGGAGAATACTGGGGACTGTGGCAGGGTGATTTCATCCACAAAAAATCCTCTATGCAATCTATTTTTTCATATCATACATAATGTATGTTGTATAGATGTTTTCCCTTCCAATGCTTTATTTCTTACAATCTTGTTAACAATTCTCTGTGACATCAATTTTTTGGTGTATATTGTTTATCACTTACTTTCACATGAAAGCAATCAAACGTTTATATTTCTGCAGTAATATTTTGGCTTTTCCTTTGGTCATGCAACACCTGCTGGTTCTCTCACCAGAACCTCTGATTTGTTAACACGGCGCTGACTCCCTTTCAGTGAAGCACTGCCATGCAATTTGCTTGTTTGGCACAATTGGTAGCTTTTGTCCCTGACCAACAAATCTCTTCAGGTTTCCAGTGGCAAAGCTGTGCTCAGAATCTGCAAAGCTTATTCAAGAAAATGAATTTTCCTTTAATGGTTGCTAAGCCTGCCTCAATAGATTCTACACTGCATGGCTGGAATAATTGCCTGACCAAATTTAGACTAGTAAAGCAGCTCCTTAACTGTGTGAGAAGCATTAAAGGGTCGCTTGTGATTGGCTTCTGTTTCAAAACTACATTCATCCGAGTTGAATTTTTTACAACCATGTTTTCTTGCAGTTTTACCAGTGAGTCATAAATTAAGAAGAAAAATGGACAATTCTGCTTTTAAAAAACCAAGAGTAAAATATGCCCCCAGGTACTTATTATTTATTTGGACAAGTACTTTAGTGTGCTGTCAAGTGCTCAGAAAATTTAAACAAGTCATCTGGAAGGTGAACAGCATGGAAAATTAAATCATTAGCAGAGAATGTAATAAGCCGTACTATAAAAACATTTTGGAGATTTATCCCCCAAATCAGCGACACGTTATACAAGACTTTTGATATTAGATAATTGTATTTTATCCATACATTCATGAGTGTGGATTGTTTAATTTATATACACCCATGAATGTGTAGGCAGAATGGCACGTGCAGTTACGTTCATTATAGTCATGGGGTAATCTTGATATGAATTTGGGTGCAGACTAAAATCAAGGCAAAATAGAAGGTGCTGGGAAGCCAGTGATATCCTGCCATCTTCCAAATTTAACTGTGGTGCATTAGGTTAATTGTGAGTGATCCCATTGGGAGAGGTAGGTCGTCAATTTCAATAGGTCAATAAATAGGGTAAGACGTGATTAATTTTGGCTCCACGGGTTTCAACGGCTTCCTGGAACTCACCAGTAAAAGCAAGACGAAAAGGCATGACAATTATGGGGGCTGACCCCATGGCAGGGAAAAATTATCATGCAACATAGGATGGAGGAGGAGTAGATCATTTGGCCTTTTGAGCCTGCTCCCTCATTCGATAAGATCATGGCTGGCATGGTTGCATTTTCAATTCCACTTTCCTGTCTCCCCCATACAACCTTGCCTCCCTTATTTATCAAAAATCTATCTAACTCCACCTCAAACTAATTCAATGACCCAACCTCCACTGCTCTCTGGAGAAAGGAATTCCATTGCCAATGACCCTCAAAGAAATTCTCCTTATTTCCACCTTAAAAGGGAGGCATGATGTTTGTAAACTGTGTCCATTCATTTTAGTCTCCCTTGCAACTGAAAAAATCCTCATGGTATCCAATCTATCAAGTCCCCTCAGGATCTTATATGTTTTAATAAGATCCAATAAGTACTCAGCGCTCAGCTACTCACTTCCATGCTAATATGAAAGAGTTTGTTCACCTTACTTGCACTGAGGTGTTACTTTACACACTTTCGAGGTTCAAAGCTCCGATTGATAATATCAGCATGGGTTCCACTTATCCTGTGTTAATTTCAACCTTCGGTAAGGGCCAGAATAACCATCAGTAGCATTGAAACTGCACCAGCAACAGGGTGCTGCTCACAGATCTGGAGCTCCACAGGAAAGAGGGGAGCAGCAGAGAGGTGCAACTCACAGGAGGCCAGGTCCAGCACGGAAGGTCACCAGGCAAAAAACAAGCTTCCGAGCTCCAGGCATCTTTCAAACTTAAAATCCAGCTCAGTGCCAAACCAAAGTAAGGAATTGGACTGGTGTGATTATGCCAAAGTCTGTTTTGATAATCAAAAGGAAAGGAAAACACATTCCTTTCCTGATCTAGCAGAGTGAATGGCCCATTTTTTGCTAATGAGTGCAAGGTTAGTATTAAGTCTACAAATTTATAAAAGTGGTCATCTAAAATAGAACAGGCTGAGTTCATGCCGCCATATGAATCCAAACAGGTTGCGATAACCTAAGGGAGTAAAATAATTGGAATCAAATACAGACAAAATATACTGTGGATTAAGATAGTTTTTAACAGTTTTCGTATTATCTAGATATTTTCTGCTGTGAATCCACATGTAATGAACTCAATGAACTTTGTGGTGTTGGGTGCTCTGAGGTACAGATGAACCAACACGGTTGTAATTGGTACAACGCTGTTTTATTCCAACTTGCTATTTACAGATCTGTCTTGATACTCTGCACGTGGTGACTCTCTGAGTATGTTGTTAATCAGGTCCTGGTCTTGTCCTGGTCTCTAGATGGACTGACCACCAGGTGCCGTGTTTCTTGTCTAATACTGTCTCTGTCCTTGTCTGTGATTGGCTGTCGTGTTATGTGTGCTAATTGGTCTGTTGGTCTGTCTATCATGATGTGTGTGTTTGAATATCATGACATCCCCCCTTTTTTTACAAGATTATGTGCCTACGTGGTTATAAATATGAATGTGTCCTGAGTGCAGCTAAAAGTGTGTGTGTGCGTGATATTTACAGAATGTACATGTGGCGTAACTATATACATGGGGCAATGTCGGGTGTGTCATGCTAACGAGGTTGTACCATAACAAAAAAGAAAAACTGTGTGGTCCGGTCAAACGAGATCTGGAATGATAAAACAGTAACATGTTACAATACAATAGTTGCTAAATGTTGACGTGTGAACAGTCTCATAAGTCCAGTCTAGTAGGTGTGCGACAAATTCGGGTTGACCGCCTCAAGGGTGGGTCGAGAACCACCGGCTGAGGTACGAGTCTGGCCACGGGTGGTGATGGAAGGGGCATGGTCTGTGGCAGCTCCACGAAGTCACTATCAGGAACCAGTGGAGGACCCGGCATCTGTGTACGGTTCCGTTGTGAGCATGGAAGGAGGTGAAGGGCTTGCCGATTGCGCCTACGCACGGATCCATCCAGCATGTGTACCAGGAACGAGCGGGGAGCCACGCGTCGGAGAACTTCGGCAGGTGCTGACCAGCCACCATCTGGTATATGAATGCGGACTTTGTCTCCAGGGGCCAGGGGGGGAAGATCAGTTGCCCTTGTGTCGTATGAACTCTTCTGGCAATCACGCTGCAGTTGCATGTTATGCAGTCCGGAGCATGGTCTGTTGTTGATGCCAGGATGGAAGGCACAGTTGCTCTGAGGGTGCGACCCATCAGCAGCTGTGCTGGCGAGAGACCCGTGGCTAGCGGGGCCGAGCGATAGGCAAGCAGGGCGAGGTGAAAGTCCGATCCGGCAGCAGCAGCCTTGCAGAGGAGCCGCTTGGCAATGTGAACGCCCTTCTCCGCCTTTCCATTGGACTGGGGATGCAGAGGGCTGGACGTCACGTGTGTGAGGCCATACGAGGCGGCAAAGGACGACCATTCATGGCTGGCAAAACAAGGCCCATTGTCCGACATGACAGTCATCGGAATGCCGTGGCGAGCAAAGGTGTCTTTGCAGGCCCTGATGACAGCAGACGACGTCAGATCGTGTAGGCGTATGACTTCTGGGTAATTGGAGAAGTAGTCCACTATGATAACATAGTCCATGCCAAGCGCGTGAAATAGGTTGACACCCACCTTCGCTCAGGGGGACATCACCAGCTCATGGGGCAGAAGCGTCTCAGGAGGTTGCACCGGCTGAAACATTTGGCAGGTTGTGCAGTTGAGCATCATGTTGGCAATATCGTCACTGATGCCCGGCCAGTATACCGCCTCTCGGGCCCTCCGTCTGCACTTCTCGACCCCCAAGTGGCCTTCGTGTATTTGATTGAGAACCAGCTGGCGCATACTGTGCGGAATGACAATCCTGTCCAGCTTCAGAAGGATCCCATCAATGATGGCTAGGTCGTCCCATACATTATAGAACTGCGGGCACTGCCCTTTGAGCCATCCTCCCATCATGTGGCGCATCACTCGCTGTAAAAGGGGGTCGGCCGCTGTCTCTCTGCGTATATGGGCCAGACTGGAATTGTTAGCCGGCAGATTTGCCGCTGTCAAGGCCACCTGTGCCTCGACCTGACATACGAACCCCTCCGCATCTGGTGGTGTACTCACTGCTCGGGATAGGGCATCCGCCACGATGAGGTCCTTCCCTGGAGTGTAGATCAGTTGGAAGTCATACCTCCTGAGTTTAAGTAGGATGCGCTGGAGACGAGGGGTCATGTAGTTCAGGTCCTTGTTTATTATGTTGACCAGGGGGTGGTGGTCAGTTTCGACCGTGAATCGTGGAAGACCATATACACAATCGTGGAACTTGTCCAAACCAGCTAGCAAGCCCAGGCATTCTTTTTCGATTTGCGCGTAGCGCTGCTCTGTGGGGGTCATAGCCCGTGATGCATAGGCAACCGGGGCCCATGACGATGTGTCATCCCTCTGCAGGAGCACTGCTCCAATGCCGGATTGGCTGGCATCAGTTGAGATTTTGGTGGGACGAGACATGTCGAAGAACGCCAACACTGGTGCCGTGGCAAGTTTGTGTTTGAGCTTCTCCCATTTCAGCTGGTGTGTATGTTGCCACTGGAAGTCTGTGGATTTTTTTACGAGATGGCGCAGAGCCGTTGTGTGGGAGGCAAGGTTGGGAATGAATTTCCCGAGGAAGTTGACCATGCCCAGGAATCGTAGTAAGGCCTTCTTATCGGCCGGCCGCGGCATGGCTGTGATGGTGCTTACCTTGTCTGCATCGGGACGGACCCCTGACCGGGAGATGTGGTCCCCCAGGAACTTCAATTCGGTCTGGCCAAAGGCACACTTGGCGCGGTTGAGGTGCAGGCCATTTTCCCGTATGCGGGCAAAAACGCGTTGGAGACGATGTATGTGCTCCTGCGGTGTGGTGGACCAGATGATGACATCGTCCTCATATACGCGCACCCCTTCGATGCCTTCCATCATCTGCTCCATAATTCTGTGGAAGACCTCGGATGCCGAGATGATGCCAAATGGCATCCGGTTGTAGCAGAATCTGCCGAAAGGGGTGTTAAAGGTGCATAGCTTTCGGCTGGACGGGTCCAGTTGGATCTGCCGAAGTCCTTTAGAAGCATCCAGTTTAGTGAATATCTTGGCTTGGGCCATTTCAGTGGTGATTTCCTCCCGTTTAGGTAATGGATAATGTTCCCGCATAATGTTAGTATTTAGGTCTTTAGGGTCTATTCAGATGCGGAGCTCGCCAGAGGGCTTCTTGACACACACCATGGAGCTGCCCCATGGCGTGGGCTCTGTGACCCTGGATAGGACCCCTTGGTCCTGGAGATCCTGCAGCTGCAGCTTGAGGCGGTCTTCAAGTGGCGCAGGAACCCTGCGAGGTGCGTGAACGATGGGGATGGTGTCCGGTTTGAGGCGAATTTTGTATGTGTGTGGCAGTGTTCCCATGCCTTCAAATGCCTCCTGGTTGTGGGCGAGGAGCGATTGGAGATTTGCGTTGAACTCAGCATCCAGGAAGTCGGATGTGTCGTCTGGAGAGAGAGACAGAATTCGCTGTACAAGGTGGAGAGCCTTACATGCCTGTGCGCCCAGCAAGGAATCCTTCGATGAGCCAACTATTTCAAACGAGAGTGTGCGTTTTGTGTGTCACCTGGAGCTGGCAGGATCCCATGGCCGGGATAACGATCCCGTTGTAGTCGACCATCTTGCACTGGGATGGCTGGATAGGTGGTCTGACCATCATGGCATGGAATGCTGAATATGCTATGAGGTTGGCGGATGCGCCAGTGTCCAGGCGGAAAGTGATCTGCGATCGGTTGACCATCAGGGTGGCACTCCATTCATCGGCTGGATTGATGGTGTAGACCCGGTTCACATCAATGACCGCAACCCGGAAGGCATCTTGGTCATCTGTGTCGTTGGGTTGGATGTCCTGATGTGTGGGCTGGACGGTCCTCACGTGTCTGCGAGGTTGTCGTAGATGTGGAGGATCCATTGGTTGAACCGCTCGACAGTAGGCAGCGTAGTGGCCCATCCTGCCACAGCGTAGGCATTGTCGGTTTTTTGCAGGACATTGCCCTTTTAAATGTGCAGCTCCACAGTTGCCGCACGTCATGACGTCACGGCGTTCGTTACGCCACTGCGCATGCGCAGTTCGGTCTTGCATCGGGCACGCCTGCACAGTGCGTCCCTCGATGTTGCTGTTGGTTTTGGCGCGCAGAAGCGCGGGAGACCTCGAAAAGCGAGCGAAGCGGCCGCCCTCGTCTGGGCCGCGGGCCGGGAGAAACTCGATTGCCTGGATGCGCTCGGCCTCGTGGGCGGCCTGGCTTGCTGATTCGATCGCAAGGGACCCCCTCCATCCCGATTCGGTCGCCTGAAATTGGGCAAAGCGGCTGGTCGCATTTTCATGGAGGACACAGGCTTCCACCGCAGAGGCTAAGGTCAGGCCATTAATTTTAAGAAGCTGCTGGCGTAGGCCACTGGAGGCAATGCCAAAAACGATCTGGTCCTGGATCATGGACTCTGAGGTGTTGCCGTAACCGCAGGACTGTGCGAGTATGCGGAGGTGCGTCAGAAAGTGTTGAAAGAGCTCATCCTTACCTTGCAGGTGTTGCTGAAAGATATACCTCTCAAAGCTTTCATTTACCTCAACGTTGAAGTGCTGGTTGAGCTTGAGGAGGACCGTGTCATATTTGGATTGGTTCTCGCCTTCCGCGAACACCAAGGAGTTGTATACATCGATGGCGTGCTGACCTGCGGTAGTGAGGAGCATGGCAATCTTTGTTTCGTCCGAGGCACCCTGTTTTTCGTTGGCTCGCATGTACAGTTCAAATCGCTGCTTGAAGAGCTTCCAATTGGCGCCCAGGTTCCCAGCGACTTGCAACTGCTGCGGTTTGTTGTTGATGTCCATGGCTCAGGATGGCAGATTTGCCGGCAGGTATCGATCCACTCACTGGTATCATGTGGTGTTTCGTGCTCTGAGGTACAGATGAACCAACACGGTTGCAATTGGTACAACGCTGTTTTATTCCAACTTGCTATTTACAGATCTGTCTTGATACTCTGCACGTGGTGACTCTCTGAGTGTGTTGTTAATCAGGTCCTGTCCTTGTCCTTGTCTCTAGATGGACTGACCACCAGGTGTTGTGTTTCTTGTCTGATACTGTCTCTGTCCTTGTCTGTGATTGGCTGTCGTGTTATGTGTGCTAATTGGTCTGTTGGTCTGTCTATCATGATGTGTGTGTTTGAATATCATGACAAACTTGTTTCTTTCTAATTTGATGTTACATGTTTGAAAGTGGAAGGGGCAATTTTGGAGTTAAAACATAATCCATGGCATGGCAATGCTGTGAATAAGGTGGCTGTATCTTGTCCCATGTCTTGGAGAGAAGAGTATCTTTCCTATTAAGGCTCTTGGCAGTAGTTATTCGATAGTACCGAATATGTGAATTGCTGAAGAAAGTACATTATGTCTTTTCGTCTTGGACTCATCAGGAAAATTCACAAGAGCACTAATGTCAGTGGAAACAACAATTTTGTACTGTGTGAGAAGGGAGTACTGATTGGCAAGTGGACTCTGATTGGTCGAGGCATTGCCAAGATGTCTTTTTTCAGCATTGCTCTTGAAAATGGAGAAACAAAAGGGGGTCACGTCTGTCGTGTTGGGTGCTCTGCTACATAGACGAACCAACACGGTTGCGGATGGTACAACTCAGTTTTATTACTAACAACAACAACATCTGTAAACTGGTTACTGTGGTTCGTTCATTACCCTCTAACCTGTGGACCTAGCCCTAACACTATCTTGGAGAAGCACTCAGCACACGGTGAATGTCTGAGTGGCTTGCTGTGAGCTCTGTGCCCTGAGCTGTCTCCTGCTGGAATCAGCGGGAAGTGTTGTGTTCCCCGTTTTATAGAGTGTATGCTCTTGCCTGTGATTGGCTGTGATGTTGTGTGTGTATTGATTGGTCCGTTGATCTGTCCATCAGTGTGTATGTATGTTTGCACCATGATGTTTATCTGAATATCATGACAACGTCCACAGCAGGAGGGAAAGCAATTACATGTAAATATCTGTACTGACTTTTAACATTTTTTTTGGAGTACCCAATTCTCCTTTTCCAATTAAGGGGCAATTTAGCACGGCCAATCTACCTATCCTGCATATCCATGGGTTTTGGGGGTGAGACCCACGGCGACACGCAGAGAATGTGCAAACTCCACTCTGGCAGTGACCTGGGGCTGGGAGCGAACCTGAGTCCTTGGCGCTGTGAGGTACTAGTGCTAACCATTGCACCACCACCATGCCGCCCCATCTGTCCTGACTTTTGCCTGTCTTTTTACCTCCTTTTATTTCTTGCTCATTTTTGTTTTTCTGTTTTGTTTGTTTTCGTTGCTTTTTTTCCCTCTGGCCAGCGCGGTTATGTAACGTGTAACATATAACACATGAGTTGTGAAATACAAAATGGCAAAACCCAATAAAACACTTTAAAAAAAAGAAAATGGAGAAGTAGAGTAAATTTAAAGACTCTGATCTTGCTGATAATGAGCTTCACCATTCCCTATTTTGAGTAGTTCTAATGGATCATGGGTGCAGGGGTGGTTGAAGGTCTTTTCTAGATTCCTGACCAGCCTTCTGACACTCAGAATCCTCAGTGGCTGGTGAATGTTTGAAAATTGTTTTCTGTTGTGTCGTCTCATACCCCGTCTGATGGTTCAACCCTTTCACATTTATCCAAATAATTTAACTAGGATGACAGAGCGAAAAGTACTTCATACTTACAAATGCTTACTTTCGGCCAGCTTTAAAATATATATATATATTGCAAAACTATAACACAGATTGAATAAAGGGTAGTCGTCACTTTGTGACTGACATACAAATTAGTACCATATAATGAAGCTTTACCTGGGATAAAATTCCTCATTCCTGGTTCACTGTATGCTCATCCTGTGCTTACCACGTTTTGTTCCCTTTAATGTCACTGCTTTTCGGGTAAGTAGACATTTGCCAATACTATTTCATGGGCAAATAAACCAGCACATGTGTGAGGCGGAGAAGTAGGAGAGTTATAGTACTTCCCATGGGATAATCTCAGGTGTTCTATGATTCTATGTTTCTATGATATGTAGTCCATTGCCCACTCCACATTCTCAACAGCGCAATTTTCCATTCAACATTTCATAATTTATCAACTTTTAAATTCTAAAGGTTATTCAATAAGGTTCATTAGTGGGAATTTTGATGCACAATTAACCAACTCCAGTTAAAATTAATACAGACACAAGCGTCGTGCTGCCTGCTAGCTATCATTATAGTGGCATGGAACCCAATGCTAAACATATTGTGTAGTGGCTGCATTCTGATCAGGGGAGTCCAGGTTCATATGAGGAGAGCACCAATTAAAGTGAGTCTGTGCTTCCTAAAGTCAGCCTGCATGTCTTAAATGGGAGGTGAATCCTAGTTACAGAATTGCAACTAACTGGCTGAGGAAATACTTTTGCAGCAGGAACAAACCTGTATACTGGTGCAGCAGACCAGAGAGATGGCTCCTCTGTTCTCCAATGCAGCACTAGAGGCCTTAGGCTGGGAGGGTGAAAGAGGGAGAGAGCTCACCTTTCTATAGGGGACCAAGAGCCATGCTAGACATGTATGGTTTGCCAAACCCTTAGATTGTTTGGGTGTCTAGCAGAATCGGTATCAACCTCCCAGTGGCTATTAAAAGCAATCCAAGAGATTTTAATAGAAAATTTTAAGAAAGACTAAGGTTAAAATCTGCTCAGAGCAAATATAAAGAAAGGCAATGGGAATAATGAATGCCAAAATAGACAATGCCGAGTAGTATAAACCAGCAGCAACTCATTTTGGGAATCGCTCTGGGAGGTTCACAAGCTATCCCATCACTACCTGAAATGTCATTCCAAACAAGGACCAATGAATGGCTTTCTAAGGATTACAAACTCATCAGCACCAGTATTCAAAAAATTGCAGCAGTACACAGGCAAACTAAGGTGGTCAGCAATGCATATGTTAGATAGATTAAACAAAAGGCAGATTCATCTTCACTGCAACAATGAAAATGAATTTTGTATTGTTGTGGGCCAGGGTTTAGAGAACCCCAAAGTGTATCATGGAGTTCACCTGACCCACAAAATTTACTAGATTGTGGTATGGGGAGCACATGGCCCACTCTACAGGTGTGGTAGAGCAGAAATGGAAAAGTATTTTTTTAAGCAAAACAATGTTTATTCTATGAACTCAAGTTAACCTTTTTAAAACATACAGTGAACAGCTTAGCAACCATTAATTCAAATACAACCCCCAAAGAATACAACACTAAGTAATTCTTTAAGCTTTCCCTTTAACATCCATAAGACTTAAGACACCTTTTACCAGAAGCACATCAGGTTAATGTCACTACTGTTATTAGTTTTAAATCACCAGGAATGATTTACAGTCTTTAGATTACAGAGAGAGACTCTAATATACTTTCTGGCTGTGACTGTAGCTATCCAGCTCGAAAACGAAACTAAAACACAAGGCAGAAAACAGCCTAAAACGAAAGTAAAAAGCTGACAGACAGCCCAGCTCCACCCTCTCTCTGACATCACTGCAGTAATAAACACCCATTTCTTAAATGTGCTCTCACTACAGATATTTATATACACACCCATTTATAAACACCCATTTCTTAAAGGTACTCTCACATGACAGTATTGACCCATAGTTTGCCAGGCCAGGAAAGAGAATGAGCATTGACCAACCGAGTGCTCCGCCGGCAACACACACACAATAAAATGATGGTGTGATATTATGAATTGGTTGAACGGTGCAATTACAGAATCACAGAAAAATACAGTGCAGAAAGGCCCTTCAGCCCATCAGGTCTGCACTGCTGCATGAAAGGCACCTGATCTGCCAATCCTAATCCCATTTGCCAGCACTTGGCCCATAGCCTCGAATGTCAAGAAGTGCCATGAGCTGATCCAGGTTCTTTTTAAAGGATGTGAGGCAACCCGCCTCTACCACCCTCACAGTCAGTACATTGCAGACCGTCACCACCTTCTGGGCAAAAATAGTCTTGTTTTCTATTATGCCTTGTTGGGAGAAAAAAATCTGCTTCAGTCAAAGTTGACAATCCCACCAGACAGGCACAGCAAAGGCAATGGGCCCAGATAGCCATGGAAGCCAATGGCAAGGTTCTAGCTCTGAGAACCTGGATGCAGCACTGGAAGAAGCAGAACTGCCTCATGAGTGGTCAAAGTGAGTGAATGTTCCAATTCCATTTTCTAGTAACTGAGTCACTAAGCTCACACACTGCTCAGTGGACCAAAATTCCATCATAATCCAACAAAAATCAGGATTCAAACCTAACATTTGTATGCTCCACCTCATCTTCACACACCTACCACTATTGCAAGCCTCTAATGAACATCTCACAATTTCCACACACTGCTGGCTATTTAATTATCTCAGGTACAGCACTCAAGCACACTCATTGACACCACTCTCTCTTGCAGGACTAGGTGGTCTCTAACAGATCGGACCAGAATTGGTTCCGCAATGGACAGACACAGCTGCATTTCGTCTCCCCCTTGGAGGAGACAGTGCTTGGCATTATTAGTGCAGCCATCGAGATCATGGCAAGTGGTGTTGCTAATATCATTTAGGATGATGATCTTCTGTATCAATTATAGCCCTCATCATTGGGACCAACTGGGTGTTTGGAGGCTTTGCAAAACCACACCAAAACTTCCAAAGGTCCAGCACCATTCCATTCTGATTGAAAATAATGTTGTCAACTCCTCGAATGCCATAGTACTTCCACCAGCCCTGCAGCAGCAGTGAGACAGGCATAGGCACTTCACCAAAATGTTTCTTTATGTGGTGCTGCTGGCAGTGAGAGTGTTAACGGGAGTGGCAAAGAGAAAAATGGCAGGTAATGCATCAGATCAGCAAACACTGATGTCACTGTCTGCAAACTTCTGGTGCAGGCATACGACACCTGTGCTATTATCTTTCACAACATGGCAATCGGCACACGGCTGCACTGGAAGTGGTCTGCAATGGAACGGCTGCCAAATGTTTTCCCCCCTGAGCCAGTTCCTTTAACACGGTAACAATCAGTGCTACACAGGCCAAATTTGTAGCTCTGATGCTTGAAGGGGACAGATAATGATGTGTTGGGTGTTCTGGATCACACACAAGTCCCCAACACTTGAAATAGTGCAACACTATTTTATTGAATCATTAACTGTTTAAACATACTCAGACTGTGGGTTAATACGATACTAGCTTTAACTAAAGACCTTTGCCTTGTCCTAACCAGTCGATCCACTCAGCACATGGTGAATGTCTGTGTTGCAGGCTGTGAGCTCTGTCCTCTTAGCTAGCTGCAGCTCGAATGAGCGGGAACTCTGATGCCCCCTGTCTTTATAGTGTGTGTGCTCTAACTGGTGATTGGCTGCGGTGTTGTGTGTGTTGATTGGTCCCACTGTGTGTCCATCAGTGTGTGTCTGCATCATGATATACTAGTGTATATTATGACATCCCCCCTTTTATAAAAAATGTACCTGCGTGGCAATAAATAGTGTATGGTGAATGTTCCTGACTACGTGTGTGTGAAATATTTACAGGACTATGTACATGAAAACTAAGCTGTTCACATGGGAAGGTGCTTGGTGCAGAAAAACAGTGTGTCACAAGAATAACAAGATCAACACTATATACAAACCACTTGAACGATTAAACGGAAGAACAGAACAAATCAGAAAGTCCATAAGTCCACAAAGTTCACAAATTAAGTCTCTGAGTTGGGCGACGAATTCTGGTTGACCGCCTCAAGGGTGGGTCAGGAGCCGCCGGCTGAGGAGCAGGCTGGACTGCGTCAGAGTGAGGAGGATGCAGAGTGACCGGAATCTCTGCATAGTCCAGGTCAGGGTCAACAGGATGACATGGCAATGGCGGAGGATCACATAGCGAGCGCAGAACGAGACGAAGGGCACGTCGATTGCGGCGCAGAATGGAGCCATCCGGTAGATGAACCAGGAACGAGCGAGGAGCCACCTGCCGAAGAACCACAGCGGTTGCAGACCAGCCACCATCTGGAAGATGGACGTGGACGTTGTCATCTGGAGCCAGAGCAGGGAGATCAGCTGCACGGGAGTCATGAGCCGCCTTGTGCTGTGCACGAGATATCTGCATCCGGCAAAGGACCGGAACGTGGTCGAGGTCCGGGACATAAATGGACGGCACCGTGGTCCTGAGGGTGCGACCCATGAGCAGCTGGGCTGGCGACAGGCCAGTGGACAGTGGGGCCGAGCGATAGGCCAGCAGGGCAAGGTAGAAATCGGACCCAGCATCGGCAGCCTTGCAGAGGAGCCGTTTGACTATGTGGACGCCCTTCTCCGCTTTGCCGTTGGATTGGGGGTACAGGGGACTGGATGTCACATGCACAACTTGTACCTCCTGGCAATGTTGGACCATTCCTGGCTTGTGAAGCAGGGGCCATTGTCCGACATCACAGTGAGTGGGATGTCGTGTCGAACAAAGGTGTCCTTACAGGCACGGTTGACTGCAGACGATGTGATGTTGTTTAAACGTACCACCTCCGGGTAGTTTGAAAAGTAGTCTACAATCAGGACATAGTCCCTGCCCAGCGCGTGGAACAGATCGATGCCCACCTTGGACCAAGGGGACGTGACCAACTCATGGAGCTGTAGGGTCTCACGTGGTTGGGCCGGCTGGAAGCGCTGGCAAGTGGGGCAGTTGAGCACTGTGTTGGCGATGTCGTCATTGATGCCGGGCCAGTACACAGCCTGTCGGGCCCGTCGGCGGCATTTTTCCACGCCAAGATGGCTCTCGTGTTGCTGTTCCAAGATGAGCTGGCGCATGCTATGCGGGATGACAATGCGGTCCAGTTTCAGGAGAACCCCGTCTACTACCGCCAGATCATCTCTGACTTTGTAGAACTGAGGGCATTGGCCCTTGAGCCACCCGTCTGTTAGGTGGCACATGACACGCTGTAGCAAAGTGTCAGCCGCCGTCTCGTGGCGAATTTGGACGAGACGTTCATCCGTGGCAGGTGGATTGGAGGCCACGAAGGCCACATGGGCATCAATCTGGCAGACGAATCCCGCTGGGTCACACGGAGTGTTGACTGCCCTGGAGAGAGCGTCGGCAATGATGAGGTGTTTGCCCGGGGTGTATACCAGCTGGAAGTCGTATCGGCGGAGTTTGAGCAGCATACGCTGGAGGCGAGGCGTCATGTCGGTCAAGTCTTTTTGTATTATATTGACCAGCGGGCGATGGTCGGTCTCGACGGTGAATTGAGGAAGGCCGTACACATAATCGTGAAACTTGACGACACCGATCAAAAGGCCTCGGCACTCCTTTTCTATCTGCGCGTAGCGCAGATAATTCATGGTGCGTGACGCATATGCAACGGGGGCCCATGATGAGGCCTCATCGTGTTGTAGGAGCACTGCCCCAATGCTGGATTGGCTGGCATCGGTCGAAATTTTTGTCTCTTTCGCTGGATCAAAGAAAGCTAAGACCGGGGCCGTGATGAGTTTGGTTTTGAGTTCTCTCCATTCGCACTCGTGGGCCGGAAGCCATTGGAAGTCTGTCGTCTTCCTGAACAGGTTCCTGAGAGCCGTGGTATGAGAGGCGAGGTTAGGGATGAACTTCCCTAAAATGTTGACCATGCCCAGAAATCGGAGGACTGCCTTCTTGTCCTCTGGCGTTTTCATGGCTGTGATAGCAACCACCTTGTCTGCGTCCGGCCGCACACCCAACTGGGAGATGTGGTCCCCGAGGAACTTGAGTTCCGCCTGACCAAAAGAGCATCTGGCCCTGTTGAGGCATAGGCCCTGCTCACGTATGCGTTTGAACATGCGCTGGAGGCGACTGACATGCTACTGCTGGGTGGTGGACCAATTGATTATGTCATTGACATAGACGCGAACACCTTCAATGCCTTCCATCATTTGTTCCATGATCCTGTGGAACACTTCTGAAGCAGATATGATCCCAAACGGCATCCTGTTGTAACAATATCTGCCAAAGGGGGTATAGAATATGCACAGTTTCCTGCTGGATTTGTCGAGCTGGATTTGCCAGAATCCTTTTGAGGCGTCGAGTTTGGTGAAGAGCTTGGCACGAGCCATCTCGCATGTGATCTCTTCGCACTTGGGAATTGGATAATGCTCCCTCATGATATTGCGATTCAGATCCTTGGGATCAATGCATATTCTCAGCTTGCCGGAAGGCTTTTTTACGCACACGATGGAACCACCTCCGTAACTCTGGAGATCACTCCTTGGTCCTGCAGCTGCTGCTTGAGGCGGTCCTTAAGGCTTGCTAGGACTCTGCGAGGTACATGCACCACAGGCGTGGCGTTCTATTTGAGTAGGATCTTGTAAGTATACGGGAGCATGCCCATGCCCTAGAAGACATTGCGGTGCTGGTCGATGATGGCGTCGAGTTGCGTCCTGAAGTCAGCGTCCTGGAAGGCAGACGTGTCATCAGGAGAGCAGAGTGAACTCTCTGAACGAGGTTCAACAGCTTGCATGCCTGTGCGCCAAGCAGGGAGTCCTTCAAGGAGCCCACGATCTCGAAAGGAAGGATGGCTTTTCGTGATTTGTGCGTCACTTCAAGTTGACACGAGCCGCTAGCAGCAATGATGATGCCATTATAATCCAATAGCTGGCAGGCTGATGGAAGGATGGCTGGTTTGACACAAAGGCTTTGGAAATCAGACCAAGCCATGAGATCTGCGGAGGCACCAGTGTCCAGGCGGCTCATCGTCTGGATCGATGCTGTATACCGACAGCGGCTGGTGTCTTTGCTTCGGGGACAGCCTGTTTTTCGTTATGACACCGACTCGAAAAGGCGCCTTCGGGTCCTCGGTGTCACTGCTGTGTGGGAGGTCCGCATCGGACTCGGTGACCATGGGCTGAATTGCCCGAACATTCCTGTGAGGCTGGCTGAAGCGATATGAATTGGCAGGCTGAGCTGCTCGACAGCAGGCAGCACAGTGGCCAAGTCTGTCACATTGCAGGCATTGTCGAGAGTTTGCGGGGCATTGCCGCTTTAAATGGGCGGAGCCATAGTTGCCGCATGTCGTGATGTCAGCACGTTCACTGCACCACCGCGCATGCGCGGTGCGGTCGTGCATGGTGCGCCTGCGCATTACGTTCCTCAACGTCGCCGTCCCCTCGTTTGGTGCGTACCAGTGCAGGAGTCTGCGAAAAGCGCGCAAAATGGCTGCCCTCATCCAGGCTGAGGCCCTGGAGGTGCTCAATCACTTGGACCCGTTCCGCCTCGTGGGGACCTTGCCGCGCTGTTTCAGCCGCTTGTATATGGGAATACCGACTCGTGGCGTTTTCATGTAAGACACAGGTCTTGATCGCAGTCGCTAGGGTGAGTTGCTTTACTTTGAGGAGCTGCTGACGTAGGGGGTCCGACTGAACACCGAAAACGATCTGGTCGCGTATCATGGAGTCGGAGGTGGGCCCGTAGCTGCAAGACTGCGCAAGGATGCGGAGGTGCATGAGAAAGGATTGGAAAGGTTCATCCTTACCCTGCAAACGCTGCTGGAACATGTAGCATTCAAAACTTTCATTCGCCTCTACGCTGCAGTGAGTGTCAAACTTGAGGAGGACCGTCTTGAACTTTGTTTTATCTTCATCATCCGCAATGGTGAGAGAGTTGAAAATGTGGATGGCATGGTCCCCGGCCGTAGAGAGGAGAAGAGCAATCTTTCTGGTATCCGAGGCACCCTCCCTGTCTGTGGCTTCGAGGAAGAGCTGGAAGCGTTGTTTGAAAATCTTCCAGTTGGCCCCGAGGTTGCCGGCGATGCGGAACGGCGGCAGCGGGCTGATGTTGTCCATGTTGCAGGATGACGGAATGCTGGCAGAAGGCAGATCACTTGCAGGTAGGTCTAAGAAGTGCTAATATCCCACCATTCCTGATATCATGATGTGTTGGTTGTTCTGGATCACACACAGGTCACCAACACTTGAAATAGTGCAACACTATTTTATTGAATCATTAACTGTTTAAACATACTCAGACTGTGGGTTAATATGATACTAGCTTTAACTAAAGACCTTTGTCTTGACCTAACCAGTCGATGCACTCAGCACATGGTGAATGTCTGTGTTACAGGCTGTGAGCTCTGTCCTCTTAGCTAACTGCAACTCGAATGAGCGGGAACTCTGATGCCCCCTGTCTTTATAGTGCGTGTGCTCTCACTGGTGATTGGCTGCGGTGTTGTGTGTGCTGATTGGTCCCACTGTGTGTCCATCAGTGTGTGTCTGCACCATGATATACTGGTGTATATTATGACAGATAATAATTTTAGATATAAAGGTTCATTTTTCTGACATTTGGTCCTGGAAATTCAACATTCTGCCGATGCAAGGACCAGGAAGAGAGGATAGTGATCAATAAATTTACATGTTTTTAATGCTGGACTTTACTATGTGGACTGAACTTGGTTTTGCACCTGCAAAATTAAGCTGTAGTCCAAGATGGAAACATACTATTAAGACAGTGGAGGGTGGTGCTGGCCTCCTGTCTTTTTCTGGATGCTGCAAAGAGCTGGTGTCGCAACCTGTCTCTGAATCTCAGCTGACCAGAGCTTCATTGGGAAGATAAGTTGATGACCTGTTGCTTTCTGTCAATGTATTCATTAATATGTGAAATGAAAAAATAGACTTACATTTATATCGTGTTTTGCACAGCTACTGGACACCTCAAAGCACTTTACAGCCAATGAAGGTGCACACAATAACACACATAGTTTTGCTCAAAGTCCATTCTCGGGGATTTGGTCAGATGTCAATAATCTTAGCCATCAAGGACCAAGCAGCTGATATTATTTGCTGTTTTCTGAAATAGTGATTTGGATCATCTCTTTGGGTGCATTGAAACCATTAAATGGAATGCCTGTGAGGACTAAAACTTGGATATTTACTGCATACCTTAAGCTCGATTTCTGAAGTATTTTAGCTGAAATGACAATTGTGTTGCACTTTAGGAAGCAAAGTAAATCCATTGGCTGACAACAAGAATGATGTATTATGATTGACAAGTGACTACCTGGACAGTCTAATAGGAAGTCAATCGCTTTTTCCATTTTGTAACGGATGATGCCACTGACCTCAATAAATACACGTGGAACCAACATGCTAATTTAGTATAACTCTGTTCAATTATAACTACTGCATTGCCATTAATATTCAAGATGCTGAGTTGGCGGATTGAACATTGACCAATTCTGACTCCTTTGCATCTCATAAATCTCGAAACCTCCCTTTCAAATAGCTTAACTGCGCTGCACTTCAGGAACACAATAGAATGGATTTCATGCTCTCAGTTTTCAACAGCATTGAGATGCCAATCTTCAGGTTCATGCTGTCTCATATATACCTTATCATTTCATTTTAAAATAAGTTCAATGATACTGGTGCCGAAACCTTTGTACATGAGGACAAACTTTCAAAGTTGCAAATAGTTCAGTGGCAGATCTCAAAGCAGTTACATATGTTGCTATATTTTCAGGTATGTTACTTATTATAGTTAGAATAGGGCAGGGCATATTTTGTTCTTTTTCTGAAGAGAAATATCTTCACACAGATGGATTGTAAATGTTTGGAATGTTCTACCCGAGAGAGCTGTAGATTCTTAATCACGGAGTGTTTTTAAGTCAGAGATTGATAGATATTTGGATACGAAGACATGGAGGGACATGAGGATGCTGGAAGAAGGTGTGGTGGAGGTAGACTATCAGCTGTGGTTTTATTGAATTGTGGAGCAGGCTTGAAAGATCAAATAACCTCCTCCTGCTCCTATTTTTTAGACTATTAAACTCTTCTTTGAGTGAAGTACCTGGGCCTATAAAACAGTGGACAAATAAGAGTCAGCAATTTACAAGGAGGGAAAATGGGGGAATAATTAATTAGAATTGAATAAAATATGTAGAATGGAAACAGGCCATTCAAGGTGACCAGTTCATCCTATGCTCCAATGGAGTGTCCTCCCATTCTTATTTTTATAAATTTGGAGTACCCAATTATTTTTCTTTTCCAATTAAGGGGCAATTTAGTGTGGCCAATCCACCTAACCTGCACATCTTTGGGTTGTGGGGGTGAAGAGTGTCCTCCCATTCTAATCTAAGTTCAGCACCATAACCGTCTATTCACTTCTCCCTCAGATGCTTATTGAGCTTTCGCTCAAAAGTCTCAACAATATTTTTCCCAACCTTTCCCCGTGGTTCCAAATTCCACAAAAGCTTAAGCTGAAGCTTTGCTACAATCTTCAGCCAGAAGTGCTGGGTGGATGGTCCATCTCCAGCCACCTCTGGAAGTCCGCAGCATCACAGGTACCAGCCTTCAGCCAACTCATTTTCACTCCATGTGACATAAAGAAATGGCTGAAAGCAATGGATACTCCAAGCCTATGATCCCTGACAATATTTGGCAATAGTACTGAAGGCTTGTGCTCCATAACTTGCCATGCCGCGAGCCAGGCTGTTTCAGTACAGCTATAACACTGGCATCTACCCGGCAATGTGGTGTCCTATACACCAAAACAGGACTAATGCCACCCGGCCAATGACCGCACTATTAGTCTATTCTCGATCATCAATAAAGTAATGGAAAGGGTTATCAACAGGCTGATGAAGCATCACTTGCGTAGCAACAACATGTTCATTGATGCTCAGTTTGGGTTCCACCAGTGCCACTCAGCTTCTGAGTTCATTAGAGCCTTAGTCCAATCTTAGAAAAAAGAGCTGAATTCCAGTGCCCTTGACATCACAGTCACATTTGATCAAGTATAGCATCAAGGAGCCTGACCAAACTGGACTCAATGCGAATCAGAGTGGAAATTCTATTGGTTGGAATCATACCTAGCACAAAGGAAGATGGTTGTTGCTGTTGGAGGTCAATCACCTCAGCTACAGACATCACTGCAGGAGTTCCTCAGGACAATATTCAGGCTTGTCTGACAAGTGAGAATTAATACTCATGCCATAAAAGTGCCAGGCAATGACCATCTCCATAAGAAAGAATCCAACAATTGCATTTCCATCAATAAATTCGCCACGATCAATATCCTGGGGTTACCATTGACCAACAACTGAACTGGATGAGCCACATAAATACTATGGCTACAAGAGCAGATAAGAGGCTGGGAAACCTATCGAGAATAATTCAACCTCCTGATTACCCAAAGCCTGTCCACTATCTACAAGTCACAAATCAGCATTATGATGGAATACTCCCCACTTGCCTGGACAAGTGCTGCTCCAACAGCACTCACAAAACTTAACAGGGCAGCACGGTGGGGCAGTGGGTTAGCCCTGTTGCCTCACGGCGCCGAGGTCCCAGGTTCGATCCTGGCTCTGGGTCACTGTCCGTGTGGAGTTTGCACATTTTTCCTGTGTTTCTGTGGGTTTCGCCCTCACAACCCAAAGATGTGCAGGGTAAGTGAATTGGCCACTCTAAATTGCCCTTAATTGGAAAAAAAAAATGAATTGGGGACTCTAAATTTATAATAAAATAAAAAGAAACTTAACACCATCCAGGGCAAAGCTTGATTGGCATCCCATCCACAAACATTCACTCATTTCACCATCAACGCACAGTAGCAGCCATGTGTACCATCTACAAGATGCACTGCAGTAACTCACCAAGGCTCTTTAGACAGCACCTTCCAAACACATGACCCAAGTTCCCCCACAAGTCAATCACCACCCTGACTTGGAAATGTATCACTGTTCATTCACTGTCGCTGGTTCAAAATCCTGGAACTCCTTCCCCAACAGCACTGTAGGTGTACTTACACCACAAAGACTGCAGTGGTTTAAGAAGGCAACTCACCACCACCTTCTCAAGGGAGATAAAGAATGAACAATAAATGCTGGCCGAGTCAGAGAAGACCACATCCCTTGAATTAGTTTATTTTAAATTCACACCACTCTGTGGGTGAAGTAGATTCTTCTGAATTTTCTATTTGATTTCTGGATGACCACTTTACATTGATAGCCTCTCGTTTTGCTTATCCTCAAGTGGTAACATCTCCCTGTGACCACTCCTAACCCTAACCCTTGACTCCATCAAATCATTAAAAACATTTCTATTAGGCCATAGCTCAGGCTTCTCTTTCCGAGAGAAAGAAAAAGAGACCCAGCCTATTCATACTGTCCAAAAAATATAAGAAATAAGAGCTACAAAAAACCATCTAGCACATCTAGGATTGAGCTTGCTCCACCTTTCAGCACAGTCATCTTTTTAATTCTTTCATGGGGTGTAGGTGTTGCTGGCTAGGCCAATATTTGTCGACCCTGAGAATGTATTGGTGCCCCGCCTTCTTGAACCGCTGCAATCCATCTGATGCTGATGGGATTAGTGTTGCCTCGGCAGGGCGTTCCCCGCTGAGGCCCCGAATTGAAACAGAGTCCCGATATTCAGCATGGTATTTCTTGGCACTGCGAGAACTGGGGAACACCCGGCTAAACGTGTTCATCATGGGACTCTGTTCCAATTTGTTTGGATCAAAGCCATAGTTCTCAATTCAGGAGAGGGACTTGCAAGAGGTAATGTTTCCATGTGTCTGGTGACCTCTTCTTTCCAGGAAGTAGAGAACACAGGTCTGAAAGGTGCTGTCGTAGGAGACTTGGCATCCATAGCTGTGCATTTAGTGCATGGAACCCAGTGCAACCACTGTGCTCCATTGGTCGCGGAAATGAATGTTTGAGATGCTGGATGGAGTGCCGATCAGGCAGGTTGATTCATCTTGGATGATGCCGTGCCCGAAACACAGAGTTGAAGAACCTCAGTTATGAAGATAGATTGGAGAAGCTGGTATTGTTTTCTGTGTAGAAGAGGAGGCTTAGAGGAGATTTGATTTTTTTTTCAAAATCATGAGGGGTCTGGGCAGTGTGGATCGGGAGAAGCTGTTGCCACTTATGAAAGGATCGAGAACGAGAGGACACAGTTTAAAAATAATTGGCAAAAAGAAGCAAAAGCTAGGCTAGGTATGCTGCAAGTTCTGGGGAACAAGTCTAGTCACAGAATCATAGAATTTACAGTGCAAAGGACGCCATTCGGCCCATCGAGTCTACACCGGCCCTTACAAAGAGCACCCCACTGAAACCCATGTATCTACCCTATGATGCACGATCAATGGCCACTAAAGAGAGGTTGTAGTCCAACTGAAGGTTTTAATCAGCTAGATGTTTCTCCCAGCAGCTCAGGTACAGAATGAGGGCTGCTGGGGTGGCACGGGTTCTTAAACCCCGCATATCAGAGCGGAGCTATTATACACTCTAACCAATAGAAAGCATACAGTTTCCACCAATGGTGCTTTAGCCTATCAGGTACCATAATACCTATAATACCACATTCACCCCCTGTTAAAAAAAGTCCGGCGGGGGTGGTGGCCAGAAACTACAAAACATAGCAACATGGTATAATTAGTTATGGAGGTACCGTAACACCTCCGTACAGTGTTTAGTAACTATTTACAAGTCTGGTAGCTATGTACATTTGATAGTTTATATTTACAGATTACAGTTAAAATGAAGTAATCAGTCGATCGGGGGCCCTGGTCATCCTCTGTGATTGTCGGAGCTTCGGTGGTGACTCCGGTGGAGGCTTGGGCGTCTGTGACTCCGGGAGCGTGGCCTCAATCTCCATGGCAGCTTCGTCACCCCTAGACGGCGCTGGTGGGGAAAACGGCTGAACTGGGAAGGGAGCGCCTGCAGGGAGTGTCGGTGGGTGGGGGGGCCTAGACGGGGGCGGCGGAAGGACTGATCCTCCTGTAAGGTGCTACGGTGGAGGGGAGGGTGGGACTGGTGGCTGCAATGTGCGTGGGGTTCCGGCGGGCATCAGGTCCCGTAGGGAGACCGTATCTTGTCGGCCGTCAGGGTACATCACATATGCGTACTGGGGGTTAGCATGGAGCAGATGGACCCTCTCAACCAACGGGTCCGACTTGTGCGCCCGCACGTGTTTTCGGAGCAGGATGGGTTCGGGTGCTGCAAGGCAGGTCGGGAGCGAGGTCCCAGAGGAGGACTTCCTAGGGAAGACAAGGAGACGTTCGTGAGGTGTCTGGTTGGTGGTCGTACAAAGCAGTGACCGTATGGCGTGGAGGGCATCTGGGAGGACTTCTTGCCAGCGGGATACTGGGAGGTTCCTGGACCGTAGGGCCAGTAGGACGGTCTTCCAGACTGTTCCGTTCACCCTCTCTACCTGTCCGTTACCCGGGGGGTTGTAACTGGTCGTCCTGCTCGAGGCGATGCCCTTGCAGAGCAGGAATTGACGCAGTTCGTCGCTCATAAAGGAGGACCCCCTATCACTGTGTATGTAAGCGGGGAACCCGAACAGTGCAAAGATGCTATGGAGGGCCTTGATGACGGTGGTTGCGGTCATGTCGGGGCAGGGGTTGACGAATGGGAACCGGGAGTACTCGTCAATCACGTTCAGGAAGTACGTGTTGCGGTCGGTGGAGGGGAGGGGGCCTTTGAAGTCCATGCTGAGGCGCTCAAATGGACGGGAAGCCTTTATCAGGTGCGCCCTCTCTGGCCAGTAGAAGTGTGGCTTGCACTCCGCGCAGATTTGACAGTCCCTGGTGGCTGTCCTGACCTCCTCGATGGAGTAGGGCAGGTTGCGGGTCTTGACAAAATGGAAAACGCGAGTGACCCCTGGGTGGCAGAGGTCCTCGTGGAGGGCTCGGAGGCGGTCCACTTGTGCGGTGGCACATGTGCCGCGGGACAGGGCGTCAGGAGGCTTGTTTAGCTTCCCGGGACGATACAAGATCTCGTAGTTGTAGGTGGAGAGTTCGATTCTCCACCGCAAGATCTTGTCGTTTTTTATCTTGCCCCGCTGTGCATTATCAAACATGAAAGCCACCAACCATTGGTCAGTGAGGAGAGTGAATCTCCTGCCGGCCAGGTAATGCCTCCAATGTCGCACAGCTTCTACTATGGCCTGGGCCTCCTTTTCGAATGAGGAGTGGTGGATTTCGGAAGCATGGAGGGTACGGGAGAAGAAGGCCACGGGTCTGCCCGCTTGGTTGAGGGTGGCCGCCAGAGCTACGTCGGACGCATCGCTCTCGACCTGGATGGGGGGGGGACTCGTCGATGGCATGCATCGTGGTCTTTGCAATGTCTGCTTTGATGCGGCTGAAGGCCTGGCGGGCCTCTATCGACAGGGGAAAAACTGGATTGGATCAGGGGACGGGCCTTGTCCGCGTAGTTGGGGACCCACTGAGCGTAGTCGCTAAAAAACCCTCGGCAGCATTTCAGGGCCTTGGAGCAGTGAGGGAGGGGGAACTCCATAAGGGGGCGCATGCGTTCAGGGTCGGGGCCTATAACTCCATTTCGCACTACGTAGCCGAGAATGGCTGGACGGTCGGTGCTAAACACGCATTTATGTAAGGTTAAGGATTTTAGCGGTCTTGAAAAATTTTCGGAGGTTGGTTTCGTGGTCCTGCTGGTCGTGGCCGCAGGTGGTGACATTATCGAGATACGGGAATGTTGCCCGTAAACCGTACCGGTCAACCAATTGGTCCATCTCGCGCTGGAAGACCGAGACCCCGTTGGTGACACCGAAGGGAACCCTTCAGAAGTGATAGAGCCGCCCATCTGCCTCGAAGGCAGAGTATTTGCGGTCATTATTACGGATGGGGAGCTGGTGGTAGGCGGACTTGAGATCCACCGTGGAGAAGACCTTATAATGCGCGATCCTATTTACCAGGTCGGATATGCGGGGGAGAGGGTACGCGTCCAGCTGCGTAAACCTCTACTTGAGCTCTCCAGGGGCTGTTACTGGCTTCAATGACCCCTTCCCTCAGTAGCCTTTGGACCTCTGACCTAATAAAGATCCGGTCCTGGGCACTGTAGCGTCTGCTCCTGGTGGCGATGGGTTTGCAATCCGGGGTGAGGTTCGCAAACAGGGAAGGCGGGTCGACCTAAAGGGTCGCGAGGCCGCAGGCAGTAAGGGGGGGTTTAGGGCTGCCGAATTGGAAGGTCAGACTTTGAAGGTTACACTGGAAGTCTAAACCCAGGAGTGTAGCCGCGCAGAGGTGGGGAAGGACGTAGAGACGGAAATTTTTGAACTCCCTTCCCTGGACTGTGAGGTTTGCTACACAAAACCGCTTTATCTCCACTGAGTGGGAACTGGAAGTCAGGGAGATTTTTTGATTAACAGGATGGATGAGGAGGGAACAGCGCCTTATCGTGTCAGGGTGTATGAAGCTCTCCGTGCTCCCAGAGTCGATTAGACAGGACATCTCGTGCCCGTTGATGAATACGGTCATCGTAGCGGTTGAGCGTGTTCGAGGCCGAGCCTGATCCAGAGTCACCGAGGCTAATCGCAGCAGTTCAGAGTTCTGTTCGGGCAGTGTGTGTTCAGCCGTGCTGGGGTCCTGGGGGTTCATCCAAGATGGCGTCTTCCATTGGTCGCACATGGCTGGGGGTGTACAAAATGGCGGCGCCCATCCCTCCAACGTGGCGTCCGCTGAACAAGATGGCGGCACCTGGGGTCCGCATGTGCACCTGGGGTACGGAGGTGGCGGCGATCGCTGACCGCACGGTGCCCGTGGAGAAGTTTGTGGTTGTGGTCCGCTTTCGCCGCAGGCCTGTGGGGGAATGGGGGAAGTCTCGGGGTCGACCGCGGAGGGGTTTCACGCTGCCCATGGGGCTGCCGCGCGGTCGGGAACATAACCGCGGGCGTTCTTGGAGGCCACGTCCAGGGAGCCTGCAAGGGCCCGTGCCTCCCTGAGACCCAAGGTGTCCTTCTATAACAGGCGCTGGCAGATTTGTGACGATAGCATACTTGCCACGAAAGCGTCCCGGACTAAGAGTTCCGTGTGTTCGCTCACCGAAACTTGCGGGCAGCCGCAGCTTCTGCCCAACACCAGGAGTGCACGGTAGAATCCCTCCAGTGATTCCCCAGGGGTTTGTCGCCTTTTTGCAAGCAGGTGCCGGGCGTAGACGTGGTTTACTGGGCGAATATAGTGTCCTTTTAGCAGCTCTATTGCTGCATCGTAGTCTTCCGCTTCCTTGATGAGGGTGTAAATCTCCGGGCTCACCTTTGAGTGCAGGATATGTAGTTTCTGCTCTCCCGTGGATGCGTTTTCGGCCATCTCGAGATACACTTTAAAGCACGCAAGCCAGTGCTTAAAGATTGCCGCTGAGTTTGCCGCTTGGGGGCTAGGCTGCAGACACTCCGGCTTGATTCGGAGCTCCATCCTTTCTTCTTAAAAAAAACTAGCTTATTAAATTGATGTAAGATCAATGACCACTAAAGCGAGGTTATAGTCCAACTGAAGGCTTTAATAAGCTCGATGCTTCCCCCAGCAGATCAGGTACAGAATGAGGGCTGCTGGGGCGGCACGGGTTCTTATACCCCGCCTAGCAGGGCGGAGCTATCATATATCCTAACCAATAGAAAGCATACAGTTTCCACCAATGGTGCTTTAGCCTATCAGGTACCGGAGCACCCAGAGGAAACCCACGCACACATGGGGAGAACATGCAGACTCCACACAGACAGTGACCCAGCCAGGAATCGAACCTGGGACCCTGGAACTGTGAAACAATTGTGCTAACCACTATGCTACCGTGCTGCCCACCTATTCTACCATGCTGCCCACTATGCTACCGTGCTGCCCACTGCTGGACCTTGTCAGTACCCATAGCCTTTGCAGCAATGGTGAGCAATCTTTGGCCCGGGGGGTATCATGTGACCCACCTTGGTTCTGAGTGCGGCGCAGGAGACATTATGTTGACTGCTGTTCATGCGCAGGGTTGCCACATTCGCCTGATTTCCATCTGTGTAGTTTACCTTTGCTACCGGTATGACTGAAGTGATACGCACATAACGTAAGGGCAAGTGCAGTGAGGTGCATTCTGATTGCACACAACTTTTACTGTCAGAGCTGTGCGTTGCTTCTGTGCTCAAAGTGTAAATATTTATTTTCTATTTCCCATTTGATGTTGAGGAAAGTTATATTAATTTATAAATGATTAAGCATTTTCTATAACTCGTAATGAAATATTCAGGGAGTATTAAATCTTATTCAGAGGGTTACGGTCAATGAACAAGCTTGATTTCAATCTTGTGGCCCACTAAGATGAAGGAGGGCCACTCACCCGGCCCACTCATTAGCCTTGGTTGCCCATCGCTGCTTTGCAGCATCCATTGCCTTCAGGTGATCTTTAATCTCAAAACCAATTTAACAGGTTTAATATCACAATTCTGATATCATTCTTGCAAATCTTTTTTGCACCCTCTTAGTGTCTCTATATTCCTTCCGTAATATGAGCGCCAGTACTCCAGGTTATAGAATCATAGAATCATAGAATTTACAGTAAAGAAGGAGGCCATTTGGCCCACTGAGTCTGCACCGGCCCTTGGAAAGAGCACCCAACTTAAGCCCACGCCTCCACCCCATCCCAGTAGCCCAGTAACCCCAGCTAACCTTTTGGACACTAATGGACAATTTAGCACAGCCAATCCACCTAACCTGCACATCTTTGGACTTACCAATCGTTAATACATGTTCAGCAAAACTTTTCTACTTATCAATTCTCTCCCTCTCAAAATAAATCCTGGTCCTTGGATTGCTTCTTACGAGAAGGAAAGCTACTTTAAAAAAAAATTGAAATTTTTGAATCCACATTCTCAGAAAATCCGACAGGATATATTGACTCCACACCCAAAACTCTGTGCCAGGAATACAAATTAGTAAAACCTGTCTTTTTATATCTTCTCCCAGCCTTCCCAGTTTTCCATTCCATAATCTTTCCCACGCCTTTTCAGTCGCATATTTATATTCTTATCTTGCATTTTACTTTGTTACGAGCTAATGCAGTGACTGCTCCAACAGGTTACATTTCTTAAAACCTTTACAAATTTTACTTGCCTTCTTTCCTGTCATGAAATGCAGACACACACATAATGATATACAGACAAGCAGCTAATGGACACAGAGAACAGGACATGACCAATAAGCAGGCAGGACACTCAGGGGTGGGATCTGACTATAAAAGACATGAGACACTCACACTCCGCCTCTTTCCACTGATGAACAGCTAGAGAGTCAGTCAAGGGTGTTGTTACAATCTCACACCTCCAGCAGGTGGCTAAGAGCTAGTCTGGTTCAGTCAGACAGAGTAACCACACTTAAGTTAGCAGAGAGTCGAACTCACAGAGAACTGTGCTAACTGTGCTATTAGTTCAATAAACCTGATTGAACTAACTTCAAGGTCTGGAGTATCTTTCTGATCTATGCTGCATCCAGTTGCAGCCAGTGTTAGACCAGTGTACCTAACACGACATGATACCAGGAGACTACTAATTTAAGGGGGCTTACCTCAGTCCGTTCTGTGACGACCAGCAAATGTATCCCGGCACCATGGAGAAGATTCAGGCTCCTCACCAGCTCAGGACCTCCGTCAATCTCAGTGCCAACTGGCGGACATTCAAGCAAAGGTTTCTGCTGTACATCGAAGCCTCAGACCTCGAGGATGCGTCTGGTGCAAGAAAGGTCGCGTTTCTCCTCTCAACAGCGGGTGATCAAGCCATCGAACTCTTCAACTCGTTTAACTTCACCGAAGGCCAGAACAAGACAAAGTTTTAGACCATCCTGGACAAGTTCGATAGTCACTGTGAAGTGGACAACAATTAAATATTTGAGCGCCACATATTCAAACACCTCCACCAGTCTGGTTCAGTCAGACAGAGTAACCACACTTAAGTTAGCAGAGAGTCGAACTCACAGAACTGTGCTAACTGTGCTATAAGTTCAATAAACCTGATTGAACTAACCTCAAGGTCTGGAGTATTTTTCTGATCTAAGCTGCATCCAGTTGCAGCCAGTGTTAGACCAGTGTATCTAACACGACATTTCCCACTCCTACTTCTCATTGGGCCATAAATGCTGACTAGCATTGGAAAGAATTTAATGTGCAATTACCTGCCCTTGAAAACTGTGCTGAGACCTCCCGATTGCCAGAGCTGCTTGGGGCTTGCATCGAAAGAATGCTCGCAGGCCCCATTGCAATCCAGCTCTGGTGGACTCAATGAGGCTAAGCTCTTTATTTTCACTGCACCATCAACCATAAAGCAGCTTGGTTTGAAGGGCCCAGTGAACCTGACAGGCCCGGGAGAAGGTAAGTGCCCAAGCCCAAGATAAATGGATGAGATTTGGGTAGTTGTGAGAGGCGGGGGAGGGCAGAGGTTAGGGGTATGGGGGAGTTCAGGGGGTGGGGTGCGATCGGTTGCGTGGGGGGTTCAGGGTTTGGGTCAGGGCAAGGGGTTTTTGATTAAATTGGAAACAGAAATACCTGGGGAAGAAAGTACATATACGTGGTGTAGATTCTCCATTTAAGGGACTATGTCGCCACGGCGTGGTAAAAACTGTGGCCTTTCACGCCAGAAAAACTGCCATCCAAAGGCCCCATATTCATAGCCCTGCAGGGGGCGAGCATGGACCCGTCGTGAATCTCGCAGCTTTAGCTGCAGATACGGGCCCCCGCACGTCCGGGTCAGAGGCCGCGCATGCGCATGGCGGCGGCCTCCAGTGGCTGCACCGTGCTCCATGGCGGACTCAGACTGCGGAGCTGGACACTGAAAATAGACCCCCCCGATCGGCCACGCGTCGGACCTGGACCGCCCGCCCAAATTTGCCTGGTCCCATATGAGGCCATCCCCTGCCCTCCGATCGACCCGTCCCCGACTCAGTCCACAGCCGCCATGCGAGTATCCCGAACAACTGGGACTATGTTCGATCTATGCAGTTGGGACTTCGGCCGGTCGAGGGTGGAGAATAGCGGAACGGGCCTCTGGCAATGGCCGTAGATAGGGGTTACGCGGTGTGGCGTATCCCCCGAGTACGCCGCTTTTCGGGATCCGGAGAATTGAGGAACCGGAGCCGGCCCCGATTCCATATACGAAACTGGATTCTCCGCCCCAGCGCCGGAAGCAATTTTGGCGTCGGGATGCGGAGAATCCAGCCCAGAGACTTTCTCCGCCGGCTGGTTGCTCCTTTTTGCCGGTGGTTTCTCGATGACGTGGAGCTGACTCACAATGGGAAACTTAATTGACCAGCCAGTGTAATGGAACATCCCGTCGGCTGAGTTAAATGTGGTGCGGCCGGGGAAGAGAATCCAACCCCAAAAGTGATCTCAGTTTTAAAATGGAAATCTGCAAAAGCAAACTTTTTCCAGGCTGAGAGAGAAAGGGAATGCATGGGGATAATTATGAGTAATTTTATTTAAATCAAATCAGATAACCCAGGAAATGCAGCTTGTTTATTAATTTTGTATTACCACGTAATGCCAAGTTGTATGACTTGAACTTGGATACTGGGAGTGTGCCATTGAAGTTTCCTGGGATGAAGGGCTTATCCTATGAAGAAAGGTTGAATAAATTGGACCAATATCTATTGGAGTTTAGAAGAATGAAAGGTGCTCTGAATATCGCAGGGGCCTCGAAAGGGTAGTTACTGGGAGGGTGCTTTCCCTTATGAGGGAGACTAAAACTTGGGATAGAATTTGAGAATAAGAGGTCTGTCTCACTTTTAAGGCTTAGATGAAGCTAGTTTTTTCTCTCTAGTATGTGGAATTCTCTTTCCCAGAAAACAATGGAGGCTGGGTCATTGAATATATTCAAAACAGAGTTGGACAGAGTTTTGGAAGAGGACAGACTGGAAAGAGCAGTTGAAACAATCCAGCCATGATCTTATTGAATGGCAGAGCAGACTCAAAGGGCTGAATGGTCCACTCTGCTCCAATGGTCCTATAAAAGGTAGGGGGTTTGGCAAATAGTGAGGTGGGTCATAAACAACCTCAGGAGGACATGGACAGTTTGGGAGAAGGGGTGCAGGCAGAAGAAGGATGCAATTTAATGGAAAGTGTGAGGTAATGTAATTTGGGAGGGGAAATGAAAATATACACTCAATGGAGAGAAAATCAAGTATCAGGAGGAACAGAGAGAGACCCAAGGGTTTAAATCCATGAAAATATGTGTGGAGGTGGGTAAGGCCACTGGCATTTTATAAATGGGGCACGGAGTCGAAGAATCAAGAAGCGGTGATTATTTCATACAAGTTAGAAGTTGGCCTCCACAAGACGAGTGTGAATTGTTTTAGGTGTCCCATTGTAGAAAGGATATTAAAACCAGAGAGAGGATACATCATAGTTTCACCATTACTATCAGGATGATGCCAGCCCCAGCGAAACACCTGAAGTATCAGACTATTTCTATTGAAATAAAGTAGGCAGAGGTAACTTTTAAGGAAAAACGTGGCAAATATTTGAGGAATAAAACATGCATGGAGAGCAGGGCAGTGGAGTTGATTCTGGATTCTTTAGAAAAGTGGTACATGAACTCCTTCAGTGCTGTAAACCTAAGTGATACTTAGCACCTCTGTGCCTTTTCCAGTATTGCCTCCATAAGCAGTGCTCCTTTAAATAAGAAATTAATAGTGTATAAAAGAAAGAAGGTTTTACAAAAAGATGTTCAAAAAATTTTCAGAAATGTCTTAGCTCACAATCAATGAATTACTTTGAAGTGTGGTGTCTGTAATTATGTAAGCAATTCAAGAAATGATAGAATCCCTACAATGCAGAGTGAGCTGTCATGTTATTCACCCTGGGGTAACACGGACTGCAACTGGATGCAGTTGTACTGTAAAGTAGACACCAAACTTAGACGTTCGTTCAATACGTTTTATTGAACTTCTGGAGCAGTGCACACAGCTTGCTGTGGGTTGACACTCTACTAATCTAAGTGTGCTAACTATAACTAACTAGACCAGACTAGCTCTGAGACACGCGTAGAAGGTGCTAACTGATATATACACCCTGACTGTCACTACAGTTGTCACCAGTGGAAAGAGGCAGAGTGCTGATGCCTCGTGTATTTTATAGTGGGAAACCCCCCTCTAGTGTTATGCCTGGTGATTGGTTGTGTTCTATCCTGTGTGTTGATTGGCTGTACTGGGTGTCTGTCACTGCCTGTCTGTATCTCATTATGTGAATGAGCGCATATCATGACAAAGGCCATTCAGCCCATTGAGTCTACCCTGACCCTCTGAAAGAGCAACCTACATAGGCCACTCCCTCACCCTATCCCCGTAACCCCATAACCCAACCTAACATTTTGGACACTACGAGGAGAATTTGACATGGCCAATCAACCTAACCTGCGCATCTTTGGACTGTGGGAGGATACTGGAGGAAACCCACACAGGCACGAGGAGATTGTACAACCTCCACACAGACAGTCGCCCGAGGTCAGAATTGAACCCGAATCCCTGGCACTGTGAGACAGCAGTGCTAACAACTGTGCTACCGGCAATTGTGACAGTCATTTTGTACTCAGCAAATTCCTCCAAAACTAATGCAATGAATGTGGTGGTGTTGATCATTGGAGGGATATTGGCAAGTGCACGTGGGAGAATTTTCTTGCTCTTTCTTGAATAGTGGATGGCGCCTTGTTGGGTGGATGCAGGGGGAGATGGGATGTGGGTGGGGGCTGCTGGTTAGCTCAGTTGGCTCGTGTGTTCTTTTGGGTAATCAAATAAACTAAATCAACAAACTGAAGGATAAATTATAAGGCAGCCCCTTAAAAGTATAACACATCAAAGTAAACAGAATGTCAAAGGAAACTTAAAACATCGAAATACAATATGATTAAAGGGACTGATAAAATACCTCAGTCCCCGCGGTGCCCACTGGGCACAGAGGATCAATTGTGCCAGCGGACACTCCATGTAGCACAGTAGCACAGTGCTTAGAACTGTTACTTCACAGCATCAGGGTCCCAGGTTTGATTCCTGCTTGGGTCACTATCTGTCTTCACGTTCTCCCCGTGTCTGCGTGGATTTCCTCCGGGTGCTCCGGTTTCCTCCCACAAGTCCTGAAAGACGTGCTGTTAGGTGAATTGGACATTCTGAATTCTCCCTCTGTGTACCCGAACAGGCGTCGGAGTGTGGCGACTCAGGGATTTTCACAGTAACTTTATTGCGGTGTTAATGTAAGCCTACTTGTGACAATAATAAAGTTATTATTATTATGCTCCCTTTCCAGGGATATCCAGCAGCGAACAAAGCCACAGACAGTTCACTTGTGTGTGTGTCTGTGTGTGTGTGCATCAGCAAAGACTCAATTCCTGTTCCAGCTGAGATAGACCTGGGATCTATCTCCTTGCTCTGTCCTGAGAGGCATGGCAAGCCATCACTGACACAAAAGAAACTGCCAGGAAAACGGCTCAGGATGTAACATCAGCAAACAGTGAGCTTTTGGGCAGAATACACATGGCATCTTGTACATCCTCCGTAGCCACCGGAACAGGCAGATGGTTATCCAGATGGCAGATGGATAACCTTATCCAGAAGATAGCATCTTCAACAATACAGGACTTCATCCATAGTGCACTGAAACATCAGCCTAAATTAATAGATCTGAAAAAATGTATTAGGACAAAAACATACGAGTTTCAGAATTGTGAATACTTTGCTTCTGGAAAGGAAATAGTTTGTTTTTAACTCCACGCTTGCAAAGTGAAGAATTAAACTAACTCCCTGTTGTTGAAGCCTACGCATCTCCCTGAACTTTTGAACTCACGTGATGGATTACTCATCTCTGAACTTTCAGTGGTGGTTAGGTCTTTATTTCTAAACAAAATCTCTGTTTCCAAGCCTGAGACGTGGACAGTCAGTGCTTTGTTCTTTCACAAATTCTTACAAATTAGAAAGTCAACTGGAGTTAATGCCCACTCACACACCTGAAACAAATTAACTGAGAAAAGCTGAGTTTGTGGAACAGCATCACAATTGTGTGTGTGTGGAACTTGAATAATATTGAAGATAAACCTCTACTTTCACAAGATCAATTTTGTATTATCACCACACTGAATTGATATAATCTGTTGAAAAGAAGCATTGACAGATTATGTATGAATACCACATGCATTCATCGGGAAAGGCCAAAACCTCATGAAGTAATTTGTTGTCAGGACTGAAGCATCATTTTAACACTTGACAGTGTGTCAAATAACTAAATAAACAGTGCAAAGCAAAATAAGAGCCATGTGTGCCTTGGTCAAAGAGTAGATTTTACACTGATTTTAACTTTTACACCAGATTAGAATCCCAGGCTTGCTTCAGCATATTGAAGGAAACTCTCCTAAGTTTGTTTTCTTTGGAGGGTTATTTTCTGGCTTTCTACCCATCATTTATTCCGGTATCCATCAACCCTGCATCCTTCCTTTCTTTCTGATTTACCAGCTACCAGGTGACTGTAGTCGAACGAGGTCAGCTGGGACATGGTCGGCTTCCAGAGTAGGCCTCAGAAAACAAAGTGCAGGCTTCAGGTTTTAACATGTTTCACAGAACTATGGAGAATCAGTAGCACAGAAGCTGGCCATTTGGCCCAGCCAGTTTGTGCCAACATTTATGCTCCACGTGAGTGCCTTCCCATCCTTCCTTATCTATTGTGAGTGGAATCTTCTTGCTCTCAGGATATGAGCCCTGGCCAGGATCATACTCTGATTGTCAGGGCGCCCGACTGGGACATTTCCCAATTACGAAGCTGCCTCTGGGTCTACCGCATCCAATTAAGGATGATTCGTGGCCCCAGAGGCTCCAGGTCCAATCAGAGAATCTGCAGCTTTGGAAGGATAGCAGCCTCACCAACTGACATGGGCAACGTGCAGCTGTCAGAGCGTAAACACAAGCCCTTCCGCAGAATGACTGGTGAACAAAATAATGTCATGCTAATGGCCGTGGCCTGTGGTGATGGTGGAGGGAGTAGGTGGCCTTGTTGTGTCCCACATGCCTGTCACCGGTAAAGCACCCCCAGACATCTACCTGGCCTGTTTTTTTATGGGGGTAATGGTGCTCTCTCTCTGTGCCGAATCTATCAACATCTTTTGAAATCTAAACCATCTCTGTTAGGCCACCTCCCAAAGCTGATGAAAGGTCATCACCCAGAAACGTTACCCTGAATTTCCGTTGGGTCAGGATGACTTGGGAGCACTTTAAAAATGGTAGGCGCACCATGATTCTGGGATTCCCAATCCTGGAGTTTTCAATTTTCAGGAATGCCATTTAAAGTTGTGACTGGTTCAGGTCGCAAGCCCACACCCTACATGTACGGCCTGACCAGCTTCATTGCAGGGATAGGAATCACCTTAGTCCTCTGCAATTTTCATGGACGGTGATTCATGGCACCACAGAGATATTGTGAACCATAGTCTGTCTGAGGGAACCTTTGGAATGGTAAAATCTAAAGGACTTGCTCGTACCCTCCCCCCCCTGCCCCCCCCCCCCCCCACTCATCCCTCTGCGCTGCACCCATGGCACCTTATGCCCTCCATGCCAAGCCATGTCCTTCCAACTACCTCCCATAGGCCCTCATATACCCATGCCAAGTTAGGACATTTGCATGCCCACTCACCCATTATGCATTGTGTCGATGCAATAAACCCCATAGTGAAAGTAGGATGTGTAAAAAATGCTCTAAAAATGTGATTGTTTCATTAGTGTCTACTTTATCAAAAACACTCATCTTTTTATAATCTAATAAACGTGTCAATCATCCAGGCCATTTATACTGTCAATAGCAGAAACTGTAAGCACTTGAAATCTCGTAACCTTGTGTAATTAAACAGTGTGTAATTGACTGAAGAAATCAGAGTCAAAACTGTCAATCAAGCCATATTTTGCCTGGGGCTCAGCTGTTTCAAAGACAAATGGATTTCTGGGCTCTCTGTCAAGCTTCATTATGCAATCTTAGCTGATCAATTTATGTCAAGAAATCCAAACTGCTTGTGACAATGGAAATCTAGGAGCAATGTATTAAGGGATCAAGAGGGTGCTTGGTCCTAGCATCAGCAAAGTTGACCCTCTTAATATAGCAGGTGATGAAATACTCAATGATGGAAGTAGATAGATGTCTCGATGAGGTGAACACTACTGTGTGCTGTACTCATGCAAGACGGACATCTCCCAATCTGCATTTGACATTCTGCCACAGCTTCCTGGCATGGATGAGAGAGATGAAGAACCCTCATCACTTGAACTTGAGTAGGCCATAGACTGAGTGGCAAATGCTCAATTTAATGAAGGAACCAAAGTAATTGTCAAAGGCATTTTCAAAAATAATTGGAGTAAATTTATTTGCCCTTGCATTTTTGATAGTTCTGATAACTCCTGCTGTTTCATTTTTAGATTTATTTAGCAGTTCCTCAATGAAAGTTTAATGATCTGTTTACCCCATAGCGAGAAGGTCTTGTGGCTCAGTGGTAGTGTCGTAGCTCTGAGCGAGAAGCTCCAGGTTCAAGTCCCATCCCAGGACATGATGGCCATGGAAGGTACGTTCAGAATGCAGTCAAACAGGTTGTGTGTGCCAACTTGCAAATCCTTACAAACATGCCAATGGCTGGTGGTAAGAGTGGGAGAGACTCCTGGTCAGCCACGCTTCATGTGGAGTAGAACTGCTCAAGCTATAAGCCCCTGCAACAGACTAGCGGCCTCTAGTTATGACTAGCTATGAAAACAGATGCTTATTGTCTGCCTTAGTGCCACGTAAATCTTCAACTTCAATTGTGCTTTGTTGCTGATTCAAATTTCATAATTATAGAACAATCAGGGACAAGTGTGACACCCCATTTGTGATACAAGAAGCGTGATCCTAGAAGCATACGATTTTCCTCTGACAGCACTCATGAGACGTTTGGAGAATGACGATAATGGATGTGTCCAGTAGATTTTCAGAGGCTAAACCATTAGAAAATATTACAGCTAAGAGGTTTGTAGAGGAGTAAACCAAATTCTTTCCCAGACATGGACTACCAAAAGAAATACAATCAGATCACAATCAGATTTATGTCCAGCTTATTCAGGGAAGTTATGAATAGCGTCAGAGTAAAGCAGTTTAAATCAACTGCATATCGTCCAGAATCACAGGCAGTATTAGAAAGGGGGAACCAAACTTTAAAGACCATATTGAGGGCCTATAGTCAGGATGATCAAGAGGATTGGTATAAAAGGATTCCATTTTCAATTATGGATGCATCTAATGAATCAAGCAAATTCAGTCAATTCGAACTGACTTTTGGCTGTGAGGTAAGAAGGCCACTTAAATTGATTGAGGAGTAAATGTTGAGTCGGCGTTCTGAGATTACAGTTTTGAACTATGTGCCAAATTTTAGAGAGATTAAATAGGGCTGATGAGAAAGCATTTAAAATTGTCACAACATATGATGAACAAAGAGGTTGGTAAAAAATCAAAAACTCATAGTTTTGTTAGTGGGGAGAAAGTATTAGTGTTATTACCATTGGTAGGTGAACCATTAAAAGCAATATTTAGTGGGCCTTATCAATTTGAAAGGAAATTGAGTACAGTGAATTATTTGATGAGAATGCCAGATAGAAGGAAAACTCATCATGTTATTATGCTCAAAAAGTATTTTGATAGGGAAGGAAAGCAGGAGGATGTGTTAATAGTTAGAATATAGGGAGAAGAGATAAATTCAGATGATTCTGAATTTGATAGTCCTCAAATTAGATTGTACAAAGAGGAAGTAATATGAAACTTGGGTAAATTACCGAGTTACCTTCCGGAGGAAAATCAAGTGACCTGAAAGAGTAATTACAGTCACATCGAGCTATATGTGGGAACAAACTGGGAAGTACAAGTAGATTATGCCTGATGTAGATGTCGGAAGTTCTATTCCAAATAAGCAATGTACATTTGGACTGAATGCACTAAAATTGGCACATGTTCTAAAAGTTCAATGTTCAAGCATGCTGAAGAATGATATAATTGAAGTGAGTTGCAGAAATTGGGGCTCACCTATTGTGATGGTACCAAAACCAAATGATGCACAATTATTCTGTGTGGACTACAGGAAAGTCAATGCAGAAATTAAGTCTGATTTGCATCCTATTTCTCATTTGGAAGGTTGCATTGAAAAGGTGGGACAAGCAAATTGTGTTCCCAAAATGGACTTACTAAAAGGATACTGGCAAGTAACCTTATTAGAAAGGGCAAAGGAAGTTTCGGCTTCTGCGATTACAGTTTAAAATTATGCCACTTGGAATGAAGAATGCACCAGCAACATTTCAAAGACTAACCAATAAGGTCATTTCTGGACTAAAGAAATGTGCAGTGTGCATAAATAATCAGATGGTGTTCAGTCAAATGTGAAAGGAGCGTTTGGAATATTTGAAGGAATTGTTCGACCTATTGCAAGAGGCTGGCCTTCTGGTAATCTTGACTAAAAGTGAGCTTGCGAAAGCGCAGTTACATTCTTAGGCCATACTTTTGGACATAGTCAGATGGCCCCAAGGAACATGAAAATGAAAGCTATTGGGGAGTTCCCAATACCGTCAAGAAGAAGAGGATTTCTGAGATTTCTGGGCATGAGAGGTTTGTACAAAAAATTCTTGCCAAATTTTAGCAGTGTGGTTGCTCCGCTGACTGGATTTTTGAAAAAGAACAAAAAATGTAATTGGACGTCAGAATGTCAGGAGGCATTTGATAATCTGAAGACAGTCCTGACCACTGCACTAGTTTTGCGACACCGAATTATAACAAGCTATTTAAAGTGACCATTGATGCGAGTGATGTGGGCATTGGTGGTGTATTATTGCAGGAAGATGACAAAGGTATAGAAAGACCTGTTGGTTATTGTTACAGGTAGCTGGGGGACTGGAGAATTCCACTCAATGAGTTTGGTATTGGGGTTGCAACATTTTGACATCTATGTTGCTGACAATTCATCAGAGACATTTTTTTAAACAGACCATAATCCAAAGAAGTTTCTGGAAAAGTTTAAAGATTTCAATGCAAAATCGTTTAGACGGAGTTTATTGCTACAACCATTTAACTTGAAATTATACTTGTAGCAGGAAGAGAAACAATAGTTGCAGATGCTTTGTCATGACTTTGAGATGTGAGAAGAATGGAACATTTAAAGTTGGGAAGAAAAGACTGAAATTGACTATACTGAAGTTTAAATTTGCATGCATGAATATGATGAGATATGTATGGGCGGGATTCTCCCCTACCCGGCGGGGCGGGGGGTTCCGGCGGGATGGAGTGGCGTGAACCACTCCGGCGTCGGGCCGCCCCAAAGGTGCGGAATCCTCTGCACCTTCAGGGGCTAGGTCCACCCCAGAGTGGTTGGCGCACCACCGGCTGGCGGGAAAGGGGCTTGGTGCCACACCAACCGCCGCCGAAGGGCCTCCGCCGGCCGGCATGAGTCGGGACAAGCGCATTAGCGCCAGCGCATGCTGGCGTCATCCCTGCGCATGCGCAGAGGGAATCACTTCCGCACCGGGAATGGTGGAAGATCACAGCATCCGGTGTGAAACAATAGAGTGCCCCCACGGCACAGGCCCGCCCGCGGATCGGTAGGCCCTGACCGCGGGCCAGGCCACCATGGGGGCACCTCCCGCGGCAAGATCCCCCCGCGACCCCCCAAGAACCCCAGAGCCCACCCGCGCTGCCAGGTCCTGCCGGTAAGGGACCTACTCTAATTTACGCCTGCAGGACTGGCAAAGAATGGACGGGACTTCGGCTGGAGAGTTCCGTCAGCCCCGGGGCCCATTGAGTTGTGCCGGACCCTGCCATTCTCCGAGGCGGGTGGCGCGATTCACATTGTGGCTATTTTTGGGTGGCGGGAGAATTAGGAGGACGGCGGGGGCGGGATTCACACCGACCCCTGGCAATTCTTCCACCCGGCGTGGGCGTCAGAGCATCCCGCCCCTTATATTGTAGCAGTAGTGCTTAGTCATTAGTAATTTTTAAAGTTGAAAAGGCTTTGGAAAATGAAGCCACCTTTTCATATTGGCTGTTTTTATTTAAGGGTAAGCTGTGATGAATGTAAGAAATTGTAATTTTGTTTGGCAGTAATGTTATTAATCCAGGTTAAGATGAATACAGGCAGTGTGGATGCTACAGCTGTGTTTAAAAGTAAGGTAATCATTGATTTGCAGGTGAAGTGTTCTGCTAATAGGTCTTGAGACCATTTACTTGTTTGCAGCTAGCTAATGAAATATTGTTTATGTTTAAAGGAGCCCTGTGGTCTGGATAATTTATGAGGGCTATTATGCTTGGTTGTGGCAAGTCAAGGGACATCTGTTAAGAAGAGACAATAAAATGCCTTATGCTTTGGGTACAAATGATGTAGTTAATGGGAGGAGCCAGGTCTGTTTGAAAAGTCAGTTGTTCCTAGGATTCTCATCTAAACAGAGGTGTTTCAGTTTGGTCCTGAAAGGTTCTCTCTCCAAAGATTCTGCACTCAGAAAAGCAAGTATTAACCTGATAGTTAACTTAATTTGTGAGTAGTATTTGGATTGGATTAGATTTGTTTTATTATCACGTGCACCAAGATACAGTGAACAATATTTTCTGCATACAGTCCAGACAGATCATTCCATACATGAAAAAAAGCATCGGGCATACATAAATACGCAATGTAAATACGAAGACACAGGCATCGGGTGAAGCATACAGGGAAGCAGTCCTACTCAATAGAGAAGATGTTTGAAGAGATCAGACCAGTCCATACGAGGGTCATTCAGGAGTCTGGGGAAGCTGTTTTTGAATCTGTTTGTGCGTGTTCTCAGACTTATTTATCTCCTGCTTGATGGAAGAAGTTGGAAGAGTGAATACCCCAGATGGGAGGGGCCTTTGATTATGCTGCCCACTTTTCCAAGGCAGCGAGAGGTGTAGATAGAGTCAATGGATGGGAGGTGGGTTCGCGTGATGAACTGGGCTGTACATGATTCTCTGTAGTTTCTTGTGGTCTTGGGCTGAGCAGTTACCATACCAGGCTGTGATGCTGCCAGATAGGATGCTTTCTCTGCTGCATCTGTAAAAATTGGTAAGAATTGATGTAGACATTCCCTTAGTTTCAAATATATTTGAAATATATTGGTTTGCTTAATTGAAATATAGTGACATACAGTGAAATATAGCCTCCCCGAACAGGCGCCGGAATGTGGCGACTAGGGGCCTTTCACAGTAACTTCATTTGAAGCCTACTTGTGACAATAAGCGATTTTCATTTTTTTCATTTTCAGATTTAGTAAGTTAATATTTTCTCTTTTACTTCATACCTGTTGTAACTGTTAACTGTAAAGCTATTTCTTTGTTGTTAATGTGGTTAATTCTGTGCTAAATTAAAGTGTTTTTTAACATATAAGATACCTATGGGTCAGTGTTATTACTCCTGTGGTGCAGTAACATTTCCTCACAGTTTTACAAATTGCAAATAGTTGGGTTCTTGTCCAGGATCCTAACTCTCGCTTGATTTTGATCTGCTGTTTCGATTAATGTTTCTTTCCTTTCATTGTCCGTCTCCTTTTATTTTCTCTGCTGTTCCTTTCTCTTTTGCCTTTCTTCTGTACTCATTATTCCAGTGCTCTTCCAATTTTCTTCGGCTTTTCTGTCAGGTCATGAAGTGAGGTAATAGAAGATGGAAAAAGTACCACAGGACAGATTCTGGACTTGGTATGTGTCAGGGACGAGAGTCCAGCCTCTCTACCTTTAAACATAATGTCACACACTGACATAAACTTCCACTCTTCCAAGAACCTTTTATTCTCTACATCCCACCTTGTTTTTTGTAGCTTTAGTGTGCTTTCTACCCCGTCTCTTGCTGTCTGATTGGGCAGCTATCTTGTCATATTAAAAAAACCTGTGATCTTCCCGCTTCTTTCCTCCTTCTTTCCAATCATTTCACTCCTATAGTTTCTTCTATTCGTTCCAGTTTCTGCTCTCCTCCCAGCATAGCTCCATACACATTGCATTCCCTCTATAATATTGCCTGACATCAACTGCAGCACTGAATCCCATTGGGGCAAAAATATCCACCCAACAGGAGACTGTGCTGTGGGAATTATTATAAAATGCTGATTCTTGACATTTGACCTTCCTAAGAGTGCAGGAAGTTTCCAGCTGACTGCTGAAAGAGTTACCCATGCATTCTGGCTTCCCGACAATTGAATGCAGACTCTAATTTTAAACATCGATCTGTATGGTGAGTTATTGCACAAATCAGCTGGAGTTCTGTTCTGTGCTCGGCAGGCATAGAGAGGTAAATCACAATCGTTTTAAACTTGGAGTTGAATAAAAATTGTATTTGTTTCTGATTCTCCCCCTCTGTTTGTAAGTATACTCCTCTTACATCTGGGCTTCCTGGGAACTATAATTCTGGTAAATTATGAATATATAACCTCTAAACCTCTCAGCAAGGCAACAAACACTGCCGTTTGGGACCTGCCCTGGTGGGGGGCAGGGGGGATCAGACCGGGGCGGGGGAGCATTATGGGTGGCCGGGGGACATATCGGGCAGGCCCGATGCAAGGGCGCGTGGCCGATCGTGGGGGGCCTACATTTCGGAGATGCTTCCGTGGTCCGTGTCCACCATGGCGCTGGGCTCAGCCGCTGGAGGCCACCGCCGTGCACATGTGCGGACTCAAAACCGGAAGTGCGGGGGCCCGTATCCGCAGCTAAAGCTGTGTGAATCTCTCCGGGTCCCTGCCAGCCCCCTGAAGGTAAGGGAATCAGTTAATCTTTTTTTGAGGAAACTCCGGAGTGCAACTCCAGCTTTTTTACGTCTGCGTGGGGACACAGCCCCATTTTGAGAGAATCCAGCCCAATTCCTGACAATTCATCCACCACCTGCTCTTTGTATTGACAAACCCTCTGATCAAGCATAGTTTCTGATAATTGAATCTCAGCCTCCCTATCGACACTCCTCAGGTTCTCTTTCCCCTGTCTCAACCTGTGTCTTTGTGATCGGGTTACCACACAATCAGGAAACACTCTAGGATATACCTCTTGCAACATCTCTGTTGTTTGACTTTCCACTGGCTTTTTAACTACAGTAGGTTGCACTTCCACCTGTATTAATGGTCAAATTGTACCTTTGGCAATGGTATTTTTTATATTATTCCTACTACCACTTCACCACTTTTGAACGGTCTCTCTAATCTGCATAGGTTACCTTACATAGCTACTGCTCTCACCACCAATCCCACATATTACCACCTTTTTCGACAATGTGCCTTCCAAACCACATATCTCCTTATCATAGATTATCATAGAATTTACAGTGCAGAAGGAGGCCATTCGGCCCATCGAGTCTGCACCGGCTCCAGGAAAGAGCACCCTACCCAAGGTCAACACCTCCACCCTGTCCCCATAACCCAGTAACCCCACCCAACACTAAGGGCAATTTTGGACACTAAGGGCAATTTATCATGACCAATCCACCTAACCTGCACATCTTTGGACTGTGGGAGGAAACCGGAGCACCCGGAGGAAACCCACGCACACACGGGGAGGATGTGCAGACTCCGCACAGACAGTGACCCAAGCCGGGATCGAACCTGGGACCCTGGAGCTGTGAAGCAATTATGCTATCCACAATGCTACCGTGCTGCCCTGAATCTCTCACCATTAAAGATTGACTTGCTCCTGTATCCCCTAAGATCTTAATCTCCTTACCTACTCCACCTTATAAGCATGAGTAAACTTTATCCTCACAAATAAAATCTTTAAAATGTTCTGATATCTGCTTATCTACCAGCCTCTGAACAGTTTGCACACTCTGTGGCACCTCTTCCTCGGGACAGTGGTTTTGGGGCACCCTGTTGATTCCCACAAACAAATTTAAGTCTGACTGGAACAATGTAACTCGGCCAGCTGTGGGCATATTCATCTGACTTCGTGCGAGCAGTTTTTTTTACCTCAGTCTTTTTATCCACTAAATTGCCTGCTACCTCTGTGGTGATACATCGCTGTACTTCCCTAGCATTGTACATAGTTATATAATAGTTGTGTGTAACGTGGCCCTGTAATCCTGTGTATTGTACTGTAGCTCTGTAGAGGTTCGGTCACCTATATGTAACCTGACCTGGACATGGAGAGCTCCGCCTTGGCCACTCCCCCGGGAGAGAGGTATAAGACCCAGATTCTGAGACCGGACCCTTTTGTCTGGGGTTGTCTGTGTCGGGTAAGCTTCCAATGTAGTGTATTAAAGCCTTGGTTAAAGTCTCACATGTCTTTGTGGTTCTTGACGCTTAGTGCATCAACCTCTTTGATCTAATTTCTGGAACCAATTTCCTAATATCTCCCTCCCGTGGTAATTATTTCAACTGCAGAGCTTCAATTCTGCAGCTAAATGTTATCTATTTCCTGGTTATTTTTTATGTCTCTCACTCATCTATCTTTTCTTTATCACTTCTCACTGTGTTTAGGACTTTCTCTTTCTTTTAGTGTGTTCATATGTCTGGTACTCAGTTTCTTGCACATTTTCTATCCTTTTCTCTCTGTATCTCTCTCTTGCAGTTTGTCAGTCATGCTCAGATTCACATCCCCTCTCACAGTCTCTGCCTACTGGCCTCTTTTTGATTCTTTTGATTTTTATCGGTCTTTTTCTCTGTCATAAAAAAACAACTACTTGTAAACAATTTTCTGGTCAAGACTAACCATGAAATGTTCCTGCAGTCATGCTTTATGTCATTTTCAAGCCTTCAGGTAAAAACCTGCCAATCATTGCTGCTATAGCCTGTCTGTCCTTACACCTTCAACACCGTACAGACACCGACAGTGCCAAACAAATACATTCTGGAAGATCTTACTGACCAAGGCTGTGGCTGAAAATTGTAGGCATACAATGCTTTCTAAGAGGTACAGTTATGAGAAGACCATGGGCGAGATTTTCCGACTCCCCGCCGGGTCGGAGAATCGCCGGGGGCTGGCGAGAATCCCGCCCCCGCCGGTTGCCGAATTCTCCGGCACCGGATATTCGAAGGGGGCGGGAATCGGGCCGCGCCGGTTGGCGGGCCCCCCTACGCGATTCTCCGGCCCGGATGGGCCGAAGTCCTGCCACTAAAATGCCTGTCCCGCCGGTGTAGATTAAACCACCTACCTTACTGGCGGGACAAGGCGGCGCGGGCGGGCTCCGGGGCCCTGGGGGGGGGCGTGGGGCGATCTGGCCCGGGGGGGGTGCCCCCACGGTGGCCTGGCCCGCAATCGGGGCCCACCGATCCGCGGGCGGGCCTGTGCCGTGGGGGCACTCTTTTCCTTCCGTCTTCGCCACGGTCTCCACCATGGCGGAGGCGGAAGAGACTCCCTCCACTGCGCATGCGCGGGAATGCCATCAGCGGTCGCTAACGCTCCTGCGCATGCGTCGCCCGAAGATGTCATTTCCGCGCCAGCTGGCGGGGCACCAAAGGCCTTTTCCGCCAGCTGGCGGGGCGGAAATTTGTCCGGCGCGGGCCTAGCCCCTTAAGGTTGGGGCTCGACCCCCAAAGATGCGGAGCATTCCGCACCTTTGGGGCGGCGCGATGCCCGACTGATTTGCGCCGTTTTGGGCGCCAGTCGGCGGACATCGCGCCGTTTCCGGAGAATTTCGCTCCATGATCTTAAATCCAAAGCTTCTTCGAAAGACAAAGGTCGCTGATGGAAAATATTAAATGCAGGAAATTAATTGTTATAGGCAAATATAAACATTCCTTGTTTCCCTTTGTTTCTTTACTATATTACAACGCTTATTCCCAATCCTAATTTTCTCAGTTAGTGAGACTTCAAGGCAGGGGCAGAAAGATTGTCAAAAAATATTTCTCAGAGGTTTGCTTGCTTTGTCTTTTTTTTATTGAAAGCCATTACTGGATCACATAATTATATAGCAGAAGAAGAAGGCCATTTGGCCTTTGGTGCCTGTGTCAGATTGTTGAAAGAGTTATCTAATTAGTTCCACTCCCCTGCTATTTCACCATCGCCTTGCAATTTTTTTTCAAATATATATCTAATTCCCTTTTGAAGGTTATGTTGAATGCGCTTCTCCACTCTTTCAGACAGTGCATTCCAGGTCATAACAAGCCATTGCTCATTCTTGTTCAATATTTTTACGAACTTCATGATAGGCACTTACTGATCGGAACTGAACTTGTCTGTTCCAATGTGACTTCTTGTTGTTTTATGATATAAAATTTGACACAATTAGATGCTAGAACGACAGAAAAATGAGTACAGAAATAGGTGTGATCTCCAAGTTTTGATGCCTGAGGTGTGGCAGACAGAGGCGGTTGGATTCATATCATTTTCGTGTGTATACACATATGGGGCAGGCAGATTAGCGTGCGTTATACTACTTTGCTTTATTTCTTTGCAAGGTTTAAAAAAGCATCAAGTCCATTCTAACATTACTCTGTGCTGAATTCATTGTAAGAAGGAAGTGGTCCTGACGGTGTGATCCCACTGTAGCACTGTTGCAACTGTACAAAATCTGGCACCTATCTTTCACCATTTTGTATCTTTATAGAGTATTCACGATTATTGCAATTCAATGAGTGGCAGTGGGTAATTGTTAACGGTCGTCAATTAACAGTGAAGGAGAATGGTGTTGTTAAATAAGCACTGAGCACAGAGAACCCTAATGCGTACGGGATAGAATGAAAGCAGCAACAACCCTGGTTAACAGAGGACTGAAGATTTACATTAGTTTTGCTCATCACCCTGGCATAACTGATCTGCACTCAGATAATAATAAAGATTAAGTGTTGGCGTATGTGCCTTATAACGGATGGCACATTCATTGAACCTTATTAACTGAGATTGAATTCCAGAAGCTTGCTGACAGAAGACTGAAGCTTCAATCAAATGACACTCATGTACACTTCGAACAAACAAATATTTCTTTATAATTGTACAATTCTTTTCCTGTAGGCTTGCTTGGGAATACAAAATAAGTTAGTGAAGTGCAAAGTATTAAAATGAAGGATGACACAAGATAATTATACGATAACGAATGAATGAGCTTCATAAAATGAGATTAAAATATTATTCAAGTGTCATTCATCAGGCTTGTACCAGGCTTGTCCTGATATATTCGGATAAATATTACTGCTACCCATATCTGCTAAACATTTGTCACTCCTCTAGTCTGCTCCCTGTGATAAAGGAATTTGATAGGTAGATACATATGGGCCAGGATTCTCCCTCTGGGGACCATGTCCCACGCCTGCGGGAATATCAGCGCCAACGGCCCCCAAGGTGAGGAATTCTCACCTGTCTAGGAGGCTAGGTGGACGTCGGATGGTTGCCGCCGGTTTTCCCACCAGTGTGATTCTGTGCATGCGTAGATCGGCCGGGTTATTTTTGCCAATGTGTGGGGGGTTCTCTTCTCCGTGCCGGCCCCCGGGCAATATGGCGGAGCCCTACAGGGCCCGACGTGGAAGGAAGAAGTGCCCCCACGGAACAAGCCCGCCCGCTGATCGGTAGGCCCCGATCGCGGGCCAGGCCACCGTTGGGACACCCCCCGGGGTCAGATCCCCTGTGCCTCCCCCGAGGACCGCCCCCGCATACTCACCTGCCAGGTCCCGCTGTGCGTGAGGTGAGTAATTCACGCCGGCAGTATTGACCAAAAATGGACGGCCGCTCGGTCCATTGGGGCCCGGAGAATCGCAGGGGGGCTGCTGTCAACGGCCCCCGACCGGCGTGGCGGGAATCCCGCCCGCTCCCGAAAAACGGCACTGGAGCATAGGGCAGCCGGCGTCGGGGCGGGATTTGCGCCTCCCCCGGGGATTCTCCGACCCTGCAGGGGGCCGGAGAATCCCGTCCATGATTTCTCCTGATGGAGGAGTCTAGAACAAGGGGGCATATTCTTAAAATTAGAGCTAGCTCATTCAGTAGCGAATCAGGAAGCAACCAAAAGGGTCGTGGGAATCTGGAACTTTCTTCGGAAAAGGGTAGTGGATGATGGAGCAAATGAGATTTTTCAAGATTGAGATTGACTGATATGAAGCAGCAATGTGAAAATGAAGTTGAGGTAGGGATGAGTCAAGATCTGATTGAATGTCAGAGCAGGCATGAGGGGCTGAATGGTCTACTGCACCTTCGATGTTCCCGTGCTCCACCGGTGCAGCAATTTTGATGAGGTGTGAGTGCAAATGTCCAGTGCTCAATGACTCACCCAAGTAATCTTGCCTCATGTGTAATCCTGTACAGTGAGTTTGCACAGCCTCTTTAATTGTGATTGTGCACCACAATAACCCAATGTTGTCACCACCAGACTGCAACATGTACACAGGTCCCAGCAGGAAACAGGGGTAAGGAGCCGGACAGCTGCCGGATTTTTTTTTTTTTAATTTAGAGTACCCAATTCATTTTTTCCAATTAAGGGGCAACTTAGCGTGTTCAATCCACCTACCCTGCACATCTTTGGGTTGTGGGGGCGAAACCCATGCAAACACGGGGAGAATGTGCAAACTCCACAAGGACAGTGACCCAGAGCTGGGATCGAACCTGGGACCTCGGCGTCGTGAGACTGCAGTGCTACCACTGTGCCACCGTGCTGCCCTAAGCTGCCGGATTTGTCTGCATTCCTCCCCTGGGGGTCCTGGGGCTAATTGTGAGGCTTTCGCTGCTTAGTCAGCGCAGGTGTCTGTGGTGTAGGTAGCTCAGATCCACAGGGGACATGCATTTACCAACTGAGCTGTGAGGGAGCATTGGTCTTTCACATTCTTGTGGAAAGTGATCATACTTGAGGTCAAAGCAGCTCCTTGAGAAACTTCCAGAGGCACCACAGTCAATTTGTTCTACTTGATTTTTGGGTTTTTAGAACATTTTTGAATTGTTGAATTTTTTTGTGTTGAACTTCAATTAAGTGACAAAATTAAGGAAGAAATCTCAGACATGAGGCACATAGTCTCACATATCTGGAACTCTCAACATAAGCATTTGAGCAAAGTAAAATGTGTTTTTGTTTCCACAAATATTAAGGTACGGTAAGACGGTAAGACATGTGTAAGATAGCAGGGTTGTTTGAGACTTCAGGGGATGGTGGTACCTGCCATTTTGCAAGTTGCCCCATGTCCAGGTAAGCATCCCATGCTCAGCAATATGAGCTATAGCCAATAGAGTAACCAGTAAATTTTCATTGGTGCTGGAACCTCGAGGGACAATGGCTGCTGCAGATAAAGGATCCATTGGAAAGAGGGCTTGTGTTCCTGCCAACACACATGAGGAAGGCAATGGGAGACCAGCATATTTGTTCTTTCCCCTAGTCATATTGCTCATTGAAGGTGAAAATGGGAAACTCCGACAGGCAACTGAAGAGGCAAGTGAAAGACCACAAAACATGCAGAAATGAGTCGAGGACTTGCCCTTAGACGGATGACTGCTACAAAATTTGCGTGCTGAACTGCAGCCCCAGAAAATAATGGAAAAAAAGTATAACTTCAGTACATCCCTGTCGCATGTATAAAGCAAGGAACAACTTACCAAAGTCATACCAGGGATTTCTGGGCACGATTCTCCTGCCTTGTTGCACTCTCGCTCGACCGAATCGAGGCTGGTGAATCGCAAGACAGGCAGAAAACAAGAAGCACACCAGGTACCAAACAGTTTGCGATGCAACCGGCCCACTCCCATTGACGAAATCAAGATCTCGCCATAGCGTGGTGAGAAACCAATAATCACCATGAAAGTCCTATTTCAAAACAATTAACGAGAGCCACCCCATATCCAATGGTCTCCCATCATTCAGTGGTCTCCCCATGAAGTGTTCACGCTGGCGCCGATTAGTACTCCTTTTTAATTGCATGAACCTCACAGAAGGGCTTCTGTGGGAAGCCGAGGAGGGGAGTAGCCATCTTTGCTCACAGGCAAAGAGTCCGGTGGCACTGGGCTTGCCATCCCTCGGTGAGAGGACCCTCGGTTGGGGGTGGGGGTCCCTCGGCAGGGATGGGCCGCCATGGCAGTGTGGGGGGAGGTGTTGGGGGGGCAACTGTGAGCGGCACCACCATGCCAACCCCTGGATTGTGTGCACCCATTCTGGGGGCAATCCTTGTCTCTGCCTGTCTGGCCCACCGACTACCCATAACCTCCATCGACTGCTGAGGCCTCTGGCCGTGCGGCTAAAGGCTATTGCTAATAGTGTCATGTGAGAGTACCTTTAAGAAATGGGTGTTTATAAATGGGTGTGCATATAAATATCTGTAGTGAGAGTACCTTTAAGAAATGGGTGTTTACTACTGCAGTGATGTCAGAGAGTGGGTGGAGCTGAGTTGTCTGTCAGCTTTTTTACTTTCGTTTTAGGCTGTTTGCTGCAGGGTGTGTTTTAGTTTTGTTTTCAGAGGTGGATAGTTGCAGTCACAGCCAGAAGGCTTATTGGAGTCTCTCTCTGTAATAGATCCTGGTGATTTAAAACTAAGAACAGTAGTGGCTTTAACCTGATGTGCTTCTGGTAAAAGGTGTTTTAAGTCTTATGGATGTTAAAAGGAAAGCTTAAAGGATTACTTAGTGTTGTATTCTTTGGGGGTTGTATTTGAATTAATGTTCACTGTATGTTTTAAAAAGGTTAACTTGAGTTCATAGAATAACAGTGTTTTGCTTTTAAAAATACTTTTCCATTTCTGCTGTACCACACCTGTAGAGTGGGCCGTGTGCTCCCCATACCACAATCTATTAAAAGTTGTGGGTCAGGTGAACTCCATGACACACTTTGGGGTTCTCTAAACCCTGACCCATAACAATTATTTTTCCAATTAAGGGGCAATTTAGCGTGGCCAATCCACCTACCCTGCACATCTTTGGGTTGTGGGGGTGATACCCATGCAGACACACGGAGAATGTGCAAACTCCACATGGACAGTGACATGGGGCCAGGGCCGGGATCGAACCTGGATCCTCAGCACAGTGAGGCAGCAGTGCTAACCACCGTGCCACTGTGTCCCTGGCAATCATGGTTAAGTGACGTGAGCACTTCACATAACCCAAGTGGGTAGGCGGGCCATGCAGTATGTGGGAGTCATTGCCTAGCATCCCAATCACACCTTGATGCGGCTTCTACATGGCTGGAGGGTGGGTGAGTGCCGTGGATCTGGAGGGGGTGCGGGGCGGGGGTGCCTGGACACATTGTGGATGAAAGTGACAGGCGTCATACTGGTTGTGCACAAGGGTGTTTATTGTGTTTTACAATCCCCCACTCTCCCGGTGGTACTGCCCCCTCCCCCACCCACCATCTGCCCCCTCCCACCCTACCTAACCCCCCATCTCATTCCCCCCTCCCCCAGTGCCCTCAGTGATCTTCGATGTGTTTTGCTCTCCTAGCTGTACCGCTACGTATAGGTGTGTCCCCAGAAAGCAAATCTGAGGAGGAGTCTGCCAGCTGCTTACCACGTGCCATGGCCATCATGCCCCTGGCGGACGTCTCTGGGGCTCTGAGGCCGGAGGGCTCTGGTTCACTTGTCGGCGGCACATGCACAGCCGTGCCGTCCTGTCCCATGTGGAGGCTGCGAGACGCGGCCTCATCAGACGGGTGGACCTCAGGGGAGCTGGTGGCCACTCTCGCCACTTCATTGGCAGGGTCTGGATTGCCACCTAGTGGCTCCATCCTCCCATAGGTTGTGGGGTTCATCTCGGGATGGAGGGGCAGATGGTTCGAGCCTGGCTGACCCTGCATCACCTGGCTCTGCCAGCCCTGGCTGTTCCCCATAGTCTGCACCACCGTGTCGACACCCTCGGCAATGCTCCTCAGACACTGGGACATGCTCTGCAATGACTCCGCAATGCCCACCTTCAACTGGGACAAGCTCCGCAGCGCCTCAATCATTCTATCTGAGAGTGGGACATGTCCCGCAGAACCTCATCAAGGTCGGCCTGGTACTGGGTCACAACCCCCAGCGAGGCAAATATTCTATCAAGTCCCTCAGCCATGCCGCCACTGACTGCGGGACACCTTGGACACCTTCACTCATGTTGCCAACGTCCTGCACCAGGCTCTCCACTGCGATCGCCACCCTAGCAGTGTTGGCCTCGGAGCCACGTATTTCCGCCGACATCTCCAGTGCCAGTACCTCTGGGACTCCTCCAAGCGGCTCTGGATCTGCTGGCGTCTTGCTGGCATCTCCCTCTGAACGTTCTGGCCGCTCCCTATTGTTTCCATCAGCTCCGTGATGACCTCTTCCACAAGCTCAGCATCAGGCTGGGACCCCCTGTGTCCTGGGATCCAGCAGACCTCTGACTGCTGTCTCGCCTGGGGGTTTCCTGCCTGCACCTGATGTACATCAGCAGCAGTGTGATGCTCACCAGAATGTGCTCTCAGAAGCCTGACCACTAACATGTCCCACCGAGGTGTGTGTATCTGTGCTGGTGGAGGATGGGGATGACAGCTGTGACGCGACTATTACGGTGGCATCCTCCGAGCTCTCCTCCGAGGTGGCCTCATGGGAGACTGGAGAGGGTGCCACCCAGGATGGGCCGGCATCATCAGCTGTAGGACCTGTGGGAGAATGGACATGTGCTTAATGGGAGGGGTGGGTCAGTCAGTAAGGCAATCACTAATCATATTTGACAGGCCCTTTGGTTGTGGTCTGGTGGTTCCTTACCTATGCGGCGTCCGCCAGCCTCTGCGTTGGTGACCGCTCTGTCCTCGGCCACCCAAGTCACCTCCAGGGCACGCTCCTCATAGGATGTGAGGATTCTTACGTCCGGCACAGCACCGGCAGTCTGGGTCCTCCCCTGGCGATTGTGGGAGAGCTTTTCCTGAGGATACACAACGGGGTAGGCCGTTGACCTTTTTCCTGCACTGGAGGACAGTCCTCCTGGTCACTCCCGGAGCTCACAGCCGCCGCCACCTCGTCCCATGCAGCACTGGCTGCAATATGGCTGACCTTCCCGGACCCTCGGAGGAACAGAAAATCCCTCCTGGCCTCCACTGTGTCTAGCAGTCTCCCCAGATCGGCATCCCTGAATCTTGGGGCTGGTCTCCTGGGCGTCATTGTAGCAAGATGGCTGGGGTTGGCTGAGCAAGTGCTGCTTAAGTGCTGCTCGACCTTGTTAGCGGAGGGCTGGCGAGCAAGGCTCCGACGAATCGGCTCGAAAGCCTTTATTTTCGGTGAGCAGCCCGTGGAGCCTCGTTAATGTTGAATAGCGTTGCCAGCCTCGTCGGGCCGCGCGCCAGGAAGCCTGCGGCATTTTATGATTGCTACCACACTTAGAAATCTTTCCGGAGAGTCGCGTCCTAAGAGTACCATCCTTTTTGATGTCTCAGCTGGCACTCTTGTTTAAGAAAAACAGACTATTTAAAGGTACAGAGATTATGAAACCAGTGGGAAGGATATTTGATGAGCATATCTTTCTTGACGAAATCTGCTGTCAGAGAATTTTGATGAAAGTAAACAGTGTCATGAACAATGAGGATAATTTCTTGTCTCAGTATTGGTGTTGGATGTGTTCAGGGGAAAGGCTGCAAACCACTCAGATGCAGGATTAATTGGTTCCTGAACTCATTTGTGCTCTTTTCTAAAATAACTTTTAACAGAAGTTTGATGTACGATTGAGGATGCTCTCAGGGAGGGGCTCAATGACATTGTTTTAATGCATTGGAATAGTTTTCAGTACACATTTTAATTAAAGTTAGACCTCTGGGGTAAGGTAAATGCCTTTCATTTTATCGTTATTGTCCATTAATATGAAGTTTTTCAACAAATGAGCAATTCAGCTGAATTAACTTTCCAATTTTTATTTCCAATTAAGTAAATAGTGTAACAGTGTAAAAGGCACAGAGTGAGGGAGAGAGATGAGTTTCTGAAGTGTGTTCAGAAGAATTTTCTTGATCAGTATCTTTCTTGCCCAATAAGGAATCAGGATCTGGGGAGAAATTCTCCGGAAACGGCACGATGTCCGCCGACTGGCGCCCAAAACGGCGCAAATCAGACGGGCATCGCACTGCCCCAAAGGTGCGGAATGCTCCGCATCTTTGGGGGACGAGCCCCAACATTGAGGGGCTAGGTCAGCGCCGGACGAATTTCCGCCCCGCCAGCTGGCAGAAAAGGCCTTTGCTGCCCCGCCAGCTGGCGCGGAAATGACATCTCCGGGCGGCGCATGCGCGGGAGCGTCAGCGGCCGCTGACGGCATTCCCGCACATGCGCAGTGGAGGGAGTCTCTTCCGCCTCCGCCATGGTGGAGACCGTGGCGGAGGCGGAAGGGAAAGAGTGCCCCCACGGCACAGGCCCGCCTGTGGATCGGTGGGCCCCGATCGCGGGCCAGGCCACCGTGGGGGCACCCTCCGGGGCCAGATCACTCCCCGCCCCCCCCCAGGACCCCGGAGCCCGCCCGCGCCGCCTTGTCCCGCCGGTAAGGTAGGTGGTTTAATCTACGCCGGCGGGACAGGCATTTTAGCGGCGGGACTTCGGCCCATCCGGAATGGAGAATCGAGTGGGGGGGCCCGCCAACTGGCGCGGCGCGATACCCGCCCCCGCCGAATCTCCAGTGCCGGAGACTTCGGCAACCGGCGGGGGCGGGATTCACGCCAACCCCCGGCGATTCTCCGACCCGACGGGGGGTCGGAGAACCTCGCCCATGGTTCTAGGGAACGAGGAGTGTCAATTCGATCAAGTGTGAGGAGGGGACCATTTAGGGAACAGTGATCATAGTATCATAAGTTTTCATAAGAAAAGGACAAGGAGCAATTTAAAGTAAGAAGGAGGAGGGCCAATTTTAATGGTGTGAGAACAGACATGTTCTGGATAAATTGGAATCAAAGATTAGCAGGCAAAACTGGAATGGCTCAATGGGCTGCCTTTGAAGAAGAGATGGTTTCAGTACAGCTGAAGTACATTCCCAAGAGCAGGAAAAGTAGGGCAAGTAAAGCCAAGGCTCCCTGGATCAAAGGAAGGAATTAAAATGAAGCAGAAAAAGGAAGCCTATGACCGATATCAGATTAATAATACGAGTGAGAACCAGGTTGAATATAAAAAATGCAGAGGGGAAGTGCAGTAGTGTGGACCCTTTAAATGGTGATCCTTCACGAGCCATGTGATCCACCTGGAACATATGTGGACGGAGCGCATGAATCTGAGCCGATCGGGTGCAAGGGCGCAGACCCAGGTGGTGGGGAATCATCAGAGTAAGCTTGGGAATTGAGGGAGCTAGTCCTGTGTTGGATTTGTGTTGATATGTAGTATAAACTTCTTCCTTTGTTAAATAAACCACCATTGTGACTTAACACTGCCTCGCCGTATTACCTCAAGCTACAACAAGAAGCGAAAAAGTAAATGAGACCTAAAGAGGGAGTATGAGATGAGAATGGCAGCTAACATTAGGGGAATTCCAAAGGTCTTCTATCAGCATGCTAAAAGTAAAAAGGTAGTAAGAATAGGTTTGGGGCTGATAAGGGATCAAAATGGGGAACTTTGCATGGAGGCAGGGCTAGATGACTTCTCTGTATCTACCTTTACCAAGTTAGAAGATGCTGCAAAGTCATAGTGAAAGAGGAGGTAATTGAGAAACTGAATGGGTTAAAATTGAAAGAGATGAGGTATTACAAAGATTGCTTATTGAAACTTGATAAGTCGACTTCCGGTGGCGGCTATGAAGGAGTAAGTCACACAATTAGTGGCTCCCGCTCGGGTCGGACTTTTGGACCTTTTCCCCCGATTTTTTACCGGACTTGATTTCAAAAATTGATGACAGAGGCAATTGTGAACTGAATTCCCACATCGGTGCATGGAGAGGAGGACTAGGAGTGCTCGCAAAGGCAGAAACAGAAAGACAGAGAAGGCTTGGGCTGAAGCAGCACTGGGAGGAAGCATGGCGGAGAACTGGACCTCTGGCTTGTCGACCCAGCTGTCAATGGAGCAGTTGATGCAAGTTATCCAGGAGTGCTTCGCCAAGCAGAAGCGGGACTGCTTGGACCCGATTAAAGAGACAATTTCGCTGCTGGAACATAGATTGGATGCCCAAGATCGGGCGATCCAGAAAGTAGAGGAGGCGCTGGCTGACCAGGAGGAACATCAAACAGCGGTGGAGTTGGAGGTGGGGTTGCTAAGAGACAAGCAGAAAAGGCTCCTGGAGAAGGTAGAGGACCTAGAGAAAAGGTCCCTTTGGCAGAGCTTGCGGATCGTTGGCCTCCCGGAGGGATCCGAAGGAGCAGACGCTGGGACATACATAGCAGCCATGTTTGAGAAGCTGCTGGGGGATGGGGCATTCCCCGACCCTTGTAGGTGGACAGGGCTCACATGAGCGCTTGCGAGGAAGCCGCGAATGGGAGACCCCCCGAAGGCAATGGTGGTGAGATTCCACAGATATCTGGATAAGGAGCGTGTTTTACAGTGGGCCACCTCTGGGTCACATACGAGGAATAACATTTCTATTTCGAGTCGCCTGAGGAAGCGCTGGACTTCACGAAAAGGAAAGGACTAGTGTCAGACTGAGAACTCTGAACTGTGAATTTTGCTGTAATGTTTATGTTTTTCATAAAATGTTTCTTGTTTCTTTCTTTCTCGGACGTTATTTGTAATGCTTGCTGTATGGATCTGGGGCCGGCTGCAGAGCTGAGTGAGGTAAAGTTTGCATTTTCACTGTTGGGGGATGGAGGTGTGTTTGTTCAGATGCTGGATCTTTTGCTTCATCTTTTTTTTTTGTGTTCAACTTGTTTTTTTTTATCTCTGTCGGACAATTGTGTTAGGATTGTTTTTCATTTGAATATGTGTGTATGAGCGGGGGGAAGGGTGGGGAGGGAACAATAGGTGAGAAATTGTCTGGCGCCAGGGGCGAGGGCCACCAAACTAGCTGGGCGGGCTAGCTTACGGAAGCGTAGTGGGGGTGAGCAGATGTTCGGCTTATCAAAGGGGTCGCTTTATTTTGTGCTGTTACAGGAGGGAGGGGGGAAAAATGTTCTGCTGACGAGGGAGGGACTTTTGTTGAGGGACAGTGAGGAGGTCTGATGCAGAGGCTGCCTGAGGGTGGGCCAGTGGAGGTGTGGGGCATGGGCTGGTGACTGGCCCAAGAGAGAGGATGGATGATCGGCCAAGTGGGGGGCAATGAGCCCCCCAACTAGACTGATCACCTGGAATGTAAGAGGGCTCAATGGGCCGGTCAAGGGTGCATGCGTGTTCGCGCATTTAAGAGGACTGAAGACGCTCGTGGTAATGCTGCAGGAGATGCACTTTAGAGTAGCTGACCAGATTAGGTCAAGGAAAGGTTGGGTCGGACAGGTTTTTCACTGGGGACTGGACTCGAAGACCAGAGGGGTCGCGATCCTGATCAACAAGCGAGTGGTGTTTGAGGCGGGAAGAATAGTTTTGGATGGGGGAGGCCGGTGCATTATGGTCAGTGGGAAATTGGAGGGGGTGCAGGTGGTACTTGTAAATGTATACTTGCCAAACTGGGACGATGTGGAGTTTATAAAGAGGATGCTGGGGAAGATACTGGATCTGGATTCGCATAAACTGGTCATGGGAGGGGACTTCAATACAATTATTGACCCTGGTTTAGACCGGTCAAGCTCAAAAACGGGCAGGGTGCCAGCAATGGCTAAGGAGCTAAAAGGGTTCATGGACCCATGGAGATTTGGGTAGCCAAGAGTAAAGGAATTCTCCTTCTACTCACACGTGCATAAAGTGTACTCCCGGATCGATTTCTTTATTCTAAGCAGAGCTCTACTGACAGGGGTAGTGGACATGGGGTAGTCGGCGATCACAATCTCAGACCATGCCCCGCATTGGGTTGACCTACAGGTTAGTAAATACAGTAACCAGCGCCCGCACTGGAGGTTAGACGTGGGGCTTTTAGCGGACGAGGAGGTGTGCGGGCGGTTGAGGAAATGTATTCAGAATTACCTGGAGGTCAATGACACGGGGGAAATTTCGGCAGCGGTGGTCTGGGAGGCATTGAAGGCGGTGGTTAGAGGGGAGCTGATCTCGATACGGGCCCACAGGGAGAAGGTAGACAGGGCAGAGACAGACCAACTGGTAAAGGAGATACTACAGGTCGACAGGAGGTGTGCGGAGACCCCAGAGGCAGGGCTTTTAAGGGAACAGCGGAGGCTACAGGTGGAGTTCGGCTCGTTAACCACATGGAGGGCGGTGGAGCAGCTGAGAAAGGTGAGGGGGATGGTTTATTAGCATGGAGAGAAGGCCAGCAGAATTCTTGCACAGCAGCTTAGAATGAGGGAGGCAACCAGGGAGATAGGGGAAATAAAGGATGGAGACGGGAACCTGGTGGGAGACTCAGCAGAGGTGAATAAGGCATTTAAGGAGTTTTATAGTAGGCTGTATGGGTCGGAACCCCCACTGGGGCCAGAGGGGATGAGGCACTTCTTAGGGGGGCTGAATTTCCCAAAGGTGGACGGGGAGCTGGTAGAAGGACTGGGGTCCCCGATCGGGATCGAAGAGATAGCGATGGGGCTGAAGGCCATGCAGTCGGATAAAGCCCCGGGGCCGGATGGGTACCCAGCAGAATTCTATAAAAGGTTTGCTGGGATACTGGGGCCGCTGTTGATGAGGACATTCAATGAGGCAACGGAGAGAGGGATGCTTCCTCCCACGATGTCAGAGGCCATGATCACGCTGATTCTGAAGCGGTATAAGGATCCGGAGCTGTGGGGACCCTGCAGGCCGATATCCCTATTGAATGTGGATGCCAAACTGTTGGCCAAAATGTTGTCCTCTAGGATTGAAGACTGTGTTCCGGATGTGATTGGGGACGACCGGACGGAGGTTCGTTAATGGATGGCAGTTGGTGTCCAATGTAAGAAGGTTGCTAAATGCGATCATGATGTAGGGAGGTGGAGGTAGTGGTCGCAATGGACGCAGAGAAGTCTTTTGATCGAGTAGAATGGGAATATCTGTGGGAGGTACTGGGACAGTTCGGATTTGGGCGGGGCTTTATTGACTGGGTCAGGTTGCTGTATCAGGCTCCTATGGCGCGCGTACGGACGAATAGGACAACATCGGACTATTTTAGGCTACATCGGTGTCGAGACAGGGGTGCCCCCTCTCCCCACTGTTCGTGCTAGCTATAGAGCAGCTGGCAATTACGCTGAGAGCCTCAAGGGGCTGGAAGGGGCTGGTCCGGGGGGGGGGGAGTGAAACACAGAGTCTCACTTTACGCAGACGACCTGCTCCTGTATGTATCGGACCCAGTGGGGGGAATGGAAGAAATCATGAGGGTTCTGGGGGAATTTGGCTGGTTTTCGGGGTACAAGCTAAATATGGGGAAAAGTGAGATATTTGTGATCCAGGAAAGGGAACAGGAGAGACGACTGGAGGAACTGCCGTTTAGAGTTGTAGGGGGAAGTTTTTGGTATTTAAGCCTCCAAGTGGCGCGGGAATGGGAATGGTTACACAAACTTAATCTGGCCCGTCTGGTGGACCAAATGAAGGATGATTTTCGGAGGTGAGATGCGCTCCCGTTGTCATTTGCTGGGAGGGTCCAGACGGTGAAGATGACGGCCCTTCCTAGATTCTTGTTTGTGTTCCAGTGTCTCGCCATCTTTATTCCTCGGACCTTTTTTAAATGGGTTAACAAAGTTATCACGAGCTTTGTATGGGGGGGCAAGACCCCGTGAGTAAAAAAGGGGATGATTGAGTGGAGCCGGGGAGAAGGCGGGCTGGCGCTGCCAAACTTCAGTAACTATTACTGGGCAGCAAATATAGCCATGATCAGGAAGTGGGCAGTGGGGCAGGGTCGGCATGGGAGCGTATGGAGGCGGCTCATGTAAGGGCACCAGTTTGGGGGCGTTGATAACGGTGCCTCTGCCATTCCCGCCGGCATGGTCCTCCACCAGCCCCATGATGGTGGCAGCCCTGAGGGTCTGGGGGCAATGGAAGAAGCATGTGGGAGCGGAGGGAGCATTGGTCTGGTCTCCAATCTGCAATAATCACCGGCTTGCCCTGGGAAGGATGAATGGGGGTGGGGGGGGGGTTTTCGGAGATGGCAGAAGGCAGGAATTGAGAGGATGGGAGATATGTTTACAGAAGTGAACTTTCCTAGCTTGAGGGAGCTGGAGGAGAAATTTGGATTGGCGAGGGGAAATGAATTTAGGTACCTGCAGGTGCGGGACTTCCTACGTAGACAGGTCTCAACCTTCCCCCTCCTATTACCAAGGGAGATTCAGGATAGGGTAGTTTCCAGAGTGTGGGTAGGAGAAGGGAAGGTCTCCGATATCTATAAGGAGCTCATGGGGGTCAGAAGACACACAGACTGAGGAGCTGAAGCGCAAGTGGGAAGAGGAGTTAGGAGGAGAGATAGAGGATGGTCTCTGGGCGGAGGTGTTGAGTAGAGTCAACGCGTCCACAGCATGCGCCAGGCTCAGCTTGATACAGTTCAAGGTCGTTCACCGGGTCACATGACAGTGGCCCGGATGAGCGGTTTCTTGGTGTAGAGGATAGGTGTGCAAGGTGTGCGGGGCGGTGGGGGGTGGGGGCGGTGGCAGTGAACCATGTCCACATGTTTTGGACATGCCCAAAGCTCAGGGGATTCTGGCAGGGGTTTGCAGACGTCATGTCCACAGTGTTAAAAACAAGGGTGGCACAGAGTCCGGAGGTGGCGATTTTCGGGGTGTCGGAAGATCCGGGAGTCCAGGAGGAGAAAGAGGCAGACGTTCTGGCCTATGCCTCCCTGGTAGCCCGGAGACGGACATTATTAGCTTGGAGGGACTCAAAGCCTCCGAAGTCGGAAACCTGGCTATCTGACATGGCTAGCTTTCTCTGTTTGGAGAAAATCAAGTTCGCCCTGAGAGGGTCACCGTTAGGGTTCGCCCGGAGGTGGCAACTGTTCGTCGACTTCTTTGCAAAAAATTAAACATCAGCAGAAGGGGGGGGGGGTTAGTTTAGTTTAGAGTAGGGGGTTAATAAAGATGGGACCTGTAAGGGTGGGAGCAAGCTTTTTGCACGATGTTTATAGACTTATGTATATTGTTTATTTTGTCATTGCTGTAAAACCAAAAATACCTCAATAAAATGTTTATTAAAAAGAAAAGAAAGTTAATAAGTCACCAGGCCCTGATGGGATTTATTCGAAGGTGCTGAGGGAAATAAGAATGGAAATTGCGGAGACATCATTGTCATAATCACCTAATCTTCCTTAAATACAGGAATGGTCCCCAGAGGACTGGGGCATTACAAATCTTATACCTTCAAAGAAGGGGTGAAAGTTAAATCCAGCAATTACACATCAGTCAATTTAACATTGGTATTGGGAAATCTTTTGGAAACAATCGTCCACGACAAAATTATAGTCACCATAGGATAAGTGTGGATCAATTAGGAAAAGCCAGAACAGGGGCGAGATTCTCCGACCCCCCGCTGGGTCGGAGAATCGCCGGGGGCTGGCGTAAATCCCGCCCCCGCCGGTTGCCGAATTCTCCACCACCGGATATTCGGTGGGGGCGGGAATCATGCCGCGCCAGTTGGCGGGCCCCCCCCCGCGATTCTCCGGCCCGGATGGGCCGAAGTCCCGCTGCTAAAATGCCTGTCCCGCCGGCGTAAATTAAACCACCTACCTTACCGGCGGTACAAGGCAGCGCGGGCGGGCTCCGGGGTCCTGGGGGGGGGGGCGTGGGGCGATCTGGCCCCGGGGGGTGCCGCCACGGTGGCCTGGCCCGCGATCGGGGCCCACCGATCCGCGGGTGGGCCTGTGCCATGGGGGCACTCTTTCCCTTCCGCCTTCGCCATGGTCTCCACCATGGCGGAGGCGGAAGAGACTCCCTCCACTGTGCATGCGCGGGAATGCCGTCAGCGGCCGCTGACGCTCCCGCGCATGCGCCACCTGGAGATGTCATTTCCGCGCCAGCTGGCGGGACACCAAAGGCCTTTTCCGCCAGCTGGCGGGGCGGAAATTCGTCCGGCGCTGGCCTAGCCCCTCAAGGTTGGGGCTCGGCCCCCAAAGATGCAGAGCATTCCGCACCTTTGGGGCGGCACGATGCCCGATTGATTTGTGCCATTTTGGGCGCCAGTTGGCGGACATCGCGCTGATACCGGAGAATTTCGCCCCTGATTTGGTGAAGGCAAATTGTCTTGAACTAACGTGATTGAGTTTTTTGATGAGGTGACAAGGAGGGTTATTAAAAGTAATGCATGTAGTGAACATGGACTTCCAAAAAGCACTTAAGAAAGAGCTCAAAAAGGCGAGTCAGCAAAATTGCAGCCCATTGAATTAAAGGGACTCTGGCAGCGTGGATGTGAAGGTGGTTCAGTGACAGGAAACAAAATAGTGGTGAACGGTGTTTCTCAGACTGGAGCAAGGTATACAGTGGGGTTCTCCATGGATGGGTGGCAGGACTCTTGTTTTTCTTGACATAAATTAACCTAAACTTGCAGAACAAGGCACAGTTTCAACATTTGTAAGTGGCATAAAACGTGGAAAACTCTGAAGAAGGTTGACATCAACAGAACATAGACAGATTGGTGGAATTAGTAAAGTTGAAAAAAGATTTGATTCAGGTTTTCAAGATCATGAGGAGATAGACTGAGTAGATAGAAAGAACCCTCCCCCTTGGTGGAAGTGATTGATTCCAGTTGATTGAAAAAAAACCAATGGCAACAAGAAGAAAAATCTTTTTACGCGGCCTGTAATTAGGATCTTGAATGTGCTGCCTGAAAGCATGGTGGAGGTAGATACAATTGTGACTTCTTTTGAAAATTGAAGAGAAACCACTTGCAGGACTGCAAAAAACAGTGGGGGAGTGGGATTAGCTAAATATCTCTTGCACTCTCCACTTGCCTGGATGAGTGCAGCTCCAAAAACACTCAAGAGGCTCGACACCATCCAGGGCAAAGCATCCCACTTGATTGATCCTCCTTCCACAAACATTTAATCCCTCTACCAGCAATGAACAGTAGCAGCTGTGTGTACCATATACAAGATGCACTGCAGTAATTCACCAAGGTTCCTTTGGCAGCACCTTCCAAAGCCATGACCACTGCCATCTAGAAGGGCAAGAGCAGCAGATACCTGGGAACACCACCACCTGGAAGTTCCCCCCTTGACTCACTCACCACCCTGATTTGGCAATATATTACTGTTCCTTCACTGTCACTGTGTGCTTGGAGTAGGCCAATTTCATGATTGGTGCATAATTAGATGGCCATCCAGAACAACTCGAAATAACCCTCATGATTCTTTTTAGCGGGACCTAATCTGTGCAGCCGGGTGCACACTGTCCCACAGCTACATCAATACGCTTTGCAGCCTTTTGACACAGGTAAGTCACAAGTGCAATGTACAGTACTGCCTTCAAAGAGTACAGGGGAGAAATGTGCAGACAAAACCTCACTGCATAGCTGCTATTCCTGTATGAAACAAATTGAAACATTAACTTTAAGTCTAATAACTGCATGGTGCTTTAGTGTTGTGAGATCCTTTTTGACAAGTGTTCCTGATGTTAATTAATCTGGAAAACAGTGAAAAAGCAGAGCCCAAATCAGCAGCTCAGTGGAATTGATGCTTTCGTTGAAATTCAATCGACATTTTGGAGAAATTAATAAAATTATTCATAAGATTATAACCAAAAGCTGATTCTTTTGAATTTTGCACAATATCAAGAAAACATGCCTAAATCCCTGGAACCAATCGAAGAAGCTTAACTGGCGACAGTGGAAGTCTGAACTGGGGCTTCTAGCCAGTCTTATGGATCAGTGTCTAAATGAATCTTAGGTGGTGAAGCACTGAGACATGTGAAGTATCTACAAGTCAATCGTATTATCAGCTGAGTTCGTGGTGTGGCATTTCCCATGGACTAGGTGGCCTAACGTCCCTGAGCACTGCCATTCCTGATCTTTCTGCAGTGAGCACTGTTGGGAATTGCATCTTCAAGGAGCAAGCGAGAAAATGAAGGGGAAAATGTAAGTAAAGATTGTCGCACTGTCAAAGTATTGTGTTGCGGGGCGGCAGTGGAGGGCGAGGCATGGGTGGAATTAAAGCAACCCTTGAAGTCAGTTTTACCCTTTGGTTAGTTATTACATGCTTGCAATTATTTTTGTTTGTACCTTCTCAATTATCTTCCCTCCTCATCTTGCGGTGGCCCATTCCCAATGGAGAGACAGATGTAACAATGATTAACAACATAAATGGAGCAATTTTAAAGAACACAGAGACCAGCACAAATCTTTGAAGAAACCAGAACAGGTTAGCAAAGCAGTTAATAAAACAGATGGGGTTGTGGACTTTACAAACAGAGGCAAAGGGTGGAATTTTCCCATTTTTAAAGAGTGTCAGGATCCGACTGAAGCAGAATGTAGCTGTCCAACTTCACAGCCGAGTTTTTATTCCAGGTTTTGAGTCACTCTGAAAAAAGATTCAGAGGGCATGGTTTACAACAACCTGTGGTGGGGCAGGGCCTGATAGACTGGCAAGGCCTGTTCCACAAAGATTATAAAGGGCGCCCTGATCAACACAGAAAATGAAGCCCCCCCCCCACCCCCAGCTCCCCCACCATGGACGTGGGCAATAACCCACCCCCGCAGTAAAGACGGGGGCTCTCCCTCTCCCTCACCACCACAAGCATAATGATCGGGCACCCCCCTCCCCCACTATTGCATCAGCATCAGGACTCTTCTTTCCACCCCACCCCATCTCCACCACAGACAACAGAAGCAGGGGCTCTTCACCCTCAACAAAAATAACGGGAGCTCCGCCCTCAGTGAAGCTCAAGTGAGGTCTGCTTTTGGCACTGCCCCCTGGCACAGTGTCAACTTGTGCCATGGGCACATCCCTCTCCCAAGGGGTCTATAATTACCATGGCGCTCCTGGGGCAGGGGGGGTGATTTCACTCGACTGTTGTAAACTTGTTGTAAACTTCGCCGACGTGACTCACCCTGAGTACTGTGGGTTTGGGGTTGAGGGCGGGGATTCTCCGGGTCCTGTGGGGGAGTTCCTGTGATGGGGGTCACGTGTCCGTGTCAGGATGTGGGGAGCAAGGGAGCGATTCTGTGGGGATTCCTTATTTTATTTTTCTCAGATTAGAAAGCCCTTTATAAAGTTTGCTCTGATCTGTCAGGAGCCGAGGTTGCTGACGTTGCAGGACCTGTCCTTTCCATTTATTATTTTGAAGTGTTTAAAATGCAACAGGGAAACCCACTAAAGCAGCTGGCGGCTGCCCTCTGCTTTTCCCACCTGAGACAACACTTAGAGAAAAAAAATCAAAAAATTCCCACCAACATTTCGAGTCTGTATAACTTCTTCAGAGTTGAAGAAGAGTCCTGTGGACTCGAAGCGTTAACTCTGTTTCTCTCACCACAGATGCAACCAGACCTGCTGCATTTTTGGTTATTAACCCTTGAGGAATTTTAGATTTGCCATTTTCTATGTTGAATCACATTCATTTCTCACTTTGACAGGAATTCCCATATTTTTAATGGATTTTCTGAGCATTACATACGTATGCGCTTTGCCAAATTACAGGGTTTTGATGTTTTAAATGTTCCCACCTATTTTTCCTGCTCTGGTCTCCTTCTTACCGTGGTACAATTTCACAGGCACCAGGCATCCTCCAGTAACTATCACTAATTGACCATTCTCCACATTTGTGTGGTGACAATGTCATCAAGCTATTCAGCAGGCACTAATCCACACACAAGCGCCTGTAAAAAGATGTTCCCTGGATACCAATCAGGAATGGTCACCTCGCTAGATTTCACCCCCCCGTAATCCAGAAGCACCGGGGCAAATTGTAGGGCCTCTCTGGGCACATATGCAAAGCTCATTTAAAAAAAAAAATTTAGAGTATCCAATTCAGTTTTTTTCCAATTTAGCAGCAATTTAGCGTGGCCATTCCACCAATCCTGTATATAGAACATAGAACATACAGTGCAGAAGGAGACCATTCGGCCCATCGAGTCTGCACCGACCCAATTAAGCCCTCACTTCCACCCTATCCCCGTAACCCACTAACCCCTCCCAACCTTTTTTTTGGACACTAAGGGCAATTTAGCATAGCCAATCCACCTAACCTGCATGTCTTTGGACTGTGGGAGGAAACCGGAGCACCCGGAGGAAACCCACGCAGACAGTGGGAGAATGTGCAGACTCCGCACAGACAGTGACCCAGCGGGGAATCGAACCTGGGACACTGGCGCTGTGAAGCCATAGTGTTTGCCACTTGTGCTACTGTGGGTTGTGGAGACGAAACCCTCGCAAACACAGGGAGAATGTGCAAACTACACATGGATAGTGACCCAGAGCCAGTATCAAACCTGAGACCTCGGCACTGTGAGGCAGCAATGCTAACCACTGCAGCACTGTGCTGCCCAATACGCAAAGCTCATTTATTGGGGCACAGGCTGGCAGTGGAAACTGGGCCCTCTGCTCTGAGTGGACTGACTACTCACTGCTTCAGCCAGTATGGATAGAGTCAAGTGAGACTTCAAACTTCAGTTTCAATCAGCAAGGTGTTTAAAATCATGTTTAAGATCAACGTGACACCAATTCCAAATGAATGACAGAAATAGGCAGAATTAGAGAATGAGACTTCTCCAATCTGAACTGCATTTGGCATTTGATGCCCCAAATATGGGTAAACTCCTGGATTATATATATAAAACACAGGATAAAAGTAGTACTCACTAGGAACAATATGGCTTAATTAAGGATGCCCTGCAGGGATTTGTGAAAGGCACGTCATGCCTGACACAGTTAGTGTAATTCTTTGAAGAAATAATGGAGTGTGATGATTTTGTGCATATGGATTTTTAAAAGGGGACTGACAAGGTATCACGTAGGAGATTTACGGATCAATGAAGTTGCAAGACATTAGAAGGAGCAAAAATAGGAAAGGACAGTGAATAGAAGACAGTGGTAAATGGATTTTGTTTTGAACTGGAAGAATATTAGCAGGTCTCAGTGTTTACAACATTGCTCTTCTCAAAATATGCATATGATCTGGACTCAGGTCATAATTTGTTAAATGTGAAGCGAATTATAAATGTGAAAATATGGCAGATCAATACATTGCCTGGATACAAGTCAGAAAAAATTGTAATTTGGAAACATGAGGTGATACATTGAAATACATTCAATGGTAAAACTTTAAAAAAACAGAAGAGCAGACGGGCTTCAGAATTCAAAAGCGCGTATTTTAAATCGGAAGGCCAAATTGATAAAGCAATAAATTGAGTATTGGATCCTTGGTTTAAAAATAGGTAAAATTAAGGCAACTGGAATGAGATCATGCTGAATCCTCACGGAGTCCCTGAGGAAATCAATATCTCTGCACATGACTGCCTTGGCTCTGGCATGTGCAGGCATTAGATGAAGGCAGAACTTGGATTTGTTTGTGATTCTCCCCGAAATCAAACAGCCACCTCAAACCATTCTCTTGGCCTACGTGTGAAGAATGTTCATTTGGGTGAGTTCCTGGAAAATGACTGGTCTGCACAGAACTTCAAGGAATCAGAAAAGAGGTGACAAAGGGAGATATAATTCAATGGCTAAAACTGTAGGGTAGTAAGTGATATTGAAAAGCACATTATCATTGAACTCCCATATTGTCGACAATCTGCAGTGTATGCATTGCCAATCACACAGAAGTGCAGAACTGGAAAATGCCATTCAGCCCATCACTCCAGCCCAGGTGACCTACTGTCAGAAAAGAACTAGGAATTCAATATTTGGAATTTTAGTCATTCTCTACATCGGCTTGTCAGGTCCTAGTGAAGTCATTTGGACCCTTCTGGAATTATAACTAATGACCTGAGCCAAGTAAACATAGTAGCTTTTTGTTAAAGGGAGTCAGAAACTGGAGCAGTGGTGGCCCAGGCCGAGGCTTCCCTTCCACCTGCTAAATGTCCCCCAAAGCTGCAGGTGTCAGCTGGTGGCCTCATAGTACGTAGCTTCCCCCATTTCTTACAGATTTGCTGGTAGGAATTATTGCTGAGGTCCCATTTCTATTTTAAATAAAATTAGGGTACCCATTTCTTTTTTTCCCCAATTCTGGGGCAAATTAGCGTGGCCAATTCACCTTCCCTGCACACCTTTGGGTTGGGGGGGGTGAGACCCACGCAAACACGAGGAAAATGTGCAAATGTCACCCGGATAGTGACCTGGGGCCGGGATCGAACCTGGGACCTCGGCGCCGTGACAGCAGTGCTAACCACTGCGCCACCATGCTGCCCTGAGGTCCCATTTCTTGAAAAGCAGGAGGAGTTTCTAACTCATCGCATTACCCATTCTCCAGGAGTTAAAATATGAACCAAAGTTCGCTTTGGTGTCAAATCAGGGAATATAGTTATAGATCGAACTGTGCCAGCCAGGCCATCTTCAAACTTGATTTATCCCTCAAAGTGGCACCACATCTTCAGAATCTGCATGAAGAGCCCTGCCTTTTTTGCATGGAAATATTCAGATGCATTTTAACATAAGAACATAAGAACTAGGAGCAGGAGTAGTCCATCTGGCCCCTCGAGCCTGCTCCTCCATTCAATGAGACCATGGCTGATCTTTTGTGGACTCAGCTCCACTTTCCAGCCCGAACACCATAACCCTTAATCCCTTTATTCTTCAAAAAAATATCTATCTTTATCTTAAAAACATTTAATGAAGGAGCCTCTACTGCTTCACTGGGCAAGGAATCCCATAGATTCACAACCCTTTGGTTGAAGAAGTTCCTCCTAAACTCAGTCCTAAATCTACTTCCCCTTATTTTGAGGCTATGCCCCCTAGTTCTGCTTTCACCCGCCATTGGAAACAACCTGCCCGCATCTATCCTATCTATTCCCTTCATGAAATGAAATGAAAATCGCTTATTGTCACAAGTAGGCTTCAATGAAGTTACTGTGAAAAGCTAATTTTATATGTTTCCTTAAGATCCCCCCCCGCATCCTTCTAAATTCCAACAAGTACAGTCCCAGTCTACTCAACCTCTCCTCGTAATCCAACCCCTTCAGCTCTGGGATTAACCTAGTGAATCTCCTCTGCACACCCTCCAGCGCCAGTACGTCCTCTCTCAAGTAAGGAGACCAAAACTGAGCACAATACTCCAGGTGTGGCCTCACGAACACCTTATACAATTGCAGCATAACCTCCCTAGTCTTAAACTCCATCCTTCGAGCAATGAAGGACAAAATTCCATTTGCCTTTTTAATCACCTGTTGCACCTGTAAACCAACTTTTTGCGACTCATGCACTAGCATACCCAGGTCTCTCTGCACAGCAGCATATCATAGAATTTACAGTGCAGAAGGAGGCCATTCGGCCCATCGAGTCTGCACCGGCTCTTGGAAAGAGCACCCTACCCAAGGTCAACACCTAAACCCTATCCCCATAACCCAGTAACCACACAACACTAAGGGCAATTTTGGACACTAAGGGCAATTTATCATGGCCAATCTACCTGCCCTGCACATCTTTGGACTGTGGGAGGAAACCGGAGTACCCGGAGGAAACCCACGCACACACGGGGAGGATGTGCAGACTCCGCACAGACAGTGACCCAAGCCGGAATCGAACCTAGGACCCTGGAGCTGTGAAGCAATTGTGCTATCCACAATGCTACCGTGCTGCCCCTAAAGCATGTTTTAATATTTTGTGGACAAAATCTACAAAAACAAAGAGGCCTTTCATTCAGTGCTTATGTGTAAGGTTTATTCAGTAAAGTGAATCAAACCAAAACACAAGGCAGGGAGTCTGTGTCCAAGCAGACACCTGACTGACTACTGCATGAGACACTCTACAACACTGGGGAGTTTCACAAGTCAGTCTTCCTAATCATCAAACTGCAGAAGCTGCCTGTGTTCAAGTAGCTGCTATAAGATAATAATTTGTAGGAGGTTATGTATTCTGCATTGGAAGCAGTTCAGAGAAAGTTCACCGGGTTGATTCCACAGATGAAAAGCTTTTTAAAATCAAGAAAGGTTGATCAGGTTGATGCTGTCTGTACTCATTGGAATTTAGATGAATGGGAGTTGATCTTACTGAAGCACATAAAATCCTGAGTGGGCATGATGCAAGATAGCCCACCTCTGCACTTTTTCCAAAATGTCAGTGTCCTCCACCATGTTAGAGAATCAAAACTAGACATAGTGGCCTGGAAATTCACACAATAGGTGTCAAATGGGTGTCTAAATGTCTAGTATGGTAGGAGGTAATCCCTACACGCTGTATTGGTAAAGGCATTCATGGATTGTGCCTATTCCCTGAAATTGGAATGTCAGGATAATCATGTTTACATGCTTTACTTAGCAAAGTGTGGAGCTGCAATGCTCCCTCTGGCTTCATAGCAATCCTGAAAACCACAGCCAGCCTCTATTTATCCTGATCACCCTCCCCATCCCAATCAACCCTATCCCAAGAAGCTCGAGATCAGGTGTAATGCTTCCTCTTGTCAGCATGAACCTAGAGGACCATGAATTAGATTCAATTTGAATTTAGTTGGGATTTGGACCAAGCAAGGAGATTGGTTCAAGGCTTGCCCCATCCACTCTGTGTACTGGCTTTGTAACTCTGAGACAGGAATAACAGGCTGGATTCTCCCAAAAGGAGAATGGCTGGGATTCTTCAAAACGGAGGCTAAGTGTTGACGCCGGCGTAAACACCTCTTGGCCCAGCAATTCCGTGGCCCACAGGGGGCCAGCACAGCACCGGGGTGCTCCGCGCAGCTCCGGCTGCCGATACTCGGCCCTGCACTTCCGGCGCGACATGGCGGACCCACACAGCGGGCCGGCATGGAAGAAGGTAGCCCCCCCCCCCCCAGATTGTACACGCACACCCGCCGATCGGTGGCCACCGATCACGGGCCTTGCCATCGTGGAGGTCCCCCCCTCACCAGGATGGCCACCCAAGCTGCGTCGGCGAGCTCCTGCCGGGTGGAACCATACGCGAACCATGATGTCAGGAACTCGGCTGGTCGACCGCGGAGAATCGCCAAGGGGGCCTCTTTCAATGGACTCCGATCGGCGCTGCATCGACCGCGCGTGTGCGACTGGTGCCGATTCTCCGGTCGCTGGAGATTCACGTCCCGGCATCGGACACGATCGCCGGTCTTACGCCCTATTCTCCGTCTCGCGCTGAGCGCGATTTCGGCGCGGAGTCTCGGAGAATCCCGGCCACTATATCCCCACTCCGGCCTAAAGACGGTGCAGTTGTACTCCCAAAATTCCTTGAAAAAAGTCCCGCAGCGGGCTAGCAGAGACCCGGAGTGATCTCACAGCTTTTGCTGCAGATACAGGCCCCCGCACCTCCGGGTCGGAGGCGACCTCCAATGGCCGCGCCGTGCTTTATGGCGGACTCGGACCTCGGAGTTATACTGAAGAAGGAGACCCCCACCGATGCGTCTGCAGCCACCACGCGAGCATTCCAACCGGCAATAGGTGGTTAGTTCCACACAGTCGGGAACTCGGCCGGTCGGAAGTGAAGGATTGATGAGCGGGCCTCTGGCAATGAGCCCCTGGCAGCGCGGCGTACTCCACGGTGACACTGATTATCGGTGCCCGGAGAATCACCGGACCGACGCCGGGCCTGATTACGGCGTCGTGCTGCGGAGAATCCAGCCCAACATTCTGTTCAAAATTCAATCGACCCCGTCCTTCTCAATCACCAAATGGCAAATCCCCAGGATGCAGTGTCGCAGCAACCCGACTGTTACACCTGTTCTGCCAGGGCTTGTACTCACCAATCTTTTTTTTAACAAATTTAGAGTACCCAATTCATTATTTCCAATTTAGCATGGCCAATCCACCTACCCTGCACATCTTTGGATTGTGGGGGTGAAATCCACGCAAACACAGGGAGAATATGCAAACTCCACATGGACAGTGACCCAGAGCCGGGATCGAACCCGGGACCTCGGCGCCGTGAGGCAGCAGTGCTAACCATTGCACCACCGTGCTGCCCTGCAACTCGCCAATCTAATTTCAATGAGACCCGCGGCCCAATATTGAGTGTGCCTTAAGCCTACCTGCTTCCTGTACCTCGGCTGGGGCTGTCCAGTTTTACCACTGGGGATAGTAAATGAGGTTGAAACAAGGACAAAATGGAATTTTTTGTTTTGTAGTGACTTGTTCTGTTCAATGAACAAAACATGAATCAAGATCATAGGAAACAGGAGCAGGAATAGGCCATTTGGTCCATCGAATGTGCTCTATTCTTCAAGAAGATCATTGCTCATCTGTCTGTGGCCTTAACTCCAATTTCCTGCCTGCTTCCCCTTGACTTCCCTGTCAAAAATCGGTACAACTCGGCCCTGAATATATTGAAAGACCCACCATCCATTGCTCCCTGGGACGAGAAGTCCAAAGACTACCAGAAGTAATTCCTCCTCCTCCTCAATCTTAAACGGGAGACCCCTTGGGTGGGATTCTCCGCTCCCGCGCCGAAGTGGCCCCGCCATCGTGAACGCCGTCGTGAAGCGGCCCCTATCCTGACCGATTCAGGGCCCGATAATGGGCTAGGAGCGGGGCCGCGTCATTTGCACGCGCCAGGCCTTGTTGCCACGTAAAGGCGGCACCGCATACATGACGCGGCCGGCGCAGCATAACTGGCGTCACCCGCGCATGGGCGGGTTGGCCGGCGCCAACCCGCTCATGCGTGGTTGCCGTCCTCTCCGAGTCCGCCCCGCAAGAAGATGTCAGACGAATCTTGCGGGGCTGCGGAAGAAAGGAGGTCCTCCTTCAGAGAGGACGGCCCGATGATCGGTGGGCACCGATAGCGGACCAGACCCCATTTGAGGCCCCCCTCGGTGCAGGATCCCCCCCACAGGCCGCCCCCCCCAGCGTTCCCGCGCTGTTCCCAGGCAGCACGGTAGCATTGTGGATAGCACAATTGCTTCACAGCTCCAGGGTCCCTTGTTCGATTCCGGCTTGGGTCCCTGTCTGTGCGGAGTCTGCACATCCTCCCCGTGTGTGCGCGGGTTTCCTCCGGGTGCTCCGGTTTCCTCCCACAGTCCAAAGATGTGCAGGTTAGGTGGATTGGCCATGATAAATTGCCCGTAGTGTCCAAAATTGCCCTTAGTGTTGGGTGGGGTTACTGGGTTATGGGGATAGGGTGGAGGTGTTGACCTTGGGTGGGGTGCTCTTTCCAAGAGCCGGTGCAGATTCGATGGGCCGGATGGCCTCCTTCTGCACTGTAAATTCTATGATAATCAAAATTCTATGATTCCTGCCAGCAGCGACCAGGTGTGGACGGCGCCGGGGGGAACCCACCGTTTTGGCCTGGCCACTCGGCCCATCCGGGCCTGAGAATAGCAGGGGTGCCGGAGAATCGCCATTTTGGGTGTCTCGGGTGATTCTCCGGCCTGCGCCGTGTGGAACTCTACGGGGCCGTTCTCACTGCTTGGGAGAATCGCAGGAGGGCGTCAGACCGGCGCCGCGGGAAAATTCGGCGACCCAGGCGATTCTCCCAACCGGCACGGGAGCGGAGAATCCCGCCCTATCTTTAAACTGTGCTCACTAGTTCTAGATTTTCCGTTGCATGAACAAAGAGGGCTTCTACAGTTTGATGATAGCTTTGGAGGACTGACTTGTAAAACTTCCTAGTGTTGCAGAGTGTCTCATGCAGTAGTCAGTCAGGTGTCTGGTTCGGACACAGACTCTCTGCCTTGCATTTTAATTTGATTTACCTCACTGAACAAATCTTACACATCAGCACTGAATGAAAGGCCTCTTTGTTTTCATAATTTGTCCACACAATGTGTCTGAGGTTCCATGCAGGAGGCAAGGCTCTTCATGCAGAATTGAGTCATTATTTAAAATACCGTAGTGACCAGGTAAGCTGAGAAAGCTGAGTCTGCATACTTCACAGATGTGTAGACTCAGCAGCAAGTAGATCAAGGTTTATTAAACAATGAATGGACTAGACTGAGCTTATGTGGACAAATGATGTTGACCAGACAGGTAAAACATGACCGAGGCTTGTAAGTACAATTTACATCAGAACAGATCAAGGGCACTAATTTTTAAATGTTTTTTTCTCTCAGGGAATTGTTGCCCATTTCGATACCAACAGCTTCGCCAATACTGTTGCTATTACTAATGATGTTGGTGAACCACAAGCCTTCCCTTATATCGATCAAATGACCACACAACCAGTTAGTTAGTTCAAAAGATGGTTTATTTACATACACAAGGGTTATCTTGACATGCAAACACAATATCTACTACGAGTTAAACTACACCTATCAGCTGCAATAGCATATACTTAACTTCAGGGCGAATGGCACTGTGCAAATGGATAAGGTCTTTATCTGGATTTCACTTGGCTGATTCGAAGGAAGCGGCTCTGTCTCTGCTGGGCTCATCCGTCAGATAGCGATCGTTGATCTTGAACTTGGCTGGCTGTTCCTGCTACAATTGGTTTGGCACAGGCCGGATCCAAAAGAGACAGAACACATGGCTGTGTCCTCTTTTATCCCTCTGGGATTTCGCACTCATTGGGGCGGTCCTTAACCTTGGACCCAATAGTTCAACAGGGCTCTGATCACTGTCTTCGATTTTGGCCAATAAAGGGGTGGGTGCCTTGGTAGCTGGGTGGGTCCTTAGCGGTCATTGACCTTGGCAGTTGGGCTTTCTGAGACAAGGGAATGGCGCGGATCTGTCTGTGGCTGTACCGGTTGCTTGATTGGAGTTCTATTGTCCTGGGAAAATGGGCCATTGAAATGCAAACGAGCGGGGGTTTCGATCAGGTCTGATTACCTGTGTTTCAGTTACACATAGGCTTTGTATCTGTCTGAGTCCTGGGTTGGCCATAATTCCCATGTTCCTTTGCAGGTGGCCATCTTAGATGGCTACATCCCATCCTCTTGATCCTGAACGTGAAGCATGGTGGATCACACTATTGATCCCTGTTCATCCTTGGTGGACCGGTCACCCTTGGTCAAGGCAAGGTTCTACTCTACTCTATCCTATGGTTTGGGACATTTACCTAATATTCCATTAATACATTCATAAATTAATTCATCTCTAATGGTTACTATAATCTAGGTCACTATAAAACATTTAATTTATCTGCACAGTTGATCTCCAGCTCACACTATCTAAGCTACTCTCATGCTGCTGGTGAATATCAAAGAACTTATATACAGTACAAAATGTAAAACAGCAGCATTACATTTCTACTTAATCTGAATAAAGTTAAAGAGGTACATGGTTTATTCTTAGCAGTGATTAGTACATGCGTTTAATTTTGTTGAATTCTAAAGAAGGGGGATCGGACTCTATATATCGGGGAGCGGGAAGCTTTTGCTCGCCATTTACGAAGTCGAAGTGTCCGAATGACACTGCGGATTATTGCAATTACTAGAAGGGCCTCTACTATGGATGAAAGGGGGTTCCATTTGGCAATGTTTTCGCACCAGGTGGGGGGTTCGGTGTCTGTCTTTATGTGTAGTGTCGTGTCTGAGCTTGTGGTGGCCTGTTGTGTGGTAGTGTTCGGTGCCGGTGTGGGGTTTGTTAAAACAGTCCGTTGCGCGCGCAGTTGCAGAAGTCCAGCGATGATCCAAACGCATGTCAGCAGTCCTTGCTTCATCCTGCGTTTTCTGTTTTCCGTGTAATCCTGGGGATGCAAGCATAGTATCTGTTATTATCTTTGGTTAATATCTTGTTTTATTAGTCTTTCTCTCCTTTCTCCAATTATCCGTTATGATCGTCACCATGACTGCCTCATTTCTTTGTTTTGAAATACCATTTTGGAGAGACAAGAAATGCAAATTTTTAATGTACAGAGACTCTCGCAGCTTGTGGTCGATGTGATGAGTGGGCGGACAATTTCTTCGACCATCTTTTCTTTACTTGCAACCAGTGGTGGTTGAGGCTTATCTTAACCAGCCGAATTTCAGGGTGGCCAGTTTGATATATTTGTTAGCCGCAATCACATTTGGCCTGGGGTGTAACTAGCATATGGAGTCGGTGTAGTGTGACCGAAATAAGAGTGGCAGGAGAAGAGAAACAAAAATGAAGTTGCCTTGCTGAGGTGTCCCTGCCATGAGAAGTGGTGGGTAAGCGCCCACAGTTTGCAGCTGGGACCTTGTAGCTGCTGTGGGTGGTGTTCTCTTCCATATCTGGGGGCTAGTCTAGCTGATGGTGGGGGTCTCCTGCAATCTCGGGCGAAGTGTCCTGGCTGCCCACAGTTGTAACATGACCCCTGGGGCACGTAAGGTGGAGCAGGCTCTCTGGTGCATTGCTCCCTTGGGTATGGTTCCCTGGGATATTGGACTTCTCCTCTACCCTCGTTTATCCATGCGGGTCCCTGACTAGTCCTAACTGGATGCATGTTTGCTTCTATCTCGTCTTAATCTGTCTGTCGGTGTAGGGTTTGTTCCCATGCTCTAGAGAGTCGTTTCAATATCCAAACGTCATTGGTGTGTGTGGTCTCCTGGGTCGTAGTTGACACAAGCCTTTTGACCTGCGTCTGTGGCATGTGAGACTAAGGGACCATTTAGTGGTGTCCTCCTCATTTAGATGTGCGCGGTTCAAATCACCAAATACTGCCTTAAAATGTATTCAGAGGCGACCGGCAAAGGCAGTCGGATGTTCTCACGTCTTTTGCCTGCAGTGATTTGAACCCTCGACTCGATCACCTTCGTTATACCCGATGGCATCTAATATGGCTGTTTTCATCTCCCGTAGGGTTCCTCCTGCTACATTTTGGGGTTCTGGCAAAGCTGACCTTACGGACTGGCTAAGGCTCATAACTATTAGCTTCACTTCCTCCCTCTCATTTAGGCCGTACATAACTTTTTGTTGGCGCACCTCCTCAAAGAAACTGTGCCGGTCTGTCGAGGGCTGGAATGGACTAATTTTTGTGCAAGCTTCTCTGAATTGGGTTATGGATTGTGGGGTGGTGTAAACGATATCAGGCTCTTCCTGATCCGATGACTTGCATTGTGTGGTAACCGAATTCATGGGGCCGAATTGTGAGTGGGGATGTGTGCTGCCTGTGCAGTCGGTGGTGCGGGTGCTTTTCTTTTTGGAGCGTGGGGGGCTCGATTTTGATTTCCCGTGTCCTCTACATATCTTTGGGCGCTTTTGTTTAACTCTTGCCAATCAGGAGCATCTTCCTCATCTAAATCCTGCCCGAAGGTGTATCTGAAGCCATTCTGTACTGAGAGTAGCGACTGTAACTTTTCTATCTTCTGTCAGCATTTAGCATGGTCAACGGTACTCTGCCTCTGTTCCTTAGTGGAGCTGTGGAGCGCTCTCAAAGCTGCTTTTAAGTTTGAGCATTTGCTAGTTAGCTGGGCGACCTGTTGTTCTGTTTCCTCTCTTACCAGGACTGCGCACTGTGTATCTTGGTAGGCTTTATCGTACTGGGTCTGGAAGCTACTAAGGTGAACTTGGCAAGATTGATGTGCATGTTTTACATCAGCCATTTCCTTATCCTTAGCTGCTAACTGTTCCCGGAGTTGCTCAATTACCTTCTCGCTTTCGTTACTGTTTCCCTCGTTCTCTTCTTCCTTCTCAATTAACTGCCTACGGAGCGTCTTCACGACCTCCTCTGTGCCTCGCAGCTGTGCCAAACAGGACACTATTGCCATCGGCTTTCTGACTTTCCCTACATTTTTCTTGTGGACCTCACTTAGGTTCTCCCACCAAGTTTGTCCTATCTTTCTTGGACATGACTTATCATTAGCACAAAGATTCGACCTAAGGGGCCATCCTTTCCCCTTTTAGTATTTCCTTAACTCTTCCTCCCATATGGTGCATTGCTCTGCTCTGTTGGTCGCTGCGACATCGGGTTCCTGTGGATTCATCAATCTTTCCATTGCTTTAGTGGCCATTACTTCTCTTGTCTCTTTCTCTACTTTTAATTTGGGACAGGGGAATAAGGCGGCGATTTGAACAGCGGGTATGGCTTAAGCTATTTTCCATCTCACAATCCCTCGATAGTTATACACAATTCTAACGAGTTTACCTGACTCTTCCTGTTCGGTACGCATGCGGGTTAGTACACATTTCCGAAATTCGGTTATTTGGTCGTTATGGGACTTGCACTTGTGGTTCTTTCTCTTTCTCGCAATTGGATTCAAGGTTTGTGGGTTCTCTCGGAGTGACAAAGTCACTTCTAATCGAGTCCCATCGGAGGTCACCAATAATGTTGCCCGTTTCGATCCCAACAGTGTCACCAATACTGTTGCTAATATTAATGATGTTGGTGAACCACAAGACTTCCCCTATATCGATCAAATGACCACACAACCAGTTAGTTAGTTCAAAAGATGGTTTATTTACATATGCAAGGGTTACCCCAACATGCAAACACAATATCTACTACGAGTTAAACTACACCTATCAGGGCGACCGGCACTGTGCAAATGGATAAGGCCTTTATCTGGATTTCACTTGGCTGGTATGAAGAAAGTGGCTCTGTCTCTGCTGGGCTCATCCTTCAGGTAGTGATCATTGTTCTTGAACTTGGCTGACTGTTCCTGCTACAATTGGTTTGGCACAGGCTGGATCCAAGAGACAGAACACATGGCTGTGTCCTCTTTTATCCCTCTGGGATTTTGTGCTAACCTTAACCCTAACCCTAACCCTAACCCTAACCCTCACCCTAACCCTAACTTTGGAGCAGTCCTTAACCTTGGACCCAATAGTTCGACAGGGCTCTGATCACCGTCTTCGATTTTGGCCAATAAAGGGGCGGGTGCCTTGGTGGCTGGGCAGGCCCTTACAGGTCATTGACCTTGGCAGTTTTGCTTTCTGAGTAAGGGGAGTGGCGCCAATCAGTCTGTGGCTGTACCGGTTGCTTGATTGGAATTCTATTGTCCTGGGAAAATGGGCCATTGAAATGCAAACGAGCGGGGGTTTCGATCAGATCTGGTTACCTGTGTTTCAGTTACACATAGGCTTTGTATCTGTCTGAGTCCTGGGTTGGCCATAATTCTCATGGTCCTTTGCAGGTGGCCATCTTGAATGATGGCCCGGAGGAACAGGCTACTGGAACAGGCTACTTACTGCCTGGTGGTGTGAATGCTGATTTGCTTGAGAGAGTGGGCATTGTTTCTAGCTGGGGAAGAGATAGGTGTCCGAAATTAGGATCAATGTAAACACCTCGTCTTATTTCAATCACCTAAATTATCAGTGAGAATTTTCCCTCCTAATTGACTAATGTCCTTTCTGTCCTTCACCTCCCACGAGATTACTTGAGTGGGTAGGCAGTGCTAGTTTCATGTCCCTCCATTCTTGCTTCCCTCGTGTATGCCAGAATCAGTAGATCCCGGGAGAGGCCTCCCCCAGGATTCCTGATGACCGTTAGGCCTTGCGAGATAGAAACAGATCTCGCAATACATCGCAATCTGGGTCCCATCCACAAGGGGGGGTTCCAGTCTCACACGGTTAAGTGAGTTTAAATCCCACAGCCATGCTGATGCCAGATCGAATGGCCACCCAGCAGCTATCAGCCTCGCTGAGGAGACCAGCCAAGTGCCAATTAGTACTGGTCCCCACAACCAGGTACCAGGCCTATCGGCACTTGGGTGGGGCGGGGGGGGTGGGGGAAGGGTCACCCAGGGCGGTGAGGAGGGTCTACCAGGCGATTGGAGGCCCTGGCTGCTTGGCCTCTGGGCAGTGCTGCTACCCTGGCACTGTTGGTGCCACCCAGGCACCAGGGAAAAGAGTCCAGCCTGCTCAGTCTTTCCTGTTAATTGTATCCTCTCAGTTCTGCTGACATCTTTGTGAATCTCTTTTGCACTTTTCCCTACTCTTTCAATATCCTTTCAGCACTTTGCAAACCACGACCACTCCAAACACAGTTTGACAAGGTCCCACATGCATTTAACAATACCACTCTGCTTTTGTATTCTATTATTTTCTATTCTTCCAGAATACTCAGATACGATGGCCATTGTGGTTGAATATCCAGTTGGTATATCGCAGTCTATCTCAGTACATGTGTGAAGAAGTATAGGCACTTGAGAAATAACACTGGATCTCTGTGGAATTGTACATCAGCGCGTGTCAGTGGGGTCAATTTTGACTTTGTGTGATTAAACAAGTGATTGTGAGTCTCCAGCCTGTTTTACATCTCTCACAAGTCTTATTTCTTTTGAAGTCAATGCAAATAAAATCAGGAGAGATGCACAACCGGCTGAAGACTCACAAACACCCATTTGGCACAATGTTACATATTCACAATCTACCCCCAGCCATCCTTCCATCAGAGAGTACAGCCTCTCCACCAGCCCTTCCCTTAACCGTGGGGGGTGGGTGGAGGGAGCAGGGGAGCGTGTTCAGGAGAATAAAACTTCAAAAGAGAAATAGCTACCATTTTCCCTATTACAGTATAATGTTATAGCAAAATTCACTTTAGATCTTCATTATACTGAGATACTAATGAGCACTGGGTGTACAATTGCAGTCTTAGTTTTAAGGTATCCTGCAAGTATAGCTGAAACAAACGAAATGGTTGTCATTGCAATTCTACTGGTAGACTGTTTATTTTAACAGTGCTTGGACCAGTTCAATTTCCATAAAGATATTACATGTTTATTGAAACGTTTTGCTGTCCAATATGAAAGGGAATATTTTTCTGGCCATTTGGTATTCATTTCTTCTCGAAGAATAAATACCAGAACAGGCAATTTTTTCCCCCTCTCCCTGCTGCCTTTGCTAACATGTTGTCGGAATGATAATAATCTATTTCACTCCTCACACAATGACCTGAGCTGACCCAATTGAAATTGATTTTGTTGTTGAACTCTTAGGTGCTGCGAATTAATCTTAGACCCATAGAAGATCAGGAAAGCAAGGCACAGAGTACAAAGACTTCGACAACTAAGCAAAAAAAAAAATGAGCTCAAGCAGAGGTATTTAAGCACAGGAAGATAAATGGCTACAATGGTTTGCTTTGATAGAACATCTGTAGTATAGCAGAGAAGAATGACATGAGGTTTGAGAAAAACCTGTAATTTAATAGCCTAATTTCCTGCCTGGCCCACTAGAAATATCTGTCTGCCGCTGACAGCTGACGAAAATGCACAAGGATTTGATTTGCTCCCCAGTGCAAGACAAGTTCAGGCCTATCTGTCCCTCAGGCTGTTCAGCGTTGCATTGCCATAGACAGGCCCAGTGTCTGGTATCCACTATCTCATTATACATTCGGATATGCTTTTTTTGTCTCCTCCTGATGCTTTTGATGTCTCGTTCCTTCACTTGTGGTTCATTTGAACCATATAAAGTTTAAAACGAGTCACTTGCTGAACAAGAAGCAGCATGGAATCAGGACATGATCCTTTACTTAATCTGCTTTAAATTGACGTGATGTAGTGTATCTGTCACACCTACAATACAGACTAATTCCAGATGCACGTTGTCAACCTGTACTGGCACAACGATTTAAGCACACTTTGATTTAATCATTTGCGACCCTGTGCACATTTCTGCTTTGTTGCTCGCGGCATGCAAATATTTTTATACCATGATACTACCACAGATATCTTTTTTTATTGTCGCCACAGTCCCAGAGAACCATAGGCTCCCCCTTTGAGAACTGACTGGTGGTGATTTAACCTGAGGGTCACCACACTTCAGGTGAGGGACAAGATTGAGAAGGCGGGGCCTTCATGAATAACCTCAGCCGGTATGGGATTGAACTGGCGCTGTTGGCATTGCTCCGCATCATGAACAAGCCTTCCAGCCAACTGAGTTAACCGACCCCCTATCACAGATGTAACAGGGCTGAACATCAAATTGTCCAGTGCTTTTCATGCTGGTCTTTTGATGTGCCACAGAGAGGAACATCTAAAAGGTCCATTTGCCATTGGAAACAAACAAACCCCCTCTAGCCTGTTGCAGTTGAAACATCAAAACCCCAAAGAGCTCAGAGAGCAGTGTAGGTATCATAAAAATAATTCACAGTTGAATCTAAAGCAAATTGTACTGCAAGTGTTATTTTCCCTCTTCTCTCGTATAATCACAGTCTATAGGGTCGCTCCAGTGCCGTGTTGGCCCCCTGTAGGGGTCAGAATCGCTGCTCCTGAGGCCATGTTGACACTGTTGAGAAACACAACGGCGTTTCCGACGGCATCAACACTTAGCCTCAGGATCACTGAATCCTGCCCAGGGTGTTCAGACTTAGGTCACAGGTCAGGGAATTTGATTGGCATAAAGATGCTGTAAATAATGGGAGGAGCCATGTCTGTCTTTAGTTTGGCAGTTTGATAGAAGTTTGCGAGTTTGCTGGGAGATTCTACGTTGAACAATCATCTGACAAAGAGAGGGATATTCAGGCTGTTGCCTGAAATAGATTCCCTCTCTTTCCAAGCAGTCTTTCCAGTAAATCTCCATACAAATGTACAGCAGTATCCCTTTGTCACTAACTTTATTTATTAGTGGATTTGACCTGTGATGGACTTTGTTTAATTGGAGTTGGGAAGGTATAAGTTAGTCGAAAAAAGGTTTCCTATTATTTGAAAAATCGTTTAACCGTTATTTGAAATGCTATTTTTGTGATGTTAATGTAGTTTAATCCCATGTTAAGAATAAAGTTTGTTGACTTCCGGTGACGGCGGGCGGGAGGCGGCCGCACAATGGAGAGCCCCCGCTCGGGAACGGCATTTTGGGGGCTTTAAGCCCGGTCCCAGGGTCCGCGGAGGCGGCAGAAGAAGGGAGAAGGCACGGAGGAGGCACTGAGAAGACACAGGAGGAAAAAAAGAACAAAGAAAAATGTCGAGGGTGAGCAGAAAAATGGCCGAAAAAAACCCAGCTGGAGGTCCGTCGGGGAGTGCAAAGGTCACCGCGGGGTCACCAGGAAAAATGGAGGCTGGAGCACCAGGGTAGGCCGCACTGCTTACGGCTGAAGAAATAACCAAGGTGATGGCTGCGGAATTTGAAAAGCAGTTGGCGCAGATTGCGAAATGCATGGAGACGGTGAGGAAGGAGATGAGGGAGGCTTTGAGTGTGCTGGTGGAGGAGGCGGTTTCCCCGGTGAGGACGGAGGTGGCGAGCGCAGTGGCGGAGGTGCGAGAGCAAGGGGAGGCGCTGAAGGAAGTGGAGGAGATGGTATTGCAGCACGGTGATCAACTTACCTCGATGGGGAAAGAGATGCGGAAGGTGATGGACACGAACAAGAATCTGCGAGGAAAAATGGAAGACCTGGAAAACAGATCCAGGCGACAGAATTTGAGGATTGTGGGGCTGCCCGAAGGAGTTGAAGGACCGAAGCCGACTGAGTATTTTGCGGCGATGCTGGCAAAACTACTGGGGGAGGGGGAGGACCCCTCCCGATATGAACTGGATCGGGCTCATCGGTCGTGGAGGCCTGTACCAAAGGCGAGTGAGCCACCAAGGGCAGTGACTCTGTGCTTCCGTAAGTACAGGGTGAAGGAGAAGGTCCTGAGCTGGGCCAAGCAGAAGCGGGTGGTGCAGTGGGCTGGAGCTGGTATACGTGTATACCAGGACTTTACGGTGGAGCTGGCAAGGAGGCGGGCTGCCTTCAACCGGGTGAAGAGGGCACTGTACATTAGCAAGGTGCGGTGCGGCATTGTATATCCAGCGAAGCTGAGGGTGACTAACAAGCTCAGGGACTTTTATTTTGGAACGGCGGAAGCAGCGGAGGAGTTTGCGAAAGCAGAAGGACTGTGGCAGAACTGACAAACTGAGGAATGGCCATGTGCCGATGTAACCTCATGACTGTATTTTCTTCTTTTTTGTATCATTGCGCGCGGGTGTAGAGACTAAAGGAGCCAATGTGGTATATATTTGGACGAGGGAAGGGACGGGACTTTCACTCGAAATGAGAGTTCTTTGGGGTGTAGGTGGATATGCGGGGTTTGTGTGCTAAAAGGGGATCTTTGGGCTTTCCTGGGGCCGGGCAAGTGGGAAAGGGACCCGGGCGGGGGCCTCCACGCTGGCCGGTGTGTGCCGGCCAGTGAACGGGAGTGAGGTGGAGGGAGGGGCTGCGCCATCGGAGCCTGGCAGGACAGGGTCCGAGTGGTCTAGCCGGGGTGGAAAGTTGGGGGGGAAGGAACCGAGGGTAGGGGGAGGAGTTTTACAAGAGGCAGTGGATGGGAGGAGCTGGAGGCCTGGGGTGGGGGGGGGGGGGGGGGGCGGTGGGAGCTGTGTAAGATTAAGGGTGACTACGGGTAATCCCTGATTTATTTTTGTCATTTGTTTATGTAAACATGCGGGTTGAGGTTTGGGGGTTGGTGGGTAGATGGGATCGTTGTTGTTATAATGGGGACTGACATATCTTGCTGATTATTGTTTATTGTTGATGGATGTAAATGTGGGAGAAAATGTGAAAATGGAGGAGAATTTTTTTTTTTAAATTTTAAAATTTAAAAAAAGAATAAAGTTTGTTTAATATAAAAGATACTCATTGGTTAGTGGAATCATTCCTGGAGTGAAGAACCCTTTTCACACAGTTTTCATTTTTAAAAAATGTGTTTGGGGTTCTTGTCCAGGATCCTGGCAAATGTTGGGGTCTGGTCCGGGATCTTAACGTAGGGCAAGAGAGAAGGCAAAACAGACAATGTTGTAGCTGGTAACTGCCATCCAGTGACAACAATTGGAAACGGTGTGTGTCCTGTGGGTGTTCAGTGGGACAGACAGGCATGAGCTAAAGTTGCCCCTGGCATGGGTATACATGATCCGGGGGTGGCATGTCACAATCGCTGGCGCTGAGCCCCTCATCCCCTCTAGCCCAGGGACGACCCTCCCACTAGTGATGGCCGGCCCCCCACGACCCGGCCTGTTCCCCACTCGGGGCTCCCACTGCCCCCCCCCCCCCCCCCCCCCCCCGCACTAGGACAGCAGCTGACTGCCCATTTTCCATAATGGCTATTCACCTCCTCTATTCCCCACAGCAGCTATTTTGTGAGCGTCATTATTTTAATTGGTGTACTAAAGGGCGCTCGCATGACCGCTGGCTGGGGAACCGGTTAGGTCAGGGAGGCCCTTAGGTAGGGAGTCCTTCCCGTTAATGGGATGGTGATTGGCCTTGCTTGATGATCATTTGTTTCCCGCATTATCGCAGCGGGATCTGGATATCGCCAATGGAAGCGGGCCAGTTAGATCGGAAACCGATTGCCGCCCAAAGCAGTTCCTGATTTCGGACTTTCCAGCGATCTAACTGGCTCGCTCAGATTAGTGCCCAGCAAGATGCGGCCCTTAGATCGTGCCTGTAATCAAATAAGTGGAGTCAAATTTCGACATGGGGAAGATAATAATATGTTTTGAAAGAGGACATGGAGGTAAAGGTGATGAGAGTTTTATAGGAATGTAAGAGCAGGAATAGGCCATTTGGCCCTTCGGGCCTGCTCCGCCATTCAATAAGTCCATGGCTGACTTGATTACGGCCTCAGCTCCACTTTTCTGGGTGCCCATACCCTTGACTCCCTTTGTCATAATATACACCAGTATATTATGGTGCAGACACGCACACACACACTGATGGACATGCAGTGGGACCAATCAGCATACACAACACCGCAGCCAATCACCAGTGAGAGCACACGCACTATAAAGACAGGGGACAGGAGAGTTCCCGCTCATTCTAGTAGCAGCCAGCTTCCCGGAGCACAGAGCTCACAGCCTGCAACACAGACATTCACCATGTGTTGACTGCATCATCTGGTTGGGACTAGGCAAGGGTCAACAGTAAAAACTGGTATTGCATTTACCCACAGTTCAAGTATGTTAATATAGTTACCCTTATAATAAAATAGAGTTGCACCACTTCCAGCGTTGGTGACCTGTTTGTGACCCAGAACACCCAACACATCATGGTACAAGGAGTGGTTGCATACTAGCACCTCTGAGACCCACCTGCAACTAATCAGCATTCCGGCATCCTGAAGTATGGAGAGCATCAACCCGCTGCCGTCGCTCCGCATCGCTGGCAATCTCGGGGTCAATTGGAAGATTGTTAAACAGCGCTTCTAGCTCTTCCTCAAAGCTACGGATAGGGAGAACGCCTCGGACACCAGGAAGATTGCTCTGCTCCTCTCCACGGCGGGCAACACGCCATCCACACCTTCAACTCCCTCACATTCGCAGACGACGAGGACAAGACAAAGTACAAGACGGTTCTCCTCAAATTCGATACCCACTTCAGCATAGAGGTCAATGAAAGCTTCGAAAGATACATGTTCCAGCAGCACTTGCAGGGTAAGGACGAGCCTTTCCAATCCTTTTTAACACACCTCCGCATCCTTGTGCAGTCCTGCGGCTATGGGCCCACCTCCGACTCCATGATACGCGACCAGATCGTATTTGGTGTTCTGTCTGACACCCTGCGTTAGCAGCTCCTCAAAATTAAGCAACTCACCCTAGCGACTGCCATTGAGACCTGTGTCCTACATGAAAATGCCACCAGCCGGTACTCCCACATACAGGCGGCTGAAACGGCGCGGCAAGGTCCCCACGAGGCGGAACGGGTCCAAACAATTGAACACCTCCAAGGCTGCAGCCTGGATGAGGGCGCCCATTTTGCGCGCTTTTCGCGGCCTCCCGCGCTTGTACACGCCAAATGAGGGGATGGTGACGTGGAGGAACGTGATGCGCAGGCGCGCACCATGCAGGACCGCACCGCGCATTCGCGGTGGCGCAACGAGCGTACTGACGCACGACGAGCGGCAACTGTGGCTCCGCCCATGTAAAGCGGCAATGTCCTGCAAAATCGTGACAATGCCTATGATGTGGCAGACTTGGCCACTATGCTGCCTGCTGTCGAGCAGCTCAGCCTGCCAATTCGCATCGCTTCAGCCAGCCTCGCAGGAACGTTCGGGCAATTCAACCCATGTTCACCGAGTCCGATTCCGACTCCCCGCAGATCAGTGACACTGAGGACCCGAAGGAGCCTTTTTGAGTCGCTGTTATAACAAAGAACAGGCTGTCCCCGAATCAAAACCACCAGCCGCTGTCGGTGCACAGCATTGATCCAGACGATGAGTGGTGTGCCACCCTGACGGTCACCAGAATTCGTCGCCCACCTCAGAGACTTGACTAATGGGTTTTACAATGTTGGACTCTGATCTATTCTGTTATCCTGTTTCATCGTTCCAGTAGTTTGTACATAATGTTCATTTCGTTGTTGGTGTGGCACCCTATTTCTCTGTACCAGGCACCTTCCCGTGTAAATAGATTAGCCTCATGTACAAAATCATGTAAATACCACGCACACACATAGTCAGGTACATTCACTACACAATATTTATTGCCACGCAGGCACATGTTCTTTCTATAAAAGGAGGGATGTCATAATATACATCAGTATATCATGGTGCAGACACACACACACACACACACTGATGGACATGCAGTGGGACCAATCAGCATACACAACACCACAGCCAATCACCAGTGAGAGCACACGCACTATAAAGACAGGGGACAGGAGAGTTCCCGCTCATTCTAGTAGCAGCCAGCTTCCCGGAGCACAGAGCTCACAGCCTGCAACACAGACATTCACCATGTGCTGAGTGCATCACCTGGTTAGGACTAGGCAAGGGTCAATAGTTAAAGCTGGTATTGCATTTACCCACAGTTCAAGTATGTTAATAAAGTTACCCTTATAATAAAATAGAGTTGCACCACTTCCAGTGTTGGTGACCTGTTTGTAATCCAGAACACCCAACACATCACCCTTGTCTACAAAGCTCAACGGACTCTGCCTTAATTAAGTTCAAAGAGCCGCCGTCACCATTATTTTCTGGGTAAGAGAATATCACACACCAAAATAAAATAAATAAATAATCTTTTATTGTCATAAATAGGTTTACATTAACACTGCAATGAAGTTTCTGTGAAAAGCCCCTAGTCACCACATTCCAGTGCCTGTTCGGGTACACGGAGGGAGAATTCAGAATTCTCAGCTGGTGCAGGAATTGAACCCTCGCTGCTGGTCTGGTTCTGCATCACAAACCAGTTGTCTAACCCACTGAGCTAACCCAGCTCTGTCCAAACAAGCCTTTGGGGGGGGAAAACTTTCTTCTCATCTATACATTAAAAGGGAGATCTCTTGGGCTAGATTCTCCAATTCTGTGTCTATGTCCGCAGGATCCACCTGGTCTTACGACCAAAACGTCTGCGCCGCCCCCATACCGAGGCTTCGCCCGGTGGGGAGATAGCAGCCACACCATGTAAAGCCCCTAGCTTTATCTGCCGATACATATGAAGAATGGCCGGGTCCGTGGCCAGGCATGTGTACAGCAGCAGCCTGCGGCGGCCACGCCGTACAACATGGCGTGGGCCTGCGCAGGCCCGGCCTGCCAAGAACTGCCACCCTGTAACCCCCTTCGCCACCCACAGACCACCCCCCACCAGTCCACCCAGCCCTCGCCAAAACCCCTCTTCCAGCGGAACGGCTCCCCTCCCGACTGTGGTGGCGTAGGACACAGTCCGCAGCCGCCACGCCAGGTTTACGGAAAGTGAGAGGACATGTGTCCCATGCCGTCAGGAAGTCGGACCATCGGGGACGAAGTGTCGGGGTGGTCCTCCGGTCACATCCTGAGGCCGTCCCAATGGCGTTTTGGAGTCGCGGAACATCGGGAAAAAAGCGTCGCCCCCGATTTCAGCATGTTTGGTGCTACCTGGGCGTACCTTGTTGCTGTTGATGTGATGGCACTCCTGTGTTTCCTTGCCCTTCGGCCCCGCCAGTCTCTTCTGCCTGTATTCCATCCTGGTTGGTGTCACTCCCCACCCTTTCTTCTGGATGAACTCGTCTGCCTCATCTGGCGTGTTTAAATAGTGTTCCTTATTGCTGTATGTTACCCAGAGTCTGGCCGGGTACAGCATTCCGAATCTCACCTTGTTCTTAAGTAAAGCCGCATTGGCCCCGTTGAATTTAGCCCGTTGCTTCGCCAGGTCGGCCCCAATGGCCTGATAGATTCAAATTGCATGTCCCGCTCATCTACAGGATGGTGTGCAGCTTGGCCAGTTTGGAATTCGCTCTTTGTCCTGATATTTGTGGAGCTTGCCGATTATCATCTGCGGGTGTTCTCCTGCTTTGTGCCTTTGTCAGAGTGACCTGTGGGCCTGGTCTACCTCTAGGGGCTTGGGGAAGTTTTCAACCGCCACCTCCCCCCCCCGACCAGCTTTCCGAGCTTCTGGGTGACGTACTCCATTGGGTTTCTGCCCTCATTGCCCTCAGGTAGTCTGGCAATCCTTAATAATTCTGGAAATGAGACCCGTTCTCTTGATCTTCCACCTTCCCCTTGAGCACACTCCGGGTCGTCACTGACCTTGCTAGCTGCCTTGAGTGAGGCGGTGCGACTGGTCTGGTCTATGGCTGCTTTCTCCGCCTGCTGCACTGTCGCCTCCTGGGTCTCCAGTCTCCGCTTTGTTCATTCCAGTGGCTCTTTGAACAGGGCCAGCGTACTTTGGAGCAGCTTGTGACAGAGCCTACTAGAGAATAGGCAATTCTGGATTTGGTGATGTGTAATGAGGCAGACTTGATTAGGGAGCTTAAGGTGAAGGAACCCTTGGTGGCAGTGACCACAATATGATCAAATTTACTCTGCAGTTTGAGAGGGAGAAGCTGCAATCAGATGTAATGGTATTACAATTAAATAAAGGTAACTACAAAGACATGAGGGATGAGCTGGCCAGAGTTTTTTTTTTAATAAACATTTTGTTGAGGTATTTTTGGTATTATAACAGCAACAAAATAAACAATGTACATGAAACTATAAACATAGTGCAAAAGCCGTCTCCCTCCCTTACAGGTCCCACCTTTATTAACCCCCTAATCTAAGCTAAACTAACCCCCTTCTGCTGACGATTAATTTTCCGCAAAGAAGTCGACGAACGGTTGCCACCTCTGAGCGAACCCTAACAGTGACCCTCTCAAGGCGAACTTGATTTTCTCCAAACAGAGAAAGCTAGCCATGTCCGATAGCCAGGTCTCTGACTTCGGGGGCTTTGAGCCCCTCCAAGCTAACAGTATCCGTCTCCGGGCTACCAGGGAATCAAAGGCCAGAACGTCTGCCTCTTTCTCCTCCTGGATTCCCGGGTCTTCCGACACCCTGAAAATCGCCACCTCTGGACTCAGTGCCACCCTTGTTTTTAACACCGTGGACGTGACATCTGCAAAGCCCTGCCAAAATCCCCTTAGCTTCGGACATGCCCAGAACATGTGGACATGGTTCGTTGCTTCTCCTGGACATTTTGCACACCTGTCTTCCACCCCAAAGAATCTGCTCACCCGGGCCACTGTCATGTGAGCCCGGTGAACAACCTTGAATTGTATCAGGCTGAGCCTGGCACATGTTGCGGACGCGTTGACTCTACTCAACGTGTCCGCCCATAGACCATCCTCTATCTCTCCTCCCAGCACCTCCTCCCACTTGAGCTCCAGCTCCTCGGTCTGCATCTCCTCTGACCCCATAAGTTCCTTGTAAATGTCAGAGACGCTCCCATCTCCTACCCATTTTCTGGAAACTACCCTGTCCTGAATCCCCCTTAGCGGTAGGAGCAGGAAGGTTGACACCTGTTTACGTAGGAAGTCCCACACCTGCAGATACCTGAATTTGTTCCCCCTCGCCAACCCAAACTTTTCCTTCAGTGCCCTCATACTCGGAAAGCTCCCCCCTATAAACATATCCCCCATCCTCTCAATCCCTGCTCTCCGCCATATCTGGAACCCCCCATCCATACTTCCCGGGACAAACCGGTGATTATTACAGATTGGGGACCAGACCGATGTTCCCTCTGCTCCCACAAGTCTCCTCCATTGCCCCCAGACTATCAGGACCGCCACCACCACGGGGCTGGTGGAGTACCGTGCTGGTGGGAATGGCAGAGGCACAGTTACCAGCGCCCCCAGACTGGTGCCCTTGCATGAAGCCACCTCCATACGCTCCCATGCCGACCCCTCCCCCTCCACCCACTTCCTGATCATAGCTATATTCGCCACCCAGTAATAGTTACTACAATTTGGCAGCACCAGCCCGCCCTCTCACTGATTCCACTCAAGCTTTACCGTCCTTACTTGCGGGGTCTTGCCCGCCCAAACAAAGGCAGTAATCAATTTGTTGACCCGTTTAAAAAAGGACCACGGAATAAAGATGGGGAGACATTGAAACACAAACAGGAATCTCGGGAGGACCGTCACCTTCACAGTCTGCACCCTCCCAGCTAATGACAACAGGAGCGCGTCCCACCTCCGACAATCGTCTTTTATTTGGTCTATTAGTGGGCCAGATTTAATTTATGCAGCCGGTCACATTCCCGCGCCACTTGAATGCCTAGGTACCTAAATCTTCCCCCTACTAATCTAAACGGCAGTTCCCCCAATCACCTCTCCTGACCCCTTGCCTGGACCGCAAACATCTCACTTTTCCCCATATTCAGCTCATACCCTGAAAACCGGCCAAATTCCCCTAGAATCCTCATGATTTCTTCCGTCCCCTCTATTGGGTCCGATACATTCAGAAGCAGGTCGTCTGCATAGAGCGAGACTCTGTGTTCCAGCAATTTGGCATCCACATTCAACAGGATATCAGCCTGTAGGACCACAAAGCTCCGGGTTCTTGTCCCGCTTCAGAATCAGCGACATCGTCGGGGGGCAGCACCCCTCTTTCCCTTGCCTCATTGAACATCCCCAACAACACCAGCCCCAATATCCCCGAGAACGTTTTATAGAACTTCACTGGGTACCCGTCCGGCCCCGGGGCTTTACCCGACTGCATGGCCTTCAGACCCTCCACTATCGCTTCCAACCCGATCGTGGTCCCCAGCCCGTCTACCATCTCCCATTTGGGAAATTCAGCCCCCCGAAGAAGTGCCTCATCCCCTCTGGCCCCGGTGGGGGTTCCGACCCATACAGCCTACTATAAAACTCCTTAAATGCCTTATTCACCCATGCTGACTCTCCCACCAGGTTCCCGTCTCCATCCTTTACTTTCCCTATCTCCCTGGCTGCTTCCCTCTTTCTAAGCTGCTGTGCAAGCATTCTGCTGGCCTTCTCTCCATACTCATAGATCACCCCCCCCCTCGCCTTTCTCAGCTGCTCCACCGCCCTCCCTCTGGTTAACAAGCCGAACTCCGCCTGTAGCCTCCGCCGTTCCCTCAAAAGCCCTGCCTCTGGGGTCTCCGCATACCTCCTATCGATTTGTAGTATCTCCTTTACCAGTCGGTCCGTCTCTGCCCTGTCCACCTTCTCCCTATGGGTATCAAGATCAGCTCCCCTCTGACCACCGCCTTCAGTGCTTCCCAGACCACCGCTGCTGAAATTTCCCCCGTGTCATTGATCTGCAGGTAGTTCTGAATACATTTCCTCAGCCACTCGCACACCCCTACCTCTACCAAAAGTCCCACATCTAACCTCCAGTGCAGGCGCTGGTTACTATCTTTACTAACCTGCAGGTCAAGCCAGTGCAGAGCATGGTCAGAGATTGTGATCGCCGAGTACCCCGTGTCCACCTCCCCTGCCAGTAAGGCCCTGTTCAAAATAAAGAAATCAATCTGGGAGTACACTTAATGCATGTGTGAGTAGAAGGAGAATGCTCGGCTGCCCAAATCTCCATGGATCCACCCCCCTCACCTGCTCCATGAACCCTTTTAGTTCCTTTGCCATTGCTGGCACCCTGCCCGTTTTCGAGCTTGACCGGTCCAAGCCAGGGTCAATAACTGTGTTGAAATCCCCTCCCATGACCAACCTGTGTGAGTCCAGGTCCGGTATCTTCCCCAGCATCCTCTTTATAAACTCCACACCATCCCAATTTGGTGCATACACATTTACGAATACCACCTGCACCCCCTCCAGTTTCCCACTGACCATAATGTACCTGCCATAATATCCACGCATGTCTATAATGAAGTGCAGACAGGCAATGATTGACATACACGATGACCAGTAAGCACACAGCACAGTGCAGCCAATCACCAGACAGGACACTCCCACTATAAAGCCAGAGGGCACTAGGTTTCCCGCTCTCTCTGGACTCAGCCACTGAAACAGTCAGAGCCCACGAGCTAGCACAGTGCAAACACCATGCGGTAGCTAGTAAGTCTGGTCAGGCTAGTACAAGGTCTCCAGTCAGTTCAGTATAGTGTCGACCCACAGTTAAATATGTCTGTTAGTTCTATCATTCAATAAAACCGTGTTGGATCTTCTACAGTGTTAGAAGTCTGTTTCTCGCATCGCTGCATCAAGTGCAGTCCACATCAAGTGCAGTCCACATCGAACCAACCTGCCTAACACATCAGTACCGACCGCCCACATCCGAGACCATTTTACCCACCTCAAACACCACCCGCTTGTTGATCAGGATCGCGACCCCTCTAGTCTTTGAGTCTAGTCCCGAGTGAAAGACTTGACTGACCCAGCCTTGCCTGAATCTAATCTGGTCAGTTACTCTAAGGTGCGTCTTCTGCAACATTACCATGTCTGCATTCAGTCCTCTAAGATGCGCGAACACACGTACCCTCTTGACCGGCCAATTTAACCCTCGAACATTCCAGGTGATCAGCCTAGTTGGGGGGCTCAATGCCCCCCCCGTTCGCCGATCAGCCATTCCCTTTTTTGGGTCCACATCCAGCCCATGCTCCATGCCTACACCGGCCTGCCCCCTGGCAGCCTCCGCCCCCAACATCCTCTCTGTCCCTCAGCCCAAGTCCCTCCCTCGTCAGCAAATCATTTAACCACCCTCCCCCCCCCCGAGTAACAACACTCTGTAACCCAACCCCTTTCATAAAACAAACATATGCACCCCCCCACTACGCTTCCGTGAGCTAGCCCGCCCAGCTAGCTTGGTGGCCCCCATCCCTGGCGCCGGATAGTCTCCCACCTATTGTTCCCTCCCCCCCCGCTCTTTCAAACATACTCCAACATAAGACCATAAGACATAGGAGCGGAAGTAAGGCCATTCGGCCCATCGAGTCCACTCCACCATTAAATCATGGCTGATTTCATCTCTATTTACCCGCTCTCTCTCCATAGCCCTTAATTCCTCGAGAAATCAAGAATTTATCAACTTCTGTCTTAAAGACACTCAACGTCCTAGCCTCCACCGCCCCCTGTGGCAATGAATTCCACAGACCCACCACTCTCGGGCTGAAGAAATTTCTCCTCATCTCTGTTCTAAAGTGACTCCCTTTTATTCTAAGGCTGTGCCCCCTAGTCTCCCCTGCTAATGGAAACAACTTCCCTACATCCACCCTATCTAAGCCATTCATTATCTTGTAAGTTTCGAATAGATCTCCCCTCAACCTCCTAAACTCCAATGAATATAATCCCAGGATCCTCAGACGTTCATCGTATGTTAGGCCTACCATTGCTGGGATCATCCGTGTGAATCTCCGCTGGACCCGCTCCAGTGCCAGTATGTCCTTCCTGAGGTGTGGGGCCCAAAATTGCTCACAGTATTCTAAATGGGGCCTAACTAATGCTTTATAAAGCTTCAGAAGTACATCCCTGCTTTTATATTCCAAGCCTCTTGAGATGAATGACAACATTGCATTTGCTTTCTTAATTACGGACTCAACCTGCAAGTTTACCTTTAGAGAATCCTGGACTAGGATTTCCAAGTCCCTTTGCACTTCAGCATTATGAATTTTGTCACCATTTAGAAAATAGTCCATGCCTCTATTCTTTTTTCCAAAGTGCAAGACCTCGCACTTGCCCACGTTGAATTTCATCAGCCATTTCTTGGACCACTCTCCTAAACTTCTAAATCTTTCTGCAGCCTCCCCACCTCCTCCATACTACCTGCCCCTCCACCTATCTTTGTATCATCGGCAAACTTAGCCAGAATGCCCCCAGTCCCGTCATCTAGATCGTTAATATATAAAGAGAACAGCTGTAGCCCCAACACTGAACCCTGCGGGACACCACTCGTCACCGGTTGCCATTCCGAAAAAGAACCTTTTATCCCAACTCTCTGCCTTCTGCCTGACAGCCAATCGTCAATCCATGTTAGTACCTTGCCTCGAATACCATGGGCCCTTATTTTACTCAGCAGTCTCCCGTGAGGCACCTTATCAAAGGCCTTTTGGAAGTCAAGATAGATAACATCCATTGGCTCTCCTTGGTCTAACCTATTTGTTATCTCTTCAAAGAACTCTAACAGGTTTGTCAGGCACGACCTCCCCTTACTAAATCCATGCTGACTTGTCCTAATCTGACCCTGCACTTCCAAGAATTTAGAAATCTCATCCTTAACAATGGATTCTAGAATCTTGCCAACAACCGAGGTTAGGCTAATTGGCCTATAATTTTCCATCTTTTTCCTTGTTCCCTTCTTGAACAGGGGGGTTACAACAGCGATTTTCCAATCCTCTGGGACTTTCCCTGACTCCAGTGACTTTTGAAAGATCATAACTAATGCCTCCACTATTTCTTCAGCTAGCTCCTTTATAACTCTAGGATGTAGTCCATCTGGGCCAGGAGATTTATCAATTTTTAGACCTCTTAGTTTCTCTAGCACTTTCTCCTTTGTGATGGCTACCATATTCAACTCTGCCCCCTGACTCTCCAGAATTGTTGGGATATTACTCATGTCTTCTACTGTGAAGACTGACGCAAAGTACTTATTTAGTTCCTCGGCTATTTCCTTGTCTCCCATCACAAAATTACTAGCGTCATTTTGGTGCGGCCCAACGTCAACTTTTGCCTCCCGTTTGTTTTTAATGTATTTAAAGAAACTTTTACTATCATTCCTAATGTTACTGGCTAGCCTACCTTCATATTTAATCCTCTCTTTCCTTATTTCTCTCTTTGTTATCCTCTGTTTGTTTTTGTAGCCTTCCCAATCTTCTGACTCCCCACTACTCTTTGCCACATTATAGGCTTTCTCTTTTGCTTTGATGCATTCCCTAACTTCCTTTGTCAGCCATGGCTGCCTAATCCCCCCTCTGATAACCTTTCTTTTCTTTGGGATGAACCTCTGTACTGTGTCCTCAATTACTCCCAGAAACTCCTGCCATTGCTGTTCTACTGTCTTTCCCACTAGGCTCTGCTCCCAGTCGATTTTCGTCAGTTCCTCCCTCATGCCCCTGTAGTTACCTTTATTTAACTGTAACACCTTTACATCTGATTCTACCTTCTTTCTTTCAAATTGGAGATTGAATTCTACCATATTATGATCACTGCCTCCTAAGTGCTCCCTTACTTTAAGATCTTTAATCAAGTCTGGCTCATTACATAACACTAAGTCCAGAATGGCCTGTTCCCTCGTGGGCTCCATCACAAGCTGTTCCAAAAAGCCCTCCTGTCAACATTCAATGAATTCCCTTTCCTTGGGTCCACTGGCAGCATTATTTACCCAGTCCACCTGCATATTGAAGTCCCCCATGATCACTGTGACCTTGCCTTTCTGACATGCACTTTCTATTTCGTGGTGCATTTTGTGCCCCCGGTCCTGGCCACTGTTAGGAGGCCTGTACATAACTCCCATTATGGTTTTTTTGCCTTTGTGGTTCCTCAACTCTACCCACACAGACTCCACATCATCTGACCCTATGTCATTTAGTGCTATTGATTTAATTTCATTCCTAATTATCAAGGCAACCCCGCCCCCTCTGCCCACCTCCCTGTCTTTTCGATAGGTTGTGAATCTCTGGATGTTTAAATGCCAGTCCTGAACCCCCTGCAACCATGTCTCTGTGATGCCTACCACATCATACCTGCCAGTCACAATCTGGGCCACAAGCTCATCTACCTTGTTCCGTACACTGCGCGCATTTAAATATAGCACCTTTAATTCTCTATTGACCGTCCCTTTTTGTTTTCTTAGTGTGGTGGACCTTGGTTTACTGAGCCTTTCCATACACTGTGTCATATTTTGTGGGATAGGGACTATCGTAACCTCTCCTGAGATTTGTCTTTTCGTGCTTTTTTGTATACCTAAGCAGCTACGCTTCCCACTAATTACTTCACCTCTTGGTTCCCTGACTTTCCCTTCCCCCCCAATCTTTAGTTTAAAGTCCTATTGACCACCCTATTTATTCTTTTCGCCAGAACACTGGTCCCAGCTCGGTTCAGGTGGAGACCATCCCAACGGTATAGGTCCCCCCTGTCCCAAAACTGATGCCAGTGTCCCATGAAAAGGAACCCCTCTTTCCCACACCACTCTTTCAGCCACGTGTTAACTTCCCTGATTCTTGCCTCCCTATGCCAATTTGCACGTGGCTCGGGCAGTAATCCGGAGATTATGACCCTTGAGGACCTGTTTTTTAATTTGAATCCTAGCTCTTTATAATCTCTAAACAGGTCCTCTTTCCTAGACTTGAGTATGTTGTTGGTACCGACATGGACCACAACAACTGGATCCTCCCCCTCCCTCTCCAGTATCCTTTCAAGCCGGTCAGAGATGTCCCGCACCCTAGCACCGGGCAGGCAACATACCATGCGGGACTCTTTATCCTGCTCACAAAGGATACTATCTATCCCCCTGATAATAGAATCCCCTACAACTACAACTTGCCTATTTACTCCCTCCCCTTGAATGGCCTGCTGAACCATGGTGCCTTGATCAGCTGACTCATCCTTCCTGCAGCCCTGTTCGCCATCCACACAGGGAGCAAGTGCCTCATACCTGTTGGACAGAGTCAAGGGCTGAGGCTCCTGAGTTCCTGACTGCTGGTTCCCTTTACCTGCCTGACTTGCAGTCACACCCTGCTGTCCCTGGCCACTGGCAGGATTTAAACTACTTTCTCTGACAGGTGTGACTGCCTCCTGAAACACAGTGTCCAGGTAAGTCTCCCCCTCCCGGATGTGCCTCAGTGTTTGAAGCTCAGACTCCAGCTCATCAACTCTGAGCCGGAGCTCTTCGAGCAGCCAACACTTACTGCAGAGGGTTTAAACTAGTATGGCAGGGGGGTTGGCACGGGAGCAATAGGTCAGAAGGTGAGAGCATTGAGGGAGAACTAGGGAATAGGGACAGTGTGGCTCTGAGGCAGAGCAGACAGGGAGAAGTTGCTGAACACAGCGGGTCTGGTGGCCTGAAGTGCATATGTTTTAATGCAAGGAGCATTACGGGTAAGGCAGATGAACTTAGAGCTTGGATTAGTACTTGGAACTATGATGTTGTTGTCATTACAGAGACCTGGTTGAGGGAAGGGCAGGATTGGCAGCTAAACGTTCCAGGATTTAGATGTTTCAGGCGGGATAGAGGGGGATGTAAAAGGGGAGGCGGAGTTGCGCCACTTGTTCGGGAGAATATCACAGCTGTACTGTGAGAGGACACCTCAGAGGGCAGTGAGGCTATATGGGTAGAGATCAGGAATGAGAAGGGTGCAGTCACAATGTTGGGGGTATACTACAGGCCTCCCAACAGCCAGCGGGAGATAGAGGAGCAGATAGGTAGACAGATTTTGGAAAAGAGTAAAAACAACAGAGTTGTGGTGATGGGAGACTTCAACTTCCCCAATATTGACTGGGACTCACTTAGTGCCAGGGGCTTAGATGGGGCGGAGTTTGTAAGGAGCATCCAGGAGGGCTTCTTAAAACAATATGTAGACAGTCCAACTAGGGAAGGGGCGGTACTGGCCCTGGTATTGGGGAATGAGCACGGCCAGGTGGTAGATGTTTCAGTAGGGGAGCATTTCGGTAACAGTGACCACAATTCAGTAAGTTTTAAAGTACTGGTGGACAAGGATAAGAGTGGTCCGAGGATGAATGTGCTAAATTGGGGGAAGGCTAATTATAACAATATTAGGCGAGAACTGAAGAACATAGATTGGGGGCGGATGTTTGAGTGCAAATCAACATCTGACATGTGGGAGGCTTTCAAGTGTCAGTTGAAAGGAATACAGGACCGGCATGTTCCTGTGAGGAAGAAAGATAAATACGGCAATTTTCGGGAACCTTGGATGACGAGTGATATTGTAGGCCTCGTCAAAAAGAAAAAGGAGGCATTTGTCAGGGCTAAAAGGCTGGGAACAGACGAAGCCTGCGTGGAATATAAGGAAAGTAGGAAGGAACTTAAGCAAGGAGTCAGGAGGGCTAGAAGGGGTCACGAAAAGTCATTGGCAAATAGGGTTAAGGAAAATCCCAAGGCTTTTTACACGTACATAAAAAGCAAGAGGGTAGCCAGGGAAAGGGTTGGCCCACTGAAGGATAGGCAAGGGAATCTATGTGTGGAGCCAGAGGAAATGGGCGAGGTACTAAATGAATACTTTGCGTCAGTATTCACCAAAGAGAAGGAATTGGTAGATGTTGAGTCTGGAGAAGGGGGTGTAGATAGCCTGGGTCACATTGTGATCCAAAAAGACGAGGTGTTGGGTGTCTTAAAAAATATTAAGGTAGATAAGTTCCCAGGGCCTGATGGGATCTACCCCAGAATACTGAAGGAGGCTGGAGAGGAAATTGCTGAGGCCTTGACATAAATCTTTGGATCCTCGCTGTCTTCAGGGGATGTCCCGGAGGACTGGAGAATAGCCAATGTTGTTCCTCTGTTTAAGAAGGGTAGCAAGGATAATCCCGGGAACTACAGGCCAGTGAGCCTTACTTCAGTGGTAGGGAAATTACTGGAGAGAATTCTTCGAGACAGGATCTACTCCCATTTGGAAGCAAATGGACGTATTAGTGAGAGGCAGCACGGTTTTGTGAAGGGGAGGTCGTGTCTCACTAACTTGATAGAGTTTTTCGAGGAGGTCACTAAGATGATTGATGCAGGTAAGGCAGTAGATGTTGTCTATATGGACTTCAGTAAGGCCTTTGACAAGGTCCCTCATGGTAGACTAGTACAAAAGGTGAAGTCACACGGGATCAGGGGTGAGCTGGCAAGGTGGATACAGAACTGGCTAGGCCATAGAAGGCAGAGAGTAGCAATGGAGGGATGCTTTTCTAATTGGAGGGCTGTGACCAGTGGTGTTCCACAGGGATCAGTGCTGGGACCTTTGCTCTTTGTAGTATATATAAATGATTTGAAGGAAAATGTAACTGGTCTGATTAGTAAGTTTGCAGACGACACAAAGGTTGGTGGAATTGCGGATAGCGATGAGGACTGTCAGAGGATACAGCAGGATTTAGATTGTCTGGAGACTTGGGCGGAGAGATGGCAGATGGAGTTTAATCCGGACAAATGTGAGGTAATGCATTTTGGAAGGTCTAATGCAGGTAGGGAATATACAGTGAATGGTAGAACCCTCAAGAGTATTGAAAGTCAAAGAGATCTAGGAGTACAGGTCCACAGGTCATTGAAAGGGGCAACACAGGTGGTGAAGGTAGTCAAGAAGGCATACGGCATGCTTGCCTTCATTGGCCGGGGCATTGAGTATAAGAATTGGCAAGTCATGTTGCAGCTGTATAGAACCTTATTTAGGCCACACTTGGAATATAGTGTTCAATTCTGGTCGCCACACTACCAGAAGGATGTGGAGGCTTTAGAGAGGGTGCAGAAGAGATTTACAAGAATGTTGCCTGGTATGGAGGGCATTAGCTATGAGGAGCGGTTGAATAAACTCGGTTTGTTCTCACTGGAACGAAGGAGGTTGAGGGGAGACCTGATAGAGGTATTCAAAATTATGAGGGGCATAGACAGAGTGGATAGTCAGAGGCTTTTCCCCAGGGTAGAGGGGTCAATTACTAGGGGGCATAGGTTTAAGGTGAGAGGGGCAAGGTTTAGAGTAGATGTACGAGGCAAGTTTTTTACGCAGAGGGTAGTGGGTGCCTGGAACTCGCTACCGGAGGAGGTAGTGGAAGCAGGGACGATAGGGACATTTAAGGGGCATCTTGACAAATATATGAATAGGATGGGAATAGAAGGATACGGACCCAGGAAGTGTAGAAGATTGTAGTTTAGTCGGGCAGCATGGTCGGCACGGGCTTGGAGGGCCGAAGGGCCTGTTCCTGTGCTGTACATTTCTTTGTTCTTTGTTCTTTGTTCAGATATGGTCGCTGCAGCTCACAATGGGATCTGCCAGCTCCCACATCAAGCAGCTCAAGCACATCACCTGACCAGCCATCACTAATTAATTAATTAGTTTAATTTAAGTTTATGAGTTTAGCTGTGTTTTTTTTTTAAATTTGGGGCGGATTTGCTATCAACCACTCAGATCACAGCTTCCCTCTGACGTCACTTTTGGAGAAAAAAAACTGGAAAACAGGAAGTTACCGTTAGGTTTTTATACTCACAGAGACTGCTCCTCCTCCTCCGAACGGCTCCCGAACTTAGGCCCGAAGAAAGAGAGAGAACAAAACAGTAGGGAAAAAGCACCTTTTCCCACTCTTCACCGAATTACCTCACTGCACCAAATTACCAAATTCTCACTCGGTCTGTATCTCTCTCACTCAGGCTGTGACTCCTTGACCTGCGCAATGCTTCAAACATCAAACAATCCCCCACAATTGTCTGACAGAAAAACACCAAGATCTAAACAAGCACACCTTAACTCACTCAGCTCTGCCGCTAGTCCCAAATCAATGCAAAAGGCATTACAAACAGCTTCCACAAAACAAAAAATGAGAAACTTTTTTTTAAAAGAACAGAAAAAAAAAAACATGAATGTTGCAGCAAAGTTCAAAAGTTCTCAGTCCACCACCAGTCCTTTCCTTTTCGCGAAGTCTAGTGCGTCCTCAGGCGACTCGAAATAAAAGTGCTGTTGCTCGTGCATGACCCAGAGACGGGCCGGATACAACAGTCCGAATTTTACCTGTCTCTTAAAAAGGATCAACCTAATCTGGTTGAAGCCTGCTCTTCTCCTGGCCACCTCCACACTCAGGTCTTGGTAAACCCGCAGGATACTGTTGTCCCACTTACAGCTCCGTGTCTGCTTGGCCCACTGTAGAATGCGCTCCTTATCCAAGTGCCTGTGGAATCTCACCACCATTGCCCTCAGGGAGGGGTCTCCCATTCACGGCTTTCCCGCGAGTGCTCTGTGAGCCCTGTCCACCTCCAAGGGCCAGGAGAATACCCCATCCACCAGCAGCTTCTCAAACATATCTGCGATGTATGCCCCAGCGTCCGCTCCTTCGGACCCCTCCGGGAGCCCAACGATTCTCAAGTTCTGCCGGCGGGACCTATTCTCTAGGTCCTCCACCATCTCCAGGAGCTTCTTCTGCTGGTCTCTCAGCTGGTCTCCCCACCTCCAACTCCACCGCAGTTCCATCATTGCTGTCTCCTACACCCTCCACCACCTCAGAGCCTATCACCTCGGTTGGGCACTTTAGTGATGAGGTTTCTGGGACACTCACTGGTGCGCACCACACAGCCGCTCCGGTGCAACAGGTGGAGGTAGGAGCAGCCGAGGGGCTGGACGGTCGGAGGGCAGCCCGTCCCCAGCAACCAGCTGCTGCCCAGACTGGTCCCGGGCTCCAGGAAGATCCATTCCCACCTATAATGCAGGTGCAGTCAGAGACCCAGGAACTAGAGGGGATGACGGCCGGCTTTCAGCACCTGCAGGCACAGATGGAGGAGTCCAACCGTCTGCAGGAGGAGGGAGTGGTGCCGGTCATGCATGCCACCCAGGCCGAAACCGCATGGGTGGCGTCCGCGGTGGAGGCAATGGGGGCGACGGTGTCGGACATGGGTCAGGTTTTGCAAGGCCTGGTTCATTCCGTGCAGGCGAGGGCTGTGGCCCAGGACAGGGCTGCCCACTCACAGGCAAACATGTGTCAGAGCCACTTGGAGATTGCAGCGGCGCTCCTCAGTATGGCTCAGTCTCAGCAGGCCACTGCTGAGAGCATCGACGGCATTGCCCAAGTGATGGCCCAATCTCAGCAGGCCATTGCTGAGAGCGTTGGCGCCGTTGCCCAGGTGCTGGCCGGCGTCGCACAGACCCAGAGGGAGATGGTGCAGTCCCAGAGGGAGGTGGCCCACTCCCTATGCTCCATGGCCGCTAACATACAGACCCTGGTCGATACCAGAGTGGGCATCTGGGACTGGCAATGCCAGGTGTTGGCGGGGCCTCGAGGGTTGGCTCCATTCGCACCCCCATCCCATGGAGAAGCCCGGGGACCACAAGGCACACAAAGGGAGGAGGAGGTGCTGGGGCCCGTGCAGGGGAGACCCCGGAACACCACAGCACTTCGGACTCGCCCGCCTCCTGCCCCTGATGCATCTGGTGGGCAGCAGGCAGAACAAGCTGGCACCATGCCACCTGGAACGTCAAAGGAGCAGGCGGCCCCATCCAGGCCTCACTGCAAGGAAACTTGCACCAACGGGGACCCTAGTCAGGGCAGGAGCCTCAGTAGTCCACCTCCACTCCTGGTGTACCATCTGGGGAACCACCTCGGCGCAGTGTTAGGGCCCATAAAGCCAGAAAGTTAGACACCAGTTAAGTTGGCACGGGTGCAGGGCACAGTTTAGTTATCGGAGCAATGGCACAGATTGTATATATCTCTTCACATTAAACATCGTTCAAACCTGCCTCTGTCTGATGGGTGTGGGGGAGGGGTGGTCAGTGATGGCCACTGGGGGTGAGGGCGGGTGGTGGACGAGTGAGGCCCAGTGGGTGGACCATGCAGCACCGCCCCCCCTCCCCTCCCGCCCCCCCCGAGCATCCCCATCACTCTGTCCCCAGCTATTCAACATGAACGTGTGATGGAGTGGCCAGCACACATGCAGTGCTCACACTGGTGGGAGGTGGGCATGAGTCAGACATTGTCTAACAATGTGGAGCACGGAGCTCATCGCAGAGCGGGCTATAATCATCCTCCATCCCATGGACCAGACTTGCTGTCACTGCCAACCCAGTGCCCCAGCTTATTGTCCTGCAGGTATATAAATGGAGGGAGGTGTGCATGCGGGTGGTTTGGTGGTGTAAGAGGTGAGGGTGGTCGGTGGTGTGGGAGGTGAGGGTGTTCGGTGGTGAAGGGGTGTGGTATTGTGGTGCCCGTGCCCCTGCCGAGCAACCCCCCCCCCCCCCCCCCCCCCCACCGAGTTGGTGAAACGTGCATCGATGAAAGCGTGCCGATAGCGTAGTGCAGCCTCCCATGCCTGGCCAGCCCCCATGTCCCGTTCATTGTCCCCCCTCCCCCTCCTCGTCATCTGATGAGACCTGCCCTTGCTCCTCATCCTCCTCCAGCACATTGCCCCTCTACTGGGCTACATGGTGGAGGACGCAGCAGACCACTATGATGTGGCCGACCCTCCTGGAGGATCCCCTCGGAGCGGTCCAGGCACCTGAAACGCAGCTTCAGGACTCCTAGGCACCTCTTCACCACACCCCTGGTCGCTGTATGGGCATCATTGTAGCAGTTCTCCGCGTCGCTCTGTGGCCTCCGTATAGGCGTCATCAGTCACAACTGCAACGAGTAACTCCTGTCGCCCAGCAACCAACCCCGCAGCCAGCTGGGGGGAGGGTGGGGGGGGGCGGCATTCCTCGAACATGCCGGGGATCACAGATTATGCCGGTATGAAGAAGTCATGCACACTGCCTGGGTATCGGGCGCAGATGTGCAGGATCCTCATCTGGTGGTCACAGGCCACCTGAACGTTCATTGAATGGTACTCCTTTCGGTTGGTGAACAGCGGCCTGTTATCCGCCGATGGCCGGAGGGCAACATGCACACCATCGATTACCCCCTGACCCGGGGCATCCCAGCGACGGCAGCGAAGCTCACTACCCGGCCATCCTGATGGGCGTGGTCCACAGGGAACTTGGTGTGGCAATCTGCCAGGGCATACAGGGCGTCAGTGATGGTACGGATGCACCTGTGCGCCGATGCCTGTGAGATGCCGGACAGGTCCCCAATCGGAGACTGGAACGACCCCCTGACATAAATCTTCTGGACGACCGTCACCTTGACGGCCACCGGTAGCGGGTGTCCTACCACACTCCAACGCAGTGCCAGGTGTGCCATCATGTGGCAGATGTGTCCGACAGTCTCCCGGCTCATCCTCAGTCTCCTCCTGCATGCCTGGTCCAGGAGTTTCTCAAAGGACATGCGCCGCCAGTACACGCGGGGCCTCATTCGGCACCTCCTTGGCACCACCACCTCCTCTCCTCCTCCTTGTCTTGTTCCTCCTCCTCCTCCTCCTTGTCCCGTTGCTCCACTTCCTCCTCGGCCTGTCGGGCGGACGGCCCTCCGGCCTGAGCGGCTGCCACCTGCCCCTCTGTGGCCCGCTCCTCTGCTGCAGCCTCCGCCTCCTCTATGCGCCGCTTCCGCTGACGCTGCCACAGGGCTGCATGCAGGGTGGTGGTTCTCGCCACAGTGGCCAACATTGCTGGGTGGTTACCAAACATGATACTCTGCAGGGGGTGAGGGGAAGACATGTCATCATGATGCATACGCCCGTGCACAACCAGGTGCTATGGCCTACATGGTCGCCCCAGTTGGTACCGCGCTCTCCAGCCATGCATGCCCCCCTCCCCCGCCTCTTCGGTGACCCCTCTCCTGGCACCCGTCCTTGGTGCTAGGGCCACCGTTTCATTGAACTGCTCTGACTGGGGACCGCCGTCGTTGTGGCCTTGGGTGGTCCCTCGGTGGGTATGGCCGGTTGAATGGGGTGGCTGGGGAGGGGGCAGCACCCACCCATACGGCCATTAACCCTTCATTCACCCAGCGCCCGGGGTGGGTGGCCAACAAGATGGCCGCCGTAATGACGCTCGTTGGGTGGACACCGCCCTGTCATGTCGGGGCTCCTCGACTGATTGACCTGTCCCCTCCCTTCCCGCGACCCAAGCAGGCCCCTCCCCCCCCACCCCCCGCAGAAAACACGGCCGGTGCCCATTACAGGAGCCCGCAATCCTCCCCACACCATCTCCTACCGCCTCTCGAAGCTGCCTCAGCCAACATGCTGGCATCGCGATTTTTCTATAGGTGGTAAATACCACGCTGTCGGGAAATCGGCCCATCCGGGCCGTAGAATCGCTGAGGCCCCAGAGAATCAGCCGTCGGGGCGGATAATGTGATTCTCCGGTCCGCGCGGTGAGCGCCGCGATTTTGTTGGGTTAGGGGGTCCGGAGGATCCGAAATCAGCGCAAAGCCGGCGTCAAGCCTGATTTCGGCGTCGGAGCTGATTCTCCGGCTGATCGCGTTTCGCGATTTCTGCGCGATGTCTCGAAGAATCCAGCCCAGGACCTTTGAGCAGTGAGAATGTTCCAAATTTACTGCATTTAAAACAATATTTACAATGCATTGCTCCCATTTACTCTGAGACACACAGAGAGGGAATTTGTTTCCTTGGTGCATCTACAGTCGCATCTCACTGCACGTCTGCTTCACTAATTAGTACGAAGTCTTACAACACCAGGTTAAAGTCCAACAGGTTTGTTTCGATGTCACTAGCTTTCGGAGTGCTGCTCCTTCCTCAGGTGAATGAAGAGGTATGTTCCAGAAACATATATATAGACAAATTCAAAGATGCCAGACAATGCTTGGAATGCGAACATTAGCAGGTGATTAAATCTTTACAGATCCAGAGATGGGGTAACCCCAGGTTCTCCAATGCGGCCTTCAGGACCCGCGACAACGCAGAATCGCCGAGCAGAAACTTATAGCCAAGTTCCGCACACATGAGTGCGGCCTCAACCGGGACCTGGGATTCATGTCACATTACATTCATCCCCCACCATCTGGCCTGCAAAATCCTACCAACTGTCCTGGCTTGAGACAATTCACATCTCTTTAACCTGGGGTTACCCCATCTCTGGATCTGTAAAGATTTAATCACCTGATAATGCTCGCATTCCTAGCATTGTTTGGCATCTTTGAATTTGTCTATATATGTGTTTCTGGAACAGACCTCTTCATTCACCTGAGGAAGGAGCAGCGCTCCGAAAGCTAGTGACATCGAAACAAACCTGTTGGACTTTAACCTGGTGTTGTAAGACTTTGTACTGTGCTCACCCCAGTCCAAAGCCGGCATCTCCACATCATCACTAATTAGCTCATTTGTTTGAAGGAATGGAAATGAGGGGGGGGGTGAGGAAGTGTGTACCTGGGCAAGTCAATGGAAACTCAGACAGCTTTAAGCCAATTGTCTTGACTCGGACTTGGCAAAGCATCAACAAAAACATATGAGTTTGATCGGCAAGCCAAGGATCCACTGGAGCACAAAGGCGAGCACGTTAAAAGTGTCACTTAGATTTCCTGTGCACAGTAGGATTTGCACTGATTAAAGCTGCGGTCACATTTTGACTGTGTTGCTTTACAAATCCTGCCACATATCATTTGGCTCAGTGTGGAAAGCAGGGCATCATTCACCAGTGGTATTGCTTTCACTTATAGCTGTCATCTTTAGCTCTCTGCTAGTCAGACAATGAGGAGTCCGTGGACGTTGCGAGGTACTGCACTGCAGCCCGAAGCAGAAGTGACTGAGCTGCCATCTGAGAGCTAAGAAATAAGGCAGGCCATGGGAGTGCTTTTGGGTAGTAGGGTGAGTTATCTCAAAGCATCATCATTTGAGTCGCGTTTGTTTTTAAAGAGGTGTCTGATAATGGGCGCTATTCTCCCCCGCCACACCGGGAGGGAGAATAGCCGGGGAGCTGCGTGAATCGGGCCACGCCGCCTCCACCCCCGCACACGTAAGGACGTTGGTGCGGCGTGAACCGCTCCAGCGCCGGGCCAGAATAGGTCATGCCAGGGCCCTGTTCGCGCCATCGTGAAACGTGACGGCGTTCCTGGCGGCGCGAACCCTTGGCCTCCATATCAGAGAATCGCCCCCAATGAACCTCACTCACATGAAAACAAGAAAAGACCGATGGCCAGAGGTTAACATTACAGGTGAGGGGGGCAGCACGGTGGTGCAGTAGTTAGCAATGCTGCCTCATGACGCCGAGGTCCCAGGTTCGATCCCGGCTCTGGGTCACTGTCTGTGTGTAGTTTGCACACTCTCCCCGTGTTTGCGTGGGTTTCGCCCCCACAACCCAAAAATGTGTAAGTTAGGTGGATTGGCCACACTAAATTTGTCTTTAATTGGAAAAAATCAATTGGGTACTCTAAATTTAAAAAAAAACATTACAGGTGAGAAAAAGATCGAGTTGGCCAAGTGAACATTAGAGCCACAGGGCGAGAGAGAAACATTGTTTTTGTGGCAGTCATATAAAGACAGAGGAGAAGGTGAAAGTGGCAGAGTTGAAGGCTGATTTATCCTGGCCCAGTGGAAATGGGGTTGGAGGCAGCTGGTATGGGGGAATAGGGTGGACAGGTTTCTTCATCCCCTGATTCGTTCCCATCTCCAGGGATTTTTCCAGGAGAAGGTTGGGAACAGGATAAGGTGACCACTTCATGGAAGCGGGCAGCCTATTGAGGCAATTAAGGACCCACTTTGGTGGCCAATTTTCAATGGCGTAGATATTTTCCCAATCCTGTAGGGCATCCAGCTAAATGTAGATGGCACCAGCTCAGCCATGGGAACCTCCTGCCAGCAGGCCATGTAGCCATCGCAGCTGGAGGTTTCATGTGCCAATATGCCATGTGTGAGAGGGCACAACCACACCTGTTCTCCTGTCAGGGGATTTCCCCTCCAACCCTGGATGAACCTATCAACTCACAGGTAAGGCACACTCATGCTCATCTGCCTGCCTCAACAACTGCCCATCTCTCCTGGTGGGACAGCCGGCCTGACCTCACTGCAGTCCCTCTGATTGGACTTCCTTATGAGAGTGGTGAGCAGGGAGGCGACCAATTAGAAGGCAACCTCCTTGGAAGGATTCGCCGACAGGCTGGCTGACAACATGGGTGTGATCAGGACTCCCATAGGGAGCTGATGCTGAGTCCTGACACCCACCGGAAATCCAACCAAAAGTGTTCATAATGCCAGAAAGAACATGAAAAACGAAAAAAAAAAACAAGAAAATAATCATGTTTGGATAGAAAAGGAAAGAAAAGGGAGAAAAAGATTTCAACAGACTAAAATAAAGGATCATAACTAAATATAGTGACCAGGAAATAATGATTTTAATATTGCGTATTTTTTCTATTGGTCTACCTCATTTTCTGTTTTGCTAACTCTCTGACCTTTCCCTCTCCTACTCTCCTTTTTAAAATAATTTAGAGCACCCAATTCATTTTTTTCAATTAAGGGGCAATTTAGCGTAGCCAATCCACCTAGCTTGCACATCTTTGGGTTGTGGGGGTGAAACCCACGCAGATACGTGGAGAGTGTGCAAATTCCACATGGACAGTGACCCAGGGCCGGGCTTCGAACCCGGGTCCTCAGCGCCGCAGCCCCAGTGCTAACCACTGCGCTACAGGTCACCCATCTCCTACTGTCCTGAAGCACTAACACCAATGGGTACAGTTTGTGCTCTCTGACATCCATCCCTCCTGTTCCACGTCTCAGTAGCAAAAGAGATACAGATAGGCTGCTAAATTCTGAATCTTAAATTTTGGTTCAGTTAGGCATCTGTGTAACTTGGGAGATGATGGACTGTATTCAGTGTGATGAAGGACTGTGTCCAGCGAGATGATGGACTGTGTCCAGAGGGAGGATGGACTGTGTCCAGCGAGATGATGGATTGTGTCCAGCGGGATGATGGACTGTGTCCAGCGGGAGGATGGATTGTGTCCAGCGGGATGATGGACTGTGTCCAGCGGGAGGATGGACTATGTCCAGTGGGATGACGGACTGTGTCCAGTGAGATGATGGACTGAGTCCAGCGAGATGATGGATTGTGTCCAGCGGGATGATGGACTGTGTCCAGCGAGATGATGGATTGTGTCCAGCAGGATGGTGGACTGTGTCCAGTGAGATGATGGATTGTGTCCAGTGAGATGATGGATTGTGTCCAGCGGGATGATGGACTGTGTCCAGCGAGATGATGGATTGTGTCCAGCAGGATGATGGACTGTGTAAAGCGGGATGATGCACTGTGTCCAGTGGGATGATGGACAGTGTCCAGCGGAAGGATGGATTGTGTCCAGCGAGATGATGGATTGTGTCCAGAGGGATGATGGACTGTGTCCAGCGAGATGGTGGACTGTGTCCAGCGCGATGGTGGACTGTGTCCAGCGAGATGATGGATTGTGTCCAGCGAGATGATGGATTGTGTTCAGCGGGATGATGGACTGTGTCCAGCGGGATGATGGATTGTGTCCAGCAGGATGATGGACAGTGTCCAGCGGGATGATGGACTGTGTCCAGCGGGATGATGGACAGTGTCCAGCGGGATGATGGACTGTGTCCAGCGAGATGATGGACTGTGTCCAGCGGGATGACGGACTGTGTGCAGCAGGATGATGGACTGTGTCCAGCAGGATGATGGACTGTGTCCAGCGGGATGATGGACTGTGTCCAGCGAGATGATGGAATTTGTCCAGCGGGAGGATGAACTGTGTCCAGCGGGAGGAAGGACTGTGTCCAGCGGGATGAAGGACTGTGTCCAGCGAAATGATGGATTGTGTCCAGCGGGATGATGGACTGTGTCCTGCGGGATGATGGACTGTGTCCAGCGGGATGATGGACTGTGTCCAGCAGGAGGATGGACTGTGTCCAGTGAGATGATAGACTGTGTCCAGCGGGATGATGGACTGTGTCCAGCGAGATGATGGACTGTGTCCAGCAAGATGATGAACTGTGTCCAGCGGGATGATGGATTGTGTCCAGTGGGATGATGGACAGTGTCCAGCGGGTTGATGGATTGTGTCCAGCGGGATGATGGACAGTGTCCAGCGGGATGATGGATTGTGTCCAGCGGGATGATGGACTGTGGCCAGCGAGATGATGGATTGTGTCCAGCGGGATAATGGATTGTGTCCAGCGGGATGATGGACTGTGTCCAGCGAGATGACGGACTGTGTCCAGCGAGATGATGGACTGTGTCCAGCGGGATGGTGGACTGTGTCCAGCGAGATGAAGGACTGTGTCCAGTGAGATGATGGACTGAGTCCAGCGAGATGATGGGTTGTGTCCAGCGGGATGATGGACTGTGTCCAGCAAGATGATGGATTGTGTCCAGCGGGATGATGGACTGTATCCAGCGGGATGATGGACTGTGTCCAGCGGGATAATGGACAGTGTCCAGCGGGAGGATGGACTGTGTCCAGCGAGATGATGGATTGTGTCCAGCGGGATGATAGACTGTGTCCAGCGAGATGATGGACTGTGTCCAGCGCGATGATGGACTGTGTCCTGCGAGATGATGGACTGTGTCAAGCGGGAGGATGGGCTTTGTCCAGCGGGAGGATGGACTGTGTCCAGCGGGATGATGGATTGTGTCCAGCGAGATGATGGATTGTGTTGTCCAGCGAGATGATGGACTGTGTCCAGAGAGATAATGGATTGTGTCCAGCGCGATGACGGACTGTGTCCTGCGAGATGATGGACTGTGTCAAGCGGGAGAATGGGCTTTGTCCAGCGGGAGGATGGACTGTGTCCAGCGCGATGATGGACTGTGTCCTGCGAGATGATGGACTGTGTCAAGCGGGAGGATGGGCTTTGTCCAGCGGGAGGATGGACTGTGTCCAGCGGGATGATGGATTGTGTACAGCGAGATGATGGATTGTGTTGTCCAGCAGGATGGTGGACTGTGTCCAGTGAGATGATGGATTGTGTCCAGTGAGATGATGGATTGTGTCCAGCGGGATGATGGACTGTGTCCAGCGAGATGATGGATTGTGTCCAGCAGGATGATGGACTGTGTAAAGCGGGATGATGCACTGTGTCCAGTGGGATGATGGACAGTGTCCAGCGGAAGGATGGATTGTGTCCAGCGAGATGATGGATTGTGTCCAGAGGGATGATGGACTGTGTCCAGCGAGATGGTGGACTGTGTCCAGCGCGATGGTGGACTGTGTCCAGCGAGATGATGGATTGTGTCCAGCGAGATGATGGATTGTGTCCAGCGGGATGATGGACTGTGTCCAGCGGGATGATGGATTGTGTCCAGCAGGATGATGGACAGTGTCCAGCGGGATGATGGACTGTGTCCAACGGGATGATGGACAGTGTCCAGCGGGATGATGGACTGTGTCCAGCGAGATGATGGACTGTGTCCAGCGGGATGACGGACTGTGTGCAGCAGGATGATGGACTGTGTCCAGCAGGATGATGGACTGTGTCCAGCGGGATGATGGACTGTGTCCAGCGAGATGATGGAATTTGTCCAGCGGGAGGATGAACTGTGTCCAGCGGGAGGAAGGACTGTGTCCAGCGGGATGAAGGACTGTGTCCAGCGAAATGATGGATTGTGTCCAGCGGGATGATGGACTGTGTCCTGCGGGATGATGGACTGTGTCCAGCGGGATGATGGACTGTGTCCAGCAGGAGGATGGACTGTGTCCAGTGAGATGATAGACTGTGTCCAGCGGGATGATGGACTGTGTCCAGCGAGATGATGGACTGTGTCCAGCAAGATGATGGACTGTGTCCAGCGGGATGAAGGATTGTGTCCAGTGGGATGATGGACAGTGTCCAGCGGGTTGATGGATTGTGTCCAGCGGGATGATGGACAGTGTCCAGCGGGATGATGGATTGTGTCCAGCGGGATGATGGACTGTGGCCAGCGAGATGATGGATTGTGTCCAGCGGGATAATGGATTGTGTCCAGCGGGATGATGGACTGTGTCCAGCGAGATGATGGACTGTGTCCAGCGAGATGATGGACTGTGTCCAGCAGGATGGTGGACTGTGTCCAGCGAGATGAAGGACTGTGTCCAGTGAGATGATGGACTGAGTCCAGCGAGATGATGGGTTGTGTCCAGCGGGATGATGGACTGTGTCCAGCGAGATGATGGATTGTGTCCAGCGGGATGATGGACTGTATCCAGCGGGATGATGGACTGTGTCCAGCGGGATAATGGACAGTGTCCAGCGGGAGGATGGACTGTGTCCAGCGAGATGATGGATTGTGTCCAGCGGGATGATAGACTGTGTCCAGCGAGATGATGGACTGTGTCCAGCGCGATGATGGACTGTGTCCTGCGAGATGATGGACTGTGTCAAGCGGGAGGATGGGCTTTGTCCAGCGGGAGGATGGACTGTGTCCAGCGGGATGATGGATTGTGTCCAGCGAGATGATGGATTGTGTTGTCCAGCGAGATGATGGACTGTGTCCAGAGAGATAATGGATTGTGTCCAGCGCGATGACGGACTGTGTCCTGCGAGATGATGGACTGTGTCAAGCGGGAGGATGGGCTTTGTCCAGCGGGAGGATGGACTGTGTCCAGCGCGATGATGGACTGTGTCCTGCGAGATGATGGACTGTGTCAAGCGGGAGGATGGGCTTTGTCCAGCGGGAGGATGGACTGTGTCCAGCGGGATGATGGATTGTGTACAGCGAGATGATGGATTGTGTTGTCCAGCGAGATGATGGACTGTGTCCAGAGAGGTAATGGATTGTGTCCAGCGAGATGATGGATTCTGTCCAGCGGGGTGATGGATTGTGTCCAGCAGGATGATGGACTGTGTCCAGCGAAGTGATGGATTGTGTCCAGCGAGATGATGGACTGTGTCCAGCGATATGATGGATTGTGTCCAGCGGGATGATGGACGGTGCCCTGCGAGATGATGGACTGTGTCCAGCGGGATGATGGACAGTGTCCAGCGGGATGATGGACTGTGTCCAGCGAGATGATGGACTGTGTCCAGCGGGATGATGGACTGTGTCCAGCAGGATGATGGACTGTGTCCAGCGGGATGATGGACTGTGTCCAGCAGGATGGTGGACTGTGTCCAGTGAGATGATGGATTGTGTCCAGTGAGATGATGGATTGTGTCCAGCGGGATGATGGACTGTGTCCAGCGAGATGATGGATTGTGTCCAGCAGGATGATGGACTGTGTAAAGCGGGATGATGCACTGTGTCCAGTGGGATGATGGACAGTGTCCAGCGGAAGGATGGATTGTGTCCAGCGAGATGATGGATTGTGTCCAGAGGGATGATGGACTGTGTCCAGCGAGATGGTGGACTGTGTCCAGCGAGATGATGGATTGTGTCCAGCGAGATGATGGATTGTGTCCAGCGGGATGATGGACTGTGTCCAGCGGGATGATGGATTGTGTCCAGCAGGATGATGGACAGTGTCCAGCGGGATGATGGACTGTGTCCAGCGGGATGATGGACAGTGTCCAGCGGGATGATGGACTGTGTCCAGCGAGATGATGGACTGTGTCCAGCGGGATGATGGACTGTGTCCAGCAGGATGATGGACTGTGTCCAGCGGGATGATGGACTGTGTCCAGCGAGATGATGGAATTTGTCCAGCGGGAGGATGAACTGTGTCCAGCGGGAGGAAGGACTATGTCCAGCGGGATGAAGGACTGTGTCCAGCGAAATGATGGATTGTGTCCAGCGGGATGATGGACTGTGTCCTGCGGGATGATGGACTGTGTCCAGCAGGATGATGGACTGTGTCCAGCAGGAGGATGGACTGTGTCCAGCAGGAGGATGGACTGTGTCCAGCGAGATGATAGACTGTGTCCAGCGGGATGATGGACTGTGTCCAGCGAGATGATGGACTGTGTCCAGCAAGATGATGGACTGTGTCCAGCGGGATGATGGATTGTGTCCAGTGGGATGATGGACTGTGTCCAGCGGGTTGATGGATTGTGTCCAGCGGGATGATGGACAGTGTCCAGCGGGATGATGGATTGTGTCCAGCGGGATGATGGACTGTGGCCAGCGAGATGATGGATTGTGTCCAGCGGGATAATGGATTGTGTCCAGCGGGATGATGGACTGTGTCCAGCGAGATGATGGACTGTGTCCAGCGAGATGATGGATTGTGTCCAGCGGGATGGTGGACTGTGTCCAGCGAGATGAAGGACTGTGTCCAGTGAGATGATGGACTGAGTCCAGCGAGATGATGGGTTGTGTCCAGCGGGATGATGGACTGTGTCCAGCGAGATGATGGATTGTGTCCAGCGGGATGATGGACTGTATCCAGCGGGATGATGGACTGTGTCCAGCGGGATAATGGACAGTGTCCACCGGGAGGATGGACTGTGTCCAGCGAGATGATGGATTGTGTCCAGCGGGATGATGGACTGTGTCCAGCGAGATGATGGACTGTGTCCAGCGCGATGATGGACTGTGTCCTGCGAGATGATGGACTGTGTCAAGCGGGAGGATGGGCTTTGTCCAGCGGGAGGATGGACTGTGTCCAGCGGGATGATGGATTGTGTCCAGCGAGATGATGGATTGTGTTGTCCAGCGAGATGATGGACTGTGTCCAGAGAGATAATGGATTGTGTCCAGCGAGATGATGGATTCTGTCCAGCGAGATGATGGAATTTGTCCAGCGGGAGGATGAACTGTGTCCAGCGGGAGGAAGGACTGTGTCCAGCGGGATGAAGGACTGTGTCCAGCGAAATGATGGATTGTGTCCAGCGGGATGATGGACTGTGTCCTGCGGGATGATGGACTGTGTCCAGCGGGATGATGGACTGTGTCCAGCAGGAGGATGGACTGTGTCCAGTGAGATGATAGACTGTGTCCAGCGGGATGATGGACTGTGTCCAGCGAGATGATGGACTGTGTCCAGCAAGATGATGAACTGTGTCCAGCGGGATGATGGATTGTGTCCAGTGGGATGATGGACAGTGTCCAGCGGGTTGATGGATTGTGTCCAGCGGGATGATGGACAGTGTCCAGCGGGATGATGGATTGTGTCCAGCGGGATGATGGACTGTGGCCAGCGAGATGATGGATTGTGTCCAGCGGGATAATGGATTGTGTCCAGCGGGATGATGGACTGTGTCCAGCGAGATGACGGACTGTGTCCAGCGAGATGATGGACTGTGTCCAGCGGGATGGTGGACTGTGTCCAGCGAGATGAAGGACTGTGTCCAGTGAGATGATGGACTGAGTCCAGCGAGATGATGGGTTGTGTCCAGCGGGATGATGGACTGTGTCCAGCAAGATGATGGATTGTGTCCAGCGGGATGATGGACTGTATCCAGCGGGATGATGGACTGTGTCCAGCGGGATAATGGACAGTGTCCAGCGGGAGGATGGACTGTGTCCAGCGAGATGATGGATTGTGTCCAGCGGGATGATAGACTGTGTCCAGCGAGATGATGGACTGTGTCCAGCGCGATGATGGACTGTGTCCTGCGAGATGATGGACTGTGTCAAGCGGGAGGATGGGCTTTGTCCAGCGGGAGGATGGACTGTGTCCAGCGGGATGATGGATTGTGTCCAGCGAGATGATGGATTGTGTTGTCCAGCGAGATGATGGACTGTGTCCAGAGAGATAATGGATTGTGTCCAGCGCGATGACGGACTGTGTCCTGCGAGATGATGGACTGTGTCAAGCGGGAGAATGGGCTTTGTCCAGCGGGAGGATGGACTGTGTCCAGCGCGATGATGGACTGTGTCCTGCGAGATGATGGACTGTGTCAAGCGGGAGGATGGGCTTTGTCCAGCGGGAGGATGGACTGTGTCCAGCGGGATGATGGATTGTGTACAGCGAGATGATGGATTGTGTTGTCCAGCAGGATGGTGGACTGTGTCCAGTGAGATGATGGATTGTGTCCAGTGAGATGATGGATTGTGTCCAGCGGGATGATGGACTGTGTCCAGCGAGATGATGGATTGTGTCCAGCAGGATGATGGACTGTGTAAAGCGGGATGATGCACTGTGTCCAGTGGGATGATGGACAGTGTCCAGCGGAAGGATGGATTGTGTCCAGCGAGATGATGGATTGTGTCCAGAGGGATGATGGACTGTGTCCAGCGAGATGGTGGACTGTGTCCAGCGCGATGGTGGACTGTGTCCAGCGAGATGATGGATTGTGTCCAGCGAGATGATGGATTGTGTCCAGCGGGATGATGGACTGTGTCCAGCGGTATGATGGATTGTGTCCAGCAGGATGATGGACAGTGTCCAGCGGGATGATGGACTGTGTCCAGCGGGATGATGGACAGTGTCCAGCGGGATGATGGACTGTGTCCAGCGAGATGATGGACTGTGTCCAGCGGGATGACGGACTGTGTGCAGCAGGATGATGGACTGTGTCCAGCAGGATGATGGACTGTGTCCAGCGGGATGATGGACTGTGTCCAGCGAGATGATGGAATTTGTCCAGCGGGAGGATGAACTGTGTCCAGCGGGAGGAAGGACTGTGTCCAGCGGGATGAAGGACTGTGTCCAGCGAAATGATGGATTGTGTCCAGCGGGATGATGGACTGTGTCCTGCGGGATGATGGACTGTGTCCAGCGGGATGATGGACTGTGTCCAGCAGGAGGATGGACTGTGTCCAGTGAGATGATAGACTGTGTCCAGCGGGATGATGGACTGTGTCCAGCGAGATGATGGACTGTGTCCAGCAAGATGATGGACTGTGTCCAGCGGGATGAAGGATTGTGTCCAGTGGGATGATGGACAGTGTCCAGCGGGTTGATGGATTGTGTCCAGCGGGATGATGGACAGTGTCCAGCGGGATGATGGATTGTGTCCAGCGGGATGATGGACTGTGGCCAGCGAGATGATGGATTGTGTCCAGCGGGATAATGGATTGTGTCCAGCGGGATGATGGACTGTGTCCAGCGAGATGATGGACTGTGTCCAGCGAGATGATGGACTGTGTCCAGCAGGATGGTGGACTGTGTCCAGCGAGATGAAGGACTGTGTCCAGTGAGATGATGGACTGAGTCCAGCGAGATGATGGGTTGTGTCCAGCGGGATGATGGACTGTGTCCAGCGAGATGATGGATTGTGTCCAGCGGGATGATGGACTGTATCCAGCGGGATGATGGACTGTGTCCAGCGGGATAATGGACAGTGTCCAGCGGGAGGATGGACTGTGTCCAGCGAGATGATGGATTGTGTCCAGCGGGATGATAGACTGTGTCCAGCGAGATGATGGACTGTGTCCAGCGCGATGATGGACTGTGTCCTGCGAGATGATGGACTGTGTCAAGCGGGAGGATGGGCTTTGTCCAGCGGGAGGATGGACTGTGTCCAGCGGGATGATGGATTGTGTCCAGCGAGATGATGGATTGTGTTGTCCAGCGAGATGATGGACTGTGTCCAGAGAGATAATGGATTGTGTCCAGCGCGATGACGGACTGTGTCCTGCGAGATGATGGACTGTGTCAAGCGGGAGGATGGGCTTTGTCCAGCGGGAGGATGGACTGTGTCCAGCGCGATGATGGACTGTGTCCTGCGAGATGATGGACTGTGTCAAGCGGGAGGATGGGCTTTGTCCAGCGGGAGGATGGACTGTGTCCAGCGGGATGATGGATTGTGTACAGCGAGATGATGGATTGTGTTGTCCAGCGAGATGATGGACTGTGTCCAGAGAGGTAATGGATTGTGTCCAGCGAGATGATGGATTCTGTCCAGCGGGGTGATGGATTGTGTCCAGCAGGATGATGGACTGTGTCCAGCGAAGTGATGGATTGTGTCCAGCGAGATGATGGACTGTGTCCAGCGATATGATGGATTGTGTCCAGCGGGATGATGGACGGTGCCCTGCGAGATGATGGACTGTGTCCAGCGGGATGATGGACAGTGTCCAGCGGGATGATGGACTGTGTCCAGCGAGATGATGGACTGTGTCCAGCGGGATGATGGACTGTGTCCAGCAGGATGATGGACTGTGTCCAGCGGGATGATGGACTGTGTCCAGCAGGATGGTGGACTGTGTCCAGTGAGATGATGGATTGTGTCCAGTGAGATGATGGATTGTGTCCAGCGGGATGATGGACTGTGTCCAGCGAGATGATGGATTGTGTCCAGCAGGATGATGGACTGTGTAAAGCGGGATGATGCACTGTGTCCAGTGGGATGATGGACAGTGTCCAGCGGAAGGATGGATTGTGTCCAGCGAGATGATGGATTGTGTCCAGAGGGATGATGGACTGTGTCCAGCGAGATGGTGGACTGTGTCCAGCGAGATGATGGATTGTGTCCAGCGAGATGATGGATTGTGTCCAGCGGGATGATGGACTGTGTCCAGCGGGATGATGGATTGTGTCCAGCAGGATGATGGACAGTGTCCAGCGGGATGATGGACTGTGTCCAGCGGGATGATGGACAGTGTCCAGCGGGATGATGGACTGTGTCCAGCGAGATGATGGACTGTGTCCAGCGGGATGATGGACTGTGTCCAGCAGGATGATGGACTGTGTCCAGCGGGATGATGGACTGTGTCCAGCGAGATGATGGAATTTGTCCAGCGGGAGGATGAACTGTGTCCAGCGGGAGGAAGGACTATGTCCAGCGGGATGAAGGACTGTGTCCAGCGAAATGATGGATTGTGTCCAGCGGGATGATGGACTGTGTCCTGCGGGATGATGGACTGTGTCCAGCAGGATGATGGACTGTGTCCAGCAGGAGGATGGACTGTGTCCAGCAGGAGGATGGACTGTGTCCAGCGAGATGATAGACTGTGTCCAGCGGGATGATGGACTGTGTCCAGCGAGATGATGGACTGTGTCCAGCAAGATGATGGACTGTGTCCAGCGGGATGATGGATTGTGTCCAGTGGGATGATGGACTGTGTCCAGCGGGTTGATGGATTGTGTCCAGCGGGATGATGGACAGTGTCCAGCGGGATGATGGATTGTGTCCAGCGGGATGATGGACTGTGGCCAGCGAGATGATGGATTGTGTCCAGCGGGATAATGGATTGTGTCCAGCGGGATGATGGACTGTGTCCAGCGAGATGATGGACTGTGTCCAGCGAGATGATGGATTGTGTCCAGCGGGATGGTGGACTGTGTCCAGCGAGATGAAGGACTGTGTCCAGTGAGATGATGGACTGAGTCCAGCGAGATGATGGGTTGTGTCCAGCGGGATGATGGACTGTGTCCAGCGAGATGATGGATTGTGTCCAGCGGGATGATGGACTGTATCCAGCGGGATGATGGACTGTGTCCAGCGGGATAATGGACAGTGTCCACCGGGAGGATGGACTGTGTCCAGCGAGATGATGGATTGTGTCCAGCGGGATGATGGACTGTGTCCAGCGAGATGATGGACTGTGTCCAGCGCGATGATGGACTGTGTCCTGCGAGATGATGGACTGTGTCAAGCGGGAGGATGGGCTTTGTCCAGCGGGAGGATGGACTGTGTCCAGCGGGATAATGGATTGTGTCCAGCGAGATGATGGATTGTGTTGTCCAGCGAGATGATGGACTGTGTCCAGAGAGATAATGGATTGTGTCCAGCGAGATGATGGATTCTGTCCAGCGGGGTGATGGATTGTGTCCAGCAGGATGATGGACTGTGTCCAGCGAAGTGATGGATTGTGTCCAGCGAGATGATGGACTGTGTCCAGCGATATGATGGATTGTGTCCAGCGGGATGATGGACGGTGCCCTGCGAGATGATGGACTGTGTCCAGCGGGAGGATGGACTGTGTCCAGCGGGAGGATGGTCTGTGTCCAGCGAGACGATGGACTGTGTCCAGAGGGACGATGGATTGTGTCCAGCGAGATGATGGATTGTGTCCAGCGAGATGATGGACTGTGTCCAGAGAGATGATGGATTCTGTCCAGCGGGGTAATGGATTGTGTCCAGCAGGATGATGGACTGTGTCCAGCGAAGTGATGGATTGTGTCCAGCGAGATGATGGACTGTGTCCAGCGATATGGTGGATTGCGTCCAGCGGGATGATGGACGGTGCCCTGCGAGATGATGGACTGTGTCCAGCGGGAGGATGGACTGTGTCCAGCGGGAGGATGGACTGTGTCCAGCGAGATGATGGACTGTGTCCAGAGGGATGATGGATTGTGTCCAGCGACATGATGGATTGTGTCCAGCGAGATGATGGACTGTGTCCAGAGAGATGATGGATTGTGTCCAGCGAGATGATGGATTGTGTCCAGCAGGATGATGGATTGTGTCCAGCGGGATGTTGGACTGTGTCCAGCACAATGATGTATTGTGTCCAGTGAGATTATGGACTGTGTCCAGCGAGCTGATGGGTCGTGTCCAGCGGGATGATGTATTGTGTCCAGCGAGATGATGGATTGTGTCCAGCGAGATGATGGACTGTGTCCAGCGAGATGATGGACTGTGTCCAGAGGGATGATGGATTGTGTCCAGCAAAATGATGGATTGTGTCCAGCGAGCTGATGGGTCGTGTCCAGCGGGATGATGTATTGTGTCCAGCGAGATGATGGACTGTGTGCAGCGAGATGATGGATTGTGTCCAGCAGGATGATGGATTGTGTCCAGCGAGATGATGGACTGTGTCCAGTGAGATGATGGACTGTGTCCAGTGAGATGATGGACTGTGTCCAGCGAAGTGATGGACTGTGTCCAGCGGGAGGATAGACTGTGTCTAGTGGGAGGATGGACTGTGTCCAGCGAGATGATGGATTGTGTCAAGCGGGAGGATGGACTGTGTCCAGCGAGATGATGGACTGTGTCCAGCGGGATGGTGGACTGTGTCCAGCGAGATGAAGGACTGTGTCCAGTGAGATGATGGACTGAGTCCAGCGAGATGATGGGTTGTGTCCAGCGGGATGATGGACTGTGTCCAGCGAGATGATGGATTGTGTCCAGCGGGATGATGGACTGTATCCAGCGGGATGATGGACTGTGTCCAGCGGGATAATGGACAGTGTCCAGCGGGAGGATGGACTGTGTCCAGCGAGATGATGGATTGTGTCCAGCGGGATGATGGACTGTGTCCAGCGAGATGATGGACTGTGTCCAGCGCGATGATGGACTATGTCCTGCGAGATGATGGACTGTGTCAAGCGGGAGGATGGGCTTTGTCCAGCGGGAGGATGGACTGTGTCCAGCGGGATGATGGATTGTGTCCAGCGAGATGATGGATTGTGTTGTCCAGCGAGATGATGGACTGTGTCCAGAGAGATAATGGATTGTGTCCAGCGCGATGATGGACAGTGTCCTGCGAGATGATGGACTATGTCAAGCGGGAGGATGGGCTTTGTCCAGCGGGAGGATGGACTGTGTCCAGCGCGATGATGGACTGTGTCCTGCGAGATGATGGACTGTGTCAAGCGGGAGGATGGGCTTTGTCCAGCGGGAGGATGGACTGTGTCCAGCGGGATGATGGATTGTGTACAGCGAGATGATGGATTGTGTTGTCCAGCAAGATGATGGACTGTGTCCAGAGAGATAATGGATTGTGTCCAGCGAGATGATGGATTCTGTCCAGCGGGGTGATGGATTGTGTCCAGCAGGATGATGGACTGTGTCCAGCGAAGTGATGGATTGTGTCCAGCAAGATGATGGACTGTGTCCAGCGATATGATGGATTGTGTCCAGCGGGATGATGGACGGTGCCCTGCGAGATGATGGACTGTGTCCAGCGGGATGATGGACAGTGTCCAGCGGGATGATGGACTGTGTCCAGCGAGATGATGGACTGTGTCCAGCGGGATGATGGACTGTGTCCAGCAGGATGATGGACTGTGTCCAGCGGGATGATGGACTGTGTCCAGCAGGATGGTGGACTGTGTCCAGTGAGATGATGGATTGTGTCCAGTGAGATGATGGATTGTGTCCAGCGGGATGATGGACTGTGTCCAGCGAGATGATGGATTGTGTCCAGCAGGATGATGGACTGTGTAAAGCGGGATGATGCACTGTGTCCAGTGGGATGATGGACAGTGTCCAGCGGAAGGATGGATTGTGTCCAGCGAGATGATGGATTGTGTCCAGAGGGATGATGGACTGTGTCCAGCGAGATGGTGGACTGTGTCCAGCGCGATGGTGGACTGTGTCCAGCGAGATGATGGATTGTGTCCAGCGAGATGATGGATTGTGTCCAGCGGGATGATGGACTGTGTCCAGCGGGATGATGGATTGTGTCCAGCAGGATGATGGACAGTGTCCAGCGGGATGATGGACTGTGTCCAGCAGGATGATGGACAGTGTCCAGCGGGATGATGGACTGTGTCCAGCGAGATGATGGACTGTGTCCAGCGGGATGATGGACTGTGTCCAGCAGGATGATGGACTGTGTCCAGCGGGATGATGGACTGTGTCCAGCGAGATGATGGAATTTGTCCAGCGGGAGGATGAACTGTGTCCAGTGGGAGGAAGGACTGTGTCCAGCGGGATGAAGGACTGTGTCCAGCGAAATGATGGATTGTGTCCAGCGGGATGATGGACTGTGTCCTGCGGGATGATGGACTGTGTCCAGCGGGATGATGGACTGTGTCCAGCAGGAGGATGGACTGTTTCTGCAGGAGGATGGACTGTGTCCAGCGAGATGATAGACTGTGTCCAGCGGGATGATGGACTGTGTCCAGCGAGATGATGGACTGTGTCCAGCAAGATGATGGACTGTGTCCAGCGGGATGATGGATTGTGTCCAGTGGGATGATGGACTGTGTCCAGCGGGTTGATGGATTGTGTCCAGCGGGATGATGGACAGTGTCCAGCGGGATGATGGATTGTGTCCAGCGGGATGATGGACTGTGGCCAGCGAGATGATGGATTGTGTCCAGCGGGATAATGGATTGTGTCCAGCGGGATGATGGACTGTGTCCAGCGAGATGATGGACTGTGTCCAGCGAGATGATGGATTGTGTCCAGCGGGATGGTGGACTGTGTCCAGCGAGATGAAGGACTGTGTCCAGTGAGATGATGGACTGAGTCCAGCGAGATGATGGGTTGTGTCCTGCGGGATGATGGACTGTGTCCAGCGAGATGATGGATTGTGTCCAGCGGGATGATGGACTGTATCCAGCGGGATGATGGACTGTGTCCAGCGGGATAATGGACAGTGTCCACCGGGAGGATGGACTGTGTCCAGCGAGATGATGGATTGTGTCCAGCGGGATGATGGACTGTGTCCAGCGAGATGATGGACTGTGTCCAGCGCGATGATGGACTGTGTCCTGCGAGATGATGGACTGTGTCAAGCGGGAGGATGGGCTTTGTCCAGCGGGAGGATGGACTGTGTCCAGCGGGATGATGGATTGTGTCCAGCGAGATGATGGATTGTGTTGTCCAGCGAGATGATGGACTGTGTCCAGAGAGATAATGGATTGTGTCCAGCGAGATGATGGATTCTGTCCAGCGGGGTGATGGATTGTGTCCAGCAGGATGATGGACTGTGTCCAGCGAAGTGATGGATTGTGTCCAGCGAGATGATGGACTGTGTCCAGCGATATGATGGATTGTGTCCAGCGGGATGATGGACGGTGCCCTGCGAGATGATGGACTGTGTCCAGCGGGAGGATGGACTGTGTCCAGCGGGAGGATGGACTGTGTCCAGCGAGACGATGGACTGTGTCCAGAGGGACGATGGATTGTGTCCAGCGAGATGATGGATTGTGTCCAGCGAGATGATGGACTGTGTCCAGAGAGATGATGGATTCTGTCCAGCGGGGTAATGGATTGTGTCCAGCAGGATGATGGACTGTGTCCAGCGAAGTGATGGATTGTGTCCAGCGAGATGATGGACTGTGTCCAGCGATATGATGGATTGTGTCCAGCGGGATGATGGACGGTGTCCTGCGAGATGATGGACTGTGTCCAGCGGGAGGATGGACTGTGTCCAGCGGGAGGATGGACTGTGTCCAGCGAGATGATGGACTGTGTCCAGAGGGATGATGGATTGTGTCCAGCGAGATGATGGATTGTGTCCAGCGAGATGATGGACTGTGTCCAGAGAGATGATGGATTGTGTCCAGCGAGATGATGGATTGTGTCCAGCAGGATGATGGATTGTGTCCAGCGGGATGTTGGACTGTGTCCAGCACAATGATGTATTGTGTCCAGTGAGATTATGGACTGTGTCCAGCGAGCTGATGGGTCGTGTCCAGCGGGATGATGTATTGTGTCCAGCGAGATGATGGATTGTGTCCAGCGAGATGATGGACTGTGTCCAGCGAGGTGATGGACTGTGTCCAGAGGGATGATGGATTGTGTCCAGCAAAATGATGGATTGTGTCCAGCGAGCTGATGGGTCGTGTCCAGCGGGATGATGTATTGTGTCCAGCGAGATGATGGACTGTGTGCAGCGAGATGATGGATTGTGTCCAGCAGGATGATGGATTGTGTCCAGCGAGATGATGGACTGTGTCCAGTGAGATGATGGACTGTGTCCAGTGAGATGATGGACTGTGTCCAGCGAAGTGATGGACTGTGTCCAGCGGGAGGATAGACTGTGTCTAGCGGGAGGATGGACTGTGTCCAGCGAGATGATGGATTGTGTCCAGCGAGATGATGGATTGTGTCCAGCGGGATGATGGATTGTGTCCCGCGAGATGATGGACTGTGTCCAGCCGGATGATGGACTGTGTCCAGCAGGATGATGGACTGTGTCCAGCAGGAGGATGGACTGTGTCCAGCGGTATGATGGACTGTGTCCAGCGGGAGTATGGACTGTGTCCAGCGAGTTGATAGATTGTGTCCAGCGAGATGATGGATTGTGTCCAGCGGGATGATGGATTGTGTCCAGCGAGATGGTGGACTGTGTCCAGCCGGATGATGGACTGTGTCCAGCAGGATGGTAGACTGTGTCCATCGGTAGGATGGACTGTGTCCAGCGGGAGGATGGACTGTGTCCAACGAGATGATGGATTGTGTCCAGCGAGATGATGGATTGTGTCCAGCGGGATAATGGATTCTGTCCAGCGAGATTATGGACTGTGTCCAGTGGGATGATGGACTGTGTCCAGCAGGATGATGGACTGTGTCCAGCGGGAGGATTGACTGTGTCCAGCGGGATGATGGATTGTGTCCAGCCAGATGATGGACTGTGTGGGAGCGAGATGATGGATTGTGTCCAGCGAGATGTTGGACTGTGTCCAGTGAGATGATGGACTGTGTCCAGCGGGATGATGGATTGTGTCCCGCGAGATGATGGACTGTGTCCAGCCGGATGATGGACTGTGTCCATCATGAGGATGGACTGTGTCCAGCAGGAGGATGGACTGTGTCCAGCAGGATGATGGACTGTGTCCCGCGGGAGGATGGACTGTGTCCAACGAGATGATGGATTGTGTCCAGCGAGATGATGGATTGTGTCCAGCGGGATGATGGACTGTGTCCAGCGAAATGATGGATTGTGTCCAGCGGGATGATGGACTGTGTCCTTCGGGATGATGGACTGTGTCCAGCGGGAGGATGGACTGTGTCCAGCAGGAGGATGGACTGTGTCCAGCGAGATGATGGACTGTGTCCAGCGGGATGATGGACTGTGTCCAGCGAGGTGATGGACTGTGTCCAGCAAGATGATGGACTGTGTCCAGCGGGATGATGGATTGTGTCCAGTGGCATGATGGACTGTGTCCAGTGGGTTGATGGATTGTGTCCAGCGGGATGATGGATAGTGTCCAGCGGGATGATGGATTGTGTCCAGCGGGATGATGGACTGTGGCCAGCGAGATGATGGATTGTGTCCAGCGGGATAATGGATTGTATCCAGCGGGATGATGGACTGTGTCCAGCGAGATGATGGAGTGTGTCCAGCGAGATGATGGATTGCGTCCAGCGGGATGGTGGACTGGGTCCAGCGAGATGAAGGACTGTGTCCAGTGAGATGATGGACTGAGTCCAGCGAGATGATGGGTTGTGTCCAGCGGGATGATGGACTGTGTCCAGCGAGATGATGGATTGTGTCCAGCGGGATGATGGACTGTATCCAGCGGGATGATGGACTGTGTCCAGCGGGATAATGGACAGTGTTCAGCGGGAGGAAGGACTGTGTCCAGCGAGATGATGGATTGTATCCAGCGGGATGATGGACTGTGTCCAGCGAGATGATGGACTGTGTCCAGCGCGATGATGGACTGTTTCCTGCGAGATGATGGACTGTGTCCAGCGGGAGGATGGGCTGTGTCCAGCGGGAGGATGGACTGTGTCCAGCGAGATGATGGACTGTGTCCAGAGAGATGATGGATTGTGTCCAGCGAGATGATGGATTCTGTCCAGCGGGGTGATGGATTGTGTCCAGCGGGATGATGGACTGTGTCCAGCAGGATGATGGACTGTGTCCAGCGGGATGATGGACTGTGTCCAGCGAGATGATGGAATTTGTCCAGCGGGAGGATGAACTGTGTCCAGTGGGAGGAAGGACTGTGTCCAGCGGGATGAAGGACTGTGTCCAGCGAAATGATGGATTGTGTCCAGCGGGATGATGGACTGTGTCCTGCGGGATGATGGACTGTGTCCAGCGGGATGATGGACTGTGTCCAGCAGGAGGATGGACTGTTTCTGCAGGAGGATGGACTGTGTCCAGCGAGATGATAGACTGTGTCCAGCGGGATGATGGACTGTGTCCAGCGAGATGATGGACTGTGTCCAGCAAGATGATGGACTGTGTCCAGCGGGATGATGGATTGTGTCCAGTGGGATGATGGACTGTGTCCAGCGGGTTGATGGATTGTGTCCAGCGGGATGATGGACAGTGTCCAGCGGGATGATGGATTGTGTCCAGCGGGATGATGGACTGTGGCCAGCGAGATGATGGATTGTGTCCAGCGGGATAATGGATTGTGTCCAGCGGGATGATGGACTGTGTCCAGCGAGATGATGGACTGTGTCCAGCGAGATGATGGATTGTGTCCAGCGGGATGGTGGACTGTGTCCAGCGAGATGAAGGACTGTGTCCAGTGAGATGATGGACTGAGTCCAGCGAGATGATGGGTTGTGTCCTGCGGGATGATGGACTGTGTCCAGCGAGATGATGGATTGTGTCCAGCGGGATGATGGACTGTATCCAGCGGGATGATGGACTGTGTCCAGCGGGATAATGGACAGTGTCCACCGGGAGGATGGACTGTGTCCAGCGAGATGATGGATTGTGTCCAGCGGGATGATGGACTGTGTCCAGCGAGATGATGGACTGTGTCCAGCGCGATGATGGACTGTGTCCTGCGAGATGATGGACTGTGTCAAGCGGGAGGATGGGCTTTGTCCAGCGGGAGGATGGACTGTGTCCAGCGGGATGATGGATTGTGTCCAGCGAGATGATGGATTGTGTTGTCCAGCGAGATGATGGACTGTGTCCAGAGAGATAATGGATTGTGTCCAGCGAGATGATGGATTCTGTCCAGCGGGGTGATGGATTGTGTCCAGCAGGATGATGGACTGTGTCCAGCGAAGTGATGGATTGTGTCCAGCGAGATGATGGACTGTGTCCAGCGATATGATGGATTGTGTCCAGCGGGATGATGGACGGTGCCCTGCGAGATGATGGACTGTGTCCAGCGGGAGGATGGACTGTGTCCAGCGGGAGGATGGACTGTGTCCAGCGAGACGATGGACTGTGTCCAGAGGGACGATGGATTGTGTCCAGCGAGATGATGGATTGTGTCCAGCGAGATGATGGACTGTGTCCAGAGAGATGATGGATTCTGTCCAGCGGGGTAATGGATTGTGTCCAGCAGGATGATGGACTGTGTCCAGCGAAGTGATGGATTGTGTCCAGCGAGATGATGGACTGTGTCCAGCGATATGATGGATTGTGTCCAGCGGGATGATGGACGGTGTCCTGCGAGATGATGGACTGTGTCCAGCGGGAGGATGGACTGTGTCCAGCGGGAGGATGGACTGTGTCCAGCGAGATGATGGACTGTGTCCAGAGGGATGATGGATTGTGTCCAGCGAGATGATGGATTGTGTCCAGCGAGATGATGGACTGTGTCCAGAGAGATGATGGATTGTGTCCAGCGAGATGATGGATTGTGTCCAGCAGGATGATGGATTGTGTCCAGCGGGATGTTGGACTGTGTCCAGCACAATGATGTATTGTGTCCAGTGAGATTATGGACTGTGTCCAGCGAGCTGATGGGTCGTGTCCAGCGGGATGATGTATTGTGTCCAGCGAGATGATGGATTGTGTCCAGCGAGATGATGGACTGTGTCCAGCGAGGTGATGGACTGTGTCCAGAGGGATGATGGATTGTGTCCAGCAAAATGATGGATTGTGTCCAGCGAGCTGATGGGTCGTGTCCAGCGGGATGATGTATTGTGTCCAGCGAGATGATGGACTGTGTGCAGCGAGATGATGGATTGTGTCCAGCAGGATGATGGATTGTGTCCAGCGAGATGATGGACTGTGTCCAGTGAGATGATGGACTGTGTCCAGTGAGATGATGGACTGTGTCCAGCGAAGTGATGGACTGTGTCCAGCGGGAGGATAGACTGTGTCTAGCGGGAGGATGGACTGTGTCCAGCGAGATGATGGATTGTGTCCAGCGAGATGATGGATTGTGTCCAGCGGGATGATGGATTGTGTCCCGCGAGATGATGGACTGTGTCCAGCCGGATGATGGACTGTGTCCAGCAGGATGATGGACTGTGTCCAGCAGGAGGATGGACTGTGTCCAGCGGTATGATGGACTGTGTCCAGCGGGAGTATGGACTGTGTCCAGCGAGTTGATAGATTGTGTCCAGCGAGATGATGGATTGTGTCCAGCGGGATGATGGATTGTGTCCAGCGAGATGGTGGACTGTGTCCAGCCGGATGATGGACTGTGTCCAGCAGGATGGTAGACTGTGTCCATCGGTAGGATGGACTGTGTCCAGCGGGAGGATGGACTGTGTCCAACGAGATGATGGATTGTGTCCAGCGAGATGATGGATTGTGTCCAGCGGGATAATGGATTCTGTCCAGCGAGATTATGGACTGTGTCCAGTGGGATGATGGACTGTGTCCAGCAGGATGATGGACTGTGTCCAGCGGGAGGATTGACTGTGTCCAGCGGGATGATGGATTGTGTCCAGCCAGATGATGGACTGTGTGGGAGCGAGATGATGGATTGTGTCCAGCGAGATGATGGACTGTGTCCAGTGAGATGATGGACTGTGTCCAGCGGGATGATGGATTGTGTCCCGCGAGATGATGGACTGTGTCCAGCCGGATGATGGACTGTGTCCATCATGAGGATGGACTGTGTCCAGCAGGAGGATGGACTGTGTCCAGCAGGATGATGGACTGTGTCCCGCGGGAGGATGGACTGTGTCCAACGAGATGATGGATTGTGTCCAGCGAGATGATGGATTGTGTCCAGCGGGATGATGGACTGTGTCCAGCGAAATGATGGATTGTGTCCAGCGGGATGATGGACTGTGTCCTTCGGGATGATGGACTGTGTCCAGCGGGAGGATGGACTGTGTCCAGCAGGAGGATGGACTGTGTCCAGCGAGATGATGGACTGTGTCCAGCGGGATGATGGACTGTGTCCAGCGAGGTGATGGACTGTGTCCAGCAAGATGATGGACTGTGTCCAGCGGGATGATGGATTGTGTCCAGTGGCATGATGGACTGTGTCCAGTGGGTTGATGGATTGTGTCCAGCGGGATGATGGATAGTGTCCAGCGGGATGATGGATTGTGTCCAGCGGGATGATGGACTGTGGCCAGCGAGATGATGGATTGTGTCCAGCGGGATAATGGATTGTATCCAGCGGGATGATGGACTGTGTCCAGCGAGATGATGGAGTGTGTCCAGCGAGATGATGGATTGCGTCCAGCGGGATGGTGGACTGGGTCCAGCGAGATGAAGGACTGTGTCCAGTGAGATGATGGACTGAGTCCAGCGAGATGATGGGTTGTGTCCAGCGGGATGATGGACTGTGTCCAGCGAGATGATGGATTGTGTCCAGCGGGATGATGGACTGTATCCAGCGGGATGATGGACTGTGTCCAGCGGGATAATGGACAGTGTTCAGCGGGAGGATGGACTGTGTCCAGCGAGATGATGGATTGTATCCAGCGGGATGATGGACTGTGTCCAGCGAGATGATGGACTGTGTCCAGCGCGATGATGGACTGTTTCCTGCGAGATGATGGACTGTGTCCAGCGGGAGGATGGGCTGTGTCCAGCGGGAGGATGGACTGTGTCCAGCGAGATGATGGACTGTGTCCAGAGAGATGATGGATTGTGTCCAGCGAGATGATGGATTCTGTCCAGCGGGGTGATGGATTGTGTCCAGCGGGATGATGGACTGTGTCCAGCGGGATGATGGACTGTGTCCAGCGAGATGATGGACTGTGTCCAGCGATATGATGGATTGTGTCCAGCGGGATGATGGACGGTGTCCTGCGAGATGATGGACTGTGTCCAGCGGGAGGATGGACTGTGTCCAGCGGGAGGATGGACTGTGTCCAGCGAGATGATGGACTGTGTCCAGAGGGATGATGGATTGTGTCCAGCGAGATGATGGATTGTGTCCAGCGAGATGATGGACTGTGTCCAGAGAGATGATGGATTGTGTCCAGCGAGATGATGGATTGTGTCCAGCAGGATGATGGATTGTGTCCAGCGGGATGTTGGACTGTGTCCAGCACAATGATGGATTGTGTCCAGTGAGATGATGGACTGTGTCCAGCGAGCTGATGGGTTGTGTCCAGCGGGATGATGTATTGTGTCCAGCGAGATGATGGACTGTGTCCAGTGAGATGATAGATTGTGTCCAGCGAGATAATGGACTGTGTCCAGCGGGAGGATGGACTGTGTCCAGCGAGATGATGGACTGTGTCCAGAGTGATGATGGATTGTGTCCAGCAAAATGATGGATTGTGTCCAGTGAGATGATGGACTGTGTCCAGCGAGCTGATGGGTCGTGTCCAGCGGGATGATGGATTGTGTCCAGCGGGATGATGGACTGTGTCCAGTGAGATGATGGACTATGTCCAGTGAGATGATGGACTGTGTCCAGTGAGATGATGGACTGTGTCCAGCGAGGTGATGGACTGTGTCCAGCGGGAGGATGGACTGTGTCCAGCGGGAGGATGGACTGTGTCCTGCAGGAGAATGGACTGTGTCCAGCGAGATGATGGATTGTGTCCAGCGAGATGATGGATTGTGTCCAGCGGGATGATGGATTTTGTCCCGCGAGATGATGGACTGTGTCCAGCCGGATGATGGACTGTGTCCAGCAGGATGATGGACTGCGTCCAGCAGGAGGATGGACTGTGTCCAGCGGTATGATGGACTGTGTCCAGCGGGAGGATGGACTGTGTCCAGCGAGTTGATAGATTGTGTCCAGCGAGATGATGGATTGTGTCCAGCGGGATGATGGATTGTGTCCAGCGAGATGGTGGACTGTGTCCAGCCGGATGATGGACTGTGTCCAGCAGGATGATGGACTGTGTCCTTCGGTAGGATGGACTGTGTCCAGCGGGAGGATGGACTGTGTCCAACGAGATGATGGATTGTGTCCAGCGAGATGATGGATTGTGTCCAGCGGGATAATGGATTGTGTCCAGCGAGATTATGGACTGTGTCCAGTGGGATGATGGACTGTGTCCAGCAGGATGATGGACTGTGTCCAGCGGGAGGATGGACTGTGCCCTACGAGATGATGGACTGTGTCCAGCGGGACGATGGACTGTGTCCAGCGAGATGATGGACTGTGTCCAGCGGGATGATGGATTGTGTCCAGCCAGATGATGGACTGTGTCGGAGCGAGATGATGGATTGTGTCCAGCGAGATGATGGACTGTGTCCAGTGAGATGATGGACTGTGTCCAGCGGGATGATGGATTGTGTCCCGGGAGATGATGGACTGTGTCCAGACGGATGATGGACTGTGTCCAGCAGGAGGATGGACTGTGCCCAGCAGGAGGATGGACTGTGTCCAGCAGGATGATGGACTGTGTCCAGCGGGAGGATGGACTGTGTCCAACGAGATGATGGATTGTGTCCAGCGAGTTGATGGATTGTGTCCAGCGGGATGATGGACTGTGGCCAGCGGGAGGATGGACTGTGTCCAAGGAGATGATGGATTGTGTCTAACGGGACGATGGACTGTGTCCAGCGAGATGATGGACTGTGTCCAGCGAGATGATGGACTGTGTCCAGCGGGATGATGGATTGTGTCCAGCGAGATGTTGGACTGTGTCCAGCGAGATCATGGACTGTGTCCAGCGAGATGATGGACTGTGTCCAGCCGGATGATGGACTGTGTCCAGCAGGATGATGGACTGTATCCAGCGCGATGATGGATTGTGTCCAGCGAGATGATGGACAGGGTCCAGCGGGATGATGTCTTGTGTCCTGCGGGATGATGGACTGTGTCCAGCGAGATGATGGACAGTTTCCAGCGGGATGATGGACTGTGTCCAGCGGGATGATGGACAGTGTCCAGCGGGATGATGGATTGTGTCTAGCGGGATGATGGATTGTGTCCAGCAAGATGGTGGACTGTGTCCAGCCGGATGATGGACTGTGTCCAGCAGGATGATGGACTGTGTCCAGCGGGAGGATGGACTGTGTGCATCGGTAGGATGGACTGTGTCCAGCGGGAGGATGGACTGTGTCCAACGAGATGATGGATTGTGTCCAGCGAGATGATGGATTGTGTCCAGCGGGATAATGGATTGTGTCCAGCGAGATTATGGACTGTGTCCAGTGGGATGATGGACTGTGTCCAGCAGGATGATGGACTGTGTCCAGCGGGAGGATGGACTGTGTCCAGTGAGATGATGGACTGTGTCCAGCGGGATGATGGATTGTGTCCCGCGAGATGATGGACTGTATCCAGCCGGATGATGGACTGTGTCCAGCAGGAGGATGGACTGTGTCCAGCAGGAGGATGGACTGTGTCCAGCAGGATGATGGACTGTGTCCAGCGGGAGGATGGACTGTGTCCAACGAGATGATGGATTGTGTCCAGCGAGTTGATGGATTGTGTCCAGCGGGATGATGGACTGTGGCCAGCGGGAGGATGGACTGTGTCCAACGAGATGATGGATTGTGTCCAACGGGACGATGGACTGTGTCCAGCGAGATGATGGACTGTGTCCAGCGAGATGATGGACTGTGTCCAGCGGGATGATGGATTGTGTCCAGCGAGATGTTGGACTGAGTCCAGCAAGATCATGGACTGTGTCCAGCGAGATGATGTACTGTGTCCAGCGGGATGATGGACTGTATCCAGCGCGGTGATGGATTGTGTCCAGCGAGATGATGGACAGGGTCCAGCGGGATGATGTATTGTGTCCTGCGGGATGATGGACTGTGTCCAGCGAGATGATGGACAGTTTCCAGCGGGATGATGGACTGTGTCCAGCAGGATGATGGACAGTGTCCAGCGGGATGATGGATTGTGTCTAGCGGGATGATGGATTGTGTCCAGCGAGATGGTGGACTGTGTCCAGCCGGATGATGGACTGTGTCCAGCCGGATGGTGGACTGTGTCCAGCAGGATGATGGACTGTGTCCAGCGGGAGGATGGACTGTGTCCATCGGTAGGATGGACTGTGTCCAGCGGGAGGATGGACTGTGTCCAACGAGATGATGGATTGTGTCCAGCGAGATGATGGATTGTGTCCAGCGGGATAATGGATTGTGTCCAGCGAGATTATGGACTGTGTCCAGTGGGATGATGGACTGTGTCCAGCAGGATGATGGACTGTGTCCAGCAGGATGATGGACTGTGTCCAGAGGGAGGATGGAATGTGTCCAGTGAGATGATGGACTGTGTCCAGCGGGATGATGGATTGTGTCCCGCGAGATGATGGACTGTGTCCAGCCGGATGATGGACTGTGTCCAGCAGGAGGATGGACTGTGTCCAGCAGGAGGATGGACTGTGTCCAGCAGGATGATGGACTGTGTCCAGCGGGAGGATGGACTGTGTCCAACGAGATGATGGATTGTGTCCAGCGAGTTGATGGATTGTGTCCATCGGGATGATGGACTGTGGCCAGCGGGAGGATGGACTGTGTCCAACGAGATGATGGATTGTGTCCAACGGGACGATGGACTGTGTCCAGCGAGATGATGGACTGTGTCCAGCGAGATGATGGACTGTGTCCAGCGGGATGATGGATTGTGTCCAGCGAGATGGTGGACTGTGTCCAGCCGGATGATGGACTGTGTCCAGCCGGATGGTGGACTGTGTCCAGCAGGATGATGGACTGTGTCCAGCGGGAGGATGGACTGTGTCCAACGAGATGATGGATTGTGTCCAACGGGACGATGGACTGTGTCCAGCGAGATGATGGACTGTGTCCAACGAGATGATGGATTGTGTCCAGCGAGTTGATGGATTGTGTCCATCGGGATGATGGACTGTGGCCAGCGGGAGGATGGACTGTGTCCAACGAGATGATGGATTGTGTCCAGCGAGATGATGGATTGTGTCCAGCGGGATAATGGATTGTGTCCAGCGAGATTATGGACTGTGTCCAGTGGGATGATGGACTGTGTCCAGCAGGATGATGGACTGTGTCCAGCGGGCGGATGGACTGTGTCCTACGAGATGATGGACAGGGTCCAGCGGGATGATGTCTTGTGTCCTGCGGGATGATGGACTGTGTCCAGCGAGATGATGGACTGTGTCCAGCGGGATGATGGATTGTGTCCAGCGAGATGTTGGACTGAGTCCAGCAAGATCATGGACTGTGTCCAGCGAGATGATGGACTGTGTCCAGCGGGATGATGGACTGTATCCAGCGCGATGATGGATTGTGTCCAGCGAGATGATGGACAGGGTCCAGCGGGATGATGTATTGTGTCCTGCGGGATGATGGACTGTGTCCAGCGAGATGATGGACAGTTTCCAGCGGGATGATGGACTGTGTCCAGCAGGATGATGGACAGTGTCCAGCGGGATGATGGATTGTGTCTAGCAGGATGATGGATTGTGTCCAGCGAGATGGTGGACTGTGTCCAGCCGGATGATGGACTGTGTCCAGCCGGATGGTGGACTGTGTCCAGCAGGATGATGGACTGTGTCCAGCGGGAGGATGGACTGTGTCCATCGGTAGGATGGACTGTGTCCAGCGGGAGGATGGACTGTGTCCAACGAGATGATGGATTGTGTCCAGCGAGATGATGGATTGTGTCCAGCGGGATAATGGATTGTGTCCAGCGAGATTATGGACTGTGTCCAGTGGGATGATGGACAGTGTCCAGCAGGATGATGGATTGTGTCCAGCGGGCGGATGGACTGTGTCCTACGAGATGATGGACAGGGTCCAGCGGGATGATGTCTTGTGTCCTGCGGGATGTTGGACTGTGTCCAGCGAGATGATGGACAGTTTTCAGCGGGATGATGGACTGTGTCCAGCGGGCTGATGGACAGTGTCCAGCGGGATGATGGATTGTGTCTAGCGGAATGATGGATTGTGTCCAGCGAGATGGTGGACTGTGTCCAGCCGGATGATGGACTGTGTCCAGCCGGATGGTGGACTGTGTCCAGCAGGATGATGGACTGTGTCCAGCGGGAGGATGGACTGTGTCCATCGGTAGGATGGACTGTGTCCAGCGGGAGGATGGACTGTGTCCAACGAGATGATGGATTGTGTCCAGCGAGATGATGGATTGTGTCCAGCGGGATAATGGATTGTGTCCAGCGAGATTATGGACTGTGTCCAGTGGGATGATGGACTGTGTCCAGCAGGATGATGGACTGTGTCCAGAGGGAGGATGGACTGTGTCCAGTGAGATGATGGACTGTGTCCAGCGGGATGATGGATTGTGTCCCGCGAGATGGTGGACTGTGTCCAGCCGGATGATGGACTATGTCCAGCAGGAGGATGGACTGTGTCCAGCAGGAGGATGGACTGTGTCCAGCAGGATGATGGACTGTGTCCAGCGGGAGGATGGACTGTGTCCAACGAGATGATGGATTGTGTCCAGCGAGTTGATGTATTGTGTCCAGCGGGATGATGGACTGCGGCCAGCGGGAGGATGGACTGTGTCCAACGAGATGATGGATTGTGTCCAACGGGACGATGGACTGTGTCCAGCGAGATGATGGACTGTGTCCAGCGAGATGATGGACTGTGTCCAGCGGGATGATGGATTGTGTCCAGCGAGATGGTGGACTGTGTCCAGCCGGATGATGGACTGTGTCCAGCCGGATGGTGGACTGTGTCCAGCAGGATGATGGACTGTGTCCAGCGGGAGGATGGACTGTGTCCATCGGTAGGATGGACTGTGTCCAGCGGGAGGATGGACTGTGTCCAACGAGATGATGGATTGTGTCCAGCGAGATGATGGATTGTGTCCAGCGGGATAATGGATTGTGCCCAGCGAGATTATGGACTGTGTCCAGTGGGATGATGGACTGTGTCCAGCAGGATGATGGACTGTGTCCAGCGGGCGGATGGACTGTGTCCTACGAGATGATGGACAGGGTCCAGCGGGATGATGTCTTGTGTCCTGCGGGATCATGGACTGTGTCCAGCGAGATGATGGACTGTGTCCAGCGGGATGATGGACTGTATCCAGCGCGATGATGGATTGTGTCCAGCGAGATGATGGACAGGGTCCAGCGGGATGATGTATTGTGTCCTGCGGGATGATGGATTGTGTCCAGCGAGATGGTGGACTGTGTCCAGCCGGATGATGGACTGTGTCCAGCCGGATGGTGGACTGTGTCCAGCAGGATGATGGACTGTGTCCAGCGGGAGGATGGACTGTGTCCATCGGTAGGATGGACTGTGTCCAGCGGGAGGATGGATTGTGTCCAACGAGATGATGGATTGTGTCCAGCGAGATGATGGATTGAGTCCAGCGGGATAATGGATTGTGTCCAGCGAGATTATGGACTGTGTCCAGTGGGATGATGGACTGTGTCCAGCAGGATGATGGATTGTGTCCAGCGGGCGGATGGACTGTGTCCTACGAGATGATGGACAGGGTCCAGCGGGATGATGTCTTGTGTCCTGCGGGATGATGGAATGTGTCCAGCGAGATGATGGACAGTTTCCAGCGGGATGATGGACTGTGTCCAGCGGGCTGATGGACAGTATCCAGCGGGATGATGGATTGTGTCCAGCGGGATGATGGATTGTGTCCAGCGAGATGGTGGACTGTGTCCAGCCGGATGATGGACTGTGTCCAGCCGGATGGTGGACTGTGTCCAGCAGGATGATGGACTGTGTCCAGCGGGAGGATGGACTGTGTCCATCGGTAGGATGGACTGTGTCCAGCGGGAGGATGGACTGTGTTCAACGAGATGATGGACTGTGTCCAGCGAGATGATGGATTGTGTCCAGCGGGATGATGGATTGTGTCCAGCGAGATTATGGACTGTGTCCAGTGGGATGATGGACTGTGTCCAGCAGGATGATGGACTGTGTCCAGAGGGAGGATGGACTGTGTCCAGTGAGATGATGGACTGTGTCCAGCGGGATGATGGATTGTGTCCCGCGAGATGATGGACTGTGTCCAGCCGGATGATGGACTGTGTCCAGCAGGAGCATGGACTGTGTCCAGCAGGAGGATGGACTGTGTCCAGCAGGATGATGGACTGTGTCCAGCGGGAGGATGGACTGTGTCCAACGAGGTGATGGATTGTGTCCAGCGAGTTGATGGATTGTGTCCAGCGGGATGATGGACTGTGGCCAGCGGGAGGATGGACTGTGTCCAACGAGATGATGGATTGTGGCCAACGGGACGATGGACTGTGTCCAGCGAGATGATGGACTGTGTCCAGCGAGATGATGGACTGTGTCCAGCGGGATGATGGATTGTGTCCAGCGAGATGTTGGACTGAGTCCAGCAAGATCATGGACTGTGTCCAGCGAGATGATGGACTGTGTCCAGCGGGATGATGGACTGTATCCAGCGCGATGATGGATTGTGTCCAGCGAGATGATGGACTGTGTCCAGCGAGATGATGGACAGTTTCCAGCGGGATGATGGATTGTGTCTAGCGGGATGATGGATTGTGTCCAGCGCGATGGTGGACTGTGACCAGCCGGATGATGGACTGTGTCCAGCCGGATGGTGGACTGTGTCCAGCAGGATGATGGACTGTGTCCAGCGGGAGGATGGACTGTGTCCATCGGTAGGATGGACTGTGTCCAGCGGGAGGATGGACTGTGTCCAACGAGATGATGGATTGTGTCCAGCGAGATGATGGATTGTGTCCAGCGGGATAATGGATTGTGTCCAGCGAGATTATGGACTGTGTCCAGTGGGATGATGGACTGTGTCCAGCAGGATGATGGACTGTGTCCAGAGGGAGGATGGACTGTGTCCAGTGAGATGATGGACTGTGTCCAGCGGGATGATGGATTGTGTCCCGCGAGATGATGGACTGTGTCCAGCCGGATGATGGACTGTGTCCAGCAGGAGGATGGACTGTGTCCAGCAGGAGGATGGACTGTGTCCAGCAGGATGATGGACTGTGTCCAGCGGGAGGATGGACTGTGTCCAACGAGATGATGGATTGTGTCCAGCGAGTTGATGGATTGTGTCCAGCGGGATGATGGACTGTGTCCAGCGGGATGATGGATTGTGTCCAGCGGGATAATGGATTGTGTCCAGCGAGATTATGGACTGTGTCCAGTGGGATGATGGACTGTGTCCAGCAGGATGATGGACTGTGTCCAGCGGGCGGATGGACTGTGTCCTACGAGAAGATGGACAGGGTCCAGCGGGATGATGTCTTGTGTCCTTAGGGATGATGGACTGTGTCCAGCGAGATGATGGACTGTGTCCAGCGGGATGATGGATTGTGTCCAGCGAGATGTTGGACTGAGTCCAGCAAGATCATGGACTGTGTCCAGCGAGATGATGGACTGTGTCCAGCGGGATGATGGACTGTATCCAGCGCGATGATGGATTGTGTCCAGCGAGATGATGGACAGGGTCCAGCGGGATGATGTATTGTGTCCTGCGGGATGATGGACTGTGTCCAGCGAGATGATGGACAGTTTCCAGCGGGATGATGGACTGTGTCCAGCAGGATGATGGACAGTGTCCAGCGGGATGATGGACTGTGTCTAGCGGGATGATGGATTGTGTCCAGCGAGATGATGGACTGTGTCCAGCCGGATGATGGACTGTGTCCAGCCGGATGGTGGACTGTGTCCAGCAGGATGATGGACTGTGTCCAGCGGGAGGATGGACTGTGTCCATCGGTAGGATGGACTGTGTCCAGCGGCAGGATGGACTGTGTCCAACGAGATGATGGATTGTGTCCAGCGAGATGATGGATTGTGTCCAGCGGGATAATGGATTGTGTCCAGCGAGATTATGGACTGTGTCCAGTGGGATGATGGACTGTGTCCAGCAGGATGATGGATTGTGTCCAGCGGGCGGATGGACTGTGTCCTACGAGATGATGGACAGGGTCCAGCGGGATGATGTCTTGTGTCCTGCGGGATGATGGACTGTGTCCAGCGAGATGATGGACAGTTTCCAGCGGGATGATGGACTGTGTCCAGCGGGCTGATGGACAGTGTCCAGCGGGATGATGGATTGTGTCTAGCGGGATGATGGATTGTGTCCAGCGAGATGGTGGACTGTGTCCAGCCGGATGATGGACTGTGTCCAGCCGGATGGTGGACTGTGTCCAGCAGGATGATGGACTGTGTCCAGCGGGAGGATGGACTGTGTCCATCGGTAGGATGGACTGTGTCCAGCGGGAGGATGGACTGTGTCCAACGAGATGATGGATTGTGTCCAGCGAGATGATGGATTGTGTCCAGCGGGATAATGGATTGTGCCCAGCGAGATTATGGACTGTGTCCAGTGGGATGATGGACTGTGTCCAGCAGGATGATGGACTGTGTCCAGCGGGCGGATGGACTGTGTCCTACGAGATGATGGACAGGGTCCAGCGGGATGATGTCTTGTGTCCTGCGGGATGATGGACTGTGTCCAGCGAGATTATGGACTGTGTCCAGTGGGATGATGGACTGTGTCCAGCAGGATGATGGACTGTGTCCAGCGGGCGGATGGACTGTGTCCTACGAGATGATGGACAGGGTCCAGCGGGATGATGTCTTGTGTCCTGCGGGATGATGGACTGTGTCCAGCGAGATGATGGATTGTGTCCAGCGGGATGATGTCTTGTGTCCTGCGGGATGATGGACTGTGTCCAGCGAGATGATGGACAGGGTCCAGCGGGATGATGTCTTGTGTCCTGCGGGATGATGGACTGTGTCCTACGAGATGATGGACAGGGTCCAGCGGGATGATGTCTTGTGTCCTGCGGGATGATGGACTGTGTCCAGCGGGATGATGGATTGTGTCCAGCGAGATGTTGGACTGAGTCCAGCAAGATCATGGACTGTGTCCAGCGAGATGATGGACTGTGTCCAGCGGGATGATGGACTGTATCCAGCGCGATGATGGATTGTGTCCAGCGAGATGATGGACAGGGTCCAGCGGGATGATGTATTGTGTCCTGCGGGATGATGGATTGTGTCCAGCGAGATGGTGGACTGTCTCCAGCCGGATGATGGACTGTGTCCAGTCGGATGGTGGACTGTGTCCAGCAGGATGATGGACTGTGTCCAGCGGGAGGATGGACTGTGTCCATCGGTAGGATGGACTGTGTCCAGCGGGAGGATGGACTGTGTCCAACGAGATGATGGATTGTGTCCAGCGAGATGATGGATTGTGTCCAGCGGGATAATGGATTGTGTCCAGCGAGATTATGGACTGTGTCCAGTGGGATGATGGACTGTGTCCAGCAGGATGATGGATTGTGTCCAGCGGGCGGATGGACTGTGTCCTACGAGATGATGGACAGGGTCCAGCGGGATGATGTCTTGTGTCCTGCGGGATGATGGACTGTGTCCAGCGAGATGATGGACAGTTTCCAGCGGGATGATGGACTGTGTCCAGCGGGCTGATGGACAGTGTCCAGCGGGATGATGGATTGTGTCCAGCGGGATGATGGATTGTGTCCAGCGAGATGGTGGACTGTGTCCAGCCGGATGATGGACTGTGTCCAGCCGGATGGTGGACTGTTTCCAGCAGGATGATGGACTGTGTCCAGCGGGAGGATGGACTGTGTCCATCGGTAGGATGGACTGTGTCCAGCGGGAGGATGGACTGTGTCCAACGAGATGATGGATTGTGTCCAGCGAGATGATGGATTGTGTCCAGCGGGATAATGGATTGTGTCCAGCGAGATTATGGACTGTGTCCAGTGGGATGATGGACTGTGTCCAGCATTATGATGGACTGTGTCCAGAGGGAGGATGGACTGTGTCCAGTGAGATGATGGACTGTGTCCAGCGGGATGATGGATTGTGTCCCGCGAGATGATGGACTGTGTCCAGCCGGATGATGGACTGTGTCCAGCAGGAGGATGGACTGTGTCCAGCAGGAGGATGGACTGTGTCCAGCAGGATGATGGACTGTGTCCAGCGGGAGGATGGACTGTGTCCAACGAGGTGATGGATTGTGTCCAGCGAGTTGATGGATTGTGTCCAGCGGGATGATGGACTGTGGGCAGCGGGAGGATGGACTGTGTCCAACGAGATGATGGATTGTGGCCAACGGGACGATGGACTGTGTCCAGCGAGATGATGGACTGTGTCCAGCGAGATGATGGACTGTGTCCAGCGGGATGATGGATTGTGTCCAGCGAGGTGTTGGACTGAGTCCAGCAAGATCATGGACTGTGTCCAGCGAGATGATGGACTGTGTCCAGCGGGATGATGGACTGTATCCAGCGCGATGATGGATTGTGTCCAGCGAGATGATGGACTGTGTCCAGCGAGATGATGGACAGTTTCCAGCGGGATGATGGACTGTGTCCAGCAGGATGATGGACAGTGTCCAGCGGGATGATGGATTGTGTCTAGCGGGATGATGGATTGTGTCCAGCGCGATGGTGGACTGTGACCAGCCGGATGATGGACTGTGTCCAGCCGGATGGTGGACTGTGTCCAGCAGGATGATGGACTGTGTCCAGCGGGAGGATGGACTGTGTCCATCGGTAGGATGGACTGTGTCCAGCGGGAGGATGGACTGTGTCCAACGAGATGATGGATTGTGTCCAGCGAGATGATGGATTGTGTCCAGCGGGATAATGGATTGTGTCCAGCGAGATTATGGACTGTGTCCAGTGGGATGATGGACTGTGTCCAGCAGGATGATGGACTGTGTCCAGAGGGAGGATGGACTGTGTCCAGTGAGATGATGGACTGTGTCCAGCGGGATGATGGATTGTGTCCCGCGAGATGATGGACTGTGTCCAGCCGGATGATGGACTGTGTCCAGCAGGAGGATGGACTGTGTCCAGCAGGAGGATGGACTGTGTCCAGCAGGATGATGGACTGTGTCCAGCGGGAGGATGGACTGTGTCCAACGAGATGATGGATTGTGTCCAGCGAGTTGATGGATTGTGCCCAGCGGGATGATGGACTGTGGCCAGCGGGAGGATGGACTGTGTCCAACGAGATGATGGATTGTGTCCAACGGGACGATGGACTGTGTCCAGCGAGATGATGGACTGTGTCCAGCGAGATGATGGACTGTGTCCAACGAGATGATGGATTGTGTCCAGCGAGTTGATGGACTGAGTCCAGCAAGATCATGGACTGTGTCCAGCGAGATGATGGACTGTGTCCAGCGGGATGATGGATTGTGTCCAGCGGGATAATGGATTGTGTCCAGCGAGATTATGGACTGTGTCCAGTGGGATGATGGACTGTGTCCAGCAGGATGATGGACTGTGTCCAGCGGGCGGATGGACTGTGTCCTACGAGAAGATGGACAGGGTCCAGCGGGATGATGTCTTGTGTCCTGCGGGATGATGGACTGTGTCCAGCGAGATGATGGACAGTTTCCAGCGGGATGATGGACTGTGTCCAGCGGGCTGATGGACAGTGTCCAGCGGGATGATGGATTGTGTCTAGCGGGATGATGGATTGTGTCCAGCGAGATGGTGGACTGTGTCCAGCCGGATGATGGACTGTGTCCAGCCGGATGGTGGACTGTGTCCAGCAGGATGATGGACTGTGTCCAGCGGGAGGATGGACTGTGTCCATCGGTAGGATGGACTGTGTCCAGCGGGAGGATGGACTGTGTCCAACGAGATGATGGATTGTGTCCAGCGAGATGATGGATTGTGTCCAGCGGGATAATGGATTGTGTCCAGCGAGATTATGGACTGTGTCCAGTGGGATGATGGACTGTGTCCAGCAGGATGATGGACTGTGTCCAGAGGGAGGATGGACTGTGGCCAGCGGGAGGATGGACTGTGTCCAACGAGATGATGGATTGTGTCCAACGGGACGATGGACTGTGTCCAGCGAGATGATGGACTGTGTCCAGCGAGATGATGGACTGTGTCCAGCGGGATGATGGATTGTGTCCAGCGAGATGTTGGACTGAGTCCAGCGAGATCATGGACTGTGTCCAGCGAGATGATGGACTGTGTCCAGCGGGATGATGGACTGTATCCAGCGCGATGATGGATTGTGTCCAGCGAGATGATGGACAGGGTCCAGCGGGATGATGTATTGTGTCCTGCGGGATGATGGACTGTGTCCAGCGAGATGATGGACAGTTTCCAGCGGGATGATGGACTGTGTCCAGCAGGATGATGGACAGTGTCCAGCGGGATGATGGATTGGGACTAGCGGGATGATGGATTGTGTCCAGCGAGATGGTGGACTGTGTCCAGCCGGATGATGGACTGTGTCCAGCCGGATGGTGGACTGTGTCCAGCAGGATGATGGACTGTGTCCAGCGGGAGGATGGACTGTGTCCATCGGTAGGATGGACTGTGTCCAGCGGGAGGATGGACTGTGTCCAACGAGATGATGGATTGTGTTCAGCGAGATGATGGATTGTGTCCAGCGGGATAATGGATTGTGTCCAGCGAGATTATGGACTGTGTCCAGTGGGATGATGGACTGTGTCCAGCAGGATGATGGACTGTGTCCAGCGGGAGGATGGACTGTGTCCTACGAGATGATGGACTGTGTCCAGCGGGACGATGGACTGTGTCCAGCGAGATGATGGACTGTGTCCAGCGGGATGATGGATTGTGTCCAGCCAGATGATGGACTGTGTCGGAGCGTCATGATGGATTGTGTCCAGCGAGATGATGGACTGTGTCCAGTGAGATGATGGACTGTGTCCAGCGGGATGATGGATTGTGTCCCGCGAGATGATGGACTGTGTCCAGCCGGATGATGGACTGTGTCCAGCAGGAGGATGGACTGTGTCCAGCAGGATGATGGACTGTGTCCAGCGGGAGGATGGACTGTGTCCAACGAGATGATGGATTGTGTCCAGCGAGTTGATGGATTGTGTCCAGCGGGATGATGGACTGTGGCCAGCGGGAGGGTGGACTGTGTCCAACGAGATGATGGATTGTGTCCAACGGGACGATGGACTGTGTCCAGCGAGATGATGGACTGTGTCCAGCGAGATGATGGACTGTGTCCAGCGGGATGATGGATTGTGTCCAGCGAGATGTTGGACTGTGTCCAGCGAGATCATGGACTGTGTCCAGCGAGATGATGGACTGTGTCCAGCGGGATGATGGACTGTATCCTGCGCGATGATGGATTGTGACAAGCGAGATGATGGACAGGGTCCAGAGGGATGATGTATTGTGTCCTGCGGGATGATGGACTGTGTCCAGCGAGATGATGGACAGTTTCCAGCGGGATGATGGATTGTGTCCAGCGGGATGATGGACAGTGTCCAGCGGGATGATGGATTGTGTCTAGCGGGATGATGGATTCTCTCCAGGGGATGATGGACTGTGTCCAGCGGGATGATGGATTGTGTCGAGCGGGATGATGGACTGTGTCCAGCGGGATGATGGATTGTGTCCAGCGAGATGATGGATTGTGTCCTGCAGGATGATGGATTGTGTCCAGCGGGATGATGGACTGTGTCCAGCGGGATGATGGATTGTGTCCAGCGGGATGATGGATTGTGTCCAGCGTGAAGATGGACGGTGTTCAGCGAGATGATGGATTGTGTCCATCAAGATGATGGATTGTGTCCAGCGGGACGATGGACTGTGTCCAGCGAGATGATGGACTGTGTCCAGCGAGATCATGGACTGTGTCCAGCGAGATGATGGACTGTGTCCAGCCGGATGATGGACTGTATCCAGCGCGATGATGGATTGTGTCCAGCGAGATGATAGACAGTGTCCAGCGGGATGATGTATTGTGTCCTGCGGGATGATGGATTGTGTCGAGCGGGATGATGGACTGTGTCCAGCGGGATGATGGATTGTGTCCAGCGAGATGATGGATTGTGTGCTGCAGGATGATGGATTGTGTCCAGCGGGATGATGGACTGTGTCCAGCGGGATGATGGATTGTGTCCAGCGGGATGATGGATTGTGTCCAGCATGAAGATGGACGGTGTGCAGCGAGATGATGGATTGTGTCCATCAAGATGATGGTTTGTGTCCAGCGGGACGATGGACTGTTTCCAGCGAGATGATGGACTGTGTCCAGCGGGATGATGGATTGTGTCCAGCGAGATGTTGGACTGTGTCCAGCGAGATCATGGACTGTGTGCAGCGAGATGATGGACTGTGTCCAGCGGGATGATGGACAGTGTCCAGCGGGATGATGGATTGTGTCTAGCGGGATGATGGATTCTCTCCAGGGGATGATGGACTGTGTCCAGCGGGACGATGGACTGTGTCCAGCGAGATGATGGACTGTGTCCAGCGGGATGATGGATTGTGTCCAGCCAGATGATGGACTGTGTCGGAGCGTCATGATGGATTGTGTCCAGCGAGATGATGGACTGTGTCCAGTGAGATGATGGACTGTGTCCAGCGGGATGATGGATTGTGTCCCGCGAGATGATGGACTGTGTCCAGCCGGATGATGGACTGTGTCCAGCAGGAGGATGGACTGTGTCCAGCAGGAGGATGGACTGTGTCCAGCAGGATGATGGACTGTGTCCAGCGGGAGGATGGACTGTGTCCAACGAGATGATGGATTGTGTCCAGCGAGTTGATGGATTGTGTCCAGCGGGATGATGGACTGTGGCCAGCGGGAGGATGGACTGTGTCCAACGAGATGATGGATTGTGTCCAACGGGACGATGGACTGTGTCCAGCGAGATGATGGACTGTGTCCAGCGAGATGATGGACTGTGTCCAGCGGGATGATGGATTGTGTCCAGCGAGATGTTGGACTGTGTCCAGCGAGATCATGGACTGTGTCCAGCGAGATGATGGACTGTGTCCAGCGGGATGATGGACTGTATCCTGCGCGATGATGGATTGTGATAAGCGAGATGATGGACAGGGTCCAGCGGGATGATGTATTGTGTCCTGCGGGATGATGGACTGTGTCCAGCGAGATGATGGACAGTTTCCAGCGGGATGATGGATTGTGTCCAGCGAGATGATGGACAGTTTCCAGCGGGATGATGGATTGTGTCCAGCGGGATGATGGACAGTGTCCAGCGGGATGATGGATTGTGTCTAGCGGGATGATGGATTCTCTCCAGGGGATGATGGACTGTGTCCAGCGGGATGATGGATTGTGTCGAGCGGGATGATGGACTGTGTCCAGCGGGATGATGGATTGTGTCCAGCGAGATGATGGATTGTGTCCTGCAGGATGATGGATTGTGTCCAGCGGGATGATGGACTGTGTCCAGCGGGATGATGGATTGTGTCCAGCGGGATGATGGATTGTGTCCAGCGTGAAGATGGACGGTGTTCAGCGAGATGATGGATTGTGTCCATCAAGATGATGGATTGTGTCCAGCGGGACGATGGACTGTGTCCAGCGAGATGATGGACTGTGTCCAGCGAGATGTTGGACTGTGTCCAGCGAGATCATGGACTGTGTCCAGCGAGATGATGGACTGTGTCCAGCCGGATGATGGACTGTATCCAGCGCGATGATGGATTGTGTCCAGCGAGATGATAGACAGTGTCCAGCGGGATGATGTATTGTGTCCTGCGGGATGATGGATTGTGTCCAGCGGGATGATGGACAGTTTCCAGCGGGATGATGGACTGTGTCCAGCGGGATGATGGATTGTGTCCAGCGAGATGTTGGACTGTGTCCAGCGAGATCATGGACTGTGTCCAGCGAGATGATGGACTGTGTCCAGCGGGATGATGGACTGTATCCTGCGCGATGATGGATTGTGACAAGCGAGATGATGGACAGGGTCCAGCGGGATGATGTATTGTGTCCTGCGGGATGATGGACTGTGTCCAGCGAGATGATGGACAGTTTCCAGCGGGATGATGGATTGTGTCCAGCGAGATGATGGACAGTTTCCAGCGGGATGATGGATTGTGTCCAGCGGGATGATGGACAGTGTCCAGCGGGATGATGGATTGTGTCTAGCGGGATGATGGATTCTCTCCAGGGGATGATGGACTGTGTCCAGCGGGATGATGGATTGTGTCGAGCGGGATGATGGACTGTGTCCAGCGGGATGATGGATTGTGTCCAGCGAGATGATGGATTGTGTCCTGCAGGATGATGGATTGTGTCCAGCGGGATGATGGACTGTGTCCAGCGGGATGATGGATTGTGTCCAGCGGGATGATGGATTGTGTCCAGCGTGAAGATGGACGGTGTTCAGCGAGATGATGGATTGTGTCCATCAAGATGATGGATTGTGTCCAGCGGGACGATGGACTGTGTCCAGCGAGATGATGGACTGTGTCCAGCGAGATGTTGGACTGTGTCCAGCGAGATCATGGACTGTGTCCAGCGAGATGATGGACTGTGTCCAGCCGGATGATGGACTGTATCCAGCGCGATGATGGATTGTGTCCAGCGAGATGATAGACAGTGTCCAGCGGGATGATGTATTGTGTCCTGCGGGATGATGGATTGTGTCGAGCGGGATGATGGACTGTGTCCAGCGGGATGATGGATTGTGTCCAGCGAGATGATGGATTGTGTGCTGCAGGATGATGGATTGTGTCCAGCGGGATGATGGACTGTGTCCAGCGGGATGATGGATTGTGTCCAGCGGGATGATGGATTGTGTCCAGCATGAAGATGGACGGTGTGCAGCGAGATGATGGCTTGTGTCCATCAAGATGATGGTTTGTGTCCAGCGGGACGATGGACTGTTTCCAGCGAGATGATGGACTGTGTCCAGCGGGATGATGGATTGTGTCCAGCGAGATGTTGGACTGTGTCCAGCGAGATCATGGACTGTGTGCAGCGAGATGATGGACTGTGTCCAGCGGGATGATGGACTGTAACCAGCGCGATGATGGATTGTATCCAGCGAGATGATGGACAGTGTCCAGCGGGATGATGTAATTTGTCCTGTGGGATGATGGATTGTGTCCAGCGGGATGATGGACAGTTTCCAGCGGGATGATGGACTGTGTCCAGCGGGATGATGGACTGTGTCCAGCGAGATGATGGACTGTGTCCAACGGGATGATGGATTGTATCCAGCGAGATGATGGATTGTGCCCAGCGGGATGATGGACTGTGTCCAGCAGGATGATAGATTGTGTCCAGCGGGATGATGGATTCTGTCCAGCGGGATGATGGACTGTGTCCAGCGAGATGATGGACTGTGTCCAGCGAGATGATGGATTGTGTCCAGCGGGATGGTGGACTGTGTCCAGCAAGATGATGGATTGTGTCCAGCGGGATGATGGACTGTGTCCAGCGAGGTGATGGATTGTGTCCAGCGGGATGATGAACTGTGTCCAGCGGGATGATGGACTGTGTCCAGCGGGATGATGGGCAGTGTCCCGCGGGAGGATTGTCTGTGTCCAGCGAGATGATGGATTGTGTCCAGAGGGATGATGGACTGTCTCCAGCAAGATGGTGGACTGAGTCCAGCGCGATGATGGACTGTGTCCAGCGAGATGATGGATTGTGTCCAGCGAGATGATGGATTGTGTCCAGCGGGATGATGGACTGTGTCCAGCGGGATGATGGACAGTGTCCAGCGGGATGATGGAATATGTCCAGCGAGGTGATGGACTGTGTCTTGCGGGATGATGGACTGTGTCCAGCGGGATGAAGGACTGTCTCCAGCGGGATGATGGACTGTGTCCAGCGGCATGATGGATTGTGTCCAGCGAGATGATGGACTGTGTCCAGCGAGATGATGGACTGTGTCCAGCGGGATGATGGATTGTGTCCAGCGGGATGATGGACTGTGGCCAGCGAGATGATGGATTGTGTCCAGCGGGATGATGGACTGTGTCCAGCGGGATGATGGACTGTGTCCAGCGAGATGATGGATTGTGTCCAGCGGGATGATGGACTGTGTCCAGCGAGATGATGGACTGTGTTCAGCGAGATGATGGATTGTGTCCAGCGGGATAATGGACAGTGTCCAGCGGGAGGATGGACTGTGTCCAGCGAGATGATGGATTGTGTCCAGCGGGATGATGGACTGTGTCCAGCGAGATGATGGACTGTGTCCACCGCGTTGATGGACTGTATCCTGCGAGATGATGGACTGTGTCCAGCGGGATGATGGATTGTGTCCAGCGAGATAATGGATTGTGTCCAGCGAGATGATGGATTCTGTCCAGCGGGATGATGGATTGTGTCCAGCGGGATGATGGACTGTGTCCAGCGAAATGATGGATTGTGTCCAGCGAGATGATGGACTGTGTCCAGCGAGATGATGGATTGTGTCCAGCGGGATGATGGACTGTGTCCGGCGAGATGATGGACTGTGTCCAGCAGGAGGATGGACTGTGTCCTGCGGGAGGATGGACTGTGTCCAGCGAGATGATGGACTGTGTCCAGCGGGATGATGGATTGTGTCCAGCGAGATGATGGATTGTGTCCAGCGGGATGATGGATTGTGTCCAGCGAGATGTTGGTCTGTGTCCAGCGAGATCATGGACTGTGTCCAGCGAGATGATGGACTGTGTCCAGCGGGATAATGGACTGTATCCTGCGCGATGATGGATTGTGTCCAGCGAGATGATGGACAGGGTCCAGCGGGATGATGTATTGTGTCCTGCGGGATGATGGACTGTGTCCAGCGAGATGATGGACAGTTTCCAGCGGGATGATGGACTGTGTCCAGCGGGATGATGGACAGTGTCCAGCGGGATGATGGATTGTGTCTAGCGGGATGATGGATTCTCTCCAGGGGATGATGGACTGTGTCCAGCGGCATGATGGATTGTGTCGAGCGGGATGATGGACTTTGTCCAGCGGGATGATGGATTGTGTCCAGCGAGATGATGGATTGTGTCCTGCAGGATGATGGATTGTGTCCAGCGGGATGATGGACTGTGTCCAGCGGGATGATGGATTGTGTCCAGCGGGATGATGGATTGTGTCCAGCGTGAAGATGGACGGTGTTCACCGAGATGATGGATTGTGTCCATCAATATGATGGATTGTGTCCAGCGGGACGATGGACTGTGTCCAGCGAGATGATGGACTGTGTCCAGCGAGATGTTGGACTGTGTCCAGCGAGATCATGGACTGTGTCCAGCGAGATGATGGACTGTGTCCAGCGGGATGATGGACTGTATCCAGCGCGATGATGGATTGTGTCCAGCGAGATGATAGACAGTGTCCAGCGGGATGATGTATTGTGTCCTGCGGGATGATGGATTGTGTCGAGCGGGATGATGGACTGTGTCCAGCGGGATGATGGATTGTGTCCAGCGAGATGATGGATTGTGTGCTGCAGGATGATGGATTGTGTCCTGCGGGATGATGGACTGTGTCCAGCGGGATGATGGATTGTGACCAGCGGGATGATGGATTGTGTCCAGCGTGAAGATGGACGGTGTTCAGCGAGATGATGGATTGTGTCCATCGAGATGATGGTTTGTGTCCAGCGGGACGATGGACTGTGTCCAGCGAGATGATGGACTGTGTCCAGCGGGATGATGGATTGTGTCCAGCGAGATGTTGGACTGTGTCCAGCGAGATCATGGACTGTGTGCAGCGAGATGATGGACTGTGTCCAGCGGGATGATGGACTGTAACCAGTGCGATGATGGATTGTATCCAGCGAGATGATGGACAGTGTCCAGCGGGATGATGTATTGTGTCCTGTGGGATGATGGATTGTGTGCAGCGGGATGATGGACAGTTTCCAGCGGGATGATGGACTGTGTCCAGCGGGATGATGGACTGTGTCCAGCGAGATGATGGACTGTGTCCAATGGGATGATGGATTGTATCCAGCGAGATGATGGATAGTGCCCAGCGGGATGATGGACTGTGTCCAGCAGGATGATAGATTGTGTCCAGCGGGATGATGGATTCTGTCCAGCGGGATGATGGACTGTGTCCAGCGAGATGATGGACTGTGTCCAGCGAGATGATGGATTGTGTCCAGCGGGATGGTGGACTGTGTCCAGCAAGAAGATGGACTGTGTCCAGTGAGATGATGGACTGAGTCCAGCGAGATGATGGATTGTGTCCAGCGGGATGATGGACTGTGTCCAGCGAGATGATGGATTGTGTCCAGCGGGATGATGAACTGTGTCCAGCGGGATGATGGACTGTGTCCAGCGGGATGATGTGCAGTGTCCCGCGGGAGGATGGACTGTGTCCAGCGAGATGATGGATTGTGTCCAGAGGGATGATGGACTGTCTCCAGCAAGATGGTGGACTGAGTCCAGCGCGATGATGGACTGTGTCCAGCGAGATGATGGATTGTGTCCAGCGAGATGATGGATTGTGTCCAGCGGGATGATGGACTGTGTCCAGCGGGATGATGGACAGTGTCCAGCGGGATGATGGAATATGTCCAGCGAGGTGATGGACTGTGTCTTGCGGGATGATGGACTGTGTCCAGCTGGATGATGGACTGTCTCCAGCGGGATGATGGACTGTGTCCAGCGGGGTGATGGATTGTGTCCAGCGAGATGATGGACTGTGTCCAGCGAGATGATGGACTGTGTCCAGCGGGATGATGGATTGTGTCCAACGGGATGATGTACTGTGGCCAGCGAGATGATGGATTGTGTCCAGCGGGATGATGGACTGTGTCCAGCGGGATGATGGACTGTGTCCAGCGAGATGATGGATTGTGTCCAGCGGGATGATGTACTGTGGCCAGCGAGATGATGGATTGTGTCCAGCGGGATGATGGACTGTGTCCAGCGGGATGATGGACTGTGTCCAGCGAGATGATGGATTGTGTACAGCGGGATGATGGACTGTGTCCAGCGAGATGATGGACGTGTTCAGCGAGATGATGGATTGTGTCCAGCGGGATAATGGACAGTGTCCAGCGGGAGGATGGACTGTGTCCAGCGAGATAATGGATTGTGTCCAGCGGGATGATGGACTGTGTCGAGCGAGATGATGGACTGTGTCCACCGCGTTGATGGACTGTATCCTGCGAGATGATGGACTGTGTCCAGCGGGATGAAGGATTGTGTCCAGCGAGATGATGGATTGTGTCCAGCGAGATGATGGATTCTGTCCAGCGGGATGATGGATTGTGTCCAGCGGGATGATGGACTGTGTCCGGCGAGATGATGGACTGTGTCCAGCAGGAGGATGGACTGTGTCCAGCGGGAGGATGGACTGTGTCCAGCGAGATGATGTACTGTGTCCAGCGGGATGATGGATTGTGTCCAGCGAGATGATGGATTGTGTCCAGCGAGATGATGGACTGTGTCCAGAGAGATGGTGGATTGTGTCCAGCGGGATGATGGACTGTGTCCTGCAGGAGAGTGGATTGTGTCCAGCGAGATGATGGATTGTGTCCAGCGTGAGGATGGACTGTGTCCTGCAGGAGAATGGACTGTGTCCAGCGAGATGATGGATTGTGTCCAGCGAGATGATGGATTGTGTCCAGCGGGATGATGGACTGTGTCCAGCGAGATGATGGACTGTGTCCAGCGCGTTGATGGACTGTGTCCTGCGAGATGATGGACTGTGTCCAGCGGGATGATGGATTGTGTCCAGCGAGATGATGGATTGTGTCCAGCGAGATGATGGATTCTGTCCAGCGGGATGATGGATTGTGTCCAGCGGGATGATGGACTGTGTCCAGCGAAATGATGGATTGTGTCCAGCGAGATGATGGACTGTGTCCAGCGAGATGATGGATTGTGTCCAGCGGGATGATGGACTGTGTCCGGTGAGATGATGGACTGTGTCCAGCAGGAGGATGGACTGTGTCCAGTGGGAGGATGGACTGTGTCCAGCGAGATGATGGACTGTGTCCAGCGGGATGATGGATTGTGTCCAGCGAGATGATGGATTGTGTCCAGCGAGATGATGGACTGTGTCCAGAGAGATGGTGGATTGTGTCCAGCGAGATGATGGATTCTGTCCAGCGGGATGATGGATTGTGTCCAGCGGGATGATGGACTGTGTCCTGCAGGAGAATGGATTGTGTACAGCGAGATGATGGATTGTGTCCAGCGTGAGGATGGACTGTGTCCTGCAGGAGAATGGACTGTGTCCAGCAAGATGATGGATTGTGTCCAGCGAGATGATGGATTGTGTCCAGCGGGATGATGGATTGTGTCCCGTGAGATGATGGACTGTGTCCAGCCGGATGATGGACTGTGTCCAGCAGGATGATGGACTGTGTCCAGCAGGAGGATGGACTGTGTCCAGCGGTATGATGGACTGTGTCCAGCGGGAGGATGGACTGTGTCCAGCGAGTTGATAGATTGTGTCCAGCGAGATGATGGATTGTGTCCAGCGGGATGATGGATTGTGTCCAGCGAGATGGTGGACTGTGTCCAGCCGGATGATGGACTGTGTCCAGCAGGATGATGGCCTGTGTCCATCGGTAGGATGGACTGTGTCCAGCGGGAGGATGGACTGTGTCCAACGAGATGATGGATTGTGTCCAGCAAGATGATGGATTGTGTCCAGCGGGATAATGGATTGTGTCCAGCGAGATTATGGACTGTGTCCAGTGGGATGATGGACTGTGTCCAGCAGGATGATGAACTGTGTCCAGCGGGAGGATGGACTGTGTCCAACGAGATGATGGACTGTGTCCAGCGGGACGATGGACTGTGTCCAGCGAGATGATGGACTGTGTCCAGCGGGATGATGGATTGTGTCCAGCCAGATGATGGACTGTGTCGGAGCGAGATGATGGATTGTGATCAGCGAGATGATGGATTGTATCCAGCGAGATGATGGATTGTATCCAGCGAGATGATGGACTGTTTCCAGTGAGATGAAGGACTGTGTCCAGCGGGATGATGGACTGTGTCCAGCAGGATGATGTATTGTGTCCAGCCGGATGATGGATTGTGACCAGCGGGATGATGGACTGTGTCCAGCGGGATGATGGACTTTGTCCAGCAAGATGATGGACTGTGTCCAGCGGGATGATGGATTGTGTCCAGCGGGATGATGGACTGTCCAGCGGGATGATGGACTGTGTCCAGCGAGATGATGGACTGTGTCCAGAGGGATGATGGACTGTGTCCAGCGAGATGATGGACTGTGTCCAGCGGGATGATAGACTGTGTCCAGCGGGATGATAGACTGTGTCCAGCGGGACGATGGACTGTGTCCAGTTGGATGATGGACTGTGTCCAGCAAAATGATGGATTGTGTCCAGCGGGATGTTGGACTGTGTCCAGCGAGATGATGGACTGTGTCCAGCGAGATGATGGACTGTGTCCAGCCTAATGATGGACTGTGTCCAGCGGGATGATGGACTGTGTCCAGCGGGATGATGGACCATGTCCAGCAGGATGATGGACCATGTCCAGCGAGATGATGGACTGTGTCCAGCGAGAGGATGGACTGTGTCCAGCGAGATGATGGACTGTGTCCAGCCTAATGATGGACTGTGTCCAGCGGGATGATGGACTGTGTGCAGCGGGATGATGGACCATGTCCAGCGAGATGATGGACTGTGTCCAGCGAGAGGATGGACTGTGTCCAGCGAGATGATGGACTTTGTCCAGCCGGATGACGGACTGTGTCCAGCGAGATGATGGACTGTGTCCAGCGAAATGATGGATTGTGTCCAGCGGGATGATGGACTGTGTCCAGCGGGAGGATGGATTGTGTCCAGCGGGAGGATGGACTGTGTCCAGCGGTATGATGGACTGTGTCCAGCGAGGTGATGGACTGTGTCCAGCGGGATGATGGATTGTGTCCAGCGGGATGATGGACTGTCCAGCGAGATGATGGACTGTGTCCGGCGAGATGATGGACTGTGTCCAGCGGGATGATGGACTGTGTCCTGCGGGATGATGGACTGTGCCAGCCAGATGTTTGACTGTGCCCTGGTGTATGTCACTTCTCTATTGAACCTTGTCATTGTAGCTGTGGAGGCCAATTCAGGACTGGCAATCCTTTCCATAGCTGGAAACAAACAATAGCATTGGCCCAAGGTGGACTGATTTGTTTTACTTCAGACAGGTTCTCTTTTCAGCCATCTGATTATTTATTTCCACACCCTTCCTGACTGTTTGTCTCCAGGTCCTCCAGTCTGCAGCAAGGTCTTCCCATGCATGAAATGCAATCCCGGTCATGTTGAGGCCTCGCTTGTTGATGTTCTTGTATAGCAAATGTTGGCAACCTTTTTGTCTCATGCCAACAGCACCCTTGCTGTGAAGGAGATCTTTGGGGCTGCAGACTTGATCCATTGGGTTCACGTGTGCCAATCGCCACTAACTCAAGAGGGGAAATGTACTAGTGATTCCTACACATCGCTGCGCTTTCTATTTGCCAATCTGTCCTGCCAGGAGGTACCCAATATTGATCTGAGGCGGCCAAGATGGAAGCTGTTCTGCTGCTTTTTTTAGCTTGAATAAGTTGTCATGTTTTGCTATGCTGAGAATACAAGTATGGTACACTCAGAGCTTTATCTTTTCGGTAACTTTGCTGCTGGTTCACACTCACCTTCTCAACTTTGACCTGGAACCATAGAATCATAGAATTTACAGTGCAGAAGGAAGCTGTTTGAGCCATCCTTGGAAAGAGCACCCCACATAAGTCCAAACACCCACCCTATCCCCGTAACCCAGTAACCCCACCTAACCTTTTTGGACACTAAGGGCAATTTAGCATAGCCGATCCACCTAACCTGCACATCTTTGGACTGTGGGAGGAAACCGGAGCACCCAGAGGAAACCGACGCAGACACGAGGAGAAGGTGCAGACTCTGCACAGACAGTGACCCAAGCTGGAATTGAACCTAGGACCCTGGAGCTGTGAAGCAACAGTGCAATGCACTGTGGTACCGTGCCGCCCATAATCTAAGGTTCCACAGAGATTTGAACTCAGAGTGCTGGATTCAGAGTCCAGAGTGCTAACCATGACACCATGGAACCGTCCATTACACCATGGAACCGTCTATTACACCATGGAACCGCCCATTACACCATGGAACCGTCCATTACACCATAGAACTGACATGGGAGTTGTGGCCCAATCCTGGTGCTGACTTTAGCATTGAGAGGCTGGTTGCTGGTGATAGTTGATCCAAGGTATGTGAATGTGTCAATGACTTCCAGAATGAAGTTGACAGTGCTGATGGTAGGTGGGTGTGATGATATGCATAAGCTATCATGTAAATAGTGATGTAAATTACCTCCAGCCAGCAGGTGGCAGTGTAAATCTACCACGTGATTCTGTACCTCGAGAAGTCTGGCGATAGTCGTGTTAGTGGACAGTCAGTAACTCTCAGATAATTTATCATAATTAGTAGTTTGTAATATATTTCTCACAGTTATCTGAACCACGCATTTATTTTATAGTAAAATACTTTAACTAGTCAAGAACTAGACATGCATCATTCCTGCCGGCCAAACACCAGAACGTAATAGTGGGATCTCTACGTCCCAGACCATAACTTGGCTATTTGTGATGCTGATCGATGCAGATCTATGCGATAATGAGTAAGGAGAAGGGAGACCACTCGATGCATTCAGCGCAGACTCCAGCACGCTCGCTGGAATCTCGCATCACCTGACGCACAGTCCGGATGCTTTTGCTTCATTCTTCCAAGGATTCAGCATGAAAACAACACCGTAGATTAGTAGGTGGGGGGGAGGGGGGGAATGTTTATGCAAGTTGCACTGATCAGCATCAATTATACTACCAGCCTTAGTAAAGAATTAAACACCCACCTGTTTTATTCAGTACAAAGCCAGGGTAAAACGGGAAGGTGTTAGTTAAAATGCGTAACTTGTTTCTTCCGAGAATGAATTCACAATTCTATATTCTGAAATTATCTTCGCACATGTATTTCAATGAGAAAGAAATCTCACAGTTCTTAATGTCAGGCATGCCATCAACCTACTTTCAGAGTTGCAAGCCAGCATCTCCTTTCCCAAGGCTAATGTCAGGAATTCCACTCTTGAGTGTTACAAGTGGTAATCCATTCTGTCACAGTTTAAACATTTGGCACTTGTCCTGATCATTTGTCTACAGAAAGTCACCTGATAACCTTCTGACCTCAGTGTATGTTGTTGTTTTAATTGTACCTGCACCATTATGAGCCACTGTGATATTATTGCCCAAAGCAGCGATATTTTGTACATTACAGGAATTCCCCAGGAATATGAGCACAGGATTAGCAACAGGAAAAGAAGAAAGATCTGCATTTGTGCAGCATCTTTCACTACTTCAGGATATCCCAAAGCCTTTTTCAGCCAATAATGTTCTTCCTTGAACAGTAACTCTTGTTAGAAATGCAGAAGCCATTTTGTGCACAGGAAGCTGCCATAAACAGCAAAATGATAATGATCTGTTAAAGTGATATTGGTTGAGGAATGTTGAGGACATCAGGGAGAATTGCTCTTCTACAGATGCTATCATGGTGGCAGCTGGGAACAGTGGGGATGACAGTGTCCTCCTGCCTTATGCTCCTGATCAACTCCCAGCTCACTCATTCTGGCATCACGAACAAGCTGCTGATGGTGTGAGCATAGGTGTCCCTTTGCACAAACCTTCCCTTCCCAGTTTCCTGCTTTCAGACATCCAGGAACTCCTGCCTGCCCCTACACAACAGTCCAAGCAGAAAGAGAGGGAGCAACAGCACAGCATTGATGAAGAGGTCCAGTCCTGGGATCTGACACTTGCAGCCACCAGCTCAGCTACTGGCAGTGCATTGACCTTGACGACTTGGACAGAATTAGGATCAGCATGTGATGAGTCACCAGGCACGAGGGGCTGCATTCAGGCTAGGGGCTAGAGATGGTTCATTTGCCAACTCATACTCCAGCATGGCAACAGGTGAGTTCTGATCCAGGCTCTCAGATGAGGACTTCAATGCGGCAGCATAGAGGAGAATGCTGATGGGCATGCTGTAGCGCACAATGACTTACGAGAGAGACGAGTAGAGATGAAGTCGATGAGGCTTTAATAAGCGAGACTTGTCCCCAGCAGTTCAGCAACAGAATGGAGCGGCGGGGAGAAGCTCGGGTTCTTATACTCCGCGTTCAGGGCGGAGCCAGGAGTCAACAGCCAACCAGGACCCGGGATCTGTCAGCCAATAGCATCACGGCTTCACAGTCCCACATGACTCCTAATACATAATACCACATTCACCCCTTGTTAAAAATGAACCCGGCGGGGTGGTGGTTCGCATGGTGGTAGAGGTTTACAAGGCTGGTCCTGGGAGGAAAATTTCGGGCATGTCATTACAGTTTTAGCCCTACACTGGGCTATGTACAAGGTTTGTGAAACTATTTACAATATTAGCAAGAGAAAATTTTTTTGTTACAGTCCAACAACATTCTTGGTGTCACGCTGATGCCACGAGTCGAGTGGGCGGTCTGGTCTTCCTCGTCGATCGCCTCAGCCCCGGTGGTGGTGCAGGTGCTTGTTCCGGCGTTGTCGTCTCCGGGAGCATTTCGGTGTTTGTTCCTGTTTCACTCCTGGGCGGACACGGGAGGAGGACCGATCCTCCCGGGAAGGGGGCGGTCGCGGGGTGCGCTGGTGGCAGGGAGGGGATGATCGGTGTCGGGGGGGTGTGTGTGTTGCCGGCGGGCGCCAGGTCTCGCAGGGAGACCGTGTCCTGTCAGCCGTCGGGGTATGCCACGTAGGCGTACTGCGGGTTCGCGTGGAGGAGGTGAACCCTCTCGACCAACGGGTCCGACTTGTGCGCCCGCACATGTTTCCGGAGCAAGATGGGTCCTGGGGCCGCCAGCCAGGTCGGCAGCGACGTTCCGGAGGAGGACTTCCTGGGGAAGACAAGGAGGCGCTCATGAGGCGTTTGGTTAGTGGTGGTACACAGCAGCGACCGGATGGAGTGGAGAGCGTCCGGGAGGACCTCCTGCCACCGGGAAACTGGGAGATCCCTGGACCGTAGGGCCAGTAGGATGGTCTTCCAGACCGTGCCGTTCTCCCTCTCTACTTGCCCGTTCCCCCGGGGGTTGTAGCTGGTCGTCCTGCTCGAGGCTATGCCCTTGCTGAGCAGGAACTGGCGCAGCTCGTCACTCATGAAGGAGGACCCCCTGTCGCTATGGATATATGCGGGGCAACCGAACAGTGTGAATATGGTGCCAAGGGCTTTAATGACTGTGCCGCTGTCATGTCGGGGCAGGGCATGGCGAAGGGGAAACGGGAGTACTCGTCCACCACGTTCAGGAAGTATGTGTTGCGGTCGGTGGAGGGGAGGGGCCCTTTGAAATCCAGACTGAGGCGTTCAAAGGGGGGGAAGCCTTGATCAGGTGCGCTCTATCCGGCCTGAAAAAGTGCGGTTTGCACTCCGCCAGGTAATGCCTCCAATGTCGCACAGCCTCCACTATGGCTTGGGCTTCCTTTTCCACTGAGGAGTGGCGGATTTCTGAGGCGTGGAGGGTTCGGGAGAAAAAGGCAACGGGTCTGCCCGCTTGGTTAAGGGTAGCCGCCAGAGCTAAGTCGGAGGCGTCGCTCTCGACCTGGAAGGGGAGGGACTCGTCGATGGCGCGCATCGTGGCCTTTGCGATATCCGCTTTGGTGCGGCTGAAGGCCTGGCAAGCCTCTGTCGACAGGGGGAAGGTAGTGGTCTGTATTAGCGGGCGGGTCTTGTCTGCATACTGGGGGACCCACTGGGCGTAATATGAAAAGAACCCCAGGCAACGTTTCAGGGCTTTGGAGCAGTGGGGGAGGGGAAATTCCATGAGGGGGCGCATGCGTTCGGGGTCGGGGCCTATTATCCCATTGCGCACTACGTATCCCAGGATGGCCAACCGGTTTGTGCTAAAAACGCACTTTTCCTCGTTGTATGTGAGGTTCAGGGCGTTAGCGGTCTGGAGGAATTTTTGGAGGTTGGCGTCGTGGTCCTGCTGATCGTGGCCGCAGATGGTTACGTTGTCGAGATACGGGAACGTGGCCTGCAACCCGTGCTGGTCAACCATTCGGTCCATCTCCCGTTGGAAGACCGAGACCCCGTTCGTGACACCAAATGGGACCCTTAGGAAGTGGTATAGACGCCCGTCTGCCTCGAAGGCTGTGTACTTGCGGTCACCTGGGTGGATGGGGAGCTGGTGGTAGGCGGACTTGAGGTCCACGGTGGAGAAAACCTCATACTGGGCAATCCGATTTACTATGTCGGATATGCGGGGAGAGGGTACGCATCTAGCTGTGTGTACCTGTTGATGGTCTGGCTATAGTCTATGACCATCCTTTGCTTTTCCCCGGTCTTTACTACTATCACCTGGGCTCTCCAGGGACTATTGCTGGCCTGGATTATGCCTTCCTTCAGCAACCGCTGGACTTCGGACCGAATAAATATCCGGTCCTGGGCGTTGTACCGTCTGCTCCTAGTGGCGACGGGTTTGCAATCCGGGGTGAGGTTTGCAAACAAGGACGGCGGTTCAACCTTGAGAGTTGCGAGGCCGCAGATAGTGAGTGGGGGTATTGGGCCGCCGAATTGAAATGTTAGGCTCTGCAGGTTACACTGGAAATCTAATCCCAGTAACGTGGGCGCGCAGAGTTGGGGAAGGACGTAGAGCCTGTAGTTTTTAAATTCCCTCCCTTGCACCGTTAGGTTCGCGATGCAGAATCCTTTGATCTCTACGGAGTGGGATCCTGCAGCTAGGGAAATCTTTTGCGTACTTGGATGGATGGTCAGAAAACAGCGTCTTACCGTATCGGGGTGAATGAAACTTTCGGTGCTCCCGGAGTCGATCAGGCATGATGTCTCATGTCCGTTGATCAGCACCGTTGTTGTCGTCGTCTGGAGCGTCCGGGGCCGTGATTGATCCAGCGTCACCGAAGCCAGTCGTGGTCGTAGTGTCTCGGCGTCTTCTTCGGACCCCATGGAGCCGTCGATGCTGGGTTCCTTTGTTGTCATCCAAGATGGCGGCGTCCATGAATCGCAAGCGGCCGGGGGTGGACAAAATGGCCGCCCCCATGGATCGCACGTGGTCGGGGGGTGGACAAAATGGCCACCCCCATGAATCGCACGTGGCTGGGGAGTCACAAGATGGCGGCGCCCATCCTCCCCTCGTGGTGCCCAGGACCCAAAATGGCGGCACCCGCGGGTCGCACATGGGGCGCTGGGGGGGTTGGGGAGCGTTTGGAATGCGCTGGGCTCGTTCTTCTCCGGGGATTGCGGCGACCCCCCGGGACCAGCACACAGCCGCATAATGGACCTTCTTGCCGCAGCTTTTGCAAATAGCTGCGCGGGGCGGGCAGCGCTGCCGGGGGTGTTTCGCTTGCCCGCAGAAATAGCAGCGGGCCCCCCCGGGATGATCTGGCGCTTTAACCGCGCAAGCCTGTGAGGGAGGGGGGGTTTGTCGCGACGGGGGTCCACGGAGCCCAAGGGGCTGCCGCGCGGTCGGGGCCGTAGGCGCGGGCGTTTTGCGAGGCCACATCTAGGGAAGCTGCAATGGCCCGTGCCTCTGAGAGTCCTAGCGACTCTCTTTCTAAAAGTCTTTGGCGGATTTGGGGAGAGTTCATACCTGCCACAAACGCATCGCGAATTAGCATGTCCGTGTGTTCAATCGCGTTCACCGGCGGGCAGCTGCAGCCCCGTCCCAAAATTAGCAGCGCGGCGAAGAATTCCTCTAACTATTCTCCGGGACTTTGCCGTCTCATTGCGAGTTGGTAGCGTGCTTAGACCTGGTTCACGGGGCGAATGTAGATGCTCTTCTGTGCTGCGAGCGCCGTCGGGATATCCTCTGCGTCTTCTATGAGAGGGTAAATTTCCGGGCTTACCCTCGAATGCAGGACCTGCATTTTCTGGTCTTCTGTGATCCGGCTGGGGGCCGTTCGGAGGTAGCCTTCAAAACAAGCTTGCCAATGTTTAAAAACTGCTGCCGAGTTCGCTGCGTGGGGGCTGATCCGCAGGCATTCCGGGGCGATCCGGAGCTCCATAGTCCTTTAAGCTCGCTTAATAAATTGTAGCGCACAATGACTTACGAGAGAGAGGAGTAGAGATGAAGTCGATGAGGCTTTATTAAGTGAGACTTGTCCCCAGCAGTTCAGCAACAAAATGGAGTGGCGGGGAGAAGCTCGGGTTCTTATACTCCGCCTTCAGGGCGGAGCCAGGAGTCAACAGCCACCCAGGACCCGGGATCTGTCAGCCAATAGCATCACGGCTTCACAGTCCCACATGACCCCTAATACATACTACCACACATGCATACTGAGATTCTGCTTCTATTGTCTGGCCTGTCAAACAGGCTCTTGTAACTGACAAGGGGCATGGAGGGATCTGGCTCCAATTGCCATCTCCATAGCTTCTGCTCCATCACCCTGTCATGTTGAAGACCCAGAGGCACTGCAGATCCAGCCCCCATTTCTGTTATGTGGACAGGTCACCTACTGCTCTGTACTCACCTGTGGGAATATAGCAATGCTCCCTGCCAAATTCAGGAACTCACTGCGACACTTCCAAAGGCATTTTAGAGTATCTACAGACACGTTGCAGTAATAGAACATATTCAAAATCACCTTCTCTACAGATTGCCTACCTGAATCTTTAAATAGCCCTGGTGCACTGTCCATCTCGCAGATTAGCAGGCTGGTTTTAGAGTGGCGTGCAAATTCATTGTCTGGACATTGTGGTCTACATTAGATAGACCAGTGTCATTTCAACTGATTGGGCTATGTGCTTTCAAGATAGCACTCCATCAAAATCTCCTGACACAGGCAGTGGCACAGTACCGCGACCCTTTTAAGAGGGAGAGCCATGTGAACCATTCTAGCAGCATTGCATGTTCCTCCAGGAGGGCATAAAGCTCATATTGTGCCAACCCCACTGGCCCTCCACAGAGATGAAATTCCTGGATTCTAAATCCTACTTTAATTTTCCTCAAGGGTATAGCTCAGTCACGTGTTGTCTTTACAATGAAGGATGTTGAAGTGAAGTTTGTGATCGTAGAAAATATTGCTCAAAGTTTAATTCAGATTCGCTAAACGGTTTCCATGATCTTCATGCTGGCAGGCAAATTGGGAGTAGTGCCAGCTTAGATTTTCTCAGGTCACACAGCCTCTTGATAGTACAGAGCTCTATATGACATATGGTAATGATAGGTTTGAGATTAAAATCACTTTATTACCAAAGCAAGGCTTGAACCAATGACCTCCAGACTTAGCAGCAAGAGTAATAGAATTGCGCCACACTCACCCTGACTGCATCATTTCCAGATCCAGCAACGTAAGCTGAATGTTGTGTGCTGGAGATTATATTACAAAAGCAGTGAGGCAACAAATATAATTGAAAATGGCCTCTAGCGGTGACGTCAGATGTAGGAAAGATGCAGGGCATCTTAGCAGATGTGTTTGCTTCCTTTTCATCATGAGTCAACCATATGGCAGCACTGAGGCAAGAAAGGGTTAAAAAACAATCAAACTGAGCACAGTATAAATACTTCAGTTTGAAACAGAAAAATCCTCTAAGCTTCAGAAAAATACTCCAGCATCAGTATTTAACATTCTCCCATTATTCATGGTGGCGCAGTGGGTTAGCCCTGCTACCTCACAGTGCCGAGATCCCATGTTCGATTCTGGGTCACCATCCGTGTGGAGTTTGCACATTCTCACCGTGTTTGCATGGGTTTTGCTCCCACAACCCAAAAGATGTGCAGGGTAGGTGAATTAGCCAGGCTAAATTGCCCCTTAATTGGAAAAAATTAATTGGGTACTCTAAATTTCTTTTAAAAAAATTATATTCTGCACAATCTCATCTAGCTCAACTGGTGATATGTAGTGCAAGGCTGATTGCTAATATCCTTGATACCATCTGCAAGTTGTTTAGTGCACTTCTCTGCACTCATTTTTTTAAATATCCTTTTGTTGTTTTTTGTAATCCTGCACATCCCTTTCTTGCCTCTATTCTTTACAGATTCATCTGATTGTGCTTAATATTGGTTCCAATCACTCCCTTGGAGCACGGTTACCCACAATGACGTCCTTTGCCTTCATTGTTACTCGTTGATGCGAGACTGGTACAAAGTGCAAACTGCTTTTGATGAACAGTAAGGGTATCTTGAATAGACTAGTGATATTTTTTTGTTGGAAATCCATAAAACTAGTTTCTGCTTTGCTACTTCCAGTTCATTTTGTCATTGGTGCATCTATCTCTTGGGTTCCAATTTAAATAACGTCATATTGAACTTTCAAATGTTAATTCCCACCAATATTCTCAAAAAATTAGAATAGCTGACGAGAGAGAGAATTGAATTTATTTATTTATTTTTTAAAAATATGTTTATTCAAATTTTTCCAACAAAATTTTTAACAAACAGACACCCCCCCCCATAACTAAAAGAAGAAAGAACACAAACACCCCAATCAAAAATAATAAGCTACTTATACATTGGGTTTCTCCCGCATGTATTAACCCCCCCATATAACATTCCAAAGTACCCTTGGGGAAACCACCCCCCCCCCTGCACCCGTCCAAATACCCCCCTGAAAGAGACCCCCCCTCCCCCCCCCGGGTTGCTGCTGCTGCTGACCTCCTCCTAATGCTCCGCAAGATAGTCTAGGAACGGTTGCCACCGCCTGAAGAACCCTTGCACAGACCCTCGTAAGGCAAACTTTATCCTCTCCAGCTTAATGAACCCTGCCATGTCATTTATCCAGGCTTCCACATTGGGGGGCTTCACGTCCTTCCATAATAGCAAGATCCTCCGCCGGACTACCAGGGACGCAAAGGCCAAGATACCGGCCTCTTTCGCCTCCTGCACTCCCGGCTCGTCCGTTACCCCAAATAGTGCCAACGCCCAACTCGGCTTGACCTGGACTTTCACCACCTTGGACATAGTCCTCGCGAAACCCCTCCAAAACCCATCCAGTGCCTGGCACGACCAGAACATGTGGACGTGATTCGCCGGGCTTCCCGAACACCTCCCACATCTGTCCTCCATCCCAAAGAACCTACTCAACCTCGCCCCTGTCATATGCGCTCTGTGAGTAACCTTAAGTTGTATTAGGCTGAGCCTGGCGCAAGAGGAAGAGGAGTTAACCCTACTCAGGGCATCAGCCCACAGCCCCTCATCAGTCTCCTCCCCAAGCTCCTCCTCCCACTTGCCCTTTAGCTCCTCTACCGAAACCTCCTCCTCTTCTTTCATCTCTTGATAGATCGCCGAAACCGTGCCTTCTCCGACCCATACACCCGAAATCACCCTGTCCTGAATCCTCTGTGCCGAGAGCAGCGGGAATTCCCTCACATGCCGCCTCACAATTGCCCTCACTTGCATATACCTGAACGCATTTCCCGGGGGTAACCTAAACTTCTCCTCCAGCGCCGCTAGGCTACAAACGTCCCATCTATAAACAGGTTCCCCATTCTTCTGATCCCTGCCCGATGCTAGCTCCGAAACCCCCCATCCATCCTTCCCGGGACGAACCGATGGTTCTCCCGAATCGGGGACCAAACCGAGGCTCCCATCTCTCCCCTATGCCGTCTCCACTGCCCCCAGATCTTCAACGTCGCCACCACCACCGGACTTGTGGTGTACCTTGTCGGCGAGAGCGGCAGCTGTGCCGTCACCAGCGCCCTCAGGCTCGTGCCCCTGCAGGATGCCATCTCCAACCTCTTCCATGCCGCCCCCTCTGCCTCTATTACCCACTTACGGATCATTGCCACGTTGACTGCCCAATAGTAGCCGCACAGATTCGGCAGCTCCAGCCCTCCCCTGTCCCTGCTACGCTCCAGAAACACCCTCTTTACCCTTGGGGTCTTATTTGCCCACACGAAACCCATGATGCTCCTACCTACCCGTTTAAAAAAGGCCTTGGTAATCATAATGGGAAGGCACTGGAACACAAAGAGAAACCTCGGGAGGGCCATCATTTTAACCGACTGTACCCTGCCCGCTAGCGAGAGTGGCAGCGCATCCCATCTTTTGAAATCCTCCTCCATCTGCTCCACCAACCGCGTCAAATTAAGCTTGTGCAGGGCCCCCCAGCTCCCAGCCACCTGGATCCCCAAGTACCAAAAGTTCCTGTCCGCCCTCTTCAATGGTAGGTCGTCTATCCCCCTTCCCTGGTCCCCTGGATGCACCACAAAGAGCTCACTTTTCCCTACGTTGAGCCTATAGCCCGAGAAGTCCCCAAACTCCCTGCGGATCCGCATGACCTCCACCATCCCCTCCACTGGATCTGCCACATACAGCAACAGGCCGTCCGCATACAGCGACACCCGATGTTCCTCTCCCCCTCGGACCAACCCCCTCCATTTCCTGGACTCCTTTAGTGCCATGGCCAAAGGCTCAATTGCCAATGCAAGCAACAAGGGGGACAGGGGGCACCCCTGCCTCGTCCCTCGGTACAGCCGAAAGTATTCCGACCTCTGCCGATTCGCAGCCACACTCGCCACCGGGGCTCCATATAGGAGCCTGACCCAACTAATAAATCCCTCCCCGAACCCAAACCTCCGCAACACTTCCCAAAGATACTCCCACTTCACCCGGTCGAAAGCCTTCTCCGCGTCCATAGCTGCCACTACTTCCGCCTCTTCCTCCACCGATGGCATCATAATCACGTTGAGGAGCCTCCGCACATTAGTGTTTAGCTGCCTGCCCTTTACAAATCCCGTCTGGTCTTCATGAATCACTCCAGGGACACAGTCCTCAATTCTCATAGCCAGCACTTTTGCCAGCAACTTAGCATCCACATTGAGGAGCGAGATCGGTCTATACGACCCGCATTGCAGTGGGTTCTTCTCCCGCTTCAGAATTAGCGAAATCAGCACCCCAGACATTGTCGGGGGCAGGGTCCCCCTCTCCCTTGCCTCATTGAAAGTCCTCACTAGCAATGGGCCCAGCAGGTCCTATAAAACTCGACCGGGAACCCATCTGGCCCCGGGGACTTCCCCGCCTGCAGGTTCCCCAATCCTTTAACCAGCTCCTCCAACCCAATTGGCACCCCTAAACCAGCCACCTCCTGCTCCTCCACCCTCGGGAACCTCAGTTGATCCAAAAATCTTCGCATCCCCTCTACCCTCGCTGGGAGCTCAGATCTGTGCAGCTCCTCATAGAAGTCCTTAAATACCTCATTTACTCTCACCGCACTCCGCACGGTATTCCCCCTGCTTTCCTTAACTCCACCTATTTCCCTCGCTGCCACCCTCTTACGGAGCTGGTGTGCCAGCATCCAGCTCGCCTTCTCCCCATACTCGTACGTCGCCCCCTGTGCTTTTCTCCACTGTGCCTCTGCTTTCCCTGTGGTCAACAGGTCAAACTCCGTCTGGAGGCTTCGCCGCTCCCTAAGCAGTCCCTCCTCGGGGGCCTCTGCATATCTCCTGTCCACCCTTAAAATCTCCTCCACCAACCTCTCCCTCTCCCTGCCCTCTCTCTTCTCCCGGTGGGCCCTAATGGAGATCAACTCTCCCCGACCACCGCTTTCAACGCCTCCCAGACTACCCCCACCTGCACCGCTCCGTTGTCATTGACCTCCAAGTATCTCTCAATGCACCCCCGCACCCTCCCGCACACCTCCTCATCCGCCAATAATCCCACATCAAGACGCCACAGCGGGCGCTGGTCCCTCTCCTCTCCTAACTCCAGCTCCACCCAGTGCGGGGCGTGGTCTGAGATGGCTATGGCCGAATACTCCGTTCCTTCCACTTTCGGGATTAGCGCCCTACTCAAAACAAAAAAATCTATCCGGGAGTAGGCTTTATGTACATGGGAAAAGAATGAGAATTCCCTGGCCAGAGGCCTAGCAAACCTCCATTGATCCACTCCCCCCATCTGGCCGCAGCCGGCCTCTTCCCCGTCTTGGATCTGGAGCGATCTAATGCTGGATCCAGCACTGTGTTGAAATCCCCCCCCCATTATCAAGCTTCCTGCCTCCAGGTCCGGAATCCGACCCAGCATCCGGCATCATCCCAGTTAGGGGCGCATACGTTTACAGTACCACCCACACCCCCTGCAACCTACCGCTCACCATCACATATCGACCCCCATTATCCACTACAATATTCTTGGCCTCAAACGACACCCGCTTCCCCACCAGTATTGCAACCCCTCTGTTCTTCGCATCCAGCCCCGAATGGAATACCTGTCCTACCCATCCCTTTCTCAACCTGACCTGATCTGCCACCTTCAAATGCGGCTCCTGAAGCATGACCACGTCTGCCTTCAGTCCCTTTAAGTGCGCGAACACTCGGGACCTCTTAACCGGCCCATTCAGGCCCCTCACATTCCAAGTTATCAGCCGGATTGGGGGGGCTTCTCACCACCCCCCCCTGCCGACTGGCCATCTCCTTTTCTAGGCCAGTCATGTGCCCGCGCCTCCCGCACCCTCCAGTCCCCCAGACGGCGGACCCCCGCCCCGACCACCTCTCCTATTTCCAGTTCCCCATTGGCCAATGCAGCAGCAACCCTATACCCCCCCTCCCCCCGCTAGATCCATATCTAGCTCTTTTGCTCCCCCCATAACACTCCCGTAAGTCAGCTGACTCCTGCTGACCCCGGGCTCTCTCGCCTTCCCATCGACCCCCCCAGTGTGGGAATCCCCCCTCCCCCTCCTCCCTAGCAGTCAGTGTGCGCTCCTCCGACCCCCCCCGCCATCCTTCCCTAGTGCGGGAAAAAGCCCGCGCTTTCCTAAGCTGGCCCCGTCCACTCTGGCGCAGCTCCGTTTGCGGCCTTATCTCAACTCCCCCATCCCCAGGCTTCCCCTCCCTCCAACACCGGCGCCCACACTCTCCCACAGTCTCCCCATCAAATCCCTTTACCCATCCCCATCCAGCACCCAACCAAGGGAACATTCCCTACACGTATTTAAAACCATATATACAGCAGACATCCCCCCCACAACCACAGACCCTCAATTTGTGTCCAACTTTTCAGTCTGTATAAAGCTCCAAGCCTCCTCAGGTATTTCGAAATAGTGGTGCCGATCTTGGAACGTGACCCACAATCGCGCTGGCTGCAGCATACTGAACTTCACCCCCTTCCGATGGAGCACCGCCTTGGCCCTATTAAAGCCAGCTCTCTTCTTGGCCACCTCTGCACTCCAGTCCTGGTAGATTCGGATCTCCGTGTTCTCCCACCTGCTGCTCCGTTCTTTCTTGACCCATCTCAGGACACACTCTCTATCCATAAAGCGGTGAAACCTCACCACTACAGCCCTTGGCGGCTTGTTGGCCTTGGGTCTCCTTGCCAGGACCCGATGAGTCCCATCTAGCTCCAGGGGGCTCGGGAAGGCTCCCGCGCCCATCAGCGAATTGAGCATCGTGCTCACATATGCCTCGCTATCGGGCCGCTCCACTCCTTCGTGGAGACCCAGAATCCGAAGATTCTTACTCCTCGACCTATTCTCCAGGTCCTCAAATCTTTCCGCCCACATCTTGTGCAGTGCCTCGTGTGCCTCCACCTTCACCGCCAGGCCCAAGATCTCATCCTCGTTCTCCGAGGCTTTCTGCCACTCCTCCCGGATCGCCGCCCCCTGGGCCCTCTGGGTCTCCAGTAGCTTCTCAATTGCCACCTTCATTGGCGCCAGTACTTCTGTCTTCAGCTCCTCAAAGCAGCGTTTAAGAAACTCCTGCTGCTCCTGCGACCACTGCGCCCATGCTGCTTGGTCTCCACCCGCCGCCATCTTGCTTTTACTCCCTCTCACTTTTCGCTGCTCCAAGATCCCTTTTTTCACCGCTCCACTCCTGGTCCAATCCATATATTGTCGGAGGGACCTTGCTGTCACTTTCCCACACTGGAAGCCGTCGAACAAGTGCCGTTGGGGCCCCTCTAGAGAGCCCTAAAGTCCGTTCCCGGTGGGAGCTGCCGAACATGCGACCTATTCGGGCATGGCCGCAACCGGAAGTTCAGAATTGAATTTATTAAGCACTTCCATGACCTTAGGACATGCTTTGCATCAATCAAATCATTTTTGAAAGGTGGCCACAGTTGTAACGTAAGGAAGATGTCAGCAGGATTCTTCAGTGGCCTGTTGGCTCTTAGCAACGTCCCAATGCAATAATGATAACCTGTTTTTTTAAATATTGGTTCAGGGGTAAGTAGCATCTGGGGTGCCAAGTATCGCTCTCTTGCTCTTTTCCAAACTGCACGATAGATTCTTTCATGTCTATCTGAGAAGGCAGACAGGGCCTTCATGCAAAAAGACGGCGCCTCCAGGAATGCAGCACTCCCTCAGTACTGCACCAGAGTATTGGCCGAGATTCTGGGCTCAGACGGGGCCGAAGGGCCTGTACTGCGCTGTAATGTTCTATGTTCTAAGTCTATGGGATTTGACCCCCATGACCTTCTGACTCTGAGCTGGGAGTGCTTCCACAGAGCAGTGGGAAAACAGCCAATAGGCAGTTAATATGCTGCAAGGGAGCAAGGAAACTACGGTTCCATACACATTCTGCTTAAACCTTGGTGCATTAAACAGCTGAAGACATCTCTGAGGAGTATCCCTGTCATTTTGTTAATATAAATTGAAAGTATCCAATTATTTTCTTTCCAATTAAGGGGCAATTTAGCGGGGCCAATCCACCTAACCTGCATATCTTTGGGTTGTGGAGTTGAGACCCACGCAGGCATGGGGAGAACGTCAAACTCCACACAGACAGCGCCGTGAGGCAGCAGGAGTATCCCAGCGATAAGAGCATGTAGTCAGAAAACAAGATTTATATTTATCCTCATGACTGGATTTGAAATGTAGTCTGAAATGTTGCTTTTCATGACCATAACCCCGTTCACACCATCATGATTGAGTAAAATGCCAAGACATGGATATGTCATTTTCAATACAAATGTGAAGTTATTGAGGAAGCTGATAGAAAGGACAGAGTTTGAATAACGCTTCTTTTCTTCCCAGGATTCAGGGATGGGAGTCCTTTATTTAGCAGTTAAATGTGCAAGATTTATATGGCGTGTGCTATTAGCTCTCTAACATCCTTGAAGATCGTCAGAGAATGTCCACTCTCTGCTAAATTTTCAATACCTTCAAAAAAAAACATTGTTCCGCCTCTGACATTTTGTAGGTTTTCAAAGAATTTGCCACCATCCAGCATTGCATGAGGCGCCAGGACAACTATTTGGCTAGATTCAGACTGCAGTCTATATAACCTGAATGAAGGTTCCCAAACTTGCAGGCATCAGGCTCCAAATGGCCTTCAAGGATGTTGCAGGGCCAATTAGTTGAAAGTGATCTTCCAACAGTCCATCTCCGATTTGAAAAAAAATCCCAATTTTAAGCTAGTTATTTATTACAGTATAAAGAAGCCTCATGTGTCATTAATGGTGTCCTGTCCGCAGTGGCTGTGAGGTCACCTCAGATCACTGACATTGCTCCGCAGCTGAGGAAAGAGTTTTGACTAACAAACAGAAGAGCTCAATCCTGCTGGGGATGAACTCCAACCGGCACAAATGGGCAAGGATAGGTTCCAGACCATAGTTATCGTGTGTGCTGTGAAATCCGGTCTCTCTGCGACATTCCTAGCTGGCCTTCCAGGTCCTTGGGCGTAGTGGCACTGCTTCCCCAGATATGTTACAATCTGCAGGGCCCGTGAATCGAATTCAGAACCTCGGAAACACACCGGCTGTCTCTCTTAGGTAGGCCTGCGAGGATCCCAGCTGGGCCTGCACCTGCTTGACCCGTGAACACAAAAGACAGGGATCTACGGTGCCCCACAAATATCCAGGGCATTCACGGGCAAGCATTCCATCCTATCGCTGTCATCGAGCTCTGAAAGCTACAGGTGGAATTATTTCTGAGTGCCTCATGGTTATTTGATAAGGTATAGGAGCTTTCCTTTCTTGCTTGATAAAGGCACCAGCATCTCCAGAACATAATAGTCTAACCATTGGACCGTCCCTTTTAAACAATGCACTTGCACCTGTTTTGAGAGACCCTTGAAGATTTGTTAAATATATGTGTAAGGCCAATGGAAACCACTCTCGTATGGCATACAGTCCTGCATTCTCCAGTTAACGCGGGAGATTCATCTCCATGTTGGGTTTAGTCAATGTTTGTCAAATGCTTATTGTTCTTTAATGGGATTAAAATGCACACATAAAGAAGAAGGGGGTCTGGGAGTGACCTGACGGGTCTAATTTAAACAGGGGATGCAGGTAACATCATAAAATACAAAACGTGTTGTTCAACCAGTTGTAGAATACCGTTTGCAGCCTATGATTAAGTTACACCTTTTAACCGGTTCCAGGTACAAGTCATGAGAATCTTTTGAAGCATTGTGAAGATTTCCATCTGAACTTTGTCTCAGGTCATTTGATATGGAGAGTGAAGTTAACACTGAACTCCAACTAAAGCTACTGATCAATTGTAACATTTGGTTGCAGAATCTTATGATCAGTGCTATGTGGTTGTATTATGATCAGTGTTTTGGCAGTACTTCCAACACGGACTAAATGCTAAAAATGAGTGTGGGGACCGTGTCTGCAAAATCTTCACATTCCTCTTCATTGTGATGCAGGCAGCATGTCAAGTTGCTGCTCCCTACAATTTTAAATGGTTACTGCATGTAACCATACAAAGAAACATAGACTGACCCCCGAAATGGCGAAGACTCCATGCACGGACCTGAACGCGCTGAAAGGTAGACGTGTACCCACGGAACCTTGGGGCCCGACTGGACGGCGAACATGGCCCACTCCCCCCGGCGACCCCAAAATCGCAACCAGTGCCCAGGAATCCCCCAAAAGTATGTACTTATCTTCCACAAGGTCAGACTTCTCCCAGCGGATCCCGGGACCATTCAGAAGCAGCCGCCGACTGAGGAAGCGGGGGAAATGTGGCGGTCTGCAGGAGAGACTAGAACAACGCGGTTTCCAGTCCCCTCTACCCAGCATACTCCTGGCAAATGTCAAAGCAATCGAAAACAAGCTGGATGTGTTTAACGTTAGACTTACCTCTGAGAGGGAAGTAAGATACTCTGTTCTCTGTTTCATGGAGATACAGCTCACTCCTGTCTCACCGGACTGTTCCATAGAACCTGACGGCCTCTCAATACATCGGGTGGACTGCACAGCATCCTCGGCAAAGCAAAGGGTGGTGGGGTTTACCTCCTCATCAACCTCTCCTGATGCTCGGACGTGGCGATTGTGGTGACATACTGCTCCCCGGACCTGGAATACCTGACTGTGATGTGCCGCCCATGCTGTTCTGCCACGGTTCATGCCACGGGTGTTCTGCCATAATCACGGTGGTCTGCATCTCGCCCCCGATGGAAGTGAAGAAGGCGCTTAATGAATTGTACTCCGCTATAAATAACAATCAAATACAATATCCGGTGTCCTTGTTCATCGTGGCCGAGGACTTAAACCAGGCCAACCTCAAGAGTATACTGCCAAAATTCCACCAGCCCATCTCCTGTCCCACCAGGTGCGGCAACATCCTTGACCACTGTTACACAACCATCAAGGGTGTCTAAAAACCAATCCCCCCAACCGCACTTCGGAAAATCTGCCCATAAGACGGTGCTCCTTTCCCCGGCATAGAAGCAGAAACCTAAACGGGAGAATCCGGTTAAGAAGGTCTGCAATGCTGGTCCAAGGCAACAGATGAACTCCTACGTGACTGCTTGGAGTCAGTAGACTTGTCCATATTTAAGAACTCAGTGGGCAGCCTAAACAAGTAAGCCACCACCGTCATAGACTTCATCAGCAAGTGTGTAGAAGATTGCGTGCCCCAACCGAACACCATGACTGAATCGGGAGATTCATTCCCAACTCAAAGCCAGGTCTGAGGTGTTCAAGACAGGCGACCCTGACCGATGCAAGAAATTCTGGTATGACCTCCGCAAAGCCATCAGGGATGCCAAGAGGCAATACCAGACTAATCTAGAGTCGCAGACTAACGATGTAGGTTGTAGCACGACTTAAACAACAAAGCAAAGCCGAGTAGAATCTCTGGCAGCAGGGCCCCTTTCCCCGATGAATTCAATGCATTTTATGCTCGATTCGAGCAGGAAACCATCAAACCGGCGTCAACTGCCCCAGCAGCCTTGGACACATCCATAGCTACTGTCACAGCTTTCAAAGTCAGCTCGGCCTTCTTGAAAGTGAGCCCTCACAAGGCGACGGTCCTAACGGAGCCCCTGGTCATGCACTCAGATCCTGGTGTGTTCGCAGACAAATTCAACCTCTCCCTATTCTGTTCCGAAGTTCCCACCTCCTTCAAGATGACCACCATCATACCAGTGCCAAAGAAGAACCAGGGAACGTGCCTCAACGTCTAGTGGCCTGTGGCCCTGACATCTATCATTATGAAGTGCTTTGAGTGGTTGGTCATGAGACACATCAACTATACTCTCAGAATGCCTTGATCCACTCTAACTCACAACTGGCCCTACACTTATCCCTGGAGCATGTCAACGACAAGAACTCCTATGTCAGACTCCTATTCATTGACTACAGCTCCGCCTTCAACACCATAATACTCATACCAAAACTCCAAAACCTAGGACTTGGTTCCTACCTCTGCAACTGGATCGTAACTTCTTGACCCACAGACCACAATCAGTAAGGATAAACAACAACACCTCCTCCATGATAGTCCGCAATACCAGTGCTCCGCAAGGCTGCATACTTATCCTCCTGCTATACACCCAATACACACACGGCTGTGTGTCAAAATTTGGTTACAACTTCATCTACAAGTTTGCTGATAACACAACTGCAGTTGGTCGGATCACAAACAACCATCAGTCAGAGTGCAGGAGGTAGATAGAGAACCTAGTGGAGTGGTGTAATGACAACAATCTCTCAATGCCAGCAAAACTAAAGAGCTGGTCATTGACTTCAGGAAGCAAAGTATCGTACACACGCCTGTCTGCACCAATGGTGCTGAGGTGGAGATGGTTGACAGCTTCACATTCCTAGGTGTGCACATCACCAACAATCTGTCCAGTTCCCCGTCAATGCTATGACCAAGAAAGCACAACAGCGCCTAGACTGGCTCAGGAAAATAAGGAAGTTTGGCATGTCCACAATGACTTTTGCCACCTTTTACAGGTGCACCATAGAAAGCATCCTATCTAGCTGCATCACAGCCCGGAATGGCTACTGCTCGGCCCAAGATCGTAAGAAACTACAGAATCGTGAACACAGCCCAGTCCATCACACAAACCTGCCTCCCATCCATTGACTCTATCTACACCTCCCGCTGCCTTGGGAAAGTGGGCAGCATAATCAAAGACCCCTCCCGCCTGGGTTGTTCTCTCTTCCAACTTCTTCCACCCGGCAGGAGATACAAAAGTCTGAGAATACGCACTAACAGGTTCAAAATCAGCTTATTTCATGTTGTTACCAGATTGCTGAATGATCCTCTTACATACTGATCTCATCTACACATCCTCCCTACTGAGTAGTACTACACTTTGTTTGCTCACCTGATGTCTATGTTTATGTATTTACATAGTGTATTTATCATATGTCCTATGTTTTTTCATGTGTGAACCGATCTGTCTGGACTGTACACAGAACAATACTTTTCCTTGTACCTTGGCACACGTGACAATAACTCAAATTCAATTCAATTCAAAATAGAAGAGAAGGAGGCCTTTCGGCCCTTCGAGCCTGCTCTGCCATTCATTATTATCATGGTTGATCATCAGGTTCAATACCCTGATCTCGCCACCCCCCCATATCCCTTGATCTCTATAGCCCCACAAGCTATATCCAATTCTTCTTGAAATTATATAGCGTTTGGCCTCAACTGCTTTCTGTGGTAGCAAATTCCACAGATTCACCACTCTCTAGGAGAAGAAATTTCCCCTCACCTCAGTCCTAAAACGTTTACCTCTTATCCTCAAACTATGACTCCTAGTTCTGGACTCCCCGGCATCGGGAACATTCTTCTGAATCTACCCTGTCTAATCCTGTTAGAGTTTTATAAGTTTCTATGAGATCCCTTCTCACTCTTCTAAACTCCAATGAATATAATTCTAACTGATTTAGTCTCTCCTCATATGACAGTCCCGCCATCCCAGGAATCAGCCTGGTAAACCTTCTCTGCACTTCCTCCATATCAAGAACATCCTTCCTTAGATAAGGACACAAAAACTCCACACAATACTCCAGGTGTGCCTCACCAATGCCCTATAGAATTACAGTAAAACATCTCTATTCCTATACTGAAATCCTCTCGCTATGAAGGCCAACATACCATTTGCCTTCTTTACTGTCTGCTGTACCTGCACGCTTACTTTCAGCGACTGATGCATGAGGACATCAAGTTCTCGTTGAATGTCCACCTCTCTCAATTTACACTCATTCAAATAATAATCTGCCTTTCTATTTTTGCAACCAAAGTCAATAACCTCATATTTATCCTCGTTATACTGCATCTGCCATACATATGCCCACTCACTCAGCCTGTCCAAATCCTGCTGAAGCATCTCTGCATCCTCCTCACAGTTCATCTTCCCACCCAACTTAGTATCATCTGCAAATTTGGAGAGAATAAAATAAGTTCCCTTGTCCAAAAGATGAATATATAATGTGAACAGTTGGGGTCTTAGCACAGATCCCTGTGGTACCCCACTAGTCACTGCCTGCCAATCAGAAAAAGACCCATTTATTCCAACTTGTTGCTTCCTGTCTGCTAACCAGCTTCCTATCCATCTCAAAACACTACCCTCAATTCCGTACACTTTAGCTTCACATAGTAATCTGCTATGTGAGACCTTGACGCAAGCCTTCTGAAAGTCTAAATAAACCACATTCACCAACTCTTCCTGGTCAACTCTACTAGTTCCATTGAACATCTGCATTTTGACCATTGACTTGCACATTCACCATAATACATTCCCTTCAATGGTATAACCTCTTCAGTGTATGTCCCGAGGATAACATTTTATTGTTGCAAAGGTAGATATTTTAGCTTCTGACTGCATATTGCCTCAGGTATTAGTGATCCTGCAGTGCCAGTATCCACTTCCATCTTGATTATTTCCATCAAGTCTTGGGGATACCCAGAAGCATTGCTGATCACCTTGTCCTGACAAGACACCTAGCATGAATTCTTAAGGCTGGCTTGGCATATTGTCCCCAAGTGAGTCTGAAGTCCGCTCACTTAACTTGTTAACTTGACTAGCTTCTTGGTACACTTGTTTTGTGCTGATGAATGTTGAAGTGACCAACATACCTTGGCAATATGGCCTGCTTTACCACAAATTTTGCATTTATTCTCTTTACTCAAATAATCTCCTGCTGAATGTTCTACTTGAGTACAGCAGTGACATGGTAGATTTTTCAGACTTGCTTTTAGCAGCCTCTACCTTATGAACCTTTGTTCGGACTCCATTCAACGAAGCCTCTTTACTGCAAGTTCCATGGAAGTAGCAATTTCCACAGTACATTTCAGGGTTCATGCACCTTTAATCAACAGTTTCATTTGGTTTCATTTCTGAGTCCACAGACCAATCTGTCTCGAAGGGCATCATCAATTGTTTGACAAAATTCACAGTACTTTGTTCATTTATGTTACGTTGTTACGAAATGAAAAATGCTTTCCCCTCCCACTTGATCACTGCGATGGAAGCAGAATCTCTCAGCTATCAACAGCGGACAAGGAGAGATTATCATAAATTTTTTGTATGCCTTTTTTCCTGGTTTAGCTGGGTGGATCAGATTTTGTAACAATATAAATGTTTTTCGTTAACCGAGCTGAGGAAAGTTGCATCTTACAGATTTTCCGATGTCTGATTTGCTACAAGATACAATTGGAACCTTTATTCATAAGTCCATGTTTCATAATCCTTGTTAAACGAGTCCATGGCGCAACTTTTTCCCGCCATTTTTGCAGATCCCGGTTCTCTGATCTGTGCTTCTTCAGCCTTCGTCCTCCCTATTCTTTTGTTTCAGAAAGCAAGCAATCGCCTAACGCACAAACAAACTAATTCTTCTCTTGCCTAGAATATCTGTTCCCGAGCAGTAGTTTGCAGAGTCGGCAGCCTCCTAGGTTCCCGCTCCCACAGCACGTTTACAGTTCCACGTGCTGTGGTCTCCGCAGCTTCTACCCACTACAAACAGTAAGTATGCCTGAAACTTTGTTTTCTTGTTTAAAGATATGCTCCAGTTACTCAGTTGTGTCCCAAATTATTTTTCAAAACCCTATTTGTACTAGTGGCAGGTCGTGACAAATTGGTTGAATCATTGATGGCATTGCCAATCTAAATAGTTCATTTCTTACCACAAAGTCGTTGATAATAGTTTCCGGCTCAAACCTTTGTTGATGGTTTCCCCCGGACCCAAATTCTAATTTACAGTTGGTTATGGCCTGAATCCTCATCGCCAGTTTTCTCTTCTGTTATATATTTTTTGTCAGCCGCAAAGAGAAAAAGAAGTAGAGGTGCCATGTTCTAAGTTCATGGAAACATAGTGCAGGTTAAGATGGTGAACTGAAAGCCTGTGCAGACACTCTGCTGATGTCACCACAGATCACGTGGTGTTCCACCGGCAGGCAGTATTACTTGAATACAAAACAGTACATTTATATTTGATGCTTTTTCTGCATCTTCCCAGCTGCTGCTGATGTCATTTCCAAGGTCGTATACTGCTCATATGTGCCCGGTTTTAAAGGAAACATGGGTTAGGCCCAGCCAAGGGAAGTGAGGCAGCATTGCTTAAAGTACTCCTTTCCCAGCAATGCCCTTACTAGCACAATAAAACATTTATTGAGAATTGGAAAAAGAAGGTAGTGGTTCTCCAAATGTTTTATCCCAATGTACTGGTTTAATTAGTTGTTGACAAGAATGAGAATAATGACTACGCCAGTTATTAACCTACAGTATAAAATGTGTAACCCTGTCAGACTGCCCAATATACCAGTGCTTTATCACCCAAAACTATTTTGCTTCTGGCACTGAATCCATCCAACCATGCTGCACACACAGAGAGAATCCGGGCCTGAGTGTTTTGGCAGTCTTTAATTAACAAAGATAATGGCTTAGTTTACAATAAAGATAAACACAGTTAAGGCAACAGTTCATTCTGACATTGCTTCTTATTTACTTCAAGGCAGCTTTCATTCTTTGTGTGGGTTGTTGAAAGGCATACATTCAAATCCAGAGATTAGATTACTGTCTATGGCAACAGTTCACAAAGGAACCTGAGCATTACACACAAGCATCACCAGATAGTAGAGACTCAACAAGTAAGCAGTCATGTAGTCATGTATTCTATCTATGAAAGCCAGGCGAATGGTGTTGGTGACTGCCACTTGACAATTTTGATGAATCGTTAAATATAGTGTACATGAAGGGGCTCAGAAAATAAACTGGTGAGCCTGACTCACACTACTTAGGAGCCTGAAGAGAATATGTAGGACTCATTCACTCGATTGTTTATTTTTAGTAACCTCAGATTCTCATGATGTGTCTTGGTTATGCTGTGTTCAACTAAGTATTTAAAAGCTTTAAACATTAAGTCTGATTATGAGAAAATTTTGTTCCCAGGATTTAGACAGATGGGTCAGCAGGGAAGTCCCTGCTGTGAGTCTTATAGACCAGGAATGTCCCAGATCTGTCCCCCAGTCTGTGCTGACTGTTGATCTCAGCAATAGCAACAATTCAGTCACAGTGGGAAACTGGCCAGGCTGCTTCCTCCTAATCATTAGTCAAGCCCCTGAGTATCCTATATGTCTCCTCTTATTCTTCTAAACTCCAATGAGTACAGGCCCAACCTACTCAGCCTCTCCTCATAAGAAAATCCCTCCATCCCAGGATCATCTCTGGACTGCCTCCAATGCATATCTTTCCTTTGATAAGGATCCAAACTGTTCACAGTATTTCAGGTGTTATCTAACTAGTGTCTTGCATAGTTTCAGCAAGTCATCCATATTTTTATGCTCTATTCCCTTTGAAATAAAGCCCAACATTTAATTTGCTTTCTCTATGACCTGCTGAACTTACATACCAGCTTTTTGTGATTTATGCACGTGGACCCCAAAGCCCTCTGTGCTGCAGTTTTCTGCAATCTTTCTCCATTTAAATCACATTCAGTTTCTTTATTCTTCCTACCAAAGTGCATAACTTCACATTTTCTTACATTATATTCCATCTGCTACGTTTCTGTCCAGTCATTGAAACTGTCTCTATCCCTCTGTAGACTCTTTGTCATTCTTACCACTTGCCTTCCTGTCTATTTTTGTGTCATCTGCAAACTTGCCAATAATACATTCAATTCCTTTGCAAAGTCATTAATTTATATTGTAAATAATTGTGGCCCCAGCACTGGTCCCTGTGGCACTGGTTCACTAGTTACAGGCTGCCATCCTGAAAATTCCCTGCTTATCCCAACTCTCTGCCTTCTATTAGTTGGCCAATTCTCTGTTCATACATAACAAGGTTTACACATGAATAATGGCTCCTTGGTTGAGGTACAACTCATGGAATTGTTCCTTCACAAGCAGTCGATGCCTTCAAAAATTGGCAGAGGGGGGAAAACAAGATTTAAGAAGTATTGGTGCAACTACCTTTCTGTGGTTTTTCTTATGTTAAGGAATGTGTGTAAGAATTGGCAGTATTTTAGCTTGAGGATGTTTTTATCTTTAGGGTTATTGTTCCTAAATAAAAACTAGTGTGAACAAGTTTTGTCACCAATGAATTGTATGTCCTCTTTCCACACATAACTTGCATGAAGTAGCTCACATTCCAAAGCACCTGCAATAGGCAATCAAATAAAGGAATGTTTTCCTTCCAAATAACTCTGAGGCAACCACTCCTCACACAGGGGCTGGCTGATAAGAGGAGGAAAAGGAGGCGTGATTTCCTCAGAGGTCTGGTATATTGCTCCAGGATGTCTTCCTTGCGTCAACGCACAACATTCAGATAAGCGACTGATAGCTTGCCTGAACAATGGACACTGAGTTTGTCTGGTAATTCCTACAGCAGAAGTCAAGTATTGATCAAGCTGTACTGTTTCTAACTCTTTCAATGGTACCCTGTGAATATTAATGGAGGATATATCGGGTAGGTACCTGTCTTTTCTGTTTACAATTTCCAGTTGACTGACACTTTAGGCTGGTCAAGGCATTATCAGTTTCTCGCAAACAACCACAGGAAACAGATTTGTTCATTAACTACAATCCCCAAAACCTGTAAACATGGAATTTCAGACCACTTTTAGAGTTGAGACTAAAAGGAACACCTTTTACTCAATATAAATAACAGCCACTTACTGCTGGATTACATTCTTCAATGTATCCTGCTACTTTGTATTTACCATTGTCTCCAGTTACTGTGAATGTATTAATTCATGACTAGCCAGAATTGTCACCATAGCTAAGTGCACAGTTTATTACCCTTTACAATCGATTAGGCTTGAAAAATATTCAACTTTTGTATAACTCAAAATGTTTAGTTTGAGATCAAACATTTTCCGAATCTACATCAGCAGACAGTGCTAGAGAGTAGACCGACTCAGAATTATCAAATGATCAGATAGAGCTTCTAAGATACTGCAGGAATATTAATAGAATAGGTATATAGCCAGGCTTAGCCAGGCACAATATTACGATGCCAGACCAGATCCCAACAGTGGCTAGGACCCTGGACCGAAACCCAAATATTTTAGTTTATTTGTAAGACTGTGTGGAAAGAATGATTCCCTCCAGGAGTGATTGCATGAAGAAGTAGGGATTTGGTATTTTTAAAACAAAACTTTATTATGAATACATTATTAACATGTTAACTTCAACCTGAAAAGAACAGCTTATAATCACCCCTTAAACACTAATACTCAATTTCCCATTAAACAACAAGAAATGCGCAGCTCTCAATCTACCTTACTGTGGAAGAATTGTGGACTCAGCATCAGACAGATCAGGGGCGTCATTCTCCGACCCCCCGCCGGGTCGGAGAATGGCCGTAGGCCGCCGTGAATCCGGCCCCCGCCGAAGTCTCCGGTACCGGAGATTGGGCGGGGGCGGGAATCGGGCCGCGCCGGTTGGCGGGACCCCCCGTTGGATTCTCCGGCCCGGATGGGCCGAAGTCCCGCCCAGAAATTGCCTGGTCCCGCCGGCGTAAATCAAACCTGGTATTTACCGGCGGGACCAGGCGGCGTGGGCGGGCTCCGGGGTCCTGGGGGGGGGGGGGGGCGTGGGGCGATCTGACCCCGGGGGGTGCCCCCAAGGTGGCCTGGCCCGCGATCGGGGCCCACCGATCCGCGGGCGGGCCTGTGCCGTGGGGGCACTCTTTAACTTCCGCCTCCGCTACGGCCTCCACCATGGCGGAGGCGGAAGAGACTCTCCCCACTGCGCATGCGTGGGAAACTGACAGCGGCCGCTGACGCTCCCGCGCGTGCACAGGGAAACTGTCAGCGGCCGCTGACGCTCCCGCGCATGCGCCGCATTTCCGCGCCAGCTGGCGGGGCAACAAACGCCATTTCCGCCAGCTGGCGGGGCGGAAATCCCTCTGGCGTCGGCCGAGCCCCAACATTGAGGGGCTAGGCCGCCAAAGATGCGGAGCATTCCGCACCTTTGGGCCGGCGCGATGCCCGTCTGATTGGCGCCGTGTTTGGCGCCAGTCGGTGGACATCGCGCCGTTGGGGGAGAATTTCGCCCCAGAATTCAACTCCTCTCCCCAAACCTTCGCCAAAAAAATGCTTCTGTAATGCTTTTCAAAATGTCTGTCAGCATTCCTTGGCTCCAACCAGCAGTGACCTCATCTCCCCAAGCTGAAAAACAAATGGGGTGGGATTCTCCGTTGGTCGATGTCGAAATCGGGGCATGTGATCAGGCTGAGAATAGCTTGTACGCCAAAATCGCGGCAGGTGCCGGTTTGACGCCAAATTGCGATGCTCCACCTCCTCGACAGCAGCATCAATGCAACGCACACCGCACGTAGCTGCAACACCATTCGCATATCATTAGTAGGCTGAGTTCCCGATGGCGCGGGCCACGTGTGCTTTCAACAATCGTGAACCTGAACATGGTGGCTGCTGAGAGAGAGAGAGGGAGTATGGACAGTGTCCAGCACCGCCATACTTTGCGGACAGTTGTGCCGCCGGCCGGGGGGGGGGGGATTCTGCCAGGACTGGGGGGAGTAGTGGGAGATGGCCAGGAGGTGGGCTGTGGGGTCGGGGTAGTCGGGAATGCAACACCATTACAACAGCCAGCAAGGCAGCCATGCGGCTGCGCATGCCTTTGACAGCCCGCTTTAAACCTGTGCTGTGTGTAAATCCGCAAGGTTCCAGGCCCAAGGACTGTATTACATTTGGCATGGAAGGTAATTGTTTTTCTCATATTCCTTAAAAGACAACAGTGTAGCAGGTCTGACAGGAGGCAGCAACCAAGTTCAGTACTCTGTAGAATACCTACATCACAAGGAAGCTGCAAAGACAAGAGTCCCTAACTTGACTTTGAAGTCGAATATTCCGTTTGTAGCATTATGTGTTAACCGGGCCAATTCACACATGCCGACCCCACACACACTCTTTACAGCCCGGCTGATGTTTCTTCTGGTGCCATATACTGTTGTGGGGTTTGCGCTCACAATCAGGCCAAGCCACAGTACAATACTGAGAGAATGTAGCATGATCAGAGGTGTCATCTTTCAGATGAGACATTCAGGTGCACATATTTGAGGGAAAGCCATAGAGTTCTCCACAGTGTCCTGGCTAATATTTGTTGCTGAACCAACACCATTAAAGTGGATAACCTGGACATGCACCTTATTGCTGTTTGCGGCCTTGTTTGCACACATTGACTACCGCATTTCCCCACATTACAACAATGGCTGCAATCAGCAAAGCACTCCATGGCCCGTAAAGCACTTTGGCATATCCTGAGATTGTGAAAGATGCTAGATAAATGCAAGTCCTTTTCTTCTCCTTCAGGGCATCTCATTGAAAAAGAAACCTGGGAAAGTGTAAAACGATGTCATTAGGCATGTTCAAGACAGAAATTGATAGATTTACAGATATTAAAGGTATCAAGGGATATGGGATTGTGCAGGAAAATGGCATTGAGGTAGAAGATCAACTACGCTTTACTTGAATGATGGAGCAGGTTCGAGGCGCCAAATGGCCTACTCCTATGTTCCTATGTTCCAATATGCCACATTGAGCTTTGTGCCGAATAGTAAAAAAAAATCTACTCCAGTATCAGGAAGCGCAAACTCTGTTTGAACTTATGTCAGGGAGTTAACCTTTCTGTCTTGGTAGGTCTGCACTAATAAATCCAGTAGACATTTAAAAAAAGCACCCTGTGTGTCACTGGCCAAAGTTTGCAAGCACGCTATCAGCGAAACCCAGTGCAGAGGATGTATTTACTGAGTTGGAAGAGGTAGTGGCAGATCAGTCACAGAGCTGGGCAATGAGGAACTAATGATAGAGCTAGGGATGAGAAAAAGGAGCTGGGCCCCATAAATGCCTCACTGTACTTTTGGCATAGATTTAAAATAATTTGTAGAAAGATTAGAGGGGAAATGAGGAAAAACATTTTCACCCAGAGCATTGTGGGTTTCTGGAACTAACTGCTTGAAAGGATATTGAGACAGGAACCCTGAACTCATTTAAAAGGTGTCTGGATATGCACCTCATGTGTCGTAATCTGCAGGACCATGGACCAAATGTCGGAGGAGGTGGTGGAAGCAGGGATGATAGTGACGTTTAAGGGGCATCTTGACAAATACATGAATAGGATGGGAATAGAGGGATATGGACCCCAAAAGTGTAGAAGATTTTAGTTTAGACGGGCAGCATGGTCGGCGCAGGCCTGGAGGGCTGAAGGGCCTGTTCCTGTGCTGTACTTTTCTTTGTTCTTTGTCAGATAGTGGGATTAGGCCTTTTTTTTTGCCTGAGGCAGATGCAGTCGGCCCCTGTCAGTGCCGTAAACTTTCTATAATTCTATGAATTTGTGCTGCTGTTGTTACTCAATGTAAAACTATAATTGAAATACAGGCCACACTGGGCAGTACATCACTCATTTGTTTGATACCGAGGCTGGCAACTTTAGGTGATGCTGTAAATGATCCCTATGCCGGCTGTGAAACAGGAAGAGGTAGAAAGATTGAAGGAGCTGGTGACCTTGCCTGACATTGGCAGTGTCAGCTATGGTGGAAGCTGGCTTCAGGGGTCCTTGCAACAGTTGCAACCGACTTCCCGCTGGCCTGGATCCAATTAAATCATTTCTCCATCATTGCTAGCTTTGTATTCCATGGGTTAAACAACCACTATTCTTTCTGATGCCTGCTCGCCTTCATCATACTGTTATGACACCCTGGGCTAGTGCACGGTCAATTCCAGCCCCACAGACCCCGGAGTCCCCAACACAAGTGAATCAGCCAATAATTCACATAAAATTCCCGATGATTTTGGCCCTTGGCTGCCCAGGTTTGTAGGTTGAAACAGAATTAATGTTTCTTTACAACAGAAATAAAGATGAGCTATGTGGTGATTATAACAGAATAATGGCAAGATAACCTACTATTACCCCCATTTTAACTGTCCCACCCTCGACCCCCACCCACACACAAGGCAGACACACACAGAGGGGTAGAAAGGGGTAAAATAATAAGTGTTAAGGACAAAAGATAAAAGTCCTTGCTTCAGTTCATGATTTCTTCAGTGCATCTTCTTCCCAGTATAAGCGAGGTTTAAAGTTTCAAATTTTGCAGCCCGTATTGGTGTTCCTGCAGTTTTTACAACATTGAACTCACACTTTTCTCGGGGAGACAAAGACTTTGTTTCCCCAGACTATGCTCTCAGCTCGTCGGTTCTCCTCCAGGCCCTGTTTTCAGGAAACAAACACCCACAGGCTTATTGGAGAGAAAGAGTTCACTGTATCCTTTCATGCATAGGCTTAGCAGCCATTTTTCCTGGAGAGAATTCAGCTGGGTATTTCACCTCCACTGCCAGGATTCAAACTGTAAGTAAAAATGGAACCACGTGGCTCTAAAGAATATTCCACAGAGACAATATCCAATCACCACCAGTGACTGCGCAGATTGTAGCCTTTTTGGTTCATCCATTGGCCACTAGCCAAGTCAGTCAACCTGAGTCATCACTGATATCAGCCAAATCGTTCTGGAATCTGCCTGTTTGAATTAAAGGCAGCACAACCCTCTGGAACCTGCTGGTGGGAACTTGAGACAACTTCATGCAGCCTGCTTTGCCAGAGAGTCACAGGTCAATCTTTAGTTGAAACCAGCCCAGGCTGGTGGGAGCGTGAGCTGTTAGGAGGATGCAGAGATGCTTCAGTGGGATTTGGACAGGCTGAGTGAGTGGGTACATCCCCCCTGCCCCAGCCCCCCAGCCCCTCCATCCCCAGCTGCTCCACTCCAGCCCATCCCCCCAGCCCCTCCCCCCAGCCCCTCCCCCAGCCCCTACCCTCCCCCCCAGCCCATCCCCACAGCCCCTTCCCCCCAGCTACCCCCCCAGCCCTCCTGAGCCCCTCCCCCAGACCCTCCCCCCAACACCCTAAGCCCGTCCCCCACAGCCCCTCCCCTCCCCCCAGCCTCTGCCCCCAGCCCCTCACCCCAGCCCTACAGCCCCCCAGCCCCTCCCCATCCCCTCACCGCCAGCCCCTCCAGCCCCACCCCCCCCAGCCCCATCCCCCTCCCCACAACCCCTCGCCCAGCCCATTTTCCCCCAGCCCCTCCCCCACAGCCGCTCCCCCCAGCCCTTCCCCCCCAGATCCTCCCCCCAGACCCTCCCCCCCAGTCACTCCCCCCCTAGCACACACACTCCAACGGCTCCTGCGACCCCCCCACCACCTGCGGCCATGCCGTCACTTCTCAAGCGGCCGCCCCATGCCAACCCCTACCTTCACGCTGGCCGGCATCAGCCATCACGACTGGTTGACGGGGTTAAATAGGTGATTTGATTTACGCGTCACGCCGGCGGGACTTCGGCCCATCCGGCCCGGAGAATTGGGGCGGCCCCGGGGCCCATTGCATCACGCCAGTCCTCGCCATTTTCTGAATCGGTCGGAGAATCCCGCCCCATGTCCGCAAATTAAAGGCACAGGTCCATTAATCGTCCATGGACAAAAATAATAACAGCAAAAATAAAAGAAAGGCGAAAACAGAGAACAAACAGGATTTAAACAGGAGGGGCCTTACAATATGTCTTTCATTTTTTTTTACCACCTTAGCAAAGAAATATTGTTCAGGATCTTCAAAAAGCAGCCTCATTATTAATGCAAACTAGATTTACCAACTACTACATTTTGAAATTAGATGCCTTGCCACTCTTAACTTCCATGAGTGTTTGCACTGTGAATATCTTTTTGCACATTTTGTTTTTCTTAAACCCTCCTGTTCTGCTGAAATCTTGTAAATACTTCCGTTCCGTTCAGCGTTCCAGTCCATTTCTGAATTTTATCTGTTCTGACCAAAAAAGATGTACTCAGAAGTGAGAACACATATTTAACAAAAAAGCAAAAACAACATGACAAAAGTTTTGGAAAAAACATTTTTAAGAAATGGCTGCCCAAAACTCCTCTGTCCAACCACCCCTCCCCTCCCCCCTCCCCAGACCCTCCCCACAGCCCCTTTTCCCCCCAGCCCAGATCGACTCCAAATTGCAGACAGAAATGACGGCCTCACAGCTTTCACATGGTATTTCTTTATATTCCTGAGTTACGCTTTAGATTTTCTTGCCTGAATGCATTGTCATCTGATTGTAGGACCTGCTTTCAAAATCCTGAAAATTCTTGCTTGAAAACTGGGCCCTGTCCCTCGTGCTTACTCTCCACTGTTTTCCACCACTCTGTAAAATGCTTTGACATGTCTTCCTGAACACCACAGAAATGCAAGCTATTGTTGCTTGACTGATAAATCTTTTTATGGCTCTTCAAACGAGGTCTCGTCATAAGGCTCAGTACAACAGGAAACTCTCCAGTCAAAGGATTGACATATAAAAACCAATTACCTATTGGTTTTATCAGCAATAGCCATCTCTTACTCACAAAACGACCCCCAATCCTCAGTGTTGTGCAGGGAAAGAGTCATTAGGAAACCTCTGCACCCCAACCCATATGTGGATATAAAGCCATAGAAAAGGGTGGTGAATTCCCCACAGGTAATGGAGCTTTAAGCCATGAAAGTTGATTTCTAGTAACAGTGATAATAAGTCACTTCCAGTTGATTATCACTCAATATGCCTGGTGACATTTACTGACTAAATTTGACAAAACTTTTGCTCATTCATAAGTTACATTTCATATATGCATAAGGAAACCCCAATTGCCCCACTTGACAAATAGTCAGTACAGAAAATGCTTTATTTTTAATAGTATGTATACAATTTGAACCAAGTACTGACATTTCTAAATAACCAAATGTAGCTGATCTCTGATTTCCTTTGCATATTTTTGTTATCTTTTTAACTGACTTATTGCTTAACCGGTGAGCCTGTCTACTTGTTTGATTCAAGTCAAGATGTTGTGAGATTTTTTAAAAGAGTGCTTATCCGGACGAGGATATCAGTCATTAATATTGATGGTCGGAATGACTGACCATTCAGTCAATACCATTCATTAGCAGGAAGTCAGGCAGCCGTACCAAGATTTGGTTTCATGTTACCTGACAGCCTAATAATTATTCGCTTTCAGAACTTCCTGTCACTCATTATCGGGTCATCAGTTTTCATCTTCCTCCCTCTTTACATACCCTCATATCACCGCCACCCCCCTCCCCCTCCCCTCCCCAACCCCCCTTCACAAGCTTCACCTCAAGAGCTTGCACTCCTGTTTAGTTTCCTGTTTTGCCACAGGGCAATCAGTTCAACAACACAGACCTCTGGGGGGAAAACAAACCTTGGCAGAGACAAGTGTAAACAAGACATGAACCTATTTTTAGCTACTAGGCCAGTCAAACCAACCAATGTGAGTCAGACCAAAACTGCTGATTCCATTTTGCTTGCTCACTCAGCACAGGTGAAGTCGTAATTCAAACAATTCTTTTTTCCACCCAGTGTGCGCCAGGGAGTTCCAGTGAAACTCAAGAAGTGTATTCAAGCAAATTCAGGAAGCTCATGTCAAACTACAGCTCCACAAAGATCTGGGGCGAAATTCTCCGGAAACGGAGCGATGTCCGCCGACTGGCGCCCAAAACGGCGCAAATCAGTCGGGCATTCCGCCCCAAAGGTGCGGAATGGGGCCGAGCCCCAACCTTAAGGGGCTAGGTCGGCGCCGGACGAATTTCTGCCCCGCCAGCTGGCGAAAAAGGCCTTTGGTGCCCCGCCAGCTGGCGCGGAAATGACATCTCCAGGCGGCACATACACGGGAGCGTCAGCGGCTGCTGACGGCATTCCCGCGCATGTGCATTGGAGGGAGTCTCTTCCGCCTCCGCCATGGTGGAGACCGTGGCGAAGGCGGAAGGGAAAGAGTGCCCCCATGGCACAGGCCTGCCCGCAGATCGGTGGGCCCCGATCGCGGGCCATGCCACCGTGGGGGCACCCCCCGGGGCCAGATCACCCCGCACCCCCCCCAGGACCCTGGAGCCCGCTCGCGCCGCCTTGTCCCGCCGGTAAGGTCGGTGGTTTAATCTATTTTAGCGGCGGGACTTCGGCCCATCCGGGCAGGAGAATCGTGCGGGGGGGCCCGCCAACCGGCGCGGCGCGATTCCCGCCCCTGCCGAATATCCGGTGCCGGAGACTTCGGCAACCAGCGGGGGCGGGATTCACGCCAGCCCCCGGCGATTCTCCGACCCGGCGGGGGGTTGGAGAATCTCGCCCAAGTAGAGAGACTGTGGGAAATGTGTTAACACAGGAGGGTTGTTTCCCAACTCATTCCTTGAAGTGGGGATGGAGGAAATGGGTGGGGGAATGAGGGGATGGGGGGCAGGGGACAGGTGGGCAGCGAGGACCTGAGGTTTTCCTTCCCTTGAAATATCTTTGAACTAGCTGGGAGTCTGTTCGAGTGCATGCAAAGAAACAAAGGATGAAACTAACCCTTTGAAGACAGAGCAAGCAACTCCCTTAATGCCCAAGACCAAACTCACTCAGGTATATAATCAAATTAATGGTTAGCTTCCAATTGCATTTAACTTGTGCTTTTATTTAATCTCTCTCTCTTGCAATCCGTCGAACTGAGAAGGACACTTGCCACGGAGCCATTAAGAGCTTGTGTGTGGTGTCATTTAACTGGGTGATTCGGTTGCCCTGCAGCTACATGGGTCTGGCTGACCAGAAAACTCTCCCGCTCTTACCACCTGCCATAGGTGATGCGACCATCAATTCACTCGAGACAAGAGTGATGTGACCATCAATTCACTCGAAGACACGTGGAGAAGTAAACCATAGTTTTAATCAGCTTAGAACTGAGCCTGCCTGTGACCGGTACAACACTGAAGGCGGCCCCGCAGGTCAGCAGCTCTTATACTTCCCGTAAAGGGGGTGGAGCCATGGGCGGAGCCCGTCCATGCTCCAACACATCCCCTGTGGGTGAAGCCACACAATGGCCCATAGGTAGAGCCCAAAGGGTTAATCACATAACACAGTGCACTGGTGAATTATCAGTAATTATACATTCACCACATTCACCCCCTGTTTAAAAATGAAGTCCGGCGGGGGTGACGGGCTCATAGATTCAGTCGGTCCAGTGCCCAGAACGTACGTTGCGACCGCCGGAGCACTGGTGTTGCAGCCGCTTCGGGTGGCTATGGAAGTGGGTCCGGAGTGGGCACTGGCGTGGACTCCGGGAGCGGCTCTTCCGGAACTTCATTCCTGTGGACCGGTGCGGCGGGTGGGAGGGAGCACAGGAACCATATAGGGGAGGGGGCGCTGAACATGGGAGGTTGGACGGGACATAGTGTGGGGGATGCGGTGGTGGGAGTGGTGTGGAGCCTGCGGGCGCCAGGTCCCGGAGGGAGACGGTATCTTGCCGGCCATCGGGGTGTTCGACATACGCATAGTGTGGGTTGGAGTGCAGGAGCTGGACCCTCTCTACCAGGTGGTAAGTCTAATGGCTCCGAACATGTTTTCAGAGGAGGACTGGACCCCGTGTCATCAGCCAGGGTGGAAGCGAGGCCCCTGAGGTAGCTCCCCTGGGGAAAACAAACAAACGGTCATGAGGAGTCTGGTTTGTGGCCGTGCAAAGGAGGGAGCTAATCGAGTGGAGCGCATCGGGGAGGACCTCCTGCCAGTGAGAAACTGGGAGATTCCTGGACCGCAGGGTCCGAAGGACGGTCTTCCAGACCGTTGCATTCTCCCTCTCCACCTGCCTGTTTCCCCTGGGGTTATAACTGGTAGTCCTGCTCGAGGCAATGCCCTTACTGAGCAGGTACTGACGCAGTTCGTCGCTCATGAACGCCGAGTCCCTGTCGCTGTGGACATAGCTGGGGAAACCAAACAGGATGAAGACACTATGCAGGGCTTTAATGACAGTGGGGGTGGTCATATCGGGGCAGGGGATGGCAAATGGGAAGCGGGAGAACTCATCTATGATGTTAAGGAAGTACGTGTTGCAGTTATTGGAGGGGAGGGGCCCTTTGAAATCGATACTGAGGCGTTCAAAGAGCCGGGATGTCTTTACCAGATGGGCCTTATCCGGTCGATAGAAGTGCGGGTGAATGAAGCTCTCTGTACTCCCGGAGTCGAAAAGGCAAGGTGTCTCGTACCCGTTAACCTGGACGGCCATCATGGAGCTCCGGAGGTGCTTAGGTCGCGACTGGTCCAGGGTGACCGCGCTGAGGTGTGGGTAGCCGGCGGCGTGATCGGAGGTGCTGGGTCGGCCCCGCGATGGCTGTCCGTGTAGGTCGTACGCATCAAGCGGCGTACCAGATGGTGGCCAAGATGGCGGCCCGCGTTGGTCGAGCGTGGCGGGCGGTGAGGAAGATGGCGGGCCCCATGGATCGCCCATGGCTGGCCGCGTAGGGAAGGATGGCCAAGATGGCGACCCCCATGAGTCGAACATGTTATGCAGAGGCAGAGTCGGCAGACAGGCTGCCACCTTGCGGGGTCTGCGGGCCTGTGAGTCTGTGGATCGGGTCTGTGAGTTCGATTTCTTAGACCTGGCCAGGCAGACCTTGGTGAAGTGTCCTAGTTCGAACGGACCCCCGCCACATAAACGTCTCAGACGGCGAGCTCCATGTGCTGAGTGGCCGTAACGGTCTGGTAGTTACAATTGCGCGCGAGGGCTTTGAGGTCGCCTAGGTAATCATCTAGCGACTCCCCGGGGCGCTGGCGGCGAGTGGTGAAGACGTGTCGCGTGTATACCTTGTTCACAGGCCGCACATAGAGGCATTCGAGTAGAGCTGCTCGCTCCCAATATTCCCGACGCAACAAACCATATCCCTCGCCTCTGGGTCGCACTCGGTGCAAATCCAAGGGTGCACTACTGCAACCCTCGCGATACAGGGCGCTGAGTACGCTAATTTTCAACTATATGTGCTCCCAGACCTCTGCTCTCCTCTCCTTTTGGGACTTGACTTCCAGTGCAACCTCAGGAGCCTAACTCCTGCGTTCGGGGGGCCCCTGCTGCAGGACCATTTCTGTATAGGAAGCGGCTTCGTCGAGCTGGACAGAAATGCGATGGCTCACCCGTGCGTGGAGGAGGCTCAGCTTCTGTTCGTCAGTGACAGATGGTGTAGACGACGCGGCGAGATAGGCCTTGAAGCATCAAAGTAAATGTGAAAAATTTTATTTTGCCTCCGCGGCCTGTGGATCGAGTTCCAGTCTGTCAGGTTTGAGGGCTGATTCCATTGTAGTATTTTAAGCTGATTTAATTGATGCGACCATCAATTCACTCGAAGACAGGTGGAGAAGTAAACCGTGGTTTTAATCAGCTTAGAACTGAGCCTGCCTGTGACCGGTACAACACTGAAGGCAGCCCCGCAGGTCAGCAGCTCTTATACTTCCTGTAAAGGGGTGGAGCCATGGGCGGAGCCCGTACATGCCCCAACATATCCCCTGTGGGTGAAGCCACACAATGGCCCATAGGTAGAGCCCACAGGGTTAATGACATAACACAGTGCACTGGTGAATTATCAGTAATTATACATTCACCACAAAGAGTAAAGGTAAACCGTGGCTTTAATCAACTTAGAACAGTGCCTGCCTGCGACTGAGACAATATTGTGCGCCGCCTACAGGTCGACTGATCTTTATACACCCCTTAAGGGGAGGAGCCATGGGCGGAGCCCATGCATGTCTCAACATGTTCCCCGATGGATGATGCCATACAATGGCCCATAGATGGAGCCCACAAGGGCAACAACACAGCATAGATGCAAATACAAAGGCAAAGCATGCTACTGATACAGTGGTGGATTATTGGTATAATACATTCACCACAATAGGTGTACAGGAAGTAAAGCACCAGGGGTGCACCTTCTATATCCATCAAGTCCTGGGGTGGAATCTTCCATTCTTGGCAGGTGACTCACCCGCTGCCCGAAAAGGCAGCGGGAGCCCTGCCCTAGCACGTCTTCTGCCCATCAGGTGGTTAAGCAGACAGTGGCGGGTCTTCCTCCAGATCGAGGACCCAGGGATCAGAGGTGGATTTACAGTTCATGGGGCACCGCGCTCACTTTAATTTCCCCCCCCCCCAACAATCTCACACTGCTCCTGACCCCACCCATCTCCACCCCACAGAATAAAAATGTGGAAGCCATAAGAATACACAAGTTGATCACTGCAGATTGATAATGTCGCTTCACAATGCAAAAGATATTGATCTTGATTTTACAAAGCTAATCAAGTATCTAAAAGAGCAGGCATTTGCACAGTCAATCCCACATTTTTATCAGGTGCAAGCTCTGCAGAAATGGGATTCATCTTTTAACTATGAAGCTGTGATTCTGATCGTGAATCTGCACTCACTCTACTCCCCTCCTTCCCATTCCCCCCTCCAGCTCTCCCTCCCCGCCAGTCCATCACAAACTATCCCTCCCTCCATAATGCAAACGGGTCCTCATACACCCTCCCTGCAAGCCTGAAACCCAACCCCTTTACAGACTCTCCTCCCCCCACATCCTCACACTCTTCCCCCACCACTCATCCCTCACTGTCTCCCCCTACCCCTCACACGCTCCCATTCTCAACATGTCACTCACCTCTTCAAGGCAATCTGTCTCACCCATCATGGCTGCCAAGCCGCTCTCTTAAGTTGGGCATCGTCACGCACCTGTTGCTGGCCTGGGTCCACTCCTTTGGTCATCAGCTCCGGGTGGCTTGATTTGGGGCCTCGCGCCTTGTACTCCAGTTTCTGGCCTGGGTCTACTAGTGCTGGCGCCCGGCGCGAACCTGCTCGTCTGCTCAGATTCTCATGGCTTGATTCCCAAACCTCAGCAGCCTTTCCCTTGATCCTTGTCATGGTCTCACATGTGCGCCTCAAGTTAACTATTCGTTACCAATTTTCCTGCTCTTTCAGAGTCACTGGTCAGAGTCTGATTTTTGCCCTTCATTTGCTGCTGACAGGCTCAACAAATACATTCCCCATTCCCATTCCCCCCCCCCCCCGAATTCCCCCCTGCTCATTCTCCCCCACATACCTTCCGCCCCATCCCACCGCTCTCTCCCCGAACACCCTGGGCGGGATTCTCTGATCTAGAGGCTAAGTGTTGACGCCATCATAACCGCTGTTGCGTTTCCCGACGGCATCAACATGGCCTCAGGAGCAGCAATTCTGACCCCTACAGGGGGCTAACGCGGCACTAGAGTGACCCACACTGCTCCAGCTGCTAATCCCGGCGTCAGATCGGCGCCGCAAATCTGCGCATGTGCAGTGGGGCCGGCGCCAACGCGCGCATGTGCAGTAGGGCCGGCGCGATTGCAGCGCACTCGCGTTGGCTCCCTTCTCCGTGCTGACCCAAACGCAACATGGCGTAGAGTTACAGGGGCCGGCGCGGAACAAAGGAGGCCCCCAGCCCGAGAGGCTGGCCAGCCGATCGATAGGCCCCGATCGCGGGCCAGGCCACAGCAGAGGCCCCCCCCGGGGTCAGACCCCACTCCCCCACCAGGCCGCCTCCGGATCCATTCACGCCGAGGTCCCGCCAAGTAAAACCACGTAAGAATGGCGGCGGCAGGATTCGGGTTTTTTTGTACGGCCACTCGGCGTATCCGGGGCCGAGAATCAGCGTGGGGGCCACATAGAGCCACCCGCGACCAGTGCCGCGTCGACCATGTCGGCGCCAATCGCGCCGTTTCTCCGCTCCCCGCAGAATCACGTCCCGGTGCCGGAGCGGCATGGCCGGATTTGCACGGCTCCCCGGGGATTCTCCGACCTGGCGTGGGCTCGGAGAATCCCGCCCCTGTTCCCCCTCTCCAAGGGTCTGTGCAACGTCACTCAAGGGTGACGGGCCTATGTTGGCACTGTCAATGGGTCACTATACAAGGCAGGAGAGTGATGGTCTGATTCCTGTCTTTCTGCTGACTGTGCATTGACACCCACTCTCATGGCGAGGTTTGCTTTGGGGGCTTTTGATCTTGGACCACTGTGCCAGGGGTGGGGGGAAGGAATGGGGGTGAGTAGGGGGGAACAGGGGTTGGGGGTGTTGGAAGGCCCGCTGTGAAGATTAAAGGGACAGAGGCTTCACATGCACCAGGTGTGAGTTATTTTAATGGTGAACATTTAATGTGTCAGGTTCCATTTCCCATAGTTCTAGATAGAGTGCTCCTCACTCTTCTCGATCTTCTGTGATCTAGTGCTGTGTCTAGGTGTTCCCTCAGGATGCACATCAGAGATAGAGGCAGCCTGCTGCATTCCACGCCGTGTGGCCTTTGATGCCCTTGGCAGATGTCCTCTGGAGGGACTGGAGCTGGAGGGCACCAGCCGACCTACCAGTGTCACAGGCATCGCTGTGCCACCCTGTTCTGCCCGCTGCCCTTTCGATGCGGCAGTGTCAGGAGGGGGGTGGTTTCATGAAAACTGGAAACTGCCATAGTATCCTAGGTGGCATGCTCCGGGATGTGCTTCAGTGCTTCCTCCTGAAGGGATTGATTAAGAAGGGGAAATACAATTTGAAGGTAAACTAGCAGGGAACATAAAAACTGACTGTAAAACTTTCTATCCGTACGTAAAGACAAAAAGATTGGTAAAAACTAATGTAGGCCCCTTGCAGTCAGAAACGGGGGAATTCACAACAGGGAACAAAGAAATGGCTGAGGAACTCAATTTCTCCTTTGCTTCACAAAGGAAGATATGTACCGGAAGTTCTGAGAAAAACCAGTTTTATTGAGGAAATTAGTATTAATAAAGAAATAGTTTTGGGGAAATTAATGGGACTGATGGCAGACAAATCTACAGGGCCTGACAAACCTCATCCCAGAGTACTTAAGGAATTGGCCGTGGAAATAGTCGATCCATTGGTGGTCATTTTCCTAAATTCTTTCGACTCCAGAATGGTTCCTACAGATTGGAGGGTGGTGAATGTAACGCCACTATTCAAAAAGGGCGGTAGAGAGAAAACAGGGAACAATAGACAGGTGAACCTAATGCCATTAGTAGGGAAGTTGCTGGAGTCCATTATCAAGGATTTAATAGCACAGCATTTGGAAAGCAGTGATGTAATCAGACAAAGTCAGAATGGATTTACAAAAGGAAAATCATGCTTGACAAATCTACGAGAATTCTTTGAAGATGTAACCAGGAGAGTTGACCAGGGTGCACCTGTAGATGTGGTTTATTTAGACTTTCAGAAGGCTTTTGACAAGGTCTCACATAGCAGATTACTATGTAAAGTTAAAGTGTATGGGATTGCAGGTGGTGTTTTGAGATGGATAGAAAGTTGGTTAGCAGACAGGAAGCAAAACGTTGGAATAAATGGGTCTTTCACTGATTGACAGGCAGTGATTTGTGGGGCACCGCAGGGATCTGTGCTAGGACACCAACTGTTCACATTATATATTAATGATTTGGATGAGGGAACTAAATGTATGATCTTCAAATTTTCAGATGATATAAAGTTGGGTGGGAGGGTGAGCTGTGAGGAGGATGCAGAGATGCTTCAGCGGAATTTGGACAGGCTGAGTGAGTGGGTACATGTATGGCAGATGCAGTATAACATGGATAAATGCGAGGTTATCCACTTCAGTAGCAAAAGTAGAAAGACAGATTATTATTTGAATGGGTGTAAATTGAGAGAGGTGGATACTCAGTGAGATCTTGGTGTCTTCATGCATCAGTCGCTGAAAGTAAGTGCGTAGATACAGCAGGCAGTAAAAAAGGCAAATGGTATGTTGGCCTTCATACTGAGAGGATTTGAGTATAGGAATAGGGATTTTTTACTGCAATTGTATAGGGCATTGGTGAGGCCACACCTGGAATGTTGTGTACATTTTTCGTGTCCTCATCTGAGGAAACATTTGCTTGCCATGGAGGGAGTGCAGTGAAGGTTTACCAGACTGATTCCTGGGGTGGGGGGACTGTCATATGAGGAGAGATAAAATCGGAGGATTATATTCGTTGGAGTTTAGAAGAGTGAGAGGGGATCTCATAGAAACTTTTTAATTCTGACAGGATTAGACAGGATGGATCCAGAAAGAATGTTCCGATGGTGGGAGAATTCAAAACTAGTGATCATAGTCTGAGGATAAGGGGTAAACCTTTTAGGACTGAGTTCAGGAGAGTGGTGAATCTGTGGAATTCGCTACCACACAAAGCAGTTGAGACCAAAAGGTTGTGTAATTTCAAGAAGGAATTCGATATAGCTCTTGGGGATAAAGGGATACGGTGGGAAAGCAGGATCAGGGTATTGAACGTGATGATCAGCCATGAACATAAAGAAGAGCGGAGCAGGCTCGAAGGGCCGAAAGGACCCTCCTGCTTCTATTTGTTATGTTTCTATGTTAAGGTGCGTGTAATAGCTGTGACGCCTCGCTGGTGTTCTCCTCGGAGCTCTCCTCCGAGATGGCCTCTTGGGTGGCGGGGTTGGGCGGGTGGGGGGGTGGTGGTTCGGTGGGCACGACTCCACATGGCCTGGCCCCATCAGATGTTGATCCTGCAAGGGAATGGACATGTAGTCAGTGAGAGGGAGGATCATTTTGTGATACATCAACAATGCACATAGAGGTCATCTGGGTGAAGGGTCCGTGGATCTTCACTTCTCTGGCACAGGCCGACCTCGCTGTCAGTCACTGCTCTCTCCTCGGACAACCACGCAATCTCCAGGGCCCGTTCCTCAGAGGATGAGGACTCCGATCGCTGGGACTCCTCCCTCGCCCGGCACCTTTCCCATTTATTATGGGCTATCTTCTCCTGCGGGGCCAAAAATAGCGCACTGTGAGCAGCACACTTGATTGTTCAGGGGGTATAGGTGGGCACCGCTCCTTGACATGAAGGGGATCTACTAGTGGGAGCCAGAGGGTTCTGAGGAACAAGCTTGAAGATCAGATGTTGGGAGGGTGCGAGGTATCAGCCAATGGATTGGGGGAGAGGAGTGGGGGTGTTTGGTAAATTGAGGGGTGGCAGGCAGAACTGTGCCAGACGAGAAGTGGCAACTTACTCTTGCAGCTCGTTTGTGGCTGTTTGGCATCTTCAGATATTGGACAGCCATCCTCCTTGTCATGCTGCCCGCACTGACAGCCACTGCCTCTGTCTCCAGGGCAGCTTTGGTGACCCTGCTGCTGGTTCTCCAACCCAAGGATGCCCCACCTCTCATCCACTGCATCGGAAAGCCTGATCAGGTTGACATCGCTTAAGCGAGGAGCAGGTCTGTGCACTGCCATGCTTGTGTGTTGACTGGTAGTGAGTGATGAGGGAGTGTTTATAAGCAGCTCCCCTTGTTAGCAGCTGAGGCACGAGTCAGGCGAATAAGATGGTGAGGGTGGCTCATTTTTGGCAATAAGTCTGGTTGAATACAGGCTGCGAGCTTGACAATGCAGCCGACACAAAACACCCTACCAAACATGGCCAAAATTACACTTAGAAATGTTTCCACTGAATTGTGCCCGTCATCACCTTACCTCCTACCTTCAACTGCCCCTCCCCAGATTGCTGCCATTGGTGCCCAACATGTGCATCATCATGGAGCCCTGCCGATCCGGTTTTGATTATTGGGAACCTGGGGCTGGATTCTCCGATCCCTGATTCCGAAATTGCGTTTGGCGACGGGGCGGAGAATCTGTTTTGATACCGAAATCGGGGTCAGCGCCGGTTTTCGGATGCTCCACCCCCTGAAAAGCGGCGTAGTCGAGGAGCACGCCGCATGCCGTATCCACGGCCTCAGGCCATTGCTTGAGACCCGCTCCGCGATGCTCCATCCCCGACTGGCCGAGTTCCCGACGGCGTGGCACTCTCATGGTCTCACCCATCGTGAACTCAGCGTGGTGGCCGCTGACTCAGTCCAGGGCTGTCAAAGTCGGGCAGGGTGGGCTTCAATCGGGGCTGGGGGCACTGTGGGGGAGGCGGTCCGAGGCGCCCGAGCAGCCAAAGGGGGGTGCAACCTTTGCGGTTCGGGTCCGCAGGCTGAGTCCGCATGTACGGCCACGGACCTGGCAATGCTCCGGGCCATATCAGCACCTAGAGCTGGGAGCTCTCTGCTGCCTCGCTGCTGGACCATGCCCCCCCCCCCCCCCCCCCCCCCCACGGGAAGCAGGGAATCGGTGGCCGTTTTGCAGCAGTTCTCCTGGCGTAAAACACCACCGTTTTCACACCAGCGTGGGGCCATAGTCTCCCAAACAGAGAATTCAGCCCTGGTCACCCGAGCAGGGTGTCGCTAATATGTGGAAGCAGAGGCACCAAAATCTAAGATTGGCTGACATTTTTCCAGCCATTCCATCCGGCGTGTCTTCCGTCCTGCCGAAGGTGAGCCCCCAACATGAGTTGCCCAGCAGCGGAGCATGTGAACAATGATAAAATCCGTCGACAGCGCACCCTGCTGCCGGCCAATGTCGGGCTGTCTCCATCGCTGCAAAACATCTGCAGGGGAGGGGGAATCCCACCCATGTTGGCATAAAGTAGCATTTTTATTGTGAACCTGATCTATACTGGCAATTATGAGAAAATGGATATGTCTGTGCAAGAAGAGAGATACCCAAGGCTGCCCAATGGGGAGATGGGAAAAGCAGGCATTCGAACAGTGTTCCTCATATCAGAATCAAGTGATGGCAGTATCAAAAAGAATAAACTGAAGACGAAGTTGTAGTGGTCAACCATGTCCTAAAGCCACATTTGATGCAATGGCTGAATTCCCTAGCTTGCACTGAATACTGTGGGCTAATGGCGCCGCTTTGCGCCGCTGGAATTGTGAACCGCAATCTGGTAGAGAGTCAGGCGTCCAGCCAAAATTGAGGTCTGCGCCCAGCACCGAATTGGCCACCATGCTCTGATCCCTCACTCATGGCGATAACGAGATCCGCGCCCCGCGCTAGTGGCGGCATGCAAAACCGACATTTGCATGCTTTTAAATGGCATCATTGTGTTTGACCAGTATGCTCCAGGTCTCTGCAATTCACTGTCCCTCTCAGGTGGAGGTTACGCGGATGTGGGTCACTACAGATATTTACAAACGGGAACTGGGCGTCATGGTTGCTAAGGGAGAGAGAGAACGTAAGCAAAACTTTTACTGTTAAAAATTGAACCGCTTGCTGGGGGGCGGTTGCCAGGGCCGAGGAGAGGAGTGGGGAGCGACTTGCTGACAGCTCCATGGATTCGGTATCACCATTTGGATCACGGTGATCTGGCTCAGTCTGCTATTGCTCGTATTTGTTTTAAATGCACCTATTCAGTCCAAGTTACATACCCCTGGCTGCTCACTCTGTTGACTACTCACTGTCCTGTAAATATTCGCCATGTTATGGAGATGCCAGTGCTGGACTGGGGTGGGCACAGTAAGAAGTCTTACAACACAAGGTTAAAGACCAACAGGTTTATTTGCAATCACAAGCTTTCGGAGGGTAGCTCCTTCATCAGGTGAGTGAAGAGGTAGGTTACACAAACATAGCATATATAGACAAAGTCAATGATGCAAGATGATACTTTGAATGCGGGTCTTTGCAGGAAATTAAGTCTTTACAGGTCCAGACGGTGTGACTGGAGAGAGGGATAATCACAGGTTAAAGAGGTGTGAATTGTCTCAAGCCAGGACAGTTGGTAGGATCTCGCAGCCCAGGCCAGATGGTGGGGGGTAATTATAGTGAGACATGAATCCAAGATCCCAGTTGAGGCCTTATTCATGCGTGCAGAACTTGGCTATCAGTTTCTGCTCGGCGATTCTGCGTTGTCGTGCGTCCTGAAGGCCGCCTTGGAGAACGCTTACCTGAAAATCAGAGGCTGAATGCCCTTGACTGCTGGGTGTTCAGCCTCTGAGCTACTGACGACTGAGGCCACAGAGCCCATCACTGACATACGTTACGGCAACAACCGTTACCCCTGTTCACAAGGAGAGGTGGTGAGGATAGAGGTTCCCTGGTGCCTGTCATGTGAGCATACCTTTAAGAAATGGGTGTTTATAAAATAGCTGTAGTGGATGTACCTTTAAGAAATGGGTGTTTATCAGTGATGTCAGAGTGTGGGTGGAGCTGGGCTATCTGTCTGCTTTTACTTTCGCTTTGAGCTGCCTGCTACAGGGTGTGGTTTAGTTTCATTTTGAGAGCTGGATAGCTGCAGGTAAAACAAGGAGCTGTATAAGGATCTCTCTGCAAACTAAAGACTGTCTCCAGATCATTTAGATGATTTCAAAGTGATAACTGCTCTCAGTAGAGAATTTAAACCTGATCTCTGTGTTAAAACGGGTCTTTGTCTTATGGATGTTGCTAGGAAAGATAAAGGGTTAATTATAGAATATTGTATCTGTGGGGATGATTGGTGTTGATAGTTGTTAAGATGTTTACTGTGGGTTGTCATGTGAGAGTACCCTTTAAGAAATGGGTGCTTAAGAAATGTACCTTTATGAAATAGAGCTGCTCATGTTATTGGAGTGATGTCAGAGTGTGGGTGGAGCTGAGCTCCACTTCTGCTTTTTTAGTTTCAGTTTGGAGAAAAGCTTGGGTGTGTCTGTGAGCTGCACTGCTGTTGATCTATGCCATCCAAAAACTATCTATGGATCATTTGGAGAACTCAGAATTGTAAAAAGGTCTCAGTATTAAATGTAACCCTAATCTGTTCCTGTTTGAAGGTTTGTTAAGTCTTTGGATGTTAAAAGAACAGCATACAGATTACTTAGTGTTGTATTCTTTGGTGGTGTATTTGATTTACTGGTTGCTAAGATGTTAACTGTTTGTTTTAGAAAGGTTAACTTGAGTTCATAGAATAAACATTGTTTTGTTTTAAAATCCACTGGTCCATTTTCTGCTATACCATACCTGTAGAGTGAGCCGTGTGCTCTCCATACCATAATCTATTAAAAGTTGTGGGTCAGGTGAACTCCATGATACACTTTGGGATTCTCTAAACCCTGGCCCATAACAGGGTTTATAAAGTGTTAACTGGTTTCATAAATAAACATTGTTTTAATTTAAAAGTACTTTAGTTCTCTGTTGCATCACACCTATAAAGTGGGCCGTGTGCTCCCCATACCACAATCTATTCAAAGTTATGGGTCAGGTGAACTCCATGATACACTTTGGTTTTCTCTAAACTCTGGCCCATAACAATGCCACTCATTGCTGAGGACAGGGTGCAGTGTGGAAGGCAACATATCAAAGGGAATGGCTGAGGGGTGGGATTGGAGGGGACATATGTAGGGTGGAGCTGAAATGCAACGCAGGGTCACCAGGTTGCCTGTTGAATCTGGATGGGCAAAGGAATATTCATCCAGCTAATATATTTTGGCCAAGATTCTCCGTTAGCCTACGTCGAAATCGGGAAATGAGATTGGGCGGAGAATAGCTTCCGAAGTCAAAATTGAGCAGGAATCGATTTGGTGCCAAATCGCAATTGTCAGTCACCTCGAAACCTGCGTTAATGCGTTTCACTCCACACGTACAGTAGACACTGTTTGCATATCATTAGTGGGCCCAATCCGGTATTCTCCAGGGCCTCCGCGATTCTCCGCCTCCGATGGGCTGAGTTCCCGGCGACATGGGTCACTTGTGCTTTTAAAAATCGTGAAACCAGTGTGGCGGCTGCTGAGAGAGAGAGCGGTATGGGAGGTGTTAAACATCGCCATAGTTTGTTGACAGTCATGCCGCTGGCCGGGGGGGGGGGGGGGGTTCTGCCAGGGCTGGGGGAATTGGTGGCGGTGGGCAACCATACAGCTGCGCAGAGTGCTAACAGTGCACTTTGAACCTGGTGCCATGGGTCGTATATGGCCCCCCCTAGGGCACCCCCCCCCTTGGTGCTCTCTGGTCCCATATGACCCATCAGCTGTATGGGCGCACTCCAGCACAACCAGTGCCATCTTTTTGGTGGGGGAAGTGTGTGTGGGGAGTGTAATGTGTATGTGCGTCTGCAGCTTGTCAGCCTTGTCATGTGAGAGTACCTTTGAGAAATGGGTGTTTGTCAAATAGCTGTAGTGGGTGTACCTTTAAGAAATGGGTGTTTGTCAATTAGATGCAGTGATGTCAGAGTGTGGATGGAGCTGGGCTGTCTGTCTTTTTCACTTTTGCTTTGGGCTGTCAGCTACAGGGTGTGTTTGGTTTTGTTTTGCAGATTGAGAGTTGCATCCAGAGGAACAAGGTGTAATTCTGATCTCTCGCTGTATGCAAGGAATGTCTTCAAATCACTTGCTAATCTAAAAGTGATAACTGCTCTCAGTAGAGAATTTAAACCTGATCTCTGTGTTAAAGAGGGTATTTGTCTTATGGATGTTGTAAGGAAAGATTAAGGGTTACTTATAGAGTACTGTATTCTTTGGGGGGGAGTATTTTGAGTTGATAGTTTACTGTGTGTGTTTAAAAATGTTAACTAGATTCATAGAATAAACATTGTTTTTTGTTTAAACATACCTTAGCTCTCTGTTGCACCACACATGTAAAGTGGGCCCTTGTGTTCCCCATTACCAAAATCTATTTAAAGTTATGGGTCAGGTGAACCCCATGATACACTTTGGGGTTCTCTAAACCCTGGCCCGTAATAGCCTCCCAAGTGTCAATCACGGACCCGGCAAATCCCACACTGTTTTTTATTAGAATTGATAGTGTTCCACGCGGCACGGCTGCTGGACTCTCAATATTAGCAGAATCAGTGCAGGTGCGGTGCCGAGTGTTCTGTTGTGAAAGTCCACGGATTCTCCATTGGCGTCAACACTTATTTTGTCTCAGAAACGGAGAACCCAGCCCCTTCAGATAGCAGAGCCCCTCTCAGATCTTAACTAAGAAGGTTGGACAGTGATTTGACGTGGATTATGTGAAGGTGCTTCACGGTTGTGGACCACACTCTGTCATTAGCCTATGTCCCACACACCTCTTTTATATGTGATCATCTGTGAGCACCTCCTGTTAGGTTGCAGTTACTCGCTGTATCACTGTTGTCTGTCACCGTCGCAAACATTTACCTTCGCCTCCAAGGTAGATGTTGCTGTTCCCTTTCAGATCACCTTTGCTCTTCGCCAAACTCCAATCTAGACACTGCTGCTTTCAGGTCTTCCATTTTTAGAAAAGAAGCACATTGAAAGTAAATATTTTAAACTTTCCCCCCAGTAATCCTGCTTTTGCCCTCAATGTCTGGGGTGAGTTAGCTAGTCTCAGCAGGGCGGTGATCGGTGGCATCGGAGGCTGGGGAGGTTGGATCGGTTGGATTCCTATTCCTGGTCACTAAAAGTGTTTGGTGTTGGAGTGAAAGGGATCCAGTCAACAAGTAAAGTCGGTGTAAGGCTCTGCTGTGATAATCTCTATTGAGGAACAGACCACTGACACTCGCTAGCTTGCCTAATGCTCACTTGGATTTGGTGGATTAAACATTCTGAGCCCTCCTGCCACCAGTGCAGTCAACAACCTTACCGGAAGAATCACCGTGTGAAAACTTTGAGTGAATCATTTGCTTATGATTTTCCATGCATTGACATGAAAGGACACAAAGTGACAGACAACAACCGCTTCCTGGGCTGCCTCAAGCTCTTAGGCAGTGAGCTTACGGCAGTACAATTTTATTTATCTGAGGATGGTGAGATACAAAACAAGAGGAGATATAAATCTTCATTGCTTTAATAAAGGAGCATTAAGACGATTGAATGCTGACATGAATTGATTCAATTTCAACCAATTGGTACCATGTTAATTGACTTCTTTGGTGCCTAGATTGATATTCTCTCAATGTTTCTTACGCTGTTGTCCTTAGTTGGAAGCTTTCACATGCATTATAAAATGACTTCACCACTACATACCAGCCAGCTTGAGTTTGAGATTCCGGGCTATCTTCACCCCTTTCTCTGCACTGTGGCTGCTCAGCATAGGGTGGACAAGATGTCCAGGCTCAGTGTTGCTGTATGTCATGCACCTGACGAGCCACTACTAATCTTGCATCTCAGATTTACTCAGGATTGACAGCCCAGTCTTTCAACAGCATATGGCATGTGATGTGCTTGGGAAGCAGGGATCTGTAAGAGAATAGCAGTAAAAAGAGGAAATTGGAACGTTTAGCTATATTATACCATTTTTACATGCTAACAGGGGCTTAAACTCACAACTTCCAACTTCTAGAAGGACAATGGCAATAGGTACATGAGAACATCATCACTTTCAAGTTTCACTCCAAATCACACTCAGGTAAGTATTGCATTGTCCTTCATGGTTGTCGGTATAAAATCATGGAAAAACAACAGCTAGCATTTATATAATGGCTTTGACGTAGCAACACATCCCAAGATGTTTCAGAGAAGACTTAACAAAAAAAGTCACACCGAGCAACATCAGGAGATATGAGGACATATAACCAAAGCTTTGTCAAAGAGGTAGGTTTTAAGTTGTGTCATTAATGAGGCGAGAGAAGTAGAAAGACAATGAGGCTAAGGGAGGAATTTCAAGGTTAGGAGCTGAAAGTACAACAGCCAATGCTGAAGCAATTAAAATTGGAGATGCACAAGAGCTAAAATTGCATAGTGTAGAGTTCTTGGAGTGGAGTGGTGAGACCTTGGGCTGTCATCCATGAACTCTATGCCCAAAAGCACTGTGGGAGTATCTCCTTCACTACACTGGCTGAAAGGATTAAAGTTGCATCAAAACTTTCTCAAGGACAAGATGGGTAATAAATGTTGCCCTTGCCTGCAACATCCATAATTGCCAGGATGAATATTAAACTAGACCTAGGTGCAGTACAATGAGCCACAGTGTATTACACATACAAGGCTGAACAGACCAGGAGAAAAGATGCACAATCAAGGTAAGTCAAGCAGATGGTTGGGTTTGCGGGATATCTGACTGATCAATAATTGTAACATTTGCATCAGCTCCACGCTTCAGATTTTTGGAACTTTATGTTCAATGGCTGTGGATCAGATTTCCCAGGGTTCAGGAAAGCAAACATCAGAATGGATGTGACAACAGATGAATCCCCAGGCAATTGCTTTTCCAGCACTGCTTGTGGGCCAGGAGGAGCTGGAGCCGCTGCCATGAAGCATAGGCTATTTCTCCCAGAAACCGGCTAGCCTCTCAATCTCTCCTGCTGCTGGCATGAAACAAAGTTTTAACATTTTTTACGAGAGTCTGCTGTTAAATTTGTCAGGACCTCTCCCTTCCCAGTATTTCAAGGTTACTCTGCCACTCCTTCCCACCTTCCCGTAAATAATGAGGTCAAAAAGACTCCAACCAGCAGCATGTTCAAGTACTTCCCTGGTATTACCTTCCAAGAATCTTCACTCCAAGACACAGACTGCTTCTCCAGCTCAGCAAAGGAGTCACCTGATTTTTCTTTTCTCCCACAAGCAGCAAACTACACTGGCAAAGCCCATTTAGTGCCCTCAGGCCCTGGGCAGCATTTCACTGAACCTAGGTTTGGTTCAGGCCTCATGCCAGCACAAACCAACAGAACCAGTTCCACTTTGCACAATCATGTGGGGTCGAAGTTGACTTTCTGGACCATCAGCACCTTTAAATAAAATTAGTGTGAGCCGGAATTTCACTCTTCTGGATAGAAACAGTTTGATAAAGCAGAGATCATTGCAAGCACGTGCTTACTTCATTATTTAGAGTGATAAAAATGTACTAGTTCTATGCAGGACTATTTCCCCGTATAATTTACAAAGCTGGACAAAGATCTTTACCATTACTCTTTGGGAACTATGGCCAGGATTCACCAGGGCCGCCAGCTAATGGCGAGGATCCTGATGGCCCAGTGAATCGGGTATCTAGCAAAAAACGGACTTCACGTCAATCAGCCTGACCGGAGCCAGAACTGGTGGGAACATGCAAAGTGGTCATTATTCCTAATTTGGATGTCATTAACTGGCAGGATGCCCGAATCACCTGATTCCTGGGATGCATCTGCACCCCCCGCCCCCAGCCAAGAGTCCTGCGATTTTCCAGATTCATGGGAGGTGAGAGTCAAGGGGGCTTGTGCTAGGCTGGAGGGGCTCAGGTCGGGTTTTTTTTCCTCGAGTGTGGGGGGAGGTAGCATGGTAGCACAATGATTAGCACAGTTGCTTCACAGCTCCAGGGTCCCAGGTTTGATTTCCGGCCTGGGTCACTGTCTGTGTGGAGTATGCACATTCTGCCCGTGTGTGCGTGGGTTTCCTCCGGGTGCTCTGGTTGCCTCCCACAGTCCACAGATGTGCAGGTTAGGTGGATTGGCCATGCTAAATTGCCCTTAGTCTCCAAAAAAATTAAGTGAGGTTGCTGGGTTCCGGGAATAGGGTGGAGGTATGGGCTTGAGTGGGGTGCTCTTTCTTAAGGGTTGGTGCAGACTCGATGGGCCAAATAGCCTCCTTCTGTACTGTAAATTCTATGATTCTATGATACAAAGCCATAATTTGTTATGAATGCTACACTTGCTGACAATCTACAAGCATGTATTACCACCATTACATATATTCGCTGGATTTATAAATATTCAGTATTTTGCAGCACAGAATATTAATTCAGTGCCATATTTGAACAGGTCATGAAATTATACTCTGGCTTGTTAGCATACACCATAGCTTAATGTCTTTGTATGAAATTGCTTCCTCCATTATTTTAATAGAAAAATTAACTTATTTAAAATGAATGAGTTAATAGGCCATTGGATTTAATAAATGTTTTATTATTATAATAAAATCCTTGCACATCATCTGTGAAAATTACATGTACAGCATTTATCAAGATCTCTAGAATAGGAAAGTGGGTTTCTACTTGCAACTATGGATTGAGGCAAATAAGGACCAACATTACTTCGAAAATGACACATGGAAAACCCTCCAGACTGCATATTTTGTATTAAAATCACAATTAAATCTAACAAAGAAGTGCTTTGTGTAATAGGTTTGTGGGGATTATAGGAGCAGATTGTAGATCATGAGAGAACTATGAACAATCACATATGGTTCCTTTTACAGGAGAGGGGATGTCTACCTCAGAATGTAATGCTTCAGAGTTAGGGTTTTGCTCACTGTATATTTTGTTACTCCGTGACAAACAGGCATCTGTCCTGGGAGAATGGCTGTTTAACTTCAGGAGATTGTTAATGGCACATGGTCTACATCTGAACCGGAGGGGCACAAATATCCTGGGGGGGAGATTTATTAGTGCTCTTTGGGGGGGTTTAAACTAATGCAACAGGGGCATGGGAACCTGGATTGTAGTTTTAGGGTACGAGAGATTGAGAGTATAGAGGTCAGGAGTACAGATTCGACTTCGCTGGAGGGGGCCAGTGTTCAGGTAGGTGGTTTGAAGTGTGTCTACTTCAATGCCAGGAGTATACGAAATAAGGTAGGGGAACTGGCAGCATGGGTTGGTACCTGGGACTTCGATGTTGTGGCCATTTCGGAGACATGGATAGAGCAGGGACAGGAATGGTTGTTGCAGGTTCCGGGGTTTAGGTGTTTTAGTAAGCTCAGAGAAGGAGGCAAAAGAGGGGGAGGTGTGGCGCTGCTAGTCAAGAGCAGTATTACGGTGGCGGAGAGGATGCTAGATGGGGACTCTTCTTCCGAGGTAGTATGGGCTGAGGTTAGAAACAGGAAAGGAGAGGTCACCCTGTTGGGAGTTTTCTATAGGCCTCCAAATAGTTCTAGGGATGTAGAGGAAAGGATGGCGAAGATGATTCTGGATAAGAGCGAAAGTAACAGGGTAGTTATTATGGGAGACTTTAACTTTCCAAATATTGACTGGAAAAGATATAGTTCGAGTAAATTAGATGGGTCGTTTTTTTGTACAATGTGTGCAGGAGGGTTTCCTGACACAATATGTTGACAGGCCAACAAGAGGAGAGGCCACATTGGATTTGGTTTTGGGTAATGAACCAGGCCAGGTGTTAGATTTGGAGGTCGGTGAGCACTTTGGGGACAGTGACCACAATTCGGTGACGTTTACGTTAGTGATGGAAAGGGATAAGTATACCCCGCAGGGCAAGAGTTATAGATGGGGGAAGGGCAATTATGATGCCATTAGACATGACTTGGGGGGGGATAGGTTGGAGAAGTCGGCTGCAAGTGTTGGGCACACTGGATATGTGGAGCTTGTTCAAGGAACAGCTACTGCGTGTTCTTGATAAGTACGTACCGGTCAGGCAGGGAGGAAGGCGTCGAGCGAGGGAACCGTGGTTTACCAAAGAAGTGGAATCTCTTGTTAAGAGGAAGAAGGAGGCCTATGTGAAGATGAGGTGTGAAGTTTCAGTTGGGGCGCTTGATAGTTACAAGGTAGCGAGGAAGGATCTAAAGAGAGAGCTAAGACGAGCAAGGAGGGGACATGAGAAGTATTTGGCAGGTAGGATCAAGGAAAACCCAAAAGCTTTCTATAGGTATGTCAGGAATAAAAGAATGACTAGGGTAAGAGTAGGGCCAGTCAAGGACAGGGATGGGAAGTTGTGTGTGGAGTCTGAAGAGATAGGCGAGATACTAAATGAATATTTTTCATCAGTATTCACTCAGGAAAAAGAGAATGTTGTGGAGGAGAATGCTGAGACCCAGGCTATTAGAATAGATGGCAGTGAGGTACGTAGGGAAGAGGTGTTGGCAATTCTGGACAGGCTGAAAATAGATAAGTCCCCGGGGCCTGATGGGATTTATCCTAGGATTCTCTGGGAAGCCAGGGAAGAGATTGCTGGGCCTTTGGCTTTGATTTTTATGTCATCATTGGCTACAGGAATAGTGCCAGAGGACTGGAGGATAGCAAATGTGGTCCCTTTGTTCAAGAAGGGGGGTAGAGACAACCCCGGCAACTATAGACCAGTGAGCCTCACGTCTGTTGTGGGTAAAGTCTTGGAGGGGATTATAAGAGACAAGATTTATAATCATCTAGATAGGAATAATATGATTAGGGATAGTCAGCATGGCTTTGTGAAGGGTAGGTCATGCCTCACAAACCTTATCGAGTTCTTTGAGAAGGTGACTGAACAGGTAGACTAGGGTAGAGCAGTTGATGTGGTGTATATGGATTTCAGTAAAGCGTTTGATAAGGTTCCCCACGGTAGGCTATTGCAGAAAATACAGAGGCTGGGAATTGAGGGTGATTTAGAGATGTGGATCAGAAATTGGCTAGCTGAAAGAAGGCAGAGGGTGGTGGTTGATGGGAAATGTTCAGAATGGAGTTCAGTTACAAGTGGCGTACCACAAGGATCTGTTCTGGGGCCGTTGCTGTTTGTCATTTTTATCAATGACCTAGAGGAGGGCGCAGAAGGGTGGGTGAGTAAATTTGCAGACGACACTAAAGTCGGTGGTGTTGACAGTGTGGAAGGATGTAGCAGGTTACAGAGGGACATAGATAAGCTGCAGAGCTGTGCTGAGAGGTGGCAAATGGAGTTTAATGTAGAGAAGTGTGAGGTGATTCACTTTGGAAGGAATAACAGGAATGCGGAATATTTGGCTAATGGTAAAGTTCTTGGAAGTGTGGATGAGCAGAGGGATCTAGGTGTCCATGTACATAGATCCCTGAAAGTTGCCACCCAGGTTGATAGGGTTGTGAAGAAGGCCTATGGAGTGTTGGCCTTTATTGGTAGAGGGATTGAATTCCGGAGTCATGAGGTCATGTTGCAGCTGTACAAAACTCTGGTACGGCCGCATTTGGAGTATTGCGTACAGTTCTGATCACCGCATTATAGGAAGGACGTGGAAGCTTTGGAGCGGGTGCAGAGGAGATTTACCAGGATGTTGCCTGGTATGGAGGGAAGATCTTATGAAGAAAGGCTGATGGACTTGAGGTTGTTTTCGTTAGAGAGAAGAAGGTTAAGAGGAGACTTAATCGAGGCATACAAAATGATCAGGGGGTTAGATAGGGTGGACAGTGAGAGCCTTCTCCCACGGATGGAAATGGCTGGCACGAGGGGACATAGCCTTAAACTGAGGGGTAATAGATATAGGACAGAGGTCAGAGGTAGGTTCTTTACGCAAAGAGTAGTGAAGCCTTGGAATGCCCTACCTGCTACAGTAGTGAACTCGCCAACATTGAGGGCATTTAAAAGTTTATTGGATAAGCATATGGATGATAATGGCATAGTGTAGGTTAGATGGCTTTTGTTTTTTGACTTCCCATGTCGGTGCAACATCGTGGGCCGAAGGGCCTGTACTGCGCTGTATCGTTCTATGTTCTATGGTGATTGGCTGCTGTTTCTTTATTGCCACTAATGAACTGGCATTCTCCGCAAGTGGTTGTAAGTAAGAAATAAAAAGGGATGTTGTTCTCATTTCTTATCAACAATAATGAAAGTGTAGCTCCCAAAAGCCCAATGTTTGTTTCCATCTCTGTGTTGAATGAACTGAACACAGTGGAGGCAGGAATAGTCCACTAGTTCTAGTCTCAGTGGACATGACCCTGACACCAATTGGGAAAATGTGTCTGTGTCGGAGAAAAACAGGATAGGGTTTGGTTGTCATGTCCGACAAGTTTAAATAGCTTTGCACCACTTAAGCTACTTTTGTACTGGTAGAATTTCAGTTTGCATTCCAGGAGACTGGTGCCTGGGATCTGGCTCCCAATGTTTCTTTTCCTATATTTGGCTCCCCTATCTTGATAAAGGATTTGTGGATTTTTTATCCCAATGTGTCTATTCTTGGGATCGGGAACTGATTGAGGACGAGGTTTCTCTGGCCTCCCGCGGCATGTTTCTCGGTGGCGGGAGGTGGCCCACTGTTGGCCGGCAGCGGGATCTTCTGGTCCTGCCGCTGTCAATTGAATTTCCAATTGAATCCACTCCACGTTGCCAGGAAACCCATGGCTGGGGTGTGCCTTTGATTCCCCTGATGTGAACAACCGGAAGAAATCACCCTAAGTCCCAGTATTCAGCTCAAGGATGTTAGTCTCCTGGAATTTAAAGTGAAACAGCGCTTCCATAAACCAACCTCACTGTCTATACTTGCACATGGCGAATTAGGTCTTGATTGAGATTCCCGAAAGTTTGCAGCATGCAGCCCCATGAAACTCTATCCCAGTCAGAGGTTAATCCCTTCAAGGAGAGAAAGAATGCACCCCAACGTGAAGTAAACCCCTTCAGGGAGTGGAGTGAAAACGGGAAGGGAAGGAAGGCAAAACAACTGAGGAAACATTTATATTGTGCCATTCATGAGCTCAGGACATCCAAAAGTGCATCAAAGCTGGTGAAGATTTGGAAGTGCAATCACGGTTGCTTTGTAAGGTCAGGTGCCAGTCACTGTGTCCACAGCAAGGCCCACAAACTGCAATGAGATAAATTAACATATCGCCTGTCTGGGAAAAAATATCTCATTCGATTTGTAGGGTTAAATGCAGAAATGTCCTAAAAATCATCTCAATAAATTTTCACTTCACCTATTTCCTACGAAAGCATTAATACCCACATTTATTCAAGTGAGGGGTTTCTTCAAAAGTTAGATGAAATTCGATAACTTAGGGATCGTTTTTAAACTTTGAGACAACCCATGGAGCATCAGGGTTGAATTATACGGACTCCCGAAGTAAACAGCACAGAATTAGATTACAGCCCCAGACAGCTGCACCAGTGAGTCAGTTACTTCAGCCATTTAAAGCTTCGTGTTTGAGTGTGTCTGTACATGTTACATAGCTGATATTATTTCACGGGACTGCGATTTGGAATGCAAACTACTTAAGAAATATAAAGACTGCATCTCACCCAGGCGGATTGATTTGCTGACAGGATCTGCCCTATTTTTCTGGCAGAGCTATTGTGGTAATTAAAATGTACTTCAAAGTAACTTCTTAAGTAACTTCAAATATAAAAAATAAAATTGAATGCGGATTATCCCCATGTTTAAAACTATTTAATGTCAGGTTTGTTTGTTTAAAAGTCTGTAGCTGTGAATATTGACTAAGGCTGGGAAGGGCAGTGGAAATCAATTATTTTTGTTTTAATGTCGTAGTTTATTAATAACACAATCCATTTTATTAGTTAGCTGTAAGCAGACAGACGGTGCATTGGCTGTTGCTGCTGTATGGTTTTAGTTTGCATTGTCCAAGTGTCCCACCCTCATGGGTTAACCTTCAATAACAACAATAATGTGCATTCATATAGCACCTTTAATGTGGTAGAACACCCCGAAGCAATTCATAGGAGAATAATCAGACAACAATTGACACCCAGCCAAAGAAGAGATATTAGGAGAGACGGCTAAATGCCTTGTAGGTTTTGAGGAGGAGAAAGAGGCTGATAAAAGAAAGTCTTACATTTATCGAGCCATTGTTTATGACTCCTGGATGTCTCATAGCACTTGACAGCTAAAGAATGGTACTGGCTGTTGTAATGCAGGAAACCTGGCAGCCAATATGCAAACAACAAGCGCCTGGAAATGTGATAATGACCAGATCATCTGTTTCTGTGATGTTGATTTCTGTGTTGTTGATTGAAGGATAAATATTGGCCAGGACACCGGGTGATAACTATTCTGTCTTCTTCATGGGATCTTTTACAGTTAGGGGCCTCCGTCTGTTGATGGTGATCATAATGCCACTGGACCATAATCCAAAGGCCTAAGTTAATGCTCTGAGGACACAGGTTCACATCCCACCATGGCAGCTGGAAGAATTTAAACACAATTAATAAATCTGAAATGTAAAGCTTGACCCAGTAATGGTGACCATGAAAGTATCATCGATTGTCTTAAAGACTAATCTGGTTCACTAATGTGGGTAATGCTGACCAGTGAAAAAGAAGTATCGACTTTAAAATTGTGCCACCATTGTCTGGGCAGCACAATCATATACAGCCCTCATTCCCCAGGCATATTTGTTCATTTTATCTCAGCCCTTACCTGTCCATCCACCCCTGTACTGAGGTGGCAGCTGAAATGTAAAGGCCGCCTGGCCAATTCATCTGCCCGCCAACCGTAAATGCAGACGAGCCAAGTAAAATTGTATTTAATTGATCCCTAATAGACAAATTGCCTGCTTGATTGGGTTACAGGGACAGGATGGAAGTGAGGGCTTAAGTGGGTCAGTGCAGACTCAATGGGCCGAATGGCCTCCTTCTGCACTGTATATTCTATGTTCTATGATTGCCAGTGGGCGCACTCCTGATTCTCCAGTGTTCTTGCCGAGTACGTGATGATGTTGGGGCGCGTGCCCTACATTTTCCTACCACAATTTCACGCCCGTCCTCCCGAGCAACATAAAATTCCAACCGGTGTCTTTTTATGTTCCCAAGGGTGCAGACATGATGCGTTGAATGGCTCCTTTCTGCGCCGTGACATTTCTATGGTTCTAAGGGTCAGTTTTCTGACCATATACTGGTCAGGGTATCTCTCCCACTAGGAGTGCAAATCAGAGACTTGTACTCTATCGATGAAAATCCAGAGGGAATTTGCCCAAAGTTTCCCAATTTGCATCAGTGATATTTCTTGTAAGGAGTGAATGATTGGAAAATTGTCCCTTCGGTACACAGAAAACAAATTTTCAGTTATGGTCAGCAGATTCTCTCTTCATCAAGACTTCCAATTAAGCAAGTGTTCTCAAACTGATGTAAGTTCATCACAATAGTCATTAGATGACTATACACAAGCACGCATTGTCATTGTCTCATTCATGCCTTTTACTCACCGGTAATGTTAAGATTATGGCGGCGGTGGGGTGTGTGCGGAGTACGGTGAGTAATGAAGAGAGTGAGTTATCATCAGATTTATGATTAATTCACTGCCTCTCTGTCATTTTGTACTTGCTTTAAAAAAAAAAAAATCGCAGGGGTGGATTACATACCTTCCCACTAGGCTTGAAGGCAGGGTGAACATGAAAGCCAGTGAGCAGCCTGCCTGCTGCCTACCTGTCTGCCCCGCACCCACCGTAATTCTATTAGTGCTGGGTGTTGTAGTGTTACCTGCGTGGTCGATAACACGTGTTATCTTGGCTGATGGTGAGGTCCTCTGAATCTTGTTGAAGAAGACTCGAACTCGTCCAGTAAACAACAAAAGTTTATTGAGTCACTATAACTAATAATGCAGGAGTTCTTTACCTTAACATGGGAATTAGGAATTGATAACAAGATTTAACAATTGTAACTAAATGTAACTCCACTAACTATCTATGTGATTCTGATGTTTCCCTGTTCACAGCACACCCGAGAGAGAGACAGAGACCCCGTGTGGCTGCCCTTTATACCCCTTTTGGTCCAGTCCTCTGGTGATCATGTGGTGCTGCTATCTACTCATTAACCCCTTGTGTGCATGCACCTACAGAGATCACCACATCTCCCCCTTTTTAATGTGCTACAGGTTTTCTGTATGGTGTAACGAAAACTAAACAAACATAATGAATTAAGTCAACTGGGAACAGATAAAACAACTAACGTTGTGTACAGAATGGGATGGTATTAATGACTGTACAAAGTCCAGTCTTTAAAAAGTCCAATTCTAACGAAAACATTTGTGAGTCCAGATTGTATGTGTTTGATCAAATGGGTTGATACTTTCGCCTGTCGTTGAGGTGGCAGTGTTGATGTCGCCATGTCGTTGTGACTGTCAGTGTTTATGTGTGTCCGTGAGGATATCATGAGACATCGGAATGGTCGAAGTAAGTTGATGTTAGTAGCAGACATTCTTTTGTGCTTGCAGTGTTGACCCCGTATGTCATCTTTTTTGCAAGTTGAGTTGGGTGATTGCTGCGGCGCAGACACAAACTCACGAGATCTGTTGTTGTTGTTGTGGTTTTGTTCACTGCTTTGATCAACAGTGGGTAGACATTTAATGTCTGCTGCTGGCTGCTCATACAAGGTAGATAGACCATCACAGTCTTCCTCGTTCACGGCTGTCGCTCCGGAGTCGTCGCATGTGGCCATTCTGGAGCCTGTCAACAAGCTTGTTATGGAGGCCGGTATCACTCCCTCAGTGGAGTCAATCTGTGCTCTCTGCGTGGCGTCGCCTTCTGCTGGAATATATGACATGTGGTTGTCATCCATTTTGTCGACGAGCTGCCATGTCGTCATGGTACTGGATTCTCCCACCATGAGACTCGTATGGGACTTGGCACCCACGTGGCTGCTGCAATGACCATCAGATCCAGAGAACAGATCGATGGCTGAGTAGCATTCGTCAGCGAGCAAATCATCGCTTCTTGTCAAAGATGTGTCATGGTGCTCTATTTGTCCAATGAGGAACTCATCCCCCGAGTAATCATCGTCAATGAACAAATCTTTTGCTATGGATTTGTCATTGTGCTCTTCTCTTTGGGTGTTGCAAACGGTATGTTTCAGGGTGCTGCGGCAGTGATCTTTAACTGTAAGTGGAGGCTCGAACTTCATTCTGTCGCTGGGGAAAATAATTTTTGTTTTGAGACTTTAAACCCCTTTTTGTTCACTTTCGGGCATTTTGGATGAGGTGTGGTGTTGTAAGGTTCCTCCGCGACTGTGACGGTGTCCACACGGTAGGAGTCATCATAGGCAAGGTCATCGTTTTCGGACAGGTAATCACTGAATATTGGTTGGCGGTCCAGAGATGCCATGTTCCGAACGTCGCAGGGTCTTAGTTGTTGTCCCGTGGAAGTCATCTATAGCACAGCTCGACATTTGAAGGCATAGTGGTTGTACGTTCCACACCTCAGGCACTGTTTGCCATAAGTTGGACATTGCCCTTTTAAGTGGGCGTGTCCGCAGTTATGACACGTCATGACGCTGTTCTGCCACGTTCGCACATGCGCAGTAGCATTCTCAGCCGATTCCAGTCTCCATGCGAACTGCGCACGTGTGTGGGCCACTTGCAGATTCGCACGTGTGGGATTGCCAGTGGAGGAGCGCCTTCGAGAAGCCTGGGCCACCATTTTGAGTGCTCCAACCTCGTGGTGGAGGCCTTGGTCCCGGTAAGTAACCTGTTGATATTGTGCTTCAGTGATTTCATGAGCAAAACATAGTTGTGTCGCCATGTCAAGATCAAGATTTTTGTGCTTGAGGAGAGATTTTCTGAGTTCCTCATCAGAAATGCCACTGACAATCTGGTCTCTGATGAGGGAGTCACGGAGGGTCTCATAGTTACAGGATTGGGCCAGCAGCTTTAAGTCAGTGAGAAAGCTGCTGAATGATTCTCCTGGTCTTTGTATACGCCTGGTGAACTTGAAGCGTTCAAATGTTTCATTCACCTCCGATTTGCTGTGGGTATCAAATTTTTTAATAATTATGTCCCACTTATTCTTGTCCTCCCCTTCGGCATAGGTAAATGAGTTATGTATCTCCATGGCCTGTTTCCCTGCCGCCGCTAAGAGGTATGCTATTTTTTTTATCTGGCGCAGCGGTCATGTCCTTAATTTCCAGAAACAAATTAAATTGTTGCAGGAAAATCTTCCAATTATACTGGAGATTACCAGAGGTTCTGAGGTGTTCTGGAAGTGATTCCATCTTACCGGTTTGTGCCCGAGAGAGCAGAGTATAGCGATGCCTTCCTTGGCCGAATATCTTATCCAAGTTTTTTTTTCTCTTGTCTGTCTAACCTAAGCTGGCTAGTTTCTATTTTCGTTGTTAAGGCCAACACACTCTGTGGTACCATGTAGTGTTACCTGCATGGTCGATAACACGTGTTACTCAATCCTTGGCTGATGGTGAGGTCCTCTGAATCTTGTTGAAGAAGACACAAACTCGTCCAGTAACAACAAAGGTTTATTGAGTAACTATAACTATTGATGCGTGAGTTCTTTACCTTAACATGGGAACTAGGAATTGGATAACAAGATTTAACAATTGTCACTAAATGTAACTCCACTAACTATCTATGTGATTCTGATGTTTCCCTGTTCACAGCACACCCGAGAGAGAGACAGAGACCCTGTGTGGCTGCCCTTTATACCCCTGTTGGTCCAGCCCTCTGGTGATCATGTGGTGCTGCTATCTACCCATTAACCCCTTGTGTGCATGCACCTACAGAGATCACCACAGATGTGGCTTCAGACAACCAGAGGCCATGCCGTGCTCCATGGCGGACTCAGACTGTGTAGTTGGACCTCCCAAATAGTGCCCCCGATCGGCCACGCGCCCGGCCCGGATCGCCCGCCCAAAATTAGCCAGGTATCGTATAAGGCCCCCCCGCCCTCCGATTGGGCTGTCCCCGACCATGACGGCCGCGGACTGAGTCCGCAACCGCCACGCTAGTATCTCAACTAGCAGGACCATGTTAGATCCATGCAATGGCTGCAGGTAGGCAATACGTGGCATGGGGGCCCGGAGAATCGGGGAACCGGCGCCGGTCCCGATTCCATGCGCGGAAATGGATTCTCCGCCATGGCGTCGGTCGCGATTTCCGCGTCGGGGTGCGGAGAATCCAGCCCCTGATTCTTTCCACATATCCAGAGTCTAGTAATGCCAGATGCTGCTCTCACGATCGACTGGAGTGGGAATGAGAGTGTTACCAGTCTCCTTCTGGAAGTTTCCTTCATGAAGAAGGTCTGGAAAGAGATGGGGCGGAGAATTGGTTTCAACACCAAAATTGTGGCGGGCGCAGGGATCATGTCAAATTGCAGTTCTCTGGTGGCGCGACAGCAGCGTCAATGTGTTCCACTCCACATGTACAGTAAACACCGTTGGCATATCATTAGTGGCCTGACCTGATATTCTCCAGGGCTTAGCCTATTCCCGCCTGCACTGGGGAATTCTCGACAATGGGCGGGATTCTCCAATAATGGGGCTATGTTCCCACACTAGTGTGAAAACTGGCACCAACCATTCCGGCGTCAATGGCCCCCGAAAGTGAGGAATTCACTCGGTTGCCGCCGGAGTGGCTCCCGCAGCTCCAACCGGCGGCGAACGACAAGTTCGGGCATGCATGGAATAGCCGGCGTATTTCCACGCATGCGCAGGGATTCCCTTCCCCGCGCTGGCCCCCGGGCAATGTGGCGGAGCCCTGTAGGGGCCCGGCGCAGAGTAAAGTAGGCCCCCATGGAACCAGCCGGCCCACCGGTCGGTAGGCCCCGATCGCGGGCCAGGCCACCGTGGGGGGCCCTCCCCGGGGTCGGATCACCCTCCCACCTCCCCCTCCAGGATGGCCCCAGCATACTCCAGGTACCGCCGTGTGGGAGGTGAGTAATCCACGCCGGCGGGACTCGGCCAAACTCGTCGGCCACTCGGCCCATCGGGGCCCGGAGAATCGTTGGAGGGGCCGCTGTCAATGGCCCCGACCGACGTGGCGGGAATCCTGCGGGCACCCGAAAAATGGCGCCGGAGAATGGGGAAGCCGGTGTCGGGCCAGCGGGTCGGAGAATCCCGGCCAGTGAGTTTCACTTGTGCTTTTAAAAATTGAGAAACAGACGCCATGGCTGATGAGGGAGAGAGAGGAAGTAGGTCATCGCATGGCGTGATCGTGGGCTGCTGGGCTGGACACTGGCTGGGCTGGGGGGGGGAGTGAGGGGGTCCTGCCAAGGCTGGAGGAGGTGGTAACCTGGAGATGGGCCGGGGGGCCGGAGTAACCCCCATGTTACTGGGGTGGTGTCCAGGCACAGATCGCCATTGCCATGGCCTGCAAGGTAGCCATCTGGCAGAGCACCCCAGTGACCATCCATCTTAGCCCTGGTTCCACAGAGTGATGCCGGCCGTATGTATGCTCCCACCCCAATACCCCCGCATCCTACCCTCCGCCATACCACCCCCCACCAACCTGTCGCCACCTGCTGGCGGGGCATGATGCAGCCCACCCAAGGGCAACACTCACAGTACCCCTACAGGGAGGCACCAGATGGGGGCTGCGAAGTGTATCACTGGCAAGGGAAGTGCCAGCTGATTTATAGCCCTGCAGGGACAGACACCGATGGAGCGAGAGACCCCCATGGTGCCGGGCACTGATCGGGCCAAGGGTGTGTGGATGGGGGAGGGGGTACATAAGATCATAAGACCATAAGGCATTGGAGCAGAATTTGCCCATTTAGCCCATCAAGTCTGCTCCGTCATTCAATCATGGCTGATATTTCCTCATCCCCATTCTCCTGACTTCTTCCCATAACCCCTGATCCCCTTATTAATCAAGAACCTATCTATCTCTGTCTTAAAGACACTCAGTGATTTGGCCTCCACAGCCTTCTGCGGCAATGAATTCCACAGATTCACCACCCTCTGGCTGAAGAATTTCCTCCTCATCTCTGTTTTAAAGGACTGTCCCTTTAGTCCAAGTTTGTGTTGGAGCAGGGTCCATAGTGCTAACTGGGGCTGCCGTGTAGCCCGGTGTACCTGGTCAGGAACGGGGGTACGCACCATGTTAACATGTCGGCCTATCACCCCTACAGACAATGGATATTGGAATACAACCAGCAATGGTGACCTTCCTCCTAGTCACCACAGTCCTGGGGGGATACATTGAGGCTGGATTAGCTGGAGCTGCTCGAGGAGGAGGAAGCTGCAGTAGCGGTGCCTACCCCAGAGGAAGAGGAGGCAGCTGTTGAGGATGGAGAGCCTGTTGTCCAACAGGTCGAGGAGGTGTAAAGACGCTGCATGAGGCCTCGTGTGTACTCGCAGCACCTGTCATTCGAGGACCTGCCGGACTGGGCATATCGTCGAAGATTTTGGCTGAGCAGGAGGATAGTGCGACATATCCTTCATTTCATGGCGTATGTGGCATCGTGCGGGAATGGGATAGAACGCTCTTGGTGGCCGTCAAGGTGACAGTCTCCCTGAACATCTATACCATGGGCTCCTTCCAGGCGGTAAGTGGGGACCTGGCCAGGACCTCACACACCTCGGTGCACAGGTACATTTGTGACATCACGGAGGCCCGATATGTCCAGTGGGCACAATACATCCACTTCAATGTAGACCGAGCACTCTGGGTTGCCTGGTGAACGAACGTCGCCGCCATTGCCCAGATGCCCCAGGTCCAGGGGGTGATCGAAGGGATGCATGTCGCCTTACAAGCACCTGCAGATTACAGGCCACTCTACACAAACTGAAAGGGGTTCCACTCGATGAACGTGACCATCAGATACGAATCATACACGCCTGTGCCCGGTTCCTCGGGCAATGTGCACAATACCTCCATCCTGGCACACTCGAAGGTTCCTGACATGTTCGAGACCCCCCACCCCCACCCTCCTGGCATTGGTTTGGCCCATGGGCAACAGGGGTTATCTACTACGGTCGTGGCTGATGACACCTATCCGGAGGCCATAGACCGACGTGGAGATCTGCTTCAACGATGCCCATGCAGCGATTTTGGAGCACGATCTAGCGGTGCTTCGCGTTTCAGGTGCCATCAGGGAGTGGGTGTCCTTCCCTATACCCCCACGGTGCCAGGTATGCCATCATCTGGCAGATGTGTCGCACAGTCTGCTCAACCGGAGTCTCCGACGGCATGCCCGGTCCAGCAGGTCCTCAAATGACAGGTGGTGCCGGTACACATGAGGATTCATGCGGCATCTCCTTGGCACCTCCTCCTCCTTGCCCTGTTGGGCAGCCGGCCCTCCAGCCTGTGCGGCCGCCACCTGCCCCTCTGCAGCCCGTTTCTTTGCAGCCCGGTCCTCTCCTGGCTGTTCCGCTGCTGCCCGCTCTGCTGCTGCCCACTCCACTGCTGCAGCTTCCCCCTCCACGCCAAGCGGCCCAGCTCACAAAGCTGCAGGACATCTCGCAGAGCTGCGACCATCACCACGGCGGCCAGCATTGCTGGTGGAACGCCAAGTGCCATTGTCTGCATGGCTGAAAGGCCAACAAGTTAGCAAGGCGCATACCCCCATGCCCAACCAGGTTCCATGGGCTACATCGCATGTCCCTCCCCTAGCCCCACACCCCTGCCCCGTTCCTGCTGCCAGGGGTACCATTGGCTGGCACTGTCCTCATTGGGGGCTGCCTTGTGTGTCGCCCTGGGTGGTCCCCCGGTGGGTGGCGGCCAGTTGGGCAGGGTGTTTGGAGGTGGGGGGCGCACTGTGGCGAGAGGTAGTGGTGTGGGGGTGGGCGCACCCATATGGCCGGTGTCACTGTGTAGAACTATGGAGTAGGGCTACAGGGGCCGGCGCGGGGCAAAAAGAGGCCCCCAGCCCGAGAGGCCGGCCCACCGATCGGTAGGCCCCGATCGCGGGCCAGGCCACAGCGGGCCACAGCGGGCCACAGCGGACCCCCCCCCCCCCCCCCCCCCCCCGAGGTCGGTTCCCCCTCCCCCTACCAGGCCGCCCCCGGATGGATGCACGGCGAGGTCCCACCGGGTAAGACCACACGTGGACGACGCTGGCGGGACTCGGATTTTTTTTGCAGCCACTCGGCCCATCCCGGGCTGAGAATCGCCGGGGAGGGGGCCGCTCTCCGGAAAATCGGCAGACCGGCGTCAGGGCGGCGTCGCGCAATTCACGCCTGGCCCGGCGATTCTCCGGCCTGGCGTGGGCTGAGAGAATCCCGCCCAGGGTGTCAGGCCCGCTAATGACATGCCTACTGCCACATGGTGAGCGATGCATTTATGCCATTTTCGGGGTGCCAGAGCATCCCGATTTGGCGTCAAACCGATGCCTACACCAATTTTGGCGTCGGAGGCTGTTCTCCGCCCAAACGTGTTTTGCGGTTTTGTCGTTGGCAAGCGGAGAATGCCTTCCTAAGTCTCAGGAACAGAGAATTCTGTGAAAGGTTTTTCTCAAGATTCATTGCAGGCATAGCATTCTCTGCTCTGTGGGCTTTTCCCATGGGCGGACCCCAAAGGAAACATTGACTGCTCCTGGAGGACCCTTAACCCGATGAAATTTCTTTGGTCTGCCCAAAAGCTGTTGGTCTTCCAGTATATATCCAATGTTGCAGATTGCCGCATCCCAGGGTCCAGGACTGTGTGCTGGGGGCTACACTAAAGCTTGGGCAGCCACTGCAAAGAAAGGGCACAGTCCAGACCCTCCCTCCATACCACATGAAGGAATTGGAACTTCTGTAAAATCACTCAATCTGTATACATTGGAGAATGTTTGAAATTAAATGTTAATTGTGAAGCAGACCCATTTAGTAAGGCTCTTCAGAGTCTCATGTACTGTATTCAAATACATTGAATTGCATTACAGTTGGCAGTTTCAAAGAGCAAAGAAGAACAAAGAACAGCACAGGAAAAGGCCCTTCGGCCCTCCAAGCGTGCGCCAATCACGTGTCCTATCTGGAGCAACCACCTCTATACTTCTATATGCCGTCTGCTCATGTGTCTATCTAGATAAGTCTAAAGGTCACTAACGTATCTGCCTCAACCACCTCACTTGGCCGAGCATTCCAGGCCACCACCACCCTCTGTGTTAAAAAACGTCCCCGTGGCTCCATATCAAACATGTGGTGTGCTTACCCCCTGAACCATCATGCGAAGGCATTCACCTGGGGTCTCACATACCTTGCAGTTGTGCATGTGGGAGCAAGTGTGGTGTCAGAGGGTTTCCAATGATTCTATGTAGTTGCTTGCATCAGCTCAAGCAGACAACATAAGTTAAAAGAACCAGCAGGAGGGACCACAATGTTAAAATTAGAGGGGCTCTGTATCGAGCAGCGTCAGTGCCTGCAAAGCAATTGAGAAATGAGTGACTCCCAGTATTAGCCAACAGTGCTGTAGTAAAGAACATAACATGGACAAATCAGCAGCAATAAAGATTGGATTCAGGTCAGTTTTGAGAGGAATGGCAATTAGATTTGTACTAGAGAGAGATGTGTAATACAGCAGTGTTTTAGGGAGTGTAGAGGCCCACTTTTGTTTCATAATGGTCAAGACACAAACTGATACTTCGGTCCAATTCTTTTAAAACCGTCGGGAACAGATAAAATGTTTTTCTTCAGGCATAACAGTTAATGGTTTGACTGTTAAAGGAGACATCATAATACCAGTAAGTGACTTGAACATGAGGCAACAGTAGAAATACTTCTCTTATTTCCAATGAAGTTGCCAGATCCCGTAAATGTTTATAAATTGTGTTTATTGATTTCTTCTGCATTCAGTGACAGTCCAATAACTTCTTTGCTGTGCAGAACATTGGTCAGGCTCCAGAACAGGATGCTGAGCTCATTGTCTGCCATTCTCAGGTCTCCAAATGAAGTGTCATCTCCTAATTACAGAAATTGTTTCTCCCTCGGATTGATTTGTCTTACGTGATAGACATTGGGTGCTATAATAATCCTGAAGTGAATTTTTTTTTTTTTAAAGTGAAACTATTTTAAAAAGGTATGAGTAAAGATTAGCCTGCTGCCCACATTCCCAATATAAATTTAGCGAGCTATCCTGTTGTTTTTATTGTGTGATGAGCAATGGAAAAGGGAATGATGGGAAACAATGATTAGTGTCACGGACCGTAGCGAGAGACATTTCTCATTGCTTAACTCAATATAAACACAAATTAAATTACACACTGATTACATACAAGCACACACATTTTCTGCTTTAGCTCTCATTAACATCCTTACTTTTACTGCTAAAGTGCTTCTGGGTGAAACCTCATACATTTCTGGCTGGAAGCATTCTTTCACAGTGCTGACCATACGATTCTAACCTATGCTAAATTTGGTTTTACATTTCTGAAGTGGCTCAACAGCCACTGAGGCTGTGTTTATATGACTTGGCGATGGAGACAGGAACGGGATGTCTTGTTGTGTGCAATGCTCTGCCACCAGCCCATCTGAAAACGGCCATTGCATTAACATATGGGGTGGGATTCTCTCATCCCACGGCAGAGTGATGATGCCATCGTAAACACCGTCGCGTTTTACGACGACGTGAACGGGCCGCTCTGAGGAGCGATTCGGGTGGTTTCTGGGTTTCCTGCCAAATTAGTGTCAGCGGATGTGATGCCAACCTGCATGATGCAATTTGAACTTCACTATGAAAAGGTACATTTTAAACATGTAATTTTAAGCAGTTGAAGTGGGAAGAAGAAAGAAGGAATTGCTTTTAATGTAGGCTCCCAGTACTTTGGCAGTACTCTGGTTTGAAATCCCTCCATAACCTTGGCCCTCCCTTTGTAAGCTCCTCCAGCCCCAGATCCCTCTGACATATCTGTGCTCCTCTAATTCTCAGCTCTTGATCATCCCAATTTTAATCGTTCCACCACTTGTGGCCATGCCTTCAGAAAACCCTCTCACTACCTAGCTTTCCTCCTTAAAGACACTCCATAAAACCTATCTCTTTGACAAAGCAGTTCTGACCTCATATGGCATGGTGTCATTTTATGTTTTATAATGCTCCTGTGAGGTACCTTAAACCATTTAATGATGTTAAAAATGTTGTATAAATGTAAGTTATTGTTGTTGAGGCTGAGCACTGCTTCAATGCTGTCCCCATGGATATGCTGCTGGAGGCTGAGGATTTGGGGCAGGTATTATGTTGCCACACTCCTGGATGCAATGTATGTTCATTGATCTAAACAGCAGAGGAAGAGTTGAGGATAATGGAATGTGCATCTACATACTGATTTATGCATTAACCCTACCCTCTCACTCTGCCTTCTCAGGCCTACAGCAGAACATCATGCCTTGTACCAACACACATTGCAAGTAAACCCATCCCTCTCTGCTGACACATTTCCTCATACCCCCATCATCCACTGACACCTTCATCCTTAAACAATGTCATGACTGTCCCTCGTAGTTATTCTCAACAAATGTGCTTCATCCATTCAATATCTGCCATTGTCCTCACCCTTAGATCTCTTCTCACCCTCCTTACAGGAGAAGAGAGAGCAGAACACAAGGGAGAGATAGAGAACTGGAGGTGACCCTTGCAGACGAGGAGGCTCCGGCGATCAGTCGATTCTCGGTGTGCCTGGTTGTTGGAGACAGAATAAAATATCAGACAGCCACATGGGCCAGGATTTTATGGCCTCTGCTGCCAGTGGGATATTACGGTCCCACCAACATAAACAGAAATTTGAAAGGCTCACCGAACCTGGTAGGACACACCACGATGGGGGCCATAAAATTCTGACCATGGTATACAGCACTCAGTAATGTTGACCTGATATCAACCGCGGTTGAACAATGATCAAGTATATGATGACAGCTTCAAAGATTCTTACCTGTGCAGCATTTATGCATGTATTTTGCTTCCCTCAGGACATTCATGCATCCCACAGGAAGTGGGCCAAGTCACTGACGGCAATGAAGACAACTCTGCAGAAAAGGTCACTCATCCAAGTCATGCATCAGCTCAGACACTTGTCCACCACTGAGATTAAACTGACTGGTCTGTAGTTGCTTCGTTTATGTTTACACCCTTTCGTGAACAAATGTGTAACTCTAGTCTTCCGACATCATTCCAGTATCTAAGGAGGTTTGGAAAATTATGACCAATGCCTCTACAATTTCATAGAACATAGAAAATACAGCACAGAACAGGCCCTTCGGCCCACGATATTGTGCTGAACCTTTGTCCTAGATTAATCATAGATTATCATTGAATTTACAGAGCAGAAGGAGGCCATTCGGCCCTTTGAGTCTGCACCGGCTCTTGGAAAGAGCACCCTACCCAAACTCAACGCCTCCACCCAACACCAAGGGCAATTTTGGACACTAAGGGCAACTTATCACGGCCAATCCACCTAACCTGCACATCTTTGGACTGTGGGAGGAAACCGGAGCACCCGGAGGAAACCCACGCAGACACGGGGAGGATGTGTAGACTCCGCACAGACAGTGATCCAAGCGGGAATCGAACCTGGGATCCTGGAGCTGTGAAGCAATTGTGCTATCCACAATGCTACCGTGCTGTCCTTAAGAACAAATTAATCTACACTATATCATTTTACTGTAATCCATGTTCCTATCCAATAGCTGCTTGAAGGTCCCTAATGTTTCCGACTCAACTACTTCCACAGGCAGTGCATTCCATGCCCCCACTACTCTCTGGGTAAAGAATCTACCTCTGATATCCCTCCTATATCTTCCACCTTTCACCTTAAATTTATGTCCCCTTGTAATGGTTTGTTCCACCCGGGGAAAAAGTCTCTGACTGTCTACTCTATCTATTCCCCTGATCATCTTATATACCTCTATCAAGTCGCCCCTCATCCTTCTCCGTTCTAATGAGAAAAGGCCTAGCACCTTCAATCTTTCCTCGTAAGACCTACTCTCCATTCCAGGCAACATCCTGGTAAACCTTCTTTGCAACTTTTCCAAAGCTTCCACATCCTTCCTAAAATGAGGCGACCAGAACTGTACACAGTACTCCAAATGTGGCCTTACCAAAGTTTTGTACAGCTGCATCATCACCTCACGGCTCTTAAATTCAATCCCTCTGTTAATGAACGCGAGCACACCATAGGCCTTCTTCACAGCTCTATCCACTTGAGTGGCAACTTTCAAAGATGTATGAACATAGACCCCAAGATCTCTCTGCACCTCCACATTGCCAAGAACTCTACCGTTAACCCGGTATTCCGCATTCATATTTGTCCTTCCAAAATGGACAACCTCACACTTTTCAGGGTTAAACTCCATCTGCCACTTCTCAGCCCAGCTCTGCATCCTATCTATGTCTCTTTGCAGCCAACAACAGCCCTCCTCACTATCCACAACTCCACCAATCTTCGTATCGTCTGCAAATTTACTGACCCACCCTTCAACTCCCTCATCCAAGTCATTAATGAAAATCACAAACAGCAGAGGACCCAGAACTGATCCCTGCGGTACGCCATTGGTAACTGGGATCCAGGCTGAATATTTGCCATCCACCACCACTCTCTGACTTCTATCGGTTCGCCAGTTCCAGAAGATTTTTGAACTCCCTTTTACGTCAGCCATTTATCTTACCTCATATTTTCTTTTTGTTTCTCTTATTTACTTTCCTCCTGCCCCTCTTAACTTTCTATAGCCTGGTCCATAATAGCATTATCAACCTGACATCTTTCAAATGCCCCCTTTCCTGCTTCATCTTGCTCTCTAACTCTCACATCATCTTGGGACTCGGTCTTGTTTTACTTACTTTTCTCCCCTTTTAGGAATGCATATTGACTGTACCCAAACCATCTCCATTTTAAAGGAAGTTCATTGTACCTTTACATTTTTCCTGCCAATCTTTGATTCCAATTTACCTGAGTTAAATCTGTTTTCACCTCAATGAAAATGGGCTTCTTCCAATTAAACATTTTTACTCCGGATTGCTCCTGGTCTTTTTCCATTGCTAACCTAAACCCTATGATGCTATGATCACTGTTCCTAGGTGTTCCCAAGCGGACACATGTTATACATGACCCACTTCATTCCCCAGAACTGAAATCAGCAATACCTACTTCCTTATTGGGCTACAAATGTATTGATCAAGAATAGTCACCCGAACACAGTCCAAAAGCTCTTCCCACTCCATGACATTTTCACTATTACTATCCTAATAGCTATCCTAGAATTATAAAATCCCTACAGTGCATTCTGCCCATCAAGTCTGCACCAACCCTCCAAAAGAGCACCCTAACATCAGGCCACTAACCAGCCCTATCTCTGTAACCCCATATAACCTTTGCAAACTGAGGGGCTATTTATCATGGCCAATCCACCTGAACTGCACATCTTTGGACTGTGGGAGGAAACCAGAACACCTGAAGGAAACCCACTCAGACACAGGGAGAAAGTGCAAACTCCACACAGCCAGTCAACCAATGCCAGAATCAAACCCAAGTCCCTGGTGCTGTGAGGTTACAGTGCTATCCACTGTGCAGCTATGAATGCAGCCACCATCAAAATGACATCATGCAGGCACTTGAGTACTCAGTGGATGTCAGACTCCATGACGGGATAAGTCATCAAAGCCTAATCCAGGACGGTGCCAAATTGACAGTCAATGAGGGCACTCCTAGCCCTGTACCCCATTCAGGCCCTGGCCATCGCTTCAAGTCTTTCCCCTTCCTCCAAGGGATGATGCTTGCCACCCTCCTTGACATCCTCCACATTAGAGGAGGTGTGTCACCACTCCAGCTCCTCCTGGTCCAGCTGTTCACTCCGCTGCAGTGCCAGGTTGTGCAGACAGCAGCAGACTACAATGATGTGGGAACCCCCCTGGAGGCTGTATTGGAGGTCCCAACACTTCCGGATCAGTCCAGGCACCATACCCCAGGTCAGGCGCTGTCTTCTCTGGCACTGGATCTCTGACATCTGGAGGTAGGAAGTTCTATACTGGAATACCCGTGGCAGGTAGTGTCTACTCGAGGCTCCACCATCTGTGGCCCTGCTGCCAGAAAATCAATGAGTCCTGCCTTCCCCTCTTCAGGGCACTGTTCCTCGCCATGTGCAATGACACATTGATGTCAGTGCTACTGGTTGATCGCAATCAAAAGAATTGCCAGCTCGACTGGCTCCATGATTCTCTCAAATCAAAAACTGAAAGATAGAGAACACCCAAGTGAGAGATGAAGAGTTCTGCCTTGACCCACAGCCCTCTCATATCTGGGACATCCACCATCCCTCGATGTGAGCACCTTTGCACTAAACCTCACCACCTTCACCGGTCACACACTAGCCACTTCCCCACAGTTGTCTCTCTCAACTCCAGCTGAATGAAGCACCTCGATCGTTGGGAGCTTTATCAGGCTGTGTAACTCCCCCTATGGTGAGGAGTTAGGACAGTTGAGTGCATTCATTGGACCTGTGTTCTCATCTCACAGAGGACCAAGATGCTGCCCCCTGTCATCCCTTGAAGGGGGTGACTGATAAGTGATTTCACCATAATGCCTAGCATTGGGGACCACATCTGTGTCACCTCTCTGTTATGAACACATAAGTATTAGCCTTGGAGTTCAATGTTTGGGAGCTAGGTTTCCAACTAAGGTTTCAAAATCAGATGCCAATCAGTAACACACTCATGAATTGCAATGCTGACTAAATTGGCACAATTGACTTGTCAAGGGAGAGTCAGGGAGCTGATTAGCAACTGATTACCCCTTGTGGCAGATGAGGCACACCTGATGTGTGTGACGGCTGCAATAAGCAGGTCAGCTTTATCTTTAGAAGTCATCCTCATTCATATTGCCACAAGCCCAGCAAGCAGCACGTGACTCACAGCCACGAAGGCTGCTAAGGCCTGCAAGCGACCTCACCCCAAGATGCCGATATTGAGCCACTCTGCCTGGCCCAACTTATATGGGTCCCCCAAATCCTCCCTGCTGCCCCCTCTGTAACCGGCATCTTGGATGGTAATAGCGACCTGAACACTCACCTTCGATGTCCTCTTCAGGTGTGAGGTCGTCGATGACGTGTTGTGGAATGATTCGAGGAGAGTTAGCTCTGAAGATAGTCAGGTTAAGATTGTTTGGAACTGTATAAAATTAGTGATACTGTGTATAAGTTAAGTATACTTCTAGTGTGCTTTATTGTTTGGTTTTTTTCCGAATAAACATATATTTTATTTAAAATCACCACAAACCATTTGGGACAGCATTCTCTGGATTTCAAACTTTCTTCGCATTACATCAAATTTCAAAAATACAATTGAGAGCAATTCTTGTTTCAACTTTACCTTCTGGGATTTGGAACAACTCAATATTTACCACCAGCCAAGTCCTTAACAATTGTTTTTGCATCTGTCTGCAATTTTACCACAAATCTTCTCCCTTACATCTTTTCCATTTAAGGTACATTCAGAAATGCAATCTACAGTTTCTTAACTCTAACAAAATACATTCTGTTTTTGTTCCCTGCTCCACCAAACAGATCTTCCCTTCACTCCCACTGTCAGCATTCCGCAAAGACCGTACCCTCCGAGATAATCTAGTCCACACCTCCACCATATCCAACACCTCTCCCATCACCCAGGGCACCTTCCCATGCAATCGCAGAAGGTGTAACACTTGCTCCTTTACTTCTTCCATGCTTAACATCCCAGGCCCAAAACACTCATCCCAGGTTAAACGTTTCACTTGCACCTTTCAATTTGGTCTATTGCATTCGCTGCTCCCAATGTGGTCTCCTCTATAGCGGAGAGACCAAACGCAGACTGGGTGATCGCTTTGCTGAGCACCTTCGGTCTGTGCACATTCAGGAACCTGACTTTCCCGTTACTTGCCATTTTAACAAAAGACCCTGCTCCCATGCCCACTGGTCTGTCCTTGGCCTGCTGTAATGTTCCAGTGAAGCTCAACGCAAACTGGAGGAACAACGTCTCATCTTCCGGATAGGCACGCTACAGCCTTCCAGTCTCAACATCAAATTCAACAACTTCAGATGATTAGCTCTGCCCCACCTTGACCCCTTTGTTTCCATCCCATTTCATTTTAACTGTCTTTTACCATTTCTTTCTTTCTTGTCTTTCTTTATATATATTTCCCCCCTATCTTATCCACCTTTCCTTACCTTTTCTCCCCTCTGCTTCCCCCTTCCCCTCCCCCACATCTACATCTGTCACAGTTTATCCTCTGATGTTAGTTTCTCTGCTGTTTGGCCTTTCGTTGGATTTGTTTATTGTCACGTGTACCAAGGTACAGTGAAAAATATTTTTCTGCGAGCAGCTCAACAGAGCCTTTCACGTCTTTTATTCTCTCTGGGGACTGCCATTAGCACTCTTTCCCTTGGCTTCTGTGGCTATTAACACCCTGATCCCTTGGTTTCTGTGGCTATGACTCATCTTTCATTCTCTCACCCCACAGAATAAATGGGCGAGATTCTCTGCTCCGGCGGCAGATTGTCGAAGCCAGCGTCAAAACGGGAGTGTTTCATTCCGCGGTCGGCGCCCGTTCCGGGACCCCATTCTCCGGCGTACAAGGGGGCTAGCATGGACAAGGCGGGAAGCGCGGGGGCATGGCCTCAGCCCCGCATCAGAGACGCAATCGACGTGGCGCCGCAGCGCACATAAGGTGACGCGAGCGCACAGGCCGCCGATAGAGCAACATGGCGCCATGCCGAGCAGCGCCCCATTTCACTGGACCATGACCTGGAGATGCTCCTGGACGCCTTTGAGGAGTCAGACATTGTCTGTACCCTGGACCTGGCCAGAGGGTCCCACCCAACATGGCCCGTCGTCTGTGGAGGAAGGTGGGCGCGGCCGTCAGTGCAATTGCCTTGACACCCAGGACTGGCGGGCAGTGTCGCAAAAAGCTCAACGACCTACTGAGGGCAGCCAGGGTGAGTACCCAGCAATGTGCCCATGGCACCAATCCCCCAACTCCCCACATGTGTGACACCCACCCCCTCCCCTCTACAGCAGGCTCCGCCTCCCTGCCATGCCCGTGCTCCAGCTCCCACTGGGCCTCATGCAGGGCAGCAGCCCCCGCCACGGGGATGGGAGTGGACAGGGTTTCATCATTGGTCTACCCCCTCCACAACCTGGTGCCATGGGCTACATGGCTGGCCCGGTTGCCAGCACAAACCCCACCCCTGTCCCCTCAGTGCCCTGAGACCGTCTGGGGGCACTGCCCTCATGGGGGGGACAGCCGTGTGTGCCAGCCTGGACCTACCCGCTGGTGGGTGCCACCAGTTTGGTGGAGGGAGTGGGGGGGTCTGGCACACGTCAGGACAGCTGGGCCGTCTGCGCCGCGACAGCGAACGGGTTGGGTGGACAGCTGCGTGTCCGCCGTCATGGGGTCTGGCCGTTGGATCCGCCCTGCCATGGCGGGCTGTAGCCACCCCCGCCGCTCCTTCACCACCCTCACCCCCGGCAGCGGACGTGTGGGACCACCCACCCCCCCACCCCCAGCAGGGGATCTGTGAGACCACCCCCCACCCCCGCACCCCCAGCAGCAGTTGTGTGGGACCATCCCCCCACCCGCGTCAGCGGATGTGTGGGACCACCCACCCGCCACCCCCGGCAGCGGTTGTGTGGGACCACCCCCCCACCCCCGTCAGCGGTTGTGTGGGACTACCCTCCCGCACTCCCGGCAGCGGTTGTGTGGGACCATCCCCCCACCCCCGTTAGCGGATGTGTGGGACCACCCACCCGCCACCCCGGCAGGGGATTTGTGAGACCACCCCCTCCCCCCACCCCCGGCAGCCTCCCCCACAATACCCGCAGACACGGCCATGAAGCTCCCCTCCCGGGCTCCCTACCCCCAACGCCATCAATGACACCCCCCCACTCCCGGGGGCCGCTCCACACCGTCACCCACCTCCTCCCGCAGCACCAGCCAGCACGACTGGTTGACGCTGTTTTATAGCATGTTAGAACGGCGCCGGCGTGACATCCGGTCGCGCACATAATCTCTGCTCCATCGGAGAATCACCGCTATGTCCGTTTTCCATGATTGTCCGTGCGGCCAGGTGCCATGCGCGGGCGCCGGTTTTGGCACGCATTTGAGAATGGCGTCCCGGCGTCGGAGCGGCGTAGCGCGATTCATGTGGCGCCGTGGCGATTCTCCAACCCGGCGGGAGGTCGGAGAATCCCACCCAATTTGTCACTTTCTCTGTCTTTTAGCCTTGACAAAGGATCATTTGGACTCGAAACGTTAGCTCTTTTCTCTGCCTACAGATGCTGCCAGTCCTGCTGAGATTTTCCAGCATTTTCTCTTTGGTTTCTGTTTTTGATCCCTTTAGAACATTTTGGGCTGGATTCTCTGCAGCCCCGTGCCAAAATCGCGTTTGTCGCTGGGCGGAGAATCAACTTTCGCACCGAAATTGGACCCGGCGCCGCTCCGCCGATTCTCCGGGACCCGAGGTTCGGCGATTCCGTGATTTACACCGCGCGGCTGGGGTGGCCATTGGCAGAGGCCCGCCCAGCGATACTCCGCTCACAGCTGGCCGAGTTCCCGACAGTGGGGTTCTAACCACCTATTGCTGTTCGGGAACCGCGCGTGGCGGCTGCGGACTCAGTCCGCGGTCGCCCTGGTGGGGGGCAGGGGAATCGGGCACCTTATGGGCGGCCAGGGCACAGATCGGGCCGGTCCGGTGCAAGGGCACGCGGGCAATTGGGGGGGCCTACATTTCAGAGCTGTCTCCGCGGTCCTAGTCCACCATGGCACTCGGCTCGGCCGCCGGAGGCCACCGCCGTGCGCATGCGCAGACTCAAAACCGGAAGTGCGGGGGCCCATATCCGCTGCTAAAGCTGCGGGGATCACTCTGGGTCCCTGCCAGCTTCCTGAAGGTAAATGAATCGACTGATGTTTTTTGAGGAAACTCCCGAGTGCAACGCCAGCGTATTTACCCAGGCGTGGGGACATAGCCCCATTTTGGGAGAATCCAGCGACATATCTTGAACTACTTCAGTTGCTGCTGTCTTCTCACCTTGCTGGAGAATGCCCAGGAAATCCATGGAGCCAAAGTTAAATTGCAAAAACCCCGGGGTGGATTCTCCGCAGCCCCACGCTGAAATCGCGTTCGGCGCCGGGGGGGAGAATCACCGTTTACGCCAAAATCCTAGCTGAAGAGTATGGCGAGGGGTACCTGGATACTACAGCGGCTATCTGGAGGCTGTGCATGCTCACTGCTTTGATGCTTGTTCACTGTTTTCTGTTACTGTTCTGTTCGTTGCTTGGTCTCTGTAAAGGTGAAATGTTGGTAACTTCATTGTACTGTTGCCTGTTATACTGTTTCATGTCCTTGGTTTGTATTTTGCTTTGGATTTCTACAAAGGTCTGTCATTAAACTAAAATATACCCAAGAGGTGTATATTTTATACCCAAATATACCCAATGCAGGCAGCATTGGGGAGCGGGGGATTGCGAATGCTGTTGCACCCGCACAACCTAACGCAGTGCTGGCGAGAAATGCAGACGCTAACGGTTTGAAACTGACTCCCTGGCTCATTTGCATTCTTTGTAGATTTCGTTACATCGTCCACAGCCAAACCATGTTCTCACCAATGTTAAACTTTTCACCTTTGTCTTGTATCTATAGCTGAATTATTTGTCACTGGATTGTCTTACCATTCCAAAAGCATTGAGTGTTTGGGGAAAGGGGTCAAGAATAGGAATAGTTTTTAACAAATTGTAAAGCACATTAGTTTAAATTCCATTGCACTGTGTGTTTAACCAGAGAACAATTTCTCTTATCAGCAATTCTTTCTGTTAACATATCTTTGTACTTTTTCGATACGATCTGATCAGTTGACTGCACCATTTATAAAACAAATTAATAGAATTTCTTTCCCTCAAAACTATCATCAATAAAGTTCACAAAAAGCATGGAAAGAAAGCTGTCCAGTGGGAATTAATTTTATTGATTTTGGGACAAAAGAGCCTTCAAACAATGAAGCAAGGCTGTAGCTAAATGGATTCCTTCCCTTGTTCCACTCAGGAGGCAGAACAGCCCAAAAATAGGAATGAAGCTGGCAGGATATTATTCAGATATTCACCACAATGACTATCGGCAGTTCTTTTATATTTGGGGGAATGGATTAATAACCTGTCATTTCATATCTGGGTCAAGAATCTTGATGCAGCCCAAGCTGAGGGTTGTGAGAATCTGACTTGGAAAGAGGTTGAACAGTCTTATCCTGCTCCAGTTTGCGCCAGCACGTCTTCTCTTAAATTAACATGAGTTGAAATTGAATGGGTGCTGCCGTTTTCTTACTTTCTACCACATACACGCACACAATCTGCAGATTTATGGCATCATTCTTCTACAGGCAGTCTTGTCACAAGATGTCAAAGAAATTCCCACCGAAGAAATCTCATTAATGCTGGCAATCAATGTGCTTCGGGTTGACCTCTCCCCATTCCCACTCCTGGCTCTGTGTGAAGCACGCCATAGTGATCTGTACAACTGTACATACATCTGCACATACACCAGGGACTGCAGACAGATGTAACAGCCACAGCATCACTAGAGGGCAGCATCAGAGACGGGTATAAAGGGTCCAGCCCAAGGGAGGATCCGCCTCTTTCAGAAGCACAAGGCTAGTGAGCAGCAGCAGACAGAGACAGCTCAGCATAGGCAGTTTACCTTAGCTTCACTGGTCATACCTCTTGACTGTATTATATCTAGTTAAGCTCTGGAAACAGAACAAACCCACTGAATAAAGTATTTATGTTAACTGGAAGTCTACAATCTTTATTCAGACTTAGAGAATAACTGATAGTAGGAGTGATTTCAGAAAGCTAGCTAGACACCAGCAAGAGAAGAAAAACCTAAACCAGATATTTGACTGTGGAAGACTTCGCAGCAAATGGATCCTCGACGACTAACTGATTCGATGGAACTTGTTGGGACTCCATGGCAGCTGAAAACAACCGGTAATTTAAGTTATGACTGGGAAATGTTTGAACAGTTGTTTCAAATATTTATCACAGCTAATGATTTAAGCACTGCCTCTGATGCAACAAAAATAGCCCTATTATCCTCAACAGGCGGGCATGAAGCAAGAGAAATCTATAATTGCTTTAATTACTTAGAAGGTGAGGACAACACCAAAGTAGAAGTTATACTCAAAAGATTTGCTGCACGCTGTAACAGTCAGTCTGGTGAGATGCTGGAAAGATTTAACTCTTGTCAGAGAAACAGAGGGCCCACCTCTGATTTTATTACAAATCTCAAGTTAATACCACAAGGCTGTGATTATGCTGATTTCAGAGACACTGTGATAATGCATCAATTAATTTCTGGACTATCTGATAAAAATTTGAGGGAAGAACTTTCACAAAATAAGTATCTAACTCTAGAAATCGCTATACAAAAATGCCTTGCTTATGAACAAAAACAAAATCAATACTTTGAGTCTCTACAAACACAGAATCATCATTTAGAAAACAAAATCGGTAAAAATGGCGCGAACACTCACCACGAGGCAGAGGCAGGGTTGAATCGGAGGAAAATGGAGGTTCTGAGCGGCAGCCAACTTGAGAAAGGAGCTGCACATGTGCAGTTGCGAAATGAGCGCACAGTACAGGAAGTGCGCATGGGCAATTGAGTCCTACGCATGACATAACGAACGTCAGGACATCAGAGCACCAGGACCATGCCCACTTAAAAAGGAAATGCACGAAAATGAACAAAAAGACATTTAAAGCTGCAAAACCCAATTTTCTTGCCTCAAAAGACAGAACAATGCCCAAACTTACACCAGCAGTTGAAAATAACTTTCACAACACCCTGGAACAAGCAGTTAGCACCACCCTAGAAGATGATATGGTCCTTATAGACTATGACTCAGATGAAGATTTCATCTTGGGAGATGGCTACCCCAGTACCAAATCCGAACCGCAACTAGAGGTATTGTACCGTGAAGACCCCAACGATGTGTTCTTCAGATTGGGGAAGGGCCTGTACTGCACTGTATTGTTCTATGTTCTATGTTCTATGCAACAAAACAACAAAAACCACAAGATGCACAGTGGAAACAAGAACAACTAGAGCAACAACAAAAACAACATGCAGCGCAACAAGAACGACAAAAGCAATAAGAAGCATCCCAGAAACAACAAGCACGACAAGAAAAAGAACAAGAATAAAAGTGAAAATAACGAAAACAGCATCAACAAGTGCGACAAAAAGAACAACAAGAACGACAACAACAAGAACGCCAACAAAAACAACAAAGACAGAAACAACAACAATGAAACAACGACGTGTACAACATGGTACAACTCTGCACGTGAAGGCCAATGCCACAGCACACTACGAAGCAATGACAAGACTACAAACATGCCATGACATGATAAAGAATCTCACAAATTCACATCTGCTCCAGGACAAACGAGCAAAACAGCTTTCACGAACAATGACATACAGAATCAATGGCACAAACACAAGAAAAAGTCGAGGTCAGACAATGGTGCGACACAAAATCGGTACCCGCAATCAAATGGAACAAGGGGAAAAGGTGTCCGCATCATTAAACGATTCATCAGCAAAGCAGCCGAGTCACGTCCTGACATCAACCAAGCTCTGTTATCGCACCGAGCAACCCCATTGAGCTCAGGACTGTCGCCAGCTCAAATGCTCTTCGGCAGAGACATCCGGACAACCCTACCGGCAAAGCAATTCCGAGACTCCGGTAACACACCGGTTCTCGACGACATGCGGGCACTATGCTTGAAACAAAAACTTTACTACGATCAACATGCGATCCCACTCAAGCCACTGACAATAGGTGACAACATCAGAATCAGGGACCCAGAAGGCGGATGGTCTGAGTCAGCCACGGTGATCAGGCAGGAGGCACCGTGGTCCTACATTGTCAAATCGTCTGCGGGAGTACTTTTTCGCCGTAACCGCCGGGATCTGTTAGAGATTCGACCTACAACGCCAGTATTTCCCACACTGGACTTGACCGAGTCCATTTGTCCACAGGACGTTCCTTACCACACAACGCCAGACAGTACTCTTGATGACATCAAACCATCATCCCTACTACCACCATTAAGACACTCCAGCAGAAGCCGTAAGGCACCCAACCAGCTAGATTTCTGACAACACTTCAACACACGCACAAGACGAATGTGGACGTTTCTCACGATGGACTCACAACATAGCTAATTGTTTCTGTATTACTCTTATCATTTTCACAGTGTGCAGATTTGCATGTTTTTTTCATGTTCTCACCACTTGTTATGTACAGTTTTCTTGAGGCCAGTCTAGAAAACATGTCAAATAAAAGGGGGGGGGGAATGTAGTGATCTGTACATCTGTACATACATCTGCACATACACCAGGGACTACAGACAGATGTAACAGCCACAGCATCACTAGAGGGCATCAGCGACGGGTATAAAGGGTCCAGCCCAAGGGAGGATCCGCCTCTTTCAGAAGCACAGGGCTAGTGAGCAGCAGCAGACAGAGACAGCTCAGCATAGGCAGTTTACCTTAGCTTCACTGGTCATACCTCTTGACTGTATTATATCTAGTTGAGCTCTGGAAACAGAACGAACCCACTGAATAAAGTATTTGTGTTAACTGGAAGTCTACAATCTTTATTCAGACTTAGTGAATAACATGCACGGAACATGGGAAAGGTCACAGATATGTCCAGTGTAAGGAGTAGAGAATACGAATAGAGAACAGATCATTTCAGAACTTGTCGTACATTATTTGTAACATTTGAGACAGCCATGGACAGTATTCATACAATTATAACTTACTCATATTATTTCATATTATTTCTACAAGTTCAGTAATTTTCAGGAATCATTTTAGCTAATATTTTAAAGGACCCCCCTCTATAATTGCTGAATCCAACATTCTCCCCCCCCTTTATTATTTTAAGCTTAATAAAATAAATCAATTAATAAATTAATAATACTATAGTATAATATTGTGCTTGCAATGCAGTTTTGAATCTTATTGACAGCCCATAAGAAGCATCTACCTGTCGACCACATCTGTGAGTCCCAAATGCTGATGCTGCCAAAAAATAGTTAAAGGTGTTGTGTTAGGTACTCTGGGATAACACAGGCTTTAGCTGAATGCAGCTTTAACCAAAAGATACTCCAGACCTTGAAGTTAGTTCAATCTGATTTATTGAACCAGTAGCACAGTTAGCACAATTCTCTATGAGTTCGACTCTCTGCTAACCTAAGTGTGGTTACTCTGTCTGACTGAACCAGACTAGCTCTTAGTCACGTGCTGGAGGTGTGATAGTGTACATACACCGTGACACACTCTGTAGATGTTCATTAGTGGAAAGAGATGGAGTGTGAGTGCCTTGTGCCTTTTATAGTGAGATACCACCCCTGGGTGTCCTGCCTGCTCATTGGTCATGTCCTGTTCTCTGTGTTCATTCGCTGCCTGTCTGTGCCTCTCTGTGTATCAGTATCTGCATATCATGACATCTCCCCTTTTAAAAAATGTTTTGTTGGCACATGGGAATGTACTTACATGTGGTGGTATATATTAACACATTTACAAGCGGTGGCATATGTGAACGTATTTACATGTGAAGACAACTGTCTTCCAATGTGAGAAAACAGAACATAGCAAACAAAACAAATGTTCATAAGTCCAGTCTCTGGGGCTTGCGTCTGATCCTCGTCGACCGCCGGAGAGGTGGTGGCGGGGACGACGGCGCCTTGGCAGGCGGGATGGAAGCCTGACTGGTGGCCTCGTAGTTCGAGGTATCAGGAGGTGGCAAAATAACGGATGGAAACGGAGAAGAAAGCGGTTGCGGGCAGGCAACTTTGCGCAGTGCCCGTCTGTTTCGTGCACAATCGAACCATCAGCCATACGTACAATATACGAGCGGGGCGCAGCCTGTCAAACAATGACAGCTGGAGCAGACCAGCCACCATCCGGTATCTTGATCCTGACAGTGTCTGCCGGGGATAACACGGGCAAATCGGTGGCATGAGCATCATAGCCCTGCTTTTGCTGGTTTTGGAGCTGCTGCACATTCTGCAGCACCGGGAGGTGATCCAGGTTGGGCAAGTGTATGGCTGGAAGTGTCGTCCGCAGACCCCTGTTCACCAGGAGTTGAGCCGGCGACATGCCAGTGGACAGTGGGGTCGCCCTGTACACAAGCAGCGTGAAGTAGATGTCAGAAGCAGAATCCGTGGTCTTGCAGATGAGCAAGACAATGTGACCACTTTTTCAACCTTCCCATTGGACTGCAGATAGTGTGGGCTGGAAGTGACATGTTTGAAATGGTATGACTTGGCAAACATAGACCACTCGTGGCTGTTGAAGCACGGGCCATTGTCACTCACGACAGTGAGTGGAATACCATGTCTGGAAAACTTCTCCTTACAGGCCTTGATGACGGTGCGAGATGTGAGGTCTGAGAGCTTCACGACTTCAGGGTAATTGGAGAAATAGTCAATAATCAACACGTAGTCACGACCATTCGCACGAAAGAGGTCGATGCCAACCTTGGACCACGGAGAGGTCTCGATTTCATGCTGCTGGAGCGTCTCCTTGCTCTGCGCTGGCTGGAAGCGTTGACAGGTCGCACAGTTGAGGACCATGTTTGAGATGTCCTGGCGAATACCAGGCCAGTCGACAGCCTGCCTGGCTCTGCGTCTGCACTTCTCGACGCCCAGGTGTCCCTCATGGATTTAGCGGAGCACCAAGCTCTGGAGACTGAGTGGAATGACAATCCGGTCCAGCTTGAGGAGGATACCATCAATCACCGTCAGGTCGTCCTTTACATTGTAAAATTGAGGGCACTGCCCTTTCTGCCAGCCATTGGCGAGGTGTTGCTTGACACGCTGCAAGAGGGGGTCTTTGGCTGTCTCCTCGCGGATACGAACCACCTTCTCATCAGACGCCGGGAGGGTGCTGGCACACAGCTGCACTTGTGATTCAATCTGCCGGATGATTTCCAGCGGTTCACTAGGCAATGTGATGGAGCGGGACAATGCATCAGCAATGATGAGCTCTTGCCAGGCATATACACTAAGTCAAAGTTGTACCTTCTGTGTTTGAGGAGGATGCGCTGCAACCGAGGTATCATGTCATTCAGGTCCTTGTGGATAATGTGGACCAGGGATCTGTGATCCGTCTCGACTGTGAATGTCGGCAGGCCGTAGACATTGTCGTGAAACTTGAGAATGCCAGTGAGAAGACCCAGGCATTCCTTCTCTATTTGCGCATACCTTGTTTTGGTGGGCGTCATGGTCCTTGATGCGTAGGCTATCAGTGCCCAGGATGAAGTGTCATCGCGTTGAAGCAACACCGCACTGATGCCATCCTGGCTCGCATCTGTCGAGATCTTCGTCTCCTTGTCTGGGTCGCAAAATGCCAAGACGGGTGAAGTGGTGAGCTTGGCTTTCAGCTCCAACCACTCTGCCTGATCTGCTGCCTTCCACTCAAAGGCAGTGGACTTTTTCACCAGGTTTGTGTGTGAGGCCAGGTTTGCGATGAACTTGCCCAGAAAATTGACCATGCCCAGGAAGCGCAACACCGCCTTCTTGTCTTCAGGGACCTCTTGACCTTGTCTGTGTCCGGGCGCACGCCCTGCTGAGGGATCTGGTCATCTAGGAACTTGAGTGTCGACATGTCAAAGCACCATTTGGACCTGTTCAGCTTCAGGCCATTGGCATGGACGCGGCGGAATACCTGCTGGAGACGGGAGACATGCTCTTCAGGGGTCGTGGACCATCTTATGAACCCCTTCAATGCCCTCCATCATCTGCTCCATGATGTGATGGAAGATCTCCGATTCCGAGACAATGCCAAACGGCATGCGATTATAGCAGTATCTGCCAAACGGTGTGTTGAAGGTGCAGAGCCTTCTGCTGGACCCATCCAGCTGGATTTGCCAAAATCCATGTGACGCATCTAACATGCTGAAAAAACGTGCGTGTGCCATCTCACTGGTGAGTTCCTCCCGCTTCGGGATGGGGTAGTGTTCACGCATTATATTCTTATTGAGATCCTTGGGATCAATGCAGATGCGCAGGTCTCCCAAAGGCTTTATAACACATACCATCGAGCTGACCCAGTCAGTCGGTTCAGTAAATGATGCCCTGCTGCTGAAGATCCTTGAGCTGTGCCTTCAGGCGCTCCCTGAGTGGAGCCGGGACCCGGCGTGGTGCGTGGACCACTGGCTTGGCATCAGGTCATAGCAGAATCTTGTATCGATATGACAGCGTGCCCATCCTGTCGGACACATCCGGATACTGAGCGAGGATGTCATCAATGCCGGCCTGAAGATCCACATTGGAGGATGTTGTGTAAACCCGCTGCACGAGGTTCAGCTGCTTGCAGTCATGGCTTGACAATTTGAAAATGTAACCGTGCATGGGTGCTCTGGTTGGAGACGAATAGATGGCAGAATCCCAGTGCCGTGATGGCATTTCCGTTGTAGTCCAGGAGCCTGCTGGAAGGACCTTGGGGGGGCTTCTTGATGCGTTAGAAATCTGCCCGTAAGAGGAGGTTGGCAGAAGCACCTGTGTCCAGCTTAAACTGGATGGAGCAGTGTTGACCTGCATCACTGTACGCCATTCGTCCGCAGAATCCACAGCGAGGCTGGATTGAATTTGTGATGAGTTGGATGTGGCATATTCACATTTCGTAATGATGCCCACACAGTAGGCGGAGTCCAGGCATTCTTCCTCTGGATCCGTTGTGCTGCCAGGATCAGAATCCTGTAATCGTTGTTGCACACTCTGAACGTGCCATCGTCAGAATTGGGAGCACTGGCCCCTGACTGGTGGTGCAGACCTGCACAAGGCTGCATTGTGTCCAGGCTTCCCGCAGTTTAAACATCGCCTGCCTCTTGCAGGGCAGTGTTTCTTTAAGTGGGCGTTGCCGCAGTTGTGTTATGTACGCTGGGATAACACATGCTGCAACTGGATGCAGCTTTATCCAAAAGATACTCCAGACCTTGAAGTTAGTTCAATCTGATTTATTGAACCAGTAGCACAGGTAGCACAGTCCTTTGTGAGTTTGACTCTCTGCTAACCTAAGTGTGGTTACTCTGTCTGACTGAACCAGACTAGCTCTTAGCTACGTGCTGGAGGTATGATACTGTACATACACCGTGACTCACTCTGCAGATATTCATCAGTGGAAAGAGGCGGAGTATGAGTGCCTCGTGCCTTTTAGAGTGAGATACCACCCCTGAGTGTCCTGCCTGCTCATTGGTCATGTCCTGTTCTCTGTGTTCATTAGCTGACTCCCTGTGCCTGTCTGTATATCGTTATCTGCATGTCTGCATATCATGACAAAAGGTATCCCATTATCCTGTGCTGATATCTTTCATTTTGATGTGTCCAAAATCAAAAGTGTGTGCGATGTCCCTCAGAAAATAATTCCAACAGTTGTAAATAGAACACCAATAGGTTTTGTTTACTCGCCTCTCCTATCCATGTACGTTGCCACTTAGATAACTGGAAATTTACCAGCTAAAGACAATATAAGGACAGGGGTGAATTGCTGGTTATGGGGAGGGGGCTGCAATTTTAACCTCAATTTCAAGGTGGGGAGTAAAAAACGATTGATTGTAGAGCTGAAGCAGCTTCAACAAACACACTTTCTGGTTTAATGGAGGTGCATCTGAATACAGTGAAAAACCTTCACAGTAAAACTGGGAATTTCATTACTGCAGGCAGCCTAGTATTTATTGGTGCAATTAACATTCTTTAATTAGCTCATTTTTGGTTTGTGGTTTGGTTTCCACTTTAAATACTTTTTAGATCTCTCTTCGGTTAACTTGTGACCAGCTCTGCATTGGTAAGATTTCCCACTACTTACGGTCTAACCCCAGTAGCTTTCTTCAAAAACTTCTTTCCTTTAATTATAGTTCTAAGTTTCTAAGTAAGTACATCTCTCTGCTGTACAGATTATTCCATCTTCCTTAGTCCCTTGCACATGTCACTATTCCGTCATGATGCACATCACAACCTCATTACCATAACTATTAACCCGTATTTCTACAATTTGTTTTTAAACTTGGTTGCAGATTTTACTTCAGCAGCTCAAGTTTCTGGGGAAACTGATCCGGGAAAAGGAGGTGATCTTGAGCACGGGATAAAAGCAAATTACTGAGGATGCTGGAATCTGAAACAAAAGAGAAAATGCTGGAAAATCTCAGCAAGTCTGGCAGCATCTGTAGGGAGAGAAAAGAGCTAACGTTTCAAGGATCTTGAGCAGCAGTTTAATGGGTATTCAAACTTGTCATTGTCCTATCTGAGAAAAACCTTACTTTTTGCAGCTGCTGGCTCAGTTCCCTTTGGCATATGCTAGGCAGAGACTGCCAGTATGGAAAGAGCTTTGGACAACCTTGAACCATTTCAAATTGACAAGATCAGGATGGGAGGCACCTTGGATGTGTTTGATGGAGCACTCAAAGTGGAAGACCATCACCATCAACAGCTGCAGTGGAACCAGCTCATGCACAGAGGTCCACAGGAGTAGGCTGTATGGGTGGAAGGGGGCAAAGGGGCTCATCACTTATTTTTGGGTGAGGTGAACATCAAGGAGGCGGAGTGTGATGAATGTTGAAATTGATACATATTATATTTAATGTTTGTGGCAGTAGTGGTACTAAAAGCCCTGGTTTAAAATACATACATGCAGTATGTCTGCTGAAGCTGTAAATAAAGAGTCATAAAAGGCGAGCTAACTATTGATTCCAACCACTTACTTGGTTACAGATCAAGTAGTAATGTTTTGATTGCTGGAGATTCCCTGGAGTGCAGTTAATTTATGAGGAATGCCATGGAACCTAGTGAATACAAATGATGCAATTAATGTGGAGAGCCATGTCTGTCTGTAGATTTGCAGTCTGTCATAGGATTTAAGTCGAACAGCAGTTTGCCAAATGCTGATGGGCTGAGCAGTTTCCATAGGATTTGAGTCTGACAAGAAATCTGCTTTTGAAAGGGTGTCTCTCTAAAAATATCTACATGGAAGACCTCAAGTAAACTTGTTGTGTTAACTTTATTTATGAGTGGTATTTGTGTTGCTTAATTGGAATTAGTGGCAGGTGTAGAAAGTAAGTTATACTTTTTCCTTTTATTTAAGAATTATTTAACTGATAACTATACAGCTATTTATCTGATGATAATGTGGTTAATTAAGTGTTTAAATTAAAGTTTGTTTTAACATAAAATATACCTATTGGTCAGAGTCATCACTCCTGGGGTGATCTATCCTTTCCTCACAGTTTTACAAATTGAAAAATAGTTTGGTGTTCTTGATTGGTACCCTAACGAAAGTTGGTGTCTGGCCAGATATCCTAACAGTAGCATGAGAGAGAAGATAGGGTACCCTTTGCCAGAGCAGCCACTTACATTGCTGCCTGGAATGCCAGGAACATCGGAATATCACAAAGGCTCATCGAGTGTAAAAAATAACAAACTAAATCCCATTGCTGCTCCCATTGCCAGTATCTATACCCTCCAGCCAGCAGCACTTTCTTTTGCACTAAACAGTCCTTCAACCACTGATCTACCTAATAATCCAGTAAACCGCAGAATCATAGAATCCCTACAGTGCAGAAGGAGGCCATTTGGCTCATCGCGACTGCACTGACCCTCCGAACGAGCACTCTACCTGGACTCACTCACTGCCCTACTCCCATAACCCCAGTTAACCTGCACATTTTTGGAGACTGAGGGGCAATTTAGCATGGACAATCCACATATCCTGCACATATTTGGACTGTAATAGGAAACCAGAGCACCAGTAGGAAACCCACAGAGACATGGAGAGAACGTGCAGACTCCACAAAAATAGTCACCCAAGATCGGAATCGAACCCAGATCTCTGGTGCCCTTCATGTCCAGGCATGGATTGAAATTCATCATGATAGAATTGAAAGGACAGGTTGACCTTTGTGTTGCAAGAATAGGTAATGTTGTGGAAGTTGTGCAAATCATTATATTTTATTGGCATTATCTTAAAAAAAGGTAAGTTAACAAGATAACAAAAGGTGAAGAGAGTTGCAAGTAATGGGTGCACTTTGAATCGAGTTCCCACTTCCATATCTTTTTTCACTCATCTCTCTCCTGCACCAACATCATTCCTACTCCACTATTGCATGTCAACTTGGTGAAGATCAGTGACTCCTCCATTCTAGCTGTTGTTATGGAGAGTGGGAATCACAATTTGGACAGTCTCAGTCGTTGCTGATGCACCTCATTCACATTCTCTAGAATGCCCCCTGGAATTCAGCATCTGTGTCTAGTCTAGCTGAACAAAGTTTGGAGAGGATCGCACTACCCCCTCTCCCAAGGCAGACTCTCCACAGCTCTCCCTGTTTCAGTATATTCTCATACTTACATGTGAGGTGTAACTCACTAGGTGAAAACCAAACTAACTGTGTAAGTGAACCCTCCAATGTGTGGGTATTTGCACTCCTCCATGGCTCTATGTCCGATGATGGTATTCACTCATCCTCAGAAGGAATGAGGTCCTCTGGGGAATTGTCTTCATTGATGCTCTGCAACACTTCCTGTGTGCATGAAGGCCCTGAAAGATAAATGAAAAGGGTATAATTTAGTCACGGAAAAGTCATGACCTTGACAATCACCATACCATTATTGAGATAAATTCAGCATATATGTGTGTTGGAGAGTGCTCCAATTCTCTCAATCTCCAACTGAGAGGGATGCAGAACTTACCTTCAGGATATCCTCCTGTACATTTGTGCCTTCTGCTATTGGTGACAGTCCACCTCCAGTGGGGGATTCGGTTTGGTCCAGTGCTCTTTCAAAGGGTCAATACAGACTCAATGGTCCGAATGGCCTCCTTCTGCACTGTAGGGATTCTATGATTCTAAGATCCACCATTCATCCTAAACACCACCAATTTCTATTTTTGCAAAATTTCTTGAAATACAAATTAGATACTTTATGCGAGTGTGCATCACAGCCACTGCGCACTTTGGAGATGTTCCCAGAAGTCAACTCTGCACAGAGTCCACATTCAGATTAATATCAGGCTAAATTCCCTCATTAGGCTAAGAAACCCAACACAAATTTCTGTTCAAAAATCAAAATGCCTGCCTGGATAAATCATGAATGCAAGATTTGATTTCAGACAAGCTGCCGAAGTTTGGGAATTATTATTAAAATGGCAAAGTTGTAGTGGGTGACACCTTGGGTGGAATATTTTGCAATATTTTACCACTGTGCTTGTTTTCTAATTTAAAAGAAAATATTTTTACAGGATGTGGGCATCGCTGGTTAGGCCAGCATTTATTGCCCATCCCTAGTTGCTCTTCAGAAGGTGGTGGCGTGCTCCCTTCTTGAGATGACCCAGCCCCTGAGGTGTAGGTATACCCACAGTGCTGTTAGGGAACGAGTTGCACAATGTTGACCAAGCAACAGTGAAGGAACGGTGGTATATCTCCAAGGTGAGTGACTTGGAGGGGAATCTCCAGATGGTGGTATTTCCAGGTATCTGCTGCTCTTGTCCTTCTAGATGGTAGTGGTCATGGGTTTGGATGGTCCTGCCAAAGGAACCTTGGCAGGTTACTGCAGTGCAACTTGTAGATGGTTCACACGGCTGCCACTGTTTGTTGGTGATGGAGGTATTGAATGTTTGAGGAAGGGGGAGCATTCAAGTGGGTTACTTTGTCCAGGATGGTGTTGAGCTTCTTGACTGTTGTTGGAACTGCGCTCATCCAGGAAAGTGGAGAGTAATCCATTACACGCCTGACTTGGGCCTTGTCAATGTTAATCAGGATTTGGCGGGGGGGGGGGAGGGGGGGGGGAGGGAGGGGGGGTGGTCAGGAGGTGAGTTACTCATGGTAGGATTCCTAGCCTTTGACCTGCTCTGGTGCTGTCATAGGAACTCTTGGAAAACTCACTTCCAACTTTCCAAGCCACACGCCATCTTATCTTCCGATACTATATATATGTATGGCTATTACTTCATCACTACTCGGCCAGATTCTTAACATTTTCTACGTAACACCAGGAGAAGGCCCAACACCAACCTTTTAAGGCAGCCAGGGTTTGTGAAATTCCCTAAATTCGGGGAAGGTTCTACTAAATTGGAAGATAGCAAACGTAACACCTTTATTCAAAACTGAATAGAGATAGAAAGCAGAAAACTATTGGCCAGTTAGCCTAACATCTGTAATAGGGAAAATGTTAGAAGCCATTATTAAATGTGTGATAGCAGGACACTTGAAAAAATTCCAGTCAGAATTGTTGCTAACTTTTGGTTGGCTCTTAATTCGTAATTTGCTCTGTTTGTTTAACCTTTGCTCTAGAGTCGCCAGGTACCTTTATGATACCGCCACGAGGTTCAAGTTCAGGTAATGATCAATAACTCAACACACCAATTCGTAAGATTCAAATCAAAACACATTTACTTAGCTTCGGAATTGGCCCACCAGGTCAGGGGAACAAATGGCCTTTCGTTCAGGTCCTGAGTCTGCGGGATTCAAACGCTGGTATGGACTTGTAGCGAGGAGCGCCTATCTCATAGCAAGCGTTGACTGGAGACTTACTTGGTTGATGTGGCCGCTTGGGCAGTTCACTCTCAGGAGCTGATTCGCGTTGTTGAGTGACCCTGCCAAGAAGGACGATTTGAACTTGGGGGCTTTACTTTATAGTCCCCAGGGGCTTCCCGCCCTTCAGGGCGGACCCCGTACCTGGTTCCAAGTGATTGGACTGCGTTCCAATCATTTGGATCGATTTCTCCAATACTGGAGTTGTTCCCTGATCGCTGGGCGGTCCCTAAATGTCCGTTGGCCTTCCTTTGTCTTGGCTCCTGCTGTCGCCGAGGAGTCTGGCTTGGCTTTATTCACCTTAAGTGTTGCGATTGTGCATTGGAATCGTTCATTACTATGTAGATGGCTGCTGGTTTCAGTGCTGTCTGGTTTTTGCAAGTTTCAATACACATGATTTCTACTCAAATTTGCTCAATTTTGCCTGTGTTGGCTGAATTTCCCTTCAGTCTTTGCGGTTCTCCATTTTAAGTCGGGAAGTGGCCAACCCAGATGGCTACACTCCCGCCTTGTGATCCCTAACGCAAAGCGTGAAGGATCACATTACTGCGTTGTCTTCATTCCCTGACCCAGCGAGCGCTCTTTCATGGCCTCTACACTGACCATAACTATGCAAGAATTTTTTTAAACTAACATTCTAAGTGGCGCTATGTCAAAACAGGGACATGCATTACAAAATTCAAAAAAACGGTACCTCTAACTGTCCTCAATAAACTACACTCACTAAACATTCAGTCATAGTAACTTCCTAAACAATACAAAATAATAGCAGCATTTACATTTTTCCTGGCTTGGCAGTCAAGCACAGGGGTGTACAATATTTCCATTTCTTTATTTACAAAAGATGTAACACAAATGGTCTTTATTGTAGATCAAGGTGTTCGGGGGCCTGGTGAAAACCGAAAATAGGGGATCTTATTCTGTATACCGGGGTGCGAGAGCGGTAGGCTCTCCTTCGCCATTTCCTCATGCAGATAGTCTGCACGATGCTGCAGAGTATCGCCAACACTAATAGGGATTCGACTACGTAGGAAAGGGAGCACCACGTTATGAGCTTATCATACCATGATGGTGTGGTGTTGCCTGTTACTGGGCTCTGGGTGCTGTGGGGAAGTGAATCATTAACGGCCGGGGGGGGGGGGCGGGGGGGGGGTTGGGGTCAGGGGGTTCGCGTTCGCGCGCAACCGAATACACATCATAATGGTGGTGATCAACACGGAGGATGTCCTCATTGTTCTTCTTCTTTCTCTTCTCTTCTCTTCCTTTCTGTTTTGTCTCTTTTCCTGGAGCTTCTGGGGCTCTATGGATCAAGCATAGTGTCTGTTACTATCTTGGTTAATATCTCGTGCGTTAGTATGTCTGTCCTTTAGTGCCAATTCTCCCTTTACAATTTGTCACCATGTGTGACTCATTTTTTTTTTTTTTAAACCGTATATTCAGGACAAGACACACTTAAAAATACTTAAACAGTGCGAGCCGTCTCGCAGGCTGTGCGATTTACCATCCAAATGTTTGAGGATGTAAATAGCATAGGGATGGCAACCTAAGGGTTGCCGGAAAACAAAACAAAACTTTTTGAACCAAGAGTGCCGAAATGAGGTGCGTATGGGCCGCGACGGGTAAGAATTGGATGGAATCCCCGGGTAGGACGGTGACCAATGCCGTGTGTGCTCTACCCGAGCGTAGCTGACCAGAGGGGGGGGGGGTCCTCAGGCAGGGCGGAGACCAATGCCGTTTCTCCACTGCCTGATCAACCGACAAGAAGGTGCAAAAATGTAGTCATCATGGAGGGGTTGCCGTAAAGGTTCTCAGTGGTTTCTGCCGATGAGCGTGCTGGCAAGTTTTCATAGATTTCGGCCGACAAATATGGCGTGTGGCCGTGGAACCTCCGAGTGCACAAACACCATTTTTCGATCTTACAAACAACATTAAACAATACCACTACAAACAACATTAAACATGCTGCAGGTTCCATCAGAAAGGACACCATTTTCTCCCAAGCGGTTCCTTTTTAAAACATTATCTGGACACCTCAGTTATCAGTTGCGAACAGGGTCGCAAAGGGGTTCTCGTTTTTGGAGTCAGACTCAAAGTCGTCATCTTCTCCCGGATGCCATGCTCTCGAATGTATAAGGGCTGATAGGGCTGCCTGGTGTGATTTGGGGTCCATCTCGTCGTTCCGGATGAGCCTGTATGAGTTGTCGCGGTGCCAAAAGGTGGTGTCTAGTTCTGTGGGGACTGAATCGTCATCGTATGGCGATGGTCTTTGGTGGAGTTTGTTGAGGAATGTGATGAGGAAGGGATCACTCGAATTGTGGTCAGATTCGCTGGGTGTGGGTCCTGTTGCCTGGGGATAGTAGGGAGGCATGCTGTGGCTATTGTCTGAGTCACAGTCGCTGTCGCTGCTGCTGCTGTCTGTGGGCATTCCGGGGTGGAGTCTAGAGGTCGGGGGTGGAGTCGAGGGCGAGTCCGTGGATGTGGTGGGCATGTTGGGGGAGGGTAGGGATATGTTGGGTGTGGGCGGGGTGTAGTCTGCCACGTCGAGCATGACGTGGCGTGCGTGATTGGACTGTGGGCCATATGCCTTAAGCTGGTTAATATGGATCCACGCAGTCTTTCCATTGGGGTACTTAATTTTATAGACGGAGGGGCTTACTTTGTCCGCAATGGAGTACGGACCCAAATACTTCGGTGACAGGAATGTGCTGGGGTTGTAAATGGAGAGCATGACCTGCTGTCCTACCTCAAACTCAGTCGCATGCACGGTCTTGTCGAAACAGGCCTTGCTCAGTTTCTTCCTGGTGCCTAATCTTACTGCGGCTGCTAGCTGAGCCGTTTTCACATTCTCCACTAACTGTTTGACTGTGTTCCCGTGTGTGAGGGCCGTCACTTCGGGGCTGGTCAAGTCCAATCCCAATAAAAATTCTGTGCCTTTCATGGGGTGTCCGGCCATGAGAGTGTGTGGGGTGTAACCTGTGGATGTTGAAATAGCGTTTCTCAAAACCATCAGCGCAAAAGGGAGGACTGAATCCCAAGTGGTGTTGTTTTGTTGGACCAATTTTCTGAGGGTTGATTTTAGGGTCCGATTCATGCGCTCCACAATACCACTTGACTGGGGTTGGTATGCGATGTGGAATTTTGGGGTAATGCCAAATATCGTGAGGACGTTCTTCATGACACGTCCCGTAAAATGGGACCCTTGGTCGGATTCAACGCTGCGGGTGTGTCCCCATCTCGTAAAGATGTGGTGGGTTAAGATCTTGGCTGTGGCCTTTGCCGTGTTCGTTCTGGATGGGAATGCCTCTACCCATTTCGTAAAAGTGTCTATGATGACTAATACATACTTGTAACCATTCCTGCAAGGGGGCAATGGTCCAATAAAATCAATCTGGAGGTTAGTCCAGGGGTCATTAACGGGGCGGGTGTGACTACGTTGAGCTTTCTTGGCATATCTGTCCAGATTGTTTTGGGCACAGATAAGGCAATTCTCAACGTAGTGCGTTACGTCTTGTTTTAAAATTGGCCACCAACAGAGCTCCCTGAGGTGGGCTGTAGTGAGATCAATTCCCTGATGCCCATGACTGTCATGGAATAAACAAATAAGTTGATTCCTGTCCTGTTCAGGAACCACATAAAGGGTGTCTTTTAACACCACACCGTCATGTGTGGTCAGTGCGTTTTTAAATCTATCATAGGGTGCTGTAAATTGTCCTTTTAAAATCTCCCTGAGATTGTTATCCTGCTTCTGGGCCTGCACTAAATCCTCAATATTAGTCTGCGAGACTTTCGGGGGGTGTCCAAAAATATCCATGCCTGGAACCTGCTTTGGCCAGTGCGTCGGCTTTTATATTTCCAGGGGGGGGAGGAACGGTGGTGACTTCGAACTTTAACAATTCCAAAGGTCCTGTCCTGTGCTTTCTCTAAAATGTGGCGGAGCAATGGGGCTGAAGGGAGGGGTTTTCCGTCTGCGGAAACAAATCCTCTTGCTTTCCACAGGGGTAGGAATTCTGTAAGGCTGTTGCAGACATAGAGGCTGTCCGAGTATATGTCTGCTGGGCTGGGGAAGGAATCTGGGTGATCTATAATATACGCAACGGCTGCTAGTTCTGCCGCCTGCACACCTAACTATCCTGGTAGTTTTAGTGAGATTTCTTCTAGGGCGCGTCCCTGCGCGTCCTCGACATATATCCCGCATCCTGTAATGCGCTTCCCTTCTAATATAGTGGAAGATCCATCCACATATATCCTTAAAGGTGCGCACGTGTCTGTGCGCTGGGGGCTCTGGGGTGAACTACCTATCTTTCTGGGGGGTGTTTTCGCAATAAAGGGGCCTGTGTTGTGGTGCGGTGAGATGATTTCACATTCATGGGGGGGTGCCTGTGTACTGAAGGTTATCGGCTAAGAAAGTGTGGGTCTTTGTACTTTTAACGGTGATGTCCGTCCCTGCAAAAGAAGGGTCCATCTAGCTGCTCTAATTTGGCTAACTGTACCGTCCTTAAGTCGTCCGTCCAGTAAAGGTTGGGTGGGGGTGTGTTCTGTGAGGAATGTGATGGGGTTTAGTCGGGTTATGTAGGAAAATGTAGGGCAACACGGTAGCATCGTGGATAGCACAATTGTTTCACAGCTCCAGGGTCCCAGGTTCGATTTCGGCTTGGGTCACTGTCTGTGCGGAGTCTGCACATCCTCCCCGTGTGTGCGTGGGTTTCCTCCGGGTACTCAGCTTTCCTCCCACAGTCCAAAGATGTGCGGGTTAGGTGGATTGGCCATACTAAATTGCCCTTAGTGTCCAAAATTGCCCTTCGTGTTGGGTGGGTTACTGGGTTATGGGAATAGGATGGAGGTGTTGACCTTGGGTAGGGTGCTCTTTCCAAGAGTCGGTGCAGACTCAATGGGCCGAATGGCCTCCTTCTGCACTGTAAATTCTATGATGAAAAATACTAAACTGCCCAGAAAACTGCGAGCAGGTGCCTTTCACAGGCCGAAAATCCCTGCTCCACAGGATCTAAAGGCGTAAGCCGCGGGTCTTAATTGTTCGTGCCATTCCTGGAGGAGCACGGCCGAAAGGGTGCAGTCTGTGCTAACTATCTCTATAGCATAGGGGGAAAGCGGGTCTGGAACCTGTAGTGTGGGGGCTGCAATGAGGGCTCTTTTCAAAGCATCCACAGCATCCATATGCTGCGGAAGCCATTCCCAAGGGGCTGCTTTCTTTAGGAGTTCCGAGAGTGGTGCTGCCTTGCTGGCGAAACCGTCAATGTGGTTTCGGCAGTAGCCAACCAGTCCTAAAAACGACCGGAGGGCTGAAGCATTCTGGGGAAGGGGCAATTTGGCAATCGAGTCAATTCTTTTGTGCTCGATCTCGCGTTTACCATGCGTGATAATCGTACCCAAATATATCACTTTTGTTTCCAAAATCTGGGCCTTTCTTGGGTTTATTTTATAGCCAATCTGTTGTAGGAGTTCCAGGAGTTTGGACAGAAGCTTGATGTGCTCTGCCTTGGTGTCTGTCTGCAGTAATAGGTCATCCACATACTGGTCCAGACATTCAGGGCGAGAAAATTCCCGATAATTCATTTGCCAGCTGTCGGTGGAAAATGGAGGGGGAGTTGTGGAATCCTTGTGGAAGGCATGTCCACGTGTACTGCTGATTTTTAAAAGTGAAGGCAAATTTGTATTGGCACGCTTTTGCCAATGGAATGGACCAGAATCCATTACTGAAGTCCAAAACCGTAAAGTATTGTGAGTTGAGTCCCTGTTTGAGCATGGTCTCGGGACTTGTGGCTACTGTGGGGGCTGCTGCGGGGGTGACTTTGTTGAGTTCCCGGTAATCGATGGTCAGTCGCCATGATCCATCGGGCTTTCTCACTGGCCAAATCGGGGCATTATTAGTAGAGGCTACTGATCTAAGTACGCCCTGCTCTAATAAGCTGGCGATAACTTTTGCGATTTCTCCCTCTGCCTCTTGGGGAAATCCGTATTGCTTTTGGGGTCTCAGGTCAGGTCCTGTGATTTGAACGGAACCAGTCATCCAGCCACAGTCGTGTTTGTGAGTCGCGAATGCTGTCCCGTGCTTCTGCAGAGCTGCTCTAACCTGCTTGTCTGTGCTAATTGTGGTCGGGTCAAACCAAAATTCGCCGACTGCGCTAATCTTGTTTGCGTATTCACTTATTGTGAGCGTTGCGGGGGCTCTTGCGGATTTTGTCATTCTCCAAACACATTGGTTTCCCGGATCAAATGAAAGGTGGTGGGAGTTCATAAAGTCAATTCCCAAAATGTGTTCTGCTGTGTGGGGTAGATCGACTAAAACTATGGGGTGCTTTGTCGTTATATTGCCAATCTGAATGGGTACAGGGGCTGTGATGTGTCCCTGCTGTGAGTGGCCTGTGAAGCCGCTGAGGGTGATGGTGGCTGTAGTGGGCCACGTGTCTTTCTGGAATATGGTGGAGGAATTGATTGTGGTGCGGGACCCTCCTGTATCCCAGAGAATTTTGATGGGCTGTCCCCGTATCTTTGCTGCAACTACTGGTCGGCCGGACCTATCCCAAAGGGTGTCGCAGACCCAACTGGGGGAGCCCGAACACCGTCAGTCCGTCCCATTCAGGTCCACCTGGTCTGAACGGGTGCACACACTATGTATGGGCTCTGTCCTATTCTTATTCAGAGTGCCTGCCTGCTGGGCTCTCTGTGGCTTTCGTGGGGCATTGCATTCTCGTGCAAAGTGTCCTAACTGTCCACAGTTGTAACACTCCTGTGACTTTTGTGGGGGGCTGTTCCTGCCTTTGTTCACCCATGCGTTGCTTTCACCGCTTGGATGTCTGCTTCTGCCTACTGTCCCTCGGGTTTCCTAACTGCGGGTTTATTTTGTACAGACTGCTCCCAGGTGCGGGACAATCTTTTTAAAACCCATTTCTCATTGTGGGCTTCCTCTGTGGGGTCGTAATTCGTACAGTTTTTTGTCCTGCCTCTGTGGCATGGGAGATAAGGGTGCGGGTCCATTTGGCCATACCATCTTGGGACAAATGGGCACGTTCTAAATTACCGAAAACTGCTGTGAAATGAATCCACAGGCGTCCAGCAAACACTGTGGGGTGTTCTGTCTTTTTCTGCCTGCACTTATTCAGGCCTTCTACGGGGTCACCTCTGTTGTCGCCGATCGCGTCTCGGATCGCTGCGTGCATTTCTGCAAGGGTGCCTCCTCCTACATTCTGTGGGTCGGGAAGGGCTGCTACGACCGAAGGGTCTAAGCTCAAGACTGTGAGCTTCACGTGCTCACGCTCATCCAGGCCGTACATGGTCGCCTGCTGCTTTACTCTAGCAAAGAAGTGGTGGGGGTCTGAGGTGGGAAGGAACAGTGTGATTTTCTCGCACGCGTCCCGTAATTGGGTCACGGTTAAGGGGGTGGTATAAAGAAATTCTGTATCTCCGTACGATGTGACTGTGCGGTGGGTGGGTGGTTACTGGATTAATTGGTGCCTGAACTATCTGCTCTGTGGGGGGTTGGGGCGCTTTTCTCTTCTGGGGCTTTCCTTGCACACATGTTCCCTGAACATATCTATGCACGGTCTCATTTAATTCTTCCCAATCCGGGCCGTCTTCTGTATCTAACTGGGATCCAAAGTTGCTGTGGAATCCATTCAGAACTGAAAGCAAAGACTGCAGTTCTGCAATCTGCTTCCGGCACTTTGCGTGATGTAATGAGCTCTGTCTGTGCTCCATGGTGGTAGCATGGAGTGCTCGTAATGCTGCTTTCAGGTCACTACACTGCCTTTGCAATGCCTCTACCTGTTTCTCTGTTTCCTCTCTTACCAGGACTGCACGTTGCGTGTCCTGATAGGCCTTTTCATACTGTGTCTGGAAGCTGCTTATGTGCGCCAGACAAGACTGGTGTGCCCACTTGGCATCATCCACCTCTCCGTCCTTTGCTGCTAACTTCCTACTCAACCAAATGTTCTCTTTCTCAACCTCACTTACATCGACCTTACTCATTCGATGTATTCCTTCTATCTCTTTACAGAGCATCCGAACGACCTTCTCTGTGCCTCGCAATTGTGCCAGACAGGACATTTTTGCCATCAGCTTGCGAGCTTTCCCTAAGCTTTTCTTATGGATTTCTAGCAGGTTCTCCAACCAAGTATGTCCCGTACTCCCGGGTCCTGTTTCCTCATTGTCACAGAATTCACTCCAAAGGGGCCATCCTTTCCCTTTGAGATATTTCCTGATCTCCTCTTCCCAAACGGGACACTGACCTACTCTGCTGCTGGTCGCTGCGACCACGAATTCTTCAGGATTCATGAGGCGTTGCATTGCCTGCATTGCCATCTTTCCTCTTTAAATACTCTCTTAAAATTTGGAACAAGGGGTATTAAGGCGGTGCTGTAATTACGGGTACGGCTTTCGCTATTTTCCGGAATACAAACGACCGACAGTTTTTCGCAACAAAAATCTATCAGTTTTACCTTATAGCCCTGTTAGTTACCCATGCATTAACACACTTCCGAATTATGAGGATTGATCAGAACTGCTTGAACACTTGTGGTTTTTCTGTTCCCAATTGGATTTCTAATACAAATGTTGGGTTCTCCCGGAGTGGTTAAGCCACTTCTAGATCGGGTCCCATCAGGATGCCGCCAGTAATATGTTGCTAACTTTTGGTTGGCTCTTAATTTGTAATTTGCTCTGTTTGTTTAACCTTTGCTCTAGAGTCGCCAGGTATCTTTGTGATACCGCCACGAGGTTCAAGTTCAAGTAATGATCAATAACTCAACACACCAATTAGAAAGATTCAAATCAAAACACATTTATTATATACAGTAAGTCATTACTTATACATATAACTCTACTTTCTAGACTATTTCTATCACTAAAAGGCCTATACTTAGCTTCGGAATTGACCCACAAGGTCAGGGGAACAAATGGCCTTTCGTTCAGGTCCTGAGTCTGTGGGATTTAAAAGCTGGTATGGATTTGTAGCGAGGAGCGCCTATCTCATAGCGAGCGTTGACTGGAGACTTACTTGGTTAATGTGGCCGCTTGGGCAGTTCACTCTCAGGGGTTGATTTGCGTTGCTGAGTGACCCTGCCAAGAAGGACGATTTGAACTTGGGGGCTTAACTTTATAGTCCCCAGGGGCTTCCCACCCTTCAGGGCGGACCCTGTATCTGGTTCCAAATGATTGGACTGCGTTCCAATCATTTGGATCGATTTCTCCAAGACTGGAGTTGCTCCCTGATCGCTGGGTGGTCCCTAAATGTCCGTTGGCCTTCCTTTGTCTTGGCTCCTGCTGTCGCCAAGGAGTCTGGCATGGCTTTATTCACCTTAAGTGTTGCGATTGTGCCTTGGAATCGCTCATTACTATGCAGGTGGCTGCTGGTTTCAGTGCTGTCAGGTTTTTGCAAGTTTCAATACACAGGATTTCTGCACTTGCTCAATTTTGCCTCTGTTGGCTGAATTTCCCTTCAGTCTTTGCAGTTCTCTATTTTAAGTCATGAAGTGGCCAACCCAGGTGGCTACAGAATCAACATGGTTTTGTGAATGGGGAACCGGTGAATATACTGTACTTAGATTTCCGGAAGCCATTTGATAAAGTGCCACATGTCATTGCAGAAAATATAGGCTCATGGTTTAGGGGGCAACATGTTGGCTTGGATTGAAGGTTGGCTATCTGGGTAAGAAAGTAAATTGTGAAGAGATAGTAAATTGTGAAGAGAAAGTTAGAAGGTTACAAAGGGACATAGATAGGTTAAGTAAGTGGGAAAAAACCTGGCAAATGGAATATAATGTGGGCAAATGTGAATTTGTCCATTTTTCAGGAAGAATAAAAAGTAAACTTCTATCTAAATGGAGATTGCAGAGCTCTGAAGTGCGGAGATATTTGTATTTTCTAGTGCATGAATCACAAAAGACTGCTGTTCGGGTACAGCAAGGAAAGCTAATGAAATGTTATTGTTTATTGTGAGCGGAATTGATTACAAAAGTAAGGATGTTATACTCCAGTTGTACAGGGCATTGGTTAGACCATATCTGGAGTATTTGTATAGTATTGGTCTACTTATTTAATGAAAGATGTATATGCATTAGAAGCAGTTCAGAGAAAGTTTACTAAACTAATACCAGGAATAGGTGGGTTGTTTTATGAGGTTGGAAAAGTTAGATTTGTATCCATTAGAGTTTAGAAGAGTAAGAAGCGACTTGATCGAAACCTTAAAGATCCTGAAGGGCATTGACTTGGTGGAAGTGAAGAGGATGTTTCCTCTTGTCAGAGAATCTAGAACTAGGGGTCACGGCTTTAAAATAAAGGGTCACTCATTTAAGGCAGAGATAAGGAGAAATGTTTTCTCTCAGTGGGTTGTGAATCTTGATTAATGGGGGGTGGTGAAAGGTTATTGGGGTAGGCAGGAATGTGGCGTTGAGGTTACAATCAGATCAGGCACGACCTTATTAAATATCGGAGTAGCCCTGAGGGGCGAAGTGGCCTACTCGTGCTCCTAATTTATATGTTCGTAATATATGTGCTGTTGCCAACATTATCTCTATGGCAAGAACAAATTTGAGTTCATCAAGTTGATTTGTAGAAGTATAAAGAGAAAAGTTACTAATCAAGAATGCTAGTGATTAGAAAGATGAAACCTGTGCAAAGCAACCAATTCAATTTTTGAGATTTCAATTTAAACCAAGCCTGCTGACCACTAAATCGTTAGATGGGTAATTTTGGGCTATTTGGGTTAGGTTTTGGCACATTGTTACCTGCTGCCAAATTAACCAGAGACATTTTAAAGCACAGGAGGGCCACTCGCTCTCGGCAGATGGGAACTGAATGATATAGACCAGTGATTTCATCGACACTGCAACTCCATTTTAATTTGGGGAAACAGGAGGAACCATGCACTTTGACCAAAGACCAATCACTTTGCTCAATCGATTTTCTTTAAACTGGTTGTATTTACCTTCTCAACTACTGGCACAGCTGACTGTATAATCATACAAGGTTGAGAATGTAATAATCAATAAATATGTAAATCTGAAACTTAAACATATAGTCGTCAATTGCATTTTAGTAATATTTTTCCTTGCAAGGTTTCCCTCATTGACTGGAACATTGGAATTTCTGTTCAATCTCATTTCCTTGCATCCTGCTGTTTTCGTTTGTGTGCCTGAGCTTTTTTTGAATCAACAAACTGTGGCACACCCAGAAAGTGCCAATGCCATTGACCACATCTTGCCGACAAGCCATAACTCTCAGATGCAGATTAATCCTGTCACATTCCATTGAGTCTAATACAGTACTAGATGGGGCTAATTAACAGGAAGTCAAGGCATGCCCTTTCATAACTACAGGAGGTCACCTAGTATGATAATTTCATTGAGGTTTTGGCCTCTTAATTTTAAAACTGCACTTAAATGAAAAAACACTGTTCACAGTAAGTGCAAATCTGAAGAACGTGCCTTCTGGCTGTCTCCATCTAATAAAGAATGACATAAAAATAAAAGAGAAGCATGCAAATTGAGGGATTTTGCCATTGTAATGTTCATGAGGCAAAAGCACTTATTGTAAAATGGTTATCATAATGTAAAGTTGTATTGCATTAAACACTTTGACTTAATTGTAACATTTTACAAGACCCTACAATGTAATCTTAGGAACTGATATCTGGAACTTGTGCCATATTGTCCTACTTTATTTTCCATGTCTATAAATGTGGTTTATCGAGCCATGAGTATGTCTTGCAGAATAATGGATGAGTGGTTGTACATTATGGCAGATTTGAGCACCAGCTAGTTGAATTAACTGCAAGTCACCTGCTATGTGTTCCACACCAACATTCATATCCATCAGAATGAATGTCTACGGATAGATTAATATCACTTACACCTCTTGCCCGATGCAATGTTTTCAAGAATTATTTTTATTCTGGCTGCTACTTTCTAATAAAGGGCTTGCTCCTTCACTTTAGGCCTACCACACTGGCTTGCCTTTTAAAATTTATAAGCATTTATTTGAAAGTCAATTTATCGGGCAGTGCGGTGGAGCAGAGGTTAGCACTGCTGCCTCTTAGCGCTGAGGACCTGGGTTCGATCCCGACCCCAGATCACTGTCCGTGTGGAGTTTGCACATTCTCCCCATGTCTGCGTGGGTCTCACCCCAACAACCAAAAGATGTGCAGGGTAGGTGAATTGGCCACGCTAATTGCCCCTTAATTTAATTGGGAAAATAATTATTTTTTTAAAAGTTGATTTATATAGGAAGGGGGTACAGGACCCGATGTCCTGCTTTAATTTGTCTTGTTTTCAATCCATTTTTCTTCAGACCAGTAGCTGGTAGAGTAGAGGGTATCCTGCTTCCATTCCACCACCAGTGTCCCCTTCACAAGTCAGTAGCTTTTTCCAATTCCCATCGGAATTTACTTCCCCCTCTGTATTCAGTACCTCTCTACTTAATATGATTTAGATTGGGGACAGAACTCAGTGGGACTTGCAGCTCCATCTGGCCCTGCTCTATGGGACTGAGCTGGCCTCGCACCTCTGAGTGCTAAATTTATCTGCCTTATTGTTAGCAGAAAACATGTTTGAGACATATGCCGCACATGTCTGTCAGCAAACAGCTTAAGATTGATGACAGGGCTGTTTCTTTAAATCTCACTTTCACCTTTGATCCTTAGTTGATGTGATATTAATTTGTTCAGCTAAAGCAGCGAGAAAGGCCACAACACCCCTGGGCCACAAGGGGGAAGCTAGTAAGCCAGGTTTCCAGTGACCCCTGCTGAAAGATGAACTGATCCGATGACTCTTCCAGCACACTACCACCAGGGTTACAGCAGAAGTATGGTAGAAGACTTAAATGTGAGCCCTTGGCTGGTATGTACCAGCCACTAGCCTTTCCTGGCAGTTTCCGTGGGGCCCTGCAAAGAACCTTAAAAAGACCAGTGGCAGTAAGAGAGAACATATGAGTATGCATGCCAACTGAGGAAAATTGGAATCTAGGACTGGACCAAATAAGGACGGTGAGTGGCTTGACGAGGAACTTGTAAGGTGGTGGTTCTCTCTTGTGCCTGTTGCCCTTGTCCTTCTAGGTGGTAGAGGTTTCAGGTGTTGAAGATGCCACCAAAGGAGCCTTGATGAGTTGCTGCAGTGCATCTTGTAGATGGCACACATTGCTGCTACTGTGTCCCAATGGTGGTGGGAGTGAATGTTAAAGTGCTGTATGGAGCGTCCATCATTTTGACTGCGTTGTTCTGAATTGGGTTCAACTTCTTGAACGTTGCTGGAGTTATGGAGGAAATAAGGGCGCTGGCAGTAATTTTCAATTCCTCTCTGGCCACAAGAGAGGTGCTGGAGGACTGGAGTATAGCCAATGTGGGACCATTATTCAAGAAGGAAGGAAGGGCTAAATCAGGAAACTACAGGTCAGTCAGTCTAACCTCAGTGGTGGGCAAACTATTCTGAGAGACAGAATTAATCTGCATTTGGAGAGGCAGGGAATAATCAAGAACAGTCAGCACTGTTTTGTTAAGGGGAAGTTCTGTCTGACCATCTGGATTGGTGGTCAAGACCACGCCATCAAGACCACGCCGGGTTCTCGAAAATAAAAAGGACAAGTGATCCACGCCATTGGGAACGCGGCCCATCGGGGGCGGAGCATCGGGGAAGAGCCTCAGGTGACGTCCTGAGGCCGTTCTGATGGTGTGCGGCGTACTCACAGAGTATGTTAGTTTTGAAGGGGCGGAGCATTGCAAAAGCGCCGCTGCCCCCAATTCCGGCGTAAACGAGGATTCTCCGGCCGATTGCCGAACGCGATTTCAGCGTCGGCGACCGGAGAATCGCAACCAAGGTTCTCCCGCTGGAGGAAAGTTTCTACTGATTTACATTATCCTGGGAGCCCAAATCGGGAAGCAATTCCGTATCCCTTGCCATGCAAACACGAGCAATTCCCAAGGGAATTCTGCTATTGGGCCGCCTTTTCAAGTGGGCAGCCAGATAGTGAAGTCGCGTGGCCAGCCACCCCCCCCCCCCCCGCACTGCAAATCAACTCCCCACCACCCCTCTCCTTCCGCACCGCTAAGCAGCCCCCCACCATCAATTGCCTGGGTGCCCCCTTCCCACAAACACAGAGGTTACCTGATCCGCACCATCCAGGGACTCCCTAACTAGGGATACCTCCGCAGGGACATTCATACTAGGAAGACAGACCCCAGGAACCCCACATATAGGGAGAATCCTCAGAGACATATTAATAGGCAGACCCTCCCCAGGGACCCCATGATTAGAGAGAAGCCCCAAGAACTCCCTTAATAAGGTGACCCTTCCAGGACCCCTTAATAGGGAGACCCCCCAGCCCAAGAATCCCATGATTAGGGAGATCATGCGGGACTTGCTAACAAAAGGAACCCCCGACAGAGACCCCCTAAATAAAGGCACCCCACAAGGACCCCCGCCTCCAAAGACGGCCCTACAGGCCTCTTCCCCCCGTCAGAAAAGAGACCTCTGCCTATTGCAATTATACATTTGACTGATTGGAATGCACTTAGTGATTGGAATGCACTTACCTCTCTTTGATGAGGTTGATGTTTGTTTAACATTGGAATTTCAGAACCTAGAGTCACTCATCCATGAAGGGAGATGAATGACTCAAGGCTGCAGCTGGTCTGTGTTAGCTGTCAATCAGAGTCCACTACTAGAAATCAGTGAATGGCTTGTCGCTAATAGATCTGAGGGGTTGAAACACAGCTCCCAGCTGTTCTCCATCCGTGAATAAACAATGGAGCTTCCTTGTGAGTGTTACAGCTGTAACCGTTTTTCACTGCCCCAGTCTGGACTGCCCTTTAGCTTCCAGACAGAGTTTCCCTTCTGGGAGGGGATCTGTACAGGGATCCCTTTAGACAGGGGGTCCTTGTGGAGAATCCCGTTAATTATGGGGTCTCTGTGGGGGGGATCCCTTTAATTAGGGTGTCTCTGTGGGTGGGGGTGGGGGGATTCTTTAGTTACAGGGCCTTTATGGGGGGTTCCTTTAGTTAGAGGATTCCATGTGGGGTGGGGTTCCTTTAGTTATGGGATGTCCGTGCGTGTCCCGGAACATCACATTTGGATCAGCCACTGCCGTCAGCCAGCACCGATCCCGATTTCTCGATTCTCCACCGCATCAGGGACCTTGCTACCGGCAGCAAGCAGCGGAGAATCCAAGTCATCATTTGTCACTTATAAGCCCAACCCTGAATCTTGCTGCATCTGGACACAGAATTCTTCAGTATCTGAGGAGAATCGATTGTTTCTGAACATTGTGTAATCATGAGAGAATATCCTTTCTTCTGACCTCATGATGGAGGGGGGGGGGGGGGGGGCGGTCTGAGGACACCACCCTGAGAGATTCCTGCAGCTGAAATAATTGGTCTCTAACAACCCTAATTTCCATTGACTTCAATTTTCTTAGGGTTCCTTGATATCCTCTTTGTCAAATGCTGCCTTGGTATCAATGTTTGAACCAAGATTGTAATGAGGCCAGGAGCTAAACTCCTAATAGTGGAACCTAAATTGAGCATCAGTGAACAGACTATTGCTATGTAAGTGATACTTGATGGAGCATCAATGGCACATTCTACCATTTCGCTGGAACTACAATTTAATTAATTAATTAATTAACCACCTTGGTTAGATTTAAACATTTGCCTCCAGACCATAATTGCAGGCCTCTGGCTTCGATTCCAGTAATATTACCACCGCACCACCATTTCTCTACAGCTGTGATGACTTGCATTTATATAGCACCTGTCATGCACTCAGGATGCCCAATTGCTTTTTTTCCAATGAAGTGTTTTTTACGTGATATCACTGCTGCAATATATGTAAGATAGCAGCCAATTTGCGTTCAGCAGGTTCCCATGGCGATTGTTTAACCTGTATTGGTAATGTTGGGTAAGGGGTTAACGTTGGTCAGGAGATCTTTCAGATTCAACTAAGAAGACAGAAGGTCTTGCTTTGACATTGCATTCAAAAGACAACCCCTCTGACAGTGCAGCACGCCTGCATTAGAGTGCCAGCCTAGATTGTGTGTTCAGCATTTTGGAATGGGTGTTGAACCATTTTCTGCTCATTACAAGGCAACAGTTGTTCAGGAAAATATTGGGGTTGGAGCTGGGGTTGGGATTGAGAATTTCTGCCTCCCTGCTGTAGTTCTAGAGGCTAGCCTTCCCACTGAGATGAAGCATACTGACCTCCAGCTGGAGGGATACCAGACCCACAAAGAATAGCAGATCCATTTTTAAAAGTATATATGTCTCGATTGGCTCCCTTTCTTAAGGAGTCAATGGGGTCTGTGTAGTTGGAAGGCAGGCACTAAATTTTATGTCTGCATTGGGACAAGCAGGTGTTAGAGTACTGGGGTACTCATGGCTGCTTATTTCAGTGACCATTCGATGCTCTCCCATTGAATGCACGAGCATCACTAACAAGTAGTGATCGGTACCGTGCAGATTTCAGGACCATGTTCTGCACACATGCATGCCAGTTCGATAAAGTACCGGGGAAGGAGAGAAGAGCAATATGTTTCTCTCATACACCTGCGGCACGGTGGCACAGTGGCTAGCACTGCTGCCTTGCAGCCCTAGGAACCAGGTTTCAAGTTCAGCCTTGGTGGCTGTCTGTGTGGAGTTTGCACTTTCTTCCCGTGTCTGCGTGGGTTTCTTTCAGGTGCTCTGCTTTTCTCCCACAGTCCAACGATGCACAGGTTGGGTGGATTGGGCACGCTAAATTGCCCCTTAGTGTTCAAAATGTTAGCTGGGCTACTGGGTTACAGGGATAAGGTGGGGACACTTTTAGAGGGTCAGTGCAGATTCAATGGGCCGAATGACCTCCTTATGCACTGTAGGGATTCTATGATAATCAGACATATGTTGGTAAGGTAGTACTCAATGAAACATATGCAAATTGATGTCCATAGGTACGGATGATAGATTAGATAGTTCTTAACGGCTGATTAATAAGCGGGAATTGATGTTCACATTATATATTAAAATGAAGCAAGAGTGTAACACACTTTAAGAAGCATTCTCGAATCAGGCTGCTGTTTTGGCATACAAAATGATCAGGGGGTTAGATAGGGTGGACAGTGAGAGTCTTCTCCCGCGGATGGAAATGGCTGGCACGAGGGGACATAGCTTTAAACTGAGGGGTAATAGATATAGGACAGAGGTCAGAGGTAGGTGCTTTACGCAAAGAGTGGTAAGGCCGTGGAATGCCCTACCTGCAACAGTAGTGAACTCGCCAACATTGAGGGCATTTAAAAGTTTATTGGATAAGCATATGGATGATAATGGCATAGTGTAAGTTAGATGGCGTTTGTTTCGGTGCAACATCGTGGGCCGAAGGGCCTGTACTGCGCTGTATCGTTCTATGTTCTATGTTCTATGCATGTGCACTGCAATGCAATGATTTTCCAAAAGCCTTTCACTTCCAAATCAAATTTACCGTTTATTGGCTGAAAGGCTTTGCAATTACAGAGGTGATTCTACAAAGAGGAACTCAGTGAAATACAATATTAATGGACAGCCATTTGTGACCTGTGCATTTAGTTTCTTCAAATTCAGTTTCTAGAGACACTTGTCACTGGGAGAATAGGAACCAACAAACAACATTTTCAATGTGCACACTGGAGGTCACTTTCAATCTATATATTAGAGGTCACTTTCAATCTATACAATGCAAGTAATTTTAAATCGATGCAATCCAAGTCATTTTCAATCTATACAATACAAGTCATGTTCAGTCTGTAGAACAGAGATAATTTCTTAAGTGCATTCTAGCAGTAAGTAACTAAATCTATGCATGTCCAGAAATCGAAGTTCCATCACTCTGGATTTTCCCACATATAGGGAGAATCCTCAGAGACATATTAATAGGCAGACCCTCCCCAGGGACCCCATGAATAGAGAGAAGCCCCAAGAACTCCCTTAATAAGGTGACCCTTCCAGGACCCCTTAATAGGGAGACCCCCCAGCCCAAGAATCCCATGATTAGGGAGATCATGCGGGACTTGCTAACTAAAGGAACCCCCGACAGAGACCCCCTAAATAAAGGGACCCCACAAGGTACCCCGCCTCCAAAGACTGCCCTACAGGCTTCTTCCCCCCGCCAGAAAAGAGACCTCTGCCTATTGCAATTATACATTTGACTGAGTGGAATGCATTTAGTGATTGGAATGCACTTACCCCTCTTTGATGAGGTTGATGTTTGTCAACATTGGAATTTCAGAACTTAGAGTCACATGAAGGGAGATGAATGACTCAAGGCTGCAGCTGGTCTGTGGTAGCTGTTAATCAGAGTCCACTACTAGAAATGAGTGAATAGCTTGTAGCTAATAGATCTGAGGGGTTGAGCACAGCTCACAGCTGTTCTCCATCTGGGAATAAACAATGGAGCTTCCTTGTGAGTGTTACAGCTGTAACCGTTTTTCACTGCCCTGGTCTGGACTGCCCTTTAGCTTCCAGACAGGGTTTCTCTTCTTTGGGGGGGGGGAGCTGTGCATGGATCCCTTTAGTCAGGGGGTCCTTGTGGAGAATCCCTTTAATTATGGGGTCTCTGTGGGGGGATCCCTTTAATTAGCGTGTCTCTGTGGGTGGGGGTGTTCTTTAGTTACAGGGCCTTTATGGGGGGCTCCTTTAGTTAGAGGATTCCTTGTGGGGTGGGGTTCCTTTAGTTAAGGGGTGTCAGTGCGTGTCCCTCTAATTAGGGGGTCCCAATAATGGTGGTGGGGGGGGGTTCCTTGACTTATGGGGTCTCTATAGGGGTTCCTTGACTTATGGGGTCCCTATAGGGGTTCCTTGACTTATGGGGTCCTGGGGGGTCTCCCTAATTATGGGATCCTTGGGGGGGGGGATCTCCCTTTTTAGGGGGTCCCTGGGGGAGTCTCCCTATTAAAGGCATCTCTTTGGGGGATTCTCCCATTTTGCGGGTTTTGGTGGGGTGGGGGGGGGGGTGGGGGGTTGGACAAGGCTGCCTGGTAGAGGAGGAGTGAGTAGGTAGTGCATTGTGGGGGGGAGGGTAGCCCTCGAATGGACTTTGTGGGCAACTCCCTAAAGGAGGTACCCCCTTGGCTCCGCATGAAGTCCACCCCATCAGATTCAAATTTAGTGAGACCTGTAGTAATCCCCGCCCAGGTGATTCCCAGCTCAGAGGACTGGAGAATCATGGCGGGCCAGAGATTAGGGTGACGGGTCAACTAAATGGATGCAAATAAGATCCATTTGCATTCATTTACATTCACCCGCTGGCGCGTGGGCTGAACCTCCGTCTTGCCGCCAGCGGGAGACAGGAGCATCACATTTGGATCAGCCACTGCCGTCAGCCAGCGCCAATCCCGATTTCTCGATTCTCCACCGCATCGGGGACCTTGCTACCGGCAGCAAGCAGCGGAGAATCCAAGTCATCATTTGTCACTTATAAGCCCAACCCTGAATCTTGCTGCATCTGGACACAGAATTCTTCAGTGTCAGAGGAGACGCGATTGTTTCTGAACATTGTGTAATCATGAGAGAATATCCTTTCTTCTGACCTCATGATGGAGTGGGGGGAGGGGGGGGGGCTGTCTGAGGACACCACCCTGAGAGATTCCTGCAGCTGAAATAATTGGTCTCTAACAACCCTAACTTCCATTGACTTCAATTTTCTTAGGGCTCCTTGATATCCTCTTTGTCAAATGCTGCCTTGGTATCAATGTTTGAACCAAGATTGTAATGAGGCCAGGAGCTAAACTCCTAATAGTGGAACCTAAGTTGAGCATCAGTGAACAGACTATTGCTATGTAAGTGATACTTGATGGTGCATTAATGGCACATTCTTCCATTTCGCTGGAACTACAATTTAATTAATTTATTTATTTACCACCTTGGTTAGATTTAAACATTTGCCTCCAGACCATGATTGCAGGCCTCTGGCTTCGATTCCAGTAATATTACCACCGCACCACCATTTCTCTACAGCTGTGATGACTTGCATTTATATAGCACCTGTCATGCACTCAGGATGCCCCAATTGCTTTGTTTCCAATGAAGTGTTTTTTTACGTGATATCACTGCTGCAATATATGTAAGATAGCAGCCAATTTGCATTCAGCAGGTTCCCATGGCGATTGTTTAACCTGTATTGGTAATGTTGGTTAAGGGATAAACGTTGGTCAGGAGATCTTTCAGATTCAGCTAAGAAGACAGAAAGCCTTGCTTTGACATTGCATTCAAAAGAAAACCCCTCTGACAGTGCAGCACGCCTGCATTAGAGTGCCAGCCTAGATTGTGTGTTCAGCATTTTGGAATGGGTGTTGAACCGTTTTCTGCTCATTACAAGGCAACAGTTGTTGAGGAAAATATTGGGGTTGGAGCTGGGGTTGGGATTGAGAATTTTTGCCTCCCTGCTGTAGTTCTAGAGGCTAGCCTTCCCACTGAGATGAAGCATACTGACCTCCAGCTGGAGGGATACCAGACCCACAAAGAATAGCAGATCCATTTTTAAAAGTATATATGTCTCGATTGGCTCCCTTTCTTAAGGAGTCAATGGGGTCTGTGTAGTTGGAAGGCAGGCACTAAATTTTATGTCTGCATTGGGACAAGCAGGTGTTAGAGTACTGGGGTACTCATGGCTGCTTATTTCAGTGACAATTCGGTGCTCTCCCATTGAATCCACGAGCATCACTAACAGGCAGTGATCGGTACCGTGCAGATTTCAGGACAATGTTCTGCACACATGCATGCCAGTTCGATAAAGTACCGGGGAAGGAGAGAAGAGCAATATGTTTCTCTCGTACATCTGCGGCACGGTGGCACAGTGGCTAGCACTGCTGCCTTGCAGCCCTAGGAACCAGGTTTCAAGTTCAGCCTTGGTGGCTGTCTGTGTGGAGTTTGCACTTTCTTCCCGTGTCTGCGTGGGTTTCTTTCAGGTGCTCTGCTTTTCTCCCACAGTCCAACGATGCACAGGTTGGGTGGATTGGGCACGCTAAATTGCCCCTTAGTGTTCAAAATGTTAGCTGGGCTACTGGGTTACAGGGATAGGGTGGGGACACTTTCAGAGGGTCAGTGCAAACTCAATGGGCCGAATGACCTCCTTATGCACTGTAGCGATTCTATGATAATCAGACATACATTGGTAAGGTAGTACTCAATGAAATATATGCAAATTGATGTCCATAGGTACGGATGATAGATTAGATAGTTCTTAATGGCTGATTAATAAGCGGGAATGGATGTTCACATTATATATTAAAATGAAGCAAGAGTGTAACACACTTTAAGAAGCATTCTCGAATCAGGCTGCTGCATGTGCACTGCAATGCAATGATTTTCCAAAAGCCTTTCACTTCCAAATCAAATTTACCGTTTATTGGCTGAAAGGCTTTGCAATTACAGAGGTGATTCTACAAAGAGGAACTCAGGGAAATACAATATTAATGGACAGCTATTTGTGACCTTTGCATTTAGTTTCTTCAAATTCAGTTTCTAGAGACAACACTTGTCACTGGGAGAATAGGAGCCAACAAACAACATTTTCAATGTGCACACTGGAGGTCACTTTCAATCTATATACGAGAGGTCACTTTCAATCTATACAATGCAAGTAATTTTAAATCGATGCAATCCAAGTCATTTTCAATCTATACAATACAAGTCATGTTCAGTCTGTAGAACAGAGATAATTTCTTAAGTGCATTCTAGCAGTAAGTAACTAAATCTATGCATGTCCAGAAATCGAAGTTCCATCACTCTGGATTTTCCATCCATTATTTCAACATGGAAAATTCCATTCAATATGTCTATAACTTCAAATATACACCAGAAATGGCTAAGCTTCCCCATTGCCAGTGTGTACTTGGAAAATTACCCCTTTCTCGTATCCAGTAACATAATTGTTCCTGCTGTTTACTTCAGTTAAGGACTTAATTCGCAGAGCCTAAAACATAAATAATCTTTACATCCTGTACGGCACTTTTTTATCAAACTATTCGGTAGCTTGAAAGTGAAAAACATGTATGCACGATTGGCAGCCTGCCATTGACATTATATAAAAATCAAAATCTTGTAGAACAGGAACTTGGATTTGGATTTTTTTCAATGAAAGTCAGACAGGCAAAATGCTGACTAACGAGGATAGAAATCCATCTTGGGTTGAATACCACCATCCAGCCGGTTATATAACCCACCTGATATTCAGTTCCACTATTCAGTTTAATTAATATTGAACAGGACATATTACAGATGAACAATGTTTTACACTACCATCAAATATGAACTTATACTCCACTAGGCTGGCTTGATATCCCCACTCCCTTCATCTTCCATGAAAGGTAAATAGAATTATGGGTTTCAACCCCACCAGCCATAGGGGCTAGTTTAGCACAGGGCTAAATCGCTGGTTTTGAAAGCAGACCAAGGCACGCCAGCAGCACGGTTCAATTCCCGTACCAGGCGCCGGAATGTGGCGACTAGGAGCTTTTCACAGTAACTTCATTTGAAGCCTACTTGTGACAATAAGTGATTTTCATTTCATTTCAATTTGCTCTTCTGCTCAGAATTCTACAGGGCATATAAGTAACCATTTTCCTATCAGAAATAAATTGAATGAAAATGTTGCAGGTTTGTCTTCTCATGATAGCTTATGTGTGTATATTGTTTTAAGATGTGTGCATATTGTTTTAAGATAGAAAAAATTGTTGCACTTGAAAGAAGGTGAAGGACGCTTTAACACATCATTTGAGAAAGGAGCCTTTAGTTGGCAGAGGCACGCAGTAGAAAAGCAAAAGAAAAACAGAAAATGAAAATCTTTCATGATTTCAAATTCAGCAGTATTGTCCCCCAGAAATTCTGCATGATAGAGTTAGTTATTGATGGGAAGGACAACTGGAATGAAAATATATTAAAGTGATATTTCAAAATTAGTGTAACACCAGCATTTAAAAAGCGCTTGATCCAACAATTCCCAAGTGCTGTCAGTACTTGTCTGGCAAATGTAATACCAGCCTCAAAAATCTCTGTTATTCATAATGGAATGTCCCCACTGCGTAAAAATAGATCATCACATTATATCAATTAATGATGCAATTCAGTAAATGTCTGCATAGAGCGCATGTGCATTTGAAAGACATACAATTTGCTCTACTGAAGAGGTTAGAATGTAACTCAGTGGGCCAGATTGGCAAAGGAGGGTTAGGAGCCCGACACATCGATCGACTTTGACTCTCGGCATTGCAACTCAACTGCATTACTCTCGCAAAATGACTTATCAATGGAAATGTCCTAATTGGGCAGGAGACAAATTCAATACCCAAGTAGTGGCATTGTGTTTCTCCAGGAAAATGGAACTGCCTGCCTGAAGCCAACAGAAAACGCAGACGGTCGTCATGTTGGGGTCTGCTGCTACTTTGCTAAAGAGAGTATGCAGCTCATCAGATGGTCAGGAGGACAAAGGACTGATAATGAGGGCAAATGGCCAAAACTAAGGTAATAGCACATGTTTGCCACCAGATTGTTCTAGGGCCCAATAACCTTTACTGTCACAAGAAGAATTTTTCTTTGGCCCAGTGGTGAACACCACAGTTGTGTATTAATCCTCACTCAACTGTTCAGATCCACTGAAATCAAATTGAAAGAATACTCCCCAAATTTCCAGGTTTCTTAACAAGCTGCCACATTCCCTTCTATTCCATCATGCTCAACGTTGCCAGTATCCCTCCTATGTTGGCACCTTATAAAACATCCTTTGGAGTCCATATAGACGACATCAAATTCAATCGCATCAGTCCTTCCTGTTACCTCATCAAAAACTCAATCAAGTTCTTTAAACATAATTTGTCCTTAACCTATCAAAGAGCAAAGAACAAAGAAAAGTACAGCACATGAACAGGCCCTTTGGCCCTCCAAGCCTGTGCCGACCATGCTGCCCGTCTAAACTAAAATCTTCTGGGGTCCGTATCCCTCTAGTCTCATCCTATATTTGAGGAAGGGTATAACATCTGAAATTCCCTCGTCCCCTGGCGCCAGCCTAGTAACTAAGGAGTTTTGGAAGATTACGGCCAATGTCTCCACAATATCCACCCTTCCCTCAGTTACCTCAAATGTTTCCCATCTGTTGCCTTAAAGTATGACTTCAACTATAACCAGCCTTTCTAATACCTTCACTTTGTCAAATTTAGCCCATCCACTATCTCAAATACCTTCTCTTTCACTTTGACAGCACCTTCTTCCTTAGTAAAGGTGGATTCAAATAATTAATTTAGCACCTCAGCCACACCCCATTTCTCCATGCATAAATTCCCTTTTTATGGTGCCTCATCATCCCCAATCCTCCTTTTACACTTTTACTATTTATGTGCTGATAGAAAACCTGGGATTCCATTTTAGGTAGCTACAGTTCTCCTCCCATGCTCTCTCTTTGCCACTCTTACTTTTGTTTGTCCTACTGCACTTTCTATATTCAGTCTGGTTCTCACCAGTATTGACTACTTAGCATCAATTCTTTGTTTCATCTTTCACTCTGTTTCTTTCAGCAAACCACAAATCCCTGTTTTTAGTCATTCTTCTTTCCTTCTTGTGAGAATGTACCTTGACTGAACCTGAACCATCTCCTCTTTAAATGCAGTCCATCGTTCCAATACAGTTTTGCCTGCCGATCTTTAATTGTAACTTAGCTGGGACAAGTAAATTCTCTATGCACTGAAATTGGTCCTTCTCCAATTAAGTTTTTCTATTTCACATATTTTCCACAGCTAATTTAAACCTTATTGCTGTATTGTGCGTGGCGCAGTGGTTGCTGAGTGAGTGCTTGCTGAGAAGGGGAGTAAATTTAAAAAACAACTTACTGTTGGGGGGTTTCCAGCTGAATCCAGTCAGAGTGAGGACAGAGTGACTGCTGGGTAAGTAGTAAAGATTTAAATTGTTTGCGTGGGCCCATAACAGCTGATTGTTGTTATCGTGCGGGGCGCAGTGGTTGCTGGTTAAGTGTTTTATTTTCACCTGTCTTTAAGTTGGGCAGTTCCAAAACGCGAGACACTACACTTGTAGTGTCCCCCACCCTTCCACCTCCTGTAACCTAAGAGGTTGAGTGAATATCAGGTAAGCTCTTTCTTTCTTTCTTTCTTTTTCTTGTTTTTATCCGCAAGTTATCTAGGGGGGATGGCAGGGAAGGTAGTGCAATGTTCCTCCTGCAGAATGTTTGAGGTGAGGGACGCCGCCTGTGTCCCTGCTGATTTCACCTGCGGGAAGTGCACCCATCTCCAGCTCCTCAGAAACCGTATTAGGGAACTGGAGCTGGAGCTGAATGAACTTCGGATCATTCGGGAGACAGAAGTGGTCATAGATAGAAGCTTCAGGGATGTAGTTACTCCGAAGAATAAAGATAGATGGGTGACGGTGAGAGGGGCTGGGAGGAAGCTGTCAGTGCAGGGATCCTCTGTGGTCGTTCCCCTCAGTAACAAGTATACCGCTTTGGATATTGTTGAGAGGGACGACCTACCAGGGGTAAACCACAGTGAACGGATCTCCAGCACTGAGTCCGTCCCTGTGGCTCAGAAGGGAAGGAGGGAGAGCAGGAGAGCAATAGTTATTGGGGACTCGATAGTTAGAGGGACAGACAGACGGGTCTGTGGCAACGAAAGAGACTCACGGATGGTATGTTGCCTCCCGGGTGCCAGGGTCCATGACGTCTCCGACTGTGTTTTCAGAATCCTTAAGGGGGAGGGGAAACAATCATAAGTTGTGGTACACATCGGTACCAATGGCAAAGGTAGGAGAAGGGACGGGGATTTAAAATATGAATTTAGGGAGCTAGGGTGGATGCTGAGAGCCAGGACAAACCATGTTGCCATCTCTGGTTTGTTGCCGGTGCCACGTGCAAGCGAGGTGAGGAACAGGGAGAGAATGCAGATAAACACGTGGCTGCAGGGATGGTGTAGGAGAGAGGATTTCAGTTACGTGGATAATTGGAGCACATTCTGGGGATGGTGGGACCTGTACAGACAGGACAGTTTGCACCTGAACCAGAGGGGCACCAATATCCTGGGAGGAAAATTTGCTACGGCTCTTCGGGGGGGTTTAAACTAAATTGTCAGGGGGCTGGGGAAACAAGCTGTAGTCCAGAAGCCAGTGTTGAGAGTAGTGAGGTACTGAGGAGGGTATCAAGGTCGCAGGGGTGTACCGGCAGACAGGAAGGTGGGTTGAAGTGTGCCTACTTCAATGCAAGGAGCATTTGGAATAAGGTAGGTGAACTTGGAGCGTGGATGTTGTGGGCATTACGGAGATATGGTTAGAACAGGGACAGGAATGGTTGTTGGAAGTTCCGGGGTATAGATGTTTCAGTAAGAGTAGGGAAGGTGATAAAAGAGGTGGAGGAGTAGCATTGTTAATCAAGGATAGATTAACGGCTGCAGAAAGGCAGTTTGAGGGGGATCTGCCTACTGAGGTAATATGGGCTGAAGTTAGAAATAGGAAAGGAGCGGTCACGTTGTTAGGAATCTTCTATAGGCCCTCAAATAGTAATAGAGATGTGGAGGAAGAAATTGCAAAACAGATTATGGATAGGTGTGGAGGTCTCAGGGTAGTTGTCATGGGTGACTTTAACTTTCCAAATATTGATTGGAACCTCAATAGGTCGAACAGTTCGGATGGGGCAGGTTTTGTACAGTGTGTGCAGGAGGGTTTCCTGACACAATATGTGGACAGGCCGACAAGAGGTGGGGCCACATTAGATTTGGTACTGGGTAATGAACCGGGCCAAGTGTCAGATTTGTTTGTGGGAGAGCACTTTTGAGATAGTGACCACAATTCGGTGTCTTTCATATTGCAATGGAGAGGGATAGGGCCATACGGCAGGGCAAGGTTTATAATTGGGGGACGGGTAATTATGATGCGATTAGGCAAGAATTAGGTGGCATAAGATGGGAACAGAAACTGTCAGGGAAAGGCACAAATGAAAAGTGGAACTTGTTCAGGGAACAAATACTGCGTGTCCTTGATAGGTATGTCCCTGTCAGGCAGGGAGGAAATGGCCGTGTGAGGGACCATGGTTCACAAAAGAGGTTGAATGACTTATCAAGAGGAAAAAAGGAAGCATATGTAAAGATGAGAAAACAAGGTTGTTGGGTCGCTTGAGGATTACAAGGTAGCAAGGAATTAGCTAAAAAAAGGGCTTAGGAGAGCTAGGAGGGGGCATGAGAAGTCCTCGGCAGGTCGGATCAAGGAAAACCCGAAAGCTTTTTACTCTTATGTGAGAAATAAAAAAATGACCAGGGTGAGGTTCGGGCCGGTCAAGGACAGTAGTGGGAACTTGTGCATGGAGTCAGAAGAAATAGGAAAGGCGTTGAATGAATACTTTTCTTCAGTGTTTACCAAGGAGAGGGGCCATGTTTTTGAGGATGAGAGTGTGATACAGGCGGGTAGGCTGGAGAAGGTAGATGTTCTGAGGAAGAATGTATTAGCAATTTTGAAAAACCTTAGGGTCGACAAGTCCCCTGGGCCAGATGGGAAATATCCAAGGATTCTTTGGGAGGCAAGGGATGAGATTGCAGAGCCTTTGGCTTTGATCTTTGGGTCCTCACTGTCCACGGGGATAGTGCCAGAGGACTGGAGAGTGGTGAATGTTGTTCCTCTGTTCAAGAAAGGGAATAGGAATGACCCTGTTAATTATAGGCCGGTTAGTCTTACTTCGGTGGTCAGTAAGTTAATGGAAAAGGTCCTGAAGGATAGTATTTATGACCATTTGGAAAGATGCAGCTTAATCCGGGATAGTCAACACGGATTTGTGAAGGGTAAGTTTTGCCTCACAAATTTGATTGAATTCTTTGAGGTAACTAAGTGTGTAGATGAAGGTAGAGCAGTTGATGTCGTATACATGGATTTTAGTAAGGCGTTTGATAAGGTTCCCCATGGTCGGTTCATGAAGAAAGTAAGGAGTTGTGGGATAGAGGGAAATTTGGCCAATTGGATAAGTAACTGGCTATCACATAGAAGACAGAGGGTGGTGGTGGATGGAAATTTTCAGACTGGAGACCAGTTACCAGTGGTGTACCACATGGATCAGTGCTGGGACGTCTGCTATTTGTGATTTTTATCAATGACTTGGAGGAGGGGGCTGAAGGGTGGGTTGGTAAATTTGCTGATGACACCAAGATTGGTGGAATCGTGGATGAGGTGGAGAGCTGTTGTAGGCTGCAAAGAGATATTGATAGGATGCAGAGCTGGGCCGAAAAATGGCAGATGGAGTTTAACCCTGATAAGTGCGAGGTGATTCATTTTGGTAGGAAAAATTTGAATGCGGATTACAGGGTCAACATCAGGGTTCTGAGGAATGTGGAGGAACAGAGAGATCTTGGGGTTCATGTCCACAGATCTCTGAAGGTTGCCACTCAAGTGGATAGAGCCGTGAAGAAGGCCTAAAGTGTGTTAGCGTTTATTAACAGGGGGCTGAGTTTTAAAAGCCATGGAGTTATGCTGCAACTGTGCATGACCCTGGTGAGACCACATTTGGAGTATTGTGTGCAGTTCTGGTCACCTCACTATAGGAGGGATGTGGAAGCATTGGAAACTGTGCAATGGAGATTTACCAGGACGCTGCCTGGTTTGGAGGATAGGTCTTATGAGGAAAGGTTGAGGGAGCTAGAGCTTTTCTCTTTGGAGTGGACGAGGATGAGAGGTGACTTAATAGAGTTTATAAGATGATGAGGAGGATAGATAGAGTGGACATTCAGAGACTATTTCCTCGGGTGGATGTAGCTGTTACAAGGGGGCATAACTATATGGTTCAGGGTGGGAGATATAGGAGGGATGTCCGAGGTAGGTTCTTTACTCAGAGAGTGGTTAGGGTGTGCAATGGATTGCCTGCTGTGATAGTGGAGTCGGATTCTTTAGGAACTTTCAAGCGGTTATTGGATAGGCACATGGAGCAACCAGAATGACAGGGAGTGGGATAGCTTGATCTTGGTTTCGGACAAGGCTCGGCACAACATCGTGGGCCGAAGGGCCTGTTCTGTGCTGTACTGTTCTATGTTCTATGTTCTTATGATACAGTGATTACTGTTCCCTAAATGTTCTGCTAATGGCACCCAATCCACTTAATCCACCTCATTCCCTAAAGCCAGATCCAGAAAAGCCTCCTTCTTTGTTGCTCTGGAAACATACCGGTATAAAGGATTCTCCTTAACACACTTCCAAACCTCTACTCTCTCCCCCCCTTTCACTATTATCATTTCAATCAACATTCGGCGAATAAAAGTTCCCTATTATAATTACACTTACAGTTGCACCTCTTTGTGACTTTTCTGAAAATTTCCTGCTCCCTGACTTTCCCATGAGGTTCTGACCTATAGAATATACACAGTAATGTAATGGTATCTCTATCGTTTTTTTTATTCTAACCCAAGATATTCTGGTCCTTGACTGTTCTAGGACATCTTCACTCTCCAACACTGTAATATTTTCCTTGGTCAATACTGCCACCCATCCTCCTTTTATCCCCTTGCCTCCAAGAATATTTAGCATTTGGCCTTGCGCTTTTTGAGCTAGGTGTCCATTCTCACCACAATATCATATCCACAATTTCCTATTTGTGCCTACAGCTCGCTGACCGTATTCACCATGTTTCATGTGTTTACATACATGTACAGTAAACACAATTTCGATGTTTCTGTATTTTAACTTAGTCTCATGTAATACATTAACATTTCTTTCTCCAGTGCGATCTGTCTCTCCCAATTCTTTCTGAATCTTGTTTTTCTTTCAAATGCTGTCTCCTAATTCCCATCTCCCTCCAAATCAGTGTAAACCCTCTCAGACAGCACTGGCCAACCACCCTATGAAGACACTAGTCCTGGTCCTGTGGAGGTGCAACTTTTTTAAATTCTTTCATGGGACATGGTTGGGCCAGGATTTGTTGCTCATCCCTAATTTCCCTTGAGGGGGAGTTAAGAGTCAACCACATTGCTGTGGGTCTGGAGTCACATGTAGGCCAGACCAGGTAAGGATGGCAGATTTCCTTCCCTAAAGGACATTAGTGAACAAGATGGGTTTTCACGAGAATCAATAATAATTTCATGGTCGTCATTAGTCATTCCAGATTTTTATTGAATTCAAATTTGAACATCTGCAGTGACGGGATTTGAACCTGGGTCCCCAGAGCATTACTCTGGGCCTCTGGTTTACTAGTCTAGTGACAAAACCACTCTGCCACCGCCTCCCCAATCAGGTCTGTACAAGTCCCACCTCCCCCAAAGCTGTTAGCAATACCCCAGGAATCTAAAGCCCTTCCTCCTGCACCATTTTTACAGCTATGCATTCATCTGCTCTCTCCTCCTAATTGTATGGCACTAGGGGTAACCTGAAGATTACATCTTTGAGATCTTGCTTCCTGCTGTTTTCTTTCTAGCTCCCTAAAATCTACCTTGAGGACATCATCGCTCTTTCTATCTAAATTGTTCCGACTGGACCAAAATCTCTAGATGTTCGCCTTCCTCTCTGTGTTCTGCAGCCACCCAGTGACCTGGACCATGGCATTCGGAAGGCAACGTACCATCATGAAATCATATCTGTAGCGATAGAAACACTCACCTGTTCTCCTAACTATTGAATCCCATATTACTGTTGCTTTCCCAATTTCCTTCCTGCTCCACCCCCCTATAAAGCTGACCACCCATGGTGCCATGAATTTGGCTCCTGCGACACCCCTCAGAGGAATGATCACTCCATTAGCATTCAAAAACTGGATATCATTCGGGCGAGGTGTGTTTAAGTATCTCCTTAACTGTCTGAACATCACCCATTAATTCTCTGTCTGCACACCCTTCAGCTACAGGGTGAAAACATCGCTAAACATGTTATTCAGGGAACTCTCAACCTCCAGATGTGCCTCAGTGATACCTGCTCCAAAACCCAGAGCTTGAACTCCAGCAGCTGATGCCACTTCCTCCACATGTCCAAGACATGGGAAGCGTCCTCGTGTTCCAACCTCACGCAGGATGTACATTGAAGAACCCTGGCATGATTATATTGATTAAACGATATACGTAAATGAAGATAGATAAACACGCACTAGCCAATCAAAAATCAGCTCCCTCTCTTCTGATGACATCCTTTATTTTCAAGGGAAATTAAGAATTATCGATGTGTCTCATCTAAAATTTAATGAAAAATTGCAAAACATTCAATATTATTATTATCCCTCTTTATTTAATGTTCACATTATCTTCCAAGATCTGATTAATAAATTAAACACTGGTGGCGATTACATGATAAATTATCTAATATGCAATGTATAAAATATGGTAATTAAAGTTTACGTATTTAATCAAATTGGCTTACAATTCTTTTATATACCAATTAATTGATTGAGCTAGCTTACTTTCTAGGTATATTAAATTATATTAAATTAAACAAAGTTAAATGCTTATCTATCGATTCACCATGTACGCATCCTGGTGCTAATATGTCACCCTACGATTTTTTCCTCGCATTCAGTAGGGCATTCAACCTCGCCATCCCTGGCCACACTCTGCCCTCGCCGACACCCTCCCTGACCACACTCTGCCCTCGGGCACACCCTCCCTGACCACACTCTGCCCTCGGTCACACCCTCCCTGACCACACTCTGCCCTCGCCCACACCCTCCCTGACCACACTCTGCTCTCGTCCACTCCCTCCCTGACCACATTCTGCTCCACCCACACCCTCCCTGACCACACTCTGCCCTCGTCCATACCCTCCCTGACCACACACTGCCCTCATCCACACCCTCCCTGACCACACTCTCCTCTCGGGCACACCCTCACTGACCGCACACTGCTCACGTCCACACTCTCCCTGATCACACTCTGCTCTCGTCCACACCCTCCCTGACAACACTCTGCCCTCGTCCACACCCTCCCTGACAATACTCTGCCCTCACCCGCACACTCCCTGACCACACTCTGCCCTCGTCCACACCCTCCCTGACCACACTCTCCTCTCGCCCACACCCTCCCTGACCACACTCTCCTCTCGGGCACACCCTCACTGACCGCACACTGCTCACGTCCACACTCTCCCTGATCACACTCTGCTCTCATCCACACCCTCCCTGACAACACTCTGCCCTCGTCCACACCCTCCCTGACAACACTCTGCCCTCACCCGCACACTCCCTGACCACACTCTGCCCTCGTCCACACCCTCCCTGACCACACTCTCCTCTCGCCTGTCATGATATTCAAACACACACATCATGATAGACACACCAACAGACAAATCAGAACACACAACACCACAACCAATGACAGAAAGATATAAAAGCACAGACACGACCCCTGGTGGTCAGTAAGAGCTGCAGAGGAGAACCAGGACACAGCTATTGCCAAAGACACTCAGGGAGACAGCACGTGCAGAGTATCCAGAACGAACTGTATTATAAGAGTTATAATAAAATAGAGTTGTACCACATACAACTGTGTTGGCTCATCTGTGCACCAGAGCACCCAACACCACATGGTACAGGAGTGGATCGATACCTGCCGGCATACCTCAGTGTACAGAGACAACCAGCAGTGCCCAGGCATGATGTACGAGCTCCCGGTTCCGCAGGCGCTCCAGTGCGACGGCGACCTCCACGAAAACTGACGGCGATTCCGGCAAATGTTCGAGTTGTTCCTGGCGGCAGCTGAACTCAAGGACCTGGATGATAAGGAAAAAATTGAATTTCTCCTCACCGTCGCCGGTGCAAGGGCAAGAGCAATGTTCAGAAGGTTCAGGTTCTTCAGGAGGCAGCAAAGGCACGATTACCAGGCAGTCATGGGCAAATTCGCCAAGTACTGTGAAGAATACGCAATCCAATGGGGACTTAAAGGTAAGAAAAGCTGCAGTACTCACCTCGTGGCTGGGATCCCGGAGCCCGAAATCCCGGGCCTGAGAAAAGGCTGGGTCGAGGTCGGCGGCCATCTTGCTAAAGGTATAACGCAAGCACAGTTGCGCGAGAAGTGCGCAGAACCGGAAGTTTCGTTTGCGCATGCGCGAGATGCTGCGCATGCGCAGTCAAGAAAACGGCCATCGGTAAAGGAACAGCGATCTGAGCATGCGCAGTCGCTTCCTACGTGCTACATACCGAGCGTCAGGATGTCAGAGGCCCAAGACTGGATCAATTTAAAAAGGAAATGTCCCAAATCCAATTTAAAAGGGAAACGTCCCAAATCAAAAAAACAAAAATCTGTTAAAGCTGTAAAACAACCTTCCTTCACCTGGAATGACAGCACAGTGCCGCAAATTGACCCAGGAGATGAATTTAACCTCCGAAGAACCCTCCGACAAGCAGTTACCTATGCACAAGCCGATGATTCCGACCTTGAATACTTCGATGACGATTTTTACAGTGTTTCCGGACCTCGCGAGCCCAATGATAGCTCCGTGGTCCTATATGACTATGACTCGGACGAACCTTTCGTGTTGCACATTGGCGGCCCCCACATTGAATCCGACGCAGATGCGGATTCATTTTTCGGATTTGAGGATCTTCAACCCAGCAGATATGACGTTCCAACTTATCAGTACCGGATGATGCTGCAGCCTGACATTAACAGACAGGGAGCGGTGCAAGCACACGGAGAGTGCCCTGCTGCCACACAGAGCGTGGTCCACGTCCCGCTCAACGTTCCCGACTCCATGAAAGAAGACATGCAAGACTCCAGAGTGCAGTCCTCGCATGAACCAGAAGTGACTCCAGTGTCACAAGCTTCCACAGCAAGCTCGTGGACAGACTCCACAATTGCAGAAATGCAAGACTCCAGAGCGCAGTCCTTGCACGAACAAGAAGTGACTCCAGTGTCACAAGCCTCCACAGAGAGCTCGTGGACAGCCTCCACGATAGAAGCAACGCAAGACTCCAGAGCGCAGTCCTTGCACGAACAAGAAGTGACTCCAGTGTCACAAGCCTCCACAGAGAGCTCGTGGACGGACTCCACGATGGAAGGAACGCAAGACTCCAGAGCGCAGTCCTTGCAGGAACAAGACCATGAGGGTCTAGCAACCTCTCCTGACCAACCAGCGGCAGACGATGCAAGTCTGCCATGCTCCCGTGAACAGCAAGAAGGCTATAACAGCCTACCATGCTCCACTACACAGCAGCATGACCATGACGGTCTCTCATGCTACAATAAAGGGCACAGCGCTGAAGACTGTTCAAGCCCAACTGAAGACAAGCCAAAGGAATCGCCTCGTCCAAGCCCGAAGAAAAAAGGTTTATGCGCTGACCTTCAGGATCATTGTAGCCGAACAGAGATTAATAATGCTGCACGGCCACAGAAGGATGCTGAGGATTTGCTAACGAAATTAATTGCATGTTTAACTTGCAAGGAGCAGACTGAGAATTGCCAGTGTTTTAGTACGGATCGAAAAAATGGACAAGACATTGATCCTCAGGTAATGGAAATAACACAACCTGAATCATATCTACAGCAGGGACAAATGTCTCCCTTCAACACAATGCCGCAAAATCCCAACTTCGGAGACCAGCAGTTAGTCAGTAATGACTCTTCAAACCTGGAGGGGAACATTAATTGCATTGAACCTATACACACTCCACTGATTATTGAGCAGAACATTGGAGCAAGAATCCTGAGGACACCGACATCGAGTAGCCAGATAACGAATTTAAAACCCACAGCAGTTTCAAGTGAACCAAGTGTGCTTTCCGCTAATGGTGAAGATGCAGATAAGGTCGACCCGATTGTCCATTGTACCACACTAACCCCAGTGATTAAGCAGTTATGTATGGGGAGTATAATGTGGGCAATTGAGAACAGTAAAAGAGAGACCGTGACCATGCCAGTCCCAGCAAAATCAGACCCAGAGACCATGAAGGCATGTACATTAAACAAAGTTACATATGAGGTACCTGAGAAGAAAAGTGAAACGGAATGTTCTTTGGAAAATGGTACAATGTCGATAGAAACAGTGGATCCTATATTCGAGACCATACATATGGGAGAATTTGGGGGTAATAAACAAGGTTCTGCAACGTCTGGGGGAAGATTTACAGTTCCAAAGAAGAAAAGCCCAAATGAAGGACAATGGCAAGACAATGACAGTCCACCGACATGGTGTGCACCACCAGATGAAAACTCTGACAATTTACCCAACCCTAGTGAACAGCAAGCTGCTAATGACGATCTATCCACGGGATGTGAGACGAGTGACGACAGCATCCCACTTCCCATGCAAAAGGTGCAAGGTGACAGACCTCGCCTAGTGCGTACCGAGGCACTCAACGATCACGGTGGGACCACTGACGACTGCGGTGGCGGCGCACCGCTTCCACCCTCGATGGCTCGAGCCTCTCCACTGGTTGGTGCATTCCTGCATGTTCCGACTCCAGAAGTGCAGCTTCAGGGAATCTCGGCTGCCTCCAGTGAACCTGTTGGGACTCCGGACGGGGGGCATCGGCGGAAGGCAGACCGGACTCCAGATGGGGAGCAGCCAAGCGCCGACTCTGATTTGCGCACGCCAGACCTTGCTCCGGACGGGCGGTGTCGCGGCCTCGGTGATGGCACGCTCAGGGTGACGGCAGATGCCACGGCGACAGGGAATGGATCGCGTGGCAGTCCCACTGGGTCGGCAGTGGCAACCAGCACCGGCGGTCCAAGATGGACACACCAATTCGCGCCATCGCCAGACGTTGATGCGAGCAACAATTCTCTCTCCAAGGCGACATGCTTCGACGTCTCTCTGCGGAGTTGCCCTTCCGGCACAGCAGAAGGACGGAACCAGCGTACACGGTCTTGGCCAACTTCCACATCTGGCACAGTCATCGCCTTGCATGATATTAGTGATGGTGCTACTTCGATGGCAACGACCCATCGGCTACAAGATGCCGTCCACCACAAACATAAAAAGAAAACAGACTCCACCTTGTTCCTGGCATGCAGGGCGGATGGATTGGTGCGCAGGCGCAATCAGCGGGCTTTGTGCCGCCTTCCACGCTCGCAACTGCACCGTACGCACACGCCGGATCCTCCACTGGTTCCCAAGGATGACTTCGTGGAGATGCCACGGATCATGCCCCTTCCATCGCCACCAGAACCAAACCACAGCCAGGGCACCACTAACAAAGATGTTGAATGTTATATTTGCAAGAATGAAAAAAACCAAGCACTGCATGAAGTACAACAAATGGTAAAGTAGAGACTTCGGCAACAGCATCACCTCCAACAGTCCAAGGTGAACCAGTGTGACCCCAAATCTCCACAGCTGAACCGGCTTGAGGACCAGCCCATTCTTGAGGCGGTCACCCATTAGACTGGACTTATAACGCTGTTAATACGTTCAAAAAGTCAAACACTTCTGTATTATAACCTGTTGTTGTTTATTGTTCCAGATATCGTCTGACCGGACCAATGTTCAAGTTTTTTTTTCTCTCGCATCCAAGTTTTGTTATGGTACAACCTTGTTAGTGTGACGCACCCGACATTGCCCCATGTAAATAGTTGCGTCATAAACACACGCTGTACACAACACAAACGCACACTCTTAGATGCACTCACGACACAATTATATTTATAACCACGTAGGCACTTGTCTTTGTAAAAAGGGGGGATGTCATGATATTCAAACACACACATCATGATAGACACACCAACAGACAAATCAGAACACACAACACCACAACCAATGACAGAAAGATATAAAAGCACAGACACGACCCCTGGTGGTCAGTAAGAGCTGCAGAGGAGAACCAGGACACAGCTATTGCCAAAGACACTCAGGGAGACAGCACGTGCAGAGTATCCAGAACGAACTGTATTATAAGAGTTATAATAAAATAGAGTTGTACCACATACAACTGTGTTGGCTCATCTGTGCACCAGAGCACCCAACACCACATCGCCCACACCCTCCCTGACCACACTCTCCTCTCGGGCACACCCTCACTGACCGCACACTGCTCACGTCCACACTCTCCCTGATCACACTCTGCTCTCGTCCACACCCTCCCTGACAACACTCTGCCCTCACCCACACCCTCCCTGACCACACTCTGCTCTCGGGCACACCCTCCCTGACAACACTCTGCCCTCACCCGCACACTCCCTGACCACACTCTGCTCCGTCCACACCCTCCCTGACAACACACTGCCCTCACCCACACCCTCCCTGACCACACTCTGCTCTCGGGCACACCCTCCCTGACCATACTCTGCCCTCGCCCACACCCTCCCTGACCACACTCTGCCCTTGCCCACACCCACCCTGACCACACTCTGCCCTCAACCACACCCTCCCTGACCACACTCTGTCTCGGGCACACCCTCCCTGACCACACTCTGCCCTCGGTCACACCCTCCCTGACCACACTCTGTCCTCGGTCACACCCTCCCTGACCACACTCTGCCCTCGTCCACACTCTGCCCATGGCCACACTCCCTCTGTCCACCTCTCGCTTTGTCTCAGTCTCTCTGACCACTCTTTCCCACTCTCTGTCTCAGTCTCTCTGTCCACTCCTTTCCGCTCTCTGTCTCAGTCTCTCTGTCCACTCCTTGCCGCTCTCTGTCTCAGTCTCTCTGACCACCCTTTCCCACTCTCTGTCTCAGTCTCTCTGTCCACTCCTTTCCGCTCTCTGTCTCAGTCTCTCTGTCCACTCCTTTCTTCTCTCTGTCTCAGTCTCTCTGACCACTCCTTTCCGCTCTCTGTCTCAGTCTCTCAGTCCACTCCTTTCCGCTCTCTGTCTCAGTCTCTCTGTCCACTCCTTTCCGCTCCCCGTCTCACTCTCTCTGACCACTCCTTTCCGCTCTCTGTCTCACTCGCTCTGTCCACTCCTTTCTGCTCTCTGTCTCACTCTCTGACCACTCCTATTCGCTCTCTGTCTCAGTCTCGCTGTCCACTCCTTTCCGCTCCCTGTCTCACTCTCTCTGAACTCTCTTTTCCACTCTCTGTCTCACTCTCTCTGTCCACTCCTTTCCGCTCTCTGTCTCAGTCTCTCTGTCCACTCCTATATTCTCTCTGTCTCAGTCTCTCTGACCACTCCTTTCCGCTCTCTGTCTCAGTCTCTCTGTCCACTCCATTCCGCTCTCTGTCTCAGTCTCTCTGTCCACTCCTTTCTGCTCTCTGTCTCACTCTCTGACCACTCCTATTCGCTCTCTGTCTCAGTCACGCTGTCCACTCCTTTCCGCTCCCTGTCTCACTCTCTCTGACCACTCCTTTCCGCTCCCTGTCTCACTCTCTCTGACCACTCTTTCCCAGTCTCTGTCTGTCTCGCTGTCCACTCCTTTCCGCTCTCTGTCTCAGTCTCTCTGTCCACTCCTTTCCGCTCTCTGTCTCAGTATCTCTGTCCACTCCTTTCCACTCTCTGTCTCATTATCTCTGACCATTCCTTTCCGCGCTCTGTCTCGGTCTCTCTGTCCACTCTTTTCCGCTCTCTGTCTCACTCTCAGACCACTCTTTTCCGCGCTCTGTTTCAGTCTCTCTCTGTCCACTCCTTTCCACTCCCTGTCTCACTCTCTGACCACTCCTTTCCGCTCCCCGTCTCACTCTCTCTGACCACTCCTTTCCGCTCTCTGTCTCACTCGCTCTGTCCACTCCTTTCTGCTCTCTGTCTCACTCTCTGACCACTCCTATTCGCTCTCTGTCTCAGTCTCGCTGTCCACTCCTTTCCGCTCCCTGTCTCACTCTCTCTGAACTCTCTTTTCCACTCTCTGTCTCACTCTCTCTGTCCACTCCTTTCCGCTCTCTGTCTCAGTCTCTCTGTCCACTCCTATATTCTCTCTGTCTCAGTCTCTCTGACCACTCCTTTCCGCTCTCTGTCTCAGTCTCTCTGTCCACTCCATTCCGCTCTCTGTCTCAGTCTCTCTGTCCACTCCTTTCTGCTCTCTGTCTCACTCTCTGACCACTCCTATTCGCTCTCTGTCTCAGTCACGCTGTCCACTCCTTTCCGCTCCCTGTCTCACTCTCTCTGACCACTCCTTTCCGCTCCCTGTCTCACTCTCTCTGACCACTCTTTCCCAGTCTCTGTCTGTCTCGCTGTCCACTCCTTTCCGCTCTCTGTCTCAGTCTCTCTGTCCACTCCTTTCCGCTCTCTGTCTCAGTATCTCTGTCCACTCCTTTCCACTCTCTGTCTCATTATCTCTGACCATTCCTTTCCGCGCTCTGTCTCAGTCTCTCTGTCCACTCTTTTCCGCTCTCTGTCTCACTCTCAGACCACTCTTTTCCGCGCTCTGTTTCAGTCTCTCTCTGTCCACTCCTTTCCACTCCCTGTCTCACTCTCTGACCACTCATTTCCGCTCTCAGTCTCACTCTCTGACCACTCCTATTCGCTCTCTGTCTCAGTCTCTCTGTCCACTCATTTCCGCTCTGTCTCAGTATCTCTGTCCACTCCTTTCCGCTCTCTGTCTCACTCTCTGACCACTCCTTTCCGCTCTCAGTCTCACTCTCTGACCACTCCTATTCGCTCTCTGTCTCAGTCTCTCTGTCCACTCATTTCTGCTCTCTGTCTCAGTATCTCTGTCCACTCCTTTCCGCTCTCTGACCACTCCTTTCCGCTCTCAGTCTCACTCTCTGACCACTCCTATTTGCTCTCAGTCTCAGTCTCTCTGTCCACTCATTTCTGCTCTCTGTCTCAGTCTCTCTGACCACTCCTTTCCGCGCTCTGTCTCAGTCTCTCAGTCCACTCCTTTCCGCTCTCTGCCTCACTCTCTGACCACTCCTTTCCGCTACCTGTCTCTCTGACCATTCCTTTCCACTCCCTGTCTCACTCTCTGACCACCCATTTCCGCTCTCAGTCTCACTCTCTGACCACTCCTATTCGCTCTCTGTCTCAGTCTCTCTGTCCACTCATTGCCGCTCTGTCTCAGTATCTCTGTCCACTCCTTTCCGCTCTCTGTCTCACTCTCTGACCACTCCTTTCCGCTCTCAGTCTCACTCTCTGACCACTCCTATTCGCTCTCTGTCTCAGTCTCTCTGTCCACTCATTTCTGCTCTCTGTCTCAGTATCTCTGTCCACTCCTTTCCGCTCTCTGACCACTCCTTTCCGCTCTCAGTCTCACTCTCTGACCACTCCTATTCGCTCTCTGTCTCAGTCTCTCTGACCACTCCTTTCCGCTCTCTGTCTCAGTCTCTTTGACCACTCCTATCTGCTCTCGTCTCAATCTCTCTGACCAGTCCCTTCCGCTGTCTGTCTCAGTCTCTCTGTCCACTCCTTTCCGCTCTCTGTCACACCCTCTCTGACCACTTCTTTCCGCTCCCTGTCCAGTCTCTATGTCCACTCCTTTCCGCTCTCTGTCTCACTCTCTCTGACCACTCCTTTACGCTCTCTGTCTCAGTCTCTCTGTCCACTCCTTTCCGCTCTTTGTTTCAGTCTCTCTGACCACTCCTTTCCGCTCTCTGTCTGAGTCTCTCTGTCCACTCCTTTCTGCTCTCTGTCTCACTCTCTCTGACCACTCCTTTCCGCTCTCTGTCTCAGTCTCTCTGTTCACTTCTTTCCGCTCTCTGTCTCACTCTCTCTGTCCACCCTTTTCCGCTCTCTGTCTCAGTCTCTCTGTCCACTCCTTTCCGCTCTCTGTCTCAGTCTCTCTGTCCACTCCTTTCCGCTCCCTGTCTTACTCTGTCCACTCTCTGTCTCAGTCTCTCTATCCACTCCTTTCCGCTCTCTGTCTCACTCTGTCCACTGTTTTCTGCTCTCTGTCTCAGTCTCTCTGTCCTCTCCTTTCCGCTCTCTGTCTCAGTCTCTCTGTTCACTTCTTTCCGCTCTCTGTCTCACTCTCTCTGTCCACCCTTTTCCGCTCTCTGTCTCAGTCTCTCTGTCCACTCCTTTCCGCTCTCTGTCTCAGTCTCTCTATCCACTCCTTTCCGCTCTCTGTCTCACTCTGTCCACTGTTTTCTGCTCTCTGTCTCAGTCTCTCTGTCCACTCCTTTCCTCTCTCTGTCCACTCCTTTCCGCTCTCTGTCTCAGTCTCTCTGTCCACTCCTTTCCGCTCTCTGTCTCAGTCTCTCTGACCACTCCTTTACGCTCTCTGTCTCAATCTCTCTGTCCACTCCTTTCCGCTCTCTGCCTCAGTCTCTCTGTCCACTCCTTTCTGCTCTTTTATCGGGCAGGACAGTTGGGATTGCGGTTTTTCAAGTATCTTTCACTGATGTAATCTAGAATATGTTGATTTTGCACGACCTACCCCCAAAAACAACAGTGTGGGAAATGACCAGTTGATCTGTTTTTAGTAATTGATAAATATTGTACAGAATTCCTCTGTTCTTTAAGTAGTGTCTTGGAAACTCTTACACCCGGCTGAGAGGGAAGGCTCAGTGTCTCTTGTGAAAGTCAGTACCTCCAACAGTGTAGCACGTACTCCCTCAGTGCTGGATACATGTGTCAGCCAAGGTAGTGTGCACCTGTCCCCCAGGTTGATAATTGAACGCACTCGCTCCGACTGATGGTGAGGGTGCTAAACTGAGCTACAGTTGATATTTGATTAGATTGAAGGGCTCACACTTTGTATTCTAAAACCAAGGACAACGTGGTGCAATTGCAAGCAGAGAATCGTAGCCACAAACTCTAACCCAGAGGTCAGAATATTACTAACTGATCTTAGTTCCACTCTACGATGTTATTTTGAAACTGAATTATGCCTTCACTTTGCCTGTTTTTCATTTTCTTCTCTTCTCTCTGTACTTCTTGATTACTTGTGGAATGGAAGTTTTTCAGCCATTTGACCTGTTCTAACTTTGAGAAATTATATCACAGAGGCATCCTGCTGGGAATTAAGTAAAGTAATTTCTGGATAAACATGGTGGAGTTGTAGAAGCCTGAAGTGTTTTCCTTTAAACGTTGGATGTGTTTGAATTGCAAGGTAGCAGTGGAACAGTCAGCTATTTTTCAAAAACATTGCAAAATTCAAAGATTTAGTTTCCACATATCCGCAGCCACCTGTAAAAACTTATCTAATATTGTTCAGTACACTGCACTCAACATAAACAGGACAGGATACCTTTTGGTCCGGACTACGTAAATATTGATAGTGAATGCTTGGTTTGTGTGAGGCCTGCTTTCACTAATGGCTGAATTGGAAGATTGTGTGCAGACGGAGAAATTAAAAAGTACCATTTACCACCGAAAGGGGCATATTGTTGTGCCTCTTCCCGCACCTAGTGGTGCACAAGGCAGACTTTTGCCTGTTTGCATAACAATTTTTTTTTAACATGGAGCAGATCTTTAACCTGGGGCGGGATTCCCGGCCCCCCACAGGGTCGGAGAATCGCAGATGGTCGGCGTGAATCCCACCCCTGTCGTCCTACGAATTCTCCGGCCCCCCAAAAAATTGCCCAGGCGTGAATCGCGCCGCCTGCCTCGGAGAATGGCGGGTACCGGCGCGACGCAATGGGCCCCGGGGCCGCCCGAATTCTCCGGGCCGCGATGGGCCGACGTCCCGCCCGTTTAACGAGTATCCCGCCGGCGTAAATCAAGGTTGGTCCCTACCGGCGGGACACAGCTCCATGGGCGGCCTCCCGGGTCCTCGGGGGGGCGCGGGGCGATCTGGCCCCGGGGGGTGCCCCCACGGTGGCCTGGCCCATGATCGGGGCGCACTGATCCACGGGCGGGCCTGTGCCGTCGGGGCACTCTATTCCTCCATGTCAGCCTTGTACCGATCCGCAATGGCCAACGCGGAGATGAACCACCCCTGCGCATGCGCGGGGATGACGCCAGCAGACGCGCTGGCCGGCAGAGGCCCTTCGCCGCAGGTTGGTGTGGCGTTAAGCCCCTTCCCGCGGGCCGGCGCAGCGCAAACCACTCCGGTACCGTCCCATCCCCCGAAGGTGCGGAGGATTCCGCACCTTTGGGGAGGCTCAACGCCGGAGTGGCTCCTGCCAGGGTTTGCCCCGTTTTTTCCCGCCCCGACGATTTGCGCAGAATCACGTCCCTCTTGTCAGAGGCTTATTGCTTGAGGGACTGGTCACGCAAAAGAAACATTCAAATAATAGCACTGAACCAGATTCTCTCCTATTTCCTTGTGCATCATTCGGGACAGGAACCATGGAAGCTCCATAGCTAGGAATTCTTTTAATGCCACGTGTTGTTTATTCAATGTTTACAGTACTTTCTTTTATTCAAGATTTATTAAAATACTTTATTTCTGAGATTTTTATGAACAATAATTTTTGCCAAATATATTGGGTGCTTTTGCTTTAGAGATCTGAGGCAAGTGAGTGTTGAAAGCACCTCAAATACGGCATGTTACGGTTGAGGTGGCACGTGGTGAAGTGAGGCATACCAAGGAGATCAGCAGGTACCAGATACTGTCTTCAGAATGTGGTTCAACCTGCCAATGGCAGAGCACAATGGTTTAAATTTGAGCTGAGCTAATAGGGCAGAGCTAGGCCATCACAGACATCTGCAGCAGGAGGAATGAACTAACAAGTTAGTCAACACAGACTCAAACTGCTGTGCATCGCTGACGTGCAGGTTGACTGATATCTCCTTTGGAAGCTTGGAATAGGGCCAATACATAAAACCCCAGGGATGTGGCAACCTTGACTGCCACAGACTGTGAGGACAGTTGTGTACAGGTCACATCCCATCAAGCAATACACTCCAACACTGCCTCCCTGGAGTATTAGACTGTGATCACTGTTTTTTCTTCAGACACCCTCAGGTAGGCATGACTGGATCTGTACCTCTGGCTGCCTGGGTCATGGCAAATTTGCACTTCCTGAGAAGACCCATCTTTGTTTTATGTTTTATTCTCCAATGTAAACAGTTCAATGCCTTTCATCTTCTTTCCTCCTGCAACGAACGGAAAATGAGAGGAGGCGTTTTTTAAAAATTTGTGCCAGCATTTATTGCCCATCCCTAATTGCCCTTGAAGGGGCAGTTAAGAGTCAACCACATTGCCATGTAGTGGGTCTGGAGTCACGTAGTGGGCCTGGAGTCACATGACCAGGTAAGGAGGCAGATTTCCCGAAAGGGCATTAGTGAACCAGATGGGTTTTTACAACAACTGATTAATGGACTTTTAATTTCAGATTTTTATTGAATTCAAATTTCACCATCTGTGGTGGTGGGATTTGAATCTGGACCTCCAGACCATTACTCTGGATCTCTGGTTTACTCGTCCAGTGACAATACCACTATGCCATGGCCTCCCCTAGAGTACTCTATAGAAACTGTATAACTAACAATAAAATATAACATAACTAAAATCCAGGCATAAAGAGAAGAAAAACAATATAATTTATATAGTGAATAAAAAAAACCTAAGATGCTTTGTGAAGAGAAAAGAAGCTGGTGTTGAAAATTTACAAGAGGGAGGGTCTGGAAAAATGACTGAAGTTGCCACAAGGAAACACAGCATCAGCAATAAGTTTTGGAATAATTCCAGCTGGATTGTTTTTGAAACAGTCAATTGTTATTTATCCTGAATTCACCAGACCATCTCCACCTTCTTTTATGAGGGAGATTTGAGTGCAAAGAGCATTGAACCACCATTGAACCACCATTGTCAGCATGATTTTATGAAGGGTAAGTCATGCTTGACAAACTTGCTTGAGTTCTTTGAGGACGTAACCAGCAAGGTGGATAATGGGGAACCTGTGGATGTGGTATATCTAGACTTCCAAAAATCGTTTGATAAGATGACGCACAAAAGACTGATCCAGAAGGTGAGATCACAGGGAGATTGGGGATAAAGTACTAGATTCGATTGAGGATTGGCTGACTGACAGAAAGCAGAGGGTCGGGGTAAATGGGTCCTTCTCTGGCTGGTGAACTGTAACTAGCGGAGTGCCTCAGGGGTCAGTCCTCGAACCTCAACTGTTTACAATTTATAGTAATGATCTGCAAGCAGGAGCAGAGTATAGCACAGCAAAATTTGCGGATGATACTAAAATTGGTGGGAAAGCAGGAAGGGAAGTGGAGATAAAGATTTTACAGATGGATATAGATAGTCTGGGAGATCGGGCCAAAGTTTGGCAGATGGTGTTTAATGTAGTTCAGTATGAGGTTATCCTTTTTGGCTGAAAAAATGGAAAGGCAAATAATTATCTAAATGGAAAACAGATTCAAGGTGTGCATGGGCAGAGGGATCTGGATGTCTTTGTTCATGAATCGCAGAAAGTCGGTATGCAGGTACAGTAATTAAAAAGACAAATGGAATGTTAGCGTTTATTGCAAAAGACTGGAGTATAAAAGTAGAGAAGCGTTGCAGCAATTATATAGGATGTTGGTGAGGCCACATCTGGAGTATTGTGTCCAGTTTTGGTCTCCTTATTTGAGGAAGGATGTGGTGGCATTGGAGGCAGTTCAGAGGAGGTTCACCAGGTAGATCCCGGGGATGAAAGGGTTGACATAGAATCATATAATCATAGAATTTACAGTGCAGAAGGAGGCCATTCGGCCCATCGAGTCTGCACCGGCTCTTGGAAAGAGCACCCACTTAAGCCCACACCTCCACCCCACCCTCCTATCCCCACCTAACCTAAGGGCAATTTAGCACGGCCAATCTGCCTAACCTGCACATCTTTGGACTTGTGGGAGGAAACCAGAGCACCCGGAGGAAACCCATGCAGACACAGGGAGAATGTGCAGACTCCGCACAGACAGTGACGCAGCGGGGAATCGAACCTGGAACCCTGGAGCTGTGAAGCAACTGTACTAATCACTGTGCTACCGTGTCACCCCAACATATGAGGATAGGTTAAACAGTTTGAGCTTAATATTAGCTGAAATTTAGAAGGATGAGAGGGAATCTGATCGAGGTGTATAAAATACGAAAAGCGATTGATAAAGTAAGTGCAGACCAAAAGTAAGTGTAGACCAAAAGTAAGTGTGGACCAAATGTTCCCCCTTGTGGGACAATCTAGAACAAGAGGTCACAGATATGGGTTGAGATGCGGTAGATTTAAAAATGAGATGAGGAGGCACCACTCACAGAGGGTGGTGAATTTGTGGAACTCGCTGTGCCACAGTGCGGTGGAATTGGAGTCATTAAATAGTTTCAAGAAGGATTTATATATATTTCTGATAAAAAACACACAGGTTAAAGGGATATGGGGAACAGGTAGGGAGGTGGATTTCAGATCTGGAAGAGATTAGCCATGGTCTGATTGAATGGCGGAGCAGCTCCAAGGGCTGAATTGCATTCTTCTGCTCCTAATTCCGATGTTCCCCTGGAGAATGGGGAAACTATGCTTGCACATGTTATATTTCTGTTGCCATTTATTTTAAGATTTAAATTATGCTCTGGCAGAGGGAAGTTATGATTAGGTGTTGGTAAAGTAAAGGTGAGAAGATGGTGATATGCATACCACGCAAACTGTTGGCCTTACTTGCCAGTTCCACTGATTCAGAGAATCACAGAATTGTTACAGCACAAAGGGAAGACTTCAGCCTATCGTGTCTGCACCAGCTCTCCAAATGAACGATTCATTGAGTGAAACTCTCCTGCCATCATCCCTCCGTATTCTAACCCTGTACATTCTTCCTTCAGTGGTTATGCATATTGGAAAAAAATTGAGGTGATTTTAAGCCCGCACTAGCTGACAGTGAGAATGGCATTGTGGGCTCAAAATGTGGAGAATATCAAGAAACTCAATTCTCTCTCTGGCCAGATCGGGATTTCTGGGGCGAAATTCTCCCCCAACGGCGGGATGTCCGCCGACTGGCGCCAAAGACGGCGCCAATCAGACGGGCATCGCGCCGGCCCAAAGGTGCGGAATGCTCCGCATCTTTGGCGGCCTAGCCCCAACATTGAGGGGCTAGGCTGACGCCGGAGGGATTTCCGCCCCGCCAGCTGGCGGAAATGGCGTTTGTTGCCCCGCCAGCTGGCGCGGAAATGCGGCGCATGCGCGGGAGCATCAGCGGCCGCTGTCAGTTTCCCGCGCATGCGCAGTGGGGAGAGTCTCTTCCGCCTCCGCCATGGTGGAGGCCGTAGCGGAGGCGGAAGGGAAAGAGTGCCCCCACGGCACAGGCCCGCCCGCGGATCGGTGGGCCCCGATCGCGGGCCAGGCCACCGTGGGGGCACCCCCCGGGGTCAGATCGCCCCGCGCCCCCCCCAGGACCCCGGAGCCCGCCCACGCCGCCTGGTCCCGCCGGTAAATACCAGGTTTGATTTACGTCGGCGGGACAGGCAATTTCTGGGCGGGACTTCGGCCCATTCGGGCCGGAGAATCCAGCGGGGGGCCCCGCCAACCGGCGCGGCCCGATTCCCGCCCCCGCCCAATCTCCGGTACCGGAGACTTCGGCGGAGGCGGGGGCGGGATTCACGGCGGCCAACGGCCATTCTTCGACCCGGCGGGGGGTCGGAGAATGACTCCCCTGATTTCCACCCCTCACCAAAGGGTAGCGCAGATCATGAGAGCCTCGAAGCTTCATTTTCATACATGAGCATTTAATTAGCGAAAACTCACTCCAGACCTTCCCCCCTGACCCCAACTGGGGAGGGGTAGGTAGGGAGGAGTAGGTGGGGGGGAGGGAGGGGTGGCGGGGGGGAGGGAGGGGGACGTGCTGGAGGCGGAGGTGGGGGTGGTTGGGGGGGGAGGGGAGGTGGGAGGGTGCGGTGGTTCGGGGGGGGGGGGGCGGTGCGGTGCAGTGGTTGGGGAATTGTCAAGGGAAGGGTGCCATTAAGACTCTCAACGGTGCACACGCTGATGGAGCTGACAGGGATAACTGTGATGGAGTGGCCGTGTGAAAGGGGAGCATGTGATGTCTGATGAAGAGGCACTCACTAAGGGGGAAGCACATGGGTGGATGCCCCAGTGGAGTGGAGGTCTGAGGGTCAGGGTTCTGGCAGGTATACTCACCACTCACTTTGGTGTTCTCTTCTTTTCAGTGCATGATTCTGGAGAATCGTGCAGCCAGTTGAATTGTTTTTTCCACTCATCGCGATCGAACAGCAGCAGGGTTTAGATGTGCCGCTGCAGGCGTCCAGGACCAGGGCTCTGCAGAGGAGGAGGAAGGCTGTTCCAGGTGCTGCACCACAGGTACTTTGCGACATAGGACACACTGCTGATAAAGTGTCTTCTGGCGTCCGATATCCAGTTACTGATGTTGGAGCTTCACTGCCAGAGATGACTGCATTTTCCCTGGGGGATAGTGGGCTACCTTTGCCATATCCTGCAAAGGTTGGCACCATGTGGAAAGGGAGGACACCCACCGTCTGTGAACTTAAAGTCACCACTGCTCTGAACTTCTTTACGAGTGGCTCATTTCAGGGCAGCGCTGGTGATCCGTGTTGCATTTCCTAGTCAACTGCACACAAATGAGTTAGGGAGGTGATTGATATACTCTATGCGAGGGCCCACATGTAAATAAGCTTGGGCCACGCACAAGTGAGCCACGATACCAGGGCCAGGTTTAACCCTCTTAGCAGGCATACCCCAGGTGCAGGATGCAATAAACTGCACCCACGTGCCGCTGCAGCCTCCTTGGCACCATTTATGAACTGTAATGGATTCCACCCCCTTAAGAGATGGCACAGTGGTTGTTACTGCTGCCTCACAGTGCCAGGGACCCAGGTTCAATTCCAGCCTCTGGTGACAGTCTGTTTGGAGTTTGCACTTTCTCCCTGTGTCTGCACGGGTTTCCTCTGGGTGCTCCAGATTCCTCCCACAGTCCAAAGATGTGCAGGTTAGGTGAATTGACCATGCTATATTGCCCTTTAGTGTCCAAATGGTTAGGTGGGGTTACTGGGTTATGGAGGTAGGGTTGGAGTGTGGGCCTAGGTAGGGTAGTCTTCCCAAGGGTCGGTGCAGACTCAATGGTCCGAATGGCCTCCTTCTGCATTGTAAAGATTCTATCCTATGATTCTAATGTTCAACTCGTTTGTGATGATACAATGCATTTTCCTGTTTCGCAGAGAGCATCCACAATAATATTTTGGGGCACTCGCTGATCCCAGGTGTTTTTGAGAGAGAGCAGCGGTTGGAGGGGCACTCACTCAGGAGGTGACTGATGACGCAGTGCAGAGACTCCAAACACTTGTGCATGCTGGTCGAGCAAGCGATTGGATGCAACCTGCAGAGAAGAAGGAGGACCTCGGGCCATGACTAGGGAACCTATGAGCCGAAGGGCTGGGGATGCCTTCATAGCATCTTGGTTTGGGTACAAGCAGGATTAGAGAGCGAGGAGCTCCCCACATTGAAGTTTGGCTCTTCAACATTACTGTGGTGCCAACTGTAGATTCTTGAGATGGTGCCTAAGTTTATGAGCAGGCTGCTAAAGCCATGGGCCAGACTCTGTGTGAGATTGATGATGATATGCATTGACGACAGAGTGATGCTCCTCTCATCGACAGTGGTACGTCTGACTCCTGCCGAACAGAGAGCTGAATACGACCTGCCAATGAACCGGTTTGAACCGGCTTATCATGGGGTTCAGAGACGCAGGGTGAGTTCTCATCTACTACAGCCCTCTTCAGGTCAGGGGTCCTAATGTGTTCCTCCAACTAACCTCCGAGACAGGCAGCCTCTCTACACTTTGTCATCACCGGAGAAAAGTGGCAGAAATCAAAGACCTGAACAGCGATGCTGGGAGGGGAGGCTTCTAGCAGTGCGTCTTTACTCTGTTATCAGTGTGAGAGTTGCTGCAATTCTCAGTGCACAGGGTGTGCGCACGGGCTTGCGGAGCTTGGCTCCATGAAATGATAGGGTGGAGGATCTGCTGCCGAACAAACTGATGTTTATTACAAGTGTGTATTACAGTGGTGGCCTATCTAAACTAGTGTCTGTGATCACCCATTCCCACTTGGCGCCTACAGTTCCTTGCTCTTCTTCACCATCCCGATATGTCTGCATGTATCTCCAGGGTCCATAGCTGTGGTTGAGGTGGACTTCTGCCTTCCACAACCTGTTGCCTGAAATGACCTTGGCGGGTGTTCCCTGGGGTCCTGGACTTTGAGGACATGGTTCTACTTTCAGGCAGGAGGGGAGTCCCAGTGCTACCCTCCTCCATGTGCGGGTCTGGAGGTGTGTCTCTCACAGGGAGGAGAGTGCTTGATGAGCTGAACACCCCCAGAGTATCCTGAGCAGGCTGCGCTCCAGCCGATCCTCTTCCATGGGACAGAGGGGCATCTGGATTGAGATGCAGAAACCCTGCTGTCCTCTGGTGCTGACACGCGTGGATTCACACTAGTGCCTGCACCATACGGTTGAAGCCCTGCACCATGAACCTCAGGCCCTCAACCATGGAGGTCATGAGCTGAGGCATGGAGTGGACATCCCTGCCATGGAGAGTACACCTTGCACCAAGGTCTCCACTGTGATGCCATCCTCATGGTGTTGGTCTCATTGAGTAGGAGGGAGGACACCATCTCCTTAGACAGAAGGTGATGGGACTCCTCCAATCTATCTTGCAGCCCATGATATATAAACCCTGTCTATATCAGTTAATTGGTCCTCATAATTCTGTAACACATGCGTACCAGATAATTCTGGTTTCTCGTCATGTCTATCTGCTCTGTCTAAATTTGAAAATTTGTAATCTGTACCCATTATCCTTGATTATCATAGAATTTACAGAAGGAGGCCATTCGGCCCATCGAGTCTGCATTGGCTCTTGGAAAGAACACCCGACCGAAGGTCAACACCTCCACCCTATCCCCATAACCCAGTAACCCCACCCAACACTAAGGGCAATTTTGGACACTAAGGGCAATTTAGCATGGCCAATCCACCTAACCTGCACATCTTTGGACTGTGGGAGGAAACTGGAGCACCCGGAGGAAACCCATGCACACACGGGGAGGATGTGCAGACTCTGCACAGACAGTGACCCAAGCTGGAATCGAACCTGGGACCCTGGAGCTGTGAAGCAATTGTGCTATCCACAATGCTACCGTGCTGCCCACATTTGATGAATGCACCCTAACAGTTTGATTACCATGTTGCAAAATAATTGCTTTGCCATCTATGCCTATGATCTTCCCTGGGCCTTTCCATTCATTAAGATTGTCTCTCTTATAGTATACCATACCTCCTTGCTGAAAAACGACATCTGATGGCCGTACATTATGTCTTAAAGCTCTGCGAATTCTTTCAGAGACTTCTGCTTCCAAAAAAGCTTTTCTACTGCTATGTAATGCATTTAAATGTTCAGCAAAACCAGAGATAATTGTAGTCCCCTCCCAAGCTGGAGGCTGGTCATCCAAAATGGACAGAATTTTAGGATTTCTACCAAACACTAATTGATGAGGACTATAGCCCCCAACCATCTGCAATGAATTCTTTGCATGTACTGCCCATGCTAAAGCTGAATTTAGCCTGCAATTTGGTCGATCTGCCAAAATTTTCCGAAGCATGTCATCGATGACAGCATGATTTCTTTCACAGACACCATTACTAAATGGGCTTTCTGCAGCCGTATTCATAACTCTGATATTCATGTTTTCACACATATCCCTAAACACATCATTAGCAAATTCTCCCCCATTGTCCGTAAGGAATTTTGCCGGTGGACCCATTCCTGTCCCCATTTTTCCACGATTTGATCCATAATTACTCTCTTTTCTTTTCTTCGTACAATCGTTGATTGACTAAATCTGGTTGCGAAATCTACAAAATGCAAAATAAATATATTATTTGCTTTATCCCAGATCTTGACGTGCATGGACACAATGTCGTTAAAATCCCTGGCCAAAGGTAGGGTTACTATCGGTCGTGCTGGTGTCCTTCTGTACTTCCTACAAACTTCACAGCGGTCACTGTTCTATCAGTTTAGTATAGTCGTCATCCCTTACCCCTGCATCCTTTAATACATTTTTCAGCCTCCGAGGAGACGGATGTGCAAATCCATCTGGGGCCTGGTGCAGGGGTGTAATCATAACGTAGTGTGCTGTGGCTGTCGTCATTGCTGTTGCTATCATTGTCGCTGTCGCTGCTGGTTGAAGGAAGGGAGAGGCGGAATCGTGCCTCTGGGAGAGGAGTTGAAGATGTGTCTGAGGACGGGCTGGACTGGCTGTGGGCAGGGCGTGCTCGTCTGCTGCTGCGAGTGAGATGTGGTGTGCATGGTTGTTCTGCGAGCCATAAGCTGGTTTATGTGAAACTACGCAGACTTGCCATTGGGATACGTGATCTTGTATACAGAGGGGCTGACTTTGTCTGAAATGGAGTACGGTCCGGAAAATTTGGGGGAAAGGAATGAACTGGGGTTGTATAGGGAAAGCATCACTAGCTGCCCTACTACAAACTCGGTAGCGTGCACCGTTTTATCGAAACAAGCTTTTTTCCTCCTGGTCCCAAGTCTCACAGCTGCTGCGAGCTGGGCTGCCTTTATATTCTCAAGAAGCTGCTGTACAGTATTTTCATGCGTGAGGGCGGTAACTGCGGGGCTGGCCAAATCCAGTCCTAATAAATATTCTGTCCCTTTCATGGGGCGTCCGGTCATGAGTGTGTGGGGGGTGTATCCTGTGGACGTGGATACCGTGTTTCTTATGAACATCAGTGCACATGGGAGAACTGAGTCCCAGGTGCTGTTGTTCTGTTGCACCATTTTCCTGAGAGTGAACAGAGAGTTCTGTTCATCCTCTCTACAATGCCGCTTGACTGGGGGTGGTATGTTATGTGAAACTTCTGCCTAATTCCGAAAATTGTGCGGACGTTTTTCATTACTCGTCCTGTAAAATGGGAGCCTTGATCGGACTTTATACTGCGTGGGAGGCCCCATCTTGTAAAGATGTGCTGTGTTTGGAGTTTAGCTGTTGTTTTGGCCGTATTCGTTCCGGATGGAAAAGCTTCCACCCATTTTGTGAAGGTGTCAATGACCACAAACACATACTTTAAACCATTTCTGCAGGGGGGTAGGGGTCCGATATAACCTATCTGCAAATTCGTCCAGGGGCCATTAACGGGGCGGGTGTGACTAAGCTGAGCCTTTCTTGCATATCTGTCCGGATTGTTCTGGGCACAGATCAAGCAATTTTCAATGTAATGGGTTACATCGGCTTTTAAATCAGGCCACCAGCAGAGAGGTCTGAGGTGGGTTAGGGTGGGTTCAATGCCTTGGTGTCCATGTTTGTCATGGAAATGCCAAATAATCTGGTTCCTGTCCTGGCTGGGAACTAGATAAAGGCCGTCTTTCAAAATCACACCGTCATGTGTGGTTATTGCGTTCTTAAACTTATCGTATGGGGCTGGGAAGGTTCCTTTTAACACTTCCCTGAGCTTTTCATCTTCTTTTTGGGCTTTCGTTAGATCCTGAATGTTCGTCTGTGAGACCTGAATCGCGTGTACTGGGGTGCTCTCGGGGGGGGGGGGGGGGGGGGGGTTTCAAAGGTAACCATGTCTGGAACCTGCCTTCGCTAGGGCGTCTGCTTTAATGTTACCAGGGGGGGAAGAACGGTGATGACTGCGAACCTTAATTATACCATATTTCCTATCTTTAGCTGACTCTAGGATATGCCGGAGTAATGGGGCTGAGGGTAGGGGCTTTCCATCTGCGGAAACAAATCCTCTAGTTTCCCACAGGGGAAGGAATTCCGTTAAACGATTGCAGACAGATGAACTGTCCGAATGTATGTCCGCTGGGGTCAGAAACGAGTCAGGGTGATCAACAATGTAAGCTATGGCTGCCAATTCTGCTGCCTGCGAGCTTAGATGTCCTGGCAACTTTAATGAAATCTCTTCAAGGGTGCGTCCCTGCACGTCCTCTACATAAATGCCGCAACCGGTGATTCTCTTTCCATTCAAAACTGTGAAGAAGCCATCCACATAAATTTTCAGGGGTGCGCACGTGACTGTGGGGTGGGGTCTCTGAGGTGTATTACCTGCTTTCCTGGGAGCTGACTTAGGTATAAGTGGGCCTGAATTATGGTTTGTGGTGATGATCTGACACTCATGTGGGGTACCTGCATATTGCAAATTGTCGGCTGGGAAAGTGTGGGTCTTGGTTCTTTTAACTGTAATGTCACGTCCCTGTAAAAGAAGGGTCGAACGGGCTCCGCAGATTTGGTTGACTGTGCCATCTTTAAGTCGACCGTCTAATAATAGCTGTGTTGGGGTGTGTTCAGTGAGAATGGTGATGGGGTTGAGTCCTGTAATGTAGGCAAAGTGCTGTACTGCCCAAAAAACTGCGAGCAGGTGCCTTTCGCAGGCAGAAAATCCTTGCTCGACAGGACCTAACACGCGTGAGGCGTATGCCATGAGGCCTAATTGGTTCCTGGAGGAGCACGGCTGAAAGGGTTCGGTCGGTGCTTGCTACTTCGATTGCGTACGGGGAAAGTGGATCTGGGACCTATAATGCGGGGCTCTCTTTAAAGCATCCACAGCATCCGTGTGCTGTGGAAGCCATTCCCAAGGTGCCTGTTGCTTGAGAAGGTCGGATAGGGGCGCTGCTTTAGTGGCAAAACCGTCGATATGGTTTCGGCAGTAGCCAACCAGTCCTAGAAATGACCGGAGGGCTGAGACATTACGTGGAAGGGGCAATTTGACGATCGAGTCAATTCTCTTTTGCTCGATCTCGCGTTTACTGTGAGTGATTACTGTACCAAGTAAATCACTTTTTCCTGCAAAATCTGGGCCTTCTTGGGGTTGACTTCACAGCCAATCTGTTTTATGAGTCCTAGGAGTTCGGCGAGAAGCAAAATGTGCTCTCCCTTTGTGTCTGTCTGTAGTAGCAAGTCACCTATATACTGGACCAGACAATCGGTTCGGGAAAATTTTGCTAGTCCATTTGCCAGCTGTCGGTGGAAAATGGAGGGGGAGTTGTGGAAGCCTTGTGGAAGGCACATCCACGTATATTGTTGTCCCTGGAATGTAATGGCGAATTTGTACTGGCACGCTTTATCCAATGGAATGGACCAAAAGCCGTTGCTAATGTCCAGTACCAAATTTTTTTTTGACTGGAGTCCCTGTTTGAGCATGGTCTCGGGACTCGTGGCTATGGTGGGGGCTGTTACTGGGGTTACTTTGTTCAGTTCCCGGTAATCAATGGTCAGTCACCATGATCCATCGGGTTTCCTGACGGGCGAAATTGGTGCGTTATTTGTGGAGGCTACTGATCAGAGTACACCTTGATCAAGCAGACTCTCTATTACTTTGGAGATCTCTCCCTCTGCTTCTTCAGGAAAACTGTACTGTTTTGGGGGTCTGGGATCGGGACCTGTAATGTTCACTAAGCCAGCTATCTTGCCACAGTCGTGCTTGTGCTGTGCAAATTCTGCTTTGTGTTGCTGTAGGAATACTCAAACCTGTTTGTCCTGACTAATGGCTCGGGGGTCGAACCAGAAGTCTCCTACTGCGCTAGTTCTGTTTGCATACTCTCCAACTGTGAGCGTGGCGGGAGCTCGTGCTGCCTTTGCCATTCTCCATACACATTTATTTACCAGATCAAATGAGAGGTTGTGGGAGCTCATAAAGTCGATTCCTAGGATGTGTTCAGCTGTCTGGGGTAGATCGACCAAAACTACGGGGTGTTTAGTCGTAATGTTCCCTATTTGTATCGATACAGGGGCTGTGATGTGTCCTTGTTGTAAATGACCTGTAAAGCCGCTGAGTGTGATGGTGTCTGTTGTGGGCCACATGTCTCGTTGAAACATCGTGGAGGAATTGAGCATGGTGCGGGACCCTCCTGTGTCCCAAAGAAATTCTACGGGGTGTCCCCGGACTTTGCCTGCTACTACCGGTCTACCGGACTTGTCTCAAAGGGTGTCGCAGACCCAAGTTGGGGAGCCCGAACATTGTCAGTTGGTGCCGCTCATGTCTGTGTTCTCTGAACGGGCGCTAACACTATGGATTGGCTTTGTCCTATTCTTATTTAGGGTGCCTGTCTGTTGGTTTCTCTGCTGCTTTTGGGGCGCGTTGCACTCTCGTGCATAGTGCCCTAATTGTCCACAATTGTAGCATTCCTGGGATTTACGCTGCGGTGGGCTGTTCCTGCCCTCATTTACCCATGCAGGGTTCTGGTGCGTCCTAACTGGATCCATGTCTGCCTGCTCTTCCTCTGGTTTTGCAAATGCGGTTTTGCCTTGGACGAATTGTTCCCAAGAGCTTTTCAAAACCCATTTCTCGTTGTGGGCCTCATCTGAGGGGTCATAATTTGGGCAAGCTCTCTGTCCTGCCTCTGTCGCATGAGAGACTGGGATTCGAGTCCATTTGGCCATATTATCCGCAGACAAATGGGCGCAGGCTAACTCTCCAAATACTGCTGTGAAATGTATCCACAAGCGTCCAGCAAACGCTGTGGGGTTCTCTGTTTTCTTTTGCCTACACTTGTTAAGGCCTTCTACGGGGTCTCCTCTGTTATAACCGATCGCATCCAGGATCGCTGTGTGCATTTCTTGGAGTGTGCCTCGTCCTACATTCTGTGGGTCGGGAAGGGCTGCCACGACTGAAGGGTTGAGGCTTAAAACTGTGAGCTTCACTTGCTCCTTTTCGTCCAGGCTGTACATGATAGCCTGCTGTTTAACTCTAGCGAAAAACTGGTGGGGGTCACGGCCCAACGATGTGGGAAGGAACGGTGTAATTTTTCCACACACGTCCAGTAATTGGGTCACGGTTAACGGGGTTGTATATAGGAAATCTGCGTTTCTTTCTGCTGCGGCCCTGCGGTGTGTGGTTACAGGGTTCATGGGGGTGTGTTCTGCCTGTTCAGTCGGGGGTTGGGGTGCTTTCTTTTTTTGGGGTTTTTCTTGCGTGCATGTCCCATGCACGTATCTGTGGGCTGGTTCATTTAACTCTTGCCAATCGGGGCCGTTTTCCCGGTCTAACTGGGGTCCAAACTTACTTTGAAACCCATTCTGGACAGAAAGCAGAGATTGCAATTCTGCAATTTGCTTCCGGCACTTTACGTGATCTGCCTTTGTTCCGTCGTGGAAGTGTGGAGCGCTCGTAGGGCTGCTTTTAAACCATTGCACTGTTTGTGCAATTGCTCTACCTGTTGCTCGGTTTCTTGTCTTACCAAGACCGCGCGTTGCGTGTCCTGGTAGACCTTATCGTACTGGGTCTGAAAACTACTCAAATGGGCGAGACAAGACTGGTGTGCCCTCTGTCATAATTTACACCAGTATATCATGGTGCGGATACACACACTGATGGACACACAGCGGGACCAATCAACACACACAACACCGCAGCCAATCACCAGTTAGAGCACACTCACGAGAAAGACAGAGAGAGTTTTGGACAGGCATAGGTCTTTAGTTAAATCTAACATCATGTTAACCCACAGTGAAAGTATGTTCAACAGTTTCTGACTTCATAAAATAGTGTTGCACTATTTTAAGTGTTGGTGGCCTGTATGTGTTCCACGGATCCACAGCACCCAACACATCATGGTACCAAGAGTTGAGGGATATTAGAACTACTTAGACCCACCTGCAAGTGATCTGCCTTCCACCAGCATTCCGTCATCCTACAAAATGGACAGCATCCGCCCGCCGTCGCCACTCCGCATCACCGGTAACCTAGGGGCCAACTGGAAGATATTCAAACAACGTGCTACACGAACACGCCACTAGTCGGTAGTCCCACATTCAAGCGGCTGAAACGGCGCGGCAAGGTCCCCAAGAGGCAGAACGGGTCCAAGCAACTCCAGGGCCTCAGCCTAGATGAGGGCCGCCATTTTGCGTGCTTTTCGCAGACTCCCGCGCTTGTGCGCACTGAAAGAGGGTACGGCGACGTCGACAAACGTACTGCGCAGGCGCGCACCACGTACAGCCGCACCGCGCATGTATGGGGGTGCAGCGAACGTACTGATGCTACAACGTGCGGCAACTGTGCTCCGCCCACTTAAAGCGGCAATGCCCTGCCAAATCCCGACAAAGCCTGAGATGTGGCAAACTTGGCCACTATGCAGCTTTATGCAGATCAGCTCGACCTGCCATTTCGTATTGCTCCGGCCAGCCCGGCAGGGATGTCTGGGCCATTCAACCCACGGTCACCGAGTCCGATGCGGACCTACTACCCGATATTGACATCGAGGACCCAAAGACCTTTACGAGTTGGTATTGTTACAAAAAACAGCTTCTCCCCGAAGCAAAGAATCCAGCCTCTATCGGTATACAGCGTCGATCCAGACGATGAGTGGTGTGCCACCCTTATGGTCAACCGTCTTAGCTTTCTTTGATCCAGAAAAGGAGACCAAAATTTGGACCGATGCCAGTCAATCTGGCATTGGGGCAGTGCTCCTTCAACGTGATGAGGCCTCATCATGGGCCTCGGTTGCATATGCGTCACGTGCGATGACCCCCACGGAGCAGCGCTACGCGCAGATAGAAAAGGAGTGCCTGGGTCTTCTGACCGGTGTGGTTAAGTTTCAATATTATGTCTACGGACTTCCTCAATTCACCATCGAGACCGACCATCGCCCGCTGGTCAATATAATACAGAAAGACTTGAATGACATGACGCCTCACCTCCAGCGTATTCTTCTCAAGCGCCGGCGATATGACTTCCAGCTGGTATACACCCCAGGCAAAGACCTCATCATTGCTGATGCTCTCTCCAGGGCAGTCAACACTCCAGCGGGATTTGTCTGCCAGGTTGACGCCCATGTGGCATTCACGGCCTCCAATCTACCTGCCACGGATGAACGCCTCGTCCAAATTCTCCGCGAGAAGGCGGCTGACCCCTTGCTCCAGCATGTCATGCGCTGCCTAACGGACGCGTGGCTTAAGGGCCAATGCCCTCAGTTCTATAATGTCAGAGATGATCTGGCGGTAGTAGACGGGGTTCTTCTAAAACTGGACCGCATTGTCATCCCGCATAGCATGCGCCAACTTGTCTTGGAACAACTACACGAGGGTCACCTTGGCGTGGTAAAGTGCCGCCGACAGGCCCGAGAGGCAGTGTACTGGCCCGGCATTAATGACGACATAGCCAACACAGTGCTCAACTGCCCCACTTGTCAGCGCTTCCAGCCGGCCCAACCACGTGAGACCCTGCAGCCCCATGAGTTGGTCACATCACCATGGACCAATGTGGGCATCGACCTGTTCCACGCGCTGGGTAGAGACTATGTCCTGATCGTGGATTACTTTTGGAATTACCCGGAGGTGATACGGTTGCATGAGATCACCTCGTCTGCAGTCATTCGTGCATGTAAAGAAACATTTGCTCGACACGGCATCCCGCTCACGGTTATGTCGGACAATGGCTCCTGCTTCGCCAGCCAGGAATGGTCCAACTTTGCCAGGCGGTACAATTTTGCCCATGTGACATCCAGTCCCCTGTACCCCAAATCCAACGGCAAAGCGGAGAAGGGAGTACATATAGTCAAACGGCTCCCATGCAAGGCTGCCGATGCTGGGTCCGATTTTTACCTTGCCTTGCTGGCCTATCGCTCAGCCCCGCTGACCACTGGCCTGTCACCAGCCCAGTTACTCATGGGTCGTACCCTGAGGATGACGGTGCCGTCCATCCATGTCCAAGACCTCAACCACGTTCCGGTCCTTCGCCGGATGCAGCTGTCTCGTGCACAGCACAAGGTGGCTCATGACTCCCGTGCAGCTGATCTCCCTGTTCTGGCTCCAGGTGACAACGTCCGCGTCCATCTTCAGGATGGGGACTGGTCTGCGACCACTGTTGTCCTTCAGCAGGTGGCCCCCTGCTCGTTCCTGGTTTGTCTACCGGATGGCTCTATTCTGCGCCCTTCGTCTCGTTCCACGCTCACCATGTAATCCTCCACTGTCACCTTGCTCTCCTGCTGACCCTGCCCGGACTATGCAGAGCTCCCTGTCACTCTGCCTCCCCCTGACTCTGATGCAGTCCAGCCCGCTCCTAAACCGGCGGCTCTTGACCCACCCTTGAGGCGGTCAACCAGAATTTGTCGCCCACCTCAGAGACTTAATTTATTAACTTTGTGGACTTATAGACTCTCTGAATTGTTTTGTTGCTTTGTTTGATCGTTTCCCTGGTTTGGATATAGTGTTGATCTCGTTACTCTTGTTGCATACTGCTTCTCTGCACCAGGCACCTTCCCATGTAAATAGCTTAGTTCTCATGTACGTAGTCCTGTAAATATGTCTTCGCATCCTGTGGTGATGTGCATCAATGTAAATGCATGTAGGCTAGCTAGACACTAGAGGGAGCACCAGTGACATCACACACACACACTCAACCAATAGATCTGGTAGATAGGACATGACCAATGGACATTTACAATACACATGGAGGTGACACGACCACAGGGGGGCATTACAGCAACCCATATATAAAGGACACCACGCACATGATCTGCCTCATTCCAATGGAGACAGTCAGTGAGTACAGAAACCGGGTTGATTCAATATCACTCCCACCACGTGGATTACAGCAACGGGTTAGTCAGTCTGGGTAGCTATTGTAGGATTAGCAGTTGTGTCAAACCTGAGTAATAGAAGTGTAAATAGTTTAATAAACGTGTTGAAGTTATCTCCATGTCTGAACCTTCCTGTGTCAAGTGCACCACAAGGAAGCTGCTTATGTTACACCGAGAACATAACAAATCACACCCCACATGTAGTTAGGAACATCCTCACCATACATTATTTATTGCCACACACATACATTCTTTTATAAAAGGGGGGATGTCATAATATACACCAGTATATCATGGTGCAGATACACACACACTGATGGACACACAGCAAGACCAATCAACACACACAACACCACAGCCAATCACCAGTTAGAGCACACTCACAATAAAGACAGGGGGCATTAGAGTTCCCACTCATTCGGGATGCAGCCTCCAACAAGGACAGAGCTTACAGCTTACAGCACAGGTCCTCACCATGTGCTGAATGCATAGACTGTTTTGGACAGGCATAGTTCTTTAGTTTAATCTAACATCGTGTTAACCCACAGTGAAAGTATGTTCAACAGTTTCTAACTTAATAAAATAGTGTTGCACTATTTTAAGTGTTGGTGGCCCGTATGTGTTCCATGGATCCAGAGCACCCAACACATCACCCTCTTGGCATCATCCACCTCTCTGGCCCTCGCTGCTAACTGTTCTCTTAACTCCTTATTCTCCTTCTCAAATTCGCTCACATCTCCCTCACTATTTCTGTCTCTCTCCTCAATCTCTCTACGGAGCGTCCTCACGAACTCCTCTGTGCCTCGTAATTTTGCCAAACAGGACACGATTGCCATCGGCTTGCAAGCTTTCCCTAAGCCCTTCTTATGGATCTCTGTCAGGTTCTCCCACCAAGTATGCCCGATAATTCCGGGACCTGTTTCATCATTGGCGCAGAATTCACTCTAAAGGGACCATCCTTTCCCTTTGAGATATTTTCTGATCTCTTCTTCCCATACGGGACACTGTCCTACTCTCCTGGTCGTTGCGGCCTCAAATTCTTGGGGGTTCATAAGGCGTTCCATTGCCTTCATTGCCATTTTCTCTCTATCTCTGGGTTCTCTACTGAATTTGGAACAAAAGTGCTGATCTAAACACGGGTACAGCTTACGCTATTTTCCGGCCTACAAAACTCCCAACAGTTTTACGCAACAAAATTTCTCAGGTTTACCTTATATCCCTGTTAGTACGCATGCATTAACACACTTCTGAATCTCGGAGGTTTGATCAGTATCGTTCTCACACTTGTGGTTTTTCTGTTTCCAATTGGATTCCAATTCAAATTTGGGTTCTCTCGGAGTGACTAGGCCTCTTCTAGGTCGAGTCCCATCAGAAGTCGCCAGTAAATGTTGCTCTCTTTGGTTGGCTCTGAATATGGTGGTCAATATGGTCGCCCTCCTTAATTCTAATTACGTTTGCTCTGGAGCCGCCAGGTATCTTTCGATACCGCCACAAGGTTCAAAACCGAATACTGATCAAAGACTCGGCACACCAGTTAGTTAGTTCAAAGCCAATGCTTATTTATTTACACACACAATTAAATATACTCATGCACGAAACTCTACAGACTAAACTATCACTACTGCTAAAGCCTATACTTAGCTTTGGGCGCCCACTCAGTTAGAGGAACTGTTCTGAGGTTGCTGGGGTCGAACTGGTAAAGGGGAACAGCTAAGGTCGCCTGTCTGGTAGCGTGCGTTGACCTTGGACTTACTTGCTTCAGGTGCAGCTGTTGGACAGGTCGCTCCTCGGTGAGAGCCGCGTCCAAGAGAATGATTCTCTCTTGGGGGCCCCTTCTTATACCAAAGGGGCTTTGTGCTCTTTTGGGTGGGCCTTGAACTTGGCCCCATTAAATTGGGCCGTTTCCCGATCATTCCTGTTGATCTCGATCAATAAAGGGTGGGTGTCCTGATGGCTGGGCGTGTCCTAGGTGGCCGTTGGCCTGCTTTGTTTCGGTCTCCTCTGGCGCCGGGGTTTCTGCCTCAGTATCGGTTACTCAAATGTTACTCTTTTGTTCCCGGAGATGGGCCATTAGTATGCTAATGGGCCTACGGTTTTGGTCTTGTCTGGGAGCTGTGGCTCCAATATACAGACAAATCCTGAACCTACTTGTTTTCTCAGTATTGTCCATTTTCCCTGCAACCTTTGCAAAGTGTCCATTTTGTATTCGGGAAGTGGCCATCCCAGATGGCTACACTATTATCTCTGCACCCACTGATCTACATGGCGTCTGGTCCAGCAATGCCTGAAGTTTACAATTCTCAGCCTCACTTTTAAAATTCATCCATAGCTTTGCCACCTCTACCTCTGGATCCCCTTCCAGTCTTTCAACTCTCCAAAATCTCCCTGCTCCTCCATTTCTGGCCTTTTGTGCATCCTTGATTTTTATCACTCCACCCTTGGAGACCGCAGCTTTCTCTGCCTAAACCTTAACATCCATCCTGGATGTTCTCGAACTCTCCATCTACCTTTAAGATGTTCCTCAAAACCTATCTCTTTGCCAAGATTTTTTCCGTCTGTCCTAATTCCACTTTCCATGGCTCAGTGCTAATTTTGTTTGGTAACACCCTCCAAACGCATCTCGGGGCATTTTACTGTGTTAAAAAGTGCTATATGAATGCAAATTGTTGTTGTAGAATGTTCAACATTAGCTCTGTGAGTAGTTTTCTCCTCAGTTTTTTTATTGAGTCACCTGTTATTTTAATCTGAGGGCAAGATACTGTTAAAGTGCTCTGAGTGACTACAGGATCCAAAGTCATATCCTCTTGGAACAGAACATCACCTCCCATGACAGCATATGAGAACTTGGGAGGGCTGGAGATGAATATTTCAGCTCCACAGTTTGAAATTGCATATGAATAAGACAGAACCTTTTCCAACTGATCATCAACAAGATTGCAAACATCACTTTCGGTTGACTCTTTACTGTGCTCTGAAATGGCCCAGCAAGCCACTCAGTTCAAAAGCAATTATTGATGAACAATAAATTCTGGCCTTGCTAGTAATGCCCACATCCCTTCAAAGAATTAATTTTTAAAAAAAATACTGCAGATGCTGGAAATCTAAAATAAAAATAAAAAATACTGGAAAAACTCAACAGGACTGTCAGAATCTGTGCAGAGAGAAATAGAGTTTGCATTGAGCCCATATGACTCTTCTTCAGAGTTAAAGAGAGGGCGAAATGTATTGGATTATATACTGTGTAAGAGGGCGGAGCCGCTGGAACAGAGGAGGTCAATCATAGGTGGGAACTTGGAGATATTGCAACAAAGATTTGTAGAGCACGAGAAGAGGAAGCAGTAATGGCAGTGTGAAAGAACAAAGAACAACAAAAATTACAGTACAGGAATAGGTCCTTCAGCCCTCCAAGCCTGCATTGACCATGCTGCCCGTCTGAACTAAAAACCCCTAGGTAGACGAGTGATACTCTGTACAAGTTATGATAACAGTGATCATTAAACAATAAGTCCAAATCATATGCATGAGTCCAAAGTTCAGGAATTAATATGGTTGAATGGCTCTCTTGTTTGGTTGGTGAGTTGGTGATGTTGATGGTGGCATTGCATTGTAAACACCATCAGTGTCCCTGTGCTGAAGGAACCAAGAAATGGTCAAATCACCTTGTTGTCGGATTTGGACTCTTTTTTTCTTTCGATGCTTGTGGTGGTAATTCTTGATGGCATCTGTCCTGAAAGCCAGGTTGCCTGTTGATAGTGCAGCAAACGTGAATTGGTAAAATGCATCGTCCTGCCATGGCATGTCATTGTACTGAGCTGAGCAGTAACAGTGTCCCTCATTTGCAGAGTTGTACCACGTCGTAACAGTCGTAGTTCCATTGGTGTTGTTTTTGTCGTGCTTGTTGTCGACGTTGTTGTCTTTGGTACGCTTCTTGCTATTGTCTTTGATGTTGTTGTTGTGGTTGGTTTTGTTGCCGTGTTTGCTGCGCTCAAGGACCACGCTCTGTGGATAATACGAGTCCTTCACACATTTACTCGTGTTAGCGTGCTTTGTGGCATCTGCTATCTCCTTGACCGTGCCGTCACTGAGTTTACGGCGCTCCCCGTCTGGAGTTATGTCCAGCTTACTTGAATTAGCTTTGGCTTGTGGATGCTCCCCGTCTGGAGTCTGGTCTGTTTTACCTGAGTCAGTTTTGGCTTCTTGATGCTCCCCGCCCGGAGTCATTTCAGGTTCACTTGAACCTTCTGAGGTTTCGTGATGCTCCCTGTCCGGAGTCAAAACAGTCAGGAATGCATTTGCTTGTGGAGAGGCGGGAGCGAATGAGGTTTGAAGTAACGTGGTGTCACCGGGGTCACCAGTAGTCTCACTGTGATTGTCGAGTGCCTCTGTACATTCTCGCTGAGGTCTGTCATGTTGCACATCTGGTATGGGAAGTGGGATGCCGTCATCACTTGTCTCACATACAGTGGGTAGAGCCTCAGTGTCTTCTTGTCGTTCACTTGAGATGGGTAGACCGTCAGAGTTTTCTTGTTCACTGGGGCGTGGTAGACTGTCATAGTCTGCTTGCTGTACACTTGAGCGTGGCAGACTGTCATAGTCTTTCTGTTGTTCACTTGAGCGTGGTAGACTTGCATTGTCTGCTGCTGGTTGCTCAGAGGAAGTTTCTAGACCCTCATGGTCTTGTTCATGCAAGGACTGCGCTTTGGAGTCTTGCATTGCTTCTATCGCGGAGACTGTCCACGAGCTCGCTGTGGAGGCTTGTGCCACCCCTCTGTGGAGTCTTGCAGCGTTCCTTGTGTGGAATCGTGCATTGGTCTCTCTGTGGGAACTGTCATCACTTCTTGTTCATGCAAGGACTGCGCTCCAGAGTCTTGCGTTGCTTCTATCGTGGAGTCTGTCCACGAGCTATCTGTGGAGGCTTGTGTCGCTCGAGTCACTTCTTGTTCATGCAAGGACTGCGCTGTGGAGTCTTGCGTTGCTTCTATCGTAGAATCTGTCCACGAGCTTGCCGCTGAGGCTTGTGTCACTGGAGTCACTTCCTCTGTGGTGACTGATGTGTTGGGTATGCCAGGTCTGCGAGGACTGCGTTTGCTGCAGCAGTGAGAGAGGCAGGCTTCCAACACATGAAGAAATGCAACTCGATTTCATTGAACTCTTAACTATCATACATACTTTAACTGTGGGTTGACACTATGCTGACTTGACTGGAGACCTGAGGCTAACCTGACCAGACTATCTTACTACCACATGGTGTATGTTCTAGTTGCTGCTCACGGGCTCTGACTGTCTCAGAGGCTGGATCCCAAGAGAGCGGGAAAACTAGTGCCCTCTGGCTTTATAGTGGTCGTGTCCTGTCTGGTGATTGGCTGCTGTGTTCTGTGTGTTCACTGGTCATCCTGCTTGTCTGTGCACCATCATATACCTGCTTGTATATTATGACAGTGACGTGCAGTTGTCTCGCTGTGGAGTCTTTCATCGCTTTCTGTGTGGAGGCTGGGACCCTTTGTGGTGCGTGGACCACTCTCTGTGTGGAGTAGGGGACCCTTGGCGGTGCGTGGACCACTCTCTGTGTGGCAGCAGGCTGCTCTCTGTGGGCTTGTACCACTCTCTGTTTCTTGGTGTCAGCCTGCAGCATAATCCTGCACTCACGAGTCGGGATGTCATATATGCTGGGCTGAAGATCCTCAAATCCGAAAAACACATCCGTGTCTGTGTCGGATTCTTCACTGTAGAACACATCTCATTGCGGTTTGGATTTGGTACTGGGGTAGCCTCCCAAGGTGAAAGCTTTGTCTGAGTCGTTGTCTTCCAAGACCATATCATCACGTTTTGTGTCGGAGCTGGCATTGGGCTCGCGATGTCCAAAGAAGAATTCAAGTTCTGAGTCATAGTCTTCAACGACTGTACCATCTCTTTGGGTGGTGCTTACTGCTTGTTGCAGGGTTCTGCGGAGGTTACTTTCAGCTACTGGTTGAATTTCAGGCATTGTGCTGTCGTTCCAGGTGAAAGAATCTGGTTTTGAGGCTTTAATTTTTTTTCCGTGTTTTGGGACATTTTCCCTTTAAGTGGGCATGGTCCGGGGCCTCTGACATCATGACGCTTTTGATGTAGAGCATAGGAAGCAATTGTGCATTCGCAGATCGCTGGTCCTTTACTTGGGGCCTTTTTTGCAATTGCGCATGTGTGGCTTCTCGCGCATGCGCAAATGGACCTTCCCGTTCTGTGCACTCTTCGCGCAACTACGCATGTGCAGCACCTTTTCCAAGATGGCTGCAATTCAAAACTGCCGTTCGTTGCTGCAAGCCTACCTCGCGGTGAATTTTGGCGCCTCTTTTACCTTTTCTTCTTGTATGTTCCTCGCAGAATTCTTGGAATTTGTCCAGGACTGCCTGGAAATCGCTCTTGTTTTGCCCCTTTGAGTATTTGAAGGTCTGGAAGATTTCAGCTGCTTCTGGACCCGCGATGGTAAGTAGAAGCTTTATTTTCTCTGCATCCGCCACGCAATCTAGGTCGGACGCTACCAGTTAGATCTCAAATCTCTGCCTGCACCAACGCCAGTTTTCACTGAGATTGCCTTGGTACCTGAGTTGCTGTGGGACCGGAATCTCGAACATCATCTTGCCTGGCTGCTGTTGCTGGTAGTCACTGTTTGCTGAGTTTTAACTATATGGATTGAAACAGTTCACTCCTGGAACCATGTTTTGTTTTGCTCTTGTCGTAGCATAACCTGCTTCCTTGATGTGCACTTTGACAAAGGAAGGTTCAGACTTGGAGATAGCTTCTACACGTTTATTAAACTATTATCAATTCTCCTACTTGGATTCGACGCGACTGTTAATCCTGCTACAGCTACTCAGACTGACTAACCAGTCTGCTACAATCCACGTGGTGGGTGTAATGCTCAATCAACCCTGTGTCTGTAGTCACTGAGAGTCTCCACTGGAAAGAGCCTGATCATGTGTGATGTGTCCTTTTATATGGGTTTGTGTAATGCCCTCCTGTGGTGGTGTCACCTCTATGTGTATCGTGAATGCCCATTGGTCATGTCCTATCTTACTGACCGATTGGTTGACTGTTTGTGTGTCATATCTCTGGTGCTCCCTCTAGTGTCTAGCTAGGTGTAGTGTATGTACATTAACCCTTTTTGTACTTACAGTGATGTATATCACCACAGGAACTTGGAGATATTGCAACAAAGATTGTGTGAAAGAACAAAGAACAACAAAAATTAGAGCACAGGAATAGGTCCTTCGGCCCTCCAAGCCTGCACTGACCATGCTGCTCCCTCTGAACTAAAAACCTCTTCTGGGTACCATATCCCTCTATTCCTATCCTATTCATGTATTTGTCTAGGCACCCTTAAAAGTTACTATCGTATCTGCTTCCCGTACCTCCTCCGACAGCGAGTTCCAAGCTCCCACCTCCCTCTGTATAAAAACTTGCCTCGTACATCTCCTTTAAACCTTGCCCCTCGCACCTTAAACCTATTGCCACTAGTAATTGACTCTTCCATCCTGGGAAAAGCTTATGACTATCCAACCTGTCCATGCTCCTCATAATTTTGTAGACTTCTATCAGGTCGCCCCTCAACTTCCGTTGTTCCATTGCAAACAAAGGAAGTTTCTCCAACCTCTCCTCATAGCTATTGCCCTTCATATCAGGCAACATCCTGGTAAATCTTTTCTGTTCTCTCTCCAAAGCCTCCACATCCTCTGGTAGTGTGGTGACCAAAATTGAACACTATATTCCAAATTCAGCCTAACTAAGGTTCTATAAAACTGCCACATTTCTAACCAATTTTTACACTCAGTGCCCTGCCTGATGAAGGTAAGCATGCCGTATGCCTTCTTGAGTACCTTCTCCATCTGTGTTGCCATTTTCAGTGACCTGGATACCCAGATCCCTCTGTCTATCAATACTCTTAAGGGTTCTGCCATTTACTGTAGATTCCCATCTGTATTAGATCTTCCAAAATGCATTAACTCACATTTGTCCGGATTAAACTCCATCTTTCATCCCTGCGCCCAAGTCTCCAACCGATCTATATCCTGCTGTATCCTCTGACAGTCCTCATCATTATTTGCAATTCCACCAACTTTTGAGTCATCCGCAAACTTACTAATCAGACCAGTTACATTTTCCTCCAAATCATTTATATATCCTACCAACAGCAAAGATCCCAGCACTGATTCCTGAGGAACGCCACTGGTCACAGCCCTCTATTCAGAAACGCAACCTCCCACTGCTATCCTCTGTCTTCTGTGACTGAGCCAGTTCTGTATCCATCTTGCCACCTCACCTCTGATCCCGTGTGACTTCACCTTCTGTACCAGTCTGCCATGAGGGACCTTGTCAAAGGCCTTACTGGAGTCAATGTATACAATATCCACTGCCCTACCCTCATCAATCAAAAGGCTATAGAAGGTGCTGATAGTGAAATAAAAATGGGAAAACAGAATGTACCAATCGAAGAACAAAGACCAGTGCTCAGTGAAAGCAAAATTAAAGATCAAGTGACAGATGGCACAGTGGGCGAGGAGGAGTGGTGGGTTTTGTATTTGGACAAAAGACGTGTTGGATAAAACAAGGGGTCAAGATGGAGGAGAAAGGTTGCAGTCTAAAGTTATTGAACTTAATGTTGAATCTTGAGGGCTGCAACTGACCTAGCACTCTGCTCCTGCAGCTCCACCCATTTTACACGTATATTATCCATCATTTCTCCCTCCCTTTAGCTTTGAAGAAACCATACAGACTCAAAACGGTAACTCTAGTTCTCTCTCCACAGATGCTGCCAGACCTACACAGTTTTTCTAGCATTTTCTGTCAATTAAAAAAGCTTGCTCTGGTAGATTTTAGCACTGTTTTTATGGGGATGGGGTGTGAGAGGTTTAATATTAAGGCTCTTATAAATACAAGTTATTATTATGTTAATTGGTGGATTATATCTCATGTTAACTGTTTATTTTCTTGCGATGTGTACCTGCTCCCAGGATGAACTGCGATTCGCCCATTTGCATTTTGACAGAGACTCGCATGAACTTACCAGAGAAGTGCATGTCAGCGAGAAAGAGTTTGGAAATTATTTAAGATGTGGCAATATTACATGATCCAAACAGGGTGTGCCAATCAGACATTTTCCAGAAGATGAGGTCATATGTTTTTTGTGTTAGTTATACATATGACAGCATGTTTATTTTGATTTTGCAATTGAATTCAGTCAGATTTCCATTGACTTTTAGGGCTTCCTTCTCATTCAGAGTAAACCAATCTACTAAATTTAGTTTTATCAGCGCAAACACACTGGGGGAGGAATAAATGAGTTCACTAACAAATTTCAAAGGATCTCGGATTGCACAAATGATCCCTGGCATAATTTCTGTGCTAGCAATCATTCGTAGACCTTGAGGCTATGGGGCGACTTTCAGCCAAGACTACAGAAGAATTGTGATATTTTTAAATGCTTGTGGTCTTACGACAGCTCTCTTATAAGCACTTTAGAATGCCATAAAGGAATATCAGTGCTTTTTTCTGTGTTATAAGCTTTCCAATGTGCAACCATTAACTTTACTCCACAAAGTGGGTGGTTCATGGACAGAACAATAGTGTCTTGCAGTTATCCAACTTGCTTGGCACTTGCAATCAGCCAAAAATGGGAATCAGCTGAAGAAGAAGATACTGATACTATAGGCAGGGTGAAATATTGTTCATTGAGGTGGGTTTTAATGAAGGTCTTGGAAGGGGAGAGGGAAAGAAATTCCAAATTGTGGGGCCAAAGTTTGATGGGGAAGAGTCCTGGGGTAGATGTGGGGTCATAGTGTTAGAGGAGAGATAGGGATAGGTGTCACCATGAAAACATTTAAACACACAGATCAGGGGCTGGATTCTCCGCACCCCGACGCCAAAATCACATTCGGCGACGGGGCGGAGAATCTGGTTTTGTGCACGAAATCGGGACCGGCATCGGTTCCGCTATTCTCCACCCCCTGAAAAGCCTCGTACTCGGGGAGTAAGCCGTGTCGAGTATCCACCGCATCAGGCCATTGCCTGAGGCCCACCCAGCTATTCTCCATCCCCGACCGGCTGAATTACTGACGGTGTGGTTCTAATCTGATCCTGCCATTCAGAAACCTCGCATGGCGGCTGCGGACTCCTTCCGGGGCTGCCACAGTCAGGAGAGGGCCGATCGGAGGGCAGGGGTGGCTTCATTCGGGACTGGGGGCAATGTGTGCGGCCGGTCCGGGGCAGGCAAACGGCTGATGCAGGGCATTATTTTTAGCGGTTCAGGTCCCTGGGCTGAGTGCTAAAGCACAGTGGGCTAAACAGCTGGCTTGTAATGCAGAACAAGGCAGCAGTGCAGGTTCAATTCCCGTACCGGCCTCCCAGAACAGGAGCTGGAATGTGGCGATTGGGGTTTTTCACAGTAACTTCATTGAAGCCTACTTGTGACAATAAGCGATTATTGTATTGTTATTTTGTTTTTAAATAAATTTTAGAGTACCCAATTATTTTTTCTCCAATTTAAGGGGCAATCCACCTAACCTGGCCTGTAGTTCACTGTTTTCTCTCTTCCTCCTTTCTTGAAAAGTGCTGTAACATTTGCCAACTTCAAATCCATTGAGACTATTTGTGAATAAAAGGAATGTTGAAACTCATAGTGCATCCACTATCTCTGCTGGTATCTCTTTTAGAACCCTTTTAGAACCCTAGGGTGTAGGCCATCAAGTCCTGGAAATTTGTCAGACTTTAGTCCTTTCAGTTTCTTCAATGTTTTATCTTTGCTGATATTGATTTCCTTAATTTTCTCACTCTTTTTAGCTCCTAGGTTATTGTTTATTTATGGTACAGAACTTGTGCCTTCTACTATGAAGACAGACACAAAATATTTGTTTGATGACTCCATCACTTCCTTGTTCTCTTGACAATTTCTCCTGTCTCTTCTTCGCAGGAACAAACATATGCTTTAGCTACTCTCTTCCTTTTTATACACTTAAAAAACTCTTATGATTGGTTTTCATATTTTTGACTAGTTCTATTTCTTCCCTCCTTATCAACTTTTTGGTGTCTCTTTGCTGGTTTTTAAAACACTTCCAATCCCTCGACTTGCTACTGTTCTATTTTGCAACACTGTAACCATCTTCTTTTAATCTAATACTATATTTAACATCTTAAGTGAGTCACCGATGGATCATTCATGCTGAGTTTTTGTTCTTCAATGGAATGTATTTTTGTTGAACATTTCGAATTTCTTCTTTAAATGTTTCCCACTGTTCATTTGAGAAAGGTTTAAAGGAACAATTCAAAATGTTCAACAAAAATACATTCCACTGAAGACCAAAACTCAGCCTCATCCCAATGTCATTGGTACTTAACCAGTCATGGATGGGGTGGGGGGGAGAAGGTGGCAGGGGCACGATGTTGCTGGTGAGTAGATCTGGGGCCTGGTGGGTGGGTCCCTTCTTGTTGGGCAGCCTGTACCCAATGGAGATACCCGCCGACAGGAGACAAAAGACCCAGAATAAAGCTTCCCTTTACCCTTTAAAGCAATGCCATCCCCCAATTCCCCTTGCCAGGGCCTGACAGGGAGGCCCTGGCAACCCAGCCCCACTAATTTTCCACTGGGGCTCCATCAGCCATTTATGATGTAGACCGCACTGCAGTCCCAGCAGTGGCCATTGCCCCTGGCGGCACTGCCCATACTGGAGAACTGTTGGTCTTTGATTGGTCAGAGATTGGACATCCAGCCTGCGCCGGGATTTAATCCCATCGGGCCTCCCAAAATGGTCATTACACGGTTTTACCACCAGTTCTCCAGCCAATAGATGCCCTCTGTCAAAACCCTGCCATGACTATTAAATTCCATTCAATCACTTTTGCCTTTCCAGTGTTTAACCGGTGGTGCATGTTCAATGGGGACAGGAAATTCTGTCTCAAATCATGTGACCAACCAATGTGTAGATTTCCCCTTTCAAGAATTTCTGCCAAAGTGTTCCTGCTGATAGGGGTGAGGGTAACCCTTGCATTAAGGTGCTAAACTGGGTGAATGCAAATTTCAATAACATTAGACAGGAATTGAAGAATTTGGATTGGGTGCGGTTGTCGGAGGATAAATCAATATCGGACATGTGGGAGTCTTTCAAGCGACAGTTGATTAAGATTCAGGAAACTCATGTTGCTGAGAGAATGAAGGATAAGTATGGGAAGTTTAGCAGAGTCTTGGATTATGAGGGATATTGTGAACCTCATCAAAAAGAAAAAGAAGGCTTTTGTATGGTCTAGAAGTGTGGGAACAATCAAAACCCTTGAGGAATATAAAGAAAGTAGGAAGGTACTGAAGCGGGAAATTAGAAGGGCGAGGAGGGGGGTCATGAAAATTCCTTGGCAAGTAGGATTAAGGTGAATCCCAAAGCTTTTTATTCATATGTAAAAAGCAAGAGGGTGGGCAGGGAAGGATTGTACCACTTAAGGACAGCGGGGGGAATCTATGTTTTGAGCCAGAGGAAATGGGCAAGGTACTAAATGAATACTTTGCATCAGTGTTCACCAAAGAAAAGGACTTTGTGGAAGACGATTCTTGGGTAAGGTGTGTGGACAGTCTGGGTCATGTTGACATCAAAAAGGAGGAGGTATTGGGTCTTTTAAAAGATATTAAAGTAGATAAGTCTCCTGGGCCAGATGGGATTTGCCCCAGAATACTGAGGGAAGCAAGGGAGGAAATTGCTGGGGCCTTGACTGACATCTTTGTATCCTCATTGGCTACAGGTGAGATCCCAGAGGACTGGAGAATAGCTAATGTGGTAGTGCTGTTTAAGAAAGGTAGCAGGGATAATCCTGGAAACTATCATAGAATTTATAGTGCAGAACTATAGGCCAGTTAGCCTCAAGTCAGTAGGAGGTAAATTATTTGGGAGAATTCTCAAGGACAGGATTAATACCCATTTGGAAACAAATGGACTCATTAGCAATAGACAGCATGGTTTTGTGAAGGGGAGGTCGTGCCTCACTAACTTGATCAAGTTTTTTAAGGAGGTGACAAAGATGATTGATGAGGGGAGAGTGGTGGGTGTTGTTTACTTGGCCTTCAGTAAAGCCTTTGACAAAGTGCCTCATGCCAGACTGGTACAAAAGGTGAAGACACACGGGATCAGAGGTGAGGTGGTAAGATGGATACAGAACTGGCTCAGTCACAGAAGGCAAAAGGCAGCAGTAAGAAGGGTGTTTTTCTGAATAGAAGGTTGTGACTAGTGGTGTTTCACAGGGATTGGAGCTGGGGCCTCTGCTGGTTGTAGTATACATTTTTAAAAGTAAATTTAGAGTACCCAATTCATTTTTTCCAATTAAGAGGGAATTTAGCGTGGCCAATTCACCTACCCTGCACATCTTTGGGTTGTGGGAGCGAAACCCATGCAAACACGGGGCGAATGTGCAAACTCCACACTGTCAGTGACCCAGAGTCGGGATCGAACATGGGACCTCGGCTCTGTGAGACAGCAGTGCTAACCACTGCTCCACCGTGCTGCCCTTGGTTGTAGTATACATAAACAATTTGTGGGAAGATGTAGCTGGTCTGATTAGTAAGTTCACGGATGACACCAAGATTGGTGGAGTGGCAGATAGTGTTGAGGATTATCAGAGGATACAGTAGATAGGTTGGGGACTTGGGCAGAGAAAAGGCAAATGGAGTTTAATCCGGATAAATGTAAAGGTAATGCATTTTGGTAGGTCTAACAAAGAGGAGAAATATACAGTAAATGGCAAAACTCTTAGGAATATAGAAAGTCAGAAAGATCTGGGCGTACAGGTCCACAGATCTTTGAAAGTAGCAACACAAGTGGACAAGGTAGTCAAGAAAGCATACGGAACGCTTCCTTCATCAGATGGGGTATCGAGTATAAAAACTGGCAAGTCACGCTACAGTTGCATAGAACCTTGGTAAGGCTGCACTTGGAATATTGTGCACAATTCTGGTCACCACACTACCATAAGATCATAAGACCATAAGACATAGGAGCAGAATTAGGCCACTCGGCCCATCGAGTCTGCTCCACCATTCAATTATGGCTGATATTTTTCTCATCCCCAGTCCCCTGCCTTCTCCACATAACCCCTGATCCCCTTATTAATCAAGAACCTATCTATCCCTGTCTAAAGACACCCAGTGATTTGGCCTCCACAGCCTTCCGCATGCGGCAAAGAGTTCCACAGATTCACCGCCCTCTGGCTGAAGAAATTCCTCCTCATCTCTGTTTGAAAGGATCGTCCCTTTAGTCTGAGATGGTGTCTTCTGTTTCTAGTTTTTCCTATAAGTGGAAACATCCTCTTCACGTCCACTCTATCCAGACCTTGCAGTATCCTGTAAGTTTCAACAAGATCCCCCCTCATCCTTCTAAACTCCAATGAGTACAGACCCTGAGCCATCAACCGTTCCTCATATGACAAACTCTTCATTCCAGGGATCATTCTTGTGAACCTCCTCTGGACCCTTTCCAAGGCCAGCACATCCTTCCTTAGATACGGGCCCCAGAACTGCTCCTAATTATCCAAATGGGGTCTGACCAGAGCCTTAAACAGCCTCAGAAGTACATCCCTGCTCTTGTATTCTAGCCCTCTTGATATGAATGATAAATTTACATTTGCCTTCCTAACTGTCAACCGAACCTGCACGTTAACCTTCAGAGAATCGTGAATAAGGACTCCCAAGTCCCTTTGTGCTTCTGATTTCCTAAGCATTTCCCCATTGGGAAAATAGTCTATGCCTCCAATCTTCCTTCCAAAGTGCATAACCTCACACTTTTCCATATTGTATTCCAGCTGCCACTTCTTTGCCCACTTTCCTAGCCTGTCCAGGTCCTTCCGCAGCCCCCTTGTTTCCTCACTGCTAACTGTCCCTCTACAGATCTTTGTATTGTCTGCAAACTGGGCAACAGTGCCTTCAGTTCATTCTTCCAGATCATTAATGTATATCGTGCAGACCCCTGAGGCACACTACTAGTCATGGGATGCCATCCTGAAAAAGACCCCTTTATCCCCACTCTCTGCCTTCTGCTCATCAGCCAATCCTCTATCCATGCCAGAATCTTACCCTTAACACCATGGGCTCTTAACTTATTTAACAGTCTCCTATGCGGCACTTTGTCAAAGGCCTTCTGGAAATCTAAATAAATCACATCCACTGGTTCTCCTTTGTCGAACTTCCTTGTTACCTCCTCAAAGAACTCTAACAGATTTGTCAGACATGACCTCCCTTTGACAAAGCCATGCTGACTCAGTCCTATTTTATCATGCACTTCCAAGTACTCCGCGATGTCATCTTTAATAATGGACTCTAAAATCTTATCAATGACTGAAGTCAGGCCAACTGGCCTATAATTTCCCATCTTCTGCCTCCCTCCTTTCTTAAACAGCGGTGTTACATTATCCACTTTCCAGTCTTCTGGGACCCTTCCTGCCACCAGTGATTCCTGAAAGATCACCACCAATGCCTCCACAATCTCCTCAGCTGTCTCTTTAAGAACCCTGTGGTATAGACCATCAGGTCCAGGTGATTTATCCACCTTCAGACCTTTCAGTTTCCCCAGAACCTTCTCCTTAGTGATGGCCACTGCACTCACCTCTGCCCCTGATTCTCCTGAGCTCTGCCATCCCGTCTGGTGCAAAGTAACTATTCAGTTTCTCTGCCATTTCTTTGTTTCCTATTATTACTTCTCCAGCCACATTTTCCAGTGGTCCAATGTCTGTGTTTGCCTCTCTCTTACCTTGAAAAAAACCCTTCCTATCTTCTTTCATATTAATAGCTAGCTTACACTCATATTTCATCTCCTCCCCCCTCGTTGCTTTTTTAGTTGTCCTCTGCTCGCATTTAAAGGCTTCCCAATCCTCTGGCTTCCTACTAATCCTCGTTACTTTGTATGCTTTTCCTTTTGCTTTTATGCTGTCCTTGACTTCCCTCGTCAACCATAGATGCTTTGTCCTCCCCTGAACATGTTTCCTCCTCCTTGGGATGAATCTCTGTTATGCCTCCCTAATGACCCCCAAAAACTACTGCCATTGCTGTTCCACTGTCTTCCCAGCTAGGATCCTTTTCCAATCAACTGTGGCCAGCTCCTCTCTCATGTCTTTGTAATTAACCTTACCAGAAGGATGTGGAAGTTTTGGAAAAGGTGCAGAGGAGGTTTATCAGGATGTTGCCTGGTCTGGAATGTGTTAGCTATGCGGAGAGGCTGAATAGGCTGAGACTGTTTTCATTAGAACAATGGAGGTTGAGGGGTGACCTCATGGAGGTCTACAAGATTATGAGGGGCATGGATAGAGTGGATGGGCAGGTGCTTTTTCCCAGGGTGGAGGGGTCAGTCAGACGGGGGGCATAAGTTTAAGTACCGTGGGGCAAATTTTAGAGGGGATGTGCGAGGCAGGTTTTTTACACAACGGGTGGTGAGTACCTGGAACGCGTTGCCAGGGGTGGTTGTGGAATCAGATACATTAACGGCGTTCAAAAGACATCTCGACAAATACATGGATAGGATGGGAAAAGAGTGATACGGCACTAGGAATTACTGAGGGCTTTGGCCAAGGGTGGTATCATGACCAGTACAGGCTTGGAGGGCTGAAGGGCCAGTTCCTGTGCTGTATTGTTCTTTGTTCTTTTTTCTTTGACACCCCAATAGTGGTGGATGCATCCTTGACATCAATCCTGTTTCTGGCTGTCATAATGTTGGAGGCATGGTCGGCACCCCCACTGGTCCATAGAAAGGTAGGTCTCGGTGGGTGGGTACTCGATACATCAGTGGACTAGGTTGTTTTTCCAGGGTCCAGAAGAGGGTCCCTGCTACTCTCAGCACTCCAAAAGTAAAATAAAACTTAACTTCTGAGCTCCTTTTGTGAGCCACCAGTTGAGGCTAGAGTGTGCACATTTGAGTTCAAAAATAGCGAGGTGATTTCCTGAGGCTCCAATCTGTATTTTTAATGGAAATTCTACCCACCCAAGGCATACACTCCAGTCTCCCAGTGAGAAGATAGCACCAGTGAGAATGAGTAGTAAGAAATATCTCATTATTTTCAGGGCTTGATGGATGACCTGAAAATCTCTCGCCTTTATGCAAGAACTTAGAGATGGTGAGGGAGCAGATATGTGAAGCCCTGATTCGACCACACCTAAAGTACTTTAACCAGCTCTGGGCACCACAATGCAAGAATGACGTGTTGGCCTTGGAGGGAGTATGGCGTAGATTCTTTGGATGAATGTGTGGACTCATAGGGTTGAGCTACAAAGAAAGATTAAGCAAACTAGGGTAGCATTCCTTTGAATTTAGAAGATAAAGGGGGCAATTTGATCAAAGTCAGCAACTTATTAAGGAAAACAGATAGGGTAAAACTATTTTCGCTGGTTGGAGAGTGCAGGACTAAAGTGCATTGACTAAAAATTTGAGCAAGACCTTTCAGGAGTGAAATTAGGAAATATTTCTTCACGCAATAATGGTAAAAATTTAAAGCTGTCTTCCCCAAATGGTACTTGATGCTGTTAGACCAAATTTTAAATTTCAAATTGAAATTAATAGATTGCTGTTAATCAAAAGTATTATAGGATTGGAGCAATGGAGGTTATATAGAGTTAGATCGCAGGTCAGCCATGACTCCAGTGCCCGGCGGCACTTGCCTGAGGAGCTAAATGGTCCATGCCTGTTCAGATATGTTCATAGAATTCTATTTCTGCACGGGGTTCAAAACGGGCTGGCAAATCTAGTGAAGTTTCCGAGGAAAATGGAATGGCTGACAAATCTGTCAACATCCCATCCTGCAGCCTAGCTGGAGTTGAATTTCACCCTGTCCCTACCACAGCATCACCAACAAGCTCAGTCCTCTCTCCACCCAGCATCAAAACAGACAAGGTAAATGCAGACTGAGCAATGGCTCCTGGTCTTTCTACCTCCTCCAGGGATACTGAGGCTCAACATAACACCCTGGCGAGATCAACCAAATCAGTTCAGCCTAGAAATGAAACGGAAGACTTACTCTTTATGTCCCACACAATGGGTGTTCTATTTAACCAATAAATCAGTTGGGGCATGAAAATTGCAAAGTTAATGATCGTATGCTTTTTTAATTTAAGGATTAGCAACCAAGATGGTCATGTATCTTCCTTTTTTTAAATGTTTTTATGAAGGATTTTTCATGTAATACAAAACAAAGGCAATTGTGAACATACATTGAAAATAACAGAAAGAAAAAGAGAAAAAAAGACATATATACAATAGTTGTCTTCTGTTATTTACAGCGGTTGCAGCTTCTTGTTTTATGTTCTCCAGTAGACGCTTACCTCCAGTCAGGTTCCCAGCCTTCCTCTCCCCCTTTTCTTCCTAACACCCCCTCCCCTTCTAGTCGTCTGTCGTACCCTCTTGTTCCTGTATGGTTGGCGTGATGCCGTGTATTTTGATATTTGCTGAGCCTGGATGGGCTCCATGCTTCTTTGTTCCCTTCAACCCTCATCTCAAATGCCTTGGGCATTACCTCAAAGAAGGTTGTCCAGAACCCAACAAGTCTGGGGCAAGACCAGAACATGTGGGTGTGGTTGGCCAGGCCTCCTTGGCACTGTTCCCATTTGTCCTCCACCTCAGGGAAGAACCTGTTTGTTCGGGTTCTGGTTAACTGGGTTCTGTGTACCACTTTTAGCTGCATTAGGCTTAGCCTTGAGCAAGTGGAAGTGGAGTTGACCCGATGCAGTGCTTCGCTCCAGAGTTCCTACTCGATTTCAAACCCTGGGTCTTCTTCCGGAGTGTTGCTTTCACCATTAGGCTTGTTGAGTGTTTGTTCGGTGGGGATGGGAGCACAGCCATGGCCAGGGCCCAGAGGGAGGTCCCAATGCAAGAGCCCTCCTCTATTCACATCCACTGGGCTTCTGGCACTTCTATCTGCCCCTTTACCCTCTCCGCAGTTGCAGCCCAGTGGCAATATTGCAGGTTAGGAAGTGCTAGTCCCCCCATGGATCTCGTTTTTTGCAGCACCTTTTGGGGATCCTTGGGTTCTCCACCCCCCCGCCCCCCCGCACACCCACACCCACACACAGATAGGCCACGATCGTTTTTTCTGATGAGTTGAAGAAGACCTTGGAGATGTAGATCGGTATGGATCTGAACAGGAAGAGGAACCTGAGCAGTACGTTAATCTTGATTGTCTGCACTCTCCCTGCCAGGGGCAAGACCAAAACATGTGGGTATGGTTGGCCGGGCCTCCTCCGCATTCTTACTTCTTCCACCAGACTGGTTGGCTTCCATTTGTTGATCCCAGGTAGCAGAATTTGTGTTGGGCCTGTTTAAATGGCAATCCCGTCAGCTCTGCCCCTCCACTTTGTGGGTTTACTGGCAAGTTCTCACTTTTGCCCAGGTTGAGATTGTAGCCCGCGAAGGCTCCAAACTCTTTCAAGAGCGCTATGTTTCCCTCCATGCTGCTTTGTGTGTCAAATATGTAGAGGAGCAGGTCATCCACACAGCGATACTCTATGCTCTCTGTCTCCTCTCCAGATCCCCTTCCAATTCTTTGCCACTCTGAGCACGATTGCTAGTTAGTTGTTTGATCGCTAAGGCCAACAGCAGTGGGGGCAACGGGCAACCCTACATTGTGCCTCTGTGCAGCTGGAAGTACTTAGAGCTGGTGCTCTAAATTTGTCTGTACACTCGCTGTGGGTGTGCCATAGCAGAGTTTCACCCAGGCGGTGAACCCTGCTCCAAGTCCAAACTGCTCCAGTACCTCAATGAGGTACTCCCATTTGACTCTGTCGAAGGCCTTTTCTGCATCCAGGGAGATGATCACCTCAGGTGTTGTCTCCTCGGACAGCCCCCGGTAGAAGATCTCGAATGCTTCTTTGATCGTTGATTTTTTTTCCGGCTCCGCTACTAGTTTGCCCTTGTTGTCTCTAATCTGTGCTATTTCCCTCATGGCAGGCGTCTGGCTTTGTCTTCATGTTCATATAGGGTCACCTGTGCCTGGCAGAGTTGGTGCACTGCTTTCCTTGTGGAGAGCAGGTCAAAGTCCATTTGTAGTTATTTCCTCTCCGCCAGGAGTTCTACGGTCAGGGCCTTGGAGTATCTCGGGTCTACTTCCAGTATGGAGGCGACTAGCTGTTGCCTAGCCACCCTCTCTTCCCTATCTCTATCTGCTTTGTAAGCAATAATTTCATTCCTGATCACAGACTTCAGCACCTCCCACAACGTGGAGGGTGAGACCTTCCCATTCCGGTTATTGGTAACATATTCGTCTATGGCCTATGATATTTTCTCGCAGAAAGCCTTATTCGCCATGAGGGGCGTTGGACACAGCCCATCTCCAACCTATAATGTGGAGCGTGGTTGGATATTATGATTGCGGAATATTCTGCTCTTACTAGCCCTAGAAGCACCGATTTCCCCACTACAAAGAAGTTGATCCATGTATATACGTTGTGTACCTGGGAGAAGAAGAAGAACTCCTTGTCCCCTCGGAATGTGAACTGCCATGGGTCCACAACCCCCATCTGCTCCAGGAATATGCCGAGTTCTTTCACCATGTTGGAGGTCCTCCCTGTTTTGGGATTCGACCTGTCCTCCGTGGACCCTGTACAGTTGAAGTCCCCCCCATGATAAGTCAGTGTGTGTCGATGTCGGGGATTTCCACCATAGTTCTCTTTATGAACTCCGTGTCATCCCAGTTGGGCGCATACACATTGACCAGGACTACCGGTGCCCCGACCAGGACACTGCTGACCATGACGTACCATCCCCCTGGATCCATAACCATCCTCGTCACGGTAAACATCGTCCTCTTTTTTAACAGTATGGCTACCCCCCTGGTCCTTGTCGTGGCAGGAATGATAGGGCCATGTATCTTCTGCAGTATTTTACAATACAAAAGCTCACATCCATTGTGAAATAACGAGTTGTAACAAACTACAGGAGGAGGTAGACAAACTGTTGAAATGGGAAGATGCATGGAAGATGAAACTTAATGGAGATAAGTATGAAGTGATCCCTTTAAGAAGGAAAAACTCAGGGCGGCAGGGTGGTGCAGTAGTTAGCACTGCTGCCGCATGGCACCGAGGAACCGGATTCGATCCTGGCACCGAGTCACATCCGTGTAGTGTTTGCACATTCTCCCCGTGTCTGCATGGGTCTCACCCCCACAACCCAAAAAGATGTGCAGGTTAGGTGAACTGGCCACACTAAATTGCTCCTTAATTGGAAAAAAAAGAACTGGGTACTCTAAATTTTAAAAGAAAGGAAAAAAAAAAAAGGAAACACTCAAAGTGATATTATGACTGCAATGGGATTCCATCTGTGAGCTGGCGTGGCTGAAGATGTTTAAAATGCAGACAAGGTCAGCGGAGGTGATGCTGACATGGTGGCTGGTGTAGCAGAGGCAGGGGGCATCAGAATTTCAAGAGAAAAGTTGTGAGAAAGTTGAGGGTGGTTCCTTTCTCCAGGAGCAAAAGGTGAAAATAAAAGTTTGTGATGGACAGGAAGCTATAGATGGTAAAGAAGAGAAGGAAATGATCATAAATTACTTGAGAATACATAATATACATCTAAAGATCAAACTATAAGTTCTTCAGCATGTTGTCGACATAGTACAGCAAGTCCTTCTCAAACTTATAGTGGTTTTCAAATTGCTTACACATGTATCAGTCACTATTATAATAAATTTGTATCTCAGCCGAATCCCAATTTTACTTTCCCACGCCTTCTGTAAATACATTTGCTGTCATGACGTTTCATTAATTGGGATTATTTCTAGATGTCGATGTACACATTGATTACTCTTCCTTGCTACTATAGCAGCAGAGCATATGACCCTGTGCACTTCCAAATCCCTTTCAACCTCCTGAAAGGGAAAAGAGTAAAATGGGGACATTTGCTCTCTTTCTGCACTTTCTAATTTTCATACTAACAAAAGCAACAAGCAATCATGAAACAATCCTTTAATCCTGACTACTGCTAAAGCAACTCCCATGAGCTGTGCTGTTCTCCTTATTACATCTTCCAACTTTCAGATCCATGCAAGTTATTTGAAGTTTAGGTATGCAAGCTGGTTTATGTATGATTATTTCAGTACGTCCCAGTTCTGTTGATATTACTTCATTGAGCTTTGAGGTGATAGGGTCTGACACAATTTTGTAAAACCTATCATCCTGCTTCAAGTCAATAAATGGCCAATTGGCTTTTTAAATGGCTGCAGCAGACAAAGTTGTGGGGGTAATGCTACCTTTCCCTTAATGAAGCTCATGGTCTGGCTATACTTTCCACAACCTACCCCTCTCAAACCGTGGCTATAGTGGTGAGTTAGCTCTTATCACTAAATTACTCCTTGGTCTATCTCCCTACTCCAGTATGTGGCAACTTCTCCTTGGAGCCTTTCATCTTGTTCTACCCTTCATGCCTCTTACTTTAAATCCCTGCTCGATAATGCCAGTCCAATAATACTCCAAATTTCTCACTAAGTTACCTTCTCTGCTTTCTGCCCTCAGCCTTTGCTTTGAGCGACTTCTCATCCTTGGTGATTTAAACCTCCACCTCAACTGTTTTCTTGCTGCTTTCCTCCCTAAATCTCTCCCTCCACCTAAACTCTGCAGAAACGACCACCTTCTTCGTCTGCCATTCCCCTGTCCACATTCCCTGTCCTCTCTTTCTTTCTGGGGCTATCCCCCCCAGAAAATATCCATCGTCACTAACCACAGCACTTTCAAATAACCAACCATCCATCTGTCCTTCCCTCACCTTGTCTGGTGCTAAAACCATCAGTCATGTTCTTATTATGTCTACACTTGACCACTCCAAAATTGGCCCATCTTCCATTCTGTGTGAACTTGTATTCATCTAAAACTCTGCTGTTCTTATCTTAAATCACACCAAATCTCCTTCACCAATCATCAGGCTGCTTGCTGCCCTACATTGTTTCTGTTTTTGACAATGCCTCAATTTTAAAATCTTTATCCTTTTTTAAATAATCTCTTCATGGCCATAGCCTTCCCTAACTCTGTAACCTTGTCCTACCTTACACATCCTGGACATCTCAGAACTCTTCCACTTCTGGCTTCCTTTCCAAAAATATTGGATTGGCAATGTAGAAAACGAATTTCAAGCAAGGAGTGTGATTTTAATTGCCTTTTCATTGACATAGATGCCCATTGTTACCTTGGCCCTTATCTCTGCGATTCTCAACTTGAACCTGCCTTTCTCCTTTTCTCTCCTGGAAACCCATCCCTTTGAAAACATTTTAGGTCATCTTTTCTGGTTTCTCTCTCCATGGTTCAAAGCCAGTAAAATGCAGAAAATGTCTTTGTTGTATTAACGTCACTCTCATGAAATAGCTTGGAATCTTTACTACATTTCATATGCTGTATAAATGTATGTTTGTTTTTGAAAGCTTTGCTCCTGAAATACAGCTTGACGTTGGACTGGACTCAGTTACATTTAGTCTCAGGCAGCCTGGTCACTGGTGATTAGCGTGGCGGACCACTAGATCCCACTCAAGATGGATTTTCTCGGCCTTCTTGCCCTCTCATTAAACCCTAGTTGTATGCTTGCAATGTAACTCAACAATGGGTGGTGTGCCTAACAGACAGATAATCACCTTGTGCTGTTGGCAGTGACCCATTTCAAACCCTCTCTGTTTCTCAATCGTCCCTTTCCTATGTAAAGGCTAAAGAATGCTTAATTCCTCATTTTGACTGTGGTTGCACATTTGGATGGGAACTCACGTGGAGCCTGCATATCAGAATGAGTGTAAATATGTCAAGTATTTATTTTGACCTAAGACCACAGCAAATATGCCTCTCCATGGCAGTAAGTGATATATGTATCAGTACGGTTTATTTCAAGACAGCGTAAAAACCTAATGTGAACTGCTGTCACTCTGGTCGATAGAAAAGCATTATACATTTGCTGACTAGTTTGCACTAGGCACTGTGTGGGCAAATTTCCCTGTTTGTGTTGAAGTAAAATTAGGGAAAGCCATTTCCTCGACAAGATTGCTGCCTCGCTGTTCGTCGCACCAGCAGCACATGTCAGAAATTGTTGACCGGCTGTTTCCCATCAAGGAGTTTACCAAGTCAATGATTACATTACAGTCACAAATGGGCTCTGTCTGCTCGGTATAAACAGAATGATATGATCACCACTCAAATGCTCTAGGGGGTGAATTTCCAACGGAATTTAAATGGTGCTTATTCCATTTTTGTTTTGTGGCGGGTGGGGGTGAGGGTGGGGCGGGGTGGGGGGGGGGGGGGTTGCTCTCAGCTTTTCAGCTGAAGCTAGGCTGGGTGAACAAGAGACCCCACAAGGAAATTTGCCTCTCCTATATAGGGAGAAAGAGGCTGTAGTCCTTTGGAAGCTGTGAGCGGGTACAATTCACCTTGTGGCCTTCCAGGTCAACAGACGGGTCAATGCTAACAGATTCTAACTTTGCAAATTGGCTTGGCATATTCGACTGTTTTCTCAAGCGGTAGATGTTAATTGTGGAAGATTGTCGGTTCAAGTCCCAGTTCAATGATTTGAGCACATGTATGGCTGAGACTGCGGTACAGGACTATGGGATTACTACCTTGTTGGAGGCACATCCTTTCACAAGACATTAACTGAGATTCTGCCTGCCCTCTCAAGTGGAGAGAGAAAAACTTGTGCTGATATTTGAAGCAAGGGAGAGTCCTCCAGGTGTCTTGGCTAATATTTATCCTTCAATCAATGGTTGAAAACAAATCAGTTGTCCATTTCCTGTGGAATCTTGCTGAGCACAGATTGCCACACTTTCTACGATAGAGACTAAACCTCAGAGCACGAATCTGGATATGAAGTATTTTGGGATGTCCTCAGGTTTTGAGAGGTAAATGCAAGTTCTTTCTTTAGGTTGGAAGGGGATATACATGTCTGATCGCTGCAACTCTACTGATATTTAAGCATGAGATCCAAATGGCTCAACAATGGTACTTATCGTGAATCCCTAGAAATTCAGCTCATTTTTCTCTGAACACCCAAGCTTTTCAATGTCAAATTTCAATTCAGTGCGTCTAAATTTGTTCATCCAAACGTTCATCCAAAAGTTCATCGCTACCTAATGGGATTTAAATCTGACTCACTTGAAGTTGCTAAGAGTAACACAGAGACTGCGGGAGAGGTTTTTAGAGCAAAACACAATTGAACTAAATAACCTCTAATTGCTCAAATTTAATCCTGTAGAGTGGTTCAGGACCAGCAAATCTTCCTCTCTGCAAACAGGACTCCAGTCACTTTTCCAAAATGCCCAAACACAAGATAATTTATGAATCAGAAAATCTCAAAAGAACCACTTAAAACTGTAAGAGCAGACAAATGATTTTCAAAGTGAACGAATTAATGGTAACATGATTCCACTATTGATCTGACTCCATTGCTGCAGGGTATTAAATATGAAACCATGATATATGAAATGAAAAGAAAACCTATTATTACTTCCTCAATGATCAAAGTTCAGTTGGGTGAACTTTGCACCGATTTTATCCATGTGCATACCATCCCTTTCTTTATAATGTTCCTGTGCTAACTTGTGAATATGCACCTTTATTTATCCCATCCTTGAGGGAGGGTGGAGGTAGAGAAAATGGAAATAATCTTTGTTCCATTATATGCCAGCCCTTTCTCAGGCTGAAAATTCAAATGCTCTTTGCGGCGCCAGAGATGTGAAATATATTCATCAGCACGATAACTGCCATTTACAGTTTAAAATCATTACCTCAGTGCTTTATATGTATTTGGCCCTCACCACAGTAACGTGTTGACTCTTATCTGCCCTCTCAAATGGCCTAAGAAGCCATTCAGTTCAGGGATGGGCAACAAATGTTGGCCTTGCCAGCAGCATCCATGCCTCATGGAAGAATAAAGGAAAAAAACTAGTTCAGTAAGGTGACTCAGCCATTGCAATGCAGAAGTTATTTGGGGCTCCTTGAAGTCCAGAAGGACATTATATTGTTATGCCCAGTAAAGGCATGTCAAGGGTCAGATGACCGTTGCAACTTTAGCCATGTGAAGCTTCCAGAAAATTCCTAATTGCAATACATTGGGTGGGGACCACCCCCTGGAATGGAGATACCAAGATGAATACTATCTATGGAATTCACACTTGCTATTGTTTGAAGATTTACCAGAAGCAAAAGTCCAGACTCCATATGCCTCTGAGTTAAAATCCTAACAAGGAACGCTGGGTAAAAAACAATTCATCTTAAATATTTGTGAAAAACGTATCCATTAACTTAGTTACACAGCAATGTCTTTTAGTTAAACCATTTGGATGGACAACCAGTATTGGTCATCTGACTGAAACTGGCTGGAAATAATGAGTTTTTATCTGAAGACCCAGAAAGACCTGGGCAGTCTGCAGAAAATATCAAAAGATACAGAAGCTTCAGAGAAAAGGCTGTGTCCTCTTTGCTTTCAAATACCTGGAGGCTATACATCTTTAAAAAGCTCCCCAGCCAGATTCTAAAGTCCGCCAAGAGAGAAATTTGACCTTGTGTAATGAAAACCACAAGTGCCCAAATTTATGACCTGCTCAACATTCATCTCTTTGAGGCAATCCTGCAACAATCTGGATATTTGCATTCAGCTATTTGAACTACAATTCGGGAAAGGAAAAATATGGATCTGCAGCGACTGCTTTGGCACTGGCTCTGCAAATTTACTTTATGGCTCATGGTTAGTGCCCTATTGATGATTTATCTTATGTTATTTCCATGTCAAATATGCTCATCCTTATGGGCAATTCCTACTTGTGCCACAAGTTCATCCATTGCGCTAAATGACAAAAACCAATCCCCTGTATTTCCCATGGCCTGTTGCACTGCTCCAGTGAAGCCCAATGCAAACTGGGGAAGCAACACTTCTTCTTCCGATTAGGCACGTTACAACCTTCTGGACTGAACATTGAGTTCAACAACTTCTTTCTATCTTAACTCCTTTCTGTTTTTTGTTTCCTTGATGTGTCCCAATGCAAACACTTCCCTCCCCACAGGGTCATCTGCCAATTCTTCAGTTGTGTTTGCTCTCAGCACTGACCTTTAATCTCTTAATAACACATTCTTCTATTTTACCTTTATGCCACTATTAGCACCTTCTTTAGTCCTTAATTCCACCATTGAAATCTTTGTCAATCTCTCCTTAGTTCTGACTTATCCCTGAACTTCTGTTCTACCCTAGCCCCCTCTCTGTACAATTCATAACCTTTCGATCCCTCTACAGTTCTGAAGATGAGTCATAAGGACTGGAAACATTAACTCCATTTCTCTCTTCACAGATGCTGCCAGGCCTGCTGAGTTTATCCAGCAGTTTCTGTTTTTACTTGTATCTTTGTGCTTGCCCCTGGTTCTCCTTGTCTTTCCATGACCCTATGTGTATTTGTGGTCTATGTCAGAATGTGTTTTTTTTCTTTCTATCTGTGTCTGTATTTTTCATTTATATCTAGGGCTGGAAGTCTCTCAAATCTCTCTTCTTTTGCTCTGTGTGCTTCCTTGTCAACCTGTCTCCCAATATGCCTAGACTTCTCCCTCTCTCTCTCTCTGTCGTTATGTGTGATGTTCTCTTTCTATGAGCACGGTCTTATCAAAAGATGGCAAAGTGTCAGTTCTGGTGAGAAAAACGGTGCAAATCCCACAATTGCTTCTCACGGAATTTTGAGCCTCTTAAACAAAAGTTTTTTTTTCCATGTGAATAATATCGCACTCTTGGTGGCCTGGGTGGCAATCCCCGTGGAAACTAATTCACTGCAATCAGTGGGGAGTTCCACATAAATGCTTCCCTAGCACTTGTTCCAGATCCAACCGAGTCATTGTCTGTCAGAAAGGGCACCAAAGGGCAGCATGGCGGCGCAGTGGGTTAGCCCTGCGGCCTCACGGCGCTGAGGTCCCAGGTTCGATCCCAGCTCTGGGTCACTGTTCATGTGAAGTTTGCACATTCCCCCCGTGTTTCCTGGTTTTTGCCTCCACAACCCAAAGATGTGCAGGATAGGTGGATTGAACACGCTAAATTGCCCATTAATTGGAAAAAAATGAATTGGGTGTGGTATTATCAGGTATTGCAGCACCTGAGAGGCTGAAGTTCCATTGGTCAAACCTGGGAGTTTGCCATTGGCTGTATAGTATGTAGCTCCGCCCAGATAGGCGGGGTATAAGAGTCGGTGCTGTCCCAGCAGACCTCATTCTGTATCTGAGCTGCTGGGGAACAGTTCTAGTCTATTAAAGCCTTCAGTTATGCTTTAACCTCGTCTTTGCAGTAATTGATCGTGCATCAATTTAATAGACTAGACTTAAGCAGAGAAGATGGATCTCCGAATCAAGCCGGAGTGTCTGCAACCCAGTCCCCACGCGGCGAACTCAGCAGCGATTTTCAAACACTGGCTGCCGTGTTTCAAAGGCTACCTTGAGACGGCTGGAGGCACACTCACGGGGGAGCAAAAACTGCATCTCCTGCACTCAAGGGTAAGCCCTGGGATCTACACCCTCATCGAGGAGGCGGAAGACATTGATGCGGCAATCAAACTTTTAAAAGGACATTATATCTGCCCAGTAAATCAGGTCTACGCACGTCACCTGCTTGCAACGAGACGACAAAGCCCCGGGGAATCGTTGGAGGAGTTCTACCACGCGCTACTGGTGCTGGGCAGAAGCTGTGGCTGCCCGCAAGTTTTGGCGAGCGACCACACGGAACTCCTAATCCGGGATGCCTTCGTAGCAGGTATGAGCTCCTCAGAGATCCGCCAGCGTCTTTTAGAGAAAGACACCTTGGGACTTAGGGAGGCACGAGCCCTGACAGGGTCCATGGCCCCGCTGTTTCTTCTGCGGGCAAGAAAAGCACCCCCACCAGCACTGCCCGGCCTGCACATCCACCTACAAAGAAGGGCCATTTTGTGGGGGTCTGCCAGGCACAAGCGGTGGCCGCGGTCTCCAGCGGCGACTCCTGGCTGCCACAGCGAACTTCCCCTCGGGCCCCAGGTGGCTAGCAGTCACCGCCACCCCCGTATCCTAGGGCCATGTGCGGCCCACGGGCGCCGCCATCTTGTTCCCCGGACACCGCACTAGACGGATGGGCGCCGCCATTTGGTCCATCTCCGACCACCATGTGCAACCCATGGGAGACGCCATCTTGGATGGGGCCCCAGGACCCCAGCCCGGCCGACTATACACTACCCGATCAAAATTCACTGCGTCTGGCCTCAGTGACTGTGGACCAAACTCGACATCGAACACTCTCAACAGCAACGACGACGGTCTTCATCAACGGCCACAAGGCGTCCTGCCTGATCGACTCTGGGATCATGGAGAGCATTATACACCCCGACACGGTAAGGCGCTGTTCACTTTTTACCCACCCTGTAAATCAAAAGATCTCCCTGGCCTCCGGTTCCCACTCAGTGGAGATAAAGGGGTTCTGCCTAGCAAACCTCACAGTCCAAGGAAGGAAATTCAACAATTTCCGCCTTTATGTCCTTCCGCACCTCTGCGCGGCTACACTCCTGGGGTTGGACTTCCAGTGTAACCTGCAAAGTCTGACCTTCAAATTTGGAGGCCCAATACCCCCCCTTACAGTCTGCGGCCTCGCGACCCTTAAGGTCGACCCGCCTTCCCTATTTGCGAACCTCACCCCGGATTGCAAACCCGTCGCCACCAGGAGCAGACGGTACAGTGCCCAGGACCGGACCTTCATTAGGTCGGAGGTCCAAAAGCTACTAAGGGAAGGGGTCATTGAAGCTAGCAACAGTCCCTGGAGAGCCCAAGTAGTGGTGGTAAAGACCGGGGAGAAACATGGGATGGTCATTGATTACAGTCAGACCATCAACAGGTTTACGCAGCTGGACTCGCACCCTCTCCCCCGCATATCCGACCTGGTAAACAGGATCGCGCATTATAAGGTCTTCTCCACGGTGGATCTCAAGTCCGCCTACCACCAGTTACCCCTCCGCACGAGCGACCGCAAATACACTGCCTTCAAGGCAGATGGGCGGCTCTATCATTTTATAAGTGTTCCCTTCGGTGTCACTAACGGAGTCTCGGTCTTCCAACGCGAGATGGACCGAATGGTTGACCGGTACGGCTTGCGTGCAACGTTCCCGTATTTCGATAACATCACCATCTGCGGCCATGACCAGCAGGACCACGACACCAACCTCCGAAAATTCCTCCAGACCGCTAAAATCCTTAACTTAACTTACAATAAGGATAAATGCGTATTTAGCACCGACCGTCTAGCCATTCTCGGCTACGTAGTGCAAAATGGAGTTATAGGCCCCAACCCTGAATGCATGCGCCCCCTCATGGAGATCCCCCTGGAGAACATAGAACATAGGACATAGAACATTACAGCACAGTATAGGCCCTTCGGCTGGGCGAGGTTTATAATATGTTATCATTTATAATATTTTAAGGCACTCAATAGGCCCCTTAGTGTTGGGTGGGGTTACTGGGTTATGGGGATAGGGTGGAGGTGTCGGCTTGGGTAGGGCGCTCTTTCAAAGAGCTGGTGCAGACTCGATGGGCCGAATGGCCTCCTTCTGCACTGTAAATTCTATGATCTATGATCAAATAGATTTAATAAGGAAAGATTATTCCTCTTGTTCAGGTAAGGCATCACCAATTAAAATGATTATATAGAGACTGAGGAGAGACGTTACCAGCAATCCCCTTGCACAGATGACTTTTGGAGCATGGAATGTTTTTGCAAATAGTTGAGACAGGGCATCACATTTTGTAAGGGAAAATTAATGCATAATTGAAGAAAGGCAACATACGGGGAGAGACTGGACTAATGGGATTAATGGAACTAGGTTTGGATTGCTCGAGCAAGGGCTAGCACAAAAACAATAGGCCCAACGGCCTCCTTCACAACGGTAAACCTCAAAATTTCTATGTTACAGAACTGTCATTTCTCATGACCTCTGCATCTCAGCTTCTCTTTTTGTTTTTCCTTTTCCCCATAGACGTTTTCACAATGTATTCACTGTTACAACGTAGTAGGCAATTTTCACACAGCAAGGTCCCACAGCCAGTAATGTGTGAAATGATCTGGTAATCTGTCTCCAATGGGCAGAATCTTCCGGCCTGGAGTATAAATTGAAAGGCGGAAGCGGAAATGAGATTGATTTCTGCTCGGGCACGGGATGGCCTGCCATGTGCAATCTCATGCGAGTCAACTCATTCGAAATGCGTGCGAAAAGAGAATGCCTGAGGTGATCTGTGAACAAGTTGGAATGATGGTCAGCATATTCTTTGAAACTGTCCCTCTGGCCCTGACCATTCCAGCCAATGGGATGCCCTATGACTACCCTTGGCTCCATTCCACCTCACTGTAGTGAAGCCCATTGTGGAGAACCCCAGCTAAGTTTTCCCCTCATTCCTGCATCCATGTGCATGGACTCTGCAGCATTGACTGGGGTAGTGAAAGACATGTCCAGCATACCCTCCCTCCAAAACTATCGGACTTTCCTCCATCACCCTCGAGACATATTCGAGAGACCCTTGCTTTGACATCATAGATGTATAACTGAGCCCTTATCAGCCAAAACCATATACCCGGGAGCCTCAAGGTTCAAATACATCACATTGTTGTCGGCCTCCCCCTTGCATCCAGACATTCTGCTCTGGGAGCTAAATCCCTACTCCATCCCTCCCTCTGTTTTGTCCCACCACACCTCCACTATGGTCAACTTGAGTTGACGTTCAGCATAGACTTTACTGTAGCTCCCGATCTTGTTGGGATCTTGATGTTATGAGACCCATGTGTCAGGGAACTAGCCTGGTGCCGTATGTTTCACCATAGCGAGGAGAACTCACCTGAGAATCATTCCCTTGCAGTTGACTCATGATTATTGGGGTGTCCCGTTAGTCTGCTAATTCTGCTCATCCATTACCTCCACCCACCCAATAAGATTCTCCTCCACCCCCCCCCCCCCCCCCCCCCCCCCGCCCCACACACACACACGCTGCATAAGAAACCATCCTCTACCTGGCCGTGACCCTGGACCTGCCACCCTACCGTATCCCACTAACCTTCTCATTTTTATCATTTTATCTGCTCCCCAGTACACTCAGTTCAACTCTTAAGACCCTGCCCTTTAGGGCCATCTGTCTCGTCCCATCCCAGCCTAGAAAACACCACCTCACCCATTCATGGGAACCCCCAACCATCATGGAAGGCCCTTCCCTTCTTCCCATATCCTTGCACCCTTGACTTTCCTCTCTGGCTCGGCCCTGTCCTGGGCTCCCTCCTTTTTCCAGTCAGTCACATTGCCCCATGCTGCTCAGATGGGACGGCATGGTAGCAGAGTTCTTAGCATTGTTGCTCCACAGCGTCAGGGACCCGGGTTCGATTCCTGGCTTGAGTCACTGTCTGTGCGTGGCCTGCACCTTCTCCCCGTGCCTGCATGGGTTTTCCGGGTGCTCCGGTTTCCTCCCACAAGTCCTAAAAGACGTGCTTGTTAGGTGAATTGGACATGCCGAATTCTCCCTCTGTGCACCCGAACAGACGCCGTAGTATGGTGACGAGGGGCTTTTCACAGTAACGTCATTGCAGTGTTAATGTAAGCCTACTTGTGACACTAATAGAGATTATTGTTATTATTATTATTAGACTGCCATCACCCAAGCATTGCCCCATTGAACAACTCCAAACAGGAAACAAAAATGTGGCTACTCATTCGAACTCCAGAAAGCCTATTACCTTGTCTGCTGTGTGCCATTTATATGCCGTTGCAAATGGGAAACATGTATTGCTCGATTGCCAATAACATAATGGTGAAGGAGAATATAATTCTGGTGAGCTGGCCTTTAAATGAGCATGCATACATGTGCACTTCCTGACATGTGCCGTTATGAAGGTCAATACTCCTTCAAATATCCCTGAACTTAATTGCGCAGGTTCATTCACTGATGAGAAGCTGATTTTTGGTCTCCCACTCCAATAAACCCCCAACCCACCTTGCTTCCCACTCCTGGCAGCAGCAGAAGGTCCTGCCCTTTGTGTCTGTTGAGGGATAAGTTTTGGCCAGGACATCGTGGCGAGCTCTTACACCCTTTCATTGTAGTGATGCCACAGTATTGTTTATGCCCACCTGAGAGGGCAGACAGGACCTTGTTTAATAACAAGCAGTACTGCATTAAAATGCTACTTCAGATATTATTTTCAAATCTTCGGAGTGGGATTTAAACCCATGACCTTCTAACTCAGAGGCAAGTGTGGCTGAGTTGAACTTCTATGAAGCTAGATCCATTGGAAGTATCATTCAGAAGTTGGAGCACATGGATCCCTGGAAAAGCTGTTTTCTGATTTTCCAATATCCCAACCTGTGGGTGAAGCTGTGTCTGGGAGATTAAACTGTAACATTCACTCTATTGTTTGCCATGAGGTTGAAGCAACCATCATTCCAAGGGACGATGAACAGGGGATGTATATAGCAAGGAGGAGCACAATAAAGAGAAGGCCAAATACATGTGAGGCAGTAGATCCTCTTTAAGGTGAAGAGCAGCGTTCAGGTAGCCTCTGAATGCCTATTTTTGGAGCTAAATACTGGGGTCTGGTGGTATGGATGTTGCCATCTCACCAATACCTCGCCCAATGATAATGGGTTGCATCACATTGAATTGCAGTCTGTTTACACCTGATGACTGCACAAAACTACTTCTCAGCCGGTCTCTTGCTCTCAAAACCTTATTACTAATGCATTACTAAGCTGCTTTCAAGACTTCCTGTCACTGGGCTAATTTCAAATGTGACTCATCCTTTCTGCTTCTTATCTCCGTGAGATAACACTGTTGAGCTAATCATGCAGTAATATTGTCTGGAATTTATAATTGACTAAAACCTGAGAACATTCTGTGGTGAATTATTTTTGACCTTTTCCTACTCACATTTCTTTGCTCTCCTATCATAGGTTAGTGGCCCAGTTAAGTGGCAGTTGTCAATGCTTTACAAACAGGGTCTAGCTCCTGCTAAATATTGGAGCATAAATATCAGTTTTAAAATATCAAATTTATGAAATAAAGAATGAATATGCACAAACGCAGTTTGGGTTTTGAAATACAATCATGTAAGAAAGGTCAGTTTGCACATTCTCCCAGTGTCTGCGTGGGTTTTGCTCCCACAACCCAAAAATGTGCAGGGTAGGTGGATTGGCCACATTAAATTGCCCCTCAATTGGGAAAAATAATTGGGTAATCTAAATTTTAAAAAATAAAAGTAAGGAAGGTCCTTTCTGACAATGTAGTCATGTGACCTCCACCATGAGGCACAGGGCTGGGGAGACCTATCTGACATTCAGTTCAGTAAAGACTTTGATTTGATTTGATTTATTATTGTCACTTTTGTGAGGGCCACGAAGAATCCAGCACGGGTTTTAAGGATACAAAGTAATAACATTTATTTACAATAACATATATATATATAACAGCAGCAGCAACTTCCCTTGCTGCACACTCCTTCCTGCTGTTTCCAAACTGGCCAGCTTTATTTATACTTGGAGTTTACTAATGGTTTCTCCGCCCCCCTCACTGGGGAAGCTCATACTCCCACAGGATTGTGGGATTGTCATTAGTCCCCAGCCAATGGTAAGTAGGCAAGTTATAACATCCCTCCCCCCCAAAGTCCACCGAATCCACCGAAGACCCTGGCAAAGGAGGGCGTCGGACTCGTTTTGCCGCAGGCCGGACACCATTTGCACGCGGCGCTGGATCAGGCGGCGTGTAACGAGACGGAGACCGGCACTTCCGTGATGAACAGCGCAACGGTTGTACATCCACGGCCCGTGGACCCGAGGATTCCCCCTCTGATGCATCCTGTGTCTCCATCTCGGAGTCAGAGTCTGCTGCCTCCGTCATGTCAGCGTCTCTATCTCCATTCGGTTCTGTAACGACCTGCGCAGGCTTCGAGTGAGGCACCAGTGGAAGATTGTGAGGACTACCTTCCCTTGTCTCTGGTCTCTGCGGTTGCAGAAATGAATGCGGTGACTGGGGTAGCTCCCGCAGAACTCCTAATGGGCCGGAGACTTCGCACCCGCCTTAGTATGGTTTTCCCGGACATTGGCGCAAAAGTACGGCGCACACAAGAACGGCAGGGACAGGGATTTTCTCGGCATCGGCCGATTCGGCAGTTTGCGCCTGGTGACCCAGTGTTCGTTCGAAATTTTGCTGGTGGTGCCCAGTGGGTTCCTGGTGTAATCTTACGCCAAACGGGCCCTATATCTTACCAGGTGCAAGCCCAGGGTCGTCTCCAGCGCAAACATGTAGACCACGTTCGGTCCAGATGACTATCCCCTCAAAAGATTCCCCGCCCCCGGAGCGGTGGTCCTATACGTAAACAAAAAGTGAGCCAGTCTCGTGTCCATTGAACCGGAAGACTTCTTCTTTAGGCCTCTTTTGAATGTCTGCACTGCGCGCTCTGCCAACCCATTTGAAGCCGGGTGGTAAGGGGCAGTGCGGATATGGTGTATGCCGTTCATCTTCGTGAACCTCGCAAACTCCTCATAGAACATAGAACATAGAACGATACAGCGCAGTACAGGCCCTTCGGCCCACGATGTTGCACCGAAACAAAAGCCATCTAACCTACACTATACCATTATCATCCATATGTTTATCCAATAAACTTTTAAATGCCCTCAATGTTGGCGAGTTCACTACTGTAGCAGGTAGGGCATTCCACGGCCTCACTACTCTTTGCGTAAAGAACCTACCTCTGACCTCTGTCCTATATCTATTACCCCTCAGTTTAAAGTTATGTCCCCTCGTGCCAGCCATTTCCATCCGCGGGAGAAGGCTCTCACTGTCCACCCTATCCAACCCCCTGATCATTTTGTATGCCTCTATTAAGTCTCCTCTTAACCTGCTTCTCTCCAACGAAAACAACCTCAAGTCCATCAGCCTTTCCTCATAAGATTTTCCCTCCATACCAGGCAACATCCTGGTAAATCTCCTCTGCACCCGCTCCAAAACCTCCACGTCCTTCCTATAATGCGGTGACCAGAACTGTACGCAATACTCCAAATGCGGCCGTACCAGAGTTCTGTACAGCTGTAACATGACCTCGGAATGGAGTGCCGTTATCCGTGACCAGCACCTCGGGGAGGTCATGCGTACTAAACGATAAACGCATCTTTTCAATTGTTGCGCAGGACGTTGTCCACTGCATCTTATGCACCTCTAGCCATTTGGACTGGGCGTCAATTAGTAGAAGGAACATGGATCCTTGAAAAGGGCCTGCGAAATCTGCATGCAAGAAGTGCCCAAGGCCACCCTGGCCATTCTCAGTGATGTAGGGGCGCGGCCGACGGAAGCTTCTGATGCTCCTGGCAAATGGAGCAGTTTTGGGCCACCTCAATGTCGGTGTCGAGGCCTGGCCACCAGACATAACTCCGGGCCAACATTTTCATTTTGGTCACACCTGGATGCCCATTGTGCAAGTCTGTTAGTATCAGCTCCTGGCCTTTTGCCGGGGCAATCACACGCGTCCCCCACAAGAGGATGCCGTCTTCCACGCTGAATTCTGACAGCTTGGAGGAAAATGCCCGCAACTCGCCTGGGAGCTGTCTATGCTGCCCACCATACAGGGCTATGTGCCGAACCTTTGACAGGACTGGCTCCGTCTGGGTCCACTCACGGATCTGTGATGCCGTGACAGGCAAGGTGTCCATAAAATTTAGGGTTGCAACCACCTTACCGGTCGTGGGGGTCGACATGGGGCCGGTCGATAAAGGCAATCGGCTCAGTGCGTCGGCATTTACTATCTGCGTACCTGGTTTGTGCTCCAGAGAATACTCGTATGCAGCATGCAACAAAGCCCAGCGCTGGATCCGTGCGGAAGCAATGGGCGGTATTGGCTTATCCTCTCTGACAAGCCCCAGCAGAGGCTTATGATCAGTCACGATAGTGAAATGGCGGCCATACACGTACTGGTGGAAGCGTTTCACCGCAAAAACCACTGACAGGCCCTCCTTCTCGATCTGCGCGTACTTTTTCTCCGCTGCAGTCAATATGCGGGAGGCGAAAGCTATCGGTCGCTCGGCCTCGTTCTCCATCTTGTGGGACAGGACGGCCCCAATACCATACGGGGATGCATCACATGTGACGAGCAAAGGCTTTCCAGGATCATAGTGGGTTAGTAACCCAGACGACGACAATTGTTGCTTTACCCGCTGGAAAGCTGTTTCTTGTGGCTGACCCCAAACCCAGGTGTGATTTTTCTTTAGCAGAAGGTGCAAAGGGGCCAGCGTAGTTGCCAGATTGGGGAGGAACTTCCCGTAATAGTTTACGAGACCGAGAAAAGAACAAAGATGCAAAGTGTCAGTCGGGACGGGGGCCTGTTGAATTGCACGCACCTTCTTTGCGATGGGGTGCAAACCTTCGCGGTCCACCCGATAACCGAGGTAGACTACTTCCTTTGCCTGAAATACGCACTTTTTGCGACGTAAACGGACTCCAGCCTCCGAAAAGTGTCTAAGGACAGCCTCCAGATTTTCCAAATGTTCCTGCTCAGACGTCCCTGTAATCAAAACGTCATCTAAGTAGACAGCAACACGTGGTACACCTCTCAAAATGCCCTCCATAACACGTTGCAAAATTGCGCAGGCAGAGGATACTCCAAAGGGCAACCGTGTATATTCATACAGGCCCCGGTGTGTATTAATCGTTACATACTCATATCTAATTTTGTGAACGAGAGTCCACCTGCAAGCTTCGCGTAGAGATCCTCTATGCGAGGCATTGGATTTTGGTCAAGTCGGGAAGCCGTATTCAATGTAAGGTTATAGTCGCCACGCAAGTGAACTGTGGCATCTGGCTTCATTACAGGTACAATTGGTGCTGCCCAGTCAGCAAAACGGACGGGCTTGATAATACCCAAACTCTCCAAACAAGTGAGCTCCCCTTCTACCTTCTCGAGCAAGGCGTAAGGCACCAGGCGCGCCCGGAAATAGCGCGGCGTGGCTCCTGGTTCGACTTGGATAAGGGCTACGGCCCCTTTTATTTTCCCCAAACCAGGCTGGAATGCATCTGGGTATCATCCTAGCACCTCAATCAACCCTTCAGAAACTGTTTGGAGGATGTGCTGCCATTGCAACCGCAAATGGCGCACCCAGTCCCGACCCAACAGGCTGGGCCCATGGCCGCGCACCACGATAAGTGGGAAATGCTCCTCCTGGCATCCATAAACAACAGGGGTCATTGTAGTTCCTGCAATGTCCAGTGGTTCCCCCGTGTAGGTGGCCAACCTGGCCTGTGAGTCGGTTAATGTAAAGGTCTGTATACCCTGCTTGATGCGGTCGAATGTCCTCTGGGCGATCACGGAGACCGCTGCGCCAGTGTCCAACTCCATCTCAAGCAGGTGGCCATTGACCCGTACTGTCACCTTAATGGGGGCCACACGGGGAGCTGCCACACAATGCAGCTGCAGGCAGTTGTCCTCCGTCTCCACGTCCTCAGGAGTAGTCGCCGCAGGTTCATCCACATGGAAGGTACGGCCCCTGGGCTGGTCCCAGTTACAGCCCCTGGGCTGGTCCCAGTTTCGGTCGGAACGACGGCACCTCTGGCGCCCCCAGGACCGCCGTCCACGACGGGGTCGGCGCCTACAAGTCTGACATGGACATGGCTCCTCATCCATCGGTTCTGGAGAAGGCTCCCTTCGGGGAGGAATGTCCGACGACCACTGGCGTCGGTCCGGACGTTGCCTCGCCCAAGGTACCGCAGGAGTGCGGGGGGACGTTTTCGGACGGAAGGGGTTGCGCCCCAAGGCATGCACTTCCATTCCCTGTAGCTCCTGCACTCCTTGTTCTGCGCTCTCTCGGGACAATACTATTTGAATGGCCTGTTGAAAAGTCAATGTTGGCTCAGCTAACAACTTTCTCTGGGTGGCCGCATTGTTAATACCGCAAACCAAACTGTCGCGTAACATTTCTGACAAGGTCTCACCATAGTCACAGTACTCCGCAATCCTGCGTAACCTGGATAGAAAATCGGCAAGCGATTCCCAGGGGTCCTCTCAGCGGTATTAAACCGGTAACGCTGGACTATCGTGGACGGGGTTGAGCTAAAATGTTGCCTCACTATATTCACAAGTTCATCAAATGTTTTGGTGTCTGGCGCAGCTGATGTACGTAAGGCTCCTAATCACTCCAAATGTATGCGGGCCGCAGGCGGTGAGCAATAAGACCACCTGGCGCTCATTTTCGGTGATATTGTTTGCCCGGAAATAGGAACGCATTAGTTGTGTGTACTGGTTCCAGCTTTCCAGCGCAGCATCAAAAACATCCAAATGTCCGTACAGAGGCATGATATAATAGAAAACAACTTCCAACCTGTACCCAACAAAAATCCAGGGAGGTGGCTTCAGCAGTGTAGACAGCTATTCACTTTAACCTTCGTCGCCAGTTTTGTGAGGGCCACGAATAATCCAGCACGAGTTTTAAGGATACAAAGTAATAACATTTATTTACAATAACATATATATATATAACAGCAGCAGCAACTTCCCTTGCTGCACACTCCTTCCTGCTGGTTCCAAACTGGCCAGCTTTATTTATACTTGGAGTTTACTAATGGTTTCTCCGCCTCCCTCAGTGGGGAAGCTCATACTCCCACAGGATTGTGGGATTGTCATTAGTCCCCAGCCAATGGTAAGTAGGCAGGTTATAACAGTCACATGTATTAGTTTACAGTGAAAAATATTGTTTCTTGCATGCTGTACAATCAATGCATACCATACATAGGGACGGAAGGAGAGACTACAGAATACAATGTTACAGTTATAGCAAGGTGTAGAGAAAGGATCAACTTGATACGAGGTAGGTCCATTCAACATTCAGGACATTGTACCAGAAGCACTGTACATCTTTGAGCTCATAACGTCTTTGAGCTCATAACATGGTGTCGGACGTGGAGCTGAGATTGAGTTTTGTAAAGCCGGAGAAAAGCTACCGCCACTGAAACAGGAACGCAGGAAGTTCACAGCTGCAAAAAGCTGCAGAACAAAAGCCACTGATGAGGAAAAGCAAACAAGCCAAAGACTGTAAAAAAAACGTTACTGGGTGAGTCAAATTTTCCTTTCCCAGCTCATGTTGAAATAAAAGGTGATATGCAGCACAACTGTCAGTTTTTCTACTTGCAATTTAAGTTTTTACTTTTACTTTTAAGGTTTACTTTTAAGTTCTACCTTTAAGGTTTTATTTTTTGGTTAAGGTTTTGTTTTTAGTTGCGGCATCATGATCGGCACTGGCTTGGAGGGCCGAAGGGCCTGTTCCTGTGTTTTACTTTTCCTTGTTCTTTGTTCAATACCAAAACTATGAGACTTGAAGAGCTTTAATCAACAAGCTGGAGCCAATATGAGTAGCAACACTTTTAACACTGTTGGGGAGGGACTGCTACAAACTATATCTCACCCTCAATTCCTCTGAAGAACAGAAAAGACAGACAGCAGAGAATTTGAAAGCCTTTAATGCATGCTTTGAACCTCAAGATCAAGGTAAAAAAGAGATTATTGATTACTAAAAGGCTGCAACAGAATTCAGACAATTAAAGATGATCTCATTAAAGGTAGGATTGTCTTAGGCATTAGACATATGATGGTGAGAGCAAGTCGACTGAGAGAGCAAAACATACTCCCAAGAAAGAGATGGAGGTGCAGAGTTTGTTAGAACAGACCAGGGCGGGCAGCCCGGTGGTGCAATGGTTAGCACTGATGTCTCACGGGCCTGAGGTCCCAGTTACGATCCTGGCTCTGGGTCACTGTCCGTGTGGAGTTTGCACATTCTCCCCGTGTTTGCGTGGGTTTCGCCTCCACAGCCCTAAGATGTGCAGGGTAGGTGGATTGGCTAAGCTAAATTGCCCCTTAATTGGAAAAAATGAATTGGGTACTCTAAATTTAAAGAAAAAAAGAATAGAGCAGGAGTTACATTACGCTGATAGACATTCCTGTCCAAAAGAGAATAACCACGTCAAAGGGCAGGATGCAAATAATATGGAGAACATCAGACAAAGGAAAAGAATGCTTGTCCGGCATGAAAAATGCAGTGTTTTAACTACAAGAAGCTGAATAATTTGACACACAGGTGTATGGCTAGAAAGAAACAAATTAAGCCAATAGAGATGGGAAATGGAGAGATATCAGCCAAAGAGTCTGACAAACCTCGATACACTCTCAAAATCCTGGGGGTTACCATTGACCAGAAACTGGAATACTCCTCACTTGCCTGGATGAGTGCAGCTCCAACTAGACTCAAGAAGCTCGACACCATCCAGGACAAAGCAACGCACTAGACACCCTTTCTACAAACATTCACTCCTTCCACCACCGATGGACAGTAACAGCCATGTGTACCATCTTCAAGGTGCACTGCAGGAACTCAGCAAGGCCCCTTAAACAGCAACTTCCAAAGCCATGACCACCACCATCTAGAAGGACAAGAAAAGCAGATACTTGGGAACCACACCACCTGGAGGTTCCCCTCCAAGTCAGTCACCATCCCGACTTTGAAATATATCGCCGTTCCTTTACTGTCGCTGTGTCAAAATCCTGGTACTCCCTCTCTAACAGCACTGTGGGTGTACCTATGCCACATGAACATCAGTAGATCAAGAAGGCAGCTCACCACCACCTTCTGAAGGGAAAGTAGGGATGGGCAATAAATGTCGGCCTAGCCAGCGAAGCCCATATCTCATAAATGAATAAAACAATAGATGATAAGCGATTTGTGACTGAGAATAATGGCTGCAGAAGTAGAGTATCAAGTGAAGTTTTAGTAGATAGACACTGGTACCTCATGACCCTCACAGTTCTGTGCAAAGTGACTCAACATGGCAATCCAAAATTAACCCCAAAAACTTCAGGTTGAGGCTAACTGGTGGCGCAAATTTCATACTGAGAGAACAATGAGAGCACAATGCAATTGCAAGAACAAAGATCGAGAGCGGAATTTTCGCATTTTCTCAGAACCTCTCTGAAACAAATATTTAGGGAGTGGTTTATACAGTCATTGTGGGGAGACCAGCATCAACGAGATAGGGTGTCCATTCAGCACAGGAAGAAAACCTCAGCCACCTTCCCCAACAGGCCTCCCCCCCCTCCCCCCTCCGCCCCCTGCTCCGACAGGCATGGGCCTCCACGCCCCTCCCAGGAATTGGAGGCTCCTTCCCAACTGCAATCATCAGCATTGGAGCTCTCATCCTTTGTCCCTGCCCCCCACCCTCCTCAGCAACCATCAACAATGTCCGCAACCCCCCTCCACCACCACCATCAGCATTGGGGGCTCCTCCCCCACAACAAACATAGTGTGAGCCCTCACCCCCAATGGGGCACCCTAGAGTATCCGGCTCCAGCACTGCTCCTTGACACAGGCTGACACTGCCAATCTGGCAGTGCTAACCTGTGCCAGGGTGCAGTGCCAGGGCATTACCCAGGCATGTCCCTCTTCCCTCAGGGGCTATACTTACCTTTGCATCCCCTGGAGGTATCCCTTCGACTGATTCACATTTTTGAGGACCTTTTATAAATTGTGCCCACCGGTCACGCCATGTCAGCGAGGTTTGAATACTCAGTGAAGGGGGATCATGTAGACTGGGAGCTTGGTAAGTATATTGAAAATATATTAAAATGTATGCAAATTAGGTTCACGCTCTTTCTGGGCTGAACGTTTCCCCCCTCAGAGTTCCCGATCATAGATGGTACACAAAAGCCATTCATCTCAGAAGAGCAAGTCTGAAGCTTAGACTGGTAGCCCTAAATGTGCCAAAAGAAATTTACAATGTGTCACATCACACAAGACTATTGATCACTGAGCTTATCCTGGCGGAGTACAGAGATGTGTTTACATCATTTCAATGTCTTCCTGGTGAATATCATCTCGAAGTGGATGAGCATGTAAGACCAATTCAGCATCTTCCAAGAAGAGTTCCAGCTGACCTCAACTCCAGCCCGAAAAATAAGATAGAAGAGCTGGAAAAGAAGGGAGCAATCAAGAAAATGACAACTCCTGCAGACTGGATTAGCAGTAGTATAGCAGTGAAACGACCTGGAAATCTGCGATTCTGCTCAGACCAAAACAATCTAAATAAAGCCCTGAACAGATCTCACTACCCCATACCAAACATGAAAGTAATGTTGCCCCAACTTGCCAAGTATAGATTCAGCTATTTTGAAGGATGGGGGAGAGGGGTGGTGGAGGGAGGTGGGATCCAGCTATTGAATTGAATGACCAGCCATAATCATAATGAATGGCGGAGCAGGCTGGATGGGCTCAATAGCCTCCTCCTGCTCCCATTTTCTATGTTTCGATGTTACTAGAAAGGGAAGCTGGATGAAAGCAGCAGCTTTCTAACCACATTCTGGACACCGTTTGGGCGAGACAGATAGTTGCACATAAGTTTTGGCTTTTCCACGGTTCCAGGAGACTATCAATGCAGACGTCATGAAGTAGTCAGTGATTTTCTGAGATTGGAAGCCATAGTGAAGATCTGTTAGTCTATGGATGTGAAGACACAATGGAAGAAGCCATTGCTGACTGCTATCAGAACCTGGTGAAACTGCCAGAGCGAGCTCACCAGATGAACTTACAGCTGAATAAGAAAAACTGTATCTCAAAATGGCTGAAATCAAAAAGATAGTGCATATACTTACAGCAAAAAAATTTGTTGTAGCCCGCATGAGACACACGGGGTGGGGCAATAACTTTCTCCATGAGTCTCGCCAAATACGAGCTTCCTCACTCACTAAGGGGGCATGCAGCGCAAGATCAGTCATGGTTAAGTTTAGTATAAAGTTGGCCATGGATGGAACCAGCAGGACAGGCCCGACTGGGATCTGATGTATATTGTAAATACCTTGCAATAAACCAAAATTGCTTTTGTACCAACTGGATTTAGATTCATTTGTGGTCTACAAAAAGGTCTTTGCCCAGATCCTGATCAGGTGAGAGCTATGTCAACAATGCAACGACTAACAGTGTGAAAGTAGTGCAATGATTTGTCATCAGTGTGAATGAGGGAACAGCACCTCGATGAACAGTCAATGGCAACATGCGCGCATGGCAATTTAATGACTATGTATATAATGCATGTGCAGAGACTGCTTAGAATAACAAACAGATTGTTAATTCATGAGAACCACTGTGGTATAGGAGATAACTTGGGTAGCTCACTGTCACACATGATAGTTCATGCAAATTTATCTTTGGTTCATTATGAAAGGAGGGTGCTTGGGATTTGAAATGCAATCATGTAAGAAATGTCCTATCTGGCTGGCTGTAGTCATGTGAGTTCTGCCATGAGGCACAAGGCTGGGAACAACCATCTTACATTCAATTCAATAATGACATTGCTCAAGAAACACTATACTCTTTGAGCTCGTAACACAGACACAGACACACACACATACAGAAACACATGCATTTAGTGACAAAAGTAGTTATCAATAATGCTAACCACCTGATTCTAAAGGCCCTTGCTATCCTTGCTGGTTAGATAAGTTGGCTAAATGACTAGAGTGATGGTTTCAGTCCCAGTACCAGTTGTGGTAGTTCATGGAGGCCTCCTTGCTTTGTCCCATGTTTAATGTGGAGTGGTACCCCTCAGGTTATTTAGCCAATAGTCTCTCTCCAACACAAGAGATGTCTATGGCTATTCACCGATTACAGTGAATTACCATGACAATCCCTCATCCAATAACACAATGCAAATAACCATTCCTCTATATATGTATGGCATATGGGCATATATATAAATTTAGAGAAGACATTCTACCACTTATCTGCCAAAAGGGGAAAAGAATGAAAAATTGTAATTTAAATTCCTAACCTATATCGCTATGGTTAATAGTTATATACACAGCCCCGCCTTTTGCCTCCTTATGAACTGTGACAGCTTGCTGAAATCTATTAGCCTCCCTCAAAGGACTTTTTTCAATTCAGCTACATTCACAGCACTGTTGTCCATCTGCTCCTTTCATTACTTTTGATGCGTTGCCAACATTTATCCTAAATTCCTAACTGCCAGACTCATTAAAAAAAAACAGGTGGTGATATCCAAATGTGGACCAATCATAAAGTCTGCATGGATTTGAAAATCATATAATAGACAACCACTCGGGCCTGTTGCCAGGGAGAATATAAAATCAAATTTACAGGAAACACATAATAAAATAAGTTTGAGGGTCCTGGTGTCACGTGCACTGTATCTGATATAAAGTGCAGCTACGCCCCTTGGCTGCAGTGGTGGTACAGCACGATAATGGACAATTGTCAGGACCCGTGCCCACACCTACAATTCTCTACACAGTGCGTTCTTCATTTTGTTCGTGCATTATCCTTCAGATAAAGCCGATGGGGATAGAATGGCTCCGGCCTCTTGGTGTTCACATGCGACTTTTTAATGACAGATTACAGAGCAGCTTTGCACAGGCTTCAGAACATACCACTTGCTTTCAGCCAAGGAGTGGTATGTAAGCGAGAGAATCAAGAAATTAAAATTCATAAACAATGAAGAAAAGCTCATAAGGGACCTGAACAATAACGTGTACCTTAAAGGGTTAACAGGCTAGATATGTTAACCTAAGGCGATGTAGCACTGACATCAAGTGCCACATGCCACATGTGCTAGGTACTGTCGGCAGCAGACAGGTAGCCCTGAGGCGAGGTGTGCCTTCCATGTGACCCAGTATGTGCACACTGTAATGAGCGTAAATTAACTAGCTTTTAAGTAAACACCCTGGTACATCTAGAATCTTCCTTGCTAGAATCCTGGCTTAGCACGTTCTACAACATAAATTGCTCTGGTGAAGATGGTGGTGGTGTAGGGAGGAGTGGCAGGGGGCAGGTTGCAGGGGGGGTGGGGTGCGGGGGTGGTTGACAGGGGAAGGTTACAAGCGATCCAGGGTTGTAGAAGGAAGAATTGCTAAGATCTCTGGCCCTGATCATTATCCAGTGACATCTGTTGGAAATGTACTTGCGTGAACATGAGATAAGAACAGGATTTCGGATTTAATTTTGATGCCCTGTTCAGAGTTGACATGCCTGTCAACATGGATAAATTTCATTTGAGTGAGGTATCAAAGGACAGAAAGGTAACCCAGTCAGGAGTTAATACCTTCAGATTTGATCTTAAACATAATACGCCAGAATTTACTGTTGCCAATGAACAAATGGTACCCTGCTGTTCACTGGACCTTCCCTTCTTTTCCAGGTCTTTTGCACAGCAAGTTTCAGGGTGTGTGAGATTGAAATGGCGCAGTGCCCTCTACAACGCATCTGGGCAACCTGTGTCATTAAGCCTCATTAAGCAGATTGAATGATTGTGACATGATCAGGGACAAATCAGATACAGTGAGTCAGAAAAGTGAATTCAAATCAAATTCAGGAAGTAAAATAAAGAGAGGGATCAAAAGATTGGATTCAATGAGAGAGGGAAAAGGATAGATAGAGAAAGCAAAATAAAATGCAATTAAGTTAAAAAGAAAATCTACAACAATGATTAAAAGTTGAAGGACTGAGACTCCACATTTAGTAAACACCGTTGGCATATCATTAGCAGACCCGACCCGGTATTCTCCGGGGCCTCCGTGATTCTACACCTCCAATGGGGCGAATTCCCGATGGCGAGGTTCAGTTGTGCTTTTAAAAATTGTGAAACCGGCTTTATGGCTGATGAGGGAGAGAGAGGAGGTAGGACACGGAGAGGCGCAACCGTGGGCTGCCAGGCAAGACACAGGCCAGGCTGGCTGGGATGGAGGGTGGGCCCTGGCAGGACCGCGGGGTGATGGGGGGGTGACAAGGGAATGGGCCGAGTGCCCAGACTGATCCCCCTTGAGACTGTGTGGTGTCCAGCCACAGACTGCCATTGCAGCGGCCTACAAGGCAGCCATCTTGCTGCGCACCCCATTGGCCACCCACTTTGGCCTTGGTTCTGCAAAGTGACGCCAGCCTTATGGGTGTCTCCACACCCCAACCCTGCACTCCACCCTCTGTCATGCCTCCCCCCAACCCAACCATCACCCATTGGTGGGGCATCACGTGGCCCACCCAAGGACAATACTCACTGCAGTCCCTACGGGGGTACTGGATGGTCGCCACGGAGCGTATTACTGGCATGGGCAGTGCCTGCTGACGGTACCCCTGGCAGCAGGGATGGGCTCCAGGGCCAGAGGCCCCCACGGTGCCGGGCACTGATGGGGCCCACCAGAGTCCACAGTGCCAACCATGTAGCCCGTTGGACCTGGTTGGGCACGGGGCTACACACCATGTTAACATTTCGGCCTTTCACCCCCTGCAGGCAATGGATATTGGAATACTACCTGCAATGGTGGTCTTCCTCCGAGTCGCCGCAGCCCTGGGGCATGACCTGCGACTGTACGAGCTGGAGCTGTTGGAGGAGGAGGAAGCTGCAGCAACGGAGCATGCCTCAGTGGAACAGGAGGCAGCCGGTGAAGATGCAAAAAAGCCCAAGGAGGATTTGGTGCAAAGGAGGTGCCGCACGAGGCCTTGCATGTACCGGCAGCATCTGCCATTCGAGGACCAGCCGGACCTGGCATGCCATCGAAGACTCCGGCTGAGCAAGGGGACAGGGCGAGATATCTGCTAGATGATGGTGCACCTAGCACAGTGGGGGAATGGGGGAGGACACTCTGACGGTCGCCCTGAAAGTTTATGCCACCGGCTCCTTCCAGGTGCCGAGCGGGGACCTCTCTGGGATCTCACAGAGCTCGGTGCATAGGTGTATCCATGCCCTCATGGAGGCCCTATATACCTAGTCGGCACAGCACATCCACTTCAATGTGGACCAATGCCCAGGCAGCAGGGTTCGTCGCCATCGCCGCCATGCCCCGGATCCAGGCGATGATTGATGGGATTCATGGTGCCCTACAAGCACCTGCAGATGACAGGCCGCTCTACACAAACTGAAAGGGGTTCCGCTCGATGAACATGCAGCTGATATGAGACCAGCAGATGTGCATCATGCACGTCTGTGCCCAATATCCAGGCAGTGTGCACGGCGCCTTCACCCTGGCATACTTAATGATTCCCAGCCTATTCAAGATGCCCCGCCCCCCACCCCACCGGGCAGAGGGTGCTGGCTACTGGGTGACAGAATTTATCCGCTGCAGTCATGGCTGAATACAGCTATCCGTAGGCCCCAGACCGATGCTGAGACCCGCTTCGACGATGCCCATACAGCGACCAGGGGTGCGATCGAGCGGTGCTTCGGCATCCTGAAGATGTGGTTCAGATGCCTGGATCGCTCTGAAGGGGCCCTCCAGAATGATGTTGAGAGGGTCGGCCACATTGTCGTGGCCTGCTGCGTCCTCCACATTGCTCAGCAAAGAGCAATGTGCTGGAGGAGTAGGATGAATGGCAGTCCTCATCTGAGGAGGAGGATGCGGTTGAGGGAGTGGACGGACAGACATGGGACCCAGGCACGTACGGGAGGCTGCACGATGTGTGCGCCAGGGCCAACATGCGTGGGATGCTCTGATCGCCTCCAGGGGGGAACTGGCTAGGTATACGGACACCGCATCCTACCTCCACACACACTCCCCCCCCCCCCCTCCCCCCCCCCCCACCCCCCCACCCTCTGCCTGAAACTCCCTCTGATATACATACCTGCCTCACTAGGGGGGCGGGGGGGGGTGGGTTTGGCCATAACAGCTGGTTTGGTCCATGGAATGGAGGATGATGACAGCCCGCCCTAGAATGAGCTCTCAGAGATTCGATTGAACAATGCATATCTTTATAGTCTGAAATAACAGCTTGAAGCAAACAGGCATGTTTATATTAAATATACCTTGGAAGTACGTAAGATGAAATACGTAGTGCGTATGTTCTTGCCCTTGGCTAAAAACAACTCAAGTACACATTTTGTTATCTTTCGGAGGACAATGTGTTTTCATAATAAGGCCGAGACCAGAATATTAAGCAGTATTTCATTTATGTTACCTGACCTACTTATTTTCATTCAAAAGCAGTGTTGAACTATAGTCAAGCATTTCCCAGCATGCTATTTTCCCTTCCTCCCATCAAGATTCCAGTTATGACCATCGACTGCATGGTTTTATTTGAAGTCCTATCTTCATGGGGCCAACAGGTCTGATAGTCATTGTTCTTTAAAGCTCTTCCGTCAAAATAGTGAAAGGTAGTTAATTTCATCACTTATCTTTTAAGAAAGCTCCCAGACATGTGAAACACAAACGGAAGTTGCCTAACTGTCTGGAATCCTTTTTATGATGGTACAGTGTCCATTATTCCATGCCACTCTCTTTTTAAATGTACAATGCGCACTTGCTGCGCTAATTTGCAACAAGGAGTTTTCTAGCACAGTGGTAGGAGTGAAGTGCGACTGGGCAGTTCGAGAGAGACGATGGCAAAGGCAGGACGTAGAAGTGGAAGCTCGGTTCAATGCATTTCCACTTCTCACAGTTACCACTATCCCCACATCTGTCAGCAGCTGATATGTTACCTCATGCCCAGGTGGCTGACTCTACCCTATACAGGTGCATCTGTCTTTGGTGGGGTTCTCAAATTTCAGAGGACATTTATTGAGAGGGGCTCAGCAGGCAGTGCAAGGATCTGAGCAGCTTGCCTGTATGTCTGCTGAAGTCACGGGGATTTGCCATGTAGCAGCACTGGACAATGTAAGAGTTACGATTTGTACAGTATGCACATGAGTGTATTGCGCATTTTTCTTACTGCCAATTATCTTCATAGAACAGAATTCTAGAATGATTATGGCACAGATGAGGCTGTTTGATTGGATGAGTTCACTCCAGTTCTCTTCAAGAGCAATTCAGCTAGTTTCACACGCCTGTCCTTTCCCCATAACCCTACAAAGCTCTTATATTTATGGGTTTATCCAATTCGCTTCTGAAAAACAGAGGGCTGGATTCTCCAAAAATGGGGCTATGTCCCCACGCCAGTGTCAAAACACTGGCGTTTCACTCTGGACTTTCCTTAAGAATGTCCTCAGTGATTCTCCCATCTGCAGGGGGCTAGCAGGGCTCTGGAGTGCTTATCACAGCTCTGGCTGCGGATGCAGGGCCCCGCATTCTGTCGGGGGTCCGCGCATGCGCATGCCGGCGGCCTGCGGCAGCCTCACCCTGCGACATGGCGGACTCAGCCGGCGGACCTGGGCCAGAAAAGAAGGTCCCAACGATCGGGCCCGCGCCGCTCCATATTCCCGCCCGATCGCCCCCCCCCCGACCACCCATAAGGCCCTTCCTGGTACTTGGCCCCCCCGCCCCCCACCAGGGCGGCTGCGGTTCCCATCAGCCGATACATGGTTAGAACCACGCCGTCGGGAACTCGGCCAGTTGTGCGCAGAGAATCGTGGGTGGGTCCTCGGTCAATGGCCCCCTACCCGCGCTGCATAGATCATGCGCGCGTGATACCCGAGCGATTCTCCGGGGACCGCTTCAGTGGCACCGGGCACAATTTCTGTGCAAACACCCATTCTCCGCCCCCGCGCCGAACGCAATTTCAGCGCGGAGGCTCGGAGAATCCACGCAGAGTCTGCCACCAGCACACTCTCAGACAGTGCGTTCCCGATGACAACCAGTCGCTGTGTAAAAACACTTACTTCACGTCATCTTTGGTACTTTTGCCAATTATATTGATCTCCTTCGGCTCCTGACCCCTCCAGCATTGGGAACAGTATTTCCCCTAGCTACTCTATCCATGCCCATCATGAATTTGAACACCTCTTTCTAAAAGAGCCACCTGTCTTATACATTTTCTGAGCCACTGACTGTGAGATCCTGCAAATTAATTTGGCAGAACCTTGGGAGGATCCAGAGACAATAAAGTTGAGGGTGGTGGTCACTTTGGCAAATGGCAGCAGGTCTTGTTCCAACAGGCTGCAAATGTCTGCCATGGCCTGACACAACACCCTGAACCTCCTGACTCACTGGTGTTCAGGTATATTGAGAATGATTTGTGTGGCGGGTCCTGCTAGCTGCACCTTGCTCCTGCTCCCCTCTATGCTGTGGAGCTACAGGGTCTGTGACCACCAGGTTGTGTTGATTCCTGCTGTCGCTACTGGTGTTGCTGATTATCTTAGTTCTCATCTGAGATCCAACCTAAGGCAACATAAGCAGCACCCATCCTGATATGATCTCTTTCCAGCCCTGTAATGTTCTCTTACTGTTAATCTGATATATCAGCGCTCCAAAGTGAAGTATGTAATGTTACCTCTCAGCACACGTGCTGCGAACAAACCCTTTCCCATGAATAGGAAAGAAAGTAGCTGTGAGCACTGAGGATTTATTGGTATAGTTCCCTGAGATTGCTTCAGCCCCCTCAACTGCTGCAATGTACTGCTTGCTTTCAATGTCAAGTTCAAGGAAGTATGGGAAACTCCTAAACGGAAAGTTAAATTGAAAAATCATACTAATTGAGTGATTAGCATATGTTAATTAATGGTAAAGCTATCAACCTCATTTGTGGACTCCTACTGTCCTATTAATGACAATTAGTCAAGTAAAATAATTACCCATTTCAATAAGAGTGATCTGAAATTATGAAACTGAGAATGTTGGTGGAGGGAGAAGAAAAAATATTCAAAAATATAAGAAGATTTACTTCAGTTTCATAAGTGTGATGAGCAGTTTTATTTACAAGGAGTAAGTATATTTATCACCAAAGCATTGCACCAGATCCCTTCTCATTTCCATCTTTAAATCTTTGCTTTATCCTTGCAGTCTATTTCCGAGTAATAAAATTAAGCCAAATGTCAAAGTTCTACTTACCAGAAAGTTGCTGCAATGCTGAACAGAATCAAAGGGCAATGGAGAACTGAGATCAGTTTATGCAAAAATAACATGTTCCTAAATCATTGATTCTGAAACACCAAGTTAAAGGGCAGTCATACTGAGTTACTAATGTGGCTGCAACGGTGTGTTAACCTGACATTTTCAAAGGAAAAATATATTCCACCTGTGTTTCATTCTTTGTGATACATGTGCCATTCTTTGACTGACAGAGCAGACAGATATCCTGCTGCCAGACTTTTGCCCGCTCTGCTCTCTCACCACCCACAATGAGACGGAGAATGGTGTTACATTGATTTGCTTCTTTTAATTGGTGCCTCAACCTGCCAGCTCTAATGACTTTGGGCAATGACAGGTAGCAGCCTTATATCACCTGGTTATCTGCCCTATCTTCAAACCATTGAATGATCTTTGAAATCCTTTCTTAAATATGGTGACATGGCAGACATTTTATGGAAGTAAGATGCAAGAATCGATCTCAGATTTGCCAGACGGCAGGTGGTGGAATTCCCACGGCTACTGCCACACACAGTACAGGACAGGGTGCTCTCGGGGAGGTGAGTGGGAGTGGGGAAGATCTCGGAAACTTACCAGGTGATGCAGGAGGAGGAGGAGGCCTCGGTGGTGGAGTTGAAAGGTAAGTGGGAGGAGGAGTTGGGAAAGGAGATCGAAGAGGGGACGTGGGCAGATGCCCTAGGGAGGGTGAACTCTTCCTCTTCATGCGCGAGGCTCAGCCTCATACAGTTTAAGGTGCTGCACAGGGCACACATGACCGGGACAAGGATGAACAGGTTCTTTGGGGGTGAGGACAGGTGTGTTAGGTGCTCAGGGAGCCCAGCAAATCACACCCATATGTTCTGGGCATGCCCAGCGCTGGAGGAATTTTGGAAGGGCGTAGCGAGGACGGTGTCGAGGGTGGTAGGGTCCAGGGTCAAACTGGGCTGGGGGCTCGCAATATTTGGGGTGGCAGAGGAGCTGGGAGTGCAGGAGGCGAAAGAGGCCGGAATTCTGGCCTTTGCGTCCCTGGTAGCCTGGCGAAGGATTCTCCTTCAGTGGAAAGATACGAGGCCCCCAAGCGTGGAATCCTGGATCAGCGATATGGCAGGGTTCATTAAATTGGAGAGGGTGAAATTTGACTTGAGAGGGTCGGTACAAGGGTTCTTTAGGCGGTGGCAACCGTTCTTAGACTTTCTGGCAGAACGATAGACATTGGTCAATGGCAGCAGCAGCTCGGGGGGTGGGGGGGCGGGGTTACTTTATTTTTGTTTATGTTATTTACACTGGAAGGGTCTGAGAGGGTGTATACACCTGTTGTCTTAAGTCGGGGTGTTAATGTTAATTTATTATTTAGGTACTGGGGGGGGAGGGGTTTGGGGGGTTGCTTTTTTAGATTGTGTTTTGTGCTTGGGTTCTTTTTTCTTTCTCATTTTGTTATTGATATTTTATGAAAACCTTTAATAAAAATGATTTAAATAAAAAAGAATCGATCTCAGGATCGATGATGAATGTAACTGGAAAACAAAAAGTGAGAAGTAAATGAAGGGGCAGTGATATGATGCATTGGGCTGTAACCTCTGAGCTCCAGGGCATCGTATTCAGGGGATAACAAAAAGAAATGTTGGGGTGCATCCCCCCCCCCAAGCCGCACCTGGAGTTTCCCGGTAAGATTTGTATTGCAATTGCCCCGCTGAAAACAATTGAAATGTGATTTAAAATGAAAACTTTGGATGGTTCTGACTGTTTTATATCAATAGTTACACAGAAAACGTTAAAAGAATTGAAACCACTCTAGTTTCTGGATAACAATTGTACAGTCCCACATCGACCCACCATGGGACTACGGCAACACCCTGAACCCCCCCCGTGCCCCACCACCAACTACCGCTCCATGGGTCAAACCCGCATTGGACAACTCCCCATGTGACTTCCACAACCCCTAGAGACTGTACCCCTGGCCGGGAACTCCCCAACCCACAGGACTCCCCCATCCGACCATGGGACTCCCAACCCTTTGGGTACTTTCCCCCCTGCCATTGCCGCCTGGTCCAACCTGACCTGACACCACCAGCCAGGGCGACCTGACCCAACACCCCGCCAAAATCTGACCGACACCCAAACCCCAGCCCCAGCCCCGACCCGACCTGATGCCAATCCCCTCAGACCTGACCCTACACGTTAACCCCAGGCCTGACCGGACCCAACATATCCCCCAAGGCCCACCCAGACTTGACAACTCCCACCAAGCTCTCCACTCACCCCCAAGGCCCAACCAAACCCGCCCTGCAAGGCCCGATTTCCCCCTTGCCAATCTCCCCTCAACACCACCACCCTACCCACATATATTATATACTTACTCTCTTCTTGGCTTGTCAAGAACCTTCTAAACTTAGCTGGGCTCATAAACCTACCTGGTTTACTGCAGCTACAACCACAAGAAAAGAGGGCATGGCTTCCTGACCTGCGACTCTACAGCCCTTGATGCTCGTCCAAGGGATACGCTGCATTGTTCAGATCTCGCCCAGCCTGAGTCGGAAGGCCGGACAGGATAGGAATTGACTGGATTTCATGGTGGGAACCTCTGCGCAGGCTGACAAACAGACTCAGTTGCCATTCCATCGGAAGTTACAGCCACAGTGACGTTTCTTCCCTATACTTGCAGCAAACATTAACCGCCATTTAAATAATGTTCAGCTTTTCGAAAATATCTTTGCACCATTGTTTCATTCAAGAAGCTTTCAGGATGTCATTATCAAAATTCAGTCAGTACGAGGGTGGAATCAAATACGCCTCAGATTGGAGCTGGGGTTTAGCTGGTTGCATAATGTTTGGATTTCCTCGGACTGAACTGACCTCTTTCAAAATAACTGTCAGAAACCGTAACTTCCGGGCTACCCGGATTCGGATGTGGGGGGCTGGGTTGGTTGTACCCCAAAGATGTGCTTGAGAATTCCCCTCGGATGTTCCCAGGTAACCATTTGTAAGGCAATTGCTCAGAAGTGCTAGCTTCCCTGGTCAATCGTGCAGCGCTGTGAACCATTTGAAAAAGCGATTTAAAATGTTAGCTTCCAGGGTTACGCTGACAGTTACTCCGAAAAAGATACAAGAATTAAAACCTCTTCTAACTTATGCATAACTGTTTTAAACACCCAAACCGACCCCCGCATAGAACTCCCCACACATAGCCAACCCCCCAGGAACTCCCCCCCTCCCCCAACTAACCATACCCCTCATGATATTCCCCACCACCCAACTCCCTCCCCCACGGGACTCCCCCCACCCTCGACTCCTCACGTACAAATGACTCCGATCCACAATCTGTTGGCTCAACTCATCCCTAGCTTAGGTAGGACCCCCCCTCCTCACCCAACCAGACCCCGCAATCCGGCTCACCCCCCTCCCGAATCAACCCAATCCTGCTGGACCCCCCGCCCACCCGACCCAACACCCCGAGCCTGCTGGATGCCCTCTCAACCCCTGAGTCAATGCCCTGACCCAACCCAATCTGGCTGGACCCCCACTGCAATCTGACCCCTGATGTTCAACACCCCTGCCCCTGATGTCTGACCCCTGAAACTCTCCCAACATGCAACCCACTCCATCTGCCCCCAGTGTCCAACAACTCTCTTTCCACTAGACATCTGACACCCCAGAAAACCCAATGCCTGACTCCCCCGCCACTTTGATCTCCAATCCCTCCACACCCTGATCTCAATGTGCAATCCACCACCCCTGACTTCCAACCCCACCACCATCCCACCACAACTTCCTTTCTCCCAATCCTCAAAATGCTGTCCACATTTGAACATTCATTCATGGGGTGTGGGCATCGCTGGTTAGGCCAGCATTCATTGCCCATCCGTAGTTGCCCTTCAGAAGGTGACATTGAACTACCTTGTTGAACTGCTATAGTCCCGGAGGTGTAGGTACAGTGGTGTTAGGGAAGGAATTCCTGGATTTTAACCCAGGACAGTGAAGGAACGGTGCTATATTTCCAGGATGATAAGTGACTTGGAAGGGAACCTCCAGGTGGTGGGGTTCCCAGGCATCTGTTACCTTTACCCTTCTAGATGGTCGTGGTCATGGGTTTGGAAGGTGCTGCCTGAGGAATCTTGGTGAGTTACTGCAGTACATCTTGTAGATGATGCACACTGCTGCCACTGTTGTGGAAATCGGTTGTGGAGGGATTGAATGTTTGCAGAAGCGATAGCAATCAAATGGGATTTGTCCTCAACGGTGTTAAGTTTCTCGAGTGTTGTTTGAGCTGCACTCATCCAGGCAAGTGGCGAGTATTCCTGGCTTGTGCCATGTGGATGGTGGATAGGCTTTGGGGGGGTCAGGAGGTGCGTTACGTGCTGCAGGATTCTTAGCCTTTGACCTGCTCTGGTAGCCACAGTATTTTCTGGCAAGCCCAGTTCAGTTTCTGGTCAATGGTTAACCCCAGGATGTTGATAGTGGGAGATTCAGCAATGGTAATGCCATTGAATGTCAAGGGGCGATGTTTAAATTTTCTCTTGTTGGAAATGGTCACTACCTGGCACTTGTGTTACTCCCCACTTGTCAGTCCACTTAGACACTTACCTGTTCGCTGACCTGCCATTTTCAATCAGACCTTTAAACTTTACTGCTAATGCAGTAAAAAAGGGGCATGTCTTCCTTCACTCCGACTTTGACGCTGGGCCTCAATAAAAGCTGCGCTGCCTGGATCACGTCCCGCCTGAGTCAGAAAGGAACTTGGTGCAAGTGGGTCTGGAGTGGCAATCCTACACTGATTGCCCCTGGGGGGGAAGTCATTGAATTATGTGTTTTAATCTTCAACATGGTTAAAATGGATATCAAAGAAATAGGTTCAAATAATTTTTTTCCAGGGTCTTTTTCCCACAGGGGTGGGGTTGGCCTAGGTGTTTACAATAGTTACCTGGAAGCTCGAAGACGGTTAACCCTGTTGGAACCACCTGAAGCTTTCAATTTAAATCATATTTTCCGATGGTTCCCAGCACAGGGCCATTGCTCAAGGGAAATTAGTACGTCCGGGCAATTGCTGTGCAAACCTTTACCTGTGAAGTTCCAAGAGAGGTTTCCCAGTGCATCTTTGCAGTACGCACCCCCCCCCCCCCCCCCACCCCACCCCCCCTCCCAAATCTGACGCTGGGGAGCTTGGAAGTTACGACCCAATGTTTTGCATCTCAAAGGATGTTTTGTCAAGGCCAGTTTCAGCAAACTCAGCACTTTGGCTTCAGTACAAGGAAAGCCGAAAAGATATTTATGTCGCAGCACAAAATCAAAAAATACTGAAAATGCTAGAAATCCAAACGAAGAACGGTAAATGCTGGAAATACTCTGGCAGCATCTGTGGAAAATGAAAGCGAGTTAACGTTCCAGTTCAATGGACTTTCCTCAGAATTGAAAATGAAATGAAAATCGCTTATTGTCACAAGTAGGCTTCAAATAAAGTTACTGTGAAAAGCCCCGAGTCGACACATTCCGGCGCCTGTTCGGGGGGGCTGGTACGGGAATTGAGACCGTGCTGATGAGATCCACAAATACCACCAGGCTTGTTGAGTATTTCCAGCCTTCTCTGTTTAATATTTGAATTGCAGCACCTGCTGTTACCCTTCAGGTCACACACCATAATTGTTTATCGGGACATGATTGTCTGTGCACAGCATACACGTACCCCTGGGCATTTGGCCCAGTGAGGTATATGCATAAAAACCTATATACAGATTATATAACTCTTAATTTCTTTTTAAATTAAATTCAAAGGGTTGCTTCTGGCAAAACAATTTTGTCAAGTATGCAATGATAAATGTATTTCTAATAGATCTTTAGTTCACACTTCATTCTCATTATTGTAAAATGCTGCATTGCTGCCCCACGGCGCCAAGGTCCCAGGTTTGATCCCGGCTCTGGGTCACTATCCGTGTGGAGTTTTGCCCCCACAACCCAAAGATGTGTAGGGGAGATGGATTGGACATGCTAAATTGCCTTAATTGGTAAAAAATGACTTGGGTACTCTAAATTTTTTTTTAAAATTATTGTAAAATGCTGATAGCAATCTGATACTTTTGTGCACTAGAGTTGTGTTAGTTTGAATGTCACATTGCTACCTTGAGAAGTAGTCTAAGCTGTCTTCCATTTAATTTTCCATTCACTGCATTATATATCAATGACCGATCTGTAATTATACACTTTCACAAGTATACCATCAATGGGAAACCAAAGGGGGCCCGACAATGGTTTTAACATCATCCTCATGTGTGTGTGTGTATGTGAAAGGGGGGGGGGGGGTGGCGGTGCGCGAGGAGACGGTGGGGGTGGAGAATCACAGCAAGAGTTCCCATGTACAACTTCTATCTAAAGACTCCTGCTGGCAAGTGTGCACACAAGCTCCAATCTTCTGTGCCTTCACTGACAGCTTGGAATCTCACTTGTTATGAACGCAAGCTGTTACATTGGGCTCTCAGCCCAGTCTTCCAATTGAATAGTGGGTTGCGTATAACAGAGGCAAAAATATGGGTCCACTGGAGACTGGGCTGATGCCCAGTGCAAGCCTTGTCACAGGCCTTACAGCAGTGTGTACATATCTGCTGCTGCACCTTGCAACATTAGTCCCATTTTCTTACTGGTAGCAGCGCAAACACACTGGAAACTGTGTCTGCAGAATTCCTAAACGGTGAGAATCATTTTTACTTGACAAGTAGTGTTTTGCTTATTATTTGGTTTTATTGGAGTGTTAATTTTTTTTGTTGCCGATTTGGATGTGACTATTTGCAATATTTTTAATGTAACAATTTATTTGTGCAACCATCTTGCTTCTGCCAAACGTACAGAAACCAGAAAGGCCAAAATATTTCTTATTCTTCCACAGGATGCAGTCTTCGCTGGCTAGGCCAGCAATTATTGCACATCCATAATTGCCCTTGAGAAGTTGGTGGCGAGCTTGAACCGCTGCAGTCCATGTGGTGTCGGTAGACCCACACTGCAGTTAGGGAGCGATTTCGAGATAGGCAGTTAAAATACTTTTTTTGTTATTACTTTTAAACAATTAATGCTATTGTGATACACGGACAGTGACCCGGGGCTAGGATCGAAACCGAGTCCTTGGTGCGCCGCTGTGCAGTCCCTAATTTTGATTTGTTCTCAATAAAAATAAATAAATAGACAGGCAAACTATTATTATATGCAATTGAGACTAATAATAGTTTTGCATTGCTATGAGGTTTTTCGTATCTGTATTGGAAGAAACATCTTTTTCCAATATTCTGCCAAGGAGAAATTGGAATAAAAACATGTGTTTGTTAAAAGCCAAAACTAATGATAACAGGACTACTGGGGCCTGAGCTGAGAGCCACTAGTTTTAACATTGTGGTTTCAATGTCACACCCAATATACTTTTCAAAGTTTTCTTTTATTTCACAATTAAGTTCAATATTTTTTTATTCACCCGATTGCTATTCATGACGTTGCCCTGCAGTGAATTGGACCATAAAATTGTACAACTGTTACAGCACAGAAGGAGGCTATTTGACTCATTGTGTCTATGCCAGCTTTCTGTAAGAGCAACTCATGAAGTATCGCTCTCTGTCTTTCCTCTCGGTCCTGCAATTATTTTTCTCTTCAGATAATGATCCAATTGTCTTTTGAAAGCCATGCTTGCTTCTTCTTCCGCCACGCAGTCCCACATCCAAACCGTTTACTGATGAAAAGATATTTCTTCTGTTGCCACTGCTTCAGTTGCAAATTACCTGAAATCTGTGTCCTCTAGTTCTCAATCCTTCCACCAACAGAATCACTTTGTCTCTACCTACTCCGTCCAGATACATCAATATATTGAAAATTGTTACGCCAGCCTGAGCAAGTGCACAGTCAATTCCAGCCCACATGCCATGCAGTCATGACACAAGTGAATTAACCAGTAATTCTTATAGAAATTCCCAAAGCCATTGACCCTTGGCTGCCCAATCAGGTTTGTAAGTCGAAACACAATTACTGTTTATTTATAACAAGAATGATGATGAAACATGCAGTAAACGCAACTGGATAACGACAAGCTAACCCTGTAACTGTCCCACCCTCTACCCACGCGCACAAGGCAAACACAGAGGGGGGGAGGGGTAGAAATAATAAGGATGAAGGTCAAAAGAGAAGAGTCTTTGCTTTAAAAGGTGGTCCTTTAGCATGCCTTCCTCACAGCATGCTGGTTGATCAAAGTCTCTGGTTTACAGCTGCCGATGGTCTTCCTTGCTGAGTCATACATTCAATACAACACTTACAGGCAGCAGGCTTCCTGGAGAGATGCTTTATTTCTTATTAAACTAGGCCTCCAGCTCGAGTTCACATCCAGGCCGATATCTTTCCCTTTCAAACTTTATTTCACATCAAACTTTGCTTTCAGCTCGTGGTTTGACTTCAAGCCTTTGCAGTCTCAAGAGAATGACATCCAGAGAGTCAACCCTCACAGTGGCCTTATGGAGGGGATTAGTTAGACCATTTGGGAGGGAGTTAGTTAGATTCCTCCATTTAGGCTTCAGAATAAAAAGTGAAACTAAACTGTAACCTCGTGACTCTAAAAACCTTCCAGTGGGATCAGATTCAATCACCACCTGTTACCAGGCAGAGCACAGCATTTTGAGCCAATTCTTTATCACCAGCCAAATCAATCAAACCGAGTCATCACTGATGTCAGCCAGTCTGCAATTACCAGCCTAAACAGCACAGACTTCTGTTTGAATTAAAGGTACAGGCTGCTTTGCCTTAAAGTCACAGGTCCATAAGTCCATTAAACATCCATGGATCAAAAATGTAACGGCAAATATAAAAGAAAGGGGCAAAAGGGGAATAAACGGAATAAACAAGGAGGACTCACATTACATCCCATAAATTTCCCTTCTACAGGAGAACATCCATGGAGAGTGCGGGAGAAGAAAGCCACGGGCCTGCCCGCTTGGTTGAGGGTGGCCGCCAGAGCTACGTCGGATGCGTCGCTCTCGACCTGGAAGGGGAGGGACTTGTCGATGGCGCGCATCGTGGCTTTTGCGATGTCCGCTTTGATGCGGCAGAAGGCCTGGCGGGCCTCCGTCGACAGGGGGAAGGTTGTGGACTGAATCAGGGGTCGAGCCTTGTCTGCGTAATTAGGGACACATTGTGCATAATAGCTAAAGAAGCCGAGGCAGCGCTTTAGGGCCTTGGGGCAGTGAGGGAGGGGGAACTCCATGAGGGGGCGCATGCATTCAGGGTCGGGGCCTATGACTCCATTTCGCACTACGTAGCCTAGGATGGCTAGACGGTCGGTGCTAAACACGCATTTCTCCTTATTGTAGGTCAGATTAAGGAGATGCGCGGTCTGGAGAAATTTTCGGAGGTTGGTTTCGTGGTCCTGCTGGTCATGGCCGCAGATGGTGACGTTATCAAGATACGGGAAAGTTGCGCGTAAACCGTACCGGTCAACCATTCGGTCCATCTCACGCTGGAAGACCGAGACCCCGTTCGTGACACCGAAGGGAACCCTTAAAAAGTGATAGAGCCGCCCATCTGCTTCGAAGGCAGTGTACTGGCGGTCCCCAAGATGGAGGGGCAGCTGGTGGTAGGCAGACTTGAGATCCACCGTGGAGAAAATCTTGTATTGCGCAATCCTGTTTACCAGGTCGGCTATACGGGGAAGAGGGTAAGCGTCCAGCTGCGTAAACCGGTTGATGGTCTTGCTATAGTCGATGACCATCCTATGTTTCTCCCCGGTCTTTACCACCACTACTTGAGCCCTTCAGGGGCTGTTGCTTGCTTCGATGACCCCTTCCTTCAGCAGCCGTTGGACCTCGGACCTGATGAAGGTCCGGTCCTGGGCACTGTACCGTCTGCTCCTGGTGGCGACGGGTTTGCAATCCGGGGTGAGGTTCGCAAACAGGGAAGGCGGGTGGACCTTAAGGGTCGCGAGGCCGCAGACAGTAAGGGGGGGATTAGGGCCGCCAAATTTAAAAGTTAGGCTTTTCAGATGGCACTGGAAATCCAGCCCAAGGAGAGTGGCTGCGCAGAGGTGCGGCAGAACGTACAGGAGGAAATTGTGGAATTCCCTGCCTTTGACAGTGAGGTTCGCTAGGCAGAACCCCTTTATCTCCACTTCGTGTGGCCCGGAGGCCAGGGAGATCCGTTGGTTTACGGGATGGGTGACAAGGGAACAGCGCCTTACCGTGTCGGGGTGGACGAAGCTTTACATGTTCCCGGAGTCAATCAGACACGACGTCACGTGGCCGTTGATAGCGATTGTTGTGGTGGCTTTCGCTAGCGTCCAGGGCCGACTCTGGTCCAGGGTCACGGAGGCCAGCTGCAGCAAGGAGGAGTTCTGGTCAGGCAGCGTGGAGTCGGCGGTGCTGGGGGCTTGAGGCTGGTTCAGGGTAACGGAGGCCAGCTGCAGCAAGGGGGAGTTCTGGTCAGGCAGCGTGGAGTCGGCAGTGCTGGAGGCTTGAGGCTGGTTCAGGGTAACGGAGGCCAGCTGCAGCAAGGGGGAGTTCTGGTCAGGCAGCGTGGAGTCGGCGGTGCTGGGGGCTTGAGGCTGGTTCAGGGTAATGGAGGCCAGCTGCAGCAAGGGGGAGTTCCGGTCAGGCAGCGTGGAGTCAGCAGCGCTGGGGGCTTGAGGCCCCATCCAAGATGGCGTCAGCCACGGGTTGCACATGGAGTCCGGGGATACAGAAGATGGCGTCGGCGAGGGACAATATGGCGGCGCCCATCCACCCAGCGTGGTGGCCGGGGGGCAAAATGGCTGCGCCCGTGGGCCGCACGTTGCCTGGGGGTAGGATGGCGACGGTGGGCCTTGTACGGCCGGGACCTGGAACAAAGGCTGCTGATAGTCGCTGGTGACCGCTGCCATGGCGCGGGCCTGGCAGACCACAACATAGTGGCCTTTCTTGCCGCACCCTTTGCAGGTGACGGTGCGGGCCGGGCAGCGAGCGCGCGGATGATTCGCCTGGCCACAGAAGAAGCAGCGTTGGCCGGCGGTGAAAACGGGCCGTCTAGCGGCGCAGGCCTGCGGGGTTAGCGGGAAAGTCTGGGGAGCTGCCGCGACGGGGTGTCACGCAGCCCAGGGGGGTGCCGTGCGCCAGGGAGCAAAATCCAGTGCGTTCTTGTACGCAACGTCCATGGACCCTGCCAGGGCCCGTGCCTCAGTCCAGCGTGTCCATTTCAAGGAGCCTTCTGCGGATGTCGGGGGGACATATCTGCCACAAAAGTGTCCCAAATTAAAAGTTCCGTGTGCTCATTCCCCGTGACTGGCGGGCAGCCACAGTTCCGGCCCAGCACTAGTGGAGCCCGATAGAAGTCCTCCAGTGTTTCGTCAGGGCTCTGCCTTCTAGTTGCCAACAGGTGACCGTCGTAGACCTGGTTCAGAGGACGGATGTAATGTCCTTCCAGCAACTCGATAGCTGCAGCATAATTCTCTGCCTCCTCGATCAGAGGGTAGATTGCAGGGCTGATTCGGGAGCGTAGAAGGGGCATCTTCTGCCTTTCCGTGGGGGTGTCGGCGGCTGTGTCGATGAAGCTCTCAAAACATGCCAGCCAGTGCTTAAAAATAACAGCGGAGTTGTCTGCGTGGGGACTGAGCTGAAGGCACTCCAGCTTGATGCGGAGGTCCATCGTTTCAGAAGTAATAGCTGATTAAATTGATGCACAATCAATTACTCGTGAGACAAGGAGAGTCATACTAATCGGCTTTAATCAGCTAGAACTGTACCCAGCAGCTTCGATACAGAAAGTGAGGGCTGCTGGGATGGCATGGGTTCTTATACCCCGCCTCTCAGAGTGGAGCTACGTACGTTGGCCAATGGTAGACTCCTAGGTCTGGCCAATGTGCATCCACCTCTCAGGTACTGCAATACCTGGTATTACCACACCCAGCTCGATAAATCCAACAGGAAACTGCATGTTTAACACCCCCTTTGGAAGATATTGTTACAACAGGATGCCGTTTGGGATCATCTCTGCATCAGAAGCGTTCCATAGGATTATGGAACAAATGATGGAAGGTATTGAAGGTGTTCGCGTCGATGTCGATGACATCATTATTTGGTCCACCACCCCGCAGGAGCATGTTAGTCGCCTTAAGCGCATATTCAGACATATACATGAGCATGGCCTCTGCCTCAACAGGGCCAAATGCTCTTTTGGTCAGACAGAACTTAAGTTCCTCAGGGACCACATCTCCCAATTGGGTTTTAAGCAGGATGCGGACAAGAAGGCGCTCCTCCGATTTCTGGGCATGGTCAATTTTCTAGGGAAATTCATCCCTAACCTTGCCTCTCATACCACGGCTCTCAGGAACTGGTCAGGAAGATGACAGACTTCCAATGGCTCCCTGCCCACTAGCGCGAATGGAGGGAACTCAAGGCAAAACTGACCACGGCCCCGGTCTGAGCCTTCTTTGATCCAGCAAAGGAGACCAAAATTTTGACCGATGCCAGTCAATCCGGCATTGGGGCAGTACTCCTTCAACGTGATGAGACCTCATCATGGGCCCCCGTTGCATATGCGTCACGTGCAATGACCCCCATGGAGCAGCGCTACGCGCAGATAGAAAAGGAGTGCCTGGGCCTTCTGACCGGTGTTGTTAAATTTCACGATTATGTCTACGGACTTCCTCAATTCACCATTGTGACCGACCATCGCCCGCTGGTCAATATAATACAGAAAGCCTTGAACGACATGATGCTTGCCTCCAGCGTATTCTTCTCAAGCTCCGGCGATACGGCCCCCAGCTGGTATACACCCCAGGCAAGGACCTCATCATTGCTGATGCTCTCTCCAGGGCAGACCACACTCCATGTGACCCAGCGGGATTTGTCTGCCAGTTTGACGCCCATGTGGCATTCACGGCCTCCAATCTACCTGCCTTGGATGAACGCCTCGTCCAAATTCGCCACGAAACGGCGGCTGACCCCTTGCTACAGCGTGTCATGCGCCACCTAACGGACGGGTGGCTCAAGGGCCTCTGCCCTCAATTCTATCATGTCAGAGATGATCTGGCAGTAGTAGACGGGGTTCTTCTAAAACTGGACCGCATTGTCATCCCGCATAGCATACGCCAGCTTGTACTGGAACAACTACACGAGGGCCACCTTGACGTGGAAAAGTGCCGCCGACGGGCCCGAGAGGCAGTGTACTGGCCCGGCATTAATGAGGACATAGCCAACACAGTGCTCAACTGCCCCACTTGTCAGCGTTTCCAGCCAGCCCAACCACGTGAGACCCTGCAGCCCCATGAGTTGGTCACTTCACCATGGACCAAGGTGTGCATCGACCTGTTCCACGCGCTGGGTAGAGACTATGTCCTGATCGTGGACTACTTTTCGAATTACCCGGAGGTAATACGGTTGCACGACCTCACCTCGTCTGCAGTCATTCATGCATGTAAAGAAACTTGCTCGACACGCATCCCGCTCACGGTGATGTCGGACAATGTCCCCTGCTTCGCCAGCCAAGAATGGTCCAACTTTGCCAGGCGGTACAATTTTGCCCATGTGACGTCCAGTCCCCTGTACCCCCAATCCAACGGCAAAGCAGAGAAGGGCGTACATATCGTCAAACGGCTCCTATGCAAGACTGCCAATGCTGGGTCTGATTTCTACCTTGCCTTGTTGGCCTATCGCTCCGCCCCACTGTCCACTGGCCTGTCGCCAGCCCAATTACTCATTGGTCGTACCCTGAGAACGACGGTGCCGTCCATCCATGTCCCAGACCTCGAACACGTTCCGGTCCTTCGCCGGATGCAGCTGTCTCGTGCACAGCACAAGATGGCTCATGACTCCCGTGCAGCTGATCTCCCTGCTCTGGCTCCAGATGACAACGTCCGCGTCCATCTTCCGGATGGTGGCTGGTCTCCAACCGCTGTTGTCCTTCGGCAGGTGCCCCCCCACTCGTTCTTGGTTCGCCTATCGGATGGCTCTATTCTGCGCCGCAATCGACGCACCCTTCGTCTTGTTCGACGCTCGCCACGTGATCCTCCAGTGTCGCCTCGCCCTCCTGCTGACCCTGCCACGGACTATGCAGAGCTCCCTGTCACTCTGCCTCCCCCTGACGTTGACGCAGTCCAGCCCGCTCCTGAACCGGCGGCTCGCGACCCACCCTTGAGGCGGTCAACCAGAATTCGTCGCCCACCCCAGAGACTAACTTTATGAACTTTTTGAATTTATGGACTCTCTGAATTGTTTCATTGCTTTGTTTGATCGTTTCCCTGGTTTGTATATAGTGTTGATCTCGTTACTCTTGTTGCATACTGCTTCTCTGCACCAGGCACCTTCCCATGTAAATCATTTAGTTCTCATGTACATAGTCCTGTAAATATGTCCTCGCACCCCACACGTAGTTTGGAACATTATTACCACACATTATTTATTGCCACACACATGCATTTTTTAATAAAAGGGGGGATGTCATAATATGCACCAGTATATATGGTGCAGACACACACACTGATGGACACACAGCAAGACCAATCAACACACACAACACCGCAGCCAATCACCAGTTAGAGCACACTCACTATAATGACAGAGGGCATCAATTTTCCGCTCATTCGGGATGCAGCCTCTCAGAAGGACAGAGCTTACAGCTTACAGCACAGAATTTCACCATGTGCTGAGTGCATAGACTGGTTAGGATAGGAATAGGTCTTTAGTTTAATCTAACATCGTGTTAACCAACAGTGAAAGTATGTTCAACAGTTTCTAGCTTAATAAAATCGTGTTGTTCTATTTTAAGTGTGAAATGAAAATCGCTTATTGTCACAAGTAGGCTTCAATGAAGTTACTGTGAAAAGCCCCTAGTCGCCACATTCCGGCGCCTGTTCGGGGAGGCTGGGACAGGAATCGAACTGTGCTGCTGGCCTGCCTTGGTCTGCTTTAAAAGCCAGTGATTTAGCAGAGTGTGCTAAGTGTTGGTAGCCTGTATGTGTTCCACGGATCCAAAGCACCCAACACATCAACATGAGCCCCATCTCTCCCTCCTGGACTGTCCCCTCGCCCCCGAAAAGGCCCCCCCGCCCCTCTGGACTGAGCCCCATCCTTCCTTCCTAGACCCTCCAAGAATGACCCCTCCTCCCGCACTGAGCCCCATCCCTCCCTCGTGGTCTGAGCCCCTCATGGACTGAGCCCCTTTAAAACATACCTTGTAAATTTTTTATTTAAACTTTTCCTTTATAGCAGCAACTGGCGTAAAAATGGGGAGTGATTTACCTGTCTGCGGCCAAGTTACTCCCCAATGATCCGGCTGGGGGTGCGCTTCACTGCTCCTGTCTCACCCAGCCTGAGTGAGGAAGGTTGGGCGAGACTGGGGCTTTGGATTCCCCGCGTGGTTAAGTCTGGCGAGAGTGGCAATTCGACAGAGATCGCCACTCTGAGGAAGTCACGGGTCATAAAGCTCCTGTGAATCCCCCGGGATGTCTCATTATGCATTAAAATTAATATATAAACATAGGCTGTTGTTATCATTAATTATCATAAATTAGTTGCTTTTGTACCTCAATTCATAAAGCTGAGGTTCAAGTGTGCTTTATTACCGCAACCTGCCCTGACACCTTCTACAATTTGTGTACATTACTCCCAGATCCTTCTGCTCCTGCTTCTCCTTTAGGATTGTACGATTTATTTTGTGTTACCTCTCCCTATTCTACCTGCCAAAATAATGTTGTTTTCGCGTATTTTCGCACTCACGCTCTTTCTTACCCTTTTGGGGAACAGTAAGAAGTCTTGCAACACATGGTTAAAGTCCAACAGGTTTGTTTCAGACACTAGCTTTCGGAGCACTGCTCCTTCCTCAGGTGAATAAAGAGGTGTGAAGAGGCTCTTCATTCACCTGAGGAAGGTGCTGTGCTCCGAAAGCTAGTGATTTGAAACAAACCTGTTGGACTTTTACCTGGTGTTGTAAGACTTCTTACTGTGCTCACCCCAGTCCAACGCCGGCATCTCCACCTTTTGGGGAACTGATGCAAGGATTCCGGAGTTGATTATCAGCACTTTGAACTTTGTCGTGAATGCTCCTTCTGCGGTCATCGAGTGCTCGCATCAGACTCAAACGTACAGTGGTGGTTGTAGTTGGGCAGGGGGGGGGGGGGGGGGGGGAAGGGGGGGGGGGGTTGGCTATCACTGCGCCACATGCCTCCTACCAAAATTAATCACCTTAAAATTGGGCAGAAGTATCTATTGTCATGATATTCAGATAAACATCATGGTGCAAACACACATACACACTGGTGGACAGATCAACAGACCAATCAACACACACGCAACATCACAGCCAATCACAAGCAAGAGCACATGCACTATTAAAAGGGGAACACCACAGTTCCCGCTCATTCCAGCAGGAGACAGCTCAGGGCACAGAGCTCACAGCAAGCCACTCAGACATACACCATGTGCTGAGTGCCTCTCTAAGATAGTGTAAGGACTGGGTTCACAGGTTAAAGGGTAAAGAATGAACCACAGTCATAAGTTTACAGATGTTGTTATTGATAGTAATAAAACAGAGTTGTACCATCTGCAACCGTGTTGGTTCTTCTGTATAGCGGAACACCCAACACGACATAGTACCAGGCTTGGAACCCAGCAACTGTGAGACCTACCTACACATTTTCAGGAATCCGCCATCCTGCGCCATGGACACCATCAGCCTGCTGCAGCTGCTCCAAATCGCTGGAAACCTCGGCGTCAACTGGAAGCTGTTTAATCAGCGCTTCCAGTTCTTCCCAGAAGCCACAGAAAGGAAGAATGCTTCGAACACCAGAAAAATCGCCCTCCTCTCCACGGCAGGGCAACACGCCATCCACATCTACAACTCCCTGGTGTTCGTGGACGGTGAGGACAGGACGAAGTACATGACGGTCCTTCTTAAACTCGAGCAGCACTTCAGCGTCAAGGTGAACAAGAGCTTCGAGAGGTACCTCTTCCAGCAGCACCTGGAGGGTAAGGATGAGCCTTTTCAATCTTTCCTGACACACCTCCGTATCCTCACGCAGTCCTGCGGTTATGAGGCCACCTCCGATTCCATGATTCGGGACCAGATAGTTTTTGGGGTCACCTCGGGCACCCTACGCCAGCAGCTCCAAATTAAGAGCCTCACCTTAGCCACCACCATCGAAGCCTGCTTCCACCATGAAAACGCAACCACCTGGTACTCCCAATTCCAGGCGGCCGAATCGGCACGGCAGGGGTCATACGAGGCCGAGCGGGTCCAGTCAATTGAGTTCCTCCCGGCCCGCGGCCCGGACGAGGGCGGCCATTTCGCACGCTTTCCGCAGCCTCCCGCGCTTGTACGCGCCGAAAGAGACGTCGGCGCAGAGGGACGCGATGCGCAGGCGCGCTCTACGCAGGACCGAACTGCGCATGCGCGATGGCGCAATGAACGCCATGACGTCATGACGTGCGGCAACTGTGGATCCGCGCATTTAAAGCGGCAATGTCCGGCAAAGAATCGACAATGCCTCCGCTGTGGCAAGATGGGCCACTACGCTGCCTGCTGTCGAGCAGCTCAACCCGCCAATGCTCCCCAATTCCGCCAGCCTCGCAGGGACGTGCAGGCCATTCAGCCTCCATACACCGAGTCATACCCTGACGATGTACAGACCGGTGATACCGACGACCGGGAAGCCTTCCGCGTCGCAGTCATTGACAGGAACCGGATGTCCCCAAGCAGGACCCACCAGCAAATGCCAGTGAACAGCCCACAACCAGGAGGCTTTCGAGGGCATGGGCACACTGCCCTACACTTACAGAATAAGGCTCAAACCGGACACCACCCCGGTCATTCACGCACCTTGTAGAGTCCCAGCACCACTCAAAGACCGCCTCAAGCAGCAGCTGCAGGATCTCCAGGACCAAGGGGTGCTATCCCGGGTCACGGAGCGTATGGGTCACCTCCATGGTGTGCGTTAAAAAGCCCTCTGGCGAACTCAGGATCTGCATCGACCCGAAAGACCAGAACAACAAAATCATGAGGGAACACTACCCCATACCCAAACGGGAAGAGATCACGAGCGAAATGGCCCGGGCTAAAATTTTTACAAAGCTTGATGCCTCAAAGGGTTTTTGGCAGATTCAGCTGGATCAGTCCAGCAGGAAGCTGTGCACCTTCAACACCCCTTTCGGCAGGTTCTGCTACAACAGAATGGTGTTTGGCATCATCTCGGCATCCGAGGTATTGCATAGAATCATGGAACAGATGATGGAGGGCATCGAAGGGGTGCGCGTCTATGTTGACAACGTCATCATCTGGTCCACCACACCACAGGAGCACATTAGTCGTTTCCAGCGTGTCTTTGCTCGGATACGAGAACACGGCCTGCGCCTCAACCGAGCCAAGTGTTCTTTTGGCCAAACTGAGCTAAAGTTTCTGGGGGACCACATATCCCGGTCAGGAATGCGTCCGGATGCAGACAAAGTGAGCGCCATTACAGCCATGCCGCAGCCGGCAGACAAGAAGGCAGTGCTACGCTTTCTCAGGATGGTCAACTTCCTGGGGAAGTTCATTCCCAACCTTGTCTCCCACACAACGGCTCTTCACCACCTAGTGAAGAAGACCACGTAGTTCCAGTGGCTGCCCGCACACCAGAAGGAATGAGAGGAGCTCAAGATTAAGCTCACCACAGCCCCGGTATTGCCGTTCTTTGACACCTCTCGAGATACGAAGATCTCGACTGATGCCAGCCAGTCCGGCATTGGGACAGTGCTCCTGCAACGGGACGACACTGTATCATGGGCCCCGGTCGCCTATGCCTCGCGGGCCATGACCCCCACAGAACAGCGCTATGCGCAGATCGAGAAGGAGTGCCTGGGTTTGTTAACCAGCATAAATAAGTTCCACGACTACGTGTATGGTCTCCCTCAGTTCACCGTGGAAACTGACCATCGTCCCCTGGTCAGCATCATACAAAAGGACCTGAATGAGATGACCCCTCGCCTCCAGCACATTCTGCTCAAGTTCCAGAGGTACGACTTCCAACTGGTCTACACCCCGGGAAAGGACCTCATCATCGCGGATGCCTTGTCCAGAGCAGTGAGCACACCGCCCGATTCGAAGGGGTTTGTATGTCAGGTCGAAGCGCATGTGGCCTTCACATCGGCCAATCTGCCAGCTAATGATTCAAGTCTGGCCCGTATTCGCCGGGAGACTGCGGCTGACCCCCTTCTACAACGTGTGATGCGCCACATGACGGGAGGGTGGCTCAAAGGACAGTGCCCACAATTCTACAATGTCCAGGACGACTTGGCCGTCATTGACGGTGTCCTCCTAAAGTTGGACCGGATTGTGATTCCACACAGCATGCACAGGCTGGTCCTCGAACAATTACACGAAGGCCATCTCGGGGTTGAGAAGTGCAGGCGGAGTGTCCCGAGAAGCTGTATACTGGCCGGGCATCAGCGACGACATTGCCAACATGGTGCTCAACTGCCCCACCTGCCAAAGGTTTCAGCCGGCGCAACCCCCTGAGACGCTTCAGCCCCATGAGTTGGTAACGTCCCCCTGGGCGAGGGGGGTGTGGACCTTTTTCATGCGCTCGGCAGGGACTAACATCATCATCATAGATTACTTTTCGAATTATCCAGAGGTCATACGCCTGCACGATTTGACATTGTCCGCTTTCATAAGGGCCTGCAAAGACACCTTCGCTCGCCATGGCATTCCGCTTACTGTCATGTCGGACAATGGGCCCTGTTTTGCAAGCCAAGAATGGTCTTCTTTTGCTGCTTCGTATGGCTTCACACACGTGACGTCCAGCCCTCTGCATCCCCAGTCAAATGGCAAGACGGAAAAGGGCGTCCATATCGTCAAGCGGCTCCTCTGCAAGGCTGCTGATCGGATCGGATTTCTGCTTAGCCCTGCTGGCCTATCGCTCGGCCCCACTATCCACTGGCCTCTCACCAGCCCAGCTGTTGATAGGTCGCGCCCTCAGGACCACTGTGCCATCCATTCTTGTTCCTACACCCGACCATGCTCCAGTACTGCAAAGGATGCGACAGCAGCGTGCTGAGCAGAAGGTGGCACATGACACTCGGGCAACTGATCTTCCTGCCTTGGCGCCTGGAGACAACGTCCGCATCCACCTACCAGAGGGTGTCTGGTCGGCAACTGCTGAGGTTCTCCACCGCGTGGCTCCCCGCTCGTTCCTGGTTCGCATGCCTGATGGCTCCATTCGCCGGCGTAATCGCCAGGCTCTTCGCCTGCTTCCGCACTCGCTACGTGATCATACACCGGTGCCACGCCCTCCTGTTGTTCCTGATGTCGACTTCGTGGAGCTTCCTGCCACCATGCCTATTCCTCTGTCACCTGTGGCCAGGCCCATTCCTCAGCAGGTAGATCCTGACCCACCCTTGATGCGGTCAACCCAAATTCATCGCCCACCTACTAGGCTGGACTTATGAGCCTGTTTGAACATTGGTCTCACTAAAGTGTTATGCCACAATGTTAATATGTTTCTCTTTTTGTCGTTACAGGAGTTCGTTTTTGATGTTTGATGATTACACTTGTTTTGTTTATGGTACAACCTCGTTGCTATGTTCCACTTGACACCTTCCTATGTATATAGTTTAGCCTCATGTACATGTTGGAGATATTGCACACACACATTCAGCTGCACTCAGTACACATCTATATTTATTACCACATAGGCACATATTCTTGTCAAAAAAGGGGGGATGTCATGACATTCAGATAAACATCATGGTGCAAACATACATACACACTGATGGGCAGATCAACGGACCAATCAACACACACGCAACATGACAGCCAATCACAAGCAAGAGCACACGCACTATAAAACGGGGAACACCACAGTTCCCGCTCATTCCAGCAGGAGACAGCTCAGGGCACAGAGCTCACAGCAAGCCACTCAGACATACACCATGTTCTGAGTGCCTCTCTAAGATAGTGTAAGGGCTGGGTCCACAGGTTAAAGGGTAAAGAACGAACCACAGTCATAAGTTTACAGATGTTGTTATTGATAGTAATAAAACAGAGTTGTACCATCTGCAACCGCATTGGTTCGTCTGTATAGCGGAACACCCAACACGATATCTATCAGTCAATATCTGGTTCTATCGCACACTGACCTCTACATAGTTCACTATTTTTCTCAAAAGCGCTGTGTGACTCTCAAAACATTACAAAAATCCCTGAGCCATGTGAAGCAAGCTGTCCTCATCTGCAAACCATACAAACGCATAATGAGAAGTCAAAATCAGAGCAGAAACTGAGCAAGTCTCAATACATGACAGAAACTCAAAATGGTGGCAGAACACACTTTATGAAATTAGTTCAATTCAATTTGAGAAAACACGATCATTATATATATATATAAAAAACCTTTTTGTTTGCGACATGGGAGAAGAGCACAAATACCAATCACTTTTCGCTTGAAGGTATCCTAGGAGATAATGAGGTTGGTTATAGGCCATCCTTCAATTTTCATCTTTGTGCTGTGTGTTTGTGAATGCACAGTATTTTGTTCAGAAAAAAGTGTGCATTTAAATGAAAAGAAATGTCTGTATTTCACCTTTTATACACACTTATACAATAATATATGTAAAATGAAATATAACATGGGACTCTTGATTGGTAAGGTTTACTTTGCTTTTGCTAAGCCCATAATTCTCTTGAGTTACTATGTTCAAAAATCATAGATCTTTGACATTGGTGAAGGAACATCAAAAATAATCTGCTACAATATCCTCTGTATATTGTAAAGCTGACTGTGCATAAAGAACTACAAAACACTATTGTACCAAATCCCATGATACCATGCACCATTAGGACCTATATCATTCCACTATCTCATCTGTTCACCTTCTCCATATAATCTCAGAACACGTGCACTCAGAAAATTATAATTGAATGGTTCATGTTATAAAGAAGCAATGCATCGTTATGTGAAATATATTGGAATGTGAAAACAATGGGTTTAACCTCAGTTTTTGTTCTCAATCATCATCGGTCCATTTCACAAATTATGATGTTCACAGAACTACTCCAACTGGATTACCAATGCATAACCAAACGAGCAAATGCTGGAAAATCTCAGCAGGTCTGGCAGCATCTGTGGGGAGAGAAAAGAGAAATACTGCCTGACCTGCTGAGATTTTCTCTTTTGGTTTCAGATTCCAGCATCCGCAGTAATTTGCTTTTACCAATGCGTAAGTCAACCCCAAATCATATACCATGCACACACACACACAGATACATGCACACATACACACGTATGCATACAAACACATACGCACACACACATACTTACCTGAATTGATAACTTTAAGTAGTGAAGAATGGGTACCTGGCCTAATTTTGTTCCCTTTCTGAGCTGAGTAGCACTGACAAATAGGTTGAAATCAGCTAACTAGCGCAAGGCCTTCCTGGTGGATAAGTACCATTCTAGATATATACTTACCCAGCACAGTTTTGGGAAACTATAGACTCACTCCATGGCAAACCAGAAAAGTCAACAGAAGCAGTTGGAAAAATATAATTGCGGTTTATTACAATAATAAGATGCATTATCCAGACGAGGAAGGTGTTATGATTAATCGCTCATCAAAGTCGAGTTAGGCCTTTTTCAATCAGCCATCTTGGCCATAATGGCCTTTGACTAGAAAGGTGGGGGGGGGGGGGGGCGGGGTGCGGTAAACAGCTTGTGTTCCTATACCTGCCCATTGACTGATCGTACCTGCTGTAAAGCCTGTGTGAGGGAGAGTGTGTATGTGGATGACAAGTGAGGACAGGATCAATGTGATGCTCTCCACGTTCAGATCTGCTGACACTTACAGTCGGTTCCCACCTTTAGTCAGTCCATTTGTTAATAAATAGCGGCACTTGTGAAACAGCTGCTCCAGTGGTGTTTTCAGCAAAAGAAGGGAGTAGTAAAAAATAGTGGAGAAACTGTAGCAGCATCCTCCTTAATAAATTACTTTGTAATTAAATAAATGCAATAGGACAAGGCAATCCCATTAAATCTCAGGCTGTATGACCTTGTCATGAATTTCAGGCTTCTGTCAATTGCTTGCTGATGTCGTGATGGGAGGGATGAGGAGAACCCCTGTGAAAATTCAGGGTATGGTTCTCCTCCTCTCCTGACGTAACCTGGGTGGAGGATGAGCACAAACCCTGCAGAAACAGCAGAACACCTCCGCTTCTCTCTCTTTCATCAAGACGCTCCGTAAAAACCTCTTCCCTGACCGTCCCTTCTGCTAATATCGATATGTGTCAAATTTTGTTTGATAGCTCTCCTGTGGGGCATCTTGAGATGTTATAGGTGCTATAAAAATGTATGTTATTTACAACACTTCTGAGTTTACAAGCGGGGAACAGGGCGGAAAGAAAGAGCAATCCACGGAAACTCTTTTGCACTGTCATTATCTGATTTCTGACAGTGACAGGAATTTTCTTTCAATCACAAAGTTTAAGTTTCTGTTGCTGGATATCATCCGTTCTACGTTTTTCAGAATCATTCCTTTCCTGAAAAATCACTCCACTGAGGTGATAGAATCATAGAATCATAGAAGTTTACAGCATAGAAACAGGCCCTTCGGCCCAACCAGTCCATGCCGCCCAGTTTTTACCATTAAGCTAGTCCCAGTTGCCCGCACTTGGCCCATAACCCTCTATACCCATCTTACCCATGTAACTATCTAAATGTTTTTTAAAAGACACAATTGTACCCGCCTCTACTACTACCTCTGGCAGCCCATTCCAGACCATCACTACCCTCTGAGTGAAGAAATTGCCCCTCTGGGCCCTTCTGAATCTCTCCCCTCTCACCTTAAACCTATGCCCTCTAGTTTTAGACTCCCCTACCTTTGGGAAAAGATGTTGACTATCTACCTTATCTATGCCCCTCATTATTTTATAGACCTCTATAAGATCACCCCTAAGCCTCCTACGCTCCAAGGAAAAAAGTCCCAGTCTATCCAGCCTCTCCTTATAACTCAAACCATCAAGTCCCGGCAACATCCTAGTAAATCTTTTCTGCACTCTTTCCAGTTTAATAATATCCTTCCTATAATAGAGTGACCAGAACTGCACACAGTATTCCAAGTGTGGCCGTACCAATGTCTTGTACAACTTCAACAAGACGTCCCAACTCCTGTATTCAATGTTCTGACCAATGAAACAAAGCATGCCGAATGCCTTCTTCACCACCCTGTCCACCTGCGACTCCACCTTCAAGGAGCTATGAACCTGTACTCCTAGATCTCTTTGTTCTATAACTCTCCCCAACGCCGTACCATTAACTGAGTAGGTCCTGGCCTGATTCGATCTGCCAAAATGCATCACCTCACATTTATCTAAATTAAACTCCATCTGCCATTCGTCGGCCCACTGGCCTAATTGATCAAGATCCCGTTGCAATCCTAGATAACCTTCTTCACTATCCACTGTGCCACCAATCTTGGTGTCATCTGCAAACTTACTAACCATGCCTCCTAAATTCTCATCCAAATCATTAATATAAATCACAAATAACAGTGGACCCAGCACCGATCCCTGAGGCACACCACTGGTCACAGGCCTCCAGTTTGAAAAACAACCCTCTACAACCACCCTCTGCCTTCTGTCGTCCAGCCAATTTTGAATCCAATTGGCAACCTCACCCTGGATCCCGTGAGCTTTAACCTTCTGCAACAACCTACCATGCAGTACCTTGTCAAAGGCTTTGCTAAAGTCCATGTAGACAACATCTACTGCACTGCCCTCATCTACCTTCTTGGTCACCCCCTCAAAAAACTCAATCAAATTTGTGAGACATGATTTTCCACGCACAAAGCCATGCTGACTGCCCCGAATCAGTCCTTGCCTCTCTAAATGCTTGTAGATCCTGTCTCTCAAAATACCTTCTAGCAACTTACCTACTACAGACATTAGGCTCACCGGTCTGTAGTTCCCAGGCTTTTCCCTGCTGCCCTTCTTAAACAAGGGCACAACATTCGCCACTCTCCAATCTTCAGGCACCTCACCTGTGGCTGCCGATGATTCAAATATCTCTGTTAGGGGACCCGCAATTTCCTCCCTAGCCTCCCACAACACCCTGGGATACATTTCATCAGGTCCCGGGGATTTATCTACCTTGATGCGCTTTAAGACTTCCAGCACCTCCTCCTCTGTAATATGCACACTTCTCAAGACATCACTATTTATTTCCCTTAGTTTCCTAACATCCATGCCTTTCTCCACCGTGAATACCGATGAGAAATATTCATTCAGGATCTCACCCAACTCTTGTGGCTCTGCACATAGATGCCCTTGTTTATCCTTAAGAGGCCCTACTCTGTCCCTAGTTACTCTTTTCCCCTTTATATATTTGTAGAATCTCTTTGGATTCTCCCTTGCATTATTTGCCAAAGCAATTTCATGTCCCCTTTTTGCCCTCCTGATTTCCCTCTTAACTCTATTTCGACAATCTCTATACTCTTCAAGGGATCCACTTGATCCCAGTTGCTTATGTACGTCATATGCCTCCTTCTTCTTTTTGATCAGAGTCTCAATATCTCGAGTCATCCAGGGTTCCCTACTTCTACCAGCCTTACCCTTCACTCTAAAGGGAATGTGCTTACCCTGCACCCTGGTTAACACATTTTTAAAAGCCTCCCATTTACCAGCCGTCCCTTTGCCTGCCAACAGTCTCCCCCAATCTACCTATGCAAGTTCCTGTCTGATACCATCAAAATTCGCCTTGCCCCAATTAAGAATTTTAACTCTTGGGCCAGACCTCCATAGCTATCCATAGCTACCTCCATAGCTATCTTAAAACTAATGGAGTTATGGTCACTTGTCCCAAAGTGATCTCTCACTAGCACTTCTGTCACTTGCCCTTTCTTATTTCCCAAGACGAGGTCAAGTTTTGCCCCCTCTCTAGTCGGTCCATCCACATACTGAATGAGAAATTCCTCCTGAATACACTCAACAAATGTCCCTCCATCCAAGCCCCTAATGCTATGGCTGTCCCAGTCAATGTTGGGAAAGTTAAAGTCCCCTACTACTACCACCCTATTATTCTTGCAGCTATCTGTAATCGCCTTACATATTTGCTCCTCTATTTCCCGCTGACTATTTGGGGGCCTGTAGTACAGTCCTACCAAGGTGATCTCTCCCTTCTTATTTTTCAGTTCCACCCATATAGACTCAGTGGGCGAACCAGTCATTGTGTTATAATATCCCAGTCATTTAGAGCATTATAATGTCGCCTGAATTTCTTAGAAATAAGGAAACAATTTAATTTGTGATTTTATGTTCGGGGAGGAGGGAGAGAGATACATCATGATGAAATGTATATGAATTAAGTAGCTTGTATTTCTGTATAGAAGTGTAACTCCAATCCATCACGCAGCATGGCTATGATATTATGGAACACTCCTGAAAAACAAATGTAATCACCAGAGTGCTTATTGAAGTTACAATCTCCAGTGGGCAAGTCCAAACAGCCTTTAGGAAACAGGCTTCTCTGCCAACACCCACTGACCTGGGTTGCTCTCAGAAGAGTGTATTGAGCAGCTTTCAATGGGTTTATCAGCACCTCTTTAAACTACCCAGTCTGGCGTGCTTATTACTCAGCCCCATGAAACATTTCTTGAGATGGGAGCTGACATTCTTTCCATCAAGGTAAATGATGGTCTTGGATGACAGCCTCTTGCCCTCAGTCTGGCCTGAAGATAGATGGTAAAAGCGATGATAAATTGACGTGTAACATCTGAAGAGCTGTTTCTTGGCTTCTCATACCTGCATAGCACCACCTAGTGGTACTTTCTAAAACGTCCCAAGTTGTGGTGAAAGGGATGTTCTGCTTAAAACCTTTCCCTGTACATATCGCGTGGAAAGCTCAGCACACAATGTTCAAGTAATGTATGGGTGAAATCTTAATAACGGCCTTCTGTTGTGAATGGAATTCAGCCACTATCTGATCAATAGCACAATACCAATGACAAATGCAGTTAAAACTAATTTTAAGCCCAAAGACAGGAAACTGCTTAAAGTATGCAGTGGAGTGATGCCATGGTTTGAGTTGTGACGTTTGATTTGCTAGTGATGAGAATTCATTGAAAATCTAAATCGCATGGTGACAACAAATACCATCTACCATTGGGCATGGAGATAAGCGGGAATCTTGAAATTCTACTTGGTGTCCGGTTTACATTTTTGAAATTCAGGACAGACCAATCAAAATGTGGACCTTTTTAGTCACAAACTAGGCAACTGATATCCTTTGTTGGCTATGCAATACCATTGCCCCATTTCAGGGATTGCTTCTGACAAAGTGTTCCTGGAGGAAGTAAAGTTTGAGATATACGAGGCAAAAGGCATGTGCAGATGGGAAAGTTTGCCAGAGCAACATTTCACTACAAAACAAAATAAAATAGGCATTGGATGGTAACCTCCATCATTGCTGGTATTAGACGGTGCCCTTTGTCTGATTTTTAATAGCATGTTAAAAAAAATTAGTTACTGTGTGCAATTCCATTTGCTCTATTCTATGGTCATTATGTTGGTCAATCTGAGATTCAGAAGCTAAACAACTGGTTTCCAATTGATCAGCATTATCACAGCGTAAAAATGTATGGTTCCCGGAGTCGGGGGACAATGGCAAGCACTCCATTTCCCCTGACCAGTGTGAAGCTTGGCCAGTTTGTCTTGGATCTCAATTTCATGACCCTGGTGAGCTGCCCGCCCAAAATGGACATTTAGTGGCAGTTGGCCACCATGTTGTGGTGTGATCCCGGGGCAGGAGATGAGAACGGGCAGGAGGCCTCTGGCCAGGACACTAGCTATAATTGGCATCCCTCCTCTGCAATGAACATTTACAGAAAAGGTTACCTATTGTGTCGCCACTGTCCTCAGGTCCTCGTCCTGCTCTCTTCACCAGGTGGGAATGTCACAATTTTTGTGATCTAATGTAATTCTCAGATTCTTAGTGGCATATTTAGTGGAAGATTCTGACGGCTCAAAATTATGCACCTTCTGCCTGTTCAGAACAGCAGGTAAAATCTTTTTTCAATGGAAAAAATAGATGGCAGCAAGAAGACATATTCCTGTGAATCGACCACATCAACGAGCAGCACTGGTGGAGGAACTCAGTGATGAAGAAAGTGATGAGGGCCAAGCTATTTAGAATTCGCAGCTGTTTGATCACTGTCTCTCAGGATAGAAGCACAACCCCCTCCCCCTCATTGGTAGTTCAAATCAAACTTTGAGGAGCAAGCAGCCTTGAGATGGGGTCATTTCAGCCTCTTGTAGGATCATGAGTGGCCAACCTCTTCTCACCACTCTGTTCCTCAAATGAAAGAAGAATATGTAGGCTCCTCGGGAAGAACATTGTAAAGAGTTGGTTGATTAGGTGTGATCTTGAATTTACTGAGAGAAAATAGAATGTGTATTTACAAATCAATGTGCTCCTGATAAAGGTGAGTCTTTACTAATGTGCCGATGATTGGCCCTGTCATGTATGTCAGAGGGGGTTGCTATGTTATTAAGTGGTAGAATGGTTAATGGTTTGAAGAAATGTCCCTTTATTTGCAAAGGTGGGGCAGAAAGTTTGAAGAAGATAAAGCTGTTGTGTCAAAGGTAGGCTTTATTCAATGAAAGAGAAGACTTCATTGACAATGTGTGCTGCAATGCCTCTTACAGTAACTGCTGCCTGGGCTTCCTTTGTAGCACAGTAAAGTGTCTCTCCTCAGCCATGATAATGGCCGATAGTATACCTATTGGGACTGCCATATGTACTGTGAGAAGCTTTGACTGTGGGCAGGGGATGAGGAAATGGGAGAGGGGTAGCTCTGAAAGATTGCTGCTGCCTGCCCCTCAGAGAAGCAACAAGAAGCGAGCGCAGGCTTTTGAAGGCAGAATGAAAACAAATATTTTGAAATAGGCATATTCCTACCATCAGAAATCATCAAACGGGCACAGGTAAATGAGGCCTATGGTAACTCACAGACGTAGTATAAAATGGCCCCACAAGCAGAAAGGGCAACCCCCGTCCCTCCATCTGCACTAAACTGTGCATGATCAAGATTGAGGGAATGGACAAGGGCAGGATTAGCAGCTGACAGCAACCTCCTGCCCTTGCTGCCCACCCATGGCCTCCCTATGGCCCCGTCTTTCATTCCCCACCCCCCCACAACAGCACTTTTACCCTTTTTCTGGGTCGCCTTGTGATTCTGGAACTTGGGGGTGTTGTTGCAACAGCAGCCATGGCCTCCTCTGTGTCACTACTGAGTTCAAGAGCTAGCAGCCTCTGATTGGCCGGCAGCTCATGGCGGGCAGGACGTCGTATCGCAAGGTTCTCAGTTGGGAGGAAGGCCCGCCTCTGTCCACTTAACTGCCTGATGGACGGAAGATATGGCGAGGTTTCTGCCTACGAGTCAGCACAAATGCCTCATCGCTTTTTCAGGCAACATCCGAGACATCTACCGAAAACAGAAGTTCCAGGCCTTGGTTCTAATTTGTATTACAATTTAAATGTCACAGAGTTACTATTCAAATATTACCTAAATAGAGAAGAAATGTCACATGATTCTCCAGACAAATATTTTCAATTATTATCCACAATTCAACAATAATTCAAATTTAGTTTTAAGTATTCCAGAGCAAGGACTTCAATCAGAGACAATAATAACAGCGAGGTGAGGAACAGGGAGAGAATGCAGATAAACACGTGGCTGCAGGGATGGTGTAGGAAGGAGAGTTTCAGTTACGTGGATAATTGGAGCACATTCTGGGGAAGGTGGGACCTGTACAGACAGGATGGTTTGCACCTGAACCAGAGGGGCACCAATATCCTGGGAGGGAAATTTGCGACGGCTCTTCGGAGGCGTTTAAACTAATTTGTCAGGGGGATGAGAAAACAAACTGTAGTCCAGAAGCCAGTGTTGAGAGTAGTGAGGTACTGAGGAGGGTATCAAGGTCGCAGGGGTGTACCGGCAGACAGGAAGGTGGGTTGAAGTGTGTCTACTTCAATGCAAGGAGCATCCGGAATAAGTTGGTGAACTTGGAGCTTGGATTGGTATTTGGGACTACGATGTAGTGGCCATTACGGAGACATGGTTAGAACAGGGACAGGAATGGTTGTTGGAAGTTCCGGGGTATAGACGTTTCAGTAAGAGTAGGGAAGGTGATAAAAGAGGTGGAGGAGTAGCATTGTTAATCAAGGATAGTCTAACGGCTGCAGAAAGGCAGTTTGAAGGGGATCTGCCGACTGAGGTAATATGGGCCAAAGTTAGAAATAGGAAAGGAGCGGTCACATTGTTAGGAGTTTTCTATAGGCCCCCAAATAGTAATAGAGATGTGGAGGGAGAAATTGCAAAACAGATTATGGATAGGTGTGGAGGTCTCAGGGTAGTTGTCATGGGTGACCTTAACTTTCCAAATATTGATTGGAACCTCTATAGGTCAAACAGTTCGGATGGGGCAGTTTTTGTACAGTATGTGCAGGAGTTTTTCCTGACACAATATGTGGACAGGCCGACAAGAGAGGGGGCCACATTGGATTTGGTACTGGGTAATGAACCGGGCCAAGTGTCAGATTTGTTTGTGGGAGAGCACTTTTAAGATAGAGACCACAATTCCGTGTCTTTCACTATTGCAATGGAGAGGGATAGGGCCATACAGCAGGGCAAGGTTTATAATTGGGGGAGGGGTAATGATGATGCGATTAGGCAAGAAATAGGGAGCATAAGATGGGAACAGAAACTGTCAGGGAAAGGCACAAATGAAAAGTGGAGCTTGTTCAAGGAACAAGTACTGCGTGTCCTTGATAGGTATGTCCCTGTCAGGCAGGGAGAAAATGGCCGTGTGAGGGAACCGTGGTTCACAAAAGAGGTTGAATGTCTTGTCGAGCGCAAAAAGGAAGCGTCTGTAAGGATGAGAAAATAAGGTTCAGTTGGGTCGCTTTAGGGTTACAAGGTAGCAAGGGATGAGCTAAAAAAAAAAGGGCTTAGGAGAGCTAGGAGAAAGTATGAGGAGTCCTTGGCGGGTCGGATCAAGGAAAACCCCAAGGCTTTTTACTCTTATGTGAGAAATAAAAGAATGACCAGGGTGAGGTCAGGGCCGGTCAAGGACAGTAGTGGGAACTTGTGCATGGGGTCAGAAGAAATAGGAGAGGCGTTGAATGAATACTTTTCTTCAGTGTTCACCAAGGAGAGGGGCCATGTTTTTGAAGATGAGAGTGTGATACAGGCAGGTAGGCTGGAGGAGATAGATGTTCTGAGGAAGGATGTATTAGCAATTTTGAAAAACCTTAGGGTCGACAAGTCCCCTGGGCCAGATGGGATATATCCAAGGATTCTTTGGGAGGCAAGGGATGAGATTGCAGAGCCTTTGGCTTTGATCTTGCATTGGCAAGGGTGCAAAGGAGATTTACCAGGATGCTGCCTGGTTTGCAGGATAGGTCTTATGAGGAAAGGTTGAGGGAGCTAGGGCTTTTCTCTTTGGAGCGGAGGAGGATGAGAGGTGACTTATAGAGGTTTATAAGATGATGAGGAGGATAGATAGAGTGGACATTCAGTATTTCCTCAGGTGGATGTAGCTGTTACAAGGGGCCATAACTATAAGATTCAGGGTGGGAGATATAGGAGGGATGTCCAAGGTAGGTTCTTTACTCAGAGTGTGGTTAGGGTGTGGAATGGACTGCCTGCTGTGACAGTGGAGTCGGACACTTTAGGAACTTTCAAGCGGTTATTGGATAGGCACATGGAGCACACCAGAATGACAGGGAGTGGGATAGCATGATCTTGGTTTCGGACAATGCTCGGCACAACATCGAGGGCCGAAGGGCCTGTTCTGTGCTGTACTGTTCTATGTTCTATGGTCTATAACATTATCAATCCAGAGCTTTTACAACTCACAGAACCTAGAACTTTATCAAAGAAACCTTGAATCAAATATAAGAAATTATGAAATAGAAAATGGACAGATGGCATATCGGCCCACTTGTTGAGATAAATAATACATGTAGTGGCCGCAATTTTCCCCACCAGCGGTGAATCGGGACTGTTTCCCGCTGGTGCTAGAAGCGCTGAAGAGGCCCGATTTAAGTCATGCAAATTGCATTTTTCCACTCACGTGAATCTCACCACATTCCCGATTCCCTAGGCACATGATTTGCTGGAAATCAGCTGTTCGCCTTTAACAAGCGGGAGCATCATTTAAACGCTCTCCTCAGCACTGTCATTCCAGCTAAGATGTTTTTATGTTTGTTTATGGGACGTTGACACTGTGTCAGTATTTATTGCCCATCCTTAATTGCCCTTAAGGGGGCAGTTAAAAGTCAACCACATTTCTGTGGGTTTGGAAACACATATAGGCCAGACCGGGTAAGGACGGCAGATTTCCTTCCCAAAAGGAATTAGTGAACCAGATGGGTTTTTCCAACAATCGACAGTGGTTTCATGGTCATGATAGACCTTTAATTCCAGATTTTTATTGAATTCAAATTTCACCATCTGCAGTGGGTGATTTGAACCTGGGTCCCAGAGCATTGCTCTGAGTCTCTGGTTTACTAGTCCAGTGACAGTACCACTACACCACTGCCTCCCCTAAGGTAATGGCTGCACAAAGACGGGCACCACGCTTCCTTGATGCAGATGTTGATAGGATGTTGGACGCAGTGGAGGAGAGGACGGTCTCCCTATTACCCAGGCTGGTAGAAGACTTCCAGACCATCAGATGACCAAAGCCTGGGATGCTGTGGCAGAGGCTGCAAGTGCTGGCAGCATGATGAAGACGACCAGCCTGCAGTGCTGTAAGACGATAAGCAACCTCCTGCAAGCTGCCAGGGTGAATACCCACCTGCGTTTCCCCTGGCATCACTCCTATTCCTAACCTGTGGCATCTTACCCTAAACCCTTATAACTTCCTAACACCCAAACTACCAGTATTTCCCTCAGAATGCCCCCCCCCCCCCCACCCCCCACCCCACCCCCAGGAATCCTCAACACAACTCGTCTCCTCTTTGGTTGGGCACCTTGCCCACGCATGGCAACCCAATGTCTTCATTGTGCCCCCGTAGGACAAGATAGGCCACAATAGGAGGGAATGGGAGAAGATGGGTGGGGGAATGCCCAAGCTATGCGTAAACACCCGCTTTGAGAAGGGATCGGTGCAACTTGCAGTGAAGACCGAGGAGCGTGCAATGGCCGACTTCGCGGTTGGCCTGCACTGAAGAAGTGAGAGTTCAATGCAACTTTATCCAGATGACCTGTCTCGAGTGAGTCTCTCATCTCCCACAGCCTTGTCATTCCCAAATGCTGATCCCCATGTCCTTTGTTTCCCAGGGCCTCCATCAGATGAGGCTGGATTTCCTGGGGTTACTGCCCCCCGTCCAACTCCTCGGAGCACCCCGGAGAGGACACCGAGTTCTCAGCACTGCTTTCACCAGCATCATCCACCAGTGTCGAGACACTCACATTGGTGGAACATGTAAGCGGACAGGTTTCTGGGCAATCTTTGGTGAGCACCGCATTACTGCTGCAGTACAGCAGATGGAGGCAGGAACTTCCAAGGGGACGGGGCAGTCAGAGGTCTGCTGGAACCCAGGAAACAGCTTCCCCCAAGCCACATGTCGGGCCTCTGGAGAAGGTGATCCCATCAGTGGTCGAGATGCAAATGCAGCATCAGACTTTGCAGGAGGGGGTGTCAGCGGCATTCCAGCGATTGCAAGGCAAATTAGCGAAGTCCAGAGGCCTTCTCTCACAGGAAGTGGTGCCGGAATTGTGTGGCAACCAGGCCAACACTGCAAGGGGGGCATCTGCAATGGAAAGTCTCGGACAAGTTGTCTGAGCCATGTCTGATGATGTCCAAGGCTTGGCTCATTCTGTGATGTCCATGGCTGAGGTCCACAACAGCAGGGCCCAGTCGCACACAAGCTTGGCCAATCACACAGACCATGGCTGGGGCCCCACCACCGGACCGGACAACAGTGCCGCAAGAAGCTGCACCACATACTCAGGGCAGCTAGGGTGCGTCGGCAGCCCTGTGCCCCGACACCAACAACCTGTCCACACACCAGTATCTGCCCCCCACTCACCTCCCCCAAACCCGGAAGGTGACCGAACCCCACCCATCGGCAGTGTGCTCGCTCCCCACCCTGCACCACATGCGGGCACCCATACTGACCGCCATGGCTGTGTGCCCTGACCAGAAGACCATCAGCTGCCCACCCCGAGCTGTCTAGCACTGTGTGCTTTCTGTCTGCCTCCCTCCCCCCTCAAGCCGGGAATTTAACCTGGGACCCTGGCACGGTGAAGCAACAGTGCTAACCACTGAGCTAGAATGCCGCCCAGAATTGTACCAAGAGCCAATACTTAAGGAAGCTGAATTTCCACAGGGGCTTCTCCTGATCGCCCTCTCTTCGACAGCATAATTGCTGTGTTTACACTGTTTTTCCAGGGGGCTCCACAGTTATTCCACTACACTACTTGTGGATAAGTTTTTTTTTAGAAATTTAGAGTTCCCAATATTTTTTTTTTCCAACCAAGGGGCAATTTAGTGTGGCCAATCTACTTAACCTGCACATCTTTGGATTGCGGGGTTGAAACCTAGGCAGACACGGGGAGAATGTTCAAACTCCACACGGACAGTGACCCAGGGCTGGGATTCGAACCCGGGTCCTCAGCACCATAGGCAGCAGTGCTAATGACTACATCACATGCCGCCCCTCTAATTGTGAATAAGTGGGAGAATATCTGCAGAAATTAACTCCATTATGATCTATAAACTATCTGCTACATGCGCCCAGCAGCTTTCAATCACTTTTGTCAGCACTGAGTGTCATTTGTTGAAGGAATCAATGAACAAACTGTTCAGCATTATTAATGGAAGTCTATTCCAAGTATCCACTTCTCCACACTTCTTACTGTTGCCAACTCTTCTTGGATGTATTTCAGGATTCATCACATGACTACCTGCCTCCAACAATTCTACTTCACCAAAATCCTTTTTCCTCCCCTGTAATAATAGGTAGACAATCATATAATATGAATAGTTCACCATCCCTGTAAATTCTATGATCTGCATGTGTATTATAAGTTATATGTTTTATTGTTGTAGTTCTCCCATCCAGCCAGCAGGTTGGGCGAGTGCGGAGTCCCAGGAGCCGGGATGCACCATGTGTTCCATCAGAAGGTTAGGAGTCGATAGCAGTCGCAGTTTAAAGTAGCTCTGTTGGACCTTAGTGTAAGTTAGTGATAGACGTTATTCCCAACTGTATTCACCTTCGACATTTTAGTTATTCGTTAATGTAGAGTTAATAATAGATAGCTTTGTTTATAAAACAAAGTCTAATGTTCTTTGTTCACATCAACCCAAACAAAGAATATTACACCCCCATTTCCAATATTTTTACAATGATGAAGTAAAAGCTTTCAAAGAGAAGGGAGAAAAGGCAGCTGTTCTTTTCATGACCCAGTAATTTTTCTCCAGGGTTGCTTGCAACAATGTCCTGAAAATTATTCTTTAATTCCTGAAGGCTTGGCAAATCCAACTTCATTAGATGGGGCAAGAGAGAGAAAACAACCTTCTGATCACTTGATATTTGCTTTGTATGCTCATTTTATTTTGTGCTAAAATGTAATTAAATAAACTTTTTACACCATGTTGCCCAATGTGAAACGTAACTCCCACAACCCCAAATGGTTTCAAATCTATCCGACGAACCAAATGTTTTTAGACTCAGAAAGTTTATTGGCAATCATTTTTTAGTGAACTCTTTCAATTTATCGGTTAATATTTCGGGTCGAACCTTTCACCCAAACTCCAAGTGTCCTCCCCAACATTCATGAATAAGGGATGCAGATCAGGGGCGAAATTCTCCGGTATCGGCGCGATGTCCGCCGACCGGTGCCAAAAACGGCGCAAATCAGTCCGGCATCACGCCGCCCCAAAGGTGCGGAATCCTCCGCATCTTGGGGGGCCGAGCCCTAACCTTGCGGGGCTAGGCCCGAGCCGGACTGAGTTCCGCCCCGCCAGCTGGCGGAAAAGGCCTTTGTTGCCCCGCCAGCTGGCGCGGAAAAGACATTGCCGGGCGGCGCATGGGCGGGAGCGTTAGCGGCCGCTCACGGCATCCCTGCGCATGCGCTGTGGAGGGAGTCTCTTCTGCCTCCGCCATGGTGGAGACCGTGGTGAAGGCGGACGGAAAAGAATGCCCCCATGGCACAGGCCCGCCCACGGATCGGTGGGCCCCAATCGCGGGCCAGGCCACCGTGGGGGCACCCCCCGGGGCCAGATCACCCCGCGCCCCCCCCAGGATCCCGGAGCCCGCCTGCACCGCCTTGTCCCGCCGGTAAGAGAGGTGGTTTAATCCACGCCGGCGGGACAGGCATTCTAGCAGCGGGACTTCGGCCCTACCGGGCCGGAGAATCGTGGGGGGGAGAGCCCGCCAATCGGCGCGGCGCGATTCCCGCCCCTGCCGAATCTCCGGTGCCGGAGAATTGGGCGACCGGCGGGGGCGGGATTCACGCCAGCCCCCGGCGATTCTCCGACCCGGCGGGGGGGGGGGGGGGGTCGGAGAATCTCGCCCCAGTAATTTAGACATTGGCTAAAGCATATAGGGAATGGGAAAAGAACTGGTAAACGTCATTGGTCAAATATGCTAACTGATAGCAAAAAGTAGCTGATTTACATTATTTGACTCATTACTTTTAACGGTTGTTCCCCCTCCCATCACTTAAACCATCTTTTATTTATCCGTTCGAATGAAGCACAACCTGATCCATTAACCTATCTCTGCTACTTCCCAGATGCTGATCATCCTGCACTTTTATATTTACAATTTCCCTTTTCATCCCTTTCAATTTATCAAATGTTCTATCAATGGCAAGATGTCCAAAATTATACTTAATATTTCAAATATAATCTCATAAACGGAATGCAATTCGTATAACATGGATTTTCATTTCGACTCGTATGTCTTTGTGCGCACACAAGTACAGGACTTGTGCAGTCCTGCATTAACTGAATGCTTTCATTGAATGGTTAATAACTGCAACAAAATCGTTCTCCCTTTCACCTTTTCCAATGCAAATCAGGCTGCTCTGGGTCTGCCAGATTTGATTTATTCTTCCACATTAAAATCTTGATTCCTGAATTCATCCACTTAACTTACTCAGAGATACCGCTGTACGCTACCAATCTTTACGCTGCATCAACCGGCCACATTGTTTGGTGTCATTAACAAACACCATCGCTGTTCTATGACACCCTTTGTATTTATTTGTATTATGGAGAAGGATGCTTACAGTTATTCTGAGGGAGCGGGACATTTTCCTTAGTTTGGCAATTGTAGTGAAACTCAAAAACAATTCATCATTCTGGCTTTTGTAATTGTGTCACAAAATAATAGTAGAGGAAATTTTCCATCTTTATTGCCAGAGATGATTTCAAATCATACCGACTCAATCGTTAGCTCTCGGGATGAATTCTCCGCCTCCCTCAGCCACGGGTTTCCTGGTGGCATGCCGTCGCTGGCAGCGGGATTCTCCGTTCCAGTGACTGGCCAATGGGATTTCCCAATGTAGCCACCTCACGCCACTGGGAAACCTGTGGGGGTGGTATTCTGCTGGAGGAACGGAGAATCCCTCCGGCAGAGAATTCAGTTTCTCTCTCCACAGATGTGCCAGACCTGCTGAGTTTATCCAGCATTTTCTTTTTTGATTTCAGATTTCCAGAATCAGCAGTATTTTGCTTTTATATTGGGACCCATCCCCCTATCATTCACGAATGTAATAAGCTTCCAAGTCTCCAGTACAGATCACTACAGAACTCTGATAGTTACAGCCCAACAGAACCCAGTTCATTTATCACCCCCTTTGTATGCCCTCGAGTCAAGTCAGTTTTCCAGTCAATTTGTCATTTATTCCAAAATGCATTTATATTCCTCTGAGGCCTCAAATGAAAATTCTGTCAAATGCCTTTCAAAAGTCCATTGTTCCATATCCATTTCATAGCCAATGCTGTTAATATAAGTGGCTGGAAAATCATAGGATGGGGGTTGGGGGAGGTGCTGCAATTTCCTGATGTGTGTCCCAAAGTGGAGAAGCTCCCCTCTGGTTAATTCCTCACAGCATACCTGCAGTTCCATGAAATATTCCATCATAATTCCAACAGTAGTATATAAAAGAATAAATGCTGGAAATAGACAATGTGTAATGAGAACAGCGAAATGCCAACACATCGAAAATATGATCATGACCCGTCAACTTTCAGTGTATTTACTTTGTTAAAATAATGCAGCCAATCATTTTTTGTCACATTTTCTCTTTTCTCCTCCAAGGTGATGCTTTCCAATGGGTTTGAGGCCTCGGCCGCTCACTCAATAAGCTATATCTTTGCATGTGAGACTGGACAGCAGGCTATTTGACTATGAAGTGTGTCATAGCAATTTTGTTCATTCAACTATCCAGCAGGGGTCAATGCACAGACACTACACAGGAACGTGGATTGATTTTGGGCGCGATTCAACGTCCTCATCGACCTGCTGGCGCGACAAGGCCAATGAATCTCCAAGATTCTCGACGCTTGTGACATCTCACGAGATTCATCCGAACCTCGCGAGATTTTGCGATCTGGATCTTGCCCTCGTCCTAAGCCATACAACTCATTTAAATGTGCTTGCACCATATTCTCCCAGGGTCCAGGAACTAATGGCTTTGCCAGCACGGCCGAGACCGGACGCTGTTTAGTACTGGAACACACAAAGGTGCGAAGTCTAACGGCACCTGGCGGGGGCTCTCCCAGGCCTTTGGAGACCCTTTGGTGATCAAGGACAGGCAGGATGACCCCCTGGTTCGTCCTCGAACACATGTGCACCTTGGCACTGCCAGTCTGGCACCCAGGTTCTGCCACCCTGACACTGCCAAGGTACCTGGGTGGCATTGCCAGGCTGGCAGGGGTACTGGTGCCCGGACCTGACTATAGGCCTAACTGTGACAAATGTGTAATGAAGTAACCCACTGACATATAGTATGGGAATTTCCGGTCCTTCCCACCATCGGGATCTTCTTGTCCTGCCAAAAGGCAAACCCCAACCCCCGCCAGACGGGTTCCCCAGTGGCATAACGGTCGAAACACGTAAAATGCCATCAATGTTGGTGGGACTGGAAGATCCTTCTGAAGGCCAATCAAGAGGAAGCATGCCACAGGGAGGAGGGGGGTTGGCGTGAGAGTGGGATCTCTCTGGTAAGTATTCCATAAGCTGTAATTTAGATTAACAGTTATATTTTGACTTGGAACTTTAACAGTGCAAAATAAACTACAAGCTGGTTAAGATAGCCAGCTGACCAGAAACTGCCTGACAGTTCAGTTAACTGAAAGTCATCACCTGGATAAATGTTGATGACGGCAGTGGGAACCTTACTTGGCATTCATAACTTTGGTGTGAGTCACAGGCTTGCTATATAAGTAGATAATATTTGGTACCGCACAAAGATGGCACCCCACCCAAACGACTCCAACCCCCATACACCCAGGAGTCTCACCTAACCTCCCAACTACCACTCCCAAGGGACATTTCCCCCTGCCAACTCCCAACTAGTTCCCAGGCCTGACCCAACTCTTCCCCCCCACCCCCATCAATTGCCGACCCCCTCCGACTGTCGGCTCTCAACTGGCCAACTGCCCTCCCTCAACTGCCTGATCCCAAACCCCTCTCACCATCTGCCTGACCTCATGACCCCACCAACCCCCTGACTGCCCGAGCCCCCCACCCCCACCCCCCAACCTTAACTTCCCAATGGCAGTGCTCTAAAAAGGGGGCATGTCTTTCTTGCAACATACTCTGAAAACCTTGATAGAAGGTCACGGGTACAGGCTGCCCTGCATAGTTCTTGCCCGGCCTGAATCGGACGATCGAATGAGAAAGGATCAGAAAATATCCAAGGTAATAAAGTAGGCGCAAAGTGGAAATCCGACTCTGACTGCCCCTCCAAGGAAGCTCAAGCTCCAACTCTCAGCAGCAAAAAGCCATCTGTCACTGACTAAGGGAGTTAAGGATAGTGTTAGATTAAAATAAAAGGGTTATGTAGGTTAATAGTATGACTGAGAATTGGAAATAATTTGGAAATAGCAGTCATCAAAAAGTTTGTAAAAAGATAACAGAATAAAAAAAGAAGATAAACCTTGGTGTCATCCGTGAACTTACTAATCAGACCAGCTACATTTTCCTCCAAATCGTTTATGTATACTACTTGTAGGAAGAACTAGAAGCAAAGGACACAATCTCAGACGAAAAGGATGATCCTTTAAAACAGAGATGAGGAGGAATTTCTTCAGCCAACTGGGTGGTGAATCTGTGGAACTCTTGCCGCAGAAGGCTGTGGAGGCCAAATCACTGGGCTGTATGTTAAAGTGTGGAGGTTCTAGAAATTGCTGTTCGTAATACCTGGATCCTCTCCAGGGTGCACTGTTGCAGTCCTCGATGATAGATTTGGCATTGAAGTGACTCCGACAGCATGAACTTGCTTTGTTTTGCCTACTTGTTTTGCACTAAAAATGTCTGAGAAAGTTGGGCTGGTAATATGAGAATGACTAGAGCGAGGGTAGGCCCGATCAAGGACAGTAGCGGGAGATTGTGTATTGAGTCTGAAGAGATAGGAGAGGTCTTGAATGAGTATTTTTCTTCTGTATTTACAAATGAGAGGGGCGATATTGTTGGAGAGGACAGTGTGAAACAGATTGGTAAGCTCGAGGAAATACTTGTCAGGAAGGAAGATGTGTTGGGCATTTTGAAAAACTTGAGGATAGACAAGTCCCCCGGGCCTGACGGGATATATCCAAGGATTCCATGGGAAGCAAGAGATGAAATTGCAGAGCCGTTGGCAATGATCTTTTCGTCCTCACTGTCAACAGGGGTGGTACCAGGGGATTGGAGAGTGGCGAATGTCGTGCCCCTGTTCAAAAAAGGAACTAGGGATAACCCTGGGAATTACAGGCCAGTTAGTCTTACTTCGGTGGTAGGCAAAGTAATGGAAAGGGTACTGAAGGATAGGATTTCTGAGCATCTGGAAAGACACTGCTTGATTAGGGATAGTCAGCACGGATTTGTGAGGGGTAGGTCTTGCCTTACAAATCTTATTGAATTCTTTGAGGAGGTGACCAAGCATGTGGATGAAGGTAAAGCAGTGGATGTAGTGTACATGGATTTTAGTAAGGCATTTGATAAAGTTCCCCATGGTAGGCTTATGCAGAAAGTAAGGAGGCATGGGATAGTGGGAAATTTGGCCAGTTGGATAACGAACTGGCTAACCGATAGAAGTCAGAGAGTGGTGGTGGATGGCAAATATTCAGCCTGGATCCCAGTTACCAGTGGCGTACCGCAGGGATTAGTTCTGGGTCCTCTGCTGTTTGTGATTTTCATTAATGACTTGGATGAGGGAGTTGAAGGGTGGGTCAGTAAATTTGCAGACGATACGAAGATTGGTGGAGTTGTGGATAGTAAGGAGGGCTGTTGTCGGCTGCAAAGAGACATAGATAGGATGCAGAGCTGGGCTGAGAAGTGGCAGATGGAGTTTAACCCTGAAAAGTGTGAGGTTGTCCATTTTGGAAGGACAAATATGAATGCGGAATATAGGGTTAACGGTAGAGTTCTTGGCAATGTGGAGGAGCAGAGAGATCTTGGGGTCTATGTTCATACATCTTTGAAAGTTGCCACTCAAGTGGATAGAGCTGTGAAGAAGGCCTATGGTGTCCTCGCGTTCATTAACAGAGGGATTGAATTTAAGAGCCGTGAGGTGATGATGCAGCTGTACAAAACTTTGGTAAGGCCACATTTGGAGTACTGTGTACAGTTCTGGTCGCCTCATTTTAGGAAGGATGTGGAAGCTCTGGAAAAGGTGCAAAGAAGATTTACCAGGATGTTGCCTGGAATCGAGAGTAGGTCTTACGAGGAAAGGTTGAGGGTGCTAGGCCTTTTCTCATTAGAGTGGAGAAGGATGAGGGGCGACTTGATAGAGGTTTATAAGATGATCAGGGGAATAGATAGAGTAGACAGTCAGAGACTTTTTCCCCAGGTGGAACACACCATTACAAGGGGACATAAATTTAAGGTGAAAGGTGGAAGATATAGGAGGGATATCAGAGGTAGGTTCTTTACCCAGAGAGTAGTGGGGGCATGGAATGCACTGCCTGTGGAAGTAGTTGAGTCGGAAACATTAGGGACCTTCAAGCAGCTATTGGATAGGTACATGGATGACGGTAAAATGATATAGTGTAGATTTATTTGTTCTTAAGGGCAGCACGGTAGCATTGTGGATAGCGCAATTGCTTCACAGCTCCATGGTCCCAGGTTCGATTCCGGCTTGGGTCATTGTCTGTGCGGAGTCTGCACGTCCTCCCCGTGTCTGCGTGGGTTTCCTCCGGGTGCTCCGGTTTCCTCCCACAGTCCAAAGATGTGCGGGTTAGGTGAATTGGCCAATGATAAATTGCCCTTAATGTCCAAATTGCCCTTGGTGTTGGGTGGAGGTGTTGAGTTTGGGTATGGTGCTCTTTCCAAGAGCCGGTGCAGACTCAAAGGGCCGAATGGCCTCCTTCTGCACTGTAAATTCAATGATAATCTATGATTAATCTAGGACAAAGGTTCGGCACAACATCGTGGGCCGAAGGGCCTGTTCTGTGCTGTATTTTCTATGTTCTATGTTCTATGAATGCGTTTTTAATGGCGTCATAATTGATAATTGCTGCTGAACAACCTCTTTGGTCAGACAAATTTGGTTTATGAGCATTAACTCAAATTCCCTCAGAAGAAAATTAATGTTAAAGATATCTTTATTTACAAATTAAGTCTTTCCTTACTTTTTCCGTCAATGTCTTTTATCATTCTATTTGAATCCTATCTGTATTTCCCAGTTTATTTTGCTTTCTGCATATCATTTACAACAAAGTTGTATTTCCTGCTTCATGGTTTGGACTTTGGTTTCATTGAGGATTCTTCAGTCAAATTGAAAGAAAAATATAATTATTTATATTTATAGCACTTTTAACAACTGCCAGACAGATTGAAGCGCTTTGCAGTCAATGAAGTACTTCTGAAGTGTAGCGATTATTATAATGCAAGAAACATGGCAGCGAGTATGCGTACTGCAATCTCTCACAAATAGTAATGTGACGATGGCCAGGCAATCTTTTTCTTCTGATGTAGAATGAGGGATAATATTGGTGAAGACACCAGGCATAACTCTAATATGTTCTTCTTGACCCCCCGGCACTGAGGGATATTCCTAATTCATTAAAACAGGCAGATGGGACCTCAGTTTAACATCGGCACCCACCAACATTATAGCACCCCATGAATATTGGAGAGTCAACGTACATTTTTGTGTTCAAACAAGGGATTGGAACTTTAACCCAGAACCTTATGATTCAGAGACAAGACTGCTACCAACTGGGTCTCCGCTGACACTCAGTTGCTTGGCAAGCTTAACTATTTATTGTCCTGCTCACAGATGCTATGTAAAGGTACCCGGTTGGATCAAACACCCGATTAGAGCATGTCTATGCTCTCAAGACTATGAAAATGTTTAATTGGCAGCTGTCTGCACTGTCAATAGTGAGCACTGCTTTTTCACTGCTGACAGCAAAACCCAGACTACTGTAAAAACATTTCAATCACCAATGTTTTGTGAGTTTATATATTCCCGAAAGAAAATAATGTTCATGCTTGCAAGACATATGTATTTAAGAATACCCAAAAAGTTACACAACAATTTGGAAAAATAAAGTGTGCAAGTTACCAAGTAATGTAAAATGGCAAAATAGTTGATCTAGTTTTTTGGGATGATATGAATCATTTAAAATTGCATTTTTGAAATAGTAAGCCCACCTACTGAGGATGGATAAACGCCAAAAGAATCTTACACTTTGTTGGCCTATTTCAAAGCTTGCATTCAAATAATAATACATGTTTAGATGACAAAACATTTTTAATATCTTCAGATGCAGTTAATTACAGGTACCGTGAAGCAAAATTATAGGTTAAAATTTTGTCGAAACTGACTCACCTGTTTTACATGCTTAAGCACTCTGGTAATGTTTTAACATTAATTTCCCACTTCCTCAATTTCTGTTTGATACCAACTCATGTTAAAGCTGCCTAAGAATGTTGGGCTAACCTATAATTGACTATTTGACAATTTACGCTGTTCCATAACTAGCAGAGATGAGGTTTGTGTGAACATGCTTATTTGGGTTTACGCCAATATCCTCTAATTGTATTTCCTTTCCATTTTTTTTTGATTCTTTATTTTCAGACAGATACCCTGACTAATTGGAAGTTAGGCACAAAACATTTGTTTCCAAATTGGAATATGTGGTCCAACCTTGCGAAATGTTGAGGAGAATGGTTTAATAAAGTAGACTCATGCAGATTATTTCACCGAGATGAAGCCATGGCATCCATTCTGAACTATTACTTTTGTTATAAAAGTGATTCAAGTATCAGGATATGCGTATGCTTCAATAAAGCACGTTGTAATTTGAGTTTTACAATTTTAACTGTAATTTTAGAGAGTAACTACAATTTTAGTTACAGTTTTGAAAATGGAGCAACAGTATACCCACAGTAAAGTCGCCTTAGTTCCCAGTGACCATAGACTACTTTCCCCTTTGAGGGGGAGAGCTGATTTTGGTGATTTTACCTGACGGTCACCACACCTCAGGCGAGGGGCAAGGTTGAGAAAGTGGGGCCTTCATGAATAATCTCAGCTGGTACAGGAATTGAACCCACACTGCTGACTTTGCTCTGCATCACAAACCAGCCGCCCAGCCAACTGAGCTAAACTTTGCCCTATCATAGCTGCAATCTAGGATCATTTAAGAAACATTAGCCCAGCTGAACTGTCCAGGTCCAGGTCTCTTTTGAGGAAATAGTTCCTGCTCACATCAAAGAACATAGGAATGGGGTAGGTTGATCTGAACTCAATTTCATTTACCTGACTTTGATCTACATTCCTTATCCAAGCTATCTAGCAACTGTCATCCTTAACAACTGACATAAGATGCACCAGAAGATGTACAGGGCCAGTCAGCTAACTTTGGCTAGGAAACATAGGATCAACAGTAGGCCTGTTCTGCCATTCAATTTGAATTTGGCTGATCTGTATCTCAACCTCATCTACCCCTGTTAGTTCTGTATTCTCACCAAGAAAAAAAATCCATTGATTTTTTTTCTTGAAAATTTCAATTGACCCCGCATCCACTGCTGCCTTTTGTGGGAGTATGACAAAGTGCTTCCTGATTTCACTCCCAAACGGCCTCACTCTTAATTTTAAGATCATATCCTTTTGTTCTGGACATGCCCACTAGAGGAAATAATTCCTTGGCATTAAATATTGAAACATTTTAGTTTGTATTACTGCTCAATTAGATCATCTGTCAGTCTTCAGCACTCTAAAGAATTCAAGCCACATCTCTGCAGCCCATCCCTCATTTAACCTCCGGTATCTAGTGGGTCGGCACTGCACCCCTTCCAAGCTCAATGCAGTGCCAGAACCTGAATACAGTGGGAGGAATTTTCCTCACCTGCCCTACGTTCTGTGGCAAGATCAGTAGGTTGGAATGATTCCTGCTGCAGGGTGGTCTTTAATGCATAACCACCTTCTCCCCACTTCATTACTTATGCATGCGTGCAGTTTGCATCGAATCTCATGACAGGGCAAGCAGAAAGTTAGGTGTCCCCCCTGTCATGATATTCAAACACACACATCATGATAGACACACCAACAGACAAATCAGAACACACAACACCACAACCAATGACAGAAAGATATAAAAGCACAGACACGACACCCGGTGGTCAGTATTAGCTGGAGAGGAGGACCAGGACAGACCTGCTACACGAAACACTCAGGGAGACAGCACGTGCAGAGTATCCAGAACGAACTGTATTAAAAGAGTTAAAATAAAATAGAGTTGTACCACATACAACTGTGTTGGCTCATCTGTGCACCAGAGCACCCAACACCACATGGTACAGGAGTGGATCGATACCTGCCGGCATACCTCAGTGTACACAGACAACCAGCAATGCCCAGGCAAAATGATAGAGCTCCCGGTTCCGCAGCCGCTCCAGTGCTATGGCGATCTCCGCGAAAACTGGCGGCGATTCCGGCAAGTGTTCGAATTGTTCCTGGTGGCAGCTGAACTCCAAGACCTGGATGATAGCGAAAAAATTGAATTTCTCCTCACCATCGCCGGTGCAAGGGCAAGAGAAATATTCACAAGGTTCAGGTTCTTCAGGAGGCAGCAAAGGTACGATTACCAGGCAGTCCTGGACAAATTCTCCAAGTACTGTGAAGAAAACGCAATCCAATCGGCAAGCAAAGGTAAGAAAAGCTGCAGTACTCACCTCGTGGCTGGGATCCCGGAGCCCGAATTCCCAGAGGCCGAAATCCCGGAGAGAGGGCTGGGTCGAGGTCGGCGGCCATCTTGCTAAAGGTATCACGCTAGCACAGTTGCGCGAGCAGTGCGCAGAACCGGAAGTTTCGTTTGCGCATGCGCGAGATGCTGCGCATGCGCAGTCAAGAAAACGGCCATCGGTAAAGGAACATCGATCTGAGCATGCGCAGTCGCTTCCTACGTGCTACATACTGAGCGTCAGGATGTCAGAGGCCCCAGACTGCACCAATTTAAAGGGGAAACGTCCCAAATCCAATTTAAAAGGGAAACGTCCCAAATCAAAAAAACAAAAATCTGTTAAAGCTGTAAAACAACCTTCCCTCACCTGGAATGACAGCACATTGCCGCAAATTGACCCAGGAGATGAATTTGACCTCCGAAGAACCCTCCGACAAGCAGTTACCTACGCACAAGCCGATGATTCCGACCTCGAATACTTCGATGACGATCTTTACAGTGTTTCCGGACCTCGCGAGCCCAATGATAGCTCCGTGGTCCTATACGACTATGACTCGGACGAACCTTTCGTGTTGCACATTGGCGGCCCCCACATTGAATCCGACGCAGATGCGGATTCATTTTTCGGATTTGAGGATCTTCAATCCAGCAGATATGACGTCCCAACTTATCAGTACCGGATGATGCTGCAGCCTGACATTACCAGACAGGGAGCGGTGCAAGCACACGGAGAGTGCCCTGCTGCCACACAGAGCGTGGTCCACGTCCCGCTCAACGTTCCCGACTCTATGAAAGAAGACATGCAAGACTCCAGAGCGCAGTCCTTGCATGAACAAGAAGTGACTCCAGTGTCACAAGCCTCCACAGAGAGTTCGTGGACAGCCTCCACGATAGAAGCAACGCAAGACTCCAATATGCGGTCCTTGCAGGAACAAGACCATGAGGGTCTAGCAACCTCTCCTGACCAACCAGCGGCAGACGATGCAAGTCTGCCATGCTCACGTGAACAGCAAGAAGGCTATAACAGCCTACCATGCTCCACTACACAGCAGCATGACCATGACGGTCTCTCATGCTACAATGAAGGGCACAGCGCTGAAGACTGTTCAAGCCCAACTGAAGACAAGCCAAAGGAATCGCCTCGTCCAAGCCCGAAGAAAAAAGGTTTATGCGCTGACCTTCAGGATCATTATAGCCGAACAGAGATTAATAATGCTGCACGGCCACAGAAGGATGCTGAGGATTTGCTAAAGAAATTAATTGAATGTTTAACTTGCAAGGAGCAGACTGAGAATTGCCAGTGTTTTAGTACGGATCGAAAAAATGGACAAGACATTGATCCTCAGGTAATGGAAATAACACAACCTGAATCATATCTACAGCAGGGACAAATGTCTCCCTTCAACACAACGCCGCAAAGTCCCAACTTCGGAGACCAGCAGTTAGTCAGTAATGACTCTTCAAACCTAGAGGGGAACATTAATTGCATTGAACCTATACACACTCCACTGATAAATGAGCAGAACATTGGAGCAAGAATCCTGAGGACACCGACATCGAGTAGCCAGATAACGAATTTAAAACCCACAGCAGTTTCAAGTGAACCAAGTGTGCTTTCCACTAATGGTGAAGATGCAGATAAGGTCGACCCGATTATCCATTGTACCACACTAACCCCAGTGATTAAGCAGTTATGTATGGGGAGTATAATGTGGGCAATTGAGAACAGTAAAAGAGAGACTGTGACCATGCCAGTCCCAGCAAAATCAGACCCAGAGACCATGAAGGCATGTACATTAGACAAAGATACATATGAGGTACCTGAGAAGAAAAGTGAAACGGAATGTTCTTTGGAAAATAGTACAATGTCGATAGAAACATTGGATCCTATATTCGAGACAATACATATGGGAGAATTTGGGGGTAATAAACAAGGTTCTGCAATATCTGGGGGAAGGTTTAAAATTCCAAAGAAGAAAAGCCCAAATGAAGGACAACGGCAAGACAATGACAGTCCACCGACATGGTGTGCACCACCAGATGAAAACTCTGACAATTTACCCAACCCTAGTGAACAGCAAGCTGCTAATGAGGATCTATCCACGGGATGTGAGACGAGTGACGACAGCATCCCACTTCCCATGCAAAAGGTGCAAGGTGACAGACCTCGCCTAGTGCGTACCGAGGCACTCGACGATCACGGTGGGACCACTGACGACTGCGGTGGCGGCGCACCGCTTCCACCCTCGATGGCTCGAGCCTCTCCACTGGTTGCTGCATTCCTGCATGTTCCGACTCCAGAAGTGCAGCTTCAGGGAATCTCGGCTGCCTCCAGTGAACCTGTTGGGACTCCGGACGGGGGGCATCGACGGAAGGCAGACCGGACTCCAGATGGGGAGCAGCCAAGCGCCGACTCTGATTCGCGCACGCCAGACCTTGCTCCGGACGGGCGGTGTCGCGGCCTCGGTGATGGCACGCTCAGGGTGACGGCGGATGCCACGGCGACAGGGAATGGATCGCGTGGCAGTCCCACTGGGTCGGCAGTGGCAACCAGCACCGGCGGTCCAAGATGGACACACCAATTTGCGCCATCGCCAGACGTTGATGCGAGCAACAATTCTCTCTCCAAAGCGACATGCTTCGACGTTTCTCTGCGGAGTCGCCCTTCCGACACAGCAGGTGGCCGGAACCAGCGTGCACGTCTCGGCCAACTTCCACATCTGGCACAGTCATCGCCTTGCATGATATTGGTGATGGTGCTTCTTCGATGGCAACGACCCATCGGCTACAAGATGCCGTCCACCACAAACATAAAAAGAAAAAAGACTCCACCTTGTTCCTGGCATGCAGGGCGGATGGATTGGTGCGTAGGCGCAATCAGCGAGCTTTGCGCCGCCTTCCACGCTCGCAACTGAACCGTACGCACACGCCGGATCCTCCACTGGTTCCCAAGGATGACTTCGTGGAGATGCCACGGATCATGCCCCTTCCATCGCCACCAGAACCAAACCACAGCCAAGGCAACACTAACAAAGATGTTGAATGTTATATTTGCACGAATGAAAAACCAAGCACTGCACGAAGTACAACAAATGGAAAAGTAGAGACTTCGGCAACAGCATCACCTCCAACAGTCCAAGGTGAACCAGTGTGACCCCAAATCTCCACAGCTGAACCGGCTTGAGGACCAGCCCATTCTTGAGGCGGTCACCCATTAGACTGGACTTATAACGCTGTTCATACGTTCAAAAAGTCAAACACTTCTGTATTATAACCTGTTGTTGTTTATTGTTCCAGATATCGTCTGACCGGACCACTGTTCAAGTTTTTTTTTTCTCGCATCCATGTTTTGTTATGGTACAACCTTGTTAGTGTGATGCACCCGACATCGCCCCATGTAAATAGTTACGTCATATACACACGCTGTACACAACACACGCACACACTCTTAGATGCACTCACGACACGATCATATTTATAACCACGTAGGCACATATCTTTGTAAAAAGGGGGGATGTCATGATATTCAAACACACACATCATGATAGACACACCAACAGACAAATCAGAACACAACACCACAACCAATGACAGAAAGATATAAAAGCACAGACACGACACCCGGTGGTCAGTATTAGCTGGAGAGGAGGACCAGGACAGACCTGCTACACGAAACACTCAGGGAGACAGCACGTGCAGAGTATCCAGAACGAACTGTATTAAAAGAGTTAAAATAAAATAGAGTTGTACCACATACAACTGTGTTGGCTCATCTGTGCACCAGAGCACCCAACACCACACCCCCATCATCTCTGGGTATTATATTTAACAGGCCTTTCCTAATGGCACCAGGGCGCCGGGTGAAGGATGAATGGGAGAAAGCAATAAGCCGCAGCTCCCCGTTGTACCGATAGTCACAGGAGGTTGACCTGACGGAGCACTCTGGCCTGGGAGGAGGTCGCCAGGGCGGTCAACACTTATGGGGTGCAGAGGAGGACTACTCTGCAGTGTTGGAAATGGGTCAATGATCTCATCAGTGTTGCTAGGGCCAATGAACCTTTTACTCTCCAACCCACATCACCACTCATTTGTGTTTCTGTCATGGGACCTGGGCATCGCTGGCAAGGCCAGCATATCTGTTCCCTAAATGCTCTTGAGCAGAAGTGGGCTGCTGCCTTTTTGGACACCTGCAGTCCATGTGCTATGCCATTTGCGAGGGGATTGCAGGAATTTCACCCAGCCACAGTGAAGGCTCAGCCATGGGGTGGAGTGCAGGACAACTGGCAGGTGTCGCTTCTCCGAGTTGTCTGCTGCCTTTATCCTTCTAGCTGACAGAGCTCGCAGGGTTGGTGAGCAGGAAGGAGCCTTGAGGACCTGCTGCAGTGCACCCTGTACATGGTACACCCTGCTGACACTCTGCCTTGATGTTGGAGGGAGTGAAATTCAAGAGTGCTGGAAGGAGTGTCAATCAAGTGGCTGCTTTGTCCTGGATGGTGTCCACTTCTTGAGTATTGTTGGGCGGCACTCATCCAAGCAAGTAGAGAGTATTCTTCACCTGGTGGTCGGGTTTTGGGAACTCACAAAGTCAGTTAGTAGCCACAGAAGTAGTTGCCTACAACCCGCCCTTTCATCATACGTGCTCACATGTCATAATGCAGGAGAAGGCAGCCCGCAACAGGAGGGAGCGAGAGACGATGGGATGCGACTGCCTGAGCGTAGGCCCCTCGCTGCATTTGAACAGTAGGCTGCCGGGCTGGCAGGGGAAGATCATGACTGTGCCTGCCCCAACAGCAAGGTCAGCGCCCCCCAACCATCTAGTGAGGAAGCGTGTGTAATTCAGATAACTTTGGAATATAAAGGTGATTGATGTGCCAGGTCTGAGTCAACCTAGTTAGTCACTCTTTCTCTAATCTTTCCATTCTAGGTACCAGCAGGAAGGAGGTAAGGCCAGACCTCGCAGCTGAAGTTAGCCCCAGCCCCCAGGAAACGTTGCAAGAGGTCAAAGATGACTTCACATCCTCCACCAGCCCACAGAGACACACCTCAGTGGGTCATACATTTACTTTAGGCTCTGGCACACACTCTGGCAGTTAGCTAACAGACACCTGTATGCTGCAGGAGGAGGCAGTGGCAGCCAAGGTCTTTGGCACTCAGAGGGCTGCTGGCAAAGAGGGCTCTGCTAGGTGCGAGTCAGATGATGAGCCCCTGGAAGCAGCCATGGAAAAGATCACAGAATCTCTACAGTGCAGAAGGAGCCTATTCAGCGCATCGAGTCTGTACTGACCATCCAAAAGGGCACCCTGGCCGAGGCTAACTCCCCTGCCCGAACACCATAGTCCCATCTAACCTTTGGACAATAAGGGGCAATTTATTATGGCCAATCCACCTCATCTTTGGACTGCGGGAGGAAACTGGAGCACCCGGAGGAAACCCACGCAGACAGGGGGAGAACGTACAAACTCCACACAGACAGTCACCCAAGACTGGAATTGAACCCGGGTCCCTGGCGCTGTGAGGCAGCAGTGCTAACCGCTGTGCCGCCATGCTCGGGAACATTAAGCAGAGGTCCGCAAAAGAGCTGCATGAGAGATGGAGACGTCCATCTGCGTGCTCTATGATGCCATGGCTCCAACATGCACGTGCAATGTTATTGAAAATATGGAAAGATGCGTCATTTGAAACATGGAAGTCTGGCAATATCTGGTCTGAGAGAAACGTGAGAGAATACAGGGCAAGATCCCACAAAGGGTTAACAGCAGCTGCCAGGGAAAGATTGTAAAATGCAGATATCCTTGGTCAAGCAGGCTTAGCAAACAAGACAAACAGGATTTTGAATGAAGCCAAAGACAATGGCTCACACCTTCCTTGAAAGTAACTAACTTGGTAAGGATCTGGAAAAGAATGGATGAGGTTCAGTTGAATTTGGTGATAATTCTAGGTGTGAAAATTTGCAATACCAGGTAAACAAAAGAAAACTGGAGACTATGAGTCTATGAGAAACATAATTCAAAGCCAAAATCAAAGTCAAAATTATGAGCTGAGGACACAATTGGAAAATAAAACTATAGAAATGACAGGAATTAAAAGTAACACCTCTTGAAGTCAAAGCATTTTGAACATCACAAAGGAAACAATGTAATCAGATCTATGAGATGAAGTCATGTCAAAATGAATACTTAGTTGGATTAGACTGTTTTAGATCAAAGATACTTTTTACAATCAAAGTTAATCAAGAGTTACTTTACAATAACGTCATAAAAACTTAATTGTTAGAAAGCGAATATAAACCAAGAGACCAGGGCAGGAAGAACCAGAACGACAACCAGAACTCAGAGAGAGGGGAGAAGCAGCTAGAGTCAGATTACAGTCAGCTCGGTCATGGGAAAGAGACAGGGCAAAGCAGCCGAGCTAAAATAGCTGATACTTCTAAGGAAGACTAGAATTTAAGAAGTAGGCAGAGTTAGCTCAGAGATAGCTCTCACAGCTCGGTACATGGGAAAGATAGGACACAGCAACCCAGCTCATTAGCGAATACATCTGAAGAAGACCAGACTTTAAAGAAGATTGATTGTCAAGTTGGGCCTGAAGGTCCCTTCAACCAACCAGAAGGATCCAGAAGCAAGATCTTTTTACTTTTCTGTAAAGACAGTGATTGCATCTTTTAAAAGGAGGAAAAAATCTATAATAATAGAATAACTTAAAAGTTTTAACATGAAACAGTGGTTATTAGTCTACTTTACTTACTTAGCAATGCGGGACCCAGGATCGATGCTACTAAGTGGTAAGTAGATGAAATCTTCGGTGAAGATATAGGTTATACCGGGGGATAACTTGAAAACATAGTTTGACCTGAATAGCACCCACTGAAGCTTGCATCGGAGTCGGGGAGTGAGAATCCCTGATCACCATTTAGAATGTCGGCCCTTTTTGGTATAGGGGGACTTCTAAGAATAGTGGTGAGTTTTCAAAAACAGCATTGAAGTCTCCATGGGGAGGATGATTGACACAGTGGCGAACCTGGCGCAGCAGAATGCCCAGAGATGTGGAGATTTGCTAGGATCTGCATCCATCGCTCTAGCCATGTGTTCACTTACTGCATGTATCAGGTACCTTTTTAAATATATTTGCTGTTGCCGATAATGTTCTCATTATTTGAATGCGTCATGCATATGCATCTATGCGGCCGCTCATTGCAAGGATGACTTAGGCTTCCATTCTCTGATTACCTCCCTTTGTGACTCCCACATTTCTGTGAGGTCCAGCTGAATCATGTTAGATACTCACCACTGATCTAATGTCAGGGAGGGATGCAACCACTTTATTGAAAGTGACTGTAAATTACATGAGGAAATGATATGATTTAAATAACACCATGGAATTATGCATTGCAGGCTTACCACTCATGTTGTCTGATTATCAAATAGATGCCTTTGTTGTTAATGGCAGAGCACAAAGCCTACAGCCATGATGGTCCCTCCAGCAATGCATGTATCTCTGATGCACTGTAAGTGTCTTACTCAGAAGGCCACAACTGCATCAATTCCGCTTCACACAGGCATTGCACCAGTGTGCTGCCTTTCACTTCCCAGAGCAGCAACATACACCTCTGGCTGCTGACCTTTCCAAAAGTTAGGCCCTGGTGAAACATGAGGGCTGGAGTTCCAAAGAACATAGGACATAGAACAGTACAGCACAGTACAGGCCCTTCAGCCCACGATGTTGTGCCGACCATTTATTCTAATCTAAGATCAACCTAACCTACACCCCTTCAATTTACTGCTGTCCATGTGCCTATCTGAGAGTCGCTTAAATGTCCCGAATGACTCTGACTCCACCACCTCTACTGGCAGTGCATTCCACACACCCACCACTCTCTGTGTAAAGAACCGACCTCTGACATCTCCCCTATACCTTCCTCCAATCACCTTAAAATTATGCCCCCTCGTGACAGCCATTTCCACCCTGAGGAAAAGTTTCTGGCTGTCCATTCTATCCATGCCTCTCATCACCTTGTACACCTCCATCAAGTCACCTCTCTGCCTTCTTTGCTCCAGTGAGAAAAGCCCTAGCTCCCTCAACCTTGCAGCCTCAATCACGTCCTCATGTGGAAGCTCCCCAACTTCACCCTCTCCAGGTTCCTGCTCTTCCAGGTCTTCACCATCCAAAGAATTACCAGCCTTCACCATGTCTCCCTCTGGCAAGTGATCTCCCTTTTGAAGCACCAGGTTGCGCAGGGCTGAAGATGCCATGATTATTTGGGGCAACCACTGTGGCGAGTCCAGCAGAGCCCCGCCTGAGCTGTCCAAGCATCAGAAGCATATCTCGACTGATGCACCGCATTGTGTCTCTCCTCTGTGGCGCTTTGAGAACGCTGAAGGTGTGTCATGAGCTGTCATTTCAGAAGGTGCCCCTTAGCATCAAACAGCCAGCCCTGTAAGTTCGACAAGCCTTTGAGTATCTAAGGCACATGGAATTGCCTCTGAATGTAGGAGTCATGGGAGCTCCCACGATATCTGGTACATTCTGCTGGTCGCTCACCAGCTGAACATTCAGGGAGTGGAGCCCTTTCAAGTGAATGAACATCAAGGGCTGCTGCAATGGAGCTCTCAAAACCACATGTGTGAAATTGATTGCACCCTATACTCTAAGGAAGCCAGGAATCGCCACAAATTCAGGGTCTGTGCCACATCAGCCAGTGACTGGGCCACCTCCTTCTGGGTTTGGGCCACATCCCTCTGGGACTGGGCCACCTCCCTCTGAGTCTGGGCCACCTCCCCCTGGGACTGGGCCACCTCCCTCTGAGACTGGGCCACCTCCCCCTGGGACTGGGCCACCTCCCTCTGAGAGTGGGCCACCCCGTCCAGTGTCTGCTCCACGCCGGCCAGTGCCTGGGCAATGCTGCCGATGTCCTCAGCCATGGCCTGCTGTGACTGGGCCACGCTGAGGAGCGCCACTGCAATGTCCAGGTGGTTCTGGCACATGGCTGCCTGTGAGAGGGCAGCCCTGTCCTGGGTCTCGGCCCCGTCTGCACAAAATGCCCCAGGCCTTGCACACTCTGACTCATTCGCCACTGTCGCCCCCATTGCCTCCACCACGGACGCCACCCGTGCGGTGTCGGCCTGGGTGGCACACATGACCGGCACCAACCCCTGCTCCTACACACGGATGGACTCCTCCACCTGGGCCTGCAGGGGCTGGATGCCCGTCATCCCCTCTTGTGGTCCCTGGGTCTCTGCCTGGACCTGCACTGTTGCTGGGACTGGATGTTCCAGGAACCTGGGACCCATCTGGATTGCAGCCGATTCCTGGGGCCGGCCTGCCCTCCGACCGTCCGGCCCCTCGGCTGCTCCTACCTCCACCTGCTGTACCGGATGCGATGTGTGGTGCGCGCCAGATAGTGTCCCAGGAACCTCTTCACTAATGTGCCCAACCAAGGTGATAGTCTCTGAGATGGTGTTGGAGACAGCAGTGATGGAAAGTCCGTGTCCTTCTCCAACCCGAGCTCTGGGGTGTCTGGAGCCTCAGATAGAGGGAAAATGTTCGGGCTGCTCTCCCCGTCAGTGCTCGGCCGTCTGGGGGACACGCACTCTGGCACTTGCTAGGGGTGGGGGGGGCTCCTGATGGACTGGCCCCATCTCCAGCTGTAAGGTCCTGTAAGACACAATACAGCATGTTTGGTTAGACAGCGGGCCCCAGGGGGGGTGGGGGGGGGGGGGGTGAGGGAGAAGAGGTGAGGGGGTTGTGGGCTGAGGGTATCCACACATGTGTCCTGGGGATCCGCAACTAAGCAGGGTCTCACTTGCTCGCCCACCACCAACCTCCACCTCAGACGCCTCCCTTTCCTCCGGGCTCTGACCACGTCCAGTGCCCTCAGCTCGGGCAGGGTGAGGGGCCGCAGGTCTGGTGATCCCACTCCTGTCGTCTCCTGTTCCCAGCGGTTGTGTGCGGCCTTTTCCTGGAGAAGGGGTGGGGGTGGGTGGCAAACACAAACAACAACATTGTTAGACGGTCCGATGCATGCAGTCCAGGGGTTGGATAGATGATGGCATCAGTGGCCATTGCGGCTGGCATGGGTGCTGGCATGTGGGGCAGGATGGGGGTCCGGCTGTCCTCTGGGGGGTGGGGGGGGCCTGGTTGCTTGTGTGTGGGGGGGGGGGGTGGGGCAGGGTTAGTTCCAGGGGCACGGAGCAGCCAACTGACCCTGAAGAAGTTGTGCAGTTTCTTCCGGCACTGCATGCCAGTCCGGACAACGTTGCCCACAATGCTGACTGCGTCTGCCACCTGCGCCCAGGCACGGCAGCCTTTATCCCGGGCCGGGGTACAGGGTCATCTGCCTCTCCTCCACGGCGTCCAGGAGGGTGTCCAGCTCAGCGCCCCTGAACCGTGGCGCTGCTCTCCTTCCAGCCATCTTGTTGGCTGGGACGGTGTGTGGGGGGAAGGATCGTTGAAGTGAGGCTGCGGCGTGTGAGCCTCATGAGCGCCAATCACGGACCCGTCGAATCCGCCGCCGTTTCACATGGAACCGGTTGCGATCCACGTTGCGATGGTGCTCGCCCATTTAGAGTTGCTGAATCGGTGCAGCTTTGCACTGTTTTTGCTGTCGTAAAGCCCCACTGTTCCCGCGCCGGCGTCAGCACTTAGTCTCAGAAACGGAGAATCCGGCTCATTGTCTTTCAGGAATCATGTCAGAATTTCCAAATATTCTCTTTGGACAGTGTTGCTCTTTATGATGGAGATAGATGCCAGCAGTGCCAATGATTACAGCCAATGATACTTCAGGGCAAAGAGACAACAGGCGTGATCTTCCCACAAGGGAACAAGTCCCCGAGCCGCGAGTTTCCCGGCACTCGCAGTGCCAAGAAACACATGGTTATTCAATGCGACTCATGTTGAAAAAGGAGCCTGAACAGGGAATGCCCGGCCGAAGCCGCACATAGCCCCGTTTTTTACAATGGGGAGCTCCGATGCTGGAACTGCCCAATGTAGCAAGAGATCAGGAGGCCCCGAAAAAAATCCCGAACACCCCCCCCAGCCCGAACACGATATGGGAAGGCCCCCCGCCCCATCCATGCCAGCCAACCCCTACGCAATCACACGCATGCAAAAAATACCAGCTTGGCTCCTTGGCAGTGCCAACTTGGCACCACTCCTGCCGGCTGGCAGAGCCACCTGGGCACCTTGGCAGTACCAGGCTGGCACCCAGATGACACTGCCAGGGTACCTAGGTGGCAACAGCAGGGCAAGGGTACCACCCTGATCAAAGGACATGTGGCTGGGGCCACTGAATCCCTTGGAAATCTCCCTTTAAGCAACATTCTGTAATGTCCCTGTTTGTGGTGACCAGTACCAAATAGCACACACCCGAGGTCACCGAGGCAAAGGAATTGAATCCCAAAGCTTCAGGTACTTTGGGAATCTGCACATTAGAGTAATGCTTACTGCGTCACTCTAATGTGCAGATTTTCTAAACGTTGGGCAGGATTCACCTTGTAACATCTCGCGAGATTGCGTTGAATCTCACAAGGTGTTGCGAGCCAGGTAGATGCCAGGAGCGGGGTCTCCTGCCTTTCATGCTGCGCCGTGGCGAGCTGCTTTTCCGGCATAGCGTGGCCCGAGGATCGCACCAACCTCTCTTCTTGTTATGTTGCTGCAGGTCCTATTGTTAACATACCTTCTACTTCCTCTAGATCTCCCACATATCTTTATTGAACACACTTAAGACTGGATTAAAGGAAGTCATAAAAATTATTTCTTTTTAGTTCGTGAAACCTCCTCTGGAATGCCTCCATTAATTTTCAAAGGCAATATGACAGAGTGAAAAAGATCAAAAACTAGATGAAATTAAAGTACATTCTTCTTTAAATTGAGACCACCTTCAGGATTAGAGTTCTACTATTATCTTTTCAGTTCAACAGATGTGCGGCCAAGGAGCAAAAGTGAGGTAGGGCTGCTTTTAGTTTTCTTACAAAAATATATTTGACTATCTGAAAAATAAATAGGGCGATTTTCAGCCTGTAATCATCCGTCAGAGAGTAGCAATGTGAAAGGAAAATCCACACAGAATTGGGAACCGCAATTCTCTCCAAAGAGATTCCCGATTTTCCCCCAACCCTCACCGCCGACATCATAAGGTGCATGCCCAAAAGGGCGGGAAGCTCACTTAAATGGATTTTAACATATTAATGTCTTCAATTTCAGTTCTGATTGTGACACCCTGAAAGATGGCTGTCTGATCTCTGGACCCAGGTGTCGGCTCTATCAGGCACGGCCTGCCAGAGTGGCAGCGTAAACTACGCCCACTCATGTTTTATTTTCTTTAAAGAGGCTCATGGTCTGGAGAGAATCTGGGGCGGGATTCTCCCATTTTGCGGTAGAGTGTCCACGCCGTTGGAAATGCCATTGCGTTTCACGACGTCGTGAACGGGCCGCTGGGAGTACCGATTCTGGTCCCTGCAGGGGGCCAGCACGGCGCTGGAGAATTTCACGCTGCTCCAGCCTCCCATCCCGGCGCGAACAGTGCGCTGCGGGATCCGCACATGCGCAGTGGCGCCGGCGCCAACCTGCACATGCGCGGTGGCCTCCCTCAACGCGCCGACCCCGATGCAACATGGCCTGGGAGTTCAGGGACCGGCGCGGAAGAAAATAGGCCCGGGGAGCAGGAGGCCGGCCCGCCGATCGGTGGGCCGAGAATCGGTGGACCGGCAGCATACAGCGGCCCATGACCGGCGGCGCGCCAAGTGGAGAATCACGTGCCGGCATCGGGGTGGCGTGGCCCAGTTGCGGTGATTCTCTGTCCCGGCCCCAAGCTGGGAGAATCCCACCCCTGGTCTGTGCAACTGGAGAGCTACACGCCAACTTTCAGTCTGAGCCTGACACTTTTCCAAATTCTGGTAAGATTCCACTTAAAGTGTTTCAATGATAATGAAATCTCCCAGGTCGTTACTTCCAACAACTTCAGACTTGTCAATATATAGGATTTGTTTTCTCACCTTTTGCATCATTTGTAGAGCAAACAAAATATATTTGGTGATGGTCTGGCAGCCTTCCTTTTTGTGGTGGTCAACTCTGTGTTAAACATGGTCTCGAGTGGCTCAGGCGCCCCACACTGGCAGAGCAGTCTCTGTCGCATTTGCTGCAAATGTTGATGGTAGCTGAGATGGTGCACGATTCACTGGCCTCTATTTTCTCTGGGTCCTCTTCTTGGCCAGCTGAGCTTTTCTTTCTGTGCGTCTCTTTCAATGCCCTTCTGAACAGTCATTGTTCAGAGGTTGTGGCCATTAGCAACTGTTTCCCAGTAGACAGTGTGAATGTCCATCATCTTTATAATTTGCTTGGAAGTGCCCTTGTAGTGGATACTGAGGAATTGTGACCCAGTGGATGGATTTAGCCTGCTCCCAGACCTCTTGAGCAGGTGACCGTGAATGCCAAGGCTAGTCTGAGATAACAAAAGTGGAAACTGTTCAGCTTTTTCTCCTGCCTGGTATGTGTTGCCCAGGTCCTACCACTGTAGAAGAGTGCACTGAGGATGCAGGCTTGGTAGACTCGCAGTTTCAGGTTCTTAATAAGCCTGCAATTGCTCTACAGTCTTTTACTCAGCTCAGAAATAACAGCAGCAGATTTTGTGATCTGTATATTTATGGGACTACTTCTTGAATGTGAATGACAGTCGGTGAAGCAACCAAATCAGCACCACTACCATTATGATATATGACACTGGGCTGGGTTCTCCAGTCCCCCAGCCGCATGTTTCTCGGCAGCATGGCGTTCGCTGGTGGCGGGATTCTCTACTCCCGCCGCTTGTCAATGGGATTTCCCCCATGCCTCCGGGAAGCCCATGGACGGAGGTGCGCTGTTGGCGGGAACAGAGAAACCCAACCATCGGAGAATTCCAACTAATATATTTAAATTAAACTTTTGAACTTAGACTATTAATGTCTAGAGCGTCTTGCAGGACCTAATGTGCTGTACAATGGCTCTTCCCCGGACAGCAGTGCAGTTCTTTTTACAGTAGGTGATGACTTCACAAGCACACTTGTGTTTTAATTTTGTTTGTTCGTGTTAATACTCATTAATACCAACTGAGTGAGTCTTCAATAGCTCAGTTGGTAAATGCAGCATCTGGTATGTTATTGAGCCACACCAGCCGGGAAGGAGTGATCAGCATCCTCCACTGAGCTGCTTGACCTCAGCAGGGAAATTAGAGGGAACTATAGTTTTTGTACAGTTGTTCATTAAGTCAAGTGGGCAAAGGGTCAGTTAGATGCATGCTGGAAGGTGCATGTACATAGGTGTCAGTGGGAACCGGATTGAGCTGTGAAATCCACTTTGAAAATACTCACTCTTGCATTCATTCCCAGAGTGTGGGTTTTGCTGTTTATTGCACTTTTTCAACAGATGAGAAACCTTCTTCATGAACGGTTGCAGTAGGTCACTTCAGAGGGCAGTTTAGAGTTAATCATATTGATGAAGGATCGCATATAGGCCAGGGATTTGAGCATGATCTTATAATGGCTTGCACCTCTAATCCACATTTAAATTAACATTTGGGGAATTTTCTTCAGTGACCACTCTTAAAGAACTTTAAGCCTGTCAAATCATGAAACAAAAGTGCATCGGCATGAGTGACGCATGCTTCGTTCATTTACACTTGTAGGATTCTGAATTGCATATTTAAGCAGCATTCCATCTGAAAGAGGCAAGCATGTAGATTGGTCATCTACTTACAAACTTGCATTTCCAAGGCAGAGCTTGGACATCTATGGGGTGGCCAAAGTGGGCATGAGGAACTGGCAGCCACAGTTTAAAATCACTTCTTTTGTTCCTTCTGCAATGCCAAGTGATTATTATTACTGATCTGCAGTGAGTTCTCTTACGTTATTTGCCATGGAAGGCACCATATTTGAGCTTATCCTCACCTGACATCCATCCACATGCATTTTTCAATCGGAAACCTTGCTTGAGTTTCATCATCCTCACTTGCTAAAGCCTATTGTAGTGTCCCTGCTGCCACCCCAGCTGAGATCAGTTCCTCCGTACAGGCAGCATGGCCAATCCACTTAACCTGTACATCTTTGGATGCAGGCATTGTTGAATATCATGTTGAGGAGCTGTGTCCAACAGGTCATGCAAGAATATCGGAGACATTTAAGAAATTGACTATCACATGATTCGAATTCAAGTAAATATGAAACGGAGAGGAAAAGGACAAATATGAAGGTATTTGACTGGGAACGAAGGCAGCTTCAGTGTGATGCAAAGATAACTAACAAAATGGCAGAAATGACAGTGTCAAAGTATGCCAACATGAGATAATAAATATAGAAATTATATCAGTGTTGGACAAACTTATAGGATTGGTTATAGAAAAGAAAATGAATACTGACTTAGAAAGTTACGGCTTATTTCAAGACAAAAGGCAGGGTGAGCAAAAGGTCACTACTCCTTGTTAATTGTATATCCATTGCTTTTAATTTACTTGAAAGTTCCTCGAAAATAAACAAAGACGAACAACTGCAGTTGTTGGGTTAGGATGTGTATACTTGTAATGTGTAATTCTGTAAATAAATATAAAAGGGTGTAAAGGAAGTACTCCAGTTCTGTCCTTCACCAACTGATATTCCAGCCAGAAAACTCCTGACTTGCACGGGGGGCAAGTAAGGGAATTATACCCCAACAGCTGTTATTTTCCATCCGTGAAATAAAATGACAGAATACCAGGGCTGGTTGTGGAATCTCCTGATACTCAATCCCACAATGTCAAAATTGAACATCCCTTTTTTTTGTATCCAGTTTTCAGGTGTCAGGATGATGGAGATGGTACAAAAGAGATTTACTCAGATTCTACAATAAATTATATGAGGGAAAAAGAGTTTTTAGTTATGGGAAGCGATGAAAGAACTAGAAGGGAATGGAAGATTAAAAGGGCATTTTGCAGAGCTATTTAAAATTTTGAGGGGTTTTGTTAAGTTAAATAGGAAATGCGCTGGGGAAAAATTGGGCCCCATTTTAAATGGGCAACTAAGAGTTGACAAAGGGGGTCCAAATTCCATGTGCAAACTTCTGATAAGAAGTGCAGAAGGACACCATCTTGATAAAGAGGTTTGCACAAGTGCATGTAACAATTGCTAACAACGTACAGAGCAGGCAGACCATTATGTAGTCATTGTGCAAAGCAGATATGAAGCCACTGTTGCCATTTTATCCAACCCCATGTCTCAACCTTTTACTGTTGAACCTGATGTTCAAAATATTGAGAATGAAGAAGCCCCAATATCACAATTTCTTCTGGCTGCTGGTGCAATTGGAAGCATTTTGTGTACACATTAAGACCAACTTGTAGCAACTTTAACGTAATATCATGTTTAATGACAGGGGGGGGGGGCTTGTAAAATCCAGCATGTGGCATTCCGCCCAACATTCCTCCTGACCCTCAACTGTATGAGATTCTATGGGGATTGGTGGAGGCGTCGGGTATCCCGCTAGCCCTGGGGCCTATTAAGGCCCTTTGGTGGCTAATTAATACCTATTTAAGGCCCTCATCCTACGTTGCTGCTCTCTTACCCATGCCAAGTGGGTAGGCCCGCAGCATTAGCTGTGCGAGCTGGTGTTGGACAAGTGGGGAACTTTTGCCAGCCCCTCATGGCCATCAGAGGCATTCCCCCTCAACCCCAAAGATCACGCTTTGCCCTTTTACCCCCACCCCCCATCCTGACCTTTCAAACCCAGCCTTACACCCACCTCGCTGGGGCCTGTCAGCCTGACCCTACTAAAATCACTGCCACTTATCTTTGTATCCAGCTCCAGTGATGAGCTTCACTGCGGCCCCTCTGTAATCCCAGCAGTGCACACCACTCCCACCTGGTGGGCAGCATGATGGCACAGAGGTTAGCACTGCTGCCTCACAGACTCGGGTTCGATTCTGACCTCGGATGACTGTGTGAAGTTGCACGTTCTCCCCGTGCCTGAGTGGGTTTCCTCCGGGTGCTCCGGTTTCCTCCCACAGTCCAAAGCTGTGTAGGTTAGGTGGGTTGGCTATGCCAAATTGCCCCCAGGTGTGATTGTGGGGATAGGGCGGGGGAATTGGGCCTGGGTAAGGCTCTTTCAGAGGGTTGGTGCAGATCGATGGGCTGAATGGCCTCCTTCTGCACTGGAGGGTTTTAATGATTCTATGATTTCTATGGTGCTGCTGGGACTGTATAGCTGCCAGCCGTCCGATTGGCCAGCAATTCACTGAGGCAGGACTTTTTGCCTCTGAGGGCAGAAATCTCACCTCCCGCATCGTTATGGACAATTAGCCATTATGTCAGTGGGGGAGGTCTTGTGGCACAGTGGCTAGCATTCTTGTCCCTGAGCTAGAAAATAGTCCTATCACAGGGCTTTACAGCAAGGAAGTTGTGTTCATAACATGGTCGAACAGGCTGAGTATCAATCTGAACATCTTTCTAATACATGCCAATGACAGGCGTTAAGAGGGGGAGATTCCTTGTGAGGGAAAATGTGTTGGAGCCACTACCATCACTATCCATAGCTCCGGAAGACAATATGCATGTCAAAGTGTTTATTGCCACAGCAACTTGGACTCCCTGTGTGAACTATAACACACACTACACCAGTGTGTACAAGCAAGTTAAATGTCAGGAGGGCAGTTGTTCTTCCTTTGGGTGGATTCCCCAAATTTCCGTTTTAGCCGGGGAGGCGGGGACCACGGACACCCAATAAAATGTAGCCCCATGTATGGGATTTCAAGAATGGATGAGAATTTTTAAATTGGGACATTTCTTAACCAGGAGCTCGTCCAGGGCAGCAGTCATAGGGATGATGCATGGACAGGATTAGGTTTGAGTTAGGACAGGGGCAGCAGAGTTTTGGATGAACTCGATCACCTGATTCTCTTGGATGTTCTACTATTCTTCAGTATAAAACGCCATAGATTCAGTTCACAAAGGATTCCCACCACTCGTTGCAGTCACAATGTACCCACTGCTTTGAGATCTACAGGTTGCCTTTAAGTAGCAAAAGCCACCAGCAATATTGGACCCTTCCACTGATGCGTGTCGTCTTACAGTCTGGGTCCTGGCGGCTGCATGCGGCAATCACTGTTGAAATAAAAACAGGCAACAGCAGCTTGGCATGCTGCCTGAAATGCAATGGGCGCAGGTTAATTGCCCAATTTCGAATGATAGCCGATTTAACCCCCATTAATACAGGTTGGGGAATTAAATAAGTATCTTTATTGTCACAAGTAGGCTTACATTAACACTGCAATCAAGTTACCGTGAAAAGCCCCTAGTCGCCACACTCCGGTGCCTGTTCGGGTACACAGAGAGAGAATTCAGAATGTCCAAATTACCTAACAGCGCGTCTTTGGGTGTTAAAAGGAAAGCTTAAAGGATTACTTAGTGTTGTAGTCTTTGGGGGTTGTATTTAAATTAATGGTTGCTAAGATGTTCACTGTATGTTTTAAAAAGGTTAACTTGAGTTCATAGAATAAACATTGCTTTGCTTTAAAACATACTTTTCCATTTCTGCTCTACCACACCTGTAGAGTGGGCCGTGTGTTCCCATACCACAATCTATTAAAAGTTGTGGGTCAGGTGAACTCCATGATACACTTTGGGGTTCTCTAAACCCTGTCCCATAATAAAGGAAGGTGGATATATATTTAATTTTGTTTCCCCCTTTCGGGTAATGGAAAAGAAGAAGGAAAAAAGAGTAGGCACATTGCTCTTTAAGAGAACTGGCACTGTATAAAGGGATGACTGCTGTAAAATTCTATGATTGTATAGAACAGGTTTCAGCTAATGAATAAGTTTCCTCCAGTTACAGTGATCATTGCTCGTATATCTTTTTTCTATCCCTATCACAACATTTTGAGTTTTAAATGTGTTCAGTGTCATTAGCAGCACTGGGTTCATTAATGACATAATTCAGTAGTAATTTTGCACCTGCAAAAGAAGCTGAAACAAAACTGAAGCCAACATTCATCTTTAGTGTCTTGTAAATAGAGGATCTGTAGAATGACTACATTTCCTCCCAGGTGCTTTTTTGTGCTCATTTGGTTGATGGATGATCATGCTGATGGAATATTTTTCCACCGAAAAACCCAACATCGACACTCAGTATGGACTAGTTGATGTGATCGCCCCACTCAGGAAAGTACCTCACCCATTGTATCACTGCCACTTCCGATACTTGATGGTTTCTCTAACAGAGATTGGCTGATACGTGCTAAATTACGGACAATTTTGCACTGTGAACTGGTGTTCCCCCAGGGAAATGGATTCAGACTGCCTTAATTAATTTAACTTAAGGTCTCTTAGCTGCCAAAGAAACTTTCATCTCATCTGTCCACACTAGATTCAACTGCTGGGTCCCAGTGATGAAAGGGTAATTTCTTAAGTTGCTGTACCACCCAATCTCTTGGCAAAGGAATACCTCTAAATTAATAAGTGGCACAATACCTTGTGGAATTTTAATCTGGACACATTATTGCACCCACAATCTGAACAAGATTCCACCTGCTTTATACCATGCAGCACTTGAATTCCTACTGTGGTAAGACTTTATAATGATTGACATCAAAGCTATTGAAAGGAATGCTGCATGTTTCTGTAAATTACCGAGAGTTAAGAAATGTCTTTGGCTGCAGAAAATAATCAAATGTGTACATTTGACACACTGAAGCATTTTCTCAACTTCAAAGACTCCTTTTAGGTTCATGCTGATAGCCATCATGATTCATTAAGTACAAAAGGACTTTCAACATTTGCTGATAATAATGTTACTGTTAATAATTTGCTTGCTTTATATTTGTCTCAGAAAGGCATTTTAATATAAAGATGCACGAGAAATGAAAGACATGCTGGCATGGTGAATAGTCTTTAAATCTGCCCATAACAGCTGCAATGTGACCTTATTTACATCGGGAAGCTGGAGTTGCTCCAAATACTGTTACCTGGGAATCAAAAATAGCTCCAGTTGAAACAAAGCCGGCATCTATTCCTGAATCAATTGAATGGCGAGTATTCACTGTAAGCTGGGTTCTCTCCAGAACTGCAATGGGCATCTCTCTCTAATGTCAGGTTTGTGTACACATCATGCTTCATGTACCAAATATAATTACGCTGCAGCTTCTTTTAGATTTGAGCAAAGTTTGGGTCAGTTTGCCCTGTGCACCTGAATCTGAGTCAATGAATACACTCTGAAAGGGGTGGGGGGGAGGTCAGACACATCAAATCCCCATTGACGCTGCACGGTTCTATAAATAGGTTTGTGGAAAATGGGAGCGGAATGCTCGATGCATAAAATACCCATCAGCAACTCAACATTTTTCAAATTTCAATTGTTTTTACCACTGATTGTACCACAATTCAGTTTGTTGACTCGTGTATTATTGAATAGGCATTCATTTATTTTCATTTTTCCTCTTCCCTCCTCTGCAGAAATTTCATGGCACCTAGAATTGGGTGCTTGGTAAGGAGTGGCACTGCACACACCTGTTGCAATTGACTCATGCAGCCTATAAAATTCATGCAGCCTGATCATTATTCTGAATCAGGCAGACAGCCAATGCCACCCCTGCTGCTCAAGGGACCATGGATATAAAGTGACTTCGGCACCACATGAAGGCAGCCAGCACCATTCAAAGGAAAGATGCATTCTGGCTGCAGAGGCCAGAGCTGGAGCTGAAGGAACAAAACAAAGAACAAAGAACAAAGAACAAAGAAGAAAGAAAATTACAGCACAGGAACAGGACTTTCGGCCCTCCCAGCCTGCGCCAATCCAGATGCTTTATCTAAACCTGTCGCCTATTTTCCAAGGATCTACTTCCCTCTGTTCCCCGCCCGTTCATATATCTGTCTAGATGCATCTTAAATGATGCTATCGTGCCCGCCTCTACCACCTCCGCTGGCAAAGCGTTCCAGGCACCCACCACCCTCTGCATAAAAAACCTTCCACGTACAACTCCCTTAAACTTTCCCCCTCTCACCTTGAAATCATGACCCCTTGTAATTGACACCCCCACTCTTGGGAAAAGCTTGTTGCTATCCACCCTGTCCATACCTCTCATAATTTTGTAGACCTCAATCAGGCCCCCCTCAACCTCCGTCTTTCCAATGAAAACAATCCTAATCTACTCAAACTTTCTTCATAGCTAGCACCCTCCATACCAGGCAACATCCTGGTGAACCTCCTCTGCACCATCTCTAAAACATCCACATCCTTCTGGTAATGTGGCGACCAGAACTGCACGCAGTATTCCAAATGTGGCCTAACCAAACTCCTATACAACTGTAATATGACCTGCCGACTCTTGTACTCAATACCCCGTCCAATGAAGGCAAGCATGCTGTATGCCTTCTTGACCACTCTATCGACCTGCGTTGCCACCTTCAGGGTACAATGGACTTGAACTCCCAGATCTCTCTGTACATCAATTTTCCCCAGGACTCTTCCATTGACCGTATAGTCCGCTCTTGAATTAGATCTTCCAAAATGCATCACCTCGCATTTGCTTGGATTGAACTCCAACTGCCATTTCTCTGCCCAACTCTCCAATCTATCTATATTTTGCTGTATTCTCTGACAGTCCTCCTCACTATCTGCAGCTCCACCAATCTTAGTATCATCTGCAAACTTGCTAATCAGACCACCTATACCTTCGTCCAGATCATTTGTGTATATCACAAACAACAGTGGCCCGAGCACGGATCCCTGTGGAATACCACTAGTCACCTTTCTCCATTTTGAGACACTCCCTTCCACCACTACTCTCTGTCTCCTGTTGCCCAGCCAGTTCTTTATCCATCTGGCTAGTACACCCTGAACCCCATACGACTTCACTTTTTCCATCAACCTGCCATGGGAAACTTTATCAAACGCCTTACTGAAGTCCATGTATATGACATCTACAGCCCTTCCCTCATCAATTAACTTTGTCACTTCCTCAAAGAATTCTATTAGGTTTGTAAGACATGACCTTCCCTACACAAAACCATGCTGCCTATCACTGATAAGTCTATTTTCCTCCAAATGTGAATAGATCCTGTCCCTCAGTATCTTCTCCAACAGTTTGCCTATCACTGACGACATGCTCACAGGTCTATAATTCCCTGGATTATCCTTGCTACCCTTCTTAAACAAAGGGACAACATTAGCAATTCTCCAATCCTCCAGGACCTCACCCGTGCTCAAGAATGCTGCAAAGATATCTGTTAAGGCCCCAGCTATTTCGTCCCTCGCTTCCCTCAGTAACCTGGGATAGATCCCATCCGGACCTGGGGACTTGTCCACCTTAATGCCTTTTAGAATACCCAAAATCTCCCCCTTCCTTATGCCGACTTGACCTAGAGTATTTAAACATCCATCCTTAGCCTCAACATCCGTCATGTCCCTCTCCTTGGTGAATATCGATGCAAAGTACTCATTAAGAATCTCACGCATTTCCTCTGACTCCATGCATAAATTCCCTCTTTTGTCTTTGAGTGGGCCAATCCTTTCTCTAGTTACCCTCTTGCTCCTTATATATGAATAAAAGGCTTTGGGATTTTCCTTAACCCTGTTAGCCAAAGATATTTCATGACCCCTTTTAGCCCTCTTTATTGCGCATTTGAGATTTGTCCTACTTTCCCGATATTCCTCCAAAGCTTCATCAGATGTGAGTCGCCTAGATCTTATGTATGCTTCCTTTTTCATCTTGGCTAGTCTCACAATTCCACCCGCCATCCATGGTTCCCTAATCTTGCCATTTCTATCCCTCATCTTCACAGGGACATGTCTGTCCTGCACTCTAATCAACCTTTCCTTAAAAGACTCCCACATTTCAAATGTGGATTTACCCTTAAAGAGCTGCTCCCAATCCACACTGCCTAGCTCCTGCCAAATTTTGTTATACATGGCCTTTCCCCAATTTAGCACTCTTCCTTTAGGACCACTCTCGTCTTTGTCCATGAGTATTCTAAAACTTACGGAATTGTGATCGCTATTCCCAAAGTAATCACCAAAGTACTGAGAAACCACAAGGATTGCCAATACTGTCTTTGTGGAATTGGTGCAAGAGGCAGTGGATAGAAGAAGGGACATGCTCTCATTCATCCTCCTGATCTCCACCCTGTCCTCACCTGAGATCATGAAGCTCTAAATGACATTACCTCCACTTTCAGCAGGAAGCTTTCATGCAATATTTGAATGCCAGGAGGCCTAGAACCCAAACACGGGTGCACCATAAAATAACTCATTAGAATTGTTCCGAACACAACTTTCTTACTCTTGGCTCACAGCTGCATTATACAACCTTGCTACTTACACAACCCTCCATCCCCATTTCTCTCCACTCTGTTGCAAACCTTACACCGTATGTTAGCACTATTGCAACACTCACCGGCCCACAGTGTACACTTACACAGATTATTAGCCAGTAATCATGACAGGTACATTCGCTGAACACATCACAAGGCAGCAGGAGAAAGCTAGATACAACTACAGGTCGCAGGCTGGCACTGGATAAGGGAGAATGCTCACCATCATGGGAAGTACCAAAGTCAAGTGCATGCGGGCGACTGGTACCACTGAAGATATTGCGTGGAGATTCTTCGAACCTAATCCTCTTTTACCCTTCCAAATTCTATCTCACCACACACACAAACACAGATGCAATGGAAGCAACAATAAACCTTAACAAGTGTATCATGTGCACAGTGGTTAGCACTGTTGCTTCACAGCGCCAGGTCCCAGGTTCGATTCCCACTTGGGTCACTGTCTGTGCGGAGCCTGCATGTTCTCCCTGTATCTGCGTGGGTTTCCTCCGGATGCTCCGGTTTCCTCCCACAAGTCCCAAAAAACGTGCTGTTAGGTAATTTGGACATTCTGAATTCTCCCTCTGTGTACCTGAACAAGTGCCGGAATGTGGAGACTACGGGCTTTTCACAGTAACTTCATTGTAGTGTTAATGTAAGCATACTTGTGACAATAAAAATTATTAATTATTATTAATTTTAAGAGTTAAAAGGGGACAGTTAAAGAAGAAAATCCAATTCAAATTAACCACAGCGCAAATGTATGGATATTTACTTATAATATACTTCTGCAGATAGGGGGCTGGATTCTCTGCAGCCCTGCGGAGAATCTGATTTTGCGCCGAAATCTGGGGCGAAATTCTCGTACCCGCCCCGCCACATTTCTGCGCCGACCGGCCGGCGGGAGTCTCCGTAACACCGGCCGGTCAATGGGGTTTCCCATTGTGGGGCAGCCCCACGCCGTCGGGAAACCCCCGGTGCCGGCAGAACGGAGACTCCCGCCGGCGGAGAATGATGCCCCAGGCTCGGCGCTGGTCTGGCGAATCTCCGAGCCCCAAAAATCGGCGTGTGTGCATCGTACTCCACGCGGCTGGGGGGACCATTGCCAGAGGCCCGCCCAGCGATCCTCCGCTCCTGACCAGCCGAGTTCCCTACGGCGTGGAACTAACATGCTATGGCCGGTTGGGATGCTCGTGAGGCGGCTGCGGACACTGTAAGAGGTATTAGTCTCCATAACCTCATGCAATGGCAAGCCGATTACATGGGAATACATCAGCCTTGCTATTTCTTGCAAGTAAACATTAAAAAGCCTTGAAATCCCGCGCAGTTCTGACCTTGTGCAGCCATCTCCTCGGTGTTGCTGGGTTGCTGACACCGATGCAACACAGATAATATTGCTTGTGTCAGAAAAATTGCTGAAAATTGATCCCCTTAACCATGTAAATCGGCTTTCTGCAACGGATGTGCAGGTTTCCAACATCGGATCCAGTCCACACCCAGGAAAAGCAGCCAGAGCTGTGAACTTACCAACAAACTGGCCGAACACATTTTTTCACAAATTTGTTGGACCCCCCCCCACCCCCGGAGCTCCAAACTTGTCTCGAAGGGCTTGGAAAAATATCTCGCAAGCTAGTAATCTGAGAGAAACTGTAAGCTGTGCTTGTTGACAGAGTCTTTCTGTGGCTGGTCTAGTTGGATTTCTGGTCAATGATGAAGGTCCCTGTGATGGCAACGCCATTCAATTTCAAGGTAGAAACCCTTCTGGTTCATGAATGGCATACCATTGTGTGTAGGGCTTCAGAGGGGAATTGAGTGATGCTTTGGTTTGTGGGAACACTGCAAGTTGGAAAATATGTAGTACGGTACCATTTTGCTTCTCATGGGCAGCTCTTTTCTCTGATGAACAGTGCACAATAATCTGTTGCAGTAGAAATTCAACCAGGACAGTAATACAAGAGTAGTAACACATTGACCAACCAAAATTCATTTCCGTTGATTTCAATGGCATTCAGTAGAATATAAAATTAGCAAGCGGTTTACAATGGAAGGTTGATTTGATCCCATCAGATTCCCATTGGCTGGGTTAGATTAAAATTACCCCCCTTATTATTCAATTTACAGACACAAAGCTTCAATTAACCATTCTTACAGTTTTCTCTCAGATTACCAGCTTCATGATGGAAATAAAATGATTTCAATGTCACAGTGTAAAGAAAGCCAATTGGTCTGGAGAGATTGAAACCTTCCTTTTTCTTCCAGAAGTCTGAGGGTTAAATAAAAAAATATCACCGGCTTAGAAGGCTAATATTAAAAGAATTGTGTTATGCTTAACCTGCAGCTTAACTCATTTGAGCACAAACTGAGAACTATTTCATGCCTGCTCTCAATTAGTGTATTCAGAAATTACTGAATCATAAAGCATTACTTTACTTTCTAATATTTTCTCCCAATTCCAAATTTAAAGTCGTCTTTTTCTTAGGGAACTGGAAGTCCTATCTGCACAAGGACATTAAAAGTAACTACCCATACATATACGTCATAGTTAATTTGCATTTGGATTTTCTTCTTAAACTTTGACTCTTAAAATTGAACACACAATGCACACATATGTTATGTTGGCAGGAATCTAAAGTGCCAGCCACCCCCATCAGCTTAAACGCACCGATTATAATGATTTAATATTTACTATATAATTTCTTGGTAATTGTAGTAATAATTGCAAGAGAACTGTAAACATTTCCTCGCACTTTTTCAAACATATTCCATATAATATGCAAAGGAGCCAGTCCACACTGATCTGTCACATGACTGCATCACTAACCTTGCCTCATGGAACATCACTAAATGAAGTTTAAGATGTCATGATTCTTCAAGTGACAAACCAAGCGAGCTGCTAAAACCCATAAGGGTGTGGAATTAACAAATCCCTCTGCCGTCGTCAGCAAAAAGGTGACAAGCTGGCAGGTTTGTCTGATCAGAAGGCCTGGCTCTCTTGAGGCAAATGAAAAGGATGTATAGAAAGCACATTAATTTTATGGGACGGTCGCCATAGATTTGATCTTCAAGCAAACAGATGCTGCATGATCTCCGCGAAGATTTGAAAAGGATCTAAAGTGTCATGCCCCTGTGAATGATGCTCCTGCTGGTGCCAGTGAAGGTGACTGCAACATTCGTGCTTTGTGCACTGGTATCCTTCAGGCTCCAGCTGGTGCCACTTGACAGTAATGTCAAGGTGCACTTCACAGGTCACTGCTGCCATGCTGAGGAAAGCTGACCACTACATCTGCTTCCCATTGACCTCCGAGCAGCTGCTGAATATAGAACAGAAGTTTTTTGACAGGGCAGAATTTCCCAACATCTTTGGAGCCATTGACTGTACTCATGTTTCCCTCCAGGCAGCTTCATTAAATTAAGTAACTTCAGAAAGAGAAAAGACGGTTTGACTTAGTGAATGTCCAGGGGGTAAGTAATGTTTGCGATATCATTAAGGATATGGTATCACGTGTTCTTCATACTCTGTTAATTGTCTCTTTGCCGGATATTAGAAAAGGGATTTATCTAGTGACACGATTGGAAAGTAATAAACCTCGCAGAAGCATGCATTCAGTGTTCTGTTTCATATTTATTTGTAGCTTCCCGGGTTTGCAACTTGAAGTCCTTTCTCAGGCCACCAGTTCAAGCATTTTCAGGAAAAAAGATGCAAGTTCACCAAGTCAAATTATTACAATAGAATACCCCATCTTTTTGTCACCTCTTCCACACCCCTCACCGCCCCATCTACTGCCCCTCCCCATCTAATTCTACTCACCTTCAATTCTCTTTCCCCCGTATTGGCTCCCCCTCCCCATCTACTCCCCCCTTCCATTTTCTCCATCTCCCTTGTGCATTCCCTCTCCTTTGCCTACTCTCACTCTTCCCTTCTAATCCTTTGCTCTTATTTTTGTGCCTTCCACCCACCTTTACTGGATGTGAGATAATGGCCGGAATTCTCTGTTCCCTGCTACTGAGGTCGGGAAAACCGATCAGGCGGAGAGTCTCACAGCGGCCCAAGAACAGGATCTGCGCCAGGCGACAGACCTGTTTCCAGCCTCTGGTCCCATCACATCGGCCATAGCAGGATTCCCGCAGCATGCCGGCGGGAACATGCAAACAGCTCCTTTGCATTAATTTGAATGGGATTAACAAGCTGGAAGCCCGAATCTCCACTCCCCCCCCCCCCTCCACCCCCACCCCCCATCTCTATGCTCCACCACTCTCTGCCTGGAGTCTTACAGGCGTGATTTGGTGCAAGTATTTACAAATGGGGTCCTGGAGCAATGGCTTTTGAGTATCTTTTCATTGTCTTCAGGCTTGCTGGGGGGCATATGCCTGGAGCTTTGGGACTAGTGGGGACCGACTTGGTAACAGGTTTGTGGACTCAGGGTGTCCCCCTCTGGATTGAGGTGCAGTGGCTGAAGCTCCTATTGCTGCTGTAAAAGACTAGCAACTCACGCCTTAGGTGCTCCTTACAAGTTCCAAGATGCTGTTTAAACTGTTGACTGCTGCCAGTATCCTGGAAATGATGATATCCATCTACTCCACCATCTGAAACCCCTCAGTATCTGTGGTATAATCAAGGCGATGGGCACGGCCATGCTCAATCACTGGCCCACCACGTGTTGGGACTCCTCTTTGCACTCCTGACATGCACAGCACTACAGCAGAGGAAGCAGGGGATTAACAGAGCTAACCTCACAAACTAGACACAGGCAACGGTGACCACTGGATGCCTCCCTGGCACACAACCCCTCTCAGAGTAACAGCCTTACTAGTGAGGCCATCAGCCAATCCACTCCTAAGGATCAGGCAATTTCTCCAGGCCATGCAGGTCAAATGTGCACCATTGGCAACACATGGTATGAGTGTATGGATCCTGGATCCTACTAGGAAACCTGAAGCTTCCAGTCACAACCTGTGTTAAACCCAGACTCCACATCTCACGGCAGCCAAGCTCCCAGCAAAGGCACACATCCTGCAGTGACCTGCATCGGTAGGGCGTGGCCGCACACCAGTCTCTTACCATAGAGCTGCATGCCTGCACAGCATAAACATCTCTACCACACAACCAGCTGCCACCCTCCTGGTGGAAGGCACGAGGTTCACTCAGTGAGGACACTCACAGTAGACACAACTGGGAGAACCACAACAGGAGCCACAGAACGTATCGCTAACACCTATTGTGGCAGCCACTAGTACCCCATTTGGCAGGGACGGGTGGTGAGGATAGAGGTTTCCCACATCAAGGTCTGAGTGTCAGTCACTGATGGGGCAATGCTGCTGTGTCAGGTACATGATCTTTTTAAAAGAAATGTTTTTTTAATAATCTTTATTGTCACAAATAGGCTTACATTAACACTGCAATGAAGTTACTATGAAAAGCCCTGAGTCACCACATTCCGGCTCCTGTTCGGGTACACAGAGAGAGAATTCAGAATGTCCAAATTACCTAACAGCACGTCTTTGGGACTTGTGGTTGGAAACCGGAGCACCCGGAGGAAACCCACGCAGACACGAGGAGGACGTGCAGACATTGACCCGAGCCAGGAATCGAATCTGGGACCCTAGCGCTGTGAAGCAACATTGCTAATCACTGTGCTACCGTGCCGCAGACACGAGAAGGGGCTGGAGGAGGGGTGGGGGGGAAACTTAGTCCTTCACTCTGCCTTCTTCTTAGCATTTCACCCCTTCCCACAACCACAGCTCCAAGGTCCATCTCAGCATCAAAACAGGTTGTTGGGCCTGGCTTGGCAGTATTAGCGGGTCTTGTCTTGGGATGGAGGATGCTGATGACTCGCTATGGGATGAGCTTTGGTGTACCTCACTGTCTGACAGAGTCTGACTCCTGTCTTTTTGATAGCATACCACTGTCCGCCTGAATGATTCGTGGTTGTGCGATGGGGACTCTTTCTCTTGGGCCACGTTATTTTGGGAGAGGTGAGGCAGGGCGAGATGAAGTAAGCTTTGTGGTCATACTGGGGATGCTGTCATACCAGGCAGTATCTCACTGTGGCTCCCATGGCATGTCACTTCCCGGTGATGGTGGATGCCTGTGGGACATCCAGGGATCTGATGCGCCCGGAACCCCACCCCCACCCCAAACCGTCATAGCCCAAGACCCAGCCCCAGCGCCAGCCCAACCTTCCCACTCATGGGGCAACAGTGTGAAACAGATCGGCAACATCTCCCATGCCTGACGGTGACTGGACTCCTCCAATTATACTTACAGGTGCTGGAATGCAGCGGACACCCGCTCCTGTAAATTCTGCCCTAGAATCTGCCTCTACACCAGTGATGGGATCATCCTTTCCAGAGGCACGATATCTGTCTTGGGGCAGCTGTTCCCTGGGATTGGGCAGCCCTCCGACTAGTCGCTCCCTCGGTAGTCCCTACCTCCACGTGATGCACTGCAGCATGTGTGTGGTGCTCACCAGGGGATGACCCCAGAACCTGATTGCTAACATGGCCCTTCGAGCCTGCTCTTCCATTCAATGAGATCATGGCTGATCTTTTATGGACTCAACTCCACTTTCCCGCCCGAACACCATAATCCTTTATTCCTTTATTCTTTAAAAAATGATCTATCTTTATCTTGAAAACACTCAATGAAGGAGCCTCAACTGCTTCACTGGGCAGGGAATTCCATAGATTCACAACCCTTTGGGTGAAGAAGTTACTCCTAAACTGAGTCCTAAATCTACTTCCCCTTTCACCCGCCAGTGCAAACAACCTCCCCGCATCTATCCTATCTATTACCTTCATAATTTTATATGTTTCTATAAGATCCCCCCGCATCCTTCTAAATTCCAACGAGTACAGTCCCAGTCTACTCAACCACTCCTCGTAATCCAACCCCCTCAACTCTGGAATTACTCCATACAGACACGGAGAGAATGTGCAAACTCCACATGGACAGTGACCCGGGGCCGGGATCGAACTCAGGTCCTTGACACGGTGAGGCAGCAGTGCAAACCACTGTGCCACCGTGCTGCCTCCGCCTCATGTATTCATAACAGTTTTATCCATAACTGTGGCCTGTTGTCTCCACCCACCCTGGAAAAGAGGGTGTTGTCCCTGCTGTCCTCAACAGCGTCCAAAGCTCTGTGGACTTCTGCATCAAGGAAACACGGTGCACATCTTTTAGCAGCCATCTTCTTGGCTGGAATGTGAGTCTGGGGTGAATGGAGCACTTAAAAGCTGCTCCGCTTGTCAGACTGACAATGGGAATCCTGGCCACAGCGAATCACACACCTGGGGAAATTCGGAATTGGTGGGATGCACGTGGGCAGTGGGCCGGCTCATTTTTATAGACGGAATCGTGCTTCTCCAACGTTCCTTGCACATCGCAAAAATGTTCTGCTGGCAGGAGCACTTAGACTGTGGAACAAAGAATCCAACCCAATGTTTGTCCTCAGTGTTAACATTTCTTGTACATCTGTACATCCTTCCAGGCCCAAATCGGCCTATTTTGTAAAGATTGTAAAGCCTTTTCCTCTTTGGAGGGCAAAGGAAATTGCATTGGCTGCTATCCCAATCAGACCTGTTTTTTTTGTAATCAAAGTACTTCTACCCTGAGCCTTTTCTTCCACATCAGTCTGCATCTTCCTCCATGAAACTAGACCAGTGAATGAATGGCAACTTTGATTAAGCATCAGAAGTGGAAAGGCGTGCCTCCCTATGCTGTCATCACTGGAGCTCAATACCTCAATTTGTCGTGAATACAAGCTGAGTGCAGCTGAAGCCTACAAGGATATCTTTCAACATAAAGCGTAGGTTATCTTGTCACGTGCAGGGCAGTGTTTTAATTAAGATTCATGGTTACACTTTGAAAGTTTCTAGCAGTGCTTTCCATACAGTGGGAGGAATTTTATGGCCCTGTTGCAGCAAAGCCGGGGCCACAAAATGCGATGAGCCGTTCAAAACGCCATTGACTTTGTCGGGACTGTCATGATATGCACTCATGCACATAATGTCTATTGGCCTGGAATCAGCCAGGACATATCCAGCATGGTCCTCAATTGTGCGACCTGCCAGCGTTTCCAGCCTGCTCAAACAAAAGAAACACTCCAGCAACATGAGATTGTGAACTCTCCATGGCCCAAGGTGGGAATCGACCGTTTTCATGCCAATGGGCGTGGCTATGTGCTCATCATAGATTACTTCTCAAATTACCCGCAAGTTGTGAAGCTGTCAGACCTCACATCAAGGACAGTCATCAAGGCCTGCAAGGAGGCATTTGCCAGGCATGGTATTCCGCTCACTGTCATGAGTGACAATGGTCCTGCTTCCACAGCCAAGAGTGGTCCAATTTCGCCAAGTCGTACCAATTCAACCACATTACCTCAAGCCCACACTACCTGCAGTCCACTCGCTTTCATCCACTCGTCATTTTATGTTGAGAAAGGGGTCCATATAGTGAAGCAACTGCTCTGCAAGGCTGTGGACTCTGCTTCTGACTTCAACCTTGCGCTGTTGGCATACAGGGCAACCCCTCTGTCCACCGGTATGTCTCCGGCTCAACTCCTCATGAATAGAGATCTGCGGACGACTGTTTCAGCCATCCACTTACCAGACCTGGATCACCTCCCAGTGCTGCAAAAGGTGCAGCAACTCAGGAACCAGCAAAAGCTGACGTACGATGCTCATGCTACTGATTTGCCTCTGCTATCTCCGGAAGATGTTGTTCGGATCAAGCTACCTGATAGGTCAGCTCCAGCTGTTGTTGTTTGACAGATCGTTTGTCGTTCGTATGGCTGATGGCTCCATTGTCAGGCGCAACAGAAGGGCACTCTGTAAAGTTGCCTGCCCACCACCAGATCCTACTTTTCCATTTGTTGTTATGCCTCCTCCAGACACCTCGCACCACGAGGCCACCAATCTGGCTGCCGTCTGGACGACTGGCTGTCAAGGCGCCGTCGTCCCCACCTCCACCTCTCAGGCGGTCGACAAGGATCTGATGCAAGCCCCAGGCATTCCAGCAGCGGGACTTCGGCCCAACCGGGCCGGAGAATCGCTGGGGGGGGGGGGGGCCCGCCAACCGGCACTCCGCGATTCCCGCCCCCGCCGAATCTCCGGTGCCGGAGAATTCGGCAACCGGCGGGGGCGGGATTCACGCCAGCCCCCGGCGATTCTCCGACCCGGCGGGAGGTCGGAGAATCTCGCCCGTGGTCTCCCATTATAAAACACACAAGGCATCAACATTCTGCCTCTTTCCACTGGTGACAAATGTAGTGACAGTCAGGGTGTATATATCAGTTAGCACCTTCTACACGTGGCTCAGAGCTAGTCTGGTTTAGTTAGTTATAGTAAGCATGCTTAGATTAGTAGAGTGTCAAACCCACAGCGAACTGTGTGCACTGCTTAACAAGTTCAATAAGGCATATTGAACTACATCAAAGTTTGGAGTCTACTTTCAAGTACAACTGCATCCAGTTGCAGTCCGTGTTACCCCAGGGTGAATAACACGATAGGGACCAGCTAATGCCATTGGTGGAAAGGTCCATAAAATTCCACCCTATGGCTTTTCTCTTCAGGATCATTGAATCATTGAATCCCTACAGTGCGGAAGGAGGACATTCTGCCCATTGAGTCTTCACCGACCCTCTGAAAGAGCACCCTGACCAGGCTCCCACTCTATTCTGCAACCACAATTAACCTGCACATCACTGGACACTAAGGGACAATTTAGCATGGCCAATTCACCTAACCTGCAAATCTTTGGACTGTGGGAGGGAACCGTTGCACCCGGAGGAAACCCACGCAACACTGGGAGAAAGTGCAAACTCCACACAGTCACCCAAGGCCGGAATTGAACCCAAGTCCCTGGTGCTGTGAGGCAGCAGTGCTAACCACTGTGCTGCCCTAATTGAAGAGAGACCCTTAATTTTGTGGGCTATTTCTACCCATCTTCCCACCTTAGGTTAAATGTAAAAAGGTGCCTCAGTGACTATGTGAATGTGAAACATATTTTCTCTAAAAGCAAACCCTCAGTGAGAAAGTCGTTCTTAAAATCAGAAAACGTTTCCTGCCTTCTGTCGCAATAATTGTTAACATATTGCTATGAATGTTGCCCGGGCAAGCAGTGTAGTGTTTCCAGATACGAACAAAATAATGTAAATGAAATGTAACTTATCGTAGTAAAGGATGCATACATTCAAGGATGATCCCACCTATAAACTATCAAAATATATGTTTTGCAATGGGGCTGCAAAACATTAGAACCTAGTAAATGTGTAACGTGCAAATTGCTTAAAAATGCAAAATGTGTGATCATAAAATCATAGAATTTACAGTGCCATTTGGCCCATCGAGTCTGCACCGGCCCTTGGAAAGAGCACCCTACCCATGATCATACCTCCACCTTATCCCCGTAACCCTGTAACCCCACCTTTTTGGACACTAAGGGCAATTTAGCATGGCCAATCCACCTAACCTGCACATCTTTGGACTGTGGGAGGAAACCAGAGCACCCGGAGGAAACCCACGTAAATACGGGGAGAATGTGCAGACTCCACACAGACAGTGACCCAAGTTGGGAATCTGGAGCTGTGAAGCAACTATCCTAACCATTGTGCTACTGTGCTGCACTTACATTTCCCTTTTTATAAGGATTTAGGCAAAACAAAAGGTTTAATCAATACTCTCTCCATTATATTCTTTTCTATTCATTAGCTCATTTGAGCACAATTAAAATTACGGTAGCAATTTCAGCAGAAAATAATTCAAATCATTACCTCAATTGTGCTTTGCTCTGCAAAATGTTATACTTGCAGTTTAGAACCATCAAGTTGTACCATGCGTATATTTTGGCGTTCCATTTATTATCACTAATGGGCATGTTTATATTAATTAAGTGATGGTGTGAGGCTTAGAACAAAATAGTGAGATGACTACATGCCACATTACAATTTAATTTCATTTCTGCTTCATTTGTTAGACTGTAGTCTTTTTTCATTTTTAAAAATAGAATCCATGGGATTGTGGATGTGTGGGGATTGAAAACCCATTTGTTATCATTTGTGAGGTGAAGACGTGTTTGTTTTTCATACTGTTGGTTGGCGAGTTGAAGACTAGCTTAAGGCCTCCACTTCCTCCCACTTTTTTGTTTAATTACTATCCTTGCCACCCGGGACCTCATTTGTTTATTGTGATAAGTCAGTATAATGAACAAATGACCCTGCCACCTGGAGCACTTAGGGGTTGCTGTTAAACTCAAGCAGTAAAAACTCTCCTTGGGTTATTGATTCACTTGTGGTGTTTGATTATACTCTGGGGGCAGGTGACAAGCTTGACTGAAGCTCTTAGTGTTTCACAAGACTGTTACATAAAGCTAATAAAAAACTCTTGGCGAGATTAATTTGGAGTGTTAAAAATTGCAAGCGATTTCCATTCACTGTACCAACAGAGGACTCCACAACATTAAACATTTATCCTTCATTCAAGAAATGTTTTGCAGCTATCTGTCATGTCGCCTAAATCGCTTTCATTCATGTCTAGAATGTCAGGTGATTTTTGTTTTTAAGGTCAAGGTTCAAATGTGCTTAAAGTGGACCTTTCAAAGGAATAATAAGTTTTTGGGAGGGTTAATGAGTAATAACCATGTGTACCCATTGTCACAATATCAGTGCCGTGAGGTTTACTCAGCACTTGTGACTTTTTAATGCAGTAAAACCTCTCTATAAAATCACCTTTGGTAGCCTTGCAAAAAGGCCTGTAATAAAGCAAGATATGTTTTAAATAGTTTCTCTACAAAAAAGGAACAATAATTACCACATTATTTTCTCAATTACTGTAACGATTTGTCACTGGGACCTGATCTGCTACTTCAAACTGAGGTTTGAGCATTGGCAACTCTCCAATCAAGCCAAACCTGCTGGGACAAGGAATTGAGGCCTGAAGAGATTCATTGAGATGAGTTTAAATGATTTCTTTAAGCTGCCAGAGGAGCAGGAATGTTTATAGATCATAGTTTATGTTGTTATATAAACAGGGCTTGAAAGTCTACAGCTTTTCCAATAAGACAGTGTTGGAAGGGCTTGAGAGATCTTGGTTTTATATCTATTCTCCCCTGAAGTCTACTAAACATTGACAACTCAACCCAACCGAACCTTAAAAAGACTATGCCGTAAAAGGAAGCATCCTGGGAATGGACAGTTCCAATGTCAGGATTTTCCACATCCCTCCTTCTTGAGTTCTCTGGCCAAAGGCAGGTCCTTGGTATTACCAAACCACGATAAATTGCCATGATATTTTCACCAGTTCCTCTGGAATGTGCTGTTGATAATAATCTGATGAACAGGTTTACCAACTAACCAACCGAGCTAACCTCACACACTTTCCGTATCCCAAATCTTCAAACAGCTTTTGCATCAACAGTTTTATTCCTGCTGACAGAACATATCCTTTGAGGACAGGGGTCTCCTGAACACAGACTTTGTCAGTGTTTTTCTCTTATTTTCTAGTGTAGCAGGGTTAAGCAACACTCAGCCTTAACTCCCAGATCTGGACTTCAGCACTGGGCTGGACAGCAGACCCACCTTCTCTGCTGACCAGGACCATCTGGTTAGCAGAGAACACCCCCTCTCCCCCAACCCCCTCTCCCCCCACCCCGCACCCGAGTCTGAGATGCTCATGGTGAGGAAGACATCCTTTATTGTCTGGATGGAAAGATGATCTGGGTCATCTGGCCAAGGAAAATTAGCAATAGGGCTGCCAGGAGTATGGTGGCTCCCAACCTTGTTTGTTTGCTGTGATCACAGACAGTCACTCAGCTGGACATAAACCATCGCCACCTCAAACCATTCTACAATCAATTCTGCTACCCAACTTATTAAAGACTAGAAGCTGAGCATTCGATTAAGGGGCAATTTACCATGGCCAATCCACTTACCCTGCACATCTTTTGGGTTGTGTGGGCAAAACCCACACAGCCAAAGGGAGAATGTGCAAACACCACACAGTGACCCGGGCCCGGGGTCGAACCGGGGTCTTCAGCGCTGTAAGGCAGCAATGCTAACTGCTGCACTACGATGCAGCCCTTCTTAAGTTAAAGTTAAGCTTTATCATAAACATACTGATTGATTTGATGTCAATGGAATAAAGGATCACTGTGTTGCAACTTTTGTGAATTCTGTGTGCATTAACCCTGCATTGTACCTAGGTTGGACCAACATTTCCTCCTTCAAGAATTCCTGACATCTATAACAAAATATGCCTCTTGTTGCACTGGCAACTGTGACCTCACAAACTTTGGCAGGATCAGCAGCCATGACCTCCTTCACCGGGTTGCGCTGTCCCTCCCCCAAAGAGGGATTTGTCCTCAGGGTGGTTTGTGCAACTTACCACCTTCGTGCATACAAGCAAGAAAATAAAATATACAACATTAATTGACTTCCCTTGGGAGCCCAACAAACCTTCCACCAGCCCCCCCCCCCCCCCCCCCCCACCCCCAAACGTCCCTTCACCTCTGCCACAGCTCCAGCAGTTATCCATTACCAAATGGATTTTACAGAGGTTTGCAAAATATTTTGGATATGACAGCAAATTCAATTCCATTACGTTAAATGCAATGAGCACTTAAAATTATGACAAATGGCATTTTGTGAGAGTAATGATGGAATATTGACAGAGAAATCAAACAGCTAATTGGCATTGATCTCCAGGTCCTTTTTACACTATTTCCCGTCATTTTTCCGAGCAGTGCTAAAGAATGGTTGACCATCTCTCATTTCACATGACTGATGTAAATGTCGAGAACTCTTTTTCCAACCTCTGCAGGGAAGATTGAATTTGGTGCACTAAACAAATCCTTTCCATCAATTGTCTGTCCCCTGCTCCTCCGAACCTCCAAACACAGCGTACAATTATTGCTCCTCGCTGGATTCTTACTCTGCCAAAATCACTCCATCCAAACCTGGATAGCATTAAAGTACTGTTGACCATACTTGCTTACAGGAAGCATTCTGTAAACCTTTATATGGCACACATTCTTCCTCCACCCTTATAGTGTTGAAATAAAGGCTTCTTAAGGGCCACAAATCCAAGAATAAGATATCATGGTGTAATGACGATAATTTTCCACCCTAACTCTACCAATGTTTTGCAGGGTTAGCCCAATGTCACACAATTTGCATGGCTACGCAGAAACTCGTACTTCCTCTTCTTCCAAAATAGTCCATTGCATTTGCTTTTCTCGGCCCCGGTCTCATTCTAAGCCTCCAAAAAGATCCGGGATCCATTTTTGGCGTTGTTTGCCAGCTTTTTCATCCACATCTGCTTCTTCTGACGTTGCAGTGACAGTTTTGTTGCAGCACCGTTGGGATTTTGCGCTCTCAGTGGTGGAAAACCCACCTGCAGCCCACTCACATAGGAAATGACTCCAAAACATCCAAAAACGGGTCAGAGTTGAATTGGGTTCCAGGACTGTGGGTGAAAATCCTACTCTGCCATGATACTGCGACAGAGGGGGAGTCACAGTTCTTAGCGGCTATTCAATAAAAGTAAATAAAGTTACCTTCAAATTTCAGGAATTCTTAAAACCCACCATTGCCTCTTTGTTCTACAATCGATCGCTTTTTAATAATAATAATCTTTATTGTCACAAGTAAACTTACATTAACACTGCAATGAAGTTACTGTGAAAAGCTCCTAGTCGCCACATTCCGGCGCCTTTTCGGGTACACAGAGGGAGAATTCAGAATGTCCAGGGGCGGGATTCTCCGCAAACGGCACGATGTCCGCTACCTGGCGCCAAAAACGGCGCTGATCAGCCCGGCGTCGGGCCGCCCCAAAGGTCTCCGCACCTTTAGGGGCCAAGCCCTCACCTTGAGGGGCTAGGCCCGCGGCGGAGCGGTTTCCGCTTCGCCGGCTGGCGGGAAAGGCCTTTGGCGCCACGCCAGCCGGCGCTGAAAGGACTTCGCCGGGCGACGCATGCGCGGGATCGTCAGCGGCCGCTCACGGCATCCCTGCGCATGCGCAGGGGAGGGGGTCTCTTCCGCCTTCGCCATGGTCTTCACTAAAAAAGAGTGCCCCCACGGCACAGGCCCGCCCGCGGATCGGTGGGCCCCGATTGCAGGCCAGGCCACCGTGGGGGCACCCCCCGGGGCCAGATCGCCCCCCCCAGGACCCCGGAGCCTGCCCGCGCCGCCTTGTCCCGCCGTTCAAAAGGTGGTCTAAATCCACACTGTCTGGCGAGGGTTGACAGCAGCGGGACTTCGGCCCATCGCAGGCTGGAGAATCGCCGGGGGTGGGCCCGCCGACCGGCGCGATTCCCGCCGACCAGCGCGGCGTGATTCCCGCCCCCGCTGAATCTTTGGTGGCGGAGAATTCGGGACACGGCGGGGGCGGGATTCTCGCCAGCCGCCGGCGATTCTCCGACGCGGTGGGGGGTCGGAGAATCGCGCCCCTTCACCGAACAAGCACGTCTTTCGGGACTTGTGGGAGGGAACCGGAGCACCCGGAGGAAACCCACGCAGACAGAGGGAGAACGTGCAGACTCTTCACAGACAGTGACCCAAGCCGGGAATCGAACCTGGGACCCTGGTGCTGTGAAGCAACAGTGCTAACCAGTGTGCTACCGCGCCGCCCATATAGCCATTTGATGAAAAACAAAATCTATATTTGGGACCGCTAAAGTTAAGTTCCATTTCAATTCTAAACAAAACGTATTGGCAAAATCTATCCGCTGAGTATTTTAATTCTACATGAGAAACAAAGGAAATGACAAAATTGTTGTAATAATTTGGCAATGAGGGCTGCATTATATCTCCATTATTCTCACTGAAGTGAAAGTCATAATGTGCCAATGACTCATTACTCATACATTATTCATTGTTTTAACATTATTTGCAGTTTTTATTTTGTTCTTGATTAATTTTTGTTTTGCTAACACTCTTCAATTAAGCTGTAAGGGTTTTAATGGGCTTTAAATGCTCATTCATAGGAGTTTTAACGTGAGTAGCAGTGGCCATTATATTGTTTTTTTATAAATTTAGAGTACCCAATTATTAGTTTTAACAATTAAGGGGCAATTTAGCATGGCCAATCCACTTACCCTGCACATCTTTGGGTTGTGGGTTGAGACCCACGTAAACTTCACGCGGACAGTGACCCAGGGCCTGGATCGAATCCCAGGTCCTCAGTGCCGTGAGGAAGCATTGCTAACCACTGCGCTACCATGTCGCCCAAAACATTATATTGTTACTGTTAATGTATTGAACAATAATTATTGGAAAGTTTTATGTCACCTTCTTAATGAAACAAAATTAATTTTTCATGTATAGGATGACGATTTAATAGCAATATAAATCGAATAATATCCTTGAAACAGATGGGGCGGGATTTTCTGTGCAACCCGCCATGTATTTTACAGAGGCGGCCCGTTGTTGAACAATGGCGGGATCTTTTTGTCCTGCTATTGTCAATGGGGTTTTCCATTGAATGCACCCCTCGCCGCCGGGTAACCTGTGGCAAGGGCAGGATCAGAAGATCCCGCCAATGGGAATAGCTGGAAAATTCTGGCCGTAGTGGCAAAAAAAATTGTCTTGGATAGTAACCGCAGCCACAGTATGCTTGATATAGGGCATAATTTTAACTATGGCAAGCCAATCAGATTAACTGACAGCTCTTCAACGCGGTTAGGCAGAGTACTGCACTGACTGACCTTTAAAACGTTAAATCCCTGGGGCCCAGGCGTAGGAAGGTGGGGGGTGATTTCAGCATGGCGGGGATAGGCCGGAGGGGTCGGGTGGTGTCCCTGGATCTCCAACATCCCGGAGGGGAGGGTGTCCCAAATTTGAGGGGACCTTCAGAGTGAGGTGCACCCCTCTCCTGCCCGAGATGGGGGGTAAGTATAAATGGCACATTCCCACCCTCCCCACACCTGCTCACATGCGCCTAAAGCTTGAGGCCTGGTGGGATAAGGCCTTTAAGTGGCTATTAAATGGCCACTTAAAAGCCTTAATATGTAAATAAGGAGGTTTTCTGCCAGAGGCCCAGCTCACCCAAGCGTGAAATTGCATCTGGGCGTGTGCGGATAGGTTCCCTGGGGGAATCCCATCCATTCAATTTAACGTTACCCCTTGCCTCAGAGTCCATCTTGGGGAGAGTGTAAAATTCTGCCCATTGAGTTCTGTTGCAGCAAATGAGCTTAATCTCCAAATGAACAGAATTGTTGTCATCACATTACTGTACTGCAGTGAGACCTGGACTGTGTATCAGTGGCGCATAGGAGCACGAGAGAAATTTTATTAGTAATGTTTCTGCTGCATGCTCTGGATTCATTGGGAGGACCGTTGTGCAAATATTGGTGTCTTCCTTGAAGCCAGCTCTGCAGGCATTCAGGCAAACTCCTGCAAAATTAACTTCAATGAACTGGAAATGATGGCTGGGATTCTCCTTCCCCAGCCGCTGCCAGGATCTTGCGTTTTCGCCAAAAGTCAGAGGGCGTTTGGCTGGCCTGCCGTATCCCCCACAGCATGTCTCACCATGGCAGATCCCATCACGGCAGGACCAGAAAATCCAGGCCTATATCTGGATGGCCGAAAAGTATCTCCCCTGCCAGGTCCTGTTTTCTCAACCCCCAAATGGTCAGTGCTCCAGGGGAAGACAAGCAGAAACACTTCAAAGACACTCGGAAACTTCCCTCCAAGTGTGGCAGCATGACATTAATGACTGGGAGGAGCTTGCTACAAATCATTTAAAAATATGACCTCTTGTCCACAGAGTTAACATTTTGAGTCCGCATGACTCTCCTTCAGAGTTTTATTCTCTGAAGAAGAGTCAACCGGACTCAAAACATTAACTCTATTTTCTTTTTCTACAGATGCTGTCAGACCTGCTGAGTTTATGTGCTTTTGTTTCAGATTCCGGCATCTGCAGTATTTTGCTTTTTTATATTATTATGACACCTGAGCCAAAATTTTCCCGCTCTTCACGTCGGCGGGGCCAGAATGGCGACACTCCTGTGGCATTTTCCCCGATAGTGGAGAGTGCAGGTCATGCAGAACCCGACAGACATCAGCGGGACCTGAAGATACCGCTGCCAGCCAATGGCAGGCCTCCTCCACCCCCTGGAAATATGCTGTGGGGGCGGGGGGGGTCAGAAAACCCCACCCCTCGCCTATCCTGCTTTGAGTCCAAATATCTTAATGATGGGCCACAGCTGTATCAGAGATCCTACTTTGGATCCCACTAACTCATGGGACATCCTGCCTCATCTGCCCAAAGATCTGTGGGGCAAGAATAGGTCTGTTCAGTCTCATGAAGGCCCTTGGCAGAAACTTGAAGCCCTGAATATACATTATCCTCAAACCGAGGGACATTCGAAACAGTGATAGGAAATGAAGATGAGTACTGAGTGTGAAGTACAACGAGCATCCAATGTATTACTGCGTGTTTTCCAATACCGCTTAAGAGCACTTTCACCCATATGGAACACAGAAAACGACTTGAGTGAGTTGAAATTTCTTTGATTATTTGGACATATGCAGCATTAAAATAATAGATGGAAACCCAACTATTTAAAAAGATAGTTGGGGATGTGGATGTATCTGGAAATTCCTAATTATCTCTTCTGCTCTGCTCTGCCCTTAAACAGCCCACTTGTTTGATGCAAGACAGCATGAAGATGATCAAGCACAGGGCTCCTCAGAGAATCATAGAATCATGGAATTTACAGTGCAGAAGGAGCCTATTCAGCCCACCGAGTCTACACCGGCCCCTGAAAGAACACCCTACCCAAGCCCACACCTCCACCCTATCCCTGTAACCCAGCAACCCCACCTAACGTTTGGACACTAGGAGGCAATTTAGCGGGATCAATCCACCTAACCCACCTATGCCATTAGTTATTCTCAGGGAGATTTACGCAGTAAACGGAAGATTATGAAAGTCCGATTTGGAGACCCGAAACAAATTAATAGCATAAATATCTTCAACATTTTCAGCGATATAAACTACAACTATTAAGGACTCTCCACGGAGACATAAAGATTTACTCTGGAATTTCTTGTCTTCCGGGCATTCATTTTTTAAGGAGGAGATATCTCCTGTTATGTTCCCAATATGCTGACTGAAACTTCTGTTGAATGCTGCTGAGTAATTGCAGTGCATGGGGAGTGTTCTCAGAAGCGATAAACTTCAGGACTGGACACCATGAAGCCACTCCTCAGTCATGAGGTGCATTGTTCAATGGTTCGCCAGGCAACAGAAAACTGCAAGCACTAAAGCAGTGAAAATGCGTGACTGACAAGCAGACTGATCATAAACAGTAGATTAGGCACCCAGCCTGACAAGTCTGGACCAACTATATTTGGCAGGTTAGATAGTCTGCTTGACTGGTAGATGAAACAATAGATTAAGCACCCTGTCTGATAGACTGTAAAAAAACAGATTAAACACCCTGCCTGATGAAAAGACTGACCATGTGCTGTCAATGAGGTACTCTACTTGAACAACACACGGCATGACAAACCCTGCCAGTCAGCAAGAACACAATTTTCAAACCATTTGTAATCATCATTTGAAGGCCAGAGTGAAATTACTGCCTGGACTAATTCACGTGTGTCTTTTTTTCTTCTAATGCGGTGTGCGCACTACTGCAGTGCAATTGTTAGGGCAGATTTTATTCAATTTTCTCTCTGTTTTGCTAATAACCGGTGTCAGTGTGGACACCAACAGCCAGCATACTCCCTGATGTTAATTGGTGACGACACCATCACTGAGGAATGAATAATTACAACATAATCATGACAAATTAATGTTTGAAGGGGCCAGCTCAATTTTGACATCTCACTCAAGTGGTAAACCTTTACGGTCTGGTGCTTAAAGACACTATCTAATATTATACAGATCAGAATGTTTTGAGCTCGTTTTCTGTGTTTTGTTAGCTGATTTCAATTGGGGCCTCAGCTCAAGTATTCCAATTGCGCTACAACATTCTAGAATTAGGGGGGGGGATATCAGACATGATTGTCACTCTGATTGCTAATTTGCAGCTGTTCTGTTAGCGCATTCATGTAGAAGTACATGAAGACAGGATTACTGAAAAGACCTTTTGGAATTTTACCTCAGCGACGGATCGTGAGGAATCGTAAGGGGTTAGGAAGATTGACAAGGAAGCAGAAGTGTGAATGTCGGCAGACTGTTCAACTATGAGGTCTTAAAAAACGTTACAATAATGTAAGCTTGCTTTTGCACTTATTAGTCTGGGTGTATTTGCCACCCTTCTGAGACAAGCCAGCTAAGTATAGATCGTTATCTATTTTTAACTTTTCGGGCGCCCGCGGGATCCCCGCCACGCCAGTCAGGGACCGTTGACAGCGCCCCCCCCCCCCGGCGATTCTCCGGGCCCCGATGGGCCAATTGGCCGACGAGGTTGGCCGAGTCCCGCCGGCGTGGATTACTCAGCTCCCACACGGCGGGACCTGGAAGGTGAGTGTGTGTGGGCCATCCTGGGGGGGGGGGGGGGGGGGGGGGGGGGGGGGGGGGAGCAGGGTGATCCGACCCCGGTAAGGGGGGGGCGGGCGGCCACAGTGGCCTGGCCCGCGATCGGGGCCTACCGATCAGCGGGCGGGCTGGTTCTATGGGGGCCTACTTTACTCCGCACCGGGTCCCTGTAGGGCTCCGCCATATTGCCCGGGGGCCGGCGCGGAGAAGGGAACCCCTGCGCATGCGCGGAAATATGCTTGCCGTTCCGCGCTGGCTGGAGCTGTGGGGATGACTCCGGCGCCAACCTAGCCCCCTAGAAAGGTGAGAATTCCTCACTTTCACGGGCCGTTGACGCCGGAGTGGGGATATAGCCCCATTATTAGAGAATCCCGCCCAGAATGTCCGCAGGGAATACACTTACAAGATGCACAGCTGGAACTCACCAAGATTCCTTAGTCAGCACATTCCAAACCCACGACTACTACCATCTAGAAGCACAGGAAGGCAGATACCTGGGGAACCCGGCCAGCTGGAAGTTCAACTCCAAGTCAATCGACATCCTGACTTGGAAATATATCGTCGTTCCTTCACTGTTGTTGGGTTAAAATCCTGGAACTCCCTCTCTAACAGCACTGTGGGTGTACCTACACCTTATGACCCACAGCCGTTCAAAAAGGCAGCTCACCACCTTCTGAAGAGCAACTAGGGATGGGTAGTAAATGCTGGTCTAGCCAGCGATGATCGCATCTTGTGAACAGATAAAAAAGAACACCACTTGCTGACAGCTAACAAAGCACTCCCGCTGATACAGGACCTCAAACAAAAGCACACATCTCTCCCTACTGGAACACGCTCTGCACTTTACGAACTGATGACAGACCTACTTCTTGATAGTATACCTCCTGGTTGACTGTAAATATCACTAAACACAACCAGGTAACTGACCTGAGTGGTGAAATCCTAGCGTTCAACCTTCCACAGAGAACCTAGTCAATCCTCAACTGCTTGAAGACAGACCAGGGAAGGTGCGGCCTCTTGATGCACACTTAGGAAGTGCAGAACAGCGAAATTGTGCCCATTGGCACCCAAATCAACCCATCGGCCATACATTAAATTCCTGTCCTGAAAGACCCATTTGTGGTGGCATTAAAAACCATCACACGGTGTCAGCTGAAACCATTGACTGGATTGTTAATCTCAACCTTGAACTATTTCCCCAGCCACACAAAAATAAAAATCTTCTCCAGCCCAGCTGCAGGTTAAAAAATAGTTTTCAAAATAACACTGTGGCAAAGGAAGCTCTGTAAGTGTTTCCAGATGTGAGGACTGAAACATTATTAGGTACTGTGCAACCTCAATATGAACCTACCGAAAGGCTATGCACTTTACTTTGATTTCATACAAGCTGAAGTGTGATTCAGTCACCTTACATCTCACCCTTTCTGACAGGGAGATCTGCCTGAACAGTGTCACGTTTAAAAGAACAAAATGTGGACGAGTAATCTGGGGAACCTTAGGGAAGGGAAGAATAACAAAATTCTGCCAAGTTGGCTGCTCTAACAGGTATTTTGGTCGTTATCCCGGCTCCGGAGTTGGAAAGAAATTGTGGATTTTAGGAGGGATATTTCAAGATCAGGGTTTAAAGGCGGAAATCTCAAACCAAACATCAGATTGAAACCTGACAGAGTAACTCGATGCATCAAAACCTGAATATTGAAGACCCTGGTTTCAGATCAGACATCTTCACTTTCCACCCTAATGAAGAATTCAATCATGTTATGGTCACTGTTCCATAAAGGATGCCTCACAACAAGATTATAAATTAACCCCTTCTTGTTACATACACTTCTAATTTCCGGTTTAATTCCATCTCCTCACATGGAGGCCGGGAGACAACTCCCAGGAATGTTTTGGGGACTTCCGGTGACGGGGATATGCTGAGTAGTCGCTCATCAGGGGCTGTCCTCCGGAACACAGCAAAATAGGCACTTTTGGCCGAATTTATCCTGGAAAATAGGACTCATTCATCTCCTCATCCTTGAAGAAAGAGAAGAAGAAAAGTATGCAGGGAAGCAGAAGTTCGAGAGGCCGCAGGGAAGCCAGAAACGGCGGGAAAGGGCAGGGGTAGTGAGCACGCTGGTCAGCGAACCCACAAGGCGAGGGGTTTCCGGCCACACCGAGGGAAATCGGCGACCTGGACAGCGGGCTACACCCCACACCTGGAGGTGGTTGGAAGACATTCCTAACAAAGGAACTGACCGCAATGAAAGATGAGATCAAGGTGGAGATCCAAACGGCAGTCAGGGGGGCTGAGGCGCTGGCCCCCATGCAGATGGCACTCGACAGAATGGGAAGGAAGCTGGAGACCAAGGGGAAAATGATCCAAGAACTCGAAAATGAATCGATGGACCCAAGGAGCCTGAAAGGGAAGGTCGAGGTCCAACAGATTCGATCCAGGTTACAAAACATTCGAATACTGGGCCAGCCAGAGGGAATTGAGGGCAGAGGCCCAACTGACTACGTGGCCCAAATGCTGGGAAACTTGGTTGGAAGGGATAGCTTCGCCATGCCGCTGGACATCGACAGAATCCACAGGTTGCTCTGACAAAAGCCCAAGGCCAGGGAGCAGCCAAGAGCGACAATCGCCAAGCTGCACGGGTACCAGGACTGGGAGAGGATCCTGCGTTGGGCTCGGCAGACAAAAACAAGCAGTTGGAAAGGACACAGAATACGGTTCTCCACGCCATTGGGGCGGACCTGGCAAAGCGCAGGGCCAAGTTCAACTATGTGAAGCCAGCCATGTACAAAAACAATGTTAAATTCGGGATGTTATTCCCAGCCAGGCTCTGGGTTTCCGTACCAGAATAAGGAACATTATTTTACAGCCCCGGCAGTGGTGGACGAGTTCGTCCATACGAACGGACTGGACAAAAGGCAAACGAGGCAGCAGTGAGGAATACCCAGAGTAAAAGTGATGGATATGGATAATTTTTGCTCAGGACAGCACTGCCTCACTATGAGTAGGAGCACTAGCTCATCAGAAGGAAAGGGCGAGGACAGCAGACCATCGGAGGGGGTGAGGAGAGGACAGCAGCAGAATGGGCGTAGGTGGGGAGCCACCACACTAGAGGGGAAAGCTAGTGCTAGGAAGCATGAAAGAGAGGTCGGGGCCACAGCACATCTCCCAGTGGGAGAGAGCGCCTTGCGGGTGCGGGGGGGATGAGGGGGGAGGTGGAATGGGGAAACAAGGGATAGTGGGGGTAAGGTAGGGGGAAAGTAGCAAGGGGGACACAGGGAGAGTGGGGAAGGGCAGAGAGGGGTATTGGTAGGGGAATCGGGACCACAGCAGGGAACATAGCGATAAGGAAAGACTGGCTTCAGCAGGTCAGGTTTGGGAAGATGGAATAAGATGACACTGCTGCGGCCACCTTGGAGGGTCCCTAAACAAAGGGAAATGCCAGAGAGCAGAGGCCCACCCATGTACACACATTCCATGGCCATGTTGGGTGTCCTCTGGACAAAGGGAAACCCTGGAGCGCAGGGGCCCGACCTCATGGTGAGAACGGGAGTCGTGGCCATTTTGGACACCCCTAACAAATGGAAACACCCGAGTGCAAAGTGGATCTCACAAGAAGGGGGTGACAAAACCCCCCCACCAGGATTGTCACCTGGAACGTTAGGGGACTTAATGGCCCAGTGAAAAGATCCCGGGCGGGATTCTCCGATCCTGCGCTGGGTCGAGAATCGCCCGGGGGAGGGGGAACGCGATTCACGCGACGCCGCCCTGATGCCGGTCCGCCGACTCTCCGGTGACCGGAGAATCAGCGCCATTGGCGCCAGCGCGGCGCCAGTCAGGGCCACTCAATGTGGCCCCCCCCCCCCCCCGGCAATTCTCCCCACGCGAAGGGTCGAGTGCCCGCCAAGTTAGGCCGAGTCTCGCCGGCGCCGTTCTCATATGGCCCTACCTGGCGGGTAATCGCCATTCTTGTTGCAGGAGGCGGCCTGGTGGGGGGGGGGGGAGCGAGGAACGGCGGGCGGGCTTATCCCGGTGGGGGCCTATGTTCCTCTGCGCCGAGCCCCTGTAGCTCTCCGCCATGTTGCGTCGGGGCCGGCTCGGAGAAGGGAACCCACGCTATTGCGCGAACTCACGCCGGCCGTAGTGCACATGCGCGGATCCGCTGCACCCGTTCAGAAGCCGGTCTCAGCAGCTGGAGCTGCACGAGGCTCTCCAGTGCTGTGCTGGCCCCCTGTGGCCAGGTGACGCCGGCGTAAATCGCTCCGGCGTTTATGACGGCGTCAACACCTAGCACCAGGATCAGAGAATCCCGCCCCCTGAATCTTCGCCCACCTGAAAAGTATGAAAGCTGACATAGTCTTCCTCCAAGAGATGCACCTGAGGGAGAAGGACCAACTTGTTGGTAAGGAAGAGCTGGGTTGGACAGACCTACCATTTCTGCTACGGGATGAGAGCTAGGGGGGTGGCCATTCTGATAAGCAAGAGGACAGTGTTCACGGCGCCCAAGGCAGTTACGGACCAAGGGGGACAGGACGTCATTGTCAGTGGTGTCCTGGACAGGGCACTGCCGGTCCTGATAAGTGTGCGTCCAACTGAGACGACATGGAATTTATAAAGAAAACCTTGGCGGAAATCCTCGACATAGACATACACGACTGATAATGCGGGCGGGGGGGGAACTTTCACTGTGTACAAGGTCCACTGGCGGACAGATCAAACCCCAGAACAGGGAAAATGGCAGGCATGACTCAGGAACTGGGAACGATGGGGGCAGTGGACCCACAGCAGTTCATGCACTCGGGTGAGAAAGAATTTTCATTCTTCTCACCAGAACACAAAGTTTACACCCGTATCCACTTCTTCGCAGTGAGGAAATCGGTGCTTCCAGAAATAGTCAGGGCAGAGTACTCCGTGATTGAAGGAAATTAAAAAGGGCTTGCAGAGATGGGATGCACTCCTGCTCTCCCTGGCAGGGAGAGTGCAGACGATTAAATGAACGTGCTGCCCTGGTTCCTCTTCCTGTTGCAATATTAGTACTGGGCAGCCATGACCGAGAGAGTAAGGGAATGGGTGAACTTCGCAGAGGGCACAATAATTGGTGGAGTTGCGGATAGTGAAGAGGATTGCCAGAGGATACAGCAGGATATAAACTGGTTGGAGTCTTGGGCAGAGAAATGGCTGATGCCGTTTAATCCAGACAAGTGTGGGGTAATGCATTTTGGAATGTCCAATGCATGTAGGAATTACACAATAAATGGTAGAACTCATTTCTGTGACAGGCAGAGAGATCTGGACGTGCATGCCCACTGATCACTGAAAGTGGCAATGCATGTGGATAAGGTGGTCAAGAAGGCATACGGCATGCTGGCCTTCATCGGTCGGTGCATTGAATATAAAAATTGGCAAGTCATGGTGCAGTTGCACAGGACCTTAGTTAGGCCTCATTTGGAATATTGTGTACAATTCTGGTCACCACACTACCAGAAGGATGTGGATGCTTTGGAGAGGGTGCAGAGGAGGTTTACCAGGATGTTGCCTAGTCTGGATGGTGTTAGCTACGTGGAGAGGCTGAATAGACTCGGACTGTTTTCATTAGAAAGATGGAAATTGAGGGGTGACCTGATAGAGGTCTACAAGATTATGAGGGGCATTGATAGAGTGGATGGGCAGGCACTCTTTCCCAGGGTGGAGGGGGTCAGTCACCAGGGACATAGGTTTAAGGTCCATGGGCAAAGTTTAGTGGAGATGAGCGAGGCAGGTTTTTTATGCAGAGGGTGGTGAGTGCCTGGAAGGCGTTACCAGGGGAGGGTGTGGAAGCAGATACATTAACGGCGTTCAAAAGACATCTTGACAAACACATGGATAGTGTGGGTATAGAGGAATACGGCACAAGGAAGTGCCAAGTGTTTTGGCAAAGTTTGGTATCATGTCCGGTACAGGCTTGGAGGGCCGAAGGGCCTGTTCCAGTGCTGTATTGTTTTTTGTTCTTTGAACCAAACAAGGAATAGATGAGGATGGAGGATCCTCGGGGCCCTCGCCACGACAGCACTCCCATCATCGCCAGCAAAACACTCAACAAGCCCAGTGGTAGTAGCAACCCTGAGAACCTGGAATCAGATGAGGCAGCACTTTGATCTGACCAAAGTGTCCCAAGAACAAAGGAGCAAAAAAGGTACAGCACAGGAACAGGCCCTTTGGCCCTCCAAGCCTGTGCCGATCATGATGCCCCAACTAAAAACAAAACCCTCTGCCCTTACTCGGTCCGTATCCCTCTATTTCCTCCCTATTTATGTATCCATCCAGATGCCACTTAAATGCTGCTAATGTGCCTGCTTCCACCACATCCTCTGGCAGCGCGTTCCAGGCACCCACCCCTCTCTGCGTGAAGAACTTACCCTGCACATCTCCCTTAAACTTTCCCCCTCTTACCTTGAACCTGTACCACCTTGTAAAAAGTTTTTGGCTATCCACCCTGTCCATGCCTCATACTTTTGTAGACCTCTATCAGGTCTCCACTCAGCCTCTGTCTTTCCAGTGAAAACAATCCTAGTTTATACAACCTCTTCTCATAGCCAACACCCTCGAGACCAGGCAACATCCTGGTGAACCTTCTTTGCACTCTCTCCAAAGCTTCCATGTCCTTCTGATAATGTGGTGACCAGAACTGCATGCAATATTCCAAATGCCGTCTAACTAAGGTTTTATACAGCTGCAACATGATTTCCCAACTCTTGTACTCAGTGCCCCAGCTGGTGAAGGCAAGCATGCCACATGCCTTCTTAATCACCTGTGTTGCCACTTTTAGGGAACTGTGGATCTGCATGCCCAGATCCCTCTGTATGTTAATTTTCCTAATGGCTCTGCCATTTACAGTATAATTCATACCTAGATTTGATCCTCCAAAATGCATCACCTCGCATTTGTCCGGATGGAGCTCCATCTGCCATTTCTGTGCCCAAGTCTCCAATCTATCTATATCCTGTTGTATCCTCTGATAATCCTCGGCACTATCAGCAACTCCACCAATCTTCGTGACATGGCTCACATCTGCGGCAACCATAGGTTTCCAGAAGCCATGCTCAACGCCACCTTTAAGAAGTGGAGACAGGACGGGGGGTACTTTTACACGGGAGACAGACTTGCGACCCTAGAGGAACTGACGGAGAGACTGAAACTACCAAATGGATGGAACTCCGACCCCTGCAAGCCAAAAACTTTCTCTGCAAGGAGATGACAAGGTACCCAAGGGCCCCGAGAGACACAATGATGGAGGAGTTATTGGACGCGGAGAGTCTGGGAAAGGGGAACTGCGAGGACATATACGGATGGCTTTTAGAAAGGACGTGCTCCCCACTGGATGAAACAAAGGGAAAATGGGAGAAAGAGCTAGGGATGGAAATATTGTGGGGACTCTGGGGCGAAGCACTGAGCAGGGCCAACTCCACCTCCTCTTGTGCAAGGCTAAGCTCATGCAGCTTAAAGTGGTGCACAGAACACACCTGAGAAGAACACAAATGAGTCGGTTCTTCACGAAGGATAATTATGAACGGTGCCAGGGAGACCCGGCTCACCACACCCACATGTTCTGGGCATGCCTCAGACATCTCCGGTTTTGGACAACCTTCTTCTAGGTGATGTCCAAGGTTGTGGGGTGAAGGTGGAGCCGTGGCCGAGAGTGGCAGTCTTCAGGGTATCGGACCAGCCAGAACTACAGATGGGGAAGAGGGCCAATGCCCTGGCTTTTGCTTGTCTAATCCCCTGCCGGAGAATCCTGCTCAGTTGGCGATCAGCAGCACCACCCACAGCTGCAGGGTGGCTGGCAGACCTGTCAGAATTTCTACACCTGGAGAAGACTAAGTTCACCATCCAAGGGTCTGAAGATGGCTTCCACAAAGCTTGGGGACCATTCGCTAACCTATTCCAAGACCTCTTTGAAGCCAACAACTTATAGAGCTGAGGGGATGGGGGGTGGGGGGGGGGGGGTGGCTCAGGGGAGCTTCCGGGACAACAGTGATCAGACAGGAATGTAAGGGAGAAAATGGGGGGAGAGACCAGAGGAAACGCCAAGGGGGAGGCCAGAGAGAGACCAACATGGGGATCAGAGGGCGAATAGAAAAGAAGGGCGGGGAGGCCAAGCAACAGCTGAGAGGGAAGGGAAAAGCAGGGCACTGCCCACAGACAAACACCAAACAACGACCCATGGTTATGGAAAGGGCCTAGGATAAGGCCCGGAAATAGCAAAAGAAGTGAAGTAGGCAGGGGAAGGGGGACAGGGTGTGAGGGCGGCATGGGTGGGTGAGGAGTGTAGGTGCCGAAAAGGAACAAAATGACACTGTAACTGTCTCATCTATCTTTAATGAATGAATGAATGCACAGTGTAAAAATGTAAAACTTTGATAAAAATATTTCCAAAATCTAAACATTCAGCCAAGCTGCTGCGATGTTAGGGTAGGAGATGTTGGTCTCAAGCAGCAAACAGCACCCCTAAAGTAAATTTGTGAGGTTCACTGAGGCTTCTAGCTGGAATACCCGATGGGCAGTCAATCTTCCTAGCAGTTGACCTCAACAAACTGAGTCATTGACATTTGGGGCTGGGTGTTACATACTTGTTGGGCACCAGTGGCAATAACTAGACCCAAGATCAATATAAAAGCAGTTTAATTTGTAGAAGCAAATGGGTTTCAAAATTTCCAGTGTTTGTGTCAGTATGACCCCACCAAAAGACTATTCCGGATATTTAGCTCTTTTTGACCTGTGATCCATGGTAGGGAGCATTGAGACCCTGGTCGAGGCAGGAGCAGGCCTCCAGGACTGGCAGCGACAGGTGGTGGGGGAGCGCCAGGGGTTAGCTCTGGTCGCACCACCGACCCAAGGAGTAGCCCGGGAGCTACCGGGCACCCTGAGGTAGGATGGGGAGGTGCTAGAACACCACAGCTCCTCGGACTCCCCCCTCCTGTCCCTGGTGCATCTGATGGGCAGCGGGCAGAACAGGGTGGCAACACATCACCTGGGACACCCGGAGGACAGCCGGGCCCATCCAGGTCCGGTCGCTCCAGAGGATGGTCGCCGAAGAGGACCCAGGTCACAGGGCAGGAATCACAGCATGCCACCTCCACCCTTGATGCACTGCCTGGGATCCACCTAGACTTAGTGTTACGATATGTAAGGCCAGAAAGGTAGACACAGTTAAGTTGACACGGTGAAACACACAGTACAGTGTTAGGGGTCAGGGGACAAACCTGTGCAGAAATGTTCACCGTTTCGCACTAAACACCTGTTCACAACGTTTCAACCTGTCTCGGAGCTGTCAGGAGGGTGTGAGAGATGGGCTGGGCTGGCTGCAGAGGGTGCAGGGAGAAGATGGAGGATGAAGGGGAGGGCTACCCTCCCCTTCATCCTCATCATCGGATGAGGCCTGGCAGTCATCACCCTCCTCCAGCATGCCACCCCTCTGATACTGTGGAGGGTGCAGCAGGCCGTCATGATGCGGGTGACTCTCCTAGCGCTATACTGGAGGGCACCACCAGAGTGGGCCAGACACCTGAACTGCATCTTCAGGATGTGAAGCACCACTTGATCATGCCCCTGGTCGTGGCATGAGCGTTGTTGTAGCGGGTCTCCGCGTATGTCAGTGACCGTGCATAGGCGTCATCAGCCTCATTCGCGGCGGATAAACCCTGTCGCCCAAGAGCCAACCCTCACCCGGGGGTGCGCCTCGAAGGTGTCAGGTACCGTCGAGTGTGCCAAGATGAGGGCATCATGCACACTTCCCGGGTATCAGGCCCAGATGTGCATGATATGCAGCTCATGATCACACACCAACTGCACGTTCATCGAGTGGAATCCCTTTCTGTTTGTGAAGGCCCATCCATCATAGGCTGGGGCTTGTAGGGCAACATGCATCCCGTCGATCTCCCCCCCCGTACTTGGGACATCCCGGTGATGATGGCGAACCCCGCTGCTTGGGCATCCTGGTGGGCTCGGTGCACATTGAACAGGTCCTCAGTGACCGTGCGGATGCACCTGTGCATTGAGGTCTGTGAAATCTCTGACAAGTCCCCTCTTGCCACCTGGAAGTACCCCGTGACGTAAAGATTCAGGGTCTCTGTCAGCTTTATAGCCACCGGGTGCGGGTGTCCTCCCCTATTTCCCTGCGGTTCCAGGTGCGCCATTATCAAGCAGATATGCCGTACAGTCCCCCTGCTCAGCTGGAGGCTTCGATCGTCTTCATCCATGAATGCAGGGGTCTTGGGTGGCGGCGCCCATATGTTCAGTGCCACTCTGCGCAACCACAGGCCATGATGGGTGTTCAGTGGGGTGCGTGGCAAGAATGCTGCCTTGCAGGCCGCGACAGTGGCGGTTCATGGCTGGACACCCCTGCCCGGGGGTGGGGGTTCACCCCGACCCACCATTACAGCAGCGAGTAAAGAAGCATCCATGCTGGCAATGGAGGAGTCCCGAGAGGAAGACTTTTGAGTTGTGAAGCAAGCATTACAATCCTCGAACAGGAACCACCACAGATCCAATATGTGTGCAAACTGGGGTCAAAACGGGCTGCATCATCGCACCAACACTCTTCTCCATTTTCCTCCCAGCAACACTCCACCCCTTCACCTCCTCGCTGGACTGGAGCTTCTGGACAAGCGGGAAGCTGTTCAAACCTCTGGGCCAGAACCAAAGCCACCACAACTTCTGCCATCAAGCCGCAGTACGCAAACAACGTCTCTGTGTGCGCACACTCAAAGGCCGAGCTACAAACCACCATCGACACATTCACCAAGGCATATGAGGGAATGGGCCTCAGACTAAACATCCGGAAAATAAAGGGTCACTACCAGTCCGCACGTGCCATACAAAACTATCACCCCGACCATCAAGATACGCGGTGAACTCCTGGACAATATGGATCATTTACCATACATTGGGGCCCTCCTGTCACCATGAGCAGACATCGACGATGAAATCCACCATCGATTCCCATGCACCAGTGCAGTCTTCAGTGGCCTGAGGAACAGAGTGTTCGAAAACCAAGACCTCAAACCCAGCAACAAGCTCATGGTCTCCATAAAAACCGTGGTCCCCACTCTCCTGTATGTATCAGAAACATGGACAATGTACAGAAGACACCTCAAATCCCTGGAGAGATATCACCAATGTTGCCTCTGCAAAATCCTGCAAATCTATTGGCAGGATAGGCTTACCTAAGTGAGAGTCCTCTCCCAGGCCAATATACTCAGTATCGAGGCACTGGTCACTCTCGACCAGCTGTGATGGGCGGGCCACATTGCCCACATGCCGGACACAGGACTCCCGAAACAAGTGCTCTACTCCGAGCTCCGCAATGGCAAGCGATCATTAAGAAGGCAGAGGAAACGCTATAAGGATATTCTGAAAGCCTCCCGAAATAAATGCAACATCCCCATTGTCAGGTGGGAATTGCTTGCCTTCAAACGCACGAACTGGGGAAGATGCATTCGCGAAGGCGCCAATCACTTTGAGCATCATAGGTTGGGGCACGTGGAAGCCAAGCATAAATAGCGGGAAGAGTACGCAGAATGCAGAGCGCCTCACCACATCAACACCACCTGCCAAACCTGACACAGAGTCTGCGGATCCAGGATTGGACTATTCAGCCACCGCAGATTGAATCTTGTATTTCCATGTTTGATGGAGAGAGTGGGGGCACGTCAGGCTCCCAAAAAGAGTCAGCAGTCAGAACAGAGGGGGGACAGGTTGTTCCAGTTGGGAGACCGGTTTTGGTCCGTAATTTCGTTTCAGGTCTGCCCTGCTGGAAGATCGGATTGTGGCTCAGTTGCGGCAGGTGTCATTTGTGGTCAGTGTTAATGGGAAGACCATCAGAACGCGGATCTAACCCTAACCCTAACCATTTGAGGAATTGAGGGGTGGCGACCCCCAGCTTGGAATTGACAAGTCCAGCTAGCGTCATGAACAGTCCTCTAACTTTGTCCAGCCAAGAGGAACCAGGGTCTCTTGAATTTGCTCAATCAGTTGCCAAAATGCCGAGGCTTGTGAGGCTAGTGGGCCTGTCATTGAGGGTGGTGCCTCCTGAGGTGACACCGACTGTTGACAATTCGACAGCCCAGAAGGGTGCTGAGCCTGTGGCAGGGCTACAGAGGTCTGGGAGGACAAAGAAGACTCTGGACTGATTGACCTTTTGATGAGCTCTCTTTCCACTGTTGTCTCTTCTCACATTTGTAACTTTTGTATATAATTTTTTCTGGTACTTGTAATATAGGACTGAAGGAGGAAGAGATGTTATCGCGAGCCCCTTTAAGGGGGTGAACTCCACAGTCCACGTGACCAGCTTAGGGCCTAATGCATGGAAGCGTGCGAAGCCTGGTCAATAGAGAGTTTACGCAGGGCCTTGGGAGCAGGACCCTGGGCATTGTGAACCAGAGAGCTGAAGTGTTAAGGCCTGTTGTACCGTGATCTGTGCCTGTCATTTGACTGTCTCTACATTTTATCAATAAATCCCTTGGTTAACTACTGGAAGCCTCCAGTGTATGTCTCCAACCACCACACTCACATTGACCAGATCTCCCGTCTTGAATATTCTTTTGGATATCGCAGAGTCATAATTTCTTTACTGATTTTCTTGTTGGAACTCCACTATCGCTGCCAGGTTTGGGAATAGCAGGCTTCATCTCATATTAAGCCGTTGACCCATTAACAGTTCTGCTGGGGCGATTCCTGCTGTAGTAGGAGTGGTCCCACACTCAAATAAAAAATATGCCAACTTGGTCTCCATAGATCCTGGCAGTTGCTTTTTCATGCTGATTTTAAAGGTCTGCACATCCCGTTCTGCCAGTCCATTTGACGATTGGTGATAAGATGTGTCCGATGCCATTAGATTGCATGAAACTTTGAACTCACTGTTGGTGAAGACAGGGCCATTATCGGAAACCAGGATTTCTGGTATGCCATGCTTGCAAAACCTCTGTCGTAGTTTCTTGATCGTTGCGTGGGAGGTCATGAAGCCCATGTGGTGTATCTTCAACGAATTGGAGTGTGCATCTATGGATCAAAAATAATAATAATAATATTCTTTATGAGTGTCACAGTAAGCTTACATTAACACTGCAATGAAGTTACTGTGAAAATCTCCTGGTCACCACATTCCGGAGCCTGTTTAGGTATACAGAGGGAGAATTCAGAATGTCTAATTTACCTAACAAGCACGTCTTTTGGGATTTGTGGGAGGAATCCGAAGCACCTGGAGGAAACACACACAGACACGGTGTTGCTCTTTAAAGTCGCCAATATGATGTTATATCCCAACAGCGTCGCCAATACTATGGGTGTTTCTATTTCTCTCACTGAACCACAAGGCTTTCCCGTATATCGGTCAAATGACCACGCAACCAGTTAGTCAGTTCAAAAGATGGTTTATTTACACACAACGATTACTTCGACATGCAAGCACAATATACTACAAGTTAAGCTACACCTATCAGCTACAATAACCTGTACTTAACTTCAGGATGACCAGCACTGTGCAAGTGGATAAGGCCTTTATCTTGATCTCACGTGGCTGGTTTGAAGAAGTGGCTCTGTCTCTGCTGGGCTCATCCGTCAGGTAGCAATCGTTGGTCTTGAACTTGGCTGGCTGTTCCTGCTACAGTTGGCTGGCACGGGCCAGATTCAAAGGAGGCTGGCACAGGCCGGATCCAAAAGAGGCAGAACACATGACTGTGTTCTTTTTATCCCTCTAGGGTTTTGCGCTCTTTGGGGCGGTCCTTAATCTTGGACCCAATAATTCGACAGGCTTCGATCACTGCCTTCGATTTTGACCAATAAAGGGGCGGGTGCCTTGGTGGCTGGGCGGGTCCTTAGCGGTCATTGACCTTGGCAGTTGGGCTATCTGAGTAAAGGGAGTGGCGCCGATCAGTCTGTGGCTGTACCGGTTTCTTGATTGGAGGCCTAATGTTCTGGGGAACGGGCCATTAAAATGCAAACGAGCGGGGGTTTCGATCAGGTCTAGCTACCTGCGTTTCAGATACCCAGAAGCTCTGTATCTGTCTGAGTCCAGGGTAGGCCACAATTCCCATGGTCCTTTGCAGGTGGCCATGGGAAACCCACACAGACACGAGGAGAACGTGCTGACACCGCACATACAGTGCTCCAAGCCGGGAATCGAACCTGGGTCCCTGGCGCTGTGAAGCAACAGTGTTAACCAATGTGCTACCATGCCGCCACATCCACATGGAACCCATTAGAGGCCTGGCAAAGTCCACATGCACTCAAACCCATGGCCTGCCTGGCCACTCCCATGGGTGTAGGGGGGCTGTAGGAGCAAGTTTCTGATTCTTCTGGCATTGCACTGCTTCACCATTCTCCTGAATCACACTGCTTCACCAAGCGTGTGATATCTGACTAGAGACCACCAAGACGTAGCTCCTGGCGAGCATTTTCACTTTCCCTGGGCAGGGAACAACTACCCGGGACCCCCAAAGAATGATACCGCCCTCAACACTAAATTCATCTTTCTTGGTCAGACAAGGTTTCAGGTCATCTGAGTGCTGTTCTTGGATTCTGCCATTCAGGATCATATGCTTCAATTTGGATCCTTTTCCATCCAGGCCTTGATTTGTTTTGCAGATGCTGGTAATGTCTGTAAAATACTTGGTGTCATCACAACACTGGCAAGGGAACCAGGCTTGGGGCAGCAGGAGACGACTCAAGGCACGAGTGTTAACTACTCATGCTCCAGGGAGGTTCTCTAAGAGATATTCAGAAGATGCAAGTAATAGAGCCCAGCGCTGTATCCGTGTGGAGCCAATGGGAAGGGGATTGCCTTATTCTCCTTAAAAAGTCCCAATTAAGGGATTATGGTTGATCACTATTATGGTTTATCACTAGGATAGGTTCTGGTGAGTTTTTTTTACACCAAACATAACCGCCAAGCCCTCCTTCTCGATTTGAGAATACCTCTGCTCAGCTTCGGAGAAAGTCCTGGATGTGTAGGTGCTAACCCTCTCCGTTCCATCTTTCCAGCAGTGTCCCAACCCCATAAGGAGAAGCATCACATATCAGGATGACTTCCTTTTTGGGGTTGAAATGGGCCAATAAACTCAATGACATCAGCTGTTGTTTTACTTTCTTGAAGGCCTCCCTTCTTATGGCGCCTCCCAACACCATTTTTGGTACTTGCACAGTAGGATGTGGAGTGGAGATGGCAAGGAGGCCAAATCCAGGATAAACCTCCCATAATAATTGACTAGTCCCCAGGATTTCAATTCTGTGGTGTTTCTTGGAGGTGGTGCTTCCCTGATGGTTCTCCCCTTCTCCTCCATTGGTGTAACTCTTTTTCATCCACCTGATAGCCCAAATAGGTCACTTTGCTCACTTCAAAAATGCATTTTTCCCTTTTTAGATGTACCGCAGCTTTCTAAAATTGCCACAGGACTTCTTCTAGGTTTGCTAAGTGCTCTGTTTCTGAAGACCTCCGAACCAGAACACTTCCACTTTAGGTAGCCCCTGGAGTATGTGCTTCTTGAATATGGGACATGCTGACGGGACCCTGAAGGCCAAGTGAGTGTACATAGGTCCTTGATGGTATTGATCTTGACATATTTGCAGGAAGGCTCATCTAACTCAAGTTGAAGATAGGCCAGGCTCATATCTAACTTTGTAAACATCTTGCCACCTGCTATCTTAGCATATAGGCCTTCTATTCGCAGCATGGGGTACCTACTCAGTTTGGAAACTTGATTGACCGAAGGTTATTATCCCTACAGAGGAAGACCGATTTGTCCGGCTTGAGGACGAGGATGACAGGTGCTGCCCCTTCTGAGAATTGCACAGATCTAATGATACCTAGATTTTCCAGGTGCTCAAACTTGGCCTCCACCTTCTCCAACAGGGAATGTGGAACCGGTCTTGCTCTAAAATATTTAGGTTTAGCATTGAGGTCGACATAAATTTTGGCTCTGACTCCTTCTATTTTTCGAAGAGCCTCCTGGAAAACTTAAGGATGCTTGCTGGTGACTTCCCACGCTCAGCTTGTAAATCTCTAGTTATGTAAGCCTGATCCGCTGGAGCCAATTTCTCCCCATAAGGCTTGATCCCTGTCCCCGCACAATGATGAGTGAAAGCTGGGCTGATTTACTGGCTGTAGGTCACCAAGATTGTTGTGGTGTCCTTAATCCACAAAGGCTCCTCTGAGTAGGTGGCTATTCTGGCCCTAGCATCTTCTAAAATCCAGGTTTAGATACCAGTTTGGTGTTAAAATGTCTGCTCTCCAATGACAGCAATGGTGGTAGCCTCCCTGTCCAACTCCATTTCCAATGGATGACTATTTAACAGTAGTTCCACCATCATTGGAGTGACCGTGGTCATGATGACATAGTTTAGTTGCATTGTCTCTGCTTCTGGGAGTGGGTATACCTGCATGGTATGGGCCTGTGCTGGCCTTGGCATCTTCCCTGTGTAGCATACGCATTGCCGATTCCAATAGCCTTGCCTTGGCTGTGCCCTTTTACAATGCTTGCGATCGTCCATAACCTGACATCCGCAACCTTCCAGAGCAGGTTCCCTAGCGTCCTTAGCACTATGATATTTCCTTGGCCGTTGGGGATCTCGGGCTGAGCTCCAATTTGATGATGGACTATTTATACAGGCGTCTTCAGCTGAGGAATGATCACTTCTACAGGAGACCCTTCCCCCTAATTGGAGGACATTGCTGTCTGATGCCCCCTTGGAGCTCCTGAGCCCCTTTTATTCATTCTCCAGTGAAACGGCTGTCTCACTGCTTTTTTTTTAAAGATTCAGATTAGACATAGAACATACAGTGCAGAAGGAGGCCATTCAGCCCATTGAGTCTGCACCAACCCACTTAAGTCCTCACTTCCACCCTATCCCTCTAAGCCAATAACCCTCCTAACCCTTTTTGACACTAAGAGGCAATTTAACATGGCCAATCCACCTAACCGGCACATCTTTGGACTCTGGGAGAAAACCGGAGCACCTGGAGGAAACCCACGGGGAGAACGTGCAGACTCCGCACAGACAATCGAACCTGAGACCCTGGCGCTGTGAAGCCACAGTGCTAACTACTATGCCACCGTGCTGCCCATTGGCCTCTGATTGGGCTCTGCCAGTAACGTTTTTTGAGTTGTCACGTTGTTTATGCCACACACCGTTCTGTCTCACAACATCTTGGTCAGGGATGGGCCGAATTCACAATGTTCTCCAATTTTCACAATCTGATCAAAATTTCAATGACAGGTTCCCCGTGGTTCTCCCTGGCTTATGAAAGCTATATCTCTGGAGTATGATAGAGGCCTTCTGGTCACAATGATTTTGCACTCGGTCTAATGTTTTCGAGTCAGGGGAACCTGGGTAGGTCAGGCTTTTTATAACGCTGAATGTCGAAGCCCTGCATGCTGTCAGCAGAATTACTGTCTGCTCCTTATCTCCGACAATGTTATTAGCCCAGAAGAAGTTGTGTATTTGGACCAGTCATCTCCACTGACATCATAGGGTACGAGTTTACTAAAGAGAAGTGTTAAGATCCCAGGCCAGACCCCAACACTTGTTAGGATACCGGACAAGAACCCCAAGCACTTTTTATTTTAATTTGCAAAACTGTGAGGAAAGGATACCTTGCTCCAGGAGTGATACTATTGACAAATAGGAATATGTTACATTAAAATAAACTTTATTATTTTAACACAGGATTGAACCACATTAACAGCTCAGAAAATAGCTTAAAATAAGCAGTTAAACGTTGCTTCACAATAAAAGGAAACACTTTGGGCGGAATTCTCCGTCAGTGGGATCCTCCGCTCTGCCGGCAGCGCACCCACACCCGCGGGTTTCCTGACAGCGTGGAGTGGCCACAATGGGAAATCCCATTGGTGTCTGCCGGCACGAAGAATCCCGAGCAGGAAAACGTGGCTGGCAGACCGGCGAATCCCGCCCTCTAACTTTATATGAGTGCCGGGAAACAATATACTTTCCTATTTAAGCATTACTGATTTGGCTGCATTCTTACCTTCGAGTCAGAAAGTTGTGGCTTCAAGACCCACTCCAAAATCTAAGCCTGCAATTTTGGCTAACTCTATTGCATTGCTACGGGAGTGTGCATTGCTGAAAGCTCTGTCCTGCAGCCTCTTTGGCTGTTTTGGTTGGACGTAACATTCCCATCACATCGAGCAGTGAATTCTCTATACATTCTGGTCATTCTTCCCTCAATCAACAGTACCAACAGGAGATGAATTCAACGTGTAGCCGTTGTGGGACATGGCTCTGCACAAAACAACTTCTGCAATCAGCCACTTGTCAACAGTGACAGCATTTCAAAGCCAACTGTTACCTGTGAGATGCTGAAAGATACCCCGAGAGACATAATACTGCATAAATGCAACATCCTTCTCCCTACTTTGCACTTGCGAGGTCACAATCAATCTCTTCCAGGTCAGGCGTCCCAAGTATCCAGGCAAAGACATGTCTCTGGCCAACCTAAGAAGAATATCACACAGTATACCAGAGTGATGATTTCTAATTTCTAACAGCTGCCACGTTGTGGTTAGCTGGGAGAGGAGCCCTTCATCCGAGAAGATTTTAAAACTTAAGACAGGGCGGCTCGGATTACCAGTCAACACATAGGAATTCCTGTATGCCTTACCTCACTTCAATAAGGTAACATCAGCCACACCAAACATTCTCATAACAGACTAAACTATGAAACAGGTTTGCACACAGACTTTTTTTACATCTGTGCAAAAAGACACCTTGGGGGCCAATTCGTGAAACTGGAAAAGCGACAGAAAAAAATATCCCTGGAGGATATCCTTGCACAATTGAGGATTGAACAATTAATTTTCAGAGAAAGGTAGCGGTTTGACCTCTTAGTAAATCAATAGCGTCTTGGAAGTTTGAAATCTGTGCATACCCATGTAGCTGTATTCTGTCCCTGGGTCTCATTGTTAAACATAACTGAGCTGCTGATACATGAATTGCATGGCATTTTCATATTAATAAAGCCCTTTGAAGGTAGGTCCTGGCAACATCTGCTGTTTGATGTGAACAGTAAGTGTGTAATGTCTGTGTTTTGAGCCAGTGGTACAATTTGATACCTGAATCAAAGCTAGCTGCCTTCCTGATTGCATTAAGTGATTAATTCTGGCGATGTGTCAGCTTTGCTGACATTCTAATTATGAAATATTTACACATTAAACACACCTTGGGGTTTATTTTGACTTTATGGTGGAACATGCTGGTCAAAATGCATCTGGCGGATGATTTTGGGGCCTGGGCTCACATGAACCTTTGCCAGGTGAGCCAGAGGAATCCAGGTTGGAGCTTCCGCCAGCAAGAAAAATTCTGCAATAGGTAAGGATAGGAGGTTAGGATCATGGGGGCTCCTGGGGTGGCAGGAGCCCAGATTACTTTTTTCCGCTTCAGGAGGTACATTCCTCTTCCTTGGTGTTCCGTATAAATTTATCAACACTTACCTTTGGTGGACCTCCTCTCCTCTATTGCCCCAAATCAGGCTCCGATATTGAGATGTCAATGGACTTCTTTTAAAATGTGTCATCATTGTTCACTTTAGCTAAGGCGACCTGGCCCGTAACGCCGAATAAAGAGTCAAAAACAACCAATTTGTTTCCAACGTAGAATTTCAGAAAGGTTACCTCTGACTATGGGCAGGTATAAAGTCATCACTTGGATCATGAAAGGTCAGTGCAGATGTAGGTACCATTCCAGCAACAGATCCTGCCCAAGTTTCCATCTGTTAACGGGCAGAAAATCAGGAGGCACCCACGCTCCTCATTCAGTCCGCCAGGTTAACTATGCCCGAGTGACCAATTCTGCCAGTGGATGCAATTGGAGGGAAAATCAGCTGCCTTTTCTCTTTTGGGCAGCTGGGCTCACTCACTCGTCCTCTTGGAACAAATTTCTGAAACTTAGGTGCACACTGTGTAGAAGCTTCCAACCACTGTAGTTAATGCTGGGGAAAATCACGTCCAGCACATGACTACATTTCTGATACGGACTCCCGATTGTCAAGCCAGGAGTGGAAGTCAGAAAATTACCTCAAAGTTATCAGCTTTAAAATGAATGCACGAGTTCACTTTAAACTAATTTGAACTAAGGTGGGGTGAAGGAAATAGAAGAAACCATAAACAATGTGTTTCAATTGTTTTTTTTGTCAGCATATCACTGCATCATTACCCATAAGATAATGAAATCACAGAATGTTTCTCAGTGTACTTATGGGCAGCTTCACAAGACTGTAAAACGAGTTTTCAACACCCCTTGATCAATACTGCAGGATCAGGGGAGGTCTCAAAAACAGCAAGTCATTTTATATGCATAGATCACTTGATTAGGTGTATAGGTATTGCAACATTAACCACAGAATAAAACTGGTAACAGGCATATGTTGCAATATTCTGCAAGCGAGGGTTTGCAATATTATCTGGAAGAAATTTAAAAAGATGAACTCACGTGGCTACTTTGCCACTTTACGATTTGGTTACAAATATCACTTAAGAGTTAATGAGCTGATCTAAATCACAGTATTTATTGTATCTGCTGCCAGAGCTTGCAAATCATCTAATTATTTAATTACCAGTACCTCACCACAGAGACTTGGCTGCTGATCAATTGAAAATAATACGCAGGTCAGAGCAGGAGAAATACTTCATGAACTTAACCAGAGTTGAGAGCAAAATCGGAAACCACCCATTCATTTCTGTGTAGTTTTGTAACGGAGAAATTACCTTGAAATTCACGAAAAGCCAGGTATCAGAGCCCCAAATGTTTGAAGTCTTGAGTTTTACTTCACATGTTAGGAGTTACTGGGAGCGGGTTTTCGATCCTTCCCCCTTAAGATTATGCACGCATAAGGCATTTGACAGGTACCTGCCAGGTGTCTCATCTCCCTATACTGCTGGTGTTGAGACAAGATCAGGGACGGCAACCTCCAGGAATTCAAGAACACAAACCTGGGCGGGATTCTCTGACCCTCCGCGCCAGAATCGCGCCCGGCGTGGGGGCGGCGCATCCGCAGACCCGCCAGTCGCGCGCGGTCAATGCGGCGCCGGTAATTCTTCGCTGTTGACCGGCCGAACTCCCGCTGGAGTGGTTTGCATCTGGTAACACCCGGCGGGAGCTCGGACCCGTGGCCGCGGTGGCGGTCCTGGTGGGGGGCGGAAGGAATCTGACTCTGGGGGGGGGCCACAGCGGTGGTCAGGCCCACGATCGGGGGTCACCGATCGGCGGGCCATCGCGATCTGGGGGGGAACCTACCTTACTCCGCGTGGGCCCACTGTGTGGCTCCGCCATGTCGCCGCCGCCCGAGCCAAGGTGGGCCGCCTCGCGCATGCGCGGAGCCACTTGCGGCTACCGTGCGCATGCGCAGCCAAGCGGTCTGGACAGCAGGGCCCCATCGGCAGCTAGAGATGCGGGACGCACGCCGGGTCCCTGCTTACCTCCTGGAAAATGGGGAATCACTCCTGACGTTCAAGGAAAATGTCCGGAGTGATTCTCGCCCGTTTCCGCTGTCCGTGGGGACATAGTCCCCAAAAGGGAGAATCCCGGCCCCTATCTCTCAACACTTTGGTCTGTTAATTAAGTGATCAATTGTACTCTTACTAAAATACTCCTTTGGGCCAAATGCTCCACCAGCTTGACAAACATGTTCAGTTTTACCCTGCAGATTTAAGTGGACAGCAAACACCCCTGAAGTCCCTCCTGATAAGTCCTTCACCAAGACACTCCTCCTTGGCAATGAACGTCACATCATGCCAACAAAAAACTCCAAGGTCTGAATGTCTACATCTGTCTGCTGGTGACAGCTCCTTCCTGCTCGCTTTGGTTGAGCAGCTGTCCAACAGCTTGCAGATGAGGCCCAGCATTGGGACATCATGTTGCCAAGGTCAGCGGGGGCAGAGTGGGATACTGTTTGCTCTTGCCTCTATCTACTGCCACTCACCCGCACCCCTCCGACCGGGTGAGGGAGGCAAATGGAAACAGTAGTCTGCTGGCTCGCATCCCCACTGTCTCAGCTCGCCAACTCAAGCATTAAATGGTCAATTGGTGGTCCTCCCTCAGGAAGGGGACTGAAGTGTAAAGTGGGATTCTGTGCCCAATTGGGAGTTTAGGCCAGGACGTCATGCGACAGAGGGGTTATGCTGCAAACAGAAAGTTGGGCACAGCTACAAATTTCAAGGCCTTCCTCTCTGAATCGGTCTTTACTTTTAATGAAGGCTCAATAAAGTTAAAAAATGAGTTTTTAAAAACCTAGACGGTGCCAACTTTCGGCTGCAGAATCTGCTACTACACTCAGCCATGATCCCAGTGGCAGACCTTTTCATCCGCTCTTGTGCCACCTCATCATAGCTGTCATAACCCTCCAAACCTTTGCATGTCCGATGCCCAAGAAAATGCAACAGGCTAAAAAGAATTGGATCATATGGAAAAGTTATTGGGCCGTAGCGTCCTCAAAATGGTAATCAGCATTGGATTGCCACTCTGTACCTGCATCAACTTTCTTCTGTACCTGCTGCGCCCGACCTTCCTGACTCAGTCCAGGCGAGATCCAGGCAGTGCAGCTTTTACCAAGGCCTGGTGTCAAATGGCAGTTTAACTAAATGAAAACAAAGTCCTACAGCAAGCGTGTTTAGCTGCATGCTTCCCGTCATGCGTGAGATGGTGGCCTCAGCGTGAAACGCACGGTAAAGGTCACACACAGTCCAGTTTTGTGCACTGAGGAGCTCTGCTCCTCGGAACACCACAGTGTAGGGAGAGATCGGGACACTCTGGAGCCCCCAAAGCAATCCCCAACCCCCCACGCACTGTGGAAGTAGGGCTATTAAAGTCATTCAGACCCATTTGTATTCATTTACATCCTCTCACTGATGCACGTGCGTGAACCTCAATCCCACTGCCAATGGAGCATCGCATTCAGATTGGCGCCTGCCAGTGCCCTGCGCCGATGCCGGTTTTTTTGATTCTCCGTCACTTCGGGAAACGCGCTTCGGGCGTCCCAAGATAGAGAATTCACCCCATAGTCTCCGAAACTGAGATTCTCGCCCGATATAAATGCATGTCTTTCTAACTTTTTTTCTTTTTTCGACAGTGCATTTTGTGGAGAAACCAGGAATCTCTTAACCGCAACTAGTGAATTTCTGCACACGTGTGGATGCCAGGGGGTTGCTGTTAGTTTCACAGGGTAATGATGGTGAATGCTAACAACCTCATCATCATTACCACAACAATGTGTGAATATGTCAATATTACATTAATTTTAATTGACTTTAATTTGCACTTGTTGGGAGCCAGGTAAACAATTGTAAAGCCTAGAATGTACCTAATTGTTCTCTCACACATTTTAATTTAGTCAAATTAACACCATATTGAATTTTGACAGCAAAATATTTTCTTTATATCCTTTTAAGCCTGGCTTAGTTCACACATTGCTCAAACAACACATCAAAACTGACAATAAAGTTCATCTAAAATTTCCCTCATTCCTACATTTATCAAACTATATTTCTTTGAGGAGAAACAAAAATTGTTCTGTTTTTCGAAGTACCGGCTAAGTGTAGAAAAAAAGTTTCACTCTCAGTAGTCTTTTAATTGCTTCTCTGTCTCCCCTCATTTCTCTTTATATCCACTTCTGTTTTCCCCAAATATTGTATTTCTCCCCATCCTCTTTGACCCCTGATCTTATCTTACATTTCTCACTCACTCTTGGCTCTCCTATGAAGGAGCTGTATAAAAAATGTTCATAGGCCACATCTGGAGTATTATGTGCAGTTCTGGTCACCATACTATAGGAAGGATGTGATTGCACTAGAAAGGGTGCAGAGGGGATTCACCAGGATGTTGCCTGGGCTGGAGTCTTTCAGCTATGAAGAGAGGTTTTTTTTCTTAGGCGGTCCTGGTTGAGGTGTAAAAAATTATGAGCGACACCGATAGGGCAGATAGGCAAAAGCTTTTCCCCTTAGTAGTGGGTCAATAACCAGGGGGCAAAGGTTTAAGTTAAGGGGCAGGAGATTTAGAGGGAATTTGAGGAAAGGTTTTTTCACCCGGAGGGTGATGGGAATCTGGAACTCGCTGCCTGTAAGGGTGATAGAGGCAGGAGCCTCACAACATTTAAGAAGCATTTAGATGAGCATTTGAAACACCATGGCATACAAGGCAAAGTGCTGGAAAATGGGATTAGAATAGGAAGGTGTTTGATGGCTGGCACAGACATGATGGGCTGAAGGGCCTACTCCTGTGCTTTAAAACACTATGACTCTAAATCTGTGACTTCCGCTTTGCTTCTCACAGTCTCGTTGCAAAAATAAGCTATGGAGAACCCATTTTCTCAGCACTGTTAATGCAGTTTGGGGTCTAAAATTGTGAGTCAGCCATATGTGCGCACTTCTGGAGTGGACCACCCCAGACAACATTTTGGGTAAAGTTCTCATACCAGAAATGTCCAGAGTAGGCAGGTCAAGATATCAATCAGCATGGAAGGCAGATTTGTCTGTATCAGTGCCCCTTTCCAGCTAAAGCCCTCTTTTAACCTCACACAGCTGAACATGCATTCAGCAGCAGGAAGCACACGCTCGGATGGTGGGGGCAGGTCAGGTCGGGTCAGGAGCAGTTGGGAAGGCGGATTGGAGGAGGCGTCCGTGGATAGTTGGGCCCTCAAGAGAGCAGTCGGGGAGGGGGTGTCAGTTGTTTAGTTACTCAGCACTTCGACTATGATTTTTCTGTCTAGCAATTCCTAGGTAACTGTTAGCACATCAGAACTGTCTGAAGTGTCCAATTCCAACTTTGAGATGGAGACTTTTTGGGAGGGTCCTGGTGCACAGGTGAATTGCCCATCGGAAGTTCAAGCTTTCCGAGCTATTCCTTCAGTGTAATTGCGTTGGGCCTTCCACGGGGTCCCAAGACATATCTTGGTGAACGGGGTGGAGAGGGGGTACGCCGGTCCTCCGGCAATCTGGTTGCACGTTTTAGACCAATATCTCCTTGGCTAGAATGTTGCAGCAAAATCGCAAAACAAACAATTCAAATCAACTTTATTGACCAGACCATCTAATATTATTATTATTATATTCCATACCAAGGCTAAATAATCACCCGTATGTACTCTCTGTATTTCTTTGACACAGTCTGTTTTTATGTGCCTTTGGCAGTTCTAGTGTTCCTACGCAGTGCTATCCCAATGGCAGCTGCATGGTGGGCAGAAGGCTGGTGATTTTCACTGGGGAGACTGTAGAGACTTTGCAGCTCTGGCATTAGAAAGCCTGGGCTTCAAACTGTATCATCTTGGCGTGGGTCTCAGAATCTGAGCAGGCTGACTGATGATATGTAGCCATTCCTTGTCTCCCACCCACGCCTGCTACCTCCGGATGTGTGCCACCTTTTCCTGCAAGGGGACTAAAGTGCGTTGATCGGTGTGGTGCAATTGGTTATAGTTGACACATCTGTCATGGTGTGTGTGGTCGCATAGTGGTATTGTCACTGGACCAGAAACCCAGGGACCCACGATTAATGTTCTAGGGACATAAGTTCGAATCCCACCACGGCAGATAGTGAAATTTGAATTCCATAAAAATCCGGAATTAAAAATGTCAAATGACTACCATGAAACCATTGCCGTAAAAACCCACCTGGTTCATTAATGTCCTTTAGGGAAGGTAATCTTCTGTCCTTACCTGTGACCCGAGATCCACAGCAGTGCAGTTGACCCTCTGAAATGGCTGAGCAAGTCACTCAGTTCAAGAGCAATTAGGAATGGGCAATAAATGCTGGCCCGGCCAATGACACCCACATCCCATGAACAAATATAAATATGTTTTAAATCATCTGACTCTCCGCCAAGTACTCCAAGTTGAGCCTCAGGAGTAGACCCTTGCAGGAGTAGATTTTCTTGGGGTTCACAGCACTGTTAAGACAATTCATGAGTGAAGTTAAAAAAAAATTGTTAGTTTTTGTGAAGCGTTTATGAAATAACTGCGGCCACACAAGCTGAAAGAAGTAATGTGTTGATTTGAATGGTCACTTTCTACCACTCGCCAGTTTACAATTTGCAGCATGTGAAAATAAACTGGGTGATTAGTCTTCTGATGCTTACTTACTCATCATGTGGAGATGTCGGCGTTGGACTGGGGTGAGCACAGCAAGAAGTCTTACAACACCAGGTTAAAGTCCAACAGGTTTGTTTCAAATCACTAGCTTTCGGAGCACTGCTCCTTCCTCGGGTGAATGAACATACCTCTTCATTCACCTGAGGAAGGAGCAGTGCTCCGAAAGCTAGTGATTTGAAACAAACATGTTGGACTTTAACCTGGTGTTGTAAGACTTCTTACTGTACTTACTCATCAGTCGTGTTTACAACTGTTTTCAAATAGATATAATAATAATAATGTGGTGGCCAATTTAATCCCCACTAGTACTGATTGGGGAATTAAATAAGTATCTTTACTGTCACAAGTAGGCTTACATTAACACTGCAATGAAGTTACTGTGAAAAGTCCCTAGTTGCCATATTCCAGCACCTGTTGGGATACACCGAGGGAGAATTCAGATGTCCAATTCACCTAATAGCACGTCTTTTGGGACTTGTGGGAGAAAACGGAGCACCTGAGGGAAACCCACGCAGACCCGGGGAGAATGTGCAGATTCTGCACTGACAGTGACCCAAGACGGAAATCGAACCTGGGACCCTGGAGCTGTGAAGCAACAGTGCTAACCACTGTGCTACCATGCCACACGCGGCATGGCAGTTTGGACTGTGGCATCAACAAAGCTATACTCTCAGGTATGATTCCTCCAAAAAGCGTGAAATTATGGGTGTGCTTTTGATGCAAGACTCTTAAATGGGATTTGATAATCACTGTTCTCAATTTAATCACGTTAAAAATGATATATTTTACCGAAAGTTGCAATTCAATGGGGAAATCGTTCCTGTTTATTAAACTATGCGCTCTTCAGGGAAATTGAAGATAAAGCATTCACAAGACAACTGGGCATTACAATGGAAAAATCGAGCTCCAGCGGGATGAACCAAATGGGCTTTACTCATCCTTGACTTAGCTTATGCCCTTGTGCATTACTGTAAATGCTTCTTCATCCTCGGGTTCTTATTCTCGTAGACTAGCTGCATTTATGAGCTTGACTTCACCCTTCCAGTAACAAATGATGAGTAAATGTAATAACTCATACTTTCTATGACAACACTTTCATTGCTTAATTGATGAGGTGGATTTTGCACAGGAATGGTGAGTTTTGGAGATGACATAATTTACCCATGATTCATACTTGGAAAAAAAGAGCATGGTAACCCAGGTGACCTAATTAAATGAGAGCAACATTTTCATTGGAAAAAAGGAACAGCCCAGAAATGATTGCAGTAATTAAACACAGTAAAATGGAATATAATAAAATGAATGATATATCTCCACAGTTCAGTTCCACTTAAAACAAAGCAACGCCACAGAAAATTATTGCATTCAATGGGACTAGAAAATCTTGGCTCCACTCTGTCAGTGTGGAGCATGGATGACCTCCAATTCTGACCCTGCTGGTGTACCCTGGGTCAGGAGGAAGCCACTGTAGAGTTATTCCATCCACAGATGTCTACGTCATTCCCGGGTGTCCTCCAGAGGAGTGGGTACAAGAGCTGGTGCCAGCAAGATACCCACTGACCAACCCGCACCGTAAATGAAGACATCTTCTCCATGTGGACCAATTGGCCCCTTTATACAAAAGCTGGTGGAAGCAATGGAGTGGAAATTTTAATGTGAGTCAAAGCTAAAAATACCTCCAAAGCTGAGAAGGCAATCAGGTGTTCATTGCAAACATCACGGTCATTCAGTGAGTGGAAGGTAGACAGGGGCTAAGAAAAACTCACATTATGAGAATTCCCACCCTTCTGATCAACAGTGGCCATGTTTGAAGTAGATGGAAATTGTGACAACTCCCATCCACATGGATGGCACGGTCGCACAGAGGTTAGCTTCTGTCGCTTCACAGCGCGAGGGTCCCAGGTTCAATTCCTGACTTGGGTCATTGTCTGTGCGGAGTCTGCACATTCTCTCCGTGTCTGTGTGGTCTTCCTCCGGGTGCTCCAGTTTCCTCCCACAAGTCCCGAAAGATGCTGCTGGGTAATCTGGACATTGTGAATTCTCCCTTTTGTGTACCCGAACAGGCGCCGGAATGTGGCAACTAGGGACTTTTCACAGTAACTTCATTGCAGTGTTAATGTAAGTCTACTTGTGACAATAAAGATTATTATTATTGTCAGGGATCTGAGCAGAAAGTCAGAGTTCCTGGGTCACAACCAGATTTTGCAAATCCTGCACTCAACTTATAATGCAGAATGCTTATAGGACCAAGCATTTTTGACTTCAACATGTACCATTTTATCATTGGTGTGCTAAATGCAAGTGTATGTTATACACTGTTTTCTTTGACAAGGCATTACTGTAGGAATGTTCTGACAGTGAACCCTACTCTTCAAGAGTGCATGTTAGAAATTCTGGTGTGATAGTGTATAATAATCGAGCCATTTTAAATAACGTTTGCAGCACACGCTGAAATTCCTGACATATGTTGTTGGTGACAAAGTTCCCACTGCGAGTTCAAAGTCAGACATTTGTCCCTTAGATGGGAATGCATGCCATGCAGTAAGAAAAGATTGCTGTACATATGGTCAATGTTAATAGTTAATAACGAGAGCAGAGGAGCGGGGAAGGAAGAGAAACCTCAGGGTAAGGAACAGCAGCGGGGAAAGAAAGAGAGACAGACAGATGGCTGGAGGAAAGAAAAACACCAAGGTGACGAGACAGCGAGACGCAAGCAGCAGCAGCAGCGAGGGTAAGGCGCAATTGCGATGGACGCGCAGGCAGGCGACCCCACAAGATGAGACAGAGGTACAGGCGAGCCTGAAAGGGAAAACGATGGCGGACCAAGCAGCGGAGCGTGAGCAGGACGCAGCGATCAGCATAAAGGAAGCGCTCTGGTCGGAACTCCAAGCAATGATGAAGGAGACGACGCACAAAATGCAGCAGACCATCGAAGGCCTGGAAAGGGAAGTGAAGGCACAGAAAAAAACCATTCTGGAGCTGGAGAGGGCCGCCTCAGACCAGAGCGACAGGGTGATAACCCTAGAAGCTGAGGTCAAAAGTTTAGTAACGGCCCAGGGGAGCCTAAGAGGGAAAGTGGAGGACCAGGAAAATAGGTCCAGACGGCAGAACATAAAAATAGTGGGTCTGCCAGAGGGGATAGAGTGCAGAGACCCAACAGGCTACATCACCCAAATGATGCGCAAGCTAGTGGGAAAGGAGGTATTCCCAAACCCACCAGAAATAGACAGGGCGCACAGCTCGCTCCGACCCAAGTCCAAAGCCGGGGACCAGCCCAGAGCGATTATTGCGAAGCTGCACCGGTTCCAAGAACGGGAGATAATTCTTAAGTGGGCCCGGCAAATGAAACAGAGCACGTGGGAAGGGAAGACCATAAGGGTGTATGAGGACATTGGGGCGGACCTGGCCAAAAAAAGGGCTGAATTCAACAAGGCAAAATCAGCATTGCACAAAAACAAGGTAAAATTTGGGATGTTATTCCCGGCCAAACTCTGGGTAACATTTGAGGGGAAAGAACTGTATTTTAACACCCCAGCGGCGGCTGATGAGTTTGGTAGGGTGAACAAACTGGGGGAGGAGCTGATGCAAACGCAATGAAAGATATGGGGATGGAAAAGGAAGGGAAAACCAGAACAAAGAGCGGAGGACAGACCTCAAACAAGGACAATGGACTCATGAACTGTGCACATGTGTTTTATGCCTTGCGCGGGACTGTGCTGCCTCGTTTCTGAGATTGTCTCCTCTCTCAATGCAATGGGGAGGGAGTGGAGCGAGAGAAATGAGGATGAGAAAAGCAAACAGGAGGGTGAGACAAGAGCCAGTAGGAGGAAGGTTAAACAGTGCCAGAACTGGGCGAATACTGGGAGGAGGGCCACCGTACTAGCGAGGAGGGCCAGCACGGTGTAGCGCACAAAGACTCCATGAGACGAATATAGTGAAGTCGATGAGGCTTTATTAAGCGTGTCTGTTCCCCAGCAGCCCGATAGTAAACTGGCATGCGGGGGAAGACACCGGCTTCTTATACTTCGCCTTCAGGGCGGAGCTTGAGGTCAACGGCCAACCAGGACCCGGGATCTGTCAGCCAATGCCATTAGGGCTTCCAGTCCCACATGACCCCCAATACATACTACCACATTCACCCCTTGTCAAAAATGAACCCGGCGGGGTGATGCTTCGTATGGTGGTAAGGGTTTACAGGGCTGGTCCTGGGAGGATAGAACAGTTACATGGTAGTACAGTATTGGACAGTTTCGTCCTGTTACAGCTATTTACAGAGGGTATAGGAAAAACAAAATGTTCATCTTTGTTTTACATCGACGCCACAAGTCGGTCGGGCGGTCTGGTCGTCCGTGTCGATCGCCTCGGCCCCGGCGGTGGTGGTGGTGCTTGTACCAGTGTTGTCGCCTCCGGGAGCCGCACGGTTTCAGCTGTCGGTGCAAAGGGGAGGGGGACTGATCCTCCTGGGAAGGGGGCGGTCGCAGGGTGCGGCGGTGGCAGGAAGGGGGGCGGTTGGGTTGATGGTGTCGGGGGGGTGTGCGTGGTGCCGGCGGGCGCCAGATCCCGCAGGGAGACCGTGTCCTGTCGGCCGTCGGGGTACTCCACGTAGGCGTACTGGGGGTTTGCGTGGAGGAGGTGAACCCTTTCGACCAACGGGCCTTATGTGCCCGCACATGCTTTCGGAGCAGGATGGGTCCTGGGGCCGCCAGCCAGGTCGGCAGCGACGTTCCAGAGGAGGACCTCCTAGGAAAGACAAGGAGACGCTCGTGCGGCGTTTGATTAGTGCTTGTACATAATAACGACCGGATGGAATGGAGAGCGTCCGGGAGGACCTCCTGCCACCGTGAAACTGGGAGATCCCTGGACCGTAGGGCCAGTAGGACGGCCTTCCAGACCGTGCCGTTCTCCCTTTCTACTTGCCCGTTCCCCCGGGGGTTGTAGCTGGTCGTCCTGCTTGAGGCTATGCCCTTGCTGAGCAGGAACTGGCGCAGCTCGTCACTCATGAAAGAGGACCCCCTGTCGCTGTGGACGTATGCGGGGTAACTGAACAGTGTGAAGATGCTGTTCAGGGCTTTAATGACTGTGGCCGCGGTCATGTCGGAGCAGGGAATGGCAAAAGGGAAGCGGGAGTATTCGTCCACTACATTAAGAAAATATGCGTTGCGGTCGGTGGAGGGGAGGGGCCCTTTGAAATCGAGACTGAGGCGTTCAAAGGGGCGGGAAGCCTTAATCAGGTGCGCTCCATTTGGCCTGAGAAAATGCGGCTTGCATTCCGCGCAGATGTGGCAGTCCCTTGTGACTGTACGGACCTCTTCTAAAGAGTATGGGAGATTGCGGGACTTGATGAAGTGGTAAAACCGAGTGACCCCCGGGTGGCAGAGGTCCTCGTGGAGGGTTTGGAGGCGGTCAATTTGTGCGTTGGCACATGTGCCGCGGGATAGGGCATCAGACGGCTCGTTCAGCTTTCCGGGCCGGTACAAGATCTCATAGTTGAAGGTGGAGAGCTCGATCCTCCACCTTAAGATCTTGTCATTTTTAATTTTGCCGCGCTGTGCATTATCGAACATGAAAGCTACCGACCGTTGGTCAGTGAGGAGAGTGAATCTCCTGCCGGCCAGGTAATGCCTCCAATGTTGCACAGCTTCCACTATGGCTTGGGCTTCCTTTTCCACTGAGGAGTGGCGGATTTCTGAAGCGTGGAGGGTTCGGGAGAAAAAGGCCACGGGTCTGCCCGCTTGGTTAAGGGTGGCCGCTAGAGCTACGTCGGAGGCGTCGCTCTCGACCTGGAAGGGGAGGGACTCGTCGATGGCGCGCATCGTGGCCTTTGCGATGTCCACTTTGATGCGGCTGAAGGCCTGGCAAGCATCTGTCGACAGAGGGAAGGTCGTGGTCTGTATTAGGGGGCGGGCCTTGTCTGCGTACTGGGGGACCCACTGGGCGTAGTACGAAAAGAACCCCAGGCAGCGTTTCACGGCTTTTGGGCAGTGCGGGAGGGGAAATTCCATGAGTGCGCGCATACGTTCGAGGTCGGGGCCTATTATCCCATTGCGTACTATGTAGCCCAGAATGGCTAGCCAGACGGTACTAAAAACGCACTTGTCCTCGTTGTACGTGAGGTTCAAGGCTTTGGCGGTCTGGAGGAATTTTTGGAGGTTGGCGTCGTGGTCCTGCTGATCGTGGCCGCAGATGGTTACATTGTCGAGGTACGGGAACGTGGCCCGTAACCCATGTTGATCAACCATCCGGTCCATCTCCCGTTGGAAGACCGAGACCCCGTTTGTGACGCCAAAAGGGACCCGTAGGAAATGGTATAATCGCCTGTCTGCCTCGAAGGCTGTGTACTTGCGGTCACTTGTGCGGATGGGGAGCTGATGGTAGGCGGACTTGAGGTCCACGGTGGAGAAGACTTTATACTGGGCAATCCGATTGACCATGTCGGATATGCGGGGGAGAGGGTACGCATCTAGTTGTGTGTACCTGTTGATGGTCTGGCTATAGTCAATGACCATCCTTTGTTTCTCCCCTGCCTTCACTATTACCACCTGCGCTCTCCAGGGACTATTGCTGGCCTGGATTATGCCCTCCTTTAGTAGCCGCTGGACTTCGGACCGAATGAAGGTCCGGTCCTGGGCGCTGTACCGTCTGCTCCTAGTGGCGACGGGTTTGCAATCCGGGGTGAGGTTCGCAAACAAGGACGGGGGTTGCACCTTGAGGGTAGCGAGGCCGCAGATAGTGAGTGGGGGTATGGGGCCGCCGAATTTAAACGTAAATGTGGTGTTGGGTGCTCTGGTGCACAGATGAGCCAACACAGTTGTATGTGGTACAACTCTATTTTATTATAACTCTTATAATACAGTTCGTTCTGGATACTCTGCACGTGCTGTCTCCCTAAGTGTGTTTGGCAACAGATGTGTCCTGGTTCTCCTCTGCAGCTAATACTGACCACCGGGGGTCGTGTCTGTGCTTTTATATCTTCCTGTCATTGGTTGTGGTGTTGTGTGTTCTGATTTGTCTGTTGGTGTGTCTATCATGATGTGTGTGTTTGAATATCATGACATCCCCCCTTTTTACAAAGATATGTGCCTACGTGGTTATAAATATAATTGTGTCGTGAGTGCATCGAAGAGTGTGTGTGTGTGTTATGTACAGCGTGTGTATATGACGTAACTATTTACATGGGGCGATGTCGGGTGCGTCACACTAACAAGGTTGTACCATAACAAAACTTGGATGCGAGAGAAAAAAAAAACTTGAACATTGGTCTGGTCAGACGATATCTGGAGCAATAAACAACAACAGGTTATAATACAGAAGTGTTTGACTTTTTGAACGTATGAACAGCGTTATAAGTCCAGTCTAATGGGTGACCGCCTCAAGAATGGGCTGGTCCTCAAGCCGGTTCAGCTGTGGAGATTTGGTTCTGGTGGCGATGGAAGGGGCATGATCCGTGGCATCTCCACGAAGTCATCCTTGGGAACCAGTGGAGGATCCGGCGTGTGCGTACGGTTCAGTTGTGAGCGTGGAAGGCGGCGCAAAGCTCGCTGATTGCGCCTACGCACCAATCCATCCGCCCTGCATGCCAGGAACAAGGTGGAGTCTTTTTCTTTTTATGTTTGTGGTGGACGGCATCTTGTAGCCGATGGGTCGTTGCCATCGAAGTAGCACCATCACTAATATCATGCAAGGCGATGACTGTGCCAGATGTGGAAGTTGGCCGAGACCGTGTACGCTGGTTCCGGCCACCTGCTGTGCCGGAAGGGCGACTCCGCAGAGAAACGTCGAAGCATGTCGCCTTGGAGAGAGAATTGTTGCTCGCATCAACGTCTGGCGATGGCGCGAATTGGTGTGTCCATCTTGGACCGCCGGTGCTGGTTGCCACTGCCGACCCAGTGGGACTGCCACGCGATCCATTCCCTGTCGCCGTGGCATCCGCCGTCACCCTGAGCGTGCCATCACCGAGGCCGCGACACCGCCCGTCCGGAGCAAGGTCTGGCGTGCGCGAATCAGAGTCGGCGCTTGGCTGCTCCCCATCTGGAGTCCGGTCTGCCTTCCGTCGATGCCCCCCGTCCGGAGTCCCAACAGGTTCACTGGAGGCAGCCGAGATTCCCTGAAGCTGCACTTCTGGAGTCGGAACATGCAGGAATGCACCAACCAGTGGAGAGGGTCGAGCCATCGAGGGTGGAAGCGGTGCGCTGCCACCGCAGTCGTCAGTGGTCCCACCGTGATCGTCGAGTGCCTCGGTACGCACTAGGTCTGTCACCTTGCACCTTTTGCATGGGAAGTGGGATGCTGTCATCACTCGTCTCACATCCCGTGGATAGATCCTCATTAGCAGCTTGCTGTTCACTAGGGTTGGGTAAATTGTCAGAGTTTTCATCTGGTGGTGCACACCATGTCGGTGGACTGTCATTGTCTTGCCGTTGTCCTTCATTTGGGCTTTTCTTCTTTGGAATTTTAAATCTTCCCCCAGACATTGCAGAACCTTGTTTATTACCCCCAAATTCTCCCATAGGTATGGTCTCGAATATAGGATCCAATGTTTCTATCGACATTGTACTATTTTCCAAAGAACATTCCGTTTCACTTTTCTTCTCAGGTGCCTCATGTGTATCTTTGTCTAATGTACATGCCTTCATGGTCTCTGGGTCTGATTTTGCTGGGACTGGCATGGTCACAGTCTCTCTTTTACTGTTCTCAATTGCCCACCTTATACTCCCCATACATAACTGCTTAATCACTGGGGTTAGTGTGGTACAATGGATAATCGGGTCGACCTTATCTGCATCTTCACCATTAGTGGAAAGCACACTTGGTTCACTTGACACTGCTGTGGGTTTTAAATTCGTTATCTGGCTACTCGATGTCGGTGTCCTCAGGATTCTTGCTCCAATGTTCTGCTCAATAATCAGTGGAGCGTGTATAGGTTCAATGCAATTAATGTTCCCCTCAAGGTTTGAAGAGTCATTACTTACTAACTGCTGGTCTCCGAAGTTGGGATTTTGCGGTGTTGTGTTGAAGGGAGACATTTGTCCCTGCTGTAGATATGATTCAGGTTGTGTTATTTCCATTACCTGAGGATCAATGTCTTGTCCATTTTTTCGATCCGTACTAAAACACTGGCAATTCTCAGTCTGCTCCTTGCAAGTTAAACATTCAATTAATTTTGTTAGCAAATCCTCAGCATCCTTCTGTGGCCGTGCAGCATTATTAATCTCTGTTTGGCTATAATGATCCTGAAGGTCAGCGCATAAACCTTTTTTCTTCGGGCTTGGACGAGGCGATTCCTTTGGCTTGTCTTCAGTTGGGCTTGAACAGTCTTCAGCGCTGTGCCCTTCATTGTAGCATGAGAGACCGTCATGTTCATGCTGCTGTGTAGTGGAGCATGGTAGGCTGTTATAGCCTTCTTGCTGTTCACGTGAGCATGGCAGACTTGCATCGTCTGCCGCTGGTTGGTCAGGAGAGGTTGCTAGACCCTCATGGTCTTGTTCCTGCAAGGACTGCGCTCTGGAGTCTTGCGTTCCTTCCATCGTGGAGTCCGTCCACGAGCTCTCTGTGGAGGCTTGTGACACTGGAGTCACTTCTTGTTCGTGCAAGGACTGCGCTCTGGAGTCTTGCGTTGCTTCTATCGTGGAGGCTGTCCACGAGCTCTCTGTGGAGGCTTGTGACACTGGAGTCACTTCTTGTTCGTGCAAGGACTGCGCTCTGGAGTCTTGCGTTGCTTCTATCGTGGAGGCTGTCCACGAGCTCTCTGTGGAGGCTTGTGACACTGGAGTCACTTCTTGTTCGTGCAAGGACTGCACTCTGGAGTCTTGCATGTCTTCTTTCATAGAGTCGGGAACGTTGAGCGGGACGTGGACCACGCTCTGTGTGGCAGCAGGGCACTCTCCGTGTGCTTGCACCGCTCCCTGTCTGTTAATGTCAGGCTGCAGCATCATCCGGTACTGATAAGTTGGAACGTCATATCTGCTGGATTGAAGATCCTCAAATCCGAAAAATGAATCCGCATCTGCGTCGGATTCAATGTGGGGGCCGCCAATGTGCAACACGAAAGGTTCGTCCGAGTCATAGTCATATAGGACCACGGAGCTATCATTGGGCTCGCAAGGTCCGGAAACACTGTAAAGATCGTCATCGAAGTATTCAAGGTCGGAATCATCGGCTTGTGCGTAGGTAACTGCTTGTCGGAGGGTTCTTCGGAGGTCAAATTCATCTCCTGGGTCAATTTGCGGCACTGTGCTGTCATTCCAGGTGAGGGAAGGTTGTTTTACAGCTTTAACAGATTTTTGTTTTTTTGATTTGGGACGTTTCCCTTTTAAATTGGATTTGGGACATTTCCCTTTTAAATTGGTGCAGTCTGGGGCCTCTGACATCCTGACGCTCGGTATGTAGCACGTAGGAAGCGACTGCGCATGCTCAGATCGCTGTTCCTTTACCGATGGCCGTTTTCTTGACTGCGCATGCGCAGCATCTCGCGCATGCGCAAACGAAACTTCCGGTTCTGCGCACTTCTCGCGCAACTGTGCTAGCGTTATACCTTTAGCAAGATGGCCGCCGACCTCGACCCAGCCTTCTCTCAGGCCCGGGATTTCGGCCTCTGGGAATTCGGGCTCCGGGATCCCAGCCACGAGGTGAGTACTGCAGCTTTTCTTACCTTTATGTGCCGATTGGATTGCGTTTTCTTCACAGTACTTGGAGAATTTGCCCAGGACTGCCTGGTAATCGTACCTTTGCTGCCTCCTGAAGAACCTGAACCTTCTGAATATTTCTCTTGCCCTTGCACCGGCGATGGTGAGGAGAAATTCAATTTTTTCCCTATCATCCAGGTCTTTGAGTTCAGCTGCCACCAGGAACAATTCGAACATTTGCCGGAATCGCCGCCAGTTTTCGCGGAGGTCGCCGTGGCACTGGAGCGGCTGCGGAACCGGGAGCTCGTACATCATGTCTGGGCACTGCTGGTTGTCTGTGTACACGGAGGTATGCCGGCAGGTATCGATCCACTCCTGTACCATGTGGTGTTGGGTGCTCTGGTGCACAGATGAGCCAACACAGTTGTATGTGGTACAACTCTATTTTATTATAACTCTTATAATACAGTTCGTTCTGGATACTCTGCACGTGCTGTCTCCCTAAGTGTGTTTGGCAACAGATGTGTCCTGGTTCTCCTCTGCAGCTAATACTGACCACCGGGGGTCGTGTCTGTGCTTTTATATCTTCCTGTCATTGGTTGTGGTGTTGTGTGTTCTGATTTGTCTGTTGGTGTGTCTATCATGATGTGTGTGTTTGAATATCATGACATCCCCCCTTTTTACAAAGATATGTGCCTACGTGGTTATAAATATAATTGTGTCGTGAGTGCATCGAAGAGTGTGTGTGTGTGTTATGTACAGCGTGTGTATATGACGTAACTATTTACATGGGGCGATGTCGGGTGCGTCACACTAACAAGGTTGTACCATAACAAAACTTGGATGCGAGAGAAAAAAAAAACTTGAACATTGGTCTGGTCAGACGATATCTGGAGCAATAAACAACAACAGGTTATAATACAGAAGTGTTTGACTTTTTGAACGTATGAACAGCGTTATAAGTCCAGTCTAATGGGTGACCGCCTCAAGAATGGGCTGGTCCTCAAGCCGGTTCAGCTGTGGAGATTTGGTTCTGGTGGCGATGGAAGGGGCATGATCCGTGGCATCTCCACGAAGTCATCCTTGGGAACCAGTGGAGGATCCGGCGTGTGCGTACGGTTCAGTTGTGAGCGTGGAAGGCGGCGCAAAGCTCGCTGATTGCGCCTACGCACCAATCCATCCGCCCTGCATGCCAGGAACAAGGTGGAGTCTTTTTCTTTTTATGTTTGTGGTGGACGGCATCTTGTAGCCGATGGGTCGTTGCCATCGAAGTAGCACCATCACTAATATCATGCAAGGCGATGACTGTGCCAGATGTGGAAGTTGGCCGAGACCGTGTACGCTGGTTCCGGCCACCTGCTGTGCCGGAAGGGCGACTCCGCAGAGAAACGTCGAAGCATGTCGCCTTGGAGAGAGAATTGTTGCTCGCATCAACGTCTGGCGATGGCGCGAATTGGTGTGTCCATCTTGGACCGCCGGTGCTGGTTGCCACTGCCGACCCAGTGGGACTGCCACGCGATCCATTCCCTGTCGCCGTGGCATCCGCCGTCACCCTGAGCGTGCCATCACCGAGGCCGCGACACCGCCCGTCCGGAGCAAGGTCTGGCGTGCGCGAATCAGAGTCGGCGCTTGGCTGCTCCCCATCTGGAGTCCGGTCTGCCTTCCGTCGATGCCCCCCGTCCGGAGTCCCAACAGGTTCACTGGAGGCAGCCGAGATTCCCTGAAGCTGCACTTCTGGAGTCGGAACATGCAGGAATGCACCAACCAGTGGAGAGGGTCGAGCCATCGAGGGTGGAAGCGGTGCGCTGCCACCGCAGTCGTCAGTGGTCCCACCGTGATCGTCGAGTGCCTCGGTACGCACTAGGTCTGTCACCTTGCACCTTTTGCATGGGAAGTGGGATGCTGTCATCACTCGTCTCACATCCCGTGGATAGATCCTCATTAGCAGCTTGCTGTTCACTAGGGTTGGGTAAATTGTCAGAGTTTTCATCTGGTGGTGCACACCATGTCGGTGGACTGTCATTGTCTTGCCGTTGTCCTTCATTTGGGCTTTTCTTCTTTGGAATTTTAAATCTTCCCCCAGACATTGCAGAACCTTGTTTATTACCCCCAAATTCTCCCATAGGTATGGTCTCGAATATAGGATCCAATGTTTCTATCGACATTGTACTATTTTCCAAAGAACATTCCGTTTCACTTTTCTTCTCAGGTGCCTCATGTGTATCTTTGTCTAATGTACATGCCTTCATGGTCTCTGGGTCTGATTTTGCTGGGACTGGCATGGTCACAGTCTCTCTTTTACTGTTCTCAATTGCCCACCTTATACTCCCCATACATAACTGCTTAATCACTGGGGTTAGTGTGGTACAATGGATAATCGGGTCGACCTTATCTGCATCTTCACCATTAGTGGAAAGCACACTTGGTTCACTTGACACTGCTGTGGGTTTTAAATTCGTTATCTGGCTACTCGATGTCGGTGTCCTCAGGATTCTTGCTCCAATGTTCTGCTCAATAATCAGTGGAGCGTGTATAGGTTCAATGCAATTAATGTTCCCCTCAAGGTTTGAAGAGTCATTACTTACTAACTGCTGGTCTCCGAAGTTGGGATTTTGCGGTGTTGTGTTGAAGGGAGACATTTGTCCCTGCTGTAGATATGATTCAGGTTGTGTTATTTCCATTACCTGAGGATCAATGTCTTGTCCATTTTTTCGATCCGTACTAAAACACTGGCAATTCTCAGTCTGCTCCTTGCAAGTTAAACATTCAATTAATTTTGTTAGCAAATCCTCAGCATCCTTCTGTGGCCGTGCAGCATTATTAATCTCTGTTTGGCTATAATGATCCTGAAGGTCAGCGCATAAACCTTTTTTCTTCGGGCTTGGACGAGGCGATTCCTTTGGCTTGTCTTCAGTTGGGCTTGAACAGTCTTCAGCGCTGTGCCCTTCATTGTAGCATGAGAGACCGTCATGTTCATGCTGCTGTGTAGTGGAGCATGGTAGGCTGTTATAGCCTTCTTGCTGTTCACGTGAGCATGGCAGACTTGCATCGTCTGCCGCTGGTTGGTCAGGAGAGGTTGCTAGACCCTCATGGTCTTGTTCCTGCAAGGACTGCGCTCTGGAGTCATAGTCATATAGGACCACGGAGCTATCATTGGGCTCGCAAGGTCCGGAAACACTGTAAAGATCGTCATCGAAGTATTCAAGGTCGGAATCATCGGCTTGTGCGTAGGTAACTGCTTGTCGGAGGGTTCTTCGGAGGTCAAATTCATCTCCTGGGTCAATTTGCGGCACTGTGCTGTCATTCCAGGTGAGGGAAGGTTGTTTTACAGCTTTAACAGATTTTTGTTTTTTTGATTTGGGACGTTTCCCTTTTAAATTGGATTTGGGACATTTCCCTTTTAAATTGGTGCAGTCTGGGGCCTCTGACATCCTGACGCTCGGTATGTAGCACGTAGGAAGCGACTGCGCATGCTCAGATCGCTGTTCCTTTACCGATGGCCGTTTTCTTGACTGCGCATGCGCAGCATCTCGCGCATGCGCAAACGAAACTTCCGGTTCTGCGCACTTCTCGCGCAACTGTGCTAGCGTTATACCTTTAGCAAGATGGCCGCCGACCTCGACCCAGCCTTCTCTCAGGCCCGGGATTTCGGCCTCTGGGAATTCGGGCTCCGGGATCCCAGCCACGAGGTGAGTACTGCAGCTTTTCTTACCTTTATGTGCCGATTGGATTGCGTTTTCTTCACAGTACTTGGAGAATTTGCCCAGGACTGCCTGGTAATCGTACCTTTGCTGCCTCCTGAAGAACCTGAACCTTCTGAATATTTCTCTTGCCCTTGCACCGGCGATGGTGAGGAGAAATTCAATTTTTTCCCTATCATCCAGGTCTTTGAGTTCAGCTGCCACCAGGAACAATTCGAACATTTGCCGGAATCGCCGCCAGTTTTCGCGGAGGTCGCCGTGGCACTGGAGCGGCTGCGGAACCGGGAGCTCGTACATCATGTCTGGGCACTGCTGGTTGTCTGTGTACACGGAGGTATGCCGGCAGGTATCGATCCACTCCTGTACCATGTGGTGTTGGGTGCTCTGGTGCACAGATGAGCCAACACAGTTGTATGTGGTACAACTCTATTTTATTATAACTCTTATAATACAGTTCGTTCTGGATACTCTGCACGTGCTGTCTCCCTAAGTGTGTTTGGCAACAGATGTGTCCTGGTTCTCCTCTGCAGCTAATACTGACCACCGGGGGTCGTGTCTGTGCTTTTATATCTTTCTGTCATTGGTTGTGGTATTGTGTGTTCTGATTTGTCTGTTGGTGTGTCTATCATGATGTGTGTGTTTGAATATCATGACAGTAAGGCTCTGTAGATTACATTGGAAATCTAATCCCAGCAAGGTGGGGGCACAGAGTTGGGGAAGGACGTTAAGTTTGTAGTTTTTGAACTCCCTCCCCTGCACCGTTAGGGTAACTATGCAAAATCCCTGGATCTGTACGGAGTGGGATCCTGCAGCTAGGCAAATCTTTTGTGCGCTGCGATAGGTGGTCAAGGAACAGCGTCTTACCGTGTCGGGGTGTATAAAGCTTTCCGTGCTCCCGGAGTCGACTAGGCATGGCGTCTCGTGGCCGTTAATTAGGACCGTTGTCGTCGTCGTCTGGAGTGTCCGGGGCCGAGCCTGATCGAGCGTAACCGAAGCGAGTCGTGGTTGTAGTAGTGGGATGGGGTCCGTTGTTGCCGTCCAAGATGGCGTCGGGGATGGACAAAATGGCCGCCCCCATACATCGCACGTGGCTGGGGGGTCACAAGATGGCGGCGAGGGTGGACAAAATGGCCGCCCCCATGCGTCGTACAGGTCTGGGGTGGTCCAAGATGGCGGCGCCCTTCCTCCCCTCGTGGTGGCCGGGACCCAAAATGGCGGCGTCTGCGGGTCGCACATGGTGTGCTGGGAGGTCTGGGGAGCGCTAGGACCGCGAGCGCTAGGACCGCGCGGAGCTCTCTCACTGCGAGCGCTAGGACCGCAAGCGCTAGGACCGCGTGGAGCTCCCTCACCGCGAGCTCTTGGACCGCGAGCGCTAGGACCGCGCGGAGCTCCCTCACCGGGGACAGCGGTGGTCGGGGACCAAGTCGGCGGCGCCGGCGGGTCAGGCGTGGGGCCGCGAGCGCTGGGACCGTGCAGAGCTCCCTTGCCGGGGACAGCGGTGGTCGGGGCCCAGGTCGGCGGCGCCGGCGGGTCAGGCGTGGGGCCGCGAGCGCTGGGACCGTGCGGAGCTCCCTCGCCGGAGACAGCGGTGGTCAGGGTCCAAGTAGGTGGCGCCGGCGGGTCAGGCGTGGGGCGCGGGATGGGGGTTAGGGTGGCGTTAGGGACGCAAAAAACCCCCTCCTCTCCGTGGGGAGTGTTGGCCGGGACCCAAAGCGGTAGCGCCGGCGGCGGGTCATACGTGGGCTGCGGGAAGGGGGGTTGGGGAGCGTAGGCGGCGTGCAGGGCTCCCAGTTCTCCCGGGACCACGGTGGTCGGGACCCAGAGCGGCTGCGCCTGCGGGCGTCCGGGAGGTGGGGTAGTGGGTTTGCCGCGACGGGTACGTACGGGGCCCAATGGCCTGCCGCGCGGTCGGGGCCGTAGGCGCTGGTATTACGCGCGGCTACGTCTAGGGAGGCTGCTAGGGCCCGTGCCTCTGAGAGTCCTAGCGACTCTTTTTCTAGAAGTCCTTGGCGGATTTGGGAGGATTGAATATCTGCCACAAAATCGTTGCGCATTAACATGTCCGTGTGTTCGTTTGCGTTCACCGACGGGCAGCTGCAGGCTCGTCCCAAAATCAGCAGCGCGGCGTAGAACTCGTCCATCGATTCTCCGGGAGCTTGCCGTCTCGTCGCGAGCTGGTAGCGAGCGTAGATTTGGTTAACTGGGCGAACGTAGAGACTTCTGAGTGCTGCGAACGCCGTCTGGAAATCGTCGGTGTCTTCAATGAGGGTGAAAATCTCCGTGCTCACCCTCGAGTGCAGGACCTGCAGTTTTTGTTCGTCTGAGACTCGGCCTGTGGTCGTCCTGATGTAGGCCTCGAAGCAAGTCTGCCAGTGTTTGAAGGCTGCTGCCGCATTCACTGCGTGGGGGCTGATCCTCAGGCATTCTGGAATGATCCTGAGCTCCATAGTCCTTTTTTGACACGCTTAATAAATTGTAGCGCACAAAGACTCCATGAGACGAATATAGTGAAGTCGATGAGGCTTTATTAAGCGTGTCTGTTCCCCAGCAGCCCGATAGTAAACTGGCATGCGGGGGAAGACACCGGCTTCTTATACTTCGCCTTCAGGGCGGAGCTTGAGGTCAACGGCCAACCAGGACCCGGGATCTGTCAACCAATGCCATTAGGGCTTCCAGTCCCACATGACCCCCAATACATACTACCACACACGGGAGGGCAGGAAGGAAGGAGAGCCGCAGCGCGCCTCTCGGGAGGAGGAGCACCTGGCACAAGGAGGAGAGGGGGGGCAGAAGGGGGGGGGGGAGAAAGCAGGAGGGGGACAAAGGGACTGGGGCTAAGGGGGGAGAGGAGTCTGGGGGAGAACGCAGAACAAAAGAGAAGCAAAGAGAATGATGAGATAGTGAAGCAGTGCAGACATAGGCCTCGGCGGGCATGGAGCAGGGCGAGGAACCAAGGGGGCGACGCAAACAGCCACTCGAGAGGGTATCAGGGCGGAGGGAGACCCCGGAGTGCAGGGGCACACCCGTGTGGCATACACACAGCTGGAGGCTACATTGGGTGCCCCCGGGGCAAAGGGAAATCCCGGAATGCTGGGGCCCGACCCCATGGTGAGATCAGCGACCCTGGCCATTCTGGACGGCCCCCTAGCAAAGGGAAACCCCGGAATTCAGGGGTGCGTCCACCAGGTACGTATGGGGGATCCCACAGGACCGGGGGGGTCAGAAACTCCCCACCAGGATTGTGACCTGGAATGTAAGGGGACTCAACTGCCCAGTGGAAAGATCCAGAGTCTACGGCCACCTACCTAAGAAGCCTAAAAGCAGACATAATCTACCTTCAAGAGATGCACCTGAGGGAGAAGGACCGACTGCTGGTAAGGAAGGGCTGGGTGGGACAAGCGTACCACTCATGCTAGGGGGGTAGCAATATTAATTAGCAAAACGACGAGGTTTACGGAAACCAGGACAGTTACGGACCCAGGGGGACGGTACCTCATGGTCAGTGGTGTCCTGGAAGGGGCACCGGTCATACTGGTAAATGTGTACGCTCCCAACTGGGATGACTCAGAATTCATCAAGAAGACCATGGCGGAAATCCCCGACCTTGGCACACACCGACTGATTATGGAGGGTGACTTTAACTGCCTGCTGGACCCACTGACCGACTGATCAAACCCCAGAACGGGGAAAAAGTCTGGCATGGCTAGGGAGCTAGGGGCCTTCATGGAACAGATGGGAACGGTGGACCCATGGAGGTTCCTGCACCCGGGAGAAAGGGAGTTCTCGACTTCTTTGCAGTGGGGAAATCGATGCTTCCAGGGATCACGGGAACGGACTACTCCGTGATCGTTATCTCCGACCACGCTCCACATTATATGGATGTGAGGTTGGAGACAGGCAGGGCCCAGTGCCCCACATGGAGGCTGGACACGGACCTCCTGGCCGACAAGGCTTTCTGCCAAAAAATATCGCAGGCCATAGGCGACTACGTTAGTAACAACCAAAACAGGGAGGTCACACCCTCCACATTCTGGGAGGCACTGAAGGCACTGGTCAGAGGAGAGATCATACCCTACAAGGCAAGTAGAGATAGGGAAGAGAGGGTGGCCAGGCAACAGCTAGTGGACTCCATTCTGGAAGTCGATAGAAAATACTCCGAGGCCCCGACCGTAGAGCTTCTGGCGGAGATGAAAAAGCTGCAAATGGACTTTAACCTGCTATCCACTAGGTGTCATGTTATTCACCCTGGGGTAATACGGACTGCAACATCATGCAGTTAAATGATCAAGCATACATCAAACATAGGCGTTGGTTCAATAAGATTTATTGAACTTCAGTAACGAAGCACACAGCTGCCTGTGGGTTGACTCTCTACTACTCTAAGTAAACTAACATTAACTATCTAGACCAGGCTAGCTCTGATCCACGTGTAGAAGGTGTTTAATGATTTTCACACCCTGACTGTCACTACAGTTGTCACCAGTGGAAAGAGGCGGAGTGCTGATGCCTTGTGTGTTTTATAGTTGGACGCCCCCCTCTGGTGTTCTGTCTGGTGATTGGTCGTGTTCCGTATGTTGATTGGCTCACCTGGGTGTCTGTCATTGCCTGCTTTTACCTCATTATGTGCATGGGTGCATATTATGACACTAGGGAAGCAGTGTACCCACTCCGTCAGACACGGGGGACCTTCTACGAACACGGAGACAAGGCTGGCTGCTTATTGGCTCACCAGCTGAGAAAGCAGGCAGCCACGAGGGAAATAGCGCAGGTTAAGGATAGCAAAGGCAGACTGGTAACAGAACCAAAGGAGGTCAATCGGGAATTCGAGACCTTCTACCGGGGACTATACTCCTCCGAACCCCCCGACGGGGATGTGGGAATGAAACAGTTCCTAGACAGACTGGAACTATCAGTCATGGGGGAAGACAGATGGGGGGAGCTGGAAGCACCAATAGACCTGGGAGAAATCATGGAGAGCATCAGCTCCATGCAGGCGGGGAAGGCACCGGGACCCGACGGGTTCCCGGCGGACGTCCACAAATAATTCGCACCAGTCCTGGCCCCACACCTAAGGGACATGGTCGCGGACTCACTGGCAGGGGGCACCCTGCCCCCCCCCCCCCCCCCACGTTAGCGCAGGCCACAATCTCACTAATACCCAAAAAAGATAAAGACGTGACGGAATGTGGACCATACAGACCCATTTCACTGCTGAATGTCGGCGCGAAAATATTCGCAAAGGTCCTGGCCAAAAGGCTGGTGGGCTGCGTACCAGAGGTGGTCGCAGAGGACCAAACGGGCTTTGTCAAGGGTAGGCAGCTCACAGCAAACATCAGGCGGCTGCTGAATGTGATAATGACCCCCTCTGGGGAGAGAACACCAGAGAAGGACGCAGAAAAGGCCTTTGACAGAGTCGAATGGAGCTACCTCTTCGAGGTACTGGAACGGTTTGGGCTAGGAGCGGGATTCACCGCCTGGGTGAGGCTCCTATACAACGCTCCCAAAGCGAGTGTCTGAACTAACGCCACCAGCTCTGAATACTTCCAGCTACAGAGAGGAACAAGACAGGGCTGCCCCCGTCCCTGTTTTGTTATGCTCTTGACATAGCATAAGGTGCTTCCTTGATGTGCACTCTGACAAAGGAAGGTTCAGACTTGGAGATAGCTTTAACACATTTATTAAACTGTTAATGATTCTCCTACTCGGATTCAACTCTACTGTTAATCCTGCTATAGCTACTCAGACTGGCGAACCAGTCTGCTACAATCCTCGTGGTGGGTGTGATGTTCAATCAACCCTGTGTCTGTACTAACTGAGTGTCTCCACTGGAAAGAGACTGAGCATGTGTGATGTGTCCTTTTATATGGGTTGGTGTAATGCCCTCCTGTGGTAGTGTCACCTCTGTGTGTATCGGGACTGCCCATTGGTCGTGTCCTATCTTACTGACCTATTGGTTGACTGCCTGTGTGTCATGTCTCTGGTGTTCCCTCTAGTGTCTAGCTAGGTGTAAAGTATGTACATTAACCTTTTGTGTACTTACAGTGATGTATATCACCACAGTCCCCACTCTTGATCGCGCTAGCGATCGAACCCCTGGTGAAAGCCCTGCGGGACGCAAAAAGCTGGAAGGGAATCCGGAGAGGAGACAAAGAGCACAGAGTCTCACTCTATGCAGATGACCTGCTCCTCTATGTCTCAGATCCACAGGAGGGACTGAAGGCAATACTGCAAAGACTGAAAGAGTTTGGAACCTTCTCGGGCTACAAACATAACCTGGGCAAAAGCGAGACATTACCAGTGAACCCAAAAGAGGGAGGGACAGAGCTGAAGGGGCTCCCGTTCAAAACGGCCCAGAACAGATTCGGCTACCTGGGGATCCAGATAGCCAGAGACTAGACACAGATCCACAAGTGGAACCTGACCAGCCTGGTGGAGGAAGTAAGAAATGACCTTCAACAGTGGGACTCACTCCCACTCTCCCTGGCGGGGAGAGTGCAGATGATCAAGATGAACGTACTGCCAAGGTTCCTCTTCCTGTTTAGATCCATCCCGATCTTCATCCCCTAGGCCTTTTTCCAAAACATAGACAGGCTAATCATGGCGTTTGTGTGGGAGGGCAAGAATCTGAGAATTCCCAAACCGACACTGCAAAGAGGGAAAGTCAGAGGGGCCTGGTTCTACCGAAGCTACAATACTACCACTGGGCAGCAACGGCAGAAAAAGTGAGGGGATGGGTACAAGAACCCAACACAGATTGGGTACAAATGGAGGAGGCATCCTGTAAAGGGACAACCCTCCAGGCCCTGGCGACAGCAGCGCTCCCATCATCCTCAGCAAGGTACACAACGAGCCCAGTGGTAGCGGCCACGCTGAGAACGTGGACCCAGTTGAGACAGCATTTCGGGATAACCAAAATGTCCCTTATGGCCCCCATCTGCGGCAATCACAGATTTCCCCCAGCCATGCTGGATACCACCTTCAAAAGATGGAGGCAGGACGGGGGCACACTGACGGTCGGGGACTTCTACGTAGGGCGCAGACTGGCGACACTGGATGAACTGACGAGGAAGTGGAGGCTAGCAAAAGGACACGAATTGAGACACCTCCAAATAAAACACTTCCTCCGCAAAGAGACAGTAGGGTACCCCGGGGGCCTCATAAACCACACTACTAGAGAACCTGATAGGCACAAGTGGCGAGAAGGGGGGGGCTATGTGGGAAAATAAACAGACAGGTACTGGACAGAGCCCGAACACCACTGGACGGGACCAGACAAAAATGGGTGGACGAACTGGGGACAGAGGTAGGATGGGGACTCTGGAGCGAAGCACTGAGCAGGGTGAACTCCACCTCCTCCTGCGCAAGGCTAAGCCTAATGCAGCTCAAAGTGGTGCACAGAGCGCACCTGACTAGAACCCGAATGAGCAGGTTCTTCCCGGAGGTGGAGGATAAATGTGAGCGGTGCCAGAGGAGCCCGGCCAACCACACCCACATGTTTTGGGCTTGTCCCAAACTTGCTGGGATCTGGGCAGCCTTCTCCGAGGCAATGTTCAAGGTTGTGGGGGTGAGGGTGAAGCCATGCCCAATAGTGTCAATCTTCGGGGTATCGGAGCAGCCAGAGGTACACATGGGCAAGGGGCTAATACCCTTGCTTTGGCTCCCCTAATCGCACGCCGGAGAATCCTGCTCGGCTGGCGATCGGCAGCAGCATCCAAAGCTGCAGACTGGCTCGCTGACCTCTCGGAATTTCTTCACCTGGAGAAGATTAAGTACGCCATCCGAGGGTCAGAGGAAGGCTTCCTGGATACTTGGGGGCAGCTCGCCAGCCTGTTCCTAAACCTGTTCGAGGCCGGCTATGAGGAGTAAGCCAGGAAAAAACAAAAAATGAAGAACCAAAGGACTGTGTAACCCGGGAGGTTGGGGGTGGGGGGGCGGGGGGGGGGGGGGGGGGGGGGGGTACAGTTAGTCAAATGAAGGACAAAACAAACCTCTCTGTAAAATAAAGCAAATTAGCGCGGGCAAGAAAAATGTAATGGATGTAAGTAACAACTGTTTATAAATATGAGAAAAGCCAAGAAAAAGATTTTCAGAAAGAAAATAGTCAATAACAATACGTAAAGAACATTTCTCAACAGTCTCACTGATACTAAAATGTTGTTATTGTAGTTTCAAAGCAAATCTCAAACATAATTGGACAGTGGGTGAGATTCTCCTTTTGGGAGACTATTCTCCTGCAGGAGGAGAATTGCAACGGATTTACGTTTCCCCTGCGAGCGCAAATCAGGAACCAATTCCGTACCCCTTGCCGTACAAATTTATGCATGGCGGGGAATATGAGGGATTCCTGAGGGAAGCCCACTATCAAGCTGCCATTAGTGAAGTCCCGTGGCTGACTACTCCCCCCCCCCCCCACTGCACAGCAAAGCAGCCCCCCCACCCCTGGATTGCCTGGGTATCCCCACAGAGTCTCCCTAACTAAAGGAACCCCCCACAGACACTCCCCTAACTGAAGGGAACCCCCATAGAGTCCCCCTAACTTAAGGAACACTGCATAGAGACCCTCATAACTATCGGGACCCCATGGACAGGGACCCCCTAACTAAAAGGACACCTCACAGATCCCCCCACAGACACCCACTCCACGCCCAAAAAAACCCTTTGGAGACAGACATAACTACAACGGGGAACAAAATAATGCACTGCTAGCTTCAAGTATCCTTGAAACCACTTGTGTAGACAAAATAAATGGTGATTGTTGGCTTTTGGAATGAAAATCATAGTTGCATAGGTTGTTAAAAGTGTATTAAAAGCAGCCTTACGTTTAAAGTAGTAATAATCAGTATCCTGCATAATATTTGTGAGCGATAGGAAGACCTTTTCACTTTAGCATCTCTGGAGAATTCAGAATGAATATGTTTTCCACTGTTTCTTTATAAGCTAGCATGAATATATGACCCACATCAAGGTTCCCCGTTGTAGTTATGTCTGTCTCCAAAGGGCAATCGATCAGTCCAATGGTTACTGTGAGCAATGGCTCACACCAGCTAGAAATATCTACCATAACTCAATATATTAAAAAAATATAGAATACAGAATTGCCAATTATTAATACTATACTAATAAGCTAATTCCAAATGATGGAGGAAAAATTACCTCTCTGATGTTAGTTTGAACATATTAAAAATACAATTCTGTTTATGGCCATCACTACCTTATCAAAATATGCACCATTAATTGAAGAATTCAGTATGAATGTCATGGAATATGGCTAGTTATACCTGTTTATAACGGACATTACATTGGCTGCATGCCTGGAATAGCTTTGGCTGTATGCCAGAAAATTCAAGAAAACCTAAGCATTTTTCTGACTTAGATTCAGATCTTGACTGCACATATCTTTATCTCAAAAGATTTCCACAAATATAACCCAGGCGCACAGAAGATTAGCAGCTGTCAGTATTCTGAAAACCCTGCTGTGCTGAACACTACAACAATGTCCAAGGCTCAGAGGGAAGTCTACGCCCTGACTTGTCAATGAGCCGTTAGATGGTGAGATTCTCCTAAGGTCCTTGATTAGGGTCATAATAATAATTTTTTTAAATAATCTTTATTGTCACAAGTAGGCATACATTAACACTACAATGAGGTTACATTATTACTCCACTGGACTTACACAGATAGCTGGAGACACATGGAGCTAATTCTATGGTTGGGCATGTTGGTGTTGCAATATGCCTTGATGGGATAGCAGCACGACATCACAGGAAGGGAAGTGTGTCATACAGTCCAGCCTTAGTTTCACTTTTGCCTGTGAGCAGAACATAGCACACAGAGCTCTGCTGCTGATGTCTTTCTACCTTTGTATCGCTGTTTTTATGTGCAGAGTCTAAATAAATGAACGCATAACATGATTTCACAATCCCGAATGAGGGGTTGATGCCTTAACATCATTAAAAAAATGTGACAATTGTTGGTGCTGATGCCAAGCATAATAGCTGGGGTTAAGAATAGTTGACGTTTCTACATCTATATGGATTTTCATTGTGTAAGTTCATTTCTGTTTGCACTAATTGGTCCAGTGAATGTAATTGACAGACTAGACCAATTCGGTGATAGAATTACCATAAGACCATAAGACCATAAGACATAGGAGCGGAAGGAAGGCCATTCGGCCCATCAAGTCCACTCCACCATTCAATCATGGCTGATTTCAACTCCATTTACCCGCTCTCTCTCCATAGCCCTTAATTCCTCGAGAAATCAAGAATTTATCAACTTCTGTCTTAAAGACACTCAACGTCCTGGCCTCCACCGCCCTCTGTGGCAATGAATTCCACAGACCCACCACTCTCTGGCTGAAGAAATTTCTCCTCATACTCACTTCCCTAGCCATAGTTAATATTGGGAAGATTGAAGCCATTTTTGCAGTCCCCATTCTGAACTCTGTTCCCTAACTACTGACTCCATCCTTGTCCCTGGCAACAATCATGATATTAAGCCAATCTGTCTGCAACCTTGTCTCATTCGACCCTGAGAGGAGCTTCTGACCTCATTTTCGTGCCATCAACAAGACTATCCATTTTCTCCACCGTAATGTTACCCGACCTCACCCCCGTCTCAGATAATCTGCTACTGAAATCCTCATTCACCCTTTGTTACCCTAGACTTGATTACTCCAATGCGCTCCTGGCTGACCTCTCACAAGTTTAACTTCTGTAAACTTGAAGGCATCCAAAATCCTGATGTCTCTTTTGTACCCCGCAATAAATCCCCTTCCCATTTCACCCCTGTACTCACTGACATTGGCCCCAGTCAAGCAACATATTTATTTTTAAATTCATATCCTTGTTTTCAAACCCTTCCAAGGCCTTTTCCCTCCCAATGTAGCCATCTGGGATGGCCACTTACAACCAGGAACAGGGAAGGTCGCAAAGCATAGCGGGAAAAATGGACAATGCGAGATTCAGGCAGGCTCAGAGCCTGGAAATGTATATTTGCGAGTGAGGAATCCAGACGGTATTGAAACCCCCAACCGATTAGCATTTTGATGGCCCATCTCCGCCAGACAAAGGACTGATACTTGAGAGACCGATACAACCCCAGACATTTCGGCGCCACTCCCTGTACTCGGGAAGCATAAACAACAGGGTCAATGACCGCTTAGGACACGCCCAGTCATCAAGGCACCCGCCCCTTTATTGGTTCGAATCGAACACAGTGATCAGGAATTACACAATTAGTGGGGTCCAAACTGAAGGACCGCCCAAAAGAGCGGAAAAACCCCCAAAGATATAAAGAGAGAGACCACCGTGTGTTCGGAACCTCTTGGACCTGGCGCTCCGGCAACGTCAACCTCCAATTGCAGCACCACCAGAAGCAAGTTCAACGCCCGCTACCAGACGGATGTGCTCAGCTGAGCAGCAGTTACTTCTACAGACCCGATAGATATAGATCTGAACAACGACCACTGTTCCTCTGACCTAAGCCAGGTGCCTGAAGTTAAGTACAGGTTTTCATAGTTGATAGGTGTAGTTTAACTAGTAGTGTCCATGTTGCATGGTTAATTGTGTGTGTAAATAAAGTACCCTTGTTCCTGAACTAACTAACTGGGCCTGGATTCTCCCCTACCCGGCGGTGCGGGGGGTCCCAGCGGGATGGAGAGGCGGGAACCACTCAGGCGTTGGGCCGCCCCAAAGGTGCGGATTTCTCCGAACCTTTAGGGGCCAAGCCCTCACCTTGAGGGGCTAGGCCTGCGCTGGAGTGGTTGGCGCGTCGCCGGCCGGCGGGAAAGGCCTTTGGCGCCACGCCAGCCGGGGCCGAAAGGACTTCGCCGGCTGACAGAAGTCCGCGCATGCGCAGGGGGGGTGTCTCTTCCGCGTCGGCCATGTGAAGGCTGTGGCCGTGGCGGAGGGAAAAGAGTGCCCCCACGGCACAGGCCCGCCCGCGGATCGGTGGGCCCTGATCGTGGGCCAGGCCACCGTGGGGGCACCCCCCTGGACCAGATCGCCCAGCACCCCCCCAGGTCCCCGGAGCCCACCCGCGCCGCCGGTAAGAGAGGTGGTTTGATTCTCACCGGCGGGACTGGCATTCCAGCAGCGGGACTTCGGCCCATTGCGGGCCGGAGAATCACCGGGGGGGGCTCGCCGACCGGCACGGCGCCGGAGAATTCGGCAATCGGTGGGGCGGGATTCACGCCAGCCCCCGGTGATTATCACATCTGGTGGGGGGTTGGAGAATCCCGCCCCTGGTGTTTGGCTCTTTGATCGATAGCCGGTTGAACCTTGTGGTGGTATTATTTGATACCTGGCGACTCTGAGCAATATAATATTGATATCAAAAGAAAGAAGGGCAACCTGACTGACTGCCATATTTACAGTAGGTAAAAAAGGCAACACCTATCAATATTATCTCCTCCAGCCTCACAACCCTCTGAGATATCTACGTTCATCTCATTTGGCTGCTTGTCCATCCCCAATTTCAATTGCTCCTTATAGATGATGTGCCTTCAATTGCCTGGGCCCTAAGCTCTGAATTAAGTTGAAGATGATATTAAAATATAAGTTGTTGATGTTGTTGTAGCTCAATTTGTGTGAAGGGAGTTCTGCTTAATCAGACATTTTCACCTTTTGTATCATTGGAGATCTGAAAAAGCAGCCTGGCAGCATTGCATTTTGTCATGAATAAGGCAACATCTTTGGGCAGTTACAGCATACACCTATTGCTGTTCAGAGGGAAAAATAATTTACGTCCTGGCTATGAGTTTTCATACTTCAGTTACTTATTTGATACATATGTGGACATCATATTCACTGGCATTGTTGATCCCAGTGCTAATAATTAGAATAATCTTTATTGTCACAAGTAGGCTTACATTAACACTGCAATGAAGTTACTGTGAAAATCCCCTAGTCGCCACATTCCAGCGCCTGTTCGGGTACACAGAGGGAGAATTCAGAATATCCAATTCACCTAACAGCATGTCTTTCGGGACTTGTGGAAGGAAACCGGAGCGCTCGGAGGAAATCCAAGCAGACACAGGGAGAACGTGCAGACTCCACACAGACAGTGACCCAAGCTGGGAATCGAACCTGGAACCCTGCGCTGTGAAACAACAGTGCTAACTTGATAAAAGTTGCGGACAGATAAATGAACAGTGTTGATGGACTTGATGGTTACATAGATACCTTGTGATTTCCTGAATTCCTGTGATGTGGGAGTTGGAAAAGATGCCTTTCCCTTGCACTTTTTTATTTTCAATTTCTGAGGGTTGGGAATGTTTCATTCACAAGTTGTCCTTCTGTTGAATCATATCAAATAATTTACAGTGCAGAAGGAGGCCATTCGGCCCATCGAGTCTGCACCGGCTCTTGGAAAGAGCACCCTACCCAAGGTCCACACGTCCACCCTATCCCATAACCCAATAACCCCACCCAACAACTTTGCAGGCAATGGGAAAAAAAAACCACAACCTACATGCCTGATTTCCTGCCCATCTGGTCTACATAAGTACAACTGGCAAGGGGGATTGGAACGTTTTCCTTGTCACAACCACATTTAAAAATTGAGGTAAAAGATGAGAAACGTCTACATTATTGCCTTCTGTTACCATCCCCCTCCAATGCTGTTCCCCTCTCTCTGAATCAGCTCAATCCTCTCTCTTCTCTGTGCCAGAATTCTCTGGCTGTTGGGATTCACATTTCCTGCCGGCAGTGCAACCCCACCCATGGGTTTCCCAGTGGCTTAGGGTGGCTTCAATGGGAAATCCCATTGAAAGCGGCAGGAAGACAGAGTCCCTCCGCTAGCGAATGGGTGGCCGCCGAGAAACACGGAGCCGGAGAACCGGAGAATCGAGCCCCCGATTATGAACTTTATGCAGTTCCACAGATGTGTTCAAGAAGGTGGCTCACCACCACCTTCTCAAGGGCAGTTCATGATGGGCAACAAATACTGACCTTGTGAGCAATGCTCACATCCCATGAAAGAAATTAGAAAAATCACAATAGCTTTAATATTTGACTTCTTTCCGAATTCACTTTCTTTTACTGCTCAGTTGTTACCTTGATCCACTCTCGATTTCATTTTCTGAGCCAACACTGACAGTTGTTTAAAAATGTCAACACCAGCTATCGTGCCGTGAGTCCTCAGTGAATTTATTTGTCCTCTGCCAAAAAAGAATGTAATTTTAATTGAATAAAGAAGGCCACAAAGATAATGATTGCATCAACAGAGCATCTGGTATAATGCGCGGACCCAATAAGATATAGGCACTCTTGACTTATTTATTTTATGCTGGATCTCGAAAATCAGTTTTGTGCCATGTCAAATGTGCATGGATGATGGAATACAGCAGTCAAAATAACAATAGTATTGGCTGTACATGCTGCTATTTTACCTCTTGTCTATTGCATGCTTTTAAAAAAGCCACCAACATTCACAACTCTGGGTACAAGGGATAGATTTTCCCCTGTTGTGTGTCTCAATTAAATAATTGCCTGGGCAAAATAATAGAAAGTTAGATGAAATGGACTCCACGCTCTTATTGAATTTTGCCAGATGTACTGTCTGGCAGCACATTAGCACAGTTTAGCACTGTTGCTTCACACGCCAGGGTCCCAGATTTGATTCCTGACTTGGGTCATTGTCTGCGTGGAGTCTGCACGATCTCCCCGTGTCCGCATAGGTTTCTTCTGGGTGCTCCAGTTTCCTCCCACAAATCCCGAAAGACGTGCTGTTAGGTGATTTGGGCATTCTGAATTCTCTGTCTGTGTACCCGAACAGGCGCCGGAATGTGGTGACTAGGAGCTTTTCACAGTAACTTCATTGCAATGTTAATAGACGCCACATTGTGAAAATAAAGATTATTATTAGTTCAATCTGTAAGGTGCTGCACCTGCTCTTTTATACCCTGGGATTCCCCAGCCAAATCCCTCCACATCACCACATCTATCACCCCCCCACCCACCACCCCCCCGCCCCCCCCCCCCCCCCCCCCCCCCCCCCCCCGCAACACCCAAGCCGAAATAGCACATTTTTTCTTGGTCGAGATTGAGATTAATTTTTGCCTTCATGTCACGGCCTGTCTCTGACCAAGTGGATCCCTATTATAGAACTGGTCCAATATGGATTCCATTGAAATCGATCAGTTCTCCAATGGTGATCCACTCTGCTGGATTACTGTCAATGCATAATCTAGGTTTATCAGGTTTAGCATGCAGCTGAAAGGCAAAGTTACAGTTTAAAACCTGACTCTCCTGCCAACATCAGCATACTTTATGAATTATATGCTATTACAATCTTGGGTTCAAGGGAGTAATCAATAATTAATCAAATGCTGAAACTTAAAATTGTTTAAATCTCATAAAAATTACATTTGCAGGTCAGTTCTCTCCTCTGTCTGTCTGTCAAAGCTTGTTTAAGGCCCAAATCTCTTATTTCTTTCAGACTTGTCTGTCAATATTTTATGTGCAATAAGTTAAAATGTGACCCTTGTAGTTCAATTATCAGCATCTGAAATTTTAATGGTACTTGCACCTTGGGAATATTTAAGCTTTTAAAAATTGTTTTAAATGCTGACAATCAAACTGTTAGAAGGATTAGAACATTCTATTATACTAATTAGTTTTAGTTTAATACTATATTGAACTTTGAACCAAATTTAAGTGTGAATTTCTTGAAATTTTTGCAAACTCAGATTTTTTGGGGAAACATTATCATATGGACTGTTTTGATACATAAATTCAAGGGGGGCAGGTCCCTTTAAAGAAAACACTGCACACGATCTTAAAGGGGCAATTTACTCAAAGTAAGTTAAGGAAAAATTCAGATTTTTTGAATGCACCACAATGTGGATTTGCTTAGGTTTGTGCGCCCAGCTTCGTGTCCAGGTTAGTTGAACAACTCACGATAAAAATTCTACTACTTTAATCTACTTTAACGCATCCTGTTGGAAAGATTTCACAGTTTGGGTTTATTGTTTTTTGTTATATTTGTGATGGCAGCAGCTATCTCAATTGATGATTTTTGATGATGCACCAGTAGTTCAGTGGGATGTCACTCTTCGAAAACGTTTTAAAAATTCAATTACACAGGCAGAGTGAAGATTCCGGTATGGTGACCTGAAGTTGACTCTCAGTTCAAAGGTTGACTTTGGTATCTCACCAAGCCAAAACCTTCAATTAGTTGTTATTGTACATAGCTTCTATTTTCCGTGGGATATTCCCAAATTCCACATGCTAAAAACCTTATTCTGACTGATTCTAATAATGCTTTTTTGAGCACAGGGATTACATGGGAGTACATAGAAATGACACCACAATATCAAAATAATAATAATAATCTTTATTCGTGTCACAACTAGGCTTACATTAATGCTGCAACGAAGTTACTGTGAAAATCCCTTCGTCGCCACACTCCGACGCCTGTTCGAGTGCACTGAGCGAGAATTCAGAACGCCCAATTCACCTAATAAGCACATCTTTTGGGACTTGTGGGGGAAAACCGGAACACCCGCAGAAAACTCAATGAAGGAAAAACACCAAATTATGTTTGGAAATATAGAGTATTAGAAATACGAGGTGGTGCATTTTGGAGGATCATAAAACCTTGGTGAGGCCGATATTGGAGTATTGCGGGAAGTTCTGGTCACCATATTATCAGAAGAACGTGGATGCTTTGGAGAGAGTGCGACGAAGGTTCACCAGGATGTTGCCTGGCATCGACGGCGTTGGCTATGAGGAGAGGTTGAATAAACTAGGATTGTTTTCACTGAAAAGATGGAGGCTGAGGGGAGACATGATAGAGGTCTACAAAATTCTGAGAGGCATAGACTGGGTGGATAGTCAGAGGCTTTTTCCAAGAGTGGAAGTGTCAATTGCAAGGGTGCACAGGTTCAAGGTGAGAGGGGGAAAGTTTAAAGGAGATGGAGGGGGTAAGCATTTCACACAGAGAGTGGTGGGTGCCTGGAATGTGCTGCACAGAGGATGTGGTGGAAACAGGCACATTAGCAATATTTAAGAGGCATCTAGATGGGTACATGAATAAGCAGGAAATAGAAGGATACGGACCGAGTAAGGGCAGAAGGTTTTTTTTTTAGTTAGGGCATCCTGATCAGCACAGGCTCGAAGGGCCGAAGAGCCTGTTCCTGTGCTGTACTTTTCCTTGTTCTTTGTTCTTTGAATAAGACCCATTAGTTTTAAAAATGCACATACTAGCCAAAGATGGCTGAGGATGTAGTCAGTCACTGGCTGAATTGCTGGTGGTGATACTCCACACCCTGTTTCCAGGCAAAGATACTTCTAAAGCATACAGAAACTAATGGCCATCTTTGCTGGAGACAATGGGAGATAATGGGAGGTGAGCATCATTGCAACAAGACATATCCTATGCGTAATGTCACAAGCCAATTTGTAGATTTTGCCTTCCAGGAATACATAAAGACTGGGATAAAAGCCAGCTGAATAGCTGCCCAAGGTGTGTATGCATGTGTGTGAACCAGTGCTGGGATGACGGGAGAGTGTGGCACAGAAGCAAAAGGCTAACCAGCAGCAGAATCCCTGCCAAAGCCATTTGCAGTTATATCTCTGGATCTCTCTCTGATTGTTGCGGTAAGCCAAGTCAGCGCTAGCCACAGCTGAAATGGTAACAAGGAAGTTTTTCCACCAACCTGCAGAACACCAGAACCTCAAAACCAACTATTCACTTGTTGATGTCAATGCCAGTGGAATCTCAAATCGCAATAGCCGCAATGCTTAATCATCTACTCTTCATGAGTCACAGACTCTTTTGTATACTTTTGTTTTTACTTACTTTGGACTTAATTCTCACTTCTATGAATGTATGTACACAATGTGGTAATACCAGGTATTGCAGTACCTGAGAGGTGGATTCCCATTGGCTAGACCTAGGAGTTTACCATTGGCTAACGCACATAGCTCCGCCCTGAGAGGCAGAGTATAAGAACCAATGCCATCCCAGCAGCCTTCACTTTCTGTATCGAAGCTGCTGGGTACAGTTCTAGCTGATTAAAGCCGATTAGTATGACTCTCCTTGTCTCACGAGTAATTGATTGTGCATCAATTTAATCAGCTATTACTTCTGAAAGGATGGACCTCCACATTAAGCTGGAGTGCCTTCAGCTCAGTCCCCACGCAGACAGCTCCGCTGCTATCTTCAAGCACTAGCTGGCGTGTTTTAAGAGCTTCGTCGACACAGCCGCCGACACCCCCACGGAAAGGCAGAAGATGCACCTTCTACGCTCCCGAGTCAGCCCTGCAATCTACCCTCTGATCGAGGAGGTGGAGAATTATGCTGCAGCTATCGAGTTGCTAGAAGGACATTGCATCCGTCCTCTGAACCAGGTCTACACCCATCACCTGTTGGCAACTAGAAGGCAGAGCCCTGAAGAAACAATGGAGGACTTCTATCGGGCTCTACTAGTGCTGGGCCGGGGCTGCGGCTGCCCACCATTCACGGGGAATGAGCACACGGAACTTTTAATTTGGGTCGCTTTTGTGGCAGGTATGTCTTCCCCTGACATCCGCAGAAGGCTCCTTGAAATGGACACGCTGGGCCTCACTGAGGCACGGGCCCTGGCAGGGTCTATGAACGTTGCGTACAAAAACTCACTGGCATTTGCTCCTGGGCACACGGCGCCCCCCCCCTGGGCTGTGTGGCACTCCGTCGCGGCAGCCCCCAAGACTTTCCCACTAACCCCGCAGGCCTGCGCCACTGTAGCCAAGCGAATCATCCCCGCGCGCGCTGCCCGACCCGCACCGCCACCTGCAAAGGGTGCGGCAAGAAAGGCCACTATGTCGCGGTCTGCCAGGCCCGCGCCGTGGCAGCGGTTGCCAGCGACTATCAGCAGCCTTTGTTCCAGGTCCCGGCCATCCAAGGCCCACCGCAGCCCTCCTACCCCCAGGCCACATGCGACCCACGGGCGCGGCCATTTTGCCCCCAGGCCACCACGCTGGGTGGATGGGTGCCGCCATTTTGTCCCTCGCCGACGCCATCTTCTGTATCCCTGTTCCCCATGTGCGACCCGTGGCTGACACCATCTTGGATGGGGCCTCAAGCCCCCAGCACTGCCGACTCCACGCTGCCTGACCAGAACTCCCCCTTGCTGCAGCTGGCCTCCGTTGCCCTGAACCGGCCTCAGGCCCCCAGCACCGCCGACTCCACACTGCCTGACCGGAACTCCTCCTTGTTGCAGCTGGCCTCCGTTACCCGGGGCCGGCCTCAGGCCCCCAGCACTGCCGACTCCACGCTATCTGACCAGACCTTCCCCTTGCAGCAGCTGGCCTCCGTGACCCTGGATCAGAGTCGTCCCCAGACGTTAGCAAAAGCCACCACAACGATCGCCATCAACGGCCACGTGACGTCGTGCCTGATCGAATACGGGAGCACGGAAAGCTTCGTCCACCCCGACACCGTAAGGCGCTGTGCCCTTGTCACCCATCCCATAAACCAACGGATCTCCCTGGCCTCCGGATCACACGCAGTGGAGATAAAGGGGTTCTGCCTAGCGAACCTCACTGTCCAAGGCAGGGAATTCCGCAATTTCCGCCTGTACGTTCTGCCGCACCTCTGCGCAGCCACCCTTCTTGGGCTGGATTTCCAGTGCCACCTACAAAGCCTGACCTTTAAATTTGGCGGCCCTATACCCCCCCTTACTGTCTGTGGCCTCGCGACCCTTAAGGTCGACCCGCCTTCCCTGTTTGCGAACCTCACCCCGGATTGCAAACCCGTCGCCACCAGGAGATGACGGTACAGTGCCCAGTACCGGACCTTCATCAGGTCCGAGGTCCAAACGCTGCTGAAGGAAGGGGTCATCGAAGCAAGCAACAGCCCCTGGAGGGCTCAAGTAGCGGGGAGAAACATAGGATGGGCATCGACTATAGCAAGACCATCAACCGGTTTACGCAGCTGGTCGCATACCCTCTCCCCCGTATAGCCGACCTGGTAAGCAGGATTGCGCAATACAAGGTCTTCTCCATGGTGGATCTCAAGTCTGCCTACCACCAGCTGCCCTCTGTCATGGGGACCGCCACTACACTGCCTCCGAAGCAGATGGGCGGCTCTATCACTTTTTAAGGGTTTCCTTCGGTGTCACGAATGGGGTCTCGGTCTTCTCACTGGTACGGCTTATGCGCAACGTTCCCGTATCTTGATAACGTCACCATCTGCGGCCATGACCAGCAGGACCACGACACCAACCTCCGAAAATTTTTCCAGACCACGAGTCTCCTTAATCTGACCTACAATATGGGGTAATGCATGTTTAGCACCGACCGTCTAGACATCCTAGGCTACGTAGTGCGAAATGGAGTCATAGGCCCCAACCTTGAACGCATGCGCCCCCTCATGGAGTTCCCCCTCCCTCACTGCCCCAAGGCACTGAAGCGCTGTCTCGGGTTCTTCAGCACAATGTGTCCCTAATTACGCAGACAAGGCTCGACACCTGATCCAGTCCACAACCTTCCCCCGTCGATGGAGGCCCGCCAGGCCTTCTGCCGCATCAAAGCGGACATCGCAAAAGCCACGATGTGCACCATCGATGAGTCCCTCCCCTTCCAGGTCGAGAGCGATGTGTCCGACGTAGCTCTGGCGGCCACCCTCAACCAAGCGGGCAGGCCTGTGGCTTTCTTCTCCCGAACTCTCCATGCTTCCGAAATTCGCCACTCCTCGGTCGAAAAGGAGGCTCAGGCCATAGTAGAAGCTGTGCGACACTGGAGGCATTACCTGGCCGGCAGGAGATTCACTCTCCTCACGGACCAACGGTCGGTGGCCTTCATGTTCGATAATGCACAGCGGGGCAAGAATAAGAACGACAAGATCTTGCGGTGGAGGATAGAACTCTCCACCTACAATTACGAGATCTTGTACCGTCCCGGGAAGCTGAATGAGCCTCCTGATGCCCTGTCCCGCGGCACTTGCGCCACCGCGAAAGTGGACCGCCTCCGAGCCCTCCACGAGGACCTCTGCCACCCGGGGGTCACTCATTTCTTCCATTTCGTTAAGACCCGCCACCTGCCCTACTCCATCAAGGAGGTCAGGACAGTCACCAGGGACTGCCGAATCTGCGCGGAGTGCAAACCGCACTTCTACCGGCCAGAGAGAGCGCATCTGATAAAGGCTTCCCATCCCTTTGAACGCCTCAGCTTGGAATTCATGGGCCCCCTCTCCTCCAACGACCGCAACACGTATTTCCTGAACGTGATTGACGAATTCTCCCAGTTCCCATTCACCATCCCCTGCCCGGACATGACCACGACCACCGTCATCAAGGCCCTCCAGGGTATTTTTACACTGTTCGGTTTCCCCGCCTACATACATAGTGATAGGGGGTCCTCCTTTATGAGCGACGAACTGCGTCAATTCCTGCCCAGCAAAGGCATCGCCTCCAGCAGGACGACCAGTTACAACCCCTGGGGAAACGGGCAGGTAGAGAGGGAGAACGGAACGGTCTGGAAGACTATCCTGCTGGCCCTTCGGTCCAGGAATCTCCCAGTCTCCCGCTGGCAAGAAGTCCTCCCAGTGGCCCTTCACTCCATTCGGTCACTGCTCTGTACTACCACAAACCAGACACACCTCACGAACGTCTCCTTGTTTTCCCCAGGAATTCCTCCTCCGGGACCTCGCTACCAACCTGGCTAGCGATACCCGGACCCGTCCTGATGCGGAAACATGTTAAGGCGCACAAGTCGGACCCGTTGGTCGAGAGGGTCCACCTGCTGCATGCCAACCACCAGTACGCCTACGTAGCGTTCCCCGACGGCCGCCAAGACACGGTCTCCCTTTGGGACCTGGCACCCGCCGGAGCCCCACGCGCACCCGCACCATTGCCCCCACCCCCACCCTCCCCGCCGCACCTGACCGGAGGGTCAGTACTGCCGCCGCCCTTACTCAGCGGCGAACAGGCACTGACGCCCCCTACAGACGCCCCTCCCCCCTGCCCACTTTTCACCCCAACAACGCCGCCTAGGGGTGACGAAGCTGCCAGGGAGGAAGACACCACGTTCCCGGAGCCACAACTGCCGGGGCCCCCACCAGGGTCATCGCCGAAGCCCAGATGCTCCAGAAGGATGACCAGGCCACCCGATCGTCTGATTGCTGCACCATAAAACAATAAAAACTTTCTCCGTTACCCTCGACATCACGGTACCTGCAATACCTGGTCCTACCATACAAAAGGCGACAGTAACACTGGCTATCACCCTTCTGGGTCCTTTTTTAACAGGGGGTGAATGTGGTAATACCAGGTATTGCAGTACCTGAAAGGTGGATGCCCCTTGGCTAGACCTAGGAGTCTACCATTGGCTAACGCACATAGCCCCGCCCTGAGAGGCAGGGTATAAGAACCAATGCCGCCCCAGCAGCCTTCACTTTTTGTATCGAAGCTGCTGGGTGCAGTTCTAGCTGATTAAAGCCGACTAGTATGACTCTCCTTGTCTCACGAGTAATTGATTGTGCATCACACATGCTTTCCCATTTTCCTGTTTTTAGTAGTTAATAACCTCAATCTATCCTTAACTCAAGATTACTTGATTAAATTGACTCCTTTTAAAACATTGATATTGGAACTGTGAAAAGGGAGAGATCCTTTTTTCCTGATTATTCATGCTGCAACCAGCAGAGGGGGTTGAATAAAGAAAGGAAAGCAGCTCATCCGTCCACACTCGGGAATAATAATTGTGGGTTTCCCAGCTGGACGCTAACAAATTGTGGGATTTTCCCCACATTAACTAATTTGGGAAACTTCACCTGGGGACTGGTCATAATGAAAGAAAGTGGCTATTTCGGCACAACGGGTCTATGCTGTTGATTATGCTCCATGCATAACATGTAATCCAATCAGCAAATCCTTCTATTCTTTTGTCCCGAACGTACTTCTCTATCTTCCTATTAAATATATCTCTGCTTTTAACCTCAAAAATTCATGTGCTACTGAGTTCCACATTCCAACCCTCAGAGAGCCAGAGAAAAAAAAAATCAAAAATATGCATTGTCAAAGCCATTATAATTAGTTTAGCAAAATACGAAAACATTGTTGGGATTGTATATTGCCGGGATTCTCATAGATATTTTTATGGACTTTAAACTTGATATTTAAAATGAAAGCAATTACATTTCTAAATTTGCAATAAAATCTGTAAGATTAAGCTGTGTAATGCAATGCCTGTCAATAGTAACTATGCTGGGATCGTTTGGTAAATGATAAAGCTGGAGTCCTATTCATTTTGATGGTGATTGCGATGCGCATCATGTGATCTGCCTGCATAAATACAAGACCGCAACCATCAGGAACACATTGAAACAGCAAAGTTGCACGTGTTAACTGTTTTCTTTCTAAGTGTTAGGTAGTATTTAATTTACTGTTGAGCAGCTACGTGTTGCTGAAGCAGAATGTGTAAACCATTGATAAACAGAGATTAAAGAGTTATTCAGAACAAATATTTACAGAGAATGATTTCAGCAAGCCTCCTCGAGTATCAGGTTCGCTCAGTCAATGATGCTGTCACCTTCTGCGATGCTAATTGCTATATACTGGCAACATCACATGAACATACTTGTAGTAAAATGGATGATATACTTATTTATAATGACAAGAGCATTACACTATGTCACACACATTGCACTATTCTAAGATGCACTTGTATTTTAAGTGGTTGGTCTCAATTAAGATGCAAAGGCAAGCATCCTGTGGTCAGTTCTAAGTTAATTATTTTTGTGATGGAATGTTGCATATTGGTAGGTGTGTTTAAATTTCTGACTCCAGGTTAGAAGAAAGCGGGGTGATATTACTGGCCTATAGAGTTGGTCACACATGCACACATTTCCGACTGGAAGTACCTCACCCGCCAGGTTGAGAAAGTAAAAGAAAAGACGCATGCAAATAAGGGGCCTGCCTGAGGCCACACTTCAAGATTGGCTGAATGCAAGTGCAACCTGAATATGGAACCGTGAGGAACAGAAATCCAACTCCTGGCCTACTTTCGCAAGCCTCTTTTCCCAGTAACCAATCTTACCTCTCATGCCCAGCCTCCAATCCTGCCTCCCTGGGGAGGCTGTTAGATGCCTGGGTGAACATGCATAAATGGATTTAAATCTATTTAGGGTGTGCCTTTTGAGATCTGGATAGATCTTGCGAGGCAATCTGGCTGCTGGGAAGCCCGCGTCAGGTTTCTCGCCCATCTACAGGCCATGACGCGTTACCGTTGAGGCGCGACACAGCGGTAGATTGCGCCCAATATCTCCTTTTGTGACTCAGTGCCATGCTTTGTTTAATAATGCTCCTGTGAAGCAGCTTGGGAGGTTTAATTTTGTTAAATGTGCCATGGCACGGGCGGCACAGTAGCACAGTGGTTAGCACTGCTGCCTCACAGCTCCAGGATCCCAGGTTCGATTCCAGCCTCGGGTACCTGTCTCTGTGGAGTTTCCACGTTCAATCCGTGTCTGTGTGGGTTTCTTCCAGGTGCTGCTGTCTCCAGTTTCTTCCCACAGTCCAAAGATGTGCTAGGTCAGGTTAGGTGGATTAGCCATGATAAAAATTAACCCTCAGTATCCAGGAGGCACAGGTTAGGTGGGGTTTACGGAGATAGGGTGGGGGAATGGGCCCAGGTGGGATTATCTTTCAGAGGGTCAGTGCAGGCTCGATGGGCTGAGTGGTCTCCTTCTGCACTGCAGAGATTCTATGATTCTATAGAAATACATTATTGTCATCAGTCATCTCCGTCAGGATGAGTGAGGAACATTCCGAGGAAGAAAACCAGCTGCCGGAAACCAGTAGACGAGGGGAACTACTTGTGGGAGGCCAGGCACAGCCAAGGGCCAGGATTTGGGTCTATCCAATGAGAGGTGCATCTCCATAGATAGATAGGCAATTGCACAATCTACGATTTGGACATGCTGCCTGCCGGAGCTGGGAGCCATGCTTTTCCAATGGCTGTGGAAGTCACTGCAAGTATAAACTCCTTTGTCACTGGCTCCTTTCAGTCTGCAGTACACAGCTGTATTATGGAGGATCTTGCGCAGTAGAAGCTGCCCTCCCTCGCACTTAAGGCCTCATTGGCTGCCCACAAGGCTGCAGAACAGCAGACATCCAGCAGCAGACAAAACTACCATTCCATGAAAAAAACTACCACTGGGTGACATGGTGGCACAGTGGTTTGCACTGCTGCCTCACAGCACCAGGGACCCCAGTTCAATTCCGACCTTGGGTGACTGTCTGTGGAATTTGTATATTCTCTCCGTGTCTGTGTGGATTTCCTCCGGGTGGGTCTGGTTTCCTCCCACAGTCCAAAGATGTGGAGATTAGATGGATTGGTTATGCTAAATTGCCCCTTAGTCTCTAGGTGTGCAGGTTAGGTGGGGGATGAGGATGGGGGGGGGGGGGGGGGGGGGGGGGGGGGGGGGGGGGGGGGGGGGGGGGGGGGGGGGGGGGGAGGGGGGGCGGGAGTAGGACTAGGCAGATTGCTCTTTCAGACTCGATGGGCCTCCTTCTGCACTGTGGGAATTCTATGGTTTTATGAATGCCCAGCTAGCTCCAATCACAGAAAGAGAATCATGCAAGTTTGTACAGGCAATATCCATCCTGCGCCAGCCTGAAATCCACCATCCCAATATTTGTCCGACCCGGGAATGTGGGCAGGGTGGTTGCTTGAGGAATACGATACCCCCCCTACACACCGAGAAATGCAGTGTTGATGGCTGCAAAGAAAAGCTTTGGAGACACAGGGGAGAGTACTCAAATAAAGACATGCTGAGCAGACAGATCCCTTGTGGTGAGATTGCAGCCTGTCAGTTCAGTGAGTGGGACAGCACTGTCATGATATCCAGATCAGCATATCATGGTGCAATCACACACACACTGATCGACAGGCAGTTGGACCAACCAACACACACACAACATCACAGCCAATCACCAGTGAGAGCACATGCACTGTAAAAGAGGGAACACCACAGTTCCCGCTCATTCTACCAGGAGATAGCTCAGAGCACAGAGCTCACAGCGTGCCACTCAGACGTAGACCATGTGCTGAGTGCCTCACTAAGATAGTGATAGGGCTGGGTCCACAGGTTAGCTGGTAAATCACGTACCCAAGCCAGTAGTTAGTTGTTACCGTTGATTAGACAATAAAACAGAGTTGTACCATCTACAGCCGTGTTGGATCATTTATGCATCAGAACACCCAACACGACAAGCACGTCGAGAGTAAACTGGACCTCACAAACTGAGGGTTTGGGAAAACACATCGCCGCCCTTTTTTTAAACAAACAAAGAAAAATACTGATTGTGGACAGATGGCGAGATGATAAAGCAGTTCAGTTTGCCTCTCTCTCTTGTCTGTAACAATTGGAAGACTGGTTAAACTTCTTACATTTCGACAACAGCCTTCAGAATCCATAGGCCACTTTGTCAGCAGATGCAGAGGAAAGGGTAGGTACTGTGATTTTTCAAATGCAGAGCTAGCAGACAGAATTGTTGAATTGATGATCACATTCATTCCCATGAGAGTCTTCATGAAAGATCTGTGCGACAAGCCCAAAATGTAAAGCATTGAAAAGTTACTCAAGGATGGATATAAATGATCATCCTCAACACCAGTGCCCCACAAGGCTGTGTCCTCAGCCGCCTACTATACTCCTTATACACCTATGACTGTGTGGCCAAATTCTCCTCCAACTCGATTTTCAAATTTGCTGATGACACCACCGTAGTGGGTCGGATCTCAAACAATGACGAGACAGAGTACAGGAATGAGATAGAGAATCTGGTGAACTGGTGCGACGACAATAATCTCTCCCTCAATGTCAACAAAATGAAGGAGATTGTCATCGACTTCAGGAAGCGTAGTGGAGAACATGCCCTTGTCTACATCAATGGGAACGAAGTAGAAAGGGTCGAGAGCTTCACGTTTTAAGGTGTGCAGATCAACAACAATCTGTCCTGGTCCCCCATACTGATACTATAGTTAAGAAAGCTACGACTCTCACCAACTTCTACAGATGCACCATAGAAAACGTATCACAGCTTGGTATGGAGCCTGCTCAGCCCAAGACCGCATGAAACTACAAAAGGTAGCTCAATCCATCACGCAAACCAGCCTCCCATGCATTGACTCTATCTATAATTCCCGCTGCCTCGGAAAGGCAGCCAGCGTAATTAAGGACCTCACGCACCCCAGACATACTCTCGTCCACCTTCTTCCGTCAGGAACAAGATACCAAAGTTTGAGGTCATGTACCAGCCGACTCACGAACAGCTTCTTCCCCGCTGCCATCAAACGTTTGAATGGACCTACGTCGTATGAAGTTGATCTTTTCTCTATACCTTGCTATAACTGTAACATTATATTCTGCAGTCTCTCCTTCCTTCCCTATGTACGGTATGCATTGTTTGTACAGCATGCAAGAAACAATACTTTTCACTGTACACTAATACATGTGACAATAATAAATCAAATCAAATCAAATCAAAATTAAATGCGAACCGGTTATTGCAGGTCAACAAAACTTACAAGTCCAGTTGGTGATACAACCCCAGTTGCTGATGAACTTAAAAGATCACCCAAACTTACCAAGACATGTGGAAGGTGTATCTTTCTGCATGCCTCAAGGAAATGCTCAGCTTCCCACCAATTCTGCAAGGCAGGTAGCAGAGATGACCATTGGCAGCAACAATGCACTAGAGCAAAGGCTGATACAGCTACAGAAAGCCGTGCACTGATCGAAGGAGACCTTACACAATGGGTATCTTCAAGCAATAAGAATGACCATCTGGTATCCCATCAGAAATATATACATGAGATGACTGACGAACCAGAAAATAACGATGATGTGCACAAGATGAAGAGCAGTAAATACAGCTTTCACACCGTCAATCTTGTAGAAAACATAAATGCCATTCTCACCGTCGTAAGTGTTTGCCAAGATTCAAATTATCTGTCCTCAGAAAGTTGGTCATTATTCACTCTTGGCCAAGACAAATGCCAACATATTAACTCGGCAAATCCTAAAAGACATGTACTCACAGACATGAACGGCCTTGGTGAAACCTATTACTATGAAACTTCCGGTGCTCACTAATTCCATGTGCAGGATCTATGGTCCGAGAATGCAAGTCTAATGAATCCCCCTGGTTGTCATAGATGTTCTACGTCATGGAAACTAAAGGCCTGGTGATTGCCGGTCCACTGGCATGTCATCACCTCATACTAGTAACAATACATGGAATTAGTCAGACATCACAATGTAGATAAACCGCAGAAACTACTCTCATCAAGTCAGTTCATGGCCCAACATCAAAATATTTAGAATATGTTGACAGAATTGGCAGTTTCAAGAATGTTGCAACCTTAAACTTTCAGGAGAATGCTAGCCTGTCAATTGATTCACCACATAAGTACAGCATCCACACACAAGATAAATTGAAGGTCAAACTAGGCAAAATGGAGAAAGAAAAAATCATTGGAAGAGCACATGATTAATGCAGCTCAATCACATATGTCATAAAAAAGGATCTTCATTTGAGAGTGCGTCTCAATCCACAATTGAGCTTAAACGAAGTTTAGGAAATTAAATTCAAGATTTGTGGGTGCAGAATTGTTCTTAAAACATAATGCCAAGCATGGTTACTGATCAGTACATCTTGCGGAGAAGTCCCAAGAACTTAACACATTTCGGTATATGCTGACTACTTTTCTGGCTATCTGACAGCCAGGATCTCTTTCAACCTCACATGGACCATATTATGTGCAATGTGCCAGACAGCATGTGTATCGAATATGATTTAGCTGTTGTGGAAAGAGCAAAGCAAGAACATGATCATAATCTGCACTTATTGATGGCAGCAGCACGTAATGAACGATTGGTGTTCAACAGTCTAAGGTGCAACATCAATTTGCAACAGGTCAATTTCTTCAGTACTATTTATTCCAGTGTTGGCATATGTTCCAATCCAAGTAAAATGGAGGATATTAAGCCCGTGCCAACTCATCAAGATAAGAATTATCTTCTAAGATGTCTAGGCCTCTGAATTTTCTTGTCTCCTTACATTCTCCTTACATTTAAAAATCTTCATTGCTATGGGAATTGTTGACAATTGTTGTGCCTTTCCTGTGGCTCAAAGACCACCACTACCTCTTCAAAATTATGAAACACTCATTATTAAAAGCATCGACATTGCAATCTTATGAGCCCAGGGAAGCAACTGCCCGGAACTATATGCCTCACAGAAAGGTCTGGGAGTAGGCATACGACAAAAAGGCAAACCAATTGCACTTACTTCAAAACATTTGTCCGTAGCGCAATCCAACTTTTCCAACATCAAGCGGGAAACATTAACTTTAATATGTGCAATCATGCGTTTTCATCCCTATCTATTTGGCAGACGATTTGTGGTAGAGGCCTACCACAAGCCACTGATGATATGCTGAACGCCATTGACAAGTGCACCACCAAGATTGCAATGTCTCTTGATAAAGATTCAAGGTTACGACTGTGAGATCAGGTACAAGCCAGGAAACCTAAAGGTCCTGTCGGATACACTTACCCAATGAAAGTAGAAGATGTATCCTTAGGTTTACAATTTGACTTCATTAACATTGAACTTGAAGGTGATCTCAACATTGAGATACACTTGAACAACGCAAATGTCAACAGCTACATAAACTGTGGAAAAACATCAATGTAGGATGTCCTGATTCAATTCAGTTTGTCCACGAACATGAGAGCACTTTGACCTTATCGGGATGAGCTACGTATCTCCTAGGGAGTCATGTTTAAAGGCAGGCAGGCCATCGTTGCAAGTTGATATACTTCAGCAACTTTATTACTCATGCATAGGCCCCTCTGATGTTCATCCTGGGGAAACACCACGATGTAGTGGTAGAGCTAGGAGAGCCAGGCACGTTAGGATCACTGAGGGCACCGGGTAGGGGAGAGGGGGTGGGGTATATGTGGGGGTGTAGGTAGGGGGCGGTGAGGGGGTGTTGGGGAGGGAAGCACCATCAGGAGTGGGGTATTGACAGCACATTAAACAACATTATGATGCCGCTATCACTTTCTTCTGCAGTGCGGGCTGACCGCCGGACCCATTGCCCATCTCTCCACACATCACCGCCCCCCCCCCCCCCCCCATGGCACTCAGCCACCCTCTGGCTGTGGACATGTCCCCGGGGCTGTGTCCCATCCCTTAGTTGTTTGTATGTTGCGTGTGTGGTGCGGCCTCTCGCAGTGTTTAAGCATGGTGTCCAGGCATCATGGTCTGATTGGGATGCTAGGCAATGACCCCCACATGCTACATGGCCCATCCACCCACGGGAATCCACTTAGCATGTGTCAAGTGCTCACTTAACCATGATTGCCATTTCCCTATTAGCGATAGCCTTCAGCCGCACAGACAGAGGCCTTAGCAGTCCACATTGCAGTCCACATTGCCTCCGGAATGTGGTTGGGATCCGGGGTTGGGATGGTGGTGCCGCGAGCTATTATCCCCCAGTTGCCCCTCCAGCTCCCCCCCCCCCCCCACCCCCACCCATGGCGGCCCACCTCTGCGAAGAGTTCCCCCACCGAGCACTGGGGTAGTAAGCCCAGTGCCCCTGGGTCCTTTGCCTCTGAGCAGAGATGGCTACTCACCTCCTCAACTTCCCACAGAAGCCCTTCTGCCAGATTCACATTTTTAAAAAGGAGTACTAATCGGCGCCAGCGTGAACACTTGCTGGGGAGGCTGCTGAATGACAGGAGGCTGTTGGATTTGGGGTGGCTCTCATTTATTGTACGGAAATGGGGCTTAAGTGGTGATAAGTGGTTTCTCGCGACGTTACATCGAGATCCCAATTTTGCCTATGGAAGCAGGTATGTTGCATCGCAAACTATTTGGCACCCGGCACGGATCTCGGTTTTGATCTCTCCCACAGTTCATTATGCTTGAGAGAGAGCACAACAATGTGGAGAATCACGCACTTAATTACATCTCTTACCAGTGAGGTAATTCTCATAGATTTAATAAATTTGTTTTAATGGTTGCCTGAGGTGTTCTTTTTTTTTTGAATTTTATACACAGTACTGGAGTCTAAACTTTTGTGGTGCAGATCTTGAGGCAGACATTTGCTGGATGAGGCAGCGCTCGTTACTATCAAACAGGATTCACATTTAGACTCCGCCAGCGATCTCCTGGTTGCACTTACAATCATCGCCAAAAGATTCAAACAATACATCGGAGAATTGCAAGCAGCACCATTGATCCTTTAAGAAAACATTAAAGGTGCTTTGATATAATGTTTGTGAAAGAACGTCACGGTAGTTGTCTCTTCCTGGTTCTCTTTTAAAAAAAATATATATTTATTCAAATTATCCAACAAATTTTCAACAAACCCCCCCCCCCCAACAAGAAAAAAGAAGCAAAAACACAACAATCAGAAATTATACATTGGATTTCCCCCATATACAATAACCCCCCATATAACATTTAAAAGCACAAAATAGGGGAAAAAAAACACCTTCACCCAAACGCCACCCCAAAAGAACCCCCCCACCCCCCCCCCACCCCCACCGCCCCCCCCCCCCCCGCCCCTGGGCTGCTGCTGCTGACCTCCTCTAATGCTCCGCGAGATAGTCTAGGAATGGTTGCCACCGCCTGGGGAACCCTTGCACAGACCCTCGCAAAGCAAACTTTATCCTCTCCAGCTTAATGAACCCTGCCATGTCATTGATCCAAGCTTCCACACTAGGGGGCTTCGCATCTTTCCATAGTAGCAAAATCCTCCTCCGGGCTACCAGGGACGCAAAGGCCAGAATATCGGCCTCTTTCGCCTCCTGCACTTCCGGTTCGTCCGATAACCCAAATAATGCCAATCCCCAGCTCGGCTTGACCCGGGCGTTCACCACCTTGGGCATAGTCCTCGCAAAACCCCTCCAAAACCCCATCCAGCGCCGGGCATGACCAGAACATATGGACGTGATTTGCCGGGTTCCCCGAGCACCTCCCGCAGCTGTCCTCCACCCCAAAGAACCTACTCAACCTCGCCCCTGTCATATGCGCTCTGTGAGTAACTTTGAACTGTATTAGGCTGAGCCTGGTGCAAGAGGAGGAAGAATTAACCCTACTCAGGGCATCAGCCCACAGACCCTCATCTATCTCCTCCCCAAGTTCCTCCTCCCACTTGCCCTTTAACTCTTCCACCGAGGCCTCCTCCACTTCCTTCAGCTCCTGGTAAATCGCCGAAACCTTGCCTTCTCCAACCCATACACCCAAAATCACCCTGTCCTGAACTGAATTCCACGTACCGGAAGCAGAGGGAATTCCCTCACCTGCCACCTCACAAATGCCCTCACTTACATGTACCTGAAAGCGTTTCCCGGGGGTAGCCCAAACTTCTCCTCCAGCGCCCCTAGGCTCGCAAACGTCCCATCGATGAACAGGTCCCCCATTCTTCTAATCCCTGCCCGATGCCAGCTCCGAAACCCCCCATCCATCCTTCCCGGGATGAACCGATGATTCTCCCGAATCGGTGACCAAACCGAGGCTCCCACCTCGCCCCTGTGTCACCTCCACTGCCCCCAGATCTTCAGCGTCGCCGCCACCACCGGACTCGTGGTGTACCTTGTCGGCTAGAGTGGGAGCGGTGCCGTCACCAGCGCCCACAGGCTCGTGCCCACACAGGACGCCATCTCTAGCCTCTTCCACGCCGCCTCCTCTCCCTCCATTACCCACTTATGGATCATCGTCACATTGGCTGCCCAATAATAGCCACACAGATTTGGCAGTGCCAGCACGCACCCCCCCCCCCCCCCCCCCTCGCACATTTGTATTTAGCTGCCTACCCTTCACAAATCCCGTCTGGTCCTCACAAATCACCCCCGGTACACAGACCTCAATTCTTGTAGCCAGCACCTTCGCCAGCAACTTAGCGTCAACATTGAGGAGCGAGATCGGTCTATACGACCCACATTGCAATGGATCCTTGTCCCGCTTCAAGGTCAAAGAGATCAGCACCCTGGACATTGTCGGGGGCAAGGTCCCCCCCTCCCTCGCCTTATTAAAAGTCCTCACTAGCAACGGGCCCAGCAGGTCCACGTATTTCCTGTAAAATTCAACCGGGAACCCATCCGGCCCCGGGGCCTTCCCCGCCTGCATGTTCCCCAATCCTTTAACCAGCTCCTCCAGCCCAATCGGCGCCCCCAAACCAGCCACCTCCTCCTCCTCCACCCTCAGCAACCTCAGCTGATCCAGGAATCGTCGCATCCCCTCCTCCCCCGTTGGGGTCTCAGACCGGTACAGATCCCCATAGAATCCCTAAATACCTCGTTTATTTTCACCGCACTCCGCTCCATATTCCCCCCGCTATCCTTGACTCCACCAATCTCCCTCGCTGCCTCTCTCTTACGAAGCTGATGTGCCAGCATCCGACTCGCCTTCTCCCCATGCTCATACATCGCCCCCTGCACTTTCCTCCACTGTGCCTCTGCTTTCCCCGTGGTCAACAGGTCGAATTCCTTCTGGAGGTTCCGTTGCTCCCTAAGTAGCCCCTCCTCGGGGGCCTCTGCATACCTCCTGTCCACCCTTAAAATCTCCCTCACCAACCTCTCTCTCTCCCTCCCCTCTCTCTTCTCCCTGTGGGCCCTAATGGAGATTAGCTCTCCCCTGACCACCGCCTTCAACGTCTCCCAAACTACCCCCACCTGCACCTCCCCATTGTCGTTGGCCTCCAAGTATCTTTCAATACACCCCGCACCCGCCCGCACACCCCCTCATCCGCCAACAGTCCCACATCGAGGTGCCACAGCGGGCGCTGGTCCCTCTCCTCCCCCAACTCCAGCTCCACCCAATGCGGGGCGTGGTCCGAGATGGCTATGGCCAAATATTCCGTCCCCTCCACTTTCGGGATTAGCGCCCTACTCAGAATGAAAAAGTCTATCCGGGAGTAGGCTCTATGGACGTAGGAAAAGAAGGAAAATTCCCTGGCCTGCGGCCTGGCAAACCTCCATGGATCCACTCCCCCCATCTGGTCCATAAACCCCCTGAGCACCTTGGCCGCAGCCGGCCTCTTACCCATCCTGGACCTAGAACGGTCCAGTGCTGGGTCCAGCACCGTGTTGAAGTCCCTCCCCATTATCAAGCTTCCTACCTCCAGATCCGGAATTCGACCCAGCATGTGTTTCATAAATCCGACATCATCCAAATTCGGGCCATATACGTTAACCAGTCCCACCCGCACCCCCTGCAACCTTCCACTCACCATCACATATCGACCTCCATTATCCACTACAATATTCAGTGCCTCGAACAACACCCGCTTCCCCACCAGTATTGCAAACCCTCTGTTCTTCGCATCCAGCCCTGAATGAAAGACCTGCCCTACCCATCCCTTTCTCAGCCTAACCTGATCTGCCACCTTCAGATGTGTCTCCAGGAGCATAACCACGTCTGCCTTCAGTCCCTTTAAGTGCGCGAACACCCAGGCCCTCTTGACCGGCCCGTTCAGGCCCCTCACATTCCAAGTTATCAGCCGGATCGGGGGGCTACTCGCCCCCCCCCCCACCTCCCCGCCGACTAGCCATCTCCTTTTCTAGGCCAGCCACGTGCCTGCGCCAACCGCACCCTCCAGTCCCCCAGGCGGCGGACTCCCGCCCCGACTACCTCTCCTATTTCCATCTCCCCTTTGGCCAATGCAGCAGCAACCCATTCCCCCCCCCCTCCCCCCTCCTCCCCCCCCCCCCCCCCCCCCCCACTAGATCCTCATCTAGCCATTTTGCTCCCCCCCATGACACTCCCGTAAGTCTGCTGTCTTCCTGGTTCTCTTGATATTACAATTACTATTGATTAAAATCAGCAATAAAAGCGCCTTTCAAAAAGCAGTCTAAATCCTTGCTCTTTGGCAGCAACATTGAGTTACATATATACTAATGACACAGTGCAAACATAGTCCACTCCCATTTGGTAGTACTCTTTATGCAAATACAATTAAAATAAACTGTTTTACTTTATCAGTGAAAACGTGCATCAATGTTGGTTTCAAGTGATGAACAGTGGTCCTTTTACTGACTATGCAGATTTGTACCATATCTTTGTTTAACATCCTGTCATGTTTGTACAATGGCCTACATTCATCATCATTAACTTAATCAAAAATGACCATACGGGTAATTAAACTGCAAGCTGATGGAAGCATTGAAGAAGTTGCCTTACATAACTACAGTGGCCCGCACTTGTACCTGCTGTGCATTTTCATTACAGATAAGCACACAGACCTGCAAGAACCATAGCAACAGTACTAAGGTTGTCCTGCTCAATGAAGACAGAAGACACAATTTCCAATATTCACATGGAGAGCATTCATCAATGATGTAACTGTTTAAGTATATTGCGAATGCATTACCTCAGGGTTCTACTATGTGCTTTACTGCTGATTATAAATGTGAGAAGTTTAAATTTTTAATTGCTTCATGTCATTGGCAAGGAAAAGGGGAAATGTGCTAAATTTTTAACAAGTTTTTTGAGATGTGAAGCCACTGGCAAGGCTGGCATTTATTATCTGGTTCCCTTGAGATATTGATGGTGAACCATGTTCTTGAATTGTTGCAGTCATGATACTTCCATAAGGCTGTTAGGTTGGGAGTTCCATGATTTTGACCCAGCCCCAACAAAGGAATAGTGATGTATGCCCGAGTCAAATAGTTTGTGACTTGCAATGAAATTTGGAAATATTCACGTGAATTTACAGCGCTTGTTATTCTAGGTGGAAGTGATTGTGGGTTTGGAAAGATCTGTCGAAGAAACCTTTGCAATTTGCTATAGTCCATTCTGTAGATAGTTCATACAGTGATAGATCATCAATGCGAAGGATGGTAATTGCAGCTTCTGTTGAAAATTTCAGACTATTGGTTTTGACCATAGTTGGCTCAAATACACCAGCTTGCTAGTTATCCTATGGTACTCCCACGTTAGAAAAGAGTGCTGATCTCAAATGGATTGAGGGCAACAAACTGGACTGCTTTATTTTGTATTGTGTTCAAAACGTCCCAGGTTTTGTTGAAACCGCACCCATCCAATTGAAAATTAACAGGATCGGGAGATCCCATGAACCTCCCAATCCTGAATCATGACAGATTCCAGCAGCAGAGTGCCAAACATAAGGCTGAAGCGCCCATCATGGATCATCCACCTTGATGTCTTCTTGAAGTCCACACAAATAGCGGAGACAGTCTTCAATCTATTCAATACACTCCACATGATATTAAGAAATGACTGAGTGCAATGGATAGAGTGAAGTTTATAATCTTGACTGAAGACATGTGGTCCAGAACCAGCCATACCTGCAAACTAAGTTATCTCAGTACAGCCAAAGCTACCCAACAATGTGGAAAGTATGGCATATCTGCAGAAAGCAGGAAAAACCCAATCCAGACAATTACTGCCCCATTAATCTACTCTCAGTCACTACACAAAGTGATGGAAGATGTTGCCGTTATTGCCATTACTCATTCACAGCATTTAACCTGCTCAGTTTGGGTTCCCTCAGGCTCACTCAGCTCCAGAGCTCATTATACCTCTGATCTAAACATGGTGGCATGATGGCACGGTGGTTAGCACTGCTGGCTCACAACTCCAGGCTCCCAGGTTCAATTCCAGCCTTGGGTGACTGTTTGTGTGGAGTTTGTATGTTCTCTCCGTGTCTGCGTGGGTTTCCTCCGGGTGCTCCCGTTTCCTCCCACAGCCCAAAGATGTGCAGGTTAGGTGGATTGGCCATGCTAAATTGCCCCTTAGTGTCCAAAAGGTTAGGTTGGGTTGCGGGGGGTGGGGTGGAGGCGTGGGCTTAAGTAGGGTGCTCTTTCCAGGGACCAGTGCAGACTCGATGGGCCGAATGGCCTCCTTCTGCACTGACAATTCTATGATTCTAAAAGAGCTGGAATGGGGCGAGATTCTCTGGCCTCCCTGTGCCATGTTTCTCCGCGGTGGGAGGCGGATCTTCTAGTCCCACGCTATCAATGGGATTTCCCACTCATTCCACCCCGCTCCGCTTATAAACCTGCAGCAGGGGTGCGCCGCCAGGGGTGTGCTGCCAGTGACAGGATCAGAAGGTCTTTCCATGAGGTGAGAGTGACCTTTCTTGATCTTAAGACAGAATTTTAATCAGTGCGACATCAAGGAGTCCCAATAAATTCAAAATCAATGAGAATCAGGGGAAATTCTCCACTGGTTGGAATGATACCTGGAACAAAGGAAAGTGATTTTGATTGTTGGAGGCTGGGAAATGGTAAGCTACATTCGTACCACAAAAATGCCAGACAATGTCTATCTCCAACAAGAGAGAGGTTGACAAGCTCCTCACATTCAATGATATTATCATCATCCAGACCCCACCATCAACATTCTGAGAGGGTCACAATTGACTGGAAACTAAGCTGAACCAGTCGCATATATACTGTGCCTGCACGAGCAGGTCAGAGATTGCTGGTCCTGCAATGAATGCCTCACTTTCTCATTCCCCAGCCTCTTTCTACAATACACGAGTGTAGTGAAATACTATCACAGAGTGCAACTCCAGAAAACACTGAAAAACCTCAACACTGTTGACTTGACTGGCATATCATTCATCACCCTGAGCATTCACTCCCTCCACCACCAATGCATGGTGGCAATAAGTGTGTAGCATTTACAAGATGCACTGCAGCAACTCACCAAGGTTTCTTTGACAGCACTTTCCAAACTTCTGATCTCTGTCATCTAGAAAAACAATGGCAGCAGCCGCATAGGAACACCATCACTCTCAACTTCTTCTTCAAATCCCATACTACCCTGACTTGGAACTCTATCGCTGTTCCTTCATTGCCGTTCAGTCGAAATGCTGAAACTTCCTCCTTAAGTAACTGATGTCCATCCTTGACCTTCTCAAGGATGGACAGCAAATGCTGGCCTTGCCTGTGATGTCTGCATCGCTTGAGGAAATAAAATAGTCAAAGCCACAGGACATGGATGCACTGCCACAGAAAGTCCACAGTTGATCAAAGCCAGTGAATACATTTTCAAATGCTTTACCCTTACAACTGAATCACTAGCCTCATGCACTGCTAAATCCGCATTGCTCACCTACTAAAAATCCTTAATCCTCAGTGATCATAACTAACATCCAAGTTTCATCTCACCCTCACACACTCAAGACTGCTACAAACCTTCCAGCCTAAGTTCACAGGTTTCACACACAGTCAGCTGTTTAGCCACACATTACCCAAAACGATTTCCCGAAACCCAAGGTCACGTTTCTCTCTCTCTTGTGGGATACGCAATTAGAGGAAGCAGGAGCTAACTAACTAAGAAGGTACAAGAACGCCTGCATGTCCTAATCCCCAAGGAGTTGATGGTTTTGGCCATTATTGGAAATGACCATTGCTGACACCTCTTGTTCAAAAAGGGGAGCAGAGACAACCCCGGCAACTATAGACCGGTGAGCCTCACGTCTGTAGTGGGTAAAGTCTTGGAGGGGATTATAAGAGACAAGATTTATAATCATCTAGATAGGAATAATATGATCAGGGATAGTCAGCATGGCTTTGTGAAGGGTAGGTCATGCCTCACAAACCTTATTGAGTTCTTTGAGAAGGTGACTGAACAGGTAGATGAGGGTAGGGCAGTTGATGTGGTGTATATGGATTTCAGCAAAGCGTTTGATAAGGTTCCCCACGGTAGGCTATTGCAGAAAATACGGAGCCTGGGGATTGAGGGTGATTTAGAGATGTGGATCAGAAATTGGCTAGCTGAAAGAAGACAGAGGGTGGTGGTTGATGGGAAATGTTCAGAATGGAGTACAGTCACAAGTGGAGTACCACAAGGATCTGTTCTGGGGCCGTTGCTGTTTGTCATTTTTATCAATGACCTAGAGGAATGCGCAGAAGGGTGGGTGAGTAAATTTACAGACGATACTAAAGTCGGTGGTGTTGTCGATAGTGTGGAAGGATGTAGCAGGTTACAGAGGGATATAGATAAGCTGCAGAGCTGGGCTGAGAGGTGGCAAATGGAGTTTAATGTAGAGAAGTGTGAGGTGATTCACTTTGGAAGGAATAACAGGAATGCGGAATATTTGGCTAATGGTAAAGTTCTTGAAAGTGTGGATGAGCAGAGGGATCTAGGTGTCCATGTACATAGATCCCTGAAAGTTGCCACCCAGGTTGATAGGGTTGTGAAGAAGGCCTATGGAGTGTTGGCCTTTATTGGTAGAGGGATTGAGTTCCGGAGTCGGGAGGTCATGTTGCAGCTGTACAGAACTCTGGTACGGCCGCATTTGGAGTATTGCGTACAGTTCTGGTCACCGCATTATAGGAAGGACGTGGAGGCTTTGGAACGGGTGCAGAGGAGATTTACCAGGATGTTGCCTGGTATGGAGGGAAAATCTTATGAGGAAAGGCTGATGGACTTGAGGTTGTTTTCGTTGGAGAGAAGAAGGTTAAGAGGAGACTTAATAGAGGCATACAAAATGATCAGGGGGTTGGATAGGGTGGACAGTGAGAGCCTTCTCCCGCGGATGGAAATGGCTGGCACGAGGGGACATAACTTTAAACTGAGGGGTAATAGATATAGGACAGAGGTCAGAGGTAGGTTCTTTACGCAAAGAGTAGTGAGGCCGTGGAATGCCCTACCTGCTACAGTAGTGAACTCGCCAACATTGAGGGCATTTAAAAGTTTATTGGATAGACATATGGATGATAATGGCATAGTGTAGGTTAGATGGCTTTTGTTTTGGTGCAACATCGTGGGCCGAAGGGCCTGTACTGCGCTGTATTGTTCTATGTTCTATGTTCTATGTCAAATGGTACGGCTGAAATGGTATCTTTACTCATCCCGAATGTTATGGGCCAGGGTTGTTATGGGCCAGGGTTTAAAAGACTCCAAAGAGTAACATGGAGTTCACCTGACCTACAACTGTTTATTGATTTTGGCTACGATGAGCACAAGGACCTGCCTTTCAGGTGTTATTCAACAGAGACCTTAAGCACTTTTAATCAAAAACAAGCTTTATTCTACAAATTTAGTTAACATTTGTATAAACACACACAGTAAGCATTTTTATCGACTACAAACATAAATACCCCAAACAGCTACAGTAATCTAAGTATCACCCTTAATAAATTTCCCCCTTTAACTGTTCCAATTTAATAACAAGATCCCATAAACCAGAAACCCCTTTTCAAACACGTGGCCCAACACACGGCATTCTTACATCTTTAAGACTTGGGTATGGCCACACCTGTTTCCTGTCCAAAACAGCAGGTTTGAATTCCTTCCAGAAAACAGTTATCACTTTTAAGTTATCAAGTAATCTGGAAACAGCTTTTAAACTGAAGATAGAGAGACACTTCTTTCCAACCTGTGCAATACAAAACGAGATCAAACTCAAAGCGAAAGTAAAACGTAGAGCCACAGCCCAGCTCCACCCACACAATGACATCACTGAAGCCATGTGATAAAAACATTTCTCAAAGGGACACTGCCATGACACTTTGTCTCACACTCTCTTCTGATTTACAATCGGGACGTATTGTAAACATATATATTTTATTTTTACCTCTTCTCACACCACAGCCTTAGCTTTATGTTTTTCTCCCTTCTGATGCTCAAGGGGCTGGTTCATCTCAGTTTGCTGGACAGCTGGTTCGCAATTCCCATACCGGCTGAGGTTATTCATGAAGGCCCCTTCTTCTCAGCCTTTCCCCTTGCCTGAGGTGTGGTGATCCTCAGCTTAAATCACCATCAGCCAGCTCTCCCTCCTCGAAGGGGAAAACAGCCTATGGTCAACTGGGACTATGGTGACTTTACGTACTTTACTCGAGAAGTGCAGCCTGGCCTGTCAGTGGATGAACACTAAAAAAACAGTAATGATAAAGACGCACGTTGATGTTTACTTTTAACAATTCCAAAAGGCTCTTTTTTCTCTGAAAGGGACATCACTCCTACCTAGTTTAGGGCTGGTTTAGCTCAGTGGGCTGACAGCTGGTTTGTGATGCAGAAAAAGGACAACAGCGCAGGTTCAATTCCCGTACCAGCTTACCCGAACAGGTGGCGGAATGTGGTGACTCGGGGCTTTTCACAGTAACTTCATATTTGTGACAATAAAAGGTTATTATTACCCCAAAAAAGCATGTGACATCCACCAAAGGTGACCTGGGACCAAATCGAAAGGGGCATCCTACCTCTCCAAAGGGGTACCGTAGCTATCCAAATAAATCCACAATATTCAGACCTACTTTTACCAGACCTAATGTTATCTGCACCATTCAGGTTCCATGTTCCTAGGCTACCAAAATCCCACTTGAATGCAGCCAGCTGATGGCTTAAATGGCCAGCTACCTCTGTAAAATGCTCAGGAGTGAATCGTGACCCGTACCTTTTCCTGTGGTCACAAAAATGGGAATTGCTGTGTTCGGAGGCAAAGACTTCAGATTCACAGCCACTTCCGCCATTTTCATAATGATGGAAAGGTTTGCCAACATGGAGAAAATCTGAAGCACAGTCTCAGTCTTAGGGACCATGGAGAGAGAGTGGGAGAGAGAGAGAGGGAGAAGGGAGCGAGAGAGCAAGAGAGAGAGAGAGAGAGAGAGAGAGAAAGGAAGAGAGGGTTTAGGAAGCTGAGAAGCTTGAACAAAGTGACTCTCAAAAGGACCCTGGAGGGTGACCCTGACATGACATGGTGAAAGAAGGCTGCTGATATATGCCAAGAATTTGGACTTGAATCTACAAGGGAATGTAGTGTAATTCATCAATGTGGCATGGGGATTCTGATTGTGTTAACTGATTGATAGGGAAAAATACCGTCTGTGCAAATTTGCATAATCGTTGCCTCCGAAGTAATGTTTAGTCTATGTTGATTTTAACTTGTGTTTGTTACAGCAAGAAATCTTAAAATGTGAAATCTTGTCATGCAATGCTTCTCACTGATCACTGGAAAATTCATGGGCCGGATTCTCCGTTCATGAGACTAAGTGTTGATGGCAGGCCAGGATTAGTGAACTTCTACGACTTTAAAACTGGCGCCGCACCTGGGCCAATTTACTGACCATTAAGGGGCTAGCATTGGCGCCATGTGGATCATGATTGATTCCAATAAAAAGCGGGGTCTGATTTGCCAGATTTGGGATTGAAATCGAGAGGACCCCCACACCGCAGCGGAACAGAGGGTCTGTGGGCCCGAAGGAAGGGCAGTCGCCAGGGTGGAGGTTGGCATCGGGCGAGGAAATGAGGCCCCGCTGAATTGCGGTACCCCCATGTCACGTCTGTCACCCCCCACCACTACCCCCACACCCAACACTACCCCACCACCACCACCCCCCTCTACCAGAAGACCCCCTCCCATCCCCCGCCATGATGCGATCATGCGTCCTGTCTCTTGTTTTCTGTCTTGCAGAAGCTGCTGGTGTTGGCATGGGCCCTCCTGGTGACCCCGACCCAACCACAACCAGTGCCACAAGTGGCGAGCTGAAATGACAAACACATGGACACAAATGGGAGCCCTCGACATGTATCCCATGACACCCTGGAGCACTAGTCCGTGGACAACACTGACTTCACATCACAGCTGTCTCCAACACCGTCCACCATCCCAGAGACACTCATCTCGTTTAGGCACTTTAGTAAAGAGGCCCCTGCGACACTATCTGGTGCGCATCACACATGTGCTGCAGTACAACACGTGGAGGTAGGAACACCCGAGAGGGCAGATTGTCGGAGGGCTGGCTGACGCCAGGGACACGCTGCCATCCAGATGGGTTTCGGGCTTCTGGAACGAACAGTCCCATCGATTGTGGACATGCAATCGCAGAGCCAGGGACTACGTGAGGGGTTGTCAGCACCAGCAGTTCGAGGGGTCCAACTGCAGGAGGTGGTGCTACCCAGGCCAACACTGCATGTGTGGCATATACAGTGGAGGCCTTGGGGGCAAAGGTTTCGGCCATGAGTCAAGTTATCCAAGGCCTGGAGCAATCTGTGCAGGTGGTAGTCGAGGCCCAGGGTAGGGCAGCCTTATCAAAGGCAGCCATATACCACAACCACCTGGATATTGCAGGGTGGCCCAGCCACGGTGAGCCATGGCTGAGAGCGTTGGAGGCATTGCCCAGGCGCTGGCCAATGTAGCACAGACTCAGAGGGTGGTGGCTCAGTCCCAGAAGGAGATGGCACAGTCACTGGCAGATGTGGCACAGACCCAGAAGGTGGTGGCACAGTCACAGCATGATGTGGCACAGTCCCAGAGGGAGGTGGCCCACACCCTGTGCTCCATGGCCGGGAGCATGCAGACCCTAGTCAAGATGAGAGCGGGCCTCCAGGACTGGCGGTGGAGCCTCAGGGGTTAGTTCCAGGAGCAGGAAAGACTTTGTGGCGTAGAAGTTCAGGGAGACCATCACCTTGACAGCCACCAGGTGCAGGTATCCTCCCCCATTCCCCCATGGTGCCAGCTGCGCCATGATCTGGCAGGTATTTTGCACTATCCACCTGCTCAGCCGGAGTCTTCATTATACGTGCTCTGGCAGCTCCTCGAATGACAGGTGCCTCATGCAACACCTTCTTTGCGCCTCCTCCCCCCCTGTTGTACAGCTGGCTCTCCAGCCTCACTGGCTGCCTCCTGTAAATCTGGGGCAGGCTCCACTGCTGCAGTATCCTCCTCCTTGAGCAGCTCCCACTCGTACAGCCTCAGGGCATCCCCCAGTGTTGCATCAACTAGGAGGAAGGCCACCATTGTTGGTTGAATTCCAATATCCAATGTCTGCAGGGGGTGTAAGATCAACATGTTAGCATGGTGTGTACTCCCCATGCTTAACTAGGTCCTCTGGGCTGCATGGAGGCCCCGGTTGGCACTGCAGACTCTGCCCCCATGCGTTCCACCCGCTCCCGCCTTACCCATCTCTGCATCCCCAGCCCCGTCGGAGCCCGGCACTGTGGGGGTCTCTGACCCTGGCATCCATCCCTGCTGCCAGGGGTACCATCGGCTGGCACTGCCCATGCCAGCAGTATGCTCCTTGGCAACTGTCCGGCGCCCCCCTGTGGTGGCTACTGTGGACATTGCCTTTATGTGGGCCACATGCGAGCCCACCGGTGGGTGGTGACCAGTTGGGGGGCAGGTGGTATGGCGGAGGGTGGGTGCTGGGGTGCAGGGGGAGGTGAGATGGTGGGTGGGGGGGGAGTGGATTACGGGGTTGGTGGGGTGGATAACGGGTGTGGGCACCCTGACAGTCGGCGTCACTCTGCAAAACCATGGGCCACAGAGGGTGGTCAGTGGGGTGTGCAGCAAGGACTTGCATGCCAGTTCTTTCCTGGACACCCCAGTCCCATGGTGGGGGGGGGGGGGGGATGGGGCAAGTCCCGTGTCCCCCCATCCCTGGCCCTAGTCCCTCCCTCCCAAGCCAGCACAGTAAGTGTCAGGACCGGCAGCGCATGGTCGGACCTCTGCATGTCCTACCTCCTGATTGTTAAAAGCGCAAGTGAACCTCGCCATCGGGAATTCCCCCAGTGGAGTCAGAGCATCACAGGAGCCCCGGCGAATACCTGGTCATGCCCGCTAATGATATGCCTACGGCATTTACTGTACACGTGGAGTGGAACGCATTGATTCCGCTGTCGGGGCGACGGAGAATTGGGATTTGGCGTGAACCCGATGCCTGCCACGATTTTGGTGGCAAGAGCGATTCTTCGCCCAACCGCCTTTCCCGCTTTTGGCGTCAGCCGATGGAGAATCCCGCCCCATATCTCTGTTTAAAATTCATCGGTATCTACAGGGACAATGACAGAGGCTTGAGTGGAGCATTAACATTGACCTGAACTGATCTGGCTGATTGTCGGCTCTGCGCTGGATATCCAATCTAATCCTGTGAAGGGAGATTTCTTCCATCAGATGATGGTGAATCTTTGGAATTTTCTATACTCTCTTGAGTTGTGGATGCTCCATATTTGAGTGGATTTAATGCTGAAATTGATACATATTTGGTTTCTCGGGGGATCTAGGGAATATTGGGGAGCAAGCAGGCAGTTGAGACAGATGATGAGCCATGATTGTATTGAATGCAGAGCTAGTTCAAGTGGCTGCATGGTTTATTTCTCCTACTGCTTATGTTCATACATGTTAAGGGAAACTAAGATGTCGTTAGCTCTTTTTGAATAGGGCACCTATTCTTTTGAACTGTACACACCACAAGCATACAGTTATATTTCTATGTCTGGATGCCTTGAGTGAGATTGCAAGTAAGATTATTGAGGGCTTCTATCACCATGTGAAAACCACAGAGGAAGCCCTTATATTTGCAGCAAAAAATACCTGAGGGAAGAGACTTGACTGATTAAAGTAGATCAATCCCAAGGCTCCAATGATGCTTCTAACTACATGCAGGTAACAACAAGAAAGACACTTGTTATACCATCAATTCACTGTGAGACCATGAGAACGAGTGAACATTAGGCTTTATTATCCATGATCTCGCCTGATAGAGTCGGCTGTACAAATGAGTGCCTCCCACAGGTGGCCGGTTTATGTGTGGCCCCGGTGAGGGCGGAGTCAGAGGCGGAGCCCATCGGGGTTCCAGTACAGTACCTGGAAGTAGACCGTATCATCACTTCCAGATCATAGGTCACAGCATTATACAGACAGCTCATGCATTAGGTGAATACATTCACCACAACACTAAGGAGATATTTTTAGACACTGAAGTTTTTGGCACTTTTAGTAAACCACCAAAGATGATTCTTATAATGCCAGCAATGATTAAACCATTGGGTTATAATGAGCCTCCCTCAACATTTTCATTGTGTGAGACAAAGGAAGTACCTGAGGCTTTGCTCAAGCATTTTGAAAATCACAGGAAGGTTGATGTTTAAGATTTGGATGAATTTCAGCTCCTGAATTTGTTTTAACAGTGTCTGGGCTGGGTTCAGCAAAAATCAACTATGGACTTTTTAAACTAGCAGCAGGTACTGTATGAATACCTTTGGAACATCAGTGGACAGTCGAAGTAAATCAAATGTAAAACAGTATTTTTTTAATATTAGGACACTCTAGAGTAAAATAATAGAGGAAAATGTTTCAGATCTTTATACATAGAATTGAAATAACATACAATTATGACTATATGTTACAAAGACATGTTAACTTCATTTTTTCATTTGTGATTAGTACTGTATTGGACAAAGTAAGTTAGCGATTATGGCCATTCCATCTTCTATCTTTGGTGTCTCCATGATACCTGTAGTATAAAGTGTTAGCAGATGGGATATCCAAATGTGAGACCTAGATGATGATGTACCACTGACATCAGTCAGTCATGTGTTAGACTTGAGAGAGAGAATGGAATACCATGCCTCGGAGCAACATGTCTACTCTGTAGTGCTAATAAGTGTTAAGCAGATTCTAGAATATGACTGCAGCCTGTCTAACAGCCAAGTACCATATCTTGGATCCACAGATAGAGGGTCCATCTCAGAACAATACTCTCTTCTCTTCTTCATCTGTTTGTTTCTTTGTGTCCTCCTTATCTCCCTTTAACTCATTATTCTTCTCTCACTCTGTCATTTTGTTCTTGTCTGGTGGGATGTGATGGGTGATAGAGTGGGATGTGTTTGAGAAAAGAGTCCTCAACAGTTGCAGGTTGTATTTAGGGTGGAGCTTACAGAGAAAATGTAGCACTCACGGACTCCCTTCCCATCTCCCCTTATCACTGAGCCTTCATCCCACTCCCAAAATGTTCCCTTTCCTTTCAGCTTACCGCTATCAGTTTACTTTCTAACAACCCTCTCACTCCCTTAATTACCTTTGACCCATGCAAGCCCTGTAACTTTTCCCCACTGTCAGTCTGCCTGAACCTTCCATGTTCTGCCCCATTCTCATTCTCTTCTCCCAAGGATGAATACCAAGAGGACAGAGGTTTCCTCTTCTCCTACCTCATCTAACCTTAAAGATTCCCTTAAAGAGGCATTCAAAATTCAAGCTTTTACAAAATAAATAAATAAGATGAAGGATTAATATTGTCAGACTGTTCTTTGCTCTATTTGTGTTTTACTCTCTCCCTCTGCCTGTGTTAAAAATTTAAATCTTGATCTTACATGTGCACACAATTAAGAATAATGTTTGCAACTTTCAAGCTGATAAGTTGGTTGACTTTGAAATTAATTGTTTTTGAAAAACTTTGAAGTGAAATTAAATGAAAAAAAAATCACATATTATTTTCTTTTGTGCTCTTTGTAATAGTTCAATACCATTTTTGAAAAGCTTCTGGAACACAAGTCAAAAATTACAACCGACATTAAAATGCTGTCATTTTCTCCTTTCTCTCAGTATAAAGGGAACAATCTGAAATTAGCAGATGGAGTCATATTTCTAGGCAGGAATATTAAGTACAAATCCAGTTGGTAGGAGAGGCTGAGATCAAGGAACAGCTTTCAAGGAGGCATTAAAAACAGAAAAACAATTTGATGGCTGAGAGATTGAAGAAATGATTACCTCGTTCATATGGGGAGGAAAGGTGGCCAGAGTTAAAAAGGTGCTGCTACAGAGGGGAAGGCAGGCAGGGGGTTTGGGGCTTCTGAACTTGATGTATTATTACTGGGCGGCGACTGCGGAGAAGGTACGGAGCTGGGTCAGAGGGGTTGATTCCCAATGGGTCAGAATGGAGGAGAGTTTGTGTTGGGGGTCGGGATTGAAGGTGCTAGCAACAGCACCGTTCCCGATGGCCCCGGGGAAATACTCAGGGAGTCTGGTAATAATAGCTTCATTGAGAATTTGGAGGCAGTTTCGCTTACACTTCGGGTTGGAGGCAGGGTGAAAGGAAATGCTGATTCGGGGGAACCACAGATTTGAGCCAGGGGAGTGGGACGGAAATTTTCAGAAATGGGTGAAGTGGATTAAAACACTAAAAGATTTGTTTCTTGGGGGTTGGTTTGCAGGATTGAAGGAGCTGGAAGCGAAGTATGGGCTGGAGCAGGGGGAAATGTTTAGATACATGCAGTTTCGAGATTTTGCCTGGAAAGAGATACAGAGCTTCCCGGTGGAGCCGGCCTCCACATTGCTGGAGGAGGTGCTGATGACAGGGGGACTGGAGAAGGGGGTAGTGTCGGTGGTTTACGGGGCTATTTTGGAAGAGGGGAAGGCACCACTGGAAGGGATCAAAGCAAAGTCGGAGGAAGAATTGGGAAAGGGTATGGAGCAGGGCTTCTGGTGTGAGGTGCTTCAGAGAGTGAACGCCTCCACCTCTTGCAGAGGTTGGGGCTGATACAGCTGAAGGTGGTAAATAGAGTGCACCTCACAAGGGCGAGGATGAGCCGGCTCTTTGAGGGGGTAGAAGATGTTTGTGAATGTTGCGGGGGGAGGATGGGATTGTTGTTGTTGATATGGGGATTGACATTATATTCATTACTGCTTATTGTTTATTGTTGGTGGGTGCAAATTTGGGAGAAAATGTGAAAAAGGAGGAGAATAAAAATATTTTTAAAAAACAATTTGATGGCTAAATGTAAATCACTTATATTCTGATTTCTTTAAACCTTTATATTTCTTATTCGGAATCTCAGAAACTGAGAGAAGGAAATGACCAAAGCAATTTTGGAAGAGTTTTGAGTGACCTATATACATTGATGGCCAGACTGTGCAATCTCCAAGGTATATACTGTGACTAGAAGGAAACTATTCTGTGCCACACATTGTGACTCTGTTAAGATTGAAAATATCCCTGACAGACCCAACTTCAGGACACACCATCGCACTTCAGATTCCATTAAATCCTTTTGAAGTCATAGATTATCATAGAATTCACAGTGCAGAAGGAGGCCATTCGGCAATTCGAGTCTGCACAGCTCCAAGGTCAACACCTCCATCCTATCCCCATAACCCAGTAACCCCACCCAACACTAAGGGCAATTTATCATGGCCAATCCACCTAACTTGCACGGGGGAGCACCCGGAGGAAACCCACGCACACACGGGGAGGATGTGCAGACTCCACATGGACAGTGACCCAAGCCGGAATCGAACCTGGGGGACCCTGGAGCTACCGTGCTGCCCAAAGTGTAGTAACTATTGTAATATGGGGATAATTGCACACACTAAGGTCTAAAATACAGCAATGAGATGATTGATGAATTAAACTGCTTCAGTGAGGGATAAACATTGGCCAGGAAACTGTAGGATAAACGGTTAACAAACTGAAGATGCCACTCTATGAGACACATGATGATGTCACACTGACACCAGGCAGTCATGTGTTGGGTATTCGAGGCAGCAAACAGGTAACTCTGAGGGGAGATATGCCTTTCCTGTAACCCACTGTGCACATACTGTAAATATTGCAAATAAACTAGTCTTTAAGTTAATACCCTGATGCACCGACAGCTCTTCCTTTTTAGGATCCCGGCTTAGCATATTGTACAACACCGTAGCAGTGGTGGCAGCATTAATTTAGTCCATTGTTGGTGCTGTACATGACACCCTCACTGAAGAAGGGTAGTGATTGCAGCAATGCAAGACCAGTCAGTACCCCCCTTCATTTGTTTCTAAGCCTCAAAGACCCAGATAGAGATCATTGCTGGATGACTTGTCACAAAACTTTTATGATGTTCCGAGCGGTGTTGGGCCACCTTGCCTACACGCAACCAATCCACCCGAGACATAACTTGGGCTTAGATGGAGTGGATTTCTTCAGGTGCATAGGACATCATTTTAGCTCAGTCTGTAGAGGGTCCAACAAGGGACAGTGCAGAGTTAGACCTAATTCTGGGGAATGATTCCGGACAGATGGTTTATATGTTGGTGGGGGAGCATTTTGGTGATAGCGACCACAACATGGTACAATTTAAGTTTGTCATGGACAAAAAAATAGGACAAGTTGCAAAAAAAGGTTGTGGATTGAGGGAGAGCAGATTTTAGTAATATGAGACAGGATCTGGCCAACGTAGACAGGAAAGAGTTACTTGTGGGGAAATCTACAGAAGAGCAATGGAGGGCATTCAAAAAGGAAATGGGGAGGGTACAGGCCCAACATGTTCCCTCTAGCGTAATAGGAAGGAGTAAAAAGCCCAGAGAACCATGGATGACCAGAGACATTCAGGATATGGTGAGAAGGAAAAGAAAGGCTTTTAGCAAGTACACGGGGAGCAAATCAACGGAGGCACTCGTGGAGTAAAGAAAGTGCAGGGTGGAGTTTAAGAAAACAATTAGGAGAGCAAAGAGGGGATATGCGAGAGCACTAGCTACAAAAGTAGGGAAAATCCCAAGATTCTCTAAGTATATCATTGGGAACGAGTAGGGCCCATTAGGGACCAACAAGGAAAGCTGTGGGTGGAGCCAGAGGAAATTGGTAGGATGTTGAAGGAATACTTCATATCTGTCTTCACCCGGGCAGTACGGTGGCACAGTGGTTAGCATTGTGGCTTCACGGCGCCGAGGTCCCAGGTTCGATCCCGGCTCTGGATCACTGTACATGTGAGGTTTGCACATTCTTCCCGTGTTTGCGTGGGTTTAGCCCCAACAACCCAAAGATGTGCAGGGTAGGTAGACTGGCCATGCTAAATTGCCCCTTAATTGGAAAAAATAAATTGGGTACTCTAAATTTAAAAAAAGGATCTGTCTTCACCCAAGAGAATGAGGAGTTACATATAGAATTTGGGGCGAGAGAGACTATGAGGTTCGGGATTGTCATAGGCATGTTCGTCCATAGATCTCTAAAGGCAAAAGGGCAAAGGCAAAAGGGCAGGTTAATAGGGTGGTGAAAAAGGCTTATGGGACACTTGCCTTAGATTACAAAAGCAGGGAAGTCATATTAGAGTTGTATAGAACATTGGTGAGGCCACAGCTGGAGTAAAGTGTGCAATTCAAGTCGCCACATTTTAGGAAGGATGTGATTGCACTGGAGGGGATGCAGAGGAGATTCATTAGGATGTGGCCTGGCATGGAACATTTAAATGATGAAGGGAGGTTAGATAGGCTTGGGTTGTTTTTGCTGGAGCATAGAAGATTGAGGGGTGACCTGATCGAGGTGCGCAAGATTATGAGGAACATGGACAGGGTGGATAGGAAGTAGCTGTTCCCCTCGGTTGAAGGATCAGTTATGAGGGAACACAAGTTCAAGGATAGGGGCAGGAGGTTTTAGGGGTGGTTTTGAGGAAAAACTATTTTACCCAGAGGGTGTTGACTATCTGGAGTGCACTGCCTGGGAGGGTGGTAGAGGCGGGTTGCCTCACAACCGTTAAAACTTTCCTGGATGGGGACCTCCGGTGACGACGATCTGCTGAGCAGTCGCAGGCTCCACAGAGATTGAACCTGTAGCTGCAGGATTCTGGGAGAATGAAGTGGTGAGGATAGGGGGGCGGGAGAAGAGGAGACAGTAATGTAAATAGTCCAAAACCAAACATCATGTAAATAGTTAAAGGTACACGCTGGAATTCTCCGGCTGCTCACACTACTGGGATTTTCTGGTCCCGCCGGCAGCAGACCCCCTCCCGCAGGTTTCCCAAAGGTGTGGGATGGCTTTAATGAGAATTCCCATTAACAACAACTGGAGCAGAGAATCCCACTGCCGAGAAACACATGGATGGAAGGCCAGCGACTTCTACCCATAGTCTCATATTGTTGTTCGAATTAAAATAGTACCCTTGGGGGGGGGGGGGGGGGGGGAGGTATAGAATAAAGGGTTAACCATAAGACCATAAGACAGATAAGCAGAATATGCCACTCGGCTCATCGAGTCTGCTCCGCCATTCAATCATGTCTGATATTTTTCTCATCCCCATTCTCCTGCTTTCTCCCTGATCCCCATTTTAATCAAGAACCTATTTATCCCTGTCAGCGATTTGGCCTCCACAGCCTTCTGCGGCAAAGAGTTCCACAGATTCACCACCCTCTGGCTGAAGAAATTCCCCCTCATCTCTGTTTTAAAGGATCGTACCTTTAGTCTGAGATTGTGGCCTCTGGTTCTAGTTTTTCCTACAAGTGGAAACATCCTCTCCACGTCCACGCTATCCAGGCCTTGGAAGTATCCTGTAAGTTTCAATAAGATCCCCCCTCATCCTTCTAAGCTCCAACGAGTGGACAACAGAATTGACACGCTAATCTATGAGGCAAATAGCATTGATATCAAGCAGTCATGTACTAGGTACTCTTTGGTAGCCCCAAAATATGCAATTACTGTAAATAAAGTAGCTTCTAATGAATATTCTGATGCACCTACAGCTCTTTGTTGGATTCCTAGCTCAGCACATTCTGAAACAGAGAATGAAACCTTTTACACCTTTTTGGGATGGTAGACTGGAACTTTGTTGAACTCTTGAGCATGATTTTCCCACCGCATTGCACCCGGCGCCGATCCGGGCGCACCAGAAGCCCTGCAGGAGGGACCCAAATCGGGCTTTGTGCCGTGCGCAAAACTGCGCACGAGTCACCCAGCATCCAGCGTGATTTGGATTCCGCCTCGCTGGGCATGATCCAGATAAGCATATTTAAATATGCTTTAGGCTAATTTAAATATGTGCGGCTGGGTTGATGCTGCATTCTCCCGGAACACGGGTGTCACCGGCTGCACCAGTGAGGCCTCACTCGGGCACCAATTAGTACTGGTCTTCACAAGCAAAGGCCAGGCATGATGGCCCCTCGGGGGTCTCGGCCATTTGAATCCCCTGGGTGATGAGGTACAGGATAGGGAAGTTACCTGGCACACCCCCTGCCACTGCCAGGGTACCTAGTTGACATTGCCATGGTGCCAGAGTCACTGCAGTGTCAGGGTCACAGGTTGGCACTTCCAAAATTTGGGACCTGAGGGGGGCCATGCCCATGAAACGGTCAGGGTGGTGTATGAATGGAGGAGAGGGGGTGAAGGGAGCTTTGAAGGGGCTTCATAAAGGTTGGGGGAGTGAAGGAGGGGTCCTGAAAGAGGGGGACCTGAAAAGTGGGGTGGTGTCCTTAAAGCAAGGGCCATCAGCGACCCCACAGCGGGGTTGCCCACTTGTTGGGAGGGAGAGGGTGGGGAAGGTGGTTAATGCCCATGTCTGCAGGGGGTGGTATTGTCCATGGGTGTGGGGACCCTCAACAATTTCAACAATTTCAGAGATACCATCTCTCAGATATGGAGCCTAATTAAGGCTAGATAGACAGATTTTTGGGGGGCTGGGGGGTCCGTGCCGGGGAGGAGGATGGGGGGGGAGGGGGGTCCGTGCCAGGGAGGGGGATGGGGGGGTCCGTGCCGGGGAGGAGGATGTATACATATTGCTTTAGGATTATGTCAAATACTTTAAAGTACAGATCAAACTGAAATATGGCAATTGGCAGTTCAATATTGTACAAAAGACGATTAGTAGCTGAGTGGCACAATCGTAACTGAGTTATGCAATGCCTTGATATTTATTGATGCAGTGAAGCCACTTGCTAGTTCCTCCATGGTCTTATTGAATGGCTAAGAGGGTTTGAGGGAGCAGTTTACCTGCTCCTGCTCCTCTGTTTCTCAGGTTGATTTTAGCTGAGTAACTCTCTGCTGTCTCCCCAATTTGAAATGACAGATATTCAAGTAAGTAATCCAGGAGCAAGGAACATCTTCCAACTTTTATATTTCCAGTTGACATTAAGCACATTCTCAACATTTGAACATGTGCTGTAGGATCCATTCGCCATGTTGCTCTAATATGTCAGAGTCTCAGGCCAAATTTCCAAATTGGAGGTCCAGCTCTGATGCATGATCAATTGCACAAAGACTAAAGTTGGGTACAACTGTGGTTTTATTACAGTCAGATGCATGGCCTCCTGCTGCAGCTGGTGAAATGGCAGGGCACTGGAGGTCAATTAGCTTTGTGGATACCCTGTGTAACGTGGGAAAAGCTAAATGGAAGAGAGTATGAGAAACCCCACATGAGAACCTGCTATATTATTCCCTATTTGTGAGTTTCTAACATAATAATTTTTTTTATTGTCACAAATAGGCTTACATTAACACTGCAATGACGTTACTGTGAAAAACTCTCAGTCGCCACATTTCGGCGCCTGTTCGGGTACACAAAGAGAGAATTCGGAACGTCCAATTCACCTAACGGCACGTCTTTTGGGACTTGTGGGAGGAAACTGGAGCACCCGGAGAAAACCCACGCAGACACGGGGAGAACGTGCAGACTTCGCACAGACAGTGACCCAAGGCAGGAATCGAACCTGGGAACCTGGTGCTGTGAAGCAACAGTGCTAACCACTGTGCTACCATGCTGCCCATTAAAGTTATGTTATCTTGTTAACTATTTGAAAGCCCTTTGACACTGGCTTACCAGTGAAGAAGGAGGCCACTTGGCCCATTGAGTCTCATTGTTGTCTCATTGTTGACAAATGAGAGATGTTAAACTTCTTTCGTAATTAATTTGGCGAAGAGAAACAAGCGGATACAAGCAGAAGAAGGCTCCCCGATGAAATTGGTGCCAACAAAAGCTGCTGTTAACTTTTGAAATAATTCTTCAATCAGGGAAGATTTTGCAGGTGTTCAACATTTTAAGCCAGCTGGAAATCATTGATGCCTTGCTAAAGCTTTGATTTCCTCCTCTCTGTTCTTAACGACAGAAAGAAAAGAAAGACGAACATTTATGTAACATCTTTCATATCCTCAGGACATCCTAAGTGCTTCACAGTCAATGAAGTGCTTGCTGGGGTGTAGAATTTGAATGTGTCCTTCCCCTGTGAATCTGTTCTTTCTGTTTCACTAGATGACTACACGACAAGTCTATAGAGTGATAGGTATATTAAACTCAACATCTGCATATACAACAAATTGCAATGCTCCCGACAAGCAATGTATGTATCCTTGTAGAGAATCTGGGAAGGTGTGTGTTAAACTTAGTATCCACAAAAACCTTAGTTACAAGTGATAAACATTATCATAAAGGAGACGGTGAAGACCAGACAGCCCGTCAAGCTTGCTTCAAACAATCAATATGATGAAGGCTGATCTTCAACCTTCATTCCATTTTTCCGTCCACTCCCCATATCGCTTAATTCCCTGAGAGATCAAAAATCTGTCTGTCTAGCCTTACAATTGTGCTCGCCACAATTTAGCATTGTGGATAGCACAATTGCTTCACAGCTCCAGGGTCCCAGGTTCGATTGCTGGCTTGGGTCACTGTCTGTGCGGAGTCTGCACATCCTCCCCGTGTGTGCGTGGGTTTCCTCCGGGTGCTCCGGTTTCCTCCCACAGTCCAAAGATGTGCAGGTTAGGTGGATTGGCCGTGATAAATTGCCCATAGTGTCCAAAATTGCCCTTCGTGTTGGGTGGGGTTACTGGGTTATGGGGATAGGGTGGAGGTGTTGACCTTGGGTAGGGTGCTCTTTCCAAGAGAGCCGGTGCAGACTCGATGGGCCGAATGGCCTCCTTCTGCACTGTAAATTCTATGATTCTATGATAAAACAATGGCGCATCCACAATCCTCTGGGTAGAGAATTTCAAAAATTCACAGCCGCTTGAGTCAATTGTAACACAGCTGATTATCCTTTATTGTGGTTTAGTGTATCTAGAATTTGGAGGAACAGGGGGAATAAAAATAAGCATGAGGAATGATGTGAGTATTGGGAAAGAGCAAAGAGTGAGGCTTCTTTTTATTCAGTAAGTCGGTGGTAAAGGGAGTGGAGAGCTTTCCTTCTGTGGGTGGGAAATAGTTGCTGGCTCCAGAGAAGTCTATGCTCATAACGATAGCAGCAGTAAAGGGGTGATGTGTTCCCTTGTCTGTCGTCAAATCAAGAAGGGGCAGGATTCCCCATTCGGGATACCAAGTTCCCGAGTAGAGACCGCTGCTGGTATGTGATGACACAAGGAGCGATTCCCTCTCCTTTGCCATGCAAATTTATGCACGGCCGGGAGCTTGTAGGATTCTGTTACAGTCCCCTATCGTGCCGTCATTTTGAGTAAACGGCCCAATAGGGAGATCTGGCGGCCGGCCCCCCTCCTGCTCCCCTACACAACACAAATCCTGTCCCTACCCCCACCCTGACAAGTAGGTGCACTCCCCACCCCACCACCACATGAATTACAGGCAACAACCCCACAGCACTCACACATGAGGGTGAACCATCATTCCACCAAACCCCCATCATTCCCCCCCATCAGAGACCACCACACTGGAGACCCCCATCAGACCGTCCATCAGACTTCCCACAGAGACCTCTTACAGTGATACCCCCTCCATCAGACCCCAACAGAGACCTCTAACAGAGATACCCCCCATCAGATCCCCAACAGAGACCTCGAACAGAGATAGCCCCCATCAGACCCCAACAGAGACCTCTAACAGAGATACCCCCATCAGACCCCAACAGAGACCTCTAACAGAGATACCCCCCATCAGATCCCCAACAGAGACCTCGAACAGAGATAGCCCCCATCAGACCCCAACAGAGACCTCTAACAGAGATACCCCCATCAGACCCCAACAGAGATACCCCCATCAGACCCCAACAGAGAGCTCTAACAGAGATAGCCCCCATCAGACCCCAACAGAGACCTCTAACAGAGATACCCCCATCAGACCCCAACAGAGACCTCTAACAGAGATACCCCCCATCAGATCCCCAACAGAGACCTCTAACAGAGATAGCCCCCATCAGACCCCAACAGAGACCTCTAACAGAGATACCCCCATCAGACCCCAACAGAGAGCTCTAACAGAGATACCCCCATCAGACCCCAACAGAGAGCTCTAACAGAGATACCCCCATCAGATCCCCAACAGAGACCTCTAACAGAGATACCCCCCATCAGATCCCCAACAGAGACCTCTAACAGAGATACCCCCCATCAGATCCCCAAAAGAGACTTCTAACAGAGATACCCCCTATCAGACCCCAACAGAGACCTCTAACAGAGATAGCCCCCCATCAGACCCCAACAGAGACCTCCAACAGAGATACCCCCCATCAGACCCCAACAGAGACCACTAACAGAGATACCCCTCCAATTTGACCCCAACAGAGACCTCTAACAGAGATACCCCCCCATCAGACCCCAACAGAGACCTCTAACAGAGATACCCCCCATCAGACTCCAAAAGAGACCTCTAACAGAGATACCCCCATCAGACCCCAACAGAGAGCTCTAACAGAGATAGCCCCCATCAGGCCCCAACAGAAACCTCTAACAGAGATACCCCCCATCAGATCCCCATCAGACCTCTAACAGAGATAGCCCCCATCAGACCCCAACAGAGACCTCCAACAGAGATACCCCCCATCAGACCCAAACAGAGACCTCCAACAGAGATACCCCGATCAGACCCCAACAGAGATTCAAACACTTGCCCCAGAGCATTACCTTGGATAACTAGTCCACCGGCAATATCATGAGGCAACTACCTCCCCATATTAAGAATTGGAATTCTCCCATCACCTTGCATCTGGTTCTGTGATTCAACACCACTAAAAAAGAGAGACTAATTATTCAGATGAAAGGTTATCCAATTAAGTCACTGTACTAGAGTTTCCCGCTTGGGCTGCGTTCCCAATATTGCCCTGCATTCCTGGTCTGAAAACTGGGAGTGGCCATGCCGGGACATTGGTTGTGACCTTCCCACAGGTGGCTATTTAATAAGCTGTCCCTTGGAGCTCCATCCAATTAAGAACGGTGGGCGAACTAGGGAAGCAGGTGGCTCAATCAGAGGGATGACAGCAATATCAAATCAACAGCCCCACCAGGAGATGTGTCAGGTAGACAGGTGCGAATATACATCAATATGGAAGTGCCCTTGGTTACCTGCAGAGAAGTTATCAAATTCAGACCCTAAGGGTTTAGGCCATCGAGGTAGAGGGGAAACTGTTCTACGGGAATCGCGATTAATAAGGTTGCAGCCGTTGGTGCCTACAGCTCTGCTATTGGGGCATGGAACGTCTGGTGCCAATGGCCACTGATAAGTGGGAAAGCCAACAACTGGAAAGCCCTACTAAGCCATATTGGTATTTATGCTCCACTCGAGCCTTCTTTAAACCTTCCTCATATTAATTTACCACTGGAATCCTCTACTCCTTTCTCCTTCCCTTTAGTTTCCCTCTCAAAGCAATAATATACTCACTTCATCTATCACATGTCCTGCTATTATATCTGGGTGCCATATTGAAAAGGCATCCAACATCATTGATCCACTATTGAAGAAAGAAGACGGATGCCCTAAAAAAGAAGATGCAGCTTGTTATATTACTCTCTGGTAATATGTCGTTACTCTTTGCTTTGTAACCAGAATGGTCTGATGGTGTGATTTTAAATAAACCACCAATCTCTAACATAAAGCAAAACTTATTTATTGAATAACAATTGATTAATAATGAGTTTGCACACTCTACAGAACTATAACTAGTAATCAAGTAATCTATATTTAAGTAACAACTAATTTAAACTACACATGCTGCTTCTATCTATTCTTAACTATGCTGTGATCTAGCTCCCTCTCTTACACTCTACTGACTAGAATCTCCTGGCAATATCCTGAGGCAACTACCTCCCCATATTAAGAATTGGAATTCTCCCATCACCTTGCACCTGGTTCTGTGATTCAACACCACTAAAAAAGAGAGACTAATTATTCAGATGAAAGGTTATCCAATTAAGTCACTGTACTAGAGTTTCCTAGAAGTACCCCAAATCCCCGGAGTTCTTATATTTATATTAGGAACTAGTTGTGCCCTCTCGTGGTTGTGTTATACTGAGATATAATAATTAACCCTTTAGTTGTATACATATATACATATCATTACACAGCTCTTGGAAGATGAGGCTGGAAGATGGGCTTCCTCGATGACACTGAATCTGAAAGGCCCACCTGAAGATGCTTCCTGCACCCACTGCTGTGGCATTCTGGAATTCTTGGCTGCTGACGGCCTCTATTCCCAACTCTGGAGGCAGTTCCAGGCATTGTTCAGGGCAGTCCCAACTGTTACATGCCAATCAGACGTCAGGTTGGGCCTTCATCTGCTTCCCATTACTGGGATGCAAATCAGTTTCACAGTGGCCTCCATGGAATCCCTACAGTGCTGGAGGCCATTCAGCCCAGTGAGCCTGCACCGACCCTCCGAGAGCACCTTACCTAGGCCCACTCCCCCGCCCTATCCCTGAAACCCCACACATTGATCATGGCCAATCTACCTAACCTGCACATCTTTGGACTGTGGGAGGAAACCGGAGCACCCAGAGGAAACCCTCGCAGACATGGGGAGAATGTGCCAACTCCACACGGTCAGTCACCAAAGGCCAGAATTGAACTCAGGTACCGCTATGCTAACCGCTGTGCCACCGTGCTGCTCATGTAGGTTACCAGTGGGTTTTCCACAATCCAGCATGGCGGACTCCAGTGGAAGGTCTCACGGGAATTTCACGTGACAGGAAACCGATTTTTGTGCCTCCTGCCGAATTCCACATGCCCCCCCCCCCCCCCCCCCCCCACACACACCAAAACCACCATTGAACCCACCGGTGGAGCTACGGTAGAATTCCACCCATTCCACCTGTGGTAATACCAGGTATTGCGGTACCTGAGAGGTGGATGACCATTGGTTAGACACAGGAGTCTACCATTGGCTGATATACATAGCTCCGCCCTGAGAGGCGGAGTATAAGAACCAATGCCGACCCAGCAGCCTTCACTTTCTGTATCGAAGCTGCTGGGGAAGAGTTCTAGCAGATTAAAGCCTATTAGTTATGCCTCACCTTGTCTCGAGAGTAATTGATATATGCTCTCTGTCCAAATCTTTCAGAATTATAAAGACAGCTATTAAGCCAGTTCCCAGCCTTTCCTTTTCGATAGGAGTCTCCCACGTTGCCAATCCTTTCTTAATATGTATATACCTACACATATTTCTGGCATCATCATTGTAATCGTCTGCACCCTCTCCAAGTGCCTCAAAATCAATTTTATCATATGTCAACCAGAATTGCACACTCTCAAGTGTGGCTAAACCAAGGTTCAACACAGGCTTAGCATCTAGAGAGAATTGATGCGTAAAGCTATAAATTGAACCTGCAAAGAAATATAAAGGGAAATTTTCTGCCATTGTGAGGGAACTTTGGACAATGTTGCCCAGCATCGTTCAACTATATATTTCAATGATTCAAAACCCACACTCAAATCTTTCCTCTCCACTTCTCATGGGCACGATGTCTGCTGGGAGCACAAAACAGAAACTCACATCTTGTATTTTTATACCATTTACAGGGGATTTTCAACTCAGTGGCTATAGCGATACAAGGGCACAATAGGGTGGGGAGGAATGTGGCAGGGGATTAGAAAGATATAACTGTGCATTAAATGTGTTTCTTGCCAGAGCTTACATAGCCCTGGAGAGATGGGGATGGGTGTATTGTGAAGCATTAGGGCATCGTCATTGTATCAGTCGGGAGGAGCCCATACATTCGATGACCCAACCTATTGGTCTACAGCATCACACTTGCCACAGCTGCAATATGGTCGGGGTGGCGGGTTGGGGCCGATATGAGGTGCGGGGAGGTTTGGTCCGTGGATGCCCCAGCGACAGGAGAGGGGGGGGGGCAAGAACCTGTGTTGTTCCAGCACCTCCCCTGCAGGAGTCACCGGCACAGGCCCCATCACCTCCTCCTTTCTCGGCGTGCCCGATGGCCCCTGGGCTACTCCATGGGATGGGGGTGCGAGCGGAGCCATCCCTTGAGGTTCCTCCACTACCTGGTACTGCCAGTCCTGGAGGCCTGCTCTGGTCTTGACCGGGGTTTGCATGCTCGCGGCCATGGAGCACAAGGACTGGACCATCTCCGTCTTGGACTGCGCCGCATCACCCATTGACTGTGCCACTACCTTCTGGGTCTGTGTCACATCAGCCAGTCTCCCTCTGGGACTGGGCCACCTCCCTCTGTGGCTCCGCCACGTCAGCCAACACCTCGGCAATGTTCTCACGTTCCCAGCCATGTCCTGCTGTGACTGGGCCACGCTCAGGAGCAACGCTGCAATGTCCAGGTGGCTCTGGCACATGGCTGTCTGTGACATGGCAACCCTGTCCTGGGCCTCGGCCAGCGCCTGCACAGAATGCCCCAGGCCTCTGACATGCTGATCCATAGCCAAAACCATCGCCCCCAATGCCTCCACCATGGATGCCACGTGTGCGGTATTGGCCAGGGTGCAGGCATTGTCGGCATCACCTCCTGCTCCTGCACGTGGTTGGGCTCCTCCAATGCACATGCAGCTGCTGGATGCTCGCCGACAACCCCTCATGTAGTCCCTGGCTCTGCGACTGCATCTCCACAATAGATGGGACTCTCCGTTCCAGAAGTCCGAAACCTGCTTGGATGGCAGCTAGTCTCTGGGTTTGACCCACCCTCCCACCGTTCGTCCCTTGTGTGTTCTTACCTCCATCTGTTGTACCGGATCAGCACGTGGGCGGCACGGTGGCACATTGGTTAGCACAGATGCTTCACAGCTCCAGGGTACTAGGTTTGATTCCCTGCTGGGTCACTGTCTGTGCGGAGTCTGCACCTTCTCCCCGTGTATGTGTGGGTTTCGCCGGGTGCTCCGGTTTCCTCCCACAGTCCAAAGATGTGCAGGTTAGCTGGATTGGCCATGCTAAATTGCCCTTTAATGACCAAAAAGGTTAACTGGGGCTACTGGGTTACGGGGATAGGGTGGAGGCGTGGGCTTGAGTAGGGTGCTCTTTCCAAGGGCTGGTGCAGACTCGATGGGCCGAATGACCTCCTTCTGCACTGTAAATTCTATGATTCTATGATCAGCTGTGTTGTGCTCACCAGTTAGAGTCCCAGAAGCCTCTTCACTGAAGTGCCCAACCGAGATTAGTGTCTCTGAGATGATGGAGGGTGTTGGAGACAGCTGTGACAGGAAATTTGTGTCATACTCAGGGGTGCTCTGGGGTGTCCTACATCTCAGGTCGAGGGCTGTCAGACGTGCTGCTCTCCTCGTCACTGTTTGGCTCATGGGGGAGGGGGGAGGCGAGGGGTGGGGGTCCTCCAGCTGTGTCACTGGCTGGGTGCGGGGGACACCGGATGGACCCTCTTTATAACCAGAAAGTTCTGCAAGACACAAGACAAGACATATGAATAGACCATGGGCCGGGGGGAGTGGTGATGGTGGGGGTGCAGGTGGTATGGGGGAGTGGTGATGGTGATGTGGTGGTGCAGGAGAGGTTGGACTGAGGGTGAGTTAGGGGGTGTGGTGAGGATGGTGTGGGGGTGAGGGTGGGGTAGAAGAGGTGGTGCAGGTGGTGGCGAGGGGTTGGTGAGGAAGAAGGCGGTGTGGGGGGTGAGGGTGGTGTGGGCTGATGGGGGGGGGGCATTGACACACATATCACAGGGAACTACAACTCAGCAGGGTCTCACTTCCTCCCCCAAGGCTGACCTCCACCCCGGTGACCTCCCTTTCCTCCAGGCCGCCAAACACACCCTGGGCCCTCAGCTCTGCCATGGTCAGGGGCCGCATGTCCGGCGGTCCCCCTCCAGTTTTCTCCCGCTCCCACTGGTTATGAGCCTCCTTCTTGTGGGTGGGGGGAGGGTAGGGGAAACAGAAAATGACACTGTTATACAGTTCGGCGCATGTATCCCAGGGGCTGGGTAGCTGGTGTCCTCAGTGGCCAGGGCAGCCGGCATGGCAGCCGGCATGGTTGCCGGCATGTGGTGTAGGGTGGGGTTTGACCACCCTCCAGGTTGTGGGGGGGGGTTCGGGTTACAGGTGTGTGAGACGGAGGTTAGTGCCAGGAGCACAGCGCTGCCTATTCTCCCTGGCCACCCTGAGGAGGTTGTGCAGTTTTTGCCGGCACTGCTTGCCAGCAGTGTTGCTGATGACGCTCAAGGCCTTTGCCATCTGCGCCCATGCACAGCAAATGGCAGGGGCTGGCAGCCTCCTTAACTGTTGCTGAGTCGGTCCAGGACAGCACCAGTTTGCTATCGTGGAACTCCACGAATTCTGTGCTGACGTCAACACTTAGCGTCAACAGAAATGGAGAATTCCGCTGCCAGTCTCCCAAACGGAGAATCCTCCCCTATATATGTAAGGAGCTCTTACTGTTCATCTTTTTATTCCTTGTTAGTTTACCCTCATGGTTTATCTTCTCCCTCTTTATTATTTTTGGTCCTAGACTCTCCAAAGGTATTATCAACCTCTCAGTACCTACCCTGTCAAACCCCTTTGAGAATCCTACATGCCTCAATGAGGTTGCATCTCATTCTTCTAAACACCAATCAGTATAGGCCAAACCTTCATAAGAAGGTACTTCCACAGGCAGCACGGTGGCAAAGTGGTTAGCGCTGCTGCCTACGGTGCTGAGGACCCGGGTTCGATCCCGTCCCGGGTCACTGTATGTGTGGAGTTTGCACATTCTCCCGTGTCTGCGTGGGTCTCATCCCCACAACTCAAAGGTGTGCAGCGTAGGTGGATTGGACATGCTAAATTGCCTCTTAATTGGAAAAAAATAAGTGGGTACTTAAAATTTATTAAAAGAAAGAAAATACCTCCGTACCCGGGAGAATATCTAAAATTAATTTCAACCTTTGGCTCAAAAGACTCCATATGCAGCCGTTTATTTTTCAGGTCTGCCCGTACCTTTACTTTGGACCTGCTGGCTGGATTTCTGCTTCCACTTGTTTCTCACATCAGGTTGAAATTTTGCAGGCCGCTATGAATAATTATTTAAATGATCTGGCAGTGAAAATTAAGAAAAGTCACTTCACTGCAAAGCTGACTAGCTTTTGATAATGCTAGGTTAGCTGACTAGCTTTGCCTCAGCAAAGGCCTTAATTGTGTCAATAATGGAAAATATCTGGCCTTTAATGTGCCATTCCATCATGTGAGACACTTAGTTGAAGCTTCTGAACTCAGTAACTGTTGTATTTTTGTTTCAATATTAACCAGCTTTGGAGTTCTTTGAAATGTATAAACCAGTTTCAGATCACCAACAGGAGACTCACTTATTTAAAATTTTAACTGAGGCTAAACTGAAGAAGGCGAAGGTGCACCGTCGATGTTACCGAATAGACGGCAGTCCTAAATTGTGAATTGGTATTGCTGCACTGACTGAGCACAACTGAACACTAACGGAGCCTCGAGCCTCATAGTAATGCCCCAGGTCCTGCTCCGTGTTATCTTGGTGCCACTCGCAATTTACTGCAAAAGAATTTTGCATTTCTGTCAGTTAACTTTTGCCGTGTTCATGCAAGGACGGAAGCTTGTGGACTTCAAAATTACTGCAAACAAAACATCCTGTCAGCAAAAATTAAAGAGCATGGAATTGGGAGTAATTGATTGACATAGGTAAGGAATTTGGTAAGAGCTAGGAGACAGAGTAGGGATAACGGATTTGTATTTTAATTGACAGGATGTGACTAATGGTGTCCCCCAGGGATCTTTAGTGGACTTTAACTTTTGACTAAATTTATGAATGTCAGAGATGAATGAACAGAGAGTTGTCTATGCAAGTGACTGATAATGCTAGGTTAGGTGACACAGTAATAGTGGCCTTTCTCAAGGCCAATTAAGGATGGGCCATAAATGCTGGCTTTGCTAGCGACACTCACATCCCATGAGAACATTTTTAACAATTGGTGGGAGCAGAAAGTTGCGAAGGGACATTAATAGATAAAAGTGAGGAGAGGAAACTGTGGCAGATGGAGGTCAATATGCAGAATGATGAGTGATGTGTTGGGTACTCTGCTACACAGACGAAGCAACACGGTTGCGAATGGCACAACACAGTTTTATTACTAACATTTATTTACAGTGGTAAACTGGTTACTGAGGTTCGATCATAACCCAAGAATCTGTGGACCTATTCCTAACACTATCTTGTAGTGGCACTCAGCACATGGTGGATGTCTGAGTGGCTTGCTGTGAGCTCTGTGCCCTGAGCTGTCTCCTGCTGGAATGCTCAGGAAGTGTCGTGTTCCCTGTTTTGTACTGTGTATGCTCTTGCCTGTGATTGGCTGTGGTGTGTGTGTGTGTTGATTGATCCGTTGATCTGTCCATCAGTATGTATGAATGTTTGTACCATGATGTTGACCTGAATATCATGACAATGAGGTCATCCACTTTCAACCGAAAAGAGGAACAGTGGGCGGGATTCTCTGTTTCAGAGGCTAGGGGTTAAATTCTCCGCCGTCGGGATTCTCCATTTTGCCGGCAGCCCGGGGGTTTCCCAACGTCGTGGGGCTGCCCCACAATGGGAAATCCCATTGACCAGCAGCCGAAAGGGAGAATCCCGACGGCGTGCTGCACCAGAAATCTCCACTTGGCATCTTACGTAAAAGTTCAGGGCGACCCTGCCTGGGTGGGCCCGGCTGCTGCTCGTAGGTCCCAGATAATGTGATGACGCCTGTTCTGCCCACTGCTCACCAGATGCACCAGGGACAGGAGGGGTGGGGGTGGGGCGGGGGGAGTCCGAGGTGTTGTGATGGTCTGGCACCTCCCTTGCAGGCGTCACAAGCACGGGCCCCATCACCTCCTCCTCCCTTGGGGTGCCCGATGGTCTGCAGGCTACTCCATGGGATAGGGGTGCGTGCGGAGCCATCCCCTGGGGATCCCCCTGCCATCTGGCACTGACAGTCTTGGAGGCCTGCTCTGCTCTGCGGCCATGGAGCACAGGGAGTGGACCATCTCCGTCTGGGACTGCACCACATCACCCGTTAACTGTGCCAATACCTTCTTGGTTTGTGTCACATCAGCCAGTGACTGCGCCATCTCCCGCTGGGACTGGGCCACCACCCTCTGCATCTGTGGCAAGACGGCCAGTGCCTGGGCAATGCCACTGCTGTTCTTAGCCATGGTCTGCTGTGACTGGGCCATGCTCAGGAGCGCCACTGTGATGTCCAGGTGGCTCTGGCATATGGTTGCCTGTGAGACAGCAACCCTGCCCTGAGCCTCGCCCAGCGCCTGCACAGAATGCCACAGGCTTTGGACATGCTGATCCATAGTCAAAATCATCACCTCCTAATGCCTTCACCCTTATACTGCAGGAGAGTTCAGAACAAGCGTCGCAACCTTAAGGTTAGAACCAGGCTAGAAGCACTTCATCACACAAAGGATAGAGGAAATTTGAAATAATCGTCACCAAAAATCTATTGAAAACTTCAAAACCAAACGTAATAGACTTTTGTTAGGCATGGGTATTCAGAGGTGAGTTAAAATGGGTAAATAGAAAATTATGCTTGAATAATAAACATGATGAAGTGCACAGCCTATTTAAATCGGTGGTGGTGGCCTCATGTCTTTTATGCCAATATTAGAATTACAAACTCACTGAAAATATGATTATTTTGTTCACTGAGAAAACCTGTATTTCCCCTGATTGTTCTGATATGAGCCCAGAGCTGCAGCTATCGAGTTTTTGCTCATCTAAGCCGATACTTCAATTCACTGCCTCTCTGCCCCACCCAGAAATTCACTCTGCTTTGAAAAAATTGCAGGCAGCCAACAAATTGTGACACTTGAAGAATGAGACAGAATACAATATCTTAATGGCTGCTAGCAGCGGTGCTCGGGGTGCCCTGAAGGGCCATTGTTTAGATAGGCGTCTCCCTGCATATGTGCAGTTTCAGGGGAAAACCAGAGTAGCCAATGTGCACAGTCTGAAACTCCTTTTCCTCACCGAGGCTATATATTTGTTCAGTTGTGTCTTGGCCTCTCAGATGTGCATCATAGTAGGTTCCTTGCTGTGGCACAGGGATTGCATAGCAGTGCAATGAATTATGCTTTGCAGGTGCAATCTATATGTTTAATGACCCGACGATTTAACTTGTTAACACCTTGGACAAATGCAGAATGCATGATTTATTCATGTTATGGGTATCAACTTCATGGAAACATAAAATTTGTACACAGCATCTAACTGTTCATTTAGTGGCATCCTTTTCTACTAATCAATGCCATGATATATAACAGATGTGATTGGATAGTCAGATGGACTGAGTTTATTCTGCCCTTGATTTTTGAAATGCTATCCATGTAAAACAGCCAGTCTGCTGTTGCTGCATGCTGCCACTCATTAATGTGTTACCAGCACATTAAAAGAAACCTTATTCCATCTGAGACATCAGCAATGCAGCAGTGGACAATAAACTGACAAGAAGTATGGTAAGGATCAGTCGTTGCCTTGAAGGAGCCAATGGCAAAGCCGTTAATTGTTACCTTCACATTTCCTGCCACTAGCAGTGCAGAGCTGATGTTAGTCACCGATTGTGATGACTTGCACGGAATGTTATAGTTCAGACTACTTACTTGGAGAGATATTGTTGTTTAGTCAGATAGCATTTCTACAGATCATAGAGCATGCTACCTGATGCATTAGTGGATTTTGCTGATTATCCTCCTCTAGCTTCTGTGGGTCACTCGTGCTCCTCAATTTCACCCACAACCTCAAACATTACATAGAATATACTACTCAGTGATAGGCCATTCTGCCCAATCAGTCCTCGCCGATAAACATGTTCTTGAGGCTTTCTTGCTGGAGTAAAACATTTAAGTTGATATTTCCAATTTATCCTGCTCTGCTCCATATGAGACTTTTGTCTCAGCTATACTCTGTGAAAAAATCGGCATAATGTTTGCAAAACTAACACGATCGCAGACCCATGAAAGTCTGGGTCTAAAAATAATGAACTGATTTTTGTAAAGTAAACAGCAAAGAAATTCTTGTGGTACTGTACAAAAATCAGCAAATGTCCAGACTCAAACCTATTTTTTTTAACACACATTCCCCAGATCAGCTTCCCAAGCATTCCAAAGCTGTCACTTCCAGCGGGATACCATTTTCCCTTTGTTTCCCACACTTGTACCTTTTGCAAATCAGCACAAACTGTAAAATCCTTTTGAACGACTCACCGATTCCTGGCTTCAAATTAAGCTATATAAGGCTTACACTTTCTCATTTTTAGGCTTCTGTCTTTAAAATGATTACTTCCCGAGTTCCCATTCTTTTTCATTGTTTGTGGTCAGTAGCCATTCCCACTGGCACATTAATAAATAGACCTGGGGCCAGGTAGTTTTTGACCACTGCTCCATTATAACTGAAGTTTTCTAAAGTAGCTACCTATGGAACTTATTACAGTTTCTGGTTGCTGGACCTCTCATCACGAGCAACAGTCTATGCTAATCCCTGTAAGTAGACATTATCCCACTCGATCTGGCAGTTATATATTCTGTTCTTGCAGAAGTCCATTAATAAGGGAGACAAATTACCGATCTTAATCCCCTTAATGTAGTTAATATCACCATGCGTTCTGTTACCAAATCTTCCTGAAATGTCAACTACCATTTCATAAACCAGCAGCTCATTTACAGAATACACACAAACATTAGCACAACGGTACATGATAAATGTACAGCGTGAGATCATTCATAACGGGGCAAGCATCCTTCATGAGAATTGGTTTTACATTGAAGTTGGGCCTCGGGCAGCACGGTGGCACAGCGGTTAGCACTCCTGCCTCACAGGGACCTGGGTTGAATTCCGGCCTTGGGTGACTGTGTGGAGTTTGCAATTCCTCCTTGTATCTGCGTGGCTTTCTCTGGGTGCTCAGGTTTCTTCTCACGGTCCAAAGATGTGCAGGTTATGTGGGGTTACAGTGACAGGACCGGACAATGGACCTAGGTTGGGTGCTCTTTCAGAGGGTCAATGCAGATTTGATGGGCCGAATGGCCTCTTCCACAGTAGGAATTCTTGAATTTTTCTCATTTTGATGAAGAACGCTATTTCTTTTGTACAATAAATTCAATTCTGTTTTGTCCTTTGAAAAACCACTTATATAAGCAGGTCCTGAAGAAGGGGTGCATACAGAGAGACCATGGGCGCGATTCTCCGACCTCCCACCGAATCGGAGAATCGCCGGGAGCTGGCGTGAATCCCGCACCCACCGGGTCCGGAATTCTCCGCCACCAGAGATTCGGCGGGGGCGGAATCGCGCCGCGCCAGTCGGCGGGCCCACCCCCGGCGACTCTCCGGCCCGCGATGGGCCGAAGTCCCGCCACTGTCAACCCTCTCCCGTCGGTGTGGATTAAACACCGCGGGCGGGCTCCAGGGTCCTGGGGGGGGCACGGGGCGATCTGAATCCGGGGGGTGCCCCCACGGTGGCCTGGCCCTCGATCAGGGCCCACCGATCCGCGGGCAGGCCTGTGCTGTAATGGCACTCTTTTTCTTCCGCCTTTGCCATGGTCTTCACTATGGCGTAGGCGGAAGAGACTCCCTCCCCTGCGCATGCACGGGGATGACGTCAGCAGTCGCTGACGCTCCCGCGCATACGTCGTCCGGCGAAGACCTTTCGGCGCCGGCTGGCGGGGCGCCAAAGGTCTTTCCCGCCAGCCAGCGGAGCGGAAACCACTCTGGCGCGGGCCTAGCCCCTCAAGATGAGGGCTTGGCCCCGAAATGTGCGGAGACTTCCGCAATTTTGGGGCGGCCCGACGCCGGAGTGGGTTCCTGCCACTCCATTACGCCGGAACCCCGCGCCCCGACGGGTAGGGGAGAATCCCGCCCCATAAGACCATAAGACACTGGAGCCATCTGGCCCATCGAGTCTGCTCCGCCACTCAATGAGATCATGACGATCTGAAATGAGAGGGCAAAAATGTCTGCTCCAAGAATTTTACCGAAAAGGTAAGATTGAGTCCAAACATATAATCCCATTTCTGTACTCAACTGATTTTCCATTATCAATACAAAGATTTTCAGTTGCCTGAGACTCATGCTCTCATCAAATACCCTCTGAAAGAATTCTCATGTAGGCTCAGAAATAACTTTGTACGAGAAACTGATGGGGTCTGTCTGAAGATGGCACCCAGAGGCAAAGCTCCATGTTGGGCCTTGGACTTGAGGCTTAATCAAGCGAAACCAGTGAGCTGCAACCGGGCACCCTGAAGTGCTCCTGCCAGTCAGGGTCCTCAGAAATTCAAGCTTCATGCTCTTTCCCACTTGCGTATTGTTGGCAAATCAGCGTGAAAATATTGTCTGTCTACTTCGTAAAACCTTAGACCTAGCAAATTGCGTTTATTGGTGAATATAACCTAACCTGCATGCCCTCTCACAATATTAAAAAATAACCCAGATTCAGCTGTCGGTAAGAAGGTCTGTTATTGCTGGGCAGAAATCGATGCAGAAACCAACAGTAGGAACTGAGTCTGACAGGTTTAGGGCAAGTGTCAGGGCAGTCTTAGACCAATTATCTTCCCATCAGCAACAATGCTCTAAGAGTTTTGCCACTTGCAGGAAATGTACTGAGAGGCTGCATTTAGCGGAGGATGACTCTGAGAGTAAGGTGTGAGGAGATGGTTTAAAATACTATTATTCAAAAGGTTTTATCACCCGACAAATTAAGTTTACAAATGCATGATATGTATTCCAGCGCTTCATAAATAATTAATAAGTTTTGTTATGAAATGTCAAAAAAGATATATATCTAAAATATCAGGAATGATTTTGGCAAACAACTGTAATATTTTCCTTTCAGTTAACTTATCATTTCTGATCATTATTCATAAACCTGCTTTCTCGGATAAGTCATACATATTTGGGAGAATGGGAAAAACTGCATTTTTAAATATTTCATGAATGGGACAGAATCATACTCTCCAATCTGCAATGGTGTGACTAGTACCTGTGCTACTGAATATGTGTGGGAAAAAGAAGCTTAATGCTCATCTCAAAATGTTTTATAATTGGCAAATATTGTTGAAACACCTAACCTTCCTAATTTGATCCAATATTTTGCCCATGGCACACAATTATAAACATAGATCTTAAAAGGGTTCATTGTGCATCAGAATGCTATCGCATCAGTCAGCCCATGGCATTAGGCAGCTGCTGCTTTTAAAGAAATACTGACAGTTCACAAAAAAAATCATTTTAAAACCATCAGAGTCTATCCTTGCACAAAAATGTTGGTTGTGTTTTTGAGGTGTTTACTCAGGGATGTTTCCATGCGTCTGCTGGTGTATCAGACCACCTCTGAAAGTCAACACTCTCCTGTATAATATATCCACAAAATATCTCAGTCATTCGCAGTTTGCCCATGAAGAGAAACCATATCCTGGCTTATTCTGGGCCTTCATGTGATTCTTTGGATTTCGGCGGCAGCGGTGCGCAGGGGCCTTCTTGGAGGTGAGTAGTGAATTTAAAAGCACTTACCTTTGCAGGAGCAGCCCTTTGGATTTCGGCGGCAGCGGTGCGCAGGGGCCTTCTTGGAGGTGAGTAGTGAATTTAAAAGCACTTACCTTTGCAGGAGCAGCCCTTTGGATTTCGGCGGCAGCGGTGCGCAGGGGCCTTCTTGGAGGTGAGTAGTGAATTTAAAAGCACTTACCTTTGCAGGAGCAGCCCTTTGGATTTCGGCGGCAGCGGTGCGCAGGGGCCTTCTGGGAGGTGAGTAGTGAATTTAAAAGCACTTACCTTTACAGGAGCAGCCCTTTGGATTTCGGCGGCAGCGGTGCGCAGGGGCCTTCTTGGAGGTGAGTAGTGAATTTAAAAGCACTTACCTTTGCAGGAGCAGCCCTTTGGATTTCGGCGGCAGCGGTGCGCAGGGGCCTTCTTGGAGGTGAGTAGTGAATTTAAAAGCACTTACCTTTGCAGGAGCAGCCCTTTGGATTTCGGCGGCAGCGGTGCGCAGGGGCCTTCTTGGAGGTGAGTAGTGAATTTAAAAGCACTTACCTTTGCAGGAGCAGCCCTTTGGATTTCGGCGGCAGCGGTGCGCAGGGGCCTTCTTGGAGGTGAGTAGTGAATTTAAAAGCACTTACCTTTGCAGGAGCAGCCCTTTGGATTTCGGCGGCAGCGGTGCGCAGGGGCCTTCTGGGAGGTGAGTAGTGAATTTAAAAGCACTTACCTTTGCAGGAGCAGCCCTTTGGATTTCGGCGGCAGCGGTGCGCAGGGGCCTTCTTGGAGGTGAGTAGTGAATTTAAAAGCACTTACCTTTGCAGGAGCAGCCCTTTGGATTTCGGCGGCAGCGGTGCGCAGGGGCCTTCTGGGAGGTGAGTAGTGAATTTAAAAGCACTTACCTTTACAGGAGCAGCCCTTTGGATTTCGGCGGCAGCGGTGCGCAGGGGCCTTCTGGGAGGTGAGTAGTGAATTTAAAAGCACTTACCTTTACAGGAGCAGCCCTTTGGATTTCGGCGGCAGCGGTGCGCAGGGGCCTTCTTGGAGGTGAGTAGTGAATTTAAAAGCACTTACCTTTGCAGGAGCAGCCCTTTGGATTTCGGCGGCAGCGGTGCGCAGGGGCCTTCTTGGAGGTGAGTAGTGAATTTAAAAGCACTTACCTTTGCAGGAGCAGCCCTTTGGATTTCGGCGGCAGCGGTGCGCAGGGGCCTTCTTGGAGGTGAGTAGTGAATTTAAAAGCACTTACCTTTGCAGGAGCAGCCCTTTGGATTTCGGCGGCAGCGGTGCGCAGGGGCCTTCTTGGAGGTGAGTAGTGAATTTAAAAGCACTTACCTTTGCAGGAGCAGCCCTTTGGATTTCGGCGGCAGCGGTGCGCAGGGGCCTTCTGGGAGGTGAGTAGTTAGTTTAAAAGCACTTACCTTTGCAGGAGCAGCCCTTTGGATTTCGGCGGCAGCGGTGCGCAGGGGCCTTCTTGGAGGTGAGTAGTGAATTTAAAAGCACTTACCTTTGCAGGAGCAGCCCTTTGGATTTCGGCGGCAGCGGTGCGCAGGGGCCTTCTGGGAGGTGAGTAGTGAATTTAAAAGCACTTACCTTTACAGGAGCAGCCCTTTGGATTTCGGCGGCAGCGGTGCGCAGGGGCCTTCTTGGAGGTGAGTAGTGAATTTAAAAGCACTTACCTTTGCAGGAGCAGCCCTTTGGATTTCGGCGGCAGCGGTGCGCAGGGGCCTTCTTGGAGGTGAGTAGTGAATTTAAAAGCACTTACCTTTGCAGGAGCAGCCCTTTGGATTTCGGCGGCAGCGGTGCGCAGGGGCCTTCTTGGAGGTGAGTAGTGAATTTAAAAGCACTTACCTTTGCAGGAGCAGCCCTTTGGATTTCGGCGGCAGCGGTGCGCAGGGGCCTTCTTGGAGGTGAGTAGTGAATTTAAAAGCACTTACCTTTGCAGGAGCAGCCCTTTGGATTTCGGCGGCAGCGGTGCGCAGGGGCCTTCTGGGAGGTGAGTAGTTAGTTTAAAAGCACTTACCTTTGCAGGAGCAGCCCTTTGGATTTCGGCGGCAGCGGTGCGCAGGGGCCTTCTTGGAGGTGAGTAGTGAATTTAAAAGCACTTACCTTTGCAGGAGCAGCCCTTTGGATTTCGGCGGGAACCGGAAGTTCGACCTCTGGCAAGTGCCCCCCCCCCCCCCCCCCCAATAAATTCTGGTGGAGAGGAAACCCGAGACACTACACGTGTAGTGTCTCCCACCCGCCCTCCTCCTCTAACCTATAAATAAAACCCATTGGTGTAAGGTAAGTGCCATATTATATTATTATATTATTAGCATTGTGCAGGTCAAGGATTGGAGGTGGAGGAGCAGTCTCTGTCAGCGAGAGAACCTGAGAACATCTCAGAAGGTAAGCAAGTGATTTTTACTTTTATACCTGTTTTTCAAATTGTGTGTGTCGGGGGGAAACTGAAGTGACATCACAGAAAAGCTGTGACCTGAGTGGCTGGTTGGGATTCTAACCTAAATTTTTTTGAGTATTTGGGATCTAATTAAACATAATAACTTAATTATAATTTAGAGGATATCTAAGCCAGAGATCGGAGAATATTATAGTTAGCTATCGCATTTCTAGTAGAAATCTAGTGCTAGGAAACAGATAGTTGACAGTAACTTTGAAATTTAAAAAAAGTATTTAAAAAAAAAAAAAAAAGACAAATTTTAATTTTAATTAATTGACGCAATGTCAGTTAGAGGGGTGCTGTGCTCTGACTGTGAGATGTGGCAGGTCCGGGAGGCTTCCAGTGTCCCGGATGGCTTCATCTGCAGAAAGTGCACCCAACTGCAGCTCCTCACAGACCGCATGGTTCGGTTGGAACAGCAATTGGATGCACTTAGGAGCATGCAGGTGGCGGAAAGCGTCATAGATCGCAGTTATGTAAGTGTGGTCACACCCAAGGTGCAGGCAGAGAAATGGGTGACCACCAGAAAGGGCAGGCAGTCAGTGCAGGAATCCCCTGTGGTTGTCCCCCTCTCGAACAGATATACCCCTTTGGATACTGTCGGGGGGGATAGCCTATCAGGGGAAAACAGCAGCAGCCAGAGCAGTGGCACCACGGCTGGCTCTGATGTTCAGAAGGGAGGGTCAAAGCGCAGAAGAGTAATAGTTATAGGGGACTCTATAGTCAGGGGCACAGATAGGCGCTTCTGTGGACGTGAAAGAGACTCCAGGATGGTATGTTGCCTCCCTGGTGCCAGGGTCCAGGATGTCTCCGAACGGGTAGAGGGAATCCTGAAGGGGGAGGGCAAACAGGCAGAGGTCGTTGTACATATTGGTACTAACGACATAGGCAGGAAGGGGCATGAGGTCCTGCAGCAGGAGTTCAGGGAGCTAGGCAGAAAGTTAAAAGACAGGACCTCGAGGGTTGTAATCTCGGGATTACTCCCTGTGCCACGTGCCAGTGAGGCTAGAAATAGGAAGATAGAGCAGACAAACACGTGGCTAAACAGCTGGTGTAGGAGGGAGGGTTTCTGTTATCTGGACCACTGGGAGCTCTTCCGGGGCAGGTGTGACCTGTATAAGATGGACGGGTTGCATCTAAACCGGAGAGGCATAAATATCCTGGCCGCGAGGTTTGCTAGTGTCACACGGGAGGGTTTAAACTAGTATGGCAGGGGGGTGGGCACGGGAGCAATAGGTCAGAAGGTGAGAGCATTGAGGGAGAACTAGGGAATAGGGACAGTGTGGCTCTGAGGCAGCGCAGACGGGGAGAAGTTGCTGAACACAGCGGGTCTGGTGGCCTGAAGTGCATATGTTTTAATGCAAGGAGCATTACGGGTAAGGCAGATGAACTTAGAGCTTGGATTACTACTTGGAACTATGATGTTGTTGCCATTACAGAGACCTGGTTGAGGGAAGGGCAGGATTGGCAGCTAAACGTTCCAGGATTTAGATGTTTCAGGCGGGATAGAGGGGGATGTAAAAGGGGAGGCGGAGTTGCGCTACTTGTTCAGGAGAGTATCACAGCTATACAGCGAGAGGACACCTCAGAGGGCAGTGAGGCTATATGGGTAGAGATCAGGAATAAGAAGGGTGCAGTCACAATGTTGGGGGTATACTACAGGCCTCCCAACAGCCAGCGGGAGATAGAGGAGCAGATAGGTAGACAGATTTTGGAAAAGAGTAAAAACAACAGGGTTGTGGTGATGGGAGACTTCAACTTCCCCAATATTGACTGGGACTCACTTAGTGCCAGGGGCTTAGACGGGGCAGAGTTTGTAAGGAGCATCCAGGAGGGCTTCTTAAAACAATATGTAAACAGTCCAACTAGGGAAGGGGCGGTACTGGACCTGGTATTGGGGAATGAGCCCGGCCAGGTGGTAGATGTTTCAGTAGGGGAGCATTTCGGTAACAGTGACCACAATTCAGTAAGTTTTAAAGTACTGGTGGACAAGGATAAGAGTGGTCCGAGGATGAATGTGCTAAATTGGGGGAAGGCTAATTATAACAATATTAGGCGGGAACTGAAGAACATAGATTGGGGGCGGATGTTTGAGGGCAAATCAACATCTGACATGTGGGAGGCTTTCAAGTGTCAGTTGAAAGGAATACAGGACAGGCATGTTCCTGTGAGGAAGAAAGATAAATACGGCAATTTTCGGGAACCTTGGATGACGAGTGATATTGTAGGCCTCGTCAAAAAGAAAAAGGAGGCATTTGTCAGGGCTAAAAGGCTGGGAACAGACGAAGCCTGTGTGGCATATAAGGAAAGTAGGAAGGAACTTAAGCAAGGAGTCAGGAGGGCTAGAAGGGGTCATGAAAAGGCATTGGCAAATAGGGTTAAGGAAAATCCCAAGGCTTTTTACACTTACATAAAAAGTAAGAGGGTAGCCAGGGAAAGGGTTGGCCCACTGAAGGATAGGCAAGGGAATCTATGTGTGGAGCCAGAGGAAATGGGCGAGGTACTAAATGAATACTTTGCATCAGTATTCACCAAAGAGAAGGAATTGGTAGATGTTGAGTCTGGAGAAGGGGGTGTAGATAGCCTGGGTCACATTGTGATCCAAAAAGACGAGGTGTTGGGTGTCTTAAAAAATATTAAGGTAGATAAGTCCCCAGGGCCGGATGGGATCTACCCCAGAATACTGAAGGAGGCTGGAGAGGAAATTGCTGAGGCCTTGACAGAAATCTTTGGATCCTCGCTGTCTTCAGGGGATGTCCCGGAGGACTGGAGAATAGCCAATGTTGTTCCTCTGTTTAAGAAGGGTGGCAGGGATAATCCCGGGAACTACAGGCCGGTGAGCCTTACTTCAGTGGTAGGGAAATTACTGGAGAGAATTCTTCGAGACAGGATCTACTCCCATTTGGAAGCAAATGGACGTATTAGTGAGAGGCAGCACGGTTTTGTGAAGGGGAGGTCGTGTCTCACTAACTTGATAGAGTTTTTCGAGGAGGTCACTAAGATGATTGATGCAGGTAGGGCAGTAGATGTTGTCTATATGGACTTCAGTAAGGCCTTTGACAAGGTCCCTCATGGTAGACTAGTACAAAAGGTGAAGTCACACGGGATCAGGGGTGAACTGGCAAGGTGGATACAGAACTGGCTAGGCCATAGAAGGCAGAGGGTAGCAATGGAGGGATGCTTTTCTAATTGGAGGGCTGTGACCAGTGGTGTTCCACAGGGATCAGTGCTGGGACCTTTGCTCTTTGTAGTATATATAAATGATTTGGAGGAAAATGTAACTGGTCTGATTAGTAAGTTTGCAGACGACACAAAGGTTGGTGGAATTGCGGATAGCGATGAGGACTGTCTGAGGATACAGCAGGATTTAGATTGTCTGGAGACTTGGGCGGAGAGATGGCAGATGGAGTTTAACCTGGACAAATGTGAGGTAATGCATTTTGGAAGGGCTAATGCAGGTAGGGAATATACAGTGAATGGTAGAACCCTCAAGAGTATTGAAAGTCAAAGAGATCTAGGAGTACAGGTCCACAGATCACTGAAAGGGGCTACACAGGTGGAGAAGGTAGTCAAGAAGGCATACGGCATGCTTGCCTTCATTGGCCGGGGCATTGAGTATAAGAATTGGCAAGTCATGTTGCAGCTGTATAGAACCTTAGTTAGGCCACACTTGGAGTATAGTGTTCAATTCTGGTCGCCACACTACCAGAAGGATGTGGAGGCTTTAGAGAGGGTGCAGAAGAGATTTACCAGAATGTTGCCTGGTATGGAGGGCATAAGCTATGAGGAGCGATTGAATAAACTCTGTTTGTTCTCACTGGAACGAAGGAGGTTGAGGGGCGACCTGATAGAGGTATACAAAATTATGAGGGGCATAGACAGAGTGGATAGTCAGAGGCTTTTCCCCAGGGTAGAGGGGTCAATTACTAGGGGGCATAGGTTTAAGGTGAGAGGGGCAAAGTTTAGAGTAGATGTACGAGGCAAGTTTTTTACGCAGAGGGTAGTGGGTGCCTGGAACTCACTACCGGAGGAGGTAGTGGAGGCAGGGACGATAGGGACATTTAAGGGGCATCTTGACAAATATATGAATAGGATGGGAATAGAAGGATACGGAACCAGGAAGTGTAGAAGATTGTAGTTTAGTCGGGCAGTATGGTCGGCACGGGCTTGGAGGGCCGAAGGGCCTGTTCCTGTGCTGTACATTTCTTTGTTCTTTGTTCTTTGATTCAATTGCACAGCCGTAATGCCGCCTCTTCCAGATAGGCCCCACTTCCATACTGATGTGCAGGTTTTTCAAGTGGAGGAAATTATTGACGTGGTAAATTCCATCCTCTCAGTTCAATAATCACTTGTACCAACAGTGGTTACCACTGCTACTTCACCGCGCCAGAGACCCGGGTACATTTCTGACCTTGGGTCACTCTCTGTGCGTTCTCCCTATATCTGCGTGGGTTTCCTCCGGGTACTCTGGTTTCCTTTCACAGTCCAAAGATGTGTGGGTTAGGTGGATTGGCCATGGTAAATTGCCCCTCAATAACCAAAAGGTTATGGGGTTACGGGGATAGGGTGGGGTGGACGGGGGAGTGGTCATGGTAAAATGCTCTTTTGAATGATGGTGCAGACTCGATGGGTTGAATGGCCTCCTTCTGCACTGTAGGGATTCTATATGTTTTGATGGAATACAAATTGGAAGATTGAAATGGTTGGACATTTTTGAACCCCAATTTTGGCATTTACTGGGCCTCCTACATCATTGTGCCACTGGGCCCAAGCTTTTTGCGTCTTAAAGTATTTGAATATTAACCTTTATTTTTCAGTTTGCTACCAGCAAATTGCTTCCCCGGCCCCACTTTGACTAGAAGAAAAACTGAGAAAATGTTTGTTTTTTTAATTGGTAGTGGCAGAGAAAATTTAAACCTGTATCTCTCAAACTCAAAAAATTACAGCCAGTCGCATATAAGGACAGAGACCAGCCTTGTGCTGGAATTGAATGTTTGAACCTTACATAACTGACTGGATTTTCATCTAATGGAGGTTTGCCCTGAGCCTATTGTGGAAAAATACGATCTGGGTTCCTGCTTTTGATTATATCCAGTGACTCTGGCAGGCGATGTGAGCTACGAGGTCTGTCGCTCATAAATGGCTTGCCTTCACTCACCACGTAAGAACATAAGAAGTAGGAACAGGAATAGACCACTCGGCCACTCAAGGCTGCTCCGCCATTCAATAATATCATGGCTGAGCTGACTGTGGCCTTTATTCCAATGGATACCTGCATGAGGAATCATCACTTAGGTCTGAAGACAAGTAACACCCATAAAAATGGACAATATAGCCTGCAATCATCCACTGCAGAAAGTGGTTCCACTCACTGTGAATCAAGCCATTACATTATTTTGCAATGATACTTCATAGTTAATTATGTTCAACTGGCTGCAAAACTGGAAGACTCTTCGGAAATCTGTAGGGTAACCGTTAATATAATGATTTAAAATTTCTATTTTCAAATATTACAAATGCACATATATTAAATAACCAATGCTGAGCAGTCAAAGATGTAGCTAAATCTTAAGGACTGCTGAGGAATCAACTTCACTCTCGAGGATAATGTTATCAGCATGTCTTGATTTAATTAGGACTTTGTAATTCCCTCCCATGCATGCTTTATTATATATACATTTTTGAAGCTAAATTTGGCCTCAAATATCTTGCTGGTATTTAGCCATTTCAAATGCTTTCCTTTGTAATAATAATAATCTTTATTTTTGTCACAAGTAGGCTTACATTAACACTGCAATCAAGTTACTGTGAAAATCCCCTAGTCACCACATACCGGCACCTGTGCGGGTACACGGAGGGAGAATTCAGAATGTCCAAATAACTTAACAAGCACGTTTTTCGGGACTTGTGGTGTTGCCAATTGGCCACCAGAGTGACGAATAATGTTGCCAATTAATAATGTTGCTCCTTGTAGTCGCCAGGTATCAAATGATACCACCACAAGGCTTTACCGGATAGCGATCATAGGACCACACAACCAGTCAGTCAGTTCGAGTTCCAAGATGGTTTATTTACACACAAGGATTACTTCGACATGCAACACAAAACACTACAAGTTAAACTACACCTAACAACTACAATAACCTATACATAACTTCAGGGCAACCGGCTCTTTGCAGATGGACAAGGCGTTTGTCCGGATCTTGTGTGGCTGGGTGGAAGAAGTGGCTGTTTCTGCTGGGCTCATCCGACTGGTAGCGATTGTTGGTCTTGAACTTGTCTGTCTGGTCGTTACGCTGCACTTGGGTTGGCATAGGCCGAATCCAAGAGAGACCGAGCACATGGCTGTGTCTCTTCTTATCCCTCTGGGATTTTGCACTCTTTGGGACCGTCCATAACTTGGACCCAATAATTTGACAGGCTTCGATCACTGCCTTCGATTTTGGTGCCTTGATGGCTGGGCGTGTTCTTAACCGTCATTGACCTTGGCTGTTTGGGTTCCCTGAGTAAAGGGAGTGGCGCCGATTAGTCAGTATCTGTATCGGTTACCTGAGTACAGTCCTTTTGTTCTGGGGAAATGGGCTATTAGAATGCAAACGAGCGGGGGTTTCGATCGTGTCTAGCTATCTGGGTTGCAAATACACACACAAGCTCTGAGTGTGTCTGAGTCCTGGGTTGACCATAATTCCCATGGTCCTTTGCAGGTGGCCATCTGTGATGGCTACATCGGGAGGAAACCAGAGCACCCGGAGGAAACCCACGCAGACATGGGGAGAACGTGCAGACTCTGCACAGACATGACCCAAGCCAGGAATCGAACCTGGGACCCTGACGCTGTGAGGCAACACTGCTAACCACTGTGCTGCCGTGCCGCCCACAACTGGTTTTCGAATAAGAATGATAGAAACTGGAGCAGGAGTAGGTGACATTGCCCTCGAGCCTACACTGCCAGTCAAGAAGACCATGTACATGAACTCCACTTTCTCACTCTATCCCCTTATCTCTCGATTCCCGTAGTGAATAGTTTTTTTTTTTAAAAATGAGTGTTCTGTTTAAATACCAGTGACTGTCCCAAGACAGCTCCCAAGAAGATCAATGTCAGCTCTTCCAAAATTATTCAAATTCTATACTCTGACGTTCATACACTTTCGGTGTTGATACACTTCAAGCATAGAATGTCAGCCTTGATCAATTTTGCAACAAATGGAGGAGGGGCAAGTGTTGAAAATGTCCTGTTGGACCAGATTTTGTGTTCAAAATAACAGTGAGGATAATGATCCTCACTATCATTTAAGCGCAAATGGTACATCAGCTTCAAACACAGCAGATGAACAGTTAAATGTAAAATTCCAAAAGGTGCTGTGTGCGGCTCTTCACCATTAGCTTCTCATAAATAGCATCTTGCTCTCTGAACTACCAATTAAAGGCGTTGAACAGCATGTATCACATAATCCCCACAGTGCAGAAAGAGACGCTGGAGCACACCCACCCCGATGATGGGCTGGCTGGGGCCGGAGGGTACCTAGGTAGGATGGCCCATACGACCCGTGGTGCTAAGCTCACAGTGGGCAGTCAGCCGTGTGCGCAGCCGATGGCTGCCTTGCAGGCTGGGGCAATGGTGGTCCGTGCCGTTCATCCCGGCCCCACGGCCACCCGTCCACTACACCCCTGGCCCTAGCAGAAGCCCCCCAGCCAGTGGCACAACTGTCAACACACTATAGCGGTGTTAGACACTTATTGTACCCCTCCCTCTCCCTCAGCAGCCACGCAGCCTGTTTCTCAATTTTAAATACCACAAGTGAACCTCGCCATTGATACTTCCTCCTGGCGGAGGCGGAGTATTACAGGGGGCCCAGAAATTGCCGGGTGGGCCCGTTAATAACATGCTAATAGTTTTTACTGTACAATTTGCATGGCCACGCTGTCGTACAGCAAGGAATGCATTCACACCGCTGGCGAGGCACCAGAGCATGGCATTCTGTTGGGTGCCTGGCTGTGGCACGATTCTCCACCCAATCACACTTCGCAATTTAGGCATCGCTGGATAGAAAATCCTACCCATGACCATGTTGGCATTGCTCAATTGATAAATGGACTATTCGTACCTTAGTACTGTAATAATATACACCAGTATATCATGGTGCAGATACACACACACTGATGGACACACAGTGGGACCAACCAACACACACAACACAGCAGCCAATCACCAGTTAGAGCACACTCACTATAAAGGCAGGGTGCATCAGAGTTCCCGCTCATTCGGGATACAGCCTCCTACAAGGTGTAGCCACCTAATTTGGCCTACTCCCGATTTAAAATGGCAAACGGCAAAGGCTGAAGGGAAATTCAGCCAACACAGGCAGAAACCAGCAGGTGCAGGTTTGCTGTGTATCTCTGCAAAAGCCCAGACAGCATCGATACCAGCGACCATCAGCATAACAATGTAGCAGCCATCTACATACTGATGAGCAATCCCCGGGAACAACAGCAACATTTGGGACACACTTCCCGGCGCCAGCAGGAGCCAACACAAAAGAGGTTAACGAACACTTCAAGACCGCCCATCGATCAGGGAACCGCTCCAGTATTGGAGAAATCTAACCAAGCGATTGGAACAAAGTCCAATCACCTAGAACCAGGTACAGGGTCCGCCCCGAAAGGCGGGAAGCCCCTGGGGACTATAAGAGTTAAGCCCCAAGTTCAACTCGCTCTCTTCGTCCTGCCCGGGTCACCCAGCAACGCGAAGCAACCTTGACCGTGACCACCGAAAGAAGTAAGTCTTAATTCAACGCTCGCTACGAGATAGGCGCTACTAGCTACCAATCCGTACCAACTTCGAATCCCGCAGACTCAGAACCTGAACGAAAGGCCATTTGTTCCCCTGACCTGGTGGGCCAGTCCGAAGTTAAGTATAGGCCTGTGAGTTGTAGAAGTAGCTTAGATGTAGAATTTGTGTATGAGTAGCGATTACTGTGTATAATAAATGTGCTTTGATTTGAATCTTACTAATCGGTGTATTGAGTTATTGATCATTACTTGGACTTGAACCTCGTGGCGGTATCATAAAGATACCTGGCGACTCGAGAGCAAAGGTAATAAAACAGAGCAATTGAACCAACCGGAAAGTTAGCAACAAAGGACAGAGCTTACAGCACAAATCCTCACCATCTGCTGAGTGCATAGACTGGTTCGGACAGGCATAGGTCTTCAGTTTAATCTAACATCATGTTAACCCACAGTGAAAGTTTCAACAGTTTCTAACTTAATAAAATAGTGTTGCACTATTTTAAGTGTTGGTGGCCTGTATGTGGTCCACGGATCCAGAGTACCCAACACATCATGATACCAGGAGTTGAGGGATATTAGAACTTCTTAGACCTACCTGCAAGTGATCTGCCTTCCACCAGCATACAATCATCCTGCAAAATGGACAGCGTCCGCCCGCCGCCGCCGCTCCGCATCACCGGTAACCTAGGGGCCAACTGGAAGGTATTCAAACAACGCTTCCAGCTCTACCTTGAAGCCACAGACTGGGAAGCTGCCTCAGACACCAGGAAAATCGCTCTCTTCCTATTCACGGCCGGGGAACATGCCATCCACATTTTCAATTCTCTCACCTTTGCCGATGATGAAGATAAATCAAAAGTCAAGACGGTCCTCCTCAAGTTTGACACTCACTGCAACATAGAAATGAATGAAAGTTTCGAGCACTATGTATTCCAACAGCGTTTGCAGGGTAAGGATGAACCTTTCCAGTCCTTTCTCACCCACCTCCGCATCCTTGTGCAGTCCTGTAATTACGGGCCCACCTCCGACTCCATGAGACGTGACCAGATCGTTTTAGGTGTTCAGTCGGACCCCCTACACAGCAGCTCCTCAAGGTGAAGCAGCTCAGCCTAGCGACTGCCATCGAGACGTGCGTGCTACACGAACACGCCACTAGTCGGTATTCCCACATCCAAGCGGCTGAAACAGTGTGGCAAGTTCCCCACGAGGCAGAACGGGTCCAAGCAATCGAGCAACTCCGGGGCCTCAGCCTGGATGAGGGTGGCCATTTTGTGCGCTTTTCGCGGACTCCCGCGCTTGTGCGCACCGAACGAGGGGACGTCGACGTCGACGAACGTACTGCGCAGGCGCGCACCACATATGGCCGCACCGTGCATGCGCGGTGGCGCAGCGAACATACTGACACTACAATGTGCGACAACTGTGGCTCCGCCCACTTAAAGCGGCAATGCCCTGCCAAATCCCGACGATGCCTGAGATCTGGTAAACTTGGCCACTACGCTGCTTTATGCAATCAGCTCAGCCTGCCAATTCGTATCGCTCCAGCCAGCCTCGCAGGAATGTCCAGGCCATTCAACCCATGGTCACCGAGTCCGATGCGGACCTACCATCCGATATTGACACTGAGGACCCGAAGGCACCTTTTCGAGTCGGTATCGTTACAAAAATCAGGGTGTCCCCGAAGCAAAGAATCCAGCCTCTGTCGGTTTACAGCATTGATCCGGACGATGAGTGGTGTGCCACCCTTACAGTCAACCGGTCCCAAATACAATTCCGCCTGGACACTGGTGTCTCCGCCAATCTCATTGTGCGGTCTGACCTCCAAAGCCTTCGTGTCAAACCAGCCAATCTCCCATCAGCCTGCCAGCTATTAGATTATAATGGCAATGCCATTGCTGCCAGCGGCTCGTGTCAACTTGAAGTGACGCACAGGTCACGCAAAGCCATCCTTCCCTTTGAAATCGCGGGCTCCTCGAAAGCCTCCCTGCTTGGCGCGCAGGCATGCAAGCTGTTGAACCTAGTTCAGAGAGTTCGCTCTCTCTCTCCTGCTGACGCGTCGGCCTTTCAGGACACCGACTTCAGGGCGCAGCTCAACACCATTATCAACCAGTACCACGACGTCTTCGAGGGCATGGGCACGCTCCCGTACACCTACAAGATTTTATTAAAATCGAATGCCACGCCTGTGGTGCACGCACCTCACAGGGTCCCAGCACCCCTCAAGGACCGCCTCAAGCAGCAGCTGCAGGACCTCCAGAACCAAGGAGTGATTTCCAAAGTCACGGAACCGACCGACTGGGTCAGTTCCATGGTACGTAGAAAAAAGCCTTCCGGCGAATTGAGACTTTGCATTGATCCCAAGGCTCTAAATCGCAATATCATGAGGGAGCATTATCCAATTCCCAAGCGCGAAAAGCTCACATGTGAGATGGTTCGTGCCAAGCTCTTCACCAAACTCGACGCCTCAAAAGGATTCTGGCAAATTCAGTTTGATAAATCCAGCAGGAAACTGTGCACATTTAATACCCCCTTTGGCAAATATTGTTACTACAGGATGCCGTTCGGGATCAAATCTGCATCAGGAGTGTTCCACAGGATTATGGAACAAATGATGGAAGGCATTGAAGATGTTCGCGTCTATGTCGATGACATAATCATTTGGTCCACCACCCCGCAGGAGCATGTTAGTCGCCTCCAGCGCGTATTCAGACGTATACATGAGCAGGGCCTCCGCCTAAACAGGGCCAAATGCTCTTTTGGTCAGACGGAACTCAAGTTCCTCGGGGACCACATCTCCCAATTGGGTGTGCAGCCGGATGCGGACAAGGTAGCTGCCACCACAGCTATGAAAACACCAGAGGACAAGAAGGCGGTCCTCCAATTTCTGGGCATGGTCAATTTTTTAGGGAAGTTTATCCCTAACCTCGCCTCTCATACCATGGCTCTCAGGAACCTGGTCAGGAAGACGACAGACGTCCAATGGCTCCCTGCCCACGAGCGCGAATGGAGAGAACTCAAAACAAAACTGACCACGGCCCCGGCCTTAGCTTTCTTTGATCCAGCAAAGGAGACCAAAATTTCGAACGATGCCAGTCAATCCGGCATTGGGGCAGTGCTCCTTCAACGTGATGAGGCTTCATCATGGGCCCCCGTTGCATATGCGTCACGTGCGATGACCCCCACGGAGCAGAACTACGCGCAGATAGAAAAGAAGTGCGTGGTCCTTCTGACCGGTGTGGTTAAGTTTCACGATTATGTCTACGGACTTCCTCAATTCACCGTCAAGACCGACCATCGCCCGCTGGTCAATATAATACAGAAAGACTTGAACGATATGACGCCTCGCCTCCAGCGTATTCTTCTCAAGCTCCGGCGATATGACTTCCAGCTGGCATACACCCCAGACAAAGACCTCATCATTGCTGACGCTCTCTCCAGGGCAGTCAACACTCCATGTGACCCAGTGGGATTTGTCTGCCAGGTTGTCGCTCATGTGGCATTTGCAGCCTCCAATCTACCTGCCACGGATGAACGCCTCGTCCAAATTCGCCACGAGACGGCGGCTGACCCCTTGCTACAGCGTGTCCTGCGGCACCTAACCGACGGGTGGCTCAAGGGCCAATGCCCTCAGTTCTATAATGTCAGAGATGATCTGGCGGTCGTAGACGGGGTTCTTCTAAAACTGGACCGCATTGTCATCCCGCATAGCATGCGCCAACTTGTCCTGGAACAAAATACACGAGGGCCACCTTGGCGTGGAAAAATGCTGCCAATGGGCCCGAGAGGCAGTGTACTGGCCCGGCATTAATGAGGATATAGCCAACACAGTGCTCAACTGCCCCACTTGTCAGCGCTTCCAGCCGGCCCAACCACGTGAGACCCTGCAGCCCCATGAGTTGGTCACGTCACCATGGACTAAGGTGGGTATCGACCTGTTCCACGCGCTGGATGGAGACTATGTCCTGATCGTGGACTACTTTTCGAATTACCCGGAGGTGATACGGTTGTACGACATCACCTCGTCTGCAGTCATTCGTGCATGTAAAGAAACCTTTGCTCGACATGGCATCCCGCTCACGGTTATGTCGGACAATGGCCCCTGCTTCGCCAGCCAGGAATGGTCCAACTTTGCCAGGCTGTACAATTTTGCCCATGTGACATCCAGTCCCCTGTACCCCCAATCCAACGGCAAAGTGGAGAAGGGAGTACGTATAGTCAAACGGTTCCTATGCAAGGCTGCCGATGCTGGGTCCGATTTCTACCTCGCCTTGCTGGCCTATTGCTCCGCCCCGCTGTCCACTGGCCTGTCACCAGCTCAGTTCCTCATGGGTCGTACTCTGAGGACGACGGTGCCGTCCATCCATGTCCCAGACCTCGACCACGTTCCGGTCCTTCGCCGGATGCAGATATCTCGTGCACAGCACAAGGCGGCTCATGACTCCCGTGCAGCTGATCTCCCTGCTCTGGCTCCAGATGACAACGTCCGCGTCCATCTTCCGGATGGTGGCTGGTCTGCAACCGCTGTTGTCCTTCGGCAGGTGGCCCTCCGCTCGTTCCTGGTTCATCTACCGGATGGCTCTGTTCTGCGCCGCAATCGACGCGCCCTTCGTCTCGTTCCACGCTCGCCACTTGATCCTCCACTGTCGCCTCGTCCTCCTGCTGACCCTGCCAGGGACTATGCAGAGCTCCCTGTCACTCTGCTTCCCCCTGACACTGACGCAGTCCAGCCCGCTCCTGAACCGGCGGCTCTCGACCCACCCTTGAGGCGGTCAACCAGAATTCGTCGCCCACCTCAGAGACTTAATTTATGAACTTTGCGGACTTAGAAACTCTCTGAATTTTTTAGTTTCTTTGTGTGATCGTGTCTCTGGTTTGTATATAGTGTCGATCTCGTTATTCTTGTTGCATACTGCTTCTCTGCACCAGGCACCTTCCCATGTAAATAGCTTAGTTCTCATGTACGTAGTCCTGTAAATATGTCCTCGCACCCCACATGTAGTTAGGAACATTATCACCACACATTATTTATTGCCACACACATACATTCTTTTATAAAAGGGGGGATGTCATAATATACACCAGTATATCATGGTGCAGACACACACACTGATGGACACACAGCAAGACCACTCAACACACACAACACAGCAGCCAATCACCAGTTAGAGCACACTCACTATAAAGACAGAGGGCATCAATTTTCCGCTCATTCGGAATGCAGCCTCCTACAAGGACAGAGCTTACAGCATACAGCACAGATCCTCACCATGTGCTGAGTGCATAGACTGGTTCGGACAGGCATAGGTCTTTAGTTTAATCTAACATCGTGTTAACCCACAGTTAAAGTATGTTCAACAGTTTCTAACTTAATAAAATAGTGTTGTACTATTTTAAGTGTTGGTGGCCTGTATGCGTTCCACGGATCCAGAGCACCCAATACATCAAGTACCTTTCCTGCATTAGCCATTTATTTTCTTTCCTCAGCTTTTAGTTTAAACACTTTGCTTTAGGTGCTCTATTTTCACATGGATTGTGCCTGTCCTTGCTGTACATATTCAGGTAAAGATATACTCGCACTGGAGACTGTACAACTAGGATCACTGGATTTGGGGATGAGAGGGTTGCCCTATGGTGAGAAGCTAAGTAAATTGGTCCTATAGTCTTTTGAGTTTAGAAGAATCAATCTGGGTGTTACCATTGACCAGAAAAATTAACTGGACTAGCCTTATAAATACTGTGGCTACAAGAAGGGGGTCATAGGTTAGGAATCCTGCAGGGAGTAATGCACCTCCCAGCTCCCCAAAGCCTGTCCACAATCAACAAGGCAAGTGTCAGGAGGGTGACAGAATATTCTCCCTTTGCCTGGAGGCGTGCAACTCCAGCAACACTCAAGAAGCTTGACACCATCCAGGACAATGTAGTCTGATCCAGCAACATCCACTCCCTCCACCAGTGACACACAGTAGCAGCAGTGTGTACCAGCTACATCACGAACTGTTGGAACTGACCAGGCCTCCTGCCACAGTACCTCCTACACATGCAACTTCTACCACCAAGAAAGACAAAGGCAGCAGATACATGGGAACATCACCTACTGCAAGTTCTCTTCCTGACTTGGAAAGCTATCGCTGTTCCTTCACGGTCACTGGGACTCTCTTCCTAACAGCACTGTGGGTGTACATTTTTTTCAAAAAGTTATTTTATTCCAAACACAAGCAATAACATCAATTCTACACTCAATTACAGCAAAGTATACAGTTTGTACATTGTCCCCTATTAATTCCGCCCTCTTCCCCACCGAGACGAACAGCTCCTCAAACATATCCTCGAAACCCTCTTCAGATTCCCTGAAGGCAAATTTGATCTTCTCCAACTCAGATAAATCCCCCAGCCAAGCCATGATCCCCAGTGACCTCCAATTCAAAAGTATCCGTCGCCAGCCAATCAGAGAAGCGAAGGCGATAATATCAGCCCCCTCCCCTCCAGCAGCTCCGGCACCTTTGAAACCCCAAAGATCACCACCCTTGGGCCCGGCTTCATCTCAACCCCTATTGCCCTTGATAGGGTCCCGAACACTGCCTCCCAGTAGTTCTCCAAACCCTCAGATCCCCAGAACATAATTCATCGCCCCCCCACCCACAATACCCGCATCCATCTGTTACCCCTGGAAAAAACCCACTCACCCAAGCGAGTCATGTAGATCCTGTGCATCATTTTAAATTGTATCAAACTCATTCTTGCACAGGAGGAGGTTCACTCGTCGCATTACCTCACACCAAAGTCCCCATCCTATCTCCCTCCCCAGCATCTCCTCCCACTTCCGCTTGATCCTTTTTATTAATGCCCTGCCTTGTCTCCCAACCACTCACTCATATCCCCAATCCTTCCCTCCCCCACCTCATTTCTGGGAGCAGCATTTCTCCAGTAGCGTGTACTCCGGTAATTGAGAGCGAGAAGGCAATTCCTTTCGCGCAAAGTCCCGCACCTGTCATGACCTAAACTCACTCCCCCTTGGGATCTCAAATCTCTCTTGCAGTTCCTCCAGTCCCGCAAACTTCCCCTTCGAGAACATATTCCTGACCCACTCCAACCCTTCCTCCCTACACCGCCTGTACATCCTGTCCTATCGTCTCCCCTCCCGCACAACCGGCTTAAACCTATGATTCCCAATACCGACATATGGCCCAAGTTGAAGTGCCTACTCAACTGATTCCATGTCTTAATAGTCGACTCCACCATCAGACTCCCCATATACTTCCACAGAGCCAGCGGCAACGGTGCCGTCACGAGAGCCCTCAAACCCGAGCCCTTACAGGATTCCTCCTCCAGCCTGATTAACTCTGCCTCCCCCCCCTCCCCCTGCCCCTGCCCCCATCAACTAACCTTCTCCACAATTTCCGCCCAATATTAATGCATCAGGTTTGGGAGCGCCAGCCCCTTCCCTGCCTCTGTCTTTCCAACAGAGCCCTGTTCACCCTCGGCACCTTTTCCACCAACACAAATTCCGAGATGAGCACATCCACCTTCCAGAAAAAGGCTTTAGGGAGGAAAATCGGGAGGAACTGAAACACAAATAGAAACCTTGGCAGCAAGTTCATCCTCAGCACATGTACCCTCCCCGCCAATGTCAGGTGCAGTGTATCCCACCTCTTAAGATCGCCTTGACTTCCTCCACCAACCCCGTCAGGTTCCACCGATGTAATGTGGCCCATTCAAGCGTTACGTAGATCCCCAGATACCAAAACCGCTCCCTTGCCATCTTAAATGGGAGATCCCCCAGGTTCACCCTCCTCCCCAAAGCATTCACTGGGAACACCTTGCTTTTCCCTGCATTTAATTTGAAGCCCGAAAAGGCTCCAAACCTCTCCGAAAAACCCATGATTCTGCTCATACTCTCCAGCAGGTCCAACACAAACAACAACAGGTCATCCATGTACAGCAATACCCGGTGCTCGCTGCATCCTCTCACTATCCCCAGCCACTCATCGTCAAGGGCACAATCGCCAATGCAAATAACAATGGCGACAGCGGGCACCTCTGCCTCGTCCATCTATACACCCCAAATACCAATAGCAAAATGCACCTAACTACAGTAAAAAAATATCAAAAATACCAACAAATCCAGAAAAAAATACCCAAAATGCTAAAATTGCAAAAGCACAATTAGGAAGCAAATGCCCCCTTACAACTTATAGATAGGGGCTGTTTAGCACAGGGCTAAATTGCTGGCTTTGAAAGCAGACCAAGGCAGGCCAGCAGCACGGTTCGATTCCCGTATCAGCCTCCCCGAACAGGTGACGCAGTGTGGCGACTAGGGGCTTTTCACAAGACACGATACACCTTGCATGGTTAGACACACAGATGGGCTGAGGGGCTGGTGTGAGGAGGTGGGGGAAGGGATGGTGTGAGGTGGGGAAGGGGTGGTGTGAGGAAGTGGGAGAAGGGGGGATGGGAGAAGGGGGTCATGGGGATTGGGAGGAGGGGGGGAATGGGGGATGGGGGGAGAAGGGGGGATGGGAGGAGATTGGAATGGGGGATGGGAGAGAAGGGGGGATGGGAGGGGGGCGAGGCGGGGGGGCAGGCAGGGGGAGTCTCACTTAGTGGTGCGCTCCCAATCTCGGTATCCGCAACCTCCAGGTCCTCGGGTCTGCCTGTGAGGTCCAGGGCCCTCAGTTCATGCACAGTGAGGGGGCGCAATTTCGGTGGAACCCTTCCGGCCCTGGCATGCTCCCAGTTGTTATGGGCATGCTTTTCCTGGCAAGGGGGCACAAAAAGATCAATAGTGTTAGGCGGACATATACTTGCAGCCCAGTGGTTGTGTGTAGTTGGCACAGGTTCACAGGCCATCCTGCCAATGCAGCTTGCATGGGTGGGTGCAGCCATGTGGGTCTCAGCTAGGCTTGTACCACCCCCCATGCGGAGGGGGCGGGAGAGCCACATGTGTGAGGGGTTGGTACGATGGGCACAGTGAGGGGTACTCACCCTGGCTGCCCTGACTAGGTCATTGAGCTTCTTATGGCACTGGTTGCCTGTCCTGGGTGTTACGCCTATGGCGCTGACAGCTTCTCCCACCTCCCTCCACAGGCGCCGGGCGGTGTTGACTGCGACCCTGCGGCCGTGTCCGGGGTACAGGGCTTCCCTCATTTGCTCTACGGCGTCCAGCAGCATCTCCATGTCATGGACATGGCAGCATGCGGTCATCTTCCCGCGTTGGCCTGTATCTGTGCGGGTGCCGTCTGTTTCAGAGCGATGCAGCGCGCCGTCAATTACACCATGTGCGTCTGTTACGCGTTCCGGGTCGCGCCATTGCGCTTCCCATGACACCAGTGCTGGCCCCTTCCGTGGCGCAGAATCTGTGCACTTTTGATCGGGTCGACGCTGGCGTCGCTGTCAAACAAAGAACAAAGAACAAAGAAATGTACAGCACAGGAACAGGCCCTTCGGCCCCCCAAACCCATGCCGACCATGCTGCCCGACTAAACTACAATCTTCTACACTTCCTGGGTCCGTATCCCTCTATTCCCATCCTATTCATGTATTTGTCAAGATGCCCCTTAAATGTCACTATCCTCCCTGCTTCCACCACCTCCTCCGGTAGCGAGTTCCAGGCACCCACTACCCTCTGCGTAAAAAACTTGCCTCGTACATCTACTCTAAACCTTGCCCCTCTCACCTTAAACCTATGCCCCCTAGTAAGTGACCCCTCTACCCTGGGGAAAAGCCTCTGACTATCCACTCTGTCTATGCCCCTCATAATTTTGTAGACCTCTATCAGATCTCCCCTCAACCTCCTTCGTTCCAGTGAGAACAAACCGAGTTTATTCAACCGCTCATCATAGCTAATGCCCTCCATACCAGGCAACATTCTGGTAAATCTCTTCTGCACCCTCTCTAAAGCCTCCACATCCTTCTGGTAGTGTGGCGACCAGAATTGAACACTATACTCCAAGTGTGGCCTAACTAAGGTTCTATACAGCTGCCACATGACTTGCCAATTCTTATACTCAATGCCCCGGCCAATGAAGGCAAGCATGCCGTATGCCTTCTTGACTATCTTCTCCACCTGTGTTGCCCCTTTCAATGACCTGTGGACCTGTACTCCTAGATCTCTTTGACTTTCAATACTCTTGAGGGTTCTACCACTCACTGTATATTCCCTACCTGCATTAGACCTTCCAAAATGCATTACCTCACATTTGTCCGGATTAAACTCCATCTGCCATCTCTCCGCCCAAGTCTCCAAACAATCTAAATCCTGCTGTATCCTCTGACAGTCCTCATCGCTATCCACAATTCCACCAACCTTTGTGCCGTCTGCAAACTTACTAATCAGACCAGTTACATTTTCCTCCAAATCATTTATATATACTACAAACAGCAAAAGGTCCCAGCACTGATCCCTGTGGAACACCACTGGTCACAGCCCTCCAATTAGAAAAGCATCCTTCCATTGCTACTCTCTGCCTTCTATGACCTAGCCAGTTCTGTATCCACCTTGCCAGCTCACCCCTGATCCCGTGTGACTTCACCTTTTGCACTAGTCTACCATGAGGGACCTTGTCAAAGGCCTTACTGAAGTCCATATAGACAACATCCACTGCCCTACCTGCATCAATCATCTTAGTGACCTCCTCGAAAAACTCTATCAAGTTATTGAGACACGACCTCCCCTTCACAAAACCATGCTGCCTCTCACTAATACGTCCATTTGCTTCCAAATGGGAGTAGATCCTGTCTCGAAGAATTCTCTCCAGTAATTTCCCTACCACTGAAGTAAGGCTCACCGGCCTGTAGTTCCCTGGATTATCCTTGCTACCCTTCTTAAACAAAGGAACAACATTGGCTATTCTCCAGTCCTCCGGGACATCCCCTGAAGACAGTGAGGATCCAAAGATTTCTGTCAAGGCCTCAGCAATTTCCTCGCCAGCCTCCTTCAGTATTCTGGGGTAGATCCCATCAGGCCCTGGGGACTTATCTACCATAATATTTTTTAAGACACCCAACACCTCGTCTTTTTGGATCTCAATGTGACCCAGGCTATCTACACACCCTTCTCCAGACTCAACATCTACCAATTTCTTCTCTTTGGTGAATACTGATGCAAAGTATTCATTTAGTACCTCGCCCATTTCCTCTGGCTCCACACATAGATTCCCTTGCCTTTCCTTCAGTGGGCCAACCCTTTCCCTGGCTACCCTCTTGCTTTTTATGCACGTGTAAAAAGCCTTGGGATTTTCCTTAACCCTATTTGCCAATGACTTTTCGTGACCCCTTCTAGCCCTCCTGACTCCTTGCTTAAGTTCCTTCCTACTTTCCTTATATTCCACGCAGGCTTCGTCTGTTGCCAGCCTTTTAGCCCTGACAAATGCCTCCTTTTTCTTTTTGACGAGGCCTACAATATCTCTCGTTATCCAAGGTTCCCGAAAATTGCCGTATTTATCCTTCTTCCTCACAGGAACATGCCGGTCCTGAATTCCTTTCAACTGATACTTGAAAGCCTCCCACATGTCAGATGTTGATTTGCCTTCAAACATCCGCCCCCAATCTATGTTCTTCAGTTCCCGCCTAATATTGTTATAATTAGCCTTCCCCCAATTTAGCACATTCATCCTAGGACCACTCTTATCCTTGTCCACCAGTACTTTAAAACTTACTGAATTGTGGTCACTGTTACCGAAATGCTCCCCTACTGAAACATCTACCACCTGGCCGGGCTCATTCCCCAATACCAGGTCCAGTACCGCCCCTTCCCTAGTTGGACTGTCTACGTATTGTTTTAAGAAGCCCTCCTGGATGCTCCTTACAAACTCCGCCCCGTCTAAGCCCCTGGCACTAAGTGAGTCCCAGTCAATATTGGGGAAGTTGAAGTCTCCCATCACCACAACCCTATTGTTTTTACTCTTTTCCAAAATCTGTCTACCTATCTGCTCCTCTATCTCCCGCTGGCTGTTGGGAGGCCTGTAGTAAACCCCCAACATTGTGACTGCACCCTTCTTATTCCTGATCTCTACCCATATAGCCTCACTGCCCTCTGAGGTGTCCTCCCGCAGTACAGCTGTGATATTCTCCCGAACCAGTAGCGCAACTCCGCCTCCCCTTTTACATCCCCCTCTATCGCGCCTGAAACATCTAAATCCTGGAACGTTTAGCTGCCAATCCTGCCCTTCCCTCAACCAGGCCTCTGTAATGGCAACAACATCATAGTTCCAAGTACTAATCCAAGCTCTAAGTTCATCTGCCTTACCCGTAATACTTCTTGCATTAAAACATATGCACTTCAGGCCACCAGACCCGCTGTGTTCAGCAACTTCTCCCTGTCTGCTCTGCCTCAGAGCCCCACTGTCCCTATTCCCTAGTTCTCCCTCAATGCTCTCACCTTGTGACCTATTGCTCCCGTGCCCACCCCCCTGCCATACTAGTTTAAACCCTCCCATGTGACACTAGCAAACCTCGCGGCCAGGATATTTATGCCTCTCCGGTTTAGATGCAACCCGTCCTTCTTATATAGGTCACACCTGCTCCGGAAGAGCTCCCAGTGGTCCAGATAACGGAAAACCTCCCTCCTACACCAGCTGTTTAGCCACGTGTTTAGCTGCTCTATCTTCAAATTTCTAGCCTCACTGGCACGTGGCACAGGGAGTAATCCCGAGATTACAACCCTAGAGGTCCTGTCTTTTAACTTTCTGCCTAGCTCCCTGAACTCCTGCTGCAGGACCTCATGCCCCTTCCTGCCTATGTCGTTAGTACCAATATGTACAACGACCTCTGCCTGTTTGCCCTCCCCCTTCAGGATGCCCTCTACCCGTTCGGAGACATCCTGGACCCTGGCATCAGGGAGGCAACATACCATCCTGGAGTCTCTTTCACATCCACAGAAGCGCCTATCTGTGCCCCTGACTATAGAGTCCCCTATTACTATTGCTCTTCTGCGCTTTGACCCTCCCTTCTGAATATCAGAGCCAGCCGTAGTGCCACTGCTCTGGCTGCTGCTGTTTTCCCCTGATAGGCTATCCCCCCCGACAGTATCCAAAGGGGTATACCTGTTCGAGAGGGGGGGTCAACCACAGGGGATTCCTGCACTGACTGCCTGCCCTTTCTGGTGGTCACCCATTTCTCTGCCTGCACCTTGGGTGTGACCACATTTACATAACTGCGATCTATGACGCTTTCCGCCACCTGCATGCTCGTAAGTGCATCCAATTGCTGCTCCAACCGAACCATGCGGTCTGTGTTGAGCTCCAGTTGGGTGCACTTTCTGCAGATGAAGCCATCCGAGATGCTGGAAGCATCCCGGACCTGCCACATCTCACAGTCAGAGCACTGCACCCCTCTAACTGACATTGCGTCAATTAATTAAAATTAAAATTAAAAAAAAATTTTTTTTTAAAATATATATTTTTAAAAATTTCAAAGTTACTGCTAACTCTGTTTCCTAGCACTAGATTTCTAATAGAGTTCGAAAGCTAAATATAGTACTCTCCAATCTCTGGCTTAGATACCCCTCTAAATTATAATTAAGTAATTATGTTTAATTAGTTACCAATGCTTAATTTTTTTAATTTAGTGTAGATTCCCAACCAGCCACTCAGGTCACAGCTTTTCTGTGATGTCACTTCAGTTTCCCCCGACACACACAATTTGAAAAAGGTATAAAAGTAAAAATGAGTAAAAATCACTTATTTACTTCTTACCTTCTGAGTGTCTTAGATGTTCTCAGGTTCTCTCCCTGACAGAGACTGCTCCTCCACCTCCGAACCTTGACTTGCACAATGCTAATAATATTATATAATAATAATATAATATGGCACTTACCTCACACCAATGGGTCTTATTATTAGGTTAGAGGAGGAGGGCGGGTGGGAGACACTACACGTGTAGTGTCTCGGGTTTCCTCTCCACCAGAATTTATTGGTTGGGGGGGGGGTCTTCCCAGAAGTCCACGGGTCGAAAAAAAAAAAAACAGAAAAGAAGTGTTTTTTTAAAAGGATACACTTACCTCCCAGAAATAACTTGCGCACCGCTCCCGCTGAAATCGACTGGCCTGCTCCTGTGAAGGTAAGAGTTTTTAAAGGATACACTTACCTCCCTGAAATCACTTGCGCACCGCTCCTGCCGAAATCGACTGGCCTGCTCCTGTGAAGTTAAGAGTTTTGGTGCAAAGACATTGGGCGGGATTCTCCACTCCCGCGCCGAAGTGGCCGCGCCGTCGAAGTTCACGACGGCGCGAAACGGCCCCGATCCCGATTGATTCAGGCCCTGACAATGGGCTAGGATCGGGGCCGCATCATCTACACCGATTGCTGGCCACCCCACATTTGAGGTACCCCCCGGTGCAGGATCCCCCCTCGACCCCCGCAGGCCACCCCCCCCTAGCGTTCGCGCGCTGTTCCCGATGGCAGCGACCAGGTGTGGACAGCGCCAGGGGGAACCCGACGTTTTGGCCTGGCTGCTCGGCCCATCCGGGCCTGAGAATAGCGGGCGTGCCGGAGAATCGCCATATTGGGTGTCTCCGGCGATTCTCCGGCCTGCGGCCCACGGAACTCGACCGGGCCGTTCCCGCCGCTTGGGAGAATCGCGGGAGGGCGTCGGACCGGCGTCCCGGGAAATGTTGGCGTCCCAGGCGAATCTCCCAACCGGCGCGGGAGTGGAGAATTTCGCCCATCATGTGTAGGAATTGTGGCAGAAAGGGCCACATTGAATATGCTTATTAGAAAAAGAAACAAGTTTCAGACAAAATTTGCAAAAAAAAGAGGCCAATAAATCAAATGGGAAACTGAGTAAAGGAAAAAGCTCCCATGTGGTTAAAAGAGGACGTGGGGAAAAAAATCAATTTACAGTCCAAAGATCATAGAAGATAATGATCATAGAATCACTACAGCATAGAAGGAGGCTATTCGGCCATCGAGTCTGTAACGGCCCACTGAAAGAGCACCCTACCCAGGCCCATTCTTCCGCCCTATCCCCGTAACCTAATAACCCCATCTAACCTTTTGGACAACAAGGGGCAATTTAGCACGGCCAATCAACCTGACCTGTGTCTCTTTGGACTGTGGGAGGAAAACGGAGCACCCAAAGGAAACCCACACAGACACGGGGAGAATGTGCAAACTCCGCACAGTCACCCAAGGCTGGAATTGAACCTGGGTCCCTGGCTCTGGGAGGCAGCAGTGCTAACCACTGTGCCACCGTGCCACCCTAACAAAAGTTGGTGTCTGGTCTGGCATCCTAACACCAGGCAATGACCATTACCTTAGCTCCACCACAAGAGAATCTAACCATCCTCCTCTGATGTTTTACAGCATTACCATCACTGACTCCCCAATATCAATATCCCGGGGATTACCATTCATCAGGAACTGAACATGACGAGCCATATAAATAATGTGGCTACAAGAGCAGGTCAAAGTCTGGGAATCCTGAGGTGAGAAACCCATCTCCTGATTCCCCAAAGCTGGTCCGCCATCTACAAGCCACAGAGTGTGATGGAATACTCTCCACTTGCCTGGATGAGTGCAGCTTCAACAACACTCAAGTAAGACACCATCCAGGACAAAGCAGCCTGCTTGATTTGCACCTCATCTATCAGCTTAAACATTAGCAGAATTTTACGTTCCCTGGTAAGTGGGGTTGCGGGGCCCATAAAATGCCATGGGTGTCTTTCCTGCCAACTATCAGCCTGCATCTTCCTCCACCACAATTCTATACATGGCGGGGAGACATCAGATGGCCCGTCTGCCCTTGAGGCCAATTAATGACTACCTAAGGGTAGCCTCTGTCACGATTCCAAGCGACGGACTGAGGCTGGGAATGGTTGGGAAACCGACCTAGTAACACTGCTCAGGCAGGTATCAGGATGGGGGTGGGGGGGCTGACTCCTTTACAGGCCCCCTGTATCCATCAGAGGCACCCCCTTGCTTTGAGTGCAGGAGAGTGGGATTATGATTATTTCTCTGTTCATATGCTGTGAAATTGTGCAATAAAGCCTTTTAATAAATCTCAGCAAACTTCAACCCTCCAATGTGTTTCTAAGTCAACTCACTAAAGAACTGGGGAACACAACAATAAGAGTGTGCATGTGCAACTGACACAATATCCAGTTCAGATCGCAAGGGGCTCAGCAACTCATGCCCACTTAGAGTTGGGTCCAGTCTAGCCAAACTGATTTACAGAGCAGCATCACCATCAGTGATATGTTTAACCCAATAACCGGTTCCAAATTCTAACTGCTGAACACAGGTGAAAATGCACAGAACCAGTTTCTTGGTAAAACATTTCAAATCCTACATGAAGACCCAGCTATTTTAGAGCTGTAAAATTGATTCACAGTGCTCACTTGTTCAGGTTTAAGGAGGAACATTTAATTCCATTCATAAACCACCTTGCATAAATATTTCCTGAGCCAAAATTTCTTATTTGTCACACAGTTGATGAACGAATATTTGATTTGGACTTTTGTACCGTTCTAAATTTATTTTGATTTTGCTTTTTTTATGAGGGATATTATTGCTAATAAATGGAATATTTTTTTTCACATTTGCAGCTACACAGCTACCATCAACATCAAGCACTCCTGGAAGAAATCTTAAGTTTAGATGAAGATTTCTTCGTGTACACTCCCTCAACATTGTACATAACCCAAACCTCAGAACAGCACTCTTTACTTTATTAGTGCAATAACTCATTACCCACACCGACCACTTTGTGTTTTTCTAACAATGAATGCTAATTTAGGGCCAATTAGTGTTAAATTGCAGGCAACGTTGTACTGTGGGCTTCTGATCTCAGGACTTGGGTTGAAACTATCAAATTCATTTTAAATTGGAGCTTTGCAACCGATGGCGAGAGTACAACTCATAATAGCAGCTAATAAAGGGAATCCAACAGTCTTCGACAGGCATTTAAATAGTAGCATGGTATAAAAGGAGGAATGGGGCTGATTAGAGGCCATAAAGGGTACTTCCACATGGAGGCTGGGGGCATGGCTGAGGTATTAAATGAATACTTTGCATCTGTCCTTAATGAACAAGGTGCTGTGCAGGTTATGGTGACAGAGGAGGTAATTCAGAAACTTGAAGGTTTTAAAATTGATAAGGGGGAAATAATGCACAGGGGTGGGTCTATAAGAGTTGGACCAAACAGTGATTCAGCTAGCTCCAGCAGTGAATGGGAAAGCTAGTTGTTAACACTATTCATTCAAATCAATGACCCTTGGACTTAAGGGAGCAGAGTTGAGAGGCATACCAGAAGAGAGAGAGCAGGCCGGAGTGCGAGAGAGAGTAATTGTTTAATCTTTTATTAGCGTATTTTCACACCCACACTGTTATTCCGTTTACGGAATGGTGGAGGAAGTGGTGAATGGATTCCCGAGCTGATCACAGCCGGTGAACCCCATTACAAATGCTCCTTCCACGGTCAACAAGTCCTGGCATTGAAATTGAGCCCAGAGTTCAAGAGGTGGGGCGCATCTGCTGTGCCACAAGACCTGCATTGTTTTAATGGGGACAAGCGTTGACTTGGGTCAATAAAGAAGCAACAACAGATAGGATGCATCCAAGATTACTTTAATAAAGACATGGGGAGGGCCACACTGAATAAAATAAAGAACTTAGATTAATTCACAATAACGATTATGTACACTATCTGGTAGATCCCTACTGGGGTCCTCTCTCTGGTCGGTATCTTATTGGCTGATCTTCTATTCAATGGTTAATAGAGATCCCCCTCCCTGGAGAATTGCAGCTATTGCATCCTTGTCCAAAAAAAGGGTGTAAGAATAAGCCAAGCAACAAGGGGAGTCAGTTTAACCTTAGTGCTGGGCAAGTGTTTAGAGACAGTAATTCAGGACAAAATGAATAGTCATTTGGGCAAATACTAGTTAATGAAGGAAAGACAGCACTGTTGTATTCAGGAAAATCATGATTAAGTAAACTGCTGAATGTTTTGGTGGGATCCTGCTGGACCCCAGGACTCAGCTGGTTCTCAGTTGGATGAGCCTCTAGAACAGGTTTACCCGGAGCTGATGCAGACGCTAGGGTATGGCTGTGAGTTTCAGAGGATGGCTATCAGGGACTCTCAAGCAGGTCCATAATTGATTGGAGGAGTCCCAGAGGCTACAGGTGCAGCAGATGGCACTGGCAATGCGTGGCACCGAGGCCAACACTGCTGAGGTGGCGACTGCAGGGGAGAGCCGTCAGCAGTATGCATGGAGGTGTCCAAGGTGGCGCGCAACCGCCTCAACAGCATGTACCAGCCACTGGTAGTCCTTGATGAGGCACTGCAGTGTATGTCCCAGATGGGCATAACCGAAGTGCTGCCGAGTATGTTTCAGTCTCAGGTGAGCATTGCCGAGGCGCTGCAGAGCATGTCCTGGTCGCTGGGGGACGTTTCTCTCTCTCAGGGGGTGAGGGGGCGTTTTGGGGGGAAAGGGTGGGGAAAGGGTCTGGGAGGGTTGTGGAGAGTGAGACGGCACCATCAGGAGAGTGGGGCAGTTGGGAACACTTTTGTTAATGATTAAAATCTGTTGACCTCGACCAATATGAAGCCTTTGGCACTTTCCTCTGCTATGCAGGCTGAGCACCAATGCCATGCCCCATCTCACGGATAGGGAGGTCTTGGATTCCTCTCCCTTCCCTCTGCACCCTGCCCCCTGGATGCAGGTGATGGGTGTGAGCGAGCACTCAGCAGACAGGCAGGGGTCAGACAATAGCTTTGAATGAGGAACACCAACGTTCGGCTCTCTGCGAGTCACCATCACCCCCCTGTCCTTGACCATGACCCATTTCTGGTGTTCTTTGTGGTTCTAATCTGAGGATGGTTGGCATAGTGTTCACAAAGACCATAGCTAGCTTTTATATTGAACAAAGCTAAAGATTTATTTACACTACTTAATTAGATTCAACACTTACTCCTATATAATAAACAGTTGATAATAAACACGCAATCTACACTCATCTACTACTAATCTCTACACTAATACAATAACAATGATCTGCTCTCACTCACACTATCTTTCCTACAGTCTGTATTTTTGCCTTCTCCTCAACCTCTCACCCAGAAGGCTTAGCATCGATGCCTCATATAGTTCTGCACCTAGCTCCCTCCAGTGGTTGATTTGGACATAACATTAACCCTTACAGTCCTGTACATTTATCATAGTGTCACACCATTGGCAGTGCCGTCACAGCTCCATCACCCTGGAGTGATGTTACACAAACGCTGGGAGGGTGGTAAATGACCTGGGAGGGAGGGGGGGGGGGCAAGGAGGATGGTGAATCAAGGGGAAGGGGGCGGGAAGGGTGTGTGATGGGTTGAGGAGAGGGTGAATGACGGATGAGGCTGCGTCCTATGTGGCCCTCCAAACTTGCCAGCCTTCTCCTCTCCCACCTGTAATCCATCTTCTGACTGGTCCTGCAAGCCCTCCTTGGTTTTCCCCTCCAGCCTCTTCTGGTCCGATGCCGCCTTGTCCTCGTCCTCGTTCTCCTTCTTGGAGGTGGCCACACCTGACCTTTGATCTTCTCTCTCAGCTTGACACACCGAGACAAGAGTTGTGTTCCTCTGATTCAAACACCCATGAGCGTCACTAAGGACGGCACCCTTCCACACTTGTCCACTGGAGCATGACAACTCTGAATTCACCTTGCCATTGTACCTCTTACAGCACTGACTCCATGTGTGGTGGATCAAGCTGTGCCCATTGACCTCAGCTGCCACCACTTCCCAGGCCTTCGTAGTGAGGTGGGGTGGCCTTTTGCCATCCCGTAGCAACAAAACATCGGGCCTAGCGCTCACCACCACCACAAGAGCGTTGAAGCAGTCATCTGAGAAATGGAAGGCTGGCTGTCCAGCGGAGGTGCCCTCCTGCCTGGGTGCTGCTGCCATGATGAAGACCTCCCTCTGCCTCTACTGATGTATTCAGTGGTCTCAGGGAACTGCCTTAAACATCTCACCGGTTCACCATTGGACCCAGCATCTGCCATGCTCCTGCCCCCACCCCCACTGGCCTCACTAATCCTTTTCTGATGTGTCTCATGCCGGCTGCCAACGTAATAATTTGGTCTTTCCAGGATCGGAGGCAGAACCGGTAAACGCAGTCACTTCAATCCTACCTGTCACGTGTGCAGGTCACAGATAAATTAACGCCTGTGAGTTGTAGAATTCACTTCTAGGGTTAGTGGTTGAGGCAGAAATCATGTTAACATTCAAGATTAGTTTGATTAGGTGGAATAAAAGAGAATGAAGTGATAGGGGAACAAGGTAGGTTAATGTCAGTAGGACTAGTTTCTCCTGTGTAGCATGAGCTACTGGTTGTGAAGAATGTCCTGTTTCTCTGTTGTGACTTATATTACCCCTGGTATTCTTTCTGACGCTCAGTGATTCCATCTTGAATGTTTCTGAGAACTTCATTCTGCCGACAGATCATTTTAAAAGTGAAAATGCTAAGGATGAAGTTTTTGTGCCTGTGTCAGTGTGCAATTCATCACTATGTCAATTAAGACATGGGTGATGGATTGCACACTGTATTTTTCATATGCTCAATCCAGAACCTCTTATAACTGGGCCATGCAGTGCAAACTCTTGGAATTGTGATGGGGCATCAGTTGAACTGCTTCCTGCCAATTCTGTGGACGGTCTGGCATTTGCTTGGAAAAACATAAAGGAAGACAATCATAAATGCAAATGCAGAATGAAGGTAATGTATACACATTCTCCCGTATGGTTTTGAATGATATCGCTGATGGTGGGGGAGGGGAAGGGGTCAGAGAAGTTACACTTGGTAGGAGGAATGAGGAGAGGCAATGTTAAATTTGGACACATTTCTAAATGGGATACAGAAACAGAGAGACCTTGGGGAGATAAATGCCAGTTCATATGTACCCAAATGTGGGCGGCATGGTTAGCATTGTTGTCCCACAGCGTTAGGGTCTCAAATTCAATTCTGACCTCAGATGAATGTCTGTGTGGAGTTTTCATGTTCTTCCCGTGTCTGCATGAGTTTCCTCTGAGTGCTCCGGTTTCCTTCCACGGCCCAAAGATCTGTAGTTAGGTAGGGTTACGAGGATAGGGCAGGGGTGTGGGCCTAGGTATAGTGTTCTTTCAGAGGGTACGTGCAGACCCGATGGGCCAAATGGCCTCCTTCTGCACTGAAGGGATTCTATGATTCTAATGAAATTGTTGAAAGTGGCTGGGAATGTTGAGAGAATTTGAAAGGCATATGGAATTCTGAACTTTACAAAAAGATGTATAAAGTACAAAAACAAGGAAGATAGGATGAGCTGGTTCAGCCTCAGTTGGAGCATTGTGCCTAATTCAGGGCATCAAACGTTTGGAAAGATGTGAAGGCTTCAGAGAGGGTCCAGAACTATTGTCAAGAATGGTTCCAGGGCTATGGGATTTCAGTTCTGGTCAATCAGAGAAAGCAGCCTCAGCAGTGTACCGATAGAGATGGCTGCTGCTGAGGCCACAGCGTGAAGGAGAGGGAAACTCCATGCTGAGGCACCTTCAAAGATGACGTAAGCTTCTCTGGTACTGGGACTGGGCAGGTAGACCTCGGAATTTGGGAGTGGTATGTGGTGACAGGAGGATTAGAGTGGAAACACCATCGAATGGTGGTGGCGTAGCCATTGCTACCAGGGTTCTGCGGGCCATGGTGTGGGTATAAAGGAGGACCAGCAACCAGAGGCACAATGGGAGGCTATAGGATTTACCTGGCAGTCTCCCCATGTAGCAGTGGCGCGTTCATGTGCTGGTAAACTACTGCCAGGTGAGGGAGGTGGCCCTTAATTCGGCACTTGATTGGCAAAAAAAGGCCACCCAACAAACATACACACTACTGACCTTTGCCCTCTGGTATTATGCTGGGGCAGCAGGAACACATCGAAGCCCCTTCTCACCACCTGCCGCAATTTTACCAGCCCGCCCATCTCTCGACTGTCTCTATAAAGCTGGTAAAATCAAATCTAGCATTTCAGTTTGATGGCCTTTATGAAGAACTCAGTGTTAGTCAAAGAAGCCTTTGAAACAGAAAACATGAAAAAAGTCTCTGTGGGGATTGTACGCTTGAATGAGGCATTAGATGACAGGTGGGAATTTTTTACAATCACAAAACATTAACAGGGCTGTAACAGATGGGAAGCACTCATCTATCATATCCCAAAGACAGCAGCCATCCTGTCCTACCATATCCCAAAGACAGCAGCCATCCTGTCCTATCATACCCCAAAGACAGCAGCCATCCTGTCCCGCACAGCACTTAGCTGCAGTTTTCCACTGAATTTAGCAAGAGGGGGAGGAATAGACTTAGCAGATATGGCCAAAGTTTTAATTCTGGCCCTACACTGAATTTACTATCCTGGCCTAAAGTGAAACAAACCATCAGTATACAGTATGAGGAGAATATGCTCTGCTCAGCAATGAGGTGTTCCAAATCTCTCCACGCATGAAGCTGGCACAGTTCATTTGTGACCTTGTTACTCATCAATTTTCTAGTCATATCTTACCACAAGGTATTAATCCTGAACACTGCCCTTTTGTTTACAAGCTTGACCTGCCCAACACTTGCAACACTTGAATGGTTACATATGTAATTTGTGCATGTGCCAGTGCATCATATGTTTATTTCTTTTCATTTGCTGGATGTCTTCCAATCTTTTCTGTCAAGCCAGGTTAATTTTGGCTAGGAAGAGAAATAAGTGTTGTCACATCAGTACAGGACATATCCTTAGCTTCGTGATAATAATTGAACACTTTGCAAAGGCTCATAGCTGCTTCACGGTATTTCATTGTTCATTCACTCTTCTCCACGCCAGGGAATATCTTTGATAGACACAATTCTATGGGTGATAAGGGTTTAGTTTGTTAGGTAGTCAAACTCCATCAAAGATCTGGGGCGGGATTCTCCTTTTCAGAGGATGACGCTGGGACAGAATTGGTGAACTTCTACGGCAGCTAAATTGGCCCCGCTTCCGGAGGAATCCTGGAACTGTTAATGGGCTAGCACCGGCACCACGTAAGACACACCGATTCCAATGAAAGACGGTGTCTGATTCACCGGGGTCAGGATTGGCAATCATGAGGCTGACAAGCTGCAGCCACATATTAGCACTCCACTCCCCACACACACACTCACCCCAGCCAACAAGATGGGACTGGTTGCACTGGAGTGCGCCCATCCTGTTGATGGGTCGGCTGGGGCCAGACGATACCTAGGGGAATGGTCTAGGGGGACACCATATGACCCATGACACTGTTGCTAACTTTTGGTTGGCTCCTAAATGTTGCCCGTTGTATCTTTACTTAATTTGCTCTGTTTCTTTAACCTTTGCTCTAGAGTTGCCAGGTATCTTTATGATACCGCCACGAGGTTCAAGTTCAAGTACTGATCAATAACTCAACACACCAATTAGTAAGATTCAAATCAAAACACATTTATTATACACAGTAAATCACTACTCATGCATAAACTCTACTTTCTAGACTATTCTCTATCACTAAAAGGCCTATACTTAGCTTTGGAACTGGCCACCAGGTCAGGGGAACAAATGGCCTTTCGTTCGATCTGCGTCTGCAGGATTCAAAAGCTGGTATGGACTGGTAGCTAGGAGCGCCTATCTCGTAGTGTGCGTTGACTGGAGACTTACTTGGTTGATGCGGCAGCTTGGGCAGTTCACTCTCAAGGGTTGATTCACTGCTGAGTGACCCTGCCAAGAAGACTGACTTGAACTTAGGGACTCTATTTTATAGTCCCCAGGGGCTTCCCGCCCCTTTGGGCGGACCCCGTACCTGGTTCCAAGTGATTGGACTACGTTCCGATCACTTGGATCGGTTTCTCCAATACTGGAGTTATTCCCTGATCGCTGGGCAGTCCCTGAGTGTCCGTTGGCCTTCCTTTTGTCTTGGCTCCTGCTGGCGCCGAGGAGTCTGGCTTGGCTTTATTCACCTTACATGTTTCATTTGTACCTGGGGATCGCTCATTAGTATGCAGATGGCTGTGAGTTTCAGTGCTGTCTGGGCTTTTGCAAGTTCTAATACACAGGATTTTTGCACTTGCTAGTTTTTGCCTGTGTTGGCTGAATTTCCCTGTACTCTTTGCGGATCTCCATTTTAAGTCAGGAAGTGGCCAACGCAGGTGGCTACAGTCCCTCCTTGTGATCCCTAACGCGAAGCATGAAGGATCACATAACTGCGTTGTCTTCACTTCCTGACCCAGCGAGCACTCTTCCATGGCCTCTACACTGACCATAACTATGTATGAAAATTTTTTAACTAACAATTCTAAGTGGCGCTATGTCAGCCAGGGACATAGAATCATAGAATCATAGAATTTACAGTGCAGAAGGAGGCCATTCAGCCCATTGAGTCTGCACCAGCTCTTTTTGAAAGAGCACCCTACCCAAGCCCACACCTCCACCCTATCCCCATAACCCAGGACCCCCACCCAACACTAAGGGCAATTTTAGACACTATGGGCAATTTAGCATAGCCAATTTACCTAACCTGCACATCTTTGGACTGTGGGAGGAAACCGGAGCACCCGGAGGAAACCCACGCACACACGGGGAGAACGTGCAAACTCCGCACAGACAGTGACCCAGCCGGGAATCAAACCTGGGACCCTGGAGCTGTGAAGCAATTGTGCTAACCACCATGCTACCGTGCTGCCCAAACTTTACAAACAAAAAAAGTACCTCTAACTATCTCTCATAAATGACACTCACTCAAACATTCAATCATACTAACTTCCAAACAATGCAAAAATAATAGCAGCATTCACATTTTTCCTCTGGCTTGGCAGTCAAGCACAGAGGTGTACAATATTTCCGTTGTAAACGAAACACATTTCTTTATTTACAAAAGATGCAACACAAATGTTCTTTATTGTAGACCAAGGGTTCGGGGTCCTGGTGATAACCGAAAATAGGGGATCTTATCCTGTATACCAGGGTGCGAGAGCGGTAGGCTCTCCTTCGCCATTTCCTCATGCGGATAGTCTGCACGATGCTGCAGAGTATCGCCAACACTAATAGGGATTCAATTACGTATGATAGTGAATACCAGGTTATGAACGTATCACACCATGATGGTGTGTCGGTGATTATCTCGGGGTTAACTATTTCAGGGTGTAGTGTATGGTAGGGGTGGGAATCATTCACGGCCTGTGTGGTAGTGGTCAGGGGGTTCGCAATGTGGAACTGGATACAAATTACAATAACGACGAAAAACGCATATGATGTCTTCATTGTTGTCTTCTTTCCTTTTCGCCTCTTCCTTTCCATTTTTTCTCTCTTCCTGGAGCTTCTGGAATTCTGTGGATCAAGGATAGTTTCTGTTACTATCTTGGTTAATACCTCGTGCGTTAGCATTTCTGTCTTTTAGTGCCAATTTCCCTTTATAATTTGTCACCATGTGTGACTCCCTCATTTTTTTTTAAACCGAAAATTATGGACTAGACACACTTAAAAATACTGAAACAGTGCGAGCCGTCTCGCAGGTTGTGCGATTTACCATCCAAATGTTTGAGGATGTAAATAACATAGGGATGGCAACCTAAGGGTTGCCCGAAAACAAAACAAAACTTTTTGAACCAAGAGTGCCGAAATGAGGCACGTATGGGCCGCGATGGGTAAGATTTAGATGGAATCCCCGGGTAGGGCGGTGATCAATGCCGTATGTGCTCTACCCGAGTGTAGCTGACCAGAGGGGGGTCCTCAGGCAGGACGGAGACAAATGCCATTTCTCCACTGCCTGAGCAACCGGCAAGAACGGGCAAAAAATGAAGTCATCGTGGGGGATTGCGGTAAAGGTTCTACCGTCAAACCAGAAGAGCAGTTATGAACGGGGGCTGGCAAGCTCTCAGCGGTTTCTGCCGATAAGCATGCTGGCAAGTTCTCATAGGTTTCTGCTGACAAATATGGCGTGTGGCCGTGGAACGTCTGAGTGTACAAACAACACATAACAATAACAGTAACAAACAAACATTGAACAACATGCTGCAGGTTCCATCAGAAAGGACACCGTTTCTCCCAAGCGGTTCCTTTTTTAAACATCATCTGGACACCTCAGTTGTCAGTTGCGAACAGGGTCACAAAGGTGTTCTTGTTTTGGGAGTCAGACTTAATGTCATCCTCCTCTCCCGGATGCCATATTCTGGAAAGAATGAGGGTTGATAAAGCTGCATGGTGTGACTTAGGATCCATCTTGTCGTTTCGGACAAGCCTGTATGAATTGTCACGGTGTCAAAAGGTTGTGTCTAATTCTGTGGGGACGGAGTCGGGGTCGTCATCGTAGGACGGTGGTCTTTCGTGGGGGTTGTTGAGGAATGTGGTCAGGTTCGCTGGGTGTGGGTCCTGTTGCATGGGGATAGTAGGGAGGCGTGCTGTGGCTATTGTCTGTGTCACAGTCGCTGTCTCTGCTGCTGCTGTCTGTGGGCGTTCCAGGGCGGAGTCTAGAGTTCGGGGGTGGAGTCGAGGGCGAGACCGTGGATGGGGTGGACGTGTTGGAGGAGGGTAGGGATATGTTGGCTGTGGGCGGGGTGTGGTCTGCTGCGTCGAGCATGACGTGATGTGCGTGGTTGGACTGTGGGCCATATGCCTTAAGCTGGTTAATATGGAACCACGCAGTCTTTCCGTTGGGGTCCTTAATTTTATAGATGGAGGGGCTTACTTTGCCTGCAATGGAGTACGGACTTGAGTATTTCCATGACAGGAATGTGCTGGGGTTGTAAATGGAGAGCATGACCTGCTGTCCTACCTCACACTCAGTCGCATGTCCTGTCTTGTCGAAACAGGCCTTGCTCGGTTTCTCCCTTGTGCCTAATCTTACTGCGGCTGCTAGCTGAGCCGTTTTCACATTTTCCACTAATTGCTTGACTGCGTTCTCGTGTGTGAGGGCCGCCACTTCGGGGCTGGTCAAATCAAGTCCCAATAAAAATTCTGTGCCTTTCATGGGGCGTCCGGTCATGAGAGTGTGTGGGGTGTATCCTGTGGAAGTTGAGACAGTATTTCTCAAAAACATCAGCGCAAAAGGGAGGACTGAATCCCAAGTGGTGTTGTTTTGTTGGACCATTTTTCTGAGGGTTGCTTTTAGGGTGGTATGCGATGTGGAATTTTTGGGTAATTCCAAATATCGTGAGGACGTTCTTCATGACACGTCCCGTAAAATGGAAACCTTGGTTGGATTCAATGCTGCGGGGGAGTCCCCATCTCGTAAAGATGTGGTGGGTTAAGATCTTGGCTGTGGTCTTTGCCGTGTTAGTTCTGGATGGGAATGCCTCTACCCATTTCGTAAAAGTGTCTATGACGACTAATATGTACTTGTAACCATTCCTGCAAGGGGGCAATGGTCCTATAAAATCAATCTGGACGTTAGTCCAGGGGCCATTAACGGGGCGGGTGTGGCTAAGCTGAGCCTTCTTTACGTATCTGCCCGGATTGTTCTGGGCACAGATAAGGCAATTCTCAACGTAGTGCGTTACATCTTCTTTTAAACTGGGCCACCAACTGAGCTGTCTGAGGTGGGCTGTAGTGGGATCAATTCCCTGATGCCCTTGACTGCCATGGAACAAACAAATAAGCTGATTCCTGTCCTGTTCAGGAACCACATATAGGGTGTCTTTTAAGACCACACCGTCATGTGTGGTAAGTGAGTTTTTAAATGTATAGGTGCCGTAAATTTTCCTTTCAAAATCTCCCTGAGATTGCTATCTTGCTTCTGGGCCTGCACTAAATCCTCGATATTAGTCTGTGAGACCTGAACTGCATTCACTGGGGCGCTTTCGGGGGGGTTCCAAAAATGCCCATGCCTGGAACCTGCTTTGGCCAGTGCGTCGGCTTTTATATTTCCAGGGGGGGAGGAACGGTGGTGACTTCGAACTTTAACAATTCCAAAGGTCCTGTCCTTTGCTTTCTCGAAAATGTGGCGGAGCAATGGGGCTGAAGGGAGGCGTTTTCCGTCCGCGGAAACAAATCCTCTTGCTTTCCACAGGGGTAGGAATTCTGTAAGGCTGTTGCAGACATAGAGGCTGTCCGAGTATATGTCTTCTGGGCTGCGGAAGGAATCTGGGTGATCCATACTGTATGCAATGGCTGCTAGTTCTGCCACCTGGGCGCTTAAGTGTCCTGGCAGTTTTAAAATTTCTTCGAGGGCGCGTCCCTGCACGTCCTCGACATAAATGCCGTATCCTGTAATGCGCTTCCCGTCTAATACAGTGGAAGACACATCCACATATATCTTTAAGGGTTTGCACGTGTCTGCGAGCTGGGGGCTCTGGTGTGAACTACCTATCTTTCTGGGGGGTGTTTTTGCGATAAAGGGACCTGTGCTGTGGTGCGGTGAGATAATTTCACATTTATCGGGGGTGCCTGGGTACTGAAGGTTATCTGCTAGGAAAGTGTGGGTCTTGGTCCTTTTAACAGTGATGTCCCATCCCTGCAAAAGAAGGGTCCAACTGGCTGCTCTAATCTGGCTTACTGTAAGTTGGGTGGGGGTGTGTTCCATGAGGATTGTGATGGGGTTTAGTCCGGTGATGTATGAAAAGTGTTGAACTGCCCAGAAAACTGCGAGCAGGTGCCTTTCACAGGCCGAAAATCCCTGCTCCACAGGATCTAAAACACTGGAGGCGTAAGCCACGGGTCTTAACTATTCGTGCCGTTCCTGGAGGAGCATGGCCGAAAGGGTGCAGTCTGTGCTAGCTATCTCTATAGCATAGGGGGAAAGCGGGTCTGGAACCTGTAGTGCGGGGCTGCAATGAGGGCTCTTTTCAAAGCATCCACAGCATCCGTATACTGCGGAAGCCATTCCCAAGGGGCTCATTTCTTTAGGAGTTCTGAGAGGGGCGCTGCCTTGGTGGCGAAACAGGTCAATATGGTTTTGGCAGGAGCCAACCAGTCCTAAAAACGACCGGAGGGCTGAAGCATTCTGGGGAAGGGGCAATTTGACAATCGAGTCAATTCTTTTATGCTCGATCTCGCGTTTACCATGCGTGATAATCGTACCCAAATATATCACTTTGTTTTCCAAAATCTGGGCCTTTTTGGGGTTTACTTTGCATACAATTTGCTGTAGGAGTTCCAGGAGTTCGGACAGAAGCTTGATGTGCTCTGCCTTGGTGTCTGTCTGCAGTAATAGGTCGTCCACATACTGGACCAGACATTCGGGGCGAGAAAATTTCGATAATCCATTTGCCAACTGTCGGTGGAAAATGGAGAGGGAGTTGTGGAATCCTTGTGGAAGGCATGTCCACGTGTACTGCTGACCTTTAAAAGTGAAGGCAAATGTGTACTGGCACGCTTTTGCCAATGGAATGGACCAGAATCCGTTACTGACGTCCGAAACCGTAAAATGTCGTGAGTTGAGTCCCTGTTTGAGCATGGTCTCGGGACTTCTGGCTATCGTGGGGGCTACTGCGGGAGTGACTTTATTGAGTTCCCGGTAATCGATGGTCAGTCGCCATTATCCATCGGGCTTTCTCACTGGCCAAATCGGGGCATTATTAGTAGAGGCTACTGATCTAAGTATGCCCTGCTCTAATAAGCTATCGATAACTTTTGAGATTTCTCCCTCTGCCTCTTGGGGAAATCCGTATTGCTTCTGGGGTCTAGGATCCGGTCCTGTGATTTGAACGGAACCAGTCATCCGGCCACAGTCATGTTTGTGGGTCGCGAACGCTGTCCTGTGCTTCTGCAGAACTGCCCTAACCTGCTTGTCTGTGCTAATCGTGGTCGGGTCAAACCAGAAATCGCCGACTGCGCTAATCTTGTTTGCATACTCACCTACAGTGAGCGTTGCGGGGGCTCTTGCGGACTTTGCCATTTTCCAGACACATTGGTTTCCTGGATCAAATGAAAGGTGGTGGGAGTTCATAAAATCAATGCCCAAAATGCGATCTGCTGTGTGGGTTAGATCGACTAAAACTATGGGGTATCGTGTCGTAAAATTGCCAATTTGAATGGGTACAGGGGCTGTGATGTGTGCCTGTTGTGAGTGGCCTGTGCAGCTGCTGAGGGTGATTGTGGCTGTAGTGGGCCACGTGTCTTTTTGGAACATGGTGGAGGAATTAATTGTGGTGCGGGACCCTCCTGTGTCCCAGGGAAATTCGATGGGCTGTCTCCGTACTTTTGCTGCAACTACTGGTCGGTCGGACCTATCCCAAAGGGTGTCGCAGACCCAGGTGGGGAAGCCCGAACACCATCAGTCAGTTCCGTTCATGTCTGTCTGGTCTGAACGGATGCTCGCACTATGTATGGGCTCTGTCCTATTCTTATTCAGAGTGCCTGTCTGCTGGGCTCTCTGTGGCTTTCATGGGGCATTGCACTCTCGTGCAAAGTGACCTAATTGTCCACAGTTGTAACAGTCCTGTGGTTTCTATGGGGGGTTTTTCCTGCCTTCGTTCACCCATGCGGGGTTCTGGTGCATCTTAACTGCTTGGATGTCTGCCTCTGCCTGCTGTTCGCCGGGTTTCCTAATTGCGGGTTTGTTTTGGACAGATGGCTCCCAGGTGCGGGACAATCCCTTTAAAACCTACTTTTCATTGTGCGCTTCTTCTGAGGGGTCATAGTTGGTACAGGCCTTTTGTCCTGCCTCTGTGGCATGGGAGAGAAGGGTGCGGGTCCATTTGGCCATACTGTCTTGGGACAAATGTGCGCGGTCTAAATTGCCGAAAACGGCTGTAAAATGAATCCACAGGTATCCAGCAAACGCTGTGGGGTGTTCGGTTTTCTTCTGCCTGCAATTATTCAGTCCTTCTACTGGGTCACCTCTGTTATAGCCGATCGCTTCTAGGATCGCCTTGTGCATCTCTGCAAGCGTGCCTCCTCCTACATTCTGTGGGTCGGGAAGGGCTGCTACAACCGAAGGGTCTGAACTCAAAACTGTGAGCTTCACTTGCTCACGCTCATCCAGGCCATACATGGTCACCTGCTGCTTCACTCTAGCAAAGAAGTGGTGGGGGTCTGAGGTGGGGAGGAACGGTGTGATCTTTTCGCACGCGTCCCGTAATTGGGTCACGGTTAAGGGGGTGGTGGAAGGGAATTCTGCATCTCCATCCGATGTGACTGTGCGGTGGGTGGTTACTGGATTCATGGGTGCCTGATCGATCTGTTCTGTGGAAGGTTGGGATGCTTTTCTCTTTTGGGGCTTTCCTTGCGCACATGTTCCCTGAACATATCTATGCGCAGTTTCATTTAATTCTTGCCAATCAGGGCCGTCTTCCTCATCTAATTTGGATCCAAAGGTGCTCTGGAACCCATTTTGCACTGAAAGCAAAGACTGCAGCTCCGCAATCTGCTTCCTGCATTTCGCATGATCTAATGAGCTTTGTCTGTGCTCTGTGGTGGTAGTATGGAGTGCTCTTAAAGCTGCTTTTAAATTGCTGCAATGCCTTTGTAATGCCTCTAACTGTTTCTCTGTCTCTTCTCTTACCAGGACTGCATGTTGCGTGTCCTGATAGGCCTTTTCATATTGGGTTTGGAAGCTGCTCAAATGCGCTAGACAAGACTGGTGTGCCCCCTTGGCATCATCCACCTCTCCGTCCTTTGCTGCCAACATCCTTCTTAAATCTATATTCTCTTTCTCGATCTCGCTAACACCGACCTTGCTCATTCGATGTCTCTCTTCTATCTCTTTGCGGAGCGTCCGATCGACCTCCTCTGTGCCTCGCAATTGTGCCAAACAGGACACGATTGCCATTGGCTTGCGAGCTTTTCCCAAGCTTTTCTTATGGATCTCTGACAGGTTCTCCCACCAAGTATGTCCTATACTCCCGGGTCCTGTTTCCTCATTATCACAGAATTCACTCCAAAGAAGCCATCCCTTCCCTTTGAGATACTCCCGGATCTCTTCTTCCCAAATGGGACACTGTCCTACTCTACTGCTGGTCGCTGCGACCATGAATTCTTCAGGGATCATGAGGCATTGCATTGCCTGCATTGCCATCTTTCCTCTCTAAATACTCTCTTAAAATTTGGAACGAGGGGTACGAAGGCGGTGCTTTAGTTACGGGTACGGCTTTCGCTATTTTCCGGAATACAAACTCCCGACAGTTTTTCGCAACATAAATTTATCAGTTTTACCTTGTAGCCCTGTTAGTTACACATGCATTAACACACTTCCGAATTTTCAGGATTGATCAGAACTGCTTGAACACTTGTGGTTTTTCTGTTCCCAATTGGATTCTAATTCAAATTTTGGGTTCTCCCGGAGTGGTTAGGCCACTTCTGAGTCGGATCCCATCAGGGTGTCACCAGTAATACGTTGCTAACTTTTGGGTGGCTCTTAAATGTAGCCCGTTGTATCTTTACTTAATTTGCTCTGTTTCTTTAACCTTTGCTCTAGAGTCGCCAGGTATCTTTATGATACCGCCACGAGGTTCAAGTTCAAGTACTGATCAATAACTCAACACACCAATTAGTAAGATTCAAATCAAAACACATTTATTATACACAGTAAATCACTACTCAGGCATAAACTCTACTTTCTAGGCTATTCTCTATCACTAAAAGGCCTATACTTAGCTTTGGAACTGGCCACCAGGTCAGGGGAACAAATGGCCTTTCGTTCGATCTGCGTCTGCAGGATTCAAAAGCTGGTATGGACTGGTAGCTAGGAGCGCCTATCTCGTAGCGTGCGTTGACTGGAGACTTACTTGGTTGATGCGGCAGCTTGGGCAGTTCATTCTCAAGGGTTGATTCACTGCTGAGTGACCCTGCCAAGAAGACCGATTTGAACTTAGGGACTCTATTTTATAGTCCCCAGGGGCTTCCCGCCCCTTTGGGCGGACCCCGTACCTGGTTCCAAGTGATTGGACTACGTTCCGATCACTTGGATCGGTTTCTCCAATACTGGAGTTATTCCCTGATCGCTGGGCGGTCCCTGAGTATTCGTTGGCCTTCCTTTGTCTTGGCTCCTGCTGGTGCCGAGGGGTCTGGGTTGGCCTTATTCACCTTACATGTTTCAATTGTACCTGGGGATCGCTCATTAGTATACAAATGGCTGTGAGTTTCAGTGCTGTCTGGGCTTTTGCAAGTTCTAATACACAGGATTTTTGCACTTGTTAGTTTTTGCCTGTGTTGGCTGAATTTCCCTGTAGTCTTTGCGGATCTCCATTTTAAGTCGGGAAGTGGCCAACCCAGGTGGCTACAACACTAAGTTCACAATGGGCAGTCAGCAGCTTGCACAGCAGCACAGCTGTCTTGCAGGATGCAGCGATGGTGTTCCATGCCCGTTCATCCCGACCTCACGGCCCACCACCTGGCCGCCCATCCCGGCCCTGGAAAAAGCCTTCCAATGCACAACTGTCAGCACACTATAGGGATATTGGACAATTTCTGTAACCCCCTCCCTCTCTCTCTCCCTAGGCAGCCACAAGCACCTATGAACCTCGCTGTTGGTAATTCCTCCTAGCGGAGGCGAAGCATCGCGCAGGCTCCAGAGAATAACAGGTCAGGCCTGCTAATGATATGTGGACGGCGTTTAATGTATGTGCGGAGTTGAACGCATTGTCGCCACTGCCGAGGCACCGGAGCGCGGGTGCCTGGCGCCGACCACAATTTTGCCCTCACAGCCGATTCTCTGCCCAATTGCCTTTCCCGATTTCGGCATCGGCTGACAGAGAATACCTTCAGAATACACAGTACACAAGAATTAAGGAGGCAATTTCCCCTCTGCTGGAATGAGCATTCTTTTAACATAGGCAGAAAAAATGAATGAATCTCTTCAGACTCATGTGCCAGGAAAAATAGTCCAAGTTTCCACTACTAGACCACCAGCCATGTGATATCTACAATCACTTCTGCATCTAAACAGTCAAACAATCACACTAGACCACCAAGTTAGGAAAACAACATTCTTTTCTGCTCTGGCTCTGACAAAGATAACAGCCACTCACTACAGCAGGAAACAAAACCATGATATTTCCCCATCTGACATTCTTCAGAAACACCCCTGAAGTTGTCTAATTCAGGCGTCATGTATGGAATTTGGCTCGCAGCATTTGTCCTTAGTGACTGCAACATTTGGACTAATTACATACATGTATTTATATTGAATAGCACCTACAGCACAGGAACAGTTTATTTGGCCAGTGTTGAGCTCTCCATTAGCTGCCTCTCACTCTACATCATCTCACTCTTCTTGATATATCCTCCTATTCCTTTATCCCCTCATGAACCATTTTGTCCCTGTGAATGCACCTATGATGTGCACCCTGTGTGAAACAAGATCCACATTCTGACCACCCTCTGGTTTATGTCGAAGTCAACATCGGATATGGGAGCTATGGTCCATGGTTTGGTAATGAAACAGCTTTAATTTATATAGTGTCTCCCACAACCTCAGGGAATCTCAAAGCACTTCACAGTCAACATAACAACCCAAAGGTGTAGACAACTTTTTCATGTAGGAAGAGCCCACAAACGACAATGAAATGAATGGCCTGATAATCAGTTTTAGTTGTTGCTTGAAGGACAAATACTAGCCAGGAACACCATACACAATCAATGCAGGGTGATGGATTGATAGGCTAAATGGTTGTCTCTTGTTCGAAGTTTACTTAATTTCTTAAGTGAGCAGATTTTATACATTTTTTTTCAGAGTTCATTAAATTCACTGATTTTACTAGTTTATCAAATATCCCTTGAAATCTGTCATTCTGACAATCTACAAGTAGTTAAACTGATGACAAGAAGAAACATTCTGCAAAGAGCCAACTGGATCTCCATCATTCCCAATAAGGTAGCTCAGAAAATGGTAGACTATTTGGAAACTATACAATGGAGTCCTGGCTACGCCTACATAAACACCTACATATAGACACATTGCCATGCCAGAAACCTTAGCAGGCACAGAAACTAATCAGAACTCTCTGTACCTCTGATGGACAGACTGGAGGGAGTAGTCGACTGGTGTCTCTGACACCAGAGCCAAAAAGCATATAAAATGAGTGGTTGAGGAGACAGAGCCGGATAAGGAATCCAAAGCAGTTCAGCAATATCCGAGTTCCAATTGTTCAAATCCGAAGGGCTTCAACTCTAAATTACCAATGCCTCCACCAAATCAACAGCCCATAAAAATAAGTAAAGAGACCAAACCAGTTGAACCAGACATCAAGGATATCCAATGTAAACCAAATGAGCCAAGAAGTGGGGGTCAAAGCGCTTTCTCATTAAGAGGGTGGTGGACAGCTTAATTCAACACAATCAGAGATCATTGTTGGCAAGTGTAAACTGAAAGTTGATAGGTACGATCATCTGAATTTATTTTTCCTTTCTCTTCCCACACCTAGTGGCATATGAGGCAGACAATAAAGCACATGCTTCCGTCTCTTTCCATAGTTAGTTTTCCTACAACAGGTCACTCACCTGTCATCAGAGGCTATAGCTTGAGGGGAACTGTTCTTCATCAAGCATGGCTGACCAGGAAACTCTCCTTCTCTTATTGCCTGTCACAGGCACAGTGGAAGGATTTACTGGTCAATAATGCATCTTCCATGGCCATTGAGTGGGACACTGGCTCAGAGGCAGGGTTGACACCCACTAGACTACAAGACCTCCCTCTATAATAATGAGTTCGCTATTAGGATGCATGTATTACATTCTCTGCTGAGTCCTTTCCGAACGGCAAGTCCTTAATCTGGATTGTTGCGATAGTCACAGTGAAGGATACAAGGGGATGGGACAGACCCAGGGGTATCTAGACATCCAAATAGGAATAAAGTATAATTATGAGGCAAACCATCCAGCCATCCTAGTTCAGTTGAAAAGTGTGAAATGGAGTTAATTTAATGTTGAAGTGAATGTTAAAGTAAAGGGAAAATGCAAATACTAATAAACACACCATCAGGAGATGGAGTGTGGCAATGCTTGCAGTAAACATTGATTTAAGAATCTACTTGAAGCGCATTATGGAAAGATCCTGGCATTGATCCTTCATAAGACAACATCTGGTGGAAATTGCATAAATGTGTCGAACTGCTGCAACCATGTCTGAATTTAGTAGAAACACTGCTCTGTGAGCAGTCAGGGACTAACATTCCTCGTATTTACATTTAGAAGCAAATGAGTCCTGTTGGCATGTGGGTTCAAAATATGTCATTACAAGATATGTAATGCTGTAGGAAATGCCAATAATCTATCACTCTCTGGGGCCATATTTTGCTGAATATATAGTGCTGGACTGTGAAACACATAGGATGTTTCTGTTGCTGACTTTGCTAATGAAGGATATTTGGAAACACTAATTTTTCTTGAGAGTGAGATGGGAACCTGTATCTTGAAGGACATTGAATTATAATTTTGATTCACCATACCCTTAAAATTAAAATGCATCTCAACGGGAGTTGTAAAATTTATTCAATAATTCCCATGCTACCCTCCCCCCCACAAAAAAAATCATTCATCTTTCACATTCTTAAATTAAATTCATAAAATAGCTTGAATGTTTATGCAGAAGCCGAAATGTTGCTGCTGAGAGAAGATTTCTGACAGTTATTAAGTGAATTTTCTTCATGCTTGCAGCCGTGTTTAAAATTTTGATGCGGAATTGACAGTCTGCTAATGGTGCAGTGTCAACAAAGTCAAGGCAATTTTATACACTGCTCTATTTAAAGTAAAATTCAGCATACTTACTTAAAGGTAATCACATGTAACACAGCATCTCAAAAATATTGTGGCAGGCAGTTTAAAACAGGAGCTGCTTTTGTTCTATGTTGTTGATGTGTATCTAAATAATTATACATAATCGTTTTGAGGGATGGAAGGTTCTTTATCGTGTACAAAAAATATGGAGATTTGATATCCTTGCTCTCAATGTTTTCCTTTGAAAATGCAGCATATCAATTTGTGCATTCTGAAAATACCGGTTTGAAGCCAAAATATATATTTGTAAAATGCTGGAATGTAGCAAAGTTGATGAAAACCTCTAACATCTGATTTCAAAACGAGGTATTCATAATCTGAGTGACCTTTATGATTAAGGCATTTATTTATAGGTGCAATCCTCCCAAAATGAAGAACGAGACCATTTTACTGACACTGGGATCTATTTGGTTGTGAAAAGAAAACATTAAGATTCAAGCATTCTCAGGTTTTGTGAATAAATTAAATAGGGGAAAACGTCTGCTCAAATCCTCCAGCCTCTGGCTCTTTGGAGCCCAGGCACCTTGTACTGAAGAGGAAATCACTTTGCAGCCACACAAGAATGGTGTATAACTGCACCCAAGGTGAGGAAGGCCATGTACGTCACAGCTTTCAAGCCCAGTCTGTACCGAGAACAGAAGGAATCTAATTTTGCCTTCACATGACATCCACAAAGTACAGGGCTAAATCGCTGGCTTTGAAAGCAGACCAAGGCAGGCCAACGGCTCAATTCCCGTACCAGCCTCCCTGAACAGGCGCCGGAATGTGGCGACTAGGGGCTTTTCACAGTAACTTCATTTGAAGCCTACTTGTGACAATAAGTGATTTTCATTTCATTTCATTTTCATATGGAAATCAGCTAATCTTGACACAGCCATCTAGCAATCATTCACACTGAAGAATAGTTATCTTGCTGAGTGTGGTAGTCACCACTAGTGGCATATTATATGTATTACGGCACTGCCTGTATATTAAGGGTACAACGGTAAATCCCTGCCTCCTGGCTCCGTCCAGCAGGTGGCGTATAAAAGTTTGTGCTCTCCGATGCTGCAGCCATTCTGGTTCCAGCTACAGGAGGCACAACATCTTGCTCAATAAAGGCTCGATTGTTCCACTATTCTCGTCTTTGTGGTAATTGATAGTGCATCAATTTATTGAGCAAGATGTTGTGCCTCCTGTAGCTGGAACACAGTCTCACTCTGGGACCTGGCAGCCTCCGGATCCCTACCCACGGCCCACGACCTGGCACCGCCCCCCCCCCCCCCCCAATCCGGGATGCGCCCACCTACTCCGAAGCGATGGAGCTCCTGAAGGGACATTATGTTCGACCAGTGAATCAAGTATACGCCAGGCACCTCCTGGCCTCAAGACAGCAACTCCCCGGGGAGACTCTGGACGATTTCTGGCGTGCCCTGCACATCCTAGGTAGGAACTGTGACTGCCAGGCAGTTTAGGTAGTCCAGCACACCGCACTTTTAATTAGAGATGCTTACATCACGGGCATGAAGTCTGCGTACGTCCGCCAGCGGCTACTGGAAGGGGGTACACTCAATCTTGCGGAAACGAGGCAGCTCGGTAATTCATTAGAAGTGGCCTCCCATAACATTCAATCCTACGCCCCCGACCGCGCGGCACCCTCGTGGGCATCGTGGGCCCCACCAGCTGCCGACTCCAGCTCACCGCAAGCCTGCGCCGCGCGGCAGCCAGCCAGCCAACTCTGTGGGGCCCAAGTGTTATTTTTGCGGGCAAACACCCCAGGCAGCGCTGCCCGGTGCGGAGCGCGACCTCCAATGGGTGTAGGAAGAAAGGACACTTCGCTGCTGTTTGCCAGGCCCGGCCAGGCCCAGTCGGTCACCGCTATTTCCAGGCCCGGCGTTCCTATACCCCCCACATGCGACCCCGGGGTGCAGCCATTTTCCCCTCCGCAAGCCACGTGTGGCCCGTGGGCGCAGCCATCTTTGATGCCACCCGCCATGTGCCCCCCGCCATGTGCCCCCCGTGGGCGCCGCCATCTTCGACGCCATTTTGGACGACGCCTCAAGACCCCTGCTCGTCTGGCCGTTCATCACCTGCCGCTACCTCCACCACCGCTGACTAGCCTGGGATCCCCCAGCATCTTCCGCAGCTCGCCTCGATCACCCTGGAACTCCCTCTCCCCCACTGCCCGAAGGACCGCCAATACACTGCGTTCAAAGTAGATGGTCGCCTCTATCACTTCCTTAGGGTTCCTTTCGGCGTCACTAATGGAGTCTCGGTCTTCCAGCGAGAGATGGACCGAATGGTTGACTGGTACGGACTGCGGGCCACATTCCCGTACCTAGATAACGTCACCATCTGTGGCCATGATCAGCATGATCATAAACGCAAACCTCCAAAAATTCCTCCAGACCGCCAAACTCCTTAATCTCATATACAACAAGGAGAAATGCGAGTTCCGCACCAACTGCTTAGCCATCCTTGGCTATGTCATGGAAAATGGAGTCCTAGGGCCCGGCCACGACCGCATGCGCCCCCTCCTGGAACTCCCTCTCCCCCACTGCCCCAAGGCCCTGAAACGATGCCTGGAAATTTTCTCCCACTATGCCCAGTGGGTCCCTAATTATGCGGACAACTCATTCAGTCCACAGTTTTTCCCTGCTGGCTGAGGCCCGCCAGGCCTTCAACTGCATCAAGGCAGACATCGCTCAGGCCACGATGCATGCGGTCGACGAGTTCCTCCCCTTTCAGGTGGAGAGCGATGCATCGGACGTAGCTCTGGCCGCCACCCTCAACCAGGCGGGCAGGCCCGTGGCCTTCTTTTCCCACACCCTCCATGCCTCCAAAATTCGGCACTCCTCAGTCGAAAAGGAGGCCCAAGCCATTGTGGAAGCTGTGCGACATTGGAGGCATTACCTGACTGGCAGGCGATTCACTCTACCTCACTGACCAACGGTCGGTTGCCTTTATGTTTAATAATACACAGCGGGGCAAGATCAAAAATGACAAGATCTTGAGGTGTAGGATCGAGCTCTCCACCTATAATTATGAGATCTTGTATCGCCCGGGTAAGCTCAACGAGCCCCCTGATGCCCTATCCCGCGGTACATGTGTCAGCACACAAGTGGACCGACTCCGGGCTCTCCACTATGACCTCTGCCACCCGGGGGTCCCCGTTTCTTCCATTTTATCAAGGCCCGCCTCCTGCCCTACTCCATTGAGGAGATCAGGACCATCACCAAGTCTGCGCAGAGTGCAAGCCGCACTTCTGCCGGCCAGATCGAGCGCACCTGGTGAAGGCCTCCCGCCCCTTTGAACGCCTCAGCGTGGACTTCAAAGGGCCCCTCCCCTCCACCGACCGCAACACGTACTTTCTGAATGTGATTGATGAGTACTCACGGTTCCCTTTCGCCATCCCATGCCCCTACATGTCATCATTGGCTACAGGAATAGTGCCAGAGGACTGGAGGATAGCAAATGTGGTCCCTTTGTTCAAAAAGGGGAGCAGAGACAACCCCGGCAACTATAGACCGGTGAGCCTCACGTCTGTAGTGGGTAAAGTCTTGGAGGGGATTATAAGAGACAAGATTTATAATCATCTAGATAGGAATAATATGATCAGGGATAGTCAGCATGGCTTTGTGAAAGGTAGGTCATGCCTCACGAACCTTATCGAGTTCTTTGAGAAGGTGACTGAACAGGTAGACGAGGGTAGAGCAGTTGATGTGGTGTATATGGATTTCAGCAAAGCGTTTGATAAGGTTCCCCACGGTAGGCTATTGCAGAAAATACGGAGGCTGGGGATTGAGGGTGATTTAGAGATGTGGATCAGAAATTGGCTAGCTGAAAGAAGACAGAGAGTGGTGGTTGATGGGAAATGTTCAGAATGGAGTTCAGTCACAAGTGGAGTACCACAAGGATCTGTTCTGGGGCCGTTGCTGTTTGTAATTTTTATCAATGACCTAGAGGAAGGCGCAGAAGGGTGGGTGAGTAAATTTGCAGATACTAAAGTCGGTGGTGTTGTCGATAGTGTGGAAGGAAGTAGCAGGTTCCAGAGGGATATAGATAAGCTGCAGAGCTGGGCTGAGAGGTGGCAAATGGAGTTTAATGTAGAGAAGTGTGAGGTGATTCACTTTGGAAGGAATAACAGGAATGCGGAATATTTGGCTAATGGTAAAGTTCTTGGAAGTGTGGATGAGCAGAGGGATCTAGGTGTCCATGTACATAGATCCCTGAAAGTTGCCACCCAGGTTGATAGGGTGGTGAAGAAGGCCTATGGAGTGTTGGCCTTTATTGGTAGAGGGATTGAGTTCCGAAGTCAGGAGGTCATGTTGCAGCTGTACAGGACCGTGGTACGGCCGCATTTGGAGTATTGCGTACAGTTCTGGTCACCGCATTATAGGAAGGACGTGGAGGCTTTGGAGCGGGTGCAGAGGAGATTTACCAGGATGTTGCCTGGTATGGAGGGAAAATCTTATGAGGAAAGGCTGATGGACTTGAGGTTGTTTTCGTTGGAGAGAAGAAGGTTAAGAGGAGACTTAATAGAGGCATACAAAATGATCAGGGGGTTGGATAGGGTGGACAGTGAGAGCCTTCTCCCGCGGATGGAAATGGCTGGCACGAGGGGACATAACTTTAAACTGAGGGGTAATAGATATAGGACAGAGGTCAGAGGTAGGTTCTTTACGCAAAGAGTAGTGAGGCCGTGGAATGCCCTACCTGCTACAGTAGTGAACTCGCCAACATTGAGGGCATTTAAAAGTTTATTGGATAAACATATGGATGATAATGGTATAGTGTAGGTTAGATGGCTTTTGTTTCGGTGCAACATCGTGGGCCGAAGGGCCTGTACTGCGCTGTATTGTTCTATGTTCTATGTTCTATGACTTCTGCCACGGTGATCAAAGCCCTGCACAGCATCTTCACTCTGTTTGGTTTCCCCACCTACATCCACAGCAATCGGGGATCCTCTTTCATGAGCGATGAGCTGCGTCAGTTCCTGCTCAGCAAGGGCATCGCTTCGAGCAGGACGACCAGCTACAACCCCCGGGGAAACGAGCAAGTGGAGAGGGAGAACAGAACGGTCTGGAAGGCTGTCCTACTGGCCCTGCGGTCTAAAGATCTCCCGGTCTCCCGCTGGCAGGAGGTCCTCCCCGACGCGCTCCACTCCATCCGGTCGCTCCTCTGCACTGCGACTAATGAGACCCCTCACGAACGTGTGTTTGCCTTCCCCAGGAAGTCCAACCCGGGGTCTCGCTCCCAACATAGCTGACAGATCCTGGACCCGTCCTCCTCCGGAAGTATGTGCGGACCCATAAATCGGACCCCTTGGTCAAAAAAATCCACCTCTTACATGCTAACCCGCAGTATGCCTACGTGGCACACCCCGACCGGCGCCAAGCCACAGTCTCCCTCCGGGACCTGGCACCCGCTGGATCCCCACCCACGACCCCTGACCTGACACCGCCCCCCCCCTCCGGGTGCCTCATTCACCCCTGCGCCACTCACCCTCCCTCTAGCGAACCTCACCGCAGCCCCACCCCAGCAGGATCCGTCCTCCCACTGGATCCACTCGGGGTGACGAAGACGAGGACAACACGCTCCCGGAGTCGCAGGTGACCAAGTCGGCGCCCACATCACCACCATGACTGAGGAGATTGCAGAGGAGGGTCAGGGCCCCCGACAGACTTAACTTGTAACTTTTTCCACCACCCCCGCTGGACTCTTTTTTTAACAGGGGGTGAATGTGGTAGTCACCACTAATGGCATATTATATGTATTACGGCACTGCCCGTATATTAAGGGTACGACGGTAAATCCCTGCCTGCTGGCTCCGCCCAGCAGGCGGCGTATAAAAGTTTGTGCTCTCCGATGCTGCAGCCATTCTGGTTCCAGCTACAGGAGGCACAACATCTTGCTCAATAAAGCCTCGATTGTTCCACTATTCTTGTCTTTGTGGTAAGTGATAATGCATCACTGAGGTAAAAGAAGCCAACTCAACTGTTTTTAAAATGTATAACAGAAGGAGTCAATCAGATCTATTTCCTTCTCACAGCAGGAACTCCGCAGGAAATGGATGAAGCAAAGGCAGCGCTGCCTGGAATTGTCGGCGGTGGAGGGAGGGGACTTATGCCGGCTTCCAAGCCATTCCTGATTTGTACGATTGGGGTATAAGCTGCAATTCTCAAACACATACCCCAATGGTTAAGTAGAAAATCTCGGTACTTAAGGGCTTGCAGCAAGTACTTCACTTGTGGATGAAACGAGGAATCAACATGGTAGAGTTGGAGGAAGAATTCCAGTAGGCCCCGAGGTTTCAGATACATTTCTGAGGATGCTGATAAACAAATCCTCACTGGAAAGGAATTCCCCATCCCCACCGATGATCAAGATACACTGATGAATGGGCATGGAGATAGCTGGCCCAATCCGTGTTAATTCATTTTCTTCAAGACCTGGGTATGGTGCAGAAATATATGCAATGATCTCAATAGGAGTACCAAGGTAAGACTCCCCCTTCACATCTCTCAGCCCTGCACAGCCCTGCAGGGCACTTCCCTAATAGCATAAGACATAGCCCAAATCTTCCAGTCCCTGGATCATCGAAGATGGACATATCACACAAGATTCATGTTGAGACTCCTCGGAAGTAGCCATTTTGCCCTCCATGGGAGATGCCCAGAAGTTTGAACCTCCCACAGGCAATTTCTCCTCTTCCTGGGGCTTCCACTAAAGTCTCCAACTCTGAGCTGGAATCAGAAACTTCAAACAGTTAAGTGGGCCTTACCAGAATACTGAGCCAGGAAATGCTTGACAGAAAAATCCTGGTCTAACTCCTGGGTGATCACAGAACTGAACGCCCAATCATTCACACCCTGACTACCCCTCTAAGTCACCAACTACCTTCCTGACCCTCTGATCCAACCCAACCCGAACTGACTACCCCCCAAAACACAAAACCATCCCAAACCCAACTCAACCATTCCCCAACAACTGACTCCGTCAGCTGACCCGATTGCCCACCCTGACCCCTCCCATCAACCCCTCCGACTACCCCGGCCCCATCTACTACCTCACCCATATGCCACCTTACCTAACAACTCACTCACCTCCCACCCTATCCACCTACCACTTCACCCCTTGCCCCATTACTTACTTATTTCACCCACCATACCCACTTAATCATTTAACTCATCCACTTGCACACCCTCCCACCATACCAATTCATTCACTCATTCATTAACATTTAAACTGGATATTCTGGAAGAGCTGAATTGCGAAGCATTATTGAGGCATGAAAAGTTTAATTTGGCACCGAACCAATGATGATTGTTGCTCAGCGGAAAATCTGAGCCATCTTATCTGCTGCCATCATCAAAATGATCTTGGTCAGTGAAGTATGATAAATTATATTGATCCAGAGAAAATGATAATCAAGGGGCTGGATTCTCCCATTCTGGGGCTATGACCCACGCCGGCGTGCAAACGCTGGTGTTTTACGCCGGAAAAGCTGGTGCAAAACGACCCCCGATTCCCCGTTTTGCTGTGGCCTAGCAGGACGGCAGCGTAGAGCACCCAACTCTAGCTGCCGATACGCCCCGGAGAATTGCCCAGTTCGTAGCCGCGCATGCCCACGGCGGCAGCCTGCAGCTGTTGTGCCATGCTACATGGTGGACGCAACCCCCGGACCTGGCCCGCAAAATAGTGCCCCCCTTTGGCCGGCTCGTGTGCCCTGGACTATCCCCTCCCCAACCTCACAGTGCCCCCAGCCCCGAATAATGTCCCACCTGCCCACGGATCGGCCCTCCACCAACAGCACCGCCATGCTGAGTTCCCGACGGATGAGACCATGAGAGACTCATGCCGTCAGGAACTCGGCGGTCAGGGTCGGAGCATCGGCGGGTGGGCTTCAGGCAATGTCCTGAGGCCGTCGATACGTGGTGTGGCGTACTCTCCGAGTACGCTGCTTTGGAGGGGACGGAGCATCACAAAAGTGGCGCCGCCCCCAATTTGTTCAGAAACTTGGATTCTCCGGCCGTTCGCCAAACGCGATTTTGCCGTTGGCGATCGGAGAAACTAGCCCACATGAACCCCTTTAATAATCATTGGCTACCCATCAACCCCTCCGACTACCGGGGCCCCATCTACTACCTCACCCAAATGCCACCTTACCTAACTTTTTGAAAGTCTCTTCTCTTGATATTGACTCCATCCTCCAAATGGGAGAGAATCAGTAGTTAAAAGTTTTAATAGAGGGAACGCATCTTCAAACTGCCCATTGCTATTTTTAGGATGGAGGATTTTGTATTTTTCGAGGGCCTGCTTTCACCAGACTTAAGTCAATATAATATTCAAATCAGGCTGCCACAGTGCAATTGGGAACATGATTGGAATCTATCAGTTGCCGGTAGGGTTTCCTGGGGGAAACACAGCAATGAAAGGAAGTTGGGAGCTGCTGATTCCATCAGCTCAAAGACTTTTATAGTATTTTGTATAAAGCAGGAGTAGCAGGAGTACTCCCTCTGTCCCTGAGGAAGCCTTTGGTCTCCCCTCCTCAAACCTCTGTCTTCCCCCATGATGATCCTCCTCAAATACCAATGGCTAACTAACTTCCTTCCACACCCAGCCCAGCTTTGCCATTCCAATTTCTTGGGACCATCAGTGGTCTCCTGTTGCATGTGCCTGACAATCAGCTTGCCCTCAAATTTGGCCGGCTGCTGGGCAGGAAACAGAGGGAATAAAATATAACAAAGTCATGTCCTTTGCTTCAAAAGGACTTCAGTGGGACCAGCCTTGTCAGGTTTTCACGATGCTACATGCTCCTCACCTCTCTTTAAATATTAGGGTACCTGAATCAGAAGCCCTACTCCAGGAGTGGAGGTCAATTGCTGTCTCTCGGATGAAACATTAAACTGAGGTCCCAATCATCTGCCAGCGAGGTAAATGTGACATACGTCATTCTGAGAAGCGTGAGTAATTGTCCTGATACACTGGCCAACATTCATCCGTCAATCAACACCAACATCATCTCATTTGCTCAGTTGTGATCTCATTTGCTTTTGTACATTCGTTGCTGTGTTTATCAGTATAATAACAGTGACTGCATTTCAAACAATAATCCACAGGCGTGGGGAGATCCTGAGCACATGAAAGTTGCGAAAGAAATGAAGTTCCTCAATTGGTTTAAGCTCCTTGCCAATGCCCCCACTTTACCTTTCTTAAGTCTTTATATATATAATATTATATAAAACATATACACACATATTTACCATTGCACTTCCAGCAAAGTTATGGTGTGGAACCAGCTCGCAGGGAATCTGCAGCCTTTATTTTATATTTTAATTTTCTTCATTAACTTTCCTGGCCTTTTGCTGGTTCTTCTTTAAAATTTTTCTCTAATTTTCCTTCCTTCAGTTCTTACCTTAAAAACATGCACATTTTCTTTGATTTGTAAGATTTTATTTCTGAATAATATATCCAGTGTGTAATGTACTGCTTCTACATTACCGAGTGGTAGAAGCTGATTCACACCTCACTGTCCACACAGCACATGTATTAGTCATATCATGACAGAGAATGGGAGCAGAGGCTAACCATTTCCTCACAGAAAAGGAGGGCAGCGTGATAGGAAAGAATCCTCTGAAGATGCGCTTTCCATCTCAGTGCACACCCATAACGCAAAATTGACAGTCCTGGGAACAGATTATCTGCCATGGTACCTGGCACAGGGAGGTTTAACAATGGGATGGAGAGTAAAACGTTTTTAGAAAAATTATAAAAATAAGAAAAGTAACATCCCAGATGACCATAGGCTGTTTTCCCCTTTGAGGGAGAGAGCTGACTGGTGGTGATTTAACCTGAGGATCGCCACACCTCAGGCAAGGGACGAGGTTGAGAAGACGGGGTATTTAGCCAGTGCAGGAGTTGAACCCATGCTACTGGCATTGTCTTGCAGCACAAACCAAAAGTCCAGTCATTGGAATATAAGCATAAAAAAATGGCCATGCAGTGAATATCATCGCTCTCATTGCCCAGAACTTCAAATAGTTCTGGTTCTTCACTTACCAGGAAGATCTCAGTAGCTTCTGCTGCTGTAGCAATGAGAAGCAGGAAATGTCAGGAGCTGAGGTGAAGGCAGCCGTGCTCAGATTATTATTGATTTATTGATTTATAGCTCGTAGCAGCTCGATGTACTAGCTTGTGCTGTCTGGATGTGAATCAGGCCCTGCAACTGGAGCAGAGCATTGCAAATAAATGTTTAACTGCCAGGGCTCATTAAGCTAGGTTTGGCACCACACTGGAATGGTACCCATGGCTTCTCCTCCAAATCCAGTGATTTCAAAACTATTTTTCCAGGGATCCATTTTTACCAACCGGCCGACTTTCCGGACACAAGCTGGTTAACCTTCAAGACCTACGCTGACTGTCCTTTGTGACCCACGCCGCCTGGAAGTCTCGGCCCATGCTGCCCGTACTTCTCAATCCACCATTTTCGCTTACATTTAATGCGACTTGTGTGCCTGCTTGGTTCTCACGATCTCACTTGCTTTGTCATTAAATGTTACATTTCTGTATGGGTTGTTTGCAGCTCACACCAGCAGATTCAGTTGTGAGATCCTGGCCTGTTGTGTCTCTGGCCCTCCCTTCCTTATTCCAAAACAATTCATCTTCAGTTCTTCACACAGTCCTATTGATTGCTTGCTGGCAGCTACAAAATGGAGGAATCGCTCCTCAGTGATTTTGCGCCCAGAGCACGTGACGTCAGCGTGCCTGCTCTCTGCTGCCACTTGGCTCACTAGCCTAGTGATACTACCACTATGCTACCATTCTTGATGAGTGGAAAGGCTGAGAGAAATGTTGACCCTCCTGGTAATGAAGGAAAGAAGGGATTAGTCAGCTGAAACTCTTTTCAGTAGACTTCTGCCAAACGTTTCTGGCTGCCGACATACCTTGGACCCCTCTCACTTTCTCTGGGGTGGCATGGTGGTTAGCACTGCTGCCAGGGTCCCAGGTTCAATTCTGGCCTTGGGTGACTGTGTGGAGTTTGCACGCTCTCCCGGTGTCTGCATGGATTTCCTCCGGGTGCTCCGGTTTCTTCCCACAGTCCAAAGATGTGCAGGTTAGGTGGATTGGCCATGCTAAATTGTCCCTCAGCTTTCACAGATATGCAGGTTAGGTGGGGTTACGAGGGAGTGGGCCGAGGAGGATGCTCTTTCGGAGGGACAGTGCAGACTCGATGGGTCAAATTGCCTCCTCCTGCACTGCAGGAAGTCTATGATTCTTTGATTCTCGTCATCCTCTGTCCCCCTCGTGTTGAATGCCCTCAGAAAATGGTGGCTCCAAGAGTTGTGTAGGGCACAGTTTTACAGCACACTGAAAAACACAATTATGCTGGATACTCCTTGAAGCTGAACAATGGGCTACCTTCAAAAAATAAATGGTCCAGCACTGTCAAAGATATAATCCCTTCAAAGGAAAAACTAGGGCTAGCAAATGCAGAGCTCCCTGGATGTAAAAGGAGATAGGACTTGAGATAAGGAAGAACAAAAATGTGCTTATGGCAGGTATTAGGTGGGAAATACAACCAAGAGGAATATAGAAGGTTCAGAGAGGAGATAAAAAAAGCACATTAGAGAAGTGAAGAGGATTATGAGAAAAGACTGACAGCAAACACAAAGAGGAATTCTAAAGTATTTTATAGGCATATAAATAGTAAAAGGGTGATCAAAGGAGATTTAGGGCTGATTAGAGACCAAAATGGAATTTACACATGGAGACTGAGGTATTAAATGATTGCTTTGTATCTGCCTTTACCACAGAGGTAGATCTACCCAGACCATGGAGACAGATGAGGAAACTCTGACCCTAGAAGGGTTCTAAATTGATAAGGAGGAAGTATTGGATAGACTGTTGGTACTGAAAGTGGACGAGGCACCCAGACCAGATTTGATGCATCCAAGGATATTGAAGGGAATAAGAATGGAAACTGTAGGGGCACTCTCCATAATCTTCCAGTCTCAGACTCAGGGCAAGTGTCAGAAGACTAAAGAATTGCAACCTTTGTTCAATATAGAATTCAAGGATGGGCATAGCAATTAAAGGTCAGTCAATTTAACATCAGCAGTGGGCAGGCTTTCAGAACCAATAAGTTAAGATAGAATTAATAGTCACATGGAAGAATGTGGGTTGATTAGGAAGAGCCAGCATGGATTTTGTAAGTGAAAATCATGTTCAACTAACTTACTGGAACAAGAACTGGATAACATCGAACATTAGTTAGGGTATGTGGGTGGGAGGGTTGGGGGGAGGGAGGCTGTGTGTGTTAATGGCAACTATGGGTGATCCCTAATTCCTTTTTGTCATTTGTTTGTGTGAACATGCGGGCTAATTTTGGGGGTTTGGTGGGAGGATGGGATTGTTGTTATTGATATGGGGATTTGACATATTTGTTACTGATTATTGTTAATTGTTGGGTGTAAATTTGGGAGAAAATGTGAAAAAGGAGGAGAATAAAAAATATTTTAAAAAAACTAACACTGGAGTTTGTTTGAAGAGGTAACAGGAAGGGTCGATGAGGGTAATGCTGTTGATGCGATGTACATGGACTTTCAAAAGGCATTTGATACACCATGTTGGAATCCCCATGAAGACCATGGGAATCGTCGATCGATCTTCCTATGGGGTTCATGAAGTAAAATTCCCGTACTGAGCGGGCAGAGGCCTGCCCAATAGGGGCTTGCTAGCAGGAGCTTCAATACTGTGACCCAGATCTGGTCGGGTAGTTCCTGATGGTCCTGGGCTGGGAAAAGATCAACTGCGGCTTTATTTTGCCTCGCCTGGCCTCCGCTGGAGTAATTACACAGTCATACAACAGACTCATGAGAAAAGTTATAGTTCATGGAAGAAAAGAGACTGGATAAATACAAAATTGACTGAGTAAGAGGAAGTAGAGAGTAATGGTCAATGGATATTTTTCAGGCTGGAGGAAGCTTTGTAGCAATGTTACCCCAGGGGTTGGTATTCGGACCCTTCCTTTTCCTGATATGTATCAATGATCTAGATCTTGGTGTGCAGTGGAAAAGTTCAAAGATTTTGGATGATACAAAACTTGGAAATATTGTAAATTGTGAAGAAGACAATGTGGCACTTCAAAAGGATTGTGGATTCAAAAGGAATCAAAAGTCGCTGGAGTGGGTAGATATGTGGCAGAATGAAGTTCAATGTGGAGAATTGTGAGGTGATACGTTTTGGTGGGAAGAACATGGAAAGTGAGGGGTAAAATTCTGAAAGGAGTGCAAGAACAGAGGGACCTGGGTGTATTTGAAGGGGGCAGGACAGGTGGAGAGAGCAGTTTCTAAAGTATATAGTATCCTGAGCTTGATTAATAGGGGCATTGGGTACATGAACAAACAGGTTATGCTGAACTTATACCAGGCACTAGTTAGAACTCAGCTAGAGTATTGTACAGTTATGGGCACCACACTTTTCACAGTACCTTCATTGCAGTGTTAATGCAAGCCTATTTGTGACAATAAAGATTATTATTATTATTTTATTAAAGGAAGGATGCACACGCATCAGAGAGAGTGCAAAAGATGTTCAAAAGAATGGTTCCAGGGGTGAGATATTTCAGCTATGAAGAAGGATTGGAGAGGTTGGGACTGTTTTCCTTTGAGAAAAGAAGGTCAAGGTTTGACAGAGATACTGAAAATCATGAAGTGCCTGGACAGAGTAGATTGGGAGAAACTGTTCCCACTCGTAAAAGAATCAAGGACAAGATTTAAAGTGATTTGCAAAAAAAAAGCCAAATGTGATGTGAGAAAAAACCTTTTCAAACAATGAGCGTTTCGGGTCCAGAATACACTGCCTGGATGTGTGATGGAAGCATTTTCAATCAAAGCATTCAAGAGGGCATTAGATGATTATTGAAATAGAAACAATGTGCAGGGGTACGGGGAAAAAGCCGGGGAATGGCACTGAGTCATAGGGCACGGTCTACCTGGACATCCAGAGTGCCGAGAAACACCATGCTATTGAACAGTCATTCAGGTAGAGGCACCAGAAGTGCCTGTGTGTTATCCTACCCGGGAGCCACAAGTGCCTTTCTGTTTGCGGAGACCAGTGCTTGTCCGAGATCGCCAAGGGCGGGGGTTAAATCCCAGCCTTGGGTATATCGTGGGAGTGCATATTAGAGAGAGATTAGCTGTCTCATTCTGATATGCAGATTTGCTAACATGTGATCCCGCCCACAGTAGGCGGGATTCACATTGTGACGCCTTGCGAGATCGTGTTCGGGTGGAACATAGCCGATAAATCTCGCTCATAATGTTTGGAGAGCTGGTGCAGATACGATGGGCTGAATGGTCTCCTCCTATGCCATAACAATACTGTGATCCTTCTGGGTTGTTGTTACAATCCCGTAGAGACTGATACATTGAAACAAGATAATTCCCCGTGACCAACACTGAAGAATTGCAAGAAAAGATTTTCAAATTTTAAGAATTTTACGAGAACAAACTAAAGGAAAATTTGGCTAAACATTATCGAGTAGGCAACGAATATTCTGAACTACAAAACAGATAAGTCTTATTAATGTCTTAACATGACCTATAACCCACTGCTGCATACACGTATACCTTACAACATGCTCCTTACAGGATTACAGTTTTTATGGGACTCAGTCCACAATCACTCCCAATTTCCCAGAACTGGCTTGGTCATAGAAGGCAGAGAGTAGCAATGGAAAGGTGCTTTTCTGATTGGAGGGCTGTGACTAGTGGTGTTCCGCAGGGATCAGTGTTGGGACCTTGGCTGGTCGTATTATATATAAATGATTTGGAGGAAAATGTAACTGGTCTGATTAGTAAGTTTGCAGATGACACAAAGGTTGGTGGAATTGTGGATAGTAATGAGGACTGTCAGAGGATACAACAGGATTTAGATTGTTTGGAGACTTGTGCGGAGAGATGGCAGATGGAGTTTAATCCGGACAAGTGTGAGGTAATGCATTTTGGAAGGTCTAATGCAGGTAAGGAATATACAGTGAATGGTAGAACCCTCAAGAGTATTGACAGTCAGAGAGATCTAGGTGTACAGGTCCACAGATCACTGAAAGGGGTAACACAGGTGGAGAAGGTAGTCAAAAAGGCATAAGGCATGCTTGCCTTCAGTGGCTGGAGCATTGAGTATAAGAATTGGCAAGTCATGTTGTAGCTATATAGAACCTTAGTTAGGCCACACTTGAAGTATAGTGTTCAATTCTGGTCGCCACACTACCAGAAGGATGTGGAGGCTTTAGAGAGGGTGCAGAAGAGATATACCAGGATGTTGCCTGGTATGGAGGGCATTAGCTATGAGGAGAGGTTGAATAAACTCATTTTGTTCTCACTGGAATGACGGAGGTTGAGGGACGACCTGATAGAGGTCTACAAAATTACGAGGGGCATAGACGAGTGGATAGTCAAAGACATTTTCCCAGGGTAGAGGGGTCAATTTCTAGGGGGCATAGGTTTAAGGTGTGAGGGGCAAGGTTTAGAGGAGATGTACAAGGCAAGTTATTTACACAGAGGGTAGTGGGTGCCTGGAACTCGCTGCCGGAGGAGGTGGTGGAAGCAGGGACGACAGTATTTCTTGAGAAATACATGAATAGGATGGGAATAGAGGGATACGGACCCAAGAAGTGTAGAAGATTTTAGTTTAGACAGGCTACATGGTCGGCGCAGGCTTGGAGGGCCAAAGGGCCGGTTCCTGTGCTGTACTTTTTTTTTCTTTGTTCTTTGTTTCCTATTTTGCTGACGAGGTAACATCCCATGATTGTTGTCTGTCCTTTCCATCAGTTTTCTGAGAATTCCTGAACTGACTTTCAGCAGTAAGTGTCATAATATCCATTCATGTATATAATGAGATTCAGACAGGCAGCGATTGACACATAGGGTGACCAATAAGCATACAACACAGCACAGCCAATCACCAGACAGGACACTACCACTATAAAGCCAGAGGGCACTAGGTTTTCCGCTCTCTCGGGACCCAGCTACTGAGACAGTCAGAGTCCACGAGCTAGCAAGCACAAACACCATGCGGTGGCTAGTAAGTCTGGGCAGGCTACTACAAGGTCACTAGTCAGACCAGTATAGTGTCGACCCACAGCTGAATATGTACAGCAGTTCATTTAGTTGAATAAAACAGTGTTGGATCTTCTCCTGTATTAGACGTCTGTTTCTAACTTCCCTGCATCGAGTGCAGTCCACATCAAACCAACCTGCCTGACACATCAGTAAGGCCCACTCCATTGATTTCTTTTCTCCCGACTTCACCAGAGCAAATCTTCCCAGGTTTTTGTGTTGCCAGGGGATGCACCCTCTTTGATCAAAGCCATACTGCCCGATAGCTCGGAGAGGACCAGCGGTCGGCTTCCGCTCTGCTGACCACTCCAGATGCAGCCTTTATTTCTTTGAAACATTCCTCTCTCCCTCTTTCTATCGAAAAACTTTGAGGCTGAAAGTTTGTCGAGTCAACCCGGATACTTCTGCCTTTGCTTTCAGGTGCGAACATTTTGGATGGGATTTTCTGCTCAATCGCCCAGTGCACAAAACACAGTGTGTTTTCCAGCAGCGGAGATGGCTCACCATTGGCCAGCGGCTGGATCTCCTGGTCCTGCCGATGTCAATAGCAGTTTGGATATTCACCAGCCATGTCACTGGAGAACCTGCTGCTGAGGCCCCTCATCGGAGGGGTCAGAAGATCTTTCGAACAGGCAAGGTGGGAAAATATGACCCTTTGCATTTTCAGGTGCGAATATTTTTATTTTCTCTCTTTAATTCTCAACCAGTGGCCCAGTCACCATAGTAACTAAGCCACATGGACCATATGCTACTTTTCACGATTCTATTTTACCTTGAATTAAAGAGGCAGTCCAAAACATAATCAATTTTTTAAAAGTTCCCTCTTAGCACTTGTACTGCAGAATGTTATGTTACAGACAGGAGAGAGAGAAACTAAACTTCTTTATCCCCTCCCCCTCTGTCAGCAGAGCTGTTTTTGTTTGAATATAGGCTGTGGAGTATTTCCCCAATTCCAATCCAATGTAATAATCGCTCTCAGCAACCTCATGTTATGATTAAGTCTGAAGGTCCATTTAAGCAAATGCACACCCAGGAGGCTGATGGGGGATAGTGAACAGGAATATTTCCAACCTTGGGCAATCAAAATAATAGAGCCAGAGGAATTAATATTTCCAAAGTCAAAAATAATCAGAGGATGTTTCCCACATTGTGGAGTTTAGTCCAGGTGGATTTCTAGCTGGAGACAACGGGCGCAAATTAGTAGGCAATAATGGAGTTTTGGGCATGGACAGTGGGTTCTTTTTCAGCACCTGCAGCACTGAGAATGATCCCGTTATCAAACTGGACTCCGTCAATATTTTCAGCCCTCAGTTGGGAACAACCCGCCGAGCCCGCACTTACCTCACTTCCTCAGCTCGTCAATGCAATAAGAGATTGGGACGCCATTTTTAAATGCCGTCCCATTCTCTCGAAACCCCTCGGAATCCCCACCACAGCCTCCGGACCCCCCCCCACCACCATTCCGGCCCCACTGCTCCAACCTACCTCTTATGGGTCCTCAAGTCCCCCCCCCCCCCTCACACCCCACCTCTAAAGGGCAGGGCATTCCCTGGCCTAATCCCTGGCACAGGCAGCATGCCACTCGGGCACCCTGGCAGTGTCCATGTCAGCCTGGGAGTGTCAGCTGGGCATCAGGACATTGCCAGGATGGCATTGTCAAGGTGCCCAGCTGACAGTGCCAAGGTGCCCAGGTGACATCAGGAGTGCCAGGGTCCACCCTAACCACAGCCCAACCACCCAAGGGTCTCTGATGGTCAAGGAGACCCGCCCCCCCCCAGGTGCCATTGCACATGTTCCATGTTTGTGTGGAGCAGTGCTGAACGGCGCCATGGCAAGGTCTCCCAGGTATGGGCATTCATTCCCAGGCCTCAGGACAATCAGGTGCCGACATATTAAAATGAGCCTAATGGTTCACTTAAAAATGTTAGTCTGCATCTCACCCAGCGAGGGGGAGATCCAGATCACGACGTCCCGCAAAATCTCACAAGGTGATCCGAGCTTCGCAAATCTCACAAAGGCCTCTCGCAAGATTCAATATTCTCATCTCATCACCGAGTTGGGTCGGGCAAAACAACACAAGATGACAATATGTTATGATGTAGTTTCTGTACTTAGGCAACTTGGAAGGTGATGATCACTTTATCCACAATGATTATCAAAGCGATGTTTATCTTGCGTCTGGCTTTTGGTTTCAGGACTGATAAATTCCCAGCCATTAGCTTTTGAAGGAGTTACCACCCATATTGAGGTTTATGTTCCAGAAAGCCATTGTCTAGACAGACCCTCCTACTTTGCTAGAGGGTTAAGCTTATCAGAATGGTCCGTCAATGGTCAGCTTTTAAAGTGGACCTAGACTGTCTCAGATATGAGATGGGTTTGTTCACAACACTGTAGACTGAGTGTGTTTTGATCTGCAGGTTCCCTGGTTTCATGATTATAATGTCCTTACAACTGGACCTAAGATACCACGATATTGAGAGGATTATTTTGTCTTTGTAACCCTTGTGGTAACTTCCAGAACAAAAGGCCAAATGTGTGGTCCTCATGGGGGATCCTCCTGTTACAGGGGTCCCTGGGGGGTGGGGGGGGAATGGATCGAGTCACCCCCATACATGGGGGTCTGAGGGCACCCAGGCAACCTGGGGGTGGGGGGCTGCTGAGTGGTGGGACTGATTTGTGGTGGCAGGAGGGGGAGGGGGGGGGCTGCTGTGCCAGGGCCAATTTGCTGTGGGGCCTTGCTATCGGTCTGCCCGCTCAAGGCCAATTTGCTGTGGGGCCTTGCTATCGGTCTGCCCGCTCAAGATGCTGGCCCAATAGCGGGATTCCCTCGTATTCCACGTCATGCATAAATTTGCATTGTGTGGAAAACTGAACTGCATCCTACTTTATGGCCACAAGGGGATCATAAAACTGGTGCAATTCAGCTCTGGTGGGAGAAAATAGTCTCCCAAATGAAGAATCCAGCCAAATGTTTTAGGTCAATGACATTTCATCGCTGACCTGAAATGTTAACTCCGTACTTTGCTTTTACATTCTTACTCATTGTTCCTCTGATCCTAGCATGTTGTCATGTGCCTATAAACTTTGTTCAGAGGGCGTGGGTTCCTATAAGGTTGCTTTTTTCAATTGTCTCACCCTCCAGCCCTTTTTATTTTTCTGTCACTCCTCCTATTGACCTCTTTCTTCTTGCCATTAAGGACATCCATTAAGGAACAACTTTTAATAAGACACAGGGGTCCACACTGAGTAAAAATAAAGAAACGTAATTTTATTTATAATAAGATATATACACTGGCCGGGAGATCCCTACCGGGTTCCTGCTCTGGTCGGTGCCTTCCTGGATGACCTTTTATATGGAGATCCCTCACTCCTAGGATGGGAGCTCGTACTCCGCAAGGACCATGGGGAAGATCCCGTGCAGGATATTACACAACTGTGATGCCAGAATCTACAATAGAAAATCTGAGCACTTCCAAACAAACACATCACTGACTGCAGAAAAATGTTTCCAAGATCTCCACACAGCATTGCCTGAGAAGAGCTGGAGATCCAGTTAAATTGCCTTTGAAGTTGTCTCAAGTCTTGTTGGATGGTGAAAGGAGCATTAAATTAGTCAGGAGGTAGCCACAGAAAAATGCATCAGCATTGTAAAACATTATTTGGCCCTGATTTCAACACATGTCTGAGACTCTTGCCTGCTCCCAAAAAGACCCGCATTAATGTCCCACAGAAATTCAGCTATAAAAGCAGTGGTTATCAGGCGGGGGCAGTGAAAGTTATATTTTCCATCCACTACTCTCCTAAACAGTAAGAGACTAGAAACTGTGCAGGAACAAGGGGTGCCAAGGTCCTCTATATACTAAATGCTAGTACACAGCAAGGTACTAAAGTGATCAGAAAGGCTAACGGAATGTTTTCCTTTAGTTCCTAAAGCTAATGGGAAGAAGTTGTGATTCCACTGTTCGGTGTCCTGGTTAGACTCCCACAGCGGCACAGTAGCACAATGGTTATCACTGTTTCTTCACAGCGTCAGGGTCCCAGGTTCGATTCCTGGATTGGGTCACTGTCTGTACAGAGTCTGCACATGTAGAATCCCAAGTTTCTTTACCCGTCAGTCTGGCCTCAATAAAAGTCGAGATGGATTTGCAGGTACAGCATTAGTTATTTTATTTAGCTTGCAAGCATTCCTCAATTCTCAGGAGCACGAAGCACATTGTGCTCCATGGACTTCTGGAATCAAGTGAGGATATGGAACAAAGGAATCTGTACTGATACATTCAAATGGCATCAAGTTTCACATACACGATGCCCATAGGTCATCCTATATCCCTCCTGACCTGTTGATCTATTCTGATTGGCTCACTTCCAATCCCTTCCTCTGGCCCCTATTACCCAGCATCCTTTTCTCCTGCTTTGGTGGATACACCTTTTCCTGCTTTTCCATGTGGCCTGAAATCCTTTGTCTGTGAACTCACCAGAATTAAACTGGCCTACCTCTACATTACATTAACTAATATCTCTAAAGTAACTATTTTATATCACATTCGTCACACATTCTGCCCGTGTCTGCGTGGGTTTCCTCCGGGTGCTCCGGTTTCCTCCCACAAGTCCCGAAAGACATGCTGTCAGGTGATTTAGACATTCTGAATTCTCCCTCCGTGTACCCAAAAAGGCGCTGGAATGTGGCAACTAGGGGATTTTCACAGTAACCTCATTGCAGTGTTAATGTAAGCAAATTGTGATAATAAAGATTATTATTATTATCTAGAGTAGTGCTAGAGTAGTGGATACTTACACTTCAAGAGGTTATATTGGCCTCTGAGGCAGGATAGCACAGATTTACGAGGCTTGAGAATTAAGTTGTGAAGACAAGCTTCATATTTCCTGGGTTGCTTGAGGGGTGATTCAAATTCAGGTGTTTAAAACACAAAAAGGATTTGACATGGCAGATAGAAAGGGAAGCAATGTTCCATTACTGGGGAGTTCAGAAGAAGAGGATACATGCTATCTTCAAAACAGAGGTGAGACATTCAGGAAAGAATTCAGAAAGTATCTCTTACTCAAAAAACTGTGGAAATGTGGAATTTTCTCGAATTTAAACTTTCCAGCCTAAATTTGATAAATATTTGTTAGGTGAGGGGAGCAAGGGAGATGAATCAAAGACAGGTTAATGGGATTGAGGTTCAGATCAGCCATCAGATCACTAGGGTGTGAAGGACTAAATGACCCAATCATGCTTCTATATCTCCTTTAAAAAGAGGAGTAAAAATGTAAAAGTTGTCCAAAAGAGAACATCGGAATACATCAGCAAAAAATATAAATACCGGCGAAAAAATATTTGATAACTACTTTAAAAAGAACACCGCCTCATGCTTAATAGCTAATTACTTTCACACCTAAATCATACAAGATTAATGTGAAGCCTTTTATGAGCGACAAAACACTTGAAAGCAGAAAAGGAACCTAATCTTCTCAGCAAAATCATATCCAAATCTAGTTTGACACTAGTAATGAGCATCGGAATGGGGGACAGTAGCTTATCTCCAATATTAAAGAGATCAGCTTTTATCTGCTGACAAAAAACACAGAGTGGAATAAGTCCAAAAGGGAGTTATCATTCTTCATTTCCTGTCTCAGACAAAAGAGCAGTGCCTGCTGGAGCTGATAGGTGTTTGATCAAAGAGTCAGTTGTTGTTGAGAGTCCAGCCAGACAGAGGAGCCTGATTTCTGCTGGACAAGTTGACTGCTTTGATCAGTATGGAGTCTGACTGCAGGCTCTGTTTATTCATATGGCAAGGAGGGGAGGCAAAGAAGTCACACGTAAAAAGTTGTGCGCATATAGGAGATAATTGTGGTTTTATGGATCGAATAAATCGTAGGAAAATGCAACAAGATTGCTCAGAGTATTTTTATGTTTAAGAAGCAATTTGTTTGCCACTGTAATTTATTGAGCTTTGAAATGTTTCTAATATTGTGGTTTATTATCATTTATTAATAAGATAATCTTTTGTCAATACATTCCATCTCCAGATAAAATTACATTCAATATTACTTGTTAGTATATTTAATTAAATACATTTTGGTAAAGAAATGTGCAATAATTCTGTCATAATTTGAACTGTAACTTTCTAACGTTGCTTCTTCTTTTGTTATTCGTTCATGGGATGTGGGCGTCGCAGGCTGTACCAGCATTTATTGCCCATCCCTAATTGTCCTCAAGGGAGAAGTTAAGAGTCAACCACATTGCTGTGGGTCTGGAGTCACATGTAGGCCAGACCAGGTAAGGATGGGGGATTTCATTCCCGAAAGGACATTAATGAACCAGATGGGTTTTTACGATAATCGACAATTATTTCACGGTCATCATTAGACTTTTAATTCCAGATTTTTACTGAATTCAAATTTCACCATCTGCAGTGGTGGGATTCGAATGTGGTTCCCCAGAGCATTACTCTGGGTCACTGGTTACTAGTGCAGTGACAATACCACTACGCCTCTGATGACAGAAAATTGCAGTTAAAGTATGTGCATGTTTCGATGATATTACATGTGTTTGAAAGTTTCCTCCAAGATACCTTTGTGTCATTTATGGTGTGCAGTATGAGGACACTATTATGCCACGTACTGACATCAGAGATCATTTTAACATGAACTGATAATATATTATCAATCAGAACAATTTAACCTTTTAGCTATAGCACTTCAACAATGTTCCTATGTGATTTGAGAAAAAATACATTCATACACGTCTTTTTATTCCTCCCTTCCTTTGGTTCACCTCTTCCATGACAAATTACTAGATTGAGATCTGTCCCCGGACCCCTTCTGGACCCTCTCTAACAGTCAGGAGCAAGTGCGACACTCCAGTTGTCTCTCACTCCCTGTAAGAGAAAGCATCTCCAAAGGTCTGAAGAACTTGGGACCTCCCTTTGGGAAATTATGATCACATGGGACATAAAAGAGTAATTCATTTGCAGCTGAATATCTGGTTGAAAACCTGCTGGATTTAAGTTTGGATGCTCTGGAGAATTATATCATTTTGATGTATAGTAGCTGCTGGAATGAAAACAGACTCGGTGAAAGTCCAACATGCGATTGTGGTGATTGTTGCAGATTTAGTCTTATTGCTGCTCATTGTTTTACAAAGCAAATTAGCCATGAAAAAGCCAACAATGCATTTATTTTCATTTTGGTGAGAAATCTTTTTCATGCTTACTAACGGAAAGGATGTCAGTGCTGGAGAATTTTCCTACTTCTGTCATCCGATGTCAGATATAACATGACAAGGTGAAGTCTAAAACTTTCTCTACATTGGTCAGCCTGGCCTAGTTGTTAACAGTCTTGGTTATGAGTGAGAATGTTGTGGGTTCAAGCAAAGGTTGTGGATTTAAGCTCTCGCCAGATTCAAGCACATTCTACTCTGTTTCTTTACTTCAGATGAAATGTTAAGTTGGACCCTGCTTATCTGCTCAATATGTTTGAAAGAATAGCAGAGATCTCCCAGTGTCCGGGTCAATGTGCGGTAATAATTCAAGGATGGGTGACCTCCAAGCTATATACAGAGTATAAGAAATGTGTGACCGACTACTCAGACTCCAGTCGCAGACTGACTGGGAAAACCCACGCTCAGCTCCAGGATTCACGCTCTCCAGCCTGACTGGCCAATCGGGCCACATGACCCCCAAACCTCGCCCCCCCCCACCTTATTAAAGGGGCTTGCTACTACATTCCACACCCTTCATAAGTCACTTATTACCATATTCAAACAAAAGTCAAACCATTTACAATAAAGTAACAATATCAAGTTGTTCAATACAATCCATCATAATAGGGGACTTTCTCCTCTGTTGGGAGCGAAGTAATTCAGCAAGTGGTGTCTCCAAGGCAGAGGTAGACTCGTTTTGACTTTCAGAAATTGGACTCTCAATTCTCTTATTCCTTCAGTTCCACGGGAACACAACATGATCCTTCCTCAGGTTGACTTGCTTCTATATCTTTTTTACTCACAATAACATTACAGTGACTCCTTTCTGCTCAAGTGGTCAAAATGCTTTATTAGGATTTTATCTTGAACTTCCACCTCCTATGATACCGGGCCCGTTCTGGCCACAGCGACACCTGGGACCCAACTTGGGCCAGTTCCAAACGTTTTTACATTTACTCGATTATATATTTTGAATGTCCTCTCAATTCTCGTTGAATCGTGATTCGTCTTTTGGACACTTTGGCGAGATTCTCTGGCACCGTTCGTCCGGCGACCGGACAATCCTGCTTGAGGACTTCTCCATTGTCCACGGTTCACCCGCGGTGTTCTTTCAGCGGGCGGGGTGGAAGAATCCAGCCCTTTGCTTTCCCTCCACCCTCCCCCCCCAAATTAGGAAACACCAGGTCCAACCTAGTCCTCATGCACCACCCATCAGCAACTCGGCAGGAGTAACTCCAGTGGTCATGTGTGGCCTCATCCTATAGTGAATGAGGATATGTGCCAATTTTCTCTGCAGGGATGTTGGTGGTTGCTTTTTCATGGTTTGTACAGCCCTCGCAGTAAGTCCATCCAATGAAGGTTAGTGAGGTGCGGTACATATATGTTTAATGCCATTGGATGACATAAATTGTTGGAATTCCTCGCTGGTAAATGCTGTTCCATTGTCTGAACCAACAGCTCCAGCAACCCATGGGTGGCAAAGCTTTGCCTCAACTTTTCCCAATGTTGCAAAAGAAGCCATGGACTTAATTTCATAAATATCCAGCCATTTTGAGTGTGCGTCCACGATAATGTAGGAACATTGTACCCTTAAATGGGCCTATAAAGTCCACACGACGTCTCACCCATGGTTGAACTGGCCATTCCCAAGGGTGCAAAAGGGCTACGGATGTAACTTTGTTGCACGTGGCATTGATCATACTTGTTAACCATGCTCTCAATGATGGCACCTATCCCAGGCCACCAAAAGTAGCTTCCGGCCAACATTTTCATCTTGGATACACCTGGGTGGGCCCTGTGTAACTCATCAAGAAACAACTTCCTGCCAGGCATCAGGCATAGGGGTGCCCACCCTCGCTCCCCGCACAAGGACGCCATCTTCACAGCTCAGTTCATCCTTACATGTTTGAAACGGCTTTAGCTGTTCAGGCATTCCACCGTAATGCCAGCCATGAGGAATCATGGGTGGGTTTCTCCATTGGGTGAATCTGAAATTGGTAAATGCGATACGTTCCAACATGAAAATTGCGGTGGAGGCCAATTTGACTGTGGCAGTGTCCAGTCACGGATTGCCATCGCTGCGGCCTGTGAGGCAGCCATCTTGCTCCAGACCCCACTGACCACCCACCTTGGCCCATGGTTCTGCAGAGTGACACATGGCTTATGAGTGCCCCACCCCTCTACCTCCGCACGCCGCCCTCTGTCATACCCCCCCCCCAACCCGGCCACCACCCACCGGGGGGGCATTAGATGGCCCACCCAGGACAATCACCACTGTAAACCGTATGGGGGCACTGGTCGGGGACTGCGGAGTGTACCGCTGGCATGGGCAGTGGCAGCCGATGGTACCCCTGGCAGCAGGGACGGGTGCCAGGGTCAGAGGCCACCACAGTTCTGGGCAACAATGGGGCTAGGGGTGTGGAGATGGGGGGAGGGGAACATGTGGGGGACAGAGCTGGCAGTGCCAACCGAGGTCACCATGTAGCCCGTTAGATCTGGTTGGGCACGGGGGTACACCATGCTAACATGTTGGCTTTTCACCCCTGAAGACAATGGAAATTGGAATTCAACCAGCAATGGTTGCCTTCCTGCTAGTCTCTCCGCAGCGTGGGGGATGCATTGTGGCTGTACGGGTTGGCACTGCCCAAGGAGGAGGAAGCTGCAGAAGCTGAGAATGCAGCAGCGGAGCATGCCGCAAAGGAGTGTGTCGCAGAGGGTCAGGAGCCAGCTGCCCAATAGGCCAAGGAGGAGGTGGATGAGGAGGTTCCAAGGAGGCACAGCATGAGGCCTTGTGTATACCGTCAAATACTCTGGCTGAGCAGGGAGACAGTGCAACATATCTGCCACTTCATGGCACACCTGGCACCACAGGGGTACAGCGATAATAGCTGCTCCTGGTGACCGTTAAGGTGACAGTCGCTCTGAACGGTAATGGCACGGGGTCCTTCCCGGTGCCGAGTGGGGACCTGTCCGGAATCTCACAGGTGCAGCATGCCGTCACAAGGCCCTTATAGACCCAGGCAGCTCAATACAATTTCAATGTGGACTGAGCCTACCAGGATGTCCAAGCTGCAGGGATCGTTGCCATTGTCGCCATCTGGGATGGCCACTTCCCAATTACAAAATTGACACTTTGCAAAGATTGCAGGGAAAGTGGACAATACTGAGAAAACAAGCAGGTTCAGGGTTTGTCTGCATATTGGAGCCGCAGCTCCCAGACAAGACCAAAACTGCAAACCGATTAGCATACTAATGGCCCATCTCCGGGAACAAAAGAGTAACATTTGATAACCGAAACTAAGGCAGACACCCCGGCGCCAGAGGAGACCAGAATAAAGCAGGCCAATGGCCACCTAGGACACGCCCAGCCATCAGGGCACCCACCCCTTTATTGGAGGAAATCGATAATAACGATTGAGAAACGGCCCAATTAATTGGGGCCAAGTTCAAGGCCCGCCCAAAAGCGCGCGAAGACCCTTTGGGTATAAGAAGGATCCCCCAAGAGAGAATCGTTCTCTTGGCTCCGGCTCTCACCGAGGAGAGACCTGCCCAAAAGCTGCACCAGAACAAGTAAGTCCAAGGTCAATGCACGCTACCAGACAGACGACCTTAGCTGTTCCCCTTCACCACTTCGACCCCAGCAGCCTCAGAACCGAACAACGGCCATTGTTCCTCTGACTGAGTGGGTGCCCGAAGCTAAGTATAGGCTTTAGCAGTAGTGATAGTTTAACCTGTAGTATTCGTGCATGAGTATATTTAACTTTGTGTGTAAATAAATAAGCATTTGACTTTGAACTAACTAACTGGTGTATCGAATCTTTGATCAGTATTCGGTTTGAACCTTGTGGCGGTATCGAAAGATACCTGGCAACTCGAGAGCAAAACGTAATTAGAATTAAGGAAGGCGACCATATTGACTGCCATATTCAGATCCAACGAAAGAGAGAAACATTTAGCAACATTTACTGGCGACCTCTGATGGGACTCGACTTAGAAGTGGCCTAGTCACTCCGAGAGAGCCCAAATTTGAATTGGAATCCAATTGGAAACAGAACATCTACAAGTGTGAGAACGATACTGATCAAATCTCCGAGATCCGGAAGTGTGTTAATGCACGCGTACTAACAGGGATATAAGGTAAACCTGAGAGATTTTGTTGAATAAAACTGTCGGGTGTTTTGCAGGCCGGAAAATAGCGTAAGCCGTACCCGTGTTAAGATCACCACTTTATCACCCCCTGTTCCAAAGTCAGTAGAGAACCCAGAGATAGAGAGTAAATGGCAATGAAGGCAATGGAACGCCTTATGAACCCCCAATAATTCGAGGTCGCAGCGACCAGTAGAGTAGGACAGTGTCCAGTATGGGAAGAAAAGATCAGAAAAAAGCTCAAAGAGAAAGGATGGCCCCTTTGGAGTGAATTCTGCGCCAATGACGAAACAGGTCCCGGAAGTATAGGACATACTTGGTGGGAGCACCTGTCAAAGATTCATAAGAAGAGCTTGGGGAAAGCTCGCAAGCCGATGGCAATCGTGTCCTGCTTGGCACAATTGCGAGGCACAGAGGAGGTTGTTAGGACATTCTGTAGAGAGATTGAGGAGAGAGTCAGAAATAGTGAGGGAGATGTGAGCGAATTTGAGAAGGAGAATAAGGAATTAAGAGAACAGTTAGCAGCGAGGGACAGAGAGGTAGATGATGCCAAGAGGGCACCCCAGTCTTGTCTCGCCCATTTGAGTAGTTTTCAGAGCCAGTATGATAAGGCCTTCCAGGACACACAACGCGTGGTCTTGGTAAGACAAGAAACCGAGCAACAGGTAGAGCAATTGCAGAAACAGTGCAATGATTTAAAAGCAGCCCTACGAGCGCTCCACACTTCCATGACAGAACAAAGGCAGAGTTCCGTAGATCACGCAAAGTGCCGGAAGCAAATTGCAGAATTGCAATCTCTGCTTTCTGTCCAGAATGGGTTTCAAAGTACGTTTGGACCCCAGTTAGACCAGGCAAACGGCCCCGATTGGCAGGAGTTAAATGAAACTGCCTACAGATACGCACATGGGACATGTACGCAAGAAAAACCCCTGAAAAGAAAAGCACCCCAACCCCCGACTGAACAGGCAGAACACACCCCCATGAACCTTGTAACCACGCACCGCAGGGCCGCAGCAGAAGGAAACGCAGATTTCCCATATACAACCCCGTTAACCGTAACCCAATTATGGGACGCGTGTGGAAGAATTACACCGTTCCTTCCCACATCAGACCCCCACCAGTTTTTTGCTAGAGTTAAACAGCAGGCTACCATGTACGGCCTGGACGAAAAGGAGCAAGTGAAGCTCACAGTTTTAAGCCTCGACCCTTCAGTCATGGCAGCCCTTCCCGACCCACAGAATGTAGGAGGAGGCACACTCCACGAGATGTACACAGCGATCCTAGATGCGATCGGTTATAACAGAGGAGACCCCGTAGAAGGCCTAAATAAGTGTAGGCAAAAGAAAACAGAGCACCCCACAGCATTTGCTGGATGCTTATGGATACATTTTACAGCGATATTCGGAGAGTTAGCCCAAGCCCATTTGTTCACGGATAATATGACCAAATGGACTCGAATCCTCGTCTCTCACGCGACAGACGCAGGACAGAGAGCTTGCGCAAATTATGACCCCTCAGAAGAGGCCCACAACGAGAAATGGGTTTTGAAAAGATTGTCCCGCTCTTGGGAACAATCCGTCCAAGGCAAAACCACATTTGCAAAACCAGAGGAAGAACAGGCAGACATGCATCCAGTTAGGACGCACCAGAACCCCGCATGGGTAAATGAGGGCAGGAACAGCCCACCGCAACCAAAATCCCAGGAATGTTACAACTGTGGACAATTAGGACACTTTGCACGAGAGTGCACCGCGGCCCAAATGCAGCAGAGAAACCAACAGACAGGCACCCTAAATAAGAATAGGGCAAAGCCAATCTATAGTGTTAGTGCCCGTTCAGAGAACGCAGACATGAGCAGCACCGACTGACGGTGTTCGGGCTCCCCAACTTGGGTCTGCGACACCCTTTGAGACAAGTCCAGTAGACCGGTCGTAGCAGGCAAAGTCCGGGGACACCCCGTAGAATTTCTTTGGGACACTGGAGGGTCTCACACCACACTCAATTCCTCCACGATGTTTCAACGAGACACGTGGCCCACAACAGACACCATCACACTCAGCAGTTTCACAGGTCATTTACAACAAGGACACATCACAGCCCCTGTAGCGATACAAATAGGGAACATTACGACTAACCATCCCATAGTTTTGGTCGATCTACCCCAGACAGCTGAACACATCCTAGGAATTGATTTTATGAGCTCCCACAACCTCTCTTTTGATCCGGTTAATAAATGCGTATGGGACTTCCGGGTGCGGCGATGACCAGCTGAGTCGCAAGTTTCGGCAGCTCCCTGTGAAACGGACTTTTGGGCTCTTGATAGGAGCCCCAACGGCAATTTTGACGGCTAAAAACACTGTGCGGTAAACCAGAAGGGAATCCCCCCTGGATACGGATGGAAAAAGGAGGAGAGAGTGGCCAGATTGCAGTGGATCCTTTAGAACAGCGGCAAGGAAGGGAAGCAAAAACCAAGATGGCGTCGGAAGGTGGCAGTTTAACATGGGGCCCTGAACAACAAGAGTTCTTGAAATGCTGTGTGGAAGAGATCAAAAAGGAAATGAAGAAAGAGCTGTTGGCCCCGATACTACAGGCGATCGAAGGGCTAAAGGAGGAACAAAAGACCCAGGAGCGGGAGCTTCGGGTCGTGAAGGCAAAGGCAGCCGAGAATGAGGACGATATACAGGGCCTGGTGGTGAAGACGGAGACGCAGGAGGCACATCAGAAACGATGTGTGGAAAGGTTGGAGGCACTGGAAAACAACGCAAGGAGGAACAACCTGAGGATTCTTGGTCTTCCTGAAGGTGTGGAGGGAGCGGACGTCGGGGCATATGTGAGCACGATGCTGCACTCGTTAATGGGAGCGGAGGCCCCGGCGGGTCCGTTGGAGGTGGAGGGAGCATACCGAGTGATGGCGCGAGGACCGAGAGCAGGAGAAATTCCCAGAGCCATAGTGGTGAGATTCCTCCGTTTTAAGGATAGAGAAATGGTCCTTAGATGGGCGAAGAAAACTCGGAGCAGTAAATGGGAGAACGCGGTGATCCGCGTTTATCAAGACTGGAGTGCGGAGGTGGCGAGAAGGAGGGCGAGCTTTAATCGGGCCAAGGCGGTGCTTCATAAAAAGAAGATAAAATTTGGAATGCTGCAACCGGCAAGACTGTGGGTCACATATCGAGGGAGGCACCACTACTTTGAGACGGCGGATGAAGCGTGGACTTTTATTGTGGAAGAAAAACTGGAATGAGCGGGTTATTAAAAAGAACGTTCGAACAAAGTGGTGGGGCGAATGTGGGGGGCAAAGAGGGGTTTTATGTACTAATCCTGCGATGTGGTAACTTTTCTCTCTCCCACAGGTGGTGATGGGGGAGGAGGGGAGGTGGAGGAGATGGGGCGTTGGCCATTGGGGGCGGGGCCAAGGGAGAAGCGCGGGCTTGGTTCCCGCGCTGTGATAATCATGGCGGGAATAGAGAAGCAGGAAGGAGGGGGCGTCGCACGGTGCGAGCCGAGGTCACGGGGGGAAGCCGAGGTCAGCCAGAGTTTGCTGACTTCTGGGAGCAACATGGGGGGAGTAATTACGCTAGCGGGGGATCTAGCGGGGGGGGGGGTGGGAGGGGGGAATTACTGGGTTGCTGCTGCTGGGGAGAGGGGGGAGCTGGTATGGGAGAGGATGGGCGGGGGGGCACCGCCTGGGGGAGATACAGCTGCGTGGGAACTGGGTGAGGAGCTGGAAAAAGGTGATGGCTAATCGACAAGGGGGGGGGGGTAGGAAGCCCCCCAACTCGGCTGATCACGTGGAACGTGAGAGGGCTGAACGGGCCGATAAAGAGGGCATGGGTACTCGCACACCTTAAGAAACTTAAGGCAGATGTGGTTATGTTACAGGAAATGCACCTGAAACTGATAGACCAGGTTAGGCTACGCAAAGGATGGGTGGGGCAGGTGTTCCATTCGGGGCTAGATGCGAAAAACAGGGGGGTGGCTATATTAGTGGGGAAGCGGGTAATGTTCGAGGCAAAGACTATAGGGGCGGATAACGGGGGCAGATACGTGATGGTGAGTGGCAAACTACAGGGGGAGACGGTGGTTTTGGTAAACGTATATGCCCCAAACTGGGATGATGCCACTTTTATGAGGCGGATGCTAGGACGCATTCCGGACCAAGAGATGGGAAAGCTGATAATGGGGGGAGATTTTAATACGGTGTTGGAACCAGGGCTGGATAGGTCGAAGTCCAGGACTGGAAGGAGGCCGGCAGCAGCCAAAGTGCTTAAAGATTTTATGGAGCAGATGGGAGGTGTAGACCCGTGGAGATTTAGCAGACCTAGGAGTAAGGAGTTCTCGTTTTTCTCCTATGTCCATAAAGTCTACTCGCGAATAGACTTTTTTGTGCTGGGTAGGGCATTGATCCCGAAGGTGAGGGGAACGGAGTATGCGGCTATAGCCATTTCGGATCACGCTCCACACTGGGTGGACTTGGAGATAGGGGAGGAAACAGGAGGGCGCCCACCCTGGAGAATGGACATGGGACTAATGGCAGATGAGGGGGTGTGTCTAAGGGTGAGGGGGTGCATTGAAAAGTACTTGGAACTCAATGATAATGGGGAGGTCCAGGTGGGAGTGGTCTGGGAGGCGTTGCAGGCGGTGGTTAGAGGGGAGCTGATATCAATAAGGGCACATAAAGGGAAGCAGGAGAGTAAGGAACGGGAGCGGTTGCTGCAAGAACTTTTGAGGGTGGACAGACAATATGCGGAAGCACCGGAGGAGGGACTGTACAGGGAAAGGCAAAGGCTACATGTAGAATTTGACTTGCTGACTACAGGCACTGCAGAGGCACAATGGAGGAAGGCACAGGGTGTACAGTACGAATATGGGGAGAAGGCGAGCAGGTTGCTGGCACACCAATTGAGGAAAAGGGGAGCAGCGAGGGAAATAGGGGGAGTGAGGGATGAGGAAGGAGAGATGGAGCGGGGAGCGGAGAGAGTGAATGGAGTGTTCAAGACATTTTATAAAAAATTATATAAAGCTCAACCCCCGGATGGGAGGGAGAGAATGATGGGCTTCTTGGATCGGCTGGAATTTCCCAAGGTGGAAGAGCAGGAAAGGGTGGGACTGGGAGCACAGATCGAGGTAGAAGAAGTGGTGAAAGGAATTAGGAGCATGCAGGCGGGAAAGGCCCCGGGACCGGATGGATTCCCAGTCGAATTCTATAGAAAATATGTGGACTTGCTCGCCCCGGTACTGACGAGGACCTTTAATGAGGCAAAGGAAAGGGGACAACTGCCCCCGACTATGTCTGAAGCAACGATATCGCTTCTCTTAAAGAAGGAAAAGGACCCGCTACAATGCGGGTCCTATAGACCTATTTCCCTCCTAAATGTAGATGCCAAGGTCCTGGCCAAGGTAATGGCAATGAGAATAGAGGAATGTGTCCCGGGGGTGGTCCACGAGGACCAAACTGGGTTTGTGAAGGGGAGACAGCTGAACACGAATATACGGAGGTTGTTAGGGGTAATGATGATGGCCCCACCAGAGGGAGAAACGGAGATAGTAGTGGCGATGGATGCCGAGAAAGCATTTGATAGAGTGGAGTGGGATTATTTGTGGGAGGTGTTGAGGAGATTTGGTTTTGGAGAGGGGTATGTTAGATGGGTGCAGCTGTTGTATAGGGCCCCAGTGGCGAGCGTGGTCACGAATGGACGGGGATCTGCATATTTTCGGCTCCATAGAGGGACAAGGCAGGGATGCCCTCTGTCCCCATTATTGTTTGCACTGGCGATTGAGCCCCTGGCGATAGCGTTGAGGGGTTCCAAGAAGTGGAGGGGAGTACTTAGGGGAGGAGAAGAGCACCGGGTATCTTTGTATGCGGACGATTTGCTACTATACGTGGCGGACCCGGCGGAGGGGATGCCAGAAATAATGCGGATACTTGGGGAGTTTGGGGATTTTTCAGGGTATAAATTGAACATGGGGAAAAGTGAGTTGTTTGTGGTGCATCCAGGGGAGCAGAGTAGAGAAATAGAGGACCTACCGCTGAGGAAGGTAACAAGGGACTTTCGTTACCTGGGGATCCAGATAGCTAAGAATTGGGGCACATTGCATAGGTTAAATTTAACGCGGTTGGTGGAACAGATGGAGGAGGATTTCAAGAGATGGGATATGGTATCCCTGTCAATGGCAGGGAGGGTGCAGGCGGTTAAGATGGTGGTCCTCCCGAGATTCCTCTTTGTGTTTCAGTGCCTCCCGGTGGTGATCACGAAGGCTTTTTTAAAAAGGATTGAAAAGAGCATCATGGGTTTTGTGTGGGCCGGGAACACCCCGAGAGTGAGGAAGGGATTCTTACAGCATAGCAGGGATAGGGGGGGGCTGGCACTACCGAGCCTAAGTGAGTATTATTGGGCCGCTAATATTTCAATGGTGAGTAAGTGGATGGGAGAGGAGGAGGGAGCGGCGTGGAAGAGATTAGAGAGGGCGTCCTGTAGGGGGACTAGCCTACAGGCTATGGTGACAGCCCCATTGCCGTTCTCACCGAGGAACTACACCACAAGCCCGGTGGTGGTGGCTACACTGAAGATTTGGGGACAGTGGAGACGGCATAGGGGAAAGACTGGAGCCTTGGGGGGGTCCCCGATAAGAAACAACCATAGGTTTGCCCCGGGGGGAATGGATGGGGGATATGGAATGTGGCAAAGAGCAGGAATAACGCAACTGAAAGATCTGTTTGTGGATGGGAAGTTCGCGAGTCTGGGAGCGCTGACCGAGAAATATGGGTTGCCCCAAGGGAATGCATTCAGGTATATGCAACTGAGGGCTTTTGCGAGGCAACAGGTGAGGGAATTTCCGCAGCTCCCGACACAAGAGGTGCAGGACAGAGTGATCTCAAAGACATGGGTGGGGGATGGTAAGGTGTCAGATATATATAGGGAAATGAGGGACGAAGGGGAGACTATGGTAGATGAACTAAAAGGGAAATGGGAAGAAGAGCTGGGGGAGGAGATCGAGGAGGGGCTGTGGGCAGATGCCCTAAGCAGGGTAAACTCGTCATCCTCGTGTGCCAGGCTAAGCCTGATTCAGTTTAAGGTATTACACAGGGCACATATGACTGGAGCACGGCTCAGTAAATTTTTGGGGGTGGAGGATAGGTGTGCGAGGTGCTCGAGAAGCCCAGCGAATCATACCCATATGTTTTGGTCATGCCCGGCACTACAGAGGTTTTGGATGGGGGTGACAAAGGTGCTTTCAAAAGTAGTAGGAGTCCGGGTCGAACCAAGCTGGGGGTTGGCTATATTTGGGGTTGCACAAGAGCCGGGAGTGCAGGAGGCGAGAGAGGCCGATGTTTTGGCCTTTGTGTCCCTAGTAGCCCGGCGCAGGATATTGCTAATGTGGAAAGAAGCCAAGCCCCCGGGGGTGGAGACCTGGATAAATGACATGGCGGGGTTTATAAAGCTAGAGCGGATTAAGTTCGTCCTAAGGGGGTCGGCTCAAGGGTTCACCAGGCGGTGGCAACCGTTCGTCGAATACCTCGCAGAAAGATAGACGGAATGGGAAAAAAGAAGGCAGCAGCAGCAGCCCAGGATCGGGGGGCGGGGGGGGGGGGGGGGGGGGGGGGGAGGGGGAGGAGGAACCAGAAGGACTCTCAGCGTTGTTAATATATTCTGTATAGTATGTATAGGTCGTTGCTACAGATAATTATATATTGGACTGTTAAATTATATTTTTGGAGAGTGTTACTTGTGACAAGGCAGTTGCTAATTAGGGCTAGTTTTCATTTTTGTTATTTATTATTTATTCATTTTATGTTTATAAAATAGGTTATTTGTGTTGTTATAATATTGTGTAAAGGATGCACAATGTACTGTGTTGGTTGACCAAAAATTTTCAATAAAATATTTAATAAAAAAAAAAAAAATGCGTATGGAGAATGGCAAAGGCAGCACGAGCCCCCGCCAAGCGTCACAGTTGGAGACTATGAAAACAGAATTAGCTCTGTAGAGACTTCTGGGGCGAAATTCTCCGTTATCGGCGGAAAGTCCGCCGATCGGCGCAAAAAACGGCGCAAATCCCACTTGCGTCACGTCATAAAAATGGGCCGATAGTCTCCGGCCCGAAATGGGCCAGCAGTGACGTGACGGGATCCGCGCTTGCGCAATGGTTCACGCCGTGCAGCGTCATACGCGCTGCACGGCGTGACGGCTCATAAGGCCGCGCAGCTCCCCCCCACCCGACCGGAACACACGACCGCAACACCCGACTGGATGGCTAGCCGTCGCTCAGCCCCGAGGTTCGAGTCACGCGATGTGGAGGCGCTCCTGGACGCGGTGGAGCAGAGGAGGGACGCCCTGTATCCCGGGCACGGCAGCAGAGTTGCCCCACGCCACAGCCGGCGTCTGTGGAGGGAAGTGGCAGAGGCCGTCACCGCTGTGGCCCTAACACCACGGACAGGCACCCAGTGCCACAAGAAGGTGCACGACCTCGTCAGAGCAGGCAGGGTGAGCCTCCCTCATATCCCCCATATGCCCCCCTCCCCATATCCCCCTTCCCGAATATCCCCCCCTCCCCCATATCCCCCATATCCCCCCTCCCCCATATCCCCCATATCCCCCCCTCCCCCCATATCCCCCCTCCCCCATATCCCCCCATATCCCCCCCTCCCCCATATCCCCCCCTCCCACATATCCCCCCCTCCCCCATATTCCCCCTCCCCCATATCCCCCCTCCCCCATATCCCCCATACCCCCCTCCCCCATCCCCCATATCCCCCCTCCCCCATATCCCCCCTCCCCCATATCCCCCTCCCCCATATCACCTGATCACTGCCTGATGTCTAACCATGCATGCTTCATTGTGTATCGCAGGACCAAACGTCCAGGCACCCATCCCCGCAGATGCAGACCGCCCGCAGGATGTCCCTCGGAGACCACAGGAGACGGAGAGACCCGCACCCTCCAGCATGCGACGCCCGCAGGATGCCCCTTGCACACCACGGGAGACTGAGAGACCCGGACCCTCCAGCATGCGACGCCCGCAGGATGCCCCTCGCACACCACGGGAGACGGAGAGACCCGGACACTCCAGCATGCGACGCCCGCAGAATGCCCCTCGCACACCACGGGAGACGGAGAGACCTGGAGCAACAGGGAGACGACACCCCCGTCACGTGCGGGAGCGACCACCCAGCGATGAGGGGGGCAGCCACAGGCCCCCGTCACATCCGAGCCAGGACACCACTACCCAGGACACCACTATCCAGGACACCCCTACCCGGGACACCACTACCCAGTACACCCCTACCCGGGACACCACTACCCAGGACACCCCTACCCGGGACAGCACTACCCGGGACAGCACTACCCGGGACAGCACTACCGGGACAGCACTACCCGGGACAGCACTACCCAGGACACCCCTACCCGGGAAGACGAAATACCGGACAGTGACTCAGAGTGGATGGGTGGAGACGAACCCCCACCCCAAAGTGCCATGGACTCAGAGTGGGACGAAGAGCACGACACAACGCCACTGCTGTCACCAACATCCTCCACCATCGCAGAAACACTCACCACGGTTGGGCACTTTAGTGATGAGGCGTCTGGTACCCTCACTGGTGCGCACAACACAGCCGTCCCGGTACAGCAGGTGGAGGTAGGAGCAGCAGAGGGACCGGGCGGTCGGAGGGCAGCCCAGGCCAAGCGAACATCTGCCGCCCAGATGGATCCCGGGTTCCTGCAGTTACCACACCCACACATAGATCCGATTCAACCACCGACACGGAGACGGGCGAATAGGGTGACGGGTGGCTTGCGGCGGCTGCGGTCGCAGGTGGAGGAGTCCACCCGCGTCCAGGAGCTGGGAGTGGTCCCGGTCATGCGTGCCACCCAGGCTGACACCGCACGGGTGGCGTCCGCGGTGGAGGCAATGGGTGCGACGGTGTCAGACATGGGGAACGGTTTGCGAGGCCTGGGGCCTTCCGTGCAGGCGGCGTCTGTGGCCCAGGAAATGGCTGCCCTCTCACAGGAGGCCATGAGCCAGTGCCAGCGCCAGATGGCAGAGGCGCTCAACGCCATAGCCCAGTCTCAGCAGGCCATGGCCCAGTCTCAGCAGGCCATAGCCCAGTCTCTGCAGGCCATGGCCCAGTCTCTGCAGGCCATGGCCCAGTCTCAGCAGGCCATCGCTGAGGGCATCGGCGCCAGTGGCCATGTGCGAGCCGGCGTCGCACTGTCACAGACAGGGTTCGACAACCCCCTGGGCTCCATGGCTGCAAACCTGCAGACCACTGTCGATACCAGCACGGGCCTCCAGGACTGGCAGCGCCAGATGTCGGGGGCGCGTCGGATGGCCAGTCCGTTCGCATCCCCCACCCATGTAGAGGCCTGGGGGCCATCGGGCACCCCGAGGGAGGAGGAGGTGGTGTGGTCCGTCCCGGCTCCCTCTGTAGGGGAGGTCCCGGTACACCGCGACCCCTCGGACTCCCCCCCCCTTCCGTCCCAGGTGCATCGGGTGGGCAACGGGCAGGACAGGCTGGCAGCTCGCCATCCCAGTCACCCGGGCCGCAGCCTGGCCCATCTAGGCCAGGACGCCCCAGGAAACGGCCGCCAAAGGGATCCAGTGTCAGAGGGCAGGAATCACAGGAGTCCACCTCCAGTTCTGCTGTACCGTCTGGGGAACCACGTAGACGTAGTCAAAGGTCCCGTAAGGCCAAGCAATTAGACACTGAGTAAGTTGGCACGGGTGCAGGGCACAGATGAGTTTTAGGGGCTAGGGCACGTGCATGAACTCCTTTGGTTATTAAAGTCAATGTTACACCTACCGAAGCTGCCTTTGTGCTCTGTCCAAAGTGTGCGGGCGTGTCATGTACGTTGAGCGCAAGTGTGTGTGTGACGGGTGGTCTTACCTCAGCCCCAGGTGAGTCTGCCCCCTTCCCCCTGGGCCGCCATCAACATCCCCCGGGCAGAAGACGGGACCGTGCGCTGCAGTGTCACAGCCGCATGCAGGGATGGTCCGGGTGGATGGTGGTACTGTGGCCATGGGTCAGACATAGTCCAACGATGTAGAGCCAGGAGCTCATCGGAGGCGGGTTGTCATCATCCTCCATGGCCTGCGATAGACACGCGTCCACCCGCAACTGGGTGAGCCCGGCCCGTTGTGCCGCCGGTGGATCGGCAATTGGGGGGGGTGGTGGTGTGCATGTGGGTGGGGTGTGTGGGGTTGGGGAGGGGGGTGAGGGTGCTGGGTGGGTGGATGGGTGGGGGGTGTGGGTGGTCGGCTGTTGTCATGGTGTGCGGTCTGTGGCCATACTACCCGATTCCCACGCCCATCTAGTCAGTGAAGCGGGCGTCTATCAGTCTGTCCCGTGCCCGCTGGGCCAGCCGGTAACGGTGGACAGCCACCCACCTGTGTCTACCCCGTCTGCCCTGACCATTGCCCCCATCCCCCTCATCTGGGAAGGACTGGGCCTCTTCCTGCTGCTCCTCCACTCCGCCCTCCTCTGCCTGCGGCACATCGCCCCTCTGCTGGGCTATGTTGTGCAGGACACAGCACACCACAATGATGCGGCCGACCCTATCTGACCGATACTGGAGGGCGCCCCCAGAGAGGTCCAGGCACCTGAAACGCATCTTCAGCACGCCAAAGCACCTCTCGATCACTCCCCTTGTCGCTACATGGGCATCATTGTAGCGGTTCTCCGCCTCATTGCGTGGCCTCCGTATAGGCGTCATCAGCCACGATCGCAATGGGTAGCCCCTGTCGCCCAGCAACCAGCCCCTCAGACGGGATGGCGTCCCTCGTACATGCCGGGGATGGATGACCGCGACAACACAAATGAGTCGTGTACACTGCCTGGGTGACGGGCGCAGACGTGCAGGATCATCATGCGGTGGTCCCAGACCACCTGTACGTTCATTGAATAGGTTCCCTTCCTATTAGTGAACACGGCCCTGTTCTCTGCAGGTGGCCGCACGGCGACGTGCATCCCATCGATCGCGCCCTGGACCATGGGGAACCCGGCAACGGCAGAGAAGCCCACGGCCCGGGCATCTTGGCTGGCCCGGTCCACGGGGAAGCGGATGTAGCGGTGCGCCATGGCATAAAGGACATCTGTCACTGCCCCGATGCACCGATGCACCGATGTCTGCGATATGCCGGACAGGTCCCCACTCGGTGCCTGGAATGACCCGGTTGCATAAAAGTTCAGGGCCACCGTAACCTTGACGGACACGGGGAGAGGGTGTCCCCCGCCAGTGCCACGCGGTGAGAGGTGTGCCAGCAGGTGGCAGATGTGTGCCACGGTTTCCCGGCTCATCCGGAGTCTCCTCCTGCATTCCCGGTCCGTGAGGTCCTGGTATGACTGCCGGGGCCGGTACACACGGGGCGCCCTCGGGTGCCTCCATTGCCGTGGGGCCGCGACGTCCTCCTCCCCCTCCTCGTCCTGTCGGTCAGGTGTCCCTGCAGCCTGGGCGGCTGCCGCCTGCCCCTCTGCGGCAGCCTGCGCCGCCTCTCTGGCACGCTCCTCCTCCTCCACCTCCTCCTCCTCATCGAGGGCAACATAGACTTGAGCGGCTGCCACCACGGCGGCCAACATCGCTGGATGGTCTGAAAACATGACGGCCTGGTGGGGGGAGGGGAACGACGACATGTCATCATTGCCCATATCCCCTCCTCCCCCCAGCCAGGTGGCATGGACCGCATGGGTCCAACTGTTGGAGGCTGGCACCTGGCCAGGTGGACCAACTCATTTGCCCTCCCATCACCCACCCCGGCACGGACCCCCTCCCCAACCCCCAACCTCCACCCCGGCACGGACCCCCCCCCAACCTCCACCCCGACACGGACCCCCTCCTCAACCTCCACCCCAGCACGGACCCCCCCCAACCCCCAACCTCCACCCCAGCACGGACGCACCCCCCCAACCTCCACCCCGGCACGGACCCCCTCCCCAACCTCCACCCCAGCACGGACCCCCCCCAACCCCCAACCTCCACCCCAGCACGGACCCCCCCCCCAACCTCCACCCCAGCACGGACCCCCCCCCCCAACCTCCACCCTGGCACGGACCCCCTCCCCAACCTCCACCCCAGCACGGACCCCCCCCCAACCCCCAACCTCCACCCCAGCACGGACCCCCCCCCAACCTCCACCCCGGCACGGACCCCCTCCCCAACCTCCACCCCAGCACGGACCCCCCCCAACCCCCAACCTCCACCCCAGCACGGACCCCCCCTCCCAACCTCCACCCCGGCACGGACCCCCCAACCTCCACCCCGGCACGGACCCCCTCCCCGACCTCCACCCCAGCACGGACCCCCCCCAACCCCCAACCTCCACCCCAGCACGGACCACCCCTCCCAACCTCCACCCCGGCACGGACCCCCCCCCCCAGCCCCCAACCTCCACCCCAGCACGGACCCCCCCCCCCAACCTCCACCCCGGCACGGACCCCCTCCCCAACCTCCACCCCAGCACGGACCCCCCCCAACCCCCAACCTCCACCCCAGCACGGACCCCCCCCAACCCCCAACCTCCACCCCAGGACGGACCCCCCCCCCAACCTCCACCCCGGCACGGACCCCCCCTCCCAACCTCCACCCCGGCACGGACCCCCCCCAACCTCCACCCCAGCACGGACCCCCCCTCAACCTCCACCCCGGCACGGACCCCCTCCCGGCACTCCCCCGGAGCCCAGCCTACTCTAACCACCCCCCCCCCCGCCGCACACACACACAAGCCGAGACACACCTCTCCTCACGCAATCAGTCTGCGGCCACGCCATTTCCTGCCCAGAGCCAACCCCCCCAGGCCATCACTCACCTCCTCGCTGGTCGGCGTGAGCCTGGAGCACCGGGTCACGCCGATGAAAAGGAGGTTTGATGACCGTTCACGTCGACGGGACTTCGGCCCATCCGGAAGGGAGAATATCGGCAGGCCGAAAATCGGGTGCCTTGCACAGACCCGTGACATTCTCCGCGGCAGCGGCGCCATTAACGCCCCGCCGACTTTTCTCCCTTCGGAGACTTCGGCGGGGGCGGGGGCGGGATTCACGGCGGCCAACGGCCATTCTCCGACCCGGCGGGGGGTCGGAGAATGACGCCCCTGGTTCGACCCTCAAGCCATTAGTCAGGACAAACAGGTTAGGGAAGTCCTGCAGCAACACAAAGCAGCATTTGCACAGCACAAGCACGACTGTGGCAAAATAGCTGGCTTGGTGAACACTACAAGTCCCAACCCCAGAACCCAAAAGCAGTACGGTTTTCCCCAAGAGGCAGAGGGAGAAATCTCCAAAGTAATAGAGAGTCTGCTTGATCAAGGCGTACTCAGACCAGTAGCCTCCACAAATAACGCACCAATTTTGCCCGACAGGAAACCGGATGGATCATGGTGACTGACCTTCGATTACCGGGAACTGCAAAAAGTAACCCCAGCAGCAGCCCCCACCGTAGCCACGAGTCCCGAGACCATGCTCAAACAGGGACTCCAGTCAACATTTTTTTCGGTTTTGGACATTAGCAACGGCTTTTGGTCCATTCCATTGGATATAGCGTGCCAGTACAAATTCGCATTCACATTCCAGGGACAACAATATACATGGACATGCCTTCCACAAGGCTTCCACAACTCCCCCTCCATTTTCCACCGACAGCTGGTAAATAGACTCGCAAAATTTTCCCGACCCGATTATCTGGTCCAGTTTGTCGATGACTTGCCACTACAGACAGACACAAAGGGAGAGAACATTTCGCTTCTCGCCGAACTTTTAGGACTCCTAAAACAGATTGGATGTAAAGTCAATCCCAAGAAGTCCCAGATTTTGCAGGAAAAAGTGATTTACTTCGGTACAGTAATCACTCATAGTAAACGCGAGATTGAGCAAAAGAGAATTGATTCGATCATCAAATTGCCCCTTCCCCATAATGTCTCAGCCCTCCGGTCATTTCTAGGAGTGGTTGGCTACTGCAAAAACCATATCGACGGTTTTGCCTCAAAAGCAGCGCCCCTATCCGACCTTCTCAAGAAACAGGCACCTTGGGAATCGCTTCCACAGCACAAGGATGCCGTGGATGCTTTAAAAAGAGCCCTCAGCACAGCCCCCGCATTACAGGTCCCAGATCCACTTTCCCCGTACGCAATCGAAGTTGCAAGCACCGACCGAACCCTTTCGGCCGTGCTCCTCCAGGAACGCCATGACCAATTACGCCCCGTGGCATACACCTCACGTGTGTTAGATCCTGTCGAGCAAGGATTTTCTGCTCGCAGTTTTTTGGGCAGTACTGTACTTCGCCTACATTACAGGACTCAACCCCATTACCATTCTCACTGAACACACCCCAACACAGCTATTATTAGACAGTCGACTTAAAGATGGCACTGTCAGCAAAATCTGCGCAGCCCGTTGGACCCTTGTTTTACAGGGATGGGACATTAGTTAAAAGAACCAAGACCCAGACTTTCCTAGCTGATAATTTGCAATATGCAGGCACCCCACATGAGTGTGAGATCATCACCACAAACCATAATTCAGGCCCATTTACACCCAAGTCAGCTCCCAGGAAAGCAGGTAATACACCCCAGAGACCCCAGTCCACAGACACATGCGCACCCCTGAAAATTTATGTGGATGGCTCTTCCACAGTTTTGAATGGAAAGAGAATCACTGGTTGCGGCATTTATGTAGAGGACGCGCAGGGACGCACCCTTGACGAGATTTCATTAAAGTTGCCTGGACATCTAGGTTCGCAGGCAGCAGAACTGGCAGCCATGGCGTATATTGTAGACCACCCTGACTTGTTCCCGACCCCAGCAGACATATATTCGGACAGTTTATATGTTTGTAATAGTTTAACGGAATTCCTACCCCTGTGGGAAACTAGAGGATTTGTTTCCGCAGACGGAAAGCCCCTACCCTCAGCCCCATTACTCTGTCATATCCTAGAGATAGCTAAAAATAGGAAATATGGCCTACTTAAGGTTTGCAGTCATCACCATTCTTGCCCCCCTGGTAACGTTAAAGCAGACGCCCCAGCGAAGGCAGGTGCCAGACATGGTTACTTTTGGAACCCGCCCGAGACCACACCAGTACACGCGATTCAGGTCTCACAGACCAACATTCAGGATCTAGCAAAAGCCCAAAAAGAAGATGAAAAGCTCAGGGAAGTTTTAAAACGAACATTCCCAGCCCCATACGATAAGTTTAAGAACACAATCACCACACACAACGGTGTGATTTTGAAAGAAGGCATTTATGTAGTTCCCAGCCAGGACAGGAACCAGATTATTTGTCAGTTCCATGACAATCATGGACACCAAGGCATTGAACCCACCCTGACCCACCTCAGACCTCTCTGCTGGTGGCCTGATTTAAAAGCCGATGTTACTCAATACATCGAAAATTGCTTGATCTGTGCCCAGAACAATCCGGACAGATATGCAATAAAGGCTCAGCTTAGTCACACCCGCCCCGTTAATGGCCCCTGGACGAATTTGCAGATAGATTATATAGGACCCCTACCCCCCTGCAGAAATGGTTTCAAGTATGTGTTGGTGGTCATCGATACCTTCACAAAATGGGTGGAAGCTTTCCCATCCAGAATGAATACGGCCAAAACAACAGCTAAAATCCTAACACAGCACACCTTTACAAGATGGGGCCTCCCACGCATTTTACAGGACGAGTAATAAAGAATGTCCTCAAAATTTTCGGAATTAGGCAGAAGTTTCACATAGCATACCACCCCCAGTTAAGCGGCATTGTAGAGAGGATGAACAGGACTTTAAAAGCCACTCTCAGGAAAATGGTGCAACAGAACAACAGCACCTGGGACTCAGTTCTCCCCTGTGCACTGATGTTCTTACAAAACACGGTATCCATATCCACACAATATACCCCCCACACCCTCATGACCGGAGGCCCCATGAAAGGGACAGAGTATTTATTCGGACTGGATTTGGCCAGCCCCGCAGTCATCGCCCTCACACATGAAAATGCTGTACAGCAGCTTATTGAGAATATAAAGGCAGCCCAGCTCGCAGCAGCTGTGAGACTTGGGACCAGGAGGAAACAAAGCTTGTTTCGATAAAACGGTGCACGCCACCGAGTTTGTAGTAGGGCAGCAAGTGATGCTTTCCCTATACAACCCCAGTTCATTCCTTTCCCCAAAATTTTCCGGCACGTACTCCATCTCTGACAAAGTCAGCTCCTCGGTATACAAGATCACATATCCCAATGGCAAGTCTGCGTTGTTTCACATAAACCAGCTTAAGGCTTATGGCTCGCAGAACAACCATGCACACCACACCTCGCTCGCAGCAGCAGATGAGCATGCCCCGCCCACAGATGACGCATTCCTACCCTCCCCCAGCCCGTCATCAGACACATCTTCAACTCCACCCCCAGAGGCACGACTCCGCCTCTCCCTTCCTTCAACCAGCAGCGACAGCGACAGTGATAGCGACAGCAATGACGACAGCCACAGCACACTACGTTATGATTATACCCCTGCACCAGGCCCCACTCCCAGCGAATCCGAACAAGATTCCAGTGACCCCTTCGAAATCACGAACATCAAGGCCCCTGACCCAGACCCATCGCCCGACGATTACGGATTAAAACCTAGTAACTCCAACCTTGACACACGATTCTGGCACCGAGACAATTCGTTCAGGCTCATCCGGAATGGTGAGATGGACCCCAATTCGCCCCAAGCAGCTTTAGCCAAACTACTCCAGTCAAGAGTATGGCAGCCGGGAGAAGATGATGACACAGAGTCTGACTCCCACCAAACGAATCCCTTTGCGACCCTGTTCGCTACTGAGCAATGAGATGTCCACATGATGGCAAAAAGGAACCGATGGAGAGATACGGTGTCCTTTCTGATGAAACTTGCACCATGTTTGTTGTATGTTTGTTCGTCTAATGTACATGTTAAATGTTGTTTGTAAATTTGAAAGTTCGTCATGGCGCCACGCCACCACCCTTTTGACGCCCAATGGCTTTTATTGGAACAAGTTTGTCGACAGACAACCGTTCAGAGGAACTAGTTTGTCGGCAGAAACCACTCATAGCTACTGTTCTGATTCGATCACGAGAGGCAGCCTCCACGATGACCACATTCTTACCCGTTCTTGCCGGTCGCTCAGGCAGTGGAGAAACGGCACTGGTCCCCACCCTGCCTGAGGACCCCCCTATGGTCAGCTACCCTAGGGTAGAGCACATATGGCACTGATCACCGTCCTTCCTGGGGATTCCACCCATTTCTTACCCGCCGCGGCCCATACGCACCATTTTGGCAATTTCAGTTCAAAATTCTTTTATTTGTTTCTGGTGTATCGAGCCTTTGATCAGTATTCGGTTCGAACCTTGTGGCGGTATTGAAAGATACCTGGTGACTCTAAAGCAAAACGTAATTAGAATTAAGGAAGGCGACCATATTGACCGCCATATTCAGAGCCAACGAAAGAGAGAAACATTTAGCAACACCATCGCCAACATGCCCTGGGTCCAGGGGATGATCAACAGGATGCATGTCCTCCTACGAGCACCTGCAGATGACAGGCCGCTTTACACAAACCGAAAGGGGTTGACGCTCGATGCATGTCTGCGCTCGATACCCAGGCAGTGTGCAGGACGCCTTTATCCTGGCAAACTCGACGATTTGCGACATGTTTGAGATGCCCCCGCCTACTGGGTGTCAAGAGATAGCCACTTCGGTAATGGCTGATGATGTCTATCTGGAGGCCACAGACCGATGCGGACCCACTACAACGAAGCCCATGCAGCGACCAGGTCCCTGATCGAGCGGTACTTCAGCCTCCTGAAGATGCGGTTCAGTTGCCTGCAACACTCTGGAGGGGCCCTCCAGTATGACGCTGAGAGGAGTGCATAGTGGTTAGCATTGCTGCTAACTTGACGGCGCCGAGAACCCGGGTTTAATCCTGGCCCTGGGTCACTGTCCATGAGGAGTTTGCACATTCGCCTGTGTTTGCATAGGTTTCTCTCCCACAACCCAAAGATGTGCAGGGTGGATGGATTGGCCATGCTAAATTGCCCCTTAATTGGAAAAAAAATTAATTGGGTGCTTTAAGTTTATTTTTTTTAAATGACGCTGAGAGGACCACCTGCATCGTGGTGGCCTGCTGTGTTCCCCACAACATTGTGCGGCAGATGGGCAACATTCAGCAGGAGGAGAATAAACACAGGCCTCGCCCGAAAGTGTGGATGTGGGGGAGTGCGAGGGTGGACAGGACATTGGGCCCAGGCAAACACGAGAGGCCGCATCCACCGCCCCCCCCCCACCGCCCCCCCTACTGCCCCCCAAGCCCCCCCCCCGCCCCACCCCCTGCCCTCCGTCTGAAATCCCTCCATGAGACATACCTGCTGCACTACGGGGCACCGTCCTCTGTTGGCAGTAACACAGGGTCTGGTCCATGGAGCAGAGGCCAGCACCTGCACAGAATGTCCCAGGCCTTGGACATGCTGATCCATAGCCAAAACCGTTGCCCCCCCCAATGCCTCCATCGAGGAAGTCCCACATGCGGTGTTGGGCTGGGTGGCAAGCATGGCCATCAGCACCTCCTGCTGCTGCACGCGGTTGGACTCCTCCAATTGCGCCGACAGGTGCTGGATGCTCGCTGACAGCCCCTCACGTAGTCCCTGACTCTGTGATTGCATCTCCGCAATCGATGGGACTGTCCGTTCCAGAAGCCCGAAACCCGGCAGCTAGTTCCTCGATAAGCCTCCCCTCCGACCATCCGCCCCTCGGGTGTTCTTACCTCCACCTGCTGTACCGGATCAGCTGTGTGGTGCGCACCAGGTAGTGTCCCAGGAGCCTCTTCACTAACGTACCCAACCGAGGTGAGTGTCTCTGGGATGCTGGAGGGTGTTAAAGACAGCTGTGACGGGAAATCAGTGTCATCCCCAGACTCGAGCTCCAAGCATCTCGGGTCGAGGGCTTCCGTCCGAACCGCTCTCATCGCTGTCGTGTTGGGTGTTCCAATACACAAATGATCCAACACGGTTGTAGATGGTACAACTCTGTTTTATTGTCATAAACAATAACAACTAATAACTGCTGGCTGAGGTTCGTGCTCCACCAGCTAACCTGTGGACCCAGCCCTTTCACTATCTTGGTGAGGCACTCAGCACATGGTGTATGTCTGAGTGGCACGCTGTGAGCTCTGTGCTCTGAGCTATCTCCTGGTAGAATAAACGGGAACTGTGGTGTTCCCTGTTTTATAGTGCATGCGCTCTCACTGGTGATTGGCTGCGATGTTGTGTTTGTGTTGGTTGGTCCAACTACCTGTCCATCAGTGTGTGTGAGATTGCACCATGATATGCTGATGTGGATATCATGACAATCGCCGTGCTTGGTTCACAGGTGTGAGGCTCCGGCTGTGGCACTGGCTGGGGGTAGGGGACACCAGATGGACCTAGCCTATCTCCAGCAGCTCCTGCAAGACAAATGACAAGACGCATGATTAGACTGTGGGCCGGGAAGGGTGGGGGGGGCGGTGGAGTGCAAATGAGGTAAGGGTGGGGGTGATGGTGACGGAGGTATGGGGGTGAGGGTGGTGAAGGGGATAGTGGTGTGGTAGTGAGGGTGGGGTTGAGGGTGGGGTGAGAGGGTGGTGAGGGTGGGGGTGAGGGTGAAGGTGGTGTGGGGGTGGTGTTCACAATGCAGAAAGAGGCCATTTGGCCCAGTGAGTCTGCACCGGCCCTTGGAAAGAGCACCCTACTTTTTCTTAATATAAATTTAGAGTACCCAATTAATTATTTTTCAATTAATGGCAATTTAGCGTGGCCAATCCACCTAGTCTGCACATCTTTGGGTTGTATGGGTGAAACCCACGCAAACACGGGGAGAATGTGCAAACTCCACACAGGCAGTGACCTAAAGCCAGCATCGAATCTGTGACCTCGGCGCCACGTAGAAGCAGTGCTAACCACTGCGCCACCGTGCTGCATAAAGAACACCCTACTTAAGCCCACGCCTCCACCCTATCCCTGTAAACCCAGTAACTCCACCTAACCCTTTGGAAACTAAGGGACAATTTAGCATGGTCAATCCACCTAACCTGCAGATCTTTGGACTGTGGGAGGAAACCAGAGCACCTGGAAGAAACCCACCCAGACTCGGGGAGAAAGTGTAAACTGCACACAGTCACCCGAGGCCGGAATTGACTCTGGGTCCCTGGAACTGTGAGGCAGCAGTGCTAACCCCTGTGCCACCGTGCCACCCCACAGGGCTCGGGGGTGGCACACCTGACATGGGAATTGCAACTCATTAGAGTCTCACTACCTCGCCCACGGCCGAACTCCAGCCCGGCAACCTCCATTTCCTCCCAGCAGACCATGTCCAGGATCCTCTGCTCTGCCACACTCAGGGGCAACAGGTCCGGCGGTCCCCTTCCAGTCTTCTCCCACTCTTGGCGGTTATGGGCGACCATATCCTAGAGCAGGAGGAAAATAATAGTGTGAGACAGTCCAACGCATGCAGCCCAGGGGGTGGGTAGCTGGTGGCCTCAGTGGTCATGGCACCTGGCCAAGGCGGCCAGTATGGGTGCCGGCATGTGCTGGAGGGTGGGGGTTGTGCCTCCCTCAGGTTGGGGGCGTTGGGTTACAGGAGTGTGGGATGTGGGTTAGTGTTGCCTCTTCACCCTGGCCACCCTGAGGAGGCCATGCAGTTTTTTCCGATATTGCTGGCCATCCGGACGGTGTTGCCCAAGGCACCGACCGCCTCTGCCACCTGCGCCCAGGCACAGCGAATGGCGGCAGCTTGCAGCCTTCTTCCCGGGCTGGAGTACAAAGTCATCCGCTTCTCCTCCACTGCATCCAGGAGGGTCTACAGCTTGACGTCGGAGAAGCGTGGAGCTGCTCTGTTTGCTACCAGCTTGTTGTCTGGGATGGTGTGTGTGGGGAGTGCTGTGTGTATTTGCGGCTGCAGCTTGTCAGCCCCCTGAGTGTCAATCGCGAAACTGGTGAATCCGGACTGTTTCTCATTGGAATCGGTTGTTTCCATGTGGCGGAGGTGCTAGCACCTTAACGGTAGCAGAATCGGTCTGGGTAAGGCGCGAATGGAAGTGGAACTCCATGAATCCTGCGCCGGCGTCAACACTTAATCCCAGAAACGGAGAATCCAGCCTATGTGTTTTACTTTGGATAATTTTGGATCTCTTTGAGTCCAGTGTAGACACAGGTAATTTAATGAGAAATTTCAAGGCTAAGATAATTGCTTGTGCCACTGCTGTGGTACTTTCCGGCAACAGGAGGTGGCTCAAGGTGTCTGCATTTGACATTTGTGTCCCTGGCCGGTGTATACTTAGGCAGCCACCAATAAAGTTCAACGCTGTTTCCTTGCAGGCGCTATTGGAGCGATTGCCGTATCTCCCGTAAACATTCCTAGAAAGGGTTTATGATCAGTGATTACAGTAAAATGCCGACCACAAACACACAGGTGGAATTTCTTCATCCCAAAAATGACAGCCAAACCCTCTTTCTCGATCTGTGAGTATGCATTCTCTGGCTCAATTAGGGTCCTTGAAGCATAGCCAAAGGCCTTCCTGACTCGTCACTCATTTTATGTGACAGAACAGCCCCAATTCCATAAGGAGATGCATCACAAGTGAGCAGGATTTCTTTAGAAGGATTGAAGTGGACTAAAAGGAAGGTTGACTGTAGGCCTTGTTTTACTTGTCTGACGGCTTCCTTTTGCTGCACCTTCCACGACAATCTTCGGCATTTTTTTCAATAATGCTTGTAAAGGTGTCGGCATCGTAGACAAGTTTGGAATTAAACTCCCATAGTAAATTACTGCTCAAGGAAAGGTATTATCTCGGTTGTATTCTTCAAAGCTGGTGCTTCCTTAATGACCCTAATCTTTTCTTCCACCGGATCCAATTCTTGTGCATCCACTCTAAAACCCAAATAAGTCACCTCATTTGCCTGATAAGTACATTTCTCTCTTTTTAGTCTTATTTCAGCTTTCTGGAACCTTTTTAAAACCTCCCCCAGGTAGTTTGGTGCTCTTCTTCTGTGGCTCACAAGATTAACAGATCATCCAAATAGAAGACTATCTTAAGTAAATCGTGCAATGAGCTAACTCTCAATTGTATGTTGAAAAATTGCAGAAGCAGATGAGATTCCAAATGGTAATCGGGTGTACTGGTACAGGCCCTGATATGTATTAATAGTGACAAACTCCCTGAAAGCGTCATCCAGCTCTTGCTTCCGGTATGCATGACTCTACTTGGTGTATGTAAGGACCCCAGCCAACTTTGCGTAGAAGTCCTCTATTTTGCATATAGAGGGCGGGATTATGTGTTGACCCTGTCGGAAACGCCGTCGCCTTTCTCGAGGGCGTCAACACGGCCTCAGGATCAGCAACTCTGGCCCCTACAGGGGGTCAGCATGGCACTGGAGTGGTTCACGCTGCTCCAGCTGCTGATCCTGTGGTCAACTGGGCGCCGCGGGATCCGCACATGCACAGTGGCACTGGCGCCAACGCGCGCATGCACAGGGGCTCCCTTCAACTTGCCGGCCCCGACGCAGGGCAACAGAGGCCGGCGCAGAAGATAGGAGGCCCCCAACCAGAGAGGCTGGCCCGCCGATCGGTGGACCACGATCGCGGGCCAGGCCACACTGGAAGACCCCCCCGCCGGGGTCGTACCGCCCCCCTCCCCCCGTCCCCCCCCCCACAGGCCTCGTGTGCAGTATATACAATACAACAGTGGTGACTACCACATGTATAGAATATAAAAATGTGCTACCAACTACTTTGACTCCAGTCCCAGACTGGCTGGGAAAAACTGTGCTCAGCCCCAGGATTTACACTCTCCAGCCCAATTGACCGATTGGGTCACATGATCCCAAGAAACCTCACCCCCCCACTTAAAGGTGCCCATTACTACAGTAACTCTCACGAAAAATATAACTGGCCACTCATCTCATTGCTACCTGCACAATCTTGCGACACACAAAATGGCAGCTGCATCGGCTTGTGCTATAGAAATCATTGAAAGTATTTTGAAAATTTCTGGGAGCTGAGATAAGGTTCTAATCTTGCCCACATCCTTCTTTCAATGTTTCATCAAACTACATTAGCAACCTAAGTATGCATATTGTAGCTCTTAAAATGTAGTACAACACCCCAATGTACTTGATAAAGGGGGAGAAACTATAGATATCAGAAATGGCATTATAGGCAATTAAAGGCTAAGCAATTTATTTTGAAGCAGCAGAGTAAAAGAGTTTGGATTCGAATATGTTTGGATTGTTGCTATGCACACTGATGAGATACTGAATACTCCAATCCTCTTAACAAACTATCCCAGGTTCCACCAGTGAAAGGGCAAGGTTGCCATTTTCCCATGTTACTGGAATACATAACTGATCATTTTGATCAGTCAAAGTTGTAGAAGCCATAAATCATTAGCACATAACTCTGCCAGGAGTTCAGCAGAAGGGCCAAAAGGTTAGGATATGTCCTGGGTATGTCAGGGCTTGCTTTTACACAGCAGTTTATAACTAGCAAGCGGGGAAACTTCTTCCCGCTCCAAACAAGGTCAACATGTGAGAAGGGGCACACCTGGGATGATTGAACTCCAGCTGCCTCGGCCTGGCAAAGCTGGGCCTACCTGAGGGCTGAGGCCAATTTGAAAAAAATTAAAGCATTTTCTAGATACATTTTGGTGCCCATTACTATACTTTTCAGCCCCCTAAAGCTGCCCCTCCTGTCCGTTTTATTTAAATTGAGGGACCACCATCAAATGGTGTGAACTTTGCTGGAGGTTACAAGCAAGTTTATCCAAGCACTTACGGCAAAAGGTTGGCAGTCCATAATTTCAGGCCTGCAATATATTAAAGTGAGAAACATTGTACAAAAGAGGCATCGAGAACTGGGAAGAAAGCACTGATGGTAGAAAGTCGCAAATGAAATGTGGTGGGAGTTGTGCCTGAATGTTGCATCGCGCTCTGCCTCTTATCATCTAAACTGACAGGTCAGCCTGACCAGTGTTTGAAGCTGAAGTTGCTGCACTCACTCCCTGCTACTCATTGACATCTCCCAGCCAAAAAACCACCCAACCCTCAACGAGCAGGTCAATACTGATTAATTAGTAATGCATAACAAATCATATTACCTTTGTGCAATTCAATTAATTTTGAAACAATAATGAGACAGATTCAGGTTACAATCTAGTATTTCTTTAAAGGTAATATCATTAGAATGTGTCTGTTCCTTTACATCACTTACAGCCATTAAATAAGTTCCATTCTTGCAAATATAAATTTCAGTATCTAGCTGATTATTAATCCACGTTTTATACACTCTTTTGCAGTAAGAAACAATGGGATGAAATAGCGGCAATGAAAAGTATGCAATAATGATTCGGCACTCTGTTTAAAACACCACATAGGTTTCTTCTCCATGAAAGTCAACAGAAAATACTAGCTGGACATTTTCTATCACTTATTTCGCATTCCTGCATAACGCCTACTTTACATCTTTAGTCTTTAATCTGCTTTTACTGCAGCAAATCTTTTTCAGTGTAATTATAGGTAAGCTAAAAGAATTCTCTTGCCATCATTTGGAGGGATTATCGTGTGCGAGCACCGTGGAGATGTTCAGCTACTCAGCCGCTGTGCCATTTAGGTGACTGTTGGAATCCAGGTAGCTGCAGTAGTTTCACTGGATGAATCACAGGTCAGTAAATCACTGGCATGTTTCACATTCTAGGTCAGAACCCAGGAAGCAATAGCTTTTCTTTGGTAACAAACCGAAAAATCCAGCCAAAAGGAGGCCTAATTATCTCTCAAAGTAGGCCACAAAACTCCTCGAATCCAGGTGGATCTAGTTCCCAGTTCCTGCCCGGATATGCACCCCAGACATTTAGGTGGCTATCCCAAATTATTTCATAGCCAAGTAATTCTGTGTTGTAGTTGCTGTTGACTACACCAAGTAGCCAATTTGCACACAGCAAGGCCCCACAACCAGCAATGAGTTAAATGACCATAAACATGTTTGCTGGTGCTGTTTGAAAAATAACTCCTCTTTCTATCTTTAATTACTTACTTCATTAAAGTTGTTCACAATCTTAATGCCTCACTGCTGCTGACCCGTCTCCCACTGGACTAGGTCCTCACCAAATCTGGAGACTGCTATTCCCTTAGGCCCTCAATGCAAGATGAATGGTAAGGCCACTCAAACCGACAGTAACGGACATCCTGGATGGACTCTGCGTTAATCAGTGAATCCTAAACCTAGACCCTTTCCCTCCTCTGGAGCAACTGAACAAAGGGATGTGGCCCCAACCCTCACTCAAACATAAGCCAGGGAGTCAGTGTGCAGTCAGCAGACAAACAGGAGTTCAACATAAAAAGAACCTGAGGAGCATCAGAGCTTTCCTCACTGGAGTCATCATCACCCTCAGGCATTGACATGCTAAGCAAGCAGATGGACAACCCAGGCCCAGCACCCTGATGAGATATTTATGAAGTGTTAAGCCTCCCATGGCCACAAGTACAGGGAGGGGATGGGGTGGTCACAAATGTCTTTGTGGTGGGGGTGCATTGCTGTAGTGCTGCCGGACAACAAGATAATTCTAATGTGTGTACCAGGAAGCAATGAAGGCATCCCTCGTCCTGCCCATGCGAACCCTCACTGCTGCCTGTCTTCCATCGTCTTGGCCCTCCTTGGGCTTTACCTCCACTCCCTTCTGGATAACCTGCTCATCAGAGCAAATGATCCCCTCCTCTTGGTCTTCCTTGAGCATGTCCTCCCATTGCTGCTCCAAGTTGTGAGGCGCACAGCACATGACAACGATGTGGGAGACCCTTTGGGGACTGTATTGAATGGCCCCACTGGACATGTCGAGGCAGCGGAAGTGCATCTTTAGTCGGCCGATGCACCACTCAATCACAGTCCTGGTGGCATTGTGAGCCTCATTGTAACGGGTTCCTGCCACGGTCTCAGTCATCAGCCTTAACACATACTCCATGTTCCCTACAAGTCATCCCAGCAGCCTGGGGTGATCCTCAAAAATCCCTGGAATTTGCGACTGTCCCAGATCAAAACTATTATGGACACTCCCCGGAACGTATGCACAGATATTCATGATGGTCATGTGGTGATCGCACACCAGTTGCAAATGAAGGAGGTGGCACCCTTTCCTGTTGATCTAAGGGACACCCTGATGCCACGGTGCGTGAATAGCCACATGAGTGCTATCAATGGATCCCTGGACCTGTGGCCGACCAGAAATGGACAAAACTCCTGCAGCCCTCTCATCTTGATGGCCTGGTCAAGGTCAAATTTAATGTAGTCCGAGGCCCAGCCACACAATACATCCAACACCTCATGGATGCATTTATGTGCGGATGACTGCGAGATCCTACAGAGACCATCTGTTGAACTGATGGCATAAAAGTTCAAGGCTGCCGTGACCATCAAGATCACAGGGAGCGGATGCCCACCTCCTCTACATGGTGCTAGGTTTGATAGAAGGTGGTACAGGGGTCGTACTGTCTCCTTTGTGAGGTGGTGTGACACCTGTGTTGTCCAACAGCTCCATGAAGGACACCCGGGTCCTGTACACCCTTGGTCTCCTTCTTCTTTGCCTTTGAGTCCCCTCTTTGGTCTGATTGGTGGCCGGCTCTTGAGCCTGTTCTGCGCCCCTCCCCCCAGTCCTCCTAATGCTGGGTCCTCCCTGGGTCGGCCTGTCGTAACTGCTAGAATCTGTGCCCCACCAGCACAGTGATCAGTACAATCACCAGTTCCACTGGCTCCACCCTGGTATATCTTGGAAATCTACGAGGGATGAGAGACAGAAAGAAAGACGGTCTGGTTGATGTTCCATCCCGTTACCTGTTAAACTGCAACCCTACACCATATCCGGTGGCCAGCGTACACTCACATGTCTGTGGCCCTTCCAACTTCATCGCTTGACCGGCCCCGGTCAATGCCCTTGCCCCTTCAGAGTTACCTATGGGCTGTTCCCTCCCTTAAGCTCAGCACCACTGTGTGTTCTGACAGGCTGCTTCAATGGCCACCTGTCCCTGAAGTGCAGGGTGAACTGAATGCCTTTGTGAATATTGAGGGCTTTTGCATCCTCTAAGGCAGTTGTGTGGGTAACGGCTGGGAGGTTCCATACATTCCCTCCTGATGCCCTGTACCCACCCTTTCATCCTTAATACATGAGGCTCCTCCCCTCTCCTTGACTTTGAGACTGTGGGCAGCTGACATTGGTAAGGCTCAAATCATGATGGTCAATTAGTTAGAAGAGCAGGACTCTCAGGAATGTTAGAGGACACAATTACTCTCTGCGGCGCAGACAGGCTACACACATAGGCACCGTTAATACTCAGGCTTTATCATCCTGTGATCTAATTGCTGTCAAGCCTTTACACTTAAGACTCCTGGGCAGCCACTGCATAATCTTTAAATGGCTGCTCAATGGCGTCCCCCCCCTACCCCATGCCTTCCTCATTGCCATCCTGCATTCTCTTTCAGGGTCTCATCCAGCCAGCCCCTTAGGGCAGCCTCCCCCCCGCAGACGGCCCACACCCCTCGACCACTAATAGCTTTAAACTGTGCGCTCATTCTCACTTTTTTGCAGCGTGTAATAATTGTGGTTCACTAGCTAGGTATGAGACAACTAACATTTATTTGCAACTATCTTACAGAGTCTTGCCGCCTTCGTGGCTGCCAGTCAGTGTCCAGAGTCAATGTGAGGCAAAAGCCTGCGCTTGTTAGAGTGAGCCGCCACCCTGGTCCCCTGATTGGTTTTTCGGGGCATGAAACCCTATCGGCTGATAGGTGCCAGACGCCATGCAGAAGAATCATTCATGGCAGTGAAAAGGTTTTAAAACAGAAAACCTTTCTCGAGAATCACTCAGGGCAGTCAGCAACTGGGAAAACAGAAAGCTGTTACATTCATAATGGGCTCTGCAAGGTTTTTAAAACAGACAGGCTGAAGGCTCATGGCAGCACGTGGCAACCTTGACCCCCCCATCTGGGAGGAGACCTCCAAACTGTCCCCCGTTATCCCAAACCACACCCACCTGCCCCCCACCCCGCAGCTGGGCAGCAGATACTCACTTATGAGAGGGTACTCACCTCCTTCCTCTCTCTCAGAGGCCTTGGCTCATTATTAAAAAGAAGTCGTGATTCGCGCCCCCGTGACATCACGCTGCTGGATGGGAACATTCGATGAACGTCTAATTTTAACTTCGCTAATGAAATTGAAATTCATTCAAACCAGGTTCGCGTCCTTCCTGGTTGTGAGCCTGATTGCATCAACAGGAAGGGCCCGAGAATATTGCAATTGGAATTCTCACTGCGCAAATCCCATTTTTGGCCTCTCACAGTAGTTTGGGGGTGTAATGGGCTGTGCGCCCTGGTGAACGGGCCCTGAGAATGGCGACCATGGTGTTTGATCCATTCGGTGCTCCATCTGCAAACAAACAGTCTAATTTTCTGCTGGTGCCATTTGCGACAGGTAGAATGAGTGACGCAGGGGTTGGTGATGTCCGGGTTTCTTCCATTTCACTCATCAAACTGAGGAGGAATATTTAGCTGAATAGCTGAAAGACATTTCTTCAAACTGCAATTGCCTGGTAATGTATTGTGCATCATGAAGTGCTTAAGTGTGTGCCTGTAAAATAGCAAACAAATGCATGGTTGCATGAGTGAGTAGGTGAGTGGATTAATAGTTGAATAATTGAATGAGTAATGGAGAAAAGAGCAATGAGAAAATGATTGTACTGGCCATTATTAAGGGAGAGGCTACAGACCTCAGCCTGCCCCCCCTTTCTTTATGTGCTCCAGCCCTTTAATTCTCAGTGTTGCCTCTTCATGGACTTGTTTTTGGATTCACATTTACAGATTCTAATTATGGCAATATGGAGAGACTGTGGTGTTCTAGTATTGTGACTGGACTAGTAACCCAGAGACCCAAGATTAATGCCCTGGGGACCTGAGTTCAAAACCCATTCCGGCAGATTGTCAAATTTGAATTCCATAAAAATATGGAATCAAAAGTCTAAAAATAACCATGAAACCATTGTCGATTGTCGTAAAAACCCATCTGGTTCACTAATGTCTGCCATCCTCACCTGATCTGGCCTATAGATGACTCCAGATACACAGCATTGTGGTTGACTCTTAGATGGACAAGCAAACCATTCAGTTTCAGGGCAATCAGTGATGGACAATAAGTGCTGGCCCAGCCAGTGATGTAATAGCTAATATTCTCTGGTATGCCAAGTGGAGGTGTTTGCTTGACTGTTTTGCACATGGCTACAGTCAAATTGTGAGGAAATGCAGTGAATGTAAATTTTCTTAATCTACTTGAGAAAATCCTTCCTTACCTTTTGCGATCTTGCCAAATAACAAACCTCTCAGATGAGCAAAGGCTTTCTGGATATTGGAAAATTAATCCTTTCTGTTTTCACGTATTGAGTGAAATATGACTGAAGAGTCATACTGGACTCAAACGCGAACTCTGTTCCTTTCTCCGCTGATGCTGCCAAACTTGCTGAGGTTTTCCAGCGCTTCCTGTTTTTACTTCAAATCTCCAACATCCGCAGGATTTTGCTTTTATTTAAGTACCTTTGCAATGTGGCAGTGCATTTTCCCTCAGCACAATCCAACAAATACCAATGTGAAAATGACCAAGATAAAAGTTTTTTAGTAAGTTTCCATTGAGGAATAAACATTGGCCATTTCCCAGCGTGAACCCCAATTGCTCTTCTTCAAAATTGCGTCTTGGGATCTTTAATATCCATCTGAGAGACAGACAGGCCCTCAGTTTCACACTTCACTTGAAAGTGAAGTGGCACATCAGACAGTGCAGGATTTAGAGGCAATATTTCTTTGTCTCTCCCAACTGCCACTCCACATTACAGTCATGTAATGAATGACGGAGTTATCTCAATCCTTGAGCTAGTCATCTGGACACTGACATGATTCACGTTTATTTAACTAAGAGATATATGGAAGACAGCCTGGATAATTTCATTCCGATTCTAAATATTAGTAATGACTTTGCAATGCCATCAGATTTTCTGATGCAGAGTTTTTAAAAGTTAAAATTGGGGCCTCTTTTTATGCACTTACCTAATTCAAGGCTGTGCAGCAAATAATTGTTGGACAATCCACGTTGTGATTTGGCCCCTCGGGCCAAACAGGGAAGTTGGTCTTCAGCTGCTGCACTACATTGGTGATGAGCAACAATATTCACAACTGTTGGAGAAAAAAATTATTATTTTTGACCCCGCAGACAGTTATTGATTTCCACGTGCCATCTGGAAACAAACCTTTCTGTAGCAGTGTGCGACAAGCCTTAATTTGGTCAAAACCTTTCCGATGATGTGAAAACCACTAGGCCAGAGTTTGACTGATTCCTGAATGGCAGGAGAAGCTGAAGAATGGGTTAGTTTTCCAGAACCTGCATCACTGACGATTTTCTGACAAACCATCCCTGTGTGCAAAGCCCTGTAGGAGCTCATACCTGTCAGGATGTTTACTCCACTCAGAAAGAATGACAATATAGACTTTGCATATTTTAAAAGATGTAGCTTTTTGTATCCATTATACAATAACAGTGCTAATTAGAGGCAGCATAACTTTTTTTTAAAAGTAGGAACTTAGCCATTTTTTGGCAAAGTGTCATCATGGGTGGAAAAGTGGAGGGTAACCCAACGGCTGCGCTCCCAGCTTTACCCATGAAATATTTAGACACTGGCAAGAGTCCACCCAGCCAGCAACTTCGGTTTGTAAATGACCAGGATGCCCTTTTTAAAGGGCACCCCAATGTAAATGAATAAGAAGTGACCCCCCCCCATCCCACCGACGCAAACCCTCCCTCCCCCACAGGACACCTCCCAGCCACCAGGCAACAGCCACACCTATGCAACAACTCCCCGACCACCACCACCACCCCCCCCCCCCCCCCCCCCCCCCCCCACGCACATCTCGGCGCTTGTCCTGGTACTGCCCCATCACATCATTGGCGGGGGTAGGGGCAATCACAATGGGAAATCCTGCCAGCGTAGATGCCATTTTGGGACTCCCACACTATTCTCTTCCTCCTCCCCCGATCCTGCCCCCCCCCCCGAAAACAGGAGCTAATAATCCCCCTCTTACTCTCAGGATATTCAGGTCACTGGCAAGATTGCCCATCCCTTGCTACTCGAGATAATTGGTAATGAGCCACTTTCTTGAACCATTTCAGTCCATGTGGCCATGGTACACCAACTGTGCTGTTAGGTAGAAAGTTCCAAGATTTTGACCCGGTGATAATGAAGGAGCAGCGATGCATAATATACTATGCATAATGTAGGAGAAAGAGTAACAAAGAAATAGTATCAAAGCATTCAAAGGTTTTTGGCATGTGTGATCAATGCTGTCGCATTAAAAGGTTTTTTTTTTGCTTGTATATTTTCAGACACTAATAGATGCAGGTTCTGTCTATCTATAGAAATGTATTTATTTATATAAATTGATCAAATGTCTGCTGAAAATGAATAGGAAAATTAATATCATACTTCAAAGTGTCATTCAGAAAACGCTGCACATTTTTCAGATTTAATGCTGGATTCATATAGCTATTATCTATTGATCTAATCACACTGATAAGCTCAAATATCGATTGGCAGAAAACCCAACTCATCACATAGCAGTTTAACAGGTAGGAAGAACTACCAATCAAAACAACCAGCCAAAACAAAAGGAGCCAATCAAGTTGACTCCACCTTTTGAAAGCCAACAGTTAGGAACCAGAAAAGTCAGCAAAATGAGATATTCTATTAAAATATCAGGTCTCAATACATGGTCAACACTAGCAATTAAGGTAGCATTTATTAATCACCACTGCATGGTGCGGACCGTCAATGGACCTTTTTACACGCATCCTTCCCTGAAAGGCCTCAGTGAGCCAATTGGATTGTGGCAACAAACTATCAACTTTTATGCGGATTTTACTGGTGCTAATTACTGAATTTATTAAATTCACGTTCATAACTTACTGGTGGCGCTTATGTTCACAATCTCTGTGTTGCTGACCCAGTACCATAATCATTGCACTATATTACTCAAACAAATGCTTCTAAAGTTTTGGGATGCCAGGTTATTTCCAAAGTTAGTTAACTGTCCATGGGTACAAATAATATTTCCTAGACTTATGTATCAGTATCCTGGAGCTTACCATTGACCAGAAACTTAACTGGACTGGCCACATAAATAGTGTGGTTACAAGTAGCACAGTGGTTAGAAATAGGATTACAGTTAACAGTTACCATAGTCCTGAAGTGAAAGACAAAACTTTACCTTACTTCCTAAATCTGCCACAATATTCCAATTTAACAAACCAACATTGTTCCAATACCACATATGAATAAAGTTTACAACCAGGGTTTTACTTGCTTTTCTCTGTGCAGGATCTTTGGATTACAATCCTTGGAAGAAGTTACTTTTTTAGTCAGACCTGGCCTCTCCTCTTAATTACATCATCTCTACCTAGAGCATAAAGCACTGTTGCCTCACAGCTCCAGGGTCTCAGGCTCGATTCCCAGCTTGGGTCCCAAAATTCCAGCCTTATCTATTCCTATTCTTAAATTATGAATCCAGGAATAGCACCCATAAAAGGGCACAGCTTCAATACATATGTTGATAAGAACCGCTTTACCTCTACTCCTGTTCTTAACACTGTCTAACCACCTGCCTGTAGAATGGCCCAATACTTCTACCAACTAAACGTTAACAAAACTACTATTTGAGTGTCACCGGAAACGTCCAATTTCAACACTCTTTCTGAAGCTAATGAAGCCGAGGTTTGGCTCAACAGTGTGCAACTTTGTTATCCCATTTGACTCTAAGCCCATGTTAATACTTCAAATCCCAATCCAGTTGTATGTCTGTCTACTTGTTACTCCACACGATGATTTCCTTCATCTGCACCTCACACCCAGCAGTGCTGAATTATACTTTCAGTGTCTCCAGGTTTAGCGTCTTGAACGATTTCCAGGCTGGCTTTTCAACTAAGTCCTGCTCACCTATCAACCCCAACATTATCTGTTTACCCCCACGAGTGGCTCAAAATCCTCATTCATATTCACAAATCCCTAGATTTTCACAGCCTCGCTCCACTTATTTCTGAAATCACTTCCAGCACAACATCCAGTCTGTGTCCTCCTCCCTTATGAGTCCCAATTACTGTGCATTTTCCTTTCTGTCCTGCCATTTGTAGTTGGAGACTTCAAATGATCACTGTCCCATGTTGCAGTTTCCTTCATGGATGGGTGGGGAACTGTTTGAAAGCACTCATAGAATCATAGAATGTTTACAGCACAGAAGGAGACTATTTGGCCCGTTGTGCTTGTGCCAGCTCTCTGCATGAGAAACTCTGCTAGTCCCAATCCCCTGCCATTTCCCCATGTCCCAGAAATTCTTTTCTCTTCAGGTGCTTATTCAATTCAGTTTTAAAAAGCAACGATTAAATCTGCCTCCACCAGACTCTAAGGGAACGCTTTCAGATCCAAACCGCTTGTGTAAAATAGGTTTGCGAAATTGTAGTTTTCTTCAAAATCTGAAGATTTGGTTGCTCTAATAAATCATTCCAAGAAATATATAATTCACCAAGAAATGAAATTGAATATAAATATTCAGTGGAACCTACACAATAAAATACACGGCATTTATTTCAAAAAAATTACAGCTTAGACTTTAATTCTTATTTCAAACTCAAATAAAGCAACACTTTTCCTCTATTGTCTTTAAATCTAAAGCCTTAATTTTAATCTAACCAAATGGAAAGAGTGGTGTTCATTTTGCACACTGTCAGGTACAATACAGAATAATCTGTTTATTTTAGAATTGGAGTTTGCCATCAATTGGTCTGTTATGACTTTTCTTAATAATAACATTTAACCTTTAAAATCACTCCTTCAATTGATAAAATAATCAGGTAGGTTTTACATGGTTTATCATATTGATGTGTGGGGGTTCAGCTGTACTGAGTCCAATAGCGAAGGCTTCATGAAACACATATTTTTATCTTCTCTTCCCCTCAAGCACTGAACTCTGCACTTTACAAGGAAGTGTCCATATCTGGTCAGTAAACAGGTATTGTTCTGTTCTACTTATCTATAAAGGACTGGAAAATTCGAAGATTTTGCTAAATTGCTTTTTAAGTGTTTACTGACTGGAGCTGTCAGATTACGATCGGGCCCCTGAGTCTGGAGGCTAATGGAATTTTGACAGTTGGAGAACTTTGCACAAATGGCATAATTGTTATACCATGCCAGACAGTCTTTTAAAAATAAAGGGTTACAAGGGTCTACTCAAGAGGAAACAATGTCTCAGGCAATATAGAAACATCCCCAACGGTCTGTTTTTTCTTTAACTACTCAACAATGCATTCAAATATTCCACTATCATTTCTTTCAACCTTTGTGTTCTGTGATGGTGGATGTCTGTCACCTTGTCACACATCTGAGAATTTTCTGCACAAAACTCAAAGGGGAGAAATCTGCTGGCTAAGTGTAGTCAAGGCAAGTGCATCGTGGGCGTTCAATCTTTCAGGCACTCTGTCCCATTATCTTTTCCTTTGATGCCTATGATAAACAAATTGGATTGCAGGTAAAGGCAGTCACATTACCATCCCCAACATGAATTTTCCCCTCAATGGTTAATCCAACCATGTGTTACCATAACTCTACTTATGTCCTTTGACCTCTATTGAATCTAGGTTAGATCAGATAGTTTGGCCTGATATAGTATTAGTGACATTGACTCCTGAATGATCTGTGATGACAATCGCTTGCTTGTAAATAAATGAGTTATCTGCATTTGCGCCTGTAAAGAAAGCTTTAACAAAGAGTATCACAGCGGTTGTGTATACAAACGTGCACTTCCACAGTTCATTACTGTGATAATTTCACTGAACATTTCTTCTCCCTGCCCCTGTTTTAGCCAAACTAACTGCCACTCTGTTTACCTGGCAATGTGATAATTCAATGCAAGGAAACTGACAATGTGCTGGAGGGTATTATCACGCAATTGTCTGTATTGCACACTTTCCTTTTTCAATTTCATAAATGTCTCAGTTGGCATCAGAACAGAAAGTAAGAACAATCTCTAAAAGAATGCTATGGGTGTCATTAATACATTTACCTGTTACCCTCCTTCTACCTTTAATTCTCACACTTTCAACTTTGAGCTCACTCCATTTTCTGGATTGTGTCATCAATAGAGTATCTATTCCAATATAAACTAGACGACTGACATTGTAAAATTACGAGAGCTTTCCCACAGACTAGTGAAGCAACAGCCTGATGTTGTTATGCTCACCGAATCATACCTCAGAGACAATGGCCGGGATTCTCCCTACCCGGCGGGGTGGGGGGTCCCGGCGGGATGGAGTGGTGGGAACCATTCCTGCGTCGGGCCGCCCCAAAGGTGCGGATTTCTCCGCACCTTTAGGAGCCAAGCCTTCACCTTGAGGGGCTAGGCCCGCGCCAGAGTGATTGGCGCGACACCGGCCAGCGGGAAAGGCCTTTGGCACCACGCCAGCTGGGGCCGAAGGGACTGCGCCGGGCGGCGGAAGTCCATGCATGCGCGGGAGCGTCAGCGGCTGCTGACGTCATCCCCGCGCATGCGCAGGGGGGGTGTCACTTCCGCATCAGCCATCGCAGAGGCTGTGGCCGAGGCGGAAGGAAAAGAGTGCTCCCACCACGGCACAGGCCCGCCCGTGGATCAGTGGGCCCCGATCGCGGGCCAGGCCACCGTGGGGGCACCCCCTAGGCCAGATTGCCCCACGCCCCCCCCCACCAGGACCCCGAAGCCCGCCCGCGCCGCTAGTCCCGCTGGTAAGGTAGGTGGTTCGATTCACGCCTGGGGACTGACATGACAGCAGCGGGACTTAGGCCCATCACGGGCCAGAGAATCGCCAAGGGGGGTTGGGGGGTGGCGCCGACCGGCACAGCGCGATTCCCACCCCCGCCGAATTACGGTGCCGGAGAATTTGCCGGCCGGCGGGGGGCGGGATTCACGCCACCCCCCGGCGATTCTCCGACCCGGCGGGGTGGTCGGAGAATCCCGCCCAATGTTCCAGACACCACCATACCTGGGTGTGTTTTGTTGCACTGACAGGACAGACACACCATAGGTGATGGCACAGTAGTTTACAGTCATGAGAGAGTTGCCCTGGGAGTCCTCAACATTTACTCTGGACCTCATGAAGTCTCATGGCATCAGGGAAAACATAGGACTGGAAACCTCCTGCTGGTTACCATCTACCATCCTCCCTCAGCTATTGAATCAATAATCCTCTATGTTGAATGCCAATTGGAAGAAACATTGAGAGTGGTAAGGGTGTAGAATGTACTCTGGGTAGGAGATTTTAATGCCCATCACCAAGAGTGGCTTGGTGTACACTCGAGCTGGCCAAATCCTAAAGGTCGTGGCTGCTGGATTGGGTCTGCAGCAGGTGGCGAGGGAACCAACAAGCGGATAACACCAAAGGGATCTCATCCTCACCAATCTAACTGTCTCAAATACATCTGCCCATGATAGTACTGGTAGGTGTGACAGAGTCACAGTCCCTGTCGAGAAGAAATCTCAACTTCACATTGAGGATGCCCTCCATTGTGTTGCATGATCACTGTGCTAAATGGGACAGATTTCAAATAGATCTAGCAACTCAAAACTGAGCATCCATGAGGCCCTGGGGACCATCACCAGCAGCAGAATTGTACTCAACCACAATCTGTAACCTAATGACCTAGTGCATCCCTGTTACGACCCCAGTTGGTGTTATAACTGGACGGAAAAACCCAGAATGGAACCCTGGCTCAAAAGACTGTGGGCATGCTTTAACCACTGCATTGCGCCTGGCACAGATCTGGGCATGTAGGTTAATAGTGGGAAAGGCCAAAATTGAGATTCGTGCCAGATGCGAACCAGTTTGTTATCTAACCGGCACACTCCCAATGGCGAGTTCCAGATCACGGCCAAATATGGTGAGCATATCATTAACTCTCATTTTCATTCCTCTCCATTTCATTAGCGAGATTGAAGTCAAATGTAATGGCATCCCGGGAATTAACCAGCTCCCCAGTGAGAAATCATGTGGACATCGTTTAATACTCCTTTTTTTAAACGTGAAGCTGGAGGAATGGCTGCTTAGGGGAACTAAGGAAGATGATAGCTCAAGGGTAATGGGCATTTCATCTGTGAGGTCTTCAAGCTATCTTTAAATATTGTGGAGACCCATAACAGGCGCAACTACAGTTGCTGCCTGTCTGGCCTACTAAAAATGTTCAGGACAGAGCCTTATTCTTGGTTTTATATTGAAGGTCACTTTAACTCCTTTTGACTATGAGCAGCCTCTAGCTTCACAGCTGAAGGCTATAAGGAATAAGTTAATAAGGAATTGGCCTTGTTAGTTGTGAGAGCACTTCACAGCTCCCAAGTGGCTTCTCGTTGGTATATGTGCCATGTGTCAGCCGGTGATTATTGCATCGCATTTCAATCAACCTTTGAAGTCTGAACAGTTTGACTGACATCAAGAAGCGTTCGCACCATAGAGGCAGCAGCCAACAATCAAACACTCAACAGCTGGGCTTCAGCACTGGGCATATCCTTGTGACCAAAGGGCAAGTGAGTATATCAGGGGAGGGCACCTAAGCACAGTCTTCCTCATGTTCCTGGCAGGGGTCTGGAGTCTAGGTGCTCCGGATGTGGCCAGGTGTGAGTGTGCAGAGCAGGTTTGCCAGCACAACTGGCTCACTGGATGGCACTCTGAGAAAAGGCATAATAAGGGTGGCGGAGGCTTGGGGAATTTGAAGGTCCTGAGGTGGAAGCCCGAACTGATTGTCATTCAGTCTTCTTCTCCAATTCCTTACAGATATAATAATATGGCTGGTGTTGTTGGTCCAACAGAGGCTGCCCATCGCGGTGCTAGTGGAAGCCCAGGTGGCTAGATGCTGGACAAGGTGGCAACAGCGTCGACAGAGGCTCGAGGTGCCACCCCATGTGACGGGGGCCGCCACACACCCTGCAGACCCAGCCACCCATTAGGCCAAGGAGGAACCTAGAAGCGGAGGCCAGCAACGGCCCAAGCTGTACAGGCGCCGTTGGTCTTTTGAGGAGATGACTGACACCATGTGCCACAGGAGACTCTGTCTCAGCAAAGGGACAGTGTGGCACATGTATCACTTCCTCGTGAACTTGGCACGCAGTAAAGGAGGGGACACTTGCTTCCTCCCCCTGAACTTCTATGCAACCGGTTCATTCCGACTTGTGCAGCATATCACAAGTTACAGCCCACATAGCACCCATGAGGTTACAGATGCTCTGTGTGCCTGGGAAGCAGACTATATTAACTTTGAGCTGCACCAAGCCCACCAGGTGGTAATAGATGGTGCGAATGTCGGCTAGCGCACACCAAGGCAACAGGGAGTTCCCTTTATTAACAGGAAGGGATGCCACTCCCTGAATGTTCAACTCACGTGTGACCACAGCCTCTGGATTATGCACATACGTGCATGCTTCCCAGGGAGCATGCAGGACAGCTACAGCATGGGACACTCGGAGAGACCTCTGGCACACAGGATGGTGGGTTGGCTCTTGGGGGACTGATGTCCTGGCTGATGATGCCAGTGTGAAGGCCAGAGACCGAGTAGACCTGATATAACGATGTACATTTTGCTGTCATTGAGCAGTTCTACGGACTGTTCAAAATGTGGTTCCAATGCCTGGACCACTCTGGTGGTGGACTGAAGTAAACTCCCTGATCTGTTGGGTAGGCTGTGTTGATGTTGACTGCACTTGATGCAGTGTAGCGAGAGACAGACCTCCAACACTTGATAAGATGCAACACGATTTTATTTAACATCTAAGCTATTATACATGTTCAACTGTGGGTTAACACTATGCTGACTTGACTGGAGACCTGATACTAGCCTAACCAAACTTACTAGTTACCACATGGTGTTTGCACTGGCCAGCTCACTAACTCTGACTGTCGCAGAGGCTGGGTCCCGAGAGAGAGGGAAAACTGGTGCCCTCTGGCTTTATAGTGGTCGTGTCCTATCTGGTGATTGGCTGCTCTGTTCTGTATGCTTATTGGTCATCCTGTGTGTCAATTACTGCCTGTCCATTATATATATAGATGGAAATTATGACATCTCTCCCTTTTTTTTGTATTGTGTGTGTTGAGTTAATAAATATTATGGTGCATGTGCGTGTGGATGTGTATATGTGCGTGACTATATACAGAATGTGCTCAAATGACCTTATGTACACAGGAAGGTGTCGCTAGTGCAGATATAGGGCAGATGAAATGGTAAGAAACGATATTTACAGAGGTCAAAACGATAAGGTAACACAGTTGTGCAAATGTTCAGTCTATAAGTTTAGTCTCTGCGGCGGGCGACAAATTCTGGTTGACCCCCTTAAGGGTGGATCAGGGCCACCTGCACTTGGATAGGTGGGACCGCCACCAATGCGGTGGTCGCAGAGGTCGGCAGGATTGCTGGTAGATCGGTGGCCTCGTGGTAGGGCACGTCCGGAGGAAGCATTGTGTGAGGCGGGACATCATGGTTAGGTGGCGGGGGTGGAACTCTGCGCAGCGCCCGTCTGTTGCGTCGTAGGAAGGAGCCATCAGCCATGCGGATGAGGAACGATCTCGGGGCCATTTGCTTGACCACCACAGCTGTGGCGGACCAGCCGCCATCAGGCAACTGCACACGAACACGGTCAGTTGGGACCAGCTCGGGGAGATCCGTGGATTGAGCGTCGTATGCTGATTTCTGTTGGGCCCGAGACTGCTGCATCTTTTGTATGGCCGTGAGGTGGTCAAGGTCTGGAACATGGATGGCTGGAACCGTGGTTCACAGAGTGCGATTCAGGAGCATCTGCGCAGGAGACAACCCAGTGGACAGCGGGGATGCTCTGTATGCCAGCAGCTCCAAGTTGAAGTCGGAGCCTGAGTCTGCAGCCTTGCATAGTAATCTCTTGACGATATGGACCCCTTTTTCGGCCTTCCCTTTTGACTGCGGGTAGTGGGGGCTGGAGGTTACGTGATGAAAGTTGTATAGACGGGCAAAATCAGACCATTCCTGGCTGTAAAAACAGGGACCGTTGTCACTCATCACCGTGAGCGGTATCCCATGCCTGGCAAACGTTTCTTTGCATGCTTTAATCACCGCCTTCGACGTGAGGTCGGACAGTTTCACCACTTCTGGGTAATTGGAGAAATAGTCGACCAGGAGGACATAGTCACGCCCCTTAGCGTGGAAAAGGTCGACACCGACTTTGGACCATGGGGAGGTCACTATCTTATGTTGCTGCAGAGTTTCTTTGGGTTGAGCTGGCTGAAGTTTTTGACATATGGGACAGTTGAGGACCGTGTTGGCAACGTCCTGGCTGATGCCTGGCCAATAGACTGCCTCTGAGGCTCTGCGTTGACATTTCTCGACCCCCAGATGACCCTCATGGAGTTGGCCGAGCACCATAGCTCGCATGCGCTGCGGAATCACAATCCTATCGAGCTTCATGAGGATGCCGTCCACCACCGTCAGGTCGTCCTTGATGTTGTAAAACTGGGGACACTGTCCTTTCTGCCAGCCATTCGTGAGGTGCTGCATCACACGCTGTAGCAGAGGATCCTTGGCCGTTTCCTCATGAATTTGGATGACTGGAAGTGGCCGGAAGGTTGGAGGCACACAATTGCCCCTGCGCATCGATTTGGCAGACAAAGTCAGTTTGTTCACATGGTGTAGTGATAGACCTGGAAAGGGCATCTGCAATAATGAGTTCTTTGCCTGGCGTGTAGACAAGTTCAAAATCATAGCGGTGTAGCTTGAGAAGGATTTGTTGTAACCGAGGCGTCATGTCATTCAAATCCTTCTGTCCTTCTGGATTATGTGGACTAATGGCCTGTGGTCCATCTCAACCGTGAATTTTGGGAGGCCATAAACATAGTCGTGAAATTTGTCGATTCCCGTTAGGAGGCCCAGACATTCCTTCTCAATCTGAGCGTACTGTTGCTCAGTGGGTGTCATGGCTCTGGAGGCATACGCAACTGGGGCCCATGAGGGGGAGTCATCCCGTTGGAGGAGCACTGTCCCAATACCGTCCTGGCTCGCGTCAGTGGATATTTTGGTCTCTTTGGTAGGGTCGAAGAACGCCAGAACCGGGGCTGTGGTGAGTTTTGCCCTCAGCTCACGCCATTCATTCTCATGAGCGGGCAGCCACTGGAATTCCGTCGACTTTTTGACGAGATGGCGGAGGGCTGTGGTGTGTGCCGCCATGTTGGGAATGAACTTCCCGAGGAAGTTGACCATCCCTAGAAAGCGGAGGACCGCCTTCTTGTCCTCTGGGGTCTTCATGGCATTGATCGCCGAGACCTTGTCAGCATCTGGCCGCATGCCTTGCTGCGAGATGTGGTCACCAAGGAATTTGATTTCTGATTGACCGAACGAGCACTTGGCATTGTTGAGTCGGAGGCCATGCTCATGGATTCTGTGGAATACCTGCTTGAGGCGATCGATGTGTTCTTGAGGAGTTGTGGACCAGATTATGACATCGTCAACATACACGCGCATCCCCTCGATACCCTCCATCATCTGTTCCATGATGCGGTGAAATACCTCTGAGGCAGAGATGATGCCAAAAGGCATCCGGTAGTTGCAGTAGCGACCGAACGGGGTATTGAATGTGCACAGCTTGTGACTTAATGCATCCAGCTGTATTTGCCAGAACCCCTTGGAGGCGTCCAGCTTTGTAAAGAGTTTGGCATGTGCCATCTCGCTGGTCAACTCTTCTCGTTTTGGTATCGGGTAATGTTCCCTCATGATGTTGCGGTTTAAATCCTTGCCGTCGATGCAGATTCGAAGCTCCGCTGATGGCTTCTTGACGCAGACCATGTAGCTGACCCAGTCCGTGGGTTCTGTGCCCTTTGATATGATGCCCTGGTCCTGGAGGACCTGTAACTGCTGCTTGAGGCGGACCTTGAGGGGTGCCGGCACCCAACGTGGTGCGTGGATCACAGGGGTGGCGTTCGGTTTGAGCAGGATTTTGTATCGGTAAAGGAGTGTGCCCATTCCGTCGAACACGCTGTGGTACTGCGTGATGATGTCATCAATTTCAGCCTGGAAGTTCTCATCAGGTGAGGCCGTCGCCTATGAGGATGACATGGTGTGGACTCGCTGAACCAAGTTCAGGAGTTTGCAGGCCCGAGCACCGAGCAGGGATGCTCTGTCAGGTCCCACAATCTCAAATCGCAGTGTCGCTTTAAATGACTTATTGGAAACTCCGAGTTGGCTTGAGCCACTGGCAGCTATGGCATTGCCATTGTAGTCAAGGAGCTGGCAGGCCGGTGGAAGAATGCTTGGTCTGACGCGGATGGTGTCGAGATCGGATTTGGAGATGAGGTTCGCCGATGCGCTGGTGTCCAGTTTGAACCGGATGCGGGCCTTGTTGACTGTGAGGACAGCAGACCACTCGTCAACGGGATCTACGCTGAGGATTGGGAGGTGCTTCGCTGTCTTGGAGAAAGGCAGCGCATGCTTCGTAATGATGCCCACCCGGTATGGAGATTTGAGGCACGCAGCATCAGGATCTGTTGGGCTGTCGGGGTCGGAGTCTGGCATGGCCTGCTGTACTGAACGGATGCTTCTGCGCCGCGGCTGGGATCGCTGGATGCTGGGCACTGGAGCAGATCTGCAAAGGGCTGCGTAGTGGCCAAGCTTGCCACACTGTAGACACCGTTGTGATTTTGCCGGACATTGCCGCTTTAAATGGGCGGAGCCACAATTCGGACACGTCATGACGCCAGCGTCAGCGCGTTCCGTGCGCCATCGCGCATGTGCAGTGCGGTCGAACGACGTACGCACCCGTGCAGTCTGGTCGTCGGTCTCGCCGTCCCCTCGGTCGTGGCGCGCATACGCAGGGGCCTGGGAAAAGCGCACAGAATGGCCACTCTCGTCGATACTTAGGCCCTGCATTCGTGCGATGGCCTGCATTCATTCCGCCTCGTGGGAGGTTAACTTTGCCGTTTCTGCCGCCCTGATGTGGGATTACCGATTATTAGCATGTTCGTGGAGAACGCACGTTTCGAAGGCGATGGTGAGGGTGAGCTGGTTGACTTTCAGGAGCTGCTGGCGAAGGGAATCGGAGTGGACCCCGAAAATGATCTGATCCCGGATCATGGAATCAGTGGTCGAGTCACAGTTACATGACTGCGCGAGGATGCGGAGATGGGTCAGAAAGGATTGAAAAGGTTCATCCTTACCCTGAAGCCTCTGCTGGAAAACGGACCGTTCAAAGCTCTCATTCACCTCAATGTTGCAGTGGATATCGAACTTCAGTAGGACTGTTTTAAATTTTGTCTTGTCTTTGCCTTCAGCGAATGTAAGGGAGTTGTAGATGCGGATGGCGTGGTCCCCGGCTGTGGAAAGGAATAGTGCGATCTTCCTGGTGTCCGATGCGGCCTCGAGGTCGGTGGCTTCTAGATAGAGTTGGAACTTTTGTTTGAAGATCTTCCAATTTGCACCGAGGTTGCCGGCGATGCGGAGCTGCGGAGGAGGGCGGACGTTTTCCATGTCACCGGATGGCTGTTTGCTGGTCAACGCTGATTCACTCAAGGTAGGTCCGTCTGTTTGCTAGTCAACGCTGATTCACTCAAGGTAGGTCCGTCAATTTTCAGCATCACTCACTGGTACCATGATGTGTTGGGTATGCTGGGTCGGTGTGGACTGCACTTGATGCAGTGTAGCGAGAGACAGATCTCCAACACTTGATAAGATGCAACTTGATTTTATTTAACATCTAAACTATTATACATGTTCAACTGTGGGTTGACACGATGCTGACTTGACTGGAGACCTGATACTAGCCTAACCAGACTTACTAGCTACCACATGGTGTTTGCACTGGCCAGCTCACTAACTCTGACTGTCCCAGAGACTGGGTCCTGAGAGAGAACGGGAAACTGATATCCTCTGGCTTTATAGTGGTTGTGTCCTGTCAATCACTGCTTGTCTGCACTCCATTATATACATAGATGTATATTATGACACTCCCCGGGCGGCTTCCGCTTCGTGGTGGTCTGCTGTGCCCTCCACAACCTGGCACAGAAGTTGGGCGACATGTTGGAGGTGGAAGAGGAGCTAGACCTTGAGGAGTTAGTGGGTGAGTCCAGGGAGTACCCGCAGGTGGAGCTGGAGAATGGGGGGCAGGTGGCAGCAACAATCCAGCATGCCAGAAGGACTAGGGGGGCCCTCATCCTTGTCCGCTTCTCATAGGGCGAGGATTTGACCATCAGCTCACCCGTCATCCCTCCTTCCAACCATTCCCCTTCTTGTTTCCTCCCCTATTCCCCTCTTTCACCGCCCCCCGCTCCCCACCTCCGCCGACTATCCTGTTCCCCCCTCCCAGGGCCTGTGTAACATCACCCCAGGGTGATAGGCCTGTGTCGGCAGTGTCAGTGGGACAATATACAAGGCAGAAGAGTGATGATAACTCACTGTGAGATAAGGTCTGATGTTCCTCACTTCATGCAAAAGTCTGACTCCTACAGCAGCAGGGAGGCACTGTGGTTTGCATTGCTGCCCCACGGCGCCGTGGTCCCAGGTTTGATCCCGGCTCTGGGTCGCTGTTCATGTGGAGTTTGCACATTCTCCCCATGTTTGAGTGGGTTTTGCCCCCACAACCCAGAGATGTGGAGGCTAGGTGGATTGGTCACACTAAATTGCCCCTTAATTGGAAAAAATGCTTTGGGCACTCTAAATTTAAAAAAAAGCCTGACTCCTATCATTCTGCTCGCTCACACCTATCCTCTGAATGGGGTCTACATCAGCGCCAATTGATCTCGGACCACTGTGCCCAGGGGCTGGGGGGGGGGGGGGCGGAGGGGCGCAGAGGGTGATAGGTAGTGGGGGTGCAGACAGACCTACTATGAAGATTAACGTGAAGGTGGCTGCACATGTATCAGGTGCAAACTGTTTTAATGGTGAACATTGCACATTTCCATTTCTTCTAGTTACACATGGTGAAATGCCCCCCACCCATGCCCCCCAGTGCCCACTCAGTGATCCGCTCTCTTCTTCATCGTTTGTGGTCTTGTGCTACGTCTAGGTGGAGGCAGCCTGATGCTTTCCTTGCCCTGTGGGCTTTGATGCCCTTGGCGTACATCCTCTGGAGGGCTTGGAGCTGGAGGGCCCCGGCCAACGTCCAGTGTCACTGGCTTTGCCGTGCCACCCGATTCTGCCCGCTGTCCTTGAAATGTGCTGGTGTCTGGAAGGGAGGATTTGGAAGAACTGGAGACCGCTGTCGACTCCTTAGTGGCAGGCCCCGGGTTTCCTCCTCCCTGAAGGTGCCCTTGGGGTGTCTCCATGGGATGGAGGGGCTGCAGAGGCCTCTGAGTCATCTGACTTTGCCAGCCCTGGCAGTTCCCCATTGTCTGCACCATGGTGTCAACACCCTCAGCGATGTTCCTCAGTGACTGCGACATGCTCTGCAATTCCTTGGCAATGTCTACCTGCTCATGGGACATGTCCCTCAGCAACTGGGACATTATGTCAAGGCCCTCAGCCACAGACTGACCCACCCCTTGCACCCAACACTCAAGACCCTGACCTCATGCTGCAGCTTTCCATTGCAGTCGCCACCCTAGCATTGTTGGCCTCGGTGCCATGCAATATCAGCATCATCACCTGCGGCCGTAGCATTTCGGACTCCTCCAATCGGCAACGCACTTGCTGGAATATCGCTGACATCCCTTCTGAATCTCATGGCCGTGTCCTACCATCTGCATCAGCTCTGGGATCACCTTGTCCAGAGGCTCAACATCTGACAGGGACTCAGCTGAGTCCTGGAATCCAGCAGACCTCTGATTGCTGACTCCCAGGGATGGTGCTGCCCCCACTGTAGAGCCTGGTCATTCTGCAACAAAGTATTTTACACAATTTACTTTGGAAGGTACTGCCTGAATCCAGGAAGTTAATTAAGCAGGATCTATCCCTTATGGATTAATGTTGCCTGTAATTTTTGCAAGTTTAAATCAAAGAGGTAATCCTCAAGTCCCCTCAAGATAGATATTTCCATTACTTCAGCCAGAATTGATTGGTGGGTCTGCAGTTGTCTGAGCTTTTTTGGTCACCTCTTTTGAAACTGGATTAACTTCTAATACTGTGGACGCTGGAAATCTGAAAGTTAAACATAAAAGACTTGACATACTCAACAGGTTGTGCAGCATCTATGGAGAGGGAAACAGTTTCAGCTCTTTCCCACAATTGCTGACTGACGTGTTGAATATTTCTGCATTTTATGTTTATCATCCATGTTGGCTTGTCCTGCGCTCAGTATTCAGAAATCAAACAAAAGTAAACTCTGGTATAGTAATGGGGCGGGATTCTCCGACCCCCTGCCGGGATGGAGAATCGCCGGGGGTTGCCATGAATCCCACCCCGCCGCTCCGGCGCAGTTTTTCGACGGGGGCGGGAAGTGCACCGCGCCAGTCGGGGGCTGTTCGCAGCAGCCACCCTGGCAATTCTCCGCCCCGCGATGGGCCGAGTGGCCGCCCGTTTTCGGCCAGTCCCGCCGGCGTATATTACAGCAGGTCCGTACCGGCGGGAACTGGCTCTGCGGGTGGCCCGGGGAGTCCTCAGGGGGGCGCCTGGGGATCTGGCCCCGGGGGGGGGGGGGGGGGGGGGCGGCGGGGGGGGGGGGGGGGGGGGGGAGCCACGGTGGCCTGGCCCGCGATCGAGGCCCACCGATCCGCGGGCGGGCCTGTGCCGTGGGGGCACTCTTTCCCTCCACACCGGCCGGTGTAACAGTCTGCCATGACCGTCGTGGAGAAGAACCCCCCTGCGCATGTGCTGGGATGACGCCAGCACGCGCTGGTGCTCCCACGCATGTGCCAACTCGCGCCAGCCGGCGCCGGCCCTTCGCCGCCGGTTGGCGCGGTGCCAAGCCCTTCGGCGACAGCTGACGCGGCGCCAACTCTGCCAGCGCTAGCCTAGCCCCTGAAGGTGCAGAGGATTCCGCACCTTCTGGGCGGCCCAATGCTAGAGTGGTTCACACCACTCCTCGGCGCTGGTACGGCCCATCCCGCCCATGAGATGCCATTTTCATCCTTCTTTCACATATATTTTAGCAATAAATGTGTTAGTACCGTTATTGGAAACTGGTTGTGTAATCAGATCTGGTGGCAGAACACCAATACCTCATCAATCTATTTTTTTTATCCTGTTGACAGACTTTACAATCTGGGGACCTTTGATCCTTTCTGTGCTATCCAATTGGAATGCCAAACATCCATTGGACACTTAGTTATATAAATTAACCAGAGGGCTATTTAGTTCTATAAAATTCCTATGTTTACTGAAATAGCAGCCCATCAGAATTTTATTTGAACATGTTCTCGAACTGTTTCTCCAAAATCAATATTTAACCCAATTTCTATCCTTAATTGAACTTAGAAAACCTTGAAATGATTACTAACATTTGTGGGTAGATGCTTACACATTCTTATAAATTTCCTGCATTCCCCTGAGGAATTAATCCATTTGAAGTAAGTGGGTTACACCTGCATTAAAATGGCAGAGAAAGTAAGGTCATACGACCTTGCATTGCATTTGTTCACTAGTATTATCAACAGGAATTTCGAGGCTATTTCATCTATTGACTTATTGCTGGATCTGAGATAAACATTAATTATACCTGGCACAAATAAAAAAAAGACAGTGCAATTTAAAGAAAAACATTGACATTGGATTATTTATATTTCTCTGTATTCCATGAATTTTCTCTCTTTGTGCATTGTTATTTTAAATATATATATATATATTTTAAAATTACATCAGTGATTATCTTTCACAAAAACACGAAATAAATACATATGGGTCAGTCTATGTTACGTGACCCACCTAAACTCATCCATCCAGGAAGTCCCACCATCACTGTTCCTAAGTGAAGACAGAAAGTGGAACACGAGCATTTAGGCGGTGCGATATTGTCACATCACTGAGTATTTTGTGAAGCTGCAAACCTCAAATCTAGCCACAACATCATTGTCATGTGAATATGATTAAATCTTCTGCCTATCATTTTCAAAGTTGGCAGCTCAGTGTGCATCAGCAAAACCAACACATTGAATTCATTTGTTACACCAACAAATGGAGAGATTCTTCAGATAGATCATGAATTTCACCAAGTACTGCGGATGGGGGCCATTTTTGGGTGGGACTGCAGTTTCTGACTTTTAGACCGTAAAATCAAACCACTATGAATGTTTTTGCCATTCCTGTTATGGACTGATGCTAATATGGGAGGCACAAACGTAAAGCACCAGAAAACTGTCATCAAGAATAGTGTTGGAACTATTCAGCCTTACAAAAATGATCCCCTGTGCATGAATGCTTACTTTGTCACTTAACACATCAATCTTTCAAAGGCATTATAATACAAGTTATGACCTCAAATGGTCCAATATTAATAGGTTGCAGCTGCATTCAACCCCTGTTATCATCACTCTTTCATTGTGCAAAAGGATCTAACCAGACACCATACCAAGCTGACATCACACCATGACTATTTTAAGCTGAAAATCAAAAGTTTAATCCATGCAACTATTCGTGTTTTATAAAAAGAAAAACTGTTTTTGTTTAGACTGTAATCTGAATTTATTAATCAGTTAAAATCCAGGGAATCCGTACAGTGCAGAAGAAGGCCATTCAGCCCATCAAGTATGCATCGACCCTCCGAGAGAGCACTCTACCAAGGCCCATACCCCGCCCTAGCCCCATAACCCCATGGAATGATCATGGCCAATCCACCTAACCTGCACAGCTTTGGACTGTAGGTGGAAACTGGACCACTCGGAGGAGACCCACACAGACATGAGGAGAACATGCAAACTCCACACAGTCACCCTGATGCACAATCAATTACTCTCGGGACAAGGTGAGTCATAACTAATTGGCTTTAATCAGCTAGAACTGTACCCAGCAGCTTCGATACAGAAAGTGAAGGCTGCTGGGACGGCATTGGTTCTTATACCCCGCCTCTCAGGGCAGAGCTAGGTTTAGCCAATGGGCATCCACCTCTCAGGTACTGCAATACTTGGTATTACCACATTCACCCCCTGTTAAAAAAAGAACCCAGCGGGGTGATGGCCCGTGTTACTGTCGCCTTTTGCATGGTAGGACCAGGTATTGCAGGTACCGTGATGTCGAGGGTAACAGAGAAAGTTTTTATTGTTTTATGGTGCAGCAATCAGACGATCGGGTGGCCTGGACGTCCTTCTGGAGCGTCTGGGCTTCGGCGATGATCCTGGTGGGGGCCCCGGCGGTTGTGGCTCCGGGAACGTGGTGTCTTCCTCCCTGGCAGCTTCGTCACCCCTAGGCGGGGATCTTCGCTGTTGGGGCGAAAGGTGGGCAGGGGGGAGGGGCGCCTGTAGGGGGCGTCGGTGCCTGTTCGGCTCTGGGTAGGGGCGGCGGCAGTACTGACCCTCCGGTCAGGTGCTGCGGGGAGGGTGGGGGTGGGGGCAATGGTGCGGGTGCGCGTGGGACTCCAGCGGGTGCCAGGTCCCAAAGGGAGACCGTGTCTTGGCGGCCGTTGGGGAACGCTACGTGGGTGTACTGGGGGTTGGCATGCAGCAGGTGGACCCTCTCGACCAACGGGTCCGACTTGTGCATGTTTCCGCATCAGGCCGGGTCCGGGTGTCGCTAGCCAGGTTGGGAGCGAGGTCCCGGAGGAGGACTTCCTAGGGAAAACAAGGAGATGTTCGTGAGGTGTCTGGTTTGTGGTAGTACAGAGCAGCGACCGAATGGTGTGAAGGGCCACTGGAAGGACTTCTTGCCAGCGGGAGACTGGGAGATTCCTGGACTGAAGGGCCAGCAGGACGGTCTTCCAGACCGTTCCGTTCTCCCTCTCTACCTGCCCGTTTCCTCGGGGGTTGTAACTGGTCGTCCTGCTGGAGGCGATGCCTTTGCTGAGCAGAAATTGACGCAGTTCGTCGCTCATAAAGGAGGACCCCCTATCACTATGTATGTAGGCGGGGAAACCGAACAGTGTAAAAATACCCTGGAGGGCCTTGATGACGGTGGTCGTGGTCATGTCCGGGCAGGGGTGGCGAATGGAAACCGGGAGTATTCGTCAATCACGATCAGGAAATAAGTCTTGCGGTCGGTGGAGGGGAGGGGGCCCTTGAAATCCATGCTGAGGCGTTCAAAGAGACGGGAAGCCTTTATCAGATGCGCTCTCTCAGGCCGGTAGAAGTGCGGTTTGCACTCCACGTAGATTCGGCAGTCCCTGGTGACTGTCCTGACCTCCTCGATGGAGTAGGGCAGGTTGCGGGTCTTAACGAAATGGAAGAAACGAGTGACCCCCGGGTGGCAGAGATCCTCGTGGAGGGCTCGGAGACGGTCCACTTGCGCGGTGGCGCAAGTGCCGCGGGACAGGGCATCAGGAGGCTCGTTCAGCTTCCCGGGACGGTACAAGATCTCGTAATTGTAGGTGGAGGGTTCTATCCTCCGCCGCATGATCCTGTCATTCTTAATCTTGCCCCGCTGTGCATTATCGAACATGAAGGCCACCAACCATTGGTCTGTGAGGAGAGTGAATCTCCTGCCGGCCAGGTAATGCCTCCAGTGTCGCACAGCTTCTACAATGGCCTGGGCCTCCTTTTCGACCGAGGAGTGGCGAATTTCGGAAGCATGGAGGGTACGTGAGAAGAAAGCCAAGCCTGCCCGCTTGGTTGAGGGTGGCCGCCAGAGCAACGTCGGACACGTCGCTCTCGACCTGGAAGGGGAGGGACCCGTCGATGGCGCGCATCGTGGCTTTTGCGATGTCCGCTTTGATGCGGCAGAAGGCCTGGCGGGTCTCCATTGACAGGGGGAAGGTTGTGGACTGGATCAGGGGTCGAGCCTTGTCTGCGTAATTAGGGACCCATTGTGCATAATAGCTAAAGAAGCCTAGGCCGTGCGTCCGGGAGCAAAAGCCAGTGCGTTTTTGTACGCAACGTCCATGGACCCTGCCAGGGCACGTGCCTCAGTGAGGCCCAGTGTTTCCTTTTCAAGGAGCCTTCTGCGGATGTCGGGGGAAGTCATACCTGCCACAAAAGCATCCCGAATTAAAAGTTCCGTGTGCTCGTTCCCCGTGACTGCTGGGCAGCCACAGTTCCGGCCTAGCACAAGTAGAGCCCGATAGAAGTCTTCCAGTGTTTCTTCAGGGCTCTGCCTTCTGGTTGCCAGCACGTGAGGGGCGTAGACCTGGTTCAGGGGACGGATGTAATGTCCTTCTAGCAGCTCGATAGCTGCAGCATAATTCTCCGCCTCCTCGATCAGAGGGTAGATTACAGGGCTGACTTGGGAGCGTAGAAGGTGCATCTTCTGCCTTTCCGTGGGGGTGTCGGCGGCCGTGTCGACGAAGCTCTTAAAACACGCCAGCCAGTGCTTGAAGATAGCAGCGGAGTTGTCTGCGTGGGGACTGAGCTGAAGGCACTCCGGCTTGATGCGGAGGTCCATCATTTCAGAAGTAATAGCTGATTAAATTGATGCACAATCAATAACTCTCGAGACAAGGTGAGTCATAACTAATCGGCTTTAATCATCTAGAACTTTACCCAGCAGCTTCGATACAGAAAGTGAAGGCTGTTGGGATGGCATTGGTTCTTATACCCCGCCTCTCAGGGCGGAGCTATGTACGTTAGCCAATGGTAGACTCCTAGGTTTAGCCAATGGGCATCCACCTCTCAGGTACTGCAATACCTGGTATTACCACACACCCAAAGCCGGAATCAAACCCAGGTCTCTGGTTCTGTGAGACAGCAGTGCGAACCACTGTGCCACCGTGGGACTGGAAATGCACTGTCAGGAGAATGGGACTGGAACATTACAAAATCTGTCAGATACTCTTTAAACTCCAAAATCTTAGTTAAATCTATTTGACTAATGTCCCACCTGGAACCTAGTGTGTTGACAAAAAGAGATGGAATCTTGAGCCTGGTGACTGCCTGCACAGTACATGGTTGATCGTATGTACAACCTTTGGGGATGTCCCATTTTAAAGAAGGGGAAGGAATCCCTGTAGGGAAGGTCTAAACTGCCCTTAGCACCAAAACACAGACAGCCATCTCCTTGCAATGTACAGCTGCCTTGAATTTCCTCATGGTTCTACCAATCCCCCACGGTAACTTTGACGAGATCCTGGTGAGATCTGTGTCTCTGCCAATTTTATGCCAAAGGTTTAATGGGTGGTCAGGACAACCCGGCACCAAATCTCCAGGTGAATGAGTGGCAGGTCGGCCATGGTGGCTCAGCCTATAACGGAGCGAGCTCGGGCCTCTTGAGCAGTGGACTGTAGGATCAGTATGCCGGATGCCTCCCCAAGGTTAGCTCAATCGTCATTGCTTCCTGCTTCTACATTCCAGCAAAGGATGGTACACTCCAGCACCATATTGAGAAATATCTAGCGCACTGAACCAGAGATCAGGAAAGGATTGCATAGGACCACATGGATTATACGTAGTCCTTTCCTGAAGGATGCTTTATATCATTCAGGGTGAAATTGGACACAGACAGGGACACAAAACATACAGAATCACATTTGCCGAACAACATAGGACACGCCTGACATTCAGTTCTATTTGAGTCAATTTTCATGGGATGTGGACGAGGCTGGCTGGGCCAGCATTTGTTGCCCTCCCTAATTGCCCTTAAACTGAATGGTTTACTCGGCCGTTTCAGAGGGCTGTTAAGAGTGAACAACATTGCTGTTGGTCTGGAGTCTGAATCTGGAGCCTGTAAGGATATCAGATTTTACTTAGTGAACCAGATGGGTTTTTACAACAATCGTTTCACTTTTAATTTAAACTTTTAATCTAATAGATTTTTAATTTAGTTATTGACTTAAAATTCTGCCATCTGCCATGGCAGAATTCAAACCCAGATCCATCATAATGTTATCCTAGGTGTCTGGATTATCAGTCAAGCGACAATACCATTGCCCCACTGTTTCGCTATATTGGGCAAGGAATCTAACAGGATTTGAGTTTTTAATTATGCATCTGTTAAAGCTGAGGGGGACGAGGTCCGGTTGCGGCTATGCCTGGGTAGGTCGCACGTTCGGCAGCTCCCGGCGTGAACGGACTTTTGGGCCCTTTTGAGGAGCCCCAGCGGCACTTGGACGACGATTCCCAGTGTGGGAAGGCAGCAGTAAGGTTCCCCCAGCATTGCATGGAGTGGACCAGGAGTGAAGCGGTCAAAAAAGGGATCTTGGAGAAGAGAGGAGAACGGGCGCGAAAAAGTAAGATGGCAGCGGGCGGAGACCAGGCAGCGTGGGCGCAATGGTCACGGGAGCAACAGGAGTTCCTGAAAAGCTGCTTTGCGGAGCTGAAAGCAGAGATGCTGGCCCCAATGAAAGCGTTGATTGAGAGGCTGGTGGAGACCCAAAAGGCTCAAGGGGCGGCGATTAAAGAGGGGCAGCAGAAAGTCTCTGAAAACGAGGACGAGATCCTGGGCCTGGCAGTGAAAGTGGAGGCGCTGCATAAAAAATGGCAGGAAAAGTTTGAGGACCTGGAGAACAGGTCGAGGAGGAAGAATCTCCGGATTCTGCATCTACTGAAGGTGTGGAGGGGTCCGACATCGGGGCATATGTAGCCATGATGCTGAATACGCTAATGGGTGCGGGAGGCCTTCCCGAGGCCCCTGGAGCTGGATGGGGCTCATAGAGTCCTGGCAAGGAGGCCTAAGGCAAATGAGCCGCCAAGGGCCGTAGTGGTGAGTTTTCACCGCTTTACGGACAGAGAGTGCGTCCTGCGATGGACGAAAAAGGAATGGAGTAGCAGGTGGGAGAATACGAAGATCCGCATCTACCAAGACGGGAGTGCAGAGCTGGCTAAGAAGAGGGCAGGATTCAACCGGGCCAAGGCGGTACTCCACCGAAAGGGGGTGAAGTTCGGGCTGTTGCAGCCAGCGCGATTGTGGGTCACTTTTCAGGACCGCCACCATTATTTCGATACGCCGGAGGAGGCGTGGACCTTTATTCAGAACGAAAAATTGGACTCGAACTAATGGTTTGCTGTGGGTTTTGGGAAAGCTGGGGATTCGGGAAGGGGTGATTGGATGTGCTGTGTGTGTTTTAATGGGCATGGGTACTATTTTGGAGGGGCCACTCCTCACGTTCGAAGGGGGGAGGGGGGGAAGAAGGCCCTGGGTCGTTGGGAATTGGGGAGAGGCTGCAGGAGGAAGGAGCCGCGCCACAGGGGGCGGGGCTGGCCAGGTAGAAAATCGCGAGCTTTTTTCCCGCGCTAAAGAAGGGGGGGCATGGCCTGACGGGAGGGGCAGTGCCGGAGGGGTGTCCATATCAATTTGGGGGAGGGGGGGATTTTGACGGGGAATCTAAATGGGGGATCGTTGGCAGAGGCAGGAGCAGCTGGAGTCACCAGGAGTCAGCTGACTTACGTGAGTGTAATGTAGGGAGCAAGGGGGCTAGACAGCTTTCTAGCCGGGGGGGGGGGGGGGGGGGGGTGCAGGGTGTGTGTTGGGGGGGGGGGGGCTGGGTTGCTGATGCATTGACAGAAGGGGAGCTGGAGGTAAGAGGGAGAGTCGGGGCGGGGGTCCTCCTCCTGGGGGACTGGAGAGTGCGGGAGGCATGGGAACGTGGCTGACCTAAGAAAGGAGATGGCTAGTCAGCATGGGGGTGGGGGGGGGGGAGTGGGCGGGCAGTCCCCCGATCCGGCTGATCACATGGAACATGAGGGGCCTGAATGGGCTGGTCAAGAGGGTCTTGGTGTTAACGGGACTGAGGGCAGACGTTGCTATGTTGCAGGAGACGCACTTGAAGGTGGTGGATCAGATCAGGCTGAGAAAGGATGGATGGGGCAGGCCTTTCATTTGGGTCGGGATGCGAAGAATAGAGGGGTTGCAATCCTGGTGAGTAAGTGGGTGTCGTTCGAGGCGCTGAACATTGTGACTGATAATGGGGGTCGATATGTGATGGTGAGTGGTAGGCTGCAGGGGACCCGGGTGGTGCTGGTGAATGTGTGTGCCCCAAATTGGGGCGATGCAGGGTTCATGAAGCGTATGCTGAGTCGGATCCCGGATCTGGAAGCGGAGAGCCTGATAATGGGGGGACGACTTTAATACGGTACTGGACCCGGCACTGGACCGATTCAGGTCGAGGTTGGGCAAGAGGCCAGCTGCGGCCAAGGTCCTCAGGGCCTTTATGGATCAGATGGGGGGAGTGAATCCGTGGAGGTTTGCTAGGCCGGCGGCCAGAGAGTTCTCTTTTTTCTCCCACATGCATAAGGCCTATTCACGGATAGACTTCTTTGTGGTGAGCAGGGCACTGATTCCAAGAGTGGAGGGAACGGAATATTCGGCCATAGCGATTTCGGACCACGGCCCGCACTGGGTGGAGTTGGAGTTGGGGGAGGAAAGGGACAAGCGCCCATTGTTGCGCTGGATGTGGGACTGTTGGCAGATGAGGAGGTTCGTGGGCGGGTCCGGGGGTGCATTTTGAGATACATAGAGGCCAATGATAATGGGGAAGTACCAATTGGTGTGGTTTGGGAGGCTCTGAAAGCAGTGGTTAGGGGAGAGTTAATCTCAATTAGGGCTCACAGGGAGGATGGAGAGGGAGAGGTTGGTGGGGGAGGTATTAAGGGTATATAGGAGGTATGCGGATTCCCCTGAAGAGGGGCTGCTGAAGGAGTGACGGAGCCTCCAAACGGAATTTGACTAGTTGACCACGGGGAAAGCTGAGACCCAGTGGAGGGAGGTGCAGGGGGCAGTATACGAATATGGGGAGAAGGCGAGCCGGATGTTGGCGCATCAACTATGCAAGAGAGAGGCGGCGAGGGAAATTGGAGGAATCAGGGACGGAGGGGGGGAACACGGTGCGAAGTTTGGCTAAAATAAACAAGGTATTCAGGGATTTTTATGGGAACCTGTATGGTAGTCTGTAGAGGTATTACGGTACCTGGTAATGCTGGAACACCATTGGTAGATATTGTATGCTTCCTATTGGTCAAGCTGTATGGTAGCTCCGCCCTGCTAGGCAGAGTATAAGAGCTTGTGCCACCCCAGCAGCCTTCAATTTGTACCTGAGCTGCTGGGGGAAACATCTAGCTTATTAAAGCCTTCAGTTCGACTACAACTTCGCTTTAGTGGTCATTGATCGTGCATCAATTTAACAAGCTAGATTTAAAAGGATGGAGCTCCGAATCAAGCCGGAGTGTCTGCAACTCAGCCCCCACGCAGCGAGCTCTGTGGCAATCTTCACGCACTGGCTGGCGTGTTTTAAAGGATATCTCAGAACGGCTGAAAACACACCCACGGGAGAACAGAAAATGCAAGTCCTGCACTCCAGGGTGAGCCCGAAAATTTACACCCTCATCGAGGACGCGGAAGACTTCGATGCGGCAAGAGAGCTGCTAAAAGGACATTATATCCGCCCAGTAAACCAGGTCTACGCCCGACATCTGCTAGCAAAGAGGTGACAAATCCCTGGGGAATCGCTGGAAGAATTCTACCGTGCACTCCTGGTGTTGGGGAGAAACTGCAGCTGCCCGCAAGTTTCGGCGAGCGAACACACTGAACTCTTGATCCGGGACGCTTTCATGGCAGGTATACTGTCCTCCCAGATCCGCCAGCGATTGCTGGAAAAAGACACCCTAGGCCTCAAGGAGGCACGGGCCCTTACCGGCTCCCTGCACGTGGCCTCCAGAAACGCCCGCACTTACGTTCCCGACCGCGCGGCAGCCCCCTGGGCAGCGTGGAACCCCTCCGCAGCCGACCCCGAGACATCCCCCATCCCCCCACAAGCGTGTGCTGTAAGGCGGCCTGGCAACCCCGGGGGGCCCCGCTGCTACTTTTGCGGTCAGGCCAAGCACCCCCACCAGCGCTGCCCAGCCCATGCACCCACCTGCAAGGGATGCGGTAAAAAGGGCCATTTCGTGGTGGTATGCCAGGCCCATGCGGTCGCCGCGGTCAATGCGGACCGCCACCACAAACCTCTCCACAGTCCCCGTGCGGCCAGCGGGTGCCGCCATCTTCCTACTCCAGGGCCACGTGCAGCCCCCGGGCGCCGCCATCTTGTCCCACGGACGCCACGTTCGATGGATGGGTGCCGCCATTTTGTGCATCCCCAGCCATGTGCGACCAATGGGAGCCGCCATCTTGGATGGACTCCCAGGACCCCAGCTCGGCTGACCACACACCGCCCAAAGAGAACACTCAACTGCTGAGATTAGCCTCGGTGACTCTGGATCAGTCCTGGCCTCGAACACTCTCAACTGCTACAATGACAGTACTAATCAATGAGCACGAGACGGCCTGCTTAATCGACTCTGGGAGCACGGAGAGCTTCATACACCTCGACACGGTAAGGTGCTGTTCTCTCCTCGTCCACCACGTTAATCAAAAAATCTCCCTGGCTTCCGGTTCCCACTCAGTAGAGATAAAGGGGTTTTGTGTAGCAAACCTCACAGTCCAGAGAAGGGAGTTTAAAAATTACCGGCTCTACGTCCTTCCCCACCTCTGCGCAGCCACACTCCTAGGGTTAGACTTTCAATGTAATCTCCAAAGTCTAATTTTCAAATTTGGCGGCCCTATACCCACCCTCACTGTCTGTGGCCTCGCGACCCTCAAGATCGATCCGCCTTCCCTGTTTGCGAACCTCACCCCCGGATTGCAAACCCGTCGCCACCAGGAGCAGACGGTACAGGGCCCAGGATCGGATCTTTATTTGGTCAGAGGTCCAAAGGCTACAGAGGGAAGGAGTCATTGAAGCTAGCAACAGTTTCTGGAGAGCTCAAGTAGTGGTGGTAAAGACCGGGAAGAAGCATAGGATGGTCATCGACTACAGTCAGACCATCAACAGGTTTACGCAGCTGGGCGCGTACCCTCTCCCCCGCATTTCCGACCTGGTAAACAGGATTGCGCATTACAAGATCTTCTCCACGGTGGATCTTAAGTCCAACTACCACCAGCTCCCCATCCGCACTAGTGACTGCAAATACACTGCCTTCGAGGCAGATGGGCGGCTCTATCACTTATTAAGGGTTCCCTTCGGTGTCACCAATGGGGTCTCGGTCTTCCAGTGTGAGATGGACCGAATGGTTGACCGGTATGGTTTACGGGCAACATTCCCGTAACTCGATAATGTCACCATCTGCGGCCATGACCAGCAGGACCACGACACCAACCTCCGAAAATTCCTCCAAACCGCAAAGATCCTTAACCTTACATACAACAAGGACAAATGCGTGTTTAGCATCGACCACCTAGCCATCCTCGGCTACGTAGTGCGAAATGGAGTTGTAGGCCCGGACCCTGAGCGCATGCACCCCCTTATGGAGATCCCCCTCCCTCACTGCTCCATGGCCCTGAAGCGCTGCCTAGGGTTTTTCAGTTGCTATGCCCAGTGGGTCCCCAACTACGCGGACAAGGCCGTCCCCAGATCCAATCCACAGCTTTTCCCCTGTCGATAGAGGTCCGCCAGGCCTTCAGCCGCATCAAAACGGACATTGCAAGTGCCATGATGCACGCCATCGACGAGTCCCTCCCCTTCCAGGTCGAGAGCGACGCAGCTGACGTAGCTCTGGTGGCCACCCTCAACAAAGCGGGCAGACCCATGGCCTTCTTCTCACGTAACCTCCATGCTTCCGAAAACCGCCACTACTCAGTTGAAATGGAGGCCCAGGCCATAGTAGAAGCTGTGCGACATTGGACATTACCTGGCCGGCAGGAGATTCATTCTCCTCAACGGTCGGTTGCTTTCATGTTCGATAATGCATAGAGGGGCAAGATAAAAAACGATAAGGTCTTGCGGTGGAGGATCGAACTCTCCACCTACAACTACGAGATCTTGTATCGTCCCGGGAAGCTAAACAAGCCTCCTGATGCCCTGTCCCACGGCACATGTGCCACCGCACAAGTGGACCGCCTCCGAGCCCTCCACGAGGACCTCTGCCACCCGGGGGCCACTCGCTTTTTCCACTTTATCAAGACCCGCAACCTGCCCTACTCCATCGAGGAGGTCAGGACAGCTACCAGGGACTGCCAAATCTGCGCGGAGTGCAAACCGCACTTCTACCGGCCAGAGAAAGCGCACCTGATAAAGGCTTCCCGTCCCTTTGAACGCCTCAGCATGGACTTCAAAGGCCCCCTCCCCTCCACCGACCGCAACACATATTTCCTGAACGTGATTGACGAGTACTCCCGGTTCCCATTCGCCATCCCCTGCCCCGACATGACCGCAACCTCCGTAGCATCTTTGCACTGTTCGGGTTCGCCGCTTACATACATAGTGATAGGGGGTCCTCCTTTATGAGCGACGAACTGCGTTAATTCCTGCTCAGCAAGGGCATCGCCTCGAGCAGGACGACCAGTTACAACCCCCAGGGTAATGGACAGGTAGAGAGGGAGAACGGAACAGTCTGGAAGACCGGCCTACTGGCCATACGGTCCAGGAATCTCCCAGTCTCCCGCTGGCAGGAAGTCCTCCCAGATGCCCTCCACTCCATCCGGTCACTGCTTTGTACCACAACCAACCAGACACCTCACGAACGTCTCCTTGTCTTCCCCAGGAAGTCCTCCTCTGGGACCTCGCTCCCGACCTGGCTGGCAGCTCCCGGACCCTTCCTGCTCCGCAAACACGTGCGGGCGCACAAGTCGGACCCGTTGTTCGAGAGGATCCATCTTCTCCACACTAACCCCCAGTACGCCTACGTGGCGTACCCTGGCGCCCGCCGGAGCCCCACGCACACCCCAGCCACCAGTCCCACCCTCCCTTCCACCAGTGCACCTTACAGGAGGATCGGTACTCCCACCGGCCCCGTCTACTGATGACGCACCCACCGACGCACCCCCCCCCCCCCCCCCCACCACCCACCGACGCACCCTGCAGACGCTCCCTTCCCAGGTCAACCGTTTTCCCCACCAGCGCCGTCTAGGGGTGTCGAAGCTGCCACAGAGATCGAGGCCACGCTCCCGGAGTCACAGACGCCCGAGCCTCCACCGGAGTCACCACCGAAGCTTCGACGATCACAGAGGACGACCAGGGCCCCCGATCGACTGATTGCTTCATTTTAAAGTGTATAGCTAATTATGAATCATAAATTGTAAATAGTTAATAGAATTGTAAATAGTTACAAAACGCTGTCCGGAGGTATTACGGTACCTCCATAACTATAATTCTACCACGTTACCATGTTGTAGTATTAGGCCACCGCCCCCGCCGGACTCTTTTTTAACAGGGGTGAATGTGGTAGTCTGTGTAGAGGTATTACGGTACCTGGTAATGCTGGAACACCATTGGTAGATATTGTATGCTTCCTATTGGTCAAGCGGTATGGTAGCTCCACCTTGCTAGGCGGGGTATAAGAGCCCATGCCGCCCCAGCAGCCTTCATTCTGTACCTGAGCTGCTGGGGGAAACAGTTGCTTATTAAAGCCTTCTGTTGGACAACAACATCGCTTTAGTGGTCTTTGATCGTGCATCACCCCGGAGGGGGTGAGGGGATGCGGCGGTTCCTGAACCAGTTGAGGTTCCCGAGACTGGAGGAGGGGCAGGTGGAGTGCCTGGAGGCCCCAATTGGGATAGGGGAGCTGGGTACGGGGTTGGGAAGTATGCAGGCGGGCAAGGCCCCAGGGCCTGATGGGTTCCCGGTCGAATTCTACAGGAAGTTTGTGGATCTGCTGGGTCCGCTGCTGATGAGAACCTTCAATGAGGTGAGGGAGATAGAGATTCTCCCCCCGACAATATCTCGGGCGCTGATCTCGCTGATCATCAAGCGGGACAAGGACTCGCTGCAGTGTGGCTTGTATAGGCCGATCTCGCTCCTTAATGTAGATGCCAAGTTGCTGGCAAAGGTCCTAGCCGCAAGAATTGAGGATTGTGTCCCGTGAGTGATACACGAAGACCAGACAGGGTTCGTGAAAGGCAGGCAGCTAAATGCAAATGTGCGGAGGTTCCTGAATATGATTATGATGTCCTCGGAGGGTGGGGAGGCAGAAGTGGGGCGGCAATGGATGCGGAGAAGTCCTTTGATCGGGTGGAGTGGGAGTACCTATGGGAAGTGCTTGGTAGGTTTGGGTTCGGGGAGGGGTTCATAGGGTAGGCCAAATTGTTATATCAGGCCCCGGTGGCGAGCGTATCTACGAACCGGCGGAGATCATTTTAGGTTGTACCGTGGGACGAGACAGGAGTGTCCCCTGTCCCCTCTATTGTTTGCTTTGACAATTGAACCGCTGGCCATGGCATTGAGGGAATCTAGAAACTGGAGGGGGTTGGTCCGGGGAGGGGAGGAAAATTGGGTTTTGTTGTATGCTGATGACCTGCTTGTGTACATCGCAGATGCAGTGGAGGGGATTGGTAGAGGTCATGCGGATCCTTAGGGAGTTTGGGGACTTCTCAGGCTACAAGCCTAACGTGGGGAAGAGTGAGCTCTTTGTGGTACATGCGAGGGGCCAGGAAAGGGGGTCGGAGGAGCTGCCGCTCCAGAGGACGGAGAGGAGTTTCCAGTACTTGGGTATCCAGGTGGCCAGGAGTTGGGGGGCCCTGCCTAAGCTTAATTTGGCACGGTTGGTAGACCAGATGGAGGAAGACTTTAGGAGATGGGATGTGTTGCCACTCTCCCTGGCGGGCAGGGTGCAGTCCGTTAAGATGACAGTCCTCCCTAGGTTCCTGTTTGTGTTCCAGTGCCTGCCCATCCTCATCCCCAAGGCCTTTTTTAAGCGAGTAAGCAGGAGCATTATGGGGTTTGTAAGACCCCGAGGGTCAAGAGGCTGTTTCTGGAGCGTAGTCGGGACAGGGGTGGGCTGGCGCTACCGAACCTGTGTAGTTACCTGTGCATTACATTCATCACCCACTATCTGGCCTGCAAAATCCTACCAACTGTCCTGGCTTGACACAATTCACACCTCTTTAACCTGGGGTTACCCCATCACTGGATCTGTAAAGATTTAATCACCTGCTAATGCTTGTATTCCAAGCATTGACTGGCATCTTTGAATCTGTCTATATATATGTTTCTGGAACATACCTCTTCATTCACCTGAGGAAGGAGCAGCGCTCCGAAAGCTAGTGACATCGAAACAAACCTGTTGGACTTTAACCTGGTGTTGTAAGACTTCTTACTGTAGTTATTACTGGGTAGCCAATGTGGCAATGATTCGGAAATGGGTAATGGAGGGAGAGGGGGTGGCGTGGAAAAGATTAGAGGCTGCTTCATGCGTGGGTACTAGCTTGGGAGCGCTGGTGACGGCACCTTTGCCGCTACCGCCGACACGGTACACCACGAGCCTGGTGGTGGCGGCGACTCTGAGGATCTGGGGGCAGTGGAGACGGCATAGGGATGAGTTGGGGGCCTCAATTTGGTCCCAAATACGGAATAATCATAGGTTTGCACCGGGCAGGATAGATGGCGGATTCCTGAGCTGGCATCGGGCGGGAATTAAAAGGATGGGAGACCTATTTATCGATGGGGCTTTTGCTAGCCTGGGTGTGCTGGAGGAGAGATTTGGGTTGCCCCCGGAAACGCTTTTAGGTACATGCAGGTGAGTGCGTTTGTGAGAAGGCAGGTAAGGGAATTTCCGCTGCTTCCCGCACGGAGGATTCAGGACAGGGTGACCTCGGGTGTATGGGTGGGAGAGGGATCTATCAGGAGTTGCAGGAGGCGGAGGAAGCCTCGGTGGAGGAGCTGAAGGGCAAGTGGGAGGAGGAGCTGGGTGAGGAACTGGATGAGGGCTTGTGGGCGGAGGCCCTGGGTAAGGTTAACTCCTCCTCGTCTTGCGCCAGACTTAGCCTGATCCAGTTCAAAGTGGTTCACAGGGCACATATGACGGGGGCGAGGATGTGCAAGTTTTTTGGGGTGGAGGACAGATGCGTGAGGTGCTCAGGGAGCCCAGCAAATCACACCCATATGTTCTGGGCGTGCCCAGCGCTAGAGGGGTTCTGGAAGGGCTTCGCAAAGGCTATGTCCAAAGTCTTGAATACTCGGGTAAAACCGAGCTGGGGGATAGCAAAATTCAGGGTATCAGATGAGCCGGGAGTACAGGAGCTGAAAGAGGCCGGAGTTCTGGCCTTTGCATCCTTGGTAGCCCGGAGGAGGATCCTACTAATGTGGAGGGATGCGAAACCCCCAAGTGTGGAGGCTTGGATTAATGACATGGCAGGGTTCATCAAGCTGCAAAGGATAAAGTTTGCCTTGCGAGGGCCTGTGCAGGGGTTCTCCAGGCGGTGGCAACCGTTCCTAGACTTTCTCGCGGAACGTTAGGTGGAGGTCAAGAGTCAACACAGGGGTGGGCGGGGGCGGGTTTGGCTTGTTTTTATTACTGTAAGCAGCGTTTGCCCCATTTTTTCTCTCAGTTTGTTAGATAGTTTAATGTTTAGTGGGTTAAGTTGTTGGAGGGGATGACTTGAGGCCTCCCTTTTTACCTTTCTTATGTATATTTTCTTTCCTTTTTGGAGTGTTTTGTAAAAATTTATTGAAAAACTTGAATAAACATATTTTTTTAAAAAAGCTGAGGGGGACGAGCATGACTGCTAAATGTGATGGTCACCAGAGTAATAAAATCCACAGCTGAAAGAATTAATGGAATCGAAAATCATGGGTGTCATGCGATTGACTTCCCAACATATGCAGCCTGCATGCAAAGTTCTGTGCTGGGAATGTTAATGGTGAGAACGTACTTTGAGGCAAAGCACATGAGACTCAGCTTCAGGAAACTGTTTGTCAATCCATTTATTGTGAAGAAGCAAAGGAGCTGAACAGATGAACAAATAATAAGCAAACATGAACCTTAAAACTAGCAAAGACAAACACAGCATCTCCCTGGCAGTCATACCTTCTGGCGGCCCGAGCTTTGTTCAATAAACAAAATCATTGCCCTGTACAGGGATCCGTGATTAATGAAGGTGTAAGATTAGATAGTAAAATTCAGCAGAGGCTGTGTCTTATCCCTCTGCTATGCGTGTATGCAGTCCCAAACTTTCCAGAAGCATTGACTTCTGCTGTGAGGGCTAACCACAAACAAGTTGCCAATGCCAACCAAACTCTTGAGCTGTACTGTAGTGTAAAGCACCCACAGAGATAATAAGAAAATTATTAGTAATAGTTGAGCAAATTGTGAATTATAAAAGGGATGTAATGTTGAATCCTAAACGAACACAATTGAAACAAAATTTACTGTTTGCGTGCGATATTGTAAAATGTGATTGGAATTGAAATACCATTGTGTCACATCATTCAAAATACCAGGATATTCCACCATTTACCTCAACCTATACTGACATTGCAATCACAATGCTATTATTATGCTGTGCATCTCAGATTAAAGTGAGTTAGACTAGTGTGATTTTGGACCATATAAGTCAAAATGAAATAAGTGGATATTGATATAACTTGTACATATTCATTAGGTGCATTTAATAACGAACCAAAAGAGCAACAGCTTTTCCAGCCCTTATCCACCACAACACCGGACAGTGGCCGGGATTCTCTGAGTCCAGTTCGCTCCACCACTGCTGCCAGTGAGAATTCCTGCAGCGGGACCGGAGAATCCTGCTGGTGTGAATGGACGGAGAATTCAAGCCAGTATGTATTTGGTTGGCTCAGCCATTAATATAGTCTGGTCATGCCCTTGGCACAGGAAAATGGGGCTGAGCAGAGTAGCACAGCAAGAGGGCAGAAGGAACAGTATCCAGAATGTAGTATTCCAGAAAGGCAGTTGATGAAGGATAGAGCTGGAGCCAATATTTACACACTTTTCTATTTATTTATACACACCCATGTCCTAAACTAACAGCCACAGTTTCAGTCTGTACTTATTAACAGGAATTCCAGTGAATTACAAGGTAATGCCCACCACTTACATACAAAGTTAATATACAATTAACAAGAAGTCACTCCGGCCCAAAGGTTAGGTCACTAAAAGAAAGGTTTTTTTAAACCTCCACAATGAATCACCTCCTGGTTTAATATCAACTGGTTTGTGACTTCCGAGTAACCCATTCTGGCGAGGAAGGTCCATGATTCTACCAATAAAATGAGACGCTTTCTGTTCCTCAGATGTTGGAAGTGATTAAAATTTAACACTGGATAGCTGGGTTACCTGGGGCTCAGGAAAATCAGAAATACTTTGTTTTCACTTTGACCCCTTTTCCTCTGAGTAATGCACTTAAGAAATTTAGACAGGAAAATCAGCAGGCAAGTCAATCATACAAATGTCCCAAGTCAGGAAGACAGAGAACTCCCTTTACTTAACAATGAATAAAATAACAATATTCATATCGATTAGTTGTAATTATCTATCACAGAATAACATATCTCATGAATAATTTGATGGATTGTTTGCTGTGTCTGAAGTATTCAGCTAATGTTATAATAAGGATTTGAAAATCTCTGAATGGGCCACATTATGGAACAGTCCAGTTCCAGTTACTCCAAAATGCCTCATTCATATCAGACCATAAACTAGAGGAGCAGAATTAGGCCATTTGGCCAATTGAAATGCTGATATATTTCTCATCCCCATTCTCCTGCCTTCTCCCCATAACCCTTAATCCCCTTATTAATCAAGAACCTATCTGTCTCTGTCTTAAAGATACTCAGTGATTTGACCTCCACAGCGATCTCCGATGAGTACCACAGATTCACCACCTTCTGGCTGAAGAAATTACTCCTCATCTCTGTTTTAAAGGATCATCCCTTGAGTCCAAGACTGCTGTGCCCTTGGGTTCAGGTCTCTCCTACGAGTAGAAACATCTTCTCAATGTCCACTATATCTAGGTCTCTCAGTATTCCGTAAGTTTCAATGAGATTCTCCCTCATCCTTCTTAACGCCAGTGAGTGCAGACCCAGAGTCCTCAGCCGCTCTTCATCTGCCAAACGCTTCATTTCCGGGATCATTCTTGTGGACCTCCTCTGGACCCTTCCAATGCCAGCATATCCTTCCTTAGATACGGGGTCCAAAACTGCTCACAGTATTCAAAGTGGGGTCTGACCAGAGCCTTATACAGCCTCAGCAGTACATCCCTACTGTAGTATTCTAGTTCTCTCAAAATGAATGCTGAAATTACATTTGCCTTCCTAACCGCCAACTGATTTTGCATGTTAACCTTAAGAGAATACTGAACTAGGACTCCTAAGTTCCTTTGTGCTTCCAGGTTTCCAAAACCTTTCCCCATTTAGAAAATAGTCTATGCCTCTATTCTTCCTACCAAAGTATATAATCTCACAGTTTTCCACATTGTATTCCATCTGTCACTTCTTTGCTCACTCACCTAACCTGTCCAAATCCTTCTGCAGCCCCCCTCCTTCCTCAATATTACTTGTTCCTCTACATATCTTTGTATCATCTGCAAACTTAGCAATAATGCCCTCATTTCCTTCTTCCAGATAGTTAATGTATATCATGAACAGTTGTGGTCCCAACGCTGACCACTAGTCACCGGCTGACAACCTGAAAATCCCTTTATCCCCACTCTCTGCCTTCTGCCAGTCAGCCAACCTTCTATCCATGCCAGTACCTTGCCACTGGGCTCTTACCTTATTTAGCAGCCTCCTGTACAGCGCGTTGTCAAAGGCCTTCTGGAAATCCAAATAGATCACGTCCACTTTGTCTAACTTCCTAACTATCTCCTCAAAGAATTCTAACAGATATACCAGGCATGATTTTCCCTTAATGAAACTGTGCTGGCTCAGCCCTATTTTACCATGCACTTCCATGTAAACCGCAATCCTTAATAATGGACTCCAAAATGTTACCAATGACCAAAATCAAACTAACCGGCCTATAATTTCAGGTCGTCTGCCTCACTCCCTTCTTAAACAAGGTGTCACATTCATCATTTTCCAGTCTACTGGGACCCTCCCTGACTCTAGTGATTCCTGAAAGATCACCACCAATGCCTTCACAATCTCCTCAGCTATTTCCTTCAGAAACCTCAGGTGTAATTCATCTGGTTCGGGTGATTTATCCACCTTCAGACCTTTCAGCTTCCCCAGAACCTTTTCTTTAGTGATGGCCACTACACTCACCTCTGCCCGCTGACTCTTTTGAAGTTCTGGTATCCTACTGGTGTCTTCCACCGTGAAGACTGATGCAAAGTAACTATTCAGTTCCTCTGCCATTTTTTTGTTCCCCATTACTACTTCTCCAGCCTCATTTTCCAGTAATCCACTGTCCATTCTTGCCTCTCTCTTACCTTTTAGATATCAAAAACATTCTTGCAATCTTCTTTATATTACTAGCTAGCTTACACTTATATTTCATCTTCTCCACCGTTATTGCTTTTTTAGTTGTCCTCTGCTTGCTTTTAAAGGCTTCTCAATCATTTGGTTTTCTACTACTCCTCGCAACATTGTGTGCTTTTTCTTTTTCTTTTATGCTGTCCCTGGCTTCTCTCATCAGCCAGGTTGCCTCATTTTCCCCTTAGTATGTTTCCTCCTGCTTGGGATGAATTTCTGTTGTGTCTCCTGAATAACCCCCCAGAACTCCTGCCATTGCTGTTCCACCATCTTCCCTGCTAGGCTCCCCTTTCAAACAATTCTGGCCAGCTCCTCCCTTATGACTTTGTAGTTACCTTTACTCAGTTGCAATACTGTTACATCTGATTCCAGCTTCTCCCTCTCAAACGGCAGAGTAAATTCTATCATATTGTGGTCACTGCCCCCTAAGAGTTCCTTCACTGTAAGTTCCCTAATCAAGTCTGCCTCGTTGCACATCACCAAACCCAGAATTGCCTGTTCCCTAGTGGGCTCTGTCACAAGCTGCTCCCAAAAATAATCTCATAGACATTCCACAAATTTATTTTTGGGGGATCCACTGCCAACCTGATTTTCTCAGTCCACCTGCATATTGAAGTCCCCCATGATTATTGTAATATTGCCTTTCTTACATGCATTTTCTATCTCCTGATTTATTTTCTGACACCCTGACTACTGCTAGGGGGCCCGTACATAACTCCCATCAGGGTCCTTTTACCTTTCATTTCCTCAACGCTATCCATACAGATTCTATGCATGTAGACATACAAAAATACATAATAACAGCTCTCATTGTAAAAGGTATCAGGGTCCAATTGTATTGAAATGAAGGACACGTCAGTTAGGATGCTGTAACAGCTACTGATGCCATTTAACACGATTAGTTGCTGTCTATGAAAAGTTTAGGATACTTTACATTATATCTGTACAATCCGAGAAGGAGGCTAATCAATATGATCACAGACAACGATATCCATCTGTATTCTTTTGGATTCTGTACCAATGAGTTCCTGAAATTCAGCATGGAGTGCAATCTGTTATCAGGCGTATGCCCTGAAGGGGTTGTAACTGTAAAGAAAGAAAAGCAATCAAATGTTAATCACAGAAAGACAGAGATGTTTTGCTGAGCAGTGGAAGGTGTCATGCATTATGTAATGTTCATTTTGTATCTCTGAATGTTCTTACAGTATATGATTTGAAAAAAAAAATTCTTATTCCCAGAAAAATAGTGCGAACAATTTCTGAATCATTGTAGTGTTAAATAAGCTACCCTTGGATACATGTAACCCTGGTACTTAATTGTGTTTTAACTGCAATTCTATAAAGAACAATGACTGGAAACATTTCAAATCATGAAATCACTCTGGCCAAACAAGACTGACATTTACACCAGTCAGGGGACACTTTCAACAAGAAATAGATGGACCAACAGCTGGCTTTCATAGAATCATAGAATACCTACAATGCAGAAGAAGGCCATTTGGCCCATCAAGTCTGCACTGACCCTCCGAAAGAGCACCCACTCCCCCCCCATCCTATCCCAGTAACCCCACTTAACCTTTGGACACTAAGGGGAAATTTACCATTGGGCAATCCACTTAACCTGCACATCTTTGGACTAAGGGAAAACCGAAGCACCCAGAGAAAACCCACGCAGACACGGGGGAATGTGAGAACTCCACACAGACAGTCACCTAATGCAGATCGAACCCGGGTCCCTGGTGCTGTGAGACCGCAGTGCTAACCACTGTGACATCGTACTGCCCCCATAGAACATATTGGGCGGGATTCTCTGACCTTCCACCGGGTCGGAGAATCGGCGCTCTGATGCCGGGACGCCATTCTGCGATGCGTGCCAAAATGGGCACCCGCGCATGACGCCGGACCGTACAGAGATTCGCCGAAAACGGCCGTAGTGGCGATTCTCCGCTGGAGCAGGGATTCTCCAGGCCGGATGGACCGGATGTCACGCCGGCGCCGTTCTAACATGGTGTAAAACAGTGTCAACCAGTCATGCTGGCTGACGCTGCGGGAGGAGGTGGGTGACAGCGTGAAGCAGGCCCTGGGAGGGGGGGGGGGTGGGGGTGGTTGACAGCGTTGGGGGTGGGGAGCCCAGGAGGGGGAGCGGCACGGCTGTGTCTGCGGGCAGTGTGGGGGAGGCTGCCGAGGGTGGGGGCGGGGTGGTCCCACATATCCCCTGCCCGGGGGGGGGGGGGGGCGGTGGGGGCGACAAAGGCTGCGGGCGGCTACGGCCCGCCCTGGCAGGGCGGATCCAACGGCCAGACCCCATAACGGCGGACACGCGGCTGTCCACCCAACCCGTTCGCTGTCGCGGCGCAGGCGGCCCGGCCGTCCTGACGTGTGCCAGACCCCCCCCCACCACACTGGTGGCACCCACCAGCGGGTAGGTTCAGGGGATGCACACACGGCAGCCTCCCGGTGATGGCAGTGCCCCCAGACCGTGTCAGGGCACCAAGGGGGCAGGGGTGTGGCGTGTGCTGGCAACCGGGCCAGCCATGTAGCCCATAGCACCTGGCTGTAGTGGGGTGTATACCAATGCTGAAACCCTGTCCACTCCCACCCCCTACAGATAGTACAATGTTTAGCCATCTCCCAGCGTTGTTGGCCGCCGTGGCGGGGGCTGCTGCCCTGCATGATGCCCAGTGGGAGCTGGAGCACGGGCATGACAGGGAGGCGGAGCCTGCTGTAGAGCGTCGGGCTGCAGTGGGGCACGTGCAAGGTGCCCAGGTGGCAGGGCCGCACGCCTCAGAGGCGCAGGAGGAGCACCACGTCGTGTGGGAGCCACAGCACGGGGATAACGAGGAGGAGGAGGAGGGTGTGCCACGGCCACGGAGGCGTCCGATGGGACAACGTGTGTACCGGCCTGCATGTCCTTCAAGGACCACCGGACAGGGCCTGCAGGAGGAGACTCCGGATGACCTGGGAGACCGTTGCCCACACCTGCCACCTGATGGCACAACTGGGGACCGGGGGAGGATATGCCCTCCCAGTGTCCGTCAAGGTGATGGTTGCCCTCAACTATTTTGTGACAGGATCATTCCAGTCGCCGAGTGGGGTCCTGACTGGCATCTCCCAGCCATCGATGCACAGGTGCAACCGGGCCGTCACCGAGCGGGTTTCGCCGATGTTGCCCAGATAAGCATGGTCCAGGGGGCAATCGATGGAGTGCACAACGCCTTGCGGCCCACATCGGAGGAAAGGGCCATGTGCCTGAACGGGAAGGGTACGTACTCAATGATCGTGCAGGTGGTCTGTGACCACAGGATGACGATCCTGAACATCTGCGCCAGGTACCCTGGCAGTGTGCATGACTCCTTTATACTGTCCCAATCGTTCATCCCCGCCATGTTCGAGGGACCCCCCCCCCACCCCCCGCTTGCGGGGCTGGTTGCTGGGCGACAGGGTTATCCGTTGCGGTCGTGGCTGATGACGCCTATACGGAGGCCACAGACCGACGCGGAGCGTCGCTACAATGATGCCCAAGCAGCGACCAGGAGTGGCGTCGAGAGGTGCTTTGGGCTGCTGAAGATTCGCTTCAGGTGCCTGGACTGCTCTGGGGGTCCCTCCAGTACCCGTCGGAGAGGGTCGGCCGCATCAACGTGGTCTGCTGTGTCCTGCACAACATAGCCCAGCAGAGGGGCGAGGAGGAGGAGGAGGAGGACGGTCAGGATGAGCGGAACCCTTCTCCAGATGAGGGGGATGGCGAGAGGGAAGCAGATGCACGGGACATGGGGGATGGACGGCAACAGGAGACTGCCCAGCGCCGCCGGCTGGGCCAGAAGGCACGGGTGTCGCTGGTAGCTGCACGTTTCAGCGACTACTGTGGGGGTCAGTAGTGATGAGCATGGGCACAGACAGCAGAGTTCGGCACCTCCCCCACCACCATGTTAGCGGGTCTGGTACAAGGCATGGAGGATGATGACAGCCCGCTCTGCGATGGGCTCCGAGCCATAAATTGTTCGACAATGTCTGACACATGGCCACATCAAGACCCTCCACCTTGGTGGGCCCTGAACGCGGCCCAGGCACTGCATCCCATGGCCCTGTCATATGGCTGGGGGCGCGTTGGCTTGGGAGAACCGTGGGGTGGGGGGGGGGGGGAGGGGGGGGCACGGGGCCGCACTTCACATGCAGTGGAGCTCAACTTCTATCGCAGTACCCCTCACACACACTGGCACACAGTCCCCGCCCCACCCCCGCACGCATCGGACAGAGGCAGCTCTCATATGTGTGGAATGTGTTTAGTAACAGACGTCCTGTACATGTGCCCGAGCTGATTTAGCTATTCTGTGCCCTGCACCTGTGCCAACTTACTCATCAGTGTCTACCTTTCTGGCCTTACGGGCCCTATGACTACGTCTCGGTGTTCCCCCAGACGGTACAGCAGAACGGGAGGTGGACTCCTGTGATTCCTGCCCTGTGACTAGGGTCCCCTATGGCGGCCGTTTCCTGGGGCGGCCCGGCCTGGATGGGCCAGGCTGCACCTCGGGCAATTGGGATGGCGTGGTGCCATCCTGTTCTGCCTGCTGCTCACCACATGCACCAGGGACGGTAGGGGGGGGGCGGGGAGTCCGAGGTGGCGCGGAATGGGCCAGCGCCTCCTCCTCCCTCGGGGTGCCCGGTGGCCCCTGTGGCTCTCCATGGGATAGGGCTGTGAGCGGATCCAGCACTCGGGGCACCACCATCACCTGGCGCTGCCAGTCCTGGAGGCCCGCGCTGGTATCGACCAGGGTCTGGACGTTCGCAGCCATGGGGATCAGGGAGTTCGCCATCCCTTTCTGGCTCTGTACAACGCCGTCCATCACCCGGGCAATGGTGCTGATGCTCTCAGCGATGGCCTGCTGGGACTGGGCCATGGCCTGCTGAGACCGCGCCAGGTTGTCTGCGATGTTCAGCTGGCCCTGTATCATGGCTGCCTGTGAGACGGCAGCCCTGTCCTGGGCCGCGGAGGCCACGTGCACAGATAGCCCCAGGCCTTGCAAACTCGGTCCCATGCCTGACACCGTCGCCACCATTGCCTCCACCGCGGAGGCCACCCGTGCGGTGTTGGCCTGTGTGGCACTCATGCCCGCCACCATTTCCTGCTCCTGGACCCTGATGCACTCCTGCACTTGCGTCTGCAGGTGCTGGAACCCGGCCGTCACCCTATCACGCCCCTGGGTCCCTGACTGCATCGGGCCTATGGGTGGGCGGGGGAACTCCAGGAACCCGGGACCCGTCTGGGCGGCAGGTGTTTGCCGGGGCTGGGCTGCCCTCCCATCGTCCGGCCCCTCGGCTGCTCCTACCTCCACCTGCTGTACCGGAGCGGCTGTGTGGTGTGCACCAGTTAGTGTCGCAGAAGCCTCACCACTAAAATGGCCAACCGAGGTGAGAGTATCTGCGGTGGCGGAGGGTACAGTTGACAGCTGTGACGCAACCTCAATGTCTTCATTGGACCTGTGGTCGGGGGTCCCCTGGGGTGCCATGTCCTGTATGTCCGTCCCCTCTGTGGTGGTGTCGTGTTGTGTTCTTTCATGTCTGTCTAACCCCTGTGTGCTTGTGTCCTGTGTCGTCGTGTCGTGCCTGTCTGTGCCCTGTGTGCTTGTGTCCTGTGTCGTCGTGTTGTGCCTGTCTGTCCCCTGTGTGCTTGTGTCCTATGTCGTTGTGTCATGCCTGTCTGTCCCCTGTGTGCTTGTGTCCTGTGTTGTCGTGTCGTGCCTGTCTGTCCCCTGAGTGATGGGGTCCTGTGTCGTCGTTCCGTGCCTGTCTGTCCCCTGTGTGCCTGTGTCCTGTGTCGTCGTGCCATACCTGCCTGTCCCCTGTGTGCTTGTGTCCTGTGTAGTCGTATCGTGTCTGTCTGTCCCCTGTGTGCTAGTTGTGGTGATATACATCACTGTAAGTACACAAAGGGTTAATGTACATACACTACACCTTGCTAGACACTAGAGGGAGCACCAGAGACATGACACACAGACAGTCAACCAATAGGTCAGTAAGATAGGACACGACCAATGGGCATTCACGATACACATAGAGGTGACACCACCACAGGAGGGCATTACACCAACCCATATAAAAAAGACACAACATACATGATCTTCCTCTTTCCAGTGGAGACACTCAGTGAGTACAGACACAGGGTTGATTCAACATCACACCCACCACGTGGATTGTAGCAGACTGGTTAGTCAGTCTGAGTAGCTATAGCAGGATTAACAGTAGAGTCGAATCCAAGTAGGAGAATTGTTGATAGTTTAGTAAACGTGTTGAAGCTATCTCCAAGTCTGAACCTTCCTTTGTCAGAGTGCACATCAAGGAAGCAGCTTATGCGAACAAGAGCATAACAAAACATCGTGTCCTGTGCCGTCATGTCGTGCCTGTCTGTCCCCTGTGTGCTGGTGTCCTGTGTCGTTGTGTCGTCACTGGACTGCACCGGAAGGCTGTTGTTGGAGGTGCCCTCCCCGTCGCTGCTAGAGTCCCTGTGGGCTGGCCGCCCAGACGTTGGCCTGTGGCAGTGTAGGCCTGATGCGCCGGGTTGATCTGCGTCAGCTGGCCATCCAGGTGCTGGCCGGGGGCGGTGTCTTACAGGTGCGCCCAGTTAATCTGCGTTGGCTGGCCGTCCAGGCGCTGGATGCGGACGGTGTCTGCCAGGTTCGCCTGGTTGACCTGCATCGGCTGGCCGTCCAGGCGCTGGATGCGGACGGTGTCTGCCAGGTTCGCCCGGTTGACCTGCATCGGCTGGCCGTCCAGGCGCTGGATGCGGGCAGTATCACTGCGTGGCCCTGCAACGCATAATACACCATAATGTTTAGGCAGGTGAAGGGGGGTGTGGGTCACGGTACGGGGTGAGGGGGGAGTGCTGAGTGGAGAGTGCTGAGGGAAAAGGGCAGAGTGGAAAGGGTTGAGGGGGAAGGGCTGAGTGGAGAGTGCTGAAGGGAGAGGGCTGAGGGAAAGGGCTGAGGGGGAAGGGCTGAGTGGAAAGGGCTGAGGGGGAAGGGCTGAGTGGAGAGGGCTGAGGGGAGAGGGCTGAGGGGAGAGTGCTGAGGGGAGAGTGCTGAGGGAAAAGGGCTGAGTGGCGAGGGCTGAGGGGAAGGGCTGAGTGGAGAGTGCTGAGGGGAGAGGGCTGAGGGGAAAGGGCTGAGGGGAGAGTGCTGAGGGAAAAGGGCTGAGTGGCGAGGGCTGAGGGGAAGGGCTGAGTGGAGAGTGCTGAGGGGAGAGGGCTGAGGGAAAAGGGCTGTGTGGAAAGGGCTGAGGGGGAAGGGCTGAGTGGAGAGTGCTGAGGGGAGAGTGCTGAGGGAAAAGGGCTGAGGGGAGAGGGCTGAGGGGAGAGGGCTGAGGGAAAAGGGCTGTGTGGAAAGGGCTGAGGGGGAAGGGCTGAGTGGAGAGTGCTGAGGGGAGAGTGCTGAGGGAAAAGGGCTGAGGGGAGAGGGCTGAGGGGAGAGGGCTGAGGGGAGAGGGCTGAGGGGAAAGGGCTGAGGGGGAAAGGCTGAGTGGAGAGTGAGGGGGAAGGGCTGAGTGGAGAGTGCTGAGGGGAGAGTGCTGAGGGAAAAGGGCTGAGTGGAGAGTGCTGAGGGGAGAGTGCTGAGGGAAAAGGGCTGAGTGGAGAGTGCTGAGGGGAGAGGGCTGAGGGAAAAGGGCTGTGTGGAAAGGGCTGAGGGGGAAGGGCTGAGTGGAGAGTGCTGAGGGGAGAGTGCTGAGGGAAAAGGGCTGAGGGGAGAGGGCTGAGGGGAGAGGGCTGAGGGGAGAGGGCTGAGGGGAAAGGGCTGAGGGGGAAAGGCTGAGTGGAGAGTGAGGGGGAAGGGCTGAGTGGAGAGTGCTGAGGGGAGAGTGCTGAGGGAAAAGGGCTGAGTGGAAAGGGCTGAGGGGAAAGGGCTGAGGGGACAGTCCTGAGTGGAAAGGGCTGAGGGGAGAGTGTTGTAGCCATCTGGAATGGCCACGTCCCGATTACAAAATACGATTTGCAAAGAATGCAGGGAAAATTGGATAATACCGAAAAAGCAAGCAGGTGCAAGGTCTGTCTGTTGATTAGGGCCTTAGCTCTCAGACTGGACCGGTACTGCTAAGCCATCTACATACTAATGAGCCATCCCTAGGAACAAAAGGCAACATTTAGGTAAACAATGCTAAGCCAGACATCCCGCCGCCAGCGGAGACTAAAACAAAGCAAACCAACGGCCACCTAGGACACGTTCAGCAACCAGGGTACCCATCCCTCTATTGGAGGAAATTCAATAAGGACAATTGGGAAACGGCCCAATTAATTGGGCCAAGTTCAAGGCTCGCCCAAAAGCGGGCGAAGCCCTTTCGAGTATAAAAAGGACTCCCCAAGAGAGGATCACTCTCTTGGCCTTGGCTCCCAGCGAAGAGAGACCAGCCTAGCAGCTACGCCAGGCCAAGTAAGGTCCAAGTCAACGCACGCTACGAGATAGACGCTCCTAGTTGCTATCCTGTAAACAGCTCAACCCAGCAGCCTCAGAACCGGGCAACCGGCCATTGTACCTCTGACTGAGTGGGCACCCGAAGCTAAGTATAGGCTTTAGTAATAGTGATAGTTTAGTTTGTAGAGTTCATGCATGAGTAGATTTGACTGTGTAAATAAATGAGCATTGCTGTTGAACTTACTAACTGGTGTATTGAGTCTTTGATCAGTATTCGGTTCTGAACCTTGTGGCGGTGTCAAAAGATACCTGGCCACTCTTGAGCAAATGTAATTAAACAGAGCCAAATTATGAGACAACAGCAAGTTAGCAACAGTGCTGAGGGGAAAGGGCTGAGGGGAAAGGGCTGAGGGGAAAGGGCTGAGGGGATATGGCTGAGGGGAGAGGGCTGAGGGGAGAGGGCTGAGGGGAGAGGGCTGAGGGGAGAGGGCTGAGGGGAGAAGGCTGAGGGATAGGGCTGAGGGGAAAGGGCTGAGGGGAGAGGGCTGAGGGGAGAGGGCTGAGGGGAAAGGGCTGAGGGGAAAGAGCTGAGCAGAGAGGGGACAGGCAGGGGGGGGCTCACTTGGTGGAGTGCCCCCGATCTCGGCATGGGCAATTTCCCATCCCTCGGGTGCACCGGCTATGTCCAGTGCCCTCTGCTCGTGCATGGTGAGGGGCAGCAAGTCAGGTTCACCCCCTCCGGTTCGGGCACGCTCTCGTTGGTTATGGGCGCTCTTCTCCTGGTAGGGGGGGGAACAGCATTGTTAGGCGGTTCGATGCATGCTGTTGGATCTATGTTGGCATGGGTGCACAGGGCACAGGGCACATGGCTAACGCGGCTTGCATGGCTGGCTGCAGCCATGCGGGTCACAGCTGTGGTTGTACTGTCCCCTGGGGAGGGGGTGGGTGTCACACATGTGGTGGGGAAGGGGGGTTGGTGCCATGGGCACATTGCTGGGTACTCATCCTGGCTGTGCTCAATAGGGTAAAGCAGTTGATGTGGTGTATATGGATTTCAGTAAAGCGTTTAATAAGGTTCCCCATGGTAGGCTACTGCAGAAAATACAGAGGCATGGGATTCAGGGTGATTTAGCAGTTTGGATCAGAAATTGGTTAGCTGGAAGAAGACAAAGGGTGGTGGTTCATGGGAAATGTTCAGACTGGAGTCCAGTTACTAGTGGTGAGCCACAAGGATCTGTTTTGGGGCCACTGCTGTTTGTCATTTTTATAAATGACCTGGAGGAGGGCGTAGAAGGATGGGTGAGTAAATTTGCAGATGACACTAAAGACGGTGGAGTTGTGGACAGTGCGGAAGGATGTTACAAGTTACAAAGGGACATAGATAAGCTGCAGCGCTGGGCTGAGAGGTGGCAAATGGAGTTTAATGCAGAAAAGTGTGAGGTGATTCATTTTGGAAGGAATAACAGGAAGACTGAGTACTGGGCTAATGGTAAGATTCTTGGCAGTGTGGATGAGCAGGGAGATCTCGGTGTCCATGTACATAGATCCCTGAAAGTTGCCACCCAGGTTGAGAGGGTTGTTAAGAAGGCGTACGGTATGTTAGCTTTTATTGGTAGAGGGATTGAGTTTAGGAGCCATGAGGTCATTTTGCAGCTATACAACACTCTGGTGCGGCCGCATTTGGAGTATTGCGTGCAATTCTGGTCGCCGCATTACAGGAAGGATGTGGAAGCATTGGAAAGGGTGCAGAGGAGATTTACCAGGATGTTGCCTGGTATGGAGGGAAGATCTTATGAGGAAAGGCTGAGGGACTTGAGGCTGTTTTTGTTAGAGAGAAGAAGGTTAAGAGGTGACTTAATTGAGGCATACAAGATGATCAGAGGATTAGATAGGGTGGACAGTGAGAGCCTTTTTCCTCGGATGGTGATGTCTAGCATGAGGGGACATAGCTTTAAATTGAGGGGAGATAGATATAAGACAGATTTCAGAGGTAGGTTCTTTACTCAGAGAGTAGTAAGGGCGTGGAGTGCCCTGCCTGCAACAGTAGTGGACTCGCCAACACTAAGGACATTCATATGGTCATTGGATAGACATATGGACGATGAGGGAATAGTGTAGATGGGCTTTAGAGTGGTTTCACAGGTCGGCGCAACATCGAGGGCCGAAGGGCCTGTACTGCGCTGTAATGTTCTATGTTCTATGTTCTATGTAGTCCTGGGTGTCAAGGCGATGGCACTGACGGCCGCGCCCACCTCCCCCCGCAGACACCGGGCCACGTTGGGTGGGACCCTCTGGTCGGGTCCAGGATGCAGACGCCCCCTCCTCTCATCGAGGGCGTCCAGGAGCATCTCCAGGTCGTGGTCAGGGAACCAGGGCGCTGCTCGGCGTAGCGCCATGTTGCTCCATCGGTGGCCTGTGCGCTCACGTCGCCTTATGTGCGCCGCGTAGATTACGTGGCGCCGTGGCTCTGAGGCCACGCCCCCCCACTTCCCGCTGCGCCCCTGCTAGCCCCCTTGTACGCCGCAGAATGGGGTCCCAGAAAGGCCGCCGACCGCAGAGTGAAACACTCCCGTTTTGACGCTGGCGCCGACACTCTGCCGGAGCAGAGAATCGCGCCCATTGTTCCTTCTGGATACTGTTCCTTCTGCCTTGCTAATGAACTGCACTGCTCAGCCTCATTGCCCCATGCCATGGACATGTCCAGCTATATTAATAGCCTAGTCAACACACCCAACAACAATGTATTTCCGATGATGGTAACTCTTTCCGCATTACATACGTGATTTTTCCATATGCACAATGGTGAGCAATCCTTCCCAGTACCCGAAAAGTATCGTGTGTGTGCATGTACGTATTTTCCTTTCAGGCCCAATTCAAGACTCAACTTTTCTGTTTTTCTACTTCAAACGGAAACCAATTACTTTTGTTTCATTTTTCTATGCTTTATAAACATGGTAGGCTAGGTTTTCTGTTTCCCCGGAAATGGGACACATCACATAGAACATAGAATAAACAGAGCAGAAGGAGGCCATTCGACCTATCGAGTCTGCACCGACCCACTTCAGCCCTCACTTCCATCCTATCTCTGTAACCCAATAACCCCTCTCAACATTTTTTGGTCACTAAGGGCAATTTATCCCTGGCCAATCCACTTAACCTGCACGTCTTTGGACTGTGGGAGGAAACTGGAGCACCCGGAGGAAACCCACGCAGACACGGGGTGAATGTGCAGACTCCGCACAGACAGTTACCCAGCGGGGACCCGAACCTGGGACCCTGGCACTGTGAAGTGTTATGGGCCAGGGTTTAGAGAACCCCAAAGTGTATCATGGAGTTCACCTGACACACAACTTTTAATAGATTGTGGTATGGGGAGCACACGGCCCACTCTACAGGTGTGGTACAGCAGAAATGGAAAAGTATTTTTTAAAAGCAAAGCAATGTTTATTCTATGAACTCAAGTTAACCTTTTTAAAACATACAGTGAACATCTTAGCAACCATCAATTCAAAAGTAACTCCCAAAGAATACAACACTAAGTAATGATTAAGCTGTCCTTTTCACACCCATAAGACTTCAAAAATCTTCAAAACAGAAAGACATCAGGCTTAACTTTACTACTGAGAACATTTATAATTCTGAATTCACCAAATGATCAAGAGATAGTCTTTTCATGGCAGAGAGAGCAACAGTACATCTGCTCTGTCTGGCTTCAGCTCCAACACTGAAAACAAAACTAAAACACACCCTTCAGCAAACAACCTAAAACGAAAGTAAAACGCTGACAGACAGTTCCACCCACTCTCTGACATCACTGCAGTAGTAAACACCCATTTCTTAAAGGTACTCTCACTACAGATATTTATGTACACACCCATTTATAAACACCCATTTCTTAAAGGTATTCTCACATGACAGAAACCACAGTGCTATTCACTTGTGCTACTGTGCTGCCCTAAACATCACCTGGAAACATCTTTGCTCTCAACAAAAATGCGCTAATGACCCCAGATTGTCATCTGTTCATGGAATAGTTGATGTATTTCTCGAGTGTTCCCAGTGCAAATCATCTCAAATCTGTTGAAATAGGAGCCTCCCAGCTCACTCTGGCTTGGCACTAGGCGGCTGCCTTTACTAGATGAGAAATTTGCTGTTCTTTGAATGGGAAAAGGGCGAAGGAATATCTCTAAATGCTCCTGATAAGATGAGGGAAAGTTAAAAGAAAACTCTTTTGAATGCTCTGCCTAAAGGCAGGCCTGATCTACAACATTACAATATCCACCATAGGTAGGGCAAGGAGTCCTGAATCCACTCCAGCTGGAACAGGGACCATACCCTGTGCTGTTAGTATCAATCTTACTCCACACAAACCATCATGCCAAATATCCCCTCCTCCCCAAGTAGTTGAGTTGCTGCGGCAGCATACAATTTCACATGCATCATGTAGCCTGGAGCTAGAGACAGTGATAGTAAAGGTTCCAATTTCTTCCCATCCATGCCTGGCCAGGAATAACTCCTGCACTTACTGCCTGCCATTGGTGTATGTTGGAAGGATTTACAAATTGATACCATAATAATAATAATCTTTATTGTCACAAGTAGGCTTACATTGACACTGCAGTGAAGTTACTGTGAAAAGCCCCTAGTTGCCACATTCCGGCGCCTGTTCAGGTACACGGAGGGAGAATTCAGCGGTTGGCAGGTTAGGTTTCGCACATGGCCAATGCCATGCTGTACACGCGACCAGTGCTGACCATCAGCCATGCTCATGCGCAGCCTGGGTCCCGGCCATTCTCCGGCCATTTTCGGCACGACCGACGGGAGATTCCCTTGGCGCCGGTGCTAGCCCCTTACCAGTACCTGCATCAGTGAGGGGCTGTCGCCGATGTTCCTGTCGTGAAACACCCGCGGATTCTCCGTTTGAGCTGGCACTTAGCCGCAGAAATGGATAATCCTGCGCATAACCTTTCATAAAGTCTTTGCCTGTGAAGAAATGCCGAGAGAGAGAGAGGCGCAAAGCAAAACATCTGAGCCAGGAGGCCCCTGCTTTAATGGCTGGCAAAGTCCAGGTGACACAAAACGATATAAGTGCAAGACGAGTCAATCTGTTGGCCATTCTGGAACTCAGAAGGCGGAGAAAAGACTATTCAACTTCAAAGGAGGAAACCTGAGACAGAAACTTGCACAAAGACATAGATGGTAAGCCATACCAGGAAAACAAATATGAGCACTACTTAAAACTAACCTTTTTCGAAAGAAATATTGATTAGCATGCAGAATTAGACTTCTAGGAGTGATAACAGAAGCCAAATCCATTTAAAAAGGCTTGGGGGGGGGGGGGGGGGGGGCAGGGTGGTGTTTCTTCTCAGTTGAATGAGTTGATTGGCTACCCTAATCCATATCTGTGATGTTGTGACGTTCAGTCAAATTATCAGCTGACTAAAGGCAAATTCCCAGTCCATCAAACGATTTCCTATTTTAAGCCAGTGTAAAGATTCCCTGATTCACTTCACATTTGAAATAATTCACCAGGAGCTAACCATGTGATGTACTCTTATTATCCACTTGGAAAATCCCAGAGGGAATTTCAAACTAATGAAAATTACATTGTAAAAGCCAAGCCATTATAGTGAGGCCATCTTTTTAAATTGTGTTTTGCTTTTTTTCTTTAGCAATTTAGATTCAATGACTGAGTGAATATTAAGTGATATGTAAATGTATGCAAATTGGCGGATTGAACTTTTGAAATGTGTAATATTTCCCGTCAATCTAGTGCAAAAATTCACACAACAAAAGCTCCTATTTTAAGAAGCAACAATTAGATGAATCACCAGTTAAGATGTATTTTTTGTTTACTGCTGGTGGTTGAGATAAGAATGTTGGTAAGGACATTGGGAAAGCTCCTTTAATCTGTCTTGAACAGTACATGCGAATGTAAGACCAAACAGTTTTTCAACTCTGCTACACCATTCAATATGGTCACAGCTGCTCTTTGGGTTCAGCTGCACTTACCCACCCACACCCCATATTCCTTGATTCCCATAAAGATCAAAGATCTGTCTATCTCAGCTTTAAATATATTGAATGATGGGACATCCACAACACTCTTGGGTTAGAGAATGCTAAAGATTCACAACAAAGACATTTCTCCTCCTCTCAGTCCTAAATGATCAACTTCTTGTCCCGAAACTGTGTTCACTTGGTTTAGGTTCTCCAGCCAGGGGAAACAACCTTTCAATATCTACCCTGTCAAACCCCTTCATAATCTTTAATGTTTCGATCCAGAGAACATAGATCCAATTTACTCAGTCTCTCACGACAGATTAACCCTCTTATCCCAATCTAGTGAACCTTTCCTGCTCTGCCTCCAATGCAAGTGCATCTTACTTAAATATGGTGACCAAAATTGTACACAATATTCCAGGTGTGCTTGCATCCAGCCCTGTACTATTATAGCAAAAAATCCTTATTGTTGTACTTCAATCCCTTTGCAATAAAAACCAACATGCAATGTGGTTTCCTAATTGCTTGCTGTATCTGTATGCTCACTTGTTGTGTTCTTTGAATGAGTACACCCAAGTCACTCTGAACATTGACAAATCTCATGCCTTTTAAAAATATTGTGCTTTTCTATTCTTACTACCAAAGTGACTAACTTATACTTCCCGCATTTAACTCCGTCTTCCATTCACTTTTCTGTCTGTATAGTTTTGCAGCTTCCTTGTGTCCTCCACATGGCTTGAATTCCCACATAGCTTTGTATCGTCAGCAAACTCAGATACATTTCTATCTGCCTCTCTGTCTAAGTCTTAAAATAGATTGCAAATACCCGAAGCCCGAACACTGATTTTTGTGGCACCCCATTAGTCATAGCCTGCCAACTTGAAAATGCTCTATTTATCCCTAACCTCTGCAGCCTGTTCATGAACTAAACCTCTATCAATGCTAATATGTCACCCTCAACTCTATGAGCCTTTGCCTTGTGGAGTTCCCTTCTTTCCTTTCTCTCTCCTTTTCTTGAATGGCAATGTTCTATTTGCTAGCTAAAATCTGCTGGGACTATTGCAGAATCGGAGGAATTTTAAAAATTCACAGGTAACACATCCACTATGTCTGCAGCTTTCTCTTTTAGATGCCTCGGATGTAGGCCATCAAGTCCTTGGGATTTGTCAGATTTTCATCCCTTCAGTTTCTCCAGTATTTTTTCTCCGCTGATATTATTAACATTAGTTTTCTCACACTTATTAGCCCCTAGGTTACCCTCTAATTCTCCTCTGTCACTTGTGTCTTCCACTGTGAAGACAGATCCAGAACATTTTCTCAACGTCTCTGCCATTTCCTCATTCCGCATTATAATTTCTCCTGTCTTTAGCTTCTAAGGGACTGACATTTACTTTAGTTACTCACTTCCATTTAATATACTTGTAAAGGCACTTCCAATCTGTTTTATATTGTTAGCTAGTTTAATCTTGTATTCTATTTTTTTCACTTTTGATCAAGTTTTTGGTGGTCCTTTGCTGGTTTCTAAAACACTTTAAATCCTCAGAATTACTATTATTCTTTCCAACATCATAAGATTATATTTAATCTAATATTATCTTTACACTCCACCATAAGACATGGATGGATCTTTGTTGCTGAGTTTTGTTCTTCAAAGGAATGCATTTGTGTTGAACATTTTGATTTGTTTCTTTAAATGTTTTCCACCATTTCACCCCATACCCTTACGTTTAATTTCTCAACCAACCATTACCAATTCTCCCTTCATACCTATATAATTGGCTTTGTTTAAGATTAATACTCTCCTTTCTGATTGGAGTATGGCATTTTTAAACTTAATCTGGAATTAAATTGTATTATGATTACTATTTCCAAATGAATCTTTTACTATGTCAGGAATAATGAACCCTGATGCATTGCACAATTCTAGTTCCAAAATAATTTTATCCTTTGTTGGTTCCGCAACATATTACTCCAGGATGTTTCCATTTACAGGTGAGACTAGAAACTAGAGGACACAGTTTAAAAATAAAAGCTCTCCTATTTAGGATTGTGATGTGTCATGTGAGTGTATCTTTAAGAAATGAGTGTTTAATAAATGTACCTTTAAGAAATGGGTGTTTATCAGTATTTCAGAGTATGGGTGGAGCTGAGCTGCCTGTCAGCTTTTTACTTTCGTTTTAGGCTGTTTGCTACAGGGTGTGTTTTAGTTTCGTTTTCAGAGCTGGATAGCTGCAGTCACAGCCAGAAGGTGCATGAGTCTTTCTCTCTGTAATCTAAAAACTGTAAATCGATCCTTTGGTGATTTAAAACTAATAACTGCTCTCAGTAGTGACTTTAACCTGATATGCTTCTGTTAAATGTTCTTTTTTAAGTCTTATGGATGTTAAAAGGACAGCTTAAGGATTACTTAGTGTTGTATTCTTTGGGGGTTGTATTTGAATTAATGGTTGCTAAGATGTTCACTGTATGTTTTAAAAAGGTTGACTTGAGTTCATAGTTAGAATAAACATAGTTTTGCTTTAAAAATAAAACATTGCAGTTAACATTACCTGACAAAATGAGAAAAGACAAGGTAATTATGGCGGTGGCTAAGCATTTAAAGTTGCCTGAGATACAGTTTGGCTCATTGGAAATGGCAAAAATTCAGTTACAAATTAAACAAATGGAACATGAGAAAGAATTAAAGCAGCTTGAATACGAAAGAGAGGAAAAAGAAAGAGTGAGAGCGGAACAAGAAAGCGAAAGAGAGAGAGAGGAAAAAGAAAAGAGAGAGAAGAAAGGAGAAAAGAAAGAATAGCCCTAGCAGAACAAAAAGAAAGAGAAAGGGAGATACAGATCAGGGAAAAAGATCAAGAGAGAGAGTTTCAACTTCAGAAAATGGCCATGAAACATGACAGTCAGTTAAAATTGGCAAACGTAAAGGGAAACGTACAGTTGGATGATAGTGATGAGGATAGTGAGAAAGAGCGTCAAAGTTGAAGGCTTGGTGGGAATCTATTTAAATATGTCCAAGCATTGCCAAGATTTGATGAGGAGGAGGTAGAAGCCCTTTTCATTTCATTTGAGAAGGTAGCTAAACAAATGAAATGGCCACAGGACATGTGGGTATTACTGATTCAAACAAAGCTGATAGGTAGGGCTAGTGAAGTATTTGCATCACTACCAGAGGAGGTATCTGGGACGTATGAGGAGGTGAAAACATCTATCTTAGGTGCATATGAACTAGTGAGCATATGAAATGTACAGACAAAAGTTTAGAAATTTAAGGAAAGAATTCACGGAAACATACATGGGGTTTGAAAGGATCAAACAGAATAATTTTGATAGGTGGATAAGGGCTTTGAAAATAGACCAAACGTATGAAGCTCTCAGAGAAATTATACTTTTGGAGGAGTTTAAAAATTCAATTCCTGATGTAGTGAGAACTCATGTGGAAGAGCAGATGGTTAAAACTGCGAGATTAGCAGCGGAAATGGAGTTTAAAAATTCAATTCATGTGTGTGTATATGTTTTAGGAATCTAACATGAAATCATTCTAGAAACTTATCTTCCAGACTATCTTTGCCAATTTCATTGGGCTAGGCTACATGAAGATCTACGTCCCCCACAATTATTACATTGCCTTTGTTATAAGCTCCAATCATTTCTGTGCAAGGGCATAACTGCTGTTAGGATGCATATAAACTAATCCTACCCAACATTTTATGACCCTTGATCGTCCTAATCTCTACCCATACTGATTCAAATGCTTGATTTTCTGAGCCACGATCCTTTCTTATTAATGAGCATGCATCATCCTTATTATCAGGGCAACCCTGATAATTCCATTCCATTCTGCCTGTCTTTTTGAAATGTGTGCACAATGTAATATTTATTTCCCAACATTGGTCATCTTATTCCCTCTGTAATGAAATCTAATATCTAAACAATCTATCTCTGCTTGTACCATTAGTACATCCATCTTATTGCGAATGCACAGAAATAGTTACTTTGGTTTTATTTTTTTGTTATGATTCCAACCATGGAGCTTACTCCACCAACTCCTACACCAACTCTTAAGCCACGCATTCATCTGCACTATTCTCCTATTTCTGTACTCGCTAGCATGTAGCACTGGGAGTAATCCAGAGATTACAACCCAAGAGGTCCTGCTTTTTAGTCTATTGCCTAACTCCTTGAATTCTTAATCAAGATCTCATCCCTCTTTCTCCCTATGTTTCTACCTTCCCAAGAACACTAGATTAGTTGAAGGGAACCTTCCCAAAGAGACAGAGATGAGGGCTGATTTATCATTTGCTTCAAATTTCCAATCCATATGGTGAGGGCTTATTGGTCAATCAAGAATTATTGCAAGGAAATTCATAAGTCCACTGTTTTTGATTAACTGGTTAGCACTGCCTCACAGCGCCAGCAACCCAGGCTCGTTTCTGGCCTTGGGTAACTGTGTGGAGTTTGCACATTGTCCCCGTGTCTGCATGGGTTTCCTCCGGGTGCTACGGTTTCCTTCCACAATCCAAAGATGTGCAGGTTAGGTGGATTGGCCATGTTAAATTGCCCCTTAGGATGTCATTACAGGAATAGGGTGGGGTATTGGGCCAAGATAGGGTGGTCTTTCAAAGGGTCAGTGAAGACTCAATGGACCAAATGGACTCCTTCTGTACTGTAGGGATTCTATGATAAATATTCTATGATAACTGGAAATAAGAGATTGCGCTTTCTCAACTTACAGGCCCTATGAGTGCTTCTTCTTGCTGAAACCAGATTTATGATATTCTGGTGAACAAGGCAGATCATATGCTGATTTAATGCCTTTTCAAAAAATAACTGATAAGGAGACATTGGGTTACCCTCCAGTACCAGAAACTAAAAACCAAATGAAAATGCCCTTCCTCTTTTTAAAGAGACTCAAACATAACTATGGCTGAAGCTCCCAGGCCCCAGAGGGAGCCTTCGTATCCGAGATGGAGAACTATTTCCTTTGCGGTTTTCCACCCTACTTTGACGTACACCTGCCAGCCTAAAAATTGTGGCTAAGTGGGAAAAGGTCCTTAAAGTGACCACTTAAGGATCTTGCCAGGGGCAAGGCAGGTTTTCTCCTCAAGGCCCTGCCTGCGAAATCATGAAATTGCATTTGAGTTGGTAGGAGGAATCCCAGAGTGAATCCCGTCCACCCAATTTTACCCATCCAACCTCCCCGACCACTACGCCACACGCCCCCCTCCCCCCCCATCCGAACCTCTGACATATCCTCCTCTTTTTCCTAACATAGGATTGCCAGGAATTTCATCGGAAATCATTTTCCAGTGCAAAACACTGCCATTCACAAAATTGACTAAAAATGGCCTCCTCGAAGAAACAGGTGCCAAATCTGAGGGGATAGTTAGTGGACTGGCCGTCCTTCAACCTTTGATGCCTGAACACTGTGACTGTATTCTAACAGCATTAGCTCCATAGAGGCAGCTTCCACAATCAAATACTGAAGAGCAGGGCTGCACCACTGAGGACCCTCTCGCAGCGGAGGGCAGCTGTGCACAACCTCCCTAATGTTGCTGGCAAAGATCTGGGATTTAGAGGCTCCTGATCTGGCCAGGAGTGAGTGTGCAGAACAAGGTTTGCCAGCACAATTAGATTGCTGGATGGCTCTCTGAGAGAAGACTGGAGAGAAGTCATTGTGAGGGTGAGGGAGGCCTGGGTATTTGAGGGTCCTGGGATGGAAGACCTAACTCCTTCTCAATTTCTTCCAGAAGTAAAAATATTTGTTGATGTAGATCCCACGGAGGCTGCCCCCGCTGTACTTGTAATAGCCAAGTCGTGAAGACGCCAAATACGACACAAATGCAGGTTGGAGGCAGCACCCCATGTGCAGGGGCCACTGCACACCGTACACCATGGCACCACGTGAAGGAGGAGGAGACCACAGCACTGAAATTTAACAACATGGGGTCATTGAAGAGCTCAAGCGGGGACCTGTGCGGCATTTCCCAAACTTCAGCCCTCAGGTGCATCCAGGAGGTGACGGATGCTCTGTATGCCTGGGCATCCAAATATATCACCTTCGACCTGGACAGGCCCAGCAAGATGCCCGGGCCGCAGGATGTGCCACCATTGCCGGGATGCCCCAGGTCCAGGGGGCTATCGATGGCATGCATGTTGCCCTGTGAGCACCGGGGCATCAGGGAATGCCCTATATTAACAAGACGGGGTTCCACTCCCTGAATGTTCTGGTCGTGTGCAATGACCACCTGAGCATCATGCACGTGTGCGACTGCTACTCTGGGAGCATGCATGACAGCTACATCCTGGGTACTCAGATATCACTGGTGCCTTTGAAGAACACCCAGGATGGTGGGTTGGCTCATAAGCAACATGGGATTCGTACTAAGGTCATGGTTGTTGCCACCAGTGTGAAGGCCTGAGACTGAGGCAGAGACCTGTTACAACTAGGCCCATGTTGTCATTGAGCGGTGCATTGGACTGCTGAAAATGCAGTTCTGATGCCTGGTACGCTCTTCTTGGGCCCTACAGCTCATCCACCAGGGAGTCTCCCTCATTGTGGTGGTCTGCTATGCCCTCCACAATCTGGCACAGCAGTGGGGGAAATACTGGAAGAGGAGGAGCAGGAGGAGGAGGCAGACCAGGGTGGGCTTGAGGATGAACCCAAGGAGGATGGAGGACAGGCAGCGGCGAAATTCCAACATGTTAGGAGGTCCTGATCGTCTCCAGATTCTCCCAGGGCGAGGCTGTGTCTGCCAGCTTAAACCACCGCTCCTTTTCTACCCCCACTCCAACACCCCCTTTCACCCAACCTCCCCCTTCACATCCCACCCGCCACTCACATTGCCTCTTCTCTGACCACCCAGTTCCCCCCTCCAAAGGTCTGTGTAACATCACCCCAGGGTGATGGGCCTTGTTGGCACTGTCAGCGGGGTCTCTATACAAGGCAGGAGAGAGAAGACCTCTCGCTGTGAGGAAGGTACTGATGCTCCTCAGGATCTGATAAAGTCTGACTCCTGTCTTTCTGCTGATAGGGCGCTCACACCCATCCTCAGGATGGTGTCTGCATTGGGGGCTTTTGATCCTGGATGGGGGAGCGGGGAAACAAGGAATGGGGGGGGGGGGGTTGCGGTCAGGCCTGCTGTGAAGATTAAAGTGAGAGGTTTTGCATGTATCAGATGTGAAATATTTTAATTGTGAACATTTTAAGGTGACAGATTTCTATTCCCTCGGCTACGGAAAGTGACCTTACCAGTACCCACTCAAAGCTTCTCACTCTTCTTGATCTTCCATGGTCTAGTGCTATGTCTAGTTGGTCCCTAGGACAGAGGTGGAGGCAGCCTGCTGCTTTCCGCACCCTGTGGTCTTTGATGCCCTTGGCAGATATCTTCTGGAGGGCCTGGAGCTGGAGAGTGTGCCATGCCACCCTATTCTGCCCGCTGCCCTTGAGATCTGCTGGTGTCAGGAGGGATGGATTCAGAAGAAATGGAGACCGCCTTAGTCTCCTTGGTGGTAGGTCCAAGGTTGGGTTCCAGCACCTTCCCCTCCCTGAGGGTGCCCGTAGGGCCCTGGGTGACTCCATTGGATAGAGGGACATATATGCCAGGTGGCTTTGCTGGCCCTCATGGTGGCTCTCACAGAATCCTCTGTTAATAGTTTAATAAACGTGTTAAAGCTATCTCCAAGTCTGAACCTTCCTTTGTCAGAGTGCACATCAAGGAAGCAGCTTATGCTACGACAAGAGCAAAACAAAACATGGTTCCAGAAGTGGACTGTTAAATCCATATCGTTAAAACTCAGCGAACAGTGACAACCAGCAACAACAGCCAGGCAAGATGATATTCGGGATTCCGGTTCCGTAGCGGCTCAGGTGCCATGGAAATCTCAGTGACAACTGGCGTTGGTGCAGGCAGAGATTTGAGATCTAACTGGTAGCGTCCGACCTAGATTGCGTGGCGGATGCAGAGAAAATAAAGCTTCTACTTACCATCGCGGGTCCAGAAGCAGCTGAAATCTTCCAGACCTTCAAATACTCAAAGGGGCAAAACATGAGCGATTTCCAGGCAGTCCTGGACAAATTCCAAGAGTTCTGCAAGGAACATAAAGAAGAAAAGGTAAAAGAGGCGCCAAAACTCACCGCGAGGTAGGCTTGCAGCAACGAACGGCAGTTTTGAATTGCAGCCAACTTGGAAAAGGTGCTGCACATGCGTAGTTGCGTGAAGAGCGCACAGAACGGGAAGGTCCATTTGCGCATGCGCGAGAAGCCGCACATGCGCAATTGCAAAAAAGGCCCCAAGTGAAGGAACAGCGATCTGCGCGTGCGTAATCGCTTCCTATGCACTACGTCACATGCGTCGTGACGTCAGAGGCCCCAGACCACGGCCACTTAAAGGGGAAATCTCCCAAAACATACAAAAAAATGTTTTAACCCTCAAAACCAGATTCTTTCACCTGGAACGACAGCACAATGCCTGAAATTCAACCAGTAGCTGAAAGTAACCTCCGCAGAACCCTGCAACAAGCACTTAGCACCACCCAAAGAGATGATACAGTCCTTGAAGACTATGACTCAGACCTTGAATTCTTCTTTGGACATCGCGAGCCCAATGCCAGCTCCGACACAAAATATGATAATATGATCTTGGAAGACAACCGACTCAGACAAAGCTTTCACCTTGGGAGGCTACCCCAGTACCAAATCCGAACCGCAACTAGACGCGTTGTACATTGACGACACCGACGACGAGTTCTTCGGATTCGGGAATCTTTAGCCCAGCATATACGACATCCCGACTCGTGAGTGCAGGATTATGCTGCGGCCTGACACCAAGAAACAGAGAGCGGTACAAGCCCACAGAGAGCGGCCTGCTGCCACACAGAGAGTGGTCTACCCACCGCGAAGCATCCCCGACACCACACAGAGAGCGGTCCACGCACCACAAAGGGACCCAGCCTCCACACAGAAAGCGATGAAAGACTCCACAGCGAGACAACTGCACGCCTCCACACAAGAAGTGACTCCAGTGACACAAGCCTCCACAGCGAGCTCATGGACAGACTCCACGATAGAAGCAAAGCAAGACTCCACACTGCAGTCCTTGCATGAACAAGAAGTGATGACAGTTTCCACAGAGAGACCAATGCACGATTCCACACAAGGAACGCTTCAAGACTCCCTAGAGGGAGTGAGACAAGCCTCCACAGCGAGCTTGTGGACAGCCTCCACGATAGAAGCAATGCAAGACTCCAAAGCGCAGTCCTTGCATGAACAAGACCATGAGGGTCTAGCAACCTCCTCTGAGCAACCAGCAGCAGACAATGCAAGTCTGCCACGCTCAAGTGAACAACAGAAAGACTATGACAGTCTGCCACGCTCAAGTGTACAGCAAGCAGACTATGACAGTCTACCATCCTCCAGTGAACAAGAAGAAGACACTGACAGTCTACCCAGCCCAAGTGAACGACAAGAAGACACTGAGGCTCTACCCACTGTATGTGAGACAAGTGACAAATGCATCCCACTTCCCATACCAGATTTGCAACGTGACAGACCTCAGCTAGAATGTACAGAGGCACTTGACAATCACAGTGAGACTACTGGTGACTCCGATGACACCACGTTACTTCAAACCTCATTCACTCGAGCCTCTCCACAAACAAATGCATTCCTGAATGTTTTGACTCCGAACGTGGAGCATCCAGAAACCTCAGAAGGAGCAAGTGAACCTGCAATGACTCCGGATGGGGAGCATCAAGAAACCTCAGCTGACTCAAGTGAACCTGCAATGACTCCGGACGGGAAGCGTCAAGACACCAAAGCTGATTCAGGTGAACCAGAAAGGGCTCCAGACGGGGAGCATTGACAAGCCAAGACTGACTCAGGTGAAATAGACCAGACTCCAGACAGGGAGCATCGACAAACCAAAGCTGATTCAAGTAAGCTGGACATAACTCCAGATGGGGAGCGCCACAAACTCAGTGACGGCACGCTCAAGGAGACAGCAGATGCCACAAAGCACGCTGACACAAGTAACTGTGTGAAGGACTCGTATTATCCACAGAGTGTGGTCCTTGAGCGCAGCAAACACAACAACAAAACCAACCACCATAACAACAACATCAAAGACAATAGCAAGAAGCGTACCAAAGGCAACAACGTCGATAACAAGCACGACAAAAACAACACCAATGGAACTACAACTGGTACGAAATGGTACAACTCTACAAATGAGGGACACTGTTACTGCTCAGCTCAGTACAATGACATGCCATGGCAGGACGATGCATCTTACCAATTCACGTTTGCTGCACTACCAACAGGCAACCTGGCTTTCAGGACAGATGCCATCAAGAATTACCACCACAAGCATCGAAAGAAAAAAAAAGAGTCCAAATCCGACAACGAAGTGATTTGATCAGTTGGTTCCTTCCGCATAGGGACACTGATGGCGTTTACAATACAATGCCACCATCAACATCACCAACTCACCAACCAAACAAGAAAGCCACTCGACCATAATAATTAATGAACTTTGGACTCATGCATATGATTTGGACTTATTGTTTAATGATCACTGTTATCATAACTTGTACAGAGTATCACTTATCTACCTAGTTTGTTCAATTTTCTTTAACACTGCAGAAAATATGTAACATGAAAAAAGGGGGGGGATGTGGTGATATACATCACTGTAAGTACACAAAGGGTTAATGTACATACACTACACCTAGCTAGACACTAGAGGGAACACCAGAGACATGACACACAGACAGTCAACCAATCGGTCAGTAAGATAGGACACGACCAATGGGCATTCACGATACACACAGAGGTGACACTACCACAGGGGGGCATTACACCAACCCATTTAAAAGGACACATCACACATGCTCAGTCTCTTTCCAGTGGAGACTCTCAGTGAGTACAGACACAGGGTTGATTGAGCATCACTCCCACCACCTGGATTGTAGCAGACTGGTTAGTCAGTCTGAGTAGCTATAGCAGGATTTACGTCGAATCCAAGTAGGAGAATTGTCAACAGTTTAATAAACGTGTTAAAGCTATCTCCAAGTCTGAACCTTCCTTTGTCAGAGTGCACATCAAGGAAGCAGCTTATGCTACGACAAGAGCATAACAAAACATCCTCCACCTCTCATTCACTGCATCAAGTAGCCTGTCCAGTGGGCATTCCCAAAGCAAGGAGAAGGTCTGCGCGCTGCCATCTTTATTTCTTGACTGGGAGTGAGTGCTGATGGACTGTTTAAATGCTGCTCTCACTTGTTAGCAATGAGCAGGTGAGGCACGAGTCGGGCGAATCAGATGGCGAGGGAGCCAGGTATGGCGAGATTCATGTGGGGGCTCATTTTTCGAACTAAGTGCAGGTGAACACAGACTGTGATCTTGCCAATGCAACCAATGAAAATCACCCCACCAAACGCGCCCAAAATTATACTTATTTTCGGCTCAAACGCGCCCAGTATGTCCATGAATAAAATTTACTATTGTACTAGAAATAAAATAGTGACAAAGGGGGTGGGGGGAAATCAAGTCATATAGAATATGCTGATGCTAACAGAGCAATGTTTTAAACCTTGATGCTCAGTTAGATGGGCTGATTGTCCATTTTCATTTCGAGCTTTATGTCCTTGGTTCCTGTTATATATGGTACAGTATATTAATGATGTGGAGATGCCGGCGTTGGACTGGGGTGAGCACAGTAAGAAGTCTTACAACACCAGGTTAAAGTCCAACAGGTTTGTTTCAATGTCACTAGCTTTCGGAGCGCTGCTCCTTCCTCAGGGGAATGAAGAGGTATGTTCCAGAAACATATATATAGACAGATTCAAAGATGCCAGACAATGCTTGGAATGCGAGCATTCGCAGGTGATTAAATCTTTACAGATCCAGAGATGGGGTAACCTCAGGGTAAAGAGGTGTAAATTGTGTCAAGCCAGGACAGTTGGTAGGATTTCGCATGCCAGATGGTGGGGGATGAATGTAATGCGACATGAATCCCAGGTCCCGGTTGAGGCCTCACTCATGTGTGCGGAACTTGGCTATAAGCTTCTGCTCGGTGATTCTGCGTTGTCGCGCGTCCTGAAGGCTGCCTTGGAGAACGCTTACCCGGAGATCAGAGGCTGAATGCCCTTGACTGCTGAAGTGTTCCCCGACTGGAAGGGAACATTCCTGCCTGGTGATTGTCGCGCGATGTCCGTTCATTAATGATCCACCTGAAATTCTTGTTGATGCTCACTCTATATGAGTGAGTATTTAACACAATTCTATTCCAGATGCCTACCTTAAACTTATACTCATTGTAAAAGACAGATCAAACTGCATTCTACTGCATTGGAGTTCCTTAATGTATAATTTTAACAGGAAATATCAAGTCCTATGGAGATTTTGATCCTGCATTGTCTTTTATGACTATATTGTAGGCACCATCAAAAGGATTACTCCACCTTCTAGCCATTGCACCTTAGCAATGTGAAACCTGGACTGGGCTAAATATTATGATCTTTTGTGTTACTTTGTTTCAAAAAATGTTTTAATCATGTACAAAGAGACCTCAAGAAGAACACTTTTAATCAAGATCATGTTAAAAGCATTATGCTCTGCAATGAGATATTACAAAAGTCAGCCATCATGGGCGAAGGTCTCAAGAACACAGGGCAAGCTATCCCCATGTGACAATTTAACATTTGAATGGTTATTTATTAAATTTACAATTATGGTGGACTCTGTTTAATAAAAATATATAAATTGCAATTTAGTGCCAGTAAATTAGGTGGGTAAAACCTATCTTGACTTATTGCTTGTCATGTGCAGACACATTCCATCATCCAAAATAGCTGCCTTGTGACTTTGTATTCCTGGGCTGAAGAAGATGAGGTCCAACAAATTCAAAGGCAATTTCTGGTAGAATTCCAAGACTACACATTTAGAACATTTTATGTTCACACAAGGTGACTTTACAACACCAGGATCTGTCATGATATTCAGATAAACATCATGGTGCAAACACACATGCACACTGATGGACAGCTCAACGGACCAATCAACACACACGCAACATCACAGCCAATCACAAGCAAGGGCACACGCACTATAAAACGGGGAACACCACAGTTCCCGCTCTTTCCAGCAGGAGACAGCTCAGGGCACAGAGCTCACAGCAAGCCACTCAGACATTCACCATATGCTGAGTGCCTCTCCAAGATAATGTTAGGGCTAGGTCCACAGGTTAAAGGGTAATGAACGAACCACGGTAACAGGTTTACAGATGTTGTTAATGATAGTAATAAAACAGAGTTGTACCATCTGCAACCATGTTGGTTCGTCTGTGTAGCAGAGCACCCAACAAAACAGGATCTATTATATGCTGATGAATATGGAGACCAGCCCCCAATTCTAAGTGCTGTATTGGTAGATCGTGTTGCAACATAATGGTTACCAAAAAATAGCAAAGTATCAGTTCTGGTGAGAAAAATGGTACGAGTCCAACCCATGGCATGAACAGGATTTCTGATGGTAATTTGAGCCTCTCAAGGAAAGTTGTTTTTCTTCATGTGAATCTTGATGACCTGCTCTGATTTGCTCGCCTCGGAAGACCTTAATCGCTGCAACCAGTGGGGAACTCCATATGAACGCACGCCAGCACTTGTTCCAGATTCAAACGAGACGATGGTAGGCCGAAAGCCTGCTCCAAGGTTTTCTGAGGGAATCCTCACCAGACTTCGGGATAGAGTCCAGCAGAAGCGGGATGTCTGTCATAATATGCACCCATGCACATCATGAGGTAAAAACAGGCAGTGACAGACACCCAGGTTAGCCAATCAACATACAGGACAGAACACAACCAATCACCAGACAGAACACCAGAAGCCCCCCGCTTCCAACTATAAAACACACGAGGAATCAGCACTCCGCCTCGTTCCACTGATGACAACTGTAGTGACAGTCAGGGTGTACATATCAGACAGCACCTTCTACACGTGGATCAGAGCTAGCCTGGTCGAGTAAGTTAGAGTTAGTACACTTAGAGTAGTAAAGTGTCAACCCACAGCCAGCTGTGTGCATTGTAACAGAAGTTCAATAAATCGTATTGAACCAATGCCTATGTTTGGTATATGCTTTACCGTTCATCTGCATCCTGTTGCCGTCCGTGTTACCCCAGGGTGAGTAACATGACATGGTACCAGGAGTCTGCTTCATCTAAGTAATTTGCCTTGAATAATTCAGTGACGACCAGCAAGTGCCTTCCAGCGGCATGGAGAAGATCCAGGCCCCTCCACAGCTCCGGATCTCCAGAAATCTCAGCGCCAACTGGCAGGTCTTCAAGCAGAAATTCAGTCTATACATTGAGGCCTCGGGCTTTGAGGCTGCGTCCGATGCCAGAAAAATTGCGCTGCTCCTATCGACTGTGGGGGACCAGGCCATCCAAATCTTCAATTCGCTCACTTTTGCCGACAGCGAGGACAAGACCAAGTTCCAGACCATGTAAGCCAAATTCGACAGTCACTGCGAAGTCGAAACGAACAAGAGCTTTTGAGCGCTATGTCTTCCAGCAACGCCTTCAGGGTAAGGATGAGCCTTTCCAATTCTTCCTAGCTCATCTCCGCATATTAGCGCAATCCTGCAACTACGGTGACACCGCTGATTCCCTCATCAGGGATCAGAGCAGGTCCTAAAAATAAAAAACATGACCCTGCCAGTAGCCATCCAGATCTGTAAAGTGCATGAGCAGGCGAAAAGTCGCTACTCCCGCCTGAAATCGGCAGAAAAGAACCAACCTGCCTCCCACGAGGCAGAGAGTGTACAGGCCATTGCCCGAATGTGGCGCCTTAGCATCGATGAAAGCGGCCATTACGCGCGGTTTTCCCGGTGTCCCACGCATGCGCACCACGGACGGGAGAACAAAGTGGCCGAAGACCACACTGCGCAGGTGCGAGCGGCGGCTGACCGCACTGCGCATGTGCGACGAAGCACGGAGTGTTACGACGTCAACGTCATGACGTGCCCGATCTGCGGCACCGCCCATTTAAAGCAGCAATTCCCTGCAAGAGACAGGAGATGTTTAAATTGTGGGAAGCCTGGCCATTATGCAGCCTTGTGCAGGTCTGCACCACCGGTCGTGGGCCAGCAATCCCAGTTCCAACGCAAACGTGTTCGAAGTGTGCAGCAAGAGCTGCTGGAATCTGAACCTAGTAATACCACGGATCCAGAGGACGACTGCATGGAGACCCCATATCGTGTGGGCATCATTACCACCTATGACAAGGCCCCCACAAATTCAGCAACACGCCTAACCATCGTCAACGTGGATTCTGCGGACGAATGGCGTGCTGTCGTACATGTTAACCAATGCAGCATCCGGTTCAAACTGGACACTGGTGCTTCAGCCAATCTCATATCTCAAGCAGATCTTGCTCGCATCTAAAGGCAGCCAAAAATTCTTCCGCCGGCCTGCCAGCTGCTTGTTTATAATGGCAATGCCATTACTGCTTTAGGGTCTTGTCACCTGCATGTCTCCAACAAGGCCATCAAAGCCACACTGCAGTTCGAAATCGTCAAGCCTGACATGGCTTCCCTGCTTGGTGCCCACGCATGCAAGCTACTCAATCTCGTGCAGCGCGTACATGCCATGTCCTCTGCCAATGTGAATCTTCAGGCTGACATTGACGAAATCCTGTCACAATACCCGGATGTGTTCAGTGGGATGGGCACGCTGCCGTACCGCTACAAAATCTTACTCAGGCCTGATGCACGCCTGTGATCCATGCACCACGCCGGGTGCCGGCTCCTCTGAAGGACCGTTTAAAGGCGCAGCTGCAGGAACTCCAAGACCAGGGTATAATCTCCAAAGTGACGGAACCGACTGACTGGGTCAGCTCGATGGTCTGTGTGAAGAAGCCCTCTGGAGAACTGCGCATATGTATAGATCCCAAGGATCTTACCCGAAACGTAATGCGGGAACACTAGCCAATCCCGAAGTGGGAGGAGCTAACCAGTGAGATGGCACATGCCAAAATCTTCACGAAGCTAGATGCATCGCGTGGTACAACTGGACGAGTCCAGCAGGAAGCTCTGCACGTTCAATACACCTTTCGGAAGGCACCGTTACAACGGCTTGCCATTTGGTATTGTTTCAGCCTCTGAAATCTTTCACAGGATCATGGAACAGATGCCGGAGGGCATTGAGGGGGTGTGGGTTTATGTTGATGACGTCATTATATGGTCCACGACCCCAGAGGAACACATATCTCGTCTCCAACAAGTCTTTAGACGCATACATGCCAACGGCCTCAAGTTGAACAAGGCCAAATGCTCCTTTGGCATGTCATCAATCAGGTTTTTGGGTGATCAAATATCCCAGCAGGGTGTGCAACCGGACTCGGACAAAGTCAGGGCCATCAACACCATGAAGACCCCGGAAGACAAAAAGGCAGTATTCCACTTCCTGGGTATGGTTAACTTCTTGAGAAAGTTCATTCCCAACCTCGCACCACTGCTCTCAGGCATCTGGTGAAGAAGTCCACTGCCTTTCAGTGGTGACCCACACATCAAGCAGAGTAGCTCGAGTTAAAGGCAAAGCTCATCACTGCTCCAGTACTTGCGTTTTTTGACACAGAGCGGGGGACAAAAATCTCCACGGACGCAAGCCAGAATGGCATTGGTGCGGTGCTCCTCCAGAAGGATGATTCCTCGTCCTGGGCTTCAGTGGCCTATGCGTCCAGGGCCATGACTCCCACTGAGCAGAGGTATGCTCAGATAGAGAAAGAGTGCCTGGGCCTCCTCACCGGTATTGTAAAGTTCCATGATTACGTCTACGGTCTACCAACCTTACAGTAGAGACTGACCAAAGACCTCTAGTCCATATCATTCACAAGGACTTGAATGACATGACGCCCAGACTTCAGCGCATTCTCCTTCGACTCCGCAGGTATGAGTTTGAATTGGTTTACACACCGGGCAAGGAGCTAATCATTGCGGATGCCCTGTCTCGCCCCATCACCTCACGTTGTGAACAGGTCGACTTCATCCGCCAAATTGAGGCACAGGTGCAACTGTGTGCCAGCAACCTCCCGGCCTCAGAAGAACGAGTCGTCAACATTCGAGAAGAGACTGCCAAGAACACTCTTCTGCAGCGGGTCATACAGCACCTTGGCAAATGGTTGGCAGAAAGGGCAATGCCCCCAGTTCTTTAATATCAAGGATGACCTAACAGTTGTCGAGGGGATCCTCCTCAAGCTGGATCGTAGCGTTATTCCTCGCAGCCTCCAGAGCTTAGTGCTCAAACAGATCCACGAGGGACACCTCGGTATCGAGAAATGCAGGCGCAGGGCCCGGCAGGCTGTCTACTGGCCTGGCATCAACGAGGACATATCCAACATGGTCCTCAATTGAGCGACTTGCCGGCGTTTCCAGCCTGCTCAGCCCAAAGAAACACTCCAGCAACACGAGATCGTGACCTCTCCGTGGTCTAAGGTGGGAATCGACCTTTTTCACGCCAATGGGCATGACTGCGTGCTTATAATTGACTACTTCCCGAGTTACCCCGAAGTGGTGAAACTGTCCAACCTCACATCAAGGACTGTCATCAAGGCCTGCAAGGAGACATTTGCCAGGCAGAGTATTCCTCTCACGGTCATGAGCGACAATGGTCCCTGCTTCTACAGCCAAGAGTGGTCCAACTTCGCGAAGCTATACCAGTTCAAGCACATCACCTCGAGCCCGCATTACCCGCAATCTAACGGGAATTTCAAAAAAGGGGTCCATATCGTGAAGCAACTGCTCTGCAAGGTTGCGGACTCAGCTTCTGACTTTAACCTTGCGCTCCTGGCGTACAGGGCAACCCCTCTGTCCACCGGTATGACTCCGGCACAACTCCTTATGAATTGTGACCTGCGGACGACTATTCCGGCCATTCATTTACCTGACCTGGATCACCTCCCAGTGCTGCAAAAAGTGCATCAACTCAGAAACCGACAAAAGCTGACATATGATGCTCATGCTACTGATCTGCCCGTGCTCTCTCCGAAGGACGCTGTTCACATTAAGTTGCCTGGTGGAGGCTGGTCAGCTCCAGCTATTGTTGTTCGACAGACTGCTCCCAGGTCGTTCGTGGTTCACATGGCTTATGGATCCATTGTCAGGCGCAATAGAAGGGACTTACGCAAACTTGCCTGCCCACCACCGGATCTCACGTTCCTAGCTGTTGTTATGCCTTTTCCGGACACCTCGCTCCACAAGGCCACAAATCTGGCTGCAGTCCCGCCTGTCAAGGCGCCGTCGTCCCCACCTCCAACTCTCAGGCGGTCGACAAGGATCCAATGCCAGCCCCAGAGATTGGGCTTATAAATATTTCCTTTGTACATATTGTTCTGTATCTGCACGCTACACACCTTATATGTACATATGCATTCACTCGCCATTTGCTGTACATAGTTATATCTGTAAATATGTTATATATGCTCTAAGCAACCGACAATTTTTTTTTAAAAAGTGGGGATGTTATAATATCACCCATGCACATCATGAGGTAAAAACAGGCAGTGACAGACATCCAGGTTAGCCAATCAACATACAGGACAGAACACAACCAATCACCAGACAGAACACTAGAAGGTGGTCTCCCACTATAAAACACACGAGGCATCAGCACTCCGCTTCTTTCCACTGGTGACAACTGTAGTGACAGTCAGAGTGTATATATCAGTCAGCACCTTCTACACGTGGATCAGAGCTAGTCTGGTCTAGTAAGTTAGAGTTAGTACACTTAGAGTAGTAGACTGTCAACCCACAGCCAGCTGTGTGCATTGTAACAGAAGTTCAATAAATCGTATTGAACCAACGCCTACGTTTGGTGTATGCTTTACTGTTCATCTGCATCCTGGTGCAGTCCCTGTTACCCCAGGGTGAATAACACGACAATGTCCTGTACCTGCACTCCAGCCAGCTGCCCGCCAGCAAGGTGATCACCCCCGTCTGGGAGGGCATTACTGCTTTAGTTAGAGCCAGCTCCCTGAAAAAGAGGATGGGGCAGCAGTGTCATAAATGAATGCCCTTCTTTGTGCGTCCAGGGTAAGTCTGCCACCTCTAGTCTCTCAAGGCACACCCTCACCCACCTCTTGCACCTCCAAGGTGATCTCTCACCCAGTCATCTCGTAGGTTCCCACCGGTCACAAGGCCCTCTTCCCGCAACTCCCGTCTCAACTGTGCTCCTCACATCCCTGTTCCCACTCCAGTCCCATGCATGCCACTCCTCCACCATCTGAACTATCAGGACTCCCATCTGCATTCTCCCCATCTGTTTCCCCGCAGGACAAAACTGCGCACGACTGGCATGAGAGGGAGCAGCCACCCGGAGTCATGCAGGAGCTCCACAAACTCCCCCTCTCATGAGGAAAGAACCCTTGAACTGGTTGGGGAGGAGCCTGACCTCACTGTGCTGATGGCAAGGTGGGGGCAGCGAGTAAAAGTGTGAAGCCGATGGACAAACATTAATTCCTGAAATCTCACGTGAGTAAAAGTGTCTCGCCATTAATCCCTGGTGACGTATTGGTGCCTTTCCTTGCAAGGTAAACAGTCGACCAGTTCGAACCATCCTTCTGCCCCAGGAAGATCCAAAGCAGAGAAGCTCAGAGATAGACTTCACCGATCTCGCCCTCGAAGAGGTGTCACATCTGTCACCCGCACCTTCCACCAGCGCAGATACCCACACCTCGATGGGAATAACTAGTAGACAGGCTTTTGGGTCACTTCCAGGCGAGCATCTCACAGCTGATGATCCACACCAGGTGGAGGCAGCGGTTACCCAGGTGTCCGGCACTCAGAGCGTTGCGCAAGTCCAGGATGATGACATGGCCCTGGGTCTTGCTGATGGAACAGCAAAGGCAGAGTCACAGGCATCAGGAAGGAATGACAACATCCATCCTCGGACTGCAGGAAGAGACCAATTGCCTTCTGATCAAGGAGATGGTGGCATCAATGTAACATAATGAGACCAACATTATGAGGGTGGCATTTGCAGTGGAGACCTTGGTGCAGGATGCGTACCCCATGGCTCAGCTCATGACCTCCAGGGCTGAGGGCTTCACCTACATGGTGCAGGCACGAGTGGGAATCCATGAGTGTCAGCACGAGAGGACAGCAGGGGTTTGGGATTTCACTCTAGCTGCCCCTCTATCTCATGGAGGAGCACAGTAAGAAGTATCACAACACCAGGTTAAAGTCCAACAGATTTGTTTCAAATCACTAGCTTTCGGAGCGCTGTTCCTTCCGTGGGTGAATGAAGAGATAGGTTCCAGAAACATATATATGGACAAAGTCAAAGATGCAAGATAATACTTTGGAGGAGGACAGGGGCCCCCTGAACTTCGAGGCGGTTTGCGCTGCAGCACCCATTGCTGTACCTGTAAAACCTCAGGTACTTTCAGCTAGTTTACTTATTCAAAGGTTTTACCTAGGGTGTCATTATTTACGAGGAAACAAACTGCAAACACAAGTTTAAAATTCAACAATATTTATTAACACAATTAACCCTTGTATTGCCCACATAAAACAAGAGGATACCCCAGATTCAATTATACTACCCACAAAGATGGCTTGATAGGCTCTGGGTCTGATCGCTGGAATTCCTCTGGCCCATCTGGTTCGCGCTGACGGGCTCTTCCTTGCTTCCTTCCTTCCTTCTGGTCTGGTCAAGGTCACCTCACATGCCGAGTCATGGCTGCTGGTGTGTCTGAGATGCGTACCTTTATCCCCTCTCTCCCTGCCTTTCTAGAAACTGGGGTCTCGGGACGGGGTCCCAGCAGCCAATTGTCTGATTGGTGACTGTTTGACAGGCCATCTGAGCACGCCTCAGGTGTCCCATCTCTGGTGGTGTGGGCTGCATATGACCTGTTCCCATATAAGGTAACAGTAGAACTCTGGGTGACGGAAAGTCTGGCTCGATCAAGGCTACGGACAATAGACCTATACATTTCAATGGGGTATAATGACCTCCTGCTGGGTCTCAGTCGAGTGCGATGATCTTTGATGGGTGATTGAACGGGACAGGCCCAGACATGTTCTGGCAGCTTGTCTGTTGATTTATATTTGACTTTGGTTAAGTCTGAATTTCAACAGCCTCCTGACGTTTGACTGCAGTATGATACTAAAATGGGAGGCTGGGATGCAGGCATCGCTTCCTGTGTTCTTCTTGCTGTGCTTCGCTCAAATCAACATTGAGGACAGTGCCTGTCCATAGTGGGAGCTGGCAAGTGGGTAGTAGGAGGTGAATTCTGAGGATCACCATTTGGGGTGACGGTGAAGTTACTGGGCGGGCTCATTCTTTAATTTAGGATATTCCAATTCTTTAATTTAGGATATCTAATTTAATCGGCCTTAAAATTAGGCCCTGATTATATTACTAAACCATGCTACCCAAAAGTATGCCAGGACTCTGAAGGTCCATCCCTCACAGGGGATTTCTGCCAAAATCATCGCAGGCAACAGGATATGGAAGGCAACTGACCATCTCAATCTCAGCTGTGGATCCTGGGGAAACTGCAGTGAGCATGGAAGGTCTCAGTGATGCCTGTGGAAACCCCATGTTCCATCTCCAGGGACATACAGCATAAATTTAGCCATGGTAGAGGGGCAGACGGTAGGGTCAGATTACCCAACTGGGGCTCCAGTTATTTTGTATGGACCAAGTAAACTGAATTAAGTAAGCTGAAGGACATCAGTGACAGTAAACTTTAGCTCTGCATATTTCACTGGCACAGTTGACTTGTCAATGGAGGGTGAAAATGCATATCAATCAGTTGAATGTCTCTTGTGACAGATGTGGCACAGTTGATTACAGTGAAGCCTGCAATGAGCATGACAAGCACACATCTAGAGGGCACCCTCATTCTCCCATTTCACAGCCCTGCACAATTATTCCTGAGAGACAACCTCCGAAACAATTGGAATTGATATTCAATAGAGCTTAATCTCTTGGCCATCAGTGGTCAGTCAGTGTGTGGGGTTCTACTCACAGTTCAGTTGTGCTTCCCCAAGTTTCATTCCACATTAAGCTGGGATGTAACACATTTCTGAGAATCCCACTCTGCTCTTGCAGTCTAACCTCTCATGGGAGCCCGCCCAGTAACTTCACCGTCACCCCAAATGGTGATCCTCAGAATTCACCTCCTACTACCCACTTGCCAGCTCCCACTACGGACAGGCACTGTCCTCAATGTTGATTTGGGCGAAGCACAGCAAGAAGAACACAGGAAGCGATGCCTGCATCCCAGCCTCCCGACCCCTTTAAAGCAAGGCTTGTTCCAAGTCAATGGAAGGTAAGGCTTGCTGGCGACCCCTCCCCCAGAGATTGAGTGACTGAACCCCAGCCCTGGCCCTCAGTTGAAGTTATCTGAGCCCACCATTTCCTCTCCGGTGTACCCTGAGCAGTAAAGAGCCTAAAGAACCCTGTCTGCCTGACTGCTCACCTCCGATATCCTCCTCAGAGGTGAGGCCAAGCTTTTGTAGACTTGTTGTAAATGACGACAGCATGATTTAAGGAAGATGCCCGGTGAATATTCCATGAGGAGGGAAGGTCTGGAGTGAGTGCTCGCTGCTGAAATGCTAATATATTATAGTGAGATTCCCGGGCTCCCACGGTGTGATTCGCACTGCTCCATCGGAGAGGTGTGGGTGGGAGGGATGAAAATTCCAAAATCCAATTACGCCAGAGAGGATTGGCTCTTTTGGTTCTCCCTGGATTTTTAGCACTCGCCGAGATTCTCATGGGTGGAGAATGCTGATTCAAAATCGCCCCAATGTTACGTGACATGTTAAAATGAATAGCATTAATATTGTGGCTACCGGGCAGGTCAAAGGTTAGGAATCCTATGTCGAGTAACTCACCTTCTGACCCCCCAAAGCCTGTTCACCATCTACAAGGCACAAGTCAGGAGTATAATGGTATGCTCTCAATTTGCCTGGATGAGTACAGCCCCAACAACACTCAAGAAGCTTGACACCATCCAGGACAAAGCAGTCCGCTTGATTGGCACCCCTTCCATAAACATTCAAACCCTGCACCACCGATGAACAGTGGCAGCCGGGTGTACCATCTACAAGGTGCACTGCAGTAACTCACCAAGGTTCCTTAGGCAGCACCTTCCAAATCCACAACCACTATCATCTAGGACAAGAGCAGCAGATACCTGAGAACCCACCACCTGGAGGTTTCCCCCCAAGTCACTCACCATCCTGACTTGGAAACATATCACAGTTCAGTCGCTGGATCAACATCCTGGAACTCCCTCCCTAACAGCACAGTGGGAATACCTAAACCTCAAGGACTGCAGCGGTTCAAGAACGCAGCTCACCACCACCTTCTGAAGGGCAACCAGGGATGGGCAATAATTGCTGGCCTAACCAGCGAGGCCCACATCTCGTAAATGAATAATAAAAAAAGGATCGCACCTCACATTTATGTAGTCAAGCAGCTTTTAATGGCCACGGGAAAATGATGGAAACATAATAGCCATAAGTGGAATAACTGAATTGAAAAGCGACTCATAAACAAAAGGGAAGAAGACCTTGGTTCTGGACGCAGCTGAGTATTTATGATAAACCAGCACAAAACATGAAAAATATTCTCTAAATCCATTGCGGTAGCAGGGAAATGGAAAGTCACTCTCCACTTAAACATATCGTGGAGGAAGAGGAATTAAGTGAAATCTGATGGCCAGAAATGAGGAAGGAACCAACCAACCCAATAGCTATTAAGGAATCTATCTCTTTGTATAAACAGGCACCCACATTCCACCGAGATACAAACCTGCTCTGAAAACCATCCCCCGCCAAGAGAAAATGACCAGGGAGAGTTTCCTTCCCGTCCCAAGAGCAGCTCAATTGTGACATAAAATAACAACTGGCACACCACCCCGTCACAAATAGATAGCTTTACTCTCCCGCTGCTGAGCGAGTCCAATATCTGTTCCATAGAATCTTTTTTACAGTGCAGAAGGAGGCCATTTGGCCCATCGGATCTGCACGGCTCTTCAAAGAGCAGCCTACCCAAGGCCATGCCTCCATCCTATCTCCGTTACACCTAACCTTTTAGACACTAAGGGGCAATTTATCATGGCCAATCAACCTAACCTGCACATCTTTGGACTGTGGGAGAAAACCGGAGCACCCGGAGGAAACCCACGCACACACGGGAAGAAAATGAAAACTCCACACAGACAGTCACCCGAGGCCGGAATTGAACCTGGGACTCTGGAGCTGTGAGGCAGCAGAGCTAACTACCGTTCCGTCCCCCACTGTGCCACCGTGTTGCCCCATCTCTTTCCTTCCATTGCCCTGTCTATCATCCTCTTCCCACCCCATCTTCTATCTCGCCAACCCCCACCTCATCCTCTTTCAGCTTGAGCTGGGATGGCCACTTCAGTTTTCCCATGAGAAGATGATTGAGAAGATTACATTTATGTAATAAATGCTTCATTTCCATTAGGCGGCTGCTCCTTTTATTTTGCTCACATTCTCACTGTCTTATTCAATTCCTTCTCTATCCAGAAATGTATCTTGTTATCGCTTAAATTCATTTATATCATGCACCTCAAGAGTCTTCTACGAGTAAGTTATCTAACGATCCGGATTATTTGATTATTTCCAATGACTTTCACACCTTGTCAGAGGATTGTGCAATTTTCCACTCTATACACCTTATAATTGCAGTCCTTGAAATCTGAGATCTGATTATGTGTGTCAGCAGCTTCATTTTAATCATGTTGTTAACAGCTTGTTAGATTACTCACTGACAATACTCACATTAGAAGGTGAAAAGGCATCGTCAGAGGTATGCTGGTTTTATCCTAAAGCCCAAAGATTTCTCCTGTTTTAAAAGTGGCCAGTGCTTTGTGAGAATACACTTCGCAGGAGAAAATTAATTTTTAACATGCACCTTTGTTATCTAGAAATAAAAGCCATGTTTTCAGCCGTTGTCCTCTTCCTGTGCTTGGTTTCAAAGCATTTCCATCTTCGAAAATGATGTATCTGAACCTGTCCCCCCATGGCTCTCGTTCCCTGCTGCACCTCTTTGGGGACCCCCCACACACACAAACGGCATGCTCAGTTTTTCCAGTGAGTTGGAGAAGGCTTTGGGGATGTAGATCGGGATGGATCTGAACAGGAAGAGGAACCTGGGTTGTACGTTCATCTTGATCATCTACGCCCTCCCTGCCAGGGACAGTGGGAGTGTGTCGCACCTCAGCAGGTCCATTTTTACTTCCTCCACCAGACTGGTCAGGTTCCATTTGTGGATCCATGTCTATCATGGATGATTTGAATCCCCAGGTTGCAGAATTTGTGTTGGGCCTGTTTAAATGGAAGCCCTTCCACCTCTGCTCCTCCCCCGTGCGGGTTCACCGGCAAGATATCATTTTTGATCAGGTTGATTTGTAGCCCGAGAAGGCTCCAAACTCTCTCAAGAGCGCCATGATTACTTGCATGCTGCTTTATGGGTCGGAGATGTAGAGGAGCAGGTCACCGCTGAGTGAGATTCTGTGCTCTCTGTCTCCTCTCCGGATCCCCTTCCAATTCTTTGCCAGTTTGAGTGCGATCGCTAGTGGTTCACTGATTGCTAAGGCGAACAGCAGCAACAACTGGCATTCCTGCCTTGTGCAGCTGGAAGTACTGAGAGCTGGTGGTATTTGTCCATACGCTCGCTGTGGAAACGCTCTACAGGAGATTCATCGAGCCAGTGAACCCTGCTCCAAGTCAAAACCGCTCCATTACCTCTAGGAGGTACCTCCATTCGACTCTGTCGAAGGTCTTTTCTATGCCCAGGCATTTGATCACTGTTAGGACCCCCTACAGGGACAGAGCAACCGCTTACCCACATCTCAGTGTATGAGCTACTCAGGTGACTAGGGTGCGCAGCTTCCTCTTAATTGGAGGAGCTCCACACAGAATATAAACTCCAACCTGGAAGCAGTTCGGGGAGGGAGACCCTGCAGGAAGAGGAGGGGAGTAATTATTGTGAGTAGCATGGATTAAAGTGAGGTGGACCCTGTCAGCCTGGCCTCTCGTGGAGTCTTTGCCTACATCTACAACAATCGCCTCAGGTGTTCTCTCCTCGGATGGGGCAATGATCACGTTCAGCAGGTGCCTGATGTTCGACGTTAGCTGTCCACCCTCGACAAAGTCGTTTGGTCTTCTGCTACCACCTCTGGTAAGCAGTTCTCCAGACTCTTGGCTAGGAACTTGGCCAGTATTTTCGCGCCACGTTTAGCAGCAAAATGGGACTGTAGGACCCACATTCTGTTGATTATTTGTCTTTCTTCAGCAAAATTGAGGCTTGTGGGTGGCAGGGTGCCCCTCGTCAGCGAGCCTGTGAAGGCATCGAATGCCTTGTAGACCTTTTCCGGCTCCACTACTAGTTAGTCTTTGCTGTCTTTAATCTGAGCTATTTCCCTCATGGCTGCCAGCTTTCTCAGCTGGTGAGCCAGCAGGTGGCTGGTTTTGTCTCCATGCTCGTACAGGGTCCCCATGCCTGGCAGTGTTGGTGCACTGCCTTCCTCGTGGAGAGCAGGTCATAGTCCTTTTTCCTCTCCGCCAGGAGTTCTATAGTCAGGGCCTTGGAGTATCGCCAGTCTACTTCCAGTATGGAGTTGCCTAGCTGTTGCCTAGCCACCCTCTTTTCCCTATCTCTTCATGCTTTGTAAGCAATAATTTCACCCCTGGTCATAGCCTTCAGCACCTCCCAGAACATGGAGGGTGAGATCTCCCCATTATGGTTATTAGTAATGTACTCGTCTGCGGCCTGCAACATTTTCTCACAGAAAGCCTTATCGGCAGCTGGGCTGTATCCAGCCTCCATGGGAGTGCGTTGGGCAAGGCATGTTTCCAACCTCAGCGTGGTTGGAGATTACGATCGAGGAGTATTCGCTCTTACTAGCCCTGAAAGCATCGATTTCCCCACGACAAAGAAGTCGATCCGTGTGTATTCATTGTGTATCTGAGAGAAGAAGGAGAATGCCTTCTCATCTGAGTGGATGAACCGCCATAGGTCCATCGCCCCCATCTGTTCCATGAATATGCCGAATGCTTTTGCCATGTTGAAGGTCTCCCTGTTTTGGGATTTCACCTGTCCATCTGTGGGTTCTATAAAGTTAAATCCGCGCCCCCTGCCATGATAAGCCTATGTCAGGGATTTCCGCCATAGACTTCCTTATAAACTCCATGTCATCCTAATAGGGCGCAAATACGTTGACCAGGACTACCGGTGCCCTGTCCGGGACACCTCCGACCATGATGTACAATCCCCTTGGGTCCCTAACTGTCCTTGTCACATCATCCTCTTGTTTAGCATTATGGCTACCTATCCCCTGGATAGGTCCCATAGCAAGAATGGTAGGTCTATCCCTCCCAGCCCTTCCTTACCCACATCGGTCCTTCTCCCTCAGGTACATCTCTTGGAGGAAGACTATGTCGGCTTTCATACTTTTCAGCTGGGCGAAGATTCTAGATCTTTGCACTTGGGCTGTTAAGTCACCTGATGTTCCAGATGACTATTCTGATGGGGGGGTTTGTTCCCCCCACCTCCTGCGGGATCAACCATACTTACCTGGTGGATACTCCCCTGCACTCCAAGGTTTCCTTTTGTGCAGGGGCCATCCAAAATGGCCACGGTCACTGTTCTCCCCATGAGGTCGGTCCCCGGTGCTCCGGGTTTCCCTTTGTCCAGGGGGCACCCAATATGGCTGCCAACTGTGTGTACGTCATGTGGGTCTGCCCTGCACTCCGGGGTTTCCCTTTGTCCAGGGATCCTCCGAAGTGGTTGCTTGTGGTGCCTTTGTGTTCCAAGTCGCCATGTGTGGCCTGTAGCAGCCAACGTAATGCCCTTGTTATTTTTGTTCCTATATTTCCCATATGGAATTTTTCCCCCCTCCCTCCCTGGAGCTGTTCGCCTGCCCGCCAACCCCCACCCCCCCCGACCGAGTTCCCTTCCCTCTGTTTCTTCCCCTAGCCATCCTCCTGTTGCTGATGCCTACGCACCCCTTGCCTTTGCCAAGCGCTCTCTCCCTTGCGGGAGATGCACCGCGGCCTCTCTTTCCTTCATGCTTCCTGGTGCTAGCTTCCCTGCTAGCGTGGTGGCTCCCCCTCCCCGGGTTGGTTATGTGTGCTTGTGTCGCCCGTTCTGTGCTCCCTATCTGCCACTCTCCTCATCCTTTCCTGCACTCTGCTGCCCTCACTCTTTCTTTCCTTTATTTCACCTCGCATTCCCAGATTGAGACAGTACAGCCCAGCGCAAAATGTCCTTTGAGTTGCTTAACATTTAGCAAATAAAGAAACAAAGGGCGGGATTCTCCGACCCCCCGCCGGTTGCCGAATTCTCAGGCACCGGATATTCGGCGGGGGCGGGAATCGCACCGCGCCGGTCGGCGGGCCCCTCCCCCCCTGGCGATTCTCCGGCCCGCGATGGGCTGAAGTCCTGCTGCTGGAATGCCTGTCCCGTGGGCGAAAATCAAACCACCTCTCTTACCGGCGGGGCTAGGTGGCGCGGGCAGTCTCTGGGGTCCTGGGGGTGGGGGGGCGCCGGGCGATCTGGCCCCGGTGGGTGCCCCCTCGGTGGCCTGGCCCGCGATCGGGGCCCACCGAGCCGCGGGCGGGCCTGTGCCGTGTGGGCACTCTTTTCCCTCTGCCTTGGCCACAGCCTTCACCATGGCCGACGTGTAAGAGACACCCCCCCTGCGCATGCGCGGGGATGACGTCAGCAGCCGGCCGGCGAAGTCCTTTCAGTCCCGGCTGGCGTGGTGCCAAAGGCCTTCCACGCCAGCCGGTGGAGTGGAAACCACTCCGGCACGTGCCTATCCCCTCACGGTGAGGGCTTGGCCCCTGAAGGTGCGGAGAAATCCGCACCTTTGGGGCAGCCCGACGCCAGAGTGGTTCCCGCCACTCCATCCCGCCGGGACGTCCTGTCCCGCCGGGTAGGGGAGAATCCCGGCCAATGTCTTTTCATATGACCTTTTTACCGCTGTCCCTGCTGCCATTTCTCAATCCCATTCTCCAGGACAAATTTGTCCGCATCCGCATGGGCGGTGAAGATGTGCTCTCTGCCTTGGAATGTGACCAGGAGTTTGGCTGTGTACACCATCCCAAATGTTTAACCGCTCATGTACAGGGCTACCTTCACCTCGTTGAACTTTGCCTGACACTTGGCCAGGTCAGCCCCAATGCCCTGATAGCTCCTGATCCGGTGACCTTCCCAGTTACAGTTCTTTGTTTGCCTTGCCCAGGGCGGGATTCTTTCCCGGTCTTGATGCGGGTGTATTTTAGTTATTAATGCCCTCAGTTGTTCTCCAGCTTTGGGTTTTGGGTAAAGCGACCGGGGGGTTGTACCTATTTCTGATGGGTAGGGGAAGCTATCCCTTCCCACTAGGTTGCCCAGCATTTGGGCCACATCGTCTGTGGGGTTCCTGCCTTCGATCCCCTCCATCAGGCCCACAATTCTCAAGTTTTGGCGCTCAACCGATTTTCCCCATCCTCAATCTTTCCTTTCAGACTCCCCCGTGTCACGACCAGCCTTGATATTTCCTTTTCCAGGGTGGCGATCATTTCCTTTTCCTGGGCTTCCAATCGCCTCTCCGCCTTGTCTGGAGCCACCTGCATGGGCGCCAGAGCTTCCGTGACCACCACCCAGACCGCAGCCTGGATATCGGTTTACGTCTCCTCTCTCTGTTCTCTCAGTTTCCTTAAGAAACATCCTCCAACCACCAAGGTTGTGCGGTGGGTCGGTCCTTCTCGTTCTGGTGAGGCCTGAGTTTCATTTGCTTCTCATGGCTTTTTCCACCTAGTCTCCATGCGGCCTCTGGAGTGGCAGTTGTTTGGCATCCCCATTCGCGTTGATGCTGGTTGGAAGCCGGGATATTTTGTCCTTCGTATTAGCGGGCTATTTCGGGTGAAAGAGCCTATTTTTGGGTTCGTAGTAGGAGAACAACTTGATGTGTGATTTCTCAGCACATCTCCATCAACGGGCGTGTGCCATGTCATCATTTATGACACTTTAACACTTTAGCTGCCCTACATCATTTTCTTTTTATAAATTTAGAGTACCTAATTTTTTTCCAATTCAGGGGCACTTTAAAGTGGCCAATCCACCTAGCCTGCACATCCTTTTTTGGGTTGTGGGGGTGAGACCCACACAGTCACGGGGAGAATGTGCAAACTCCACACAGACAGTGACCTGGGGCCGGGATCAAACCGGGGTCCTCGGCGCAGTGAGGCAGCAGTGCAAACCACTGCACCACCATACTGCCTCTAACGTCCCTACATTGTTATTTGAAATTTTCAAAATGCAAAGAAGGAAGACATGTTCATTGCTTCCTGTATCTGCTTCACAATCCATATGATTGTGACTCCATGTGTGATGAATGTGGGAATTTCAGATATATATATATATTATATGTATCTGGTGCAGTAATTGGTAAAAACCTGGGTTAGGTTGTGTATGTATCTAAAAGACATTCAGACACAAGGGCTACAGAAGGGATAATTAAAGCATCATAAAAAAGAGATCATCATTCATTCCAACCACGTATAATGTTTACCTCAATAGGCTAATGGAATTTTGTTTATACAAAGCAGGTTCCCTGGGGTTTAGATAATTGAGGGGTTGTAGGTAGTCTTAGTAAGATGATCATAACCCAGTTGGTGGGATAGAGATGAAGTTGTTAATGGGGGGAGACAGGGGCTGAAGCAGTCAAGTGTTGAGCTTCAGTTCGGGGGCTGGATTCTCCGAGATGCCGTGCCGAAATCGTGAAACGCGATCGGCCGGAGAATTAGCTCTGACGCCGAAATCGGGCTTGACGCCGGTTTTGCGCTGATTTTAGATTCTCCGGACGCCCCAATCGGACAGAATCGTAACGCCCGCCGCGCAGCCCGGAGAATCACATTAGCCACCCCAACGGCCGATTATCCGGGGCCTCAGCGATTCAGCTGGCCGGATGGGCCGGTTTCCCGATGGAGTGGTTCTGACCACCTATAAAAAATCGTGATACCGGCGTGTTGGCTGAGGCGGTTGCAAGAGGAGATAGGAGCTGGCGTGGGGGTACAGCGGATGCCGGCCGTACTTTCTGCGGGTGGGGGGGGGGGCCTGCCAGAGTCGGGGGAGGGAAGGGGAAGGAGGGGGGACAGGCCGAGCAGTCGGGACATGAAACGGCGGTGCCCACACAAAAAGCGTCATTACAGCGGCCACCTTGTTGGCCACCCACCCCAGGAGCTGGGTGAACGCAGAGGGGTTAACAGCCGTATGGGTGGGTGCCGCCCCCCTCTCGGCCACCTGTTAAACGGGCGACACCGGGGGCTGGTGCTGGTCACATGTGTGTGGGGAGATAGGGGGGTTGGTGCCAGGGGCAAAGCGGTGGGTACTCACCCTGGCTGCCCTGAGGAGGTTGTGCTGCTATTTTCTGCACTGGCCTGCAGTCCGGGCCACCGCCCCGAAGGCACTGACAGCATCTGCCACCTCCGCCCTGGCACGGTGAACGATGGCGCCTGCTGATCTCCGTCCCGGCTCGGGGTACAACACAGCCTCCTCTCCTCCACGTTGTCCACGTGGATCTCAAGTTCGCCGTCCCTAAATCGCAGCGCTGCTCTCCTGGCGGCTATCTTGCCTGCGATGCTGTGTGTGGGGGGGAGAATAATTAAGTTCAGCCGCCAATGACGGAACCAGCAAATTGGTGGCCGGTCCGTCGGGCCTTGCACAGTGTGCCTGTGCTAGCTCCTTGTGGATCGCTCCGCCTGGGGGCCCGATGACACCATCGTGAAACTCCACGTTTTTCACGACGGCATCAACATTTAGTCTCATTTTGGGAGAATCCAGCCCTAGATATTTTTGTGAACAGAAGAGGAGCTTTTTGCCAAATACTGGGAAGTTAAACAGTAGTTTGATACAGGAAGCCCTCTCTCTCAAGGCAGTTTCTCCAACACATCCCCATACAGCAAGTAGTCCTATGTTTGCTAACTGCAATTAAAAGTGGATTTTGACCAAAGATGGGTTTTGCTTGATTGGAGATAAAAAGATAGCAGTTCGGAGTTAAAATTTTCATTTTATTGTTAAGCATTGTTTAACTGGTAACTGTAAGTTATTTCTTGTGATAGGTTAAAGTTAATTTAATAATGTGTTTATAATAAAGTTTGTTTTCATATACCATAGGGCAGCACAGTGGTTAGCCAGTATCCTGGGTTCAATTCCTGTCTTGGGTCACTGACTGTGTGGAGTCTGCACGTTCTCCCCATATCTGCGTGGGTTTCCTCCGAGTGCTCTGGTTTCCTCCTACGAGTCCAGAAAGACGCGCGTGTTAGGTAAATTGGACATTCTGAATTCTCCCTCAGTGTACACAAACAGGCGGGTATTTTCACAGCAACTTCATTGTAATGTTAATGTATGCCTACTTGTGACACTAATAAAGATTATTATTATATCGCTATTTGTGCATGGAGTCACCCCTGGAGCGATGTACCCTTCTCTCACAGTCTTACAAAGTAAATAAAATATTGGGGTTTCTGTCTGGTATCCTAGCAACAGTTGGGGTCTGGTCTGGGATCATAATACATGTTTGACATGTTAAATTATTAGTTCCGTTAATAACAAAACTAAAATATATTGGAAGTAGGATATCTTTAATTGTTATCAATAGCAACATGGAAAAAATGTTTGAGAGCATTTTCTTTGTTCATGGTCAATTTGTAATATCTTTACGAAAGTCTGATATGTTTTTCTCAATTACTGGAATGCAAAACACTACACACACTGGCCTGAGCTATTCGTAAACTTTTGACATATTTTAGTTTGAGATTGTAATATATATCCAGTCAGAATATTAATAGAATTTGTGGAAAAAATTGTTGCAGTTTTTGTTTGTTACTGTTTATTACACTTACAGTACAATATCTGAATGAATTGGAATCCAGAACACTCCAACACAAAATGAAACACTTGAATTTCAATATAGAAGAAAATTGAATTTCAAAACCGATCATGGTTAGTGTGAGTTTTCATATATAGATATATACAATATATATTCATATACAGTCTAACTTTAACTTGGTGTAACATGATGCCTGCACTATTCAAAGAATATGAAAAGGTTTAATTAAAGCTGAGAAATAAACGGGCACACACACTAACTATATCCATGGTTCAAATATGTCTCTTGCTGATTCCATTTGTTTGTTTTCATCTGTCTCGTAATGGCTTTTAAATCAACCGTTCCTCACTTTCCTTGTTGTCTTCAAGGCTTTTTATTTCCCCAAGACCAATTAATATAAAGCATATCTCATGGCTCGGTGTGAATCTTTTAGTTTCCTGGAATAGCTGATAAAGAAACATCGTGAAATTGTACCTGATACCAATTAGTTTTAATTGATTACATGCACATCTACGTTTTTCCTCCTCATGATCTTTGTTCTGACAATGGATCTGATCATGTTTGCTTCAAATCCATGGCGATGTAAAGGCCAGCAAAATATTCACTTTCCTGATTGAAGTTCAATCTCCAAACTTGATTTTAATTTGAAAGCCGAATAGTAACTAAAGTTTTGGATATTTTTTCATCAATAGAAATATATTGATTAAGATTTATTTTGCTGTGCTTCAAGTCCCCCTTCTGCCACGATAATCTAGGCTGACAGTCAGTCAGTGCTAGCACTGAGGGGGTATTGATGGAGAATTGTCAGAGCAACCTTTCAGATAAAAGGTTCATGTGAGGTCTTGTCTGCCAGTTCAGATTAACATAAAAGACCCCTTGACCTTTCAAAGATGAACAGGAAGTTCTCCCAGTGTCCTAGACACAATTCATTCATTTGCCCCAAATCTTTTCATTAATCTCATGGTGCTGAAACGTTTTGCCTTCCCTGCCAGTATGTTTTGGAAACTGCCTAACATTTGCTTTAGATTGGCTATATTTTAAAAAAAAGGAATTACATTATTGCTCAGTCAGTAATCAATACACAGAAACATTTCTGATTCAAACACATTTCACTCAGAATCATTTGCCTTGAAGACCTCACTTTATTGACATTACGAACAAACAGAACATTTGGTTCATTTTGAGGTGTTGCTTTGTGAGATTGTAGACAGGAGTGGAAAATGAACTGGTGTAAGGTTTTTTATTCTGCATTATCTTCAGTGCTGTGATGTTTCAGCTGGCCACAGCATTGTGTTGAGGGCCCTGAATGATGTTCCAGTGTTGTCTTTATTTAAATAATTTGGGCAAGCTGGCTTTGGTTCCTATGTTCAGTGGGGAGTACATCTCAGGCAAGGTACAAGATTGTTACTGCTGATGTGCACTCCTGGGTAGAGTGGTTTCAATTTTAACTCCCTAACTGATGTGGGTCCAGCCCACTGGCTGGAGAACCAGCGGGAAACCCACATCGCCTCCAAAGGGGTGGTACAAACAAATTGAGTGCCCGTCAGACACTAAAATGGCCAAACTCTGGGCCCTTCCCCAGGACTCTAGGGGTGAAACCTCACCCACTAAGAGCCGCCAGTCATTCAGACTTTGGAAGCTCTCCATTGCTGGAAGTGGTGTTGCTACTCGTATTGGGGTTTCATCAGTGATTGTTGCGTGATCTCTGAACTCATGTGAGCGAGTGAGGACAGATGCAGGTCACGGAAAGGTGATCACGAGTTGGGGAGAAGGCGGGGGGGGGGGGGTGGGGGGAGTTGGAGGCAAGGCCAGGGATGTGACTTTCAGAGCTATCCCACTTTCTGATTCCTTTGAAAGAGGGATCCCAAACAAGTGAGTAGGGGAATCTCAAGGTGAGTTTACAGAAGTCACAATGTACTGGTTGGAGGAACTCTATAGCTCAAATTAGTGTCTTTCACAAATGGCTTCTATGCAAACTATGAGATCCAATCTACAGTCTCCCTTCAGATTTTCCATATTGAGGCAGACATTCAAGCAGGGCCTAAGCTACTTCTTTGCTCCTCAGCTGTGCTGTGTGTATGTTCAGCCAGAACAGGAATGTGGCAGGAGCTGGTGGAAAGTATGGAAATGTCTCTCAGGGCAATATCACATTTCATGATTTTCTGTCACACCAATCAAATGGTTACAGTTGCTTATACAGGACCAGGCTGTTATCTCAGTTCCAAAGCAACTTATTTAATTGTCAGCCATTTTTGCATTTAACAGAAGGCAAGACTTGGAAACCTCCAGTCTCAAAGATGAGCAATGACAAACATTTACTTCACTGGCAGAAGGTTAGGAAGCGAAAGACACATGCCATGGATTTTGTCTAAGGAGGAATACTGGAGAGAAACACACTGAATTATTAGCATTGTGTCTTTTAGGAGCTAATTAGAATTTGATTGAATATTATAATGTGTCATGGCTGTGCTTTTGGTATGAGGCCAGTTCAGATTATTGGGGCGAAATTAAATTTCATTTATGTATGTTGAACACAGTGAAAAAAGTTTGATATGGTGATTGGACACTTATGGAGAAAGCTGTTATGCATTGATCATAGATCATAGAATTTACAGTGCAGAAAGAGGCCATTCGGCTCATCGAGTCTGCACCGGCCCTTACAAAGAGCACTTGATTACGTATCTGCGCTATCCCCGTAACCCAGTAACCCCCACTTAACATTTTTGGACACTAAGGGCAATTTAGCATGGCCAATCCACCCAACCCCCATATCTTTGGACTGTAGGAGGAAACCGGAGCATCCGGAGGAAACATATGCAGACGACGTGCAGACTCCGCACAGTGACCCAAGCAGGGAATCGAACCTGGGACCCTGGAGCTGTGAAGCAACTGTGCTAACCACTGTGCTACCATGCTGCCCATTGGCAGGGAAACAACAATGAAAGATGTGAGCAATGATATTCTGTCTGGTAGTTATTTCAGAAAGCAATGCTTCTCTCTCATGATTACTATTTTCCTTTTCTTGGTTGCTCTAAAACAAGGACACAGCAATTAAGGAACAGGAATCTTGCAGGTTGTCAGTGGTATATACTCGGACGTTACCAGACAATGAAATTCCTGTTTCAGGATGCCAAACATTTGTTTGACTATCAACCTGGTGGCTGAACAGGCCAAACGAGACCTTGTTATATCTTTAAATTTGTTGCAAAGAGAAGAGGTGTGGAAGTGCCCACATTCTGGAATCTTACAAACATGATGTTATGGGCGAGGCGTTTTCAGAATCCCAAAATGTATCATGGAGTTCAACCAACCTCTCCCTTTAATGGATTTGTTGCTTTTCCTAGCACACAGCTTTTTCCCTAGGTGTGGGATTTCAATTATGGACACCTGGGCTTTTAAACACAAAACACTGTTTATTCCATGAACTCAATTTAACATCTTAAATAAACATTTGATCTCTTAACACCCCTTACTTCAAAGATAACTCAGAAAATATTGCAACAGTAAATAATTCCTTTAAATGCTCCTTCAAACTTCCAAGAGACTTAACACCTTTAAACAAAATCACATCATTTTAAAGGCTTTACTTTAAATCACCCAAATGATCCAGAGATAGTTTTTCATTGCAGAGATCCATCTCACTGCAAAACACAGACACACACAAGCTCTTTTCAAAACTGCAAAACTGCAAAACTAAACTGCAAAATGGCTGACCTGACCTCAGCTCCACCCACTCTCTGACATCACTGGTTTCTTAAAGGTACATTGCTTAAACATCCATGTCTTAAAGGTACTCGCATATGACACCTCCCCCCAAGAAAACAACATAAACCATCAACTTCAAGATGTTTTATTTTTCACTTTTGCACCATCCACTAAGAAATGTACACAGTAAATATACATTTTTGTTTTTAAAAAAAAGCAAAAAAAGCAAACAGGCATAATAATATAGTCCATTATTCTTTGTTCTTCTTCCTCCAACTGAAATCCTTCTCGATTGACAGTCTCTTTGAACAAATCTCTGCGCGATCCATCCATTCCTCTACTTCTCGGCATTTCTCTTTAGAATCAGATACTTTAGTTCAATCTGACCACAGAGTCCATTGCAATTCTCCAATACAGGAACATTGGTTACCACAGCTTTCAGGCAGTCAAATGCCTGTTGAATGTCTGCTGTCCATTGACATTTTTTTTTTTTTTAGCAAGTCCATCAGTGGAGTAATCACGCCACAAAACGTTTGCACAAAGGTTCGATCAAATTCATTCATGCTAAGAAATCGCATTATTTCCCTTCGTCTGGAGGGTATCGGAAACTCCTCAAGGAAAGTGATTCGGGCTTCTCCAAATTCACTTTCGGCTAGGTTTATCACCAAACCCGCCTCCTGAAGTTGATCGAAGAACTCCATACAATGTTTTAAATGTTCTTTCCATGTCTGGAAGTTGGAAATAAAAGCAGACTGTCCCACTTTCTCAAAGCAATCCTCCAAACGTGGGACAGGATAAGAGTCCGTTATTGTAACTGCATTCACCTTTCTATTGTCCACACACAACCGTTGGGTTTAGGTACCATCACTATGGGTGAGCTCCATTGGCTGCAACCCACTTCAATTATGCCATTCTTCAGCATACTCTCAATCTCTCTGTTAACCTGTGCCAATTTTAAAGGATTAAGTCTATATGGATGTAGTTTGATAGGAACAGCATTTCCCACATCTACGCCATGTATAACCATTTTATTACTTCCCTATTTATCTCTACAAACTTGCCCATGTGATATCAATAACTTTTTCAGGTCAGTTCACTTTTCCTCTGGAAGGTAACTGAACAATTCATCCCAATTTTTAAGAACATCCTCATTTTCCAATTTAATTTGAGGTATGCCAAATTCACAGTCATCTGGATTTGGTTCATCACTTTGAGTTAGAATCATTAAAACCTCCTTTTTCTCTCCTTCCCTTTCAAAGTACCTTTTAAGCATATTCACAAGACACACTCGGTGAGTCTTCCTTCTATCTGGTTTTTACCACATAATTCACCTCACTTTATTTTTCTTTCCATCTGATATGGTCCACAAAACCTAGCTTTTAAAGGCTCCCCTACCACTGGTAACAACACTAAAACTTTTTCCCCACTGGCAAAACTACGAACTTTGGATTTCTTGCCCACTACCCGTTTCATCACATTTTGTGCAACTTTCAAATGTTGTCCAGCCAATTCACCTGCTCTATTTAATTATGTAATTTCCGATTTCTCACCCACCAATTTTTCCTTAATCAATTTAAGTGGTCCTCTTACCTCATGACCAAAAATTGGTTCAAAAGGACTAAATCTGGTAGATTCATTAGCTGCATCCCTAATTGCAAACAATACAAATGGGATTCCTTTATCCCAATCCTCTGGATAATCAGATGGAGAGGGAGCCAGTAATGTCGAGAATCTCATGGGGGTTGATTTTTGGCACTAAGTGCCGTTGAATACGGGCCGCGATCTCACCAATGCAGCCAACGCGGCCAAAACACACCCTTCATGCCTGAATTTAATCTGGGTGGCTGTGTGGGGAGCATTCAATTACCACCCAACACCGTTTGCTCAAAGTCACTCGCCACCCTGACTTGGAAATATATCGCTGTTCCTTCACTGTCACTGGAGCAACATCCTGGAACTCCCTCCCTAACAGCACCGTGGATGTACCTACACCTCAAGGACTGCAGCGGTTCAAGAAGGCAACTCACCACCGCCTTCTGAAGGGCAACTAGGGATGGGCAATAAATGCTGGCCGAACCAGTGACACCATAAATGAATTTAAAATAAAACATTTTGCAAGGAAGTAATGTTGGTTGGATAATATGTTCTCCCAAATAGTGACAAATATAATTGGAGAAAAATTATGGATATGATGTTATATGGTAGCAATGCCAGGAACAAAAGATGGTGTTCAATCCTTGGCGTTCAATCGAGGCTGCAAGGGTGAGTGGAATGTTTAATATTTGCATGACAATTTTGAATAAAGCAATGGTGGGAAGAGCAATTCATTGCGTTTCACAATGTGCTGACTTCCATGTTTTTAATATGAAAAAAAATCTTTGGTAAGCACCAGCATCGAACCAACACAGTGGCAAAGCGTTGAAGAATTTTCCCTTCCTTGCAGCGGTAATGAATGCTCCAGTAGTGCTCACTCACTAAGTAATGGATAAAATTGCATTGGAGTCTCAATAACATAATTGTGCCATACTTTATATTTATTTATGAGGCCACCACCTGAGTCAGGCAGGCAACTTGAGAACCCCCTCAACCCCTCCCCAAAAATTATAACCTTTCAAGGACTTCAGAGGGGATTAAAAAGTAGCAAATCCACCACTTGGATTTCAACTCTTGTTCCTCATGATTTCTGCCCAGCGAAGATTTAAAATCCCTCCCTTCTACCTGCTTATCACAACTACGTTTTTGCCCTGAACACAAATTAAGTGTTGGGAGAACCCCCAAATCACAACATGCAACAATGCAAATACCAGACAAATAAACTGTTTTGCAAGCAGGAGTTTGTCAATGATAACCAATTCTGTCGGCAACAAACTATTTTGTCAGATGCAGCTGAAATCTCCCATCAAAAAACATTTTTCATCAGAATCATAATCTTCATTACGTTTCGAAGTTGTCACGAGCTCTCAGTAACAAATGCGAGACTGCACGATTACATCCCGTGGACACTGATACATTGTCAAATCGCTCAGCTGTGTTGTGATTTCTGTGCTATGAGACTTTGCATCTTTTCGAACCTGATCCCCGAATGCCATCTCTTTGAACGACTCCTGTTGCACGGAAATGCTTTGAAGCTGCTCGCTGCAAGCAGAGCTCTCTGTAATTTCTGACATTTAACTTCAGCTCCAAATTACCGCCTTGCCTGTCTGAAAGGAGCATTAGCTCGGAGTCACATTCCCACCGCAGAGTATGAGGAACTACAACACAGGCTTGTTCTTCTGCTATCTAGTTCCAGTCAATCAGGCAGGGTTTGGCTCTACCCCTCCCGAAAAACATCCTGCTCAGGTTACCAAATCGCCTCCGATCACGTGAGAGTTTGGCAGCAATTTGTTTCCCATGAGCTGTTCACTACCATATTCACAAATCACTTATTCATAATCCACAGTGAAAACCTACAGTATGTGACCAAACCCTATTTCTCACTATCTTGGAGCATTTCACTTTAATAAAGCTAATGATTGTATCCTTCAACTTTTGCTTTTTAACAATCCAGTAATCATACTGTGATCTCCTGACTGGATTATGACTTTAACTTCTACTTGATGAAACGTCCCTATTCCAAATGCTTAGTGCGGGATTTTCCGTTCCCCGACGCCGATTTCGTAAAGGGAATCCCTCTTCATAGAGGAGCACGCCGCATGCCATCAGGACGGCCTCAGGACATCACTTGAAGGCCTTCCCCGATGCTCCAAGTTTCCAACGGCACAGGGGACATGTGGTCTCAGCGGTCGGGTGTCCAGGGGGACACTATCTGGCAGATCGGGTCCGTGCGCGACCGCTGCATGTCGTCGTTGTGCGCATGTGTGGCCACGGTAATGCTCAGGCCGTTTTTGTCGTGGAGGCCGGGCGTTTTACGTGGCACGGCTGCTAGCCCCTTGGAGGATTGGTGCTGGGGCGGCGCTGATTTTGTTGATGTAAAACACCACGTATCCTCCGGACATAGCCGGAAAATCGGAGAATCCAGCCCCTAATCTTAACAATTGGTATTTTAAACTTTCACAGCCCTAAGCAATTGCCTCTATATATTTTGGCATTTAAAAAAATAATAATCTTGAAAACTTTTATTCTAGATCAACTCAAAGCACCTGCTTTCTCTCAAGGAAAGAAATAGTTTCCTTAAACTTACCCCAAAAGTTCAATTCTTGACAACTAGGGAGAGGATAAAGTTTGACCTTGGGCAATAATATAAAGCAGGGTGATATCAGATCATCCACCTGTTATGCATCTCTCATGACTTTTTATTTACATTGATATTTTTTTCAACTTATCCTTCTAGTAATTAAAATCAAAACTGGTTTGTCTTTGTTCTTTACTGCAGCTAAACACTCTACAGAGATTCCCTCACGGTAACCCACAATTATTTTCCTGATCAGTTGCATCTTTCTTTCAGTGGACACTTGTGTCTTCTTTTGGTTTTTCGTTCTTGTACTATTTATTTCACTTCTTCTTTTCAAATTGAGCAATTTCCACCATCTTGTGCTCCTGGTGCTGAGAAGATCTAAATCCTCTGAATATGATTGCATTGTTCATTATTTGCCTTGGCTCCTATTATTGTAACGTTTAATGATTGCTTACAATTGCCCAAGTCATTTGGTACCATAATAACAGTTCAAGTGAAAGAAGACTTTGGTCCATCAAGGTCACATAACCACATACACCCCCTTGGTGCACTCCTAATAATCCTTTGTTGGCAAGAGTCTATTCAATTCATTCTTGAAATCCAGTCTATTTTCTTGTTCCCCTAGCTGTGCTTGAAGTACAGGAGCAGGAGAAAGATACTGGGGTTTTGGTGATCCGTTCATAAGAACATTAACACAATATTCTCAGTGTCATGCATAGTAAAGGTGTGTCTTATTCATAACTTTTACACATGGATGGAGCTTGTATGGAAGCTTCTGGAACAGCCTTTTATTCGTCTGCAATGGGCACTGATAAGGTAGCTGCCATGGGGTCAGGTGACCTTTCCTTATGCCACACTGATTATCAAGCTTCCAGAAAGTACCGAATTGAATAAGCCAGGCTAGCCCCCCTCTGGAATGGAAATACCAAAATGAATGTTATCTGTGGAATTCAAACCTGCCATTGTTTGAAGCTCACACAAAACACAGAGACAATTGACACAAGCAGCGGAATTCTCCGAAATGGGCGCAATGGCCCGACGCCGGCGTCAAAAACGGTGCGAACCACTCCGGCGTAAGGCCGACCGGAAGTAGAGGAATCCTCTGCACTTTCGGGGGCTAAGTGGACGCCGGAGGGATTCACGCCAGCCGGCGCCGAAGAGACTGCGCGAGTCCGTGCATGCACCAAGGGGCCGCCGTATTCAGGCGCATGCGCAGGGGGATGTCATCTCCGTGCCGGCCATGGTGGAGCCCTGCAGGGGCCGGCGTGGAAGGAAGCAGTGCCCCCACGGCACAGGCCCGCCCGCGGATCGGTGGGCCCCGATCGTGGGCCAGGCCACCGTGGGGGTCCCCCACCAGGGTCGGATCCCCCCGCAATCCCCCGAGGACCGCCCCAGCCGACTTACCTTCCAGATCCCGTTGTGTGGGACCATGTCTAATCCACGCCGGCGGGACTGGCCAAAAACCGACGGCTGCTCGGCCCATCAGGGCCCGGAGAATTGCCGGGAGGGCCGCTGCCAATGGCCCCCAACCGCATGGCGTCAACCTCACCCCCGCCCGAAAACCGGCGCCGGAGAATACGGCAGCCGGCGGCGGGGCGGGATTCACTCCACCCCCCCAGGGTTTCTCTGACCCGGCGGGGTGTCGGAGAATCCCACCCCCCGACTCTGCCTCCAGGTTTACAGTTCAACAAAGTAAAACTGACAAAACCAGTAATCCATTAGATAGGTGTGAAAGACCAACATCTATCTCCTGTTATCTATCAAGGTGTTTTAAACCATCCTGGGTGGACAATGGCTGTTGGCCATGTGACCAAAGCTGGCATCTGATACTGAGATTCTCTATTACCCCAAGATCCAGAAGTGACCTGGACAGACTGCAGAAGAGTACTGACAAGATAACAGCTGCAGAGAAAGACTACTATTTTTGTCTTTGAAGACCATTAGTCGTCAGCCAGAGTGACAAACAGACTCTGGAACCAATTGTGAATTATCAAGCAGCCAAAGTACTTAATCTGTTCCAGTTTAAAAATTCACCCGAGAACCAACTTCCTAGATATTCAACGACAAGAAACCTCACAACTTGCTGTGAATCCTTCGCTTTATAAGACTTTAGGTTTAAATCATTAAAACTATTCAAGAAACAATAGGCCTTCCACATATCACAGAATCATAGAATCCCTACAGTGCAGGAGGAGGCCATTCGGTCCATTGAGTCGGCACCAACCCTCCGAAAGAGCACTCTACCCAGGTCCATACCACCATCCACCCCACCCTATCCTTGTAACCTAATCTGCACATCCCTGAACTCTTAAGGGTCAATTTAACATGGCAAATCCACCTCATCCGCACATCCTTGGACTGTGAGAGGAAACTGGAGCACCTGGAGGAAATCCATGCAGACACAGAGAATGTGTAAACACCACACAGACAGTCACCCATATGGGAGAACAGAAATCATAAATCGGAGACTGAATTAACTGCAAACTGTAAAAGTGCACTATCTTTAACTATATACAATCTTTGTATATTTTTGTGTGTATGCCTGAGACTGAGTGTGTGTGTGAATAAATGACCTCTATTTTAAATTCACGAAAGTCTGCTGCTGAGTTTTTAAATTGGAATACACACACAAAGGGTAAGAATGAATACACATCTTTCCATTCAGTAGAGTAAGAGAGCACATACATTCTGTCCGTGACACCAGTCTGTTAAAATACTAAACAGAATTTTGATATGCCTAGAAGGGAGTATAACTTTACTCTAGAGAGCTGATTTTAATTATATATGTAGAAGCTCAATTGCACCCAAAAATGACAGGTCAATGTTGCACTCACAGGTCATCCTGATTACAATGCTGGCAAACCATTGTCCTGTCCCAGCCGTGTATCTTATTGACAACACCCTTGTTTTAGCTGGGGGCGGGAGGCAGGAAATTGGGATTCACTGATGCCACTGAAAGGTCAGCAACACCTTTTAAGGGAAAGTGACCTCTGAATGCGACGTCAAGAAGCCTTTGCAAGTGAAATTGTAAGTGCAGGGTAGGCACCTGGATTCTGTGATGTTGCAATGAATGGGAGAAGATATCCCTGTCATGATATGCACTCATGCACATAATGAAATACAGACAGGCAGTGACAGACACCCAGTACAGCCAATCAACACACAGTACAAAACACAACCAATCACCAGGCAGAACACTAGAGGGTGGTCTCCCACTATAAAACACACGAGGCATCAGCACTCTGCCTCTTTCCACTGGTGACAACTGTAGTGATGGTCAGGGTGTATATATCAGTTAGCACCTTCTACACATGGCTCAGAGCTAGTCTGGTCTAGTTAGTTATAGTTAGCACGCTTAGATTAGTAGAGTGTCAAACCCACAGCGAACTGTGTGCAAAGCATATTGAACTTACATCAAAGTTTGGTGTCTACTTTCAAGTACAACTGCATCCAGTTGCAGTCCGTGTTACCCCAGGGTGATTAACACGACATGGTACCAGTAGTCTACTTTCTCTAAGTGGTTTACCTCGAGTGATTCCGTGACGTCCAGCAAGTGCCTTCCAGCGGCATGGAGAAGATCCAGATACCTCCACAGCTCCGGATCTCCGGCAATCTTGGCGCCAACTGGCGGGTCTTCGAGCAAAGGTTCCTTCTCTACATTGAGGCCTCAGGCCTCGAGGATGTGGCCGATACCAGAAAAATTGCGCTGCTCCTAACAACTGCGGGGGAACCAAGCCATCCAGATTTTCAACTCGCTTACTTTTACCGACGGCGAGGACAAGACCAAATTCAAGACCGTTTTGGAGAAGTTCGACAGTCACTGTGAAGTCGAAACAAACGAGAGCTTTGAGCGCTATATCTTCCAGCAACTCCTACAGGGTACGGATGAACCTTTCCAATCCTTTCTAACTCATCTCCGTATATTAGCGCAGTCCTGCAATTACAGTGACACCGCTGATTCCATCATCAGGGATCAGATCGTGTTTGGGGTGCACTCCGATTCCTTGCAGGAGCAACTCCTCAAAATTAAGCACATGACCCTGCCAGTCGCAATCGAGACGTGTATAGTGCATGAGCATGCGAGATATCGGTACTCCCGTTTCAAATCGGCAGAATATGAAAAACGTGCCTCCCATGAGGCAGAGAGTGTACAGGCCATCGCCCAGATGCAGCGCCTCAGTATCGATGAAAGCGGCCATTTCGCGCTCTTTTCCCGGGGCACCACGCAAGCGCAACACGAACGGGAGAATGAAGTGGCCGAAAACCATACTGCGCAGGTGCGAATGTCGGCTAACCGCACTGCGCATGTGCGACGACGCACGGAGCGTAACAACGTCAATGTCATGTCGTGCCTGAACTGCGGCACCACCCACTTAAAGCGGCAATGCCCTGCAAAAGGCAGGCGATGTTTAAATTGTGGGAAGACTGGACATTGTGTAGCCTTGTGCAGGTCTGCAGCACCAGTCAAGGGCCAGTGATCCCAATTCCAACGTAAGCGAGTTCGATGTGTAGAGCAAGGTTTACTGGATTCTGATCCTGGTAGCACTACGGATCCAGAGGACGACTGCCTGGAGTCCCCCTATCATGTGGGCATCATCACTACATGTGAGTATGCCTCCTCAAATTCAGCAAGACCCCTATCTATCCTCAATGTGGATTCCGCGGATGAGTGGCGTACTGTCATACACGTAAATCAATGCAGCATCCAGTTCAAGCTGGACACTGGTGCCTCTGCCAATCTCATTTCTCAAGCTGATTTTGACCACATTAAAAAGCAACCCAAAATTCTTCCGCCAGCCTGCCAGCTCCTCGATTACAATGGCAATGCCATAACTGCACTAGGCTCTTGTCATCTATTCATCTCCAACAAGACCATCAATGCCACACTGCGATGCAAAATCGTCAAGCCTGATAAGGCATCCCTGCTTGGTGCACATGCATGCAAGCTACTCAACCTCGTACAGCGAGTCCGTGCCATGTCTTCTTCCAATATGGATCTTCAGGCTGACATTGATGACATCCTGGAGCAATACCCGGATGTGTTTGGTGGAATGGGTACTCTGCCATACTGCTCCAAGATCCTACTCAGGCCTGATGTCATGCCTGTAATCCATGCAGCAAGCCGGGTGTCGGCTCCTCTGAAGGAACGTTTAAAGGCACAGCTACAGGAGCTCCAAGACCAGGGCATCATCTCCAAAGTGACGGAACCAACTGACTGGGTCAGCTCGATGGTCTGTGTGAAGAAGCCCTCAGGAGAGTTGCGGATATGCATAGATCCTAAAGATCTTAACCAGAACATAATGCGGGAACACTACCCGATCCCGAAGTGGGAGGAACTGACCAGTGAGATGGCACATGCCAGATTCTTCACGATGCATCGCGTGGTTTCTGGCAGATACAATTGGACGAGTCCAGCAGTAAGCTCTGTACGTTCAACACACCATTTGGCAGGTACTGTTATAACCGAATGCCGTTCGGCATTGTCTCAGCCTCTGAAATCTTCCACAGGATCATGGAGCAGATGATGGAGGGCATTGAGGGTGTGCGTGTCTACATAGGTGATGTAATCATATGGTCCATGATCACCGAGGAACACATATCTCGTCTCAAACAAGTCTTTTGACGTGTCCATGCAAACGGCCTCAAGCTGAACAAGGCCAAGTGCTCCTTTGGCATGTCATCCATCAAGTTCTTGGATGACCAGATATCCCAGCAGGGTGTGCGACCACATTCGGACAAGGTCAAGGCCATTAACACCATGAAGACCCTGGAAGACAAAAAGGCGGAACTACGCTTCCTCGGAATGGTGAACTCCTTGGAAAAATTCATTCCCAACATGGCCTCACACACCACGGCTCTCAGGCATCTGGTGAAGAAGTCCACTGCATTCCAGTGGCTACCCAACATCAAGCAGAGTGGCTCGAGCTCAAAGCAAAGCTCACCACTGCTCCGGTACCAGCGTTTTTTGACCCGGACAGGGAACCAAAACTCTCCACGGTTGCAAGCCAAAACAGCATTGGTGCGGTGCTCCTCCAGAGGGACAAGTCCTCATCCTGGGCTCCAGTTGCTTATGCGTCAAGGGCCATGACTCCTACTGAACAGAGGTATGCCCAGATAGAAAAAGAGTGCCTGGGCCTCCTAATCGGCATTGTAAAGTTCCATGAATACATCTACGGTCTACCAACATTCACAGTGGAGACTGACCACAGACCCTTGGTCCATATCATTCATAAGGACTTGAATGACATGACACCCAGGCTTCAGCGCATTCTCCTTCGACTCCGAAGGTACAATTTTGAGTTAGTATACACACCAGGCAAGGAGCTGATAATTGCGGATGCCCTGTCCCGCTCCATCACCTCACCCTGCGAACAGGTTGACTTCATCCGCCAGATTGAGTCACAGGTGCAGCTGTGTGCCAGCAACCTCCTGGCCTCAGATGAAAGAGTGATCAGCATTCGTGAAGAGACAGCCAAGGACCCTCTTCTGCAGCGTGTAATGCACCACCTTGCAAATGGCTGGCAAAAAGGGCAATGCCCTCAGTTCTTTAATGTGAAGTCGTCGAGGGGATCCTCCTCAAGCTTGATCGTATTGTTATTCCTCACAGTCTGCAGAGCTTAGTGCTCAAACAAATCCACGCAGGACACCTAGGTGTTGAAAAGTGTAGGTGCAGGGCCCGGCAGGCTGTCTATTGGCCTGGAATCAGCCAGGCCATATCCAACATGGTCCTCAATTGTGCGACCTGCCAGCGTTTCCAGCCTGCTCAAACAAAAGAAACACTCCAGCAACATGAGATCGTGACCTCTCTATGGTCCAAGGTGGGAATCGACCTTTTTCACGCCAATGGGCGTGACTATGTGCTCATTATAGATTACTTTTCAAATTACCCGGAAGTTGTGAAGCTGTCAGAGCTCACATCAAGGACAATCATCAAGGCCTGCAAGGAGACATTTGTCAGGCATGGTATTCCACTCACTGTCATGAGTGAGAATGGTCCCTGCTTCCACAGCCAAGAGTGGTCCAATTTTGCCAAGTCGTACCAATTCAATCACATTACCTCAAGCCCACACTACCTGCAGGCCAACGGGAAGGTCAAGAAAGGGGTTCATATAGTGAAGCAACTGCTCTGCAAGACTGCGGACTCTGCTTCTGACTTCAACCTTGCGCTGTTGGCGTACAGGGCAACCCCTCTGTCCACCGGTATGTCTCCGGCTCAACTCCTCATGAATAGAGACCTGCCTCCTCCAGACACCTCGCACCACGAGGACACCAATCTGGCAGCAATCCCGCCTGTCAAGGCGCCGTCGTCCCCACCTCCACCTCTCAGGCGGTCGACAAGGGTCGGACGCAAGCCCCAAAGATTGGACTTATAGACATTTATCTTGTAAATTTTGTTCTGTATCTGTACGCTAGACACCTCTTATGTATATATTCATCCACTCACTACTTAATATAAATAGTTATACATGTAAATACAGTCGCATATGCTCCAAGCAACCAACATTTTTTTTTAAAAAGGGGGATGTCACGATATGCAGTCATGCACATAATGAGATACAGACAGGCAGTGACAGACACCCAGTACAGCCAATCAACACACACGACAGAACACAACCAATCACCAGGCAGAACACTAGAAGGTGGTCTCCCACTATAAAACACACGAGGCATCAGTACTCTGCCTCTTTCCACTGGTGACAACTGTAGTGACAGCCAGGGTGTATACATCAGTTAGCACCTTCTACACGTGGCTCAGAGCTAGTCTGGTCTAGTTAGTTATAGTAAGCACGCTTAGATTAGTAGAGTCAAACCCACAGCGAACTGTGTGCACTGCTTAACAGTTCAACAAAGCGTATTGAACCAACATCACAGTTTGGAGTCTACTTTCAAGTACAACTGCATCCAGTTGCAGTCCGTGTTAACCCAGGGTGAATAACACGACAATCCCATTCCCCAGGAGGCAAAAAATCCCCTTGCAACACCTCCATTTTCAGTGGAAAGAGGTTTCAAAGGAAGGTGTTGCCAGGAACTGAGCTCCCATTTCATGGCTACAATATCCAAGCAAGTTCAATGACCTCAGCAGAGTTATTGCAGCAAAACTTTGCCTCTGCCTGTGATCACTCCTGCACCTCACTGCTCACAGCGTTCCCACTCTTCACTTCCATTCTCTCTCTTGCAATCATTGCATCGCGCATATTCAGAATACAGCACTAAAGCTCAGGGATGGCTCTAGCTGACCCATGGGGCAAAATTCTCCGGTATCGGCGCGATGTCCGCCGGCCGGCGCCCAAAACGGCACAAATCAGTCGGGCATCGCGCCGCCCCAAAGGTGCGGAATCCTCCGCATCTTGGGGGGCCGAGATGGGCCGAAGTCCCGCTGCTAAAATGCCTGTCCCGCCGGCGTAGATTAAACCACCTACCTTACCGACGGGACAAGACGGCTCGGGCGGGCTCCGGCGTCCTGGGGGGGGGGGGGGGGCGGCGCGGGGCGATCTGGCCCCGGGGGGTGCCCCCACGGTGGCCTGGCCCGCGATCGGGGCCCACCGATCCGCGGGCGGGCCTGTGCCGTGGGGGCACTCTTTTCCTTCCGCCTTCGCCACGGTCTCCACCATGGCGGAGGCGGAAGAGACTCCCTCCACTGCGCATGCGCGGGAATGCCGTCAGCGGCCGCTAACGCTCCCGCGCATGCACCGCCTGGAGATGTCATTTCCGCGCCAGCTGGCGGGGCACCAAAGGCCTTTTCCACCAGCTGGCGGGGCGGAAATTAGTCCAGCGCCGGTCTAGCCCCTTAAGGTTGGGGCTCGGCCCCCCCAAGATGCGGAGCATTCCGCACCTTTGGGGCGGCGCAATGCCCGACTGATTTGCGCCGTTTTGGGCGCCAGTCGGCGGACATCGCGCCGATACCGGAGAATTCCGCCCAGAGTTTCGAGCTATGTGTGTGTCCCTAAGAGCAATCACAAATCTTGTTTGCGAGGGATAGTCTTTGTTGCCATGCAGCCAGCCACTCAGTAGCTGTGCAGGGGAAAAGAAAACAATGGAGGATTGACCCAACATAAAAACTCTCTTGACCGCTGATAGATAAACAGGCACAGACTGTGCAATGCATTGCTGGTCATGGTACACCAGTTATGTATTAATAGACTGGGAGCCCTTGCAATTCATGGAGGTTGTCAGGTCACATAGAGCAACCGGCAGAACGACACGGTGTAGAAATATAGAACATACAGTGCAGAAGGAGGCCATTCGGCCCATCGAGTCTGCACCGAGCCACTGAAGCCCTCACTTCCACCCTATCCCCGTAACCCAATAACCCCTCCTAACCGTTTTTGGTCACTAAGGGCAATTTATCATGGCGAATCCACCTAACCTGCACGATTTTGGAAGGAAACCGGAGCACCCGGAGGAAACCCACGCAGACATGGGGAGAATGTGCAGACTCCGCACAAACAGTGACCCAGCGGGGAATCGAACCTGGGACCCTGGCGCTGAGAAGCCACAGTGCTATCCACTTGTGCTACTGCGCCGTGTGGTCAATAACTCCTTGGGCATGGGGAATTTCCTGCAATCTGTAAACCCTGGGCGTACACTGCTGTTTTTGAATGTCAATATTGAAAATAATGAATGATAGTTCTCGAAAAACAAGCACCAGTAGCTTGTTCAATGTAAGCGTTGACCACATGTTGATTGTTACTGTTGATACAGAATCAGAGAATGGTTACATCACAGAGGGAAGACATTCAGCTCATCATGTTGGCGCTGTCCCTCTGTAGAAGCAATTCACCTAGTGTCGGCACGGTAGCACAGTGGTTAGCACTGTGGCTTCTCAGCTCCATGGTCCCAGGTTCGATTCCCCGCTGGGTCACTGTCTGTGTGGAGTCTGCACATTCTCTCCGTGTCTGCGTGGGTTTCCTCCGGGTGCTCCGATTTCCTCCCACAGTCCAAAGATGCACAGGTTAGGTGGATTGGCCATGCTAAATCGCTTTTAGTGTCCAAAAAGGTTAGGAGGGGTTACGGGGATAAATGTGGATTCAAATAGGGTGCTCTTTCCAAGTGTCGGTGCAGACACGATGGGCCGAATGGCCTCTTTCTGCACTGTAAATTCTATATCTATGCCCCACACCAACCTTTTCCCCGTAGCCCTATAAATGTTACCATTGCTTCTCTCGTAAATCACCTTGGGCTGCATTTTATGGGGTGGCATATTCCCTGCCACCAACCCACACCCTGGTTCACAAATGTCGGTCAGGGGCCCCCCTTCAAAATTCCAGCTGCCCCGTAGCCATTTAACACTAGGACAACAGAAGGGTATCCACAGGTAACATAGTAATATCTACAGAATAAACAAAAATATCCACAGGAAAATGCAGCAATATCTACAGGGCAACATAGTAATATATACAGGATAACAGTAAAATCTACAGGATAGTATACGAGTATCCACAGGATAACACAGTAAAATCTATAGGATAACATAATAAAATCTACAGGATAGTATATCAATATTCACAGGATAACACTGTAATATCTACAGAATAAACAGCAATTCCACAGGATAATGCAGCAATATCCATAGGATAACAGATCAATATCCACAGGATAACACAGAAATATCTACAGGATAGCACAGTAATATAGAATTTACAGTGCAGAAGGAGGCCAGTTGGCCCATCAGGTCAGCACCGGCCCTTGGAAAGAGCAGCCCACTTAAGCCCATGCTTCCTTCCTATCCCCGTAACCCCAACTACTCTTTTGGGCACTCAGGGCAATTTTGCATAGCCAATACACCTAACATGCACATCTTTGGACTGTGAGAGGAAACCGGAGCACCCGAAGGAAACCCTTACAGACACGAGGAGAACGTGCAGACTCCGCACAGACAGCGCCACCCAAGCCGGGAATCGAACCTGGAACCCTGGAGCCGTGAAGCAACTGTGGTAACCACTGTGCTACCATGCTACAGGATAACACAGTAATATCTACAGAATAAACAGCAATATCCATAAGACAACACATCAATATCCACAGGAAAACACAGTAATATCCACCAGATAGTCGAGAAATACCTACAGGATAGCACAATAATATCTATAGGCTAGTACCTCAATATCCACTGGATAACACAGTAATATCCAGAGGATAACACAGTAATATCTATAGAATAGTACATCAATATCCACAGGATAACACAGTAATATCCACTGGATAACACAGTAATATCCACTGGATAACACAGTAATATCTATAGGATAGTACATCAATATCCACAGGGTAACACAGTAATATGCACAGGATAACACAGTAATATCCACTGGATAACACAGTAATATCCACAGGATAACACAGTAATATCCACAGGATAACACAGTAATATCTATAGGATAGTACATCAATATCCACAGGATAACACAGTAATATCCACTGGATAACACAGTAATATCCACAGGATAACACAGTAATATCCACAGGCTAACACAGTAATATCCACTGGATAACACAGTAATATCCACTGGATAACACAGTAATATCCACAGGATAACACAGTAATATCCACTGGATAACACAATACTATCCACAGGATAACACAGTAATATCCACTGGATAACACAGTAATATCCACTGGATAACACAGTAAGAACATAAGAACTAGGAACACAGTAATATCCACAGGATAACACAGTAATATCTATAGGCTAGTACATCAATATCCACTGGATAACACAGTAATATTCACTGGATAACACAGTAATATCCACAGGATAACACAGTAATATCCACAGGATAACACAGTAATATCTATAGGATAGTACATCAATATCCACTGGATAACACAGTACTATCCACTGGATAACACAGTAATATCCACTGGATAACACAGTAATATCCACAGGATAACACAGTAATATCCACTGGATAACACAGTAATATCCACAGGATAACACAGTAATATCCACTGGATAACACAGTAATAGCTATAGGATAGTACATCAATATCCACTGGATAACCATAAGACCATAAGACCATAAGACATAGGAGCGGAAGTAAGGCCATTCGGCCCATCGAGTCCACTCCGCCATTCAATCATGGCTGATTTCAACTCCATTTACCCGCTCTCTCTCCATAGCCCTTAATTCCTCGAGAAATCAAGAATTTATCAACTTCTGTCTTAAAGACACTCAACGTCCTGGCCTCCACCGCCCTCTGTGGCAATGAATTCCACAGACCCACCACTCTCTGGCTGAAGAAATTTCTCAGTAACACAGTAATATCTATAGGATAGTACATCAATACCCACTGGATAACACGGTAATATCCATTGGATAACACAGGAATATCCACAAGATAACACAGCAATATCCACTGGATAACACAGTAATATCCACTGGATAACACAGTAATATCCACAGGATAACACAGTAATATCCACTGGATCGCAGCACATCAATATGTACAGGATAACACTGCAATATTTACAAGGATTACAGACTCCTGGATTCTCTGTTCAGGAGGCAAGTTCTCCCGCCCGAGTAGAATTGGTCCTGGTCTGAGCTTGGGCTAGAGGCAGGGCCGAGGAGCAAGTCACTCTTCTGCGAAGCTCCTAGGATTCCATTCTGCATTTGGCTATCAAGCTGGCATTTTGAGTGGACGGCCCAGTACCCAGGTCCTGCAACTGGCTCCCCTCCTGCTCTGAATGCAAATTGAGCCCCATCCCTCACACTGACATGTGGAACATTCTCCACCCCCCCCCCACCACCTCGGGAATTGTTGGGTCCACACCCCCCACAGCATGCACTCATGAAGGTGACCCGACCCCCCACCGACTCCCTGCCAGACCCTCTTCAGAGACACCGTGGAAGGCCCTCCCATCAGACTTTCATACCAGAGACCGCCCCATATCAGAGACCTCCAACAGAGACCCCCCACATCAGAGACTAACATTTCAAAGGCCCCCATGAGACTCCCCATATCAGAGACACCCCATCAGAGACACCCTATATCAGTGATCCCCCATAGCAGAGATCACACCAAATTAGAAATCCACCTATCAGAGACCCCCTGTATAAGAACACCCCTCACCCCCGCCCCCCCCCCCATCAGTTACACCTGCCTGGAAGTTAAAGAGTCATCCAGGCAGAAACAGTGAAAAATCATTCTTTTCTCACTTACATATCAAGTAATAGCTGCTTTTTTCTCAGGGAGCAGGTGTAAGTTTCTGTCTGAGTCAGCAGATGTAGTGACAGGTGAATGAAAAAGCAGTGACTTTTCACTGTTTCTGCCTGGACTGCTCTTTAGCTTCCAGGCAAGGTGACTTATCCGGAGGTCTCTGATATGGGGTCTCTAATATGGGGGTCTCTGATATGGGGGAGTCACTGATATGGGGGTGGGTCTCTGATATTGGGGTGTCTGATGGGGCTTTATGATGGGGGTCCCTAATGAAGGGGTCTGATTGAGGTCTCTGATATGGGAGATCTGATAGGCGTCTCTGATGGGGGTCTGATGGAGGGTCTGCTAGCGGTCTCTGATTGGGGAGGACTGATAGGGGTCTTATGGGGAGTCTGAAGATGGTCCCTGATGGATGGCTGGGGGGTCCGGTAGCGGGTTTGATGGGCGTCTTTGATGGAGGGTTAGGGGACTCTGATAGGGAGGTCTGATTAGGGGTTTCTGATTATGGGTTTCTGATGGGGGTCTCTAATGGGGTGGCTGGGGTTGGGGTGGGCAGGATTTGCGAGCGAGTCTGATAGTGGGGTTTGATGAGGTCTCTGATGGGGTGACCTCATTGGAGGGTGGACAGGATTTTCATTGTGGGGGCGGGTTCCTCTGATGGACTTTGGGGTTACCTACTTTACATACTTACCCCTTGACCCACCATGAGGTTCACTGCATCAGGACCATGCTTACAGATAGTTGCACCAATCCACTCCTGGGTGAATCCCAGCCAGGAAGGCCATAGCCATAGCATCACAGAGGCATGGAAAATTGGGTTCCCAGCCCGTCAATCGGATACAAATGGATTCAAATTACCAATTTTCATCCTCCCACTGATGTGGGGCGTGTAACCCGCTGCTACTGACGGTGGGGGACCGGAGCATCGGAAACTGATCCCGTTTTCTGCCTGACCCGCGATTCTCCACCCCATCAGGAATTCAATGGCGGGCGGCGCAGATATTAATGCAGCGACACATGCAACAATACAAGGATAGTTGCGATATAGTCAGAATAGCACAACAAGGGGCAGCACAGTAGCACAGTGGTTAGCACTGCTGCCTCACAGCACCGAGGTCCCAGGTTCAATCCCGTCTCTGGGTCACTGTCCGTGTGGAGTTTGCACATCGTCCCTGTGTCTGCGTGGGTCTCACTCCCACAACCCAAAGATGTGCAGGATAGATGGATTGGCCATGCTAAATTGCCCCTTGATTGGAAAAAAAAGAAATGGGCACTTTAAATTCATTAAAAACAAGAGTGGCACAAAAAATTCTATAGTATAGCAAAACATTATCTACTCAATCATAATACATTTTCAACTGAAAAGCAGAATATTTTCTACTGGATAAATTTACATTACGATTCAACATCAAGGAACATTGGGCAGAATTCTCCCCCCCCCCCCCCACCCCCCGCCACGCCGGGTGGGAAAATCGCCAGGGCGTCGCGCGAGTCCCGCCACGCCGCCCCCGGAACCCGCACGCAATTTTCCCACCTCCCCCCAAACCGGCGCGGCGAGAATCACAGCTGGCCGCTGGGAGAATCGCTGCTCATCGTTTGTAACGGGCGAGCGGCGATTCTCCAGCCAGGATGGGCCGAGCGGCCTGCCCAACATGACGGCTTCCCACCGGCGCCTTGCACACCTGGTCGCTGCCGGCGGAACGGCGCTGGAATGCTGGGGGCTGGCCTGTGGTGGGGTGGGGGGGGTAGGAGGGGGATTCCTGCACCGGGGCAGGCGTCAAAAGGGATCTGGCCCGCGATCGGTGCCCACCGATCGGCGGGCCGGCCTCTCTGAAGGAGGACCTCCTTTCCTCCGCCGCCCTGCAAGATCCATCCGACATCTTCTTGCAGGGCGGCCTCGGGGAAGACGGCAACCGCGCACGCGCGGGTGACGTCATTTACGCCGCTTTTACGCGGCGCCAAGGCCCAGCGCGCGTTTCTGACGCAATGCCGCTCCTAGCCCCCCGGGGGCGGGAGAATAGGGGGCTGGGAGCGGCCTCCGACGCCGGAGTGAAACACTCCGGATTTCACTCCGACGACGGGACTTAGTCTCCCGATGGGAGAATTGCGCCCATTATTTACTGGGAAACAAAATATTATCGACTGAACAATGTAACATCATCGAAAAATTACCAACTCTATAATGCACCATTATTAGATAGTGCAGTATTATCTACTGCAGTAAAGTAGTATTTAACATGATAAAACTTATAGAGGATGAGTTTCCCCAGATACTTTAATCACTAAAATCCTTCCGAGGTGTCTAAGATGGGAACTTAAGATGCACCGTCGGTTTAGCCCGTGAATTGGACAAGATACTGTCTTGGCAACGGAGCTGAAACCTGCTCTAGGATGGCTGTCCGGAGGATCAGTAAGGGGCTGTTTACCACCTAATGTACCTGCTAGCTTATTAAGGATACCACATGGCATTTTGCTGGATTGCACTAGCCCTAAAACCCTCTCCTAACAGCAACCAACTGATTGGGTACAAACAAGTAGTTGCTGACAATTTAGGGTGTTACTTAAAGGTGTAGCATCCTTTACTGTTCATTTGCTGCGGGAGGTTTAAAGGTGACTTTTGAAACACATTGGGAGACAGTTTGAGGCACTTTGTCACGATTTTGCTTACAATCAACCGATATTTATTTCATGAATTCTCTGAGAGCATCACTAAGAGTGTAAGTGCTGCACTATTCTACCTTAATGCGCATCTTACAGGAGTTACCAGGTGAAAGGTAGTGCTTGGCTATCAACATCATCCTAGGGTTCCTTTTTGGTCTGCAGGAAGACAGAATGGGAAGAAGACTGGGCAGAGCCACACAAGCTAAGTGAAGGCAGACAATGTGGCACCTCCACCCCAAAGATACCGGACATCCTTTCTCCTCTGGATTTCCTCCACCCGAACCTCTCACTGGGTTGCTTAAACTTGCCAGTGTGTGTTAACTAGCACTCCCCACACCTTCAGTAGAAATGAGTAAGAGTTAGTGAGTGGAGACCATGGACGGGATTTTCCACCCCTCTGTGGCGTGTTCTGCAGCAGGGTTTCCCATTGAATGCACCTCTCACCACTGCAAAACTCATGGCTCGGGTGCGCCGTCGGTCAGATCCTGCCAGCGGGAACGGCCAGAAGATCTCGCCATGGAAATTGTACCTAATGAGCTTTAGAGTGCAACAACTGCAGGTGCCTGATTTAGTGCCTCCAGGCAAGTTCAAATTATGATAATCAGCAGTTAGATCTAAAATCGTGTGCCATATCCAAACTTTCAAACACGTGCACCTTATTAGCAGAGCACACATTCAACTTTCAGTTTAACTCTTTCATCAAAATAAACTCTGAAATATTTTTGTTACTTAAGGGTATTAAGTGATATAGAACTAAAGCAATTAAACGTAGTTAAGATATGGAATAATGGAACAAGCTCAAAGGACTGAATGGCCGACTCCTGATCCTACATTTTTCTGTTGCCAAATCATTCGAACAATCTGATACTTTTTGGCAACACATTGTAACAGTAACATGTTTCATTTTTATATTATTTGATTTTCTGCAATATATTAATTGACATCCTTGGGCAATTCTGAACATTAGGATCTTTGATTGGTTGCAAAAATGCATTTATGGACTACTCCTGACAATTCACCCTCGATTTTAGTCCAAAGTAATTATGATTATCCAGAATCTGAATTAAATAATTGCATGAAGCAGGCACACAAGGTTTTATTAACACAATTTCAATTCAAACATCCCTATTAATTTGAATTAATTGTTGTCAAATTAAAGGAGTAGTCCGTGGTATTTTGATTAAATATAATGGCTTTCCTCAAACGTTATGCCTATAAATATCACCCTAATAAATTAGATGGTTAAATAGATTAACAAGGAAACTCATATGATTAAATAGAATTGTGGCAGTGAAATATATATACATTGGTTTTATTCAGATGTACATTCAGATGGCAAACATCAGAACACACGATGGCAACCTGTGTTTCTGATACAGAAATGTAACGTATATATTCTAGTGTAACCATTTTCACAATATTCTTTTGTTTTCCTACAATGTCTCCATTAATATATGGAAGTGAGAGCTAATTTCTATTCAGTAGCTGTTTAGCTACACATCCTATTGGTAACAGTGTGATTAATCTTTTGAATACTAATAAGACCCAAGGGTTTACTCTAACACTAATTATTTTTTATTTGGTTTCAACAGCAACATCAAACATTTCAGGGGAAATCAATTCCTCACCTAGTTCATCGTAGCTGTGGGCTAAATAAGAAGTGACATACTTCAGTCTTAATTGTTTTAGTATAAATTAGCCTTTCAGACACTTGAGAACAGAAATATACTGCCCATCATGCCAGTAAACTTAAGGGCAGAAGATTTTAGAAGACGATGAAGAGCTTTGTTTTCTAACTTTGATGCACAGTCTGAAGTGCTAACCCAATAATATAACAAATATAACAGGAGATTATTCCAACCTCAATTTGAAGACTAATTAAATAATAACCTTGAGGCCCAGGGAGACAGTATAAAATCAAATATTCAAACAAAGACCTGAGAAGAACTAATGCCTGCCAAATACACTTGAAGGGGCCTGAGTTATTATTTTTCATTTGAATCAGCAATTATTCTTCTATTTAGTTTTCATGTTCATCAACTTATTGAAATTCAAAGGATGATTCAACATGGTGATAGACAGAGAGATGACAGTGGGGTGACAAATGTGAGGTCATGACCTGATATCAACCTCTCCAAGCTCCTGATTTTGACCATCTCATTAGGGAGGTATTTTGGGGAAGGTGTATCAAAGTCATTTAAGAATTTGAGGTAGGATAGAATCATCGAATAACGGAACACCGAATGTCAGCTCATGATCAAGATCAGAACTGGCTGGTATCTGACAGTGGGACCCCCAATGATCCCTCTAAATTTTCTTTTCTGTGCGCAGCCTGTTTATAACAGTACGTGGTACCTCTAAATAATTTGTGCAGTTACTTGCTGGCACAGTATCTTAAAGGGGGCACAGCCTGTGAGTGCCCTGCACAATTATTGTGTGACCACGTGCACGCAGTTTGGAGAGAACGACAGCCCAGCCCTTTCTATACTTGAACCAAGTGCACCACAGGATATCTAACTATGGGAGAACAGTCAGTGATTTAAAACTACAGGCATTTCTGAAATGATTGTGATTACAAAATTAATTAACTTTGTTAATGATACAGAGATTGTCAGGTTGGCGGTGGCTGGCTGCCAGGTTGCCCGTGCCAAGGATCAGGCCCGGGTTTGCCCTGCCCTTATGAGGTGGGGTGGGGGAGGGGGGGGGGGGAACTCAAGGTTGCCTGAACAGGTAAGTTGTGTGTTGGGGGAGTCCAGAGGCCATGGTGGGGAGTCCAGAGATTGGTGAGATTGGGCTGCCATTTAAATATGACGCCCCAATCTCTTCCTGTACTTTGCAGGAAATGAAGAAAGTGCGGCCTCGGTGGGGCATTCCTCACTGAGGTAAAAAAAAACAGAGCCCCATTTGATAGCGAGTTAGTGAGTGCCGAAAAACACCCCGTTAAACGCGGCCAATTTAACTACTTTCATCAGCGTTAAAAGTTATGATTAGTACAAAACTCCTTTTGTTTGAATCTGCCTTTTAGTAACTTTCATTGGCATGTTTCATCCATGAGCAAGAGTTGATTAAGGTGGTATAAGGTCCATGGTCTGAATTTTGTGGATGATAGGGGGGGGCATCCCTGATGACTCCGACAGGCCCGCTGTTATTTCATGCTCAAATGAGCATTCATTAGCAGCAGGCGGGACATCAGTACGCACTTGGAAGAAAATCCCGCCTTGGAGAGCTGTTGGCCTTTCCAGCATATCCAGGCACAGCAGGCCTGAAAATTGAGAGTGGCCTTAAGTGGCCAACTTAGGGGCTTTAATAGGGTCAAAAGCAGGCTTCCCGCCCGAGGCCCTGCCCACCCCATCGTAAAATTGCATCTAAGTCTGGGCAGGTGGGATACCAGAGGCAATCCCATTCATGCAATTTATCACTCAAAACCCACTATGGGGAGTGTAAAATTCAGTCGGAAAGTACGGGGCTGGATTCTCCATTTGGAAGACTAGAGTTCTCTCCCTGGAACTGTTTCGCTTCTGGTTTGCGGTGACACTAGGAGCGGTGCCCAGGAGCGATTCACTCTCCCTTGCCGTGAAAATTTATGTATGGTGAGGAGCCATAGGGAGTCCCCCACAATGTAAACACTGCCCCTCTCCCCCGCTGACAAGTACACTCATTCTCCTATCCCCACCATACCATGGGAATTGCTGGGTCACCCCCACCTCCCCACAGCATGTACTCATGTGGGTGGCTCGACCCCGCTCCCATCGACCCCCCTACCTAACCCCCTACCTGACCTCCCCCATCAGACCCCCAAACCATGGGCGAAATTCTCCTACCCGCCCCGCCACATTTCTGCGCCGACCGGCCGGCGGGAGTCTCCGTAACACCGGCCGGTCAATGGGGTTTCCCATTGTGGGGCAGCCCCACGCCGTTGGGAAACCCCCGGGCGCCGGCCGAACGGAGACTCCCGCCAGCGGAGAATGACGCCCCAGATTTCCCCCAACAGATTCTCCCAGCAGAGACATCCCCTAGAGTCTCCTACCAGAGACCCTCACTAGTGACCACCATATCGGAGAACCTCCCCATCAGGGGCCCCCCATATTAGAGAACTCCCCATCAGAGACACGCCCCATATCAGAGACACCCTCCCCCACTGCATAGAATCATAGAATCACAGAATACGTACAGTGCAGAAGGAGGCCATTCGCCCCATCGAGTCTGCATAAGTCACTGCTGCCTGTAAAATAAGGAGCAGTCCAGGCAGTAACAGTGAAAAATCACCACTTTTTCACTCACCTGTCCCTTCAGCTGCCTCAGACAGGGCTGGAGAAAGCCGCAGCTGTTACTTCATAGAATGCCAAAACCACATCACAAGGCTTTAACCCCCTCAGATCCTTTAATTTGCAAGGCTTCCATTTACATTTAGAGAGAAAAAGCTTTTATTAGGTCACAATTGACAGGGTAATAGGTTCCAGATAGTCATGTGATTAGATTGTTTACTTTAATTTCCCTTCATGCTTGAATGCATCTTAAGTATCCTGCTTTGAACTAACCTCAATGTTTATAAACATTTAGCTACGATTGACAGCTCCTGACCACATCAAAAGTAGTTCTGGTGAAAAAATGAGGAAGTGAAAACATTTAACTCTTATACACCTGCCGCCGATCCTGTAGTTTGCCAGACATGAGTGGTGGGTTTCTCCATCGGCCAACGCTGGAATCGAGAAATACGATTCGGCGGAGAATCAGTTCTGATGCCGAATTCACGGCTTGCGCCGATTTCATGCCAAATTGCAATTCTCTGTCATCTCTACAGCAGCATCAATGCTTTCCAGAACTCATGGACAGTAAACACCATTTGCATATCATTAGGGGGTCCGACCTGGTATTCCCCTGGGCCTCTGCAATTTTCTGCCTCCGATGGGCCAAATTCTCGACGGTGAGGTTCACTTGTGCTTTTTAAAATTGTGAAACTGGCGCCGTGGCTAATGAGGGAGAGAGAGGGTTATGGAAAGTGTCCAACGTCGCCATAGTTAGCTGACAGTTGTGCCGCTGGCTGGGGGCTTCTGCCAGGTTTAGCGTAGTAGCCAAGAGGTGGGGTGTGGAGTTGGGGTGGATGGGCATGGAACACCATTGCTGAAGCCTGCAAGGCAGCCATGCAACTGCACACACCGCTGACTGCCTACTGTGAACTGAGTGCCATTGGTCATATGGACATCCCCCCAGGGCACCCCACTGGGTGCCCTCTGGCCCCAGCCGACACGTCAGCGGGATGGGCAGGCTCCAGCGCAACCAATGCGATTTTGATGGCTGGGATGGTGTGTGTGGGGATTGTAATGTGTATATGCGGCTTCGGCTTGTCAGCCTCCTGAGTGTGAATCATGGACCCAGCGAATCCCATACCGTTTCTCATTGGAATCGATTGTGTTCCACGTGACGCGGGTGCTAGCTCCTCCAGAGTTGCTGAATCACTCCAGCTTCAACACTAGTTTTGCTGTCATGGAAGTCCACAAATCTTGCCCCGGAGTCAACAATTAGCCTCAGGAACCACAAACCCCGCCCAAGATTCTCCAGCACATTGGGAATTCCACGAGCGGTGGCGGGTGGCATAGAAACAGGCCTCCCCCCCCCCCCCCCCCCCCAACCAAGATGTGAGCCTGTATTTTAACCTAATGCACCCAACAAGTATAAAACTAGGTAGGATGTAAACTGGACCTTCAACCTGTTTTACCATTAGGTTAAAATTTGGTCTTTTGGTGTGAACAACATATGGGATGATGTTTTAACCCCCTTTTGGACTAGGAACAAGCTGATAGATCAGGGATAATGGCAGTGAGTTATTTACTGACCTACTCCAATTATCGATCTACTTGACACTGTTTCCCTCCAGTCCTGGAAATGGAAAGCATTGAGTTATAATGGCCTTGCTGAGTTCAGGTTTCCCTCAGGTGTGAGTTACACTTCTTCCCTTCTCCACTACCTATGAAAATGGGATCTCTTTTATGAAATCACGGAGAGTCCACACCAAGTTTTATCAAAGAAACTTAGGTTTATTTACAAGGCTATAATACACCGCTCCTGGGAGTTCCCAACCGGGCCTTAAAAGGTCCGTGCCAAACTGGCCGACCTTATATACAACACAGATTGAGTCACCTGGCCCCCTCCCCCCCCCCCCCCTTAAGGGGGAGCTTGTACTCCGCAAGACAATCATTCTCACCCCTAAGACCCATGCGGGTTATGACAACGCCTACCATTTTTAAATTCCATGGTATCTCCACAACTCTCCAAAGGTCCAGCCCTATATATATATGTGGAAACAATTCAAATTAGAACAGAGCATGCGTAATATCTTGGACTGTGCATGCTGAATAGCTTGAAAATGATAGGCCGTGTTATGACCCCTTTGGGGCCAAGGACTATGCTCTATACGACTCCCCCCTATCCCCTCAGAGTATGAACTCCCCGGTAATTGGGGGTGGGGTTCCCTCTTAACTAGAGGCGGCACAACCACAGCCGTGCTGCCCTGTCCCACGTGCTGCCTGCGAGATGCGGCCTCATCAGAGGGGTGGAACTCGGGGGTCCTGCTGGCCACTGTGGCCACTCCATGGGACGGGTCTGGGTTGGCACCCAGCATCCACTTCCTCCAATCGATGCCCATAAGGCCTTGTGGCTCACTCTCCTGGATCACCGGGGGAACAGGACATGCCTCCTGTCCTCCACCATCTCTAGGCGCCTCCCCAGGTCAGCATCCCCGAATCTTGGGGCTGGTCTCCTCGGCGTCATTGCTGCAAGTTGGCAGGGGTTGGCTGAGCAAGAGCAGCTTAAGTGCTGCCCGACCATGTTAGCGGTGAGCTGGCGAGCGCGGTCCCAGCGAATCAGCTGGCGAGCTGGCATTTAGGGCGAGAATTAACGTTGAGTAGCGTTGCTGGCCTCATAGGGCCAAGCACCGGGAAACTCGCGGCAATTCCCACTCGCTACAGCACTTGGAAGTTTTTCCGAAGAATCGCGCCCATTTGTGTATACCCTAATAAACCTTTGTTCATGCCTATCCTACTGTGCCTTCCTGTGTCACTTCCGTTCGATTCAACAGGCCATGCAAATGTTTTCTTTATATGAGAAGGGGGGATATTTGGCGAAGTACCTTTATAGTTTGTGGTTTGTCGTATTCATGTAACCCTGATGTAATTTAATGTAACTAAAGGTTTTGGACAGCAGCCATTTTACACACCACAAAGAACACTGTCCAACAGAAACAACATTCTACATGGATGATGAAAAACAATTACAAAACAATTACTAAAGCATGAGAGACCATTTCTGGGACAGCTTTCCAGATTGTGCATAGTTTTAAAGCTCTGTACTAAATTTACACCTCAGCAAACTTCGCACAGCTTGTGTAATATCGGAACGACAACATTGAAAGTCCATTAAAGTTAATGACGGTATTTAGCATGATTGAAAAGAGAAACCATAGGGTATTTTTTAAACTTTCAATTGCTAAAACTTGTTATATCTTAAGTACCTGATTACCACAGACTAACAGAATAGATGGCGATGAGTGCTGCTTTCCTGTAAAATAAATTGCAGATAACAACAGACCACCTAACCATAAACATGAAGTTGAAGTGTGTCATGTTAGCTCAATACAGAGGCAGTTTATTTTCCAAAGCAAATATTGCTTTCTGGTATTTACCTTTTTAAAGACATTTTGCGGGCGAACAACCTTAAAAGAAAATGTTGTTTTATTTATAATTTTTTATTTTGCCATCAGTTTATATTTTGATTTTCCTCCAGTTTTGTGGAGGTACACTTTAGCTCAGGGAATCATATTTGCGTGGGTTATTGTTGGATTTAGTGCTCGGCAGGGGTGGTCTGAACATAACGGGACACCTAACTGGACACTTGCAATCTGACTGGCTAAACAGCTCTGAGATTGTAGGAGATGAGGTGAGAATAAGACAGAGGCCCAAAGAAAGAAAGTGACAATGTATTGTAGCCATCTGGGATGGCCACTTCCCGATTACAAAATGGACATTTTGCAAAGATTGCAGGGAAAATGGACAATACTGAGAAAGCAAGAAGGTTCAGGGTTTGTCTGTTGATTAGAGCCGCAGCTCCCAGACAAGACCGAAACTGCAAAGCCATTACCATACTAATGAGCCATCTCCTGGGACAAAAGAGTAACATTTAAGTAAACGATACCAAGGCAGACACCCCGGCGCCAGAGGAGACCAGAACAAAGCAGGCCAACGGCCACCTAGGACACGCCCAGCCATCAGGGCACCCACCCCTCTATTGGAGGAAATCGATAGGAACGATTGAGAAATGGCCCAATTAATTGGGGCCAAGTTCAAGGCCCGCCCAAAAAGCGTGCAAAGCCCCTTTTGGGTATAAGAAGGATCCCCCAAGAGAGAATCGTTCCCTTGGCTCCGGCTCTCCCCGAGGAGAAACCTGCCCAAAAGCTGCACCAGCACAAGTAAGTCCAAGGTCAATGCACGCTACCAGACAGACGTCCTTAGCTGTTATCCCATACCAGTTCCACCCCAGCAGCCTCAGAACTGAACAACGGCCATTGTTCCTCTGACAGAGTGGGCGCCCGAAGCTAAGTATAGGCTTTAGCAGTAGTGATAGTTTAGTCTGTAGCATTTGTGCATGATTATATTTAACTGTGTGTGTAAATAAATAAGCATTTGACTTTGAAATAACTAGCTGGTGTATCGAGTCTTTGATCAGTATTCGGTTTGAACCTTGTGGCGGTATCGAAAGATACTCTTGAGCAAAACGTAATTAGAACTAAGGAAGGCGACCATATTGGCCGCCATCTTCAGAGCCCAATAAAGAGAAACACAATTAGCAACAGTATGGCACAGTGAGAAGGAGATAAAACTTGTACAGGCGGTTTGTTGAATGAGTGAGAGAGAAAGAGAGAGAGAGAGGGAGAACACAAAAAGCAATGGGTAACAGTACAGAAGCGAAGGAAAAAGCAGAAAGCGTGGAGCTATGCATGGGAAACAATGGTGAGGATTGAGAAAAGGCAAACTGCGCTAATGCCAACACAAATAAACTAGTCCTAATAGACACATAAACCATTGGAAATAAACTGTAATTTCGCAAACCACACATATTCAAAATCTATAGAAGCACAAAGCTACTTTCCTCAGTTTTTTCTGACTATAGAATAAGGTAGATAGGATCATGTTAAAAACTGCTTCAATGACATTTTCGATTAGAATTAGAATCATACAGTATAGAAGAGGCCCTTTTGCCCATTGAGTCTGCACTGACAAAACTACACTAAATCTACATTAATCTCACTTCCCAGCACTTGGCCCATAGACTTGAATGTTATGACATTTCAAGTGTTCATCCACGTACCACTTAAAGGTTATGAGGTTTCTCACCTTTACTACCCTCCCAGGCAGTGCGTTCCAGACTCCCATCACCCTCTGGGTGAATTTTATTTTTCGCAAATGCCTTCTAAACCTACCGCCGCTCACCTTAATATTATACTCCCTCATTATTGACCCTTCAACTAAGGGGACAGCTGCTTCCTATCCACCCTGTCTACAACACTCAGTCTTATACACCTCAATCAGATTCCCCCTCAGTCTTCCCTGCTCTAAAGAAAACAATCTGAGCATATCCAGCCACACTTCATAGCTCAAATGCTCCATCCCAGGCAACATCCTGGTGAATCTCCTCTGCATCCTCTCCAGTGCAATCACATCCTTCCTATAGTGAGGCGACCAGAACTGCATCCAGTACTCCAGCTGTGGCCTAATTAAAGTTTTGTACAGATACAACATAACCTCCCTGCTTTTATAATCTATGCCACAAATGATAAAGTTAAGTGGCCTGAATGCCTTCTTAACTAACCTATTAACTTGTCCTGTCAACTTCAGGGATCTGTCGACGAACACCCCAAGATGCAAGGGCAGCACGATAGCACAAGTGGCTAGCACAGTGGCTTCACAGCGCCAGGGTCCCAGATTCTCCGCTGGGTCACTGTCTGTGCGGAGTCTGCGCGTTCTCCCCGTGTCTTCGTGGGTTTTCTCCGGGTGCCCCGGTTTCCTCCAACAGTCCAAAGACATGCAGGTTAGGTGGATTGGCCATGCTAAATTGCCCTTAGTGTCCAAAAAGATTAGGAGGGGTTATTGGGTTAGGGGATGGGGTGGAAGTGGGGGCTTAAGTGGGTCGGTGCATACTCGATGGGCCGAATGACCTCCTTCTGCATTATGTTCTCTATGTTCTATCCCTCTGTTCCACTGAGCTTAGTAGTGTCCTGCCATTCATTGTGTATTCCCTTGTTTTGTTACTCCTTCGAAAGAGCATTACCTAGCACTTTCAGGATTAAATTCCATCTGCCATTGATCTGCCCATCCCACCAACCCGTCTATTTCTTCCTGCAACCTAAAACCTGCTTCCTCACTATTTACTAACCTGCCAATCTTTGTGTCATCCGCAAACGTACTCATGATCCTCCCCACTTTCTCATCTATATTGTTTACATATATCATGAACAACAAGCGACCTGCCACTGATTCCCGTAGTAAGCTACTGGACACTAGCCCCCAGTCACACAAAGAGTCTTCTACCACTAAGCCAGTTTTGGATCCAACTTGCCAAATTACCCTGGGTCCCACCTGCTTTTACCTTCTTTACCAGTCTCCCATGTGGGACTTTGTCAAAGGCTTTTCTGAAATCCTTATTAATTACATCAACTACACCACCCTCATCTACACACCCAACCACCTTCTCGACAAAGTGAATCAAATTTGTTAGGCATGATCTCCCTCTAACAAAGCCATGTTGACTATTCCTGATCAAACATTGTCTCTCCAAGTGGAGGTTAATTTTCTCCTTCAAAATTGTCTCCAGAAGTTTCCCTGATGTGAGACCTATTGATCTGTAGTCCCCTGGTTTCTCTCTGACACCCTTCTTGAAAAGTGGAACAGCATTAGCCATCCTCCGGCACCTCCTCCGTGGCCTGAGAGGAAGTTAAAGTTTGTCCTTGTCTCCCCAGCAGACTAGGATACAACTCATCTGAAGCTAAGGATATGTCCACTTTTACGCTCACCAATACCTCAAATAACTCTTCACTCCGTATCAAACTTCAAGAAACTCACAGACCCTCTCATTGAATTCTGTACCTATATCCTCCTTCTCCCAAATGAAGACAGATGTGAAGTACTTGTTTAACACCTGTCCAATGTCCTTTGATTCCACACACAAATTGACCCCTTAGTCCCCAATAGACCCAACTCTTTCCCTGGATATCATCGTCCCCTTAATATACTTCTGGAATATCTTAGGATTCTCCATAAACTCTTACCCGCCAGTGCTTTATCGTGTTCACTTTGCTCTACAAATTGCTTTTTTAAGTTCTCGCCTGCACTTTCCATACTCCACAAAGGCCACCATTGATTTGCTCCCTTTGTACCTTCTGAAAGCCTTTCTTTTCTTTGTTGCTCTTACATTCCATCCTAAAGGGAACATGTTTGGCCTGTACTCTCACCATTTCCTTTTTGAATGCCCTCCCACTGCTCTGCTGTAAATATTCCCACAAGAAACAGTTCCATTCTACTCTGGCCAGATCCTGCCTTATTTTAATCAAATCTTCCTTTCTCCCGATTTTTGCAGAGCATATTTTGAAATTGTACTATATTGTGATAGCTATCACTAAAATGCTTCCCCCACTGCCCCCTCGAACTGTCCCCAGTATTAGATCCAGCACTGCAACGTCCCTTGTTGGACCTTCTACATATTGACCTCGATTCACCGTTCTAAGTGCCAGTGGAGGTGGCCAATTGGGGCGGCACAGTGGCACATTGGTTATCACTGCTATCTCACAGCGCCACGGACCCAAGTTCGATTCCGGCCTCGGGTGACTGTGTGGAGTTTGCACTTTTGTCCTGTGTCTGCGTGGGTTTCCCCCGGGTGCTCCGGTTTCCTCCCACAGTCCAAAGATGTGCAGGTTAGGTGGATTGGCCATGCTAAATTGTCCTTAGTGTCCAAAGGTTGGGTGGAGATATAGGGCTAGAGCGGGGATTGGGCCTAGGTAATGTGCTCTTTCAAAGGGTTGGTGCAGACTCGATGGGCCGAATGGCCTCCTTCTACAATGCAGGGATTCTATGACTCTATGGAGAATTGTAACGAGGAATGGCGCCAATTTGCGAGTCACTTTGCTTCACCATGCTCACAGGATTCCATCACAATCCCGGTACCAGGCTGTCATTTTCAAAAGAGATCCCCAACATTCTGCCATTAGAAATCCCCAATAAAAACCCACATCCAACCCCTATCAGAGACCCCCAAAAGGTACTCTCAACAGAGACCCCCATCAGAGACCCCAAACAGAGACCTCAAACAGAGACCTCAAGCAGAGACCTCCATCAGAGATCTCCATCAGTCACCCCCTGCCTGAAAGCTGAAGAGCAGCCCAGGCAGCAGAGTGAAAAATCCGTGCATTTTCACTTACGCTTCCCTAACATCCTCTGCCTCAGGCGAAAATGTTGAAAGCGGCAGTTCTGAAAAGTGTCAGAGGCTTCCTCAAAAGCCAAGTACACTTCAAAGAGCTTGAAATCACTTGATAGTCTTTGAAATGCATATCTTCCCTTCAATTTCACATAGCAATACATTGCATTAGCCAGTGATTGACAATATTATTACTCCAGAGACAGCTTCTTGGTGGATTGTTGATCTATCTTTCTCTTTGTGCTTGAATATATCTCAAGTACCCCGTTTTGATGCTAACTACAATGTCCCCGCCCACCCTAACCCCATAGTGATTTTATGCTGGCATGGGCAAGGTCTTGGACGGGACGTCCACCCTTGCCCCAGTTGAGGCCCTGAAGTGGGCAATTTTTGGCCACGTAAGGGCTGTTTCCCACCCAGCCTGAAATTTTAGGGTGGACTTACCTGGTGTGGGAGAAGCCATAAAGAAAATGGGCTTAATTATCGGGCAGAAATGGATGGTGGACGCCTCCATTTGTACACCCCTTCTGATTTTGGATGTCCTCCCGCTCTCCTGTTAAGATCCAGTGGCACTGGACATTCCCTGGCTTTTCTCTAAACACCCCTATCACCCCCTCTGGACCTTCACCATCCTCCCCGGCTTGAGGCTCTTTGAACTGATCTTGCCCCCTGATCCCACAACCTAGGCTCAGACATTCTCCCGATGTTCCTCTTCAGTCCACGGCAGCTCTTGTTGCTGCAGGGATTGAAGAGTGACATTCAATCAGATTGTCCCACAGCTCTCCAGGCGGGATTGCCCCCGAGTGGAGGCAGAAGTCCTGCCTGCAGCCGCTTAACTTTCATTCAAGTGTGGAATGGCTGCGGGGCACTCGGAGGCAGCGAGGATGGATCAGGGAAGCCCCTGAAAAATTCAGGCCATGGTTTTTCAAAACCACACCTCAAGCTGTAACATTTGGTGGTTGCAATATAAGACAGGATTTTATTGTTTAAAGAAGTTTGTACATGTTGGGTACATGGCCTTGTTAATAAGTATGTGCATGTTGGGTACATGGCCTCGTTAATAAGTATGTGCATGTTGGGTACATGACCTTGTTAATAAGTATGTGCAAGTTGGGTGCATGGTCTTGTTAATAAGTATGTGCATGTTGGGTACATGGCCTCGTTAATAAGTATGTGCATGTTGGGTACATGACCTTGTTAATAAGTATGTGCATGTTGGGTACATGGCCTCGTTAATAAGTATGTGCATGTTGGGTACATGACCTTGTTAATAAGTATGTGCAAGTTGGGTGCATGGTCTTGTTAATAAGTATGTGCATGTTGGGTACATGGCCTTGTTAATATGTATGTGCATGTCGGGTACATGGCCATGTTAATAAGTATGTGCATGTTGAGTTCATGGCCTTGTTAACAAGTATGTGCATGTTGGGTACATGGCCTTGTTAACAAGTATGTGCATGTTGGGTACATGGCCATGTTAATAAGTATGTGCATGTTGGGTACATGGCCTTGTTAATAAGTGTGTGCATGTTGGGTACATGGCCTTGTTAATAAGTATGTGCATGTTGGGTACATGGCCTTGTTAATAAGTATGTGCATGTTGGGTACATGGCCTTGTTAATAAGTCTGTGCATGTTGGGTACATGGCCTTGTAAATAAGTGTGTGCATGTTGGGTACATGGCCTTGTTAATAAGTATGTGCATGTTGGGTACATGGCCTTGTTAATAAGTATGTGCATGTTGGGTACATGGCCTTGTTAATAAGTCTGTGCATGTTGGGTACATGGCCTTGTTAATAAGTATGTGCATGTTGGGTACATGGCCTTGTTAATAAGTATGTGCGTGTTGGGTACATGGCCTTGTCAATAAGTCTGTGCATGTTGGGTACATGACCTTGTTAATAAGTATGTGCATGTTGGGTCCATGGCCTTGTTAATAAGTATGTGCATGTTGGGTTCATGACCTTGTTAATAAGTGTGTGCATGTTGGGTACATGGCCTTGTTAATAAGTATGTGCATGTTGGGTACATGGCCTTGTTAATATGTATGTGCATGTTGGGTACATGGCCTTGTTAATAAGTATGTGCATGTTGAGTTCATGGCCTTGTTAATAAGTATGTGCATGTTGGGTACATGGACTTGTTAACAAGTATGTGCATGTTGGGTATATGGCCTTGTTAACAAGTATGTGCATGTTGGGTACATGGCCTTGTTAATAAGTATGTGCATGTTGGGTACATGCCCTTGTCAATAAGTCTGTGCATGTTGGGTACATGGCCTTGTTAACAAGTATGTGCATGTTGGGTACATGGCCTTGTTAACACGTATGTGCATGTTGGGTACATGGCCTTGTTAATAAGTGTGTGCATGTTGGGTACATGGCCTTGTTAACAAGTATGTGCATGTTGGGTACATGGCCTTGTTAACACGTATGTGCATGTTGGGTACATGGCCTTGTCAATAAGTCTGTGCATGTTGGGTACATGGCCTTGTTAATAAGTGTGTGCATGTTGGGTACATGGCCTTGTCAATAAGTCTGTGCATGTTGAGTTCATGGCCTTGTTAATAAGTCTGTGCATGTTGGGTACATGGCCTTGTCAATAAGTATGTGCATGTTGGGTACATGGCCTTGTTAACAAGTATGTGCATGTTGGGTACATGGCCTTGTTAACACGTATGTGCATGTTGGGTACATGGCTTTGTTAATAAGTGTGTGCATGTTGGGTACATGGCCTTGTCAATAAGTATGTGCATGTTGGGTACATGGCCTTGTCAATAAGTCTGTGCATATTGGGTACATGGCCATGTTAATAAGCCCAGGTTGCTTTATACGCTGCAGGATTTTCTTTTCCATGAACTTGACTAATGTGTGTATGCCTGCTTGGAGCCTTGGAAGACTTAACATTTTTCACTATTGACTGGCTTGACAAGTAACATTGTTTATACATCCAAATAAAGAATGGCAACTTGGATGAGGTATTAGAGGGTGGCAAGACCCATGGAACTGTGCCTTGCAACAGACAGTGTCTACAGGAGAGGGGTGATTATTTTGAAAAGCAGTTGATGATGATGTGGCCAATGGCAGTTACACTCCAGCTGTGTTGCTTTACGAGGAGTATAAAACAAACAACTGTTTCATTCTCACCCATTTTGTGCTACAGTCCATGATGAATTTCATCCCTCGATGTTACTATATGGCACTGCTTAGATGACACCAGTGACATTCAAGTTCTTACCCTGTTGAATCCACGATACGTAAAACGCATAAATAATAGTAGAAATTATAAATAAGATTTATTTCATAAAATTCTAATACTCATCTACTCCCCTAAGGGTCTCCTTCTCCGACCTGCACCTAGGCCGGGGTTTTTATGCAGCTGGGCTCTCCTTGTGGAGGGAAAGCCCCACCCTCACTTAAAGGGGACGTTCATATTCCAGGGAGATCATGGGAAATCATGGGAAATCGTATTCTCCTGTTCCACGGTACCTGCATTGGTTTACAACACTCCTCCACTTAGTCCAGAGCAATGTCCACATCCATGGGCAAGTGTTTCGCCGTGGATGGCATTCAGGAAGCATATGTCGGGCTGGGGAGTGGCGTGTACGTAACAAACGTCTGGGCGGTGGTGGTGAGAATTTGCTATTCTCAGTCCGGATTAAATGATCAATCGAACACCAAGTCACTTCAACGTACGTTTATTCACGGCCGGGGCTGCACCACTGTACTTCGGGGGAGCACAGCAGCAAGTCAATATTAGTACATTCGACAGTAGCTTATATACAATATGACACTGTCCCTTTTCTGAGGACGGCTCCCTTAGAGGCCCAAGTTAGGGACACATTCTGTTGCTCTCAGCTAAATTATTATGCTCTCAGCTAAATTATTATTATCTTTAGAATGAGGAACCCATTCCCTCAGCTGCGTCCTGGTATTGCAGACTGTCTAATGCAAAAGCAGAAGCGATTCATCTCAAAAGTCACGTACACATTTTACACAAAGCTTTGACATTCTATTTCCCATCAAGCTACGATTCTATCTTGATTTGACATTCTGGGGCGAGATTCTCCGACCCCCCGCTGGGTCGGCGAATCGCCGGGGGCTGGCGTGAATCCCACCCCCGCCGGTTGCCGAAGTCTCTGGTACCTGAGATTTGGCGGGGGCGGGAGTCGCACCGCGCCGGTTGGCGGGCCCCCCCCCGCTCGATTCTCCGGCCCGGATGGGCCGAAGTCCCGCCGCTAAAATGCCTGTCCCGCCGGCGTAAATTAAACCACCTACCTTACCGGCGGGACAAGGCGGCACGGGTGGGCTCCGGGGTCCTGGGGGGGGCGCGCGGGGTGATCTGGCCCTGGGGGGTGCCCCCACGGTGGCCTGGCCCATGATCGGGGCCCACCGATCCGCGGGCGGGCCTGTGCCGTGGGGGCACTCTTTCCCTTCCGCCTCCGCCACGGTCTCCACCATGGCGGAGGCGGAAGAGACTCCCTCCGCTGCGCATGCGCGGGAATGCCGTCAGCGGCCGCTAACGCTCCCACGCATGCGCCGCCCGAAGATCTCAATTCCGCGCCAGCTGGCGGGGCACCAAAGGCCTTTTCCGCCAGCTGGCAGGGCGGAAATCCGTCCGGCGCCGACCTAGCCCCTCAAGCTTGGAGCTCGGCCCCCAAAGATGCGGAGCATTCCGCACCTTTGGGGCGGCGCGATGCCCATCTGATTTGCGCCATTTTGGGCGCCAGTCGGCGGACATCACGCCGTTTCCGGAGAATTTCGCCCTCTATTTCCCATCAAGCTCCGATTCTATCTTGAGCCAAACTCTCATTCCCCCCTTTCATAATTTTATAACTTCTAATCCATAGCCACTTGCCTCAGTCTTTCCCATTCTATCTGCACTTCTATCATTTTCCTACGTTCCTCTGCACCTTCTTTCTCATCCATTAGCTCTTCAAGGCTCACTTCATGTTGCTGTATTAACTGTTGGGAAATTACTGCTGCACCAACGCTTTTACACAAGCATTTCATTCGGAAGCTAAGCATGATTATTACAAGTATTACAACTACCAGGATTATTAATCCATGCACCAGGTAAGACCCCTATGATCCGTCAAGCAACCATGGTAAATATACCATTCTACTGTTTCTGACAGGTTAAGCGGAACAGGTCTGAGGGGGATCCCTCCCTTAGCATGGGTCGGGATATGTGTACATACCCAGCAACCAGAAACATTCATATCCTTTGCATACACATATGACATATACAGATATGTGTTTACATGTAATTCCCGTTTTTTTCCGCAACTTTACCCTCCCTTGGTCAACGCATCCCAAGGGTAAAGTCTTACTTTTGTTTCTGCAGCTATAGTCCCATTTACAATTGACCCGATGACAGGGTAGGTTGCCCTTAGTCACTCCACTGATGAGTATGGTCTGATTGCACCGTTGTACGTAGGCCGAACATCCGTCCGCAGTGGTTGTGTTCCAAGGTCTTTCTCCTGAGCCTTGACTGGTGCATTGTAAGGTGTCTCCTCGACCGAGGTGATGAGTCCGCCTTCCTTTGGGACCGCAGATCCTTCGCTTGGCCTCCCCCTTTGTCTCCAAAAGTCCCAGCAGGGTTACAATAATAAGTGTGGCCTTCATCCTTGAAGTGATGCCGGAGTTATTACCTAGGGCTCAAAACAGAGGGTTATTTTCTATTGCATTTTCACAACCTTACAATGGTGGATGTGGATCCAGGCATTTCTGCCTTTTACTTTTACAGCAGTGGGAGTAGTGAGTAGGACCTGGTATGGTCCTTCCCATCGGGGTTCTAATCCTTTCCTAATCCAATTTAAAATCAGGTCATACTCTCCCGGATTAATAGTGACAGAACTGGACAAGGGAGGTATCTCCTCATAAGCAGCCCGCACCCGTGAATGGAGGTCTTTTAGCACTTTGGTCAAGGCTATCACATAGTTGGCCATTTCAGTAGTCATATGGTGAAACTGTACTTCCTTAGGGCTTTCTTGATCCCAGGGAGTGCGAAAGGGTCTTCCGTATAGAATTTTGGCGGGACTCAGTTGTGTCTTTCCAGCCGGGGTTGCACATATCTGGAAGAGGGCAAGAGGCAATGATTTGAGCCAAGTGGCTCCAGTCTCTGCCTGTAGTTTTGCCAGTTTCGTTTTTAATGTCTGATTAACTCTTTCTACCATTCCCGCTGCCTGGGGTTGGTACGCGCAATGTAATTGTTTTATTCCCAGCAGAGTACAACATTCCTTATTGATCTGTCCCAAAAAATGAGGTCCATTATCAGAGCTTAATAGATATGGAATCCCAAATCTAGGAACAATTTCTTGCATCAAAACTTTTACTACCGTGGAAGCTTTGTTATCTACAGTGGGGTAAGCTTCTATCCATTTACTAAATACATCAACAATAACCAATACATGTTTATAACATTGGCATCTTTCCAACTCAATGTAATCCATCTGGAGTGTCTCAAAGGGACCTTCCGGTAGCGGGGTTTTACCCATTTCACAGGGTACTGCTTTTCCAGGGTTATATCGCTGACATACCAGGCAACGACTGCTAATGTTTTGTGCTATTTCCTGCAGTCTTGGATGCCACCAAGTCTTCAGCAATATATCACCCGTAGCTCGTGCACCACAATGAGTTGCAAAGTGAACACATTCGGTGACCCAGGCTGCTAATGCATCGGGCATACAAGTTTGCCCTGCCGGGGCAACCCACAATTTGTTTACAGGATCATAACAACATCCCAATTCTTCCCAGTCTTTTTACACAGCCAGGAGCGTCCTCCTGTAATTGAATGACGTCAGTGATGGTCAGCATTGACTTTTCAGAGGGAGACTGACCCTTCGAGCTTTTAGTCTGACTCATCATTTTGGGCACCACCATGTCTTTTAAGCGAGAAGCCTTTTTGGCTTGGTGGTCCACCTGCCAATTACCTACGTCCACTGGAGTTTTGCCAGTCGTATGGGCAGCGCACTTTATTACGGCTATTTGTTTTAGGAGCATTAAAGCCTGTAGTAATTGTATAACCAACAGTTTGTGGGATATCTGAATGCATGCAGATGTAAGAAATCCCCTGTTCTTCCGTAATTGGCCGAAGTCATGTGTGACTCCAAATGCGTATCTGGAATCGGTATAGATGTTGAGTTTCTTGTCCTTTCCCAGTACACATGCACGGATTAGTGCAAATAGCTCGGCTTGTTGGGCGGAGAACGGCGTTTCAAAAGCTGCCGCACCGAGAGTTTCGCCCTGCTGATTAACTATGGCATATCCGGACAGTCTATCCCCCCTTTCATCGACGGAGGCACTCCCGTCGGTGAAAACAGTTAATTCTGCGTCGGCCAGGGGAGTATCAGTGAGATCTTCGCGGACTGAGGCAGCCTCCTTAAGGAGCATTAAGCAGTTATGTCCAGGTGACGAGTATTCCAAGGGAGGTTCAGAGAAGAAATTGGCCGGGTTAATAGTAGTGCAATGGCGATACTGGAGCGAGTGCGGGAGGCAGGACCTCCCTGAGGTGGCGGCGGTGGAGGTGGTGGTGGTGGTGGCAGTTGTGGATAAAGGGCTTGGTTATAAGGTGGAGGTGGAGGCGGTGGTGGTGGTGGTGGAGGTGCAGTCGGCTGCCCCCAATATTGCCAATTTTCAGGGTCATCGTCATAGTCTCCCTCGGTCAAGGCAAGGCCGGCCATTCGACCGCACGGTCTTGGTTTAGGGGTCGGGTGCTCAAGAGACTTAGGTCTCTTATGGTGGGCACATTCTTTTTTCAAAACCTCCGCAGTTTTAACAATTCCCCCTTCCGTTAATTCAATGCCCATCTTAAAGGCATTATCCTGCCAGCTAACCAATAGAGATGCATCTTTTAATTTTTGACAGTACTCCCGCCATAACACAATCAATTTCTTAGCCGTAGAGCTGTGGTTATGTTGCCAGATAACCTGTTGTGCCTCTACAACCGGAGGCAAATTTTTCGGCCCCCCCCCCAGGGGCCATTTTCCCTGTCCCAAATTTTTATGCAGTTCTCCCGATAGCTGCCGCAGCTGCTTAGAATGTTCCAGATACTGTTCGCAAAGAGTCTGAAGCGCGCTTCCACTATCAGAGGTGCTATCCAGAGTATTACCCATTGTCTCCTATCCTCGGATGATCCTCACGGTTACTCACTTAATTTGGCAGCGAGCTTAAGTCGCTTATTCAATCAAGAATTAGAACGGGGTTATCCTGCCCCACAACCCAATCAAGAATTCAAGCAATTGTACGAATGTTCCGACAGGGTGCGCGACGGTGAAACCCTGTTTATTGTGGAGGCTATGGCGTCATCCGCACCTGATGGGAAGTACGATATTTTGGACGGAGTTATCGGGCTCCGCTGTAGCCAATAATCAACCCGGAGTGTCGAACAAGTCAAGACACTGGTTGAGACAATCTCTTGTTTTAAGGGCAACCTTTTATCGCGAAGGTATCAAGCAACCAGAAGGATCATCATCAGCCAAGCACCTTTCTTCGGCCGAGGGCCTCTAACCCTCGCGCAAAGAGGACTCTAACCTCTTTCGGGCCTCTAACCCTAATTTGAAGAATACTCTAACCTCTTTCGGGCCTCTAACACTGATTCGAAGAATACTCTAACCTCTTTCGGGCCTCTAACCCTAATTTGAAGAATACTCTAACCTCTTTCGGGCCTCTAACCCTGACTACGTGGTTCGCCAGACTGACCTCGATCTCATAAGAGTCTCTTCAGAAACAGACGGTAGGACTAGGTCGCGCTCGGAACAGCGGAGGGGGAAACCAAAGTGGTAACAAGGGTTCTCACATTTGGGGGCCCAATCCCTCCTTCGCGTCCGGACACGATCAGTCAGTTACGCCATCAGCCCCTGGCGAGGCTCCGTGAGATCCCACTTCTGACACCAAATGAGAATTCGCTATTCTCAGTCCGGATGAAATGATCAATCAAACACCAAGTCACTTCAATGTATGTTTATTCACGGCCGGGGCTGCACCACTGTACTTCGGGAGAGCACAGCAGCAAGCCAATATTAGTACATTCGACAGTAGCTTATATACAATATGACACTGTCCCTTTTCTGAGGACAGCCCCCTTAGAGGCCCAAGTTAGGGACACATTCTGTTGCTCTCAGCTAAAGTATTATGCTCTCAGCTAAATTATTATTATCTTTAGAATAAGGAACCCATTCCCTCAGCTGCGTCCTGGTATTGCAGACTGTCTAGTGCAAAAGCAGAAGCGATTCATCTCAAAAGTCACGTACACATTTTACACAAAGCTTTGACATTCTATTTCCCATCAAGCTCCGATTCTATCTTGAGCCAAACTCTCAGTGGCATTATTGGTGCAGTCACGAGATTGGGCTCGAGCACCTCCAGAGGTGGCAGAAAAGAAGCGGTAACAGAAGTGGCAGGGGCCACGGTGAAGATGGCGAAGCCGGGATGTCTGAATCAACAGCCGGTACGGCTGGAGTATCCGACACGCGGCTTCAGAGATGGTCCACATGGTGATTAGACTCGCAGCCCTGGGTCTGTAGTTGGTAAGAAACCAGATCCATTTTTGCCAACACGACGCCCAGGATCCAAGCGGTCCCGTTGCTGAAGTTCCAGACATGAATCGCGTCTCCCGGGGTGAACACATGTAATTGCCTGAGGTGGCCTGTGTCCGCCTTGGTTTGGTCCTGAGTGCGCCAGATTTTCCCGCCAATATCCGGAAAGACAAGACTCAGACAGGTGCAGAGGTGGCGACGCATCAACATCTTGGCTGGCGCGATACCCTTCGTGGCATGCAGGGTTGTCCGGTAACAGAATAAGAACCTTGCCAAGCGGGTCTCCCAAGATCCCGATGTTTGCTTTTTCATTCCGAGCTTAAAAGTTTTCAACCCCGCTTGCTCAACCCATTCGATGCACGGTGGTATTAGTAGTGCTCACGCGACGGATCCCGTTGGCGGACATGAATGCTGCAAATTCCGCTCTCATACCATTGTCTGACACCAGCACCTCGGGTATGCTGTGCGTGCTGAACATGTGCCAGAATTTCTTGAAGGTGGTTCGGGTCATCGTCGTCTGTATCTGGAGGACATCCAGCCACTTAGAGTGGGCATCGATGAAGACGAGGAACATTGTCCCCTGAAAAGGGCCTGCAAAGTCGATATGGAGGTGAGACCACGGAAGACCTCGCCATTCCCATGAGTGGAGCAGGGAAACTCTGGTGTGCCTGACACTGGACGCAGCACTGGGCCACCGCTCGATGTCTGTATTGATGCTGGGCCACCAGATGTAGCTTTGAGCTAACATGTTCATCTTGGACATGCTGGATGCGAGCGGAAGCAAAGGGGGAGGGGGCGGGGAGCGGAGAACAAAATCACTCGATCTTCCTTGAAGAGCCCTAGGAGGGGCTTGTGGTTCATAAGAACATTGAAGCGATGCCCTTAGACATATTGATGAAATTTCTTGACCCTGAACATGACAGCCAAATCCTCCTTCTCAATCTGAGCATATCGTTTCTCAGCATCAGCAGTTCCTGAGGCGAAGGCGATGGGACGTTCAGATCTGTTGTACATGGTGTGGGCCAGCACAGCCCCAACACCATATGGAGACCGTTTCAGGTCAACAGGAGTGGTCGGGATGGGTCAAAGTGGGCTAGCAGTCTTGATGAGGAGAGTTGTTGTTTCACCTTGACGAAAGCCACCTGCTGCTCTCGTCCCCACTCCCAGTGTTGCCCCTTGTTTAAAAGATGGTGGAGGGGGCTAAAGTAATGGCCAGGCTTGGGAGTGACCTGCCATTGTAATTCACCAGGCCCAGGAATGACCAGAGTTCCGTTGGACCAGCTGGTATAAGAGCCTGCCGAATTACCTATACGTTTTCTCCCACCGGGTGCAAGCTCTAGCACCTCAACCAGGTTTTGCGGGTGTTTCTGGTCGGACGAGCCCATGATCAGGAAGTCGTCTACATATACTGCCATGTGGGTAGGCCTCGCAGGATATTCTCCATTATGCGCTGGAATATTGCACACCTGGAGGAAACCCCAAAGGGCAGGCAGGTGTATTCATATAAACCCCTGTGCGCGTTCATGGTTACAAAGCTTCGGGACTCAGGGGCCAGGCCCAACTGGAGTGAAGCGTGACTCATTTCAAGTTTCGTAAATGTGCAATCTCCGCTGAGCTTCGCGTAAAGGTCCTCGATCCTAGGGACCAAATAATGGTCCAGTAGATTCATCTTATAATCGCCGCAAAAATGTACTGATCCATCCGGTTTCATGTCCGGGACGAACGGTTAACCGTCATGTTATAGTCGCCGCACAAGTATATTTATTGATCCATCCGGTTTCATGACCGGGACAACTGGTGCTGCTCAGTCGGAGAATGGAAATGAGCATATGATGCCCAAATTCTCCATCAGGTCCAATTCAGTGTCCATCAGCGGCCGCATTTGGAGTATTGCGTGCAATTCTGGTCGTCGCATTATAGGAAGGATGTGGAAGCATTGGAAAGGGTGCAGAGGAGATTTACCAGAATGTTGCCTGGTATGGAGGGAAGATCTTATGAGGAAAGGCTGAGGGACTTGAGGCTGTTTTCGTTCGAGAGAAGACGGTTAAGAGGTGACTTAATTGAGGCATACAAGATGATCAGAGGATTGGATAGGGTGGACAGTGAGAGCCTTTTTCCTCGGATGGTGATGTCTAGCACGAGGGTACATACCTTTAAATTGAGGGGAGATAGATATAAGACAGATGTCAGAGGTAGGTTCTTTACTCAGAGAGTAGTAAGGGCGTGGAATGCCCTGCCTGCAACAGTAGTGGACTCGCCAACACTAAGGACATTCAAATGGTCATTGGATAGACATATGGACAATAAGGGAATAGTGTAGATGGGCTTTAGAGTGGTTTCACAGGTCGGCGCAACATCGAGGGCTGAAGGGCCTGTACTGCGCTGTAATGTTCTCTGTTCTATGTTCTATCTTGGGTCGTAAGGCATATGGGCAGGCCGGGCGCAGAAATAGCATGGTTGAACCATTGGGTTCACGCTTATCCGGGCCATAGCCCCTTTTATAGTGCCCACGCCATCATGGAATACCGTTGGAAACCTTGTCAGAGCCCCTTCAAGGGCATGTCGGTATATGCAGAACACTCACTGCCAATCAAGTGGCGTATCCAGTCATGCCCCAACAAGCTCAGACCATTCCCACGGACTACACCAGAGAAAGGTTTTCAGATTGTTGACCATACTCGACTGGAACAGTTGAAGTGCCCGCAATTGTTAGTGGTTCCTCCATATAAGTGGTCAGTCTCGCGTTGGTGTCCAAAAGGGTCAGCGATAGAAGGCCAGACCAGATATGGTCGAAAGTACGGTGGCTGACTACTAACACTGCTACCCCAGTGTCAAGTTCCATGCAGATTGGGTGTCCATTAATTTGCAGAGAGATTCGGATGGGCACCACTCTTGGCACAGCTAGGCAATGTAACTCCTGGTACGTGCTTTTGTCGTCTTCCACACAGTAAGTCCTGTCAGGTGGGTGGCGTTCGCGTCTAACAGGTTGGCAGGTAGGCAAATCCTTGTTGGGCATCTTGTTTCCCTGGTTTCTGAAGCCTGTTTTGGTCACCGCTGGCTGGTGGTCGCATTCCAGTTCCTACTGGTCAAGTGAGAACGTCTGACGGTTTTCCCGGCCTCAATTATGACAGCCCGTGTTCCTCCAGTAAGTGTCCCATTCTTGGGGGGGATGGCCACCTCAGTTCTCGCCCAGTGTGATTGGTGCTTGCTTTGGCATCGCAGATTGAGCACTGCCAGTCCCAGGAGTTCCTGGACCCCTTTTCCGGTGCTCTCTGGAGATGGCTATCTTTACTTTGCGTTGCCAGTCCAGGTGGGCCTCAGCTGGTAATTTCTGTTGTGTGGCCGTATCGCGGAGTCCACATACCAAGTGGCCTCGGAGTGTCTCATTCAATGTCGCTCCAAATTCAGATGCCTCAGCCTGTCTTTTAAGACGGGCCAGGAAGTCACTCACCGACTCACCCAGGGCTTGAGAAGCCATGTGGAACCGGAAATGGCATTTGACGAGCGATGGTTTTGGGTTGAAATGCTCCCCCACGAGAGCCACCATGGAGGCGAACGGCCAGGTATCCAGGGTGTCCGGGTGAGTCAGGCTCCTAACCACACTGTAGGTGGGCCCTCCGCAAGCCATTAGTAATATCACAATTTATCTTTCATCGCCGATAATCGTATTTGTTCTAAAAAAATAGTTCATGCGTTCCACATATTACCCCCAATCGTCTGTACCTGCATTAAAAGGTTCCAGCAGTCCTATGTACCGCATTTCGGTGGTTAGTAATGGGGCCTCCCGGAACCTAGACAAGATGGACCGGACGGGTAGCAACCAGTGTTGACTGCAGCTCCACTGAATCCTGCTTGCCAGTGTTGAATCCATGAGTAATAGGACGCATAGACAATAGTAGAAATTAAGAACAAAGTTTATTTCAAAACAATTCTAATACTCCTCCACTTGCCTCAGGGTCTCCTTCCCCGACCTGCACATAGGCCAGGATTTTATGCAGCTGGGGCTCTCCTTGTGGAGAGGAAGCTCCTCCCCTTAAAGGGGTAGTCTCTCCTCCCCCCCCCCCCCGCCCCTCACCCCCACCCCCCCCCCCCCTCCCCACTCTCCCCACCCCTTTAAAGGGGAAGTTCATATTCCAGGGAGGTCTTGGGAAATTCTGGCCGGGATTTTCCAATCATAGAATCAAAGGATTTACAGTGCAGAAGGAGGCCATTTGGCCCATCGAATCTGCACCGGCCTTTACAAACAGCATCCTACTCAAGCCCACGTCTCTACCCTATCCCCGTAACCCAGTAACCCCCACCTAACCCGCACATCTTTGGACTGTGGGAGGAAACCGGAGCACCCGGAGGAAACCCACGCAGACACGGGGAGAACGTGCAGACTCCGCACAGACAGTGACCCAAGCCAGGAATCGAACCTGGGACCCTGGAGCTGTGAAGCAATTGTGCGTCAACCACTATGCTGCCCACTTTTGGACGTAGAAGAGAGAAGGCGCTATGTCCCACGCCCGCTAGAAAACGGGCGCGAATCACTTCGGACTTTTTTCTAAAAAGTCCGGAGTGATTATCCGACTTTAAGGGGACTTGCAGGGCCACGGCATGCGTCGCGCAGCTCCTGCTGCCGATACGGGGCCTGCACTTCCGGCCGTGGGTCCACGCATGCGCGCGGGGGCCGCGCCGGCCCCGCACAACATGGCAGACCCAAACAGCGGGCCAGCACGGCAGAAGGTAGGCCCGCCTCAGATTGCACGCGCACACCGATCAGTGGCCCCCGATAGCGGGCCTGGCCATCTTGGATGCCCCCCACCAGGACAGCCACTGCAGCTGCAACGCCGAGCCCCCGCCGGGTGGAACTATATGACTATGCGAGAACCACGCCGGCGGGAACTCGGCAGTCGACCGCGGCGACTCGCCGCAGGGGCCTCTTTCAACGGCCCCTGACTGGCACCGCGTCGACTGCGCGCGCGCGACTGGCGGCGATTCTCCAGTCACCGGAGAATCACACGAAGGTTTCGCGGGTCGGACAAGCCGGGGGAAATTCTCCGTTATCGGCGCAAAGTCCGCCGATCGGCGCAAAAAACGGCGCAAATCCGACTTGCGTCACGCCGCAGAAATCGTCGCGAAGTCTCCGGCCCGAAATGGGCTAGCAGCGACGTGACGGGACCCGCGCTTGCTCACGTGGTTCACGCCGTGCAGCATCATACGCGCCGCATGGCGTGACGGCTCATCAAACCGCGCTGCTCCCCCCCACCCGACCGGAACAGCCGACCGCAACACCCGACTTGATGGCCGCCCGCCGCTCAGCCCCGAGGTTCCAGTCACGGGATGTGGAGGCGCTCCTGGACGCAATGTAGCAGAGGAGGGAGGCCCTGTATCCCGGGCACGGCCGCAGAGTTGCCCCACGCCACAGCCAGCGTCTCTGGACGGAGGTGCCAGAGGCCGTCACCGCTGCGGCCCTTACACCACGGACAGGCACCCAGTGCCACAAGAAGGTGAACGACCTCGTCAGAGCAGGCAGGGTGAGCCTCCCCCCCTGCCCGATATCCATATCCCCCATATCCCCCCTCCCCATATCCCCCTCCCCATATCCCCCATATCCCCCATATCCCCCCCTCGCCCATATCCCCCCTCCCCATATCCCCCATATCCCCCCTCCCCCATATCCCCCTCCCCCATATCCCCCATATCCCCCTCCCCCATATCCCCCATATCCCCCCTCCCCATATCCCCCTCCCCAATATCCCCCCTCCCCCATATCCCCCCTCCCCCATATCCCCCCTCTCCCATATACCCCCTCCCCATATCCCCCATATCCCCCCTCCCCCATATCCCCCCTCCCCATATCCCCCCTCCCCATATTCCCCATATCCCCCCCCCCCCCCATATCCCCCATATCCCCCCTCCCCCATATCCACCTTAACCTCTGCAATACACGCGCAACCGATGGCGTGCATTCATATACTTGCCTAACACTGTTGCCTTTTACCCCTGCCACCACCCCCCCCCCCCCCCGGGCCACAGGAGAAACGCGCACACAACACCAGGGAGCATGTGAGGACTGGAGGAGGCCCCGCTGATGAGAGGCCACTGACCGAACACGAGGAAAGGGCCCTGGAACTGGCTGGCGGACCTGAGGACCGGGAGGTGGCTGATGCAGAGGTCGGGGGCGTACTAGCAAGTGAGCCACCGACAGCCCGTCCCCATATCCCCCCTCCCCTATATCCCCCTCCCCCATATCACCTGATCACTGCCTGCGTGTCTAACCATGCATGCTTCATTGTGTATTGCAGGACCAAACGTCCAGGCACCCATCCCCGCAGATGCAGACCGCCCGCAGGATGCCCCTCGGAGGCCATGGGAGACGGAGAGACCCGGACCCTCCGGCATGCGACGCCCGCAGGATGCCCCTCGCACACCACGGGAGACGGAGAGACCCGGACCCTCCGGCATGCGACGCCCGCAGGATGTCCCTTGGAGACCACGGGAGACGGAGAGACCTGGAGCAACAGGGAGACGACGCCCCCGTCACGTGCGGGTGCGACGACGCAGGCGTGTGCCACCAAGCGACGAGAGGGCAGTCACAGGCCCCCGTCACACCCGAGCCAGGACACCACTACCCAGGACACCCCTACCCAGGACACCCCTACCGGGGACACCACTGCCCGGGACAGCACTACCCAGGAAGACGAAATACCGGACAGTGACACAGAGTGGATGGGTGGAGACGAACCCCCACCCCAAAGTGCCATGGACTCAGAGTGGGACGAAGAGCACGACACAACGCCACTGCTGTCACCAACACCCTCCACCATCACAGAAACACTCACCTCGGTTGGGCACTTTAGTGATGAGGCGTCTGGTACACTCACTGGTGCGCACAACACAGCCGTCCCGGTACAGCAGGTGGAGGTAGGAGCAGCAGAGGGGCCGGGCGGTCGGAGGGCCGCCCAGCCCAAGTGAACATCTGCCGCCCAGATGGATCCCGGGTTCCTGGAGTTACCACACCCACCCATAGATCCGATGCAACCACCGACCCGGAGACGAGCGAAGAGGGTGACGGCTGGCTTGCGGCGGCTGCAGTCGCAGGTGGAGAAGTCCACCCGCGTCCAGGAGCTCGGAGTGGTGACGGTCATACATGCCACCCAGGCCGACACCGCACGGGTGGCGTCCGCGGTGGAGGCAATGGGTGCGACGGTGTCAGACATGGGGAACGGTTTGCGAGGCCTGGGGCTTTCCGTGCAGGCGGCGTCTGTGGCCCAGGACATGGCTGCCCTCTCACAGGAGGCCATGAGCCAGTGCCAGCGCCAGATGGCAGAGGCGCTCAACGCCATGGCCCAGTCTCTGCAGGCCATGGCCCAGTCTCAGCAGGCCATGGCCCAGTCTCTGCAGGCCATCGCTGAGGGCATCGGCGCCATTGGCCATGTGCGAGCCGGCTTCGCACAGTCACAGACAGGGTTTGCCAATCCCCTGGGCTCCATGGCTGCAAACCTGCAGACCCCTGTCGATACCAGCACGAGCCTCCAGGACTGGCAGCGCCAGATGTCGGGGGGGGCGTCGGATGGCCAGTCCGTTCGCATCCCCCACCCATGTAGAGGCCTGGGGGCCATCGGGCACCCCGAAGGAGGAGGAGGTGGTGTGGTCCGTCCCGGGGAGGTCCCGGAACACCGCGACACCTCGGACCCCCCCTTCCGTCCCAGGTGCATCGGGTGGGCAACGGGCAGGACAGGCTGGCAGCTCGCCATCCCAGTCGCCCGGGCCGCAGCCTGGCCCATCTAGGCCAGGACACCCCAGGAAACGGCCGCCAAAGGGATCCCGTGTCAAAGGGCAGGAATCACAGGAGTCCACCTCCAGTTCTGCTGTACCGTCTGGGGAACCACGTAGACGTAGTCAAAGGGCCCGTAAGGCCAAACAATTAGACACTGAGTAAGTTGGCACGGGTGCAGGGCACAGATGAGTTTTAGGGGCTAGGGCAAGTGCATGAACTCCTTTGGTTCTTAAAGTCAATGTTACACCTAAAGAAGCTGCCTTTGTGCTCTGTCCAAAGCGTGCGGGGGTGTCATGTGCATTGAGCGCAAGTGTGTGTGTGTGTGTGTGTGAGGGGTGGTCTTACCTCAGCCCCAGGTGAGTCTGCCCCTTCCCCCTGGGCCGCCATCAACGTCCCCCCGGGCAGAGGACAGGACCATGCGCTGCAGTGTCACAGCCGCATGCAGGGATGGTCCGGGTGGATGGTGGTACTGTGGCCATGGGTCAGACATAGTCCAATGATGTGGAGCCAGGAGCTCATCGCAGGGCGGGTTGTCATCATCCTCCATGGCCTGTAATAGACACGCGTCCACCCGCAACTGTGTCAGCCCGGCCGTTGTGCCGCAGGTGGATCGGCAATGGGGGGGGTGGTGTGCATGGGGGTGGGGTGGGTGGGGTTGGGGAGGGGGGTGAGTGTGCTGGGTGGGTGGATGGGTCGCGGGTGTGGGTGGTCGGCTGTTGCCATGGTGTGCGGTCTGTGGCCGTACTACCCGATTCCCACGCCCATCTAGTCAGTGAAGCGGGCGTCTATCAGCCTGTCCCGTGCCCGCTGGCCCAGCCGGTAACGGTGGACAGCCACCCGCCCGTGTCTAGCCCGTCTGCCCTGACCATTGCCCCCATCCCCCTCATCTGGGGAGGACTGCGCCTCTTCCTGCTGCTCCTCCACTCCGCCCTCCTCTGCCTGCGGCACATCGCCCCTCTGCTGGGCTATGTTGTGCAGGACGCAGCACACCACAATGATGCGGCCGACCCTATCTGACCGATACTGGAGGGCGCCCCCAGAGAGGTCCAGGCACCTGAAATGCATCTCCAGCACGCCAAAGCACCTCTCTATCACTCCCCTTGTCGCTACATGGGCATCATTGTAGCGGTTCTCCGCCTCATTGCGTGGCCTCCGTATAGGCGTCATCAGCCCCTGTCGCCCAGCAACCAGCCCCTCAGCCGGGGATGGCGTCCCTCGTACATGCCGGTGATGGATGACTGTGACAACACGTATGAGTTGTGTACACTGCCCGGGTAACGGGCGCAGACGTGCAGGATCATCATGCGGTGGTCGCAGACCGCCTGTATGTTCATTGAATAGGTCCCCTTCCTATTGGTGAACACGGCCCTGTTATCTGCAGGTGGCCGCACGGCGACGTGCATCCCATCGATCGCGCCCTGGACCATGGGGACCCCGGCCACGGCTGAGAAGCCCACTGCCCGGGCATCTTGGCTGGCCCCGTCCACATGGAAGCGGATGTAGTGGTGCGCCATGGCATATAGGGCGTCTGTCACTGCCCGGATGCACCGGTGCACCGATGTCTGCGATATGCCTGACAGGTCCCCACTCGGTGCCTGGAATGACCCCGTTGCATAAAAGTTCAGGGCCACCGTAACCTTGACGGACACGGGGAGAGGGTGTCCCCCGCCAGTGCCACGCGGTGACAGGTGTGCCAGCAGGTGGCAGATGTGTGCCATGGTTTCCCGGCTCATCCGGAGTCTCCTCCTGCATTCCCGGTCCGTGAGGTCCTGGTATGACTGCCGGGGCCGGTACACACGGGGAGCCCTCGGGTGCCTCCGTTGATGTGCGGCCGCGATGTCCTCCTCCCCCTCCTCGTCCTGTCGGTCAGGTGTCCCTCCAGCCTGGGCGGCTGCCGCCTGCCCCTCTGCGGCAGCCTGCGCCGCCTCTCTGGCACGCTCCTCCTCCTCCTCATCCAGGGCAACATAGACATTAGCGGCTGCCGCCACGGCGGCCAACATCGCTGGATGATCGGAAAACATGACTGCCTGGTTGGGGGGGGGAAACGACGACATGTCATCATTGCCCATACCCCCTCCTCCCCCCAGCCAGGTGGCATGGACCGCATGGGTCCAACAATTGGAGGCTGGCACCTGGCCAGGTGGACCAACTCACTTGCCCTCGCACCCCCCCTCCCCGGCACGGAACCCATCCTCCTCCCCGGCACGGACCTCCCCCCCCTCCCCCTCCCCGGCACGGACCCCCCCATCCTCCTCCCCGGCACGGACCCCATCCTCCCCCCGGCACGGGCCCCCCATCCTCCTCCCCTGCACGGACCCGCCCATCCTCCTCCCCGGCACGGGCCCCCCATCCTCCTCCCCGGCACGGCCCCCCTCCATCACCCTCCCCGGCCCTCCCCGGCACGGACCCCCCCATCCTCCTCCCCGGCACGGACCCCCCCATCCTCCTCCCCAGCACGGGCCCCCCATCATCCTCCCCGGCACGGGCCACCCATCCTCCTCCCCGGCACGGACCCTATCCTCCTCCCCGGCACGGAACCCCATATCCTCCTCCCCGGCACGGACCCCCCCATCCCCCTCCCCGGCCCTCCCCGGCATGGACCCCCCCATCCTTCTACCCGGCATGGGCCCCTCATCCTCCTCCCTGGCACGGACTCCATCCTCCTCCCCGGCACGGGCCCCCCATCCTCCTCCCCGGCACGGACCCCCCCATCCTCCTCCCCGGCACGGACCCCCCCCATCCCGTTCCCCGGCACGGACCCCCCCCCCCCATCCTCCTCCCCGGCACGGACCCCCCCATCCCCTTCCCCGGCACGGACCCCCCCCATCCTCCTCCCTGGCCCTCCCCGGCACGGACCCCCCCATCCTCCTCCCCGGCACGGGCCCCCCATCCTCCTCCTCGGCACGGACCCCCCCCCCATCCTCCTCCCCGGCCCTCCCCGGCACGGACCCCCCCCATCCTCCTCCCCGGCACGGACTCCCCCATCCTCCTCCCCGGCACGGACCACCCCCATCCTCCTCCCCAGCCCTCCCCGGCACGGACCCCCCATCCTCCTCCCCGGCACGGACCCCCCCCATCCTCCTCCCTGGCACGGGCCCCCCATCCTCCTCCCCAGCACGGACCCCATCCTCCTCCCGGCACGGACCCCATCCTCCTCCCCGGCACGGGCCCCCCATCCTCCTCCCCGGCCCTCCCCGGCACGGACCCCCCCATCCTCCTCCCCGGCACGGACCCCCCCTCCCGGCACTCCCCCGGAGCCCAGCCCACTCTAACCACCCCCCAGGCCGTCACCCACCTCCACGCTGGTCGGCGTAAACCTGGAGCACAGGTTGACGCCGATTAAAAGGAGGTTTGCTTTACGTCGACGTGACCCGTCATCACGTCGACGGGACTTCGGCCCATCCGGACGGGAGAATATCGGCAGGCCCAAAATCGTCTGCCTTGCGCCCACCCGTGCCATTCTCCGACGTCAGCGGCGCCACTAACGCCCCGCCGACCTTTCTCCCTTCGGAGACTTCGGCAACCGGCGGGGCGGGATTCACGGCGGCCAACGGCCATTCTCCGACCCGCTGGGGGGGTCGGAGAATGACGCCCCCCATTCTCCGCCCCCGCGCCGAGCGGGATTTCGGCGAGGAGGTTTGGAGAGTCCCGGCCCATAGTGTTGTGATCCCGGGACCTCCATTAGAGTTACAACACAACCGTTCCAATGAACAAGCTGCCTGTGTCAGTGGTAATAAGCCCACTAATGAGAATCAAATGAGGCACAAATCCTGAATTTGCTGGCTGTCCCACTCTCAAGTCATCAGGTACATATGAATAAAATTAGAGCTTCTTCACCACTGTTTCCATCAATCTGAGCTGTTTGAACGTCTAGGGCAAAAATCGACTAATGCCACAATATTAGCTTCTTAGTGTGTGCATTCCAGAGTAAGTATGCCATACACACAACATTGCACAGCAAAGATGTCCACGCTGCATTTTAATTCCACGACAAACTATCATGGCGATCAATGTGCAAACAACACAGTAGAGATCACTTGCAATTTTCAAACAGGAATGGACTTTTCATGATGTTTAGACCACATGGAGTTGAATATATTTTGAATATTAATAACTCAAAAGAAAGCAGTATTTTGCAGAGACTGAATTAAAAATGATGAATGTTGAAATACAAATGTGATGTTGGTGCCCTTAAATAAGTGTAGTAGTGGGCCCCTTGAAGGGGTGAGGTTTTGATGGGTCATATGACCCAATCGGCCATAGTGCAGATCCCGAGAGTTTAGCACGGGTTTTCCCTGGCAGAATTAACCTGGAGCTGTAGAGGTCGGTCACACATCCTAGCACTCTGTATATAGTTACAGTTATTCTAAAAAATAGTTTGTTGTTCAAATCTGGTGGTCATCAATCACGCACTACTGCACTACTGGCACTACCTCTGCTGATGTTGGTCTTTATTTGAAGATCATATTGCATTTTACTAAGACAAAGTGGCATGTTTAGACTAACGTGGCTTAATGCAATTACTACAGACCACTATAGAGAGAAAGTGCAGATGCATCAGGTCTCACATTAGTATGGTCTGCAAATTCTAACCTTGTTTTCCTTCATGGCACAGAAATAGCCATACAATTCTGAAAGCATTATTGTGTTAATCAAGTTACTCCCATAAATACAAATTTATTACTGGGGCTTTAGAATATATTTTTATGACAATTCATTAAACATCATAAATATTCAATAAACAATCTAACCTCAGAACCCAAGAGCAGCTAAGTCACAAGTGGGTTGTGAAAGGAAGGTTGCAGGCTGAATATTTATGTTACTTAATGAGTTTTTGCACGGTATTCTAGTTAAAATGTATTTAAAACGTATCGCTATTAATGCACTCATGCTTTCAAATTCCAAACTAGACTTTGTTACTCTCTTATTAGGATTGCTTCCAAAAGCTTTGTCCGGAATGTTCAAGGCATAGGTTTAAGGTGAGAGGGGAGAGATACAAAAGGGTCCAGAGGGGCATTTATTTCACACAGAGGGTGGTGAGTGTCTGGAACGAGCTACCAAAGGCAGTAGTAGAGGTGGGTACAGTTTTGTCCTTTAAAAAGCATTTAGACAGTTATATGGGAAAGATGGTTATAGAGGGTCAAATGTGAGCAATTGAGACTAGCTTAGTGGTAAAAACTGGGCGGCATGGACAAATTGGGCTGAAGAACCTGTTTTCATGCTGTAAACCTCGATGACTCTAAGTTTATCCCAAGGTCCCAATTTTGTGCGTGAATAATTATCAGCAGGAACTCATGTACTGTGTCTAACTCAATCAACGGAGTTTTCATAACTGAATATCCAGGGCAAACTCCTGGCCTAGACTTGTGCTCCAACTGGAAATTTGCTCAGTGGGAGTGGGAGGGTCAAATATCCAGCTATTGCTGCAGTTCTGGAAACACTGTTGCTCCCATATAAAGGGCATTGTTAATTGGAAGAAGGAACTAGGACGGAGATAACAGGTCAGAAACCCACAGTTCAAACATGCAGTTTTGGGACTGCAGATTGGCAAAGTTGGCTTGGCGCCTATTTCTATTACTGCTCTCTCTCTTCACATCATCATAAAAACATCCCTAGAGTGCAGAAGGAGGCCATTCGGCGCATGGAGTCTGCACCAATCCTCTGAAAGAGAACCCGACCTAGGCCGATCCTCCTGCCCTATCCCCATAACCCAACCTAATTTTCACATCCTTGGACAATAAAGGGCAATTTATCATGGTCAATCCACCTAACCTGCACATCTTTCGACTGTGGGAGGAAACCGGAGTGCCTGGAGGAAATCCAAGCAGACACGGGGTGAACATGTAGACTCCACACAGACAGTCACCCCAGGCCGGAAGTGAACTGGGTCCCTAGGGTTATGAGGCAGCAGTGTTAACCACGCTGCCACCCTGCCATCCCACTGTGACAGATATATTGCCATCTACCATACTATTGAAACAGATGTGATGCACACTACATCCTTTTTATCTCTAAAATCCAATCAGTGCTTTCAGTTGTGCAAAAGAAGACACCACTTCCTGTCATCCAGTGTTATTCACTTCCCCTGTTGTAGCAATTAGCACAGTGACATCCATCCTGAGCAGACTTAAAGAGCAAGTTTGAGGAGGAAGCCCAGAGGAATTACAGAGCATTTAAAAAAATGTATTTATTAATTTTTTTATTCATTCATTGTGCCAGCATTTATTGCGCATCTCTAATTGTCCATTTTTTAAAATTCATTTACGGGATGTGAGCGTCCCTGGTTAGGCCAGCACTTATTGCCCATCCCTTGTTGCCCTTCAGAGGGTGATGGTGAGTTGCCTTCTTGAACTGTTGCAGTCCTTGAGATACAGATACACCCACTGTGCTGTTAGGGTGGGAGCTCCAAGATGTTGCCCCAGCGACAGTGAGGGAACGGCGATATAACTCCAAGTCAGGTGGTGAGTGACTTGGAGGGGAACCTCCAGGTGGTGAGGTTCCCAGGTATCTGCTGCTCTTGTCCTTCTAGATGGTAGTGGTCGTGGGTTTGGAAGGTGCTGTCTAAGGAACCTTGGTGAGTTACTGCAGTGCATCCTGTAGATGGTACACACGGCTGCTACTGTTTGTCGGTGGTGGAGGGTTTGAATGTTTGTGGAAGGGGGAGCAATTAAGCGGGCTGCTTTGTCCTGGATGGTGTTGAGCTTCTTGAGTGTTGTTGGAGCTGCACTCATCCAGGCAAGTGGAGAGTATTCCATTACACTCCTGACTTGTGCCTTACAGATGATGGACAGGCTTTGTGGGGTCAGGAGTTGAGTTACTTGCCGTAGGATTTCTAGGCCAGGATTCTCCAATCCCGCGGCCAAGATCCGACGTCGCTGTGAAAAGCGGCGCCAAACACTCGGGCGTCAATGGTCCCTGATAATGCAGAATGCTCGCCTTCCTAGGGGGCTAGGTCGGTGCCAGAGTGGTCCCCGCAGTTCCAACCGGTGCAGAACGGCCGGCACGAGTTTGTGCACGTGCGCTGTGACCAGCGTGATTCCGCGCATGCGCGGAATGGCCGGCATGATTCCACGCATGCGTGTGGGTTCCCGTCTCTGCGCCGGCCCCTGTGCAATATGGTGGAGCCCTACAGGGGCCCTGCGCGGAGCAACATAGGCCCCCACGGAACCAGCCCGCCCGCCGATTGGTAGGCCCCGATTGCAGGCCAGGTCACCGTGGAGGTTGCCCCCCCCCCCCCCCCCTCCCCTCCAGGACGGCCCCCGCAGACACACTTTCCAGGTCCCGCCGTGTGGGACCTGAGAAACCCAAGCCGACAGGACTCGGCCGAACCTGGCAGCCACTCGGACCGTCGAGGCCCGGAGAATCACAACTGTGATGCTGGGGCACTTCTGGCTGAAGATTGTTGTGAATGCCTCAGCCTTGTCCATATTTGCTGGGCCCACTCCTCCACTCGAGTCTCCTCCTCCAGTGAGTTGTTTAATTGTCCACCATCATTCACGGCTGGATGTGGCAGGACTACAGAGCTTAGATCCGATGCGTTCATTGTGGAATCGCTTAGCCCTGTCTATTACTTGCTGCTTAAGCTGTTTGGCTCACAAGTCGTCCTGTGTTGTAGCTTCACCAGGTTGACACCTCATTTTTCAGTATGCCTGTTGTTGCTCCTGGCATGCTCTCCGGCACTCTTCATTGAACCAAGGTTGATCCCCTGGCTTGGTGGTAATGGTAGAGTGGGGGTGATGCCGGACCATGAGGTTACAGATTGTGGTTGAATACAACTCTGCTGCTGCTGATGGCCTCCAACGCCTCATGGATGCTCAGCCTTGAGTGGCTGGATCTGTTTGAAGTCTATCCCATTTAGCACGGTGGTAGTGCCACACAACACGATGGAGGGTATCCTCAATGTGAAGATGGGACTTTGTCTCCACAAGGACTGTGCGGTGGTCATTTCTGCCGATACTGCCATGGACATCTGCACCTGCAGCAGGCAGATTGGTGCGGATGAGGTCAAGTATGTTTTCCCCTCTTCTTGGTTCCCTCACCACCTGTTGTAGACCCAGTCTAGCAGCTATGAGTGAACAGAAACATTTGCTTGTGGCAGCAGAGATGCTGGAACCATGTGGTTCAACTCCAGCTGCTAAGCCTTTGAGTGTGGACCTCATGAGAGAAGCTTTCTTTCCTGGTACGAATGTTATTTGCAATCATTTGCATTGAGACATAGGACATGATTCTCCAGAAACATTTCTGACTGCGCTAGCGAGCGGGTTTCCCCGGCGCTCGGCACTCGGCCAGCAACACTATTCAATGTTAATTAGTCCACTTAACGAGGCTTCACAGGCTTCTTGCCCCCAGTCCCCAGCAGTTAAGTTGCACTTGCTCGACCAACGTGCGCAAACTCGTGCCGGCCGTTCTGCACCGGTTGGAATTGCGGGGACCACTCTGGCGCCGACCAGCCAAGAAAACCGGCCCCAAGATTTGGAGATGCTGACCTGGGTAGGCTCCTGGACGCGGTGGAGGCCAGGAAGGATGTCCTGTTCCCTCGGGGGGTCCCGGAGGGTGAGCTACAAGGCAGCCAGTGCTGCCTGGGGCGAGGTGGCGGCAGCAGTCAGCTCGGGCAGTGCGACCAGAAGGACTGGCCTCCAGTGTCGGAAGAAGGTCAATGAACTACACCGGGCAGCATGAGTGAGAAGACACCAAAGTCATCCCCCTCACCTCCCCAGGAGAACATCCCTCCAGGCGATCCCCAACTTTCCCTCCATCCCCCTCCCCTCTCAGCACTCCCTCCACCCACCCCTTCAACACTCCCTCCACCCCAACCTTTCCTTCACAGCCCCTCCCACAACTGTGAACCATGCGTGTGGCTAACAAAGCCCTCTCTGTGTCTCCTCAGGAAATTCTGTCCCATAATTTTGCTAGGGCAGCTATTTTTCATGCAGCTGTCCCTTAAAGGCTGGAAATAGAGCAGCAATTTTCAGCAGCAGAATTCTGCAGTACTGAGGGAGGAAATAATGACATTCTTAAAGGCTCTGAATGCACAAGAGATTACAGAAAAAAATACATGCCAGGCGAGCTTTCAGCTTTCCCTCATGGCAGCTAAAGACCTTTTTAATATAGCAGGAAATGGTCGTCTCCCAAACTGTATTGGACATGGATTAGAGGTTTTAATTCCATCATTTGACCCCAATTTATACACTGCTTACCCTGTTTCCGACAGAAATGCTGGCCACGTAAATCAAGGTCCAACTGGAAGAGGCAGATACAAGCTGCAAGTCGGCAGGGCATTTTAATTTTCCTCTGTTATCTCCTCATTTACAGGCACAGTGGGGCAGAACCTTTAAATAATACATTCACCAATCATTGATGAGTTTATATTAATGAGAGAGCGTTTGGGATTCAGCTATTAATGGTGCGATCAGTAAACATGTTGGTTCCCTGAGAAGTCTGTCTTCCATATTAATGTAAGAAATGATTTTAAAACTTCCAGTCTTTACCACAGCCCTTTGTTGTCAGAAATACTGCTTTGTTTCGAAGAAAATTATGTAGGATTGCTTGCTAAAATAATTCAGTTTTACTGAAACATCGCTTGCCTTTAACTGACCATTTTCCACTCTGGTCAGAGTTCTAAAAGTCACATTCAATTACCTAGTTGAAGTGGCTAATTTCCATTTAGAGTGGTAAATGCGAATAATTTCAGTGAGCACTGTTGGACTAACATATTACCTGCAATAAATTAAGCTGGATTAGGTCAAAATATTCAGTCTTGCTAGCTTGCTACTAAATGTGGATGGGTAAGGCAGTATAATGTTAAGAAGTCTCTTTGGACATGAGAAGTCCAATATTTGATCCCCAGAGCTACAATAATCCAAATAATAGAAATTAACTCTTAGAAAATAATTTATTCACTTCCGTGTGGAATATTATAAAAAACTGCATATTTTGAAAATGAGACGGCCTGGAGTCAATTGAGTGAACTTTGCACTTCTCAGCGGTGGACAGGAGTCCAAAAGTGTGTGGTTTGTCGACTCCCATCCTCCGCCTTTAAAGATGCCAAATAAAACATCTTGAGCCAATTTACGGCTCTCCAGCAGGAAGCTGGCCAAATACCTGGAAGCAGGTTTGGCAGTACAACCAACCAGACTTCCAGGTCAGGATGTCCGGGGAGAGAGGGGGCAGGCCATAAACCAGAAGTCCGTCACAACCACCCATTTAATGGCCTGGCATGGGTTCCTGGCAGCCGCACCATAATTAACACTTTACAGCGAGGGGTTTTGACCCAGAAGAGTGTGAAATTCTTTGAGCTATCCGAACAGCAGCAAGTAAGAGCTCATTTTTATATTTTGGTGACTATTGTGCCCACGCTATCTTGTTCAGGACCCTTGCAAGGTCCACTCCCCCACCCTATCACTGTAACCCTGCACATTGATCATGGCCAATTCACCTAACCTGCACATCTTTGGACTGTGGGAGGAAGCCAGAGCACCCGGTTGAAAAAATCCACACAGAAACGGGGAGAACATGCAAAGTCCATGCAGTCACCCGACCTGGAATTGAACCCAGATCCTTGGCGCTGTAAGGTAGCAGTGCTAACTGCTGTGCCACTGCCCTGCCCTGAAGAAAGGGGTGGTGGGGTGGGGGGGGGGGGGGGTGGGGGGGGGGGGCAGGGGGAGAGGGGTGTTGGGGAAGTGCAAATTGGGGAAGAGGGTAGGGCGGTGACATTGATGACCTTTGACTTGGAACTTTGCCGAATTTGGGGAGGGATGTGTTTCTCAATGTTGAAGGGCCTAATGGTCAAACCCCAGTTACCATCTCACAATGTAGTGAGTGTGTGTTTTTAGGAAACATGTCTCTCTGAAATCATCTCAAATGACGATGGTGCTCTTCCTTCTCCTTGTTTGTTTGCCCCACAGGTAAAACATCAACAGCTGCAGCCACTAGGCCCAAGACAGCAATGTTAATCTCTGAGGAGGAAGTCTCAGGCAGTGCAGTGCCACATATCCCTGCTCTGCACTAAGTACCAGCATCTCGGTGGCAATGTGCAAATCAGCTCAAAATGATCCGCACACATCACAGTCTCAAGACCAGCTGCCGGAGACTGAGGTGGAGCAGGCCTCTGAAACTTGGAGAAATGCTGGGGTTGACAGAGGTACCGAGCCCTAGCAAGGGGCTCTGGAGCAGTCCATCAGGTGGCAGATGCTGGGAGTACAGCCCAAGGTACATGGAGATGTGGTGGAGACTCCAGAGCTGCTGTGTGCACTGGCACAGGCAGTGGAGGAGTCTATCCAGGTCATGAGTGTGGCAGTTGTGACTGTCTTAGAGGGCTCACCCCAGGAGTTCACTGATGGGACACTGGGTACACATTCTGATCTATGCACCATCACCTTGTCTCTGATCTGCGGTACCCAGAGCGAGGCCGAGAGGGGGATGAGAAACCTGAAGTCACATCCAGGTCTTGAATCCTCTCAGGAAAGCAGGAAGGGTCAAATGGACCTCATGGAAATGGATACTGGATCATGTTGTGGCCATCAGGGGGCTTCACTCAGTGTGCTTAGGGCAGCCTGCCCTCCACTCCTCTGTCGTTTATACCAATGCCTCAGAGTGCCCCCGGCAGCAGTTCAGCCTCCTGCCATTGTACAGGAGACTTCCACCAGGCTGGGGACTTCACAAAGGATGCCTGCCAAAGTCATCCCAGAAAAGGTAGCCATGGTATTGATGGATGGAGGTTTTCAGGAGAAAGTTGGTGTGGCCAAGATGTTCTTTTTGGTTAAATGATACATTCTTATTGAAATCGTCTCTTTGTCAGAGAATGCCAAGACTTGCTGACATCCAAACCCTTCTGTGCACCTCCTTATGGAGCTGGCCAGCATGTTCATCCCCCTCATCACCAGAATCGTTGTCAGAGGATGCAGTTCTCTCCATCAGTTAGTTACTCCTCAGCCAAGGTGTTCCCTCAAGAGCACCAGGTTGTGCAAAGATCAGCAGACCATGGCTATCAATCACACTCAAACAGGGGAATATTGCAGCATGCCGCCTGACTGTTTCAAACATTGAAATCTCTTTAGAGGGAAACCTTTATCTCCCAGAAGCCAGCCATCCAAAGGTTTTGGGACAATGAGCACACCTGGCAAGTGAAAGTACCAAAGTATGTATGGATTGTAACTGCTCCACAAATACTGTACATACACCTGCATCATCCTTTGGTTATGGTCACACACAATCTGCACATTGATGGAATGAAATCCTCATCTCCTGCCAAATGCCCCTGGCTGTCCTGATGGAGGTCTTATTGCCACCTGTGTGCAATTGATGACCTCTTGAACCTTTGGAAATCCAGCCATGGTTGCAAAGCATCTGGCTCTGTCTGTTTGTCTGGTGTTGACACTGGTAAATGAAGTAAGTTAATGGACACGCCTCAACATGGCAAATTCTGCTACACTCTCAATATGATGCCTGGTATGACCCGGAGGTGAAGACATTCAAGGTCACAGTTACGTCCAATGTTACAGGCATTGTCGGGCCACCAGCACAACTGAAGGCAATCTTCCCATAAATAATATGCTATAGGACAGCATACTATACAAGGATGTGGCTGTCTACCTTGAGAGATGTAGGCCGGGATTTTCAGGCCCTGCCATGGTAGAACCCGTCACGGGGATACAATGGGCCAACCAAAAATCCATTAAATTCTGGTGGGACCAGCCTTCCCTGGTGGCAAGCAGGACTGCAAAATTCCATCAGCTACCAAGGCACTGATATTTAGACCTTTGGAGATATGTACTTTTCACCCTGGAGACACAGTCCACGCCTACCCCTGCCTCCCTGCCTTCTGCAGCTCTTTGCACAGAAGCAGATCCTTGCTGGACCACTGGACACACCTTCTCCTTTATGGAGTGAGAGCCTCCTACGGAGGGACAACAATCTACAGGTCCGATGCAAGAGTGCACAAACTTGCTTGTTGCATTTTCTGTATGTCCCCTTCCCTGAGAAAATGTCCTAATGCAGCCTAAACCACTGTGAAGCTCTCCCCACCTTCAGCCTCAGAGTCTTCTGCTGAATGCAACCATCGTCCCACTTTAAGCCTTTATATCGGTCTTTGCAACACATCCTCAACCCTGGCGTGACTCCCACTGAACATTTTTCATGGGCATTCACCAAAAGGTGGCACGAGCGATATAAAATTCAGGTTTATTGCCTTGTTAACAAGTTTCTTAGCTTGTTCATTAGTTTTTATAAAATTAAAATGGCAGTTTTAGCACTTGCCCGATTTCCGTACTATCGGAGACTGGCATGAAGACGTCAGGTTAGTGAGCCAACCAAGAATCAGGGGAAAGAAGCCAAGGCATGAGAGGAAGGGATAGACCCGGGGCGGGGGGTGGAACAGCTAAACCTAAGAGAAACGAAAGGCTAACCTGGGGGAGAGGGGGGAGGGAAGAGGGAAGAGGGAGGAGACAGAGAACAATAGAGGGGAACCAGAGAGGGGGGGGGAGGCGAGTGAATGATAACCGGAAGGAGAGCATGGGAAAAAATAACAAACTTGGCAAATACAGTAACAGAGAGCAAGGAAAATACTAGCGAAAGATGGGCCGAACGGCTGAAGCGGAGGTGAACGCGCGACGACAACGGCAGCGAAAACCGTCCGGGAGAAGCAAGTAACAACGGCAACACCAGATCCATTCCCGTATTGCCCTCTCTGTATTGGACATAATCAATGTAATTATTTATCCGGCACCCAAATGTATATGTACCTCCCCAGTCTCTCTCTCCCCCACCCCCACCCCCCACACATACAAACAGGTGCCTACTTATTTGTTAAACATGATATTGATAACCGTACCGATTTGCTGTTTTTGAGCTAGTGCACAATATCCACCAGTTTTTTTTCTCTTCTATCTATATATATTTTAATCTGTGTACATAAATGTAAATATACCATGTTCAAAAACCCAATAAAAAACATTTATAAAAAAAAAAGGTGAGTGAGCCAATGTTGTTACGCCAGATTGTGTGTATACACAGGGAGGGCAACAGTCCCAATTTTCTTTTAAATTGACAATTTTCTTTGTCAAAAAACGATTTGCAACAGCAAGAAAACTAGTGTGGATGACAGTGATCGTACAGCCTGAATCATGCAGTCTGTACATTGTTTTCGCTGTCACTCCTCTGGTATGTTGAATCTGTTGATAACTGGTGGGACACTAATGTCCACTCACTGCAGTGAGAATTCGAGTGAAGCATTTTATGTGCAGCCGTGACCAGTTTTTACCAGACTATTTCTTGCCTCCAGGAATGGAGGGAAAGTTCTATTTTATTGCCAAGTGCTGCAGCTCCCACTCGAGCAATTAAAAAGTGAAGCTTTGCAGGAGCCGTACCTTGCCGGAGGTGCAGAATGTTAATTCAGGAGACATAGCAATACTTGAGTGTACAATGTAGGTGCACAACAATAGAAAGGTAAGAAATTCAAGGCAGTTACAGATACAAATGAAAAAAACTCCCCCATTAGCTAGACCTGTTACTCCCCAATTAGCTAGACCTGTTTAACCAATGTTCAGCTGTAAGAAAGCATGTCAGTCCCTGTTCAATCCGCAGTCAGTGGTAATTTAGCTGAGAAGGTGGTAGGGGTGCTATTGGCATCTCTGGGCACAGAGGAAGTATGGGTTTACCACCCTCAGGCAGTGTCCAACTCCATTATTTTCCTTTTCCTTGAGCAAAACAAGCTCTCACATTTTCGTAGCCTTAAATTCAAATTTTCCATGACAGTACCATTGTGAGGCATGGTGGCACAGTGGTTGGCATGGCCGCCTCGCAGCGCATGGGACCTGGATTCAATTCCGACCTTGGTTGATGACCTGTGTGGAGTTTGCACGCCCTCCCCGTGTCTCCATGGGCTTCCTCACTCCGGGTGCTCCGGTTTCCTCCCACGGTCTGAAGATTTGATTTGCTTTGATTTATTATTGTCACATGCATTAGTATACAAAGAAATGATGTGAAGGTTAGCTGGATTGGCCATGCTAAATTTGCCCTTAGTATCCAAGGATGTGTAGGTCCAGTGGGGATATGGTGGGGGAGTAGACCTAGGTAGGGTGCTCTTTCAGAAGGTTGGTACAGATTTGATGGGTTGAATAGTCTCCATCTGCACTGCAGGGATTTCATGACAGTATATATTTATTATCCTTACCATCTAATTAGCAAAGAGGTCAGCTCACCCTCAGGCTCACTATTGCCCAGGAATCTCCTCTCCTGCAATCGGCTATCGTTTCTCCAGCCATTCTTTCAGAGAGCATCATCTCTTGTTCCACAGGTTCACACCTGAAGGTCTACCATGTTGATAAGGGAAATGCATTTACATTGCATTTTAAAAACACTTCTATGGGATGTGGGTATCACTGATGAGGCTAGCATTTATTGGCTCCCAACTGCCCTTGAGAAGGTGGTGATGAGCTGACTTCTTGAGCTGCTGCGGTCCATGTGGTGTAGGTACACCCACAGCGCTGTTAGGGAGAGAATTCCAGCAGTAGTAAAGGAACAACGATATATATTTCCAAGTCAGGATCATATGTGGCTTGGAGGAGAAACCTGAAGGTGGCGGTGTTCCCATACATCAGCTGCCCTTGTCGTTCTGGTGATAGATGTCACAAGTTTGGAAGGTGCTGTCGAAGGTATTGGTAAATTGCTGTAGTGCAACATAGATGGTACACACTGCTGCCACTGCGCAGAGCAGTGGAAAGAGTGAACAGGAAAGGTGGTGGATAGAATTCCAATCAATTGGGCTGCTTTTTCTTGGATGGTGTCAAGATTCTTGAGTGTTGTTGGAGCTATGCTCATCCAGGCAAGTGCAGAGAATTCCCTAACATCCCTGTCTTGTGCCTTGCAAATGGTGGACAGGTTTTGCGGAGTCAGGAGAGGAGTTACTCATCACAGAATTCCCAGTCTCTGACCTGTTCCTGTAGCCATAGTATTTATGTGGCTCTACTAATTGAATTTCTGGTCAATGGAAAGACCCAGGATGTTGATAAAGTGAGGGATGGGGGAGGTTCGGCAATTATCATGCCGTTGAATGTCCAGGGAGATAATATAATTATTTCTTGATGGAGATGGTCATTGCCTGGTACTTGGGTGGTATGAATGTAATTTGCCACTTATTAACCCCAAGCCTGAATGTTGTTCAGGACTTGCTGCATATGGCCATGGATTGCTTCAGTATCTGAGGAGTCGTGAACGGCACTGAACATTGTGCAGTCATCAGCGAACCTCCCCACTTCTGGTTACTGATGAAGTTCCCTCAGGAACTCCTGCAGTGATGTTCTTGGACTGAGATGATTGACCCTCAACAACCACAACTATCTTCCTGCGTGCACATTATGACTCCAACCAGTGGAGATTTTTTTCCCATTGACTCAGATTTTGACACGCTTTTCGGTAAGAGAAGTCGGCCTCAATGCATCTGCATCGGCAATCTGCGTGCTTGGCCGATGCTAGAATGCATAGTTGTAGGCCGCCAGCAGCAAGGCCCAATGATGCACCCTTGGTAAGGGTATTGGTTGTTGTGTTATGTAATTTGGAATAACACAAGCTGCCACTTGATGCAGTTTTGAGTAAAAGATGCTCCAGACTTTGAAGTGAGTTCAATGTGTTTTATTGAACTATTAGCACAGTTCTCAATGAGTTCGACTCTCTGCTAATCTAAATGTAGTAACTCAGTCTAACTGAACCAGCCTTGCTTTAAGCCACGTGCTGGGGTGTGATGCTGAGGATACACCCTGTCTCACTCTGTAGATGTTGGTCTGTGGAAAGAGGGGGGTGTGAGTGCCTCATCCCTTTTAAAGTGAGATACCACCCCTGAGTGTCCTGACTGCTCATTGGTCGTGTCCTATTCTGTGTTCATTAGCTGCATGTTTACATATCATGACATTGGCGGTATTGGTTTATCCTCTCTCAAAATGCACAACAGATGCTTACAAACGGTGATTATATTGAATCACCATTTTTATGACACCCAGGGCAAGTATGCAGTTAATTCCAGCGCCACTCTTCCCGCAGTTACAACACAAGTGAATTAATAAATAATTATTTTAAAATACCCAAAGTCTTCGGCCCTTGGCTGCCCAGTAATTACAGTCACCAGATTTGTAAATATAAACACAATTACTGTTTATTTATAACAAGAATTATGATGAAATGTGCAGCAAGTACTACTCGTTAACTATTAATTAATTCCTAACTCCCCGCTTTAACGTTCCCCACCCCTACATACACAGAGGAGAGGAAAGGGATAAAATCATAAGCAAAATGAAAAGGAGCCTTTGTTTCAGATGATGGTTTTAGCACACCTTCCTTCACAGCAAGCTTGCAAGTTAAAGTCTCTGTCCGCAGCCTTCTCTGTAGATTCATTCATCCAGGTTCTCTGCAACTTCAGAAGTACAGCAGTCACAGTCTTTCTGGAGAGAGAGAGTACCAAGTTCTGGTCTTTGTTTGCATCCTGTACTGATTTTCCTGGAAATAGATTCATTCTCTTTAGGTTCAGAAATACAGCACTCACACGTTTTCCGGAGAGAAACACAGAGGAGAGAGAGTAGCACGACCTGGTCTCTGTTTTCCAGGATCAAAACTGAAACTCCTTCTGATTCTGAAAAGCATTCCATTGCGATAGGATCCAATCACTACTCGTTACCGAGCAGAGCACAGGCTTTTGGCCCATTCACTGGCCATCAGCCAATCAATCACACTGTGTCTCACCCCATCTCTCTCTCTCTGTTTCCAAGAAGGCCGAGGCCTTCTGTCCAAATCAACAGGAATTATAATGCTCTCCGGTAACTTCTGAATTCTGCTCCTTGCCTTAAAGATACATGTCCACTAATCCTGCTTAACTTAAAGATACATATCCATTAATCATCCATGGATCAATAATAATAACAGCAAAATTAAAGAAAGGGGGAAAGAAGGGAATAAACAGGAAGGACCCTTACAACTAGTATTAACGGAATATTTTTATGATCCCAGAGCCTTTCAGTTTTTGGTACCTTCAGCCGTTTCTTGATACCACGTGGATGACATCAAATTGGTTAAAAACTGGCATCTGTGATGTTGGGGACCTCCGGAGAAGGCAGAAATGGATCACGTTCTTGGCATTGCTAACTGAAGATGGTTGCAAATGCTTCATATTTTTTTGCACTGATGTGATGGGCTCCCCCATCATTGAGCATGGGATATTTGGGAAGCCTCCTCCTCCAGTAAATTGTTTAATTGTCCACCACCATTCATGAATGAATATGACAGGACTGGAGAGCTTCTATCCATTAGTTGTGAGATAGCGTAACTGTTTCTCTCGCATGCTATCTTTACTGATGGATATGCAAGTATTCATTTGTCATATCTTCACCAGGGTGACACCTCAATGCATGCTCATGGAATGCCCCCTGCATCCTTCGTTGAACCAGGTTTGAGTCTCCCGGCTTGATGGTAATGGTGCAGTGGGATATGTGCTGGACCAGATTGTGGTTGTATTAATTTCTGCTGCTGCTGATTGCTCACACCACCTCGTCTATGCCTAATTTTTAGTGTATAGATCTGTTCAAAATCTATCCCATTCAGCATGGTGGTAGTGCTACGCAACACAATGGAGGATATCCTCAATGTGAAGATGGGAATTTGTCCCCTCAAGGAGTGTGGTGGTCACTCTTACCGATACTGTCTTGGACAGATGCATCTGCCAGTTAGATTGGTGAAGCTGGCATCAAGTTGGTTTTACCTTCTTGTTGGCTCTCTTACCATCTGCTGAAGACCCAATCTAGCAGTTACATTCTTTAGGATTTGGCCAGCCCAGTCAGTAGTGATGCCACCAAGCCAGTCCTGGTGATGGATAGTTTAGTTCACCTCGCAGAGATCATTCTGTGCCCTTTGCCAATCTCAGTGCTTCTTCCAATTGATGTTCAACATGGAGAAGTACTGATTCATCAGCTGAGGCAGTGCGGGTGGGGGAGTAGTAGCTGGTGATCAGCAGGAGGGTTCCTTACTAATGTTTAACCTGATGCCATGAGAATTCATGGGGTCAATGTTAAGGGCTCCCAAGGTAACTCCCTCCCAACTGTGCCACCACCTCTGGTAGGTCACAATATACCCAGGTTGACGGTGTCAGGGGCATTGTCTGAAAGGTATGATTTTGTAAGTATGTCTATCTCATGCTGTTGCTTGACTAGCTGAGGATAGCACTCCAAATGTTGCTACTCACCATCAGATGTTAATAATGAGGACGTTGCAGGATCAACAGGGCTGGGTCTGTTGTCGTTTTCAGTGCCTCGGTCGATGCTAGTTGATCTGGCCTCATTCCTTATTGTCGGTTCTGCAGCAGCCTGGGTGGTTTGCTAAGCCATTTAAGGGTCAACCACGTTTCTATGGATCTGGAGTGCAATGTAGTACAGACCAGGGAAGGACAGCAGATTTCCCTCTCCAAAGGGCATTAGTGAACCAGATGGGTTTATTGACCACCGTTTTGTGGTCACCATTACTAGCTTTTTTAAATTCCAGCTTTATTAATTGAATTTAAAATCTACCAGCAGTAGTGAGATTCGAACCTGCGACCCCCAAGCATTAACTTGGACCTCGGGATTACTAGACCTTTACGATACCTCCATGACACTACCCCTTCCACATACAAGTGAATTTTAAGTCGACCCAGCTAACCAGCAATTGCCCAATGAGTGCCCTGTGGATTAATAGAAAGGTTTGAAACATTTGTATTTAAATTATGTTTATTAAAATACTTCGGCTGTCCCAAACAGTTTTACATACATTGAGTGACTCCTGAAATGTTGTCATCGAGGTTGAAGCTGTTAAACCTTGTCCTATAAACTCACACAAACAGAAAATTAGATAAATAATGGTCCAATTTCTTTGTGTGCAACTTTTGAGTTATTTCAATGAATCTGTCACTGGGCTCCAAATAGTCTATATTGGACCACTGCAATAATATGTTAGCACACTCTCGGAGTAGTTCAACATGCTTGTCACATTAACAAGATATTATTTAACATTTTGTTCAGGCTCTCGCACGGCATAAATTTCCACTCTCAATGAGCAGCAAAGATATTACAGAATGTTGTGCTTAGAAATGCAAGTTTTTAATGCTGCAATGTTTAATGAGGCTTGTATAATTATTACTATTAAGTAGGGCTCTTTGAATTCATCAGTAGGTTGATCTTTATGTATTTTTATGACTTCCCTGCTTCAATGAACCCAATATCTTCCTGCAAAGTGCATTGCTCAGATCATCAGCCGTTTTCACTTTTAAATTCACAGAGTCACACGTAACAGTTTCTGCTGTGTTAGAAGGAATTGCTTTCAATAAACCCCTGCGGCTCAGAGTGTAAGGATTTGATTTCTCGGTCTATTCACAACAGGTGCAGCGGACTATTATTTCTCTGATTTATAACAGTGCTGTGGATACCTATTATGTTTTTCACTGCCTTTGAAACATGTGGTTTTATGTCCTTGCTCTGTTGCTTCTATGATTGCTTGAAGGAAACCTCAATAGAGTAATGAAAAATGCAGACGCGTTTCAGATGTTTATCAAAGAGCCATGAAGAAAATATATAAAGAAACAAATATGGCAATAGAGTTTGCTCTGGTTACTGACTAATGTGTGTGCTGCTTAACCAATTAGTTCTAAGAACTGTTCAATGACCACCAATGACTTAACTACCTAATCTTATCCAACTACTGCCAGGCCCTTTCTGAACCAAAAATAATACAATAGGCAAACACTTTCACTTTTTCTCACACTGTACTAAGAATAGATAGGCTGCATTGTGTTCTATGTTTTATTTTGATTGTCTTCTGTCATTACATACAATATTAATTAATTGCGTTCTTTCAAAATATGTAAATAATTTCAACAACTTGCCCAATATTGGCAAAGATACCCGAGGTGATAGTTGCTGATTTTGGTTTCAATCATGATTAACATGGAAGGATGTATCATATATCCATCATGTCAAATGCTATACTCCCGAAACATTTTGAGGCCCAAGCCTCATTAGTAGCCATTAGCAGGGCGCGAGTGGAGCATAAGCACTAGCATGGAATAATTGGGCAGAATGGTCTGTTTCTCTGCAATATATCCTATGTGATCCTATGTGAGTGCAATTTTCATGTTATTTAGTACTGGTTCGTGCTGTATTATCTGCTTTCTCATCAGGAGTGGACAAAAAGTTAAACTCTGTGGGCTATCACCTCCTGGCTCCCAGCATAGGATTTGGAGGGTACCCCAAAGATACACTGGGGAATTCCTCTCAGAAATTCCCAGGTAAGGGTTTACACGAAAACTGTCCTGAAGGATTAATTAACCTAGACAATTGCACTGGACTAGCAACCACCCGCCAAAGTGATTTAAATTACTAAATTTGGATGATTCTGCCAGTTTTGCACCAATAGTTACTCTGAAAGAGTTAGAAAGGAAAAAAGAACTTTTAACTCCAGAATAACTATTTTAGACACCCAGAACAGGCCCAACATCCCCCCACACCCAACCTCCCGGGGAATCCCCACACTCCCAACCGCACCTCCTCCACTGTCAACTTGTCACAACACCCCCACGGTATCCACCACCTTTCACCTCCCCCCCCCCACCTGCACAGGATTTCCCACCCCCCAACCCAACCACCCCTCCAATGCCCTATGTCTGGACCGGACCCGGATAGTGCCATAAACAGTGAGGCATGCCTTCCTTCGCTCCACTCCTTTTACACTGTTGGAGCCACTGATCTGCTTCGCTTCTTCAATCTCACCTCAGCATGGTCGGGCAAGACAAGCACTTTGGAATTCAAGTGCGGTAAATCACTACAGATTGGTAATCCACCACAGATTGCCACTCCGAGGCAGTTAGGGACCTATGTGCGATGAAGCTCTGAATGGGACACTTTTAGTGTCAGCGGCTGTGACTCATGGTTAGCACTGTTATATGTGAGTCAGGTGGTTAAGGTTTCCAAGTCCCAATACAGGAGTATAAAAGCTCAGAAGGCCGAAGAAGGTAGATTACCCTGGGTACGTAGGTCAGTGCCCTGCAGGTGGTCAGGACCATTCTGCCGGTCGTCCCCCACAATACCATTTTCCTCGAAGAAATATTATATTCCAGTATCCCATGGCTGCCTCAAAGGCCTTGAGCCTCCCAAAAAGCAGCATTTGCAAAATCCCGCTGACCTCACTCCTGTGCTGGTGTATTCCGGTGCAGTCAAGGCATCCAGAATCACAGCTTTTGTTTTCCTCGTCACTGGCATAGAAGGCCCAAGAAGGTAAATTAAATAGCATCTAGTAAGTCAACATAAAGTAAAGGCTGCTACGTGGCTTACAGCTCAAAGGTTCCAGTTGGGACTACCGGAAGTGCCAATCCCAGTCCAGGCTGGCTATTATAGGGCGAATGTACAAGCCCCAACTGGGCTGGCCTCCGAGCATTTGTGGGGGAGCTCATAATCCACCAGTCCCACGGGCAGATCAATAGAGGTACCCCTGTGGGTCTCGTGAGGTTATTATAATGAACATAAAAATAAAATCTAGGTTGAGATTCCAGGAAGGTATTGGGGGAATCACATGGCTGAAATGTCAACTCTACTTTTCTTTCCACAGGTACTGCCTGCCCTGCTGAGCATTTACATAGGTTGAAGTGAAATTTTCCATAGTCCAAGAGGACCATAGGCTGCTCTCCCCTTTGAGAGGGCGAGCTGATTGGTGATGATTGCACCTGAGAATCACCACGCCTCAGGCAAGGGACAAGGTTGAGAAGACTGGGCCTTTCTGGTACAGGAATTGTACCGCGCTTGTACAGGCTGTTGACATCATTTTGCATTACAAACCAGCCGTCTAGCCAACTGAGCTAATCAATACTCCACACGGGCTTGTGCCATTTGACCTAACCAGTCCCGGCAGGGCTTATGCAGCATATGAGCCTCCTCCCACCTATGCTCTCATCTAAATCTATCAACATAACCATCTAGTCCCTTCTCCCTCACTTGCTTGTCCAGGTTCCCCTTAAATACATCAATACTATTCACTGAACCGCCTCATGTGCTTGCAAGTTCCATATTCTTACCACTTTTTCGGTGAGGAAGTTTCTTCTGAATTCCCTATTGGATTTCTTGATGACGTTCTTACATTGATGGTCTCGAGTTATGCTCTTTCCCACATATATTTTTTCTGTATCCACTCTTCCAAAAATCTTTCAGAATTTAAAAAGACTTCTGTTAGATCACACCTTTTTTAAAAAAGACAAGAAATGGGGCCTCTCAATACTTTCCTAATATGTGTACTCACGTATTTCAGACATTATCCTTGTAAATCTTCTTTGCACCCTCTCCAATATATTACTAACCTTTTTGTAATAGGGTGACCAGAACAGCATGCAGTGTGGGTGAATCAATGTTCAATGCACCATCAGCATTACTTCCCTATTTCTCAATCCATTCCCTCTAGAAATAAAGTCCAGTGCCTAGTTTGCTTTCTGTGCTGTCCTTGCTAACCTCTGACATAGTCTGTATTGATTTTCATCTTGGCTGGCTATCATCTAATTGTGGAGAGGATCAAGGGACTGAAAAGTGTACTCCTGTTCCCATGTTCTGGTGAATTTTATTTCACCAATGACTTGTGGCAGAAAGGATTCCATATTTTAACCAGCTTCTGTGTTCAGGATTTTTATTTCTAATCTCGCTTTTAAAACTTTCTGTGACGATCTTAAATTTGGAATCTCCCATAACTGTTTCACCAACCTGTTGAAACAGTCGGTCGTGTTGGGTGCTCTGCTACACAGACGAACCAACACGGTTGCGGATGGTACAACTCAGTTTTATTACTAACAATATTTACAATGGTAAACTGGATACTGTGGTTCATTCATTACCCTTGAATCTGTGGACCTATCCCTAACACTATCTTGGAGTGGCACTCATCACATGGTGGATGTCTGAGTGGCTTGCTGTGAGCTCTGTGCCCTGAGCTGTGTCCTGCTGGAATGTGCGGGAAGTGTCGTGTTCCCCGTTTTATAGTGTGTATGCTCTTGCCTGTGATTGGATGTGGTGTTGTGTGTGTATTGATTGGTCCATTGATCTGTCCATCATTATGTATGTATGTTTGCACCATGATGTTCACCTGAATTTCATGACATCCCCCCTTTTTTTTACAAGAACGTGTGCCTATGTGGTTATAGAGATGTGTACTGAGTGCAGCTGAATGTGTGTGTGTGCAATATCTACAGCATGTACATGAGGCTAAACTATATACATGGGGCGATATCAGGTATGACATAGCAACGAGGTTGTACCATAAACAAAACACGTGGAAATGTTAAACGCCAAAACGAACTCCTGTAACGACAAGGAAAAAGAGAAACATATTAACACAGTGGTATGATATATCAGTGAGTTCAATGTTCAAACAGGCTCATAAGTCCAGCCTAGTAGGTGGGCAACGAATTTGGGTTGACCGCCTCAAGGGTGGGTCAGGATTCACCGGCTGAGGAATGGGCCTGGCCACGGGCAACGACGGAATGGGCATGGTGGCAGGAAGCTCCACGAAGTCGACATCAGGAACAACAGGAGGGCGTGGCACTGGTGTAAGTTCCCATAGCGAGCGTGGAAGCAGGCGAAGAGCCCGGCGATTGCGCCTGTGAATGGAGCCATCAGGCATGCGAACCAGGAATGGGCGGGGAGCCACGCGTTGGAGAACTTCGGCAGGTGCTGACCAGCCACCTTCTGGTAGGTGGATGCGGACGTGGTCCCCAGGCGCCAGGACGGGAAGATCAGTTGCCCGTGTGTCATGCGCCATCATCTGGCGAACGCGCTGCTGTCGCATCCTGTGCAGTACTGGAGCATGGTTGGTTGTGGGGACCAGAATGGATGGCACAGTGGTCCTGAGGGCGCGACCCATCAACAGCTGGGCTGGTGAGAGGCCAGTGGCTAGTGGGGCCGAGCGATAGGCTAGCAGGGCTAAGCAGAACTCAGATCTGGCAGCAGCAGCCTTGCAGAGGAGCCGCTTGACGATGTGAACGCCCTTCTCCGTCTTTCCATTGTGCTGGGGATGCAGAGGGCTGGACATCATGTGTGTGAAGCTATACGAAGCAGCAAAGGAAGACCATTCCTGGCTGGCAAAACAGGGCCCATTGTCCGACATGACAGTAATCGGAATGCCGTGGCGTGCAAAGGTGTCTTTGCAGGCCCGAATGACAGCGGACAATGTCAAATCGTGCAGGCGTATGAACTCTGGATAGTTTGAAAAAGGAATCTATGACGATTACATAGTCCCTGCCGAGTGCGTGAAAAAGGTCCACACCCACCTTCGCCCAGGGTGACGTCACCAGCTCATGGGGCTGAAGCGTCTCAGGAGGTTGCGCCGGCTGAAACCTTTGGCAGGTGGGGCAGTTGAGCACCATATTGGCAATGTCATCACTGATGCCCGGCCAGTATACCGCCTCCCGGGCCCTCCGTCTGCACTTCTCGACCCCCAGATGGCCTTCGTGTAGTTGGTCGAGGACTAGGTTGTGCATGCTGTGTGGAATCACAATTCGGTCCAGCTTTAGGAGGACACCATCAATGACGGCCAAGTCGTTCCGGACATTGTAGAACTGCGGGCACTGTCCTTTGAGCCACCCTCCCGTCATGTGGCGCATCACACGTTGTAGAAGGGGGTCAGCCGCAGTCTCCCAGCGAATACGGGCCAGACGGGAGTCATCGGCTGGCAGATTTGCCGATGTGAAGGCCACCTGCGCTTCGACCTGACAGACGATCCCCTCCGAGTCAGGCAGTGTGCTCACTAGATAGGGCATCCGCAATGATAAGGTCCTTTCCCGGGGTGTAGACCAGTTGGAAGTTGTACCTCCTGAGTTTGAGTAGGATGCGCTGGAGGCGAGGGGTTATCTCGTTCAGGTCCTTATGTATGATGCTGACCAGGGGGCGATGGTCAGTCTCAACGGTAAACTGGGGGAGACCATACACGTAGTCATGGAACTTGTCTATTCCGGTCAGCAAATCCAGGCATTCCTTTTCAATCTGCATGTAGCGCTGTTCTGTGGGGGTCATGGCCTGCGAGGCATAGGCGACTGGGGCCCATGACGCAGTGTCAACCCGCTGTAGGAGTACCGCCCCAATGCCGGACTGGCTGGCATCAGTCGAAATTTTAGTGTCACGAGATGTGTCAAATAACGCCAATACCGGGGCTGTGGTGAGCTTAATTTTGAGCTCCTCCCATTCCTTCTAGTGTGCGGGCAGCCACTGGAACTCCGTGGACTTCTTGACTAGGTGGCGAAGAGCCGCTGTGTGGGAGGCAAGGTTGGGAATGAACATCCCCAGGAAATTGACCATGCCTAGGAAGCGTAGCACTGCTTTCTTGTCTGCAGGCTGCGGTATGGCTGTAATGGCGCTCACCTTGTCTGCATCCGGATGGACCCCTGACCGGGATATGTGGTCCCCCAGAAACTTCAGCTCGGTTTGGCCGAAAGAACACTTGGCTCGGTTGAGGCGCAGGCCGTTTTCCCGTATCCGCGCAAAGACGCGCTGGAGACGATTGATGTGCTCCTGTGGTGTGGTGGACCAGATGATGACGTCGTCAACGTAGACGCCCACCCCTTCGATGCCCTCCATCATCTATTCCATGATCCTGTGAAAGACCTCGGATGCCGAGATGATGCCAATCGGCATTCTGTTATAGCAGAACCTGCCGAAAGGAGTGTTGAAGGTGCACAACTTCCTGCTGGACTGGTCCAGTTGGATCTGCCAAAAACCCTTCGAGGCATCCAGCTTTGTAAAGGTTTTAGCCTCGGCCATTTCGCTCGTCATCTCTTCCCGTTTGGGTATGGGGTAGTGTCCCCTCATTATGTGGTGTTGAGGTCTTTCGGGTCAATGCAGATCCGGAGTTCGGCAGAGGGCTTCTTAACACCCACCATGGAGCTGACCCATGGCGTGGGCTCCGTGACCCGGGAAAGCACCCCTTGGTCCTGGAGATCCTGCAGCTGCTGCTTGAGGCGGTCTTTGAGTGGCGCTGGGACCCTGCGAGGTGCGTGAATGACTGGGGTGGCGTCCGGTTTGAGTCATATTCTGTAGGTATAGGGCAGTGTGCCCATGCCCTTGAATGCCTCCTGGTTGCGGGTGAGGAGCAATTGAAGCTGTGCCCTAAATTCTGCATCCGGGAAGTCAGATGTGCCTTCTGGAGACAGAGCGTGGGCTCGTTGCACGAGGTGGAGAACCTTGCATGCCTGTGCGCCTAGCAGGGAGTCCTTTGATGATCCAACTATTTTGAAGGACAGTGTGGCCGTGTATGTGTTGTGTGTCACCTGGAGCTGGCAGGATCCCATGGCCGGGATAACGTTTCCATTGTAGTCAACCATCTTGCAACGGGATTACCTGAATATCATGACACAGTCCATCACTTTTTTTTTTTGATTTCCAACATCTGCAGTGTTCTCCTTTTTCTACTTTGAACGGGTTAATCATGCTTCATGATCTGCTGGCCCTATTCAGATGCTATTGAATTTATTGTCCCTTATCAGGGGCAAAATTCTCCGGTATCGGCGCGATGTCCGCCGACTGGCGCCCAAAACGGCGCAAATCAGTCGGGCATCGCGCCTCCCCAAAGGTGCGGAATGTTCCGCAACTTGGGGGGCCGATCCCCAACCTTAAGGGGCTAGGCCCGCGCCAGACTAATTTCCGCCCCGCCAGTTGGCGGAAAAGGCCTTTGGTGCCCCGCCAGCTGGCGCGGAAATTACATCTCCGGGCGGCGCATGCGCGAGAACGTTGGCGGCCGCTGATGGCATTCCCGCGCATGCGCAGTGGAGGGAGTCTCTTCCGCCTCCACCATGGTGGAGACCGTGGCGAAGGCAGAAGGGAAGGAGTGCCCCCACGGCACAGGCCTGCCCGCGGATCGGTGGGCCCTGATCGCGGGCCAGGCCACTGTGGGGGCACCCCCCGGGGCCAGATCGCCCCGCGCCCCCCCCAGGACCCCGGAGCCCGCCTGCGCCGCCTTGTCCCGCCGGTAAGGTAGGTGGTTTAATCTACGCCGGCGGGACAGGCATTTTAGCGGCGGGACTTCGGCCCATCCGGGCTGGAGAATCGCGGGGGGGGGGGGGCCCGCCAACTGGCACGGCGCGATTCCCGCCCCCGCCGAATATCCGGGGCCAGAGAATTCGGCAACCGGCGGGGGCGGGATTCACGCCAGCCCCCGGCGATTCTCCGACCCGGTGGGGGGGGGGGGGTCGGAGAATCTCGCCCCTGGTCTTTACATCATTGCTATTTATGGGACCTAGCTGTGGGTGCCATGTTTCCGATCCTGCCCGCTGTGGGAATCATCACGGGTGCGACGGACAATTTAATACATCATTCAAAGGTCCATTGACCTAGGTCGGAAATGTTCGGTCCCTGTGGGGGGGGGGGCATCAAACAATATTGCCCTACGTTTCAAAAGCATCTAATTTGCTGCTGGACACTGCTACAGGATGTCAGGTTGTCAAAGGCACTAGATAAATGCGAGACTTCCTTTCTATTTTTTTCCAGAAGCTTTTTCAGGCTGTTTCTCAATTTATCCATCTCAGAAGTGTTTTTCACATTTTGACATTTGTTTTGATATCCAAACAATAGGAAATATATATCTAGAAGCACGAGTCATCAAATACTGTGCAGTATCATTCACGAACTGAACGTAACTGAAAGATTTATAAAAGGTTTTAAAGCCCCTAACTAAAACAGTTAATTATTAAGACAATGCAAGATAAAGTAAAAGGCATGCCATGAAAATTGGCAGACATTAGTGCTGGACTACCTGCATCTGGCATTGTGCCAACAACCATACTTTAAATCCCAGGACACCTACTTCATGGCAGCTAAGGATAACATAAATAGTCAGTTTGCACATCTGTAGCCAAGCTACCCCATGGAGATAATGCTACTGGTGTAAAGGTATGCATACAATGCAGTGAAACAGCTGCAAGGTTGTGTAAGAACTTAGCATTATCCAACTGTAAATGTGTAGAGGGTTGTCGTACAACAATTTTCAGCATGAATAAAGAAGTAAATCTGGCAAATTACTGTGCTCTGTATCTTCTTGCTTTCCTTTATGCAACATGCTCTTCTAAGTTCAGCAGATACTGACGCAATATTGATCCAGACCGACGCCTCTTGCCTGATATTCAGGACTGCTATCTTCTGGAGAAATGCTTCAACATGTGAAAAGAGGACATCCAGTCTTACACTCACTCAGCAGGAGCCTCCCTTAGCAAGCCATTAGCAAGGTGTTAGGGTATTGGACCACCCATCACCGGCCCACAGACTCGGTTTCCTGCTGGTGCAATTATTTTCTTTTTTAATGGAGTTTCTCAGACTCTCCTATCAACCTTTGGAATTGGAATAGCTGATGAATTAAAGGATAAGCTAAATAATTAAGGGAGAATGCAACAGAAAGTTATGAAGATAGGATCAGACAAAGAGGGGTGGGATGTGTGACCAACATAAATACCCACACTGTCCAGTAATGTTTTTGTATTGCATCCTCAATGTAATTCAGTATGATTTTTTTATGGCCAGAATTTTTAGTTCCCATCCCTCCCCCTCCTGCACACCTTCCCGCCCCTCCCCCCCTCCCTCCCCCCCCTGCTCCCTGCATTGCCTCTTCCATCTATTATGGCCTGGTGGGGCAGGAGAGCTGTTAACCAGTCTGAGTGGCCATCAGTATTCCAAGGCAGGATTTACTCACAAGTGAGCGCAGGACTTCCGCTTTTTACCAATCAATATTTGTCAGTATCAGGGCTGCTGGAGTCGGCAGAGATGTTTTGGGACAATAAGCCGAGCCCCCACCATCCTAAAATTCAGGCCCACGAGTTTCAAAAATTGCAACATTTCAGAAGAGGCGATTTGTTTTCTCCAAATTCTGTCTTTTTGCAGCTAAGTCTCCCAATATTGCGAGAAATTGTAACAAATGCTGTGAAGGGCAATTGATAGTCGCATGATAGCCATTGAATCAGCTTTCTGAATGAGACTGTATTTAACTGTCTGTCAAATATGTAAATGTGACCCAGTTAAAGTACATTTTGATAATGAGATTTTAAAATATTTTTTGTTCATGAGGGCAGAAGTTACATCATGAGGTACCTTCAAGCTGCAAAATGAGGTAACCTCACAGAAGGCAAATAATCTGTTACGGTAATGATTTGATAATAATTAGAGGATAATTGATGAGAATTGGATTCATCATCATTTATCACGAACATAAAACACCAGGAGCCATGTTGCCTCATGCCACAATTGTAACAAACACAGTATGGGTTTTCTCTTTGGAAATTATACCGCTTGTACACTGCTTTCTCTTCAGTGTTATGGAATCACAAGATGTAGCCAGCCTTTAGTTTGAGCTTTTCCATAGGAATTGGCCTTCAGAAGGTTTTACTGTGTACATCCGTCCCTTTGTGCTTGTGATCTACTTTTAATATGCCTTATTATAATCTTTCCCTGAATATTATTTTATTTTTACAGACAGTGAAATAATTATATCCACACAACACATAATAAAATAATAGTTCTGCATTACAAAATAAGGCTGCCATCATAATGACATTATCTACTCAAGACAGGATGATTTGGAGTAACTATAATTAAATAGCTTAAAATGCCACTGATTTAACAGGTCCAACTTTACATTTTAATGCAATGTCTGGTTTAGATTAGCAGTGATGTTTACCAGTGACCCAGTTATCAGAAGTAATGTTCCCTGTATAGTCTGTGATAGACTGCTGACAGTGGCTTATGGTTTTTCTCCTGTCACATACAGGGCAGAGTATTGTCTTCATCTGTGCTTTCTGCAGACTTCTATAATATTATACTAACACACAAGATAAGCAAAGCTCTGGATTGATGGATTTTGTGTGGGAAAATGCCATAGACCAAACTGAGGGTATCTAATGCAAACAATGCTCACCATGCAAGGGCTCAGGGGGTCACATAGATAAAACATGAAACCTAAATGCAAACCTGAGTTCAGGACTATTTGCTTATTTGGTGCTATTAAATATTAATTTCAATAGGGTGTCTTCAAATGGTAAAATGGCTGTATGGCAAGAAGTCCAAGTTTTTCAATTGTATCAAGGCAAGAGATTAAAGATGAAACTGGGCTCCAAATCTTAAATGGGTTGAATGAAGCTAGAATTCTAACTTGTTGCATATCTACAATAATTAATTTGAGAACTTTCTGTCCCTTTAAAACATATGGTTCACACAGCCAGAACGGCAATTCCTCCCTCTCTCCCTAGCGTGCACTCAAAACTTTCTGTTGACCTCTTTGAATGTGGCTTGTGCATTTGGCCGGGGCGGGGGGGGGGGGGGCCTGGCTATCCTAATAATAGTCATTGTCAGTTGGCAACTGTGGTAATGATTGTTTCATTGTGGTTGCTTGGTAGTCCTTGTTCATTTTCATTGGCAGTCCATTTGGATGGTGTAGCATCTGATGTGTGAATAAACCAATATATAAATGGCAGTCTAGGGAAGGTGTTTATATATAAAACCTAACTCAGGAAACTGAACACAATCCTTGGATGTCTCAAAAACAAAAACCATCTGATTCCTAGTTGCTGCGGAATAGTACTGCATCTGATGCCTGCCTATGTACTGGAATTTGTTTCACTTTCATTCAACTATGATACATTGATCCTGGTATTTTGATGCCAGACATGACTAGCAAGTCGAAAGATACTTGGTAAATTTTTGCATGCAAATGAAGAGCTGTCAATTCTGCCCATCAACTTTGTGGCAGCTGGGTCTCTAACTACAATGCTTTACAGTAGTGGAGTATTACATGTAAAGCAAATAATGGAAACATGGTACGAGCTAACAGTGCCTTAGCCTTGGAACAAGGATTTTCTGCTTTACTGAGAAATAAACTTGAGGGTAGCCATGCAAAATCACGTAGCATAGAAGCAAACAAAATTACAAATATAGTTTTGACACATCCAGTTGTTTTGAATATTGAGTTCATTTCATTTCCATCCCACCATTCAAGTTATTCAACCGCACAGGTAAACCTGGATGCTCAATGACCACACACAGTGTATTTGGAACTATCATTAATAGTTGCACCAACCTCACAGGCTGAAGTAAGATTCTAATGACATTTTCTTTCCAAACTTAAAGGTTCAGAAATCTGATGCAGATTGAGTAACAATAAAAAACAACTGTGAACGACTCAGCTCTGAAACCAGTGGAGAGAAGGTACTTATCAGAGAGTAATGCTTTCTCCATAGGGAGAAGCCCATTGAGAGACCGAAGCACGTTTCTTACTCAGTAGCACCAGTGAAGATGGAGGATCAGGACATTTTTCTTCTCCCGCTCCCTTTTTATTCTTTCCTGCAATGCGGGTGTCATCAGCAAGGTCAGTATTTTTTTGCCTACTCCTAATTACCCTTGAACTGTGTGGCTTGCTGGGCCATTTCAGAGAGGAGCTCAGGGGCAAGCACATTGTTGTGGGTTTGAAGTCACATGTCGGCCAGACCAGGTAAAGATGGCAAATTTCCTCCCCTAAAGGGCATTCGTGAACCAGATGGGGTTTTACAACAATCGCTGACAGTTGTCATGGTCATCATTACTGAGTCGAACTTTCAATTCCAGATGTTTTTGTTCATTGAATTTAAATTACACCCATTGCCATGGTGGGATTTGAACCTATGCACCCAGAGCATTAGCCTGGGACTCTGGACATTACTTCTACACCCTATCTGCTCCAACTCCCTATTAGGGATTGGCCCTTGATACAAAGAAAAAATTAAAACAGGAACAAGAAATGTCACAATTCCCTATTAATAAATGGTTTTGTATAAAGCCTGCAATCGCAGTGAAACATGGGGCGGGATCTTCTGTTCCCCGACGCCGATTTCATAATTGGCGATCCGGAGGAGAATCCTTTTTGACTCCGAAATCGGGGGGTGGCACCTGTTTGACGCAGGTTTCATATGCTCCGCCTCCTCCGAAATGGCGCCATCGAGCCGCGTGCCACACACCATTGGGACAGCCTCAGCACATTAGCTGAACGCCCTACCCCGATGACGGTGCGGTTCACTTGTGGTCTCAGCCGTGCAGGAACCGGCGTGGCGGCTGCGGACTGTGTCCAGCACCGCCACAGTCGGCCCAGGAGCCATTCTGCTGGCCGGGGGGGGGCTTCCGTGAGAGCTGGGGGGACTGGTGGGAGGTGGCCAGGGGGCACTACCTGGCAGATCGGGTCCGCGCATGGCTGGCGCCAAGTCTTACTGCGCGACCGCTGCATGGCGACGGAAAGGGTAATTCTCCAGCCATTTATTTTGTGGAGGCCGGGAATATTATGTGGCGCTGCTGCTAGCCCCTCACCGGTCGCAGCATCGGTGAGGGGGCGTCGCTGATTTTTTTCCCATGTAAAATGCCACAGATCCTCCGCACTTATCCTCAGAATTAGAGAGTCTGGCCCATGGTCTGTGGTTTTTGCCCATCAGACATATGCACTCGATGAATTCAGAAGAGGCACAAAACAAGCTGTGGTTGGCCCCATCTCGCAATTCCACACCAATTCATGGCCACCCAATTTGAAATGTGTTCTGTGAAAGGCTGAGAAAAGGCAGCATGCGGGCTGGCGCCTCCAATGTGCTGCCTCCGTGGGACAGCCACAGCGGAGCTGTTCAGTGAAAAATAAATATCGATATTAAAACCATGCCACAAGCATGGAGGCAACACAACCACACACTGACCTCAGTCCCCAGGCATATTTGTTAATTTTATTTGAGCCCTGACCCCGGTTCAGGTTTCCAGCTTAAATGTAAAAGCCACCTTGCCAATCAACACGTCCACCAAATGTAAAGACAGACAGGCAATGTAAAATCCTAGTCCACTGCAACTCAATTAACTTAAATCGGCTTCTTGATTGTCGGTGGGCAAAGTTCCAACTCAAGTGGGTGCCTGCCAACCAAAATATCACGTAAGGGCGCAAAGACTTTGCGACATGTGCCTGACGCCTTCTCACACGATTATTTGTGCTTTTCAACCATCCACATGCCGGACTTTATATGTAAAATTCTGGCCCATGTTTAATAGATGAAAAGAGCATAGTCTTGTAGATCTTAGCAGATCCATTGACTTTGATGGGAGGGAGAGTGGACAATATGTAATAATTTTAGATCAGTGTTGTATATTTTATTACTTAGAGCTGTGCAAAGATGGCACACTGGTTCACAATGTGTAGGAAATGTATTTGTTATATAATGTTTGCTCCATGTCACAACTCTTTGTTTCCAATGTTCAGGTTCATCCCAGTGGGTTTTGAAGTGGGTGGGAGGGGCGTGGGCAGCGTGAATTTCCATGGACGGAATTCTTTGCCGGATACGCCCACCCCAAACAGGATAAGATTTTACGCTGGGGCGGAAAGGGCCTCAGACAGGAAGCACACCCTTTAGTAAGGCCCTGAAGTGGTCACAATAGCCACTTAAGGGCCTTTTCCCATCCATCCTCAATTTTCATACTGGCAGGTGCTGGATAGCTGAGGGTGTGAAATAGCAAAAGCCACTTGTCTCGATCCAGGAAGGGGTCGGGATGGTCCTTCATTGGAAGCCCTCTTCTGATTGAAGCCAAACAGACTGGGCACCTCAGACTTCCTGCAATCCCCCTGACCTATCCCCTGATTACCTATTCACCTCCCTGTCACCCCTCCCCCGGGCATCCCCTAACTCCCACCCGGGGCCCCTGCCACTTATCTCACACTAGCTCCCTGCACTTAGTCCCAGACATGGCACTGCAGTGCCTCTTCCAGCCAATGAAGCACTGTATAGATGGGCTGGAAAGCTGTTGGCCAGTCTGATTGGATGACTGCTGTCCAAAGCGAGACTTCCTTCCAAGTAAAGATGGAAGTCTGGCCTGCTGCCAATCAATGCCCACTTGAGTCAGAGTCGAGATAGGCCGTCCGAAAATTCAAGCTCTCCAATTTGTTTACGCTTCACTGAATCCACATCTAGGCTTGCAAGCACAATGAGCATCCATAGTAAACTGACTCACAGAATGAAACACAGAACAATTGAACATTACAATCAGTTCTTCTGAATAATCAAAAGAGAAAAAACATAAAATTAAATATTTCTATTTTCTGATGCAGGCATCAGGAATATAATTTTAAAAATGTAACTTTTAATTGAAAGTAAGGTACAAATCATTATCTATTCAAGAGCAACTGTTCTTTTATCTCTCTCAAACAATGGTTGCAATTTGTAACAGAATTTTCTATTTTCAATTAATTAAATGATCTTCCAAAAGCACTATTGTACACCAACCTTGAAAAATAAAACAAACTGATTCTGAAAGATAGACAGATTATTAATATTCAGATGAAGAAATGATGACACAAGCTGCCCAAGATCATTTCCCTCTTTTACGACATTCCCACTAATACCAAGGACTTTGAAAATACTGTCAACCAAGGCAAGAATGGATCTTTTCCCTACAAATATTCCTGACCTGCAATTGACCTCTGACCACTGGCGAGATTAAATAGGTATCTTTTTAAAATGTAATTTAAATATGTATTTTACAATGTTAATGGAGTTTCAAGTCATGCACTATTTCCTGCGCTGGCTTCAATGATCTGTGAAGAAAATGGTGCCAGAGAGAGATGATTGCAACTCCTCAAATGTTTCAAATTACTTACTTTCTAGCCCTTGTTCAAGTCACTTTTTTTTTCTCTCCCAGCTACAAATTAATGTAAGTGTCAGGTGACGTTAATGTAATAAAAGAACAGAGAAATATCACATAGTTCAGAAAAACTATGAAAAAAATGGAATTCACAGTTTCTCCCTTGACAGGCCCTTCAACCACGACTGAAGCAACAACTTTAAAATTATAATAAATATTATTCTAAAATAATTTACATTTTATTATACTTTTACTTCATGTTCTCTGTCGCAACTTTTCTAATCTATTTTTTATACTTTACTCTGACAGTTATAGTCAGCGTTGCTCCAAATTTGCTTCTCTAAGCTCTAACTAGTATTCTTTTGCACTTCCTTGTGTCCTACCTGAACTAATTGACCCACCTTCAGTTTTACATCTTTCTCAAAGCTGTTGAACTCTAGACTTCCCTTTGTCTTTACTTTATCTCACAGTCTATGTCTCAGCGGTAAAAACCAAAACTTGGCATCACCTAAGCACAAATTAAGGATCTCTTATTTGCTGTTGTGCAATACTGCAGAGAAGATATTTGTTTATCATCCATTTCAGCATATTCGGTCAATGCAAAGAGCAACATGGAGAATCTGGTCCAGCAGAATGCTCAGTTTTTGTTTTTATAAATTTAGAGTACCCAATTCATTTTTTCCAATTAAGGGGCAATTTAGCATGGCCAATATACCTACCCTGCACATCTTTGGGTTGTGGGGGCGAAACCCACGCAAACACGGGGGGAATGTGCAAACTCCACATGGACAGTGACCCAGAGCCGGGATCGAACCTGTGACCTCAGCGCCGTGAGGCAGCAAGGCTAACCATGCTGCCCTGGAATGCCCAGTTTCTATTGGAGATGCACTCAGACCTGCGCTCCATATGCAGTTCACAAGAGGGGGATTGGGCACCTCAACCTCACTCCAGGTGCCCCTTCCCCTCAAGGAGTCAGGCATGGGCTCTCAGCCACCCAAAGGAAGGAGTAGCAGCTGTTAGACACCCTTGGGATCTCCACTCATAACTCTCTGACGGTGTCTGTCCCTTCAGAATCCCCCTTGTCTGTGACCCCTTCAGCTTTGTCCCCTATACGGGCAGAGAGAGCAGCTGCCACATAGCAGGACAGCCAAGATAAACCAGGGTCCTCCAGGCCTCGGGTCGCCGGGGACAGCCACCAAGGTCATTGATGAAACCAGGGCAATCTGATCAGCAGGCTCCCACAATCCCTGCTGGGAAGCTGGGGTAGCATCTGGAAGAGTTGATATGGATCACAAAATTCAGAAGTTTCTATTTCACATGTGGTGCAATGGATGCACTATGATTGCTAACCTTATGACACTTCTGTAAATAGACTACACTTGCAGTTTGATGGTTTAGTTGTGATTTGTATTCCTTATGCCTGTGCACTCCCCATGCCGCCCGTCACCTCAGGTTGGGTCTATGTAACTGGAATCATGAATGTGCAGAGAGGGAAAGGTTTTTGCCAGGCCCCTCGCGAGCTGTTTGCAAGAAGTCTGAGCCTTTGACCTTTCCCTGCTCATCTGTCCCGATGCCTTAGCACTGTCAGTACTAGATTCTGGGCTTCCCCTTCAGTTGTCCCGTTCAACTGACCTACATCTTCGCCCACCTCCCGATGACACAATTAACATACAACATTTGGAGATCACAACCACAAGGCTCTTCATCATTGCATGTAAGCTTAAATGTTTAGTGCAATACTTGTACTCCTCCCCCATGACCCACACCCTGCCCCATTTAAGCATTGACCACCCCCAGATGTAACATTTCACCAGAGTTACACGTCAATCCACTCTCATCACCATCTATCCCATGCAGATGAATGTCCACATCCCCTTCCTTCCCGAGCAGCTCACCATTATGACAGTAGATCTGCCCCCACCATTCTACCAACTGTCACCAACAACGCCTCTTGCAGTAACCCCTCCAACAATCCTAAAGGCCCCTTTAACTGTCATCACCCTCACCCTCCCACTGTCCCCTTTAACATCACCCACCCTATCTATCACCAATTTCTCAGTATGCCGCCCAGGATACATCGGTTGAAACTGCAGACCCTTCCTGCAGTGTGAAGATTCACATCCTGGAATCTCCTGCAGTGTGAAGATCCACATCCTGGAATCTCCTGCCGTGTGAAAATCCACAGCCTGGAATTTTCTGCAGTGTGAAGATCCACATCCTGGAATCTCCTGCAGAGTGAAGATCCACATCCTGGAAGTTGCTGCAGTGTGAAGATCCACATCCTGGAATCTCCTGCAGAGTGAAGATCCACATCCTGGAAGTTGCTGCAGTGTGAAGATCCACATCCTGGAATCTCCTGCAGTGTGAAGATCCACTGCCTGGAATCTTCTGCAGTGTGAAGATCCACATCCTGGAATCTCCTGCAGTGTGAAGATCCACATCCTGGAATCTCCTGGAATGTGAATATCCACATCCTGAATGTTCCTGCAGTGAGAAGATCCACAACCTGAAATTTCCTGCAGTGAGAAGATCCACATCCTGCATTCTCCTACAGTGTGAAGATCCCGTTCTTGGAAGTTCCTGCAGTGTGAAGATCCACGTATGGAATCTCCAACAATGTGAAGATCCTGTCCCTGCATGCTCCTGCAGCGAGAATATCGATATTGTTGATGCCCCACCCATCCACTGCAGTGCACAGTGTTCCAGAGTCCATAGTTTTTATTTATGATGACACCATCTTCACACCTCCACAGGCTGCCCCAGGCGTTCTTCAGGTATGTCGGATTCATGCTACGTTGGTCCAGACATGTTCTGTGCCAGTGTGATATTCCGCTGGCGGCGTGGGTGATTGAACACACAAAGGGTGGTTCCAGTCGGTCCTTCATCTACATCCCATCACGATGATGCAAAATGACTTCTCGCCAGCCCCTGGTGGGAATGGTAACCTGCCATGATGGGAGTTCCTGCCGTCATTTCATGCTGATGGTGGGTGTTTTCAGCTCCCACCATGTTGTCTCTCTCCTCCTGCCCTCCCCACCCTGCTGATGATTAAACCCGCCACAGGAGGTGAACCAGAAAACACTGCTGAATGAAATTGCTAATTGGCAGCAGTTTCCCATTGGTAGGCATTAATACCACTTCATCTAAAAACAATCAATTGGAGGAAAGAATCCTCAGAACCAAGAATTCAAATTGACTACCCTTTCAAAAAGTGGTAGTTGATCATAAGCCCTCGCATTACTGAGGGCGGCACAGTGGCGCAGTGGTTAGCACTGTTGCCTTACGGCCCCGCGAACCCAAGTTCCATCCCGGCCCTGCGTCACTGTCCGTGTGGAGTTTGCATGTTCTTCCCGTGTGTGCGTGGGTATCACAAAGATGTGCAGGGTAGGCGGATTGGCCACGCTAAATTGCCCCTTCATTGGAAAAAAAAGAATTGGGTACTTTAAATTTATTTTAAAAAACATTACCGGGTTGCTCATAATTAATCCATTAATATCATATAATTTATACATATAAATTATTTATAGATACAAATTAATGTTATGCCATTATTCATTTAGAAATATAAAAAAAACCTGTTTGTTTTTGAGGAGTAAAATGGTCGTTAAGTAAGGAAAATAAAAGAAAAAATAATGAAAAAATGTAATTCAAAATATATTTATTCAGCATTACTAGAGGTCAGATTACAGTAAATTAGGACCTATCTCCACTGTTTGACTGGTCATAAATAGAGGGTGTTAACGTCCGGTCATTACCAAAAGAACAAAGGAAGGAGTTAGGAAATATTAGTAGAGGGTTTTCAAAGGAAATGGAACGTAATCATTTGGAAGTAAACATTTTAAAAGGGTACAGGGAAAGACACATAGTGGGGTGAATGTTATCCCCCTCCCCTTCCTGCGCTAGTGTATTTGTAGGTGGGGGGGGGGGGTCATGTAAAATAGAACAGTGGCTAACCCACAGCCTTCCTGCCCCCTCCCCAAGTTGGCCCCCAGAATATGCTGGATGGGTAAGACGCCACGCAGCTCTTAGGCTTATTGGGCCTCTTAACTAGCCAATTAAAGGACATTGTACCTCCACCGCCATAATACTGTCAGCGGAGATGGAATAACGGAGGATAGCTCACTCTTTAATGACCTTTGGCTAAGGTGTTTGGTGGGATATTTTATTTTGGCAGTGCCCTGTGGCAATACCCCTCCCCCTACACACACACATTCACACACAACTTTTCTGCCTCCACCCAGCCTTTAGAACCCAATACCCCACCACCTTCACCTCTTCTCTGATCTCCACCATCTCTCCCTGTGCAAAAGCCCCAGATCTAAGTCAGGTCTCCATGTCGTCTTTTTCTCTGGACTCTCAGTGGTCACTACTAAGTGTCTGATCGGCCTACGGCTCTTGAGGACAGGACTTTCCTTTCCCTGACAGGTGCAAGTTTCATTCTCAGTTCGTTAAGGCCACTTCCAGCATATTATCGGTGTGGGCCAGTCTTTTTTTAATGTCAGTTGGCTCAAAGCAATATCATATCCAACCCCCTCCCTCCCAGAAAATTCACCCCCATGGCTATTTTGTCCAGTCACCCAGTGTCGGCACAGTGAGCCAAAGGGCTTACATTTATGTGGCAACGTTCTATGACACCCGGCTCTGGGGATTGTATATCAGCTGGTTGGAGCGTAGGGTTAAAAATCTGCCAGGGAGGATTGCACTCCGCGCACGGGAGGTTAGCACGATGGCATAGTGGTTAACACTGCTGTCTCACAGCGCCAGGAATGCGGATTCAATTCCAGCCTCAGGTAACTCTCTGTGCAGTTTGTATGTGTTTGCTTGGGTTTTCTCTGCTTTCCTCCTACCGTCCAAAGATGTGCAGCTTAGGTGGATTGGTCATGCTAAATTGTGTGTAGTGTAAAAAGATTAGGTGAGGTTATGGGGCTACAGGGATAGGGTGGCGGCGTGGGCCTTGGTAGGGTACCCGTTCAGAGGGTCGATGAGACAAAAGGCCTCATTCTGCACTGTCGGGATTCTCTGAATCTCCTGGCTTTTTCTTGCATTAATTGCAATTTAAGAAAAGTCAGTGGATTCCTTCCCAATATATTTCCCTTTCTGCCCCCTACTCAAGTAATTATTTGATGACCATACAACACAAAAACACCATGGAAGCTTCCCTCTCAGAAAATCTACCCCTGCGGCTAGTTCTTCCAGTCAGCCAGCACAGGCGCAGTTGACCTGCATCTATTAATCATTGATTTCCAGTTCATCAATCACAAAAGACATTTGCAATAATGATCTGGCAGCCATTCATATTTCAATGTGAAATCCACCACGCCATTCGCCGAACCACATTGACACGCAATGAGCCCAAACTGGAATAAATGCTAAACTAAACATTTTTTTAAAATACAAGAATATAATAGGTGCCATTCGTGCCAGACTTGGTGTCGGGACGAGGCCGTTGAATATCGCAAGAGGCCTCTCGCGATATTTACGATGCTCGAATTGTCTTGAAACAGAATCCCGTGAGACATCGCGATCTGCATCTCCCCATCACTGACGTGGCCCAGATCAGCAAATTTAAATGAGCTGCATGGCTCATTTAAGTGTACGTTTGCCAGCGTCCGGTGCTCAACGGTCGTGCCTACGAGACCTTGCCAGAGCACCATTTAGTACACAAACATGGGTCAGGCATAACGGCACTTGGTGGTGACGGGAGGGTCTCACAAGTCATTAAAGACCCTGCGTGGTCAGGCACAGGGCAGTTGATGCACGATTAATTACACAAAGACGAGAGTTGAATACAACTGAGGCTTTATTACACCAAGATGATTGGCCTCCTACAGCAGCTGGCAAAATGGCTGCTGTATGGGGAGCACACATATTTATACTCCGCCTACTGAGCGGAGCCAGCAGGCAGGGAACTACCCCCGTACCTGTAGTACAGAGTCTTACCACAAATCACCTAATATATACACCAGTGGTGACTACCACATTCATCCCCTGTTAAAATTGAGTCCGGCGGGGGTGGTGAGAACTATATGCAAGTACATGTTTTAACTACAGAGGAAAATGGAGTCCCGATCAAGTTACAGGTTCAGTCGGTCCAGAGCCTTGATCTGCCGTTGGGAGCGCCGTAGTGGTGGCGCCGATTCCGGTGCCGGTCTGGTCCTCGGTGACTCCGGGAGCAGGTCAAAATCCTCTTCATCCTCGGGCGTGGGCAGGGGGAGGACGGATTGTCCTGGGGTGGGGGTTGCGGCTGGGTGCGCCGGGGGAGGGGAGGGTGGCGCCGGGACGGAGGGGTGTGTGTGTCTGGAACCTGCTGGTGCCAGGTCCCTGAGGGAGACAGTATCTTGGCGGCCGTCGGGGTATGCTACGTAGGCGTACTGTGGGTTGGCGTGGAGTAGCTGTACCCTTTCAACCAACGTGTCCGCCTTGTGGAGTCGTACGTACTTACAGAGGAGTACGGGTCCTGGAGCTGCGAGCCAAATCAGGAGCGACACCCCGGAGGTGGACTTCCTGAGGAAGGCGAAGAGACGTTCATCGGGTGTGTCATTAGTCGCAGTGCATAGGAGCGACCGAATGGAGTGCAGTGCGTCGGAAAGTACCTCCTGTCAGCGGGAGGCCGGGAGATTTCAGGACCGTAGGGCCAGTTGGACGGCCCTCCAGACCATCCCATTCTCCCTCTCCACCGGCCCGTTTCCCCGGGGGTTATAGCTGGTCGTCCTGCTCGAGGCGATACCCTTGTTGAGCAGGAACTGACGCAGCTCATCGCTCATGAATGAGGTCCCCTGTCGCTGTGGATGTATGCGGGGAAGCCGAACAGAGCGAAGATGGTGTTGAGGGCTTTGATGACGGTGGCAGACGTCATGTCGGGGCATGGAATGGCGAAGGAGAATCTGGAGTACTCATCAACCACACTGAGAAAGTACGTGTTACAGTCAGTGGAGGGGAGGGGCCCTTTGAAGTCCATGCTGAGGCGTTCAAAGGGGTGGGAGGCCTTTCCCAGCCGCGCACGGTCTAGCTGGTAGAAGTGCGGTTTGCACTCCGCGCAGACCTGGTAGTCTTTGGTGTTTGCACTGACTTCCTCGACGGAGTAGGGCAGATTGCGGGCCTTGATGAAGTGGTACAAACGTGTGACTCCCGGGTGACAAAGGTTGTCGTGCAAGGTCCGGAGTCTGTCCACCTGTGCGCTGGCACATGTACCTCGAGATAGGGCATCGGGGGGCTTGTTTAGCTTACCGGGGCGATACAAAATCTCGTAGTTGTAGGTGGAGAGCTCGATCTTCCACCTCAAGATTTTATCGTTTTTGATCTTGCCCCGCTGTATGTTGTTAAACATAAAAGCTACCGACCGTTGGTCAGTGAGGAGAGTGAATCTCCTGCCGGCAAGGTAATGCCTCCAATGCCGCACAGCTTCAACGATGACTTGGGCCTCTTTTTCGACGGAGGAATGCCGAATTTCGGAGGCATGAAGGGTTTGTGAAAAGAATGCCACGGGCCTGCCTGCCTGGTTGAGGGTGACGGACAGAGCGACGTCTGATGCATCGCTCTTGACTTGGAAGGGGAGCGTGTCGTCGACTGCTTGCATCGCGGCCTTGGCAATGTCGTTCTTAATACGGTTGAAGGCCTGGTGAGCCTCGGCCGTTAGGGGACAAAGAGTGGATTGGATGAGTGGGCGGGCCTTGTCCGCATAATTTGGGACCCACTGGGCGTAGTAAGAAAAGGACCCCAGGCAACGTTTGAGGGGCCTTCGGCCGTGGGGGAGGGGGAGTTCCATGAGGGGGCACATGCGATCGGGATTGGGCCCCAGAACTCCGTTCTGGACTACATTGCCGAGGATGGCTAAGCGGTCTGTGCTGAACATGCACTTCTCCTTGTTGTAAGTGAGGTTCAGGAGAGTAGCTGTGCGGAGAAATTTGGCAAGGTTGGCATCATGGTCCTGCTGATCGTGGCCGCAGATGGTGACATTGTCAAGGTACGGGAAAGTGGCCCGCAGCCCGTACCGGTCGAACATTCGGTCCATTTCCCGTTGGAAAACCGAGACCCCGTTGGTGATGCCGAAAGGAACCCTGAGAAAGTGGTAAAGGCCATCTGCCTCGAAGGCAGTGTATAGGCGGGCCACCTTCCGGATGGTGAGCTGGTGATAGGCGGATTTAAGGTCCACAGTTGAGAAGACCCAGTACTGTGCAATCTGATTGACCATATCAGGTATGCGTGGGAGGGGGTACGCTTCGAGCAGTGTGTACCTATTGATAGTCTGGCTGTAGTCCATGACCATTCTGTGTTTCTCCACAGTTTTCACCACTACCACTTGGGCTCTCCAGGGACTGTTGCTGGCCTCGATAATGCCTTCCTGAAGCAGTCACTGGACTTCGGACCTGATGAACGCCCTGTCCTGGGCGTTGTACCGTCTGCTCCTGGTGGCGACGGGTTTGCAATCTGGGGTTAAGTTTACAAATAGGGAAGGTGGGTCGACCTTTAGGGTCGTGAGGCTGCACACAGTAAGGGGTGGTAGGGGCCCGCCGAATTTCAATGTTAGGCTCTGGAGGTTGCACTGGAAGTCAGGCCGAGTAGTAAGGTAGCGCAGAGGTTGGGGAGGACGTAGAGCCGGAAGCCGTTAAACTCCACGCCCTGGACAGTGAGAGTGGCTATGCAGTACCCCCAGATCGCCACGGAATGGGACCCTGAGGCCAGGGAGATTCTCTGATTGGTGGGGTGTACCGCGAGTGAGCAGCGTCTTGCTGTATCGGGATGAATGAAGCTCTCGGTGCTCCCGGAGACCAGCAGGAGGTCTCATGCCCATCGATTTTCATGTTTATAGAGGTGGTTGCTAGGTTGTGTGGGCGAGACTGGTCAATCGTGACTGAGGCGAGACGCGGCTGATCGTCGATGGTGGCAGACGATGGGGTGCCCGGGGGGCATGGGTCCTGGTAAGATGGCGGAGGCCATGGGTCGCACGCGCCGTGGGGGAGACAAGATGGTGGCGCTTGATGTTCCTGGGGATGACAAGATGGCGGCGCCCACGGGCTGCACGTGGTGGGGGTTGAACAAGTGGTGGCGCCTACGGGCCTGGCACACCGCCACGAAGTGCCCCTTCTTGCCGCAGGCCTTGCAAAGGGAGCTCCGGGCCGGGCAGCATTGATGGAGGTGTTTTGGCTGCCCACAGAAGTAACATTTGGGGCCCCCGGGGTTGGTTGGCTGCCGCGCGGCACAGGCGTGGGGTTGGCTGAGTGGGATCCCCGATGGGGCGGCCGTCTGTGGAGTCCACGATGCGTAGGAGGGGTGGGCCACGCAGCCGGGGCTGTAGGCCTTGATGTTGCGCGAGGCGACCGTCAGCGAGAGCGCAAGCGTTTTGGTTGCTGCGAGGTCGAGCGTGGCCCCTTCTAAAAGGCGCTGGAGGATGTAATCTGACCCTATCCCCATAAAAAAAGCGTCCCTCATAAGCAAGATAGAGTGTTCCTGGCCGTGACGGCCTGACAGTCACAGTCCATGACTAAGGGAATTAGAGCACGCCAGAAGTCTTCTACTGACTCATAAGGGAGTTGACTGCGTGTGGCGAGGATGTGTCTGGCGTAAAGCGTGTTAGTCCGCTGAGTGTAGTTTTCTTTCAGTAGCGCCATGGCTTCATCGTAGTTCGGCGCATCCTGGATAAGCGGAAAGACATTGGAGCTCAGCCGCGTGTGTAGGATCTGAATCTTCTGAGCTTCCGGAATTGGATCTGGTGCAGACCTGATGTAAGCTTCGAAACAGGCTAGCCAATGTTCAAAGTCCTTTTTGGCGTTGCCTGATTGCGGATCCAGCTGCAGGCAATCCGGCTTGGTCCATCTTCTGAAAACTTTAGTGCACGATCAATTACACAAAGACGAGAGTTGAATGCAACTGAGGCTTTATTACACTAAGATGCGTGGCCTCCTACAGCAGCTGGCGAAATGGCTGCTGTATGGGGAGCACACATATTTATACTCCGCCTACTGGGCAGAGCCAGCAGGCAGGGAACTACCCCCATACCTGTAGTACAGGGCCTTATCACAAATCACCTAATATATACATCAGTGGTGACTACCACAGCAGTGAGGCACACTAGCACTCAGGCACCATGGTACTGCCACCCTGTTACCCTGGCACTGCCACCTGGGAACTCTGACAGTGCCACTCTGGCACCTACCAGGTTGGCAGGGGCACTGCTAGAGTGCCAGGCTGGCAGTGCCATGGATCAGGCTCAGGGTGCCTTACCAGAGGGGGGCAATGAGGGTGGGGTTCCCAGGGGCCTTCCCAAGGTTGGGGTGGGGAGGGAGAGGTCGTAAAGGGGGCTGGGGGATGAACATGTTAGAGGGGGCCGATCAGGACAGCCAGACTAAATGGCGCCTTGATCATAAGGTCGCCAGCAAGAAATACCTGAGTGCGGCCTTGGCGGGGAGAGACTCCCTGAGGCCAAAAAGATATGGCAAAGTGCTGTTGAATAGCAATATCCTACTAAACATGTCCGAGACTGGGCATCAACATTTTTCAGGTGGATTGCGGCCACTACCTTGAATTGAAAAATAACCCGTTGAAATATGATTATTGCGGGTTGAGGCGTTGTGGCAACTTTTGCTGAGAAAGGTTATTGATCCTAGATTTTGAGACTTGCACACAGGAAAGAAATGCACAAACAGCTCTTTTACTCTGAAGCAACTTTCTCTGTGATAATAGTTTTTAGCCATTCAGTACGAATGTCCTCCAACAGCGACAGTCGTATCTAAACCAAAGTGATAATGCTGAACTACAAACATGCTTTGTCATCCAATATCACTGTCTTCCTCCTAATCGTTCACCAGAAAATGAGGAGATGTCATTCCCAACAGAGGAAAAAAATATCTAGATATGAAAAGAAAAATCAATATATTAAATCCAGGATGTTTTCATGTGGCCTCGCTGACACTGTTCGATTACCCAAAGAAAGACTGTCAGCAATAAATGAAAAAGGCTTGCAGTATTTTGACAATATTAAGTGTGGAGTAATGGATGGCTGCAGCTGTGCATATTGTACATGACTGGCTTCAGAGCAGTACTCGGGAAAAAACGAGAATTACTCACGCAACACAGGCAAACTCAGGAGATTCTTTTTAGATTTTCTTTTATTCATTCCTGGGCTGTAAGCATCGTTGGAAAGACTGGTCCTTATTGCCCTCAACGTCCTGAGAAGGTGAATCTGAATCATGGCAGTCTGTGTGGAGCAGTCCGCCCGCAGTGCTATTATGCTGGGAGTTTTAGGATTTTCACCCATCAGTAATGAAGCAACAGTGACATATCTCCGAGTCAGGACAGTATATGACTTGGAGGTGGCATTGAAGGTGGCGGTGTTCCCATGAACCTGCTGTCCTTGTCCTTCTGTGGGGTGAAGTTTGACGGTTTGGGAAATGCCGGTGAAGAAGCTGATTCATTTGGTGACTAAATAATGAGCATTTTTAAACAACATGTGGTTTATAGAATTTACAGTGCAGAAGGAGGCCATTCGGCCCATCGAGTCTGAACCGGCTCTTGGAAAGAGCACCCTACCCAACCACACACCCTATCCCCATAACCCAGTAACCACACCCAACACTAAGGGCAATTTTGGACACTAAGAACATAGAACATAGAACATTACAGTGCAGTACAGGCCCTTCGGCCCTCGATGTTGCACCGACCTGTGAAACCACTCTAAAGCCCATCTACACTATTCCCTTATGGTCCATATGTCTATCCAATGACCATTTGAATGCCCTTAGTGTTGGCAAGACCACTACTGTTGCAGGCAGGGCATTCCACGCCCTTGCTACTCTCTGAGTAAAGAACCTACCTCTGACATCTGTCCTATATCTATCTCCCCTCAACTTAAAGCTATGTCCCCTTGTGCTAGACATCACCATCCGAGGAAAAAGGCTCTCACTGTCCACCCTATCCAATCCTCTGATCATCGTGTATGCCTCAATTAAGTCACCTCTTAACCTTCTTCTCTCTAACGAAAACAGCCTCAAGTCTCTCAGCCTTTTCTCATAAGATCTTCCCTCCATACCAAGCAACATTCTGACAAATCTCCTCTGCATCCTTTCCAATGCTTCCACATCCTTCCTATAATGCGGCGACCAGAATTGCACGCAATACTCCAAATGCGGCCGCACCAGAGTTTTGTACAGCTGCAACATGACCTCATGGCTCCAAAACTCAATCCCTCTACCAATAAAAGCTAACACACCGTACGCCTTCTTAACAACCCTCTCAACCTGGGTGGCAACTTTCAGGGATCTATGTCCATGGACACCAAGATCTCTCTGCTCATCCACACTGCCAAGAATCTTACCATTAGCCCAGTACTCTGTCTTCCTGTTATTCCTTCCAAAATGAATCACCTCACACTTTTCTGCATTAAACTCCATTTGCCACCTCTCAGCCCAGCGCTGCAGCTTATCTGTGTCACTCTGTAACTTGTAACATCCTTCCGCACTGTCCACAACTCCACCGACTTCAGTGTCACCTGCAAATTTACTCACCCATCCTTCTACTACCTCCAGGTCGTTTATAAAAATGAAAAACAGCAGTGGCCCCAAAACAGATCCTTGTGGTACACCACTAGTAACTGGACTCCAGTCTGAACATTTCCCATCAATCACCACCCTTTGTCTTCTTCCAGCTAGCCAATTTCTGATCCAAACTGCTAAATCACCCTGAATCCCATGCCTCCGTATTTTCTGCAGTAGCCTACCATGGGAAACCTTATCAAATGCTTTACTGAAATCCATATACACCACATCAACTGGTTTACCCTCATCCACCTGTTTGGTCACCTTCTCAAAGAACTCAATAAGGTTTGTGAGGCACGACCTACCTTTCACAAAACCGTGTTGACTATCTCTAATCAAATTATTCCTTTCCAGATGATTATACATCCTATCTCTTATAAACCTCGCCAAGATTTTGCCCACAACAGAAGTAAGGCTCACTGGTCTATAGTTACCGGAGTTGTCTCTACTCCCTTCTTGAACAAGGGGACAACATTTGCTATCCTCCAGTCTTCTGGCACTATTCCTGTAGACAAAGATGACTTAAAGATCAAAGCCAAAGGCTCAGCAATCTCCTCCCTAGCTTCCCAGAGAATCCTCGGATAAATCCCATCCGGCCCAGGGGACTTATCTATTTTCACACTTTCCAGAATTGCTAACATCTCCTCCTTATGAACCTCAAGCCCTTCTCGTCTAGTAGCCTGAATCTCAATATTCTCCTCGACAACATTGTCTTTTTCCTGCGTGAATACTGACAAAAAATATTCATTTACACCTCTCCTATCTCCTCGGACTCCAAGCACAACTTCCCACTACTGTCCTTGACTGGCCCTACTCTTACCCTAGTCATACGTTTATTCCAGACATATCTATGGAAAGCTTTAGGGTTATCGTTGATCCTACCTGCCAAAGACTTCCCATGTTCCCTCCTGGCTCTTCAAAGCTCTCTCTTTAGGTCCTTCCTAGCTATCTTGTAACTCACGAGCGCCCTAACTGAACCTTCATGTCTCATCTTTACATAAGCCTCCTTCTTCCTCTTGACAAGTGTTTTGACTGCTTTAGTCAACCACGGTTCCCTTGCTCGACCACTTCCTCCATGTCTGACAGGTGCATACTTATCAAGGACATGCAGTAGCTGTTCCTTGAACAAGTTCCACATTTCCATTGTGCCCATCCCCTGCAGTTTTCCTCTCTATCCGATGGATCCTAAGTCTCGCCTCATCACATCATAATTGCCTTTCCCCCAGATATAACTCTTGCCCTGCGGTATATACCTATCCCTTTCCATCACTAAAGTAAACTTTATCGAATTGTGGTCACTATCACCAAAGTGCTCACCTACTTCCAAATCTAACACCTGTCCTGGGTTCATTACCCAGTACCAAATCCAATATAGCCTCGCCTCTCGTTGGCCTATCTACATACTGTGTCAGGAAACCCTCCTGCACACGTTGGACAAAAACAGACCCATCTAAAGTACTCGAACTATAGCGTTTCCAGTCAATATTTGGAAAGTTAAAGTCCCCCATAACAACTACCCTGTTGCTTTCACTCCTATCCAAAATCATCTTTGCAATCCTTTCCTCTACATCTCTGGAACTTTTCGGAGGCCTATAGAAAACCCCTAACAGGGTGACCTCTCCTTTCCTATTTCTAACCTCAGCCCATACTACCTCAGTAGACGAGTCCTCATCAAACGTCCTTTCTGCCACCGTAATACTGTCCTTGACTAACAATGCCACCCCTCCCCCTCTTTTACCACCTTCCCTGAGCTTACTGAAATATCTAAACCTCGGCACCTGCAACAACCATTCCTGTCCCTGCTCTATCCATGTCTCCGAAATGGAGGGCAATTTAACATGGCCAAGTCACCTGGTGTGCCAATCAAGAATAAATAGACAATATGGCATCTTCATTGGAATTTGTAGCAGCTTCCCATCTCAGTAGCTGCTCAGGGCCAGTCAATGATGTCCTCCTTCAAAAAAGTACAAACTGCTGCACTAATGGCTAGAGGGGCAGATTAGACAGCATCCTTCACAGAAACTTTCAGTTACTCGGAACAAGGATATCGGCTCTGATGCTCTCATGTAATTGATGACAATGCCACCACTGGACATGCTTAAAACAGAGGCTTCAGGGTTCCATCAATTGCTTCTGCTGGTTAACTCTGAGGTTCTCTGAGAACTCTGACCTCTGAGTAACTGAAGCCGAGGTCACTGGGTTGATCCATGGTCGGTGTTGAACTGCCTGAGGTCAATCAGGTTGATGACATGAGTAAGAAAATGGCATCAGTGCCCCTGCAATGGGAGGAGCGCTGATGGGAGGTTGGTTGGGGAGATAGGGAAGAACAAATACAGGATATTATATATAAATCATTTTGTTTGTGTCTTAATCTTCAAAGTGTGCTCATCGCTGTTGTATATGGGCTCACAGAGAAACCTTAATCAAATAGCACAATGTAAATTATGGAAAATAATGAAATTAAAGTTCTGATAGCACGCCCTTGATCTGAAGCATTGAGGGAAATTTTAACCACAAAACTTGTGGGGGGAGGGGGGTTAGTGGGGAATTAAAATCTTAAAAATTAGAATTCTGTCCGAACATGCTACCAACCCATCCACCTCCAGCTTTTATTGGGAATATGAATGGGCAGCCAACCCTTCCAATGAAGCAAATTCATAGAATCATAGAATTTACAGTGCAGAAGGAGGCCATTCGGCCCATCGAGTCTGCACCATCTCTTGGAAAGAGCACCCTACCCAAGCCCACACCTCCACCCTATTTCCATAACCCAGTAACCCCACCCAACACCAAGGGCAATTTTGGACACTAAGGGCAATTTAGCATGGCCAATCAACCTAACCTGCACATCTTTGGATCGTGGGAGAAAACCAGAGCACCCGGAGGAAACCCCCGCACACATGGGGAGAACGTGCAGACTCCGCACGACAGTGACCCAAGCTGGGAATCGAACCTGGGACCCTGGAGCTGTGAAGCAATTGTGCTAACTATTGTGATACCGTGCTGCCCAAATCGATGCTTCAAATATGAAAATGGGGCTGTGAGACTCAACCCTCTCCCCAGATGCACCACCACCACAGCCCATCCCTCCATCCATCCCACCCCAGTCTCAGGCCAACCCTGTCCTGCGGCCACCAGCCTGTTCCTTATCTGACTTGAAGCCAAGCTTGTCAATCAGTAGTGATATCACGTGAATGCTGTATGACAGTCCACACAAAGTGAGGGAACACTGACATTCAGATTCTCAGTGACTTACCAACCACACTGCCCCAATTCCCAGCAGCTCGGGTAAGTTAAATCCCAGGTCATGAACTCAGTTTCTGTCTCAACAGATGAAAATGAAATGAAATGAAAATCGCTTATTGTCACAAGTAGGCTTCAAATGAAATTACTGTGAAAAGCCTCTAGTCGCCACATTCTGGCACCAGTTCGGGGAGGCTGGTACGGGAATTGAACCGTGCTGCTGGCCTGCCTTGGTCTGCTTTCAAAGCCAGCGATTTAGCCCTGTGCTCTGACTGACAAACTATTATATAGCTTTTTCTGTTTTTAGAATAAAATTCACTGATAGACTTAGGAAAATTGGAGTGTTTATTTTGATCGCATGTATGACATTTTGGAAATTGAAGTGTAGCACTAACGTCTTATGGGACCATAAATTGTTATTACTGTTGCGCAGGAATGATAAACTGTTAGTTTTGAACAATAGGCTGCTAATTTTAAATATAGTTGAAAGTGCTAAATTATTTATTTTCGTGCATGGGCTGCTCAAGTTATAATAGGAGGGCGTATCAGATGGCAGGAGGTGTGGGTGGGGCGGAGCAATGGGGGAATGGAGGGTCCCGGTGTGGAAGACACCACTGGTTGTCAATTTCATCCCCTCCAATTCCTTACAGATATTGTATAAGAACTAGGAGCAGGAGTAGGCCATCTGGCCCCTCGAGCCTGCTCCACCATTCAATGAGATCATGGCTGATCTTTTGTGGACTCAGCTCCACTTTCCGGCCCGAACACCATAACCCTTAATCCCTTTATTCTTCAAAAAACGATCTGTCTTTATCTTAAAAACATTTAATGAAGGAGCCTCTACTGCTTCACTGGGCAAGGAATTCCATAGATTCACAACCCTTTGGGTGAAGACGTTCCTCCTAAACTCAGTCCTAAATCTACTTCCCCTTATTTTGAGGCTATGCCCCCTAGTTCTGCTTTCACCCGCCAGTGGAAACAACCTGCCCGCATCTATCCTATCTATTCCCTTCATAATCTTATATGTTTCTATAAGATCCCCCCTCATCCTTCTAAATTCCAACGAGTACATTCCCAGTCTACTCAACCTCTCCTCGTAATTGAACCCCTTCAGCTCTGGGATTAACCTAGTGAATCTCCTCTGCACACCCTCCAGTGCCAGTACGTCCTTTCTCAAGTAAGGAGACCAAAACTGAACACAATACTCCAGGTGTGGCCTCATTAACACCTTATACAATTGCAGCAGAACCTCCCTAGTCTTAAACTCCATCCTTCTAGCAATGAAGGACAAAATTCCATTTGCCTTCTTAATCACCTGTTGCACCTGTAAACCAACTTTTTGCGACTCATGCACTAGCACACCCAGATCTCTCTGCACAGCAGCATGTTTTAATATTTTATCATTTAAATAATAATCCCTTTTGCTGTTATTCCTACCAAAATGGATAACCTCACATTTGTCAACATTGTATTCCATCTGCCAGACCCTAGCCCATTCACTTAGTCTATCCAAATCCCTCTGCACACTTCCAGTATCCTCTGCACTTTTTGCTTTACCACTTATCTTAGTGTCGTCTGCAAACTTGGGCACATTGCCCTTGGTCCCCAACTCCAAATCATCTATGTAAAGGATAGATGATATCTTTGACCGCACGAAGATTGCCCTCGCAGTGCTGTTAGCAGGCCAGGCAGCTGGAGACGGCAGTGGCAGCAGTGTCGACCATGGGCAGGGCCTCATCCCACACCCTGAGGACCCGGCCGCCCATCAGGCCAGGGGGGGTCCCAGAGAGCGAGACCAGCAATGGCCCAAGGTGTACAGGCGTTGCTGGTCTTTCAAAAAGATGATGGACAGCAAGTGCAGCAGGAGGCTCCGCCTCAACAAGGGGATGGTGCGGCACCTGTGTCATGTACTTGCGGACTTGGCACCATGTGGAAGAGGAGGATATCCGCTCCTGGTGTTCACCAAGGTCTCCGGAGCCTTGAACCTCTACGCCTCAGGATCATTCCTGGGTTCGAGCAGGGACTTGTGCGGCATCTCACAAGCTAGAGCCCACAAGTGTGTCATGGATGTCCTGTTTGGATGGGCAGCAAACTATATAAACTTTGACATGGACCAGGCACAACAAGATGCCCAAACAGCAGGATTCTTCGCCATTACCCAGATGCCCCAGGTCCAGTGATAATAGATGGCAGGCATGTCGTCTTGCGCTCACAGGGCCATCTGGGAGTGCCCTTCATAACAGAAGGGGTTTCATTCTCTGAATGTCCACCTTGTATGCGGCCACCAGATGAAGATCATGCACGTGTGCGCACGCTTCCCCAGGGATGAGCACGACAGCGACATCCTGGGGCAGTCAAAATTCCCAACCTTTCCGAGGACCACCCCAGGTTGGCCAGTTGGCTCTTTGGATATAAGGAATACCTGCTGAGGACCTTGCTAATGACGCCAATACGGAGACCGATGACCAATGCAAAGACCGATACAATGAGGCCCATATGGCCACTCGGGCTGTCAATGAGCGGTGCATCAGACTCCTCAAGATACGGTTCTGATGCCTCGACCGCCCTGCAGTACACCTCCCAGAGGGTAACACGCTTTGTGGTGATCTGCTGTGGAGGTGGGGTTGGGGAGGACCGGTGGGCGGTGTGGGCAGCACTGTGGACATGGGTGGGTCAGGGCACGGACGCTGCTGAGCGGGAGCGATGCCACGCATGTGCTCATAGGGGGTGGGGTGGTACCTGGAGGCCGGTACCAACCCACCCATGTGACCTGGAGAGCCCGCTGATCTTCCTATGGTACTTGGTGGCAGTATTCTTGGTGATGCTTCCCGAGCTAACAGCCGCTGCCACTGCCTCACAGGCGGTACTGGCTGCCCTCTGGCTGACCATCCGAGCCCCTCAGGGGAACAGGGCATCCTGACTGACCTTGACCTCATCTGACAATCTGGCAATGTCGGCACCTCTGAATCGTGGGGCTGGTCGTCTCGGAGGCATGGCTGCGAGCTGAGCGGGGTTGACTGTGAGGGATTGGTTGAAGTGCTGCTCTTCCTTGTTAGCAGGGAGTTTGCGGGTGCAGTCTCAGCGCATCAGCCGGTGGGACCATCATTTGTGGTGTGAAGCCCATTGGGCCTCGTTAAAGTGGTCCAATTAATGTTTGATATCTGTGATGGCCTCACCAGGTCGAGCGTCGGGAAGTTCGCCGCAGTACCCACTAGCGACCACACTTCGAAACATTTGCGTTAAATCGCATCCGACTTATCTGGAATTTCAAATGTTATAACTTGGACTGCTGGTGCAAGATTTTAGGAAGGTTCATTAAGATTAGGTAAAAAATAAAGTTTTATGAAGGAAGAGGCAATGCATGTACCGTTGTTTCATTTCATTCAGTGTTAATGATCGGCAGGAATGCTAAACGCCAGAGTCATTAAGAACCAATTGAGCTTCTAATGAGGTCGTAAAACCCAACCAATTAATGTTCAGTTACAGTTTTCAATTGATAAGGTCCGATGTTAAATATGGACAAGCTGAACTTGGCCTTAATAATACTCAAGCACCATAAGGATGATGTCAAATATGTCTGTTTCAAATTGCTCACATGACAGGATGTAGCGCACAAAGACTCCGAGAGACGAATAGAGAGAAGTCGATGAGGCTTTATTAAGCGTGACTGTTTCCCCCGCAGTTCGGTAGTAGACTGCCAGCGGGGGAGGACTCCAGGTACTTATACTCCGCCTTCAGGGCGGAGCTAGAGGTCAACGTCCAACCAGGACCCGGGATCAGTCAGCCAATGACATCATGGCTTCACAGTCCCACATGACCCCTAATGCATACTACCACATTCACCCCTTGTTAAAAATGAACCCGGCGGGGTGATGCTTCGCATGGTGGTAAGGGTTTACAAGGCTGGTCCTGGGAGGAAAACTTTCACATGGTATAACAGTATGTACAAGGTTTTTTTTGTTTCAAACTATTTACAGTAATCGTCAGGAAAAGACAAAATGTTCTCGTTAAAAGTCCACAAAGTCCACATTGTACTGTTAGATCGACGCCACGAGTCGGTCGGGCGGTCTGGTCGTCCGTGTCGATCGCCTTGGCCCCGGTGGTGGTGGTGGTGCTTGTTTCGGTGTTGTCTTCTCCGGGAGCCTTACGGTTTCAGCTTGGGCTTCATTCCTGGTCGGGCCTGGGAGGAGGACTGATCCTCCTGGGAAGGGGGCGGTCGCGGGGTGCGGCGGTGGCAGGAAGGGGGGGGGTTGGGTGATTGGTGTCGGGGGGGTGTGTGTGTTGCCGGCGGGCGCCAGATCTCGCAGAGAGACCGTGTCCTGTCGGCCGTCGGGGTACTCCACGTAAGCGTACTGCGGGTTCGCGTGAAGGAGGTGAACCCTTTCGACCAACGGGTCCGACCTTGTGCGCCCGCACGTGCTTTCGGAGCAAGATGGGTCCTGGGGCCGCCAGCCAGGTCGGCAGCGACGTTCCAGAGGAGGACTTCCTGGGGAAGACAAGGAGGCGCTCATGAGGCGTTTGGTTAGTGCTAGTACACAGTAGTGACCGGATGGAGTGGAGGGCGTCCGGAAGGACCTCCTGCCACCGTGAAACTGGGAGGTCCCTGGGCCGTAGGGCCAGTAGGACGGTCTTCCAGACCATGCCGTTCTCCCTCTCTACTTGCCCGTTCCCCCGGGGGTTGTAGCTGGTCGTCCTGCTCGGGGCTATCCCGTTGCTGAGCAGGAACTGGCGCAGCTCGTCACTCATGAAAGAGGACCCCCTGTCGCTGTGGACGTATGCGGGGCAACCGAACAGTGTGAATATGGTGTTCAGGGCTTTAATGACTGTGGCCGCGGTCATGTCAGAACAGGGGATGGCGAATGGGAAGCGGGAGTACTCGTCCACCACATTAAGGAAATATATGTTGCGGTCGGTGGAGGGGAGGGGTCCTTTGAAATCTAGACTAAGGCGTTCAAAGGGGCGGGAAGCCTTAATCAGGTGCGCACCATCCGGCCTGAAAAAATGCGGTTTGCACTCTGCGCAGATGTAGCAGTTCCTTGTGACTGTACGGACCTCCTCTAAGGAGTATGGGAGGTTGCGGGACTTGATAAAGTGGTAAAACCGAGTGACCCCTGGGTGGCAGAGGTCCTCGTGGAGGGTTTGGAGGCGGTTAATTTGTGCGTTGGCACATGTGCCGCGGGATAGGGCATCAGACGGCTCGTTCAGCTTTCCGGGACGATACAAGATCTTGTAGTGGAGAGCTCGATCCTCCACCTTAAGATCTTGTCGTTTTTGATTGTGCCTCTCTGTGCATTATCGAACATGAAGGCTACCGACCGTTGGTCCGTGAGGAGAGTGAATCTCCTGCCGGCCAGGTAATGCCTCCAATGTCGCACAGCTTCCACTATGGCTTGGGCTTCCTTTTCCACTGAGGAGTGGCGGATTTCTGAAGCGTGGAGGGTTCGGGAGAAAAAGGCCACGGGTCTGCCCGCTTGGTTAAGGGTGGCCGTTAGAGCTACATCGGAGGCGTCGCTCTCGACCTGGAAGGGGAGGGACTCGTCGATGGCGCGCATCGTGGCCTTTGCGATATCCGTTTTGATGCGGCTGAAGGCCTGGCAAGCCTCTGTCGACAGAGGGAAGGTCGTGGTCTGTATTAGGGGGCGGGCCTTGTCTGCGTACTGGGGGACCCACTGGGCGTAGTATGAAAACAACCCCAGGCAGCGTTTCAGGGCTTTTGAGCAGTGCGGGAGGGGAAATTCCATGTGGGCGCGCATACGTTCGGGGTCGGGGCCTATTATCCCATTGCGCACTACGTAGCCCAGGATGGCAAGCCGATTGGTGCTAAAAACGCACTTGTCCTCGTTGTACGTGAGGTTCAAGGCTTTAGCGGTCTGGAGGAATTTTTGGAGGTTGGCATCGTGGTCCTGCTGATCGTGGCCGCAGATGGTTACATTGTCGAGATACGGGAACGTGGCCTGCAACCCGTGTTGATCAACCATTCGGTCCATCTCTCGTTGGAAGACCGAGTCCCTGTTTGTGACGCCAAATGGAACCCTTAGGAAATGGTATAATCGCCCGTCTGCCTCGAAGGCTGTGTACTTGCGGTCACTTGGGCGGATGGGGAGCTGATGGTAGGCGGACTTGAGGTCCACGGTGGAGAAGACTTTATATTGGGCAATCCGATTGACCATGTCGGATATGCGGGGGAGAGGGTACGCGTCTAGTTGTGTGTACCTGTTGATGGTCTGGCTATAGTCTATGACCATCCTTTGTTTCTCCCCTGTCTTTACTACTACCACCTGTGCTCTCCAGGGACTATTGCTGGCCTGGATTATGCCTTCCTTTAGTAGCCGCTGGACTTCGGACCGACTGAAGGTCCAGTCCTGGGCGCTGTACCGTCTGCTCCTAGTGACGACGGGTTTGCAATCCGGGGTGAGGTTTGCAAACAAGGACGGGGGTTGCACCTTGAGGGTTGCGAGGCCGCAGATAGTGAGTGGGGGTATTGGGCCGCCAAATTTGAAGGTAAGGCTCTGTAGATTGCAATGGAAGTCTAATCCCAGTAATGTGGGGGCGCAGAGTTGGGGAAGGACGGAGAGCCTGTAGTTTTTGAACTCCCTCCCCTGCACCGTTAGGGTAACTATGCAGAAGCCTTTGATCTGTACGGAGTGGGATCCTGCAGCTAGGGAAATCTTTTGTGCGCTGGGATGGGTGGTCAAAGAACAGCGTCTTACCGTGTCGGGGTGGATAAAGCTCTCCGTGCTCCCGGAGTCGACTAGGCATGGTGTCTCGTGCCCGTTTATCAGCACCGTTGTCGTCGTCGTCTGGAGTGTCCTGGGCCGAGCTTGGTCCAGCGTTATTGAAGCGAGATGTGGTTGTAGTAGTTGAGCGTCTTCTTCGAATCCCGTGGAGCCGTCGACACTGGGGTCCGTTGTTGCCGTCCAAGATGGCGTCGGGGTTGAGCAAAATGGCTGTCCCCATGCATCGCACATGGCTGGGGGGTCACAAGATGGCGACGGGGGTGGACAAAATGGCCACCCCCATGCGTCGTACAGGTCTGGGGTGGTCCAAGGTGGCGGCGCCCTTCCTCCCCTCGTGGTGGCCGGGACCCAAAATGGCTGCGCCTGCGGGTCGCACATGGGGCGCTGGGGGGGTTGGGGAGCGTTAGGAACGCGCGGGGCTCCCTCATCTCTGGGGACAGCGGTGGTCGGGACCCAAATTGGTAGCGCCGGCGGGTCAAACGTGGGGCGCGGGGGGGGGGGGTTTTGGGGGGCGTTAGAGCCGCGCAGAACTCCCTCTTCTCCGGGGAGAGCGGTGGTCGGGACCCAGAGCGGTTGCGCCTGCGGGTCGTACATGGGGCGCAGGGGGGGGGGTTGGGGAGCGTAAGCGGTGTGCAGGGCTCCCTGTTCTCCCGGGACAGCGGCGAACTCGCGGGACCGGCACACAACAGCGAAATGGCCCTTTTTCCCGCAGCTCTTGCAGATCGCTGCGCGGGCCAGGCAGCGCTGCCGGGGGTGTTTCGCCTGGCCGCAGAAATAGCAGTGGGCGCCCCCGGTGCGACTTGGTGTTTGGACCGCGCAAGCCTGTGGGGTGTCCGGGGGGGGGGGTGGGTTTGTCGCGACGGGTACGTACGGAGCCCAATGGGCTGCCGCGCGGTCGGGGCCGTAGGCGCGGGTATTTCGCGCGGCCACGTCTAGGGAGGCTGCTAGGGCCCGTGCCTCTGAGAGTCCTAGCGACTCTTTTTCTAGAAGTCTTTGGCGGATTTGGGAGGAGTTCATACCTGCCACAAAAGCACCGCGCATTAACATGTCCGTGTGTTCATTTGCGTTCACCGACGGGCAGCTGCAGGCTCGTCCCAAAATGATTGCGCGGCGTAGAATTCATCTATCGATTCTCCGGGACTTTGCCGTCTCGTTGCGAGTTGATAGCGAGCGTAGATCTGGTTTACTGGGCGGACATAGAGACTTTTTAGTGCTGCGACCGCCGTCTGGAAATCCTCTGCGTCTTCGATGAAAGAGAAAATCTCCGTGCTTAACCTTGAGTGCAGGACCTGTAGTTTTTGGTCTTCTGTGACCCGGCCGGTGGCCGTTCTGAGGTAGGCCTCAAAACAAGTCTGCCAGTGCTTGAAAGCTGCTGCCGCGTTCACTGCGTGGGGGCTGATCCTCAGGCATTCCGGGATGATCCTGAGCTCCATAGTCCTTTTTAGTCACGCTTAATAAATTGTAGCGCACAAAGACTCCGAGAGACGAATAGAGTGAAGTCGATGAGGCTTTATTAAGCGTGACTGTTTCCCGCGCAGTTCGGTAGTAGACTGCCTGCGGGGGAGGACTCCAGGTGCTTATACTCCGCCTTCAGGGCGGAGCTAGAGGTCAACGTCCAACCAGGACCCGGGATCAGTCAGCCAATGACATCATGGCTTCACAGTCCCACATGACCCCTAATGCATACTACCACACAGGAGTTACACATTTGAGGCATAACTTCGCCACCAGGAGGTGGTAAAGAAGGAAAGTCAAGTCAGCTTTTTGATTCTAAGATAATATGGAAAGATAATATTACGGAATAAGGGGAAACCATTTAAATAAACACTTCAGTGACCTAAAGAGACAACAAGATGTGTCTCTGGAGAGAAACAAACTGATGGATATAACATGGAGCCAGATATATGGAGCTGAGATCAAACAGGAAATAATGCATTCCTTAAACCTAATGGCATTTTCCTATCCCTTAAAATCCTATTATTTCAACAGAAGAAAAAAAATCATGAATAGAGAATCTTCAACAACCTCAGGATGTCCCAAAGCCCTTTACAGTTAATGACATATTTTCAAAGAGTAGTCACTGCTGTAATGTAGAAAATACAGAAGCTAATTTGCACACAGCAAGCTCCCACAAGCAAATTTATGATGATGGTCAGAAAAGGTTTTTTTTATGGTGTTGATTGAGTGACAAAATTGGTCAGGCACTGGATAATACCAGGAATATGTCACAAAATGTCTTCAAAGTAATACTGAGGCATTTATTTCATCCACCTGAGAGATGACACAGAACCTTGACTTAATATCATCCCTTCTGAAAGACACCACCTCCAGCATATTTTCATTGCACTACTCCCTCGGCAGTGTACTGGGCTGCCGGCCTAGTTTTTCTGATCAAGTGTATGGAATAGGGTTTGAATCTGCAACATGTGAGAGCACTGCCGACAGAGCCACAGCTAACACCGAGGCTAGACAGCTGAACGTGTCTCACTCTTCTGATCAATTCCAAGCACTGATGTACCGGTGGAGGCCGGTACCAACCCACCCGTGTGGCCCGGAGAGCTTGCTGATCTTTTTACGGTACTTGGTGGCAGTATTCTTGGTGACGCTCCCCGAGCTAACAGCCGCTGCCACTGCCTCACAGGCGGTACTGGCTGCCCTGTGGCTGACCATCCGAGCCCCTCAGGGGAACAGGGCATCCTGACTGACCTCAACCTCATCTGACAATCTGGCAATGTCGGCACCTCCGAATCGTGGGGCTGGTCGTCTCGGAGGCATGGCTGCAAGCTGAGCGGGGTTGACTGTGAGGGATCGATTGAAGTGCTGCTCTTCCTTGTTAGCAGATTACTGATGTAATCTGTAAAGAATACAAACAATTTAAGCAGATGTGTGTTGTACCTAAATTCCTGAAGAAACAATATCTTAGTGTAGGAGTTTATAATTGAATTATAATTAACATGCATTCAACCTTTTGAAGAAACCTTGGAATTAATGGGTAACCATAACTAAGCAAACAGACTTTTTAAGATGTATGATTGTAAGATGTATGGAGACAAATGTTTCTATTGGTTGGTATCTGCTCCAGTGCAAAGAATAAAAGTTTTTGGAAGCATGCCTGACTTGCATACAGTAACAACAATAACAAGAACAACTTGTATTTATACAGCATCCTTAACATGACAAAATGTTTCAAGTATTTCATAGGAGCGTTGAAAAACAAAATGGGTGGGATTCTCCATCGGCCAACTGCAGAATCGAGAAACACGATTCGGCGGAGAATCAGTTCTGATGCCAAAATCCCAATGGGCGCCGATTTCACGCCAAACCGCAATTCTCCGTCACCTCGACAGCGGCATCAATGCATTCCAGGATGCACGTACTGTAAACGCCGTTGGCATATCAATAGTGGGTCCGACCCGGTATTCTCCGGGGCCTCTGTGATCCTCCGCCTCCAATGGGCCGAATTCCTGGCGGCGAGGTTCACTTGTATTTTTTAAAATCGTGAAAGCAGCGTCGTGGCTGCTGAGGGGGAGAGAAGGGGTATGGAATGTGTCTAACATTGCAATAGGTTGATAACAGTTGTGCCGCTGGTCAGACTGCTTCTGCCAGGGCCGGGGAGAGTAGCAGGGGGTGGCCAGACGGTGGGCTGTGGAGTTGGGATGGACAGACACGGGACTTCATTGCCGCAGCCAGCAAGGCAGCCATGAAGTTGCGCATGTCGCTGACTGCCCACTGTGAACTTAGGACCACGGGTCACATGGTGTCCCTCCAGGCCACCCCCTAGGTGCCATCTGGCCCCAGCTGACCCCATCAGTTATATGGGCGTGCTCCAGTGCAACCAGTGGCATCTTGTGGGCTGGGATATGGGGAGTGATGTGTTATATGCAGCTACAGCTTGTCGCCCTCCTGAATGTCAATCGCGAATCCGGAACCGTTTCTCATTGGAACCGATTGTGTTCCGCTTGGTGCTGGTTCTAGCCCCTTAACAGTCGTTGAATCTGTCCAGGTGCAGCACCAGTTTTGCTGTCGTGGAACTCCACAAATCCTATCCCGGCATCAACATTTAGTGGCAGGAATGGAGAATCCAGCCGAATATGTTTTATGTGCCTCACAGCGCCAGGGACCTAGGTTCAATTCTGGCCTTGGGCGACTGTGCGCATTTTACATGTTCTCCCCCTGTCTGCGTGGGTTTCCTCTGGTTGCTTTGGTTTCCTCCCACAGTCCAAGATGTGTATTGGCCATGATCAATAGGCGGGGTTAGGGGGGAGGGTGGGTCTAAGTAGAGTGCTCTTTCAGAGGATTGGTGCAGACATGATGGGCCGAATGGCTTTCTTCTGCACTGCAGGGGTTCTATGTTCTGTGACACCGAACAACAGAAGGAGAAATTAGCGCAGGTGACCAAATGCTTGGCCAAACAATTCAATTTTCTGAAGTGTCTTAAAAGTGAAAAGTGGGGCAGAGAGAGGTGTAGGGAGCAAATCCCAGAGCTTTGAGAACTGAAGGTATGGCCACCAATTATGGAACTATTTAAATCAGGGATGCTGAAAGAGGCTACATTGAAAAGAGTGCAGGTATCTTGAAGGATTGGGGAGCTAAAGGAGATTACAGAGATAGGGAGGGACAAAAGGAAACTATCTACCAAAACTGTCTTGAAGTATGCATTGGCACATGTTAAGTGCTCATTGTGGTGTTTCGTGCTCTGATGTACAGATGAGCCAACACGGTTGTATTTGGTACAACGCTGTTTTATTCTAACATGCTATTTACAGTTCTGTCTTGATACTCTGCACGTGGTGACTCCCTGAGTGTGATGTTAATCAGGTCCTGTCCTTGTCCTGGTCTCCAGATCTACTGGCCACCAGGTGTCGTGTTTCTTCTCTTATACTGTCTCTGTCCTTGTCTGTGATTGGTTGTCGTGTTGTGTGTGCTGATTTGTCTGTTGGTCTGTCTATCATGATGTGTGTGTTTGAATATCATGAAACTCATGATCAGTATTGCAAGCAGAAAAAAGGATATGACATAGTGATCGTTGCAATTTAAGGGCTCAAACAACCTCTTGCTCCCTCTCTCTCTCTCAGTGAAGGGAAGAATAATTTTCTGATGAAGCTGGGTGAACACTACACTTCTCCATAACCATGTTTTCTCACATAAACAATAATTAACACTATGCAGGGAAAGATAGTAATCAGGGGTATTTTACCTAAAATTAAAGTGTAATTATTCCATAACATGCACATTCAAATATGGACACAATCTCCCCATGGATGCACAATCGAAGAATTCACATGTTGAAAGTGTTCTGCAGACACCTCAATCTCAACCAGAACTGCAAATATTTTTACTTTAAGAAATGTAAAACTATTAGACATGTACAAGTAAATTTGCTACATTTCATTTCATACTTATTTGTGGCACATTTTTACTTTTGTAAAGGTAGTCCAAAAAGCCATGGGTATTGAAGTCTGAAATTTACTGGAACAAAGGTAGTAGTAAACATTCAATGCATCCTTTATTTTAGTAGTGGTGTTTCCCATTTAAGATAAAGAGTTGTATTTATTTAGTGCCTTTCCTGATCTCAGGACATCCCAAATTACCTCACAACCACTGTAGTATTTTTGAAGTTATAAATCAGGAAATGTGGTCAGATCTCACAAAGAGCAATGTCATACTGACCAGATCATTTGCTTTTGTAATAGTGGTTGAGAGGTAATTGTTTGCCAGGGGAGAACTCAATGCTCATCTACAAATAATGCCATGGGATCTTTTGACAGAGCCGCAGAGGGAATGTGGACTTAATGGGGGCGATTCTCCGAGATCCGCGCCGGGCCGGAGAATCGGCGCAACCGTGCCACGACATTGGCGAGCGATTCTCCGCGGTGCGGAGAATCGGCGCCATTTGCGCCGGCGTGGTTGGCACGGCGCCGGCCGCTGTAATCGGTGGGGCCACCGATTCTCCGGCCCACATGGGCCGAGCGGAAACGACAGGGTCCCGCTGGCGCCGTTCACCCCTGGTCGCTGCCGGCGAGAACTCTGCGTGAACGGTCGGGGGGTGGCCTGAGGAGGGGGGGCTCCTTGATCGGGGGGTCTCCGATGGGGTCTGGCCCGCGATCGGGGCCCACCAATCGGCGGGCCAGCCTCTCCATCCCCCGGCCTACTTCCCCATGTTGAGTCGGGGCCGGCGCGCTAAAGAAGTCCCCCGCGCATGCGCAGGTTGGCGCGGCCCAACGGCGCAGGGGCGGGTTGGCGCGGCGCCCATTTGGTGCCGGGAAAGGAGGCTGGAGCGGTGTGAGTCTGGAGTCGGGGGGGGGGGGTTCACTGCCAAACCTTGACACAATCCAACTTTGGCATTGTAACTCTCATTCTCCCCCACACTGTTTCTTACTGTTGTCTGGAATTCCCTGTACGTGTCGGCATGGACGGCATCCCTCTTTCCATCCCTCCTTTCCCCACACCCTCTTACTGCCCCACCCTCAGTCCTCCCCCAAAACTGACATTGTGAGCAATATCTGGCACAACTTATCCTACCCATCAGCAACACCCACAGTGCAGTCTTGCGTCTCAGTTCATGTCAAAAATATACCCCATTAAAAGCATAGCCCCCACCCCACCAATCTTCTCCCTTTTCTTGCCTTTTATGATGGCAATCCCTCACATGACTCCATAGTTGTCATTGCTATTGAAGTCTGAAATTTACTGGAACAAAGGTAGTAGTAAACATTCAATGCATCCTTTATTTTAGTAGTGGTGTTTCCCATTTAAGATAAAGAGTTGTATTTATTTAGTGCCTTTCCTGATCTCAGGACATCCCAAATTACCTCACAACCACTGTAGTATTTTTGAAGTTATAAATCAGGAAATGTGGTCAGATCTCACAAAGAGCAATGTCATACTGACCAGATCATTTGCTTTTGTAATAGTGGTTGAGAGGTAATTGTTTGCCAGGGGAGAACTCAATGCTCATCTACAAATAATGCCATGGGATCTTTTGACAGAGCCGCAGAGGGAATGTGGACTTAATGGGGGCGATTCTCCGAGATCCGCGCCGGGCCGGAGAATCGGCGCAACCGTGCCACGACATTGGCGAGCGATTCTCCGCGGTGCGGAGAATCGGCGCCATTTGCGCCGGCGTGGTTGGCACGGCGCCGGCCGCTGTAATCGGTGGGGCCACCGATTCTCCGGCCCACATGGGCCGAGCGGAAACGACAGGGTCCCGCTGGCGCCGTTCACCCCTGGTCGCTGCCGGCGAGAACTCTGCGTGAACGGTCGGGGGGTGGCCTGAGGAGGGGGGGCTCCTTGATCGGGGGGTCTCCGATGGGGTCTGGCCCGCGATCGGGGCCCACCAATCGGCGGGCCAGCCTCTCCATCCCCCGGCCTACTTCCCCATGTTGAGTCGGGGCCGGCGCGCTAAAGAAGTCCCCCGCGCATGCGCAGGTTGGCGCGGCCCAACGGCGCAGGGGCGGGTTGGCGCGGCGCCCATTTGGTGCCGGGAAAGGAGGCTGGAGCGGTGTGAGTCTGGAGTCGGGGGGGGGGGGTTCACTGCCAAACCTTGACACAATCCAACTTTGGCATTGTAACTCTCATTCTCCCCCACACTGTTTCTTACTGTTGTCTGGAATTCCCTGTACGTGTCGGCATGGACGGCATCCCTCTTTCCATCCCTCCTTTCCCCACACCCTCTTACTGCCCCACCCTCAGTCCTCCCCCAAAACTGACATTGTGAGCAATATCTGGCACAACTTATCCTACCCATCAGCAACACCCACAGTGCAGTCTTGCGTCTCAGTTCATGTCAAAAATATACCCCATTAAAAGCATAGCCCCCACCCCACCAATCTTCTCCCTTTTCTTGCCTTTTATGATGGCAATCCCTCACATGACTCCATAGTTGTCAGCACTATTTGTCTTCCCACCCAAAGTACAACTGTTCATGCTTTCACTTTAATAATGAGTGTTGCCAGCTTATTTCACTGTGTGGGGTAAAATAACTGAGCTTAATATCACTCAAGATATAATTGCCAATAAAACCAAGACAAGTCTTAAGAAGACAGCTACATTGCTGAATGGAGCCCCATGTGGATAGCATTTTCCTCCCAAAAGGGTTGCATGAACAGAATGGTTTTAATACTTCTTTCACAGGATCCGCTGATAGTTAGAGCTGGATCTGCATCACAGCTTGATGGAGTTTGAATGTTATACATTATGACAGGCTGGTAAAGAGTTGTCAAACCTACTACACTCAATTCACTTGAGCATACAACTGGGATATTCCAATTTCTGTAGCAACTAGAATAATTAAGATGTGGACACATGCAGCTGCCTCTTAAAGATATGCATCTGGTCATCAACAGCTCGAATCAGATTCAACCTGATTTTAAAACACTGATCTGTCTACAAATTCATATCTGTCCACTGCAATGTAAATTATTATTGATGTGGGTCTTTTTTCATTGTAAAACAGTTTTGCCTTGGTGCTGGAGTAATACTATTTATCTTGTGGTTCAAATATTTGCAGACCTCACACTGCCAGACATGGAAGCTAATGTAGGTGCTACTCAAAAGGTGACAATCAGTTTCAGAAAAGAACACAGAGCTCGACACAGTTATATTTGCTCAGCAATTACATTCACAGAATCATAAAATACTACAGCCATTCGGCCCATCAAGTCTGTAATGGTTTTTTTGAAGGGGAATCCACTCAGTCACATTCCCCAGTTGTTTCCCCACATCCTTGCAATATTTTTCTCCTTTTAGGCATTTATACAAATTCCCTTTGAAGGCTGGGCATTAAATAAATATTTTTTTCAGCATCTTGTTTTATTGGTTACAAAACTTTTGCCACCGTTTCTATCCAAGCATGGGAACCGAAGATGCTCATAATCTGTACTCCGCATGAGTGTGACACTAACATCTTCAACTTGAGACCATTTTCTCTCCCAGAATTGGCACTGCACAGCCCCAACAGGGCTCAAAATTAAGGCTCGGCCCTCATTTCAATAAGCTTGATGAGCTGTTGCCGTTGGTCGCCCCTCCACATGAAACAAACCTCACCCGCAAGGGCTTTCAGCTCAGGGCCAAATTGAGTGTTGGGGTGGATGGCAGGGTGGAGAGGTGGGGATAGTGTTAGGAAGAGGAGGACAGTGCAGATGACAGTGGTTGGTAGAAGGATTATGAGCTGGGAGAATCACTCCTGCTCCACCTGGCTCGACATGAAACTTAAAAGATAATTTCAACTTGCCAGCGGTAACCACCCACGAAGACGGAACAGGTTTGTGTTAAACATTCAGTCAGCTGAGGCCAATGTGGCGTCAAATGTTTTTAATGTGTCTTTGGGGCACAGGGCATAGTTCTGTGAAAATTGTAAATTATGATCCAGTTTTTCACACTGAAAATTTAGATTTCAATTTATTGTCATGTGTACTGAGGTGCAGTGAAAAGTATTGTTCTCCTTACAGTCCAGATTGTTCCATACATGAAAAACATAGGACATACGATAAATAAATAATGTAAATACATAGATACAGGGTAAAGTATAGTGTAGTGTTATAACAGTAGAGAAGATGCGTAGAGAGATCAGTCCATAAGAGCATCATTCAGGAGTCTGGTAACAGCAGGGAAGAAGCTGTTTTTGAATCTGTTCGTGCATGTTCTCAGACCTTTGTATCTTCTGCCCGATGGAAGTGGCTAGAAGAGAGAATAACCCGGGTGGAAAGGGTCTTTGATTATGCTGCCCACTTTCCCAACGCAGTGGGAGGTATAGACAGAGTCAATGGATGGCAGGCGGGTTCATGTAATGGACTGGGCTGTGTTCATGACTCTCTGAAGTTTCTTAGTCTTGGGCTGAGCAATTGCCATACCAAGCTGTGATGCAGCCATTTAGGATGCTATCCATGGTGCATCTGTTAAAAGTGGTAAGAGTCAATGTGGACATGCCAAATTTCCTTAGTTTCCTGAGGAAGTATAGGCGCTGTTGTGCTTTATTGGTCATAGCATCGACATGGGTGGCCCAGGACAGATTGTTGGTGATGTGTACACCTAAGAATTTAAAGCTGTATATCATCTCCAACTTGACACCATTGCTGCAGACAGGGGTGTGTACGACAGTTGCTTCCTGAAGTCGATGACCAGCTCTTTTGTTTTGATGACATTGAGGGAGAAATTGATGTTTTTGCACCATGTCACGAGGTTCGCTATCTCCCAAGTTGACCAATTTCTACCTTGTGATGTGAGAAGGAAAATAAGTGCTTTATATTTTTCTGCAATAATGATATACAATTTGACTGCGACCAGGTCAAGACGAACATTTAGATAGGCAATTACTTAAGCACTAAAGTGTAATGCAATAATCGCCAACATTGAAGCTATCCTGATAGCTCAGCAAGTTTACCCATTGAGTAACTGAGGCCATGCATGATTAAGAAGGTATCAGTGTGTGCCAAAGTAACTGATCCCATCACATGCACTGAGACTAGTTAGAAAAATGATGGCCATAGCGGATGCTATATTAGACATAGTAGTCAGCAGTTCACTCAGTAATTTGCAACCTTGGAAACAAGTTGAGTACTTCGATTCCAGCAACTGCTGTGCAATGATTTTAAAATGTAATTAAAGTGATGGTTGGAAGTAATGTAGGTGGGCAAGATGTTTACAGAGTAGGACCTTGCTTAAGTCTCTGTTTTTGGGTTGGAAACAGGAAATTGTTTAATATATTCCTCAGCTTGAGAAATGTTCTCTAAGTACACAGAGGGACTCATCTCTATCCTATGATGAAGTTAATGCCTGAAAAGAGTGAATAAAATCAATGGTTATTGTCATAAAATGGTAGGATGCTATTAAATGAATATATTGGTCTGGATTCTCCGATTCTGCGGTTATGTCCGGAGGATGTGTCTGGTCTTACGCCCCTGGCTTTACCTGCCAATACGGACGCAGAATGGCCGGGTCCATGGCCGCGCATGTGCATGATAGTGACCTGCGGCAGCCGTGCCGTGCAACATGGTGCCGCCCACACGCGGACCCGGCCTGCCAAAACTGCCCCCCTGTAACACCACTCGCCACCCTCGGACCACCCCCACCAGCCCCCCTGCCAGCGGAATGGCTCCCCGCCCCGACTGGCGACGTTGGATACAGTCCGCAGCCGCCACGCCAGGTTTGCGAAAGTTAAGAGGAGACGCGACCAACGCCGTCAGGAAGTCGGCCCATCTGGGGCAGAGCACGGGGGAGGGCCTCAGGTGACGTCCTGAGGCCGCCCCAATGGTGTGTAGCGTACTACCCGAGTACACCATTTTTGAGGGGGCGGAGCAGGGGAAAAATTGCACCGCCCCCGATTTCGGCATAAAAAGGGATTCTCCGGCCGATCACCGAACATAATTTCGGCGTCGGCAATCGGAGAATCCCGCCATTGCTTCTTACACAAGTAAAATCAAATTGCCATGTATTTTGTAAACAATGTCTGGGCAGCAGCTAAGAGAAATAAAGGAAAAGGAAAGAATAGGGAAAACTGTGTTCTTTGCAATTTGCACATTTATTAGTAGAGTGCTGTGAACCAGGAATCAGTCTAGTCACAGATGAGGTGTTAAAGAAGCAACAGAAATAGTGGGGAGCCCACCTCAGGAAACAGCTCAGCTAGAGGTGACGTACTGAAGACAAAAGTCAGTTTGTGCAAAAGATAGTTTTCTTCGCTGAACCAATGGCCATTCTCAAATCCTGTTCACTTAGGTTTAAGGTGTGGTAGTTACTGGCTTGATTTGACCACTAGATTTATGGTTGTTGTTTGGGAAATGGAGGGGTCTCAGCAGAGTTTAGGATTATGGGAGAAATAGATGCTTTTAGGTTTCCGGTCTTTGAGGGACTAATGTCATGAGAATGTCGCTTTAAGAAATGTTTGACTGCTCATATTACTGCAGTGATGTCAGAGTGTGGGTGGAGCTGAACTCTGGTTCTGCTTTTTAGTTTCACTTTGAGAAAAGCTTGGGTGTGTCTGTCTTTTTGGTTTCATTTTTCAGTGTGTTGCAGCTGATGTCAGCCAAAGCAGCTGTATTGTTGAGCTCTCTGCCATGAAGGACTATCTCTTAATCATTTGGTGAATTCAGAATTATAAATGTTTTCAGTATTGAATGTAAACTCTGATGTGCTTCTGTTTAAAAGTTTGTTAAGTCTTTTGGGTGTAAAGGGACAGCATAGGGGTTACTTAGTGTTGTATTCTTTGGGGGTTATCTTTGAATTAATGGTTGCTAAGATATTCACTGTTTGTTTTAAAAAGGTTAACTTTGAGTTCATAGAATAAACATTGTTTTGCTTTAAAAAATAACTTTTCCATTTCTGAAGTGCCACACTTGTGGAGTGAGCCGTGTGCTCCCCATACCACAATCTATTAAAAGTTGTGGGTCAGGTGAACTCCATGATACACTTTGGGATTCTCTAAACCCTGAGCCAGAACAATTGGGGGCTCGTCCGGGATAAAAGTCTATCAATTGGATTGGCTTAGTGAACTTAAAGACAGTGAGGGGTGAGCATATTGTGGTTGTTTTTCAGGTGTGGTATTCTAGTTTAAGTAGGGAGTGTGTTGTGATAATGGCTCTTTCAGAGGCTTTGAAGTTTTTCGGGGTGGATATAGTCACACGCAGTACCTTACGGTCAGGGACTAGAAGCAGACTGTTAGATTTGGCAAAAACATTGCAGTTAACATTACCTGCCAAAATGTGAAAAGATAAGGTAATTATGGCGGTGGCTAAGCATTTAAAGTTGCCTGAGATACAGTTTGACTCATTGGAAATGGCAAAAATTCAGTTAAAACTTAAACAAATGGAACATGAGAAAGAATTAAAGCAGCTTGAATACGAAAGAGATAGAGAGGAAAGAGAAAGGGAGATACAGATCAGGGAAAAAGATAAAAAGAGAGAGTTTGAACTTCAGAAAATGGCCATGAAACATGACAGTCAGTTAAAATTGGCAGGCATAAAGGGAAAAGTACAGTTGGATGATAGTGATGAGGATAGTGAGAACGAGCGTCTAAATCGAAGGTGTGGTGGGGATCTATTTAAATATGTCCAAGCATTGCTAAGGTTTCTCGAGAAGGAAGTAGACACCTTTTTCATTTCATTTGCGAAGGTGGCTAAACAAATGAAATGGCCACAGGACATGTGGGTATTACTGATTCAAACAAAGCTGATAGGTAGAGCGAGTGAAGTGTTTGCAACACCACTGGAGGAGGTATCTGGACGTTTGAGGAGGTGAAAAAATCCATCTTCGGTGCATAGGAACTAGTGCCTGAAGCTTACAGACAAAGGTTTAGAAATTTAAGGAAAGAATTTGGTCAAACATACATGGCGTTTGAAAGGCTCAGAGTACTTTTGATAGGTGGATAAGGGCTTTGAAAATAGACCAAACGTATGAAGCTCTCAGGGAAATTATACTTTTGGAGGAGTTTAAAAATTCAATTCCTGATGTAGTGAGAACTCGTGTGGAAGAGCAGAGGGTTAAAACTGCGTGATTAGCAGCAGAAATGGCAGATGATTATGAATTAGTTCATAAATCAAAGATTGGTTTCCGACATCAGTTTCAGCCTGTGAGGGATAGAAACTGGGGACATGAGAAATACTCAAGTGGTAGAGGTAAAGGTGATCTGATGGGAGATAATAAGGAGAGTGTACCTCAGACTAAAAACGAAATCCAGGAGGGTGAAAGAGACATGAAAAGTTTCAAAGGTTTTCACTGTAATAAACTAGGCCATGTACAGTCACCGTGTTGGTAGTTGAAGAAAAGCACTGGGAAGTCTGATGTGCTAAAACAGGATAAGACAGTGGGGTTTGTTAAAGTGGTAAAGGAAAGCCCAAGTGAAGCGAAGGAGGTGCAAAAGATGGTACAGCCTGATCAAGAGGTGATTGATAAGAAGGTGCCAGATCTCTTTAAAGAATTTACTTGTGTGGGTAAAGTTTACACATGTGTATCAGGAGAAGGAGGTAAAGAAGTCACAATTTTTTGAGATACGGGAGCTATCAATCTTTAATGGTAAGAGAGGAGGAGTTATGTAGTTTAGGAAGAAGGTTGCCAGAAAAGGTGGTAATATGTGGAATTCAGGGTGAGAGGAATAGCGTTCCATTATATAAGGTAAGGTTGGAAAGTCCAGTGAAGAGTGGCGAAGTGGTAGTAGGAGTAATAGAGAAACGATCTTGTCCAGAAATACAGTTTATTTGGGGTAATGATATAGCTGGATCGCAGGTGGGAGTGATGCCTACTGTGGTTGATAAGCCAGTGGAAAATCAGAGAACTGAAGTGTTGAAGGACGAATATCCTGGGATTTTTCAGGATTGTGCAGTAACAAGGTCGCAAAGTCACAGGTTAAGACAAGAGGAGAAATCAAAGAGTGAAGATGAAGTTGAAGTGTAATTATCAGAAACGACTTTTGATCAGATGGTTGAAAAAGAACAAGAACAGGTGGAGGATGATGCGGATATTTTTAGTTAATGGAAAATTGGCGGAGTTACAACAGAAAGATATAGAAATAAACCGGATGCATCAGAAAGCATACACAGAAGAGGAATCTGGGTGTATACCAGAGTGTTATTACCATAAAAGTATTGTCTTGATGAGAAAATGGAAATCTTTACATATGCAAGCGGATGAAAAGTGGACAGAAGTTCATCAAGTAGTATTACCGGTAGGGTATAGAAAGGAGGTGTTGCGAGTTGCACATGAGGTACCAGTGGGAGGTCATTTGGGAATAAGGAAAACTCAAGCAAAAATCCAAAAACATTTTTATTGGCCTGGGCTACATTAAGATGTAGTTAAATTTTGTCAATCATGTCACACATGTCAAGTGATAGGGAAACCTCAAGCAGTGATAAAACCAGTGCCCTTAATACCCATTCCAACATTTGAGGAACCTTTTACACGGGTCCTAATTGATTGCGTAGGACGGCTTCCGAAAACAAAAAGTGGGAATCAATATCTTTTGACTATAATGGATGTGTCTACTAGGTTTCCAGAGGCCATTCCAGTACGTAATATTACAGCTAAAAGGATTGTGGAGGAGTTACTTCAATTCTTTACTAGATATGGACTACCCACAGAAATACAATCGGATCAAGGATCAAATTTTACCTCAAGGTTATTCAAAGAAGTTATGCATAGCTTAGGAATAAAACAATTTAAATCAACTGCGTGCCATCCAGGATCGCAGGGAGCGTTAGAAAGGTGGCATCAGACATTAAAGACAATGTTGAGGGCTTATTGTCACTATTATCCAGAGGATTGGGATAAAGGAATTCCATTCGTACTGTTTGCAATTAGGGATACACCTAATGATTCAACCAAATTTAGTCCTTTTGAACTAATTTTTGGTCATGAGGTAAGAGGACCACTTAAATTGATTAAGGAAAAATTGGTGAGTGAGAAATCGGAAATTTCATTATTGGATTACGGGTCAAATTTTAGGGAACGATTAAATAGAGCAGGTGAATTGGCTAGACAACATTTAAAAGTTGCACAAAATGTGATGAAACGGGTCGCGGACAAGAAATCCAAAGTTCGTAGTTTTGCCAGTGGAGATAAAGTTTTAGTGTTGTTACCAATGGTTGGTGAGCTTTAATAGATAGGTTTTGTGGACCTTATCAGACTGAAAGGAAATTAAGTGAGGTGAATTATGTGGTAAAAACACCAGATAGAAGGAAGAATCACCGAGTGTGTCATGTGAATATGCTTAAAAGGTACTTTGAAATGGAAGGAGAGAAAAGGGGGGAGGTTTTAATGATTCTAACTCAAAGTGACAAACCAAATCCAGATGACTGTGAATTTGACTTATCTCAAATTAAATTGGAAAATGAGGATGTTCTTAAAAATTGGGATAAATTGTTGAGTTACCTTCCAGAGGAAAAACAGACTGACCTGAAAGAGTTATTGATATCACATGGGCAAGTTTGGAGAGATAAATTGGGAAGTACTAAAATGGCTATACATGATGTAGATGTGGAAAACGTTGTTCCAATCAATCAACATCCATACAGACTTAACCCTTTAAAATTGGCACAGGTTAACAAAACGATTGAGAGTATGCTGAAGAATGGCATAATTAAAGTGGGTTGCAGCCAATGGAGCTCACCCATAGTGATGGTACCAAAACCAGACGGTACCCAACAGTTGTGTGTGGACTGTAGAAAGGTTAATGCAGTTACAAGAACGGACTCTTATCCTATCCCACGTTTGGAGGATTGCATTGAGAAAGTGGGACAATCAGCTTTTATTTCCAAATTGGATTTACTTGAAGGTTACTGGAAGGTACCTTTATCCGAATGGGCGAAGGAGATTTCAGCTTTTGTGTCTCCAGATGGTATATACCAATTCAAAGTTATGCCATTTGGTATGAAAAATGCCCCAGCCACATTTCAACGTTTAACTAACAAAGTCATTTCAAGATTACCCAATTGTGCAGTATACATCGACGATCTGGTAATTTTCAGCCAGACATGGAAAGAACAGTTAAAACATCTGATGGAGTTATTCGATCGACTTCAGGAGGTGGGTTTGGTGATACACCTAGCCAAAAGTGAATTTGGAAAAGCCCAAGTCACTTTCCTTGAGGAGTTTCCGATACCCTCGAGACGAAGGGAAATAATGTGATTTCTTGGCATGAGTGGATTTGATCGAACATTCGTGCAAAAGTTTTGTAGCGTGATTGCTCCACTGATAGGCTTGCTGAAGAAACATCGAAAATGTCAGTGGACAGTGGACTTTCGACAGGCATTTGATTGCCTGAAAGATGTGATAACCAATGCTCCTGTGTTGGAGAATTGCAAGGGATTTTGTGATCAGATTGAGCTAAATTATCTGACTTTAAAGAGAAATGCCGAGGCGTAGAGAGCAATGGACGGATCGTGCAGAGACCTCCTTGTTCAAAGAGACTGTTAATCGTGAAGGATTTTAGTTGGAGGAAGAAGAAGGGGGAAAAAATGGACTATATTATTATACCTGTTTGCGTGTGTTGTGTTTTGAAATGATAAAGTATATTTACTGTGTGCATTTCATAAAGGATGGTGAAAAGGTGAAAAATGAAACCATCTTGAAGTTGATGGTTTATTTTTTTTTCTTGGGGGGAGGTGGCCTGAGAATGTCGCTTTCAGAAATGTTTGACTGCTCATGTTACTGCAGTGATGTCCGAGTGTGGGTGGGGCTGAGCTCTGGTTCTGCTTTTTAGTTTCACTTTGAGAAAAGCTTGGGTGTGTCTGTCTTTTTGGTTTCGTTTTTCAGTGTGTTGCAGCTCAAGTCAGCCAAAGCAGCTGTATTATTGAGCTCTCTGCCATGAAGGACTATCTCTTAATCATTTGGTGAATTCAGAATTATAAATGTTTTCAGTATTGAATGTAAACTCTGATGTGCTTCTGTTTAAAAGTTTGTTAAGTCTTTTGGGTGTAAAAGGACAGCATACGGGTTACTTAGTGTTGTATTCTTTGGGGGATTTATTTGAATTAATGGTTGCTAAGATATTCACTGATTGTTTTAAAGAGGTTAACTTGAGTTCATAGAATAAACATTGTTTTGCTTTAAAAAAGAACTTTTCCATTTCTGAAGTGCCACACTTGTGGAGTGAGCCGTGTGCTCCCCATACCACAATCTATTAAAAGTTGTGGGTCAGGTGAACTCCATGATACACTTTGGGATTCTCTAAACCCTGACCCATAACACTAAGAACTTACTGTTTATGTGCCAAATATTTTTATTGTTTAATGAAAGGGAGGGATACGTTCTCACCAAAAGAGAAAATGCTGGAAAATCTCAGCGGGTCTGGCAGCATCTGTAGCTGTTGGCTCTTTTCTCTCCCTCCAGATGCTGCCAGGCCTGCTGAGATTTTCCAGCATTTTCTCTTTTGGTTTCAGATTCCAGCATCTGCAGTAATTTGCTTTTATTTTTAAGTTCTCACTGCTTCCACAGCCGTTTCTCACTAATATCCAAAAAAACAATGCAACACACAAACCCAGTGTTCCACGATGGAATACTCTTGCACATAACATCAGTGGGGATTCATAAAATTATCTGTTCAGGTGAAATCCTGTAATGTTCATTTCTGAAAATAAGGTGCAATATTGAATCTGGCCTATCGTATATTTAAATTAGTGTTGGGGCCACATTAAGGTTACGGATACTGGAATCTGAAGATTTTTACGATCTCAGATTTGAGTTCAGAACTCGATCTGGTTAGCTTCCTCAAACTCCCTTGCTGGAATGGTCATTTTGTTTGTTACTCTCACTGATAACTTTATACTGCAGATAAATGCAGATATTTTTCACAGTGTTTCACTTTCAAACATATTAGATAATAGTGCCTGTTTGTAGAAAGATGAATGCTATATTTAAATTAAGGATAAAATTGCCCATCTCCACCATTTTGATTTCCCTTGGCTATTTAATATGAATAACAGATCGAATCAAATGATGAACATCAACTATTTTATGTTTTGAAGTGCGATTAATAATGCTGTAAATAATGTGTAAATGGATTTGTCTCCCAGGATTTCCCTCTTGTGAAATACACAGGTCAAAGCCCCTCCTCACTGTTTCATGCTGGTAATCTGGAGCAGTGTAGTGAGGGGTGTCATATACAACACTAGGAAATTGGGGGCCTACACTCCTGATCTCAAGTGACTTACAGAGCACATTTAATAAATCCATGCCTCTGATGTGGAGCCTGGTGTAATTTCATGCAGTGAGAACTCACACGGCGACTCCCCTTGAAGCCAAAGACGGAGAAATTACTTTTGGGCAGGTAATGAACACCATTATTTGGAACACGTGCTCAAAGATGTCGGCTCAAGGATCACTTCACATGGTACCTGTGGACTCCAAACAAGTGCCGCTGATGCAGCTCCCTAGAACATAGAACATTACAGCGCAGTACAGGCCCTTCGGCCCTCGATGTTGCGCCAACCTGTGAAACCACTCTGAAGCCCATCTACACTATTCCCTTATGGTCCATATGTCTATCCAATGACCATTTGAATGCCCTTAGTGTTGGTGAGTCCACTACTGTTGCAGGCAGGGCATTCCAAGCCCCTACTACTCTCTGAGTAAAGAACCTACATCGGACCTCTTTCTTATATCTATCTCCCCTCAGTTTAAAGCTATGTCCCCTCGTGCTAGACATCACCATCCAAGGAAAAAGGCTCTCACTGTCCACCCTATCCAATCCTCTGATCATCGTGTATGCCTCAATTAAGTCACCTCTTGACCTTCTTCTCTCTCACGAAAACAGCCTCAGGTCCCTCAGCCTTTCCTCATAAGATCTTCCCTCCATACCAGGCAACATTCTGGTAAATCTCCTCTGCACCCTTTCCAATGCTTCCACATCCTTCCTATAATGCGGCGACCAGAATTGCACACAATACTCCAAATGCGGACGCACCAGAATTTTGTACAGCTGCAACATGACCTCATGGCTCCGAAACTCAATTCCTCTACCAATAAAAGCTAACACACCGTACGCCTTCTTAACAACCCTCTCAACCTGAGTGGCAACTTTCAGAGATCTATGTACATGGACACCGAGATCTCTCTACTCATCCACACTGCCAAGAATCTTACCATTAGCCCAGTGCTCTGTCTTCCTGTTATTCCTTCCAAAATGAATCACCTCACACTTTTCTGCATTAAACTCCATTTGCCACCTCTCAGCCCAGCGCTGCAGCTTATCTATGTCCCTCTGTAACTTGTAACATCCTTCCCCACTGTCCACAACTCCACCGACTTTAGTGTCATCTGCAAATTTACTCACCCATCCTTCTACGCCCTCCTCCAGGTCATTTATAAAAATGACAAACAGCAGTGGCCCCAAAACAGGTCCTTGTGGTACACCACTAGTAACTGGACTCCAGTCTGAACACTTCCCATCAACCACCACCCTTTATCTTCTTCCAGCTAGCCAATTTCTGATCCAAACTGCTAAATCTCCCTGAATCCCATGCTTCCGTATTTTCTGCATTAGCCTACCGTGGGGAACCTTATCAAACGCTTTACTGAAATCCATATACACCACATCAACTGCTTTACCCTCATCCACCTGTTTGGTCACCTTCTCAAAGAACTCAATAGGGTTTGTGAGGCCGACCTACCCTTCACAAAACCGTGTTGACTATGTCTGATCAAAGTATTCCTTTCCAGATGATTATACATCCTATCTCTTAGAAACCTTTCCAAGATTTTGCCCACAACAGAAGTAAGGCTCACTGATCTATCGTTACCAGGGTTGTCTCTACTCCCCTTCTTGAACAAGGGGACAACATTTGCTATCCTCCAGTCTTCTGGCACTATTCCTGTAGACAAAGATGACTTAAAGATCAAAACCAAAGGCTCAGCAATCTCCTCCCTAGCTTCCCAGAGAATTCTAGGATAAATTCCATCCGGCCCAGGGGACTTATCTATTTTCACACTTTCCAGAATTGTTAACACCTCCTCCTTATGAACCTCAAGCCCTTCTAGTCTAGTAGCCTGAATCTCAGTGTTCTCCTCGACAACATTGTTTTTTTCCTGTGTGAATACTGACGAAAAATATTCATTTAGCACCTCTCCTATCTCCTCGGACTCCAAGCACAACTTCCCACTACTGTCCTTGACTGGCCCTACTCTTACCCTAGTCATTCTTTTATTCCTGACATATCTATAGAAAGCTTTTGGGTTATCCTTGATCCTACCTGCCAAAGACTTCTCATGTCCCCTGCTGGCTCTTCTTAGCTCTTGTTGGAGCTTTGGGAAATTTGGTCGGCTGTGATGCAAAGTCCTTATATGAGCCATTGATTCGACTGACGTAGAGCTCGGAAAGCTGGATGGAGCATGTTTTACTCTGAATTTGTAATATGGTTCTAAAACATGCATTAGACCCCCGATTCGCATATTTTAGGGACATAATGCCTATCTTGGAGGATGGAGGTGAGGGGGGTTGCAACTTGGACACTTGCAAGTCGCGGGTTCACACATTTTTGAGAGACTGGAGCATAAATTTGTCTTGTGAACGCTAAAACCCTTGCTCGTTGCAGATTATTGCAGAGAAGAAGCAGACTTGATCATTTATCCTATGCTGATAATAGGTCCTTAATTGGAGCAATCCCCTCTGATCTTTCACCACATCTTTTTATTTTATTCATTTCCATATAATTATTCAATTCCCTTTCATAAAGACAATTCTGCTTTAGCAGCCAATTTCATGTATTTCATGTTCTCATAATACTGGCTGAAGAATAACCTTCACATTTGCCTCCTTACTGATCCAATTGTACTTGTTATGCCAGACATTTGAACAATCCTTCACCACTTACCTTCTTGGAACCTTTTGTAAGTTTGAAATCAAGTGTTCAGCTCCCGCTCTATCGCTTCCAATGAAAAATAAACCTTCACCTCATCCTTTGTATAATTTTAATGAATCTCTGCTGTAACCTTTACATTACTAGAATATCTTTCTTCCTGTACTGGAGTGCCCAGAATTGTAAGCATTAATCAATGGCCCAGAGCTTCCAGTCAGCGGTGATAGGTGGGGTGGGGTGTGGTGGTTTAAATACATGTTGAGGCCTGCCTGATACAGCTCCTGCTGTTAATCACTGTCAATCCAGGTCCGATTGCTGTGATTAACAGCAAGAGTATCCCAACATACATTTCTGGGTATGTTTTGCATCCTGACACTATGGTCAGTGTTAGAGACGTACGTACGGAGTAATTCTGCCGATATGAATGCTGCACATATGCGCAAGTCAGAACTTCCTCGGGGTCCCGATGGACAACGGCAACAAATGTCTCAACATTCGCTGGTGTTGCCATCAGAAGATTAAAGCCAATATCTTGTACAAGTTCAGCATTACATAGAAAGAAAGACCTGGTTTTACATAAAACACCCTTCATGATTACAGAATGTCCTAAAGCACTTTACATCCTGACTTTTGTATTTGCCTTTTCGTGGCTTCTTCTGTCTACGCTAAATATCTCCAAACATGTTTGTCCCACTACTAAATTTGTGGAACTCATTGGTGCTGGGGAGATGCCTAATTTCAGTGTTATTCCCATTGATTATGTTAATAACATACCTATCGCCAGATTCTGAAACTGGGCTGTCCTGAATGCTGCAGGTTGTGGGGCAGTTAGGTCTGAGAGAAACTATGTTTACATTTCGACCGAACCAGAGATCGGTGGACAGTACCAACAGAAATGCCCAACTGAATGTGAAACCGATAGAAGCAGGTGTTTCCTCACCGACCACCATTTATTTCAATCACTTTACTCAACCCACCCCTTCCCAATCACCTCCCTCTCCCAATCTCCCTTGCCTCCCCATAACCTCCTACTCCTGATCTCCTTCCCCATCCCTTCACAATCCCTCCTACCTAGCCACCTTTACCAACCCCTCCAGATCTCCCCCTCCCAATCAGCCCTCACAATCACTGCCCTCCCAATCACCCCCTCCGATCACCCCATCCCAATCACTCCCTTCCCAATCACTCCTGTCCCTATCACTCCCTTCCCAATCACCCAGTCCCAATCACCCCCTTCGATCACCCCACTCCCAATCAACCCCCATCCCAATCACTCCCTTCACAATCACCCCTGTCATAACATCTACTCATGTATATACTGAAGTGCAGACAGGCAGTGATTGACATATAGGATGACCAATAAGCACACAACACAGTGCAGCCAATCACCAGACAAGACACTACCACTATAAAGCCAGAGGGCACTAGGTTATCGCTCTCTCTGGACCCAGCCACTGAGACAGTCAGAGTCCACGAGCTAGCACAGTGCAAACACCATGAGGTAGCTAGTAAGTCTGGTCAGGCTAATACAAGTTCTCCAGTCAGTTCAGTATAGTGTCGACCCACAGCTGAATATGTGTATCAGTTCTATCGTTGAATAAAACAGTGTTGGATTTTCTCCAGTGTTAGACGTCTGTTTCTAGCTTTCCTGCATCAAGTGCAGTCCACATCGAACCAGTCAGCCTAACACATCATGGTACAGGAGTGATACTGATATTGACGGACCTACCTCGAGTGAATCAGCATTGACCAGCAAGCAGCCATCCGGTGAAATGGAAAACATCCAGCCTCCTCCGCAGCTCTGCATCTCTGGCAACCTCGGCGCCGTCCAGCCTCCTACACAGCTCCGCATCTCTGGCAACCTCGGCGCCAATTGGAAGATCTTCAGGCAAAAGTTCCTCTAGTACATCGAGGCATCCGACCTCGAAGCCGCATCGGATGCCAGAAAGATCACGCTATTTCTCTTGACAGTGAGGGACCACGCCATCCACATCTACAACTCCCTTACGTTCGCTGACGGCGAAAACAAAACGAAATTCGAAACAGTCCTGCTGAAGTTTGACAGCCACTGCGACATTGAGGTGAATGAGAGCTTTGAACGGTACGTTTTCCAGCAGAGGCTTCAGGGTAAGGATGAACCTTTCCAGTCCTTCGTCACCCATCTCCGCATCCTAGCGCAGTCATGTAACTGTGAGTCGACGGCTGATTCCATGATCCGGGATCAGATCGTTTTCGGGGTACACATCGACTCCCTTCGGCTGCAGCTCTTGAAAGTCAAACAGTTGACCCTCTCTGTCGCTATCGAGACGTGCGTTGTCCATGAGCATGCTAAGAATCGTTACTCCCACATGAGGGCGGCAGAAACTGCGAAGCTGGCCTCCCACGAGGCGGAACGGGTGCAGCCCATTGCACAGATGCAGGGCCTGAACATCGAGGAGAGTGGCCGTTTTGCGCACTTTTCCAGGGTCCCTGTGCATGCGCACCACGACCGAGTGGACGACGAGGCCGACAACCTGACTGCGCAGGTGCGTATGTCGACCAACCGCATTGCGCATGCGCGATGGCGCACAGAATGCGCTGAGGTCGGTGTCATGACGTGTCTGAATTGTGGCTCCGCCCATTTAAAGCGACATTGTCCAGCAAAAAGACACCAGTGTCTATAGTGTGGCAAGCTTGGCCACTACGAAGCCCTTTGCAGATCTGCTCCATCGCTCAGCAGCCAGCGATCCCAGCTGCGGCGCAGAAGTGTCCGCTCAATACAGCAAGGCATGCCAGATTCAGATCCCGACAGCCCAACAGACCCTGATGCTGAGTGCATAAATTCCCCGCACCGGGTGGGCATCATAACTACACATGCGCTGCCTTCCACCACAACGGCGCAATGCCTATCCGTCCTCAGTGTGGATCACGACGACGAGTGGTGTGCTGTCCTCACAGTTAACAAGGCTCGCATCCGGTTCAAACTGGACACCGGCGCATCGGCGCGCCAGACCAAGCATTCTTCCACCGGCCTTCCAGCTACTTGACTACAATGGCAATGCCATAGCTGCCAGTGGCTCATGTCAACTAGCGGTATCCAACAAGGCGATCAAGGCGACGCTGCGGTTTGAAATCGTCGGGCCTGCAAGCTCCTGAACCTGGTTCAGCACGTCCACACCATGTCATCATCACCGGCGACGGCCTCGCCTGATGGTAACTTGCAAGCCGACATAAATGACATTAACATGCAGTACCACAGCGTATTCGATGGGATGGGCACGCTCCCATACCGATGTAAAATCCTGCTCAAGCCGAACGCCACCCCTGTAATTCATGCACCGTGCCGGGTGCCGGCACCCCTCAAGGTCGTCCGAAGAAGCAATTACAGGACCTCCAAGACCAGGGCATCATATCGAAGGTCACAGAGCCCACAGACTGGGTCAGCTCCATGGTCTGCGTAAAGAGGCCGTCAGGGGAGCTTCGCATTTGCATTGACCCTAAGGATCTAAACCGCAACATCATGCGGGAGCATTACCCGATACCAAAACATGAAGAGTTGACCAGTGAGATGGCTCATGCCAAATTCTTTACTACGCTGGACGCCTCCAAGGGTTTTTGGCAAATACAGCTCAATGCGTCCAGTTGCAAGCTGTGCACGTTCAACACCCCGTTTGGTCGCTACTGCTACAACCGGATGCCCTTTGGTATCATATCTGCCTCCGAAGTATTTCACCACATCATGGAGCAGATGATGGAGGGCATCGAGGGGGTGCGAGTATACGTTGACGACGTAATCATCTGGTCCACAACGCCCCAGGAACACATCGCTCGCCTCAAGCCGGTGTTCCAGAGAATTCATGAACATGGTCTCCAGCTCAACAGGGCCAAGTGCTCATTTGGTCAATCAGATATTAAGTTCCTAGGTGACCACATCTCGCGGCAGGGCGTGCGGCCAGATGCCGACAAGGTCTCGGCGATCAACGCCATGAAGACCCCGGAGGACAAGAAGGCGGTCCTCCACTTCCTCGGGATGGTCAACTTCCTGGGGAAATTCATTCCCAATATGGCATCCCACACCACGGCCCTCTGCCATGTCGTCAAGAAGTCGACGGAATTCCACTGGCTGCCCACGCATGAAGAGGAATGGCGTGAGCTGAAAGCAAAGTTCACCACAGCCCCAGTTATAGCGTTCTTCGACCCAACCAAGGAAACCAAGATATCAACTGATACAAGCCTGGATGGCATTGAGGCGGTGCTCCTTCAGCGAGATGACTCCTCGTCCTGGGCTCCAGTGGCGTATGCCTCCAGGGCCGTGACGCCCACTGAGCAACGGTACGTTCAGATTGAGAAGGAGTGTCTGGGTCTCCTGACAGGGATAGTCAAGTTTCACGACTACATTTATGGCCTGCCAAAATTCACGGTAGAAACGGACCACAGGCCTCTAGTCCACATAATCCAGAAGGATTTAAATGACATGACACCTCGGTTACAGCAAATTCTTCTTAAGCTACGTCGCTACGACTTCAAACTTGTCTATACGCCAGGCAAAGAGCTGATCGTTGCAGATGCCCTATCCAGGTCCACCACCACACTGTGTGAACAAAGTGACTTCATCTGCCACATAGAAGCGCAAGTGCAGTTGTGTGCCTCGAACCTTCTGGCCTCTGACGAACAGGTGGTCCAAATTCGTGAGGAGATGGCCAAGGATCCTCTGCTGCAGCGCGTGATGCAGCACCTTACCAATGGCTGGCAGAAGGGACAATGTCCCCAGTTTTATAACGTAAAAGACGACCTGACGGTGGTGGAGGGAATCCTTCTGAAACTCGACAGGATCGTAATTCCTCAGAGCATGCGGGCTATGGTGCTGGGCCAACTCCATGAGGGTCACCTTGGGGTTGAAAAATGCCAATGCAGAGCTCGGGAGGTGGTCAGTTGGCCGGGCATCAGCCAGGACATTGCCGACACAGTCCTCAACTGCCCTACCTGTCAGACGTTTCAGCCAGCTCAACCCAAAGAAACGTTGCGGCAGCACGAGATCGTGACCTCTCCGTGGTCCAAAGTAGGTGTAGACCTTTTCCACGCCAAGGGGCGTGACTACGTACTCCTGGTCGACTACTTCTCCAGTTACCCAGAGGTGGTGAAACTGTCCAACCTCACGTCGAAGGCGGTAATCAAAGCCTGCCAAGAAACGTTCGCCAGGCATGGGATACCGCTCACGGTAATGAGTGACAACAGTCCTTGCTTTTACAGCCAGGAATGGTCTGATTTTGCACAGTCCTACAACTTCCGTCACGTAACCTCCAGTCCCCACTACCCGCAGTCAAACGGGAAGGCCGAGAAAGGGTCCATATTGTAAAGCGGTTGCTGTGCAAAGGTGCAGACTCAGGCTCCGACTTCAACCTGGCACTGCTGGCATACAGGGCAACCCCACTGTCCACTGGATTGTCTCCAGCGCAGATGCTCATGAATTGCACTCTGAGGACCACAGTTCCAGCCATCCATGTTCCAGACCTTGACCACTCACGGTCTTACAAAAAATGCAGCAGTCACGGGCCCAACAAAAAGCCACATACGATGCTCATGCCGTGGATCTACCCGAGCTGGCCCCCAATGATCATGTTCGTGTCCAGTTGCCTGAGGGCGGCTGGTCAGCCACAGCTGTTGTGATCTAACAAGTGGCCCCAAGATCGTTCCTTGTCCGCATGGCTGATGGCTCCCTGCTACAGCACAACAGACGGGCACTGTGAAGTGTTCCACGCCCGCTACCTGACCGACGTGCCCCACCGCCTACGATGCTTCCTCCGGACATACCCTACCATGAGGCCACCGATCTACCAGCAATCTTGCCGGCCCACCCGACCACCGCGTTGGCAGCGATCCCGCCTATCCAAGTGCAGGCGGCTCCTGATCCACCTCTGCGGCGATCGACAAGAATTTGTCGCCAACCACAAAGACTAAATCTATAGACTGAACTCTTGTACATTTTGTGACTTCATCGCTTTAACCCCTGTAAATATTGTTTTGTTTGCCATGTATCTGCACAATCAACACCTTCCTATGTATATACGTTCATCTAGACACCTTTGTATATAGTCAGGCACATATATATACGCCCACACACCCTAGTATTTATTTATCTAAAGAAAAGGGGGGAAATGTCATAATATCTACTCATGTATATACTGAAGTGCAGACAGGCAGTGATTGACATACAGGATGACCAATAAGCACACAACACAGTGCAGCCAATCACCAGACAGGACACTCCCACTATAAATCCAGAGGGCACTAGGTTTCCCGCTCTGTCGGGACCCAGCCACTGAGACAGTCAGAGTCCACGAGCTAGCCAGTACAAACACCATGAGGTAGCTAGTAAGTCTGGTCAGGCTAATACAAGGTCTCCAGTCAGTTTAGTATAGTGTCGACCCACAGCTGAATATGTGTATCAGTTCTATCATTGAATAAAACAGTGTTGGATTTTCTCCAGCGTTAGACGTCTGTTTCTAGCTTCCCTGCATCAAGTGCAGTCCACATCGAACCAGTCAGCCTAACACATCAACCGCCATCCCAATCACTCCCTTCCCAATCACCCCGTCCCAATCACTCTCTTCCCAATCACCCACTCCCAATCAACCCCCGTCCCAATCACCCCGTCCCAATCACCCCGTCCCAATCACCCCCCTCCCAATCACCCCCCTCCCAATCACCCCCCTCCCAATCACCCCCCTCCCAATCACCTCCCTCCCAATCACCTCCCTCCCAATCACCCCCCTCCCAATCACCCCCCTCCCAATCACCCCCCTCCCAATCACCCCCCTCCCAATCACCCCCCTCCCAATCACCCCCCTCCCAATCACCCCCCTCCCAATCACCCCCCTCCCAATCACCCCCCTCCCAATCACCTCCCTCCCAATCACCTCCCTCCCAATCACCTCCCTCCCAATCACCTCCCTCCCAATCATCCCCTCCCAATCATCCCTTCCCAATTAATCCCTCCCAATCACCACCTCCTGATCACCCCTTCTTGATCACCTCCCTCCCGATCAACCCCCTTCCTCCCTATCCCCTCCCACCCAATCATCAATCCTTCCCAATCACCAATCCTTCCTCATCTCCTCCCCTACCTGATCACCAATCTTTCCTGACCTTCAGCCCCCTTCCCATAATCTCCACTCAATGTCCATCCATCTCAATGTCCTGACCTCATTCCTCTTCCCAATCTCCTACTGCCTCCTGATCAGTTCCCCCCTCCTTCTCCAGACCTCCTCCCATGCACTCTACATACCTAAGACTAACTGCCATCACCACAGTGACTGGAAACTGATGGCTGCTTTGCCATAGAGTAACCAGGGAATACCAAGCTGGCACCTGCAATTCGCCAGGCTACTTTAAGTGAGGAAATTGGGCGATTTAAAGTACAATTATGTCAATTTTCCTGTACTCCAAATGTATTACTTAAAACTTCCCTACCTTGAATATATAAATCATAACTAAATTTTACAACCAACCACAAGATTTTGTGTTTTGGCTCAGGACATTGAGGTGAAATAGTATTGCCAATACCACATTGTTTCCAAAACAGTGACCCGCAAGTGGGTTTGCCTTGATTGGTTGTTTAATGGCCATAGGGCATGCTTCCTGTCCCATTAAGGATGGCAGGTGGGCTCTCAAAGCTGGAGAGTCAATAGATGACCTACACCAATACCCCTCACCCTCCCACTCCTCCCCAAGTCCGTAACATGAAGCAGCTGCAGTCCGCAGAAAACATAAGAGTGAGAGAGGGTACCTCCATTTTGAGGCCCCAATTTCAAACTTTAAAATCTTGTTTTAAAAAAGGGCTTCATCTGCCAAACCACCATTGTGGAGGCGAAACCTCAAAGTCAGCCTAGTCAGAAATGGACAATTGAGAAATGTTCTACTGATTACCACCCTCCCTCAGCTGATGAATCAGTACTCTTCCATGTTGACCACTTGTTGAATAAAGCACTGAAGGTGGCAAAGGTGCAGAATGTACTCTGGTGGGGACTTCAATGTCCATCACCAGGCAGCACTCCTTAACTTAGTACCAACACCATTGACCAAGCTGGTCAAGTCCTGAGGGATGTATCTGCCAGAATGGGCCTCCCAAAATTGATTAGGAAACCAACAAGAAGGTAAAACCTTCCACACCTTTCCTCAACAACCTACCTACCACAGATGCATTTGTCCAGGATAGTAGAAGTAGGAGTGACCATGCATTGTCCTTGTGAAGATGAAGTCCAGGTTCACACTGAGCATACATTGTGTTGTATGGCAGTATCACCATGCTAAATGGGATAGGTTCAGGTCATATCTAACAACTCAAAACTGGCTATTCATGCGGCACTGTGGGCCATCAGCTGCAGCAGAATTGTTCTCAGCCACAATCTGTAACCTCATGGCCTGGCATTACCCCCCCCCCCCCTCCAACATTAATACCAAGCCGGGGGATCAACGCTGGTTCAATGAAGTGTGCAGGAGGGCATACCATGAGGAGCACCAGACATACCGAAAAAGGAAATGTGACCTGGTGAAGCTACAGCACAGGACTACTTGTGTGGCAGACAGTGGAAGCAGCATGTGGTAGTATGTATTGGGGGTCATGTGGGACTGGAAGCCCTAATGTCATTGGCTGACAGATCCCGGGTCCTGGTTGGCCGTTGACCTCAAGCTCCGCCTTGAAGGTGGAGTATAAGAAGCCGGAGTCTTCCCCCGCAGGCCAGTTTACTATCGAGCTGCGGGGGAACAGACACGCTTAATAAAGCCTCATCGACTTCACTCTATTCGTCTCACGGAGTCTTTGTGCGCTACACAGCATATGACCAAAATCAATAGATCGGATCTAAGCTCTGCAGTCCTGCCACATCCAGTCGTGAATGGTGGTGAACAATTAAACAACTCACTGGAGGAGGAGGCTCCACAAATATCCCATCCTCAATGATGGGAGAGTCCAGACACCAATGCAAAAGCAAGGTTGAATTAAAACACTGGCATCTACCCAGCAATGTGGAAAATGTCTCAGGTATATCCTGTTCATAAAAGGCAGAACACATCCAATCCAGCCAATTGCCACCCAATCAGCCTACTCTTGATCATCAGAATAGTGATGGAAGGAGTCATTGATAGTGCTAGCAAGTGACACCGACACAGCAATAACCTGTTTACTACTGACACTTAGTTTGGGTTGCTGACTACCATACATACCATTAGCACCTTTGGAAGCAGTAGCAGCTGCCACCAATGCAACCACCAGCAGCCCAGGATCACCACAAGACCCCGATCTGAAGGTGAGTGAGGATGGGATGAAGATGAGGTGGGCAGATGCGTCGAAGGCAAGGGCCGGGGATTGGCTTTCAGTGCAGTCCTTTGATAAGTCACAAGTGTCCCTGATAATGAGGAACCTCCCCACCACCTCCCATAAGAGACCACTGATGCAAACTGGACAGGGTCTGATGGGTGGCTTTCAGTAGTCTCAGGGAAAGAGATGCATGTCCCATTTAATCCCTGAGCAATTACCGGATGGTGGTGGGATCAAGGATAATGGATGTCAATTGGCTCATTAATGAGGCTAATTGACAACCCGCCACCAGCAGTCAGGATTCCCGTGTTAGCCACTTCCGCCCTCTGACTTAATAGGAGGGAGTTTTGCCACCACTGGGAGACTGATGTGGGACCTGTCTTGTCCATTAAGTGGCTTGGCCAAGATGGTATCCAAGGCACAGAAACCGAAAATGCTGGGCAATCTCAGCAGGTCTGACAGCGTCTGTGGAGAGAGAGAGGAGATACTGCTTCGAGTCTGGATGACTTTGTCAAAGCTGCCCAACATCCGCAATAATTTGCATTCGTATGGTATCCATGGGGATGGGCTGGATTAAATTACACCAATGTTTCAGGTCAATGATTTTTCATCAAAAATATTCAGTGAGCCTTTTTGAACGAACATTAATCTGAAAGGGTAAATTTGATTTTCTTTACACAGATGCTGCCTGATCTGCGAAACGATTCCAGAATTTAGTGTTTTATTTCAAATTTCCAGCAGCCGCAGTATTTTGTTAATGTATATTTAGTGTCTCCCAGGCCTGCAATCTACTGAACTCCACACCCCTTCAGTAATCAGAGTCCATCTTGTGTTCAGAACCTGCTCTATTCTGCCCAGGTAAAACTGTACCTCTGTCCTCTTGTCCTGGGGATGTATTGTTGCAAACTATTTAACAATTGCAAATTTCAAAATGCATTTATTTTCAGAATTAATTTCAAATTGAACAGGATGACCTCACCATAGCAGTTTACCTGCAAGTTTAAATTCTTAATTACGGTTCCTGCACCTTTCCAAAGTAAAAGCAGCTACATCATCATATTGCATGCGTCTTCAGCTGATCTTACGCACTTTACACCAGTCAGATACTCCACATAAGTAAATCTACTTAACCCAATTGTTACATACAACATCAACTCAGACGTTGGAGGTATCACAATTGGAAAATAAATTGCAGGCATTGATTCTTGGTATCCTGCTACAGATTAGAAAACTGCCTAATTATTTTTCAGTTTCAAATGTATGCTGCTAACACTGGCAATAATTAAATGCATCTACTCTTCTACTTAATGAAATATCCAAAGCTGCCAGCAGGCTGTTTTTTAAAAAAAAGGTCAAATCATCAACTATTGTCGGTATCAAACGGCTACGACTACCAGGCAGCTAAGAGACACAATAATGTATCAGTGCTCCAACAAACATTACCACAGACTGGGATGATGTAGCATTGGTTGGTCTATTCTTCAAACTCTATCCTCAGGGAATGGGTGTGCAGAAACTCGATATCTTGCTGGAAGAGAAATAATTATCATGCACCTCTCCCAGACTGCACTCGCATGCTACCTAGTGGGCAGATGAAGAGTTGCATCGAAATGTTTCATTGAAGAAAAGGCACACTCTGGGGGGGGCAAGGTGGCGTGTGGAATGGGTGCAAGGGGTGGGAGGCGCTGCTACAGTGGGGTGGTGAATCTTGAAGGCAGGGCCGGGCATTCGATCAGAGTCAGGGCAAAATTGACTCCTTAGAGTGAGTAGGGATTGAAGGTTTTGTCATGTGTGGGTGTGGGGAATAGTGGGCAAATCAGAACCTTGTAGTGATGAGGATTGAGGGCCTGGTGGTAATGAGTAAACAGGGGAGGTTTGGGGGCCTCAGGGGTGGGAAGGTCATGGGAGAGGTCCAATCGCTGGGCAGATTCTTCGGGCAGAAGATATTCTTCTTCTACCTGGACCCGAGAGATAGGTGTAAAGCTACTCACCCCTTAAATCTAACAAGTTCTCACCTTGATGAAGCTGCCAGGTTTCCTGATGCACGGGGTAACCAGGCGACAGCAGTTAAAGTGGAAATGTACAAGGACAATGAGGCTCACACAGCTTCACTATCGCATGTAATTATTGGGTACAGTATTGGTGAAATTACTGGACTAATAATCCAGAGGCCTGGATTAATGCTGCAGCGACATGAGTTCAAATCTTAAATCCCACCACAGTAGCTGGGGGTTTAAATTCAACTCATTTGAATAATCCAGAATTAAAGTATCAGAAGTGATGATCAAGAAACTATTAATATCCTTTGGCAATTATAAATCTGCCATCCTTACCTGGTCTGGTCTTTTAATAACTCTACAACCATAACTGTATGGTTTACTTTTAACTGTCTCTGAAATGGCCTAGAAAGTCACTCATTCATACCAAACCACTAACCCCTATATAACCGCACTGTGGGTATACCTATATCGCTAGGACCGCAGCAGTTCAAGAGGAAAGCTCACCATTGTCTTCTCAAGAGAAATTAGTACGAAGTCTTACAACACCAGGTTAAAGTCCAACAGGTTTGTTTCGATGTCACTAGCTTTCGGAGCGCTGCTCCTTCCTCAGGTGAATGTAGAAACTTAATGTCAGTGTCTAAATGCGCGATCTTCCTGGAAATCCTCTCCACTTTGAGCCGGCAGTTTGCGGTGTCGATGGTAGCCATGATGTGGCGATGCCGGCGTTGGACTGGGGTGAGCACAGTACGAAGTCTTACAACACCAGGTTAAAGTCCAACAGGTTTGTTTCGTTGTCACTAGCTTTCGGAGCGCTGCTCCTTCCTCAGGTGAATCTGAGGAAGGAGCAGCGCTCCGAAAGCTAGTGACATCGAAACAAACCTGTTGGACTTTAACCTGGTGTTGTAAGACTTCGTACTGTGCTCACCCCAGTCCAACGCCGGCATCTCCATATCAAGAGAAATTAGTGATGGTTAATAAATACTGGCAAATTCCATGAACGAATAAAAATCAAATGGACTTTGCAACCCAGACTTAGAGAGGGTTGATCAGGCTCCTGCATATAACTAAACTCACTGCCCCTCGACAGCTCAAACCCCAAAATTATTCTTGTTAGAACAGAAACACACTGTAGAAAATGTTCCTGACATGCTCAAAGAATTCTTTCCCCTCTCTGCCCTTTATACTAGCCAAGTCTATATTCGGATAATTACAGGCCCCTATTATAACGACTCAAATTCTTGCACCTCTTTGTAATTTCCTTGAAAATGTGTTCCTCTTCATCCTTTCCACTAGTTAGTGACTTGTACCACACCAAGTAATATAATTGCACCATTTAGTTCCTTAGCTCCAGCAAAATAGATTTTGTCCTTGACCTCAATAGGATATCCTTTCTCTCCTGTATTGCAATGCTCTTCTTAATCAATACTGCCACTCCTTCCACTTTCCTATCTTTCCTGTACACCTTGTATTAGGAATAATTTACACCCATTCTTGATCCAGGTCCCTGTTATAGCCACAACATCATAGTTCCACCTGTCAATCTGTGCCTCTAACTCAGCAATCTTATTAAACATACTCCATGCATAATAATCTTGATTTAAACCTTATTACTTTCTCCCTTACTCTGACCCCACCTAATAACTTATTATTCCCTAGTCCAGTGCTATCTATCTCTCCCAGTATTCTGTACAACTTAGCATTCCTTCTTCATAATTCCTCCTGATCCCCACACCTCTGCCGCCAGCTTGGTTTAAACTCTCCCCAATTACAATAGCAAATCATAGATTATCATAGAATTTACAGTGCAGAAGGAGGCCATTTGGCCCATCGAGTCTGCACCGGCTCTGGGAAAGAGCACCCTACCCAAGGTCAACACCTCCATCCTATCCCCATAACCCAGTAACCCCACCCAACACTAAGGGCAATTTTGGACACTAAGGGCAATTTATCATGGCCAATCCACCTAACCTGCACATCTTTGGACTGTGGGAGGAAACCGGAGCACCCGGAGGAAACCCACGCACACACGGGGAGTATGTGCAGACTCCGCACAGACAGTGACCCAAGCCGGAATCGAATCTGGGACCCTGGAGCTGTGAAGCAATTGTACTATCCACAATGCTACCGTGTTGCCCCACTTCGCAAGGATATAAATTCTTCATAACAGAGTATCGAAAAACATCTTTCAGTTCTCAGCATATTTACAGAATGTTGTGGGGGTGAAATTCAAATTTAGGGGTACACAATGGGTTGAAGGGGATTGTTTGCCTGTTGCCCACCCAGCTTGATTTCCCTTTACGAAGTCAATGGAACAGAATATTGCATGTATAGCAAGTGGTGTATTGTCCACTTTACGCCCCCACAAAGTAGAATTCCACCCTACCACCCCCCGCCCTGTCCCCTATACACTTGAAGCTATGAAAGATGTTAACATAAACGTCCAGGTTTTCAAGAACTGAGCCTCAGTGTCCTTACAAATAAATGCTGAGAGTCTTCCTTTTCAATCAGTTGGAGTTAAACCTGTAAGTATCAGCTGTAAGTTATTCACCATCAGCACATTTTTTTCAACATGTATTGAACTGTGAATGGATTCTATTTTCGAGGAGGGTTTGCATAAAATACTTCATTTTTATATTGTATAAGCCCACGTTTTCCTGCAGTTAATTCACATATCAACCTTCGTAATAAATATAAGCCAAAGAAAACACGTCTCGAAACTGGTTGTGTGAGATTTCAGCGTTCGTTGCACTTAGCCAGACTGTGTATTGTTATGACATTTTGATTTGATTAATTAATAATTCATGTACCTAATATCCATTATTTTTTTTTTTAGTTTTCCAATTTTATTTTTATTTTGATTAGTTATAGAGGTTTCACATTTTCATATGGTTGACCTACAGTGAGTTGTATATGGAGGATCCTACATGGCAGAAAAGAAAAAGAAAAAAATTCTATTTTCATAATCCTAAGAATGTCCCAAAGCATTTCACAACGAATAAAGTACTTTGGAAATATAGTGACTGTTTATAATGATCCCACAATAATACTGAGATAAACAACAAAAGTTATCTTTGTATTATTGATATTAGTTGAGGGATACATACTGAACAGGACATTGAGAGTACTGCCCTGCCCTTCTTCAAATAATACCATGGATCTTTTACATTTTTTAATTGTTTGTCAAAATAAAGCATATTCAATAGTTTTCGCCAAGTTTTGCTTGAACATTTTTTTCACTATAAAGTCCATTGTTTGCCATGGTAAAATTGCCATGCCACAAATTATAGACCCAATTATCTGAAGGCACTGCAATAGCTTATGCTTGGGAAGATATAATGCTGAACAGGAATCGTCATAAAGAAGAGGAAAAAGGAGCAGAGATCCCTAACACTGGGTCTGCAACCCGGTTGGATTGCCTAGAGATTTCTAAGGATCGTGGAATAAGGAAAGGGCAACCATGTAACTGGTCAGCCTCATATTGGAGGATCTGGGGCAGTCAGCTAGCAAGACTGGGATGGGTTAAGTTTCATCTTCTCTTTTTTAGCATGCCCCCATTTGATCTTGAGGGCTGGAGGCATTCTGGACACTGCACATGGGGAAGGTTGGATCGCTGCTAATGTCCTGAACTCAGAAATCCAATGTATTCAGGTCATGTCAGTACAATACGCTTCAGGTGCAGTCTATCTGATTGGAATTCAATTGTTGGGAGAATGAAATGTCAGCACCAATCAAAATCAAAATGGTTGGAATGTCAGCACTATATATTTTTATTTGCTGTATATATGTGTGTTCTCTCTGTATTTCATTTCATCAGCTGGGCACTTATGCCTGGCTGTGTCCCCTGTGAATTCCCTGTACTGTATAGAATTGAAGAAAAAAGTCACATTTCTAATATGTTTAAACGGTAACATATCGTTTAGGATGCAGACATGATGGAGGGATCAGCAGTGCCTTCAATGGCTGCAAGTGGCTTGAACTTTTCAGTGGAGGTTTCAATGTTTTCAATAGATATTTTAAGAGGTTGTCTTCATCATCATAGAAACATCATTTACTTGACAGCCAGTGTCCTACCAATGTACAAACTTTGGGTGTTTTGTTTGGCAGATGCTGAATGCTTTCACTTGTTCATTGAATGACGTTCCTCACCTCTGCCAAATTGTTCCTTAGCAATGGCCACGATGATTTTAATGGAACAAAAATCCAACAGTTTTTAATAAAGTGGGGTGGAGGGAGGGTCACATTGTAACATAATTTTAAAGGCTGGGTGACCAGTTGAAAATCTAACCCATGGTATCCTATATGCTCTGAGCTCAGTGGTTAGCAGTGTTGTTTCACAGTACCAGGGTCCCAGGTTCGATTCCCAGCTTGGGTCACTGTCTCTGCGGAATCTGCACGTTCTCCCCGTGTCTGCGTGGGTTTCCTCCGGGTGCTCTAGCTTCTTCCCACAAGTCCTGAAAGACATGCTGTTGGGTCATTTGGACATTCTGAATTCGCCCTCTGTGTACCCGAACAGGCGCCGGAATGTGGCGATTAGGGGCTTTTCACGGTAACTTCATTGCAGTGTTAATGTCAGCCAAAGATTATTATTATTATATAATGGCAGTTGATCTGTATTAACTCATGGAAAGAACAGGTAGATTGACAGTGTAAGGTACAATATCTAGGATTACACATTGTCTAATAGGAACTGCTGTACCACATTGCTTCCACATTAGTAGAATTAAAATCAGTATTAATATCATTTGCCATTTCCCATCACTTGCATACATATAGACACAAAACATATTGGGCATTAACTTACTAAGTTCCATGATGGTGCCTTCTGCATTAAACTCCGCAATGCCTCCAGGCTTTCTATTCTGGAGACTTTGGGACCAGATTTATGAGGAGCTGTGGAAAGGTTGAAGACTTTTACAATGGTGGACAAACCCAAATCTGGAAATCCCGTCCCCATTTCTAGTAGATCCCATTCTTACAGGTAGGAAATGGGGATGAGGCCTAACGTAATACATGACGGAATCCTGAACTGAGCAGAGCCATTTAAACTCAGTGCACTGTTCAAACAGACCCCATTTTCACTGGAGCAAGGGCCCTATTGCACCGATTGAGATTGAACGATTTATGGAGGCGTGGTAAATACTATTGGATGGTGGATAAGACATGTAGAACTGTCAAGTTTCTTAAATTCCCAATCTCTCACAAATGTTTTAAAAATCTTGCATGTGTCATTGATTTTGTTGACATTACCCCAAGTGCTATATAATATCATTATTATTGGTTTGCTGCATCCAAAACCTACAAGTATCTCAGCAGGGCGCCCTACGTTCATAATTTGATTGAAAGCTCAAAGAGGTTATTAAAGAATTAGCTGTCTCTGACGTAGAGTTATGAATACACGTTTGTTTGTTTTGATAAAAATTCAAGAGCGAAATTGTACATGCCCACAATGTGTGTTTTTCCCATGGAGGCAAAGGGCACATAAAATAGGGGAGCACATAAAATGGGGTGGGCACCAATCCCACCACCTTTCCGTCCAACCCTGAGCTCACTCCATAATACAGGGGGGTAGGGGGCAGGAGCCCAAATCAACAGCATACCCATCATATTTAAATGAACGATTAAGGGTCAATTTGGCTTGATATCAAGCCAATTGACCCTGATAATACGCTACCCATGGCATAAAACATTTGGCACGATAGCCCCTCTTATGTTGAACCACCCTTCCTCATACCAGCTCCCACCCTTAAACTCACCCCCTCTCCACTGCTCCGCTCCCTCACCAACCCAATCCCTCCCAGCCCAAAAACCCTTGGCTTACCTTCTCCAGAGATCCTTTTTCTTCTGCAGTCCCGGCAGTGGCCACTGACACCTTTCTTGTGCTGCTGGGACTGATGGAGCTGTCAGCCAATCTGATTGTCTAACAGTCCCAGATTGAGGGCCTTCCACCCCAATGAGGAAAGGAGACCCCACTCAGACCTCATTAGTCAGCCCTGTGGTGTTTAAAGTCTGTGGGGTGTGTCAGCATGGAGCATATCCACTCCAAACTGATGTGGTTTCCAGGAGAAGGTGGGGTGAACCACTCCTGCATATTATTCAGCCCAAGTACTTGAAGGGGGTTATAGTGATAATAGGTATTTGGTTCTTTATGTTACAACATCTCAATATGGTTCCTCAGGTCTGCCCATGCTGGATACTGGGTGAGTTGGCATGGAGGTGTAAGGGCAAAGCACAGTTGTTGGGAGACATGAATTGTCATTAAGTTGTTATGAAGCTTATAAGGGGCAATGGGAGTAAGGAAGAGGCATGAGCTGGAACCTGTGAGGGACAATGGGGATGTTTGAGAAGGCATGCATTGGCCTGGGGATTGGGCAGGAGTGGGGCAAATGGAGTGTGAGGGATAAGGGCTACAGAGGCTAATATTTAATAAAACAACTGGCCTCAGCAGTTGGCAGTCCCTACAGCCACCCCTGATCTGTGTCTGGAGATGGCAGGTCCAACTCCATTCTGCACCTGCCCCCATCCCAATCACCCCTACTCCCAAGGTATAAAAATCGTGCCAATCACTGCACATTTTCTGGAGGTGGGTGTGTCGAGCCAGGATATTTTTCTGATTGAACTATCCACCTTGGGAGAGAAAATCCAACCCATAATCCTCAACTCAACCAGTTTCAAGTTGTTCAGTCATGTAGATCCAGCTCCAGCCACTTTGAGCAAACATTTTCCATGTTTGTTCTTCCAATTTATTAAATCTTCTGCCACATTCGCCAGTTTTATTAGTACAGCTCTAACCCAGGCCTCCTTTTTGGGTCTTTAAATTGCCATATAAAGTAGCATCCTACACCATTCCTTCCTTCAATAATAGATCTATCGCTTCATAACAACACTTCTCTAGCACCTTTCGGTAATAAAATGGACCAAGGTGCTTCTGAGGAACATTCAGACAAAAATTGAGACCAAACGTCATAGATACTTGGGCAGGTGACCAAAAGTTTCATCCATTAGGTAGGTTTCAAAGAGCATCTTAAAGGAGCAGAGCAAGATTGAGAAGCAGAGAGGTTTAGGGATGGAAATTAAGAGCTTAGGCCCAAGGCTTACTTATTACGGGTGCGATTTAACTAAATGTGAACAAAGTCACTTAGCGAGTGCATTTAGCCACATGTTTCCCATCACTCGCAGGTCAAATTCAGATCAGGAAAATGGAGGTAGAGCATTAGCTAATAATGCGAAAGGTGTAGTGATATTCTTGAAATTACAGGAGAAGAAAGGGTTAAAAAGTGTGCAGCAAGGGAAAATGGTGGGGTTGAACTCTTTATACTGCAATGCAAGGGGTATAAACAAGGTAGATGACTTATGGGCACAAGTAGACACAAGACATAAGGGGATCAGGGTTTTTTGGGAGAAGGCAGAAGATTGGGAATGAGAAAAATCAGCCATGATTGAATGGCGAAACAGACTCGATGGGCCCAGTTGCCTAATTCTGCTCCTATGTCTTATGGCAGCAGGATGTCATTGTTGTAACTGAAACCGGGCTAAAGGAGGGGCAAAATTGGCAACTCAATATCCCTGGTTCTAGAGTTTTCAAGCAGGATAGAGTGGGAGATTAAAAAGGAGGGGGAGTAGCACTAATGGTTAAAGAATCACTTGAACTTATTGATGTGTTATGTACTCTGGGATAACACAGGCTGCAACTGGACGCAGCTTTAACCAAAAGATACTCCAGACCTTGAAGTTAGTTCATTCTGATTTAGTGAACCTGTAGCACAGTTAGCACAGTTCTCTATGTGTTCGACTCTCTGCTAACCTAAGTGTGGTTACTCTGTCTGACTGAACCAGACTAGCTCTTAGCCACGTGCTGGAGGTGTGATACTGTAAATACACCCAGACTCATTCTATAGATGTTCATCAGTGGAAAGAGGCAGAGTGTGAGTGTCTCGTGCCTTTTATAGTGAGATACAATCCCTGAGTGTCCTGCCTGCCCATTGGTCAGGTCCTGTTCTCTGTGTTCATTAGCTGCCTGTCTGTGCCTCTCTGTATATCATTATCTGCATGCCTGCATATCATGACAATTATAAGAAGGAATGATGTACTAAATGAATCAACAAGCGAGGCTTTATGGGTTGAGCTTAGAAATAACAAAGGGGCAGTGACACTACTGGGAGTATAATACAGACTCCCAAATAGTGAAAATGAGGTAGAAGATCAAATATGTAGACAAATCTCTGCCTTTAAGAACAAGAGGGCAATAACAGTAGGAGACATTGGGCAGGATTCTCCGAGCCCGCACCGCTACGCCGCTCCGACACCGGGCCGCCGATTCTCCGGTCGCCGCGGCACTGGTCGGGGGCCGTTGAAAGCGGCCCCCGCAGTGATTCTCCGCGCTCGACGGGCCAAGTGCCTGCCAGCGTCATTTGCGTATGGTCCTACCCGCTGGACCTCGCCCTTCTGGCTGTGGGGGGCCGTCCTGGTGGGGGGGCGGGGGGAGCCGACTCCATGGGGGGCCTCCACGGTGGCCAGGCCCATGATCGGGGGCTACCAATCAGCGGACGCGCTCATCTGGGGGGGCATATGTTCCTCCGTGCGAACCCTTGTAGGGCTCCGCCATGTTGCCCGGGGGCCGGCGCAGAGACAGCCGCGGCGCACGTGCGCGGACCCGCGCAGGCCGTGGCGCGCATGAGTGGACCCGCGCCAGGTGTGGCGGGCCGGCTTTCAGTGCCGGAGCAGCGCACAGCACTCTGGCGCCGTTCTATGCCCCGAGAAAGGGGAGAATGGCTGGGCCTAGAGGCCTGTTGAAGCCGGCATCGCTCGCACCGGTTTTGACGCCGACGTCAACACTTGGCCGGGATTTTGGAGAATCCTGGCCATTAACTATCCCAATATAAACTGGGATTCAAACAATATAAGGGGAATGAGGGAGAAAACTTCATGCAGTGTGTCCAGGAAACGATTTTCAACCAATTTGTGACAAACTCCTCAAGAGGAGCTGCAATTCTAGAATTAGTCTTTGGGAATGAAGAAGGCCAATTGGGTGAAGTGACAGCGACCATATCAGGGATAGTGATCACAATTCAGTTAGATTCAGTATTACCATGGAAAAGGACAGAGATAAAGCAGGAATAAAAATTTTGAACCGGGGGGAAGGCAAATTTTGCAAAAATGAGGGGATTTAGCTGAGGTGGACTGGTCAGCACTGCTCGAGGATAAATCAGTGGAAAACCAGTGGGAAGTGTTGTGTTTGGTCCCTTGCACTTTATGAAGTAACTCACCAAGCACTTTGATCAGTCCAAAACAGGATCCTTTTATTGTGTCTCGTGTGGTAAGATGGCAATCTGATACAGAGCGCATTACCATGGAGTCTTGCTACTCTGGAACTTACATCTAGCACTGACCAATTACATGTACATCTTATTACCCTCTCAATCTTCTTCTGGATGTGTCTCCATTTATATCCGGGTCCCAGGTCACATGACCGTGGTCTGGAGACCACATGGTGTGTCTGCACCGCCACCTGCTGGTTGGAGGTCGCACACTATCCAACTATGATATTGCCCATAGGCATATCACCACATCCCCTTTCCTCAAAAAACATATTAAATTCTTTTCACAGGCAACATTACACATTACATTTTATACAGGTATGGCATGTAGCTGGTTCGGTGAGCAAGTTTTACAATAAGTGTCCATTTACATTCTGTGCAGATGTCATATTTTCAAGTCGGTGCCCACTTCCTCAGAATCTTGTTTGCTTGCCTGTTTCTTGCTTTTCTTACGCTCCGTCCTGTGGCTTTGAAAGGCCTGTGTCCAAGACTGCCATATTTGCGTGACCAGTCGCTTTTGCTTTCATTTTCTGGCACGTTGATGCTTGTTATCTGTAAGCTATCGATACTGGTTGGCTGGCGGGGTGCAGCAGTTCTCCCAGTCTTTTCTTCTTTCTCCTTTTCATTTTCTGGACATGGTGAAATATTCTAGTGTGTCACTTGATTGTCTTCTTTGCAGCAGCCTGTGGCGTGGCACTGGCTGTCGTTATGTGGTGAGGTGTCCAAAGAGGTCTAGGCATCTCCTCATCTCTGGTTGGTGTGAGGACGCCCATTTCTGCGGCCTCATAAACATGCTGGATCACTTCAGTTTCTAGTGACGGCACGAAAGGTGGAACCGTGGTTGGCAGTCTCACCTCATCTCGGCTTGCTGGAGCATTGCTAACTTGCTTGTCATTCCTGGAGATGACTATTGTGTCTGGCTTAGCTGATCCAAGCTCTGGGTTTTCTAGATCAAACTCACATATGTGTGAGGGGTCCATGGAGCTGCACAATGATATGGTCATTAGGTTGTCCTCAGAGTCAGTGTCAGAGTCACCTAATTGCTCAACCTCCACATCGCTGCAATCAGCATCTTCATCAATGTCCTCCCACTCATCATCGGTGTCGCCGCCTGCTTAGGAGTAAGTTACCGGAGCCGTTCCAAGAAGATGCAGCGGGTCAGCACATATCTCCAAGGCCAGTTTATCCAAGATCAGTAGGATTTCTTGCGTCTCTAGTCCCTCACTAGCTGATCATCAGCCTTGAATTCTACATGCACCATCTCCAAATTCTCGCTCTCCACAGAGTCCAGCACGGTCTGGGTGTCCCCCATGACCACCTCGTCATTGCTTGTAGGCCACAGGAGCTGTGCCGCTGGAGCCTCATTTGTGCTGCTGGAGAAGAGATGTACAAGCAGCTCATAGTGTTCGTCATGGATCTCACCTTCATCATCGTCAGTAACCTCAAACAGATTTTCATAGTAGTCGGCCTCGGATTCAGCATCATCGACAGTCTTTCCACTTGCAAAATATAACTCTGCATACAGAATTATTTGTTTTCAAAATAGAGCACCAAGTTCAAAATCAGCCTTTTGTTTGGCCGCCAAAGCTTGGCTTAAGATTTCACCCTGTGGAACTTCAGTGGGACTGAAGAAGTTGAAGAACGATTCCTTGGATATGGTTCTTGTTGCAGTTCTTGGATTGCTTCGACCACTGTACTTTGGTTCCGTTCAAATTGCTCGCACTGTTACATTTTTGCCCTTCCTCCAGTCGATTGTGCAGCCTGTACAGCGATGATCTGCAGCTCATCCACCAATGATTTCAGTGGCCGTGAGTCCAACTGATACACTTTAGTGATCACCTCATTCGTGAAATACTCATTAGGCCCAAATGTAAACTCCAGAATGAAGCTCCACGGCTCGTCAATCTCTGTCCATTTAACACTCACATCTCACATCTCGCAGATGCTCTAATATGGGTTCATAATCTCCTCGTATCATGCCATTGAGCCTATGCACGTTCTTCAAGACTGTTAACCAGAATTGTGGAATGCTCGCTGGCAGTTCCGTCCCTATGCCTGGTTTGTCGTCTTCCACTAGGATGTCTTCTGAATCCTCATACACCGTGCATACTGTAATGCCTTGCAGTGATTCACTGTGCTCAGGTGACGTGCTCAGGGGACCAGCTATCTCCTGGGAGATTTAGCCGGTCGACTAGATTCAACGATTCACATGATTTTATACCAATTACTGAGTTCTAAATCCACAATATGAAAGAGTATTGTGTGCATTATGCCTGCCACTGAGAGCACTAATTCACAAACATCAAAGGTCTCTCGAGTTCTTGTGCCGAAGTCTGTTATGATCCCTGACCGATTAGCAAAGTCTTGCTGCACATTTAGCTTCTGCAAAGCATGTCGACTTATGAGGTTGGCTGTCGCTTTAGGGTCAAAGTCACACTGAATGAAAGTATCATTGAGCATTACCTTTAATTTGAGTATGGACATAAAGGTTTTCAGAACATTCTGATTGCTTTCATGCTTTGTTCTGACCCTGCTTCCATTTTTGTTTCTGTTAGTCGTGTGGTTTCTCGGCACGATGAGATCAATGAAAAATTGTTCTTTGTTGATTTCATCTATAGCATGCACTGCTCGTGCATGATCTATAGTGGAACACGCAAAGCATTGCTTTGCAAAGTGCCCAACACGGCCGCACCTGGAACAAATTTTTCCATCGGCTGGACATTAACGTGGGGGATGTCGAGTGACACATTTCTGGCACAAGGCGGCAGCTCCAGTCGGCCGCTTAAAATGACCGCCTGCACTGTGACCACTTTTCTTTATGACGTGTGTCACAGCACCAATGGCGCTGGCTTCTTCATCCATGTTGGCAGCAAAATCTTTTGAGCAGAGTGCACCTATTCTTTGTGCAGCAATCTCGCTTGCCTGGCAAATCTTCACTGCCTTTTCCAGCACCAAATCTTCCTCCCAAAATAATATCGCCCAAAGCTGATCGTCAAGCAAACCAAAGACAATTTTGTCACGGATTAAGGAAGATTTTAAGTCACCGAAGTTGCAGGACTGGGCCTTCAGCCTCAAGTCTGTGACAAAATTGTCAAATGATTTGCCAGGTCTCTGGGTACGCATATGAAACATGGAGCGCTCAAACGTTTCATTCTTCTTGGGGGGACAGTGCTGATCAAAGCGCTTTATCACTTCATCAAAATTCTTCTGATCACCCTCATGTTCAAAGACAAGTGAGTTATTGTGGTGAACACCACTAGTGGTATATTATGTGTATTACGGCACTGCACGTATATTAGAGGTACGATGGTAAATCCCTGCCTGCTGACTCCACCCAGCAGGCGGCGTATAAAAGTGTGTGCTCTCCTGAGCTGCAGCCATTCTGGTTCCAGCTACAGGAGGCACAACATCTTGTTCAATAAAGCCTCGATTGTTCCACCATTCTCGTCTCGTGGTAATTGACGGTACATCAATTTATTGAACAAGATTTTTAAATGATTGATCGCCTCATCAAGCCTGATCGCCTGCAGCTAAGCCCTCAAGCAGCCAATGCCACGTCCACCTTCGACCACTGGCTTCGAAGGTTACCTCAGAGCAGCCGCTGAAGAACCCTCGGACTCGCAGAAGCTCCAAGTCCTCTATTCATGGGTGAGCCCTGACATTTTTCCTCTCGTCCAGGATGGGCCCACCTACTCTGAAACGATGACACTCCTGAAGGGACATTACGTTCGACCGGTGAATCATGTGTACACCAGGCACCTCCTGGCCACGAGACAGCAACTCCCCGGGGAGACCCTGGACGATTTCTTGCGTGCTCTGCAGATCCGAGGTAGGAACTGTGACTGCCAGGCAGTTATGGCAGTCCAGCACACTGAACGTTTAATTAGAGACGCTTACGTCAAGGGCATGAAGTCTGCGTATGTCCGCCAGCGGCTATTGAAGGGGGTACGCTCGATCTTGCGGGGACGAGGCAGCTCGCTAATTCGTTTGAAGTGGCCTCCCGTAATGTTCAGTCCTATGCCCCCGACCGCGCGGCACCCTCGTGGGCATCGTGGGCCCCACCAGCTGCCGACTCCAGCTCACCTCAAGCCTGCGCCGCGCGGCAGCGAGCCAACCCTGGGGGGCCCAAGTGTTATTTTTGCGGACAAAACAAATACCCCAGGCAGCGCTGCCCGGCGCGGAACGCAACCTGCAACGGGTGTGGGAAAAAAGGACACTTCGTTTCTGTTTGCCAGGCCCGGGCGGTTGCCGCTGTTTCCAGGCCTGGCATTTCTACACCCCTCACTTGCGACCCAGGGGCGCCACCATCTACCCCTCCGCCAGCCACGTGTGGCCCGTGGGCGCCGCCATCTTCCCCATCGCAAGCCATGTGTGGCCCGTGGGCACCGCCATCTTTGATGCCGCCTGCCATGTGCGCCCCATGGGCGCCGCCATCTTTGGCGCCATTTCGGACCGCGCCTCAGGACCTCTGCTCGTCTGCCCGTTCGTCGCCTACCACTACCTCCGCCACCGCTGATCAGTACATCCACAGCATCTTCCGCAGCTCGCCTCTGTCACCCTGGATCAGTTTTGGCCCCGCAACCTCGCGACCGCTACGATGATGGTAAAGATCAATGGGCATGAGACGACCTGCCTCTTTGACTCCGGGAGTACAGGGAGCTTCATCCACCCCACTACGCTAAGGCGCTGCTCCCTCCCGGTACACCCCGTCATCCAGAAAATCTCCCTGGCCTCCGGATCTCATTCCGTTGAAATCCGGGGGTACTATATTGCGACCCTCACTGTCCAGGGCGTAGAGTTCAACAACTTCCGGCTCTACATCCTCCCCCACCTCTGTGCTGCCCTGTTACTCGGCCTGGATTTTCAGTGCCATCTGCAAAGCCTGACTTTAAAATTCGGCGGACCCCTACCCCCCTCACCATCTCCAGTCTCACGACCCTTAAGGTCGATCCACCTTCCCTGTTTGTGAACCTCACCCCCGGACTGCGAACCCGTCGCCAGTAGGAGCAGACTGTACAGTGCCCAGGACAGGACCTTCATCTGGTCTGAGGTCCAACAGCTTCTGCAGGAGGGTGTCATTGAGGCCAGCAACAGCCCCTGGAGAGCTCAAGTAGTGGTAGTGAATTCTGGGTAGAAGCACAGGATGGTCATTGACTATAGTCAGACCATAAGTCGGTACACGCAGCTCGACACGTACCCCCTCCCACGCATATCTGACAGGGTCAATCAGATTGCGCAGTACCTGGTCTTCTCAACAATTGACCTGAAATCCGCCTACCACTAGCTCCTCATTCACCCCGACGACCGCCAATACACTGCGTTCGAAGCAGATTGCCACCTCGATTACTTCCTTAGGGTTCCCTTCTTCGTCACTAATGAAATGAAATGAAATGAAAATAGTTTATTGTCACAAGTAGGCTTCAAATGAAGTTACTGTAAAAAGCCCCTAGTCGCCACATTCCGGTGCCTGTTCGCGGAGGCTGTTACGGGAATTGAACCGTGCTGCTGGCCTGCCTTGGTCTGCTTTCAAAGCCAGCAAATTAGCCCTGTGCTTTCCAGCGAGAGATGGACCAAATGGTTGACCGGTACGGACAGCGGGCTATACCTAGATAATGTGACCATCTGCGGCCACGATCAGCAGGACCACGACGCAAACCTCCAAAAATTCCTCCATACCGCCAAACTCCTTCACCTCACATACAATAAGGAGAAATGCGTGTTCCACACCAACCGCTTAGCCATCCTTGGCTACGTAGTGGAAAATGGAGTACTAGGGCCCGACTCCCACCGCATGCGTCCCCTCCTGGAACTCCATCCCCCCCACTTCCCCAAGGCCCTGAAACGATGCCTGGGGTTTTTCTCCTATTTCGCCCAGCGGGTCCCTTCCAGCGAGAGATGGACCAAATTGTTGACCAGTACGGACAGCGGGCTGTACCTAGATAATGTCACCATCTGCGGCCATGATCAGCAGGACCATGACGCAAACCTCCAAAAATTCCTCCATACCGCCAAACTCCTTCACCTCACATACAATAAGGAGAAATGCGTGTTCCGCACCAACCGCTTAGCCATCCTTGGCTACGTAGTGTAAAATGGAGTCCTAGGGCCCGACCCCGACCGCATGCATCTCCTCCTGGAACTCCCTCTCCCCCACTGCCCCAAGGCCCTGAAATGATGCCTGGGGTTTTCTCCTATTACACCCAGTGGGTCCCTAATTATGCAGACAAGGCCCGCCCACTCATTCAGTCCACAGTTTTTCCTCTCATGGCTGAGGCCTGCCAGGCCTTCAACCGCATCAAGGCAGACATCGCCAAGGCCACGATGCACGCCGTCGACGAGTCCCTCCCCTTTCAGGTGGAGAGCGCCGCATCAGACGTAGCTCTGGCCGCCACCCTCAACCAGGCGGGCAGACCCATGGCCTTCTTCTCCCGCACCCTCCATGCCTCTGAAATTTGGCACTCCTCTGTCGAAAAGGAGGCCCAAGCCATAGTGGAAGCTGTGCGACATTGGAGGCATTACCTGGTCGGCAGGAGATTCACTCTCCTCACTGACCAACGGTCGGTTGCCTTTATGTTTCATAATACACAGCGGGACAAGATCAAAAATGACAAGATCTTGAGATGGAGGATCGAGCTCTCCACCTATAATTATGAGATCTTGTATCGCCCGGAGAAGCTCAACGAATCCCCTGATGCCCTAGCCTGCGTTACATGTGCCAGCGCACAAGTGGACCGACTCCGGGCTCTCCACTATGACCTCTGTCACCCAGGGGTCACCCGTTTCTTCCATTTTGTCAAGGCCCGCAACCTGCCCTACTCCATTGAGGAGGTCAGGACCATCACCAGAGACTGCCAAGTCTGCGCAGAGTGCAAGCCGCACTTCTACCGGCCAGATAGAGCGCACCTGGTGAAGGCCTCCCAACCCTTTGAACGCCTCAGCGTGGACTTCAAAAGGCCCCTCCCCTCCACCGACGCGTACTTCCTGAACGTGATTGGCGAGTACTCCCGGTTCCCTTTCGCCATCCCATGCCCCAATATGACTTCTGCCACGGTAATCAAAGCCTTGCACAGCATCTTCACTCTGTTCGGTTTCCCCACCACAGCGATTGGGGATCCTCTTTCATGAGCGATGAGCTGCGTCAGTTCCTGCTCAGCGAGGGCACCGCCTCGAGCAGGACGACCAGCTACAACCCCCCGGGAAACGGGCAGGTGGAGAGGGAGAACGGGACGGTCTGGAAGGCCATCCTGCTGGCCCTGTGATCTAAAAATATCCCGGTCTCCCGCTAGCAGGAGGTCCTCCCCGACCCACTCCACTCCATCCGATCGCTCCTCTGCACCGCGACTAATGAGACCCCTCACAAATGTGTGTTTGCCTTCCCCAAGAAGTCCATCTCCGGGGCCTCGCTCCCAATATGGCTGACAGTTCCTGGACCCGTCCTCCTCTGGAATCATGTGCGGAGCCATAAATCGGACCCCTTGGTCGGAAAAGTCCACCTCCTACATGCAAACCCGCAGTACGCCTACGTGGCACACCCCGACGGGCACCAAGACACAGTGTCCCTCTGGGTCCTCACCCACGACCCATGACCTGACACCCCATCACCCACCTGCCACTCACCCTCCCTCCAGCGAACCTCACCGTAGCTCCACCCCAGCAGGATCCGTCCTCCCACTGGATCCACTCAGGGGTGACGAAGACGAGGACCACACGCTCCCGGAGTCGCAGGTGACCAGGTCAGCGCCCATATCACCACCAGGACTGAGGCGATCGCGAAGGAGGGTCAAGGCCCCCGACAGACTTAATTTGTAATGTTTCCACCACCCCCGCCGGACTCTTTTTTAACAGGGGGTGAATGTGGTGAACACCACTAGTGATATATTATATGTATTATGGCACTGCACGTATATTAGAGGTACGATGGTAAACCCCTGCCTGCTGGCTCCACCCAGCAGGCGGCGTATAAAAGTGTGTGCTCTCCTGAGCTGCAGCCATTATGGTTCCAGCTACAGAGGCACAACATCTTGTTCAATAAAGCCTCGATTGTTCCACCACTCTCGTCTCATGATAATTGACGGTACATCAGTTATATAGTTTGTGCGATTGTGAACCTGCCAATGTTAGCAGCAATGCGATTCGCCTTTCATCAGGCTGGGCCTGCAGGCCCACAGCCGAAACATAAAGTTTGAACTGCTGCTTGAAGAGCCACCAGTTTTTGTGTACATTACCGGATATCTGAAGCTGGTGGGAGACTTTCAGTCCTTTTATCTCGAACTTCAACGTCTTTCAGCGCATTGAGTGCCAAAGGCTGCAGTTCACCAGGTCGGTCTTTCCACCGAATTTTAACTTTGTCACTGCCTTCGTTATCTTCAAATCATCAGCAATCTGGTATCATGTTGTATTCGGTGTTCAATGTCTAGCAAGGAATCTACCAAACGACTTGTGACTTGTCCAAACCAGGATCTTTCTTAAATCATACGTGGTAAAATGGCGATCTGATACAGAGCAAATTATCATGGAGTTTCTTTGTAATCCTCTGGAACTGCCCTAGTGCATGACTGTCCTCATGTATGTCTTATAACTATCTGGGGATCACTGGATGTGCCTGTACCTATATCTGAGTGCCTGGTCACATGACCACTGTCCCGAGACCGCACGGTGGATCTGTACTGCTGCCTTCTGGTCGGAGGTTGCACCACCAGCTATCTACAATATTGCTGAAAGGCATATCACCACAGAAAATTTTTGAACTGGGGGGAAGGCAAATTTTGCAGAAATGAGAAGGGATTTGGCTGAGGTGGACTGGTCAGCACTACTAGAGGATAAATCAGTGGAAGACCAGTGGGAAGCACTAAAAAGAAGACATGTCCCCTCCAAAAATAAGAGTGGTACTGCCAAGTCTAGAACCCTGGTTGTCTAGAGGGGTACAGGGGAAGATCAAACAGAAAAATAATGCGTACAATAGGCTCAAAGGACTAAGCACTGCAGATAGCCTAGATGAGTATAGGAAGGGCAGAGACAAAGTCAAAAAGGAAATAAAGGAATCAAAGAGAGGGCATGAAAAAGGTCAGCAAATAAAGTTAAAGAAAACCCAAAGATGTTTTATGGCAAAAGGTTAGTTAAGGAAAAAGCTGGGACCCATCAGAGATTAAGAAGGGAACTTGTGTGTAGATGTAGAGGCTGTGGGATGGGTTTTAAATGAATGTTTTGTCTCCCTGTTTACAAAGGAAATGGATAATGTAGATATAGTAGTCCAGGTTGAACACTGAGATATTGGATGGGATCATCATAAAGAGAGAGGAAGTACTCGAAGAGTTGAAATATTTGAAAGTTGATAAGTCGCCAGGGCCAGATGGATTGTTTCCTAGGCTGCTGAAGGAGGTCAGCGAGGAGATAGCAGATGGTCTGAGGATGATTTTCAAATCCTCACTCGATAAGGGGAGGTACCAGAGGTCTGGAGAAATGCAAAAGTGGTTCAATTGTTTAAAAAGGGATCAAAGGAAATGTCAAAGAATTATAGGCCAGTTAGTCTGGTGGTGGTGGGCAAATTCATAGAATCAATCCTGAGAAATAGGATTAACTGTCACATAGAAAGGCATGGACTAGTCTGGGATAGTCAGCATGGATTTGAAAAGGAAGATTTTATCTCACAAATTTGATTGAATTCTTTGAGGAAGTACAAGAAGGGTTGATGAAGGTAGTGCAGTGGATGTTGTGTACCAGGATTTTAGCAAGGCGGTTGACCAAGTACCACATGGCAGATGGATCAAAAAAGTGAAAGCCCATGGGATACAGGGCAATGTAACAAACTGGATAAAATGTTGGCTTCATGACTAAGGATAATGGTCGATGGCTGCCCTTGCAGTTGAACAGTTGATTCAAGTGGTGTTCCATAGGACGCGTTGTTGGGACTCTTACTGTTTGTGTTATATATTAACGATTTGGACGTGCATGTGGGGAGAACGATTTGGAATTTTAATAATAATAATAATAATCTTTATTGTCACAAGTAGACTTACATTGCAATGAAGTTACTGTGAAAAGCCCCGAGTCGACACATTTTGTGCGCCTGTTCGGGTCCACAGAGAAGAATTCAGAATGTCCAAATTACCTAACAGCACGTCTTTCGGGCCTGGTGGGAGGAAGCCGGAGCACCCGGAGGAAACCTACGCAGACACAGGGAGAACGTGCGGACTCCACACAGACAGTGACCCAACTGGGAATGGAACCTGGGACCCTGGAGATGTGAAGCCACAGTGCTAACCATTCTGTTACCATGCTACCAGTGGCATAATGAATGTCTGAGCCGTGGACTGTGTCGAGGATAGCTATAATCTACAAAATGACATAGATGGGTTGGTGAAGTGGGAGGTAAAGTGGCAGATTGAATTTAACACAGTGAAGTGTGAGTTCATGCATTTAGGGAGATCAAACAGTTCTAGGGAGTACACAATAAATGGGAATATACTAAGAGGGGCAGATGAAGTAAGAGATCTTGGCGTGCAAGTACACAAGTCCCTAAAGGCAGCAGTTCAAATAGACAAGTTGGCAAAGAAAGCATATGGAATACTATATTCATTGGCAGAGGTATAGAATATAAAAATAAAGATAAAACGTTGGAATTGTATAAAAAGCTTGTGAGGCCCGTATTATGTGCAGTTTTGGTCACCACATTACAGGAAGAATGTAATTGCTCTGGAGAGAGTGCAGAGAAGGTTTACAAGAATGTTGCCAGGGCTACAAAAGTGTAGCTCCGAGGAGAGCTTGGATAGGTTGGGGTTATTTTCCTTGGAACAAAGAAGGCTGAGGAGTGACTTAATTGAGGTACAAAATAATGAGGGGAAGAAATAGAGTGGACAGGATAAAATTGTTTCCTTTAGTGGAGAATTCTAGAACCAGGACACATAGGTTCAAGATAAGTGGCAGAAGGTGTGGAGGGGACATGGGAAAGAAATTTTTCACACAGAGGGTAGTGGGAGTCTGGAATTTGCTGCTTGAGTTGATGGTAGAGGCAGAGATCCTGAACTCTTTTAAAAAGTATCTGTATCTGCACCTTGATGCATTATCAATTACGACGAGACGAGAGTAGAGAGTAATCGAGGCTTTATTAAGCAGAGATGTGTTGCCTCCTGAAGCTGCTGCTGAAATGGCTGCAGCTCGGTGAGCACACACATTTATACTCCGCCTATTAGACGGAGCCAGTAGGCAGGGATCTACCCTCGTACCTGTGGTACAGGAGTCTTACCGTATTACTTCTCATATACGTAATATATACAAACAGTGGTGACTACCACATTCACCCCCTGTAAAAAAGCGTCCAGCGGGGGTGGTGGAAAAAGTATTTACATGTAAGTGAGCATTTTAAAAGTATACAGTTTAGGGAAAGTTCACAAATTCAGCCGGTCAGGTGCCTTGATCCTCCGCTGTGAGCGCCGCAGTCCCGTTGGCGATGCAGGCGCCGGCTTGGTCGCCGGTGACTCCGGGAGTGTGTAGTCCTCATCTTCATCCCCGGGTGGGACCAAGGGGAGGATGGATCGTCCTGGAGCGGGGGCTGTGGTGAGGTGCGCTGGGGGGAGGATGGGTGGCGCTGGGGCAGTTGGGGGAGGGTGGGGAACCAGCTGGTGCCAGGTCCCTGGGGGAGACTGTGTCTTGGCGGTCGTCGGGGTACGCCACATGCGTACTGTGGGTTTGCATGGAGTAGCTGTACCCTCTCGACCAACGGTTCCACCTTGTGGAGCCGCACGTGCTTGCGGAGGAGAATGGGTCCTGTAGCTGCCAGCCACGTTGGGAGCGAAACCCCAGAGGTAGTCTTCCTAGGGAAGGCAAGTAGATGTTCATGGGGGGTTGCATTAGTCGCAGTGCAAAGTAGTGATCGGATGGAGTGGAGGGCGTCGGGGAGGACCTCCTGCCAGCGGGAGACTGGCAGATTTATAGACCTTAGGGCCAGCAGGACGGCCTTCCAGACCGTCCTGCTCTCCCTCTCCACCTGCCCATTTCCCCAGGGGTTGTCGCTAGTCGCCCTGTTCGAGGCAATGCCCTTGCTGAGCAGGAATTGATGCAGCTCATCACTCATAAAGGAGGATCCCCGGTCACTGTGGACGTAAGCGGGGAAACTGAACAGGGTGAAGATGCTATTGATGGCTTTGATGACTGTGGCAGACGTCATATCGGGGCATGGAATGGAGAAGGGGAATCTGGAGTATTCATCGACACGTTAAGGAAGTACGTGTTTCGGTCGGAGGAGGGGAGGGGTCCTATGAAATCCATGCTGAGGTGTTCAAAGGGACGGGAGGCCTTCACCAGGTGTGCTCGGTCTGGCCTGTAGAAGTGCGGTTTGCACTCCGCGCAGACCTGGCAGTCTTTGGTGGCCGCCCTGACTTCCGCAATGGAGTAGGGTACGTTGCGGGCCTTTATGAAGTGAAAGAACCGGGTGACCCCTGTGTGACAGAGACCATCGTGTAGGGCCTGGAGTCGGTCCACTTGTGCGCTGGCACATGTACCTCAGGATAGGGCATCGGGAGGCTCGTTGAGCTTAGCGGGGCGATACAAAATCTCGTAATTGTAGGTGGAGAGCTTGATCTTCCACCTCAAGATTTTATCATTTTTGATCTTGCCCTGCTGTGTGTTATTGAACATGAAGGCAACCGACCGTTGGTCAGTGAGGAGAGTGAATCTCCTGCCAGCCAGGTGATGCCTCCAATGCCGCACAGCTTCTACGATGGCTTGGGACTCCTTTTTGACGGAGGAGTGCCGAATTTCAGAGGCGTGGAGGGTGCGGGAAAAGAATGCCATGGGTCTGCCTGCCTGGTTGAGGGTGGCGGCCAGAGCGAAGTCTGATGCATCGCTCTCGACTTGAAAGGGGAGCGTCTCGTCGACTGCGTGCATCGCGGCCTTGGCGATGTTGGCCTTGATACGGTTGAAGGCCTGGTGAGCCTCGGCCGTCAGGGGGAAAATTATGGAGTGAATGAGTGGGTGGACCTTGTCCGCATAGTTAGGGACCCACTGAGCGTAGTATGAGAAGAACCCCAGGCATCGTTTGAGGGCCTTAGGGCAGTGGGAGAGGGGGAGTTCCATGAGGGGGCGCATACGGTAGAGGTCGGGCTCTAGAACTCCATTTTGCACCACATAGCCAAGGGAAGCTAAGCGGTTGGTGCTGAACACGCACTTCTCCTTGTTATACGTAAGGTTCAGGAGTTTGACGGTGTGGAGAAATTTGGAAAGTTCAGCGTCGTGGTCCTGCTGGTCGTGGCCGCAGATGGTGACGTTATCCAGGTACGGGAAGGTGACCTGCAGTTCATACTGGTTAACCATTCGGTCCATCTCCCATTGGAAGACCAAGACCCCATTAGTGACGCCGAAATGAACCCTAAGGAAGTGGTAAAGGCGGCCGTCTGCTTCGAACGCAGTGTATTGGTGGTCCGCCTTGCAGATGGGGAGCTGGTGGTAGGCAGATTTCAGGTCCACTGTTGAGAAGACCCGATACTGTGCAATCTGATTGACCATATCAGATATGCGTGGGAGGGGGTACGCATCGAGCTGCGTGTACCGATTGATGGTCTGACTGAAGTCAATGACCATCCTGTGTTTCTCCACAGTCTTTACAACTACCACTTGGGCTCTCCAGAGGCTGTTGCTGGCCTCGATGATGCCTTCCCGTAGTAGCCGCTGGACCTCCGACCTGATGAAGGTACTGTTCTGGGCACTGTACCATCTGCTCCTGGTGGCGACGGGTTTGCAATCCGGGGTGAGGTTTGCAAACAGGGAAGGTGGGTCGACCTTAAGGGTCGTGAGGCCGCATACTGTAAGGGGTGGTAGGGGCCCGCCGAATTTCAGGGTTAGACTTTGGAGGTTGCACTGGAAGTCCAGGCTGAGTAGCAAGGCAGCGCAGAGGTTGGGGAGGACGTAGAGCCAGAAGTTGCTGAACTCTACGCCCTGGACGGTGAGGGTGGCGGTGCAGTACCCCCGGATCTCCACGGAGTGGAATCCGGTGGCCAGGGAGATTCGTTGGGTAATGGGGTGTACCACGAGGGAGCAGCGCCTTACCGTATCGGGGTGGATGAAGCTCTCCATGCTCCCGGAGTCGAGAAGGCAAGGTGTCCTGTGGCCATCGACTTTCACCGTCGTTGTCGCGGTTGCGAGGTTGTGTGGCCGGGACTGGTCGAGTGTGATGGAGGCGAGCTGCGGCTGGCGTTGGTGGGCCCCGGGCTGGTCGGCGGTGGTTGCAGGCGATGGGTGGCCCGATGAGTGGCCTGATGGGGTGCCCGACGAGCAGGGGCCCTGAGGTGCCATCCAAAATGGCGCCGAACATGGCGGCATTAAAGATGGCGGCACCCACGGGCCGCACAAGGTCTGATGGGGGTAGATGGCGGCGCCCAGGGGCCGCATGTGTTCTGATGCGAGGAAGATGGCGTCACCCACGGGCTGCATGTGGGTAACGGGGACGAAAATGGTGGCGCCCACGGCTCGCATGAGGGGGGTGCAGGAACAATGGGCCTGGTTACAACGGCGATCGAGCGGGCCTGGCACACAGCAGTGAAATGTCCCTTCTTCCCGCAGGCCTTGCAGATTGCACTCCGTGCCGGGCAGCGCTGCCGGGGGTGCTTTGTCTGCTCGCAGAAATAACACTCCCGGGGTTGGCTGGCTGCCGCGCGGCGCAGGCATGGGGTTGGCTGGGGGCGGTCGCTGGTGGAGTCCACGATGTCCAGGAGGGGGGCGCCGTGTGGTCGGGCCGTACGCTTGTACAGTACGGGAGGCTACCATTAGTGAGGTCGCGAGTTTCTTGGTCGCCGCAAGGTCGAGCATACCCCCTTCTAAGAGGCGCTGGCAGATGTACGCCGACCCTATGCCTGTAACAAAAGTGTCCCTGATTAAGCGTTCGGTATGTTCAATGGCCGAAACTGCCTGGCAATCGCAGTTCCTCGCCAGGGCGTGCAGGGCACGCCAGAAATCTTCCAATGACTCACCGGGGTGTTGTTGCCGCGTGGACAGGAGGTGCCTGGCGTAGAGTTTGTTGATCGGCCGGGTGTAGTTCTCTTTCAGAAATGCCATGGCATCAGTGTAGTTGGGCGCGTCCCAGATAAGTGGAAAAATATCGGAGCTCAACTCTGTGTACAGGATCTGGAGTTTCTGTGTTTCTGAGAGTTGTTCTGTCGCTGCTCCGCTGTAGGCTTCAAAGCAAGCTAGCCAGTGGTCGAAGGCCGACATGGCGTTCTCTGCTTGAGGGTGTAGCTGCAGGCGATCTGGCTTGATGCGTAGGTCCATCGCTGTAAAATCTCTACTTAATAAATTGATGCACTATCAATTACGACGAGACGAGAGTAGAGTGTAATCGAGGCTTTATTACGCAGAGATGTGTTGCCTCCTGCAGCTGCTGCCGAAATGGCTGCAGCTCGGAGAGCACACACATTTATACTCCACCTACTGGGCGGAGCCAGCAGGCCGGGATCTACCCCCTTACCTGCAGCACAGGAGCCTTACCGTATTTCTTCTCATATACGTAATATATACAAACAGTGGTGATTACCACACACCTTAAGTGCTTGAAGCTACAGGGCTAACGACTGGGTGCAGGAAGGTGGGACTAGAAAGAGCACCTGGGTGTCCTCAGGCTGGCTTGGACAAGATGGGCTGAATGGCCTCCTTCTGTGCTCTAACGTTTCTGAGATTCTATGATTCTAACACTATCGAACGGCATTTAGATTAGATAGGGTCCTCAGCGGGGAGCACATGGCCGAGGCCACACATTGCCCTGTTTTCGGCACCGAGGCGCAACGCGGTCGTTAAATCGCGCCCTCTATCGCCGTTCCTTCACTGTCGCAGGATCAAAATTCTGGAGCTCCCTTCCTGACAGCATTGGGGGTGTCCTTACACTCAGCACCACCTTCTTTTAAAAAAAAATGTTTTTATTGAAGTTTTTACATATTGTGCACTATACAATCTGTAGAAATAACTGTGCCGATTACAATGTAAATATAATTTTTCTTTGTGCTGAGCCCCCCAACCCTCCCCCAGGCCCTCCTCTCATCCCCCACCCGCACCACCCCCCCCCCGCCGCCCTCCCACCCCCGCCCACTTCATTCTTGGTTTCAGGGTCCTTTCCTGGGCCCTTCACCCGACAATGGGTAGTTCTCCGCTATTTACATGTGAGCGGTGCACCCCCTTCCTTCCTTCCTCCCCTTTTGTTATTGGGCCTTCCCCATTTCAACCCCTCTTTCCATGTCCTACTTTTGGGATTCCCTTGGCGGTTCCTTTTCTTGTGGTCTTGTTCTAGGAATCCTGGCCTCTGTGTTGGTTGTTTTCCGAACACCCCCTCATTTTTCCCGTAACCTCACCCCCCTTCCCCCCACTTGCTTTGCTGTCTGCTCCCTGTGGTTCCATTGGTTCTTGTGCATTCACCCCACCCCCTCCCCCTGCTCTATTGGCTGTTGGTTCAAACAGGGCCTGGAACAAGTTGATGAATGGCCTCCATGTTTTGTGGAAGCAATCCTCTGACCTTGCATTTTGAACTTGATCTTCTCTAGGTGGCGGTATTCCGAGAGGTCTGTGATGCACTATCAATTACGACGAGAGGAGAGTAGAGAGTAATTGAGGCTTTATTACACAGAAATGTGTGGCCTCCTACAGCTGCTGCCGAAATGGCTGCAGCTCGGAGAGCCCACACATTTATACTCCACCTACTGGGTGGAGTCAGCAGGCAGAGATCTACTCCCGTACCTGTAATACAGGGGCTTTACCCGTAATACCCTCATATGCAGTGCAGTATATGCAATATAATACAACAGTGGTGACTACCACATTCACCCCCTGTTAAAAAAGAGTCCAGCGGGGGTGGTGGAAACTATTTACATACAGGTTGCCATTAAAATTTCAGAGAAGGTTACAAATTTAGACGGTCGGGCGCCTTGATCAGTTGTTGCGAGCGCCGCAGTGCTGGTGGCGAGTCAGGCGTCGGCTCGGTCGTCGGTGACTCCGGGAGCATGTCGACATCCTCTTCATCCCCGGGTGGGACCAAGGGGAGGACGGATTGTCCTGGAGTGGGGGCTGTGGTGGGGTGCGCTGGGGGAAGGGAGGGTGGCGCCGGGGCAGGGGGGGACCCAGCTGGTGCCAGGTCCCTGAGGGCGACTGTGTCTTGGCGGCCCTCGGGGTACGCTATGTAGGCGTACTGCGGGTTTGCGTGGAGTAGCTGTACCCTCCCAACCAACGGGTCCGCCTTGTGGAACACAGGCAGGGATCTACCCCCGTACCTGTAGTTCAGGGGCCTTATCGTAATACCCTCGTATGCAGTGCAGTATATACAATATAATACAACAGTGGTGACTACCATAGTCTGCCAGTCAGTGTGCAGCTTTGAGAGATGCTGCTGATTGTTATCTGATCAGGATGCTCTGGTAGGCGGTTAGAGAAGCAAAAGCAAGGGCATCGGCCCTTTTACTCATGAATCGTTCTGGCTGGTCCGATACCCCGAAGACCGCCACTCTTGGCCACGGCTCCACCCCCACCCCCACCACCTTGGAAATTGCCTCAAAGAAGGCTGTCCAAAGCCCGACAAGTCTGGGGCATGCCCAGAACATGTAGGTGTGGTTGGCCGAGTCTCCCTGGCACCTTTCACATTTGTCCTCAGCCTCCAGGAAGAACCTGTTCATTAGGGTTTTTGGCAAGTGTGCTCTGTGCACCACTTTCAGCTGCATGAGGCTTAGCCTTGCGCATGAGGAAGTCGAGTTGGCCCTGCTCAGTGCTTCGCTCCAGAGACCTCACACTATTCCTGTCCCTATTTGTTCCTCCCATTTTTCTCATGTCTCGTCCAGTGGGGAGCGCGTGCTTTCTAAGAGTCGTCCGTACGGATCCCCACAGTTTCCTTTCCCCAGACTGTCTGCTTCCAGTAACTCCTCTCGCATTGTGCTACTCGGGGTTCGTGAGTATGTAGTCGTCTCCTTCTGGAGAAAGTTTTTGATCTGCAGATGTCAGAATTTGTTCCCATTGGTAATTCCAGTCTCTCAGTCAGCTCCTCTAAGGTCGCTAGTCTGTCACCTGTGTACAAGTTCCTAACTGTCAGTGTCTCCCCATCTTGTCTCTATCTCTTGAAGGTGGTGTCGAGCATGGCTGGCGCACACCTAAGTGTGGTGATATGCATGTACACATCCACGTATATAGTTGTTTATCAATGTATATAGTTATCGGTATGACCTCCAACCAGCAGGTGGCGATAGTGATCCACCATGTGACTTGGGACACCTGGTAGTCTTACAAGAGAATAGTCGCACTTAGAGTAGCTCCAGGAGAATTCATTGAATAGCTATCATCTGTATTATAGTTTGTTAGTTATCTTTTCACATGTTTGCGAATAAATCATCTTTCTAGTTAAACAACTAGATGTTCTGTGTCCATCATTACCACGGTCACACCACAGAACACAACACTATGGTTGCCACAGATGGGGGCCATGATGGACACTTCGGCCAGACTGAACTGTGGCTTCATCTGGTTCCAAGTTCTCATGGTCGGTACCACCACTGGGCTTATTGAGTGTTTTGCTGGCGGGGATGGGTGTTTCTGCCGTGGCGAGGGCCCGGAGGGTCGTTCCTGTACAGGAGGACTCCTTAACCCTCACCCATTCTGTGTCTGGGGCTTTGACCCATCTCCTCACTCTTTTCACCGTGGCTAGCCAGTATTGCAAGTTGAGGAGGGCCAGGCCTCCCATGTTTCTTCTCCTTTGTGGTACTGTTTTGGGGATTCTTGGATTCTTTCCCCCGTGCACCCCCCCCACCTTCCAACCCCCACCTCACCACTCCTACACACAAATACGATAATCATCTTGTCTATTGAATGAAAAAAGGCCTTGGGGATGAAGATCGGTATAAACAGGAAGAGAAACCTCGGCAGTACGTTCATCTTGATCGTCTGCACCCTCCCCGCCAGGGAAACCGGGAGTATACCCCACCTCAGTCGGTTCCTTTTAACTTCCTCCGTCAGACTGGTCACGTTCCATGTGTGGATCCGTGCCCAGTGTGGGCAACCTGGATCCCCAGGTAGCAGAATTTGTTTTGGGCTATTTTAAATGGTAGACCCTCCAGTTCTGCCCCTCCCCCTCTTGGGTTCACTGGGAAAACATTTGACAAGGTCGAGTTTCTTGCCCAAATACTCCCAGGAGCTTTGTTATTTCGTTCATGCAGCTTTGCGGGTGCGAGGTGTAGAGGAGCAGGTCATCCGCATAGAGTGAGACTATGTGCTCTCTGCCTCCTCTTTGGCTACCCTTCCAACCTCTTGCTGCTCTCAGGGCGATTGCCAGTGGCTTGATTGGCAGGGCAAACAAGAGCGGGGACAGCGGGCGTTCCTGCCTTGTGCCTCTGTGCAGCTGGAAGTATTTAGAGCTGGTGGCGTTAGTTCGTAAGCACGCCTTGGGGATATTGTTTAAGAGTTTCACTCATGAGGTGAACCAGTCCCTAGTCCAACCGCTCTAGTACTTCAATCAGGTACTTCCACTTGACTCTGTTGAAGGCCTTTTCTGTGTCCAGGGAGACGATCACCTCTGGTGTTACCTTCTCGCGGGGGGGGGGGGGTCATTAGCACATTCAGCAGCCGCCTGGTGTTCGCAGTTAGCTGTCGATCCTTAACAAAGCCCATCTGGTTTTCTGCGACCAATTCTGGTACGCAGTTCTCCAGCCGCTTAGCCAGCACTTTGGCGAGTATTTTTGCGTCCACATTGAGCAGCGAAATGGGTCTGTATGATCCAAACTCCATTGGGTCTTTGTCCTTTTTGGGTATGAGCGATATGGTGGCTTGTGTTAGTGTTGAAGGCAGAGTGCTGCTCACTAGCAAGTCTGTGAACATTCCCCGCAGATGCGGAGCCAGTGCCGTCGCAAATTATTTGTAGAAGTCCCCGGCGCCATTCCTCCTGCATGGAGTTGATGCTCTCCATGACCACTCCCACCCCTATTGGTGCTTCCAGTCCCCTCCGTCTATTGTCCCCCACGACTGGCATGTACAGTCAATCGAGGAACCGTTTCATCCCCAAATCCCCGTCGGGGGTTCGGAGGTGTACAATCCCCGGTAGAAGGTCTCGAATGCTTTGTTGATCTTTTTTGGTTTGGCTACCAGTCCGCCTCTGCTATCCTTTACCTCGGCTATTTCCCTCGTGGCTGCCTGCTTTCTCAGCTGGTGAGGCGGCAGGTGGCTAGCCTTCTCTCCATCCTCATAAAAGGTCCCCATGGCGGAGTTGGTATACTGCCTTGCTAGTGGGTAGCCGGTTAAAGTCCATTGGTAGCTTTTTCCTCTCCTCCAGCAGCTCTACGGTCAAGGCCTCGGAGTATATTCTGTCGCCCTCCAGGATGGAGTCGATCAGTTGTTGCCCAGCCCCTCCCTCTTCCTTGTCCCTGTGAGCCTCAAAGGCGATAATTTCTCCACTAATCACAGCCTTCAGTACCTCCCAGAATGTGGAAGGTGAGACTTCTCCATTCTGGTTGTTTATAACGTACTCGCCTATGGCCTGTGATGTTTTCTGGCAGAAGAACTTGTCAGCCAAGAGGGCTGTGTCCAACCTCCATGTGGGGCTTTGGGCACAGCCCGCCTCCAACCCCACATCCATGTAATGTGGAGCCTGGTCGGACATTGCAATTGCGGAATACTCCGCTCTTACTATTTCTGGGAGCACCAATTTCCCCACTACAAAGAAATCGATGCGGTAATAGACCTTGTGTGCTGGCAAGAAAAACGAGAATTCCTTCTGAACCGGGTGCATGAACCACCATGGGCCCACTGTCCCCCATCTGCTCCATAAACATTTGCAGTTCCCGAGCCATGCCTGTCGTTTTCCTCGTTCTGGAATTTGACCTGCCCGTCAGTAGGTCCTGTACACAGTTTAATTACCTTCCCATGATCAGTCTATGTCTGGGATTTGCGCCATGGTCATTTTTATAAATTTTGTGTAGTCACAGTTGGACTCATAGACATTTACCAGGACTATCGGTGCTCCGTCTAGGACACCGCTGACAATGACATACCGTCGCCCTTGGTGCGTAACCATCCTTGTCACCATAAACACATCCTCGTACTTATAAGTATGGCTATCCCACTAGCCCTCATCCTGTAGCAGGAATGGATGTCTGTCCCACCCAGCCCTTCCTTACCCACAGTCGCTCCTTCTCCATCAGGTATGTCCCTTGGAGAAAGACTATTTCGGCTTTTATGCCTTTCAGGCGGGTGAAGACACTGGATCTTTTCACTGGGCCTTAAGTCCCCTGACATTCCAGGGGACTATTCTCATAGGGGGTTTTGTTTCCCCCCTCCTGTGGGGTAAACCATACTTACCTGGTAGCTGCGCCCCTGCACTCCGGGGTTTCCCTTGGTTAGGGGCCACCCAACATGGCCGCCAACTGTGTGTGCCATGCGAGTGGACCCCTGCACGCCAGGATTTCCCTTTGTTTGGGGACCATCCAAAGTGGCTGCTTACTGTGCCATTTTCTTCCATGATTTCGATATGGATCTGCTAAAGCCAGTCCAGAGGCCTTCCCCACCCCCCCCCTTATCGGTTTGTTTCCCCCATGGTTTTGATTCTCCCTGCTGCCCTCTCGCTGCCTCTGTGTCCCCCCTTATCCCCTGTTTTCTGTCTACCCGCTGCCCCTTTGCTATTTCTCCCAGCCCCCTCCCCACCAGATGCTCTCTCCCCGGTGGGAAATGTGCCGCGGCCCCCCTCTCTTTCAAACTTCCTGGCTTTAGCTTTCCCCCATTGCGGTGGGCCCCTTCCAGGGTAGATCTGACCCCGTCCTACGCCCACCCTGCTAGTGTCCCTTCTACCTCGCCTCGCCCTCTCCTGCGCTCTGCTGCCCTCGCCCCCTCCTTTCTTTGAGCTGGTTCCCCTGCTCATAGCAAGGCGATGCAGTCCCATGCAAAATTGTTCATTTCCTCCTTTCACTTCCTCTGTGTCTTCTTCACTGCTGCCACTCTTGCTGCCTATCCAGGCCATTCTTATGGATGAACTTGTTCGTCTCTACTGGGGCAGTAAAATAATGTTCTTTGCTCTGGTATGTTACCCAGAGCCTTGCTGGGAATAACATCCCAAATCTGACCTTGTTCTTGTACAGGGCAGACTTTGCATGGTTAAATATGGTCCTGCCCCAATGTCCTGATACATTCTGATCCTATGTCCCTCCCAGTTGCACGCCTTCTTCTGTCGAGCCCAGTGAAGGATCCTTTCTCAGTCCTGATCGTTATGCAGCTTGGCTATTATCGCCCTCAGCTGCTCCATGGCTCAGGGCTTTGGTTAGAACCTGTCGATCTCCAGCTGTCCCTTTCAACTAGGTTGCCCGGCATTTGGGCCACGTGGAGGTTGAATCCCTGCCCTCGATCCCCTCTGACAGGCCCACTATTCGAATGTTCTGTATCCTCGACCAATTCTCCTGGTCCTCGACCTTCCCTTTCAGGCTGCATTCGGTCGCCACCAACCTCTTGATCTGGGCATTGTCGCCCTGATCCGTCGATGGCTTTTCCAGCTCCCATGTCGTGCTCCCCTAGTCTCTTCCCCTTGCATTCGAGTGCCGTCTGTATGGCGGCTGTTCCTCCACCACCGCCACTTTGACTGTCGCTTTTATCTCAGCCTTGATGTCGTCTTTCATTGCATTTAGTTTCTTTGTTCGGAACATGTTCCATCCATCACCTGGCAAAGGGGAATTTGTTTTCCAGGTCGCCGGTCTCCCTCTCTTGGGGAAAGCCGGAAATCGCTCACCTTGTTGGTTTGCCGATCCGCTTGTCCCTTGCCGCAGTTCCTGGTGTCCACGCGGCCTCTCAAGCTGCTGCTTCCTGGCATTTTTGTCGTCCGTGCTAATGTTGAGGGTGAGGGGATGTTTAAGTCTGATTTTGCGGGCTAAATTTGGCCTAAAGTGCCTATCTTACTGTCGTATGGAGGAGAGCCACCTGATGTGCAACTACTCAGCGCATCCCCATCACCGGAAGTGACCGTCGCCTTCTCAAGGGCGATTAGGGATGGGCAACAAATGAGGGCCTTGCCAGTGATGACCAGGTCCATTGAAAGGTGACAAAGAGTTATTGAAGACATTATGCATTCTCCAGAAGTAATTCATACCATAGTTAGTTTATAATACAGCTGCACTGGCAAATTAAGTTATGTGAATAATTAAATGTGCTTCTGTCAAAGTTTAAATAATTAGTTTCCTGCCTCTTTTCTTACCATGGTAAAGGTGGAATCTTTATTTTCCCACCATTCTCTTCACATCATCTCGACAGCCTGTGAGCTCCATCTGTAGTATTTTGATGCTAGCTCGTTACACTTTTCAGGTGTCCTTGATGCCTGCTTTAAACGTTTCTTTCCGCATGCATTTGTCTTATGATCGGCCAACGACAGTGAGGTGCACTTGCCCTTAATCTCCTTTTTACACCACAGCTGCTAATTTGGCATTTTCTTTGGTACTGAATCGACAGCTGCTCCAATTTAAAAAGGCATTGTGTAAATTGTAAAAGGCTGTTCTCTGCTGCTGCTGTGTTGCCCTGCCCGTCTCCACAGTCAAATTTAAACTGGCTGAGAATTAAATGAGTTTAATCAGTTTGTGTAAGCAGTGGATTTGAATCTCTGCTTGTCTCTGTATGCTGCTGTATGACACAGTGCATGGATCAGACTGTAATGTGATACTGTGCAATATATACGCTGCCATAGGGAGGGTGTGCCCTGCTGAAAGACTGGACAGCTATCAAGTTACTCAGCCCCTTAGTTGGGCCACTGATAAAGAAGTCACATGCAATGTAATTTGAAAAGCATATTTATCTCACTGAAATGTACCTCTCAGGGCGACAGGCTGAAGGTAGGTCTCCATGTAACATGCATCCAGTTGACACAATCTTAGCAGGGGAAATGTTACCTTTTGTCTTGATCCTAGGATCGTACGCCCAAAAATATGCAGCTGGTGTGATTTTAGCTTTGGAAACATCACCAATCTCAGAGACTGAATCAAATTCCCATGCAGATGAATATTGGTTATTTGTTATCTGTGCTGTTTACAAGAATATGCAAAGCATAAACTGAGTTGAGCTGTGAAATAGGATAAGGGCAGCACGGTAGCATAGTGGTTAGCACTTTTGCTTCACAGCTCCAGGGTCCCAGGTTCGATTCCCGGCTTGGGTCACTGGCTGTGTGGAGTCTGCACGTTCTCCCCGTGTCTGCGTGGGTTTCCTCTGGGTGCTCCGGTTTCCTCCCACAAGTCCCGAAAGACGTGCTGTTAGGTGAATTGCACATTCTGAATTCTCCCTCTGTGTACCCGAACAGGGGTCGAAATGTGGCAAATAGGGGCTTTTCACAGGAACTTCATTGCAGTGTTAATGTGAGCCTACTTGTGACAATAAAGATTATTATTATAAGGAAAATATTGATTACTTTCAGAAGTCAAGTAATTCTTAAAACAAGTGGAGAGTGGGGTTCCCCCGTACCCAAGAAGCGTTTTACATTCACCCTTCCCCAATTCAGGTTTTGCACAACTGCATAATCAGAGGAGAAAATACAAATTGATTTTAACAGTTCTGCTTGAGCACCCTTGGTTAGGCCAACAAAAAGCATTAAACGAGAGATCAGTATTGACTACTGTGGCTGCAGCACAGCTGTAAAGGATGATGGCAGTAAAGATTATCTTTTCACTGCAGTTGCGCAATCATGTTTTGAAAAACCTGACGCTAATTTTTCTTTTGGAAGCAATCAAGCCGTCCAAATTCAGCCCCATATCTTGAACAGGTAACCTGCCCATATTAAAAATGGTTATTAGGTAAAACTCGCTCTGCATGAGCCAGGCTGAACATCTGTGCTTATTAGCCTGAACACAAAAGGGAAGGCCTCCCTTGGAAACATGAGCAGTGAATGAGTGAAAGAGGCTTCACAGCACAATAATGCCGGCTGATTTAAAGCCTTTTCCACAGCCTGTAATTAGCATTTGAAAAAAAAAAATCAATCTGTTTGAGAAAAAGGATTTTTAAATTAAGAGAGAAGTACATTAATCTGAATCTTCTGCATCAAATAGCAAGTATATTTAGATGCAATTTAAAGGGTCTGGTTACCAGCGTAATTTAGCACTTTCTGATTGCTACCAGTATTTCTGCATGAATTACATGTATATATGCAACATTTCGTACATTTATGGTGGAAAGATTGTTTTGTCAATTTGACACAGCTGTTTTTTTCAGCTGTGGAATATTAATTGAGGATACATATAGACAGATGGTTTTCAAGCCTGGTATTGAAATACGGAAAAAGAGCTGCATATATAAATACATGGATTAAATAATTAAAATGTGTACCTTTTATCTTCAAGACGGTGTGAGACGGATGAAAATTGAATGTGCTCTGACACTAAATAAAATTGTTGCCTGTGCAAGAATTTATTTTCTACGAGTAATTTTGGTGGCACAAGTAGAGATAGAAAATGAAAGTGAAAAGGCGGCTGGTTTGTCAGCATCTGTGAAAAGAAAGATAAGTTATCATTTGAAGGTGTCGATCAGAACTCAATTTATCCATTGCTTCTGTGTTCTTCCAACATTTTCTGTTTTTTATTTCAGGTTTCAAACATTTGTACTCAACTTCAGGTAACATTTTATTTCAATGCTTTTTTGTTGTTGCTCGACCCACGAATATTTTCACAACTTAAAAGCAAATCTCTGATGAAAGGAAGGATAGTGGTTGCCTTGCTAGAAATGTATCTGGCACATATCAGTGACAACATCACTTCATGTATGCATTAAAATGTCAGAATTCCCTTCCTATTCATTTCAGCGGGAAGCAGGGTTCAGTCAGGAGCAATATATTTGTGCTCAATATTTTATTCCCACTTGCTGTACATTTCCAAATACTTTATGAGATTGAAAAATTATTGTTCTACCATTTTAGACTGATAAAAGAAAAATGAAAGAAATTGCATTGATATTGTGCTTTTAATTCACAGTCTCAGCTCAATATGCGTTGTCGTGTTGGGTGTTCCGATGCACAAATGATCCAACACGGCTGTAGATGGTACAACTCTGTTTTATTGTCTCAAACAATAACAACTACTAACTGCTGGCTGAGGTTCGTGCTTCACCAGCTAAATTGTGGACCCAGCCCTATCACTATCTTGGTGAGGCACTCAGCACATGGTCTATGTCTGAGTGGCACGCTGTGAGCTTTGTGCTCTGAGCTATCTCCTGGTAGCATGAGCGGGAACTGTGGTGTTCCCTGTTTTATAGTGCGTGTGCTCTCACTGGTGATTGGCTGCGATGTTGTGTGTGTGTTGGTTGGTCCAACTACCTGTCCATCAGTGTGTGTGTGATTGCACCATGATATGCTGATGTGGATATCATGACATGCGTTATAGCCATTGGAGTAGGTTTAAAGTGAGGTCAATGTTGTAATGTAGGAGATGGCAACCAACCTGTACAAAGTGATCTCCCACAAACGGCAATGTGATAATGACCAGATAATCTGCTTCATCGTGATGCTAGCTGAGGGATACATGTTGGCCAGGACATCTCCATTACTCATCTTCTGGATAGTGCAACAGGATTTTTAATGTGCACCTGAAGGTCTTGGTTTAATATCTCATCCAGAAGATGACAGATCTAAGAGTACAGTAATCCTTCAGCACCGTACTAAGTCTAAATCTAGATTATGCGTTCAAGTCACTAGATGCCCATTGATTGTATATCCTTATCGTTTACAAGGGAGAAACTGATTTAAATGCATTATTTTCTTTCAAATTGAATAAATGTTTGATATTCATTAAAACCGTGCAATGTAAGGTAACATTTGACTTTATCCTGCATCAAACAACCTACAGTACTAACATGACAATTTATGTGGAAGGAATTATGTAAATAGTTGAGTGAGTTGTAAGGGAGACATACAGTCTTGGCTGTTTGATGCATAGAAAGCTTTCACAGCTGCCAACATAGCAAAGAAACCCAATTAATTGGTCATTCATCCCATTGATATTTATGGGTTCTTAATCCAGCTGGGTTGCACAACAGGAAGAACACGCTGTGAAGTATTTTGGGGCTTCCTGAGGGTGTCAATTATGACATGTTAAAAAAAGTTTTTTTCTGGATCTTTGAAACAAAGTAACAACTGTTATGCTGTGTACCAGGATACGTGTTATTCTGATTGTTTTCAATTAGCCGGGTGCAGTAGCCTAATAAAGATAAGGTTAAGTCGCCTTAGTCCCAGATGACCATAGACTGCTTTCCAATGAGCTGACTGGTGGTGATTTCACCTGAGGATCACCACACCTTTATAATAATCTTTATTGTCACGTGGGCTTACATAACACTGCAATGAAGTTACTGTGAAAAGCCCCTAGTTGTCACATTCTGGCGCCTTATCGGATACACAGAGGGAGAATTCAGAATGTCCAAATTACCTAACAGCACGTCTATCGGGACTTGAGGAAACCAGAGCACCCGGTGGAAACCCACGCAGACACGGGGAGAACGTGCAGACTCCACACAGACAGTGACCCAAGCCGGGAATTGAACCTGGGACCCTGGAGCTGTGAAGCAACAGTGCTACCCACTGTACTACCGTGCCCGGTGAGGGGCAAGGTTGAGAAGGCAGGGCCTTCATGAATAACCTAATGGAGGTCGCCTAACGGAGGGTACTGGACATACAATCCGTAATCCTAAATTCAAATCACTAGCTTTTGGAGCGCAGCCCCTTCTTCAGGTGAATGTGATTTGAAACAAACCTATTGGACTTTAACCTGGTGTTGTAAGACTTCTTACTGAACTTTATGATGGAAGGAAGGTCATTGATGAAGCAGTTGAAGATGATTGGACCTTGGATACTGTCCTGAGGAACACCTGCAGTGATGCGCTGGAGCTGAGATGATTGACCTCCAACCATCACAACCATCTGCCTTTGTGCCATGAATGACCCCAACCAGCAGAGGATCTTCCTCCAGATTCCCACTGAATCCAGTTTTGCAGGTGTTCCTCATTAACATACTTAGTGAAATGCTGCCTTGGTGTCAAGTTTTTTTTTAACCACTCTTTAAGTTTCACTAAAATACATTGAAGGCAAGGGAGTATTTGTACAGAATGTTACCCCGGAAGGTTACAGTGGATTTTACACATTTTGTGTGCTTGATGGGCTTTCTCGGCTGTTCAACAGCAACAGCTCTTCAGCTCATGGAACATGTTCAACAAAACTTTGGATGGAAGGTGGATTAGTGGGCAAGCAAGTGAAGAATATATAAATTGCAAGACTTGGCTTTTCTTTAACCAAAGTTTTCTTAAATTTCCTTCTCCAATGAGTGCGACAACATGGTGTGAGGCATACCTTGCACATGACAGTATGCAAATATAAATCTTAATTACATAGCACTCATTAACCATGGAATTCTCAGTCATTAAGAGCTATTGTTCTTACATCTGGCACTCTTTAATATCGGAGTTTAATTTCCTCAAATGCCACACAGTTTAACCAATTTGTGATGAGTTTCCTTGTGCTCCAGTTGAATACAATTGTTATGCTGTTTAAAGAAAGGATTTAAGTCAATGTTTTAAGCAATGCGCAGCCTAGAAAAATTAAACGGCAGAATTTTAAACTGATGAATTGTGGGAGTAATTGTTTATTCGACGAGTAATAACTGAACAAAAAGATCATTTTAAAATGCAGAATATTCACCACTTCTTTCAGCCGCACTTCCCCAGCCAGCTTTTGGGTGTAATAGTCAAAAACAGCCATTACAAGTGAAAATACAAACTTAAGCCCACATGAAGGAAATAGGGTACAACCCACTAAACTGACACTGTAGGCTGGGGGGAAAGTAAATTGTTAGTGTACAGTGTATTTTGGTTAAATATTGTCCACTAGCCTATTTACCTGTGTAGAAAACATGAAATATGCATGAAATGCATTTCTTCAAAAATATCATATACTAACCATTCTTTCACAGGATCATGGGTAATATTCATCTGCCATGTTGAAGAGTCAAGAGGATTTGCTCCAATAATGCAGCCATGGGTGTTCCCCATTGCATGCATCTACTACTTAGCGTGCTGTCACTTTTGATTGACAGTCTTGTGATTGGTGGTTGCCATGAGTTTTACCCATATATTTTATAACTTAGTGAGACCATGGGCGGGATTCTCCGGTCTCCGACGCCAAAATCGCATTCGACGATCGGCTGGAGAATCCCCATTGGCGGCGAAATCGGGGCTGGCACCGGTTTGGCATTGCCCCCCGCCCCAGAATGCCACACACAATATGGACGGCCTCAGGACGTGATCTGAGGCCCTCCCCCGATGCTCTGCCCCCAATGGGCTGAGTTCCCGATGGCGTGGGTCACTCATGCTATTCTTTTTCGGGAACTCGGCGTGGCGTCTGTGGACTGAGTCCGGCGTCGCCGCAGTCGGGGGGGAGCCAATCCGCGGGCAGGGGGAGCCTTCGCGGGGGCTGGGGGCACTGGTGGGGGATGGTCCGGGGGTGGCGAACCTGGCCAAAGGAGAGCGCCATGCAACATGTGGGCGGCGCCATATTGCACATCGTGGCCACTGCAGGCTGCCGCCGTGCACATGGGCGGCCAAGGACCTGGCAATTCTCCGGCCATATCCATAGGTAAAACCAGGGGCTTTACACTGCGTGCCTACTAGCCCCCCACCAGACGGAGGATTGGTGGAGGTTTTGCGCCGTTCTTTTGGGCGTAAAGCGGCACTGTTCCCACGCTGGTGTCGCATTTGGGCTCAAAATCAGAGAATCCAGCCCCATGTTTTAGTGCATAAGGTAACAATGTGGGGAGTCTAAACCAAATAAAAACAGGCAGATTTGGATTTATGGAGTGGGGGGGTGGGTGTTAACGACTTAAAAATGTGTTTCCTGATGCAAATCCACCTCTGAGCCACACATTTCCAGCTGTAACTCAGAAGGGAAGATGGGTGGATGACCATTCTGCTCCAAGGAAGTGGAACATTGCAGCTTTGAAAATGATAATGAGGCTGCTTTAACCTTGCTTGACCTGGATTCTGGTCAAGCAGCACTATCCAGATGAGGATTTGGTGGATCCAGGAACTGGGTGCCTTTGCATCAACCTCCTGATGTATAGTGTCATGATATTCAGATAAACATCATGGTGCAAACACACATACACAGTGATGGACAGATCAACGGACCAATCAACACACACGCAACATCACAGCCAATCACAAGCAAGGGCACACGCACTGTAAAACGGGGAACACCACAGTTCCCGCGCATTCCAGCAGGAGACAGCTCAGGGCACAGAGCGCACAGCGTGCCACTCAGGCATACACCATGTGCTAAGTGCCTCTCAAAGATAGTGTTAGGGCTGCGTCCACAGGTTAAAGGGTAATGAACGAACCACAGTTACAAGTTTACAGATGTTGTAATTGTTAGTAATAAAACAGAGTTGTACCATCTGCAACCGCGTTGGGTCGTCTGTGTAGCAGAGCACCCAACACGACATATAGCACGCCTGACCAAGGAAAGCCTGTGCGCGGTCAGCCACGGCTAATCTCTACCCCCCGCCCACCCCCCACCCTCCACTCCCCCATTCCTTCCCCACCCAGCCGGTGACATTCTCCACAAGAACATGATGTCATCCCTTCCCCCCCAAGCCTCTGACCCCTCACCCCCAAGTCCCCACCCTTACCAACCATCCCTCTGATTTGATGTAGATCAGTTTCTTTGAATGGACATTTGCCTTTGTCTCAAAGCTAGAGTGTGGCCGTGTGTGTTTTGTGTGTCACCTGGAGCTGGCAGGATCCCATGGCCGAGATAACGTTCCCATTGTAGTCGACCATCTTGCACCGGGATGGCTGGATTGGTGGTCTGACCTTCATGGCATAGAAGGCTGACCCTGCTATGAGGTTGGCGGAGGCGCCAGTGTCCAGGCGGAAAGTGATTGGCGATCGGTTGACCGTCATGGTGGCACTCCATTCATCGGCCGGATTGATGGTGTTGACCCGGTTCACATCAATGACCGCAACCCGGAAGGCGTCTTGGTCATCTGTGTCGTCGGTTTGGATGTCGTGATGTGGAGGCTGGATGGTCCGCACGTGTCTGCGAGGTTGTCGGAGATGTGGAAGATCCACAGGTTGAGCCGCTCGACAGTAGGCAGCGTAGTGGCCCATCTTGCCACAGCGTAGGCATTGTCGGGTTTTTGCAGGACATTGCCCTTTTAAATGTGCAGCTCCACAGTTGCCACACGTCATGACGTCATGGCGTTCGTTACACCACTGCGCATGCGCAGTTCGGTCTTGCGACGGGCGCGCCTGCGCAGCACGTCCCTCAGTGTTGCCGTAGGTTTTGCCGCGCACAACCGCGAGAGGCCTCAAAAAGCGCACGAAACGGCCGCCCTCGTCCGGGCCGCGGGCCGGGAGAAACTCGATTGCCTGGATGCGTTCGGCCTCGTGGGCGGCCAGGCTTGCCGATTCGATCACTTGGGACCCCCTCCATGCCGATTCGGTCGTCTGAAATTGGGCATAGCGGCTGGTCGCATTTTCATGCAGGACACAGGCTTCAACTGCAGATGCTAAGGTCAGGCCTTTAATTTTTAGAAGCTGCTGGCGTAGGCCACTGGAGGCAACGCCAAAAACGATCTGGATCCGGATCATGGACTCTGAGGTGGTGCCGTAACCGCAGGACTGCGCAAGTATGCGGAGGTGCGTCAGGGAGGACTGAAAGAGCTCATCCTTACCTTGTAGGCGCTGCTGAAAGATATACCTCTCAAAGCTTTCATTGACCTCAACGTTGAAGTGCTGGTCGAGCTTGAGGAGGACCGTGTCATATTTAGATTTGTTCTCGCCTTCCCCGAACACCAAGGAGTTGTATACATCGATAGCGTGCTGACCTGCGGTAGTGAGGAGCATGGCAATCTTTGTTTCGTCCGAGGCGCCATGTTTTTCTTTGGCTCGCACGAACAGTTCGAATCGCTGCTTGAAGAGCTTCCAATTGGTGCCCAGGTTCCCAGCGACTTGCAACGGCTTCGGTTTGTTGTGGGTGTCCATGGCTCAGGATGGCAGATTTGCCGGTAAGTATCGATTCACTCACTGGTACCATGTGGTGTTGGGAGCTCTGAGGTACAGACGAACCAACACGGTTGCGATTGGTACAACGCAGTTTTATTCCAACTAGTTATTTACACATCTGACTTGGTACTCAGCACGTGGTGACTGTGTGAGTGTCTTGTTAATGAGGTCCTGGCCTTGTCCTGTCTCCAGATGGACTGACCAGGAGGTGTCGTGTTTCTTGTCTTATACTGTGTCTGCTCTTGTCTGTGATTGGCTGTCGTGTTATGTGTGCTAATTGGTCTGTTGGTCTGTCTATCATGATGTGTGTGTTGTGATGTGTGTTTGAATATCATGATAATCCCTTCCCCCCCAAGTCTCTGACCCCTCACTCCCCAAGTCCCCACCCTTACCAACCATCCCTCTGATTTGATGTAGATCAGTTTCTTTGGATGGACATTTGCCTTTGTCTCAAAGCCTGTTGTGCATCATTGAAATCAATGAGTCAAAGACTATATTAAATGTGAAATCTTGGTTCAGGGACACATTTCATTTTATTCTGATACAAGTTTAGATCCCCTGACATAGAATATTTTCCTTTTACTGCTTTTGAAAACAAAAGTAAAATGCCACCACTTTGTACCGATTTGACACAACATGCTACACGAAAATACATAAAGGCTGAAAGGGCCAACAGTTCAAAAAGGTTGATGATTTCAGCACAAGAATAATTTAAATGTGATTAACTAAAATGAAAAAGCACAACAACATGCATGCAAACCCTATATTAGGCCTCAAAAACGTAAGATAATCACTCACTGAATTGAGCATCTTACGAATCGAGGGCTTGGCCTGCTTACCGAGTTAATCAAAGCACGCCCTAGGATCTGATTATACAGCCAATAAATGATCATTGAGTTGGCATTATTGAGCCACTAGACTACATGTTTATTCTAGTTTTTAATCACTGACAAAATTTTGCCTCAATGTCTTCACAAATTTACTTTTAATTTCTTCCAAAGAGGATTTTCGGGAGTGCGGATAATATTGTTTGGAGAGAGATGAGGAGCAGCTTACATTCTATAATCAGTCAATATTAAAGAAAATCACCATCAAAATTAAAGATTAATGAAGCTGAAATCAATTTTATCTCTATAAAAATATTACAGCACGCACACATTTTCTGTGTCACACTTCAGCATCACATGGGTATATTCAATTTTCTAACAGTTGTTTGCCTCAACTTGCATTTTCATTGTACAAATTATGGCTAAAGAGGTTAATTAAATATAATGATATTGGCAGAAAATGTTCTGTTGAGGAACCGCTAAAGATGCATGAAAACAGCGTGTTCTCCAAGACGGCCTTCAGGATGCGTGACAACGCAGAATCGCCGAGCAGAAACTTATAGCCAAGTTCCACACACACGAGTACGGCCTCAACCGGGACCTTGGATTCATGTTGCATTACATTTACCCCCTACCATCTGGCCAGGGCTTGCAAAATCCTACCAACTGTTTTGGTTTGAGACAATTCACACCTCTTTAACCTGCCCCATCTGGACCTGTAAAGACTTAATTACCTGCAAAGACTCACATTCAAAGTATTGTCTTGCATCTTTGACTTTGTCTATATATATGTTTCTGGAACGCACCTCTTCATTCACCTGAGGAAGGAGCAGTGCTCCAAAAGCAGTGATTTGAAACAAACCTATTGGACTTTAACCTGGTGTTGCAAGACATCTTACTGTGTCAATTACGACGAGACGAGAGTAGAGTGTAATCGAGGCTTTATTAAGCAGAGATGTGTTGCCTCCTGCAGCTGCTGCTGAAGTGGCTGCAGCTCGGTGAGCACACACATTTATACTCTGCCTACTGGGCGGAGCCAGCAGGCAGGGATCTACCCCGTACCTGTAGTACAGGAGCCTTACCGTATTACATCTTGTATGTGATACATACACAGTGGTGACTACCACATTCACCCCATGTTATAAAAGAGTCCAGCGGGGGTGGTGGAAAACTATTTACATGAATTTTAAGGTTAACATTTTGGGGAAAGTTCACAAATTTAGCCAGTCGGGCGCCTTGATCCTCCGTTGTGAGCGCCGCAATCCTGATGGCGATGCAGGCACCAGCTCGGTCGCCGGTGACTCCGGGAGCATGTAGACCTCATCTTCATTCCCGGGTGGGACCAAAGGGAGGACGGATCGTCCTGGAGCGGGGCTGTGGTGAGGTGCACTGGAGGGAGGAACGGTGGTGCCGGCGCAGGGTGGGGGGGGGGGGGTTTGGGGGGGGGGGGGGACAGATCCAGCTGGTGCCAGGTCCCTGGGGGAGACTGTGTCTTGGTGGCCGTCGGGGTACGCCACGTAGGCGTACTGCGGGTTTGCATGGAGTAGCTGTACCGTCTCGACCAATGGGTCCGCCTTGTGGAGCCGCACGTACTTGCGGAGGAGAACGGGTCCTGGAGCTGCCAGCCACGTTGGGAGCTAAACCCCGGAGGTGGGCTTCCTGGGGAAGGCAAGGAGACGTTCATGGGGGGTTGCATTAGTCGCCGTGCAAAGTAGCGATCGGATGGAGTGAAGGCCGTCAAGGAGGACCTCCTGCTAGCGGGTGACCGGGAGATTTTTGGACCGTATGGCCAGCTGGACGGCCTTCCAGACCGTCCCATTCTTCCGCTCCACCTGCACGTTTCCCCGGGGGTTGCAGCTGGTCGTCCTGCTCGAGGCGATGCCCTTGCTGAGCAGGTACTGATGCAACTCATCACTCATAAAGCAGGATCCCCGGTCGCTGTGGATGTAGGCGGGGAAACCGAACAGGGCGAAGATGGTGTTGAGTGCACTGATGACAGTGGCAGACGTCATATTGGTTCATGGGACGGCAAAGGGGAATCTGGAGTATTCGTCGACCACGTTAAGGAAGTACGTGTTTCGGTCGGAAAAGCGGAGGGGCCCTTTGAAATCCACGCTGAGGCGTTCAAAGGGGCGGGAGGCCTTCACTAGATGCGTGCGGTCTGGCCGGGAGAAGTGCGGTTTGCACTCCGCACAGACCTGGCAGTCTCTGGTATTAGCCCTGACCTCCTCAATGGAGTAGGGCAGATTGCGGGCCTTTATGAAGTGAATGAACCGGGTGACCCCTGGGTGACAGAGAGCGTTGTGTAGGGTCCGGAGTAGATCCACTTGTGCGCTGACACATGTACCTCGGGATAGGGCATCGGGGGGCTTGTTGAGCTTACCGGGGCGATACAAGATCTCGTAATTGTAGGTGGAGAGCTCGATCCTCCACTTCAAGATTTTATCATTTTTGATCTTGCCCCACTGTGTGTTATTGAACATGAAAGTAACCGACCGTTGGTCAGTGAGGAGAGTGAATCTCCTGCCGGCCAGGTAATGCCTCCAATGCCACACAGCTTCCACAATGGCTTGGGCCTCCTTCTCGACGGAGGAGTGCCGAATTTTGGAGGCATGGACGGTGCGTGAAAAGAATGCCACGGGCCTGCATGCCTGGTTGAGAGTGGCAGCCAGAGCGACATCTGATGCATCGCTCTTGACTTGGAAGGGGAGCGTCTCGTCGACTGCGTGCATCGCGGCCTTGGCGATGTCGGCCTTGATACGGTTGAAGGCCTGGTGAGCCTCAGCCGTCAGGGGGAAAACGGTGGAGTGATTGGGTGTGCAGGCCTTGTCCGCATAGTTAGGGACCCACTGGGCGTAGTATGAGAAGAACCCCAGGCATCGTTTGAGGACCTTGGGGCAGTGGGGGAGGGGGAGTTCCATGAGGGGGCGCATGCGATCGGAGTCGGGCCCTAGAACTCCATTTTGCACCACATAGTCGAGGATGGCTAGGCGGTTGGTGCTGAACATGCACTTCTCCTTGTTGTACGTTAGGTTGAGGAGATTGGCGGTGTGGAGGACTTTGGAAAGGTTAGCGTCGTGGTCCTGCTGGTCATGGCCGCAGATGGTGACGTTATCCAGGTACGGGAAGGTCCTGTCCGCAGTCCGTACCAGTCAAACATTCGGTCCATCTTCCGTTGGAAGACCGAGACCCCGTTAGTGATGCCAAAGGGAACCCTAAGGAAGTGGTAAAGGCGGCAGTCCGCTTCAAACGCGGTGTACCGGCGGTCCGCCTTGCGAATGGGGAGCTGGTGGTAGGCAGATTTCAGATCCATTGTCGAGAAGACCCGGTACTGTGCAATCTGATTAACCATATCAGATATGCGTGGGAGGGGGTACGCGTCGAGCTGCGTGTACCGACTGATGGTCTGACCATCCTGTTTTTCTCACCAGTTTTCACAACTACCACTTGGGCTCTCCAGGGGCTGTTGCTGGCCTCGGTAATGCCTTCCCGCAGCAGCCGCTGGACCTCGGACCTGATGAAGGTCCTGTCCTGGGCACTGTACCATCTGCTTCTGGTGGCGACGGGTTTGTAATCCGGGGTGAGGTTTGCAAACAGAGAAGGTAGGTCGACATTAAGGGTCGTGAGACCGCATACAGTAAGGGTTGGTAGGGGCCCGCCCAATTTCAGGGTTCGACTTTGGAGGTTGCACTGGAAGTCCAGGCCGTGTAGCAAGGCAGCGCAGAGGTTGGGGAGGATGTAGAGCCGGAAGTCGCTGAACTCTAGGTCCTGGATGGTGAGGCTGTGCAGTACCCCCGGATCTCCACGGAGTGGGAGCCCGAGGCCAGGGAGATTCTCTGGTTAATGGGGTGTACCGTGAGGGAGCAGCGCCTTACCGCATCGGGGTGGATGAAACTCTCTGTGCTCCCGGAGCCAAGAAGGTATGATGTCTTGTGCCCATCGACCTTTACCGTCGTCGACGCGGTTGCGAGGTTGTGCGGCCGGGACTGGTCGATCGTGATGGAGGTGAGCTGTAGCTGGTGTTGGAAGGCCCCGGGCTGGTCGGCAGGCGATGAGCGGCCCGATGAGGTGCCCGATGAGCAGGGGTCCTGAGGCAGGGAAGATGGCAGCACCCACAGGGCACACGACGTTAAAGATGGCGGCGCCCACGGGCCGCACGTAGGCTCAGGCGAGGAAGATGGCGGCACCCACGGGTTGCACGTGGGGGGTGCAGGAACAATGGGCCTGGTTCCAGCGGCGATCGAGCGGGCCTGGCACACAGCAGCGAAATGTCCTTTCTTCCCGCAGGCCTTGTAGAGTGCGCTCCGCGCCAGGCAACGCTACCGGGGTGCTTTGTCTGTCCGCAGAAGTAGCACTTGGGTCCCCCGGGGTTGGCTGGCTGTCGCGTGGCGCAGGCTTGGGGTTGGCTGGGGGCAGTCGCTGGTGGGGTCCACGATGGGGTGTTCGCTGGTGGGTTCCATGATGTCCAGGAGGGGGGCACCGTGCGGTCAGGGGCGTACGCTTGTACATTACCGGAGGCGACCGTTAGTGAGATTGCAAGTTTCTTGGTCACCTCGAGTTCGAAGGTAGCCCCTTCTAAGAGGCACTGGCGGATGTACGCCGACCGTATGCCTGTAACAAAAGCGTCCCTAATTATGAGGTCGGAATGTTCAATGGCCTGGCAATCGCAGTCCCTTGCCAGGGCGTGCAGGGCACGCCAGAAGTCCTCCACAGACTCACTGGGGAGTTGATGCCGTGTGGACAGGAGGTGCCTGGCATAGAGCTTGTTGGTCTGCTGAGTGTAGTTTTCTTTCAGTAGCGCCATGGCCTCAGCGTAGGTAGGTGCGTCCCGGATGAGGGGAAAGATATCGGAGCTCAGCCACGTATACATGATCTGGAGCTTCTGTGCCTCTGAGGGTGGTTCTGCCGCAGATCCGATGTAGGCTTCAAAGCAAGCTAGCCAATGTGCGAAGGCCGACTTGGCGTTGTCTGCTTGAGGGTGCAGCTGCAGGCGATCCGGCTTGATGCGGAGATCCATCGTTGTAAAATCTCTGCTTAATAAATTGATGCACTATCAATTACGACAAGACGAGAGTAGAGTGTAATCAAGGCTTTATTAAGCAGAGACGTGTAGCCTCCTGCAGCTGTTGCCGAAATGGCTGCAGCTCGGTGAGCACACACATTTATACTCCGCCTACTGGGCGGAGCCAGCAGGCAGGGATCTACCCACGTACCTGTAGTACAGGGGCCTTACCGTATTACATCTTGTATGTGATATATACAACAGTGGTGACTATCACACTGTGCTCACCCCAGTCCAACGCCAGCATCTCCACATCATCCTTAAATATACTGGAGACTCATAACAGGGCCAACCTGTTATGCATATAAGGGCGGCACTGTAGCACAGTGGTTAGAACAGTTGCTACACAGCTCCAGGTTCGATTCCCGGCTTGGGTCACTGTCTATGCAGAGTCTGCACGTTCTCCCCGTGTCTGTGTGGGTTTCTTCCGGGTGCTCCGGTTTCCTCTCACAGTCCAAAGATGTGCAGGTGAGGTGAATTGGCCATGTTAAATTGCCCTTAGTGTCCAAATAGGTTGGGTGGGGTTACTGAGTTACGGGATAGGGTGGAGGCGTGGGCTTAGGTAGGGTGCACTTTCCAAGGGCTGGTGCAGACTCGATGGGCCGAATGGCTTCCTTCTGCACTGTAACTTCTATAAATTCTATGAACCACAGCTGTAGCCTGTCTGTCCTACCAAATTCACCCAGGACAGAGCCCTGCTGCGGTTTCTCTCATGAAAGTAAATTTCATCCCCTTTGACAGTGAGCAGCCTCTAGCTTCACAGCTGAAGACTATTTCAACTGAGGGATTAGCCTTCTGTTTAGCACAGGGCTAAAGAGCTGGCTTTGAAAGCAGGCCAAGGCAAGCCAGCAGCATGGTTCAATACCCGTACCAGCCTCCCCGAACAGGCGGCGGAATGTGGCGACTAGGGGCTTTTCACAGTAACTTAATTTGAAGCCTACTTGTGACAATAAGCAATTTTCATTTCATTTCATTTTAGTTGTGATATCATTTGACGCTTCCTGAACTCTCAAGTGCCCCTCGATGGAACATGTTCCATGTCTGAGAGGATGATTTGTGGACTGGCTATCCTGCAACCTTTGATGCCTGAAGAGTGTGCCTGTACTCTAGGTGTGTCAGCACCATAGAGGCAGCTGCCATTAATCAAACAGGTCCAGAGGGCTATTGATGGCGCCCTGCAAGCATCAGGGAAAGCTCTGTATCCCCAAGAAGGGGTTACACTCGCTGAGAGTTCAGATACTGGGTGACCTCTACCTCAGAATCATGCACGTCTTTACATGCTATCCTGGGAATGTGCATGGCAGTTACATCCTGGGGCACTCAGAGATCCCCAGTGTCTTCGAGTTCTTCCACAGGATGATAATATGGCTTGTGAAGGGACAAGGGATACCCATTGGGGTCATGGCTGGGATACCGGTGGGAGGCCTGTGACTGAGGCAGAGACCCGATATGATGAAGCCCGCGCAGCCACCTGTTCTGTCATTGAGAGGTGCATCGGGCTGATCAAATGCGGTTCTGTGCCTGGACCGCTCCGACAGTGTTTTGCAATAGAGGGCCCTGAGGATCTCCCACTTTGTGGTGGTCTGCTGTGCCCTCCACAACCTGGCACAGCAGCGGGGTGACAGGCTGGATAAGAAGGAGGAGGGGTATGCAGCCTCGTCTGAGGAGGAGGACAATGAGGAGTTGGAAGACGAACCCAAGGAGGATCGGAGGATGAAGGACAGGCGGCGGCAGAGGTCCAATGTGCCAGGAGACCAGGGAGGGCCTCAGCATCTCCAGATTCACATGAGATGAGGCTATGCGTTGGTCAGCTCTGCCCGCAGCCCCCATCACATTGCCCTCTCCCCAACCACCCTGTTCCCCCCCTTCCCGACCACCCTGTTACCCCCTTGACCACTCTAAGGCCTATGTAACATCACTCCAAGGTGATGTGACACTGTCAGCGGGTCACTATTCAAGGCACTCGCTGTGAGGAAAGCTGTGGTGTTCCTCAGGTTCTGCTTAAGTCTGACTCCTATCTTTCTGCTGACAGAGTGCTCACACCCATCCTCATGACAAATGCTGCACATTGATCTTGGACCACTGTGTGGGGAGGGGTTAGATGGGGGACTAGGGGAGACAGGCGGAACAGGGGGTGGGGTCCGGGCAGACCTGTTGTGAAGATTAAAATGACAGAGGCTTTACATGTTTCAGGTGTGACATGTTTAACTGGTCAACATTTTAATGTAACAATTTTCCATTCCCCCTAGCTACGGATAATGACCGCACCAGTGCCCACTCAGTGTTCCTCACTCTTCTTAATCCACCGTGGTCTACCGGTGCATCTAGGTGTGAAATCAGGATGCACATCAGAGGTGAAAGGAGCCAGCTGCTTTGAGCACCTTGTAGACTTTGTTGCTCTTGCCGGTCGTCCTCTGGAGGGCCTGGAACCGGAGAGCCCTGGCCAATTTTCCTATGTCAGAAGCTACCCTGTTCTTCCCGCTGCTCTTGAGATGTTCCAGTTTCAGGAGGAGGGGAACTCATATGGACTGGAGACTGAATTAATCACCTTTATGGAAAGCCCTGGATCAGGTCCAGTGCTTCCTCCTCCCTGCCTGTGCCCGTGGGGCCCTGGGTTACTCCATGAGTTGGAGGGGTAGCTGAAGTGAGCACCAGAGCCCTCTGAGTCATCTAGGACTCCCAATCCTGGAGGCTCCCCACATGCCTGCATCATGATGTCTAAGCCCTCAGCGATGGTCTTCTGTGACTAGGCCAAGCTCTGGAGTACCTTTGCAATGTCCACCTGCACCTGGGACATGTCCCTCAGTGACTGGAACATGATGTCAAGGCTCTCAGCCATGATCGTCACAGACTGAGCCATGCCTTGAACACTACCACTCATGGCTTGGACGTCATGGTCCAGGCTTTCCACTGCAGCCCCCTTGCAGGGATGGCCTGGTGCTATGCAATGCCGACACCATCTCCTGAGCCTGAAGCCTTTGGGACTTCTCCAAGCAGCCTTGCATTAGCTGGAATGACATCTCCTCCTGAATCTCATGGCTCTGTCCTATCATCTGCATCAGCTCAGGGAGAACTTAGTCTAGAGGCTCAGCATCTTGTTGGGGCCCTGCTGAACCCTGGGATTTAGCAGAACTCTGACTGCTGTCTCCCTTGGATGTTCCCACCTCCACCTGATGTCACCCACCGAGGTGTGTGTCTCTACACTGGTGGAAGGTGGAAGTGCATTGCCGGTGTTCCCTTCGGAGCTCTCCTCCAAGGTGGTCTCTTGCATGAGTGGAGGGGAGGGTATGTCTCCCGATGTCGCGGTCTCAGCAGAAGGTGATCATGCAAGACAATGGACATAGGTTCAGTGAAAGGGATTGATAATTGCCTGGGACATCAGTAACTCACTTGAGACAAGTCATGTGGGTGGAGGGTCTGTGGATCCTCACTTCTCTGGCACAGGCCGACCTCGCTGTCGGTCACTGCTCTCTCTCCTCGGGCAACCTCGTGATCTCCAGGGCACTTTTCTCATCAGGGTGTCCTCAAAACTCTGGTATTCTGACCCCCCCTCCCACCATCTTCACCCTTTCCCTCTTACTATGGGCTATCTTCTCCTGCAGAGACAAAGAGAGAATATTGTGAGTTGTTCAATTGATGGGTCGGGGGTGCTATAGCAGGTGGCATTTGTGGATACCAAGCCAAGACATTGAGAGGTTGGGATGGTGAGTGCTAGGGGTTTCTGAGGAACAAGCTTGGAGGTCGAATGTTTGTAGGGTGCGAGGTGTGAGTAAGTCGGGAGTGGGATGAGGTTGGAAATTGAAGGGTGGCAGGTGGGACTAATACCATGAGGAGAGAGGTGGTAATTTAACCTTGCAGCTCGCAGGAGGTCATTCATCCTCTTCCCAAATTGGACAGCGTTCCTAGTGGTCATGCTGCCTGCACTCACTGCAGCTGCCACTGCCTCCCAGGTGGCATTTGCTGTTGGTTCTCCTGCTTCCTCGGGGGTACAGGTTGACCTCGGCACCACGACATCCAGAAGCTAGGTCAGCATCCAGAAACCGAGCAGCAGGTCTCCGCACTGCCATCTGCCTGGGGCTGTTTAGCACAGGGCTAAATGTTTAGGGGCTGTTTAGCACAGGGCTAAATCGCTGGCTTTGAAAGCAGACCAAAGCAGGCCTTCAGAACGGTTCAATTCCCGTAACAGCCTCCCTGAACAGGCGCTGGAATGTGGCGACTAGGGGCTTTTCACAGTAACTTCATTTGAAGCCTACTTGCGACAATAAGCGATTTTCATTTTTCATTTCATTTCATGACTGGAGTGAGTGCTGAGGGACCGTTTAAATGATGCTCCCCCTTGTTAGCTGTAAGCAGCTGAAGCTCGAGTCAGGTGAATCAGATGCCTGGGGACTCAGGCACAGCGAGTTTCTCGTCGGGCTCGTTATTTGCATTAAGTGTGGGTGAATACCGATCTTGATCGCAGAATTACAGCCGACGCCAAACACCCTGTGAATCTCGCCAAAAATGACACTTAGGGCATGACCTAACCAAAACAAAACTGAGTCCATTCTGGGTGGGAATCGAGAGGTCATTACCAGCACTTGTAGCGGTTACTTGTGACCTACTCGTGACTCCGTCCCCTGCCCTAATCCAGGACACCTCCTCCCACAACTCCCATCCCACCTTTACTCACATGTTGCCTGTGTCCCCCTGATTGAACAACGACCCTCAGGCCTGGAAATCTACCCCCCCACTAAGCCTGCCCCCACCCGAGGTTCTAAATCCTAGGGAAGGCCTGGCACTGGCCAATTAAAAGGCTCTAGGACCTTTCCCAATGGAGGGGATGAGGGTTTCTCGCCAATTCTCCAGCTGCAGGTGAGACCCTTGTCACTGACATTAAATTCTGCCCCCCTTTGTCCATTTTTACTTTATCCCCCGTCCACGCTGATTTTGAATGTTGATGTAGTTTCCATCTTAACCATTAACTTTGGAAGTGAACTCCACAGATGTGTAACTCTCTGTGTAAAAACATTTCTCCTGCTTTCTGGTTTAAATCAATGACATCTCGATATTTCACCCCAAACTATTGGAAATAATCTACGTACCCTATCCTAGCCTTTCACAAATTTAAACACTGCGATATTACCCCGTGATATGCATTGTTCAAATGAAAAAATATTCCAATTGATCAATATTTCTTTGTGTTTGAATTTCCTTATACCGAGGAACATCCTTGTGAAATATCTTTGGACCCTAAAGCATCAATATTTTTTCAGTGTGGAGCCCAATTCCATTTGATTTTATACGGCTTGTCATTACCTTTTGATTATTATATTCTATACTTCTTTGGACTGCCACTTATTGCCAGACGATTGAAAATTATTCCCTCTGAAAAGACAATTTGCCAGAAAAACTGCTGCAGCAAAAATTGTTTTGACTCAACTTAAAACGTAATACTTGACATTTTAGGAAGAGGGATCATAGATGGCCAGATTGATGCGGAAGTTTCAGAGTGTGAATATATAATAATGCTGACATAGTGGAACTGAGGCTAAGATTGAAAGATTCAGCAGCTTAAACCCGCTGATTAAGAGCATCACAATTCATAACATGCATGCAAATGCCATCAACCTTGCACTGATTATGCGGCATATTTTATTTTCACAGAGCTCCTTGGAGGAGGAAGCCAATTCCTTGGGCCTACAGTCGACCGCACAGCTGTCTACATTACCTACTCAACTTTAAGCACCAGCTCAAAGATACCTCTTTTGGATGGTTTTGTCGATTATTGGTAGCTTCACAAGGCACACAACAGTCTAGGCATGGAGGAAGCAATACTGGCGATTGATGAAATACAGCATACTGAGGCGAACTATATGTTGCTTCGGCTTGTTGAAGCTTTTCAACGGACTTGACTTGCGATTTTAATGTTTATGCAAAAGGGAAAGGAGAACAAAATGAGTTATCATACCTTCTTTTCACCTTTACAAATAGGATTCAAATCCAGCTGAGATGAAAACGTGATGATAGGAAAAGAGAAGTGAGAAAAGATTATCAAGCTCATCAATTCCATCATATCCCTAGATAGTGCCACCTCTTCATCAACCTTATAAAATGTGAATAAAATAAAATAGGAGAAAAAATAAACAGAGGAAAAAAGCCAGCATGCTGAATTGTAAAATGTTCCCTGACATAAGTTGAATGCATGTTCTTATTTTTCTACTTGACTGATGCAGCAGAAGTTGCAAGAGCTCTATTTATTTTCCTATAGCTATCCAGCATTGCTTGTGAATCTTCAGGAAATGGTCAGTGGCTATCATCAAGGATTCTCACATTCTATTACTTTTAAAAGGTGCCCATGGGGCAGAATTGAATGCCCTCATGGTGAATGTGGCATTTAATTAGGTGTGTGGGGGGGGTGGGGGGGGGTGGGGGGGGGGGGGGGGGGGAGAGTGACGGGTGTGGTAGTGGGATCTGGGTACATAAAGGGTTAATGTGGGACTGAGTACAGTACTGCCCTCACAGTGATGTAAAAAGGGGCAACTGACCCAGAGCCAGGGTTAGTCTACAGATGGATAGAGCTGAGTAAAGTCCAGACTAGAGTCAGCTCCATACCTGTATTCTCCGTGAACTGGAGTGGTTCACGCCACTCCTTCGCGCCGGAGTTGCACGCCCCGCCGGTTCGCAGAGAATCCCGCCAAAGATTTTTGAGACACAGTGGGCGGGATTCTCCGATCACCCGCCGGGTCGGAGAATCGCCGGGGGGTGGCATGAATCCCACCCCCGCCGGCTGCTGAATTCTTCAGCGCCGGGGATTTGGCTGGGGCGGGAATTGCGCCGCGCTGGTCGGCGGCAGCTGGCAGCGGTCCCCCCCGGAGATTCTCCGCCCCGCGATGGGTCGCGTGGCCGTCCATTGTCGTATGTTACGACAGGTATTTGCTGGCGGGACTTAGATCTGCGGGGGTCCTCGGGGGGGGGGGGGGGGGCGCGGGGGGGATCTGGTCCAGGGGGATGCCTCCGTGGTGGCCTGGCCCGCGACCGGAGCCCACGTATCTGCTGGCGGGCCTGTGCCGTGGGGGCACTCTATTCCTCTGCGCCGGCTGGTGTACCGTTCCGCGATGGCCAGCGCAGAGATGAACCTGCCCTGCGCATGCGCTGGGATGACGCCAGTACATGCTGCCGCTCCCACACATCCGCCAACTCACGCCGGCCGGCGGAGGCCCTTCGGCGCAGGCTGGCGTGGCGCCAAGCCCCTTCCGCGCCGGTCGACGCGCGCAAACCACTCCGCCGCCGGCCTAGCCCCTGAAGGTGCGACGCCGAAGTGGTTCATGCCACTCCTTCCCGCCGGAGTTGCCCGCCCCGCCGGTTTCCGAAGAATCCCGCCCATATTTGCTGCAGGTCTAGATAAAAATTCAGAGGCAGAACAAATTAGGACACTTCAACAATTGATAGGACCAATAATAGATGACATTACTGCACAACAAGCTATTGCTGAATCAGCTGCCAAAATTTGAAGCTGTTTTGAAATCCTTTGACTTCTATTTCCAATTGAGGTCCAAAAAAATACTGGAGCGAGCTAAATTTAATAAGAGAGTTCAGCTCCCTGGGAAACCTTTAGATTCGATAATTAATAATCTCCATAGGATGTTTATGCCTGAGCTGTTTCCTCATTCAAAGCCACTCAATACCTGATCAAGTACAGTAAAGGTCCAGGCTAGGAGCTGTTTCCATGCTTGCTTCTACACACGGCTCTGTCCAACACTACACTGACCCCCAGATGCAGGTCATGTGTTCTATTACATACTTGCATGCATGGCACTCTACTCAGTCCCACGTTAACCCTTTATGTGCCAGACCCTTATACAACACCCACTAATCATTTCCCGCAACCCCCATCCCAACGTCACCAACTCACCACCACCTTCTCCATGGCAACTAGGGATGGGCAGTAAATGCTGGGTGAATTTTTTAATAATTCACTGTGGCTGGCGTCCCTTGGTGATCCAAGAGCTCTGGTGGGCACATTACCAGCAGCAGGCACAGCACCCTCACTGGTGCTGCCTGCAATGCTGTTGGCCTTAGAATATCTGGCATTTCTCGAGGGGAGGTCGTGATTTCGCGCCCGGGGTCCTTGATCCCGCAGAAGGCCTGCCCACTTAATTAACTTGACAGGCCTTCCCCAAAGTCATCAACATGGGCTCGATGGTTTTCCAGCGGGCAGTCAAGACCCCGTCACCTGCATTAAATACTGCCCCCATGTGTGAAAAAGATATGCGTCAGGTCATCTTACCCCATGTGTATAACTTTTTACTTTTGCACTTTAAATTACATATCATTATCCCAAGTTCCCATTTGTTTAATACATTTAAATCACCGTTCTTCAGTAATCTATTGCCAAACATAGCATGCATTTTCATACTCTCCTTTTGCATTTGAATATCCTCAAGATCACAATTGTCGCTCTAAATTATATAGACATGGCTTTGGCCCTTTGTGCTTGATTCAACACTTCTACGCATTTAATGTTATCTGGTTATATCTTTTCAATCAATTGTCTCTTTTATTTCTTCCATAATGCAAAACCTATAAATACCTTTTTGCGATATTGGTGGATGAATATTTTTAGCACCTTTTAACAGAAACATTAGCCTATCACCCAATATAAAAGGGTTAATGGACAGAGTAATGTAACTGATTGTGTTAAGCTTTTGCTAATGTCACCAGGCTCCAATCTCTTATTCCAGGTATCTTTTAAAGTTATTTTGGTTGTCACTTCTTTGCACACATCTCCTTCTTTAGGAGGGAATCGTATAGTTTGAATAGACTCTTATTCACCTAATCCTCATCAGTATAGTAAAAGTGTAGACCACTAGCTTGTCCAGAATGTGGTGTAGAATTTAAATTAAGTCAGGGATTTTACCTTTGCTTTAATCAAATATTAATTGAGACACATTTGGAATCTACTCAACTCACTCTGCTTACAAAGTTGCTGATTAATTAATAAATCCAGATGAAATATTTTCAGTGAAAACAAGATGTCAGGCAAAAGTTTGTAAATGATATTCCAGCATGGTACTGAGCAGCTGCTGCTTTGATGGAGGTACTGTGGCATTCGACTAAGTTCTGGCAGTCCAGATAGGAGTTTAAAATCTCATGATACTACTTGAAAAGAGTTAGCGCAAACAGACAAACTTGCCCTTCATTTCTTGGCTGATTGTAGGATCTGGAGAAATGCAAAATAGTTGGCATGCAAACAAGTTTCTGTACTTCAAATGAATTTAACATGCGTGAGCACTTTTGAGACATTTCACAGGGATATGATAAGTCGTTATATACGTTTCGTTAGTAAAATTTGTCAAGGATGGACATGTTACTTGAGGAAATTGCAAGTATAAAAATAAACACCATTCTCAAGAGCTTTAAGATTGTATTTCAGTCAATTAGACATGTACTGTCAGGAGTTGCACTGACCACAGAGCTCAAAACCCCCAGGCTCCTCTTACTTGTTTCTGGGTGCTTGAGCAGTACTGAGTATTAAGTGAAAGGATATCTGCTTAAAGTTGTGGAGCAACAGGAAGGCCTGGGGTCTTAGTAGAAACCATTTTAGATTTGCAAATAGTGCTGGGGCCATTGGGAAAGCAAAAGGGATTTCAGATTGTATTACGTGAACAGTAAAACCAGGAAAACCGGTAAAACTTGGGTTGCACGGGACCAAGTATAGTTGTGCTCAGAGTACTGACTGATTTTGGCCCATACACATGGAGGATGAATGTAAGTTTCTTGGGAAGAATATGTTCAGCCAGAGACATTCAAAATTAGAACTTTACGTGCTGTTAAACAAGGATACGTCTTTATTGGGCTGGATTCTCCACTGCCTGACGCAAGCAGCGAGAATTGCGATTGGGCGGAAAATGTTGTGTGGAGCACAAATCAGAATTGACACCCGTGCCGTTTCTGAAGCGATGTTCCGGTCCCCTGCTGGCAGCAACAATGAGGACTGTGCCCTGCGCCGGCGGCCCCACGTAATCCATCATTTGCATGGATTTGACTGCGATTAACGGATTGTACACCGGTTGCTCCACTCCTCCGTGATGCTCCACCCCTCTCAAACAGGAGTCACTTGGGTGTGATTTGGTGCAAGTATTTACCAGCGGGGCACTGGCGCCATGGTTGTTGAGTTGGAGCAAGAAGGAAAGAAAACTCTCAAAAATTTCGGCCTTGCTGGGGGTATCTGCCTCGGCCACAGGGAGTAACGGGGAATGGCGTGGTGGCAGATCCGTGCACCCGGGGTGTCTCCCCGTCAGGATCAGGGTGGCCTGGCTTAGGCCACTATTGTTGCATTATTTTATTCAAACCCAGCCCTTTGCTCCAACTTACAGGCTCGGGGTTGTTCACATGCTGACTGCTCACTGTATCCCATATATGCTCAGAGAGACTATGGTCATGTGGGGACCCACCAGCCCGCCCATCAGGAAATGCTCAGACCCCAGATATATGACCAATGGGATGGGCACGACTGCATGGGCTTTCTCCAGGTGCTCCAGTTTCCTCCAACAGTCCAAAGATGTGCAGGTTCAGTGGGATTATGGGATTGCAGGGATAGGGTGGGGAGTGAGCCTAGGTTGGGTGCTCTTTCGGAGGGTCGGTCCGGACAGGATGGGCCGAATGGCCTCCTTTCACATTGTATGAATCTTATTCTAGATGTTAACACAGATAGCACATCAGATAGCAACCTGCTCTGTATCTCGCCCTCTGCCCCGTGATGACCTTGGCGGTCATCTTCTAGAGGACCTGGGCCTCAATGGACCCGGCCGACTTGTGGGTGTCACAGTGATGACATGTCAACCTATTCTGTCTTCTGCCCATGAAGTGCACCAGTGTCTGTTGAGGGAGAATCAGAAGTGTTGAGGAGTTCCAGCACCACTCCTGCAGGAGGCACCAGCTTGGGCCTTACCACTTCCTCCTCGCTCAAGGTGATTGCTGGCCCCCTGGCTACTCCATGGGATGTAGGTGAAGACAGAGAGAGATCCAGAGGCTCTGCCGTAACCAGGCTTTGCCAGTCCTGGAGGTCCGCCCTCGTATAAACCATGACCTTGATACCCTCAGCCGTGGAGCACTGAGGCAGAGAATCGGGTTAGGATGGCAAGATGTAACTAGTGGGGTGCCACAGGGTTCAGTCTTTGGGCCCCAGCTATTTACAATCTATATAAATGTCTTGGATATAGGGCAGAATGTTCTTTAGCCAAATTTGAAGTTGACTCTAAAATAGGTGGGACAGTAAGTTATAATGAGTAAATACGAATCTTACAAATGGATGTAGATAGGTTAGGTGAGTGGGCCAAAATGCAGCAGATGAAGTTTAACGTGGATAAGTGTGAGATCATCCATTTTGGTTGGAAGAATGGAAAGAATTATCTAAATGGGGAGAGACTTTGGGGTGCTCCGATGCAGAGGGATCTGGGTGTCCTCGTGCATGAGTCACAGAAAACGAGCATGCAGGTACAGCAGGTAATAAGGAAAGCAAATGGAATGTTGGCATTTATAGCTAAAGGAATAGAGTATAAAGGTAAGGAAGTGTTGTTGCAACTATACAAGGCATTGGTAAGACCGCACGTGGAGAATTGTACACAGTTTTGGTCCCCTTATTTGAGTAAAGATGGGGTGGCATTGGAGGCAGTTCAGAGGAGGTTCACTAGATTGATTCCAGAGATGAGGGGGTTTAGAAGAATGAGGGGAGATCAAATTGAGGTATACAAGATGATAAAAGGTATGGATAAAGTTGACGTAGAGCAGATGCTTCCTCTTGTGGAACATTCTAGAATGAGAGGTTATAGTCTCAGGATAAGGGGTAGAAAATTTAAAACAGAGATGTGGAGAAACTACTTCTCCCCAAGGTTCGTAAATCGGTGCAACTCACTACCCCAGAGTGCGGTGGATGCTGGGACAATTAGTAAATTGAAAGACTTAAAGAGGAGTTAGACAGATTTTTAATTCGTAATTGGGTGAAGGGTTATGGAGAACGGGCAGGACGGTGGAGATGAGGCCAGGATGTGATCAGCCATGATCGTATTGAACAGTGGAGCAGGCTCGAGAGGCTAAATTGCCTACTCCTGCTCCTAGTTCTTATGTTCATATGTTCTAAGAAAGAACTATTCGGCCTAATTACACCTTCCAGCTCTTTGCCTGTAGCCCTGTAAGTAAGTTTCTTGAGCACAAATCTGGTGTCCTTCACTCATAAGAGGATTCCTGATTAATAAGAGGTCCAGGGGTTGTGGGGAGAAGGCAGGATAATGGATATGAGGAACTTATCAGCCATGATCAAATGGTAGGGCAGACTCGATGATCGAATGGCTGAATTCTGCTCCTATATCTTATGGTCTTATAGAGACTGTGTCATGTTCCTCAGCGAATGAGGCATGGCCCTCGCTGCGTTGGTTATGTCCCTCTGTGCCTGTGACATCTTGACTTATGGCTGTGACTTTTTGACCCAAGGTTTCCATCGTGGACATCTCCTGTTCGGTGTTGACACGGGTACCACGCATTGTCGGCACGACGGCACGATCTCCTGCACCTGAAGGCAGTTGGATTCCTCCAACTGGGCTTGCTGGTGCTGGAAAGTTGCTATCACCCCTTCCTGGAGATCCTGACTCTGTGTCTGCATCTCCACCAGTAATGGGATCATACATTCCAGAAGAATGGCACCTGTCTGGACAACCACTGTTTCCTGGGATCAGGCAGGCCTCAGACCTCCAGCTCCTTCGGGATTACCTGACTCCACCTGATGTGATGCAGTATGTGTGAAGTGCGCACTAGAAGGTCACCCAGGGGCCTCAGCACTAAAATGTCCCACCAAGGGGATAGTTTCTGCGATGGTGGATGGTGCAGGTGAAAGCCATGTCAAAACGTCAATGTCTTCCCCGGAGTGGTGCTCCAGGATGGGCTGGGATACGCTGGGGGGCAGCCTTGTCTGATGGTGATGATGGCAAAAGACATGGGATGGGATTTTGGGCAGGACTGGTCTGTGGGAGAGGGGTGGCTCACTTGCTCTCGGGACATCTGCGCTGCATTGGGCACACACACTTGTTCACCGCATACTGATCTCCATTGCTGTCACTGCCCTCTCCTCGCCATTGCCCACTAGCTGTATTGCCCTCTCCTCGCCATTGCCCACTAGCTGTATTGCCCTCTCCTCGCCATCGCCCGTTGGCTGCATTGCCCTCTCCTCGCCATCGCCCGCCAGCTGCATTTCTCACTCCTCGGCTGGGATCTGGACCCGAATGTCCGGGATGCCCCCTCCCATCTTCTGGGGCTCTCGTCTATTATAGGCCACCTTATCCTTGGGGACACAGAAAGAACATAATGGGATTATGTGTTTTTTATAAATGACTTGGATGAGGAAGTGGAAGGGTGGGTTAGTAAGTTTGCTGATGATACGAAGGTTGGTGGAGTCGTAGATAGTGTCGAGGGCTGTTGCAGGTTACAACAGGACATTGGCAGGATGCAGAGCTGGGCTGAGAAGTGGCAGATGGAGTTCAACCTTGATAAATGTGAAGTGATTTATTTTGGAAGGTCGAATTTGAATGCTGAATACAGGGTTAAAGGCAGGATTCTTGGAAGTGTGGAGGAACAGAGGGATCTTGGGGTCCACATACATAGATCCCTCACAGTTGCCACCCAGGTTGACATGGTTGTTAAGAAGGCATATGGTGTGTTGGCTTTCATTAACAGGGGGATTGAGTTTAAAAGCCACGAGGTTTTGCTGCAGATTTATAAAACCCTGGTTAGACCACACTTGGAATATTATGTCCAGTTCTGGTCGCCTCATTATAGGAAGGATGTGGATGCTTTGGAGAGGGTGCCGAGGAGATTTACCAGGATGCTGCCTGGACTGGAGGGCATGTCTTATGAAGAAAGGTTGAGGGAGCTAGGGCTTTTCTCACTGGAGTGAAGAAGGAACAGAGGTAACTTGATAGAGGTGTACAAGGTGATGAGAGGCATGGATAGAGTGGATTGCCAGAGACTTTTCCCCAGGGCGGAAAAGGCTGTCACGAGGGGACATCATTTTAAGGTGATTGGAGGAAGGTATAGGGGAGATGTCAGAGGTAGGGGGCGGGATTCTCCGAGCTCGCGCCGGGTCGGAGAATCGGCGGTGACACGGGAAATTCCCGCCACAACGTTTCCCGGTGACCGGATAAACGGCACCAATCGCGCCCGCGGGGTCGCCTCGGCACCTGTCGGGAGCTGATGAAAGAGACCCCCGTGGCGATTCTCCGCAGTCGACCGGCCAAACTCCCGCCGAGTCCCACCGGCGTGGTTCCAATCTGGTACCACCCGGCGGGAGCTCGGACCCCCGGCCGCTGTTGGGGGCTTCCGATCACCGGGCGCCGTGATCTGGAGGGGGCCTACCTCCTTCCGCGCAGGCCCGCTGTAGGTCTCCGACATGATGCGCGCCGCTGGCGCGGAGATGGCAACCACGCGCATGCGCCGGCACGGAGATGGCCGTTGGTGCCGAAGCAGCGCGCAGCACTCTGGCACCATGCTGGCCCCCTGAAGACCGCTGAATTGCTGGGCCAGGAGGCCCGTTGACGCCGGCATACACCACTCCGGTGTTTACGCCGGCATCAACACTTGGCCGGGATTTCGGAGAATCCCGGCCAGGTTCTTTACACAGAGAGTGGAGGGTGTGTGGAATGCACTGCCAGTGGAGGTGGTGGAGTCAGAGTCATTAGGGACATTTAAGCGACTCTTAGACAGGCACATGGACGGCAGTAAATTGAAGGGGTGTAGGTTAGGTTGATCTTAGATGAGCATAAATGGTCGGCGCAACATCATGGGCCAAAGGGCCTGTACTGTGCTGTATTGTTCTTTGTTCTATGTTCTACATGATTCCGGGGTGTCTGTAGCAGGTGGCATGTGTGTGCAAGGCCCCTGACCAAAGAGGACAATGCATGTGTAGGGCGGAGGATGGATTGTAAATGAGATGTAGGCAGCTGGGTGTTGTTGGCCTTTTGGGGATTGGGGGTGCATGGTCTGAGGAGTGAGAGATGCCAGGGGCACAGAGGTGGTGACTCACCCGAGCTGCCCGAAGGAAGCTATTCATCTTCTTGTGGCATTGCGTGCAAATCCTCCTTGTCTTGCTGCTTGCACTGATAGTCTCTGCCACCTGCTCCTCGGTGCTATTCACATCAAAGAACAAAGAACAATACAGCAGAGGAACAAGCCCTTCAGCACTCTAAACCTGTACCGGTCATGATACCAACCTTTGCCAAAACCCTCAGCACTTCCTTGTGCCATATCCCTCTATACCCATCCTATCCATGTGTTTGTCAAGGTGCCTTTTGAACGCCGTTAATGTCTCTGCTTCCACAACCTCCCCTGGCAACGCATTTCAGTCACTCATCACCCTCTGTGTAAAACACCTGCTCGTACATCTCCTCTAAACTTTGCCCCATGGACCTTAAACCTATGCCCCCTGGTGTCTGACCCCTCCACCCTGGGAAAGAGTGCCTGCCCATTCACTCTATCCATGCCCCTCATAATCTTGTAGACCTCTATCAGGTCACCCCTCAACCTCTGTCTTTCTAATGAAAACAGTTCGAATCTATTCAGCCTCTCCACATAGCTAACACCGTCCAGACCAGGCCACATCCTGGTAAACCTCCTCTGCACTTTTTCCAAAGCCTAGTAGTGTGCCAACCAGAATTGAGTGCAACATTCCAAGTGCGGCCTTACCAAGGTTGTATACAACTGTAGCATGACTTGTCAATTTTTATACTCAATGTCCCGTCCAATGAAGGCAAGCATTCCGTATGCTTTCTTGACTACCTTGTCCACTTGTGTTGCCACCTTCAAAGGCCTGTGGACCTGCACGCCCAGATCACTCTGACTTTCTAAATTCCTAAGAGTTTTGCCATTTACGTTATATTTCCCCTCTATGTTAGAACTACCGAGTTTCAGTCTCCGTCCCACCCTGGGAAAGAAAGTGTGCATCTTCATTCACCTGAGGAAGGAGCAGTGCTCCGAAAGCTAGTGATTTGAAACAAACCTGTTGGACTTTAACCTGGTGTAAGACTTCTTACTGCGCTCACCGCAGTCCAACACTGGCATCTCCATACTATGATTGCATCATTGTTCAGAACATCATTCTGTACATGGATTAAACCACCTCTCTTACCGGCGGGGCACGGCGGCGCGGGTGGGCTCCGGGGTCCTGGGGGGGCATGGGGCGATCTGGCCCCGGGGGGTGCCCCCACGGTGGCCTGGCCCGCGATCGGGGCCCACCGATCCGCGGGCGGGCCTGTGCCCTGGGGGCACTCTTTTCCTTCCACCTTCGCCATGGTCTCCACCATGGCGGAGGCGGAAGAGACCCCCTCCACTGCGCATGCGCGGGGATGCCGTGAGCGGCCGCTGACGCTTGCACGCATGCGCCACCCGGCAATGTCATTTCCGCGCCAACTGGCGGGGCACCAAAGGCCTTTACCGCCAGCAGGTGGGGCGGAAATCAGTCCGGCGCGGGCCTAGCCCCTCAGGTTAGGGCTCGGCCGCTCAAGATGCGGAGGATTCCGCACCTTTGGGGCGGCGCAATGCCGGACTGATTTGTGCCGTTTTTGGCACCGGTCGGTGGACATCGTGCCGATTACGGAGAATTTCGCCCCTTGTGTCTGTTTCAATGAATGTAAACTTTCATATACATCCTCGCCTTGCTGTTCAGCAACAGGTTGTTTCACTTTCAGGCGTGCTCGTCTATTTCTCCTTAAAACCTGTCCTTGTTCAGTTATCACAGTATAGGACCGTGGACTTGTTTTCTGCAATACCTTAGCACATTGGATTGGATTGGATTTGTTTATTGTCACGTGTACCGAGGTACAGTGAAAAGTATTTTTTTGCGAGCAGCTCAACAGATCATTAAGTACATGAGAAGAAAAGGGAATAAAAGAAAATACATAATAGGGCAACACAACATAGACAATGTAACTACATAAGCACTGGCATCGGATGAAGCATACAGGGTGTAGTGTTAATGAAGTCAGTCCATAAGAGGGTCATTTAGGAGTCTGGTGACAGTGGGGAAGAAGCTGTTTTTGAGTCTGTTCGTGCGTGTTCTCAGACTTCTGTATCTCCTGCCCGATGGAAGAAGTTGGAAGAGTGAGTAAGCCGGACGGGAGGGATCTTTGATTATACTGCCCGCTTTCCCCAGGCAGCGGGAGGTGTAGATGGAGTCAATGGATGGGAGGCAGGTGTGATGGACTGGGCGGTGTTCACGACTCTCTGAAATTTCTTGCGGTCCTGGGCTGAGCAGTTGCCATACCAGGCTGTGATGCAGCCTGATAGGATGCTTTCTATGGTGCATCTGTAAAAGTTGGTAAGAGTCAATGTGGACATGCCGAATTTCCTTAGTTTCCTGAGGAAGTATAGGCGCTGTTGTGATTTCTTGGTGGTAGCGTCGACGTGGGTGGACCAGGACAGATTTTTGGAGATGTGCACCCCTAGGAATTTGAAACTGCTAACCATCTCCACCTCGGCCCCGTTGATGCTGACAGGGGTGTGTACAGTACTTTGCTTACTGAAGTCAATTACCAGCTCTTTAGTTTTGCTGGCATTGAGGGAGAGATTGTTGTCGCTACACCACTCCACTAGTTTCTCTATCTCCCTCCTGTATTCGGACTCATCGTTATTCGAGATCCGGCCCACTATGGTCGTATCGTCAGCAAACTTTTTAGATGGAGTTGGAACCAAGTTTTGCCATGCAGTCGTGTGTGTACAGGGAGTAGAGTAGGGGGCTAAGTACGCAGCCTTGCGGGGCGCCGGTGTTGAGGACTATTGTGGAGGAGGTGTTGTTGTTCATTCTTACTGATTGGGGTCTGTTGGTCAGAAAATCGAGGATCCAGTTGGATTATTTCATTGTGGGCCTCATCTGAGGGGTCATAATTTGCGCAAGCTTTTCGTCCTGCTTCTGTGGCGTGGGAGACTAGAATTCGGGTCCATTTGGCCATATTATCTGGGGACAAATGAGCACGGAATAACTCTCCCAAAACTGCGGTAAAGTGAATCCACAAACGTCCAGCAAATGCTGTGGGATGCTCTGTCTTCTTTTGCCTACACTTGTCTAGGCCTTCTACGGGGTCTCCTCTGTTAAAGCCGATCGCATCAAGGATCGCTGTGTGCATCTCTTGGAGTGTGCCTCCTCCTACATTCTGTGGGTTGGGAAAGGCTGCTACGAATGAAGGGCCGAGGCTTAAAACTGTGAGCTTCACTTGCTCCTTCTCGTCCAGGCCGTACATGGTAGCCTGTTGTCTGACTTTCGCAAAAAATTGGTGGGGGTCGAATGTGGGAAGGAACGGTGTAATTTTTCCACATGCGTCCTGTAATTGGGTCATAGTTAACAGGGTTGTGCAAAGGAAATCTGCTTCTCCTTCTTCTGCGGCCCTGCGGTGTGTGGTCACAGGATTCATGGGGATGTGTTCTGCCTGTTCAGTTGGGGGTTGGGGGGCTTTCCTTTTCTGGGGTATTCCTGCGTACATGTCCGATGTCTGTATCTATGGGCAGTTTCGTTCAATTCCTGCCAATCGGGGCCGTTTTCTTGATCTAATTGGGGTCCGAATGTACTCTGAAATCCATTTTGCACTGACAGCAGAGATTGCAATTCTGCAATTTGCTTCCCGCACTTTGCGTGGTCTACGGAGCTCTGCCTTTGTTCTGCCGTGGAAGTATGGAGTGCTCGTAGGCTGCTTTCAAATCATTGCACTGTTTCTGCAATTTCTCAACTTGCTGTTCTGTTTCTTGTCTTACCAAGACCGCATGTTGTGTGTCCTGGTAGGCCTTATCATATTGTGTCTGAAAGCTGTTCAAATGCGCGAGACAAGACTAATGTGCTCTCTTGGCATCATCCACCTCTCTGTCCCTTGCTGCTAACTGCACTTTCAGATCTCGATTCTCTTTCTCTACCTCACTCACGTCTACATCACTATTTCTGTCTGTCTCCTCTATCTCTCTACGGAGCGTCCTAACGACCCCCTCTGTGCCTCGCAATTGTGCCAAACAGGACATGATTGCCATCAGCTTGCGAGCTTTTCCCAAGCTCTTCTTGTGGATCTCTGACAGTTTCTCCCACCAAGTATGTCCTATACTCCCGTGTCCTGTTTCCTCATTATCACAGAATTCACTCCAAAGGGGCCATCCTTTCCCTTTGAGATATTTCCTCATCTCATCTTCCCAAACGGGACACTGTCCTACTCTACTGGTCACTGCGACCTCGAATTCCTGGGGGTTCATAAGGCGTTCCATTGCCTTCATTGCCATTCTCTCTACTAGGATCTCTAACAAATTTGAAACAGGGGGTGATAAAGCGGTGATGTAAACACGGGTACGGCTTACACTAATTTCCGGCATACAAAACTCCCGACAGTTTCTCGCAACAAAATCTCTTAGGTTTACCTTATATCCCTGTTAGTACGCATGCATTAACACACTTCTGAATCTCAGAGGCTTGATCAGTACTGTTCTGACGCTTGTAGTTTTTCTTTCTGTTCCCAATTGGATTCTCAATTCAAATTTTGGGTTCCCTCAGAGTGGTTAGGCCGCTTCTAAATCGAGTCCCGGCGGAGTCGCCAGTAAATGTTGCTAACTTTTGGTTGGTTCTTAATTTGGCTCTATTTAATCACGTTTGCTCAAGAGTCGCCAGGCATCTTTCAACACCGCCACAAGGTTCAGAGCCGAATACTGATCAATGACTCAATACACCAGTTTGTAAGTTCAAACACAGTCAAATCTACTCATGCATTAACTCTACAAACTAAACTACCACTATTACTAAAGCCTATACTTAGCTTTGGGCACCCACTCAGTCAGAGGAACAATGGCTTTTGCTCGGTTCTGAGGCTGCTGGGTTGAGCTGTTTACAGGGTAGTAACTAGGAGCGTCTATCTCGTAGCATGCGTTGACTTGGAACTTACTTGGTCTGCTGTAGCTGCTAGGCTGGTCTCTCTCTTCGCTGAGAGCCAAAGCCAAAGGAGGGCGTTTTCCCTTGGGGGATACCTTTTATACCCAAAAGGGCTTTGCGCTCTTTTGGGTGGGCCTTGAACTTGGCCTCAACTAATTGGTCTTTCCCAATCATCGGTATCGATTTTCCTCCAATAGAGGGGTGGTTCCCTGATCGCTGGGCATGTCCTGGTGACTGTCAGTCAGCTTTGTCTTAGCTTCTTCTGGCGCCGGGGAGTCTGTCCTAACATTGTGTATCTAAATGTTTCCCTTTTGTCCCCGGAGATGGCTCATTAGTATGTAAATCGTTTGGTAGTTTCTGTCCTGTCTGAGCATTTAAGGTTCTAATCAACAGACAGGGCTTGCACCTGCTTGTTTCTTAGCATTGTCCAATTTTCCCTGCAGTCTTTGCAAGTGTCCATTTTGTAATCGGGACGTGGCCATCCCAGATGGCTACAATATGTAGCTATGGAATTTCTCCAAACCATTCGCTAGCCCGAAACATTCTCTTTCTATTTGTGCATATCGATATTCAGATCCTGTCACAGATCTTGAAACATATGCTACTGGTGTCCAATCACTACCATTTTCTTGTTGCAGCAGTACTGCACCTAGACCATCCTTCTGTGCATCGGTTGAAATCTTGGTATTTTTTGATGGATCAACAAATGTTAATACTGGTGCGGTCATTAGAGCTTTCTTTAGTGTTACCCATTCCTGTACAAGCTGTTCAGTCCAAGTGAAGTTGTTCACTTTCTTCAGGCCAAGACATGCTGTCTTTGCTGAGAGATTTGGTTTCCAATGAAGTTGATCATGCCCAGTACTCTTAGTACTCCCTTTTTATCTATAGGTCGAGGCATATTTATTATGTCTTGTACCTTCATGTCATCAGGCGCTATACCTTGAACATATAATCTGTCTTCTTGGAACATTATTTCCTTTACACCAAACTGACATTTGGCCTTGTTGAGTTGTAGTCCATTTCTTCTCATATTTTTGATACCCTTATTAGCCTGTCATCGAGTTTCTCTTGGGTGGAACTCCATATTATGACGTCATCGATGAATACTCAAACATCCTGAATGCCTTCAATAATATGTTACATCGCTCTGTGGAATATTTCTGGCACTGAGATTATGCCAAACGGCATTCGAAGAAAGAAATATCTGCCACACGGAGTATTGAATGTCCAGTACTTGGTACATTGTTCATCCAGCTTCAGCTGCCAGAATCCTTGTGAAGCATCAAGTTTGCTGAAATATTTCGCACCAGACATTTCACTTGTGATCTCCTCTCTTTTAATTATCGGATTGTGTTCCCATTTTATATTTGCTTTTAAATCTTTGGGATCCATTCATGTTCTAAGATCATTGTTTCTATTTTTTACACATACCATCCAATTGACCCAATCTGTCAGCTCTTCAATCTTTTTTGTGATGCCAAGATATGTCATCCTGTCTATTTCTGTCTTTAGACCGTCTTTAGACGGAATGGTGCTGGAACTCTTATCGGCGCATGTATCACCGATTGAGCATCCTTTTTTAATTGAATCTTGTAAGTGAAAGGTAAAACACCAAAACCCTGGAATATTTCTGGAAAAATCTGCACAATGGACTCCACAGATCCACTGTGTGTGCTCAGTGCACAGTCAGTACTATACATTCTTCTCACCAGCTCCAGTGCTTCACACGCTCCATCACGGTAGTATAGTGGTTAGCACTTAATAACAATTCACAACCTTCAGCAACTATCGAGAATTTTAATTTGTGCACTTTAGTCTTTTACTTGTACATCCAATTCACATATTGTGTCAATTTTCTGACCATTATAGTCCTTCAACAAGACTGGTTTATTCAATATTCTCGGTTTTAATTGCATAGTCTTGATATTACTGATGCTTATGAGGTTTGCTCTTGCTCCTGTATCTAACTTCACAGTGATAAACGATCGATTTATCAACAATGAAACTGTCCATTTGTCCTTTGTCACTTCCAGTATCACATTTATCACTTTTTGTTCTTTTAGATGACATTTTATTCTTTTTGGCTGTGTTTGCCCAAGAAAAAATGTGCTTTAAAACTGGAATTAATACAAACCCGACTGACCACGCTGATTGCTCCTCAAAACTCCCACCCAGGTTACAGTGTCACGTGCTACACCTACTTGTTGGAGGCTATACATATTGACACTTACACTTGTAATGCATATCACTATAATAGCTGAAAACAATGTTTCCAAATCTTCACCATTTTCAATGCACCACAGTGATATTGCAACTCTGGTAAGGTTCAGAAAATGGCAACAAGGATAATAGCCAAACCTAGAGCTGTTAGCCATAGAATAGGCTGAAGGAATTATGCCTTCCTTTCAATGGAGAAATTCAAAGCTAGGAGATATGTAAGTGAGATTGTTTTTCTATTTGATGAAGGGAATCTGTTTATTTGGATGAATTATTTGAGCTAGATAGGGATTAAGGAAGTAGAGAGCAGGCATTTGGTAGTAAAGAACTTGACTATTGCTGACAAAAGAGACAAAAGAGTCAATAGCTTCGACATGACTCTTTTTTCAGAAATGTTCAAGAACTGGGGAGCAATGAGTATAAAGAAATAACTTACCTTTCTGTAATCACCTTTACATTCTTATACTGTGCATAAAAATATGAAAGCAAAGAGATGGCTCAATGTTAGAAGTTCGGCAGGAAGAGGGTGCAAAATAGTTGCAAGATGTTGGCAATCTTCCATTAGCAACCAACCTCCAGGTAACTGGTGGGGTGGGCATTTGGGAGAGTTTCGGGAGAGGTATGGGAGGATATGACCACGGCAGAAGAGGCTGTAAGTTTCTTTGTGTGGCCCAGAGGACACTCCAGTTTCCTTTTAGAGCTCCTCGTTCTTGCTATCAGCTGCTGTTCTGTATTCAGCTACAGCAGCTTACCCATTCAGGATCTGGTTAAAACAGCCGAGTAACGTAAGCGTGTGTAAGCACGGTAGCACAAGTGGATAGCACTGTGGCTTCACAGCGCCAGGGTCCCAGGTTCGATTCCCCGCTGAGTCACTGTCTGTGCAGAGTCTGCACGTTCTCCCCTTGTCTGCGTGGGTTTCCTCCGGGTGCTACGGTTTCCGCCCACAGTCCAAAGACGTGCAGGTTAGGTGGATTGGCCATGGTAAATTGCCCTTAGTGTCCAAAAAGGTTAGGGAGGGTTATTCGGTTACGGGGATAGTGTGGAAGTGAGGCCTTAAGTGGGTCGGTGCAGACTCGATGGGCCGAATGGCCTCCTTATGCACTAATCGTGCTGTGCTCTATGTTCTAATCTACATGCAAGAGGGTCACATATGCTTTAGGTGGGGTTTCAGAATCCTGAAGAACCCTGATGGTAGGAAAGTGGTAGGTTCAAGCGATCAAGCTAACCTATTTGATTTCAATTGTTCAGCACCTGCTTTCCACAACTGGACAGATAGGCAGAGTTCAATAGTGTTAACTTACTGTGCGACCTCCAATAATGCTTGGTCCTGTGGATGTCCTTCTTCTCCAAAAATATATCTTTGCTACCCATCCTACGGCAGAATTCATCATGTGTATGTGCTGAGTAAGGCTTTGGAAAGGTAATGTCCTTGAATATGTTATCAGGTGCTATAATATTTGAAAGCTGAGGTTGAACTTTATGCTTGAGATGCAGCAATGCTTGTCTGTTTCTCCTGAACAGCGATCCCTGTTCTGTTTTAACTAAATATGACCTTGGTGCTACTTGTTTCAGAACTTTTGCAATGCATTCTCATCCTCCTTCTGCATTCTGAATTTGTATAAAGTCATTTTCTCAAAGTTCAGACAGAGGTTTGGTTTGTTGATCATAGTCCACTTTTTGCTTCTTTTACATTGCTGTGATACGTTCATGTATCTCTCTGTTATCTACTTCAGGAATGGTGATCTTAGATAATGTGTTGCAAAGTCATCTACCCTTTAACATTTGAGCAGGTGATAGTCCAGTGCACAGTTGTGTCGCTCTGTACGCTAACAATGGCAACGATATGTCTTGACCATCATCAATCGTTTTGCAGAATAACTTCTTTATTATCCCTACACCTTTCTCTGCTTCTCCATTTGACTAAGGATAACATGGGCTTGAAGTAATAGGATTGAAGTTGTATTGCTCTGCAAACTATCCTCTCCCATCTCAAGAAACACAGACCATTGTCAGAGACAACGTTAAGAGGTATCCCATGGCGTGCAAAAATTGATTTTGTTGCCTTTATCACCAATCTGGCAGTCAAATCATTCAGCATCATCACCTTTGGAAAGTTGGAGTAATAGTCTATGACTACGAGATAGTCATGACACTGGAAATAGAATAGATCCATGCCCACTTTGCTCCATGGACTGGTAATGATTTCCATCTGTTGCATGCTTTTTTTGCTCTGTGCTGGCTGATGCATCTGACAAATTGTACATGCTTGAACATATTGGTCAATATCTGTTTATTCCCGGCCAATACACTGACTGTTTGCATCTCCTACGACACTTTTCGATGCCTTGAGCAGGAAACCATCTACTGTAAAAAGACCATCTCCTGTATCTCGAAAGGCAGATCAACATCCAGTAGGCCATCCTTCTTTTTGGTATTGATTCAACTTCTGGAGCATCAAATCCTTTTCAGTTTCGTCTTTGATTATCTGTAGATTGCGGTCAAACACTGGCAGTATCTCGGTAAAGATACAGGCTTGAGATTCCACTATTTGGACTATCTCGGGTTCTGATGTTTCAGTATCAGTGGCTGTCTTGAATTCTGATGTGTCAGCATCAGTGGTAGCTTTGGAGAGGATGTCCACAACACCTAAGTCTTCCCTTGACTCTTCATTTTGATCAGCTGAAGGACTGCTTGAATGAACCCTTTTAACCAGCTGCAATCTTTCACAAGAATTCACCAATTAATGATGATTTCTCACCCTCTACCACCTCAAAGTCGATGGGTACCTCGATGTTCCCATTCTTAACAAGGCAACAGGATCTTCTTGTGACTGTCATGTTACCGTTTTAATCTGTGAGCCTACAAGAGGATTGCTTTATTAGTGGTTTGTTCTAAGCTTGCCTGAAAGATTGTTCCATGATAATATTTACATGCACCCCTGTGTCAATTTTAAATGATATTAATTGTCCATTTATTTCTAATGAGACAGTCCACTCCTTAATTATCTTTCAGAGCGCTTGTACTGGTTTCTCATTTCGATCCAGTAAATTAATCCTAGTGACTGCTTCTGTCATGAAAGTATCTAAAAGTGAATATAGATTGAGCAATCCTCATTATCCACTACGATGTTGGATTTTTTTCTCTTCACTCTTAACACTTTGGATCTGTCTGAAATCACTGCAGTAATTTTAACATTTGGTTACTGGAACAGTTGCTGATCAACGACATTGTTCTGCAAAGTGGTTCAACTAGCATCAATTGGAACATTGTTTGCCTTTTACTGGACATTTCTTTTACTGTGCGTGTGTCCACAGCTTTTGCACGTCATCATGCTCATCGTGTCACTTTCAAAATGGCCGTCGGCTATTGTACCCGGTTTTCTTTGCTACGACACAGCATTAATAGCATCAGCCACGTTTTCCAGTTTCGCACTCTTTTCTTTTGCCATGAATTCTGCATATTCATTCGATGCCTGCTCACTCGCCTTACACATATTAATCACGTCTTCAAGCGGTAAAACCGGTTGTTTTAGCATTTTGTCACGCAAATATTCATCATTTATCCCGAACACAACTTGATCACGCAGAATTGAAGGCTGAGGAAAAATTACAGGACTGCGCTCGCAACTTTAAAACTGTGATGAAAGAATCTACTGATTCCCCTCTTAACTGCAGCCGTTTTCTGAACATGTAGCGCTCATAGGTCCCATTCACCTGCTTCTTACAGTGTATATCAAACTTTTGGAGCACCATGCTGTATTTATTTTTATCCTCATCAGCACTGAATTGAAACAAATTAAAAAGTTCTAATGCTTGCGGTCCAGTCAAATTTAATAGGAGTGCTATTGTCCTTTGGTCTGAGACATTTTCAAGTGCGGAGGCAGCAAGTAAAACTTCAAACTGCTGTTCAAAGAAAGCCCAGTTCTGGCATAGTTTATCATGTGCCCTGAAGTGGTCAGGCTTCTTGAGACCTTCCACCTTCTGATTAGTCTTCGTTGTAAGTTTTCTGAATTCTATAGCTTCTGGATTGCTTCTTCAATCTCCTAATGCTATTATTTCTTAATCTAGCTGTTGTTTACTAATAGAAATAGACTCTTGGTACCATGTGGCGTTCTTTGTGTTGCTTATTTCAGGATGGTTGGTGTAGTGTTCACAAAGACCACAATATAGCTCTCACTTAAACAAAGCTATAAATTTATTAACACTACTAACTTGGATTCGACACGTACTCCTAAAGAATACACAGTTGATTAATAACATCTAAACTACACTCATCTTCAGCTAATCTCACTACTGGTTTAACCTATTATCTGCACTCACTTACACTATCTGTACTGCTGACTCTCACGAGTTAACTCCTGCACACACTCTTTTCACTCAGCAAGGTCTCACAAACAACAATGTGATAATGACTAGATAACTAGATCCTATCAGGCTGCATCACAGCCTGGTATGGCAACTGCTTGGCCCAGGACCGCAAGAAACTTCAGAGAGTCATGAACACCGCCCAGTCCATCACACAAACCTGCCTCCCATCCATTGACTCCATCTACACCTCCCGCTGCCTGGGGAAAGCGGGCAGTATAATCAAAGATCCCTCCCACCCGGCTTACTCACTCTTCCAACTTCTTCCATCGGGCAGGAGATGCAGAAGTCTGAGAACACGCACGAACAGACTCAAAAACAGCTTCTTCCCCACTGTCACCAGACACCTAAATGACCCTCTTATGGACTGATTTCATTAACACTACCCCCTGTATGCTTCATCCGATGCTCGTGCTTATGTAGTTACATTGATAGTCGATTTCGGCGGGAGAATCAGCTGGTGAGTCAGTTTCAGCGGGAGCAGTGTGGAAGTGGCTGCTGGGAGGTAAGTCTGTCCTTTAAAAGCACTTGTCTTTGCATGGGCAGGCCAGTCGATTTCGGCGGGAGTGGAGCTGGCTGGTTAGTCCAGTTCAGCAGGAGCTGAGAATTTTTTTTTTAAAATTAGTGTTTTAGGCGGGAACAGGAAGTCGACCCGCGGACGTCTGGGAAGACCCTCACCAATAAATTCTGGTGGAGAGGAAACCCGAGACACTACACGTGTAGTGTCTCCCACCCGCCCTCCTCCTCTAACCTAATAATAAAACCCATTGGTCTGAGGTAAGTACCATATTTTATTATATTATTATTATTTTTTATAAAAAATTTAATTTAGTTGTTAGCCAGATCCTGGTAGAAAGTTAGAGGAATGGCAGGGAAGAGAGTGCAATGTTCCTCCTGCAGGATGTTTGAGGTGAGGGATGCAGTTAGTGTCCCTGCTGATTTTACCTGCAGGAAGTGCTGCCATCTCCAGCTCCTCCAAGACCGAGTTAGGGAACTGGAGCTGGAGTTGGAAGAACTTCGGATCATTCGGGAGGCAGAAGGGGTCGTAGATAGCAGCTTCAGGGAATTAGTTACACCAAAGATTGGAGATAGGTGGGTAACTGTAAGAGGGACTGGGAAAAAGCAGTCAGTGCAGGGATCCCCTGTGGTCGTTCCCCTGAGAAACAAGTATACCGCTTTGGATACTTGTGGGGGGGACGACTTACCAGGGGTAAGCCATGGGGTACGGGCCTCTGGCACGGAGTCTGTCCCTGTTGCTCAGAAGGGAAGGGGGGAGAGGAGCAGAGCATTAGTAATTGGGGACTCTATAGTCAGGGGCACAGATAGGAGATTTTGTGGGAGCGTGAGAGACTCACGTTTGGTATGTTGCCTCCCAGGTGCAAGGGTACGTGATGTCTCGGATCGTGTTTTCCAGGTCCTTAGGGGGGAGGGGGAGCAGCCCCAAGTCGTGGTCCACATTGGCACTAACGACATAGGTAGGAAAGGGGACAAGGATGTCAGGCAGGCTTTCAGGGAGCTAGGATGGAAGCTCAGAACTGGAACAAACAGAGTTGTTATCTCTGGGTTGTTGCCCGTGCCACGTGATAGTGAGATGAGGAATAGGGAGAGAGAGCATTTAAACACGTGGCTACAGGGATGGTGCAGGCGGGAGGGATTCAGATTTCTGGATAACTGGGGCTCTTTCTGGGGAAGGTGGGACCTCTACAGACAGGATGGTCTACATCTGAACCTGAGGGGCACAAATATCCTGGGGGGGAGATTTGTTAGTGCTCTTTGGGGGGGTTTAAACTAATGCAGCAGGGGCATGGGAACCTGGATTGTAGTTTTAGGGTAAGGGAGAATGAGAGTATAGAGGTCAGGAGCACAGATTTGACGTCGCAGGAGGGGGCCAGTGTTCAGGTAGGTGGTTTGAAGTGTGTCTACTTCAATGCCAGGAGTATACGAAACAAGGTAGGGGAACTGGCAGCATGGGTTGTTACCTGGGACTTCGATGTTGTGGCCATTTCGGAGACATGGATAGAGCAGGGACAGGAATGGATGTTGCAGGTTCCGGGGTTTAGGTGTTTTAGTAAGCTCAGAGAAGGAGGCAAAAGAGGGGGAGATGTGGCGCTGCTAGCCAAGAGCAGTATTACGGTGGCGGAGAGGATGCTAGATGGGGACTCTTCTTCCGAGGTAGTATGGGCTGAAGTTAGAAACAGGAAAGGAGAGGTCACCCTGTTGGGAGTTTTTTATAGGCCTCCTAATAGTTCTAGGGATGTAGAGGAAAGGATGGCGAAGATGATTCTGGATAAGAGCGAAAGTAACAGGGTAGTTATTATGGGAGACTTTAACTTTCCAAATATTGACTGGAAAAGATATATTTCGAGTACAATAGATGGGTCGTTTTTTGTACAGTGTGTGCAGGAGGGTTTCCTGAAACAATATGTTGACAGGCCAACAAGAGGCGAGGCCACGTTGGATTTGGTTTTGGGTAATGAACCAGGCCAGGTGTTGGATTTGGAGGTAGGAGAGCACTTTGGGGACAGTGACCACAATTCGGTGACGTTTACGTTAATGATGGAAAGGGATAAGTATACACCGCAGGGCAAGAGTTATAGCTGGGGGAAGGGCAATTATGATGCCATTAGACGTGACTTGGGGGGGATAAGGTGGAGAAGTAGGCTGCAAGTGTTGGGCACACTGGATAAGTGGGGCTTGTTCAAGGATCAGCTACTGCGTGTTCTTGATAAGTATGTACCGGTCAGGCAGGGAGGAAGGCGTCGAGCGAGGGAACCGTGGTTTACCAAGGAAGTGGAATCTCTTGTTAAGAGGAAGAAGGAGGCCTATGTGAAGATGAGGTGTGAAGTTTCAGTTGGGGCGATGGATAGTTATAAGGTAGCGAGGAAGGATCTAAAGAGAGAGCTAAGACGAGCAAGGAGGGGACATGAGAAGTATTTGGCAGGAAGGATCAAGGAAAACCCAAAAGCTTTCTATAGGTATGTCAGAAATAAGCGAATGACTAGGGAAAGAGTAGGACCAGTCAAGGACAGGGATGGGAAATTGTGTGTGGAGTCTGAAGAGATAGGCGAGATACTAAATGAATATTTTTCGTCAGTATTCACTCAGGAAAAAGATAATGTTGTGGAGGAGAATGCTGAGCCGCAGGCTAATAGAATAGATGGCATTGAGGTACGTAGGGAAGAGGTGTTGGCAATTCTGGACAGGCTGAAAATAGATAAGTCCCCGGGACCTGATGGGATTTATCCTAGGATTCTCTGGGAGGCCAGGGAAGAGATTGCTGGACCATTGGCTTTGATTTTTATGTCATCATTGGCTACAGGAATAATGCCAGAGGACTGGAGGACAGCAAATGTGGTCCCTTTGTTCAAAAAGGGGAGCAGAGACAACCCCGGCAACTATAGACCGGTGAGCCTCACGTCTGTAGTGGGAAAAGTCTTGGAGGGGATTATAAGAGACAAGATTTATAATCATCTAGATAGGAATAATATGATCAGGGATAGTCAGCATGGCTTTGTGAAGGGTAGGTCATGCCTCACAAACCTTATTGAGTTCTTTGAGAAGGTGACTGAACAGGTAGATGAGGGTAGAGCAGTTGATGTGGTATATATGGATTTCAGCAAAGCGTTTGATAAGGTTCCCCACGGTAGGCTATTGCAGAAAATACGGAGCCTGGGGATTGAGGGTGATTTAGAGATGTGGATCAGAAATTGGCTAGCTGAAAGAAGACAGAGGGTGGTGGTTGATGGGAAATGTTCAGAATGGAGTACAGTCACAAGTGGAGTACCACAAGGATCTGTTCTGGGGCCGTTGCTGTTTGTCATTTTTATCAATGACCTAGAGGAAGGCGCAGAAGGGTGGATGAGTAAATTTGCAGACGATACTCAAGTCGGTGGTGTTGTTGATAGTGTGGAAGGATGTAGCAGGTTACAGAGGGATATAGATAAGCTGCAGAGCTGGGCTGAGAGGTGGCAAATGGAGTTTAATGTAGAGAAGTGTGAGGTGATTCACTTTGGAAGGAATAACAGGAATGTGGAATATTTGGCTAATGGTAAAGTTCTTGAAAGTGTGGATGAGCAGAGGGATCTAGGTGTCCATGTACATAGATCCCTGAAAGTTGCCACCCAGGTTGATAGGGTTGTGAAGAAGGCCTATGGAGTGTTGGCCTTTATTGGTAGAGGGATTGAGTTCCGGAGTCAGGAGGTCATGTTGCAGCTGTACAGAACTCTGGCTCGGCCGCATTTGGAGTATTGCGTACAGTTCTGGTCACCGCATTATAGGAAGGACGTGGAGGCTTTGGAGCGGGTGCAGAGGAGATTTACCAGGATGTTGCCTGGTATGGAGGGAAAATCTTATGAGGAAAGGCTGATGGACTCGAGGTTGTTTTCGTTGGAGAGAAGAAGGTTAAGAGGAGACTTAATAGAGGCATACAAAATGATCAGGGGGTTAGATAGGGTGGACAGTGAGAGCCTTCTCCCGCGGATGGAAATGGCTGGCACGAGGGGACATAACTTTAAACTGAGGGGTAATAGATATAGGACAGAGGTCAGAGGTAGGTTCTTTACGCAAAGAGTAGTGAGGCCGTGGAATGCCCTACCTGCTACAGTAGTGAACTCGCCAACATTGAGGGCATTTAAAAGTTTATTGGATAAACATATGGATGATAATGGCATAGTGTAGGTTAGATGGCTTTTGTTTCGGTGCAACATCGTGGGCCGAAGGGCCTGTACTGCGCTGTATTGTTCTATGTTCTATGTTCTATTGTATATGTTGTGTTGCCCTATTATGTATTTTCTTTTACTCCCTTTTCTTCTCATGTACTTAATGATCTGTTGAGCTGCTCGCAGAAAAATACTTTTCACTGTACCTCGGTACACGTGACAATAAACAAATCCAATCCAATCCAATCTAACTGTTCTGGTGATATTGTTTGAGGAATAAATATCGACGAAAAGGAAACCTCCCATATTCCTCTTTGAAATACTACCATGGAATCTCTTATATCCACCTGATGTTTGATCAGAAGGACAGCATCCCCAATAATGCAACACTCAGCACTGCCCTGGGGGGTTTAGCCTAGATTTTGTGCTTAAGACTCTGCAGTGGGACTTGAATCTACAAAATCCTGGGCGGGATTCTCCAGTCCCCCAGCCGCGTGTTTCTCGTCGGCGTGCCATTCGCTGGTGGCGAGATTCTCTCTTCCCGCTATTTGGCAATGGGATTTCCCATAGAAGCCATCCCACACCGGGAAACCCATGGGCGGGGTGGGGGTGGGGGGTATGTTGCCGGCGGGAAAAGGGAATCCCAACGACCGGAGAATTTTGGTCCTTGTCTTAGTGCAAGAGTGCTACCATCTGAGCCAAGGCTGACACCTAAGTTTGAATAGAGCAGAATTGAAGCAGAGCATTGTGATCTAATTTATAATCTTAATTCAGTGCATGTCTGCTCTGCAGGCAGTGTTTGACTCACCTGCTTCTTACTGTAGCGTAACCTGGCCATCAAACAGCTCAGCTGGAGTCTAAGAGAAAGCATTCAAATACAGCTGAAAATGTGAGAAAATTTCATTGCTGTTATAAAATAATTTATTTCCTTAGTGATGCCTGAAGACAACCTGTTGCACCCTGCACTGCAACTGTCTGACCTCAATCACAATTCTCTGTATAGAGCTGTAACCTATAACAGCACAGTTTCTAGTGTGAGGCAGACTAATGTAATTGACTGCTACTGTTGTCCACTCTAATGCTGCATTAAAACCTGTTGGATTAGTAAATGTCATTATTAATTATTTAATATAATTATTTTATTAAGTTTGATTAAAATTTACTATACTATAAAAGATAGAAAATGTTTCTTGATTGCATCATATCTGCATGCTAAATCGGTATAATGTCAACAGTTTGGATGAGGTATATGGAAAAAAATTAGCTATTTCTGCATTTTAAATGATGTGTGGTTGATGCATGCCAAGAAAATATTTATAAAGGTAACACTTTGAAATCCTGAATTCTGTTTACGAACTGGAGGAATAATGCGTACTAATCCTGTCACTTGAGTTCTTGTAGCACAGTGGGTAGTGTCCCTGCCTCTGAACCAGAAGCTCCGGATTCGAGTCCAACCCCAGGATTTGATGTCCAAGGAAGATGCATTCATAACACAGTCTAACAGGTTGAGTGTGTCAACCTGCGAATCTTCCCAATGCATCAATAGCTGGCGGTAAGAGTGGGAGAGGCTCCTGGTCAGCCATGCTTGATGTAGAGTGGTGCTCCTCAAGCTTTAAGATGCTGGTGACAGGCTAATGACTTTTTCCAAGAATAACTAGCTATGGAAACAGATGAAAATGTTCATTAGTACACTATTAGGTACAGGAAGAGAATTGGAATTCTATCTCACATCCTTATGATGCCTTTAAACACTTGATTATTTATATCTTGTTGGTCGCGATATCGAAGGAAAACGGAACTGGTAAATAACTTCATGATACATATTTCTTTGAATGGTTATGTCCTTGCAAGAAGCCAGACTCCATTCTGAAGATGCACTCTGAGGATAAGTCAATAGAGTTATATTAATAAATTCTTTGATATGACTGCTTGAGAATACCATTCCAGCAGTAATGAAGCAATATCAAACAAAACGAAAGCTAAATATACAGCCTATATTCTCCCTACTCATTTATTGCAGATTCAAATCATAACAGTATTGACAAGACTACCAAAAAATGTCTTAACCCTTCCGCACCAGGGAATTAAATTAGCCTTCGTCCTGATTATTTAAAGTCGGCAATTAACTTCAAGAACTATGAATAACGGTCGGGATTCTCTCAGCCCGGGGCCGGGCCGGAGAATCCCCGCTACCGCGCGAATCGTGCCACACCGCCTCAACTCCGGGACGCGAGTCTCCTCAGAGCGGAGAATCGGTGCCATTGGCACTGGTGTGGTCAGCGCGGCGCCGGTCGGGGACCATTCTACGCGGTCACCCAGCAGATTCTCGGCCCGGGATGGGCCAAGCGGCCGCAGCAAAATACTCAAGTCCCGCCGGCTCCATTCTAATCTGCTCTCAGCCGGCAGGACCTCGGCGTGGAAGGGTCCGGGGGCGGCCCATGGGGGGGGGGCTCCGTTGTGGCCTGGCCCGCGATCGGGGCCCACCGATTGGTGGGCCGGTCTCTCGGCCTGGGGGCCTCCTTTCTTCCGCGCCGGCCCCTGTAGCCCTACGCCATGTTGCGTCGGGGCCGGCGGGGAGAAGGGAGCAATTGCGCATGTGCGCGTTGGCGCCGGTGCCACTGCGCATGCGCGGACCCCGCGGCACCCAGTTGATGCCGGGATCAGCAGCAGGAGCGGCGCGGGCCGTTCCAGTGCTGTGCTGGCCCCCTGTAGGGGCCAGAATTGCTGATCCTGAGGCCGCGTTGACGCCGTCGAGAAACACAACGGCGTTTCCGAAGGCGTCAACACTTAGCCACAGATCAGAGATTCACGCCCAACATTTCAGATGGAACAACTCTGAGTCTCAGGTTTCTTAATATATTTAATTTCAGTTGCACCAGTATCCTCGAAAGTGGTGTCTAACTCTAACACACAACATCAATAAGAGGGCAAAACATCTCACAAACAAAAATCTGTCCTAATTTCAATATGGAATAGAATGAATAGAGAATTAGGCCAGAATGCTCCAAGCATTGAATTTGCTTTCCTGCTAGCAGCACTTGCGCACCCACAGGTTACCTGGCAGCGTGGGGTGGCTTCAATGGGAAATGTCATTGACAAGCGGCGGGAAGAGAGAATACCGCCTCCAATTACCGGCGTGCCACCGAGAAACACATGGCCGGGGACTGGAGAACCCATCCCAAAACTAAGTCAAGTTTGATTATTGCAATAGGTTAATTCAAGACTGATGGTTACAAACTTAAATCAATATAGGTTACCGGATAGGTAATAAGTGAAACTAATTGTCATGAATTTTACCATGTTCTCCTCTTGGTTTGCTCTTCTTGCACAATGTGGGAGGCTGGGAACAATTCCAGTGCCCAGGACCAGCACATGTGCAGGATGTGTCTCCAGCTACTGCTCCTGGAAGCCGGGTATTTGGACCAGCGGCTGAGGTCATTGTGGAGCATCCGCGATGTGGAGAATGTCGTGGATAGCACATACAGAAAGGCGGTCACACCACAAGCTCAGACCCCGCAGGCAGGAAGGGAATGGGTGGCCACCAGACAGACCAAGAGAGCTACCCAGGCAGGGCAGGAATCTCCTGTGGCCATTCCCCTGCAAAGCAGATATATTTTGGATACTGTTGAGAGAAATGGCCTCTCAGGAGAAAGAATCGTCAGCCAAATTAGTTGCCAAACAGATGGCTCTGCTACAGAGGGGAGGGGTAAAATGTGTGGGTGTGCAATAGCTATAGGGGATTCAATTATAAGGAGAATAGATAGGTATTTCTGTGGCCGCAAACGAGACTCCAGGATGATATGTTGCCTCCCTGGTGCTCGGGTCAAGGATGTCTCAGAGTGGTTTCAGGAAAGTCTGGAGGGGGACGGTGAACTTGACTTAGTTTTGGGATGGGTTCTCCAGTCCCCGGCCATGTGTTTCTCGGTGGCATGCCGGTAATTGGAGGCGGTATTCTCTCTTCCCGCCGCTTGTCAATGGCATTTCCCATTGAAGCCACCCCACGCTGCCAGGTAACCTGTGGGTGCGCAAGTGCTGCTAGCAGGAAAGCAAATTCAATGCTTGGAGCATTCTGGCCTAATTCTCTATTCATTCTATTCCATATTGAAATTAGGACAGATTTTTGTTTGTGAGATGTTTTGCCCTCTTATTGATGTTGTGTGTTAGAGTTAGACACCACTTTCGAGGATACTGGTGCAACTGAAATTAAATATATTAAGAAACATGAGACTCACAGAGTGGTGAACCAGTGGTGGGTGGTACACGTCGGTACCAACGACAGAGGAAAAAAAAGGGATGAAGTCCTAAAAGTGAAATATAGGGAGTTAGGAAGTAAGTTGCAAAGCAGGAACTCAAAGCTAGTGATCTCAAGATTTCTACAAGTGACTTCCGGTTGCGGCGATGACCAGCTAAGCCGCACGTTTCGGCGGCTCCAGCTCCAACGGACCTTCGGGCTCTTTTAAGAGCCCCAACAGGAAATTTTCGCGCGACGAAACCCGGTGTGGGGTGAGTGAATAGGGAGTCCCCCCCCCAACGAAAGAGGAAAATATCGGCGGCGGCGGCTGCAGCGCGAGGAATCCTCGACGATAGGGGCAGAAAGGAAAGAGAAACAAGATGGCGGCGGCGAAAGCCCAGGCGACATGGGGGCCCGATCAAGATGAATTCCTAAGACGGTGTGTGGAGCTACTAAAGAAGGAGGTGCTGACCCCGATGCTACAGGCAATTGAGGGGCTTAAGGAGGCAAAAAGGACCCAGGAGACAGAGCTTTGCGTGGTGGAGCAGAAGGTGACGGATAATGAGGACGAGATCCTGGGCCTGGCGGTCAAAACACAGACGCACGAGGCGCTCCACAAAAAGTGCATTGAAAGGATTGAGGCCCTAGAAAACAGAGCATGAAGGAAGAACCTTCGGACTCTGGGTCTCCCTGAGGGAGTGGAAGGAACGGACTGCGGGGCTTATGTGAGCACGATGCTAAGCGCGCTGATGGGAGCTGAGGCCCCTTTGGGCCCCTTAGAAGTGGAGGGGGCTCATCGGATCCCGGCGAGGAGACCAAAAGCGGGAGAACCACCTAGGGCGACAATCGTGCGATTTCACCGCTTTAAAGATAGAGAAGTGGTTCTGAGATGGGCCAAAAAGGTACGGAGTAGCAGATGGGAGAATGCAGTGGTACGGGTGTACCAGGATTGGAGTGCGGAGGAGGCGAGAAGGAGGGCGAGTTTTAACCAAGCCAAGGAGGTGTTACACAAGAAGAAGGTGAAATTCGGGATGCTGCAGCCGGCACGACTATGGGTCATGTACCAGGAGAGACATCACTATTTCGAAACGGCGGAAGAAGCATGGACCTTTATTAAAGATGAGAAATTGGATCGGAACTGAGGGACTGATATTGCAGGGAAATGTTACTGTCGATGTAAATAGAGAAGTAAATTGGGAAGGGGGGAGACACTAAGAAATGTGGGCGCCGGTGGGGGGGAAAGAAGGGACATAGGCGGATGATGAGGAATGGGAATGGGATGGGAAAGGGAGCTGCGCCACAAGAGGCGGGTCAGCTATAGAGATGTTCCCGCGCCAGAAAGATAATGGCGGGAAGATAGGCGCAAGGTAGATGGGAGTTCCCCACACGGGGGGGGTCAAGGAGTGAGCAGGAATAGCCGGGGTCAGTTGAAGTCAGCTGACTTGCGGAAGTAATATGGGGGAGCAATCACGCTAGAGGGGGATCTAGCGGGGAGGGGGGGGGGGATAACTGGGTTGCTGCTGCGGAAATCAAAGAGGAACTGGCTAAAGAATGGGTGGTCGGGGCTGGAATGCGACACCTGGGGAACAAGTGGGAGCGCGGAAGCGGGACGTGGGACTGGCCTAGAGAAGGTGATGTCTAGTCGACACGGGAAGGGGGCAGGTAGCCCCCTAGTGAGGCTGATCACGTGGAACGTGAGAGGCCTAAATGCACCGATTAAAAGGGCCCGAGTGCTCGCGCACTTGAAAGGACTAAGGGCAGACGTGGTTAGGCTCCAGGAGACGCACCTGAAGGTGGCGGACCAAGTTAGGTTAAGGAAAGAATGGGTGGGACAGGTGTTCCATTCAGGGCTAGATGCAAAGAATAGAGGGGTGGCCATACTGGTGGGGAAACGGGTAGCATTCGAAGCAAGGAGCATTGTAGCAGATAGTGGAGGCAGATATGTAATGGTGAGTGGCAGGCTGGAGGGAATGGAGGTTGTGTTGGTTAACGTATATGCCCCGAATTGGGACGATGCGGGATTTATGAGGCGGATGTTGGGACGTATACTGGACCTGGAGGTAGGAAACTTGATATTGGGAGGAGACTTCAACACCGTGCTGGACCCAGGGTTAGATAGATCCAGATCTAAGACCGGAAGAAGGTCGGCAGCGGCCAAGGTGCTTAAGGGGTTTATGGACCAAATGGGGGGAGTGGATCCATGGCGATTTCTTAGACCAAGGGCCAGGGAGTTCTCCTTCTTCTCCCATGTTCATAAAGTGTACTCCCGGATAGATTTTTTTGTTTTGGGAAGATCGTTGATCTCGAGGGTGGAAGAAGCTGAGTATTCAGCCATAGTTATTTCGGATCATGCCCCACATTGGGTGGACCTGGAACTAGGAGAGGAGAGGGAGCAGCGAGCACTCTGGCGATTAGATGTGGGATTGTTGGCGGATGAGGGAGTTTGTGGAAGAGTGCGGGGATGTATTGAGAGGTACCTGGAGGCCAATGACGACGGGGAGGTCCGAGTGGGAGTGGTATGGGAAGCACTAAAAGCGGTGGTCAGAGGAGAGCTGATCTCCATCAGGGCCCACAAAGGTAAAACAGAGGCCAAGGAAAGGGAAAGACTACTGGGGGAGATCTTAAGGGTGGACAGGGAATTTGCGGAAACCTCGGAAGAGGGACTGTACAGGGAGAGACGACAACTCCAGACGGAGTTCGACCTTCTGACCACCAGGAGGGCGGAGGTGCTGTGGAGGAAGGCACAGGGGGTGAGGTATGAGTATGGGGAAAAAGCTAGTCGCCTGTTGGCCCATCAGCTGCGAAAGAGGACAGCGGCGAGGGAGATAGGGGGAATTAGAGACGAAAAGGGAGCTACGGTGCGGAGAGCAGGGAAGATAAACGAGGTGTTTAAGACCTTCTACGAAGGACTGTATAGGTCCCAACCCCCGGAGGGAAAAGAGGAGATGCGGCGGTTCCTGGATCAATTGAGGCTCCCGAGGGTGGAGGAGCAGGAGATGGAAGGCCTGGGGGCACCAATTGGAGTGGACGAGGTTATTAAGGGGCTGGGGAATATGCAGGCAGGGAAGGCTCCGGGACCAGATGGGTTCCCGGTGGAATTTTATAGAAAATATGTGGACCTGCTGGCCCCGCTGTTGGTGAGGACTTTTAACGAGGCCAGGGAAGGAGGGACTCTACCCCCGACAATGTTGGAGACGATGATATCGCTAATTCTGAAGCGGGATAAAGATCCGCTGCAGTGCGGGTCCTATAGACCTATCTCACTATTGAATGTGGACGCCAAATTGCTGGCAAAGGTGCTGGCATCGAGGATAGAGGACTGTGTCCCGGGGGTGGTGCACGAAGACCAGACAGGGTTCGTAAAGGGGAGACAACTAAATGTCAACGTGCGACGGCTATTAGGGGTGATAATGATGCCCCCAGTAGAGGGGGAGGCAGAGATAGTGGCGGCAATGGATGCAGAGAAGGCATTTGACAGGGTGGAGTGGGAGTACTTATGGGAGGTGCTAAGGAGGTTCGGGTTCGGGAACAGGTTTATTAGCTGGGTCAAACTTCTCTATGGGGCCCCAACGGCGAGTGTGGTCACGGGTCGGCAAAGATCGGAGTATTTCCGACTATACAGGGGAACAAGGCAGGGATGTCCGCTATCTCCAATACTGTTCGCGTTGGCAATTGAACCACTGGCCATGGCGCTGAGAGACTCCAGGAAATGGAGAGGGGTGATTAGAGGAGGAGAAGAACACTGAGTGTCGCTCTACGCGGATGACCTACTGTTGTATGTGACAGACCCAGTGGGGGGGATGACAGAGGTCCTGCAGATATTGAGGGAGTTCGGAGATTTCTCGGGATATAGGCTTAATATGGGGAAGAGTGAACTTTTCGTGATACACCCTGGGGACCAGAGTAGAGGGATAGAAGGCCTGCCTCTAAGGAAAGTGGAAAGAAACTTTCGATACCTGGGGATTCAGATCGCCAGGAGCTGGGGAACCTTGCATAGACTTAATCTGACACGATTGGTAGAACAAATGGAAGAAGACTTCAAGAGGTGGGACATGCAGCCACTGTCATTGGCGGGCAGAGTGCAGGCAATTAAGATGACGGTCCTCCCGAGGTTCCTACTTGTGTTCCAGTATCTCCCTATACTAATTGCTAAGGCCTTTTTTTTTTAAATAGACAGGAGCATCATGAGCTTCGTGTGGGCAGGGAAAGTCCCGAGGGTAAGGAGGGGGTTCCTGCAATGTAGCAGAGACAGAGGGGGACTGGCGCTGCTGAATTTGGGCGACTACTATTGGGCCGCCAATGTGGCGATGATCCGTAAGTGGATGATGGAGGGAGAGGGAGCGGCATGGAAAAGACTGGAGAGAAAGTCCTGTAAAGGGACGAGTCTAGAGGCGTTGGTGACGGCGCTGTTACCGCTCTCACCAAAAAAATTTACCACAAACCCAGTGGTGGCGGCAACATTAAATATCTGGGGACAATGGAGACGACAGAGAGGTGTGCTGGGAGCCCTGGTGGGGTCCCCAATCAGGAACAACCATAGGTTTGCCCCAGGGAAGATGGATGGAGGATTCCAGAGCTGGCACCAGTTGGGAATTAGGAGGGTGGGAGACTTATTTATAGACGGGACGTTTGCGAGCTTGGGAGCGTTGGAGGAAAAGTATAAGCTGCCCCGGGGAAACTTTTTTAGGTATATGCAGGTGAGGGCGTTCACAAGACAACAGGTGAGGGAATTTCCATTGCTCCCGACACAGGGGATCCAGGATAGGATGCTCTCGGGGGTGTGGGTCGGAGAGGGCAAGGTGTCAGAGATATACCGAGAGATGAGAGAAGAGGGGGAGGAGCTGGTGGGCGAACTAAAAGGAAAGTGGGAAGAAGAGCTCGGGGAGGAGATAGAGGAGGGTATGTGGGCTGATGCCCTAAGCAGGGTAAATTCCTCTTCATCGTGCGCCAGGCTTAGCCTGATTCAATTTAAGGTGCTACATAGAGCACACATAACGGGAGAAAGGTTGAGCAGGTTCTTCGGAGTGGAGGACAAGTGTGGGAGGTGCGGCGGAAGCCCGGCAAACCACACACATATGTTTTGGTCGTGCCAGGCACTGGAGGGGTATTGGAGGGGAGTGACGGGAGTGAGCTCGAAGGTGGTGAAGGTCCGGGTCAAACCAGGCTGGGGGTTAGCTTTATTTGGAGTTGCGGATGAGCCGGGAGTGCAGGAGGCGAAAGAGGCCGATGTTGTGGCCTTTGCGTCCCTAGTAGCCCGGCGTAGGATTTTACTCATGTGGAAGGAAGCGAAACCCCCCGGACTGGAGGCCTGGACAAACGATATGGCGGGGTTCATAAAACTGGAGCAGATGAAGTTTGCGCTGAGAGGATCAGCACAAGGGTTCACCAGGCGGTGGCAGCCATTCCTCGACTACCTAGGGGAACATTAGAGGGAAGATAGATGACCAGCAGCAGCAACCCAGGGGGGAGGGGGGGGGGGGAAGTTTTATTTTATGTTAAATGAATAGTTTACCATGTTGGTTAGTTACTTATTATTAGACTGTGGTTACTATGTTACATGTACTGTTAAATTTTCTTTTTCTTATGTTTGATGTGTAAGGGGAAAAAAATTGTGATCGAAAAATTTTCAATAAAATATATTTTTAAAAAAAAGATTTCTACAAGTGGCACGTGCGAAGCAGAGCTGAAACAGCAGGATATATCAGATGAATACATGGATGAAGAGATGGTGCAAGAGGGTGGCTTTCAGATTCCTGGGACATTGGGACCTGTATTGAGGGAGGTTGGACCAAAACAAACTGGGCGTGTTACAGGACTGGGGCTGATGTCCAAGAGGAAGCCATTGCTAAGGTGGTTGGGGAGAGTTTAAACTAAATTGACAGGCGGATGGCAATCTATGCAAGGAGTCAGAGGAGGAGAAAACAAGGACAGAAATGAAAGACAGAAAGTGGAATACGAAAAGTGATAGGCAGATAAATCAAAGGTAAATCAAACAGAGCCAGAGTGAAAAGTAATAGGAACAGGATAAGGAATGTTAAAGTGCCAAGCCTTAAGGCTTTGTGCCTTAATAAGCAGAGCATTTGCTATAAAGTGAATGCATTAATCATGCAAATAAATGTAAATGGAATGATATAGCTGGATTACGGAGACATGGTTGCAGGATGACCATGGATGGGAACTGAACATCCAGGGATATACAGTATATAGGAAAGACAGAAAAAAAGGAAAGGGCAGTGAAGTTGCATTACTGCTTAAAGAGGAAAGTAATGCAATAGCGAGGAAGTAATCTGTACTGGTAGAGCTGAGAAAAGCCAAGCGGATAGAAACGTTCATATTGTAATGGTGAAGTTGGAGATGGCATTAAACAGGAAATTAGAGGTGCATGCGATAAAGTAATATCTGTAATTATGTGAGATTTTAATCTGCATATACATTGAGCAAATCAAATTAGTAACAATACAGTAGAGGAGAAATTCCTGGAGTGTGCATGGGATGATTTTCTGGACCTGTTGAGGAATCACCTAGAGAACAAGCCATCCTAGATTGGGTATTGTGGAATGAGAAAGGAATAATTAGCAATCTACTTGTGTGAGGCATTTGGGGATGAGCGACCATAATATGATAGAATTCTTCATCAAGGTAGAGAGTGATGCAGTTGACTCTGAGACTCGGGTCCCAAAATGAAATAAAGGAAACTACGATGGCATGAGGTGCGAATTGGCTATGATGGACTGAGGAACATTCCTTAAAGGTATGATGATGCTGGATAGGCAATGGCAAACATTCAAAGAGTGTGTGGGTGAACTGCAACAATTGCTGATTCCTGTATGGCGCACAAAGGAAATGGGAAAGCTGATCAAACCATGGCTTACAAGGGAAATTAGAGATAGTATTAGATCCAAGGGGGTGGCATACAAAATTGGTCAGGAAAAACAGCAGACCTGAAGATTGGGAGCAGCTTAGAATTCAGCAAAGTGATTGATTAAGAAGGGGAAAATAGAGTACGAGAGTACGCTTGCGGAGAACATAAAAACTGTCTAAAAGTTTCTTTAGGTGTGTGAACAGAAGAAGATTGGTGAAGACAAGTGTAGGTCCCTTACAGTCAGAAACAGGGGAATTTATATTGGAGAACAAAAAAATGGCTGACGAACAAAATACACAGAGGACACCAATAATGTAACAGAAATGTTGGGGAATGCAGGGTTTAGTGAAAGGCAGGAACTGAAAGAAATCAGTATTAGTAGGGAAATGGTGATGGGAAAATTGATGAGATTGAAGGCCGATCAATCCCAGGTCTTGGTAATTTACATCCCAGAGTGCTTAAGGAAGTAGCCCCAGAAATAGTGGAAGCATCAGTGATAATCTTCCAAGATTTTGGAACAGTTACTATGGATTGTAGGGTTACTAATGTAAGCCCGCTATTTAAAAAGGGATGTAGAGAGAAAACAAGGAATTATAGACCAGTTAGCCTAACATTAATAGTGTGGGAAATGCTGAAATCCATTATAAAAGATTTAATAGCAGATTACTTGGAAAAATGGCAGGATTGGACAAAGTCAACATGGATTTATGAAAGGGAATTCAAGCTTAGGAAATCTACTCGAATTCTTCAAGAATGAAACTAGTAGAATTGAGGAGGGGGAGTCAATGGATGTGGTTTATTTGGACTTTCAGAAGGCTATCGGCAAGGTCTCACATAAGAGATAAACATGTAAAATTAAAGTGCATGGGATTGGCGTAGCATATTAAGTGTCGACTCAAATGGAGAATCCGTAAGAGGTTTACGTGAAACAAATTGGCACAAACCCCTCACCGATTCCGGTACCGGTGAGGGGCTAACACCGGCACCGACCAAAACCCGTGCCTCCTGCGGCGAAAACATATGGAGAATGGCTGGGTCCCGGGCCGCGCATGCGCACGGCTGACGACCTGCAGCAGTCACGCTGTAGAACATGGCACCAGCCCTGCACGGACTCATCCCACCATCAACGACCCCACAGCCCACCTCCTGGCCACCCCCTATCAGTCCCGACAGCCTTCGCAGAAGCTGCCCTAGGCAGCGGCACGGAGCCCGACCAAGTATGGCGGCGCTGCACACATTCCGCAGCCGCCACGCTGGGTTCATGATTCGTGTGAGACACGTGTCCTGCCCGGTCGGGAACTCGTCCCATCAGGGGCGGAGCATCGAGAATGGGCCAGCCGATGAGGGACCAACGGCATTGCGACTGTGTGCGGTCACGATGACTGCGGTTTGGAGGACAGAGACTCGCAAACCGGCGTCAAACCAGCACCGGACCCGATTCCGATGTCAGAATCAATTCTCCACCCAATCGCTGATTAAGATTTTGGTGTCGGACAATGAAGAATCCTGCCCTGTATGTTTTCAAGATGCAGTTAGATATGGCTCTTGGGGCTAAAGGGGCCAAAGGATATGGGAGGAAAGTTGGAGCAGGTTACTGAGTTAGATGATTAGCCATGATCATAATGATTGGTGGAACAGACTCAAAGGGCTGAATGGCCTACTCACATTGTCTATGTTCCTCTGCAGGTCACCACCCTGAAGATAGGTACTCACCTTTTTGACTACATAATTAAAGCTGTGGGTTGCTGAGAGCCACAATCCACATCCTCCTCCACAGGCAATCACATTTTTGACCCATTCCCGGATCAGCACAGCCCTACATATAGGGCACGATTTAACAGCAGAAAACAGAGTCCTGTTTTGGGAATGTTTAGCGAGATGTGTATTAAAATCCCTGCATACCGATAACGACCCCGCTATTAAATGGGAATCTTTTTTTGGACTTTGGCGAGTAATTGTACTGAAATTCTAGGTTGACTGTAATAAAACACTGAAACTTTAAAGTGTTATAATTATCAAGGATTATGAAATTGGTATCCCTCTTCAGACATTGTGAGGGCTGTTATCTGCCTGTGTGATCCTTTGTCATTGATGAATGTATAGTTTTTGATGAAATACACATTACATTGCAAATAAGACAGCCCATTACTCAAAATGAGCTTATATCTTGAAATGGCAGGAATCCGGGCTGATACTATAGGCTGACACAAATGCAAACATGCCCAACCCTGGCAGGTGTTATGATGATTGTGCCTGTACGGGATAAACAGCAGTGGCCTGTAGCTAAATGTCCGAGGGTGACCTCGGAGTTACAAAGAGGCTTTCATTCCTCTGTCACTTCGTTATCTTGTTAGCAAATGGATTTGGTACTTGGCACTCCATCAAGTCAAGCAGCTGAATCAGCTGACTTTGGTATATTTTTATTTTAAGTAGAAAGTATCAGAACAGTCTGAATGCTAACAGATTAAGTATTGCAATTGCCGAACAATACTTAATCTGTTGAGTACACTTGACTGGTTCTCCGTTGCAAAATGTCACAAAGCAAGGGCCCTTTTTTTTAATTCCAGGAATCGTTAACAGAGAGACTTTTTAATGTTGCCTTTGTTATCTTTGTCTGCATTTGTAATCTTCTGAATGCTTATTATGTCAAGAGTCATCCTTGTAGATGTTGCTTTCATCAGCTGAAGTATTCACAGTCACTCAAAAGTGTAGACGTGGGATTAAGAATAGGTTGATCAGGTATAGGTCAAATGAGCTGAGGAAGATGGCATTAAATGGGGCAGGAAACCAAGAACCAAAGTGTTGCTCTATTTATTTATCTCAGTGAACCACAAGCCTTCCCTTAATCAAATGACCACACAAGCAATTAGTTAGTTCAAAAGATGGTTTATTTACATACACAAGAGTTATCTCAACATGCAAACACAATATCTGCTACGAGTTAAACTACACCCATCAGCTATAATAACCTATACTTAACGTCAGGGCGACCGGCACTGTGCAAATGGATAAAGGCCTTTATCTGGATTTCACTTGGCTGGTTCGAAGAAAGTGGCTCTGTCTCTGCTGGGCTCATCCGTCAGGTAGCGATCGTTGGTCTTGAACTTGGCTGGCTGTTCCTGCCGCAATTGGGTGGCACAGGCCAGATCCAAAAGAGACAGAACACATGGCTGTGTCCTCTTTTATCCCTCTGGGATTTTGCGCTCATTGGGGGGGTCCTTAACCTTGGACCCAATAGTTCGACAGGGCTCTGATCACTCTCTTCGATTTCTGCCGATAAAGGGGCGGGTGCCTTGGTAGCTGGACGGGTCCTTAGCGGTCATTGACCTTGGCAGTTGTGCTTTCTGACTAAGGGGTGGCGCCGATCAGTCTGTGGCTGTATCGGTTGCTTGATTGGAGTTCTATTGTTCTGGGAAAATGGGCAATTGAAATGTAAACGAGGGGGGTTTTGGTCAGGTCTGGTTACCTGTGTTTTAGATACACAGATAAACCGGACCGACCTCCTCAGAAGACAAACATGGGACACAACCGACAGAATACCCTTCGTCGTCCAGTACTTCCCCGGAGCGGAGAAACTACGTCATCTTCTTCACAGCCTTCAACACGTCATTGATGACGATGAACATCTTGCCAAGGTCATCCCCACACCCCCACTACTTGCCTTCAAACAACTGCGCAACCTCAAACGAACCATTGTGTGCAGCAAATTACCCAGTCTTCAGAACAGTGACCACGACACCACACAACCCTGTCATGGCAATCTCTGCAAGACGTGCCAGATCATCGACATGGATACCACTATTACATGTGAGAACACCACCCACCAGGTACACGGTACATACTCGTGCGACTCGGCCAACGTTGTCTACCTCATACGCTGCAGGAAAGGATGTCCCGAAGCGTGGTACATTGGCGAGACCATGCAGACGCTGCGACAACGAATGAACGGACATTGCACAACAATCACCAGGCAGGAATGTTCCCTTCCAGTCGGGGAACACTTCAGCAGTCAAGGGCATTCAGCCTCTGATCTCCGGGTAAGCGTTCTCCAAGGCGGCCTTCAGGACCCGCGACAACGCAGAATCGCCGAGCAGAAACTTATAGCCAAGTTCCGCACACATGAGTGCGGCCTCAACCGGGACCTGGGATTCATGTCACATTACATTCATCCCCCACCATCAGGCCTGCGAAATCCTACCAACTGTCCTGGCTTGAGACAATTCACATCTCTTTAACCTGGGGTTACCCCATCTCTGGATCTGTAAAGATTTAATCACCTGCTAATGCTCGCATTCCTAGCATTGTTTGGCATCTTTGAATTTGTCTATATATGTGTTTCTGGAACAGACCTCTTCATTCACCTGAGGAAGGAGCAGCGCTCCGAAAGCTAGTGACATCGAAACAAACCTGTTGGACTTTAACCTGGTGTTGTAAGACTTCGTACTGTGCTCACCCCAGTCCAAAGCCGGCATCTCCACATCTTAGATACACATAGGCTGTGTATCTGTCTGAGTCCTGGGTTGGCCATAATTCCCATGATCCATTGCAGGAGGCCATCTTAGATGGCTACAAAAGAACATCAGTAATTTCTGAATATCAGTGTAAGGGGCGGGATTCTCCGCAATCAGTGCGATGTCCGCCAACCGGCGCCAAAAATGGCGCGAATCAGTCCGGCATCACGTCGCCCCAAAGGTGCAGAATTCCCCGCATCTTGAGGGGCCAGGCCCTCACCTTGAGGGGCTAGGCCCGCGCCGGACTGATTTGTGCCCCGCCAGCTGGCGGGAAAGGCCTTTGGTGCCCCGCCAGCTGGCGCAGAAATGACTTTGCCGTGCGGCGCATGCGTGGGAGCGTCAGCGGCCGCTCACGGCATCCCCGCGCATGCGCAGTGGAGGGGGTCCAGAGTGCCCCCACGGCACAGGCCCGCCCGCGGATCGGTGGGCCCTGATCGCGGGCCAGGTCACCGTGGGGGCACCCCCCGGGACCAGATCGCCCCACATCCCCCCCAGGACCCCGGAGCCCGCCTGCACCGCCTTGTCCCGCCGGTAAGAGTGGTGGTTTGATTCTCGCCGGCGGGACAGGCATTCCGGCAGTGGGACTTCGGCCCATCGCGGGCCGGAGAATCGCCGGGCGGGGCCCGCTAACTGGCGCGGCGCGATTCCCACCCCCGCCGACTATCCGGTGCCTGAGAATTCGGCAACCGGCAGGGGCGGGATTCACGCCAGCCTCCGAAGATTCTCCGACCCGGCGGGGGGTCGGAGAATCCCGCCCAAGGTGTCAGTCATGGCTTGGTGGCAGACTTCGTAGTCTGCAAATTCTACCTCTGAGTTAAGGGCCGGGTCGGAGAATCGCCGGGGGCTGGTGTGAATTCCGCCCCCGCCTTGTCCCGAAGTCTCCGCCACGAGAGATTCGGCGGGGGCTGGAATGCACGGACCCGCGTCGCCCGGCGAAAACCTTTCGGCCCCAGCTGGTGTGGCGCCAAAGGCCTTTCCCACCAGCCGGTGCAGCGGAAACCGCTTCGGCGTGGGCCTAGCCCCTCAAGGTGAGGGCCTGGCCCCTAAAGGGGCGGCTCGACGCCGGAGTGGTTCCCGCCACTCCATTACGCCGGACCCCCCCGCCCCGCAGGAGAATCCTGCCCAAGACGTCTTATGAAGGCAAGGGTAGTAAAGGCTACAGAAGCAGGTCAGGGAGATGATGTTAAGGTACTGATCAACAGCTTTCTAATTAAATGGTGGGATGCAGGGGTGCTGGATGGCCTACTCCTGTTTCTATGTTCAGAGAACGCTGTGGGTTCAAGTTCACTCCAAAGGTTTGAGTATACAATGTAGGCTGACAGGTCAGGGCAGTAATGCAAGAGTTCTTGGGCGGGACTTTCTGGTTGGCGACACCAAAATCGCGTTGGGCAATCGGCTGGAGAATCCCCACTTGTGCCGAAATCTGGGGTGGCGCTGCTTTTGCGATGCCCACCCCCTCGAAAATGGCGTACTCAAAGACTATGCTGCATGCCGCACGTCTCGGATGTCACCTGAGGACCTCCCCCGATACTCAGAGACTGGTGTGGGATGGTCCTGGGGTGGCGAAGCTGGTTACAGGGGGCAGTTTTTGGCAGGCTGGGTCCATGGGCGGGCGGCACCATGTTGCACGGCACGGTCGCTGCAGGCCGCCGCCCTGCACATGTGCGGCCACAGAGCTGTCAATTCTCCGGCCGTATCTGCAACTGGTCCCTCACCAGACGGAGGATCAGTGCAGCTTTTGCGCTGTTTGTTCTGGCGGAAAACGCCACTGTTCCCACGGCGACATCAGCACTTAATCTGCAAATTGGAGAATCCAGCCTCTTTTCTTTAGGACGAAATGTTCAGCTGGGTTCTCGTCTGCCCTCATGGAGGGACATAAAAGATGCTGAGCACGGTGGTGTAGTGTCGTGGTTATGTCTTTGGATTAGTAATCCAGAGGATGTGAGTTCCAATTTGAACTCAGTTTAAAAAGAAATCTGGAGATACGAAGCTGGTATCATGCTCAAAACCCCCCCAACTCACTCATGTCTTTTAAGAAATTGAATCTGGCATCCATGCCCAATTGTCCAAATTGTGACACTGTTCCCACGTCAACATGACTGACTCTCAACTGCTCTCTGTGGTTGCCTGGCAATACATTCAGTTGTATCCAGAGCAGTGACGAATGGACAATAAATTCTTGTTTCCAGTAATGCCCACAAACTGAGCAAAAAACCCACTGAAGATCATCCTCTGCCCTGGCAAACATTTATTCCTCAGCCAACATCAATACTAGAGGTTATCTGGTGAAGGATCTCATTGTTCTTTGTGGAACCTCACTGTATAATAGGGCAACACAAGGTACAGAATGTAACTACATACCACCGGCATCGGGTGAAGCATACAGGGTGTAGTGTTAATGAGGTCAGTCCATAAGAGGGTCGTTTAGGAGTCTTGGAACAGTGGGGAAGAAGCTGTTTTTGAGTCTGTTCGTGCGTGTTCTCAGACTTCTGTATCTCCTGCCCGATGGAACAAGTTGGAAGAGTGAGTAAGCCGGGTGGGAGGGGTCTTTGATTATGCTGCCCTCTTTCCCCAGGCAGCGGGAGGTGTAGATGGAGTCAATGGGTGGGAGGCAGGTTTGTGTGATGGACTGGGCTGTGTTCACGACTCTCTGAAGATTCTTGTGGTCTTGGGCCGAGCAGTTGCCAAACCAGGCTGATAGAATCATAGAATTTACAGTGCCGAAGGCGGCTATTCGGCTCATCGAGACTGCACCGGCCCTTACAAAGAGCACCCTACTGAAGCCCATGTATCTACCCTATCCCCGTAACCCCCATTTAACATTTTTTGGACGCTAAGGGTGATTTAGACTGGCCAATCCACCTAACCCGCACATCTTTGGACTGTGGGAGGAAACCGGAGCACCCGGAGAAAGCCCACGCAGACACGGGGAGAACATGCAGACTCCGCACAGACAGTGACCCAGCCGAGAATCGAATCTGGGACCCTGGAGCTGTGGAGAAACTGTGCTAACCACTATGCTACTGTGCTGCCCACAACGTTCTCCGAACATGGAAACAGGAGTAGGCCATCCAGCCCCCCTAGCTTATCCCACCATTTAATTAGGATGCTTTCTATGGTGCATCTGTAAAAGCTGGTAAGAGTTCATGTGGACATGCCGAATTTCCTTAGTTTCCTGAGGAAGTATTGGTGGTGTTGTGCTTTCTTGGTGGTAGCGTCGACGTAGGTGGACCAGGACAGATATTTAGAGATGTGTACCCCTGGGAATTTGAAACAGCTAACCATCTGTACCTCGGCCCCGTCGATGCTGACAGGGGTGTGTACAGTACTTTGCTTTCTGAAGTCAGTGACCAGCTCTTTAGTTTTGCTGGCATTGAGGGATAGATTGTTGTTGCTTCACCATTCACGAGGTTCTCTATCTCCCTCCTGTATTCTGACTTGTCGTTATTCGAGATCCGGCCCACTGTGGGCCGTCAGCAAACTTGTAGGTGGAGTTGGAACCAGATTTTGCCATGCAGATGTGTGTGTAGAGTGAGTATAGTAGGGGGCGAAGTGCGCAGTCTTGCGGGGTCCCGGTATTGAGTACTATTGTGGAGGAGGTTTTGTTGTTTATTCTTACTTATTGCGGTCTGTTGGTTAGAATGTCGAGGATGCAGTTGCAGAGTGGGGAGCCAAGTCCTAGGTTTTCGAGCATTGATATGAGCTTGGCTGGGATTATGGTGTTGAAGGCGGAGCTGTAGTCAATAAATAGGAGTCTGGTGTATGAGTATTTGTTGTCGAGATGCTCTAGGGATGAGTGTAGGGCCAGGGAGATGGCGTCTGCTGTGGACCGTCTACGGCGGTATGCGAATTGCAGTGGACCAAGGCATTCTGGGAGTATGGAGGTGATGCGCTTCATGACCAACCTTTCGAAGCACTTCATTACGACTTAAGTCAGGGCCACCGGACGGTAGTCATTGAGGCACGTTGCTTGGTTCTTCTTTGGCACCGGTATGATGGTGTCTTCTTGAAGCAAGTGGGGACCTCAGATAGGAGTAGGGACAGGTTAAAGATGTCCGCGAACACATCTGGCAGCTGCTCCGTGCAGACTCTGAGTGCATGACCAGGGATCCCGCCCGGACCCGTCGCCTTCCGAGGGTTCACTTTCAGGAAAGCCGATCTGACTTCGGAAGCTGTGATGGTGGGTATGGGTGTGTTATGGGCTGCTGGGGCACTCGACAGCGGATCGTTGGTTTCGTGCTCGAACCGAGCATAAAATGCAATGAGTTCATCGGGGAGGGGTGCGCTGCTGCCGGAGATACTGCTCGGCTTCGCTTTGTAGCCTGTTGTTTAGGCCTTGCTGCAACCGCCAAGAGTCTGTAACGTTAGTCTGTGACTCTAGCTTGGTCTGATATTCTCTCTTGGCATTTTGGATGGCTTTGAGGAGGTCGTACCTGGATTTCCTGTATAGGTCAGGGTCGCTTGACTTGAACGCCTCAGACCTGTCCTTCAGTAGGGAGTCATTCTTGTGATTGAGCCATGGTTTCCGGTTGGGCAAAGCACGTACTGCTTTCTTTGGCACGCAGTCGATTGGTCATGATAAATTGCCCCTTGGTGTCCAAAGATGTGCAGGTAAGGTGGATTGGCCTTGATCAATACATAGAATTTACAGTGCAGAAGGAGGCCATTCAGCCCACCGAGTCTGCACCAGCCCTTGGAAAGAACACCCTACCTAAGCCCATACCTCCACCCTACACCCACACCTTCACCCTATACCCACACCTTCACCCTATCCCCATAACCCCGCCTAACCTTTTTTGGACAATAAGGGCAACTTTAGCATGGCTAATCTACCTAATCTGCACATCTTTGGACTGTGGGAGGAAACTAGAGCACCCGGAGGAAACCCACGCAGACACGGGGAGAACGTGCAGACTCCGCACAGACAGTGACCCAAGCTGGGAATCGAACCTGGGACCCTGGAGCTGTGAAGCAACTGCGCTAACCACTGTGCTACCATGCTGCCCTTGTCTCCAAAGATGTGCCGATTAGGTGGGGTTACGGGGTTACAGGGAGAGGGAAGGGGAGTGGGCCTAGATAGGGTGCTCTTTCAGAGGTATGATGCAGACCCGATGAGCAGAATGATGCAACCATCAATTCACTGAGAGACACGTTGAGAAGTAAACCGTGGTTTTAATCAGCTTACAACTGAGCCTGGCCTGACTGTGACCGGTACAACAATGAATGCGGCCCTGCAGATCATCTGGCTTTATACTTCCTGTAAGGGGTGGAGCCATGGGCGAGCCCGTACATGCCCCGACATATCCCCCTGTGGGTGAAGCCGTACAATGGCCCATAGGTGGAGCCCACAGGGTTAAACACATAACGTAACATGATACAGCAGTAACATGATATCACAGTGCACTGGTGAATTAACAGTAGTTCCATTCATCACCTTCACCCCCTGTTTAAAAAATGAAGTCCGGCGGGGTAACGGGTTTACAGATTCAGTCGGTCTGGTGCCCGGATCGTACGTTGTGACCGCTGAAGCACTGGTGTTGCAGCCGCTTCGGGTGGCTGTAGAAGTGTGCCCGGAGCAGGCACAGGCGTGGACTCCTGGAGCGGCTCTTCCGGAGCTTCATTCCTGTGGACCGGTGCGACGGGTGGGAGGGAGCGCGGGAACCATATAGGGGTGGGGGCGCTGAACATGGGAGGTTGGATAGTGGTAGGGGCGCTGAACATGGGAGGTTGGACGGGATCTCGTGTGGGGGATGAAGTAGTGGTCGTGGTGTCGGAGCCTGCGGGCGCCAGGTTCCGGAGGGAGACTGTATCCTGCCGGCCATCAGGGTGTCTGACATACGCATCGTGTGGGTTGGAGTGCAGGAGCTGGACCCTCTCTACCAGGGGGTCGGTCTTATGGCTCCGAACATGTTTTTGGAGGAGGACTGGACCCGGTGTCATCAACCAGGGTGGAAGCGAGGCCCATGAGGTAGCTCCCCTAGGGAAAACAAACAAGCGGTCATGAGGGGTCTGGTTTGTGGCCGTGCAAAGGAGGGGCCTAATAGAGTGGAGCGCATCGGGGAGGACCTCCTGCCAGTGAGAAACCAGGAGATTCCTGGACCGCAGGGTCAGTAGGATGGTCTTCCAGACCATTGCGTTCTCCCTCTCCACCTGCCCGTTTCCCCTGGGGTTATAATTGGTAGTCCTGCTCGAGGCGATGCCCTTACTGAGCAGGTACTGACGCAGTTCGTCGCTCATGGACGCCGAGCCCCTGTCGCTGTGGACATAGCTGGGGAAACCAAACAGGGTGAAGACACTATGCAGGGCTTTGATGACTGTGGGAATGGTTCCCGTACCAGCCTCCCCGAACAGGCGCCGGAATGTGGCGACGAGGGGCTTTTCACAGTAACTTCATTGAAGGCTACTTGTGACAATAAGCGATTTTCGATTTTCATATCGGGGCAGGGAATGGTGAACGGAAAACGAGAGAACTCGTCTATGATGTTCAGGAAGTACGTGTTGCGATTATTGGAGGGGACGGGACGCCTTTACCAGGTGGGCCTTATCTGGTCGATATAAGTGCGGTTTACACTCCGCACAGATTTGCAGTCTCTGGTTACAGCTTTGACCTCCTCGATGGAGTAGGGCAGGTTGCGGGCCTTGATGTAGTGGGCGAGCCGGGTGACCCCTGGATGGCAGAGATCATCGTGGATAGCACGTAATCGGTCATCTTTCGCGCTGGCGCACGTGCCATGGGACAGGCCATCTGGGGGCTCGTTGAGCTTCCCAGGACGATATACTATATCGTAGTTATAGGTGGAGAGTTCGATCCTCCACCTCAAGACCTTGTCATTCTTGATCTTGCCCCGCTGCATATTGTCAAACATAAAGGCAACCGATCATTGGTCGGTGATGAGGGTAAACCTCCTACCAGCGAGGTAGTGCCTCCAGTGCCGTACGGCTTCCACGATGGCTTGGGCTTCTTTTTCGACCGAGAAGTGTTGAATTTCAGAGGTGGTGAGGGTGCGGGAAAAGAACGCTACCGGTCTGCCTGCTTGGTTGAGCGTAGCGGCGAGAGCGATCTCTGAGGCATCGCTCTCCACCTGGAAGGGGGCGGACTCGTCCACCGCGCGCATTGCAGCTTTGGCGATGTCCGCCTTGATGCAGTTGAAGGCCTGGCAAGCCTCGGCTGGCAGTGGAAAAATGGTGGGCGGGCTTTGTCCACATACTGGGGGACCCACTGGGCATAATAGGAGAAAAATCCAAGGCACCTCTTCAGGGCCTTGGGGCAGTGAGGGAGGGGGAATTGGAAGAGGGGGCGCATATGGTCAGGGTCGGGCCCTAGGACCCCGCTTTCCACGATGTAGCCGAGGATGGCTAGCCTGGTTGTGCGGAAAACGCATTTCTCCTTGTTGTAGGTGAGGTTGAGTTTTTGGGCGGTTTGGAGAAATCGGTGGAGGTTGGCGTCGTGGTCCTGCTGATCATGGCCGCAGATGGTTACATTGTCCAAGTACGGAAACGTGGCCCGCAGCCTCGTTGTGACGCCAAATTCGGTGCATTGGTTGTTGGAACACCGAAACCCCGTTGTGACGCCAAAGGGGACCCGGAGGAAATGGAAAAGGTGGCCATCTGCCTCAAACGCCATGTAGTGGCGGTCCTCCGGGCGGATTGGGAGCTGGTGATATGCAGAATTCAGATCTACCATAGAGAACACGCGGTAGTGCGCGATCTGATTTACCATGTCTGCAATCCGGGGAAGGGGGTACGCATCGAGTTGCATAAAGCGGTTAATGGTCTGGCTGTAATCAACCACCATCCGGAACTTTTCCCTGGTCTTGACGACCACCACCTGAGCTCTCCAGGGGCTATTGCTGGCCTCTATGACCCCCTCCCGCAAGAGACGCTGGACCTCGGACCGAAGGAACGTCCTGTCCTGCATACTATACCACCTCCTTCTGGTGGCTATTGGCTTACAATCGGCGGTGAGGTTCGCAAAGAGTGGGGGAGGGTCGATTTTTAGGGTCGCGAGGCTGCATATGGTGAGCGGGGGCAGGGGCCCCCCGAATTTAAGAGTTAGGCTCCTGAGGTTGCACTGGAAGTCGAGGCCTAAAAGGAGAGGAGCGCAGAGGTCTGGGAGCACATATAGTTTAAAATTAGTGTACTCAGCGCCCTGGATCTCTAGAGTTGCAGTAGTGCGCCCTTGGATTTGCACAGAGTGCGACCCAGAGGCGAGGGAGATAGTTTGTCGCGTCGGGAATTTTGGGAGCGAACAACATCTTACCATGTCCGGGTGAATGAAGCTCTCTGTACTCCCGGAGTCGAAAAGGCAAGGTGTCTCGTACCCGTTTACCCGGACGGCCATCATGGAGCTCCGGAGGTGCTTCGATCGCGACTCGTCCAGGGTGACCACGCTGAGCTGGGGGTAGCTGGCGGCGTGATCGGAGGTGCTGGGGCGGCCCCGTGATGGCTGCTGTCCATGTCGTTCATACATCTCGGGCGGTGTAGTAGATGGCGGCCAAGATGGTGGCCCCCGTTGGTCAAGTGTGGCGGGCGGTGATGACGATGGCATCCAAGATGGCGGCCCCCATGGATCCCACGTGGACGGCTGCGTGGGGGAGGGTGGCCACGATGGCGGCCCCCATGAGTCACACGTGTTGTGCAGAGGTGGAGACGGCAGACACGCTGCCACTTTGCGGGGTCTGCGGGCCTGTGGGTCTGTGGATCGGGTCTGTGAGTTCGAGTTTTTAGACCTGGCCAGGCAGACCTTGGCGAAGTGTCTTTTTCGCCCGCAGTTACTACAGTTCGCGTTGTGGGCCGGGCAGTGCTGTCGGGGGTGTTGGGACTGGCCGCAAAAATAGCAGGGCAGCCCCCCATGATGGGCGGGCGGCCGCGCGGCACAAGCCTGGTGTAGTCTCTGGTCGGGGGCCCACGAGGGGGTCGCGTGGTCGGCGGGGAACGCAGTAAGGCTCTGAAATGCGACCTCCAGAGAGGTAGCTAGTGTTACCGTGTCCTCCAGGTCCTGGGCCCCTTTTTCGAGCAGGCGCTGTCTTAAGTAGTTCGATCGGATCCCCGCCAACTAAACGTCTTGGATAGCGAGCTCCATATGCTGAGGGTCCGTAACGGCCTGGTAGATACAGTTGCACGCGAGGACTTTGAGGTCACGTAGGAATTCATCTAGCAACTCCCCGGGGCGCTGGCGGCGAGTGGTGGAGATGTGTCGTGCGTAGACCTCGTTCACGGGCCGTACATATATGCGTTCGAGTAGTGCGAGGGCCTCTGTATAGGACGTGGCGCAGTGGAGCTGGACAGAAATACGATGGCTCACCCGTGCGTGGAGAAGATTCAGTTTCTGTTCGTCCGTGACGGATGGCGTAGACGACGCGGCGAGGTAGGCCTTGAAGTATAGAAGCCAGTGCGAAAAAATTTCTCTCGCCTCCGCGGCCTGTAGATCGAGTTCCAGTCTGTCAGGTTTGAGGGCTGATTCCATAGTAGTATTTTAAGCTGATTTAATTGATGCGACCATCAATTCACTGAGAGACACGTTGAGAAGTAAACCGTGGTTTTAATCAGCTTACAACTGAGCCTGGCCTGCCTGTGACCGGTACAACACTGAAGGCGGCCCTGCAGGTCAGCTGCCTTTATACTTCCTGTAAGGAGTGGAGCCATGGGCGGAGCCCGTACATGCCCCCACATATCCCCCTGTGGGTGAAGCCGTACAATGGCCCATCGATGGAGCCCACAGGGTTAAACACATAACGTAACACGATACAGCAGTAACATGATATCACAGTGCACTGGTCAATTAACAGTAGTTCCATTCATCACACAGAATAGCCTCCTTCTGCACTGTAGGGATTCTAGGGACTCCTCCTAATGTGGAACGGTGCTGCTTTTGTCTGGGCGAAAAAACATTTCCATGATACTCATGCTGAACATATAGTTGTAACAACCTTTATCTCTGCATGGGAAACCTATTGCTGCTACAATTATTGGTCTACAATCTCATTTCTGCAGTTGAATACTTTACTAGGATTGCAGTGGTGACCATTCACACAAAGGGCAGAATTTAGTGTAGATGATGCAGGTTCAGAGCACTGCTGGGAGAATCAGTGGGAAACCGCCCAGGCGGGATTCTCTGATCCTGAGGCTAAGTGTTGACGCCATCATAAATGCAGTCGCGTTTCTCGACGGCAACAACATGGCTTCAGGAGCAGAAATTCTGACCCCTACAGAGGGCCAGCACGGCACTGGAGCGACCCACGCTGCTCCAGTTGCCTATCCCGGCGTCTAATGGGCACCGCAGGGCCCGTGCATGCGCAGTGACACCGGCGCCAACATGCGCATGTGCAGTGGGACCGGCATGATTGCCACGCCTGCGCGATGGCTCCCTTCTCCATGCCGGCCCCGACGCAACATGGCGTAGGGCTACAGGGGCCGGCGCTGAGCAAAAGAGGCCCCCAGCCTGAGAGGCCAGCCTCGCCGATTGGTAGGCCCCGATCGCGGGCCAGGCCACAGCGGAGGGATCGGGCCCATGGGTGCCTTGCCCATAAGAGGTGGGGTGAGGAGTTGGGGGGGGGGGGCTCGAGGACACTGTAAGAAGTAAGCTGCGTGAAGTAAGGAGTCCTGAGGCTACAGTGGATGCGCTGAGGGGGGTCAAAGACCGGGGGTCCCCAGCTGGAAATGACTTGAAGGGTGGCCTTGACGGGAAATTCCTCACTGAGGCTAAATAAATGGCAAAGTGCAGCAGGAGTCGAGAAACACCCCGCTAAGACGCTATTCAGCGGACTTTGAGTCCGTTGAATTGAGGCTCAGATTTCTTCCTTCAGTAAACCAGAAAATGTACAAGCCGGACTGTTACTAACAAACCTGACTGACTACTTGTATCCCTTCCTCTTTTATCTCTGTTTTCAACTCATGGCAAAGTAATAAGAATAAAAGAATGTACTATTCAGCCCGCAGGCCTGTTCAATCAGATTGTGCTTAATTTGTATACTGGCTGTAGTGACAGTGACTTCTTCCACTAATTTGCCAGCAGACCTCTTCCACTAATCTACAGAAGACAACTTTGACTGTTCTCATTTTAAATGGTGGACCTCCTGGCTATTGGGCCTGAGTTCCAACAACTGAACCTCATTGTATCAGTTTGGCCTGAACAGCGAGTGATCCTGACAGTCCCACATATGGACCATTTAACTTAATATCTCTCCTGCAGTTGCAACCCCTGGTTGTGATAAAAACTGTGCTAAGGGCACAGTCCGGAAAGATAATTCAATCCATAACCAAATCCATGCCATCAGTTTCCTGCTGGGTGGGTTAGGTTCAAATTATCTCAGTGTCATTGTAACATCTTTGCTAAAGATCTGACAATTTCTTCCTGGGTAGAAATTGGTAGCACTGTGCTCACTTTATAATATGGAAAAGCTGTGCTGATGTTAGTCCCATTAGTAAATTTGCAATTCGGCAGCCTGACCAAATGCCTAATGAAGGATTCATTTACAAACCGGTATTAGCAGGGAGCTATCTCGATTAGTAGACCAAGAATTGTATGCACATTGCTCAGGGCTTATCGGCAGCACCCCTCTTGGCCATCAAAAAATAGGTGCTTCAAATTATTTCAAAAGAAACACCGTGGGTCAAGGAGGAGCCTGACTGCTCCCTAAGCACCATGTTGAACATTCCGCCCACCACAACTTCCCATACTTCACTGAAACTCCTCACCCGACCCCACAAAAGGTATGTCTGTGGTAGACAGCCCAAAATCGTTCTCCCAGTGAAGCGGGTTGTCTGAGAAAGCTAAAATCAGCTTTGTTAACTCTACTCAGTTACTCAGGGCTGGCCCGGGGACAATTTCCATCGATCATCAGACCTTTTCCAGTGCTCCGCCTGGGCCTGAAAGCAAGTTCAGTTGATGCTATATCCCATCGCCTCTTTTTTTTAAAAGTTGACTTAATTTGTCAGAAATATGCATTCAAGCTCTTAGTTCTTTAGTGCTAAGGAGACTCACCTAAGTTTAAACTAAGCACATTTTGAAATGGTGAGTTTATTAATTTATGGAGCTGGACTGGGTACAAATGAGGGGCGTCATTCTCCGACCCCCCAGAGGGTCGGAGAATGGCCGTTGGCCGCCGTGAATCCCGCCCCCGCCGGTTGCCGAAGTCTCCGAAGGGAGAAAGGTCGGCGGGGCGTTAATGGCGCCGCTGCCGCGGAGAATGTCATGGGTTTGCGCAAGGCAGCCGATTTTCGGCCAGCCGATATTCTCCCTTCCGGATGGGCCGAAGTCCCGTCGACGTGATGACCGTTCACGTCGACGTGAATCAAACCTCCTTTTCATCGGCGTGACCCGGTGCTCCAGGCTCACGCCGACCAGCGTGGAGGTGAGTGACGGCCTGGGGGGTTGGCTCTGGGCAGGCAATGGTGTGGCCGCAGTCTGATTGCGTGAGGAGAGGTGTGTCTCGGGTTGTGTGTGTGTGTGTGCGGCGGGGGGGGGGGGGGGCGGGTGGTTAGAGTAGGCTGGGCTCCGGGGGAGTGCCGGGAGGGGGTCCGTGCCGGGGTGGAGGTTGGGGGGGGGTCCGTGCCGGGGTGGAGGTTGGGGGTTGGGGGCGGGTCCGTGCTGGGGTGGAGGTTGGGGGGGGTCCGTGCTGGGGTGGAGGTTGGGGGTTGGGGGGGGGTCCGTGCTGGGGTGGAGGTTGGGGGGGGGGTCCGTGCTGGGGTGGAGGTTGGAGGGGGGGATTCGTGCCGTGCCGGGGTGGAGGTTGGGGGTTGGGGGGGGTCCGTGCTGGGGTGGAGGTTGGAGGGGGGGGGTCCGTGCTGGGGTGGAGGTTGGGGGTTGGGGGGGGTTCCGTGCTGGGGTGGAGGTTGGGGGGGGGGGGTCCGTGCTGGGGTGGAGGTTGGGGGGGGTCCGTGCTGGGGTGGAGGTTGGGGGTTGGGGGGGTTCCGTGCTGGGGTGGAGGTTGGGGGGGGGGGGGGGTCCGTGCTGGGGTGGAGGTTGGGGGGGGGGTCCGTGCCGAGGAGGGGGATGGGAGGGCAAGTGAGTTGGTCCACCTGGCCAGGTGCCAGCCCCCAACAGTTGGACCCATGCGGTCCATGCCACCTGGCTGGGGGGAGGAGGGGATATGGGCAATGATGACATGTCGTCGTACCCCTCCCCCCCACCAGGCCGTCATGTTTTCAGATCATCCAGCGATGTTGGCCGCCGTGGTGGCAGCCGCTCATGTCTATGTTGCCCTGGATGAGGAGGAGGAGGAGGAGGACGAGGAGCGTGCCAGAGAGGCGGCGCAGGCTGCCGCAGAGGGGCAGGTGGCAACCGCCCAGGCTGGAGGGACACCTGACCGACAGGACGAGGAGGGGGAGGAGGATGTCGCGGCCCCACGGCAACGGAGGCACCCGAGGGCGCCCCGTGTGTACCGGCCCCGGCAGTCATACCATGACCTCACGGACCGGGAATGCAGGAGGAGACTCCGGTTGAGCCGGGAAACCGTGGCACACATCTGCCACCTGCTGGCACACCTGTCACCGCGTGGCACTGGCGGGGGACACCCTCTCCCCGTGTCCGTCAAGGTTACGGTGGCCCTGAACTTTTATGCAACGGGGTCATTCCAGGCACCGAGTGGGGACCTGTCCGGCATATCGCAGACATCAGTGCACCGATGCATCCGGGCAGTGACAGATGCCCTATATGCCATGGCGCACCGCTACATCCGCTTCCCCGTGGACCGGGCCAGCCAAGATGCCCGGGCCGTGGGCTTCTCTGCCGTTGCCGGGTTCCCCATGGTCCAGGGCGCGATCGATGGGATGCACGTCGCCGTGCGGCCACCTGCAGATAACAGGGCCGTGTTCACTAATAGGAAGGGGACCTATTCGATGAACGTACAGGTGGTCTGCGACCACCGCATGATGATCCTGCACGTCTGCGCCCGTCACCCAGGCAGTGTACAGGACTCATTTGTGTTGTCGCGGTCATCCATCCCCGGCATGTACGAGGGACGCCATCCCCGGCTGAGGGGCTGGTTGCTGGGCGACAGGGGCTACCCATTGCGATCGTGGCTGATGACGCCTATACGGAGGCCACGCAATGAGGCGGAGAACCGCTACAATGATGCCCATGTAGCGACAAGTGGAGTGATCGAGAGGTGCTTTGGTGTGCTGAAGATGCGTTTCAGGTGCCTGGACCTCTCTGGGGGCGCCCTGCAGTATCGGTCAGATAGGGTCGGCCGCATCATTGTGGTGTGCTGCGTCCTGCACAACATAGCCCAGCAGAGGGGCGATGTGCCGCAGGCAGAGGAGGGCGGAGTGGAGGAGCAGCAGGAAGAGGCCCAGTCCTCCCCAGATGAGGGGGATGGGGGCAATGGTCAGGGCAGACGGGGTAGACACAGGCGGGTGGCTGTCCACCGTTACCGGTTTGCCCAGCGGGCACGGGACAGACTGATAGACGCCCGCTTCACTGACTAGATGGGCGTGGGAATCGGGTAGTATGGCCACAGACCGCACACCATGGCAACAGCCGACCACCCATACCCCCCACCCATCCACCCACTCAGCACCCTCACCCCCCTCCCCAACCCCACCCACCCCACCCGCATGCACACCACCCCCCCCCCCCATTGCCGATCCACCTGCGGCACAACGGGCCGGGCTCACACAGTTGCGGGTGGACGCGTGTCTATCGCAGGCCATGGAGGATGATGACAACCCGCCCTGCGATGAGCTCCTGGCTCTACATCGTTGGACTATGTCTGACCCATGGCCACAGTACCACCATCCACCCGGACCATCCCTGCATGCGGCTGTGACACTGCAGCGCACGGTCCCGTCCTCTGCCCGGGGGATGTTGATGGCGGCCCAGGGGGAAGGGGGCAGACTCACCTGGGGCTGAGGTAAGACCACCCCTCACACACACACTTGCGCTCAACGTACATGACACCCCCGCACACTTTGGACAGAGCACAAAGGCAGCTTCGGTAGGTGTAACATTGACTTTAATAACCAAAGGAGTTCATGCACGTGCCCTAGCCCCTAAAACTCACCTCTGCCCTGCACCCGTGCCAACTTACTCAGTGTCTAATTGTTTGGCCTTACGGGCCCTTTGACTACGTCTACGTGGTTCCCCAGACGGTACAGCAGAACTGGAGGTGGACTCCTGTGATTCCTGCCCTCTGACACTGGATCCCTTTGGCGGCCGTTTCCTGGGGCGTCCTGGCCTAGATGGGCCAGGCTGCGGCCCGGGCGACTGGGATGGCGAGCTGCCAGCCTGTCCTGCCCGTTGCCCACCCGATGCACCTGGGACGGAAGGGGGGGGAGTCCGAGGTGTCGCGGTGTACCGGGACCTCCCCTACAGAGGGAGCCGGGACGGACCACACCACCTCCTCCTCCCTCGGGGTGCCCGATGGCCCCCAGGCCTCTACATGGGTGGGGGATGCGAACGGACTGGCCATCCGACGCCCCCCCGACATCTGGCGCTGCCAGTCCTGGAGGCCCGTGCTGGTATCGACAGGGTTTGCAGCCATGGAGCCCAGGGGGTTGGCAAACCCTGTCTGTGACTGTGCGACGCCGGCTCGCACATGGCCACTGGCGCCGATGCCCTCAGCGATGGCCTGCAGAGATTGGGCCATGGCCTGCTGAGACTGGGCCATGGCCTGCAGAGACTGGGCTATGGCGTTGAGCGCCTCTGCCATCTGGAGCTGGCACTGGCTCATGGCCTCCTGTGAGAGGGCAGCCATGTCCTGGGCCACAGACGCACGGAAGGCCCCAGGCCTCGCAAACCGTTCCCCATGTCTGACACCGTCGCACCCATTGCCTCCACCGCAGACGCCACCCGTGCGGTGTCAGCCTGGGTGGCACGCATGACCGGCACCACTCCCAGCTCCTGGACGCGGGTGGACTCCTCCACCTGCGACCGCAGCCGCCGCAAGCCGCCCGTCACCCTCTTCGCTCGTCTCCGGGTCAGTGGTTGCATCGGATCTATGTGTGGGTGTGGTAACTCCAGGAACCCGGGATCCATCTGGGCGGCAGATGTTCGCTTGGGCTGGGCTGCCCTCCGACCGCCCGGTCCCTCTGCTGCTCCTACCTCCACCTGCTGTACCGGGACGGCTGTGTTGTGCGCACCAGTGAGTGTACCAGACGCCTCATCACTAAAGTGCCCAACCGTGGTGAGTGTTTCTGCGATGGTGGAGGGTGTTGGTGACAGCAGTGGCGTTGTGTCGTGCTCTTCGTCCCACTCTGAGTCCATGGCACTTTGGGGTGGGGGTTCGTCTCCACCCATCCACTCTGAGTCACTGTCCGGTATTTCGTCTTCCTGGGTAGTGCTGTCCCGGGTAGGGGTGTCCTGGGTAGTGGTGTCCTGGGTAGTGGTGTCCTGGGTAGTGGTGTCCTGGGTCGTGGTGTCCTGGCTCGGATGTGACGGGGGCCTGTGGCTGCCCCCCTCGTCGCTGGGTGGTCGCTCCCGCACGTGACGGGGGTGTCGTCTCCCTGTTGCTCCAGGTCTCTCCGTCTCCCGTGGTGTGCGAGGGGCATCCTGCGGGCGTCGCATGCTGGAGGGTCCGGGTCTCTCCGTCTCCCGTGGTCTCCGAGGGGCATCCTGCGGGCGTCGCATGCTGGAGGGTGCGGGTCTCTCCGTCTCCTGTGGTCTCCGAGGGGCATCCTGCGGGCGGTCTGCATCTGCGGGGATGGGTGCCTGGACGTTTGGTCCTGCGATACACAATGAAGCATGCATGGTTAGACATCAGGCAGTGATCAGGTGATACGGGGGAGGGGGATATAGGGGAGGGGGGATATGGGGACGGGCTGTCGGTGGCTCACTCGCTAGTACGCCCCCCGACCTCTGCATCAGCAACCTCCCAGTCCTCAGGTCCGCCAGCCAGTTCCAGGGCCCTTTCCTCGTGTACGGTCAGTGGCCTCTCATCAGCGGGCCCTCCACCAGTCCTCACATGCTCCCTATTGTTGTGTGCGCGCTTCCCCTGTGGGGGGGGGGGGGGGGCAGGGGTAAAAGGCAACAGTGTTAGGCAGGTATATGAATGCACGCCATCGGTTGCACGTGCATTGCAGAGGTTAAGGTTAGGGCTGGATTCACTTGGGGATATGGGGGATATGGGGAGGGGGGATATGGGGGAGGGGGGATATGGGGAGGGGGGATATGGGGGAGGGGGGATATGGGGGATATGGGGGAGGGGGATATGGGGGATATGGGGAGGGGGGATATGGGGGATATGGGGGAGGGGGGGATATGGGGAGGGGGGATATGGGGGATGGGGGGATATGGGGGATATGGGGAGGGGGGATATGGGGAGGGGGGATATGTGGGAGGGGGGATATGGGGGAGGGGGATATGGGGGAGGGGGGGATATGGGGGATATGGGGGAGGGGGTGATATGGAGGAGGGGGGATATGGGGGAGGGGGGATATGGGGGATATGGGGGGGGATATGGGGGAGGGGGGATATGGGGGAGGGGGGATATGGGGGAGGGGGGATATGGGGGAGGGGGGATATGGGGGAGGGGAGATATGGGGGAGGGGGAATATGGGGGAGGGGGAATATGGGGGAGGGGGGATATGGGGAGGGGGGATATGGGGGAGGAGGGGATATGGGGAGGGGGATATGGGGGAGGGGGGATATGGGGATGGGGGATATGGGGATATGGGGGAAGGGGGATATGGGGAGGGGGATATGGGGGAGGGGGATATGGGGGATATGGGGAGGGGGGTATGGGGGATATGGGGGAGGGGGATATGGGGGAGGGGGGATATGGGGGAGGGGGGATATGGGGGAGGGGGGATATGGGGAGAGGGGATATGGGGAGGGGGGATATGGGGATATGGGGAAGGGGGATATGGGGAGGGGGGGATATGGGGGAGGGGGGGTATGGGGGATATGGGGGAGGGGGGATATGGGGGAGGGCAGATATGGGGGAGGGGGGATATGAGGGAGGGGGGATATGGGGGAGGGGGGATATGGGGGAGGGGGATATGGGGGATATGGGGGAGGGGGGATATGGGGGAGGGGGGATATGGGGGAGGGGGATATGGGGGATATGGGGGAGGGGGGATATGGGGAAGGGGGGATATGGGGGATATGGGGAGGATATGGGGGAGGGGGGATATGGGGGAGGGGGGATATGGGGAGGGGGGATATGGGGGAGGGGGGGGATATGGGGGAGGGGGGATATGGGGGAGGCTCACCCTGCCTGCTCTGACGAGGTTGTTCACCTTCTTGTGGCACTGGGTGCCTGTCCGTGGTGTCAGGGCCACAGCGGTGACTGCCCCTGCCATTTCCCTCCACAGGCGCCGGCTGTGGCGTGGGGCAACTCTGCGGCCGTGCCCGGGATACAGGGCGTCCCTCCTCTGCTCCACCGCGTCCAGGAGCGCCTCCACATCGCGTGACTCGAACCTCGGGGCTGAGCGACGGCCAGCCATCCAGTCGGGTGTTGCGGTCGGGTGTTCCGGTCGGGTGGGGGGGAGCAGCGCGGCCTTATGAGCCGTCACGCCGTGCAGCGCGTATGACGCTGCACGGCGTGAACCACTGCGCAAGCGCGGATCCCGTTACGTCGCTGCTAGCCCATTTCGGGCCGGAGACTATTGACCCATTTTTCCGACGTGACGCAAGTCGGATTTGCGCCGTTTTTTGCGCCGATAACGGAGAATTTCGCCCGAGATTCTGAAATTAAGAGCCTTTCATAAATGGCTCCTACTGTGTTTCTGGTTGCTTTGAATTGCTTTATCCAAGTAACTAGAGATGTCCTATTTTAAACTGCAGTCATTACTTCTCATTGTATCATAGTTATTGGGCATCAGTGATTCAACCACTTTACTGGCAATAAGGTATTTTTAATGTTGAATAAATGACTATGATGATGACAGGATTTGTAAACACAATTTGGCATTTAGACAGAATTCCAGGAAAGACAGAATCATGGGCGAGATTCTCCGACCCCCCCCGCCAGGTCGGAGAATCGCCGGGGGCTGGCGTCAATCCCGCCCCCGCTGGTTGCCGAAGTCTCCGGCACCGGATATTCGGCGGGGGCGGGAATCGCGCTGCGCCGGTTGGCGGGCCACCCCGCGCGTTTCTCCGGCCCGGATGGGCCGAAGTCCCGCCGCTAAAATGCCTGTCCCGCCGGCGTAGATTAAACCACCTACCTTACCGGCAGGACAAGGCGGCGTGGGCGGGCCCCGGGGTCCCGGGGGGTGCCCCCACAGTGGCCTGGCCCGCGATCAGGGCCCACCGATCCGCGGGCGGGCCTGTGCCGTGGGGGCACTCTTTTCCTTCCGCCGTCACCACGGTCTCCACCATGGCGGAGGCGGAAGAGACTCCCTCCACTGCGCATGCGCGGGAATGCCGTCAGCGGCCGGAGATGTCATTTCCGCGCCAGCTGGGGGGGCACCAAGGGCCTTTTCCGCCAGCTGGCGGGGCAGAAATCCGTCCAGCGCGGGCCTAGCCCCTTAAGGTTGGGGCTCGGCCCCCAAAGATGCGGAGCATTCCGCACCTTTGGGGCGGCGCGATGCCCGACTGATTTGCGCCGTTTTGGGCGCCAGTCGGCGGACATCGCGCCTTTTCCGGAGAATTTTGCCCCATGTTTTCTTTCATAGTAGAGGATTTTCAAAAATTAATTGAAATTGTAACTAATTCTTATTGAACTGATCCGGATTAATTTGCGGCGCTTTTGTTTGTTGGCCAATTCAGACATTCACCATTATGTACACCTGACCTTTAAGAAAATAATATTCTCTAGTTTCAGAAAAAACAAGGCCTTGATTTCACTTCCCCAATTTACACCTAATCACCTGAACTGACCTCACCGAGATTGGGCTATTTGAATAACTTGAATATACACCTGGCACAGGCCTCCAGCCTGATTACTCTTCTTCCTGGCCATGGAAACCATTTTACAATTTCTATGGAGATGTTATCCTCCTGGCCCCACAAAAATGTGCCGCAGTCCGCAGATGATTCAGATTCATTCCCCACCATCCCACATCACCCAATTCCGAAGATCTATCTGTAGACCAGCCTGCCATCTCAGATGGCAGGAGTTCTGGAGACCCTATAATTGTGTATTTTATATCTTGGAACTATGCAGGGAGGACATTGGGTTCTATATGTATAACATGTTTTATTTATAGTGCTTCAAAATGTGTACTGTATCTTCAACTCTGGCTTACAGCTCATTTTACATTTTTGTTTATTTTTCTCAGAGTCCACATCCAGGCTGAAGCAATAAAGCACAGTGAGCATCAATTGTACACAGACCCACATAATCAAACACAGCACAATTTAAATCTATCTTTTTGTCCTTGTAAAAACAAATACGCTATTTTAAATTGATGCTAACATTAAATGTATATGTACAACAAGTCATTACGTAGAGTTCAACTTGACTGTTTTCTCTAAGAATAGACAGAGGGCAGAATTCTCCCCAGCTGCCGCCAGGTCAAAGGGTGGGCAAGAAGGGAGAATTCAGCATAAACACAAATTACTGCGGATGCTGGAATCTGAAATGGAGGAGAAAATGCTGGAAAATCTCAGCAGGTCTGGCAGCAAATGTAGGGAGAGAAAAGAGCTAACGTTTCGAGTCCGATGACTCTTTGTCAAAGCTGGGAATTCAACAGATGGCCTAAAAATCATTTTTATAACATGGTGAATTTACAGTGGGATCTTCTTCTGATGCTTGCCAAAGAGGGTCAGGAAACTCACTGGATGCTGGCATGAACCTTATTTGCATCCCATTAATGAGATGCAGGTGAAGGCCCAACAACCCACGCCAGATTCTCTGCAATGCCAGTGGGAAAACACGCTGGCATGAAACACAACTAGAAGAACATGGCTTGCAAATGTTGGGAATCGCCTGAACAATGCCTGGAGCTGCTTCCAGAATTCAGGATAGAGGTCAACGACAACCCTGGAACACTACAGCAGTGGTTGGGGGGAGCAACTAGAGGTGGAGATTCAGTGTGCCAGAGGGGCCTCAGAATGTTCCTGGAGATCCATCTTCTTTTCCAGGAGGTCCTCCTTCTTTCTTCAATAGTGTATCAGTGATGTTGGACATCTTTTTAATATGGCACCTGGATAGGACAGCAGACTATTCTCCATCAGGCGTGCCCCACCACAGAATACGACGCAAAACACCCGGTTGCATAATTAATGAGGTTATTTTCCCGCGTGCCTCTGCAGCAGGAAACACACAACATTCCGACTCCCACCACAAGACTTATTCCACAGATGGGAGAAATATTTCAATAGTCCTTGTGATTTGAAGGTTTCTGATGATGCTGCTGCGAGCTAAGAGTTTTGAGATTGTGGTCCCAGGTGAACAACTTGATGAGGTGGATGATCAACATCACAGTCATTCATCAGTTCGGTATGGGGGCTGAGATGGCCGTTTACCAGGAAGTCGCGACCGGCGCCGCTGAAGCAATTCCAGAAGAATCGATAGAGGCCCCCCCCGCGATTCTCCGCGCTAAACAGTCCGAGTTCCCGAGGGCGTGGTTCGAACCACATATCAGCCATCGGGAACCTCGGGTGGTGGCTGTGGACTCAGTCCACGGCCGCCCTGGTGGGGGGCGGGGGGGATCGATCACCGGAGGAGGGGGCCTCATGGACAGCCAGGAGAGTGATCAGGCAGATCAGATCCGTGGGCATGCGTGATCTCGAGGGGCCCACATTTTCGGCGCTGCTCCATGGTCTGAGTCCGCCATTTTGCACAATGTGCCGCCGCCATGCGCATGCGCGGACTCCCGACTGGAAGTGCGAGGCCCTGTATCCACAGCCAGGGCTGTGAAAAGCACTCCAGGGCCCTGCCAGCCCCCTGCAGGTAGAACAACCACCCAGGACTTTCTTAAGGAAAGTCCAGAGTGAAACGCCAGCATTTTTACGCTGGCATGGGGACATAGCCCCATTTTTGGAGAATCCAGTCCCCCATTTTGTAAACAAATGGTCTAAAATATCAATTGCTGAACTGGTAGTTATGAAATTTGTTGTCATGATCTCTATGTCGAACCCGAACAATTAACATTTTTTCTTATTGATTCTGAGGGATTGCTTGCCTTTCTCCAAAATATCAAGTTGCAGCTGAAATGGATTTGTTGGCCATGGAATTGTGTATGAAAACTTGCTTTATGTTAAACAAAGATTTTTGAATTTTCTGATCAGAATTATTTTTTTAAAAGATGAAAGCCACATTCCAATGACTTGGGATCCTGGTCAACGGTGACTGCACGTTTGCATAATTTTACCTACTGCGTTCCAAAACCATAGAAATGGAGACAACCTATCTGCAATGCTGCATCAGGAACAGGATTAATAATGGGAGCTTTTTCATTACTGGAGCTGCCTGTCAATCACTTGGACAATGGGACAGTAGTTGAAAAGGAATTCCCAGTCATGATCTAATCAAAACAACTGGAATACACTAATCATGACCACATGTGGGTCACTGGGCAGTTGAAGAGAGAAAATCATGTAAGATGCCAACCCTTTCTGTGTTTAAGCACCTGCTTCCTCTGGAGAACAGTACAAGCAACTAAAGGAATAAGGGGCGTCATTCTCCGACCCCCCGCCGTTGGCCGCCGTGAATCCCGCCCCCGCCGCAGTCTCCGGTACCGGAGATTGGGCGGGGGCGGGAATCGGGCCGCGCCGGTTGGCGGGACCCCCCGCTCAATTCTCCGGCCCGGATGGGCCGAAGTCCCGCCCAGAAATTGCCTGTCCCGCCGGCGTAAATCAAACCTCGTATTTACTGACGGGACCAGGCGGCGTGGGTGGGCTCCGGGGTCCTGGGGGGGGGCGCGGGGCGATCTGACCCCGGGGGGTGTCCCCACGGTGGCCTGGCCCGCGATCGGGGCACGCCGATCCGCGGGCGGGCCTGTACCGTGGGGGCACTCTTTCCCTTCGCCTCCGCCACGGCCTCCACCATGGCGGAGGCGGAAGAGACTCACCCCACTGCGCATGCGCGGGAAACTGTCGGCGCCCGCTGACGCTCCCGCGCATGCGCCTCATTTCTGCGCCAGCTGGCGGGGCAACAAACGCCATTTCCGCCAACTGGCGGGGCAGAAATCCCTCCGGTGTCGGCCTAGCCCCTCAATGTTGGGGCTCAGCCCCCAAAGATGCGGAGCATTCCGCACCTTTGGGGCGGCGCGATGCCCGTCTGATTGGCGCCGTTTTTGGCGCCAGTCGGCGGACATCGCGCCGTTGGTGGAGAATTTTGCCCAAGATGCTTAGTAGGTTCCTTGTCCCCACCAGCATCCTCTCCCCAACCCCCGCCCCCCCCCCCCCCCCCCCACCCTCTCCCTGATGAGCTAGAACCCAGTCTTCTGAAAAGGGTCCAGGATGTCTCAGATCAGGTAGCGGGCATCCTGAAGGGTGAGGGCAAACAGTCAGTGGTCGTGTTACATATTGGTATTAACGACATAGGCAGGAAGGCGGATGAGGTCCTGCAGCAGGAGTTCAGGAAAGTCCGCCGATCTGCGCAAAAAACGGCGCAAATCCGACTTGCGTCACGTCGGAAAAATGGGTAGAAAGTCTCCGGCCCGAAATGGGCTAGCAGCGACGTAACGGGATCCGCGCTTGCGCAGTGGTTCACGGCGTGATGGCTCATAAGGCCGCGCTGCTCCCCCTCACCCGACCGGAACACCCGACCGGAACACGCGACTGGATGGCTGGCCGCCGCTCAGCCCTGGGGTTCGAGTCACGGGATGTGGAGGCGCTCCTGGACGCGGTGGAGCAGAGGAGGGACTCCCTGTATCCCGGGCACGGCCGCAGAGTTACCCCACGCCACAGCCGCCGTCTGTGGAGGGAAGTGGCAGAGGCCGTCACCGCTGCGACCCTGACACCACGGACAGGCACCCAGTGCCACAAGGAGGTGAACGACCTCGTCAGAGCAGGCAGGGTGAGCTTCCCCAATATCCCCCCTCCCCCATAGCCCCCATATCCCCCCTCCCCATATCCCCCCTCCCCCATATCCCCCCTCCCCATCTCCCCCTCCCCCATATCCCCCATTTCCCCCCTCCCCCATATCCCCCCTCCCCCATAATCCCCCCTCACCCATATCTTCCACTCCCCCATATCCCCCTCCCCCATATCCCCCCTCCCCCATATCCCCTCCCCCATATCCCCCCTCCCCATATCCCCCATGTCCCCCCTCCCCCATATCCCCCATATCCCCCTCCCCCATATCCCCCCCTCCCCCATATCCCCCATATCCCCAAGTGAATACAGCCCTAACCTTAACCTCTGCAATGCACGCGCAAACGATGGCGTGCATTCATATACCTGCCTAACAGTGTTGCCTTTTACCCCTGCCACCACCCCCACCCCCCCACAGGATAAGCGCGCACACAACAATAGGGAGCATGTGAGGACGGGAGGAGGCCCCGCTGATGAGAGGCCACTGACCGAACACGAGGAAAGGGCCCTGGAACTGGCTGGCGGACCTGACGACCGGGAGGTTGCTGATGCAGAGGTCGGGGGCGTAGTAGCAAGTGAGCCACCGACAGCCCGTCCCCATATCCCCCCTCCCCTATATCCCCCTCCCCCATATCACCTGATCACTGCCTGATGTCTAACCATGCATGCTTCATTGTGTATCGCAGGACCAAACGTCCAGGCACCCATCCCCGCAGATGCAGACCGCCCGCAGGATGCCCCTCGGAGGCCACGGGAGACGGAGAGACACGAACCCTCCAGCATGCGACGCCCGCAGGATGCCCTCGGAGGCCATGGGAGACGGAGAGACCCGGACCCTCCAGCATGCGATGCCCGCAGGATGCCCCTCGCACACCACGGGAGACGGAGAGACCCGCACCCTCCAGCATGCGACGCCCGCAGGATGCCCCTCGTACACCACGGGAGACGGAGAGACCCGCACCCTCCAGCATGCAACGCCCGCAGGATGCCCCTCGCACACCACGGGAGACGGAGAGACCCGCTCCCTCCAGCATGCGACGCCCGCAGGATGCCCCTCAGAGGCCACGGGAGACGGAGAGACCTGGAGCAACAGGGAGACGACACCCCCATCACGTGCGGGAGCGACCACCCAGCGACGAGGGGGGAAGCCACAGGCCCCCGTCACATCCGAGCCAGGACACCACTACCCAGGACACCACTACCCAGGGCACCACTACCCAGGACACCACTCCCCAGGACACCACTACCCGGGACACCACTACCCAGGACAGCACTACCCAGGAAGACGAAATTCCGGAGAGTGACTCAGAGTGGATGGGTGGAGACGAACCGCCACCCCAAAGTGCCATGGACTCAGAGTGGGACGAAGAGCACGACACAATGCCACTGCTGTCACCAACACCCTCCACCATCGCAGAAACACTCACCTCGGTTGGGCACTTTAGTGATGAGGCGTCTGGTACACTCACTGGTGCGCACAACACAGCCGTCCCGGTACAGCAGGTGGAGGTAGGAGCAGCAGAGGGGCCGGGCGGTCGGAGGGCAGCCCAGCCCAAGCAAACATCTGCCGCCCAGATGGATCCCGGGTTCCTGGAGTTACCACACCCACACATAGATCCGATGCAACCACCGACCCGGAGACGAGCGAAGAGGGTGACGGGCGGCTTGCGGCAGCTGTAGTCGCAGGTGGAGGAGTCCACCCGCGTCCAGGAGCAGGTAGTGGTGCCGGTCATGCGTGCCACCCAAGCTGACACCGCACGGGTGGCGTCCACGGTGCAGGTAATGGGTGCGACGGTGTCAGACATGGGGAACGGTTTGCGAGGCCTGGGGCTTTCCGTGCAGGCGGCGTCTGTGGCCCAGGAAATGGCTGCCCTCTCACAGGAGGCCATGAGCCAGTGCCAGATGGCAGAGGTGCTCAACGCCATAGCCCAGTCTCTGCAGGCCATGGCCCAGTCTCAGCAGGCCATGGCCCAGTCTCAGCAGGCCATGGCCCAGTCTCTGCAGGCCATCGCTGAGGGCATCGGCGCCAGTGGCCGTGTGCGAGCCAGCGTCGCACTGTCACAGACAGGGTTTGCCAACCCCCTGGGCTCCATGGCTGCAAACCTGCAGACCCCTGTCGATACCAGCACGGGCCTCCAGGACTGGCAGCGCCAGATGTCGGGGGGCGTCGGATGGCCAGTCCGTTCGCATCCCCCACCCATGTAGAGGGAGGAGGAGGTGGTGTGGTCCGTCCCGGCTCCCCCTGTAGGGGAGGTCCTGGTACACCGCGACACCTCGGACTCCCCCCCTTCCGTCCCAGGTGCATCGGGTGGGCAACGGGCAGGACAGGCTGGCAGCTCGCCATCCCAGTCGCCCGGGCCGCAGCCTGGCCCATCTAGGCCAGGACGCCCCAGGAAACGGCCGCCAAAGGGATCCAGTGTCAGAGGGCAGGAATCACAGGAGTCCACCTCCAGTTCTGCTGTACCGTCTGGGGAACCACGTAGACGTAGTCAAAGGGCCCGTAAGGCCAAACAATTAGACACTGAGTAAGTTGGCACGGGTGCAGGGCACAGATGAGTTTTAGGGGCTAGGGCACGTGCAAGAACTCGTTTGGTTATTAAAGTCAATGTTACACCTACAGAAGCTGCCTTTGTGCTCTGTCCAAAGCGTGCGGGGGTGTCATGTACGCTGAGCGCAAGTGTGTGTGTGAGGGGTGGTCTTACCTCAGCCCCAGGTGAGTCTGCCCCCTTCCCCCTGGGCCGCCATCAACATCCCCCGGGCAGAGGACGGGACCGTGCGCTGCAGTGTCACAGCCGCATGCAGGGACGGTCCGGGTGGATGGTGGTACTGTGGCCATGGGTCAGACGATGTAGAGCCAGGAGCTCACCGCAGGGCGGGTTGTCATCATCCTCCATGGCCTGCAATAGACACGCGTCCACCCGCAACTGTGTGAGCCCGGCCCGTTGTGCCGCAGGTGGATGGGCAATGGGGGGGGGGGGGGGTGGTGTGCATGCGGGTGGGGTAGGTGGGGTTGGGGAGGGGGGTGAGGGTGCTGGGTGGGTGGATGGGTGGGGGGTGTGGGTGGTCGGCTGTTGCCATGGTGTGCGGTCTGTGGCCATACTACCCGATTCCCACGCCCATCTAGTCAGTGAAGCGGGCGTCTATCAGCCTGTCCCGTGCCCGCTGGGCCAGCCGGTAACGGTGGACAGCCACCCGCCTGTGTCTACCCCGTCTGCCCTGACCATTGCCCCCATCCCCCTCATCTGGGGAGGACTGCGCCTCTTCCTGCTGCTCCTCCAGTCCGCCCTCCTCTGCCTGCGGCACATCGCCCCTCTGCTGGGCTATGTTGTGCAGGACGCAGCACACCACAATGATGCGGCCGACCCTATCTGACCGATACTGGAGGGCGTCACCAGAGAGGTCCAGGCACCTGAAACGCATCTTCAGCACGCTAAAGCACCTCTCTATCACTCCCCTTGTCGCTACATGGGCATCATTGTAGCGGTTCTCCGCCTCATTGCGTGGCCTCCGTATAGGCATCATCAGCCACGATCGCCCCTGTCGCCCAGCAACCAGCCCCTCAGCCGGGGATGGCGTCCCTCGTACATGCCGGGGATGGATGACCTCGACAACACGTATGAGTCCTTTACACTGCCTGGGTAACGGGCGCAGACGTGCAGGATCATCATGCGATGGTCGCAGACCACCTGTATGTTCATCAAATAGGTCCCCTTCCTATTGGTGAACACGGCCCTGTTATCTGCAGGTGGCCGCACGGCGACGTGCATCCCATCGATCGCGCCCTGGACCATTTGGAACCCGGCCACGGCAGAGAAGCCCACGGCCCGGGCATCTTGGCTGGCCCGGTCCACGGGGAAGCAGATGTAGCGGTGCGCCATGGCATATAGGGCATCTGTCACTGCCCGGATGCACTGATGCAGCGATGTCTGCGATATGCCGGACAGGTCCCCACTCGGTGCCTGGAATGACCCCGTTGCATAAAAGTTCAGGGCCACCGTAACCTTGACGGACACTGGGAGAGGGTGTCCCCCGCCAGTGCCACGCGGTGACAGGTGTGCCAGCAGGTGGCAGATGTGTGCCACGGTTTCCCGCCTCATCCGGAGTTTCCTCCTGCATTCCCGGTCCGTGAGGTCCTGGTATGACTGCCGGGGCCGGTACACACGGTGCACTCTCGGGTGCCTCTGTTGCCGTGGGGCCGCGACGTCCTCCTCCCCCTCCTCGTCCTGTCGGTCAGGTGTCCCTCCAGCCTGGGCGGCTGCCGCTTGTCCCTCTGCGGCAGCCTGCGCCGCCTCTCTGGCACGCTCCTCCTCCTCCTCCTCATCCAGGGCAACATAGACATGAGCGGCTGCCGCCACGGCGGCCAACATTGCTGGATGATCGGAAAACATGACGGCCTGGTGGGGGGGAGGGGAACGACGACATGTCATCATTGCCCATATCCCCTCCTCCCCGCAGCCAGGTGGCATGGACCGCATGGGTCCAACTGTTGGAGGCTGGCACCTGGCCAGGTGGACCAACTCACTTGCCCTCGCATCCCCCTCCCCGGCACGGACCCCCACCCCAACCTCCACCCCGGCACGGACACCCCATCCCCCTCCCCGGCTCGGACCCCCCCCAACCTCCACCCCGGCACGGACCCCCCATTCCCCTCCCCGGCACGGACCCCCCCCAAACCTCCAACCCGGCACGGACCCCCCATCCCCCTCCCCGGCACAGACCGCCCCCCCCCCCAACCTCCACCCCGGCACGGACCCCCCATCCCCCTCCCCGGCACGGACCCCCCCCCAACCTCCACCCCGGCACGGACCCCCCATCCCCCTCCCCGGAACGGACCCCCCCCCAACCTCCACCCCGGCACGGACCCCCCCCCCAACCTCCACCCCGGCACGGACCCCCCCCCCAACCTCCACCCCAGCACAGACCCCCCATCCCCCTCCCCGGCACAGACCCCCCCCCAACCTCCACCCCGGCACGGACCCCCCCCCAACCTCCACCCCGGCACGGACCCCCCATCCCCCTCCCCGGCACGGACCCCCCCAACCTCCACCCCTGCACGGACCCCCCATCCCCCTCCCCGGCACGGACCCCCCCCAACCTAGACCCCGGCACGGACCCCCCATCCCCCTCCCCGGCACGGACCCCCCCCCCCCAACCTCCACCCCGGCACGGACCCCCCATCCCCCTCCCCGGCACGGACCCCCCCCCAACCTCCACCCCGGCACGGACCCCCCATCCCCCGCCCCGGCACGGACCCCCCCCCAACTTCCACCCCGGCACGGACCCCCCCCAACCTCCACCCCGGCACTGTCCGCCCCCCCAACCTCCACCCCGTCACGGATCCCCTCCCGGCACTCCCCCGGAGCCCAGCCTACTCTAACCACCCCCCCCCCCGCCGCACACACACACACAACCCGAGACACACCTCTCCTCATGCATTCAGACTGCGGCCATGCCATCGCCTGCCCAGAGCCAACCCCCCAGGCCGTCACTCACCTCCACGATGGTCGGCGTGAACCTGGAGCACAGGTTGATGCCGATGAAAAGGAGGTTTAATTTACGTCGACGTGAACGGTCATCACGTCGACGGGACTTCGGCCCATCCGGAAGGGAGAATATCGGCAGGCCGAAAATTGGCTGCCTTGCGCAGACCCGTGACATTCTCCGACGGCAGCGGCGACATTAACGCCCCGCCGACTTTTCTCCCTTCGGAGACTTCGGCAACCAGCTGGGGCGGGATTTACGGCGGCCACCACAATGATGCGGCCGACCCTGTCTGACCGATACTGGAGGGCGTCCCCAGAGAGGTCCAGGCACCTGAAACGCATCTTCAGCACGCCAAAGCACCTCTCTATCACTCCCCTTGTCGCTACATGGGCACCATTGTAGCGGTTCTCCGCCTCATTGCGTGGCCTCCGTATAGGCATCATCTGGGGGGTCGGAGAATGACGCCCAGGATCTCTAGGGTTGTAATCTCGGGATTACTCCCTGTGCCATGTGCCAGTGAGGCTAGAAATGGGAAGATAGAACAGCTTAAACACGAGGCTAAACAGCTGGTGTAGGAGGGAGGGTTTCAGTTATCTGGACCACTGGGAGCTCTTCCGGGGCAGGTGTGACCTGTATAAGAAGGACGGGTTGCATCTAAACTGGAGAGGCATAAATATCCTGGCCGCGAGGTTTGCGAGTGTCATACGGGAGGGTTTAAACTAGTATGGCAGGGGGGTGGGTACCGGAGCAATAGGTCAGAAGGTGAAAGAATTGAGGGAGAACTAGGGAATAGGGCCAGTATAGCTCTGAGGATGAGCATACAGAGAGATGTTGCTGAAAACAGCGGGACTGGTGCCGGAATGTGGCGACTATGGGCTTTTCACAGTAACTTCATTGAAGCCTACTTGTGACAATAAGCGATTATTATTTTTATTATCTGTCCACCATAATCAAGATTTTTTTTCTTTTCATTGACAGGATGTGGGTGTCACTGATTGGGTCAGCATTTATTGCCCTCGAACTGAATGGCTTGAAGAGCCAACCAAATTGCTGTGGTCTGGGGCGAAATTCTCCGTTATCGGCGGAAACTCCGCCGATCGGCGCAAAAAACGGCGCAAATCACACTTGCGTCACGTCATAAAAATGGGCCGATAGTCTGCGGCCCGAAATGGGATAGCAGCGACGTAACGGGATCCGCGCTTGCGCAGTGGTTCACGCCGTGCAGCGTCATACGCGCTGCACGGCGTGACGGCTCATAAGGCCGCGCAGCTCCACCCCCACCCGACCGGAACAGCCGACCGCAACACCCGACTTGATGGCTGGCCGTCGCTCAGCCCCGAGGTTCGAGTCACGCGATGTGGAGGCGCTCCTGGATGCGGTGGAGCAGAGGAGGGACGCCCTGTATCCCGGGCACGACCGCAGAGTTGCCCCACGGCACAGCCGGCGTCTGTGGAGGGAGGTGGCAGAGGCCGTCACCGCTGTGGCCCTAACACCACGGACAGGCACCCAGTGCCACAAGAAGGTGAACGACCTCGTCAGAGCAGGCAGGGTGAGCCTCCCCATATCCCCCATATCCCCTCTCCCCCAAATCCCCCCCTCCCCATATCCCCCCCTCCCCCATATCCCCCCTCCCCCATATCCCCATATCCCCCCTCCCCCATATCCCCCCCTCCCCCATATCCCCCCTCCCCCATACTCCCCCTCCCCCATATCCCCCCACCCCCATATCCCCCATCCCCCATATCCCCCATATTCCCCCCTCCCCCATATCCCCCCTCCCCCATATCCCCCCTCCCCCATATCCCCCCTCCCCATATCCCCCCTCCACCATATTCCCCCCTCCCCCATATCCCCCCTCCACCATATCCCCCATATTCCCCCCTCCCCCATATCCCCCATATCCCCCCTCCCCCATATCCCCCATATCCCTCCTCCCCCATATCCCCCCTCCCCCATATCCCCCATATCCCCAAGTGAATCCAGCCCTAACCTTAACCTCTGCAATGCACGCGCAACCGATGGCGTGCATTCATATACCTGCCTAACACTGTTGCCTTTTACCCCTGCCACCACCCCCCCCACAGGAGAAGCGCGCACACAACACCAGGGAGCATGTGAGGACTGGAGGAGGGCCCGCTGATGAGAGGCCACTGACCGTACACGAGGAAAGGGCCCTGGAACTGGCTGGCGGACCTGAGGACCGGGAGGTTGCTGATGCAGAGGTCGGGGCCCCACGAGCAAGTGAGCCACCAACAGCCCGTCCCCATATCCCCCCTCCCCTATATCCCCCTCTCCCGTATCACCTGATCACTGCCTGATGTCTAACCATGCATGCTTCATTGTGTATCGCAGGACCAAACGTCCAGGCACCCATCCCCGCAGATGCAGACCGCCCGCAGGATGCCCCTCGGAGACCACGGGAGACGGAGAGACCCGCACCCTCCAGCATGCGACGCCCGCAGGATGCCCCTCGGAGACCACGGGAGACGGAGAGACCCGCACCCTCCAGCATGCGACGCCCGCAGGATGCCCCTCGGAGACCACGGGAGACGGAGAGACCCGAACCCTCCAGCATGCGACGCCCGCAGGATGCCCCTCGGAGACCACGGGAGACGGAGAGACCCGGACCCTCCAGCATGCGACGCCCGCAGGATGCCCCTCGGAGACCACGGGAGACGGAGAGACCCGGACCCTCCAGCATGCGACGCCCGCAGGATGCCTCTCGCACACCACGGGAGACGGAGAGACCTGGAGCAACAGGGAGACGACACCCCCGTCACGTGCGGGAGCGACCACCCAGCGATGAGGGGGGCAGCCACAGGCCCCCGTCACATCCGAGCCAGGACACCACTACCCAGGACACCACTATCCAGGACACCCCTACCCGGGACACCACTACCCAGGACACCCCTACCCGGGACACCACTACCCGGGACAGCACTACCCGGGACAGCACTACCCGGGACAGCACTACCCTTGACAGCACTACCCAGGACACCCCTACCCGGGAAGACGAAATACCGGACAGTGACTCAGAGTGGATGGGTGGAGACGAACCCCCATCCCAAAGTGCCATGGACTCAGAGTGGGACGAAGAGCACGACACAACGCCACTGCTGTCACCAACACCCTCCACCATCGCAGAAACACTCACCACGGTTGGGCACTTTAGTGATGAGGCGTCTGGTACACTCACTGGTGCGCACAACACAGCCGTCCCGGTACAGCAGGTGGAGGTAGGAGCAGCAGAGGGACCGGGCGGTCGGAGGGCAGCCCAGGCCAAGCGAACATCTGCCGCTCAGATGGATCCCGGGTTCCTGCAGTTACCACGCCCACACATAGATCCGATGCAACCACCGACACGGAGACGAGCGAATAGGGTGACGGGTGGCTTGCGGCGGCTGCGGTCGCAGGTGGAGGAGTCCACCCGCGTCCAGGAGCTGGGAGTGGTCCCGGTCATGCGTGCCACCCAGGCTGACACCGCACGGGTGGCGTCCGCGGTGGAGGCAATGGGTGCGACGGTGTCAGACATGGGGAACGGTTTGCGAGGCCTGGGGCCTTCCGTGCAGGCGGCGTCTGTGGCCCAGGAAATGGCTGCCCTCTCACAGGAGGCCATGAGCCAGTGCCAGCGCCAGATGGCAGAGGCGCTCAACGCCATAGCCCAGTCTCAGCAGGCCATGGCCCAGTCTCAGCAGGCCATGGCCCAGTCACAACAGGCCATAGCCCAGTCTCTGCAGGCCATGGCCCAGTCTCTGCAGGCCATGGCCCAGTCTCAGCAGGCCATCGCTGAGGGCATCGGCGCCAGTGGCCATGTGTGAGCTGGCGTCGCACTGTCGCAGACAGGGTTCGACAACCCCCTGGTCTCCATGGCTGCAAACCTGCAGACCCCTGTCGATACCAGCACGGGCCTCCAGGACTGGCAGCGCCAGATGTCGGGGGCGCGTCGGATGGCCAGTCCGTTCGCATCCCCCACCCATATAGAGGCCTGGGGGCCATCGGGCACCCCGAGGGAGGAGGAGGTGGTGTGGTCCGTCCCGGCTCCCTCTGTAGGGGAGGTCCCGGTACACCGCGACACCTCGGACTCCCCCCTTCCGTCCCAGGTGCATCGGGTGGGCAATGGGCAGGACAGGCTGGCAGCTCGCCATCCCAGTCGCCCGGGCCGCAGCCTGGCCCATCTAGGCCAGGACGCCCCAGGAAACGGCCGCCAAAGGGATCCAGTGTCAGAGGGCAGGAATCACAGGACTCCACCTCCAGTTCTGCTGTACCGTCTGGGGAACCACGTAGACGTAGTCAAAGGGCCCGTAAGGCCAAACAATTAGACACTGAGTAAGTTGGCACGGGTGCAGGGCACAGATGAGTTTTAGGCGCTAGGGCACGTGCATGAACTCCTTTGGTTATTAAAGTCAATGTTACACCTACCGAAGCTGCCTTTGTGCTCTGTCCAAAGTGTGCGGGGGTGTCATGTACGTTGAGCGCAAGTGTGTGTGTGAGGGGTGGTCTTACCTCAGCCCCAGGTGAGTCTGCCCCCTTCCCCCTGGGCCGCCATCAACATCCCCCGGGCAGAGGACGGGACCGTGCGCTGCAGTGTCACAGCCGCATGCAGGGATGGTCCGGGTGGATGGTGGTACTGTGGCCATGGGTCAGACATAGTCCAACGATGTAGAGCCAGGAGCTCATCGGAGGCGGGTTGTCATCATTCTCCATGGCCTGCGATAGACACTCGTCCACCCGCAACTGGGTGAGCCCGGCCCGTTGTGCCGCCGGTGGATCGGCAATTGGGGGTGGGGGGGTGGTGTGCATGCGGGTGGGGTGTGTGGGGTTGGGGAGGGGGGTGAGGGTGCTGGGTGGGTGGATGGGTGGGGGGTGTGGGTGGTCGGCTGTTGTCATGGTGTGCGGTCTGTGGCCATACTACCCGATTCCCACGCCCATCTAGTCAGTGAAGCGGGCGTCTATCAGTCTGTCCCGTGCCCGCTGGGCCAGCCGGTAACGGTGGACAGCCACCCGTCTGTGTCTACCCCGTCTGCCCTGACCATTGCCCCCATCCCCCTCATCTGGGGAGGACTGGGCCTCTTCCTGCTGCTCCTCCACTCCGCCCTCCTCTGCCTGCGGCACATCGCCCCTCTGCTGGGCTATGTTGTGCAGGACGCAGCACACCACAATGATGCGGCCGACCCTATCTGACCGATACTGGAGGGCGCCCCCAGAGAGGTCCAGGCACCTGAAACGCATCTTCAGCACGCCAAAGCACCTTTCGATCACTCCCCTTGTCGCTACATGGGCATCATTGTAGCGGTTCTCCGCCTCATTGCGTGGCCTCCGTATAGGCGTCATCAGCCACGATCGCAATGGGTAGCCCCTGTCGCCCAGCAACCAGCCCCTCAGCCGGGGATGGCGTCCCTCGTACATGCCGGGGATGGATGACCGCGACAACACGAATGAGTCGTGTACACTGCCTGGGTGACGGGCGCAGACGTGCAGGATCATCATGCGGTGGTCGCAGACCACCTGTACGTTCATCGAATAGGTCCCCTTCCTATTAGTGAACACGGCCCTGTTATCTGCAGGTGGCCGCACGGCGACGTGCATCCCATCGATCGCGCCCTGGACCATGGGGAACCCGGCAATGGCAGAGAAGCCCACGGCCCGGGCATCTTGGCTGGCCCGGTCCACGGGGAAGCGGATGTAGTGGTGCGCCATGGCATAAAGGGCATCTGTCACTGCCCGGATGCACCGATACACCGATGCCTGCGATATGCCGGACAGGTCCCCACTCGGTGCCTGGAATGACCCCGTTGCATAAAAGTTCAGGGCCACCGTAACCTTGACGGACACGGGGAGAGGGTGTCCCCAGCCAGTGCCACGCGGTGACAGGTGTGCCAGCAGGTGGCAGATGTGTGCCACGGTTTCCCGGCTCATCCGGAGTCTCCTCCTGGATTCCCGGTCCGTGAGGTCCTGGTATGACTGCCGGGGCCGGTACACACGGGGCGCCCTCGGGTGCCTCCGTTGCCGTGGGGCCGCGACGTCCTCCTCCCCCTCCTCGTCCTGTCGGTCAGGTGTCCCTCCAGCCTGGGCGGCTGCCGCCTGCTCCTCTGCGGCAGCCTGCGCCGCCTCTCTGGCACGCTCCTCCTCCTCATCCAGGGCAACATAGAAATGAGCGGCTGCCACCACGGCGGCCAACATCGCTGGATGGTCTGAAAACATGACGGCCTGGTGGGGGGGAGGGGAACGACGACATGTCATCATTGCCCATATCCCCTCCTCCCCCCAGCCAGGTGGCATGGACCGCATGGGTCCAACTGTTGGAGGCTGGCACCTGGCCAGGTGGACCGACTCATTTGCCCTCCCATCACCCACCCCGGCACGGCCCCCTCCCCAACCTCCACCCCAGCACGGACCCCCCCCCCCAACCTCCACCCCAGCACGGACCCCCCCCCAACCTCCACCCCGGCACGGACCCCCTCCCCAACCTCCACCCCGGCACGGACCCCCTCACCAACCTCCACACCGGCACGGACCCCCCCCCCCAACATCCACCCCGGCACGGACCCCCTCCCCAACCTCCACCCCGGCACGGACCCCCTCCCCAACCTCCACACCGGCACGGACCCCCCCCCCCAACCTCCACCCCGGCACGGACCCCCTCCCCAACCTCCACCCCGGCACGGACCCCCTCCCCAACCTCCACACCGGCACGGGCCCCCTCCCCAACCCCCAACCTCCACCCCAGCACGGACCCCCCCCCCCAACCTCCAGCCCGGCACGGGCCCCCTCCCCAACCCCCAACCTCCACCCCAGCACGGACCCCCCCCCAACCTCCACACCGGCACAGACCCCCTCCACAACCCCCAACCTCCACACCGGCACGGACCCCCCCCAACCTCCACCCCAGCACGGACCCCCCCCAACCTCCACCCCGGCACGGACCCCCTCCCCAACCTCCACCCCGGCACGGACCCCCTCCCCAACCTCCACACCGGCACGGACCCCCTCCGCAACCCCCAACCTCCACCCCAGCACGGACCCCCCCCAACCTCCACCCCGGCACGGACCCCCTCCCCAACCCCCAACCTCCACCCCAGCACGGACCCCCCCCCAACCTCCACCCCGGCACGGACCCCCTCCCCAACCCCCAACCTCCACCCCAGCACGGACCCCCCCCCCCAACCACCACCCCGGCACGGACCCCCTCCACAACCCCCAACCTCCACCCCAGCACGGACCCCCCAACCTCCAACCCAGCACGGACCCCCCCAACCTCCACCCCGGCACGGACCCCCTCCCCAACCTCCACACCGGCACGGACACCCCCCCAACCTCCACCCCGGCACGGACCCCCTCCCCAACCTCCACCCCGGCACGGACCCCCTCCCCAACCCCCAACCTCCACCCCAGCACGGACCCCCCCCCCCAACCTCCACCCCGGCACGGACCCCCTCCACAACCCCCAACCTCCACCCCGGCACGGACCCCCTCCCGGCACTCCCCCGGAGCCCAGCCTACTCTAACCACCACCACCCCCCACCCCCCCCCCCCGCCGCACACACACACAAGCCGAGACACACCTCTCCTCAGGCAATCAGTCTGCGGCCACGCCATTTCCTGCCCAGAGCCAACCCCCCAGGCCGTCACTCACCTCCTCGCTGGTCGGCGTGAGCCTGGAGCACCGGGTCACGCCGATGAAAAGGAGGTTTGATTCACGTCGACGTGAACGGTCATCACGTCGACGGGACTTCGGCCCATCCGGAAGGGAGAATATCGGCAGGCCGAAAATCGGCTGCCTTGCGCAGACCCGTGACATTCTCCGCGGCAGCGGCGCCATAAACGCCCCGCCGACTTTTCTCCCTTCGGAGACTTCGGCGGGGGCGGGGGCGGGATTCACGGCGGCCAACGGCCATTCTCCGACCCGGCGGGGGGTCGGAGAATGACGCCCCTGAAGTCACATGGAGGCCAGACCAGGAAAGGACGGCAGATTTCCTTCCCATAAGGACATTAATAATAATAATAATAATAATAATCTTTATTGCCACAAGTAAGCTTACATTAACACTGCAATGAAGTTACTGTGAAAAGTCCCTGGTCGCCACATGTTCGGGTCACAGAGGGAGAATTCAGAATGTCCAAATTACCTAACAGCCGTCTTTCGGGACTTGTGGGAGGAAACCGGAGTACCCTGAGGAAACTCATGCAGACATGGGAGAACGTGCTGACTCCACATAGACAGCGACCTAGCTGGGAATCGAACTGGGACCCTGGCGCTGTGAAGCCACAGTGCTAACCACTATGCTACCATGCTGTCCGAGTGAGCCAGATCAGTTTTAACAACGATGTGGAGATGCCGACGTTGGACTGGGGTGAGAACAGTAAGAAGTCTTACAATCACCTGAGGAAGGAACTGTGCTCCGAAAGCTAGTGATTCAAAACAAACCTGTTGATCTTTAACCTGGTGTTGTCAGACTTCTTCCAGTTTTTACAACAATCAATTCATGGTCATTAGACTTTTAACTCCAGATTTTTATTGAATTTCAATTTCACCCTTGGGATTCGATCCAGGGTCCCCAAAGATTGCCCGGGTCTCTGGATTACTTGTCCACTGATCACTGCCTCCCTTGCTAATGGTTCTGAAACATCCAGTTATGTGATCATCCTGTTACTTCAATCCATCCAAATACTTTGCAGCTGAGAGGATTGAAATTGTCTGGGCTAGGGAGACTAGTTTCTAAAGAACATTATTTCATTAAACCTGTTGAATATAATCCAAACTATGGCAGTTTAAATTCAAACTTTATGCCTATATCTTCATAGAATCATTGATTCCCTACAGTACAGAAGGAGGCTATTCAGCTCACCGAGTCTACACCGATCCTCTGAAAGAGCACCTCACCCAGTCACCACTCTGTCCTATCCCCGTAACTCCAACTAGCCTTTGGACAGTAAGGGGCGATTTAGCATAGCCAATTCATCTATCCTGCACATCTTTTGGACTGTGGGAGGAAACCGTAGCACGTTGAGAAAACTCACACAGACACAGGGAAAATGCACACAGACAGACACCCAAGGTCGGAAGCGATCTCAGGTCCCTGGCGCTGTGAGGCAGCAGTGCTAACTACTGTCCCACCGTGCGGCCCCTGATTTGGCATTGATCTTTGCACTTTTTTACATTAACTTTTACTTTCTGAAATAATATGCTCAACATGCAATATTGTATTGAATTACATAGACCTTTACAGCATAGGAACAGGTCATTCATCCCAAAGCTTTATGCCAATATTTTTGCTTCACACAAACTTCGTCCCACCTTGCTTCATGTTACCCTCTGAGCACATCCTCCCATTCTTTTCTTCCTCGTGTATTTTTCTAGCTTCCCCTTAATTGCATCTATGCTATTCACCTTAACCATGCCATGTGGTAACGATTTACACATTTTCATCAATCCCTGAGCAGAAGGGTTTTTCCGGAAATTCCTCGTCGGGTTTTCTATTGGGGACTATCATATACTTACAGTTTCTATGTTTAGTGACCATCTTACCCACTCTTTAAATTCATCCACATAATTTCTCTTCATCAAAAGAAAGTAAGAAATTCTTGACCTCCAACAAGTCAATATGAGTGAAAATGTAATCTGTTGCAATTAATATGGGGTGAGCTACTTTGGGATTGTGCCAGAGGAATGTGTAACGTCTGCCCATAGAGTTAATGTTTGGACTGCACCAGATGAATGGTTTATGACTCAATCATAACAGCAATGTTTTAACATGACACTGAAAGATTCCATGACTGTCAACTCATATTTTATTAAAATCTGATGCTTTTGTGTGGATTCTTAAAACTCCTAGGTATCTAGTTCTTTGCAGGTTACTTTATGACTATAGTAGATCCTCACTTTGGGAGCCATAGATAAGAAAAGCACAATATAAAGAAATGTTGAATGTAGAATGTCTGTTCATGATGCCTGTAAATAAACATTCCAGTTTTATTTGCGAGCTGTGGATAGAGAGAGGTGATTTTGAACACCGTTGCAGTAAGGGATTGTTGCATCTGATGCACGATTCTGTAAAGCAGCATGTGTATAATCATTTTTCCCAGTGAAATCTCCTCTATGATTAATCAGAAATGTACTATTGGCTGACTGCTGTCTACTGTCATTTACATCCATTTTATCACGCTTTAAAATAAGAAATGTTTTAAAACGTCAATTGAGGCCAATTCTGTAAGCATTTAGAGTCCTCCAAGTTTAAATAAAATTAAAATAGTGCATCAAAAGGAATAACATATGAAATATATAAATATATGGGCAGCATGGTGGCGCAGTGGTTAGCAATGCTGCCTCACGATGCCGAGATCACAGGTTCGAACCCGGCTCTGTGTCACTGTCTATGTGGGGTTTGCACATTCTCCCCGTGTTTGCGTGGGTTTCACCCCCACAACCCAAAGATGTGCAGGGTAGGTGGATTGGCCACGCTAAATTGCCCCTTAATTGGATAAAATGAATTGGGTACTCTAAATTTATTTTTAAAATATATATATATAAATATATAAATAACAGGCATGGGTAGCATTCATCATAATTTATCAGCTCATCTCAGACAAAGCACAGACAATACTGAGCCAGAGACACAATTCAGATTAATGCAATTTAGCACTTTGGAATTATTACAATCCGCTTGAGGTGGCCGATTCTGGCAAGCACACGCATTGCTTGAACTTTGGTCAGAAGCAACGAGGTATTGATTTGGGGACTATTTTCAAATATTCTGGAAATTGCATCAGTGCGAATACTAATGCCGTCATTTGTACTGCAGGGGGTGGTTTGACACTCCACCACTACCTGCTCTAAGAGGAGAGAAGCAAAGCAGGATTGACGAATACTTCTGCCTCCGCATTAATATTCAGGCCAAACAGAGCTCCATGTGTTTGCACACTGAATGTTCCTGTGCAGAACATTGCCCATTGGTGTTTGGAATCCAGTGGAATTTGTCTTGTCAGGACATATCTAATGTCCTTCGGGTTTTCACTAAGACTAAAATCATAAAGAAATTCGAGTTACCCAGCTGGGAATACTTCCAACCTTCATGTTAAGCCTGATTCACTTTGAGCATGTAGCAATTATCCCACAATAGCTCCAAAGCTGCTCCTTCAGGACTGCCTCATACTGTTTCTGATAAACCAAACCAGGCTGAAATCAAACTAGAAACTCTGCACCAAAGAAGTCTGCCGTAAAAATTATTCACTGTGGCAAACTATTTTGTGACAGAAAAATTATTTTGTTCTAAAAGGAATTAGCTTTGAAACTCTGATCTGTTCAGAAGTGAAGAGTGCAGGGAATGGGGATTCCACTGCATATTTCCCCAGGAAGTACCTTCCCGTGAGTCAGGCATGTTGCCAATGCCACCGGTGCAATTGGCTGCCTGCCTGTTCTGGGAACTCAAAAATAAGTCATTTCTGATGCCACTTAAAGGTGGTCAGCAGCTCTTAAAGGAGAGGTGCAATCTGGCCGTGGATACCAGGGAAACACTTGGAAGGAAAGAAAAGACTGCTTGACTTGAAGTTTGTAAGTCTGTCAACTCAATCAAATCCTTCAATCATCTTGTGTGCACATCAATTAAATCACCCCTTTGTTATGACCCCTTGGGAAGGAAGAGAGTGTGCACCATTTGATTCCCATTAACTCATAATGTGTATGAACTCCCCGGTAATTGGGGGCAGAGCTTCCCCTTTAACAGGGAAGGCTCCACAGTATAAAAACCCCGGCCTGGGTACAGGTTGGGCAGGGTGATCCTTTCGGGGTATGGGGTTCAGTAGTGCATGTTAATAAATTTCTTCATTCTAGCCTACTGGGCGTCCTATGAGTGTATCTCACCCTCAGATTCTACACCCATAATCTTCAATATTCAAGGAGACAAGACTATGCTACTTAACTTGTCCTTATAAATGAAACGTTTTAAGCTCTGGTATCATTCTGCTGAATCTATACTCTATACCATCCATGGCCAATATATTCTGCCTGAGGTGCAATGAGGCTTATGTAGATTTCTTATTAATAAATAGCTTTTGTGTTCATTAATGAAATTTTTGAAAGTCCATCTTGACAATTGCAAATGTAATGTATGTGTTCCTCCCAACATGGAGCCTGATACAGAAAACTGGAATAACCCTCTAATATGAATGTTAGGGACCACAGAGTCTATCAAAGCTATTGATAGTGATGGCAGTATCCCATTCTGGGGTCCAGTTGTGAATATGACACAGCTCCATTGCTACATTCTTGGTGCATTACTCCTTAGTGAAGCTGAGGTGTGAGTAGTGATCCCTGTAGATGTGCCATGGTTATGGCCTCCTGCGGAGTGCCTTCATCCTCTCTCTTCTTTACTCCTGGTTTCATGGCAGCAGCTGTTGTATGAACAAAGAGACCTCCCCTGAGCAGGCAAAGAGGGGAAACCAAGGGCCAGGAAGAGAGGGAGGGAAGAGCAGAAATCTTTCCCTCCACCCTGACCACCCAGCCCACAGTTACTCTTTTACCTCACTCCAAACCTTAACATCTAATGCCCCAGTTCCTGGTCATGTTCATTTCCCCCTTCATCCTGTGCCCACTTCACTTCCTCCTATTTACCCCAGCTTGGCAGCTTTCCCTGATCTCTCTCACTCTCTCTCATTTTCCCAGACTCTCAATATCCAATTACATCCATTTCCTGATATCCCTACATGGAGAAGTGGTGGTTTTCCGTGACATTCAGCTCACTGATCAGCAGATGGATGACATGACCAGGCCAGAGGGTTTTCTATGATGCCACCCATGAAGGTCACATGGAAATTGGCACCTTTGAGTTACTGTAATATATGGCTGTGCAGTAGAATTTAAAGAGTCTGTGCAGTTAAATAAATCATCATTGCACTCCAATAGAAAAAAATGGAGGGAACGTTGGTGGTGTGATAAAGGTAAAGGATCGTTCCCCTGAGCTGTTAGCAGTCATACTGTGGAGATTCATATCCCATTCTGAAAGGCACCAAACCATCTGAAAGGGCAGGCAACCCCAGGTCTGGAACTATTTAGCCATATTCGAGAAACCTAATATTGCCATGATAACAGCAAGTTTCTCCATTCCCTCTTTTTGATGGCCAGAGTCTTGCAGTCTCACCAGCACTCAAAATACACCAGCTGTATTTGTGGTGTAAGCAAGACAGCTAGCCCAAGTTATCCCACCTGTAAGTGGATATATCAGTGAAGTGCCAGAGTGGTCAAGTGAACAGGTTAAACTGGAGAGATAACAGAGAGATACCAGGACAGGACCAATGACCCCTCCAAATCATTTATCCGAAAATTCTGTCTTGATAGTCATTAACGCATTTGATTCCTGTGTTCAGGTTCTTAATAAACTTTACAAAAATAATTAAAGCAGTTTCGTCCTTACATTTAAAAAAATCTTGGTAAACTTTCATCATTCATTTCCAAATACAAAAGACAATCCCATAGATCATGGTAAACATGGGCCGGGATTCTCCGAGCCCGTACGGGTTGGAGAATCAGCGGGGGCGTGGGAAATTCCCGGCACACCACTACGACGCCGGGCCGCCGATTCTCCGGAGACCGGAAAATCGGCGGCAATCGTCCCCGCGCGGTCGCCGCGGCGCCAGTCGGGGGCCGCTGAAAGAGGCCCCCGCAGCGATTCTCCGCGAGCGACAGGCCGAACTCCCGCCGAGGTCTGCTGAGTCCCACCGGCGTGGTTCAAACCTGGTACCACTAGCTGGAGCTCGGAACTGCGGCTGCTGTGGACGTCCTGGTGGGGGAATCTGACTCTTGGGGGGGGCTCCACGGGTTCCAGGCCCGCGATTTTTACAGACCACGGGAATCTCGGGCGGGATTCTCTGCAATCGGCGCGATGTCCGCCGACCGCCGCCAAAAATGGCGCGAATCAGTTCGGCATCGCGCCGCCCCAAAGGTGCGGAATTCTCCACATCTTGAGGGGCCGAGCCCTCACCTTGAGCGGCTAGGCCCGCACCGGAGTGATTTCTGCCCCGCTGGCTGGCGGGAAAGGCCTTTGGCGCCCCACCAGCTGGTGCGGAAATGACTTTGCCGTGCGACGCATGCGCGGGAGCGTCAGCGGCCGCTCACGGCATCCCCGCGCATGCGCAGTGGAGGGGGTCTCTTCCGCCTCTGCCATAGTGAAGACCATGGCAAAGGCGGAAGGAAAAGAGTGCCCCACGGCACAGGCCCGCCCGCGGATCGGTGGGCCCCGATCGCGGGCCAGGCCACCGTGGGGGCACCCCCCTGGGGCCAGATCGGCCCGCGCCCCCTCCAGGATCCCGGAGCCCACCCGCGCCGCCTTGTCCCGCCGTTCGAAAGGTGGTTCAATCCACGCCGGCTGGCGTGGGTTGACAGCGGCGGGACTTCGGCCCATCGCAGACCGGAGAATCGCCGGGGGTGGGCCCGCTGACCGGCGTGATTTCCGCCGACAGGCGCGGCGCAATTCCTGCCCCCGCCGAATCTCTGGTGGCGGAGAATTCGGGACACGGCGGGGGCGGGATTCACGCCAGCCCCCGGCGATTCTCCGACCCGGTGGGCGGGTCGGAGAATCGCGCCCCTCATCTTTAAAACTGGCTGTTTCGAGGTTTGCTTTGCACTGGGTTTGAATTCCAGAATTTACACAATCCCCCCCCCGTTATCTTTCAAATGTTCACACTGATTGATTTTTCACTACATGAACAGCATATATATTTTCGTATATTATTTTATTGCAAACTGCATTTTAGTGGAATTTCTCCAAATCTTTTTAAAAATTGGACTTTTTTTTAGCATGCACAGGCCGAATATGTCTAAACCTGCTGTACAGGTAAGAAATGTAACATGATGGCAATCTTTTATAAGTTTGTTTTTGTTTCAAAGAACAGGACAGGATGAAATTCAACACGGACCTGCTTTTACCTTCTGCTAGCCCAATGGTTCACTATATTTTATTCATATAAGACATATACTGTATAATGAGCTGTTAGTTTCAATTACATTCACACCCATACATGCACAGATAGATAGACAGGGCCATTGTGAATCCTTTCAAACCTCAGTGACAATGTAAAAGGAACCTGCAGAGCTGCTGGTCTGTGGGGCTTTCATGCGGTGGAAATTCCATCCACTTTTTTTCGCTCTCTTCTTATCCCTGGGATACTCCCATCCATCAGAAACTAAAGACAACCGTCAGGCCTCTTAACTGTCAAATCTTGTTAAATCTTTTCCCCTTTAAAAAAAAAACAACTCAGACTGAAGGTCAGAAAGGACATTCATTCTGGGACTGTAAGTTGGCTAATTGAAGCTGACTCCTGATTTAAAAAAAAAGATTTTCTGTGACTTGCCTGTGTGGGTGAGTGAACGTCAATGGAACAAAAGACTCCATTACGTATTGCTGTATCGCAGTAAAGTGCACAGAATGTGAATTTGTGTGGTGAGTGAATGATGAGCCTAGTGTTAAGCTGACACTGTTGCCAGTCTGGAAAGCAAACAGTAGCAGACAGTTGTCCGCAGAAGTAATATATGCTCCATTTTGTATTAATGGCGCATCGTTCATAAGTAAAATTGATATGGTAGTTTTTCAGAGGTCCATGGTGCCTCCCATAATTCATCGGACCAGCAGGAAATTACATGGTTCATGTGGAGTTTTATTGGACAATTAACTTTATAGCAAAACATGCAAGTCTAAGTGGAGACCTCGGCCCTCTGTGTTAATTCCTTTGTGTACTATATTTCACTGCTTAATCACACAATCCTTAGCTGGACGGGTCAATAAGCTCAATAATGCAAATGAGGTGGAGCATTTCTGAAAAATAGCGAGATTCAGTTTGTCTTTTAGGGATTTTGTTCTTCAGGAGTAGATTATTAAGGTATCCTTACATTCTAAATGGCACAAGAACATATCTTCAGCCAGTTCAGTGGAACTACTTTGCCCATGCTGACCATGGGCAGCACGGTAGCATTGTGGATAGCACAATTGCTTCACAGCTCCAGGGTCCCAGGTTCGATTCCGGCTTGGGTCACTGTCTGTGCGGAGTCTGCACATCCTCCCCGTGTGTGCGTGGGTTTCCTCCGGGTGCTTCGGTTTCCTCCCACAGTCCAAAGATGTGCAGGTTAGGTGGATTGGCCATGATAAATTGCCCTTAGTGTCCAAAATTGCCCTTAGTGTTGGGTGGGGTTACTGGGTTATGGGGATAGGGTGGAGGTGTTGACCTTGGGTAGGGTGCTCTTTCCAAGAGCCGGTGCAGACTCGATGGGCCGAATGGCCTCCTTCTGCGCTGTAAATTCTATGAAATCTATGCCTTATGGCTGTGATGTAAATAAAATACAAAGTTTGTCACTAGAGTGTAAGTGGATATTTTGAATGTGAATCTCTTACAGGGTAACAGAATTACAATCCCACAACATTAAGATAGTCCTAATTTGATTCTTGTAAACACAACTCACGTTCACGGTACTTACTCTGAAAACCTACAAAGAATAAGAGAAGTAGTAAGTTATTTGCCTCTAGCATGTTCCAAAATGTTTCATATATTTCATTGGGCTTTGAATTTTTTTAACAAGGGGTGGGAGTCAGATTGAGGGTTTGTAACACCTCCATCTATTGCAAATGCTCTGCACTTTTTGTTTTAAGACCAGTTTTCATAATCCTGGACTGTAATAATATATAAACTGGCTCTGCCACAGATCCAGGTATAATGGGATTATCACCACTCTTGATATTGATTAATGAGGGTCATTACAGATAACCTATTTAAGGTGATGAATGACATTCCCTTCATTTCTCAGTACTATATAAAGGTCATATTGTTCCCTCTATTTAAAAACGAGGGAGAAAATTGTCTTAACCCAAAATGTTAAATGGAGTACATTTCAGCTGTGCCTGCCCAGGTGCACTTTAAACAAAACATTTTAGAAAAATGAGATGAAAAGATGAGGTACATCTAAAATAAAAGCGATTCATGAGTGAACAGAAAAACATGCCAAAACACGATCATTTCCCGAAACTAAAAATGATGTTGAAGTGTAGTCGATGGTAAGTGCAGTAGCCCACGTTAGGAACTAAAAGTTTAAGCCAAGCTGAACTGAAAGCTTAATTTTTTAGAAAAGTTTTCAAATTCAATGGAAGGTACAGTACGCGTGGGAAATTGCTCTTGAAGCTGGTACAGAAAATCCAGGACCATCATGGAAACTGTCCGGAAATTGCAAGAAAGAGAATTTAAGAGGGATTAGGTTAAACTAACCAAACCTTTTTTGTGAGGCCCAGGAAATAAAATGTTTTTTCATATTGGTGAACGTGTGGTTTTTCAACATTGGTGATAATAAATGCAATTCTGAAATGAATTCAAAAAATGCACAGCTGTTCAATTAGCACTTGAAAGAGAAAATTATGTTCAGACCAAACCCCTTTCAGAACTCAGACGTGCGTTGGGTTGCAAAGGGCCAATTGAAATGTTAACCAATCAGCCTCCTTTGGCTCCTGGGTTGACCTGTTGGGCACTTCCAGCATCTGCATGTTCTCATGTCAATGGAATTTTTTCCCCACTGCAAAGCTGCTTGAAATCCTTATGGCTACACAATTTGCAATACAAATGGTCCAACATTTATCTAGCACCTTGCACATGTGCAAGAACTCCCAAAACATTGCAGCTAGTGGAGTAATTTTGACATGTAGTAATAGTTGTAATGTAGGTGAATTCAGTAGCAAATTTGCACACAGCAATGCCCTATAAATAGTACTGAGATAAAGGACAGAAATTGTGTTTTAGGATAAGGGATGAATTTTGCCCAGTCCACCAGGAGAACCTAGCTTTTTTCACAGAGTACCATGGAAAATATTTTGCATGCACCTGAGAGAGTATTGGAGCATTGTTTAATATCTCATTCGAAAGCCAACACCCCTGGCAGCACTCTGCACTGCATGCCAACCTAGATGACATGTTCAAATTTCTGGGGCTGACTTTGAACCCATGACCTTACTCAAAGGTTGGACTGCTCTGCTGTTACTTTACTTCTGCATTTAATTTTCTGAACTACTTTACTCCACATCCTAAAAGGTAATTTCCTACATTACAGAAGTGATCACACTTCAAAAGCATTTAATTGGCCGTAAAGCAGTTTGGGACTTGCTGAGGTCAATATATAAATGTAAGTCCTTCTTTCTTCAGTTTAAAGATGCTTCAAAACTAATATTTCATTTTATCAAAGACTTATCTTCTTCCCCTGCCATTCTACCCATACATTTTTCCTGGCTTTGGATGTGCTTAAAAGCCATTCATCTCTCCTATCTTCTGATGAAAGGTCATCGACATGAAATGTTAACTGTGTTCCCTGTGATTACTCGCTCCAATGATGCTGCCTGACCCGCTGATTGTTTCCAGCATTTTCACTTCTTCTCTTGGATTTTCTAGCATTCACGATATATTGCTTTAGTTGAAGCCGCTGATATGCAGCAAGTTAAATTCCAATGAATCAGGAGATGTAAAGAACCAAATTAAATCAAAATATCAAGAGATCAGTGAACTCGTTCATTGAATGTTTAAAATATTTAATATTAATTAGTCTTAAGCTACATGTATCGTAAAATGAACCAAACAGACTGGGTGAAAATGTGTATCACTGATGCAGAGACAAACTCAGGAACTGGAGCAGTAACTTTCTGATTTTAAAGTGGAACGTCTCACTGTCACTCTGTGTAGGACAAGCTGGTCTCAATAGGACAGGGATCACTGAACGTCTGTGATAGGTTTCAGAGATAAAACAGTAATTATTTGCCCTTTTGCCCCCATTCAAGAAGTCTTGCGAATTGTCCCTGCTATTCATGTTCAATATCACAATGCTGTAGGATATCTTTGCATTGCTTCGCTCTCTTACCAAAACGACCATATTCAGGTCGTCCGGAAGCCATCAACAAGCCCTTGTCAAAGACCAACTCACATCCAAGCTCACGCAAACCAAAAAAGGAGATCGTATAATGAGGAAGTAAAATCATAAAGGGTGGAAAGCAGAAATCAAAACACAAAATGCCGGGAATACACAGTGGAGTGACAAATGGGTTAATTTCTGGGGAGAAGTGTTTGCTAGAACTGGTATATGGCCAGGCTGGAGAAAGATTTTTCTGTGACTAATCAAAACAAGATGGTCAAGAGAAAAGATGGGGGGCCTAATAGATTTAATAGAAAAGATACATCATCAATACGATAGGCACGTTTCATGTGCATATTGCTTGTGCAAGTTGTTACAAAGTATCAGTGTGCCAGAGACACCTTATCAGCAACTACTCATGTGAACATATCAATCTGTGTCACAAGTGAAGGATCATCCTGGAGACATGACACGCAGCAAGAACCTACATGAAGAGGGAAAATGCTACAGTGATTGGAGGTAAATAAGTCTAGACTATGGACCTGAAAATGAAATAAAGGTCTCGATTTAACTGAGTTTTTGACAGGTGAGTTTTGATGTCAGTTCAAAGCTGCAGAAAAAACTCCTGGCTTCAGCTAAATGCCACCAGTAGAATACCCACCCGGGACATAAGTGGGAAGCGGTGCAATTCTTCATGGCCCAGAGGCTGTTCACTGTAAATGAGTGGAATCAGCTGTCATTCCGACCTGCCATGGTTTCTATAATTAGGGGCTGGAGGAGACAGGGGTGTTGCTCATGGCAGGAGTGGCCTACAATGCCTTTGTATTTTCTTGTTCCTCCTTGCTCTACAAGGAGATAGAAAATGCATAGAAACTCAGCCTAGCAGGTCTGTTTGTGTACTGATCCACTCCAGCGTTACATTGAACTGGTGGCAAACTTGGACTTCTTTGTAAATATCACAGTCAGATCCCAATGTGGCCATGCCAAAAAAAAGACCCCATTGGTGGAGCAGGTGAAAGTCTGGGGGGCCAGCTCCTTGTGGCTCCAGGGCAGGGAAGCAAACAGGGGGATTTAACTTCCTCAGAAGAACCCAGCTGAGGAGGGATAAAATCACCCCCCATAAAATTATAGAATCTTACTGCACAGTCTGACCATTCATGATGCCGAGGTTGACTTTTTGAAAGAGTTATGTATTATATATGGTGACACAGTGCTTAGCACTGCTACAGCACAGCAGCAAGTACCTGGGTTCGAGTCCCACCTTGGGTGAGTGTCTGTGTGAAATTTGCACATTGTCTCCATGTCTGCGTGGGTTTCCTCCAGGAATACCGATTTCCTCCTATCGTCCAAAGATGTGCAGGTTAGGCGGATTGGCCATGCTAAATTTCCCCTTAGTGTCCAAAGGTTAGGTGGGATTACGGGGATAGGGTGGGGGAGTGGGCCTATGTAGAGTGCTCTTTTGGAGGGTCAGTGCAGACTCGATGGGCCTAATGGTCTCCTTCTGCACTGCAGGGATTCCATGATATATGGAATATTATTTAAATGGTGATGGATTAGGAAATGTTTATAGATAAAGGGACCTGGGTGTTCCCATACACCAGTCACTGAAAGCATGCATGCAAGTACAGGAAGCAGATCGGAAGGCAAACGGTATGTTGGCCTTCATTGCAAGAGGACTTGAGAACAGGATCAACAATGTCATACTGCAGCTATGCAGGGTCTTGTTGAGACCACAACTGGGGTATTGTTTGCAATTTTGGTCTCCTTATCTAAGAAAGGAAACATTTGCCATGGAGGGACTGCAGCAAAGGTTCACTAAAGATTTCTGGGGTGGCAGGATTGTCGTAAAAGGAGAAATTGGGTCGACTGGGCCTGTAGTCACTGGAATTTATAAGAATGAGAGGGAATCTCATTGAAACATATAAAATTCTGACAGGGCTGGACAGGCTGGATTCAGGGATGTTGTTTCCTCTGGCTGGGAGGTCTGGAACAAGGGGTCACAGTCTCAGGATATGAGGTAAGCCATTTAGGTCTGAGATGAGGAGAAAGCTCTTCTCGCAGGCGGTGGTGAACCTGTGGAATTCCCTACCACAGAAGGCGAGGCCATGTCACGGAATCTCCTCAAGAACGAATTAAGTAGATTTCTAGACTCCAAATGTGTCAAGGGAGAAATATCAGGAATATCTACAGTGAAAGTAGACAACTTTGTTAGAGGAAGGAAGAGGAGCTGCGTTTTCTCCCTCTCTCAACAGTTGCCTGTTGTCTTTGTGAGTCTGCAGTGAAGATCATTACAAGCTGAAGGAAAAGAAGGTACCCAACTGAAAGCATAACCCTTAGAAAGAAACTAACTGGAAGTCAGTGGGGGTAGTTGGAAAGGGCGGAGGAGTTGTGAGAGGAGTATGAGATAATCAGTTACATTTTTCTCTCAGTTTAATAATGATACTGTACAGAATAAAAATGCTACTTGCGATCATAGAATCATGGGCCGGGATTCTCCGAGCTTCCGCGCCAAAATGGCGCTCGGCGCGGGGGCAGAGAATAGGGCCTCAGACCCGCGATCGGGTCCGACGGCGACCGGAGAATCGGCGGCAGTCGTGCGCGCACAGTCGACGCGGCACCTGTCGGGGTCATTGAAAGAGACCCACGCGGCGATTCTCCGCGGTTGACCAGCCAAGTTCCCGCCACCGTGGTTCACGTATGGTTCCATCCGGTGGGAGCTCGGCGGTGCAGTTGAGGTGACCGTTCTGGTGGGGGGGCAGGGGACTCAGTCTCTGGGAGGGCCTCCACGACGGCCAGTCCCGCGATCGGGTAGCACTGATCAGCGGGCGTGCGATCCGAGTGGGGCCTACCAACTCCGCGCCGGCCCGCTGTGCAGCTCCGCTATGTTGCGCAGCGCCGGCGTGGAGCGGTCGCAGACCCGTATGGCAACTGGAGCAGTGCAGAGCACTCCGACACCATGCTGGCCCCCTGTGGGCTACAGAATCACTGGGCCAAGAGGCCCGTTGACGCTGGCGTTTACACCGGCGTCTACAATTGGCCGCATTTTTAGAGAATCCTGGCCATAGAATTTACAGTGCTGATTTGGCCCATCGAGTCTGCACCAGCCCTTGGAAAGAGCACCCTACTTAAGCCCACACCTCCACCCTTGGACTCCACCCTTATGCCCACACCTCCACCCTTTTTGTGGACACTAAGGGCAATTTAGCATGGCCAATCCACCTAACCTGCACATCTTTGGACCGTTGGAGGAAACTGGAGCACCCGGAGGAAACCCATGCAGACACGGGGAGAACGTGCAGACTCTGCATAGACAGTGACAAATCTGATGACTTCAGTTTATTGGGCTCAGCCAAGCCCTCAGGTAGTTTGAAATAATATATAGGGTGAAATTCTCAATTTGGGAGACTATGAGCACAATCCAACGGCCATGCTGTGTCCGAAAAGCAGCTCGCCATGGTGTCAGCGTGGCTGATAGAAGCCAGGAGACCCTGCTCCCAGGATATATCTAGCTCCCAATACCTCACGAGAGCTAATGCGATCTCGCTGGACGTTGAGATGTAAATCCCGCTCATTGTGATCACTTTTTAGCAAATCTGCATATAAAAGTGAGGCAGCTCGTCTCACTTTATTGTGCAGATTCCTGAGTTACCTGAGGGTTTGGGATCTATCCCCTTCACTGGAGATTTGGGGAATGCCATTCAGCACCAGTGCCCACTAACTGGGACCAGATGGAACGGTACGCGTGGGGTCTCCCAGGGGGTTGGAGGCCCCAGGTGCATTTGATCAAGGTGGTACCCTGGGCACCCTGGCACTGCCAAGTTGGCACTGCTAATGTGCCAAGCTGGCATTTTTGTGCACTGGTGATCAGGCTGGTAGTACCCTGCACAGGTTTTTTGAGGGGTGCAGGGGGCCCTCCCATAGTGCGTTTGGGCTGGGGTTGGGGGTCATGTCAGAGGCCTCTCAGAGATCGTTTCTCCATTTAAAAATGCGGGCGGAGCTCCTCGGTGCACAAAATTGGGCTATGTGCGGCCTCGGCCATGTGTTCCCCGCTTAGGCCCCTTATCTAACGCAGGTGCGTTTTATAGCCATATATTTAAACAAGTGTCTAAACGCGCTCGCTATGGCACTTTGTTCTCTTTTAGTTGAATTGTGCCCTAAGTGTTGACGCCGAGACTGAATTGTGTGTGTTCGTGTTGCCATTGGAGGCACTATATGTGGAGAAATTGTGGGGAAATAGGCTAACACTTCTGAGGAGTGCCAGCACCTGGTGGGTTCCTGATTGAACGGACCTTGAGGATACAGCTGGGCTGTGAGGGTGCCCAGAGGGGTGGCCTGAGTGGGCTCCCAGATGACCAGAGGTCCTTTGAGCATTTAAAGGACACAGACAGCACTCAGCAGTGTCAGCAGCCAAGAGCCTCTATGTAGCACCAAAAGGATTCATTTGAAGGACAGACTGCAGCAATAGCAGGCCACCCAGATCCACAGGCTTGGCGCCTAGTCACTACCCGCTACTGCCCCCAGCCCAGGCAGCCCCAGAATTTTCAATAGTTTTCAGTGTTTTTCTGGCCTCCTGCTCCCCCTCCACAGCCATGGTGCCCAGTCCACGTTTGTAAATACTTGTAGTAATTCACGCCCACAAGACTTCCACCTGAGAGGAGTGGAGCATTGCGAAAGGGCAGAGCACACTGCGTCCAGCACGCTAATCACATTTAAATACATGCCAATGCCAGATTTGCCTGCCGGCTCGGGACACATCATCGGTATTGCCAGCAGCAAGGGACTGGAGCATGACCCCTGAACTGATGCCGAGCACGGACCTCGATTTTGGCCAGTGCCTGATTCGCCACCCGATCGCGGTTCGCGTTTGTGGCGTCGCGAGGCGGAGAATTTCATCCATAATTTCATTTGTTTTGCGACTCCGGATCAAGTGGGGCTGGAATAGTTCGCGCACTAGCCCTGGGTGTCGTAATAGGGTGGTATTTTCTTTCTGGATACTGTGGGCGGGAAAGTCGGCGTGATTCTAGCCGGGTTGCAGGACACAAGCAAGATTCCACTTTTAAGCTCATTAATTTTGCATTAGCGAGGAGCTCGGCAAATCTTGTGGCGGGAAGGGCAGGGTCTTGACCATCCTTCCATTACCTCATGGGATTAAAGACATTTAAACAGGGCCTGGACAGATATTCACTCACTACAGGCCAGGTCCTACAAATAAGCCAAACACAATTGGCATCCAAACATAGGAAACCCTTGGCACCATAGTTCTGCAATACCTCCCTGGAGTATCTCCTCAGGCCGCCCAGGAAAGGCTGAGGATGTGAACAGGACGTTTGGGAGGTCAGTGTCCATGAGGCCCAAAGAGGAATCGCCTTGCAGTGCAAGAAATGGATGCACTCCAACAGGGTAAGTGCAATGCCTACTCATTGCAAACTCACATTCTTATAAGGGCATCAGGCATCCTAAAGGTTAGAATCCACTGGGGTGTCACACACAACCAGCAGATGGGTCATCATCAGTGAATGCATTACAATCATTTTAAGTTCACCATCTCATGTAAGTTCCTGCACTAACAGCATCTTAATCTCTTATCGAGGAGCTCGGAGTCAGCAGAGACAATAGGCATGTATGCTTCTGAACTGCTCATTCATATATTGGATTCACATTCATAAAAACATAATTCTGTATTTATGCAAGACATGGGGGGGGATTCTCCACTCCCGCGCCGAAGTGGCCGCGCCGTCGTGAACGCCATCGAGGTTCACGACGGCGCGAAACGGCCCCGATCCCGACCGATTCAGGCCCTGACAATGGGCTAGGATCGGGGCCGCGTCATCTACACGCGCCAGGCCTTGTCGCCCGTGTAAAGGCGGCGCCGCATAGATGACGCAGCCGGCGCCGCATGACTGGTGTCATCCACGCATGCGCAGGTTGGCCGGCGCCAACCCGCGCATGCGTGGTTGCCATCCTCTCTAAGTCCGCCCCGCAAGAAGATGGCGGATGGATCTTGCGGGGCCGTGGAAGGAAGGAGGTCCTCCTTCAGAGAGGACGGCCCGACGATCGGTGGGCACCGATCGCGGGCCACCCCACATTTGAGGTACCCCCCGGTGCAGGATCCCCCCTCGCCCCCCCGCAGGCCGCCCCCCCAGCATTCACGCACCGTTCACGACGGCAGCGATCAGGTGTGGACGGCACCGGGGGGAACCCGCCGTTTTGGCCTGGCCGCTCGGCCCATCCGGGCCTGAGAATAGCGGGGGTGCCGGAGAATCGCCATTTTGGGTGTCTCCGGCGATTCTCCGGCCTGCAACCCGCCGAACTCAACCGGGCCGTTCCCGCCTTTTGGGAGAATCGCGGAAGGGCGTCGGACCGGCATCCCGGGAAATTTTGGCGGCCAGGCGATTCTCCCAACTGGCGCGGGAGTGGAGAATCTCGTCCATGATTTCCCATAATAAAAGGGAACAAACCATGAGTGGAGGGGAATCCCATGAGATCCAGATCCCAACTGGTTTTGAGGAACAAACTGCAGAGCTCGCTAGAGAGGAGAGCAATCATTCTTGTGCAGAAGGTGAGATTGGCCTCCCCGAAGGAGCCAGTGAGGAAACATATATATGCATTGACAAGATGAGGGAATGGCTGTGAGTGATCTTTAATGTATGAGCCTGCTGAAGCAATCACTAATTCTCTCTTCTCCCAGGTACCAGCAATAAAAGGTGAAGAACACCCTTCCCCAGGGGATCTAGTTCCCGCCCCCCGATGGCCTCTGAAGAGGAACCAGAATTATCCTCAGAGGAGGATCCATCACTTGCACCCTGCACTAGCGTCGACCCACACATGTAGGTCGAAGTAGAGTAGGTTTGGGTTCACAACTGGCTGAGGCAGTGATGGCCAAGGTCCCTGACGCACGGAGGACTGCTGGTGACCAGACTGCTGCTGAGACCAAATCTGAGGATGCACCTCTGGGCTCGGCCCTAGCAAGCCTTTGGTAGATGCAGAGACCGGCAGAGTGAAGATGTCAGAAGCCATCCAGAGACTGAACAGAAAGATGGAAGGATCCGTACATGTTACATCTGCTGCCATGGCTCCGGCATGCAAGCACACCACAGTCTCCATTGAAAGGGCGGTGTTGCCTTGGAGACCCAGATCTACCAATTTCTGCCAGGTTTGTGCTTAGGCCTGCATACCATCGCTCGAGCCATGGGTGTATTCGGCAGTGGCTAGGGGAGAGGGGAATGGGGCAACTTGACTTGCGCCAGGTTCCCCTTCTCCTCAAGGAGTTAAAGAAGGGCTATAGGGCACCCAAAGGGAGGAGGAGTGTCATACTGATATGAGAGTGCCCTGGTGGAATGACAGCCGGTAGAAAGTTACCATGCAAACTGTTTAGGTTCTAGGTGAAAGGACTATATGATGTGAAGTTGCTTAAGGACATGATCTAAAGGATTGCTAATCGCATTCCATTGTGACCACATGTTGCCAAAGTTACTTTCCCTTCCCAGGATGATTGCATCATTAGGAATATGGTGAGTACTGATGTTTCCATAATCGTTGTGAAAACTTTGAATTTTCCAGCGATTTTGTAACTGAGACTGAAGCTGGCGAGGTATTCCATGCAGCAAGGGCTGAAGGGAATATCATTGGTGGGACTTTGTAATCAACTTACTCCTCTTGGAATTTTGTAACTATCAGATTGTTAGGGGCATGCCTGCCACGACTCTTGTGTGCAATGACCTCTTTATGTGGCTCATCTAAATCCTCACCCTTTTCAGAGCCATCCCTTTCAATGTCCTCCTCGTCTGAGGAGATATCTTGCTGCTCCATTTCTCCCACAGAGACCTCCCCCCTTTTGGACCACAAGGTTGTTTAAGGCAGAACAAGCAATGATGATGTGGACTCTCTCTGTGGTGGGTATTAGAGAACCCTGCCTGGCCTGTCCAAACATTGGGAGCACATCATCCGAGGGCCAATCATTCGCTCTATCAAGGACTTTGTGGCAGAGTGCACAATATTATCACTCTTCAGCTGTTAAATGTGGACAGAGATTGGACATCATCAGCCAGGTTTTCGGAGATGCCCATTGTCTCCGGGAAGATCACCCTGTAAGTAACGAGGTCCCTCAAAGCTCTGTGGCACCTGTGAATGTGTCAATATGTGAGAGCCATGAGAGTTCCCTGGGTTCCCAGCACAAACGTACAGGATCTATTTTCTGTGATCACGCATTAGCTGGGCGTTCAGAGATTGAAATACTTTTCGATTTATGATTATAAATCAAATAGTAACAGGAGGTGGAGTTGCTTTATTGGTTAAAGATGACATCAAGGCTGTATTAAGAAATGATGTTGGTATTAAGAGCCAAAATGTTGAATCAATCTGGATGGAAATAAAAAAACAAAGGAAAAAACCTGATTGGAGTAATTTACAGGTCCCTGAGCAATACTTTCAAAGTGGGGCATACTATAAGCTAAGAAATAATGAGGGCTTGTGAGAAGGGCACAACGGTAATCATGGGTGATTTTAACATGCAGATTGAATGGATTAATCAAATTGGCAAGAGTAGCCTCGGGGTAGATTTCATAGAGCATATGAGGGATTGTTTCTGAGAGCAATATGCTATGGACCAACTCGGGAACAGGCTATTTTAGATTTAGTATTATGCAATGAAGAACGGTTGATAAATAGTCTTTGTCGTTAAGGGTCTTCTTGGAAAGAGTGATCACAGCATGCTAGAATTTCAAATTCAGATTGAACGAGAGAATACAGAGTGCCATACTAGAGTTTTAGCATTGGGCAGAGGTAATTCTACAGGTCTGAGGACAGAATTGGCCCAAGTAGACTGGGCATAAATAATTGAGGATAGGACAGTTGAGGATCAATGGCGGATATTCAGGCCTAGGGTATTAAGAAGGGGAGTAGCAGAGATAGTTAATGCATTGGGTGTGATATTTCAGAATTCCCTAGATCATGGAAGGGTCACGGTGGATTGGAAACATGCTAGTGTGCCGCCCCTATTCAAAAAGAGAGAGGGGTAAAAGTAGGAAACTATCGACTGGTTAGCTTGATCTCTGGTGGTGAAGTTGTTGGAATCAATCATTATGGAGGAGATAACTAAACATTTGGAAAGACAAAGCTCAATCCACCATTGTCAGCATGGTTTTATGAAGGGTAAGTCATGCTTGATAAACTTGCTTGAATATAAGGGGCATCTTGACAAATACATGAATAGGATGGAAATAGAGGGATACGGACCCAGGAAGTGTAGAAGATTGTAGTTTAGTCAGGCAGCATGGTCGGCACGGGCTTGGAGGGCCGAAGGGCCTGTTCCTGGGCTGTACATTTCTTTGTTCTTTGTTTGTTCTTGAATTCCTTGAGGCGTAACCAGCAAGGCGGATAATGGGCAATCTGTGTATGTGGTATATCTAGACTTCCATAAGGCGTTTGACAAGGTGCCATATGAAAGACTGATCCAAAAGGTGAGATCGCAGGGGATTGAGGGTAGAGTACGAGATTGTATTGAGGATTGGCTGACTGACAGAAAGCAGAAAGTCGGGATAAATGGGTCCTTCTCTGGCTGGTGAGTATCTATAGGGATGCTGCGGGGGTCAGTCCTCGTACCTCAACTGTTCACAATCTATATAAAGATCTGCCAGCAGGGACAGAGTGCAACATAGCAAAATTTGCGGATGATACCAAAATAGGTGGTAATCTGCACCGAAGCATGAAAAACACCTGACCTCCTACCAAATCCCATTTGCTAGCACTTGGCCCATCGCTTTGAATGTTATGACGTACCAAGTGCTCATCCAGGTACTTTTTAAAGGATGTGAGGCAACCTTCTACCACCCTCCCAGGCAGTGCATTCTAGACTGTTACCACCCTCTAGGTAAAAAGGTTTCCCCTCAAATCCCTCCTAAACATCCTGCCCCTCACCTGGGCAGCACGGTAGCATAGTGGTTAGCACTGTGGGCTTCACAGCGCCAGGGTCCCAGGTTCGATTCCTGTCTTGGGTCATTGTCTGTGTGGAGTCTGCACGTTCTCCCCGTGTCTACGTGGGTTTCCTCCGGGTGCTCTGGTTTCCTTCCACAAGTCCTGAAAGACGTGCTTGTTAGGTAATTTGGACATTCCCAATTCTCCCACTGTGTACCCGGAGGGACCGGAATGTGGCGACTAGGGGCTTTTCACAGTAACTTCCTTGCAGTGTTAATGTAAGCCTACTTGTGACACTAAAAATCATTATTATGCTTTTGTCCCCTCGTGACTGACCCTTCACCTAGCGGGAACAGCTGCTCCCTAACCACCTTGTCCATGTCCCGCATAATCTTGCACACCTCTTTCGGAGATTGGGCCAAAATTTGGCAGATGGAGTTTAATCTAGATAAGTGTGAGCTTTTCCATTTTATTATCTAAATGGAAAGCAGATTCAAAATGTGTCTGGGCAGAGGGATCTGGGTGTCTTTGTTAATGAATCGTAGAAAGTTGGTATGCAGGTACTGCATGTAATTAAAAGGGCAAATTGAATGTTAGCGTTGATTGCAAAAGTAAAGAAGGGTTGTTGCAATTGTATAGGGTGTTGGTGAGACCAGACCTGGAGTATTGTTCCAGTTTTTGTCTCCTTATTTGAGGAAGGGTGTTAAAGGGAAGGCATTGGAGGCAGTTCAGAGGAGGTTCACCAGATTGATTCCGGAGATGAAGGAGTTGACGTATGAGGAGAGATTAAACAGTTTGTGCTTATACTCCCTGGAGTTCAGAAGGATGAGAGGAGATCTGATTGAGGTATATAAAATACTGAAAAGGATTGATAAAGTAAATGTAAACCAAATGTTCCCCCTTGTGGGACAAATTGGAAGGAGAGATCACAGATATGGGTTGAGAGGCGGTAAATTTAGAACTGAAAAGAGAACAGCTTCTCGCAGAGGGTGGTGAATTTGTCAAACTCAATGCCGCATGGTGCAGTGGAGTCTGAGTCATTAAATGGTTTCAAGAAGGTGATAGATATATTTCTGATTTTTAAAATGGGTTAAAGGGATATGGGGGGCAAGTAGGGAGGTGGATGTGAGACCAGGAAGAGATCAGCCATGATCTGATTGAATGGCGGAGCAGGCTCAAAGGGCTAATATCAATGGCTAGTGCCAGGGTGGTCTCACGGCCACATGTGTGAAGATGATGATGCCCTGAACTTGCAGGAAACGTAAGACTGTAGTGAATTCCATAGCTCTGGCAACCTGGCTTTCTTCATTCATGCACAACTGCACGTGATGTTCAGCTTTATTGATAAGGTCATTTGTCATCTCTCTTGTGCATTTGTGTATCGCTGACTGTGAGCTGCGCAAAGGTTTCCAATGGAATCCTGGAAGGACCCATTGGCAAAAAACATCCTGGGCAGCAGTTATTATCAAAGCCACTGGCATGGGACGACCTCCAGGTCCTTGCAGCTATGAGCTACCACATCCCTAGACAAGGGAAAGCGCCTGCAGGATTATCTTTCCCTCACTTCCATATATGAGCTGCGTCTTCGATACACCCTTGGTCTCACCACACGTCTTTGTGGAATTTGACCCTCCTTAGAAGAACTGGGACATCCTGGGTCCCAATGCTTCTTGCTGTTCAATCACAGCTAGCAACATGGCAGGGTTATCTGCAACCTGCATTCTCCATTCCTCCTTGGATCTGTGAATGTCCAGGGCTGCAACATCATTGCAACTTCCTCATGAGTGCTCTCCCTCCATCTCCAAGACAGAAATTCAATGTCAATACCTTGGCTCAGTCTACACATGACAGCCCCAGGGCACCCCATGCAGGTGAATAACATCCCGGAGGTCCACAGGTGGCCGAGACTCCCCCTTAGGTATGACTGCATATTCAGACTGAGGATCTTGAGTAGGGTGAATAGACCCATGGGCTACAACCCTCAGGCAGGCTACTGTCAGCTTGTTCCCAATCGTCTAGCCTGTACTAATGTAATGACTTTAAGCATGGTGTTGTGTAAACAATGACCATTGCAATGACAATTCCCTCCCCCCACCCCCCCTCCACCGCAATTAGACTATCCAATCATCCCCCATGACTTTAACATTTCTGACCTAGAATCCAGGTGCCCCTCCTGAAGATAACTGGTGCCCTCTGCTTTCCAATACTATGACTGGAACACCCAGGACCAAATCTCTTGATTGACTAACCACGTCTGCCACAATTCTGTGACGATCTGGAGAAGTCTTCCTCTGCCCAAGACTGGGACCAAGACATGAATGCCATACAGAATACTCTAACATGGCCCGTACATCTCAGAACAGTCTCTTAAATGTGCTCCCGAAAGCATGGCCTCATTTTCAGGACATGCCCCCTGGATAGTCTTTCACTCGCCCCAGGGCAGTCTTCAAAATCTCACCCAAGGCAATCTTTCACTGTTCCCCTCTCATCATTCCTCCCAACGTCCGAGATAGTCCTATCTCCATCTTATCTTTCCCCTCTGGTTTTTCCCGCATGGTTCTGCCCCCTTCTCCCCTCCCCTCTGAATGTCCCTTCTGTGCCCTGCCTTGATGCAGCTTTCCCTAAAGGCACCCGATATATCTCAGTGAACATTTGAAAGAAAGAGAAAACAGCATCTACTAATCTCCAAGTCTTGGATGAAGTGAAGCCCACTGTGTATGGGCCACTTACATACATACAGTCATAAAACAGACCGTCGAACTATCCGCTGACAGGGCATTTAATTTGGAAGGGAAACATGATTCCAGTGAGTTGGCCTTTCAATGAGCTTTCATGAGATGCTAATGAATGCAAATAGAGCACCTGACATTGCTCAGCGGGAAACTCCACCTGCCTTGAAAATCGGGAAATCAAACTCCAAGCTATCTTTCTGCTGGCAGGAAATTTTTTTTCATTTATGCCAAATTAAGTGGCCCCATCCCACAATACCTGCTGCTGGTGATTTGTTATGCTCTAGGTGTAGCATAAGCGGCTTCCTTGTGGTGCACTTGACAAAGGAAGGTTCAGACGTGGAGATAACTTCAACACGTTTATTAAACTATTTACACTTCTATTACTCGGGTTCGACACTACTGCTAATCCTACTATAGCTACCCAGACTGACTGACCAGTTGTTGCAATCCACGTGGTGGGAGTGATATTGAATCAACCCTGTGTCTCTACTCACTGACTGTCTCCACTGGAAAGAGGCAGATCATGTGTGTGGTGTCCTTTATATATGGGTTGGTGTAGTGCCCTCCTGTGGTTGTGTCACCTCTGTGTGAATCGTGAATGTCCATTGGTCGTGTCCTATCTAACTGATCTATTGGTTGAGTGGGTGTGTGTGATGTCTCTGGTGCTCCCTCTAGTGTCTAGCTAGCCTACATGTATTTACATTGATGCACATCACCACAGCTGGTGGGAGCAGAATGTTCCGCTCTCCATCTGCCTGCACAGGTTGATCCCATGGCACTGTTTTGAAGGTGAGCAGGGGATTTATCTTCAGTGTCCTGGCCAATATTTATCTGTCACAAAACATTACTAAAACAGATTATCAGGTAATTATCATATTGCTGTTGGCGTGGTTTTGCTGTCTGCAAATTGGCTGCCACATTTCCTACACAAACTAAACTTCCAAAATCAGGCATTGGCTGTAAAATGCTTTGAGACATCCAGTGGTCATATAAAATGCAGTATTGATTTAAGTCCTTCTTTTCTCTTCCCTTGATCTTGCAACTGAGGGCCTGAGGTTTCAGGATGGCAATAATTCAGCACCCACCGTCCTGAGTGTCAATGGGTAATGCATTCCCACTGACTCTGTCAGGCCAGCTGCCATTTTACACTCAATTGAGCATTGGTTACATTCAGGGAAGGCAACTTTGGATGGAAGTCTTGTCTTGGAGAATTGTCGGCCTATCAAGATTGGCAGGAGGGTAGGGGTTGGCCTTGGTGGTTGTGTGGGTAGGGGGTTCAGGAGAGGGGAAATCTCAGTGTGGGGTGGGGGCTAGGCCAGATTGGGGAGTGGGGTAGAGAGGGCTTGAGCTCCTAGGTCTCTGAGAGGGGGGAACCCCAAATTTGAAGGGCCATTCAGATTGAGGGGCAACCCCCACCCTCCCCTTTCCCACCTGAGATCAAAGGTGAAGACTTTTTCTCTTTGGCACCGTAATCCAAATGGTGCCCGCCAGCCTGAAAATTGAGATTGAGGCTGGGTGGGAAAAGATCCTCAAGTGGCCATAACATGGCCATCTAAGGGTCTTAATTGTGGCATGAGCGAGCTTCCCGTCTTAGGCCTTGCCCGCCCCATCGTAAAATTGGTTCTGGGACGGGGCAGGTGGGACCCTGCAGAGAATCCTATCCATGCAATTTTACACTTTCCCCACCCCACCTCAGGACCCGCCGGAGTGAGGGGGAGCGTAAAATTCTGGCACCTGACTTTTTGGCTTGGATGTTGATTCCAGGTACTGACAGTTTGATTACAAATCCACAGAACAATACGAAATAGCCCTCTAAGAACTGCCTGTTAGGATCCTACAAGCTGCCAAAAGACTAGTGAATTAAACCGGAGTGGCACGTGGACGCTGGAAGTAAGAGCAATAAAACTGTCATGTGCAACAGGTTTACAGGGACTCTTTAAAGGGGAGGCCAAGAAAATCCTCAAGTGGTGCCAAGACACTCTGATTGCACATGTAAAGGAGACACTGGAAATGTACTTCTGCCATATTCTTTCTGATGTGTGGCTGAATTGTGCCCCGAGAAGATTTTTGTGCCACTTTGTCCTAAATATTAGATATCTGATACAGTGCTGGTACAATGCAGTCAACAATGAATTGTGGTTGTGCAAAACAAAAATGAAGTAATTTTAGCTTGTTTGGATTTCCTGAAGTTCTACTGGATAATAAAACTAAGTCGATGCAGCTTTTTAAAAACACTGGCTGGGATTTTCCGCGCTCAACGATGAAAGGCATGTCCAGTGGCGAGATTTGAAAATCTTGCGAGAAGGGTCTAGCCGCCTTTCCAAATTGCGCATATCCAATACGCGATTGTCCTCTCCACCCCATCAATGGCAGGCTGCGTTTGCTGACGTCTGACATCGGGAACTTCGATTTTAATAAATGAGCATCTCGTTAGTATGGCCGCAGGCCAGAAACATCCCCCACGTCAAATTTAAATCCCGCATTGGCGTGACTTTAGAACAACATAATTTACAACTGCCTTTAAAGGGCATGCATCTGGTGAGAAGAAGAAGAAAGGAAGGAAGGAGAAGGAGAAGGAGAAGGAGAAGGAGAAGGAGAAGGAGAAGGAGAAGGAGAAGGAGAAGGAGAAGGAGAAGGAGAAGGAGAAGAAGAAGAAGAAGAAGAAGAAGAAGAAGGAGAAGAAGAAGAAGAAGAAGAAGAAGGAGGAGGAGGAGGAGGAGGAAGTTAGGGATGAGTGCACACAATTTAGCGCAGTGCTGGTGAGGAATTTAAGGAAGTGGTGCCGTGGATTCAGAGTGTGTGGGTGGGGAGTGGGGGGGGGGGGTCGCAGGCAAGTGTCCAAAACGGTTGTGGGGGGGCGGGGGGGTCGCAGGCAAGTGTCCAAAACGGTTTCTTCCTGGCTAGCTTTCAGTGAAGAGCTGGGGCAAGGGTCCTCATGCAGGATGGGTTGGGGGGTGGGTGGACGATGCTGTAGGCAAGGGAGTACAGACTGGAGGACATGACGGGGGGGGGGGGAAGTGAAGAAATTGTCCACACATTTGGAAAAGCATTTCAAGTTTGAGCATTTTTTTGCAGTTGAGACTGTTCAGCATCAGTTCCATTGTCATGCTTGGAGTATAGCTTCAGAAGCAATTATGCCCACTCAAGCAATACAAATTCCTGGCAGTGTCACTGATTGCTCATTAACTTTTAACCCTTCAGGTGCAGACCACAAATTAAGTTGTGTTTTATGGGGCTGTGGAATAATTGGATGGCTGGACAAATTAGAGGATCCCTTATGAGAGCTGGACATGGAATAGTCACTGAGGGAGGTGCTCAGAATCCCTTGAAGTGTCATTATTCAGAGTTTGAGAAGCTACTTTCATGGTCCAAGCTAACCATGCAGTGTTGGAATGCAGGTTAGGATAATGCCTGAGCTTGAGTTGAGGTCACATGATTTAGTCGAGTGGCCAAAGCTGTTGCCACTCCATCATGTGGGGTGGGGCACAGGTGGGTGGGGTTTAGTCAGGCATCAAGATAACTAAACACTGGCCATCCAAGGGCTGGCCAAGACTCTCTGATATCCATGAAGTAGCCTTGAGACACAGTCGGAGTCAGACACTTAACCAAGAGAGGTCCTTAGGAGACATATGTTGACCCTCATCTCTCTCCCTTTGATATTGCAGTGAGGAGACCATCAAAAACATGGAGCCTGATTTTTGCTGATCTCGCTTTCTACCTCATGGCTTATTGGCAAGATAGAAGAAAGTGAAGAATGCGACAGAGGCATCTGGTTCAATAAAGGAAGGAGCATAACCCTCAAGATAAAAGGCAGCAGGAATTTCTCCACGCACAGAGAGCCATCGTTCAAAAACAACTCACTAGACCTAGGGTATATAAACAGAGATTGACATGCCTGCAGATGAGTGGGAATGCAATTGTCAAGGAACTCGTAACTCACAGATGCCAACTTCTGCAGGACCTGGTGCCTCGGGGACTTGTGGCATTCAAAGTGACAGCCTTGTTCAATATCTATGGCAGCTCCTTCAGGGTTCCACTGGTGACCTGTGTGGGATCTCTAAAGCCTCCACCGACAAATGTATCCAGGAGCTCACAGGCGCTATCTTCACGAAAGCACACAACCTTTGACTGAGATCAGGCGAGTGCTGGGATCTGTTGCGATTTACGGCTTTCCACAGGTGCAAGGTGACATCAACTACATTCATGTGGCTTTAAGATTTCCTTTGGAACAAACAGTCCAGTATATGAACAACAAGGGCTTCGATTCGCTCCATGTATAGCAGACCTGCAACCATAACAAACAGATGAGGAATGTCTGCACATGATAGCTAGGGAGTGTCCACATGTTATATATATCAACTTCTTGAAGATGTTATCTTCCAGTGTCCACAGAGGCTTTAGGGCAGGTTTTTCTGTGACAGGGCTACTCACAGAGGGTGTGACTGATGACATCTGCAGAGTAGCCTGAGACTCCAGCTGAGAGATGGTATAACAATGCTTGTGCCGCAACCCAGACTTTGGTGGAGTACGTCACTGTGCCACTGAAAATGAGGTTCCGGTGCCTTGACAGATCTGGCGGAGCATTGCAGTACCCCTCCCCCAGGTGGTGTCATGCATCATCGTGGCTTGTTGCACACTGCACAACTTTGCAGAGGACCTGAATGATGAAGAGATAAAGGATGAAATGAAAGGAAGGAGGGTGATGAGGTCTTGGAAGCCAGGATGCAGGTAATGAGGCCATTGCTCTAGCCAAACGAGGCAGATGTGTCATGAGGCCCAACAACCACAAGATTCCATGAGGGGGATGATAAGATGCAGTGAGGGCTCTCCTGAGAGCACAAGGTAGCAGGTGGGAACGTTTGTCACCAGTCTGGCAGAGTTCAGAGAACTCAGACCTGTGCAGACTCTCAGTTCACGCAGACTTTGCTGGAATACAGCAAGAACATGAACTTCAAAGTACTTGACCTTTTTGCTGATTAATCACCTGACCCCATCAACATTACACCTACATCTGTCAATAATCACCTGTCCTCTTCAGCATTACACTCCCATCTGTCAATAATCACCTCTCCGCTTCAGCATTACACTCCCAATCTGTCAATAATATCCTGTCCCCTTCAGCATTACACCCCCATCTGTCAATAATCACCTCATCCCCTTCAGCATTACATCTACATCTGTCAATAATCACCTGTCCCCTTCAGCATTACATCTACATTTGTCAATAATCACCTGTCCCCATCAACATTACACCCACGCCTGTCAAGTCACCTGTTCCCTTCAGTATCATACCTTCATCTGTCAACAATCACCTGTTCCGTTCAGTGTTACACCCTCATCTGTCAACAATCACCTGTTTCGATCAGCATTACACCCTCATCTGTCAGGAATGCAGTTGAGAAGGGGTTTAGCCCCATCTCAAAGGTACCCGGAGCATACATAACAGCATCTGACCCAACAACGTTCGGGCATGATATTTTTACAATAAACACAATCCACCTTGAGGAGCACGCATCACTGATGTGGGCAGTGACTTTGGGATGGGACAATCGCTGTGGTTAGAGGGTTACACATGGCACACTTCATTTTGTGGCCAAAGTTTCATTTCAGAATGATGCAAACACACGATCATAACAAGGATCCATAGACTAGGAGACATGATTATGTGTGTATTTGCATTGGTGAACATTATATACGAGTGATTAACATCGTGCAACTACATTTTCTACTTTCCTAACCCTGATGGCGCATTTTGGTGTCTCCTCAACCTCCACAGCTGAGGTAGATATGCCCCACTGACTGTTATGCCCTGTTGTCTGTGATGTCGTTGGCTGGCATCCTCTGGTGTGACTTGAAGGGCTCCAACCTGCTTTCGGTGTTCTGCTGTGTGACACTGGGATCCTCCTTGGCATGTGGAGCTGGAGTTGAGGGGATCACGGGAAGAAGAGATTGGGAGCAGTCGGACATGCCTAGAGTCACCTGGCTGGTTGTTTCTGAGATGTAGGCCTGCCGGTTGTCCTGCCTAAGAGTGCGTAAGTGCTCCTGGATGACTCCTTGAGGAAAACAGGCAGCTGGACTGAGGTCAGGATGCCCTGCAGCCCTCTTGTGTTGACACTGATGGATGCCAGCCTGTGCCTCCATGGTGGAGTACAGCTCCTGCTGCAGTGCAGGACCGATGGCCTGGATTAAGGTATTCATGGCAGCCACCATCCTACCAGTGCTGACCTCGTTGCGATGGCACGCCAGTGCAATCACTTCAGACTGAAGGGAGACGGATTTCTCCATTGTGTATTGCAATTGGAGGCGTTCAGCAGACATCCCTTCCTGATGTCTCCGCGTTTGTCTTTGCAGCTCCAGCAACTGATTTAGGAATGAGTCCAGTGTTTCATCATCTGACTCGGACTCAGAAGATTCCTGCTTCCACCTGTCCTCCAAGTGCCGGGACCCTGGGATGTCCCTGCCTCTGGCTGCACTGTGCTCACCAAATTGTGACCCCAAAACTACTCTGCAACTAGGCACCACTCTACATAAGTGGAGGGTGTAGGTGAGCGCTGTGATAGGCCTTTAATTAGTCCTGTCATCAGATTCATCTCCTGAGGTGTCTTCAGGCCTTGAGTCGAGGATTTGAATCATGGATGACCGCTGATGATTTCCCGATGTGCCTGTGAAAGAAAGGGGAGATCATTAGTGCGTGGCAGGGGACTGTGGATCAGGAGACATCACTCACAGTTTGGTTGTCTGATAGATGTAGAAGTGAAGGATCTCACTGTCAGCACAGGAATGGTCCACATCCTCACCGGTAAGTTCAATGGCTCATTCTCAATGTCAGTCAGAACATTCAGTTCCAAAATTCTATCGCTGCTCTGGGGACCTCTCCCTCTTGTTATGAGCTAGCTTGTCCTGCATGACAACAGATGGAGAGAATGGAAGCAGGACACCTGCCAGAACAGATGAGAAGGATGCCTGGCACATGTGGGTGGCGAATAATGTTATGGATAGGATGAGTACATGACCTACAGAGGAGATGAAGGTGTGCATGGGAGAATGTGTTGATTTCCCTTGAGCTGGCAGTGAGAGATTCCTGTGGATGTGTGATGGGTGTGTAGTGTGTGAATTGAGGGTGAGGCTCTTAGATGAGGCCTTTTGCCCAGAGCAGGGGTAGAGGACTTTGCAGTGGACCACCACTGCACCCAGCAGGTGCTCAAAAGAGGCATAACTGAATGTGAAGGCAGCATGTTTCCACCCTTTGGAAGCCATGAGTTTCTGTCACCTTTCAATCCCTCAGAGAGTGCTAGCTCTTGATTTGTTATGCTCTAGGTGTAACATAAGCAGCTTCCTTGTGGAGCACTTGACACAGGAAGGTTCAGACATGGAGATTACTTCAACATGTTTATTAAACTATTTACACTTCTATTACTCGGGTTCGACACTACTGCTAATCCCACTATAGCTACCCAGACTGACTAACCAGCTGCTGCAATCCATGTGGTGGGTGTAATATTGAATCAACTCTGTGTCTCTACTCACTGACTGTCTCCACTGGAAAGAGGCAGATCATGTGTGTGGTGTCCTTTATATGTGGGTTGGTGTAATGCCCCTTGGCCGTGTCACCTCCTTGTGTATTGTGAATATGTATTGATCATGTCCTATCTACTTGATCTATTGGTTGTGTGTGTGATGTCTTTGGTGCTCCCTCTAGTGTCTAGCTAGCCTACATGCATTTACATTGATGCACATCACCACAGCTCTTTGCAGAGGTGGCCTTTCAATATGTCACCCGGAATACGGAAGGCGTGAGGTTGTGGCAGAACAAATCAGAAGCTACCCGACCTTGAAACCGGTGTCCCTGCACTTTTTCAGTGAGGTTAAGCAGAAAAAGATGCATTGTCGCGGCAATCAATGCCACTTTCCTTGCCCGATATCGAACTTTGTTGAGTTGTGGGACAATTCCGTCCATTGCAATCATTATGGACAGTGCAAAATAAAATCAATTCAATCACATTGGAACTTAGCATAGGCTTTTAACTGCAAATAATTATATTACAGCTAGACAGATTTAAGGTGTACACCATTTCCAATTGCTATTGAATCCAATGGTGTGGAAAACATCCATCAAAATATTGTATAGGTTTGTAAAAAAAACCTTCAGAACAATATTGGAAATAGCCCTTTTGAATTCCAATGTTGAAGCACCTTGGATTCTTTGCCTAATGTTACTTTTAATGCTGCCAGAATGAGAATTTTTTTTCAGTTTCGGCAGTTACAGAATTGTCTCTTAAGTTGCATTAACTCAGCATTGAAACAACATTCTATGCCCCATGCCATTGAGCTGCAGAAGGCTGACTGAACTATCATAAGCTTGATGCCAAGTTGGCTGAATGGGTGGTGTTGTAATATGCCTTTAAGGGATAGCAGCATGCCATTACTCAAGGGGAAGAGCGTCATGTGATCCAGTGTCAGTTTCACTTTGCCACGTGAAAGCGACATGTGACCCGCCAACGACAAGAGCGGCTTTTTCCACCGTATTGTTCATTGAAAAATTGGTCTTCAGTAATCCAGGCATCGTATTTTAAGGTCGCCCCTGCAGAGCACATAAACACAGCTTAACTGTTGCTGTAGATGTTAACGGTCACATGATGCTATCTAAAACAAAACACAAGGCAGAATTCTGCAGAGGTGGCCAGAGCCAAAAGTGGGTGTGGCAGTACTGCTTTGCTGGGTGGTGGCGGGTCCTGGAGTGGCATTTTGCTGAGTGAAAACTAGCTCCCGGGCTGGATTCTCCGTTCCTGCGGCTAAGTGCCGACTCGAACAGAGAATCCGCGGGAGGGTTAACCGGCGCCGACCCCTTGCCGATTCCGGGACCGGTGAAGGGCTAGCAGCGGCGCCGGGTGAAACCCCCAGCTCCCATGCCGAAAACGGGCGAGAGTGGCCGGTCCCTGGCTGCGCATGCACACAGCTGAGACCTGCATTGGTCGCGCCGTACAACATGGCGCCGTCCGTGCGCAGACCCGTCACAACATCTGAGACCCCACAGGCCACCCCCTGGCCACTCCCCAACAGTCTCTCCAACCCTCACGGGAGCCCCCCCCCCAGCCAGTGGTACGGATCCCGGCCATGTGTGATGGTGCTGGGCAGAGTCCGCAGCTGCCAAGCCAGGTTCCTGACTGCTGAGACCACACATGTCCTGCGCCATCGGAAATTTGGCCCACTGGGGGTGGAGCATCGCGGGAGGGCTGGCCGATGGCGCACCAACATCGTTGCAACGGCACGCGGCACGTGACACGATGACGCCATTTCCGAGGATGTGGAGCATGGTTGACCGACATCAAACCAGCGTCGGCCCCGATTTGGGATCAGAGTCAAATCTCCGGCCGATCGCCGATTACGATGTGGCCGTCGGACAACAGAGAATCCTGCCCCCTCTGTTTGCCTTTGTAATACTCAAGCAGCTTAGAAAATATTGCATGTGATTGCACATTGCTCAGTACCATTCACAACTCCCCAGATACTGAAGCAGTCCATGCTCTCACACAACAAGGACAGCATTCAGGCCTGTGCTGATAAGTGGCAAGTGAAATGTGCTCCACCGTCAGGCAGAAACTATTTCAAACAAGTGAGAATCTAATCATCTCCCCTTGACATAAGAACATATGAACATAAGAACTAGGAGTATGAGTAGGCCATCTGGCCCCTCGAGCCTGCTCCGCCATTCAATGAGATCATGGCTGATCTTTTGTGGACTCAGCTCCACTTTCCGGTGCTAACACCATAACCCTCAACGAACCCATAACATTCAATGGCATTACCATTGCTGAATTCCCTGACTATCAACATCCCTGGGAGAAACTTTCTTTTTTACAAATTTAGAGTACCCAATTCATTTTTTTCCACTTAAGGGGCAATTTTAGCGTGGCCAATCCACCTAGCCTGCACATCTTTGGGTTGTGGGGGCGAAACCCACGCAAGCACGGGGAGAATATGCAAACTCCACACGGATAGCGACCCAGAGCCGGGATCGAACCTGGGACCTCGGCGCCTTGAGGCAGCAGGGCTAACCTACTGCGCCATCATGCTGCCCTCCCTGGGAGAAACGTAATGGACCAGCTATACAAACACTTTAGCTACAAGAGCAGATCAGGGACTGGAAATGCTGCAGCAATTCTGCACCTCCTGATTCCCCAAAGCCTGTCCTCAATTTAAGAGGTAGAAATCAGTATTATGAGAGAATACTCTCTACTTGGCTGGATAAGTGCAGCTCGAATATTCAAGAAGCTCAACACCACCCAGGGTAAAGTGGCATGCATGATCAGCAGCCTGTGCACTAACTCAAACATTCACACTCTCCATCGGCAGCAAACAGTGGCTGCAATGTGCACCATTTGTAAGATACACATCAGCATTTTTCAACAAGCCTTCCTGGTGGTAGAGGTTGCAGGTTTCAAGCACCGTCCAAACCTGCGATCCCTGCCACCTAGGACAAGGGTAGTAGATGCGTTGGAACACCACGCCTACAAGTTCCCCTCCAATTCATCCTGACTTGGAAATATATCATTGTTTCTTACATCAAAAGCTTGGAAATCCCTCCCTCACAATGTTGTGAGTGAGCCTAAAGCACATTGACAGCAGCTGCTCACCACTACCTTCTCAAGGACAATTAGGGATGGGCAATAAATGCTGGTCTAGCCAGCGAAGTTGATGCTCCAAGAATAAATATTTGTTACAAGATCTGTTGAAACACCAACAAACAAATCTGATGTAACTATCCACAGTTTTGAAAGGAAATGTATCTATTTACTGTTATAATGAGCATTGAGCTTCTCAAACAGCTTACATTAGGCAATCTTGACACCTTGGAGAGAGAGAGAGAGATACTTCTACTACTATTGCTAGATCAGAGCAGGTGCAATACATACTGAAAGAACAATTCTCTGACAGAGGATCAGGCTCCAGTCTCCGATCACAGTAGAGGAATGACACTACCTGACAGTGGCTGATCCTCAATGTGGAGCACCATAGGCCCAATCTTTTGATCCTGGGTCAGGTGAAGTAGAATTCCCAGCTCTGCGAACCCGATTTTTAAAAATGGCTGACCAGATGGCAGATCTTTGATCCAGGGAGGCAGGTGTGTGAACTGGAAAGAATTGAGCTGTTGGGTGCGAAGAAGAGCTGGGCAGAACGCCTTCTTCAAGGCCCTGGCACTGTGTCCAAAAATTAAAAATTAGAATTAATACATCCTTCCAGCCCGCCCCCCCCCCCAAACACCCCATAGCCTTGTCCCCAATGCCAACTTCGTACAAACATATGTGAACCCATGCCCACCACACACTACCCTTCACCATTATACATATTCAATAAGTATTTATTGAAGGCATCACTATATTTGAAACACAATCTGATTCATTAAAAAACATTTGCTATTTTTACATTCCTTCAACTACATTAAGCCATCTAACAAGAAATGTGCTTTTCACAGTAACTTCATTGAAGCCTACTCGTGAAAATAAGCGATTTTCATTTCATTCATTTCAAATGCACAATCCCTTATAACAATAAATATTGGAATTCATAGTCCCACATCGAAGAATCAATAACCACTTGTACCTTCCAATCAAACTGTGAAAAGGCAGGTACCTATTGTGATAATGAATGGTTGTGAAATCAATCATGCAGCACTAATCCAGTAATGAAGGCACTGAGGTTAATGTCAACAGACAACAGGCAGAGTGAAATAGCAAGCAAATTGTTTTTAACAATCAGGACATTTTTTCAAAGATTTAGCGGGTTGCATTTTTATTGGCCTTGACAGTTTGACAATTTCCCTTTGACAGGAGAATTTGACAGTTTCCGCAGGTCACTTTGACAATTCCTATGAGTTTGACAGTAACAGGTTTATGCAAATTTGATGCAGATTTATGTGTAAATTTTAAATGCCTAATGCTTCCAAAGGACAGCTAACCTTCACTAAATCAAAGAATCTTTACAGATTAGAAGAAGGCCAGTCAGCCCACCGAATCTTCACTAGCTCGCTGAAAGATCATTCTCCTTAATCCCACTCTCCTGCCTTCACCCCATAACATTGTACTTTATTTATTTATTTCCAGATAGCAATCCAATTCCCTTTTGAATACCTTTTTATGAATAACCTCTCCCAACAATATACCAGGATCAGATCAAAAGGGATAGCCTGGCCTGGATTCTCCGATCACCCGTCGGGTCGGAGAATCACTGGGGGGGGGGGGGCAAGAATCGCGCCACGCCGCTCCGATGCCGGCCCGCCAATTCTCTGCCGCCGATTCTCGGGCACCCACGGGATCGCTGCCGTGCCGGTTGGGGTCCGTTGAAAGCAGCCCCCGCGGTGATTCTCTGCGCCTTGATGGTCTGAGTGCTCACCGGGTTTGGCCGAGTCCAGCCGGCTTAGGTTATGTATGGTCCTACCTGGCGGGACCTCAGAGTTCTGACTGTGGGGGCCTCCACAGTGGCCTGGCCCGCGATCGGGGCCTACCGATTGGCGGGCGGGTTATTTCTGTGGGGGGGGGCATATGGTCCTCTGCGTTGGGCCCCTGTAGGGCTCCACCATATTGCCTGGGGGCCGGCGCGTAGACGGGAGCCCACGTGCATGCGCGGACCCACGGTGGCTTTGGCGTGCCGACTTTCGAGTGCCGGAGCAGCGAACACCACTCCGGCGCCATACTAGCCCCCGAGGAAGGGGTAAATACCTGGGCCTGGAGGCCCGTTGAGTCCGGAGTGGCTCGCGCAGCTTTTGATGCCGGCATCAGAACTTGGCCGCGGGATTGGGGAATCTCGGCCCTTATCTCTCCAAAGGCCTGGCTAGCCAAATGAATCCACTAAGTTAAGACCTGCTCTTACCTGGTCTCAACTTCTCACATCAAGTTTCACCCTCCTGGCCTACCAAAATTCAGCTTTAGCTGCCAGCTGCTTCTGTAAACCGCGCATGCGTGAAAGATCCCTTATTCCTCCCCAGCGAAATTGGGAAGTGCTGTATTCTGGGGCAGGACTTTTGGACATTTCTGCTGCTTTCACCATGATAGAGAGCCTCTCAGTTATGGTCAAAATTTGGGCCTGTAGTGTCAGGAACAAGAACAACAGTTCTTTTTGATTATAAAGGGACACCACTCTCTCAATTTTCTTCATGATCCTTTCACACGCTTTACTGTTAATTGATTTAGGTGCTCTCAAAGCAATTTTACTCATTTCACAAGCTTACTGATAATTGAAAGTCTTATATACCTTGGGCTTTGTCCAGCTAGTCTGTACCAAGGAAAGTATCCCCATTGCTCCATTTAAATTCTGGCACTGTAATTTATATTTCATGTGCTTAACTCAGCTGTATCAGCTGAATCATTATCTTCTGAAGTAACAATTTCTGTATGTGACATTGGAAACTAAATCTAATTCAAATCCAGAGCTGGAACAAAATGTTTTCTCTATCTACATTGCTTTTTGCTTAGAAAAGGTGTTAATTTAAAAAATGGGTTATTATTCACAACCCCCTAATTAAATGGGTGATGACCATGTTTCAAACCATTCATTTTATACAATGTGGTTTTGTTCATGGAAGTGACAAGTAAAAGGTCCCTCACACTTAAGACTTCTCAAGCAACTAATGAGACTTAGCCATGAATAAATGTCAGAAGGTTTGTCCATTCTGCCATAAAGTGACAACTTTGGGGGAATTACTTAAATAAAGATCAGGGAAGTCATGATTTATTCAGAAGGTAATGCATTTTCCACATACATTTTCAGTGCCCTATGAGAAGAGACAAATGTAAGTGTCCAAAACTCCCTTCTGATTATTTACACTTGCCATACTTCCTACAAACTCGATTCATGCAAAGCTTATCTTTTGCAGAAATCTGCATTCAATAAAAGTGCATCTCTTTATTTGTTAATTGGGATGTGAACATAGCTGGAAAGGTTCGCATTTATTGGCATCCCTAATTTTCCCTAAGGCGGTGAGCTGCCTTCTTAATCCGTTGCAGTCCTGCTGGTGTAGGTTAGAGACGGAGTTGCAGGATTTTGACCCGACAACCCTGAAGGAAGGGCGATATAGTTCCAGGATGATGTGCGATCTGGATGGCAACTTTCTCCTTATAATATATAAATTATTTTTTTACAATCATTTAGTATTTATTAGACTCAATTTATAAAATGTCATCAAATCAATATTCTCCATTGTGTAAATATTAAATAGTTAGAACTTTTATAAATCTCATTTTACATATTGGATATGTTGGATACAAAATTCATTATATATTAAAGCTTTGTACTTGCAGAGATCCTTCTGAAAGATTAAAATTATTTGCATCAGAAATCCTTGACTAATTTTGCAGGTTTAATAGGATTTCCATTAACTACCGATAATACTATTGCCAAAACAACCTGAATCTTTTCAATAAGATAATGAACCTTCCTCCTGGAATTAATCTCTCTTACACATGTTTTCTGGCTGAGGTAGTGAATTGACTGAGTTCTTTAGTTCTGAAAAAGAGTAATGAAATGGACTTGAAACATTGGCCGCAATTTAGCAGCAGCGCTAGCCACGGGTGCACATTCCAAAATGGCCATTTAATATCGCGAGAGGGTTTTCCCGATGTCCTTGGAGGGTTGTCTCAATGTTTTCAGGATAGTGTTCTGATGTCGGTTTGTGTGTGTGTGTGGGGGGGGGGGGGGGGGGGGGGGGGGGGGAGGTTAGTGGAGAAGCGCATTTAGTTTAACTTAACAAATGGTGCACCAATCTCAGAATCCCAGCGTTGCTAGTGTGTTTCGCTCCTGTCCCTCCAGTTGGCTGTATGATCCTCGTCAGCACTTTGAAATTGCGCAGAGTGCTGTTAAATCGGGCGAGAAAAGTGTGTCTGTGAATTTGGTGAGTTTCACACAGGTTTTCTCGCCTAATCCAATGCTCTGTACAATATTGGAAAAATTGTACATGTTAGCTGTGGGTGGGATTTTCCACCCCTGCTTTCCAAAGGTGGAGACAGCTTGTGGTAATCACCACTGTTGTATATATTAGGAGATATGTGGTAAGGCCCTGTACTACAGGTACGGGGGTAATCCCTGCCTGTTGGCTCTGCCCAGTAGGCGGAGTATAAATATGTGTGCGCCCCATACAGCAGCCATTTCGCCAGCTGCTGTAGGAGGCCACACATCTTAGTGTAATAAAGCCTAAGTTGTATTCAACTCTCGTCTTTATGCAATTGATCGTGCATCACAGCTTGCCATTGGCCCCAGGTGGAATCTACCAGTCCCCCTAATGTCTCCAGGGTTTGCATGTCTGACCCATACCATCGCCAGGGAACACACCTCAAGGGATGACCTTCAGCATGACCAGAATATCCCACCGACAAGAAGGGTCAGTAAATATAATCCAGGGCCAGAGTCAAATCAATGCTGGGGAATGCAAGCTGACTAAAGTTAATTCTATCACATTGAAAACATGGGGCTGGATTCTCCGATTCTGGGGCGATGTCTCCATGCCGGCGTTTTACGCCAGAAAAAATGGTGCAAAATGGCCACCGATTCCCCGGCTCCAGCTGCCGATATGCCCCGGAGAATTGCCGGGTCCGTGGCCGCGCATACGCACGGCGGCGGCCTGTAGTGGCCAGGCCGTGCTGCATGGCGGACGCAGCCCGTGGACCCAACCTGCGAAATAGTGCCCCCCCCCCTTTGGCCGGCTTGCGCGCCCCGGACAACCTCCCCACAGTGCCCCCAGCCCCGAATAATGTTTACCCTGTCCGCGGATCGGCCCTTCCACGACTGTGGCACCGCTGGTCTGAGCCCACAGCTGCCACGCTGAGTTCCCAATGGATGAGAGACTCATGCCGTCGGGAACTCAGCCAGTCGGGGGCAGAGCCAGGCCTCCGGCAATGTCCTGAGGCCTTCAATACATGGTGCGGCGTACTCCTAGAGTACGCTGCTTTGGAGAGGGTGAAGCCTCACGAAAGTGCACTGCTCCCGATTCTGTCCTAAAGTTAGATTCACTGGCCGATCGGCGAACACGATTTTGGCGTTGCCGACCGGAGAATCCAGCCCACGGAGTTAATTTTTGTATGGAGTTCAGACCTGGCAGGTTGTGTTCCCTCCACTTGGCTAATGATGTGAATTGGGGGGCCCTAATCTATTTTCATGGGAGCACTTCTTCTAAATATTATTATTGAGATGTTAGCACTAATCGTACTCAACAAAGGGAACAGAACAATTGGAATGTTGGAAAGCTGTTGCTAAAAAAAACAGCCTGTTCACCTTAAAGGAGGATTGCCTCTTTCAATGCTGGCTAGTTGCAACTGATCTTCGGAATTCACTGGCCGATTTACTTTGTCAGGGACCTGAGATTTCCTAATCCTGCCATGGAGGTGATCATATAAGTGAACACCCAGGAACGAGGTTGTCCCCACTTTAGATTGGTGCCCAGGCAAATGTGCCAGCAGCCAATGAAAAGTGGCAGAGCATGGCCATGCCAGCATATATGCACAGTAAGATATCACTAGCTTTCGGAGCACTGCTCCTTCCTCAGGTGAGGAAGGAGCAGCGCTCCGAAAGCTAGTGATATCGAACCAAACTTTGTTGAACTTTAACCTGGTGTTGTAAGACTTCTTACTGTGCTCACCCCAGTCCAACGCCGGCATCTCCACATCGTAGCATATATGCACTTAGAGCAAGGGAGAAGTGCAATGAGGAATGTAGTAAACTCACGAGGACGTCAACAGTAAGATTCTTCTTCACATCTCTTTTACCCTCTGCACAGGTTTGCATCACTCTACTTTACCCTCAGTATACTGACCATTCCTCCCCATATTCCATACCCCTCCTCCAATCACAACGGGACTTCTCACTGTACTGCCACCTCTGTTTCCACTTGCTGAAGCCCTCAGATCTATGTTGTTATGGGCCTGTACACTGTATTGGGAAGTGAAGGACTTTGGAAAGCACATTCCCTTCCTATTTGCTATTCCTGCAGTGGCAACTCTGCATGCTTCATCCTTATGAGCTACTGACTCCTCTCTTTTTCCTCTTGCTGCAGTGGTAGAGCAATCTCCATGATGAAAAAGAAGTTTACAGAAGTCCCTAAAGAAGTTGGAAACACCCAGAGGGATAATATGAATGCTGAGATTGCCTAAGAAGCCAAGCAGATTGTCCCCCAAAACATGTTTTAACTATGTGAAGCTTTTAATACAGCTGGAAATGGCCACTGCCTGACTTATAATGCCATGGTTTACAAATGTTTGAAGAATGGTGACAACAGTGCAAGTAAGAGACCAAAATAGTATCAGGATTCAAACAACTTAATCGGATCCTAACTTACTAGGATCTCACCTACTTGATGCAGAACAACAGGCCACCTAAATAAAGGTCTTCCCATAAATCAGAATGGACAGATCTCGGGTGGTATGTCCACGTTTCCTTTTGAAACTTGCATCATGCTACATCCCTATTTGACACCTATAAATGAGACCATAAGCCACATAAGCTGGACTTTACTGTTTTGAGTGGGCTGAGGAAGAGGGAAACAGAAAGTGAGTGGTCACTTGCTCCTACCCCCGCTGTCTCAGCTCAGCAAATCAAGCATTGGGTGTTCGTTTGCGACAGTCTGGCATGAAGGAAGCAGTCTGAAGAGGGGCTGTGTGCCCAATTGGGAGTCTAGGCTATGTTGTTATGCGGCAGAGAGGTAATGGCATTTACAGGAAGTCAATCATGGCTGCAAATCTAAAGGCTCCCTGATCTCTGTGTGGCCACCCAAAATGGCATCCGGCAAAGGACACTGGGAAATGTGGTCAAGCTCAGGGACAAGCAGGCTACAAACAAATAAACATTTAGAAATAAACTGCAGTTCAGACACTACAATGCACAAGAAAAAGGCCACCTCCAGGCCATCCCAGGAACAATAGAACTGTCCTGTCAATCACACTTGTTTACCAGACACAGCGACACCTAAACTCCTTATTTGTGAGGGCCTACCTGTCCCCAACACTTACAGGCATGGCCACTGAGTGCCTACCTCAAAATCGATGTGACAGCCCCTGATTGGATTTGATTGATCAGGGTGATTGTGCCCTGATCAATTGACTGGCAATGACCCAGAGACCGCCCACCAAAGGGCACGAAATCCAAGCAGTTTAAAAGGTGCTGCACCATCTTCGAATCTCCCTCTGTGCAACAGCAACCAACAACGGTGACCCTTCACCGGCCAAAGAGGAAGACTATCCACGACACCAGCAGAAGGAAGACTGGAGGCAAGGGCGAAGAAGACCAACAACCAACCATTGCGAACTGCAAGACTGTGGGTCACAGATAAAGGCCATATCTGCCCGGTGGTTGCCAGTCACTTGAGGTTAAGTTCAGGTCTTGTGCGAACTTGCTTTGTAGTTTAAGGTATGTTGTATGTGTATGTGATTGAGTAACATTAACAATTGTGTGATAGCAAATAAATATTGAATCGTTATATGAAACAGACTTGTAGTCATTTGTCCACCGTATACGGGTTAAGAGACATTGTGGTTTAGGCACAACATCTGGATCTGTCTTTATTTCTTATGGAAGGTTCAAAAAGTCAATAACTGAAGTCAAAGGTCATACAGACGCTGTCAACATCGCCGGAAGAATCTACTGCTTTGTGCAGGCATGGTCCAGGTGACAGGCCTTTTCTTCCATCCTGAAGGTGCCTCTCCATACCTGACAAAAAACTGGTTCCAAACCCTTTCGTGTCCATACCTGAAAACTGCAGCAGGTAATGAAAAATAACAGACAATTGGGTCGTTAACACGCTCAACAGCTCGTTAATTGTTCATTTAAAAATGGCAGATAGGTTTCCGTTGACCACGCTCGGTCGCCTCCCTTAATTTTGTCCTTCAAGATACCTCTTAAAACCTACTTCTTTGACCAAGCTTTTGGTCAGCTGACTTATTGTTTTACATGGCTTGATGTCATTCATACCTTGTTTTATAATGCCCCTGTGAAACATTTTGGCATGTTTCATTACATTAAAGGTACAATATAAATATAGGTTATTGTTGTCACATAAAGAGGATGTTGCTATTTGATCGCAGCAGTGTTTATGACAGATCACACCCAAAACATTTGACTCCTGTTGTCTCTTGGATGCCACATTTTTCCTTTTATTTCAATTTGTATAAATAGGACTGAAAGGAGTCAAAATCTACATATATCTCCTCGGCGGTAAAGATTAATCACCCAGCAGCTCCTGGGTGATTAACTCAAAAGCATCTGGCTGCTTGCTAAAAAAAAATGCCTCATCCCATTTTGATGCGTAGGATTAAGAAAATGATGACGGATGTGTGCTAACTGTGTAGGAGTGAAATGCCTAAAACTTGTCAATAAAAAGCAAATTGTTATTTTGGGGAAGTCGGGCAGGCATTCCTCAGAGCCAGACATGCTGCAAGTTAGCCTGTAAAAGTTAATTTACTCCCAACAGACATAATACCATGTTAGAAGACACTTCATGTGACATTTATTTAAGGTGATTAGCTGACATACCTCCAACAGATTGAAAACACTCCCCCTCTCTTCACAGCCTCTGTGAGAAACGCGTTTGAGCAAATAAATGAAAACAAGGTGGTTTATTTCCACAAATCATATCAGTCTCCTTTAATGAGTCATTAAAGGTACAGTTAATATCTTAAAATGGTTTAACGAATACGAACTTCCAGAATGTGCATTAAAATAACAGACTTTATTTTGTTTCTAACATGTAATTCATTTATTGACTTGATCAAAATGTCTTCCTCAGTTACAAAAATAAAACGGTAGTGGCTGGAATTCTCTGGTCACTTGGGATTCACTTTTCCCGTTGGCAGCGCACCCCTGCCCATGGGTTTCCCACTGGTGTGGAGTGGCTTCAATGGGAAATCCCATTGACAAGTGATGGGAGGAGGGAATCCCGCCACCAGCCAATGGTGCGCTACAGAGAAACATGCAGCTGGCGGACCGGAGAATCCCGCGCAGTATTTAGATTGGGCCTTGTCCCATTAAAATGCTTACTGTACATTAGGACCAAGACTACTGTAAACTAGGACCAAGAAATGCTATGTCTCTGGCACAGTGGAGCTGCTGAGCTGGGTGCACCAAGTCTGCAGATATGCAAAAGCATTTTCACGCAAAGGGGAGCAAAATTCGTCTGTCCAGCCAAAGCTAGGCGAATCTTCCAGCTTTGTTTTAATTCTCATGAATTTGGTCAGTTCAATCCGAGCATGAACTTCCACCTTCTGTGTGATGAAAAATAGAGGTAGACTGCCTCTATTTGTCCGATCGCTCTCTCTCTCTCAGATTCTTGCAGATTGGCAATAAGGTTCAAGGATATCTTAAGAAACCTGAACATCTTCACCATCAGGACTACAGTATTTGAAAAGAACGCTCACAAACAGCTTCTCAAGGGCAACTTGGGATGAGCAATAAATGTTGGCACTCCAGATAAAGGATTAATAATTTTTAAAATTCCTATTCTTAAACCAGTCATAATTCAAATTATTAAAAATATGACTTTTGTAAGATTGTTATTTTTAGTGACCATGGACGGGATTCTCTAATAATGAGGCTATGTCCCCACGCCGGCATCAAAAGCAGCACTAACCACTCCTGCATCAACGGTCCCCAAAAATGGGGAATACTCCCCTTTCTAGGGGGTTAGGTTGGGGCGCGGAACGGCGGCGCGGAACGGCCGGCACAAGTTCGCGCATGCGCGGAATGGCCAGCGTGATTCCGTGCATGCGCGCTACACCCAGCATATTTCCGCGCATACGCGGGAGTTCCCTTCTCTGCGCCGGCCCCCAGGCAATATGTCGGAGCCCTACAGGGGCTCAAAGAGGCACATAGGCCCCCACAGAACCAGCCCGCCCGCCGATCGGTCGGCCCCGATTACGGGCCAGACCACCATGGGGGCCCCCTGGGTCAGATCCCCCCGCCCCCGCATACTCACCTTCCAGGTCCCGCCGTATGGGACCTGAGTAACCCATGCCGGCAGGACTCGGCTGAACTCATAGACCACTCGGCCCATCGGGGCCTGGAGAATCGCCCTGGGGGGGGGGGGGGGGGGGCGCTTTCAACGGCCCCCGACCGGCGCGGCGGGAATCCCGCGGGTGCCCAAGAATCGGCGGGGGAGAATCGGAAAACCGGCGGCGGAGAGGCGGAGCGGCGAGGCCCGATTCCCGCGTCACCCCGGGGATTCTGCGACACGGCGCGGGGTTGGAGAATCCCGGCCCATGTCTCTAATGGAGGCATGAAAGAGGTCATGTGACCTGCTCTTGCTTCGACCTGACAACAAGCCTTGGGGTTTGGGTGGTTAAAGGGAGCCCAAGTTGTGTTAGTGGGAAGGAGATGCAAGATATTTACACCTGTAAACAATGACCAGAGTAGCTGTTCTGATGGTGGATAGACTTTTAAGACAAAAGTTTCCATTTGTGAGACTTAGTATGATGTGCACAGTTACCATGGTGCCCAGCCCAATGGCCAGAATGGCAGGAATTCGCAACCGATTCTGTGTTTGGAAGTTCATTTATTATGCACAGGCAAATATTGGATCAAATGACCTGGCAGGTTTGGAGCTGATTCATCTGCCCACCATCAGCTGGCAGGGTTGAAGGTCCATGCGCCATATTTAACCGCCAGTCCACCACATACATTTCACTCGCTCCAGCCCTCCTGGCTTCAGGTTACATACAGAGATGTCCTCCACCCAGCAGAAGAAACCTCAAAGCTTTAAGAAGAAGGCAACACCCCACTTCACCCACCAGGCGTGTCCCGTATCCCAGGGATGGCCCCAGGAAGCAAATGGACTACCCACCTCTGACCTGGGATGCCATTGCACAGGAGGTCAGCAGAGCTGGCAATGGAGTCCGAATCGCCATGAGTACAGGAAGAAGATAAATGATCTCATTTGACCTGTCGGGGTAAATCATCCCTCAACTGCCTCCAATAACTAACTTGCACCATGGCATCATGTACTCAAATGGTTCCTCCCAATGGATTTCACAACCATTAGCAACGGACACGTATCAGCACTTATTCTTCCAGGGAGACTTTCATATCACCCCCTTTTCATGTTGTTCACTCTCCATCCTCCTTCTGGGGAGGGCTCACCACACACAGGTAACATGTATCTCCCCAACCTCTGCTCTATCCACTATTATCAGTCACCTTCAAGGCCACTGGCAGGGGATAGCCTCCAGCCCACTTGGCATCAGCTGACTCATGTTCACTCTTGTGGCACGAACAAGTGAGACTGCACCCTCATGAGTTGTCAAATTAGCCTAGCTTTGGTCAGAGAGAGAAATCTCCAATGTAATATTCACTGTGAAAGCCAGTTGGAGGATTAGAAGTGGAGCAGTGCTGTATTATCAGCCTAGATTATGTGCTCAATGCTGGGAGTTGGCCTTAGATCCATAAACATCTGACTCAAACAAGAGCATTATCACTGAGCCATAGCCGACACTTTAAGGGGGCAAAAGAGAGCAGCACAAAAAAATAACTAAGACATTGGCCTGAATCTTCCAATATTGAGCAGATTGCCACTGTGCACAAAGATTCTCCCAAGTCTACTCTGCTGTGGATTTCTTCTGAGATCTTCCGATATTGGCTGTCAAAGAAATGCAGAGCGCAGCATTCCTTGGGGAATTCTGCCAAGGAGTGCAGTATAGTCAGGGGAAGACAGAGTACGGCCCCTTTTTACTGCATGAGCTGCTCTATTAAATGTTTAAGAGTGCAGTTTTTGAACATTAGTGACTGGATGAGTGAATGTGTGAGTGGTTCAATGTGTGAGTGGATGAATGGGTAAATGAGTGAGTGGGTGAGCGAATGAATGGCAAAGTGTTTAGGTGAGTGAGTGGGAAGGTGGGTAGGGTAGATACATGGGGAGTGGGTAAGGTGGGTCGGTTAGGTAGGTGGGTGACTGGGTAAGGTGGATAACTGGGTAAATGGGTGAGTGGATGTGGTGGGTAAGTAGGTTGGTGAGGTGGGTAAGTGGCTGATTGACTGAGGTGGGTGAGTGGATGGGTGTTCGGGTCAGGGGGTATTCAGGTCAGGATGAGGGTGTAGTCAGGTGGCCAGGTCTGGGATGGGGACAGGAGTCAGACGATAGCTGTATCAGGTAGGAGACTGCCAGGTGATAGTTTTGTCGGATCAGAGATAAGTCACGTAGTCGGGGGATAGTCAGGTAGTCGGGGGGCGTAGAGTGATGAGGGGATAGTCGAAGGGAGACAAGGCATTGTGGGGTGGTTGGGATGTTGGATAGTTTGAGGGTGGTCAGGGGTTAGTCAAGGAGGTCATGGGGTTGTGGGGAAATCGGCAGGTCAGTGGGGTGATTGTCGTTCAGTTGTGTAGTTACCCAGGTGTTAGACCAGGTTAGAATCTGTCTAACATTTCCTGGGTAATTTTTCAGGTTAGTACTGCGGAACTGTCTAACATGGAGTCAGTAGGGGAACCATCCATTGGACATTTAAACTTCTCAGGCAATTCCTACGTAGGCCTGTGTGTCAGGACTGTGTGGTAGCACAGTGGTTAGCACTGTTGCTTCACAGTTCCAGGATCCCAGGTTCGATTCCCAACTTGGGTCACTGTCTCTATGGAGTCTGCACGTTCTCCCTGTGTCTGTGTGGGTTTCCTCCGGGTGCTCCGTTTTCCTCCCACAAGTCCCGAAAGACGTGCTGTGAGGTGAATTGGACATTCTGAATTCTCCCTCTGTGACCCGAACAGGCGCCCAAATGTGGCGACCATGGGCTTTTCACAGTAATTTCTTTGCAGTGTTAATGTAAGCCTACTTGTGACAATAAAGATTATTATGATATTATTAGAAATAGGGTCCTGAAGCACATCATCAGTCGTACATTCGTTCTCCGGTAATCCAAAGATCTGAAGGTTTGGCCCAAATGTTATGTACCTCCAGCTTTCTGCAACTCACTACTAAAATCTCTATGTTTGAGGCTTGCAGTTCCATTATTAAAGTTATAATTTTTTCATTAAACTACGAATATTTGCATATATTCTTGGTGGATTGCCTTGATAAGTGTATAAATATGTTGCAGAGCTAATAGCATTGGAAGTTGTCAGTCTTGCTCTGACACACCGAAAGCATTCTCTTTCCATTTTTTTGTGTTCTTTGTATCAATACATCAGACAATCCAAGTCCATACGCTTTGCCATTTACTTGTAGCTGTTATTTGTGTGTTGCAATTTGAACCAGACTGGTTAATAATGCGTCTCCTGAGCTCTCATCAGTCGGTTAAATGTCATCTTATGCTTGCTATATAAATCCGCATAACTAGTACTTATGGTAAAGTGATTGATCTTTCTGTATCTCTGCTGTGTGTTTTACATGAAATGAAAGTCACTGTAGTCCCAGAGGCTGCTCTCCTCTTTTGAGAGAGTTGATTGGTGGCAATTTAACTTGAGAGTCACACCTCAGACAGGGGGCAAGGTTGAGAAGGCAGGGATAACCCTCATGGATAACCTCAGCCAGTACAGGAATTGAATCCAAGCTGTTGGCATCACAATACAGTCGTCCAGCCAACTCAGCTAACCAATCCCTTTAGGTGAAAGATAGGAATAAAGACGCAGTTCCAAGCATTATAAGAATTTGACTGCATGCATCCACTTTTTTTGGATTTATGAGTAATTACAATCAATATTAATTATAACCAATTGACCACACCGTGCCTTGGTTAATAAACACACCACATGGTGGAAGATAAAGCCACTTAGTTGATGTAGACCGCACATTCAATGTTAGATTTGATGATAAATCAGATAATCTAGTTGGAGCACCAAACACAAATCATTTTGGATTTGCTGGACCGCAGATGGAAATTCTCAGCCAGACTTCATGGGCGGGATTCTCCGACCCCCCCGCCGGGTCGGAGAATCGCCGGGGGGCGGCGTGAATCCCGCCCCGCCGCTCCGACGCTGGCTGCCGAATTCTCCGGCGCCGGTTTTCAGGCAGGGACAGGGATCACACCGCGCCGGTCAGGGGCCGTTGGCAGTGGCCCCCCCAGATATTCTGCAGGCCCCGATGGGCCGAGCGGCCACCCATTTTTGGCCAGTCCCACCGGCGTCAAATGGACATGGTCCATCCCGGCAGGACCTGGCTTGTCAGCCGTCTAGCGGGGTCCTCGGGGGGGGCGCGGCGGGATCCGATCACGGTGGGGGGGGGGGGGGGGGGCCATGGTGGCCTGGCCCGCGATCGGGGCCCACCGATCTGTGGGTGGGCCTGTGCCGCGGGGGCACTCTTTCCCTCCTCACCGGCCTCTGTAAGGCTTTGACATGGCCGGCACGGAGAAAAAAAACCCTGGCATGCGCAGGGAACACGCCGGCGGTTCTGCGCATGCGCCAGAACATGCGGTGGTTCTGCACATGTGCCAACTCGCGCCGGCCCACTGCGGCCCTTCGGCGCCGGTTGGCGCGGCACCGACCCCTCCGCCGCCAGCCTAGCCCCCGGAAGTGCGGAGGATTCTGCAACTTCCGGGTGGCCCGACGCCAGAGTGGTTCGTGCCACTCTTGGAGCCGCCGTCGGGCCATCGCGCCAAGTGCGGGAGAATCCCGCCCCATATGCCTGATGACTTTTCAGGTGCACCATTGCAAATGCTTGTATATTGATATCAGTTTAAGGACATTGCCAGGCTGAGCTTGGAGGTTTCTCAGAATTGAATTGCATGTGGTACTCAGAGATACACGTATCCAACACTTACTTGGGTGAGATACTGGAAGGTTAATCATGCCTATGGAATCAGATTGTGTAGAGCTGAGAAACACCAAGAGCCAAGAAATATGAGTCGGGATTGGATATAGACCCCAAACTGTAGTAATGATGTTCTTCACTTTTGCACAGGTGAGATGGTTTCAGTTCAAAGCAATTGTGATGCGGCTGAACAGAATTCTGTGGAATTTTAAGGATTATTTGTTTTCCCAGTCTGTTGATCAGATCAGAGTGCTTCGTATAAGGTTGGAAAGAGAAAGAGAGAGAGAGGATGGCAGAGACAAATTACGGTACAGTGAGTGAGATCTGTAAATTTGTAAACTCTTCTGCGTTCAAAATAGGTGGCTGGATTCTCAGCTCAGCGACGCCGGAATCGCGATTCGGGATCATGTAGAGAATCGGGCTTCAACTGAAAATCGAGGCTGGTGCCAGCCGCCCACTGGTCCGCCATGTTCTGGTGCCTTGCTGGCGGCGTCAATGTACACATCCCCCTCTGGCGTAGGCATGCAAAACCTGCATTAGCATGTGTTAACTTATCATTAACGGGTCTGACCCGGTATTCTCCAGGCCTCTGCAATGCTCAGCCTCCGCGAGGCGGAAGTGACGCCAGTGCGGTTCACTTGTGGTATTTAAAAACAGGGACCGGGCGCCATGGCTGCTGAGGGAGAGAGAGGAGGTAAGAAAAGTTTCCAAAACCACAACAGAGGGCTGACAGTTGTGACGCTGGCTGGGGGGCATCTGCTGGGGGAGTAGAGAGGACCGACCTGGAGATGGGCTGTGGGTTCTGTGTGCCCTACCCGGGACCAGGGTGGCCAGGCACGGACTACCACTGCCAGTCTGCAAAGCAGCCATCTGGGTGCACCTTCCGCTGACTGTAGAGCACCACCAGCCATATGTGTGCCCCCCGCCCCCGACTACCCCTCTAGAAACCCTCAGATCCCAGGCAACCCATCAGCGAGATGGGCATGGTCATGCGCACTCAGTGACCCACAGAGTGTTGACACTCCCCAGTTCTCCCATTAGAAGGGCTGCCCCTGTGCAGGGGAACCAGCTGAAGACCAGAATACATCCCGAACAGCAGACACATGCACCGTGGCCTTTGACACCCTCCCTGGCACACTGCATCTCTCAGGGCAGAGGCACCACCAGTGACACAATCAGCTAGCAGGCCTGCAGGACCACCAGCTGTCTCCATGCCCTGCCTGCCCATTGCGCCCCTGCTCTCATCCATCCTGACCCCAATCAGGATGGCACAACCTGTACATTTCATACAGGACCCACAGGACACTGCAGCTACGGTCCCAACAGGTACCCACACCGCTTAGCTCATCTGTGGGCCCTGCCGCACACATGCCACCAAGCATGGAGGCAGTCAGTGGCACATGGTGATCACCCCACCCCACAACCTGGTGTCACCCTGCTGGTGAGGGATCACACGGCCCACCCAATGAGGAAACCCACAGAAGACCCCACAGGAGGGTGCAAGACAGGGGTAGGCGGGTATATTGCTGGCAGCGGTACTGCCAGCCACGGTGCCCCCTGCCGACAGGGATGGGTGGCAGAGTAAGAGGTTCCCCGGTGCCAGGTATCAATTGGGCCAGGCAAAGTGTTGGGGGGGGATGTGTGAGGGAAATGTGGAGGCTGGAGCTGCAGTGCAAGTCAGGACCACCATGTAGCCCATTGGACCTGGATGGACTCGGGAGTACTCACCATGCTAACCTGACTGCCCTTTTCCCCCTGTAGAGAATGGAATTTACTGTTCAGCCAGCGATGGTTGGCTTCTGCCTGGCCGCAGCAGCCCTTGCAGACACACTGAGGAGCTGCTCAGGGAGGACCCTGCAGAACAGCAGCCTGCTCCAGAGGAGCTGAGGCCAGCTGATGTTCAACAGGCCGAGGAGGAGGTGCAGAGGAGGTGACGCATCAGACCATGTGTTCACTGTCAGAGCCCGTTCTTCGAGGACCTCTCGGATGGAATGTGTCGCCAAAGGATCCGGCTGACCAGAGAGACAGTGTGACATCTGTGCCAAATGATGGAACATCTGAAACTCCTGGGGTATAGAGGAGGGCACCTGCTCTCGGTGGCGATCAAGGTGACGGTCGCCCTGGACTTCTTCGCCATGGGGTCCTTCTTGCCCAAAGAAGTGAGCGCAGAGACAAAGTCATCAGAAGAATTCAACTTTGTGCCGAGTCCAAAAATTCTTTCAGATCAGGGTCTAAGGGGATAAAACAGATTCACTAGGCTCAGCATAGGTCATTCAGCATCAGGCAGAGGTAGATCAGAGGGTAAAGTGAATACACAGCAAGAGCAGGTATTAGAAGAAGGGAAGGGGACAGAGGACAGGGAAGGGCAAGAAGGTTCCAGAGGGGTGTTGATACCAATAGGTTGTTGGAACTTGCATTCCTCAAAGGAAGAGAAAATGTTTCTTGTTAAGCTGTAGGATGAGATGAAGGATAAAATGGAACTGGGGACAATGACAGCTTTGAGAGAGTTGTTGCTATTGGAGAGAGTGGTCAAGTGTATACATACTATGGTGCATCGAAATGAGTGTGGATCTCAAGATGCAGTGAAAACACCAGTTTGAGGGATATTCTATATCTTGGAGTTACCTGTAACCCTGGATGGATTTGAAACATGAAGATGGGAACATCAGATGGAATTCACATGGTGCAAGTCAGAGAGTCACTGAGGAAGGAGGTGTGACTGAAAGTGAGTTTTGATAAACACCTTATCAAACACTGGGAGTGAAACACAAAGCAATGAAGGCAAACACAGCGAAAGAGACAAGTGGAAATTCCATCGATTAGAAAAGCAGAACCTCTTCAAGGTAGACATTCCTGGAAGAGAAGTGGCAGGTGAATTAAACATCAAAATAAAAGGAAGCTCCCACAGATACTGCACATTTGAAATGAAAACAGGAAATGCTGGAAAAACTCACCAGGTCTGGCACTGTCTGTGGTGAGAGAAACGGCATTTTGAGCCCAGCATAACTCTTCAGGAGCTGAGGTTCCAAATGGAGCCACAGTGGATATGAAACATGAGCAGCGGGAATTCTCCGAAAATGGGGCCATGTCCCCACGCCCGCCGGAAAACTGGAAAAGACTTTTTTCAAAAAGTCCGCCCAGCTCCTGCTGCCGATACGGGGCCCTGCACTTCCGGCCACGGGTCCACGCATGCGCATGGCGGCCGTTTTCGCACCGGCACCCGCGCAACTTGACGGAGCCACACAGTGGGCCGATGCAGAAAAAGATAGGCCCCCCTTCCAGGTTGGAACCATGCCGGCGGAACTCGGCGAGGCAACCGCGGAGAATCGCCAGGGGGGCCTCTTTCAACGGCCCCCGGCCGGCGATGCGTCGACCGGGCGCGTACGATTGGCGGCAATTCTCCGGTCCGCAGAGAATCGTGGCCCGATGTCGGAGCTAATCGCGGGTCGGAGACCCCATTTTCTGCCCCTGTGCCGAGCGCTATTTCGGCGCGGAGGCTCGGAGAATCCCGGCTCTAGCTCTTTCTCTTTCCAGAGATGCTGCCAGATCCTCTGAGTTATTCGAGCATTTTCTGTTTTTCAACAATAATGGAATTGTCGACTAATCATAGCAATTGGTCTTTATTAGCCAACAACCAATCCACACCTGAGGCGAGGAAGATCCCAGCGTTGGAGAGCTTTGGGAACCAAAGGGCTAAAAGTCACCTTTTCCTCCCAAGCATGACACACTTACCTGAGTTCCAGTGCTTTGCCTGACTTTGAGGTGAGCCAATGGAAACATAGAAGAACCGTCATCTTTGCTTAGTCTCTGTCATTAGCTAGAGGCCCCATTCAGAAGAAGGTTGATAATGCAAAAGCTCTCCATAAATCATTGCATGAAATATAATCTTCGATGACAATAGGAATTCTTCAATGGGAATAAAAACAAGTGTGAGAATTAAATATATAATAACACCCACTGGTCCCCATCAGTGGTCCAGAGTTTCTGAAAAAGTTTGTTTCAGGGAGCACCTGGAAGATGTTTTGTGCCATTTTATTTGACTTAGCTTCGGTGGGGTGGATGGGTGTGTAGAAGAGGGCAATTGACAGCATCTTTTGTCCAGAGGTTAATTGGATAGGGGGTTTATGTGATCCATGGAAGAAATGCGCTTGTTAGACATGTTGAAATTTAGTTATGCTTCTCTTATACTTTGAATCTGGAAATTATTTTTAAAAATAGGATTAGGCTTTAGCATCGCTTTGTCGATACCGCTAACATAAGAAATGCTTATGATGGATTAATTCTTCATTGAGATTTCTAAGAATTTATGTGAGAATTGGTCATTTATGTTTGTCCTTGGTCTTTCTCAGCATTATTATATTGATTTATCCTTACCATTCAACATTTTTACTATGCCTTTGAGGAAAAAAGAAACTGTACTGGCACCTTCGAAAATGATCAAAGATTCCCACAGTTCTGCCATTGACTTAATAAACATTGCAAAGTGGCCAAATAAATTTCAGAGCGAGGAACATAGTTTTATTTCAGCCATATATTTGTTTTTAGCCACTTCCAATTAGCTGCATCATCTGTAGATTTCAGTACCATGGCTCAAAGATGCTTAGGCCTGAATTTTTCACCCGTCAGGTGTATGTACTCTACAAGCCCGGAAGCAGATGTGCAACGCATTCCCGGTCCCGGTCGACCACGGAGTTGGCGAATTAAAGGCCGTCCAGCGTGAAATGTACTCTGCGAAAAGCTGAGCGATGCCCAGGAAGACGGGAAAGCGGCTGGTGGCGTAAATTGGGAGGATGCAGGCTGACGTTTCCAATGTACTCCCTCAGCGAGCCGCTGACACATGAAAAAATAAATATTGATGAGAAAACTCTGCCACGAGTATCTAGGCAGAACAGACCTCAGTCCCCAGGCACCTGTGTTAAATTTCTAAAATTAAAATTTTTTTTTTTTTTAAGAGTACCCAATAAATGTTTTCCAATTACAGGGCAATTTAGCGTGACCAATCGATCTACCTGCACATTTTTGGGTTATGGGAGGGAAATCATAGAATGAGCAAACCCCACACTGACAGTGATCTGGGGCCGGGATCACTTAACCACTGCAGTTAACCACTGCACCACCGTGCCACCCATTAATTTTATTTGAGCCCTGGCCTTTTACCTTGCCCCTTATGTTGTAGCTTCAACATAAAGGCCACCCAGCCATTTGTCCGCCCGCCAACTGCAAAGTCATGAGCTACAGAATATCCCAGACAATGACGTTGGGGCACACGCCTGATGTCTTCTGGCATGGTGTTATACACTTCAGAGTTAGCTGCACGCCCACCCCAGCCGTGTAAAATTCTGCCCCCAATGTTTAGTTTGGATTTCATCAAGGAAGATGAAATTATCCTTCTTAAATAATCAGCTTCATATGAATTGATTAACTGTTCTTTCTTAAGTGGCATCATCAGTTGCAAAAGTTTAGTTGTTCTTATCTTGTATTTTTTGACTATCCTGCTCATGTTCTACCTGACATGGAAGAAACTACAAGCTTCTTAACATCAGTGTTTGAGATGGAACCACAGACGATCACAGCATAGAAGGAGGCCATTAATCTCAACACTCCATGCTGGCACTTTTCCAAAGTGCTTGAAAACTAATCCCACTCCACTACTGTTTTCCTCGTGTCATCTTCTGCAAATATCTTCCCTCAGAAAATAAAACTGCCTTTACTTTAACTATTGCCTGTAGCAAAGCATGCATGCTGCAACAACTGTCAATGTAAAGAATATCCCCCCTTTAATAAGGACACTGGAGTCCACATAGAGTAAAAATAAAAACAAAGTTTTATTTGCAAACGATATATATACACTTCCCGGCAGACCCTTATTGGGTTCCTGCTTGGCCGACCTTATATACACTGAGTAATTGAGATACCCCGCTCCTAGCGGGGAAGCTCGCACTCCGCAAAGAGAATGAGGTACACAAGCATTCCCACTCTGTAGGTCCTGAGCAAGATATTACACCCCCAACCTCTTTCCTCACTCAAATTGACAAACACTCATCACTGACTCACCAACCAGAGAAAATAGAGGCCTGTTTTAGAACACTTAGGTATAAATCACCTGGGTGGAAAACAGAGAGAAAGCAAGTCGAGCCTGTTTGATTTTATATCCATTAATTTGGCTGGACAATTAAGTGCAAACTGTATTTTATATCAGAAGGCGGTATGCACTCCATGACTTTAGATATCCATGGCCATTCAGTCTATCAATACAGTGATGCCTCCTGGCCAGACCAATCCTTGACAATAAAACCTTACTTCATAGTTATCTCTTTCTGACAACATTTAACATTGAATTTAATATGTGTGTTGTGTATGTGCGATTGTATATGTTTGAAACTGGCTTTGTGTGTGTGTTGTATATGTGTGTGTGTGCATGTGTGTTTTTGTGTGATGTGTGTTCAGGTGTGTTTATGTGTTTGCATGTGCGCTTTATGTGTGTGTGCATGTGTGTGCATCTGCAGTTTTGTGTGTGTGAATGTGTGGGTTTGTGTGGGTGCATGTGTGTGAGTGTGCGTGTATGTAGATATGTTCATGTGCTTGTGTGTGTATGTGTGTGTATATAAATTGTGAGTATGTGTTTGTGTGCGTATGTGTGTGTATCCATGTATTTAAAAATTAAAGTGTAAAAGATTTGAATTGAATTATCTTACATAATTTATTCTGCATCTTAAGATAGGAGTTTTTTTAGGAATCATCTGGGTTTACTTCATGGAGAGACAAGTGCTCTTAAAACTGAAGGATTTCTATTTTGTTAACCAATGTAATGATTTCATGGTAAAGTTCCCACTTCAACAGATCATCTCTCTCACATTCACTCGATCAAATAAAATTACTGAAAAGGTTCATGGTTGTTCCAGATGTTTTTCTACCATCTTTCCTGTTCTGTTATTTAATTTACTGGCACATTGCCATGAGCAAGTTGTGAACAGGACACATACACTTTTCTGATCTACTGTACAAAATATTATGAAGTGAAATCTGTCTTGAAACCCATTGAATGTCAGTCTCAACAATACAATGAATGACTCAGACTTAAAATTGCATCAGATCACCTGTCTTATCTGAAACCAATTCCCGTGGTGTCCATTACAGACAGATTCCATTGAAGCTTGTACAATGTTACAGAGCCTGTTATTATCCATTTGGTTCTTTTTGTAATTTATTAAACCAAAAATCAGATACAGTGCAATTCTTTACTACCCGATTCATCACGCGTATGTAATGTTACATCTTGTAATTGATATATTGGTTTTGACATAGAAAAAACATCCAAAGGTGCTTGAGAGAGGTGTAAACTGACAAGGCTAAAACACTGAACCAGGAAGAGAGATTAGGAAATTAGGTCAAAATTTAGGACAAGGACATGGGGAAGAGGGCCGACGCCATAGCTTTCGCTTCCCTAATCGCACGCCGGAGAATCCTGCTCGGCTGGCGAGCAGTAGCACCACCCACAGCTGCAGACTGGCGGACCTGCCGGAATTTCTCCACGGGGAAAAGATCAAATACACCATCCGAAGGTCGGGGGAAGGATTCCTCAAAGCATGGGGCAATTCGTTGGCCTGTTCCAAGACCTGTTGAAAGCCAACAGCAACTAGAGGAAAAAGTGCGAGATGGGAGAAGACGGTCAGGATCACACAACTCTGGGGGGAGGGGGGAGGGAACTCGGGGGAACTAACGGGAGAAATACGGAAGGAGGGGGAGGGGGCGGAAGGAGGGGGAGGGGGCGGAAGGCCCCTCCCCCCCCCACCAAACCCATAAGGCAAGCAGTAGATAGCATAAAGCAAAGGGTGGGGCAAAGGGAAAAATGGGAGCCAGGGGACAGTACATTGAACTGTTCAACCGTGTTACTGATGCTGTGATCAGGATCTCCGAATAACTCAGCCATGTCTGAGCAGTATTGTGTGTATTGTTCGATAGACAAATCATCGCTTTTTGTTTCGGAGTTGTGATTATTCTCTTCATGTTCAATGAACAAATCATCTTTTTGTGTGGAGGCTGGGACCCTTCGTGGTGCGTGAACCACTCTCTGTTTCTTGGCATCAGGCCGCAGCATAATCCTGCACTCACGAGTCAGGATGTCATCCATGCTGGGCTGAAGATTCCCCATTCCGAAGAGCTCATCGTCGGGGTCTTCACGGTACAACACCTCTAGTTGCAGTTCGGATTTGGTACTGGGGTAGCCATCTCTCAAGATGAAATCTTCGTCTGAGTCATAGTCTACAAGGACCATATCATCTTCTAGGGCGGTGCTAACTGCTTGTTCTAGGGTGCTTTGAAAGTTATTTTTAACTGCTGGTGTAAGTTCGGGCATTGTTCTGTCTTTTGAGGCAAGAAAATTGGGTGTTGCAGCTTTAAATTTATTTTTGTTCATTTTGTGCATTTCCCTTTTAAGTGGGCGTAGTCCTGGTAATCTGACATCATGACGCTAGTGACGTCATGTGCCGGACTCGATTGCGCATGCGCAATTCGAGTTTCCTTTACTATGCGCTCTTGGCACAACTGCGCATGTGCGGCTCCTTCCTCAAGATGGTTGCTGCTCAGAACTTCCTTCAATCCTGTCTCTGCCTCGTGGTAAGTTTTTGCGCCGTTTTTTCCGATTTTCTTTTCTGGACACTGATTTTGTGTTTGTAACGACTGACAGTATTGATTTTGTTTTTGTTCATGAGCAAGCATTTTTGTATAGCGATTTCTAGAATTAGATGCTTATTTTGTAATAGTTCTTCCCTCAAATTTTTATCACATAGTCCAGAAATTAATTGATGCATTATCACAGTGTCTCTGAAACCACCATAATCACAGCCTTGTGGTATTAACTTGAGATTTGTAATAATATCAGAGATGGACCTTCCATTTCTCTGACAAGAGTTAAATCTTTCCAGCATCTCACCAGCCTGACTGTTACAGCATTTAGCAAATTTTTTGAGTATGATTTCTACTTTGGATTTGTCTTCATCTTCTAAGTATTAAAGCAATTATAGATTTCTCTAGCTCCATGCCCTCCTGTTGAGAGAGGTACGGTTATTTTCGTTGCATCAGAGGCATGGCTTAAATCATTAGCTGCGATAAATATTTGGAACATCTGTTCAAACATTTTCCAGTTATAACTTAAATTACCGGCTGGAGTTCCAACAAGTTCCATCGAATCAGTTAGTTGTCGAGGATCCATTTGCTGCGAAGTCTTCCACAGTCGAATATCCGGTTTAAGTTTTTCTTTGATGTCTAGCTAGCTTTCTGAAATCACTCCTGGTATCATATATTATTCTCTAAGTCTGAATAAAGATTGTAAACTTCCAGTTAACACAAATACTTTATTCAGTGGGTTCGTTCTGTTTCCAGAGCTTAACTAGATGCAATACAGTCAAGAGGTATGACCAGTGAAGCTAAGGTAAGCTGCCTATGCTGAGCTGTCTCTGTCTGCTGCTGCTGCTCCCTAAGCCTGTGCTTCTGAAAGATGCGGATCCTACCTTAGGCTGGACCCTTTATACCTGTCTCTGCTGCCCTCTAGTGATGCTGTGGCTGTTACATCTGTCTGCAGTCCCTGGTGTATGTGCAGATGTATGTACAGATGTACAGATCACTACAATGCCAATTTGAGAAGCCATCGCTGGAGATGGACTTTCTACAATCAGATCGATAATAAGAGGACAGTGCCATTGAATTATATAATAGAGAGAGGAATGTCAGGAGGGTCAGGTAAGCAACCTTGAAAAAAGCAGCAGAGAGGCATGCAACATTGGTTACGACTAATTCAGGACTGTGGGGGAGACAGAAGCTTGATTGGAGTAATGCAAAATTGAGGGAAAGATGGGCATGGAGGTAGCTGGCAACGACACATTCATCCACAAAGTGATAAAGAATACATTTTTGGTCAAAGGGGTAATGAATTGGTTTGAATGTTAGCAAGAGAGTGGCTGTGGTGAGAGAACCATCTATGATGTCAGAATCAGGCAGACAGTTGGGCGGTCGTGAGGAAAATGAAATGGGATTGAAGAAGCAGGAGGTCAATCTGATGGATGACATGAGCTTGGAGAAGGGACGGGGGAGACATGAGGAGAACATCAAGAGAAATTTGCCTATGGGGAAAGCTTTATTCTGGTAAAGAAGAGCCAAGGGGAAAGCATCACAGAAAACAATCATCCATGAACTCCTCACACTTGTTGTCAAGCTGGTGAAACAGTGGGGGAGGAGAGAGGTAATTAAGGAGCTTGTAGATGATAAAGAATTTTTATGGGATGGTTTTGGAAATTGAAAGTGAAACCTAGTAGGATCAATTGGTGTTGGATGATTAATCCACTTGTCTACCAATTATGTACAAGGACTCTGGCCCTTTAGACTTGAGGGAGTAAGCAGTTCATAGTAATGGAAAGACGGGAGTTGGCGAGAGTTACAGAACAAAGCGATGTAGGAATACAGGTTCATAGCTCTTTGAAGGTAGAGTCGCAGGTGGACAGGGTGGTGAAGAAGGCATTCAGCATGCTAGGTTTTATTGGTCAGAATATTGAATATAGGAGTTGGGATTTCTTGTTGAAGTTGTCCAAGACATTGGTAAGACCACACATGAAAGACTTTGTTCCGTTCTGGTTACCCTATTATAGGAAGGATATTGTTAAACTAGAAAGAGTGCAGAAGAGATTTACGAGGTTGCTACCAGGACTGGATAGTCTGAATTATAAGGAGAGGCTGGATAGCTGGGATTTTTTTCCCTGGAGTGTAGGAGGCTTAGGGGTGATCTTATAGAGGTCTATAAAGTAATGAGAAGCATAGATAAGGTAGATAGTCAACACCTTTTCCAAAAGGTCGAGGAGTCTAGAACTAGAGGACAAAGGGAGAGATACAAAAGAGGGTGGTGAACATCTGGAACGGGCTGCCAGAGGCAGTGGTAGAGGTGGGTACGGTTTTGTCTTTTGAAATGCAGTTAGACAGTTACATAGGCAGGGTGGGTATAGAGGGATATGGGCCAAATGCTGGCAAGTGGGATTAGCTTAGTGATAGAAACTGGGCGGCATGGACAAGTTGGGCTGAAGGGCCTGTTTCCATACTGTAAACTTCGATGACTCTATAACAATGAGAGAAGATGAAGACTTTTATGGAAACTATTCAATCGAGATGAAGATGATGTTGAGAAAATCACAGAGCAGAGGTATTATGAAGTCCAAAAATGGCAGTGAGACCTAACGTTGTAGGTGAATTGGGATAAAGGTTTTTCCCAGAGACATATACAAAACAAAAGTGGATTTGTAGCAGGTAGGATTTGTGAAAGGGGAGGGAAGTAGACCAGTGTTTGCAGATGGCTCAGTCACTAATTACACCATGGCCACTGACAATGGCAAGGTTGAGGTGACGGATGTGCAACCAGAAAGGAAAGTTTTATAGACGTAAGGATTAGGGAGAATGGAAGAGTAATAGAAGAGATGTATAAAATACAGAGGAAGGAAGTTGAAGAAAATGCAGATGGAGATTGAAAACAGAAGAATGAAGAATCATTTGATGCAGGGACTGAAAGAAAAATATGAGAATATCTCAGGGAGAAACTGGAGCTAAAGGAGAAGTATTGATCAGGATGGGGTACTTGAAGGAGCAGAAAGTGCCAAAGTAGTAGATGGACAGGCCAAAGTTTGCCACCTCAGCAATTCGCACAGAAGAGGTAGTGGAAAAGATAATCAAGTAAGCCCTTTTCCAGTAAAAATGAGATCACCACCAATTTTCAGTCAATGCCAGGATACCAGTAAGATCAGTGTTTTTCAAACATTTTTTCTGGGACTTTTGCCAGCCAGCCGACGTCTTGGTTAAACACTGTCACACATTAACTTCTTAGTCATGGTTTGTAAATACTAAACAATACTGAATGAAAATATATCATTACATTTATTGAATGTGTTGGTGGAAATCAATAGCAGGAGATAAGCAAAAGAGATTAGCAAAAGTAAAGATTTAACTTTCTCAAAAATATTTTTTCTTTGGACTGGTTTTGTGTAATTTTAGATGACCAAGTGATTCAATAATGCATTTACTATGGTTTATCCCATTGTCTTCATGAAACGGACAAATAAAAGACTTTCCAATGGGAAATAGGAAAATGGTGTCTTATTTTTTTCTTTGCAGTGTAATATTGAGTTTCATTTAACTTTTTGTTTCTTTAAATTTAGAGTGCCCAATTCATTTTTTCCAATTAAGGGGCAGTTTAGCGTAGCCAATCCACCGAGCTTGCACATTTTTGAGTTGTGGGGGCGAAACCCACGCAAACACGGGGAGAATGTGCAAACTCCACACGGACAGTGACCCAGAGCTGGGATCGAACCTGGGACCTCGGCGCCATGAGGCAGCAATGCTAACTACTGTGCCACTGTGCTGCCCTTAGTTTCATTTATCTTGATAAATGATATTCTGTGCTTTACAGATTTCATAAATTATAGAATTAACAACACACAGGTATTTAAGAGTATTCCTTACTTAACTGGAAACTAACAGCAGAAAATTTAGCGTCTTCTCAAAAACAGCAGCTTAAATGGATACAGCACTTTTACCATGGCAAACCATCCGAGGGTTGCAAAGTAAGTGTAGGCTGCTTGAAAGGAAAACTCAGATTTTTCTTATGGTTCCAAAGCTGTCCAACACTTGGGTTTTCTTTGTGTGTTTTCCTGATCTGTTTGAGACTAATTGATAAAGGATGGTTGCTATGGCTAGTTAACAATTTCATTATCGTTACTTCATGTGACTATCAAATTGGTAGAAAGTGCACCTAATGGACCTTAGTCTTTTTTCATCAAGCAATTCCTATGTTCCTATGTAGCCACTGCCTCATGTTTAATGCGGTGAATTGTTTCCAAACTGGGCTTACTCAAGAACTCCCCGGTGTTGTTAACATCAGCCATGTTAACATGCAATCATACTGTGAACAATTTTCATCACTTGACATAAGATTTAACAAATGTATTGGTTACAGTTTTGAGCTTGGCCAGTCTCAGAACTTTAAAAAATAATTATGCAGACATAATAATCCTTAAAACAATTAGCATTGAAAGTGAAGAAAAATCACAACAATAAGTTATCTATTCAGACTGCTGATGTGTAATTTACCTAACAGCTGTAAAAAAATGAAAATAAACTCAGGAAAATACATTAAGAAGTAGGATTAGAGCTAAATTAGCAATGAAAAAGGGGACATTACCAGATATGTGGAACTCTGTTGAATTAAAGGCATGATGTGGAGATGCCGGCATTGGACTGTGGTGAGCACAGTAAGCGGTCTTACAACACCAGGTTAAAGTCCAACAGGTTTGTTTCAAATCACTAGCTTTAGTGCTCCGAAAGCTAGTGATTCGAAACAAACCTGTTGGACTTTAACCTGTAAGACCGCTTTCTGAATAAAAGGTAGAACAATTCACAGTGAGAGGAAATCACCTTACGTCAATGACCTTGTTGTGGTCAATGCCCATCTTGTAGGAAACAGTTCACATTTGCCCTTAAGTCCGACAGCTGAACTCATAAGCACAGATAGGATTGTGTCTGATTTCCCCTGCTTCTATTTGAACCTCTGACACCAGGACATAAAGAATTAATAATAATAATAATCGCTTATTGTCACAAGTAGGCTTCAATGAAGTTACTGTGAAAAGCCCCTAGTCGCCACATTCCGGCGCCTGTTCGGGAGGCTGGTATGTACGGGAATTGAACCCACGCTGCTGGTCTTGTTCTGCATTACAAACCAGCTGTTTAGCCCACTGTGCTAAACCAGCCAGAGGTAATAGCCAATGCCAACTTTAGGAAAAAAGATTCTCACTAAAACGGGAAACTGAGAAATATTGTAGAAAGAATATAGCAAAACATTGGCAAAGATTGAATTTGTAGGTTATTGTAGAAAATCTCTCCCTTGCTCATGTGAAAAGTATGGCTGTGATGCTGCAACAAACAATTGTAATCTTCCAACCATTTAAAGTTAATGGCATTTGAAACAGCTTTGCCAGTGATTACAAGATGTATTCCAATTATTGCTGCTCACTAGTCCTATTCAGAAGAAAAAGTAGTGAATGTAATTAGATATTTATGGACTTTCTGGCATTCTCAAATGTGACAGAATGGGAGTTGTTTATATGTGATGTAGAAGCTCCTGCAGGGTTGATAAATCTGAACACAGATGTTGTGGGTGGCATGGGGGGGTGGGGGGGAGGTTGGAGTGAGATATAGTTTTAATTTTGTCTCTGCTGTCAAACACCTTACCTGACTTTCATTCCCACTGAACTGTATGTTGGATGGCTTTTTGAAGAAGCCTGTGTTTTACACAATTGACCAATGTTAAAATGACCTATCAAGTGTGAAAGCTTGTCAAAAGTCCTATTTAATTCAGTTAAAGTCTTCCAGGTGGCACTAAATGCATACTATGGGACTTATTCCCTATTCTAAAGCATTTAATATCCATTTGTTGAAGAATCAGTAAGTGGTTGTGCATTTCAAGGGCATTGTTCCTTGCTTGTATAAAATACATTCTTACTGAACCAAGAATGCTTGTATTTTCACATCCTGAGGATAGTCCTAAACAACCTTCAGCCTGGCCCCAGTTGTTACGAAGGGAAACATGGCAGTCAATTTATACAAAACCAAGGCATGAGGAGTGACGACGAGAGGGCTGTTTTTTGTTTTGTTGTTTTCATTGTAACTGGGACAATGTGCCAGAACACTGAGGTGGGCCTTTTAACCAGCCCACCTCTGCACCTGGCAGCACCTGTGGCTGCCTCCGAACGCTTTCTGAGGGTGGCGGGCCTGACTCCTGATAGTACCCGCCACTCCAGAATGAAAATCTGAATATTCGGTGCAGTCTCCTCTGGTTGGGTTTGACTCAGCATTTGACAAATAAGGTGGCTAGTCAGTTAAAGAGAAGCAATATACTGACAATGCTGGAAACTCTCAGCACTTCAAATAATGCCTGTAAGGAGAAAAAGAGAGCTGACATTTCAAGTTGATGGACTTTCAGCAGGGTGGGGCATCCACCTGCACTCTTCACTCTGAATAGCCAGTTAATCTGTTAAGGGATAAATGTTGGCCTGGTCAGTCCTTTGCACTCTTAATTTTGAACAGTGCTACAGGAGCTTTTACACCCACCTAAAAGACAGAACATAAACAACACAGTATTCCCAAAAGTACCACATCAAAATGTCATCCTGGATTACTTGTTCAAGACTTGGAACAGTACTTGACTCACAATCTCCTGCCTCAAGGTCAAGAGTGTGGTAGTCACCACTGTTTCTATACAGTACACATATGAGATGTAATACAGTAAGGCTACGGTAATACAGGTACGGGGGTAGATCCCTGCCTGCTGGCTCCGCCCAGTAGGCGGAGTATAAATGTGTGTGTTCACCGAGCTGCAGCCATTTCGGCAGTAGCTGTAGGAGGCACCACATCTCTGCGTAATAAAGCCTCGACTCTTGTCTTGTCGTAATTGATAGTGCATCAATTTATTACGCAAAGATTTTACAGCAATGGACCTTTGCATCAAGCCAGATCGCCTGCAGCTGCACCCTCAAGCAGACAACGTTACATCGGCCTTCGACCACTGGCTAGCTTGCTTTGAAGCCTACATCGGATCAACAACAGAACCACCCACAGAGGTACAGAAACTACAAATCCTGTACACACGGTTGAGTTGCGCTATTTTTCCTCTTATCCGGGACACGCTCAACTACACTGAGGCCATGGCGCTTCTGAAAGAGAACTACACACGGCCGATCACAAACTTTACGCCAGGCATCTCTGGTCCACGCGGCAACAACTCCCCGGTGAGTCATTGGAAGATTTCTGGCGTGCCCTGCATTGAACATTCCGAACTCCGAATCAGGGACGCTTTTGTTGCGGGCATAGGGTCGGCATACATCCGCCAGCGCCTCTTAGAAGGGGGTACGCTCGACCTCACGCCGATCAAGAAACTCGCGACCTCGCTAAAGGTAGCCTCCTGTAATGTACAAGCATACGCCCCCAACCGCACGGCGACCCCATTCTGGACATCGTGGACCCCACCAGCGACCGCCCCCAGCCAACCCAAAGCGTGCGCCGTGCGGCAGCCAGCCAAACCCGGAGGGCGCAAGTGCTATTTCTGCGGGCAGACACAGCACCCCCGCCAGCGCTGCCCGGCGCGGAGCGCACTCTGCAAGGCCTGCGGGAAGAAAGGACATTTCATTGCGGTGTGCCAGGACCGCTCGATCGCCGCTGTAACCAGCCCCATTGTTCCTGCACACATGCGACCTGTGGGCAGCGGCATTTTCGCCCCCGCAACCCATTTGCAGCCCGTGGGCGCCGCCATCTTCCCCTCATCAGACCTCGTGCGGCCCGTGGGCGGCATCATCTTTAACGCCACCCGCCGTGCTGCCATCTTCGGCACCATTTTGGACGGCGCCTCAGGATCCCTGCTCATCGGGCCACTCATCGGGCCACTCATCGCGCGCAACCGCCGCCGACAAGCCCGGGGCCCACCAACACCAGCCGCAGCTCGCCTCCATCACGCTCGACCAGTCCCGGCCACACAACCTCGCAACCGCGACAACGACGGTGAAAGTCGATGGCCACAAGACATCTTGCCTTCTCGACTTCGGGAGCACGGAGAGCTTCAGCCACCCCGATACGGTAAGGCGCTGCTCCCTCGCGGGACACCCCATTACCTATGAATCTCCCTGGCCTCTGGATCCTACTCCGTGGAGATCCGGGGGTATTGCACCGCCACCCTCACCGTCTAGGGCATAGAGTTCAGCAACTTCCAGCTCTACGTCCTCCCCAACCTCTGCGCTGCCTTGTAACTTGGCCTGGACTTCCAGTGCAACCTCCAAAGTCAAACTCTGAAATTCGGCGGGTCCCTACCACCCCTTACTGTATGCGGCCTCACGACCTTTAAGGTCGACCCACCTTCCCTGTTTGCGAACCTCACCCCGGATTGCAAACCGTTGCCACCAGAAGCAGACGGTACAGTGCCCAGGACAGGACCTTCATCAGGCCTGAGGTCCAGCGGCTGCTGCGGGAAGGCATCATCGAAGCCAGCAACAGCCCCTGGAGAGCCCAAGTGGTAGTTGTAAAGACTGGGGAGAAACACAGGATGGCCATTGATTACAGTCACACCATCAATCGGTACACGCAGCTACACGCGTACCCCCTCCTACGTATATCTGATATGGTCAATCAGATTACACAGTACTGGGTCTTCTCTACAGTGGACCTGAAATCTGCCTACCACCAGCTCCCCATCTGCAAGACGGACCAGCAATATATGGCGTTTGAAACAGACGGCCGCCTTTACCACTTCCTTAGGGTTCCCGTCGGCGTCACTAATGGGTCTCGGTCTTCCAATGGGAGATGGACCAAATGGTTGCTGGTACAGACTGCGAGCCACCTTCCCATACCTGGATAATGTCACCATCTGCGGCCACGACCAGCAGGACCACGACGCTAACCTTTCCAAATTTCTCCACATCGCCAAACTCCTGAACCTAACGTATAACAAGGAGAAGTGAGTGTTCAGCACCAACCGCTTAGCCATCCTTGGCTATGTGGTGCAAAATGGAGTTCTAGGGCCCGACCCCGTTCGCATGCGCCTCCTCATGGAACTCCCCCTCCCCCACTGCTCCAAGTCCCTCAAACGATGCCTGGAGTTCTTCTCATACCATGCCCAGTGGGTCCCTAACAATGTGGACAAGGCCCGTCCACTCATTCACTCCACAGTTTTCCCCCTGATGGCCGAGGCTCACCAGGCCTTCAACCATATCAAGGCCAACATCGCCAAAGCCACGGTGCACGCGGTTGACGAGACCCTCCCCTTTCAAGTTGAGAGCGATGCATCAGACGTTGCTCTAGCCGCCACCCTCAACCAGGCAGGCAGACCCATGGCATTCTTTTCCCGCACCATCCACGCCTCCGAAATTCGGCACTCCTCTGTCGAAAAGGAGGCCCAAGCCATCGTTGAAGCTGGGTGGCATTGGAGGCATTACCTGGCGGGCAGGAGATTCACTCTCCTCACTGACCAACGGTCGGTTGCCTTCATGTTCAATAACACACAGCAGGGCAAGATCAAAAACGATAAAATCTTGAGGTAGAGGATCGAGCTCTCCACGTACAATTACGAGATTTTGTATCACTCCGGTAAGCTCAACGAGCCCCCTGATGCCTTATCCCGAAGTACATGTGCCAGCGTACAGGTGGACCGACTCCGGGCCCTACACGATGGTCTCCGTCACCCAGGGGTCGCCCAGTTCTTTCACTTCATAAAGGCCCGCAACCTCCCCTACTCTATTGTGGAAGTCAGGGCGGTCACCAAAGACTGCCAGGTCTGCGCGGAGTGCAAACCGCACTTCTACCGGCCAGACCGGGCACACCTGGTGAAGGCTTCCCGTCCCTTTGAACGCCTCAGCATGGACTTCAAAGGGCCCCTCCCCTCCTCCGACCGAAACACATACTTCCTTAACGTGGTCGACGAATACTCCAGATTCCCCTTCGCCATTCCATGCCCCGATATGACATCTGCCACAGTCATCAAGGCCCTCAATAGCATCTTCCCTTTGTTCGTTTCCCCCGCTTACGTCCACAGCGACTGGGGATCCTCCTTTATGAGTGATGAGCTGCGTCAATTCCTGTTCAGCAAGGGCATTGCCTCGAGCAGGACGACCAGCTACAACCCCCGGGGAAACGGGCAGGTGGAGAGGGAGAATGGCCCTACGGTCTAAAAATCTCCCAGTCTCCCGCTGGCAGGAGGTCCTCCCCGATGCCCTCCACTCCATCCGATCTCTACTTTGCACTGCGACTAATGCAACCCCCCATAAAGGTCTCCTTGCCTTCCCTAGGAAGTCCACCTCCGGGGTTTCGCTCCCAACGTGGCTGGCAGCTCCAGGACCCGTTCTCCTCCACAAACACGTGCGGCTCCACGATGTGGACCCATTGGCACGGCTACTCCATGCAAACCCGCAGTATGCCTATGTGGCGTACCCCGACAGCCACCAGAACACATTCTCCCTCAGGGACCTGGCACCAGCTGGGTCCCCCCCCCCATCTGCCCCGGCGCCAGCCATCCTCCCTCTGGCGCACCTCACACCAGCCCCGCTCCAGGATGATCCGGCCTACCATTGGTTCCACCTGGGGATGAAGATGAGGACTACATGCTCCCGGAGTCACCGGCGACCAAGCCGGTGCCTGCATCGCCACCGGGACTGAGGCGCTCACAACGGAGGATCAAGGCACCTGACCGGCTGAATTTGTGAACTTTTCCAGAACTGTACACTTTAAAAATGCTCACTTACATGTAAATAGTTTTCCACCACCCCCGCTGGACTCTTTTTTAACAGGGAGTGAATGTGGTAGTCACCACTGTTTGTATATAGTACACATATGAGATGTAATACGGTAAGGCTCCTGTACTACAGATACGGGGTGGATCCTTGCCTGCTGGTTCCGCCCAGTAGGCAGAGTATAAATGTGTGTGCTCACCGAGCTGCAACCATTTTGGCTGCAGTAGGCAACACATCTCTGCGTAATAAAGCCTTGATTACTCTCTACTCTCATCTCGCCGTAATTGATAGTGCATCAAAGAGTACCATATGAGTTGGAGTAAAGTGACACTGAGATACTAGGAGAATGCTATTAGACTTGCGCTGAATGTTCTGCTGAGCATTCATTGGGAAGCTGATTCACACTCCATTTACCTTCCAGAGCTACTTTAAGAAACAGCTGCAAGTAAACCTTCCCACTGGGGTTAAAGATCGCTGTGCTTTCCTAGCCACTCATACACCAGTAAATAGATGGCCAAAAATGAAATCCCTGAACCAATTGTAAAATTCACTGATAGATGAGCAATTGTTTCTTTGTTTTGGTACAAAACAAATTGAGGCGGTTTAGCGTGGTGCCGAGAGCCCCAGACAAAACTGCAGAGCTGTTTCTTGAGGCAGTGCTGCGTGACAAATATGCCATACAACACAGTGCCATCCTTTCAGATTGCCTGAACGATGAATGGAACACATGTTTCAGGTCTAAAATAACAGCAGTGAACATCAGATTGGCTCATTAGAAGCCTCTGGCATCTGCCTGAAACAAACTACAGGCCTCATTAAAATATGTTAATTAGTATCTCGTCCTTTTTGTGAAATTAGAATCTGGGAGTAGCTGATTCATCAGTTCCTAACCCCGCCCAGCAAGGCATGACAGTGATAATCAGCAGGGACAATCGAGTGCCGACGTTTAAAGGGATTGTAGCGCACAATGACTTAAGAGAGAGACGAATAGAGATGAAGTCGATGAGGCTTTATTAAGCGTGACTTGTTCCCAGCAGTTCAGCAACAGACTGGAGCTGCGGGGAGAAGTCCAGGTTCTTATACTCCGCCTTCAGGGCGGAGCTAGAGATCAACAGCCAACCAGGACCCGGGATCTGTCAGCCAATAGCATCACAGCTTCACAGTCCCACATGACCCCTAATGCATACTACCACATTCACCCCTTGTTAAAAATGAACCCGGCGGGGTGGTGCTTCGCATGGTGGTAGGGGTTTACAAGATTGGTCCTGGGAGGAGAAAATTTTTGGCATGTCCTTTCAATGCTCTACACTTTGCCCTACATTGGGCTATGTACAGGGTTTGTGAACTATTTACAATATTCGTAAAAGGAAAAAAAAAAGAACATTCTCGTTAAAGTCCACAACATTCTTGTGTTACACCGATGCCACGAGTCGAGCGGGCGGTCTGGTCTTCCTCATTGATCGCCTCAGCCCCGGTGGTGGTGCAGGTGCTTGTTCCCGCGTTGTCGTCTCCGGGAGCTTTTCGGTGTCTGCTTCTGTTTCACTCCTGGTCGGACATGGGAGAGGGACCGATCCTCCCGGGAAAGGGGCGGTCGCGGGGTGCGCTGGTGGCAGGGAGGGGGTGATCGGTGTCGGGGGGGGTGTGCGTGTTGCAGGCGGGCGCCAGGTCTCGGAGGGAGACCGTGTCCTGTCGGCCGTCGGGGTACGCCACGTAGGCGTACTGCGGGTTCGCTTGGAGGAGATGAACCCTCTCGACCAACGGGTCCGACTTGTGCGCCCGCACATGTTTCCGGAGCAAGATGGGTCCTGGGGCCGCCAGCCAGGTCGGCAGCGACGTTCCGGAGGAGGACTTCCTGGGGAAGACAAGGAGGCGCTCATGAGGCGTTTGGTTAGTGGTGGTACACAGCAGTGACAACAAGTCACGCTTAATAAATTGTAGCGCACAATGACTTACGAGAGAGACGAATAGAGATGAAGTTGATGAGGCTTTATTAAGCGTGACTTGTTCCCAGCAGTTCAGCAACAGACTGGAGCTGCGGGGAGAAGTCCAGGTTCTTATACTCCGCCTTCAGGGCGGAGCTAGAGATCACCAGCCAACCAGGACCCGGGATCTGTCAGCCAATAGCATCACGGCTTCACAGTCCCACATGACCCCTAATGCATACTACCACAGGGATCATTGGTCCAATTTAGAAAAATCACTTGTTAGGATGCTGGGGTGCTTTAAGGCCAGTGTTTTGTCTACCCTGCCCGCCCACTAATTTCGGGGAGTGATTCTGCGAAGTGCTGGCAGATTAGTTTGGCAGCACTGAGATTGTCACAAAGTTGAGGCAAGTGTAAGACCCTCCGGTTACCATCGAAACAGCCAGATAAGGTGGGAGAGCAGCACCGAGCTAGTGAGGCTGTTAGGACAACAGGAACCAAAGGAGACACAAGATGCAGTATAGTTTCCAGCTCAATGGAACCAGACTTCCATTTGACAGAGGAGAAGAATGTAAGTGTAAAGATGCACTTTTAGAGACTTCATTAATGAATACAATGTGCGGAACCTTCCAATATTTTTTCAAAGTGTCAGCTCCAAAGGTGGGAAAACTCATTGCATATTAAGCCTCTTTAACAACATTTTTTTCCCCGTGATTCACGCCACTTCTGTGGCGGCTTGCTTCTGGTTCAATCACCCCGAGAAATTTAAGGCTGGATTCTCCGCCCCACCACGCCACATTTCTGCCCCGACCCGCTGGCAGGATTCTCCGTTACGCTGGCCAATCAATGGGGTTTCGCATTGTGGGGCAGCCCCACGCTGTCGAGAAACCCCCAGGCACCGCAAAACGGAGAATCCCGTTGGCAGAGAATCCCAGACTCTCTGTAGCCAGTGGGGTGCTCCTTCCTATCACTTGTTCCAACACAGTCTTCTCCGGCACGGTACCTCTGACATCTGACAGGAGGAGGTTCTACAATGAAATATCCGTGGCTGGTCGTGTCTCCTCTGAGGCTCTGCCATTGTCGCCTTGCTCCTAGAAGATGAATGAGCCCTACCTCCCCCTTCTCTGCAGGGCACTGTTCCTGGCCAGGTGCAATGACACATCGATGTCTCAGTTGCTGCTTAATTGCAATCAAAAGAATTTCCAACTTTACTGGCTCCATGATGCTCCCGAATCAAAAACTGAAAGAAAGCGAACATCTAAGTGAGCGATGAGGATTCCTGACAATACCCTGATCCACAACCCTCTCAGGACCTGGGATCTCCATCCATGCACATTCCCCAATGAGAACGCCTTTGCAATGAGTCTCACTCCACCCTCTTCCACGTAATAGTCTCTTCATCACAGTTGAAAAATGAAATGAAAATCGCTTATTGTCACAAGTAGGCTTCAAGTGAAGTTACTGTGAAAAGCCCCTAGTCGCCACATTCCGGCACCTGTTCGGGGAGGCTGTTACGGGTTGCCCTTCTGAACTCCGCCTGAATGGGAGTTTAGAAGGATGCGGGGGGATCTTATTGAAATATATAAAATTATGAAGGGAATAGATAGGATAGATGCGGGCAGGTTGTTTCCACTGGTCGGGGAAAGCAGAACTAGGGGGCATAGCCTCAAAATAAGGGGAAGTAGATTTAGGACCGAGTTTAGGAGGAACTTCTTCACCCAAAGGGTTGTGAATCTCTGGAATTCCTTGCCCAGTGAAGCAGTTGAGGCTCCTTCTTTAAACGTTTTTAAGAAAAAGATAGACCTTTCCAAAGAATAAAGGGATTCGGGGATATGGTGTATGGGCCGGAGAGTGGAGCTGAGTCCACAAAGATCAGCCATGATCTCATTGAATGGCGGAGCAGGCTCGAGGGGCCAGATGGCCTACTCCTGTTCCTAGTTCTTATGTTCTTATGAATGCGGTGACTCAACCCGTGAGAGCTTCAGCAGTCCACGTGACTCTCCCAAGGATGAGGAGTGAGGGCAGTTGAGTCCACAAAACAGACATGTGCTCTGATCTCATGGGGAACTAGATGCCACCACCCAACACTTGAACGGCGTGACTGATGAGCAACTTCACCATAATGCCTTGCATTGGGGGCTGCATCTGTGTTACCCCTCTGTTATGGAGACATGAGCTTGGAGTTCAATGCTTGAGGGCTAGGCTTCCAACTATTTTGAATAACATAAATAACCAAATAAACTAAATCAAATAAATTGAGGAACAGTCCCTTCAAGTGAAACTGCCTTAAACAAAAAGTGAATCACAAATGAGACTTAAAATATCAAAATAATTGGGTGCCAAATGGTGCACTCGGGCATTGCAATGTTGACTAAATTGGCACAATTGACTCATCAATGACAGGTCAGGGAACTGATTAGGCACCTGATGCATGTGAGGATGGCAGTTTACAGTCAACTTCATCTTTAGAGGACATCCTCATTCCCCCAGCTCTCATGGGCTGTGGTTTAACTGAGCCTTTCAACTTGAACAGCCAGCCCACCCCTCCACCCCATACACTAATCCCTGACAGCCTGGCATCCATAACCAGTGGCCTTAAATTCCAGATGTCTCATGCCCTCTGGCTTCAAAGTGAAGCCTGAGTATGGGAATTCATTCTGACTTCAGTAGTCCTCCTCCCTGGTCTTCACGTCTCATGAGGCTGGGAACCACCCCTTGTCAGAATCCTCCACTCTGCCCATGCAGCCTGACATCTCAGTGATTCCCACCCAGGGACCTCACAGTGGCTCCCAGTGCTGACCCTACGGATTCACCTGCTCCCACCTACTTTCCAGCTGTCACTTTGGAAGAGAAATCCCTCAGTGGTGATATCACCACTTTCCCAGCGACGAGGACACAGGGAGTGATGCCTGTAGACAAGCTGCCAGACCCCTTTAAATCTCTAGGGTCACAGCCATGAAGTGCCTTTAAGGCCTGTAAGTGACCTAACCCCCCGCCCCCTGTGATTCAAAGACCGAAAACCTCTCCCTCTCAACCCCCCCCCCCCCCCACCCTCCCCCAGCCCCGTGTTGCACTTGTATGGATCTTCCACATCCTTTCCGGTGCCCACTCTGCAATTGGAACTCTGGAGGGTGATGACGACCGGAGCACTCAGTTCCGATATCCTCTTCAGAGCTGAGGTCACTGGCACCCATTGACTATTCAGAGGAGGGAAGACCCAGTGAGATGCTAATGTATTTAAATTTAATTCCCAACGTTCCATGGCAGGGTTTTCGTTGCGTCACCGGCGAAAAGCGTGGAATATCAGAAAACGTGATCTCACCGCCGAGAATCACATTTCCTCATTCTCTCCGTATCTTCCCCCCACGTCACTAATGGCTGTTGTTTGCTCCCAAAATCTCTCTGCCTCGGAGCCTCTGTCACCATGGGGTGATTCCACACTCTGTGAGTCCCAATTGGTCACCAGGCCAGATGATCCTTACTCTGCTGTGTTGCCCTTAAAGAGATAATCACCATATCCCTCCTCTTTTAACTCCTTTCGTCCTCCTTTATACAATCTTCAATAACTAATTTGCTCCATCCTAAATACTAACTAAACATTAATCATAAATCGGTGCTAACCACTGTGCCACCGTGCTGCTGTCAGGACTCAAGTGTTGGGGGATTATCTTTTGTCCTCAAGCAGATAGCTTCTGGCATGTTCTGGATGGAACAGAACGGAACTGAGGACTGGAATAATAAGAAACATCATGAGTACTGGTCGGAAACCAGGCAAATACTGGCATTGCTCACTGCTTATGGTTGCAGATGAGTTGGTCATTCAATGTACAGCAGCCTTTCCTATTGTAGGAAAGTCTCGGTCCTGATGAGGCATTTTCAGTCCTGCATGGTTGCAGTCTATCTTCGCACCTATTCACACAGACACGGGGAGAAAGTGCAAATTCCACACAGTTACCCAAGGCCAGAATCAAACCCGGATCACTGGCGCTGCGAAGTAGCGGCGCTAACCACTGTGCCACCATGTCGCTTGGGCTGACAAGTGGCAAGTTACATTCGCGCCACACAAGGGCCAGTGTCATGTGAGAGTACCTTTAAGAAATGTATGTTTAAGAAATGTACCTTTAAGAACTGGGTGTTTATCAGTGATGTCAGAGTGTGGGTGGAGCCGTTAACGTTACTTGACAAAATGGGAAAAGATGAGGTAATTATGGCGGTGACTAAGTATTTAAAGTTGCCTGACATACAGTTTGACTCATTGGAAATGGCAAAAATTCAGTTACAAATTAAACATGAGAAAGAATTAAAGAAGCTTGAATACGAAAGAGATAGAGAGGAAAAAGAAAGAGACAGGGAGATTCAGATCAAGGAAAAAGATAAAGAGAGAGAGTTTGAACTTCAGAAAATGGCCATGAAATATGACAGTCAGTTAAAATCGGCAGGCGTAAAGGGAAACATACAGTTGGATGATAGTGATGAGGATAGTGAGAAAGAGCGTCATAGTCGAAGGCATGGTGGGGATCTATTTAAATATGTTCAAGCATTGCCAAGGTTTGATGAGAAGGAGGTAGAAACCTTTTTCATTTCATTTGAGAAGGTAGCAAAACAAATGAAATGGCCACAGGGCCTGTGGGTATTACTGATTCAAACAAAGCTGGTAGGTAGGGCTAGTGAAGTGTTTGCATCACTATCAGAGGAGGTATCTGAGTCGTATGAGGAGGTGAAAAAAATCCATCTTAGGTGCATATGAACTAATGCCTGAAGCTACAGACATAGGTTGAGAAATTTAAGGAAAGAAGTTGGTCAAACATACATGGAGTATGAAAGAATCAACAGAGTAGTTTTAATAGGTGGAAAAGGTGGAGAACTCATGTGGAAGAGCAGAGGGTTAAAACTGAGAGGTTAGCAGCAAAAATGGCAGATGCTTATGAATTAATTCATAAGTCAAAGCGTGGTTTCCGACATCAGTTTCAGCCTGTGAGGGACAGAAACTGGGGACATGAGAAATACTCAAGTGGTAAAGGCAAAGGTGATCTGATGGGAGACAATAAGGAGAGTGGACCTCAGATTAAAAAAGGAATCCAGGAGGGTGGAAGAGTCATGAAAATTTTAAAATGTTTTCACTGTAAAAAACAAGGCCATGTAAAGTCACAGTGTTGGTGGTGGAAGAAAAGCACTGGGAAGGCTGATGTGGTAAAACAGGATAAGGCAGTGGGGTTTGTTAAAGTGGTAAAGGAAAGCCCAATTGAAGCGAAGGAGGTACAAAAGATTGTACAGCCTGATCAAGAGGTGATTGATAAGAAGGTGTCAGATGTCTTGAAATAATTTGCTTGTGTGGGTAAAGTTTACTCATGTGTATCAGGAGGAGCAGGTAAAGAAGTTACAAGTTTAAGAGATACGGGAGCTAGTCAATCTTTAATGGTAAGAGATGAGGAGTAATGTAGTTTGGGAGGAATATTGCCAGAAAAGGTGGTAATATGTGGAATTCAGGGTGAGAAGAGTAATGTTCCATTATATAAGGTAAGGTTGGAAAGTCAAGTGAAGAGTGATGAAAAAGAACAAGAACAGGTGGAGGATCAGGCGGATATTTTTAGTTCAGGAAAATTGGCAGAGTTATAACTGAAAGATGTAGAAATAAAACGAATGCATCAGAAAGCATACACGGAAGAGGAATCTGAGTGTACACCAGAGTGTGATTACCGTAAAAGTAATGTCTTGATGAGAAAATGGAGACCTTTACATATGCAAGTGGATGAAAAGTGGGCAGAAGTTCACCAAGTAGTATTGCCGGTAGGGTATAGAAAGGAGGGTTGCGAGGTACCAGTGGGAGGTCATTTGGGAATCAGGAAAACTCAAGCTAAAATCCAAAAACATTTTTAGTGGCCTGGGCTACATAAAGATATGGTTAAATTTTGTCAATCGTGTCACACATGTCAAGTGATAGGGAAACCTCAAGCGGTGATAAAACCAGCACCCTTAATACCCATTCCAGCATTAGAGGAACCTTTTACAAGGGTCCTAATTGATTGCGTAGGACCGCTTCCTAAAACAAAAAGTGGGAATCAATATCTTTTGACTATAATGGATGTTTCCAGAGGCCATTCCAGTACGTAATATTACATCTAAAAAGATTGTGGAGGAGTTACTTAAAGTTTTTACTATATCTGGGCTACCCACAGAAATACAATCGGATCAAGGATCAAATTTTACCTCAAGATTATTCAAAGAAGTTATGGATAGCTTAGATATAAAACAATTTAAATCAACTGCGTACCATCCAGAATCGCAGGGAGCATTAGAAAGGTGATAGCAGACATTAAAGACAATGTTGAGGGCTTATTGTCAAGATTATCCAGAGGATTGGGATAAAGGAATTCCATTCGTACTGTTTGCACTTACGGATGCATCTAATGAGTCAACCAAATTCAGTCCGTTTGAACTAAGGAAAAATTGGTGAATGAGAAATCAGAACTTACATTATTGAATTACATGTCAAATGAAATGAAATGAAATGAAAATCGCTTATGGTCACAAGTAGGCTTCAAGTGAAGTTACTGTGAAAAGCCCCTAGTCGCCACATTCCGGTGCCTGTTCGGGGAGGCTGGTACGGGAATTGAACCGTGCTGCTGGCCTGCCTTGCTCTGCTTTAAAAGCCAGCGATTTAGCCCTGTGCTAAATCAGCCCCTATTTTTCAGGAATGATTAAATAGAACAAGGGAATTGGCTAGACAACATTTAAAAGTTGCACAACATGTGATGAAACGGGTAGTGGACAAGAAATCCAAAGGTCGTAGTTTTGCCTGTGGAAATAAAGTTTTAGTGTTGTTACCAGTGGTAGGGGAGCCTTTAAAAGATAGGTTTTGTGGACCGTATAGATCGAAAGAAAATTAAGTGAGGTGAATTATGTGGTAAGAACGCCAGATAGAAGGAAAACTCACCGAGTGTGTCATGTGAATATGCTTAAAAGGTACTTTGTAAGGGAAGGTGAGAAAAAGGAGGAGGTTTTAATGATTCTAACTCAAAGCGACAAACCAAATCCAGATGACTGTGAATTTGACATACCTCAAATTAAATTGGAAAACGAGGAGGTTCTTAAAAATTGGGATAAATTGTTGAGTTACCTTCCAGAGGAAAAATGGACTGACCTGAAAGAGTCAGTTGATATCACATGGGTAAGTTTGTGGAGATAAGTTGGGGAGCCCTAAAATGGCTATACACGATGTAGATGTGGGTAATGCTGTTCCCATTAAACAACATCCATATAAACTTAACCCTTTAAAATTGGCACAGGTTAACAAAGAGATTGAAAGTATGCTTAAAAATGGCATAATTGAAGTGGGTTGCAGCCAATGGAGCTCACCCATCGTGATGGTACCAAAACAGGACAGTACCCAACGGTTGTGTGTGGACTATAGAAAGGTTAATGCAGTTACAAGAATGGACTCTTATCCTATCCCACGTTTGGAGGATTGCATTGAGGAAGTGGGACAATCAGCTTGTATTTCCAAATTGGATTGACTCAAAGGTTACTGGCAGGTACCTTTATCCGACAGGGCGAAGGAGATTCCAGCTTTTGTGACTCCAGATGGTATATACCAATTCAAAGTTATGCCATTTGGCATGAAAAACGCCCCAGCCACATTTCAACGGTTAACTAACAAAGTTGTTTCAGGATTACCCAATTGTGCGGTATACATTGACGACCTGGTAATTTTTAGCCGGACATGGACAGAACATTTGAAGCATTTGATGGAGTTAGTCGATTGACTTCAGGAGGCAGGTTTGGTGATAAACCTAGCCAAAAGTGAATTTGGAAAACCCCAAGTCACTTTCCTTGGCCATACAATCGGAGGGTCGAATGGTCCCACGGGATGTGAAAACAAGTTATCAGGGAGTTTCCGATACCGTCGACACAACGGGAAATAATACGATTTCTGGGTATGAGTGGATTTTACCAGAAATTTGTCCCGAATTTTAGCAGTGTGGCCGCTCCACTGACGGACTTGCTGAAGAAGCAAATTCCAGTGGACAGCGGAGTGCCAACAGGCATTTGATGGCCTGAAGGCTGTGTTAACCACTGCTCCTGTGTTCACCATCCCAAATTACGCAAAACCATTCAAAGTGGCTGTTGATGCGAGTGATGTGGGCATAATGCGGTGCTTCGAACAAGATGACGACGAAGGACTAAGGCAGCCGATTGGTTATTTTTCAAAAAAATTGAATTCTCACCAGAAGATGTATTCCACGATTGAGAAGGAGACTATGGGACTTCCGGGTGCGGCGATGACCAGCTAAGTCGCACGTTTCAGCAGCTCCCGGTGGAACGGACTTTTGGGCTCTTAATAAGAGCCCCAACGGCAATTTTAACGGCTAAAAGCACTGTGCGGTAAATTAGAAGGGAATCCCCCCTGGACACGGATGGAAAAAGGAGAGGAAAGTGGCCGGATTGCGGTGGATCCTTTAGAGCAGCGGCAAGGAAGGCAAGCAAAAACCAAGATGGCGTCGGAAGGTGGCAGTTTAATATGGGGCCCTGAACAACACGAGTTCTTGAAGCGCTGCGTGGAAGAACTTAAAAAGGAGATGAAGAAGGAGCTGTTGGCCCCGATATTACAGGCGATTGAAGGGCTAAAGGATGAGCAAAAGACCCAGGAGCAGGAGCTTTGGGTCGTGAAGGCAAAGGCTGCCGAGAACGAGGACGATATACAGGGCCTGGTGGTGAAGATGGAGATGCACGAGGCACACCATAAAAGGTGTGTGGAAAGGCTGGAGGTGCTGGAGAATAATGCGAGGAGGAAGAATTTAAGGATTCTTGGTCTTCCCGAGGGTGCAGAGGGGGCGGACGTCGGGGCATATGTGAGCACGATGCTGCACTCGTTAATGGGATCGGAGGCCCCGACGGGTCCGTTGGAGGTGGAGGGAGCCTATCGAGTTATGGCACGAAGACCGAGGGCTGGAGAAATTCCCCGAGCCATAGTGGTGAGATTTCTCCGATATAAGGACAGAGAGATGGTCCTCAGATGGGCAAAGAAAACTCGGAGCAGTAGGTGGGAGAACGCGGTGATCCGCGTATATCAAGATTGGAGTGCGGAGGTGGCGAGAAGGAGGGCGAGCTTTAATCGGGCCAAGGCGGTGCTTCATAAAAGGTCAAATTTGGAATGCTGCAGCCGGCAAGACTGTGGGTCACACATCAAGGGAAACACCACTACTTTGAAACGGCGGATGAGGCATGGACATTTATTGTCGAAGAGAAATTGGAATAAGTGGGTTATAAAAAAAGAACGTTTGAGACAAAGTGGTGGGGCGAATATGGGGGGCGAAGAGGGGGGAAAAAGGGGGGAGAGATGATTTTTAAGTTGTTAATCCTGCGACCCAGTAACTTTTCTCTCTTCCCCTTGTTGTGGAGGAGGGAGGGAGGGAGGTGGAGGAGCTGGGGGCGTCGGCCATTGGGGGCGAGGCCAAAAGGGAAGCGCGGGCTTTGTTCCCGCGCTATGCTAATTATGGCGGGAACAGGGAAGCAGGAAGGAGGGGGCGTCGCACAGTGTGAGCCGAGGTCACGGGGGGAAGCCGAGGTCGGCCAGAGTTTGCTGACTTCTGGGAGCAACATGGGGGGTGCAATTACGCTAGTGGGGGATCTAGCGGGGGGGGGGGGGGGTTAACTGGGTTGCTGCTGCTGGGGAGAAGGGGGAGCTGGTATGGGGTGGGGTGGGCGGGGCGGGGGAGCGCCGCCTGGTGGGGACACAGCTACGTGGGAACCAGGTGAGGAGCTGGATAAAAAAAAGGGGATGGCTAGTCGACAAGGGGGGGGGGGGGGGGTAAAGAGCCCCTCAACCCGGCTGATCACGTGGAATGTGAGAGGGCTGAACGGGACGATAAAGAGGGCACGGGTACTCGCACACCTAAAGAAACTTAAGGCAGATGTGGTTATGCTACAGGAGACGCATTTGAAACTGATAGACCAGGTCAGACTACGCAAAGGATGGGTGGGGCAGGTGTTTCATTCGGGGCTAGATGCGAAAAACAGGGGGGTGGCTATACTAGTGGGGAAGCGGGTAATGTTTGAGGCAAAGACCATAGTGGCGGATAGTGGGGGCAGATACGTGATGGTGAGTGGCAAATTACAGGGGGAGGCGGTGGTCTTAGTGAACGTATATGCCCCGAACTGGGATGATGCCTACTTTATGAGGCGCATGCTAGGACGTATCCCGGACCTAGAGGCGGGGAAGCTGGTAATGGGTGGAGATTTTAACACGGTGCTGGAACCAGGGCTGGACAGATCGAGGTCCAGGACCGGAAGGAGGCCGGCTGCAGCTAGGGTGCTTAAGGACTTTATGGAGCAGATGGGAGGATTAGACCCCTGGAGACTTAGTAGACCTAGGAGTAAGGAGTTTTTGTTTTTCTCCTATGTCCACAAAGTTTATTCACGGATAGACTTTTTTGTTTTGGGAAGGGCGCTGATCCCGAAGGTGACGGGGACGGAGTATACGGCTATAGCTATTTCGGATCACGCTCCACATTGGGTGGACTTGGAGATAAGGGAGGAAAAAGAAGAGCGTCCACCCTGGAGAATGGACATGGGGCTATTGGCGGACGAGGTGGTGTGCTTAAGGGTGAGGGGGTGTATTGAAAGGTACTTGGAACTCAATGATAATGGGGAGGTCCAGGTGGGAGTGGTCTGGGAGGCGCTGAAGGCAGTGGTTAGAGGGGAGCTGATATCAATCAGGGCACATAAAGGAAAGCAGGAGGGTAGGGAACGGGAGCGGTTGCTGAAAGAACTTATGAGGGTGGGCAGGCAATATGCGGAGGCACCGGAGGAGGGACTGTACAGGGAAAGGCAAAGGCTACATGTAGAATTTGATTTGCTGACTACAGGTAATGCAGAGGCACAGTGGAGGAAGGCACAGGGTGTACAGTACGAATATGGGGAGAAGGCGAGCAGGTTGCTGGCCCACCAACTGAGGAAAAGGGGAGCAGCGAGGGAGATAGGGGGAGTGAGAGATGAGGAGGGAGAGATGGAGCGGGGAGCGGAGAGAGTGAATGGAGTGTTCAAGGCATTCTATGAAAGATTATATGAAGCTCAGCCCCCGGATGGGAAGGAGAGAATGATGTGTTTTCTGGACCAGCTGGAATTTCCTAAGGTGGAGGAGCAGGAGAGGGTGGGACTGGGAGCACAGATTGAAACGGAGGAAGTAGTGAAAGGAATTAGGAGCATGCAGGCGGGGAAGGCCCTGGGACCAGACGGATTCCCAGTTGAATTTTATAGGAAATATATGGACTTGCTGGCCCCGCTATTGATGAGAACCTTTAATGAGGTGAGGGAAAGGGGGCAGCTGCCCCCGACTATGTCAGAGGCAACGATATCGCTCCTCCTAAAGAAGGAAAAAGACCCGCTGCAATGCGGGTCCTATAGGCCTATTTCCCTCCTGAACGTGGACGCTAAGATTCTGGCCAAAGTAATGGCAATGAGGCTAGAGGATTGTGTCCCGGGGGTGGTCCATGAGGACCAAACTGGGTTTGTGAAGGGGAGACAGCTGAATACGAATATACGGAGGCTGCTAGGGGTAATGATGATGCCCCCACCAGAGGGGGAAGCGGAGATAGTGGTGGCGATGGATGCCGAGAAAGCATTTGATAGAGTGGAGTGGGATTATTTGTGGGAGGTGCTGAGGAGATTTGGCTTTGGAGATGGGTATATTAGATGGGTACAGCTGCTGTATAGGGCCCCGATGGCGAGCGTAGTCACGAATGGACGGGGGTCTGAATATTTTCGGCTCCATAGAGGGACGAGACAGGGATGTCCTCTGTCCCCATTATTGTTTGCACTGGCGATTGAGCCCCTGGCAATAGCATTGAGGGGTTCCAGGAAGTGGAGGGGAGTACTCAGGGGAGGAGAAGAACACCGGGTATCTCTGTATGCGGACGATTTGTTGTTATATGTGGCGGACCCGGCGGAGGGGATGCTAGAGATAATGCGGATACTTGGGGAGTTTGGAGATTTTTCAGGGTATAAATTGAACATGGGGAAAAGTGAGTTGTTTGTGGTGCATCCAGGGGAGCAGAGCAGAGAAATAGAGGACTTATCGTTGAGGAAGGTAACAAGGGACTTTCGGTACTTGGGGATCCAGATAGCCAAGAATTGGGGTACATTGCATAGGCTAAATTTAACGCGGTTGGTGGAACAGATGGAGGAGGACTTTAAGAGATGGGACATGGTGTCCCTGTCACTGGCAGGGAGGGTGCAGGCGGTTAAAATGGTGGTCCTCCCGAGATTCCTTTTTGTGTTTCAGTGCCTCCCGGTGGTGGTCACAAAGGCTTTTCTAAAAAGAATTGAGAAGAGTATTATGAGTTTTGTGTGGGCCGGGAAGACCCCGAGAGTGAGGAGGGGATTTTTGCAGCGTAGTAGGGATAGGGGGGGGGCTGGCACTACCGAGCCTAAGTGAGTACTACTGGGCCGCCAATATCTCAATGCTGTGTAAGTGGATGGGAGAAGAGGAGGGAGCGGCGTGGAAGAGATTGGAGAGGGCGTCCTGCAGGGGGACTAGCCTACAAGCTATGGTGACGGCGCCGTTGCCGTTCTCACCGAAGAAATACACCACAAGCCCGGTGGTGGTGGCTACACTGAAAATTTGGGGGCAGTGGAGATGGCATAGGGGAAAGACGGGAGCCTCGGTGCGGTCCCCGATAAGAAATAACCATAGGTTTGTTCCGGGGAGAATGGATGGGGGATTTGGAGCATGGCAAAGAGCAGGGGTAACACAATTGAGAGATCTGTTCGTAGATGGGACGTTTGCGAGTCTGGGAGCGCTGACGGAAGAATATGGGTTGCCCCAAGGGAATGCATTTCGGTATATGCAACTGAGGGCTTTTGCGAGGCAACAGGTGAGGGAATTCCCGCAGCTCCCGACTCAGGAGGTGCAGGACAGAGTGATCTCAGAGACATGGGTGGGGGACGGTAAGGTGTCAGACATATATAGGGAAATGAGGGACGAGGGGGAGATCATGGTAGATGAGCTGAAAGGGAAATGGGAAGAAGAGCTGGGGGAGGAGATTGAGGAGGGGCTGTGGGCTGATACCCTAAGTAGGGTAAACTCATCGTCCTCGTGTGCCAGGCTAAGCCTGATGCAATTTAAGGTGTTACACAGGGCGCATATGACTGGAGCACGGCTCAGTAAATTTTTTGGAGTAGAGGATAGGTGTGCGAGATGCTCGAGAAGCCCAGCGAATCATACCCACATGTTCTGGTCATGCCCGGCACTACAGGGGTTTTGGGTGGGGGTGGCAAAGGTGCTTTCGAAGGTGGTGGGGGTCCAGGTCGAACCAAGCTGGGGGTTGGCTATATTTGGGGTTACAGAAGACGCCATTTTGCATCCCTAGTAGCCCGGCGCAGGATATTGTTAATGTGGAAGGAAGCCAAGCCCCCGGGTGTGGAGACCTGGATAAATGACATGGCAGGGTTTATAAAGTTGGAACGGATTAAGTTCGTTCTAAGGGGATCGGCTCAAGGGTTCACCAGGTGGTGGCAACCGTTCGTCGAATACCCCACAGAAAGATAGAGGGAATGGAAAAGAAGAAGACAGCAGCAGCAACCCGGGGGGCGGGGGGGGGGGGGGGGGGGGGGGGAGGAATCAGAAGGACTCTCAGGGATGTTATTGTATATGCATAGGTATTTGGTATATGTAATTGTATATTGGATTGTTGGATTGTATTTTTGGAAAGTATTTATCGTGGACAAGGCAGTTGCCATTTAGTTTTGTTTTTGATTTTGTTCATATATTATTTATTTATTTGTTTAAAACGGGCCATTGTTATTTATATTGTTTTATTGATGTGTAAAGGAAACACTATGTACTGTTATGTTTGGCCAAAAAATCTTGAATAAAATATATTTTTTTAAAAAAAGAGGAGACTTTGAGCTTGGTGCTGGCTTTGCAACATTTTCAAATTTATTTGACCAGCAATCTGACACAATTATCTATACTGATCATAATCCACTGACGTTTTTGGCACGATTCCGGAATAACAATGCCAGACTGTTTCGATGGAGTATATTGTTACAGCCATTTCATTCAAAAATAATACATGTGGCAGGATGAGAAAACGTGATAGCTGATGTTTTGTCAAGAATGTGATGACGAGTTACAGGAAGAACTGAAATGTACTATGTTATTATCCCTGTTTGCATGTGTTGTTTTTTAAACAAAAAAGTGTATTTACTGTCTGCATTTCTGAAAAGAAAGTGAAAAGATGAAAAATGAAACCATTTTGAAGTTGATGGTTTATGTTTTTTTCTAGGGGGAGGTGTCATGGGAATGTCACTTTGAGAAATGTTTGTCTGCTCAAGTGGCTGTGGTGATGTCAGAGTGTGGGTGGAGCTGAGCTCTGGCTCTGCTTTTTAGTTTCACTTTGAGGTAAAGCTTTGGTGTGTCTGTGTTGTTTGGTTTCGTTTTAGTGTTGGAGCTGAAGCCAGCCAAAGGAGGTGTAATTTAGATCTCTCTGCCATCTAAAGTCTATCTCTAGATCATTTGGTGAATTCAGAGTGATAACTACTCTTAGTAGAGAATTTAAACCTGATGTGCTTCTGTAAAAAGGATTTTTGTCTTATGGATGTTAAATGGAAAGTTTACGGATTATTTGGAGTGTTGTATTCTTTGGGGGTGTATTTGAATTGATGGTTGCTAAGATGGTCATTGTATGTTTTAAAAAGGTTAACTGAGTGCATTGAATAAATATTGTTTTGCTTTAAAAATTACTTTTAAATTTCCGCTGCACCACACCTGTAGAGTGGGCCGTGTGTTCCCCATACCACAATCTATTAAAAGTTGTGGGTCAGGTGATGTCCATGATATATTTGGAGTTCTCTAAACCCTGGCCCATAACACCATCCAGAACAAAGCAGCCCACTTGATTGCTCTCCCTTCCACATACATTCCAACCCTCCACCACCAGTGAACAGTGACGACCATGTGTACCTTCTACAAGATGCATTGCAGTAACTCACCAAAGTTCCTTAGACAGCACTATCCAAACCCACAACCACTACCACCTAGAAGGCCAAGAGTAGCAGATCCCTGGGAACCTCGCCACCTGGAGGTTCCCCTCCAAGTCACTCACCACCCTGACTTGGAAATATATTGCCATGGGCAGCATGTTAGCACAAGTGGATAGCACTGTGGCTTCACAGCGCCAGGGTCCCAGGTTCGATTCCCCGCTGGGCCACTGTTTGTGCGGGGTCTGCACGTTCTCCCAGTGTCTGCGTGGGTTTCCTCCGGGTGCTCCAGTTTCCTCCCACAGTCCAAAGACATGCAGGTTAGGTGAATTGGCCATGATAAATTGCCCTTAGTCACCAAAAAGGTTAGGAGGGTTTATCGGGTTACGGGGATAGGGTGGCATTGAGGGCTTAAGTGGGTCGGTGCAGACTCGATGGGCCGAATGGCCCCCTTCTGCACTGTATGTTCTATGTTCTCTATGTTCTTCACTGTTGCTGGGGCAACATCCTGGAACTCCCTCCCTAACAACACAGTGGGTGTACCTACACCTCAAGGACAGCAGCGGTTCAAGAAGGCAACTCACCACCACCTTCTGAAGGGCAATCAGGGATGGGCAATAAATGCTGGCCTAACCAGCGACGCCCACTTCATGTAAATGAACTTTTAAAAAGTCAGGTGGATTGGTCATTATTAATGCTTGAAGTTACGGGGATAATAATCTTTAATGTCACAAGTATGCTTACATTAACACTGCAATGAAGTTACTGTGAAAAGTCCCTTGTCACCACATTCTGGTGCCTGTTCGGGTGCACAGAGGGAGAATTCAGAAAGTCCAAATTACCTAACAGCACATCTTTCGGGACTTGTGGGAGGAAACCGGAGCACCCGGAGGAAACCCACGCAGAAACGAGGAGAATGTGCAGACACGGGGAGAACGTGCAGACTCCACACAGACAATGACCCAAGCCGGGAATCGAACCTGGGACCCTGGAGCTGTGAAGTAACTGTGCTAATCACTATTCTACTGTGCTGCCCGAGATAGATTTGCCATGCTAAAGTGCCCCTTGGTGTACAGGGATGTGTAGATTAGCTGGGATTATAGTGATAGGGTGGGGGAGTGGGCCTAGTTATGGTACTCTTTCAGAGGGTTCATGCAGAGTCGATGGGCTGATTGACCTTCAGGATTCAAATACATTGGGGCTGTGGTATTAGAGGTATTCCGGTACCTGATAGGCTGGAGCACCATTGGTGGAAACTGTATGTTTTCTATTGGTTAGGATGTATGGTAGCTCCGCCCTGCTAGGCGGGGTATAAGAACCCATGCCGCCCCAGCAGCCTTCATTCTGTACCTAAGCTGCTGGGGGAAACATCTAGCTTATTAAAACTTTCAGTTGGACTACAACCTTGCTTTAGTCGTCATTGATCGTGCATCAATTTAATAAGCTAGTTTCTTTTTTTAAAAAAGGATGGAGCTCCGAATCAAGCCGGAGTGTCTGCAACTCAGCCCCCACGTGGCGAACTCAGCGGCAATCTTCAAGCACTGGCTGGCGTGCTTTAAAGGGTATCTCGGGACGGCTGAAAACACACCCACCGGAGAGCAGAAAATGCAAGTCCTGCACTAAAGGGTGAGCGCGGAGATTTGCACCCTCATCGAGGAAGCGGAAGACTTCAATGCAGCAGTAGAGCTGCTAAAAGGATATTATATTCGCCCGGTAAACCAGGTCTACGCCCGGCACCTGCTTGCAACAAGGCGACAAACCCCTGGGGAATCGCTGGAAGAATTCTACCGTGCACTCCTGGTGTTGGGGAGAAACTGCAGCTGCCCGCATGTTTCGTCGAGCGAACACACTGAACTCTTGGTCCGGGACGGTTTTGTGGCAGGTATGCTATCCTCACAAATTCGCCAGCGACTGCTAGAGGAAGACACTCTGAGTCTCAAGGAGGCACGTGCCCCTTGCCGGCTCCCTGGACGTGGCTTCCAGGAACGCCCGCGCTTACGTTCCCGACCACGCGGCAGCCCCCTGGGCAGCGTCTAACCCCTCCGCAGCCAACCCCGAGACATCTCCCATCCCCCAGAAGCCTGCGCTGCAAGGCGGCCTGGCAACCCCGGGGGGCCCACTGCTGCTTTTGCGGGCAGGCCAAGCACCCCCGGCAGCGCTGCCAACCAGTGCCGCGCATCCACCTGCAAGGGATGCGGCAAAAAGGGCCATTTCGTGGGGGTATGTCATGCCCGTGCAGTTGCCGCAGTCTCCGGCGGCGAATGCAGACCGCCACCACAAACTTCTCCACGGTCCCCGTGTGGCCAGCGGTCGCCGCCATCTTCCTATTCCAGGGCCACGTGCGGATCCCGGGCGCCGCCATCTTGTCTCGCAGACGCCACGTTAGAGGGATGGGCGCCGCCATTTTGTGCACCCCCAGCCATGTGCGACCAATGGGAGCCGCCATCTTGGATGAACCCCCAGGACCCCAGCTCGGCTGACCACGCACTGCCCGAAGAGAACTCTCAACTGCTGCGATTAGCCTCGGTGACACTGGATCAGTCCCGGCCTCGAACACTCTCAACTGCTACAATGACTGTATTCATCAACGGGCATGAGACGTCCTGCTTAATCGACTCTGGGAGCACGGAGAGCTTCATACACGCCGACACGGTAAGGCGCTGTTCTAGAACATAGAACATAGAACAATACAGCGCAGTACAGGCCCTTCGGCCCACGATGTTGCACCGAAACAAAAGCCATCTAACCTACACTATACCATTATCATCCATATGTTTATCCAATAAACTTTTAAATGCCCTCAATGTTGGCGAGTTCACTACTGTAGCAGGTAGGGCATTCCACGGCCTCACTACTCTTTGCGTAAAGAACCTACCCCTGACCTCTGTCCTATATCTATTACCCCTCAGTTTAAGGCTATGTCCCCTCGTGCTAGCCATTTCCATCCGCGGGAGAAGGCTCTCACTGTCCACCCTATCTATCCCTCTGATCATTTTGTATGCCTCTATTAAGTCTCCTCTTAACCTTCTTCTCTCTAACGAAAACAACCTCAAGTCCATCAGCCTTTCCTCATAAGATTTTCCCTCCATACCAGGCAACATCCTGGTAAATCTCCTCTGCACCCGTTCCAAAGCCTCCACGTCCTTCCTATAATGCGGTGACCAGAACTGTACGCAATACTCCAAATGCGGCCGTACCAGAGTTCTGTACAGCTGCAACATGACCTCCTGACTCCGGAACTCAATCCCTCTACCAATAAAGGCCAACACTCCATAGGCCTTCTTCACAACCCTATCAACCTGGGTGGCAACTTTCAGGGATCTATGAACATGGACACCTAGATCCCTCTGCTCATCCACACTTTCAAGAACTTTTCCATTAGCCAAATATTCCACATTCCTGTTTTTCCTTCCAAAGTGAATCACCTCACACTTCTCTACATTAAACTCCATTTGCCACCTCTCAGCCCAGCACTGCAGCTTATCTATATCCCTCTGTAACCTGCTACTTCCTTCCACACTATCGACAACACCACCGACTTTAGTATCGTCTGCAAATTTACTCACCCACCCTTCTGCGCCTTCCTCTAGGTCATTGATAAAAATGACAAACAGCAACGGCCCCAGAACAGATCCTTGTGGTACTCCACTTGTGACAGAACTCCATTCTGAACATTTCCCATCAACCACCACCCTCTGTCTTCTTTCAGCTAGCCAATTTCTGATCCACATCTCTAAATCACCCTCAATCCCCAGCCTCCGTATTTTCTGCAATAGCCTACCGTGGGGAACCTTATCAAACGCTTTGCTGAAATCCATATACACCACATCAACTGCTCTACCCTCGTCTACCTGTTCAGTCACCTTCTCAAAGAACTCGATAAGTTTTGTGAGGCATGACCTACCCTTCACAAAGCCATGCTGACTATCCCTGGTCATATTATTCCTATCTAGTTGATTATAAACCTTGTCTCTTATAATCCCCTCCAAGACTTTACCCACTACAGACGTGAGGCTCACCAGTCTATAGTTGCCGGGGTTGTCTCTGCTCCCCTTTTTGAACAAAGGGACCACATTTGCTATCCTCCAGTCCTCTGGCACTATTCCTGTATCCAATGATGACATAAAAATCAAAGCCAATGGTCCAGCAATCTCTTCCCTGGCCTCCCAGAGAATCCTAGGATAAATCCCATCAGGTCCCGGGGACTTATCTATTTTCAGCCTGTCCAGAATTGCCAACACCTCTTCCCTACTCATCCACCCCGTTAATCAAAAAATCTCCCTGGCCTCCAGTTCACACTCAGTGGAGATAAAGGGGTTTTGTGTAGCGAACCTCACAGTCCAGGGAAGGGAATTCAAAAATTTCCGTCTCTAAGTCCTTCCCCACCTCTGCGCGGGTACACTCCTGGGTTTAGACTTCCAGTGTAACCTCCAAAGTCTAATCTTCAAATTCGGCGGCCCTATACCCCCCCCCCTTACTGTCTGCGGCCTCGCGACCCTTAAGGTCGACCAGCCTTCCCTGTTTGCGAACCTCACCCCGGATTGCAAACCCGTCACCACCAGGAGCAGACGCTACAGTGCCCAGGACCAGATCTTTAATAGGTCAGAGGTCCAAAGGCTACTGAGGGAAGGGGTCATTGAAGCCAGTAACAGCCCTTGGAGAGCTTAAGTAGTGGTGGTAAAGACTGGGGAGAAGCATAGGATGGTCATCAACTACAGTCAGACCATCAACATGTTTACACAGTTGGACGCGTACCCTCTCCCCCACATATCCGACCTGGAAAACAGGATCGCGCATTATAAGGTCTTCTCCACGGTGGATCTCAAGTCCGCCTACCACCAGCTCCCCATCCGCACTAGTGACCGCAAATACAATGCCTTCGAGGCAGATGGGCGGCTCTACCACTTTTTAAGGGTTCCCTTTGATGTCACCAACGGGGTCTCGGTCTTCCAGCGCGAGATGGACCGAATGGTTGACCGGTACGGTTTACGGGCAACATTCCCGTATCTCGATAATGTCACCATCTTCGGCCACGACCAGCAGGACCACGAAACCAACCTTCGAAAATTCCTCCAGACCGCAAAAATCTTTAACCTTACATCCAACAAGGATAAATGCGTGTTTAGCACCGACCGCCTAGCCATCCTCGGCTACGTAGTGCAAAATGGAGTTATAGGCCCCGACCCTGAACGCACGCGCCCCCTTATGGAGTTCCCCTCCCTCACTGCTCCAAGGCCCTGAAGCGCTGCCTAGGGTTTTTCACTTACTACGCCCAGTGGGTCCCCAACTATGCGGACAAGGCACGTCCCCTGATGCAATCCACAGCTTTTCCCCTGTCGATAGAGGCCCGCCAGGCCTTCAGCCGCATCAAAGCAGACATTGCGAAGGCCACGATGCATGCCATTGACGAGTCCCTCCCCTTCCAGGTCGAGAGCGCTGCGTCTGACGTAGCTCTGGCGGTCACCCTCAACCAAGCAGGCAGACCAGTGGCCTTCTTCTCACGTACCCTCCATGCTTCCGAAATCCGCCACTCCTCAGTCGAAAAGGAGGCCCAGGCCATAGTAGAAGCTGTGCGACATTGGAGGCATTACCTGGCCGGCAGGAGATTCACTCTCCTCACTGACCAACGCTCGGTTGCTTTCACAATTGATAATGCACTGCGGGGCAAGATAAGAAACACCAAGATCTTACGGTGGAGGATCGAACTCTCCACCTACAACTATGAGATCTTGTACCCTCCCGGGATGCTAATTGAGTCTCCTGACGCCCTGTCCCGCGGCACATGTGCCACCGCACAAGTGGACCGCCTCAGAGCCCTCCATGAGGACCTCTGCCACCCGGGGGTCACTCGCTTTTTCCATTTTGTCAAGACCCGCAACCTGCCCTACTCCATCGAGGAGGTCAGGACAGCCACCAGGGACTGCCAAATCTGCGCGAAGTGCAAACCGCATTTCTACCGGCCAGAGAAAGCGCACCTGATAAAGGCTTCCCGTCCCTTTGAACGCCTCAGCATGGACTTCAAAGGCCCCCTCCCCTCCACCGACCGCAACACGTACTTCCTGAACGTGATTGATGAGTGCTCCCAGTTCTCATTCGCCATCCCCTGCCCCGACATGACCGCAACCACCATCATCAAGGCCCTCCATAGCATCTTTGCATTGTTCGGGTTCCCCGCTTACATACATAGTGATAGGTGTTTCTTTTTGGAAGGAATAACAGGAAGACAGAGTACTGGGCTAATGGTAAGATTCTTGGCAGTGTGGATGAGCAGAGAGATCTCGGTGTCCATGTACATAGATCCCTGAAAGTTGCCACCCAGGTTGAGAGGGTTGTTAAGAAGGCATACGGTGTGTTAGCTTTTATTGGTAGAGGGATTGATTGAGGTCATGTTAGAGCTGCACAAAACTCTGGTGCGGCCGCATTTGGAGTATTGCGTGCAATTCTGGTCGCCGCATTATAGGAAGGATGTGGCAGCATTGGAAAGGTTGCAGAGGAGATCTACCAGAATGTTGCCTGGTATGGATGAAATATATCATGGGGGAAGGCTGAGGGACTTGAGGCTGTTTTCGTTAGAGAGAAGAATTAATGACTTAATTGAGGCATACAAGATGATCAGAGGATTAGATAGGGTGGACAGTGAGAGCCTTTTTCCTCGGATGGTGATGTCTAGCACGAGGGGACATAGCTTTAAATTGAGGGGAGATAGATATAGGACAGATGTCAGAGGTAGGTTCTTTACTCAGAGAGTAGTAAGGGCGTGGAATATCCTGCCTGCAACAGTAGTGGACTCACCAACACTAAGGGCATTCAAATGGTCATTGGATAGACATATGGACGATAAGGGAATAGTGTAGATGGGCTTTAGAGTGGTTTCACAGGTCGGCGCAACATTGAGGGCCGAAGGGCCTGTACTGCGCTGTAATGTTCTATATTCTATAGGGGGTCCTCCTTTATGAGCGACGAACTGCGTCAATTCCTCCTCAGCAAAGGCATCGCCTTGAGCAGGACGACCAGTTACAACCCTCGGGGTAACGGACAGGAAGAGAGGGAGAACGGAACAGTCTGGAACCGTCCTACTGGCCCTACGGTCCAGGATCCTCCCAGTCTCCCACTGGCAGGAAGTCCTCCCGGATGCCCTCCACTCCATCCAGTCACTGCTTTGTACCACCACCAACCAGACACCTCACGAACATCTCCTTGTCTTCCCCAGGAAGTCCTCCTCTGGGACCTCGCTCCCGACCCGGACCCATCCTGCTCCGAAAACATGTGTGGGCGCACAAGTCAGACCCGCTGGTCGAGAGGGTCCATCTGCTCCATGCTAACCCCCAGTACGCCTATGTGGCGTACCCCGACGACTGACAAGATACGGTCTCCCTACGAGACCTGGCACCCGCCGGAGCCCCACGCACACCCCAGCCACCAGTCCCACCCTCCCCTCCACCAGGGCACCTTACAGGAGGATCGGTCCTTCCACCGGCCCCGTCTAGGCCCCCCCACCCACCGACGCTCCCCGCAGGCGTTCCCTTCCCAGGTCAACCGTTTTCTCCACCAGCGCCGTCTAGGGGTGCCGAAGCTGTCATGGAAATTGAAGCCACGCTCCCGGAGTTACAGGCGCCCGAGCCTCCACCGGAGTCACCGCCGAAGCTGCGACAATCACAGAGGACGACCAGGGCCCCGATCGACTGATTGCTTCTTTTTAAATTGTAAACTGTAAACTGATTGCCCCATTTTGAATTGTAAACTGCAAACTGTAAATTTAAATCATCAATTGTAAATAGCTATCAGATTTGTAAATAGTTACAAAACACTGTGCGGAGGTATTACGATACCTCCATAACTAATTCTACCACGTTGCCATGTTTGTTGTATCAGGCCACCACCCCCGCCGGACTCTTTTTTTTAACAGGGGGTGAATGTGGTATTAGAGGTATTACGGTACCTGATAGGCTAGAGCACCATTGGTGGAAACTGTATGTTTTCTATTGGTTAGGATGTATGGTAGCTCCACCCTGCTAGGCGGGGTATAAGAGCCCGTGCCACCCCAGCAGCCTTCATTCTGTACCTGAGCTGCTGGGGGAAACATCTAGCTTATTAAAGCCTTCAGTTGGACTACAACCTCGCTTTAGTGGTCAATGATCGTGCATCAGGGGCCAAATTTCCTTCAGCCATTCAAGTGTGCTTCTGCTTGTCAATAGGATTTCCCATTGAAGCCATCCCATGCCGTCAGGAAACCGAGGACTGGTGGGGGTGCACTGCCGGTGGGAAATGTGAATCGCAACGACCGGCGAATTGTTATGCAAGAAAGGTTAAAAATCAAATGCGCCAATTTCTGGCCTAACATTGGAGATTTCATGTACCTGGTATGGGGCAGAGCCTCAGCCTATGCTGGGATCCCTACAGCAAAATGTCTCTGTGATTTCAGTCCTCAAGAGAGGGCATCCCAATTGGCTTGCAGTATACCTGGTGAGAACACCAGACGCACCAACTGCCAGTATGTACACCAAGATGGATGGTCCATGGGTTTTTAACTCCATTCCTACTCTTTTTTTTTTAAATGTTTTTTTAAACTTAGAGTACCCAATTCATTTTTTACCAATTAAGGGGCAATTTAGCATGGCCAATTAACCTACGCTGCACATCTTTGGGTTGTGGGGGCGAAACCCACGCAAACACAAGGAGAATGTGCAAACTCCACACGGACAGTGACCCAGAGCCGAGATCGAACCTGGAACCTCGGCACCGTGAGGCAGCAGGGCTAACCCACTGCGCCACCAAGCTGCCCTCCATTCCTATTCTTTAAGGCAGGCAATAATGTCAGTGCCTCGAAAGATCCTTTTTGCTGTTTTCTAATTTGATTGGTCACTAGTAAGTGGGTGATTGATGACGACCACAGGGATAGAATCAGACAATTGAAAAAATCGAAAGTTCATTTTTGCAGAAAAAAACTTCCACTGATACAAAGAAATGTTGGGTCTTGTTGAAAAGAGAGACCTACTGTCAAAGCTTTCCATCTTGCACTCATCAGGACAGAAAAAAAGAATGTCAAATTTCAAAGCGAGCAACAATTTATACTGCATGTGAAAATGGTGCTTATTTGTTGGCAAGCCAACTCTGATTGTTCGAGGTACTTAATAGAAATCACATACATTCATACACAGGGACCAGTCCTCTCCCGGCACAAAGAACATGTCCAGGCATTGTGCCTTTTTTGAATTAAATAAAAGCGTGGGAGACAAAAGTTCCCTGGTGCATTCTCCATAGCGACACCTTGAACGAAGAGGTTATTGGCCCATGTGAAATAGAAGCCAGTAAGCAAAACACCTCACCAAAATGCAAATACTAGAGGGATAGAAAGCTTCTTTTGAGAAACTGACTTTGAGCTCTAATGCTGATCTTTCTCTGAGCTATAATTTTCACCGTGAGCATTTCCTCTTCAAATCTCTTATGCGTTATTACTAAAATTGTTAAAAGGCAATTCAGCATCATTTTTCAACCAATTATGGAGATCCTGTCCTGTTATTAGCTTATTTTATGCTGTAGTAGCAACTTCCTATTCCCAATGATAGGTTTGGAATATCAATGTAATGGATATTGCTGCAGTCACCTCAGAAAATAACTCTTAGCAAATTATTATATCTTAAATGTGCTGTCATTACTTTTCTGCCCTTGTTTTTTAAACAATAGTACTTGGCTAATTTCATTATAATATTTTACAATTGCAGTTTTGTTTTAAAAATATTCTTCAATTTGTCGTTTTTTTTAATGAAATATTATATTTTCAGTTTCTATGGAGCTATATCTTACCAAAAAAATTACAGCAATTTCACATGAGCAGTTCATTAGGGATTATGAAAGTGCTGAAAGATTATTCATTAATCCCAATCAGACCTGTCTCACTTTCGTGTGCATTTCATCAGATGTAGTCAAATTACTATGAATTATTAAAATTTACCTGTTCTGTGGGATACTGTGAAGTTAGCTTTGCTTTTGATAATGCAATCTGTACTCTGCAGTCTACTTTTCTCAAATTACTTCATGGTACACTTCCATCTTAAATTTAAAATATACTGGGTAATTTTGATGTTGGACAATAGTGTAAAATGGGCAATGAACACAGAGATGGATAATGGATAAATGATTTAGTATTACTAGTTTCACATTATTGACAAAAGTCAAAAATGCCCCTTATGCGTTTTAATCCATGGGAAATGGAAGCTCTAACTTATCTAAATTTACTGAAATAACGGAAAGCCAAGTCATTCAAAGTAACAAAAGTAGCAATGACCATGCAAACTATAGCTGGTACAAAGATTGTTTACTTGTAAAGCCTGCTGTGCATATAAATGATAATTAATTACCCTTAGATAATTGAATACAGTGGACTGGATTCTCCAGTTCCCCAGCCGTGTGAATCACGGCGGCGCGCTATTCGCTGGTGGTGGGATTCTATACTCCCGCCACTTGTCAATAGGATTTCCCATTGAAGCCACCCCATGCCATCTGGAAACCGGGGACTGGTGGGGGCGGTGGGGGTGCTCTGCCGGTGAGAAAAGTGAATCGCAACGACCGGAGAATTGTCATGCTGACAGTTAAACAAATGCACAAATCTCAGACTTTTGTATTTCCTGCTCGATGGAAGAGGTTGGAAGAGAGAATAACCCAGGTGAGAGGGGTCTTTGATTATGCTGCCCGCTTTCCCAAGGCAACGGGAAGTGTAGACAAAAGCCAATGGATGGGAGGCATTTTGCGTGATGGACTTGGCTGTGTTCATACCTCTCTGTTTCTTAGTCTTAAGTCAAGCAGTTGCCATACCAGGCTGTGATGCTGCCAGATAGGCTGCTTTCTAAGGTGCATCTGTAAAAATGGCCCTGGCTTAATGTGAGGGGGCCACGTAGCTGGTGAGTGTACTTGTGACTGTGTGCCTCTTCCTAATTCCTAATATATGCAGCGATAAAGCCAGAAAAGACTTGTTTACATTGAATTTCTGTGTTCGCACCTATTTCCTGTCAGAAAAATGAGCATCGACATCTTGAGAATGCTTGGGGTCCCCGATGCTTTTGAGAGGACACGGGGTCCTCGGTTTGTAAAGGTCATAGTGTAAGGTTGAGAAGATTAGCTAAGTGCATGATATCATTGAGATTGTGATTTGTGCCACAAACCATTCCTTGTTCAAGAAAATGAATAGCAGCAATGATGCTTCCTTGATTACATATGAGAAAAATAACATTCAAGCCGAAGGTCAGGTTTGGTTTGTAGCTCGAATAAGTGTTCTCTGTACAAGCGCATAGAGAGGTGAATTTTACGGGGGGCGGGGGGGGAGATTGTGCTTGCACTCCCCTCCAACCCATAACCCCCAATCCCGGAAGAAACGTCAGTCCTGAATCAACCAACTTTAAACAAGGCCGCCCTGCAGCCATAACTCACCCTGGGCAGCCTGAATGAGGTGAGGGTTTGGCTTCCGTCTCTCAGTGGGAGGAAGACCTGTCCTCAAGAGCTGCTGGCCCATCTGAATGGCAAGCATTTCTAGCAGTCCCAGCAACACCAGATCTGAGTAGTATGTGCTGCTGCGACTGCATGTGTTCCCTGGATTATAGAGAGCATTATCACATCCAAACTTGTTAAATCCAGAGTTTTGGACAGGAAGGGATTGGGGAGCCTAGAGAGGGATGACAGAGAGGTCAGGGGTGATGATGGATTTTGGAAGGCCGGGCAGGAAGATCATAGGTGGGAGTTTCCCCCAATGCACACAGGTCACCCGCAAAGGGGGTAACTCCATTCCTTCCTGCTCTTTCATCAAAGTTGGTTAAAAAATGGCCTGCCTGCTCCAGTCGCCTTCCAATGGCCAGCGTATCATGACAGTGGAGTTGATTTGAGGGCCTTATGTGGAAAGTAATTGGCCTAGTAAGGGCTTAATAGGCCTATGGTTGGGCACCCTAGCGGGTTCCTTATCCTTCCGTGTACAATGGTGACCAGGTTGGTCTTGGGCCAGAAGGCAGTGGGACAGCCACCCAAAACATTTTATGTGCCTTCTCAACCGCCCTCCTGCCCAAAACATGCCCAGCATGGTGCCCTAAACCCCAGCCCAGTATATAATGAGCAAACAAATTAATTACAAATTCAACTCGGAGGGTACAACATGGTAGCCATAGCTGAGACATGGCTGCAAAATGGTCAGGACTGTTAACTCAATATGCCAGCTTATAAGGCCTACAGGAAGATAAGGTAATTAATGATTAATGAATAGGAAGGAAAAAAAAACAATGTCGTTGCTAGGTTGGGGATAAAATTACTATAGTTGGTTTCCATCCAAAAGAAGGACTTACATTCTGCCACGTTCTTAGGTGCCTGGACTTCTCATGGCTCTCACCTTGTCTCCCAGTGGGTGCAGGTCTTTTGATTCCACCTTGAACACTCGGTATGTGACCTCACAAGCTTGAAAAGCGTAGTTAATGCACTTCAGTCAGATTCCCGCATCTGTAAATCTTCTGGACTTGCTTGGTGCTCTTCATGTGATGTTCCTGTTACAAGAATGTCATCCCAGGTAGACCACAACTTTTGGAATGTCCTGGAGCAGATTTTCCATTGAGCACTGGAATATCGCACAGGCCAAGAAGGTGCCAAAGGATAATCTGGTGTATTGAAACAGGCCTTTGTGCGAGTTAATTGTCGCAAACATTCGGGAATCTTCATCCAGTTCTAACTGCAAATAGGCATGATTGAGGTCGAGCTTGATGTGCCTGAGCACCCCCCCTCCCTGCCAATTTCACATAAAGATCTAGAATTCATGGAATTGGGTATTTGTCCAATTGAATTCCTGATTTATTGTAAAATTGTAATCCCTGCATATTCTAACACAATGGCCTGGTTTTAATACAGGGACAATGGGGCTGCCCATTCAGAAAACTGCATGGGTTTGATAATTTCCAATTCTTCCAGAGATACATAGGTTCTTGATTAATAAGGGGATCAGGGGCTATGGGGAGAAGGCAGGAGAATGGGGATGAGAAAATATCAGCCATGATTGAACGGCGGAGCAGACTCGATGGACCAAGTGGCCTAATTCTGCTCCTGTCTTATGGCTGACACCCCATTGTTGACATCCATCTTTACTATCTCAATTGGGGCTATTTTGCTCACTTTCACTATGTTTGATCTGTACATTCCATGATCTTCATTTGAATTCTTCTCTACTTTGTTCACTGGATTCATGACATCTCTTTTTGATTTGGTGCTCTCTGCCTCTCTCTGCAAGGTGCCTGGATATGGCCTTTCCTATTGCAGTAAAAACAAATAAACTGTCTGCAGCAGAAGGCTTCTTGGGGGTTGTCTCCCCCACATCGGTAGCAATCACCTTGACTTCTGGGCTGACTGCCCGTTTTTCTTCCCCCCCACTGAATACAATCCTGTTTCTGAAGTCGTGGCTGAAAACCCTCCATGCCGGTCAACCTAGCTGCGTGCCTTGCAGCCATACTGCCCCACAGCTGGTTCACCTCAATCTCTTGGAAGCTTTAAAGCTCTGATGTGCCCCTTCTTGGTGCACTTGGTTGCCTAAGCAATTCCAACCAGCCTGTCTAGGATAATCTTCGGTTCAGCCAGAAACGTCTTTTGCACATTTATGTTGTTGATACCACATACTAAACAGTCATGCAGCATGTCACCGAGCGCTATGCAGAACTCACAATTTGGCGGAGTCTGGCTGTGATGGCAGAGATCATCTCTCCTGGGTCCCTGACAGAATTAAACTTGTATTGCTGTTGCATGATTGAGGGTCTGAGGTTGAAATGCTACCTGACAAACTTCACCAACCGGTCAAGTAACTTTGTGTTGGAAGCCTCGGGGACGTCAAATTCCTCATGAAGTTGTAGGTCTGGGCCCCACAACCGGTTAACAGAATAACCTTCTGTTTATCCTCCCCCGCTATTCTGTTTGCTGTCCTTTGCCCTGCACCCTCCTCCCACCCAGGTCGGATGGGTCTCGCTTTCCAATCATGGGCATTTTCACTCACTGTTTTTTGGTGCCGTCGACATGTTTCGACTTCTCTGTCAGTTTTGGAGTCACCTCCCTTCCCCCTCGAATTCTGAATTACTGAGGACTTGTGCTCAACCCAGTGGCTCAAGGCAATACTAGGAGTCTTTCAGTATAACGGAACAAAGGTTTATTGTTAACAAGTAAAGGTAAACTGTACTCAGGCACAGAGTCACTGACAGGTCTGCATTCACCGGCTCCAGCTCCACTGCCCGGGGCCCCACTCCCAGGATCCCGCGATTTTTCCCCATTGGTCAGGATTCATGCGCTCCTGTGCAATAGTTCCTGGTCCGGTCACATGGACCATGAGGGCTCACCCCTTAAAGGGGCCATGCTACCATAATTGGGATAATTAAATGAGCTCATGTCAGAAAAGTAGCACATTTCTTGATTGTGTACAGAACAGATTTAGAATACTTACAGTGGAGAAGTTGGCCATTTGCCCCACCAAGTCAGTACTGACCCTCTGAAAGAGCATCCCACCTAGGCCCACTCCCCCGCCCCATCCAGGCAATCCCGTAACCCCACCCGACCTTTAGACACTAAGGGGGAATTTAGCATGGCCAATCCACCTAACCTGCAACAATTTCTGCGAAGATGTTCCAGAACCAACAAGGGAGCAGCACATATTAGATTTAATAATAAGGAATGAGCCAGATTTAGTCAAATGCCTAATGGTGTACGTTTTTTTAATCTAATAGAGAGAATAATCTGATTCAATATTGTCATTGAAAGGGTGAATCAAAAAACTCCCACTAAAGGAAGAATCTTGCCAGCTTAGTTCATGGCACAACAGCGGGATCATGTTTGGGTTTGGAATGAAATGAAAATCGCTTATTGTCACAAGTAGGCTTCAAACGAAGTTACTGTGAAAAGCCCCTAGTCGCCACATTCCAGCGCCTGTTCGGGGAGGCTGGTACAGGAATTGAACCGTGCTGCTGGCCTGCCTTGGTCTGCTTTAAAAACCAGCGATTTAGCCCAGTGTGCTAAACCATGACTCCATACAAAATACCCGCATCAGATTTTGATGCCAGAACAAACAAATGAATATCATGCCTTCGGGATCTCCTACCAATTGGGGAGGATGGGTGGGATGACGTGTCCATTTTGTCCAAGGAAGACATTCAAATTAAAGGCGCCATGGTATGAATGAGAAAAGCTCAGCAGCAATTGGATTTTTGAGACTGCAGCTGCCATAGGGAATTAAGAGCTGACCTGGACCATCCTTCGGTGGGTGCCCAATCAGATTGACTGGCAGCTCTCAAGAGTGGGACTTCCTACCGCTGAGGGACGGGAGTCCCACTCTCGGCTGGTTTAGACTGTTGGCAGTGTGGTATCGCAGCAGGACATGCTTTTTTTAGGTGTGTCAGCTGCCAGCCAACTCTAGCAACAGGGAGATATGGAGGCGAACAATAGCCATCTTACGCAATGAAATCCAGACTTCTGGGGCGGGATTCTCCGACCCCCTGCCGGGTCGGAGAATCCCCAGGGACCGGCGTGAATCCCGCCCCGCTGCTCTGACGCCATCTGCCGTATTCTCCGGCGCCGGTTTTTGGGCGGGGTGGGGGTCATGCCGCGCCAGTTGGGGGACATCGGCCAAGCAGCCGTCGGTTACTGGCCAGTTCCGCCGGTGTGAATTGGACATGGTCCCACACGGCGTGACCTGGCTGGTAGGCCGGCTGGTGCCTTCCTCGGGGGGGGCGTGGGGAGATCCGGCCAATGAGGGGGACCCCCACGGTGGTCTGGCCCGCCATCGGGGCCCACTGATCTGCGGGCGGGCCTGTGCCATGGGGGCACGCCTTCCTTCTGCGCTGGCCTCTGTAGTGCTCCGCCACAGCTGGCGCGGTGAAGACACCTCCCTGCGCATGCACCAGAACACGCCGGCCAGTCCGCGCTTGCGCGGCACAACGCCGCCGGTTCTGCGCATGCGTGGGACCACGTCGGCTCTGCGACGTCAGTTGGCGCGGCACCAGAAGAGCGGAGGAAGTGCCCGACGCCGGAGTGGTTCATGCCCTTCTTGGCCCCAGCGTCGGGTCATCCCGCTGATTGTGGGAGAATCGTGCCCCTGTTTTCTCTCTGTCTCTGTTCTTGAATAGTGCTACCCTCCATTCTATGAGGATGGTTCTCGAATCTTGGGAGATCTAAAAGATCAAAGCCAATCTCCTATCATTATCACAAACACCACCATCTCTGCAGCTGCTTCTTTTAAAATCCTATGACATGGACCATCAGGCTAGGGTCGATGTTTGTTCCATTAATTTCTCCAATACTTTATCATAGAATTCCTCCAGTGCAGGAGGCCATTTGGCCCATCAAACCCACACCGGCCCTCCAAAAGAGTGTTCTACCTAGACCCACTTGCCCGCTCTATCCCGTAACCCCACCTAACTGTTGAATACTAAGGGGCAATTTAGCATGGCCAATCTACCTAACTTACACATCTTTGGACTGTGGGAGGAAACCAGAGCACCCACGGGAAACTCACTTCCTCTTTACTAATGTTCATTATTTTAAGTTCCTCACTCACATTAGAACTTTGGTTCCCCATAATTTCCAAATATTTTTCATGCCTTCTGCTGCCAAAACTGACACAAGGAGGTGGAAAGTCATCTCAGACGGTGGTGCAAAACAGACAGCATTGGATCACTCGTTTGTTACATGCAGCATCTGATAATCAGTTCCAAGTGCCATTGCAGTCAATGGTATTAAATATCCGCAGTCACTGATAATTTACCTTTGAAATTTTTATTCCTCAAGGGAAGGTATATTCATTGAGAATTATGAATTATTTCTTCAAATGTTTGTCATTGCTTAGCTTAAATCATGTCTTTTAATCTAATTTCCCAATCTAGCTTTGTCTGCTCGTCCCTCATATCTCCATGATTAGCTTTGTTTAAATTTAAGACCCTATTTTTGGATTTAAACAAATCATTCTCAAAGTTAATATAAAATGCGATCATATTCTGACAACACATCCCCAGAGGATCCTTTGCTATTTAACCCTATTAGATGACTAATAAATTCTGTCTCAGTACACAATAGTAGAACCAAATTAACCTGTTTGCTATTTGGTTCCTCGACATATTGTTCCAGAAAAATGTCCCAAATACATTCCGTGAACTCGCCCTCCAATCATTTGATCTGCCCAGTCTGTATGAAGATTAAAATCTCCCATGATTATCACATCTTCCTTGTTATCTGCTCCTCTACATCCTGACTTTCTGGGCTAAGATCTTTCCTCTCCAATGTCTTCATCTCATCATTTATTATCAGAGTTCCTTTCCCATTTTGCCTAATCTTTCTTAAAAGTCAATTACCCTGGAATAGTTAGTTCACAGCCTTCATCAACTTGCAGCCATCAGCAGAAGTTAAAGCTTCTCCCCGCAGAGGTGAAGGGCGGGGTGGCGAAGTGAGGTATTGTGGCGGGTTGGGGCATGTCATCTTGTGGGAAGGTGCAGGGTATCTGCCTGGCACTAGGATTTCTGGAGGAATTTCCCCTCACACTTGCTTCAAGCCTGGCAATGGGAGGTTAAGTGCCCAATTGGGACTTAATCCCATCGGGCTTCTGAAAAATTGCCACGGAGGGGTTACACTAGTTTTTCAATCACTAGATGGACCCCCCCCCCCAACCTGCTGCCCCACCCTAATTCCACCTATGTCTCAATAGTGACTACTACCTCAAACACATTTATCTCTATTTCTGCTATTGATTTATTTATCTTGTTACGGATACTTTGTGCATTCACATACAACGCCTTTCACGTTTACTATTTTTGTCTAATGCTCTATTATAATAGCTAAACTGTCTGTCCCTTCATGATGTAAGGGTACACTACTCCTTACTTCTCTCTTCAGACTTAAGCCTTCATGGAAATTTCTTACCCTTTATAAGTTTAAACATTTATATACTGACCTAGTTATTCGATTGGTCAGGATACTGGTGTCAGCCTTGTTTCAGAAGAGCCAGCCTCAATAGAGCATCTTCCCCTACTATTGCCTCCCACACCAATTTTCAACCATGCATTTAAACCCCTAATCCCCTAATCCATTCATCCCTGTGCAAATTTGCATGTGGCTCAGGCAGTAATCAAGAGGTTCTGCTTTTTAATTTGCGCCAATGTTCCTCAAGGTCACTCAGTAGAACTTACAATTCCTGGCTATTCACATGCCATTGGCTCCTACATGGAGAACAAGTGGATTCACGCCCCCCCCCCGCCCCCCCCCATCCCCCAGCTCCACATTTTCCCCTCGCCCTGAGGAGATTTTCTTCACCCTGGTATTGGGAAAGAAACACAGCCTTCAGGTTGCAGCTGCAGAGAAGAGTATCTACTCCCCTGACCAGGCTATACCCCACCACAACCACAATCATAGAATCATGGGATCCCTACAGTGCAGAAGGAGGCCACTCAGCCCATCGAGTCTACACCGACCGTCTGAAAGAACACCCTACCCAGAACCAGTCCCAAACCCCACACTATCCCCATAACTCCAACTAGGGCCAACTTATCATAGCCAATCCACCTAACCTGCACATCTTTGGACTGTGGAAGGAAACCGGAGCATCCGGAGGAAACCCACACAGACACAGGGAGAAAGTGTAAACTCCACAGACAGACAGTCATTCGTGGTCAGAATCGAACCCGGATCCCTGGCGCTGTGCGACAGCAATAGTAACCACTGCGCCGCCTTGCCGCCCTGTCCTTTTTGCTCTGCCTATTTGAATGGCCTGTATCATGGTGACATGGTCAGTTTGCCTATACATCCTACAGTTTTTATTCTCATCCACACTGGTAACAAGCATTTGTATCTGCTCAACAGTAGCAAAGTCTAAGACTCCTCTGCCACTGCATCTATGAGCCAATTACCTGCCTGACTCACAGTCATGCCCTTCTCTTCCTGACCATTAACTCAGTTTAAACTTATTTAACCTAAGGAATGTGACTGCCTCCTGGGTCAAAATGTTCACTTAACTTTCCCTCGCTTTGATGCATTGCAATGTCTAAATCGCAAACCTCAATCAACAGTTCTGAACAAGAGTTCCCGAAGTTATAGATACCAGGAACACTTTACTCTCTACAAACCACCGTGCACTTCAGATGCAGCACATCTCTGCACTGTTATTTAACATTGTTTTTATATTTTTACTGAATTAACATTTCATTTAATTAATTTATTTGGTTTATTTGTAGTTTTTTAAGAAAATAATTAATTTAACTAGTTAAATCGTTAATTTTGCAAAGTATTTGATACAGATTTCTAGTTTCTAGTTTACACCACTCTCCTTGCTTAGGGAGCAATTGATTTATTACTCACCAACCTGTTGTGCTAGAGTTGCTTATCCCAACTGAATAGACAAACTACGGGAATGTTTCATACTTTATAAACCTGGCTGAATTATCAAAGTCTTTATCTTGCGTACTTATCTTAGTCTATATTGATTTATAGTTAATGGGCAGAACCTTCCATCCCTCCAAGCTGGCGGGGTTTTCAGGTCCTGCTGACAGCACACCCCCGCCACAGGTTTTCCAGCGATAAGGAAGGTTTTCAACAGGAGCCCCACTGACAACAGCGGGACCAGAAGATCCTGCCAATGGTGTGCCACCTTCCGCTGCCGTGAAACATGCGCCGAATTACGTGGTAAATCCTGCCCAGCGAGTATATAAGTTTCATTTTTAACATTCAAATCTTATGCTAAGCACTAATACACTGACATTTTTTTAATACTTATTTATAATTTGTTACAAGTATTTAAAGCAAAGAGGAGCATCATTTCACCTGTCTCCCTTGTAGAACTAACACAGTTATAGTTTCAAGTCCCACTCCAGACCTCGAGAGCAAAAAAATCATGACTCGATACTCTAGCGCTTACTGAAAGAGTGTTGGAGGAGCTATCTATTGAATGAGATGGGGAACCTTCTTGGATGAAAGTAAAAAAAAAAAAATTGCACTGTACTAGTTCAAAGAAAGACAAGGAAGTCCCTGGTGTCCAGGCCAATTTTCATCCCTCAATCAACATAAGAAAAAGCAGATAAGCTGGTCGTTGTCACATTGCTGTTGTGGGATCTTGCTGTGTGTAAATTGGCTTCTGCTTTTTCTATACAACAACCATGACTACACTTCAAAAGTATTCATTAAAGGAAGAAAAGTGCTCAAAGAATGCATTTTCTTTTTGCCCTTTTCCACCCTCACCAAATTCGCAACTGCACTCCATTAACACTGCACTCCATTCACGTTGTGATCCATGGTCTTGTTCTGTCCCTCAGCCTTGTGCAGAGGAGCAGTCTGTAAGGTAGATCCATGTCAGCACGCTGGTGGTTAGAGTTCTGTCTCATATTGCAGCAGGAATTGGAACCCAGCACCAAGACATACACTCTCTTCCTTTGCCACTCCATTCACTGTCATCACCTAATCACACACGTGTTCTGTGAAGCCATTTTACATGAGGTGATTTAATTGCCATTTATTTGCCATTCACTTATTCTGGTTACCCCAAAAGAATGTGGTCTGGTATTATAAAATGTAAATAGGGTTTTATGAAAGTTGTGATACCAAATGTGAATCCTGGCTTAGCTGCCCTGCCATCCTACAGTGGAGGAACGAATCAAAGCTGATGGCGAGAGTGATGTTGCATTAATTGTCCGAAATCCTCCTGTTCCCCTGTTCGTAACTCCAGACAAGAGTGTGGCAGTTTATTCACATTTATCAATATGACTCATAGATATTGTAAACATTTCAGGGATGCAAAGGTATTAAAACAGTTTTTTAAAAAATTGCGCTTGCATGTTTGGCAGTCTACACATAATTTTTGTTCCCCTCCATGAAACTAATTTTTTCTGAACATATTGACAAGTATTCATGAGCCACCACTAATATTGTGGGAGTCAGGTTTAGTGATGGCCTCACATTAGTAAAATTACTCTACACTATAGAGACAGCAGGTTGAATATGTTGGACAGAATTTTATATTTGGTTCTACAATCATCTATCTACCTTCTAATCTACGGGTTAATGGTCGGTGATGTAGAATCTCAGAACCCATTGTGCTGGCTCTTTGAAAGATCTATTCCAATTGTAGTTCCCCCATTCTTTCCTCATAGCCCAACATTTTGTTTCCATTTTCAAACGTATATCCAATTCTCTTCTGAAAGTTAGCACTGAACTTGCTTCCACCATCCTTTCGAGGAGTGTATCCCAGAAGATCATAACAACTATTGACTAAAAAATAAATGTCCTAAACTTCCCTTTGCATCTTTTGCCTTCATCTAATCTTAAATCCTGGGCCAGTACGCAGTCAATTCCAGCCCCACTTTACCCGGAGTCGCAATATGGTTGAAATTAACTTTTATTTTTAAAAACCCGGCTCTACATTAACAATCTGGAAGAAGGAACTGAAGGCACTGTTGCTAGGTTCACAGATGATAAAGGATATGCAGAGGGACAGGTAGTATTGAGGAAGAGGGGAGCTCCAGAAGCACATGGACGGCTAGGAGAGTGGGCAAAGAAGAGGCAGATGGAATACAATGTAGAAAAGTGTGAGGTTATGCACTTTGGTAGGAAGAATGGAGGCATAGATTATTTTATAAATGGGAAAAGGCTTAGGAAATCAGAAGCACAAAGGGACTTGGAGTCCTAGTTCAAGATTCTCTTAAGGTTAACCTGCATTCATTTCAAGAGGGCTAGAATACAAGAGCAGGGATGTACACGTCTCTGGTCAGACCCCATTTGGAGTATTGTGAGCAGTTTGGACACGTATCTAAGGAAGGATGTGCTGGCCTTGGAAGGCCAGGTTCACAACAATGGAGGTTCACAAGAAAGATCCCTAGAATGAAGAACTTGTCGGATGAGGAATGGTTGAGGACTCTTGATCTTTACTCATTGGAGTTTAGAAGAGTGAGGAGGGATCTTATTTGTCATGATATTCAAACACACACATCATGATAGACACACCAACAGACAAATCAGAACACACAACACCACAACCAATGACAGAAAGATATAAAAGCACAGACACGACCCCCGGTGGTCAGTATTAGCTGCAGAGGAGGACCAGGACAGATCTACTACACGACACACTCAGGGAGACAGCACGTGCAGAGTATCCAGAACGAACTGTATTATAAGAGTTAAAATAAAATAGAGTTGTACCACATACAACTGTGTTGGCTCATCTGTGCACCAGAGCACCCAACACCACATGGTACAGGAGTGGATCGATACCTGCCAGCATACCTCAGTGTACACAGACAACCAGCAATGCCCAGGCAAAATGATAGAGCTCCCGGTTCCGCAGCCGCTCCAGTGCTACGGCGATCTCCGCGAAAACTGGCGGCGATTCCGGCAATGGTTCGAATTGTTCCTGGTGGCAGCTGAACTCCAAGACCTGGATGATAGCGAAAAAATTGAATTTCTCCTCACCATCGCCGGTGCAAGGGCAAGAGAAATATTCACAAGGTTCAGGTTCTTCAGGAGGCAGCAAAGGTACGATTACCAGGCAGTCCTGGACAAATTCTCCAAGTACTGTGAAGAAAACGCAATCCAATCGGCAAGTAAAGGTAAGAAAAGCTGCAGTACTCACCTCGTGGCTGGGATCCCGGAGCCCGAATTCCCAGAGGCCGAAATCCCGGGCCTGAGAGAGGGCTGGGTCGAGGTTGGCGGCCATCTTGCTAAAGGTATCACGCTAGCACAGTTGCGCGAGCAGTGCGCAGAACCGGAAGTTTCGTTTGCGCATGCGCGAGATGCTGCGCATGCGCAGTCAAGAAATCGGCCATCGGTACAGGAACAGCGATCTGAGCATGCGCAGTCGCTTCCTACGTGCTACATACCGAGCGTCAGGATGTCAGAGGCCCCAGACTGCACCAATTTAAAGGGGAAACGTCCCAAATCCAATTTAAAAGGGAAACGTCCCAAATCAAAAAAACAAAAATCTGTTAAAGCTGTAAAACAACCTTCCCTCACCTGGAATGACAGCACAGTGCCGCAAATTGACCCAGGAGATGAATTTGACCTCCGAAGAACCCTCCGACAAGCAGTTACCTACGCACAAGCCGATGACTCCGACCTCGAATACTTCGATGACGATCTTTACAGTGTTTCCGGACCTCGCGAGCCCAATGATAGCTCCGTGGTCCTATACGACTATGACTCGGACGAACCTTTCGTGTTGCACATTGGCGGCCCCCACATTGAATCCGTCGCAGATGCGGATTCATTTTTCGGATTTGAGGATCTTCAATCCAGCAGATATGACGTTCCAACTTATCAGTACCGGATGATGCTGCAGCCTGACATTAACAGACAGGGAGCGGTGCAAGCACACGGAGAGCGCCCTGCTGCCACACAGAGCGTGGTCCACGTCCCGCTCAACGTTCCCGACTCTATGAAAGAAGACATGCAAGACTCCAGAGCGCAGTCCTCGCATGAACCAGAAGTGACTCCAGTGTCACAAGCCTCCACAGCAAGCTCGTGGACAGACTCCACAATTGCAGAAATGCAAGACTCCAGAGCGCAGTCCTTGCACGGACAAGAAGTGACTCCAGTGTCACAAGCCTCCACAGAGAGCTCGTGGACAGCCTCCACGATAGAAGCAACGCAAGACTCCAGAGCGCAGTCCTTGCACAAACAAGAAGTGACTCCAGTGTCACAAGCCTCCACAGAGAGCTCGTGGACAGCCTCCACGATAGAAGCAACGCAAGACTCCAATGTGCAGTCCTTGCAGGAACAAGACCATGAGGGTCTAGCAACCTCTCCTGACCAACCAGCGGCAGATGATGCAAGTCTGCCATGCTCACGTGAACAGCAAGAAGGCTATAACAGCCTAACATGCTCCACTACACAGCAGCATGACCATGAAGGTCTCTCATGCTACAATGAAGGGCACAGCGCTGATGACTGTTCAAGCCCAACTGAAGACAAGCCAAAGGAATCGCCTCGTCCAAGCCCGAAGAAAAAAGGTTTATGCGCTGACCTTCAGGATCATTATAGCCGAACAGAGATTAATAATGCTGCACGGCCACAGAAGGATGCTGAGGATTTGCTAAAGAAATTTATTGAATGTTTAACTTGCAAGGAGCAGACTGAGAATTGCCAGTGTTTTAGTACGGATCGAAAAAATGGACAAGACATTGATCCTCAGGTAATGGAAATAACACAACCTGAATCATATCTACAGCAGGGACAAATGTCTCCCTTCAACACAACGCCGCAAAATCCCAACTTCGGAGACCAGCAGTTAGTCAGTAATGACTCTTCAAACCTTGAGGGGAACATTAATTGCATTGAACCTATACACACTCCACTGATAAATGAGCAGAACATTGGAGCAAGAATCCTGAGGACACCGACATCGAGTAGCCAGATAACGAATTTAAAACCCACAGCAGTTTCAAGTGAACCAAGTGTGCTTTCCACTAATGGTGAAGATGCAGATAAGGTCGACCCGATTATCCATTGTACCACACTAACCCCAGTGATTAAGCAGTTATGTATGGGGAGTATAATGTGGGCAATTGAGAACAGTAAAAGAGAGACTGTGACCATGCCAGTCCCAGCAAAATCAGACCCAGAGACCATGAAGGCATGTACATTAGACAAAGATACATATGAGGTACCTGAGAAGAAAAGTGAAACGGAATGTTCTTTGGAAAATAGTACAATGTCGATAGAAACATTGGATCCTATATTCGAGACCATACATATGGGAGAATTTGGGGGTAATAAACAAGGTTCTGCAATGTCTGGGGGAAGATTTAAAATTCCAAAGAAGAAAAGCCCAAATGAAGGACAACGGCAAGACAATGACAGTCCACCGACATGGTGTGCACCACCAGATGAAAACTCTGACAATTTATCCAACCCTAGTGAACAGCAAGCTGCTAATGAGGATCTATCCACGGGATGTGAGACGAGTGACGACAGCATCCCACTTCCCATGCAAAAGGTGCAAGGTGACAGACCTCGCCTAGTGCGTACCGAGGCACTCGACGATCACGGTGGGACCACTGACGACTGCGGTGGCGGCGCACCGCTTCCACCCTCGATGGCTCGAGCCTCTCCACTGGTTGGTGCATTCCTGCATGTTCCGACTCCAGAAGTGCAGCTTCAGGGAATCTCGGCTGCCTCCAGTGAACCTGTTGGGACTCCGGACGGGGGGCATCGACGGAAGGCAGACCGGACTCCAGATGGGGAGCAGCCAAGCGCCGACTCTGATTTGCGCACGCCAGACCTTGCTCCGGACGGGCGGTGTCGCGGCCTCGGTGATGGCACGCTCAGGGTGACGGCGGATGCCACGGCGACAGGGAATGGATCGCGTGGCAGTCCCACTGGGTCGGCAGTGGCAACCAGCACCGGCGGTCCAAGATGGACACACCAATTCGCGCCATCGCCAGACGTTGATGCGAGCAACAATTCTCTCTCCAAGGCGACATGCTTCGACGTTTCTCTGCGGAGTCGCCCTTCCGGCACAGCAGGTGGCCGGAACCAGCGTGCACAGTCTCGGCCAACTTCCACATCTGGCACAGTCATCGCCTTGCATGATATTAGTGATGGTGCTACTTCGATGGCAACGACCCATCGGCTACAAGATGCCGTCCACCACAAACATAAAAAGAAAAAAGACTCCACCTTGTTCCTGGCATGCAGGGCGGATGGATTGGTGCGTAGGCGCAATCAGCGAGCTTTGCGCCGCCTTCCACGCTCGCAACTGAACCGTACGCACACGCCGGATCCTCCACTGGTTCCCAAGGATGACTTCGTGGAGATGCCACGGATCATGCCCCTTCCATCGCCACCAGAACCAAACCACAGCCAAGGCACCACTAACAAAGATGTTGAATGTTATATTTGCACAAATGAAAAAACCAAGCACTGCACGAAGTACAACAAATGGTAAAGTAGAGACTTCGGCAACAGCATCACCTCCAACAGTCCAAGGTGAACCAGTGTGACCCCAAATCTCCACAGCTGAACCGGCTTGAGGACCAGCCCATTCTTGAGGCGGTCACCCATTAGACTGGACTTATAACGCTGTTCATACGTTCAAAAAGTCAAACACTTCTGTATTATAACCTGTTGTTGTTTATTGTTCCAGATATCGTCTGACCGGACCAATGTTCAAGTTTTTTTTTTCTCTCGCATCCAAGTTTTGTTATGGTACAACCTTGTTAGTGTGACGCACCCGACATCGCCCCATGTAAATAGTTACGTCATATACACACGCTGTACACAACACACACACACACTCTTAGATGCACTCACGACACAATTATATTTATAACCACGTAGGCACATATCTTTGTAAAAAGGGGGGATGTCATGATATTCAAACACACACATCATGATAGACACACCAACAGACAAATCAGAACACACAACACCACAACCAATGACAGAAAGATATAAAAGCACAGACACGACCCCCGGTGGTCAGTATTAGCTGCAGAGGAGGACCAGGACAGATCTACTACACGACACACTCAGGGAGACAGCACGTGCAGAGTATCCAGAACGAACTGTATTATAAGAGTTAAAATAAAATAGAGTTGTACCACATACAACTGTGTTGGCTCATCTGTGCACCAGAGCACCCAACACCACATTATTGAAACTTACAGGATACTGTGAGGCCTAGATAGAGTGAACGTGGAGAGGATGTTTCCACTAGTAGGAAAAACTAGAACCCGAGGTCACAGCCTCAACTGAAGAGATGATTCTTTAAAACTGAGATGAGGAGGAATTTATTCAGCCAAAGGGTGGTGAATCTGTGGAACTTTTGCACAAAAGGCTGTGGAGGTTAAATCACCCTGAGGAACATCTGCAGTGATGTCTCGGGACTGAGATGACTGACCTCCAACCAGCATCTTCCTTTGTGCTTGGTATGACTTCAACCAGTGGAGAGTTTTCTCCTTGATTCCCATTGACTCCAGTTTAGCAAGGGCTCCTTGATGCCGTACTCAATCAAATGTTGCCTTGATGTCAAGGGCAATTGCTCTCACCTCACCTCTGGAGTTCAACTCTTTTGTCCATGTTTGAACCAAGGCTGTAATGAGGTCAGGAGCTGAGTGACCCTGGCAGAACCCAAACTGAGCATCAGTGAGCAGGTTATTGCTAAATAAGTGCCGCTTGATAGCACTGTTGATGACCCCTTCCATCACTTTGCCAATCTTGGAGAGTAGACTGGCAGGGCATTAATTGGTCGGGTTGGATTTGTCCTGCTTTTTGTGTACAGGACATATCTGTGCAATTTTCCACATTGCTGGGTAGATTCCAGTGTTGTAGCTATGCTGGAACAGCTTGGCCAGGGATGTGGCAAGTTCTGGAGGAGAAGCCTTCAGTACAATTGCCGGAATATTGTCAGGTCCCACAGCCTTTGCAGTATCCAGTGCCTTCAGCCATTTCTTGGTATCAGATGGGGTGAATCGAACTGGCTGAAGACTGGTATCTGTGATGTTGGGGACTTCTTGAGGACACCCAGATGGATCATCCACTTGGCACTTTGGGCTGAAAATGATTGTGAATGCTTCAGTCTGGTCTTTTGCACTGATGTGCTGGGCTCCTCCATCATTGAGGATGGGATATTTGTGGAGCCTCCTCTTCTAGTGGGTTGTTTATTGGCCACCACTATTAACAACTGGGGATGTGGCAGGACTGCAGAGCTTAGAGCTGCTCCATTGGTTTTTGGATCACTGAGCCCTGTTTATCACTTGCTCCTTATGTTGTTTGGCATGCAAGTAGTCCTGCAAGCTTCACCAGGTTAACACTTAATTTTTAGCATGCTTGATGCTGTTCCTAGCATGTCCTCCTGCACTATTCATTGAAACAAGGTTGATCCCCTGGCTTGGTGGTAATGGTAGAGTGGAGGATGTGCCAGACCATGAGGTTGTAGATTGGGGTTAAATGTAATTCTGCTGCTGCTGATGGTGCATAGCACCTCATGGATGCCCAGTCTTGAGCTGCTAGATCTGTTCTAAATGTATCTCATTTAGCACGATGGCAGTGTCACACAACACAAATGTACGGTAATCTTTGGTGTGAAGACGGGACTTCGTCTCCACAAGGACTGTACGGTGGGCACTCCTCCCAATACTATCATGGACAGATGAATCTGCAGCAGGCAGGTTGGTGAGGATGAGGTCTAGTATGTTTTTACCTCCTGCTGGTTATCTCACCACCTATCGCAGACCCAGTCTAGTAGTAATGCCCTTTAGGCCTCGGTCAATAGTGGAGCCTTCAGACAATAAACATCAGAGCAGAGAGAGAGAGCTGCTTCCACCTTGCGAGTCCAATGGTTTCTCCTGGGTTCTCTCTGAAAAAGCCACCTTGACAGGAACCAATCTCTGGTGGCCAGGAACCAGGCACAATGCTGTTCCTGGTCACCAGCCAACCAATTGAAACAAACTCCTCCAATCTCTTGGGCACCATAAAGTCTGGCTTCTTCTGCCCAAAATACAAGACTTTATAACACAGTGTGCTATTTTGATACTTTGAGTTCCTTACTTCCTCTGCTCAACTTAAAGGTATGTTTCCATTAATGATCCATGGATCAAAATCTATAAAGACAAAATAAAAGAAATAGGAACTAAGGGAATCAACAGGAAAGGCTCTTACAATATCCTCATGTTACTGATACTACAGCCAGTGGAAATAATGAAATGAAAGATTATGTTGGAAAGTAAACCTGCTGCATACTCGTTAATATTGCCCCATATACTCCTTGTTCATAGGACTTGCCATAAATCATTTTTGATAAGTGAATCAGAAACACTGGTTGTCAAACTTTGGATCTCATGTTGCTGACTGCAACTGAGTTTTGCTGGCAATCCTTGGGGTATATTCCTCAAACCATATTGTAGAGCATTCACAGTCTATCGAATGGTGTCCAATGATGGTGAAGGAGAGTGCATTTCTGAAAACCCACACATGAGCTACTGACTTGAAAGCTTGAATCTTCAGACGAGTCAGATTCTTTAATTAAACAGAACCAAGCTGGAAGTTTTACCTGAACCTAACAAGGAGTGAATATTTGTTTTGACAGCTAAATTTCACAATGCAGTAAGAAACGGGAAATCAAAATAATCTGGGGATAAAATAGAGCAATAGAGCATTGAATGTTAAATTATTGACATTCTTTCAGTAGTGTGAGAGCATGTAATAATTCAAATTTATCTATAGCTCCCATGGGTACTGGATCTCTGCCACTCATGAAATTATTTTTTAAACTACAACAATGCTGATGCAATGCTCTATATTCAACAATGAAGGTAGTTTAGCAATTATTTCCCAGCCCTGAAATGATGATAACTAACTATTGTAAAACATAAAGACTTGCATTAACCACAGTTCATTTTTACTTATCTATTTATATCAGGGCATTATGGAATAAAATCATTGAACGATACAGCACAGGAGGTCCATTATGCCAGTTCTGGCTGTCCTTACCTTTTCTAGTACATATCTAACTCCCTTTTGAAAGTTACTGTTCAATCTGCTTCCACTATCCTTTCAGGTAGTGCATTCCAGATTATAATAACTTGTTGTATCATAAAGAATTCTCCTCATGTCTCCTTTAATTGTGTTGCTAATTACCTTAAATCGGTGTCTCCTGGTTACCAACACTCCTGTCACTTGAAATGGTTTAACCTTTTTATTTAATCAAAACTGTTTATGGTTCTGCACACCTTCATCAAGTATCCACTTGACTGTCTGCTCTCAAGAGATTCTCGAAATTTCCCACGTAAAATTCCTTAACCCTGAATCCATTTTACTGAACAGCTTGTGATGCAAATTAAGAGGATCACAACAGAGTATTGAATAACCTCAGGTTTACAGAGAGCAGTAGGAGACCAGCCAGGAGTGCTTTGGAATAATTAAATCGAGAGAAAACAAAGACATGAGGGCTTCAGAAGCAGATGAGCTGAGGCCGAGGCAGAGATCAGCTATGTTATAAGGGCAGCATGGTGGCGCAGTGTGTAGCATTGCAGCCTCATGGCGCCGAGGTCCCAGGTCCGATCCCAGCTCTGGGTCACTATCCGTGTGGAGTTTGTACATTCTCCCCGTGTTTCCGTGGGTTTCACCCCCACAACCCAAGATATGCAGGGTAGGTGGATTGGCCATGCTAAATTGTCCCTTAATTGGAAAAATTAATTGGGTACTCTAAATTTATTTTTAAAAGATGTGTTATGGAGGTGGAAATAGGCAGTCTTAGTGATGCCAAGGATATGTGCTTGAAAGCTCGTCTCGAGATCCAATAGGGACATCAAGTCTGTGAATAGCGAGGTTCATCCTCAGACAGTTTCCAAGATGAAGAATGAAGTCAGTTGTTTGGGAAAAGAGTTTTGAGCAGACCAAAAGGCCTGGAATGTCATCCTCAAGGCAGGGAGGGGCACTTGGGAAAATTTCCAGCTTGGCCACCCACCTCGGGAGAAGCCTAATTGCTGGGGTTCGGGTGCAAGCTGACATCGGGCCAGCCAACCTGGGAAGAGGTGTGCAGACAGCTATAGGGGCTGCTGAGTGTGGAGGTGGGCTGTTTAAAAGACCCACTCCCATAAGGGGCCATGAACCATGGTTAAAAACCTGGTCTGGCTCCATGAAAATTGAGGAGGAATAGGAATATCTCGCAGTGAGCCAGTCAGGTCGGGAGTAGTAGATATGGGCTTGTGACAGGAAGTAGCCCACACCCTTTAAAGACAGTCCCAAAAATAAGACTGCCTGGGAATGGGGTCGGAAAACCCGGAATCAGGGCACACCTGCCATTTATGAAAGGCTACCAAGTCAACTCAACTCCGTGAAAATCCAGACCAGCTTCATTCTTCCCAATATTTAATTGGAGGAAATTCCTGCTCATCCTGTACTATATGTCGGATAAGCACTATGACAATTTAGAGGCAGTGGAGGAGTTGAGAGAGAGTGGTGGTGAGGTAGAGCTGGGTGTCGTCAGCATACATGAGGGAAATAGTGTGTCTTTAGTTGTTGTCTGGAGGGGCACACCCACAGGTAACAGTGGGAAGAGAAGCCTTTGCAGGTCGTTCTCTGGCCGAGATTAGACAATTAAGAATAGAATCAGGCCAATGCAGTGCCACCCAACTGCACAACAGTGGAGAGGTATTAGGAAAGGTGGTGTGATCAGCCACATCAAAGGAGCAGACAGGTAAAGAAAGATGAAGAGAGATACTTTAGCTTTGAAACAGTCATACAGGGTGTCATTTGATAAGAGCTGTATCGGTACCATGGCAGGAATGAAAGCCTGATTCGAAGGTTCAGGACAGAGGGAGGTGAATTCCTTTTATTTATTTATTTAATTTATTTTTATAAATTTAGAGTACACAATTAATTTTTTCCAATTAAGGGGCAATTTAGCGTGGCCAGTCCACCTAGCCTGCACATCTTTGGGTTGTGGGGGTGAAACCCACGCAAACACGGGGAGAATGTGCAAACTCCCCATGGACAGTGACTCAGAGATGGTATCGAACCTGGGACCTCAGCGCCGTGAGGCTGCAGGGCTAACCCACTGAGCCACCATGCTGCCCCGCAAATTCCTTTTATACAGCATTTTACCCACACTAGTTGAAAGGTAATTACCATCACCTTCTCAAGGGGAATTTGAAATGAACAACAAACGCTGGCCTTGCTAGCAACACTCACATCCCATAAAAGAATGTAAAATAATTGAGGTTAGCATATTTTCTTTGCTTTTGTACTCCACATTCAACCTGATTATAACTTTGTGTAAGAGGATAGGTTTTGAGTAAAGATCCTGAATGTTTTTTTTAATGGCCTTGTCAACTTGCCCTGCCACCTTCAAAGGTTTGTATTTCAACACAATTCCAACAATGGAATTTTATGACCAATTCCATCCCTGCCCCACCCACGGTGAGCAGGGAACCTAACTGGCAACTCTGGCGAATTCCCCCCACTCACCTTCTAGTCCAGCAACGATTATTGTTGGGAACAGGCTGCAATCCCAGGAGTGGTCACTGCTCCAGGGGGCGCTGCTGGGCTAATTGACTTGAAGGCAACAGTGGCAGGATTTCCTCCCAGATGGGTGGGGCAAGGTTTACCTTGAGCCAATTAACGGCCCAATGTAAAGTCCGCTCAAGCCTTCCCAGACATTTGAAGGTGAGCTCGTCTCTTACTTTTCAGCCAGGACTCTCGCTCGCTGGATCCACAAGTCTCTTTGGAACTTCACTGTGTTATGCGAGGGAGATATTAGGAACTTGGGTCCAGAAATGAGATTGAAGATGTACCAGGCAATTTAGGCGTTAAATAGACTGAGAGTCAGCAGGAAACACCCACACCTGGCAGAGTTACATTGTCCCAATCAGACTTAAACTCATTAATGGGAATACACAGATTCATTGTCCTTTGGAACATTCCTGTCTGGCCAGCCATGAGTCCATTGCAGAGTCTGATGGCCTCTTTGCCCATCAATGGGAGTCTAGTTGCATATCAATAGCATGGCCCAGTTCGTTTGTACAAATGGGAGTGGGGCACCATACAGCCAAGATAAAGATAATGGGTTCAAGTCTGGAAACCTCAGCAGAGCACCTTTGTCCTGAAGGGCTAGGCAGAGAGAGAAAAGGAATCCTGTTTTGAACAAATACAGGAGAAGGCTTTGGGAATCGACCAAGAGAGGTCATGAAAGTTGACACCAAGGCAGTCTTTGGAAAAGGGTTCTGTACAAACTTCCTAATGGAAGATAAATAGTTTCATAAATACAAGTATTGCCTTTGTCTGTCTGTGTAAGTGGCATGAGAGCTGCATGTTCTGTTAAAGTACTGTTTACTGGGAACTAGTGTGTTAAGGTTAACAAACCAACATGAAATCTGCTAGTGTTAGAGTTGAAGTTTAAATATTGTTCTCTTTTCTTTTGTCTTAATATAGTTTGTTTATAAAACCAAACCCGATTTCATATATTATCACTCCTTCGATCGATCTTTCCGCACCGTCTTAAAAAGTTGCGGCTTTGATCTAGTCTTTCAGCCACTGCTGAAAGCTGACCAGGTGTCTGTAATGCATTATCTCCAGTTTATCTAGATTTAAAATTGTACGACTGTGGAATTCTTAATTTCTGGACCGTTGATAATTGTGACATAACTTTTCAAGTAGGTTTTGATATTTGGAGGCAACTCAAGAAGGAACTTGTATTTGTATATTGAGATTGCTAATCCATAAGATGCCCCAAAGTGCTTGGCAGGCAATGAATTGTTACGACAGTGTGGTCACTATTGTTACATGTGTGAACACAGTAGCCACATTTGGCATTGCATTTAGGTAAATGACCATATAATCTGCTTTGATGGTGATGTTTGCCACTTAACAGCTGGCCAAAGCACTGGGAGAACAGTAATTTGCCAAATGGTACCAATTCCACCAGACCACCACAGGAGTCACAGATGAATGACAACATTCAGCTACTAACTTCTGAAACTACATGCAATAAATTACGTGCATTACGTATACTCGTGATTTTATGTGGTATTTAAAATCCTATTAAACTTAGATAATCCTGTCAATACCTGTGACTTCAAGTGAATGTAAAAGAACACTGTTTCTTCCATTTTTCACCATGCAAGCGTCCCTCCAGTCGAGTGCTTTGTCTGAATTTGCTCCCCAAAACACAGCTGCACAATGATGATTAAAGTTTCCCACTGTGCCTCCGAGCCACACTTGCCAACAACTGAATGTTACCCAGTGAAGTAATCAGCTGTAACAACAAAGTAAGCTCACCTATTTAAGAGCTTCAGGCCAAAACATCTTGAGCACTCAAACAGTAAGGTAATATTGCACACCTATATCATTTTGTTCAGGAGACCATCTCAATAAAACAGGAAAGGCGGCTGTCCCTGATTCACAGCTGTTCGATGCCAAACCCTTGGGGCTGTGGTCATCAGTTATCATGAGGGAATGAGCAAAAATCACAGCCTTTGCTGCAACAGAAATGACAGTTGTTAGTGGAACCTGTTCATTCACTGTAATCCAGAATTGGATTATGTGTGCACAAGACCAGACTATGATATGTAGGAGGATGTCACATCATCATTATTGCACATTGGGTCCACAAGAACCTCTGGTGAAATCATTTATTCATAATTTGAGGAACATTACTTTCTGTACATTTTAAACTGAAGGGCTGCTCTGGTTGCATACTGAAATTGAATGTAATTTCAACCGAAAATTATTCTAAATTTAACTTGCCCTCATTTTTTTTATAAATTCAGAATATATCCATGCTTTAAATAGCTGAGAACTGGGAGAACCACAAACTATCTACACATCCAAAGTTTTTACCTATGTTGTGGGGCAAAAATTGTTTGTGGTTGATTCCAAGCCTACATCAGTCCAAGCACATTTGAAAAACTTCCAACTGGGAATTGTGTTAGACCATTTTCAGACATCCAGGGGTTTGTGCTTTAAATTTGTAAGCGAGGAGGCTATATTTCCTGCTTCCTAATTCCTCTAACAGAGACAACTTGTGCACTATGTGTGGCAACCCACCTTCATTTCTCGCCTTCTGCCACATGTTCTGCATTCATTTCTCCCATAATAGAGGGACAACAGACTTGAGTGTCTGTAAGTCATGTGTCCACCCGATGGACACAGTGGCGCGATCTACCCGAATGCGAACAGAGTGCCATAACGAGCATGATCAGCCGGGAGCTTCACGGTGCTCAGAGTGCTGAGAAACACCGTGCTTTCGCACAACTGTTTGGGGAGATTGGAGGCCTTAGCGGGGAATGAGCAGCTGAGGTCACACTTAGTTCTGTTTCCTGTTCTGATGAGCTCTGCTCGCCATTTAAAAATGGCGTCCTGATCACTCCACCCTCCTGATATGACCCCCGAACTCCCCGCAAGTCCAACTCACCTATAAGGGGGTCCTCAGAACCCCCAAACCCGCTTAGAGCACCCCTTCACAGGAAAAATTACAACCTTGCACTTTGTCACTGCCAGCCTGGCACAGGCAGTGCCACCTTGGCAGTGCCAGGATGGCACCCAGGTGGCACTGCCAGGGTGGCAGTGGCAAGGTGCGCTGATGGTACCAACAGTGCCATGATGCCACCCTGCCCAGAGTGCAAGCACCTAGGGCCTCCGAACCCCTGGGAGATGCCCACGAATGCCATTCTGTCTGGTCCCCATTTGTGGAGACTAGCACTGAAGGGCGCTTGCCCAAGATCTCCAAGGCAAGTTGATTAGATCCCACACCTTGGGTAGATCATGGGAATGCATATTAGTGTGAGACTAGTAGCAGTCTCACTCTAATATGCAGATTTGCTAAAAGGTCATCCCAACCACAAGGAGTTCACATTGCGAGGTCGCGCGAGGTGTGGCGAGCTGGGTAGATCCAGGAAGAGGGATCTCCCGGCATCTACCAGTCACGTTGCACCATGCCGCGCTGCCTTTTTAGGCGTAATGCGGCCGATAGATCTCGCCCAGTGTATTTGGTGAAGGTGGAGGCAGATGCGCCACATTGCATAAGGATTTGTGCAGTGGTGGATGGATAAACAAGGAGGTGAGGAAATGCATAGAAAGGAAACGATGGGTCATCATCAATTTATGCATGTGTGAGCAGGTATGTGATAGGGTGTACTTGACAAGAAAGATTGAGGTGGTGTGAAATCAAGGATGTAGGTGAATGTGCAATTGTACTCACCTTTCACAACCTGGTTCAGTCATTGAAGCACTTGCTGTAATACTGCCAGATACAAACCACAATACCACTCCTGTTGATCTCCCTCGACCAACTGTAACTCTTTAGGTTACAAGAGGTTTTTTTTCTTCCTGTTGCCAGGGAAGATTATCTCCTTGCTACTCCTCAATGATCTCTGCAGTACATCAAATTGTCTTTAAAGAAGGTGCAACCTTTTGAGAGTCACAAAAACATAGAATTTACAGTGCAGAAGGATACCATTCGGCCCATCGAGTCTGCAGCGACCCTTGAAAAGAGCATTCTACTTAAGTCCACACCTTCACCCTATCCCGTAACCCAGTACCTCCACCTAACCTTTTTAGACACTAAGGGCAATTGATTATGGCCAATCCACCTAACCTGCACATCTTTTGGATTGTGGGAGGAAACCGGAGCACCCGGAGGAAATCCACGGAGGTACGAGGAGAAAGTGCAAACTCGACACAGTCACCCGAGGCCGGAATTGAACTCAGGTCTCTGGAGCTGTGAGGCAGCATTGCTAACCACTGTGCCACCGTGCCACACCGGGATAATATTCTGCAATTATTGCCTCAATTGCTGACAAACCTTCCAACACTTTGATGTTCCAACTTTGAGCTGGCCTTTTACATTGACAAAATGAGATTTCTCAATGCAAGTGTGCTGCATGTCTCCCGCGACACATTGAAGTAAACTGATTATTATGAATATCTCTGGAAATTGTACTTTCTGGCAAAGCAAAGCTTCTTTGCGGTTTTGCATTCATTGTCACTTCCTCAACCCACTCAGGATTCAGAACATTATCATTATCGGGGCCTTGAACTGGACCCTAGCCAGTGCAATTACCAAATAGCTAAAATTCGATCTGTGTTTTGAGAATTAAAAAATAAATCCTTTGAAGCCATGAGGTACAAGATAAGTCGCCTGAATTCCACAACCATCATAGTACCCTCCCACAGCACTGCCCACTCCAACCCCTCAGCCAGGACATACCTTTAGATTACTGCTGGCAAGGCAATCAGTATTAGTCATGCTTCTCAAATGTGCAAGTTGCCAATGGACACATGATGGATTGTCTGATCCCCCAGTTCTTTTCTCTCAATTGTGATGTGACCTCCTTGCGGAAATTGTGTTAATTTGGTTCAAGCAGTGCACATTTGGCTGCGGGGTATGAAGGGTTAGCATGACTTTTCCATCTCAACATGTATGTTAGTATGTAAATGAGGCCCAATTTGAGGTCAGCTTCAGACATCTCACCTGGGTACGCATGCTGCCCATGTCGTTTCAAACCTGCACCCAGATGAAACACTGTCCCAATGTGATTTGAAATGTTTTTGTAAGTCACAGATACACGATTATCTGGTGAGATGTGGAAAGGTATATGTATATAGTCAACCCTGCAAAATGATCTTATGCCACTGTATAGTTGAAATAGTATACAAATATTTTAACTTCATGCAGGTTAAAATAAATATCAACCTTGATTTTTATTAGATCTGTATCATAGAATCACAGAATCCCTACAGAGCAGAAGGAGGCCATTCGGCCCATCGAGTCTGCACCGACCCTTCAAATAAGCACTCTGCCCATTTACAAGTGTCCACCCCTACCTATCCCTGTAATCCCCTAACCTAACCTGCACATCCCTGGTCACTAAGGGGCAATTCAGTATGGCCAATCCACCCAACCCGCACATCTTTGGACTGTGGAAGGAAGCAGAGCACGTGGAGGAAACGCACGGAAACATGGGGAGAAGGTACAAACTCCACACAGATAGTCACTCGAGACCGGAATTGAACCCGGGTCCCTGGATCTCTGAGGCACCATGCTGCCCCCACAATGTATTGCAATGTGGAATTAAAACTGTATTTTACTTTCCATTACTTATGGCACGGCAGCACAGTGGTTAGCACTGTGCCTTCACAGTGTCAGGGTCCCAGGTTTGATTCCCGCTTGGGTCACTGTCTGTGTGGAGTCTGCACGTTCTCCCCGTGTCTGCGTGGATTTCCTCCTGGTGCTCCGGTTTTCTCCCACAAGTCCCGAAACATGTGCTGTTAGGTAATTTGGACATTCTGAATTCTCCGTATACCCAAACAGGTGGCGGAGTGTGGCGACAAGGGGCTTTTCACAGTAACTTCATTGCAGTGTTAATGTAAGCCTACTTGTGACAATAATAAAGATTATTATTATTACTTCTGAAATCACTGGTAAATATTCATTGCGGTTGAATTTTCATGCCGCTTACCAAATTGAGTGAAGGGACCGCTGATATTTACAGGCTGGTTTCGACACCCTGTTCACTCCTCAAAATGTATTAAAATTTTCTTTTGCAACAAAAATATTGCAGTAATATTTAAAAGCCCATCCAGTGTTGGAACAAGATAAAACATTTTTGAACCTGTGCTGTATGGGTTTTCGATCAGTTCCTGAATTGATCATTACTCACTCATGCTCCTTCAGTTTAATAATTTATATCCCATCTTTGGCACTCACAAATCATACAGTCAGTTCATGCATCAAAAGAAAAATTATACAATATGGGTCTCTACAGATTATGTTCCATTAATTAAAGACACTAGTCAGTAGGAGGCAAGGAGGAAACTTTGGCAAGGTGCCAATCTTTGGATGAATGAAGGAAATTACAATCCTGAGGGATTTCTGCAACCAGTGTCCACAGTGGCTTATACAACATTCCCAATTTCTACTTGGCTATAAGCAACCCATATTTCTTTCAAGATTCATTTGAATTTGAATTTAATTTAAAATTCATCTGAAACTCACAATCATTTTGAATATTCTGAGTGAAAAGGCTCAATTCTGATACGGAAATTGTCCTTCATTTCGAAGGAGGACAGATTTCACTCAAGCTACAAATCACATAAGAGGTTGCCAGCATTGCAGAGGAATGCGATGGGTGAGGAATTGGGCTCATTAGCATCCATTTTTGGAGGGCACTATGAGTGCTCATGGAGCTGCAGAATAATACCTGTAACACACGCACACACTTGGGGGTGAATTGCGTTGGAAGCCATATTGGTCAAAGTGTCAGTGTATGCACAGTAAAGCTCTGCTGGGCATATGCAGTGTGGGCAAATTCTGACATCAATCAGTGACGATCTGACTCCAGCAGTGTTATTTTTCTACAATCACTGCCCTTGTTTGGCTGCACAGCTGAAAATCCATTCAGCAGCATGAACATACGAAATAGGAGCAGACGTAGGCCATTCAACCCCTTGAGCCTGCTTCACCATTCATTTGGACTTTGAGGAGCAATTCAGTATGGCCAATCTACCTAACCTGCGCATCCTTGGGCTGTGGGAGGAAACCGGAGCGCCTGAAGGAATCCCACACAGACACGGTGAAAATGTGAAAACTCCACACAGGCAGTCACCCAAGGCTGGAATTGAACCTGGGACCCTGGAACTGTGAGGCAGTTGTGCTAACAACTGTGCCACCGTGCCACCCTCATAGAGCAATTCTCCTTCCAGAACCTGAGACAGGGACAATTTGTGTGAGATGTCTGTGTCTCAGTAAGTGTATCCTCACTGAAATCTTCTACCTCTCCAACCACAGCTGCAACTTCAGAGCAAGAACAAAGACATCATTGCCAGTGACAGGGAACGTGACTATGGCAATGAAGTTTTAGGTTGCTGGCTCTGTCCAAGCTGGATTTGGCACAAACTGCAACATCTCACAGTTTGACATTCCCGAGTATGTTAAGGAGGATACTGAGGCTCTCTGTTCAAAGAGAACTAACCACACTTAATGGGCGGAAATCTCTGCCCCCCTGCCGGGTCGGAGAATCGGCGCGGCGCCGCCCCACCGCCAGGGTGCAATTTTCCGCAGAGCGGAGAATCAGCACCATCGGCTCCGGCGTGGTGCCGGTCGGGGTATGCGCCGACTCTCCTGCCCGGGCCGGCCTGGGCCGGCGCGCCGATTCTCCGGCCTGGATGGGCCGAGCCATCCGAGTCCCGCCGCCGCCGGCACCGTTCTAACATCCTCTGAGCCAGCGGGACCTCAGCGTTGAACGGTCCGGGGGCGGCCTATGGGGGGGAGGGTGGCCTCCGTAGTGGCCTGACCTGCGATCGGGCCCACCGATCGGCGGGCCGGCTTCTCTGGCTGGGGGGCTCCTTTCCTCCGCGCCGGCTCCTGTAGCCTTGCGCCATTTGGCGTCGGGGCTGGTGTGGGGAAGAAGGCCACTGCGCATGCGCTAGTTGGCGCCGGCCCAACTGCGCATGCGCAGACCCTGCGGTGCTGGGTTCACGCCGGGATTGGTAGCGTGGGCCGCCCCAGCGCCATGCTAGAATCCTGTGGGCCGGAGAATGGTGTCCCGGAACGGGCGCTGACGCCGGAGTAAAACACTCCCGTTTTTACACCGGCGTCGACACTTAGCCGCCCGATGGGAGAATCCCGCCCTGTGTTCTGTTGCCTCAGACAAGATGGCAGAGTGAGTATATGGCTTTGGTAGGATTTCAGGCTTCTCCATGATGCAGGGCAGCTATTTTTAAACCCAGGGTCGCGGCCCGCGGGTAGGTCATGGGCGGTTGTCGAGAGGGTTGCAGGTCATGCATTCTGGAATTCCTGATCACGGGGCCAGTATCACGGCATTCCCGATCACGGGGCCATGCGTCGCGGGGTTCCTGATCACGGGAAGTAGTGCCCAATGACCGTTCCATGACAAGCATGCGTGCTCCCTCAACAGTGCGCAGGCCTAGAGCCACCAGGGCAGAACACCTCCTACTAACGTCAGCGCACTGACCCAGAAGCAGATTTTTAAAAAATATATGGAGTCTTCCTGCCTGGAGCAGCGGCAGAGAGCAGGTCATGTGCCCCGAACACTGACGTCACATGTTCTGGGCATGGGAGATATTCTTCCATTTTGCAGCTGCCAACAGTGCTGGTGTGAACTCCAGGGCCTCTGGTGAACAACGCATGAAGAAGAATCTGAAAACAGGAAGAAAGCAGCATAAAGGTGATTACAAGAGGTATGGGTTATTAATTGTGCCACTGCAAATCAGGGTTCAAAGTTCATGTGTGTTATATACTGGGAAGCACTGGCAAATGAAAGTTTTAAACACTCAAAACTTCAAAGGCTCTTAAAGACTAAGCATGGTGAGTTTGAGGACAAACCTCTTGATTTTCTTCAACGGATGCAGTGAGATCTTAAATCATCAGCAGAAGTCATTATCGGAAATATAACATTGAATAACAAAGCAAATGAGATTGTGAGGACCAAGCAGGCTCACCTGTCACATTAAAGGGAAGTGAAAATGGTGGGTTACAAAGTTTGGCCTGCGTGGGTCACGAAGGTCGGCTGGTGTAAGTTGCGAAGGTAAGTTGGCGTGGGTCCTGAAGGATGGTCTATTGGTAAAAAAGGGTCCCAGGCAAAACAGTTTAAAAAGCACTGATGCAGGGGACCATGACTGCACACACACATGGCCTTGCAGGCACAGCATGTTAACATAGCCCTATGCTGGAAATAAAAAAGATTACCCTCCTTCAACATATGTCTGGTATGTGATCATAGGCAGCAAAGTATGTAGGTCAAAATCCACTAACCTGGCAACAGTCATGATGCCTTCTTTCTGTGGTAGCCCATTGTGCCAGATGCATTTGAGCAATCACAACAAATTCAAAAGGTGGTTACTGGATGATAAAGGCTATCTGATGACCTGGTTCAAGACTTCAGTGTGCAATCCACGCACACATATGCAGCATGGACAGATGATCAAAGTCATATGACCATGAAATGTGACAATACAGACCGGTTAGAACCAATAACACTTCCATTGCCTGGATTGCTCTAGAGGAGTCCTGTACTGCTTGGAAGAGAAGCTGTCAAGATTTGTGGTAGAGCGCTACATGTTTCAGAACCTCGCCAACATGACAAAATGATTCTTGCTATTGGTGAATCGTTGAAGAGCGTGTGAATGTGGAGAAGGTGAGGAGGAGGAGGAAGGGAGGAGGCAACCTTGACAATGACTTCCTCTGCCAGCTGTCAGTGAAGAACTCATCTGACTGCACATTGCTGAAAAGAGAGACATGTGGCCAAAGCTTTTTGTCTTGAACTCAACAGGATACATGCAAGAATGGCAAATTTAAAACTATCATAGCAATTTATGCTACAGCAGATAAGGTTGCTGATTGATTTACTGGGATGTAGCCATGGAAAAAGCAGTAGGGAACTGTAGGCTCCCAAAACTCTCAAGTAATTCAAAAAAGGTGCAAAGCTTGAACATATTCCTTTTGTTTGCAGAGAATGGAGCCCTGCATATGAATGTACATCACTTCGAACAAGTATAGATGAGCCATACTACAGCTCGACTGATTATCAGATGAGCCAAATTGCCCAATCAATGCAAATAGCCTGTTTCTTCAGTTGTTCATAATGGCCAGAGTACAGACTGAACTTAACTAGCCTGCGTTTGCGCATATAAAACACAAAACAAAACATCTGCTGTTAGATTTATTTCTTTGAATCGGCAGCACTTTCGGAACTATCCTGAATACACCAAACACATATATGTCAAGGTGGCGTGGCATTTGCAGTCATAACATTTCATGTCACTTTTGGAAGCCTTACAGATCAGATACATGTCAATAAGCTGCATTGGCATCTGCAGATGCCTGCAAAAACTCTACTGCTTTCTATGTTTTAGTTCACAAAGGAAATTCTGACAGATGAGGTGCCATGTTTAGAAACATTAATGAGGGCTTGTTCATTAACCTCAAAGAAGAAAAGCCACATCTGATGTCTTCTGCATACAGCAACTTATATTTCACCATGACAAGCATTAGCAATGAATAATTAAGTATTTAATATAATGTTCTGGTCATGAAAAATGATAATTTCACAATTGATAATCCATTAAATCTATTCAACTTTATTATCCAGCAGAAAGAGAAAGATACTTTAGTGAAATAAATGTGTTTTTAATGGCTAAAATGGGGTAGTTATGGTTATTAGCTCAATATAAGGTACACATCCTACTTGCAGAATGTTATGAAAAATTTAGGGGGAAAATGCAGCCATGAATGTATTCATATCAGTTTGTGAATTGCTTCCAGTCACACTGTCTGCTACCCATAATCCTCAGTGGCCAGAACAATATAAATCACTTGGCAGATTGCACCACAGGAGTGTCCTGTTCCAATGTGGATAATTGATTGCGAATATATCTTACTGAATAATTAGGCGTAAGAATTCCTCATCAATATTTGCTTCATGACGAGCAAAACGAAAGCAGAGAATCAGTCGGAAAGGCACAGTTTACCAGAATCTATTCACCCACATGACAAAAGACTGAAATATGACACTCTAAAACATGTTGGACTGTTACGTTGATAGCTCTTCAATTTACAGAAGATATCTGTTCAGCCCACTCCCGAGCAGTTACAGATGTAGTCATGTGGGACATGAACCTCTGCTACTCTAAAGGTATGAAAATACACAGGGTGGGAGTGCACATTTTTAACAAGGACGGTTTTTCTGTGTGCCAAGAGGCACTTAACATTGTGTATAACTGACATCTAATTTGAATGCCAATTTATCGGGTTCAAAAGCACAGTATTTTAACAATAGTTACATAAAAACTAAATATCATTGGCATTGCAGTCACCGGTGCTCTCACTCAATACAGATTGTGGATCCCGAGGAGGAACCCCATTTGCATAGGGCAGGCAGGCATCATGACCATTACGTATCCCCCAGCAGCCTACCTTTTGTGTCCAGAATCTCCAGGTCACGCCTACTATGGCTGGGACAGCATTAGGGAATGGTGGGGCAAGAGACTGTTTTGCACTTGTCTCCTCAACACTCCTGAATCTTTCTCAACCCTCTGTGTAAGTCAACCAATCTGATAAAAAAAGTGTGTGATAAAAAATGGCCAATTTTCATGGGTGAAAACCATTTGCTAAGACCAAAGAACAAAGAACAAAGAAAAGTACAGCACAGGAACAGGCCCTTTGGCCCTCCAAGCCTGTGCCGGCCATGCTGCCCGTCTAAACTAAAATCTTCTACACTTCCTGGGTGCGTATCCCTCTATTCATGTATTTGTCAAGATGCCCCTTAAACATCACTATTGTCTCTGCTTCCACCACCTCCTCCGGCAGCAAGTTCCAGGCACCCACTGCCCTCTGTGTAAAAAATTTGCCTCGTACATCTCCTCTAAACCTTGCCCCTCGCACCTTAAACCTATGCCCCCTAGTAATTGACCCCTCTACCCTGGGAAAAAGTCTCTGACCATCCACACTGTCTATGCCCCTTATAATTTTGTAGATCTCTATCAGGTTGCCCCTCAACCTCCGTCGTTCCAGTGAGAACAAACTGAGTTTATTCAACCGCTCCTCATAGCTAATGTCCTCCATACCAGGCAACATCCTGGTAAATCTCTTCTGCACCCCCTCTAAAGCCTCCACGTCCTTCTGGTAGTGTGGTGGCCAGAATTGAACACTATACTCCAAGTGTGTCCTAACTAAGGTTCTATACAGCTGCAACATGACTTGCCAATTCTTATACTCAATGTGCCGGCCAATGAAGGCAAGCATGCCGTATGCCTTCTTGACTACCTTCTCCACCTGTGTTGCCCCTTTCAGTGACCTGTGGAACTGTACACCTAGATCTCTCTGACTGTCAATACTCTTGAGGGTTCTACCATTCACTGTATATTCCCTACCTGCATTAGACCTTCCAAAATACATTACCTCACATTTGTCCGGGGTAAACTCCATCTGCCATCTCTCCGCCCAAGTCTCCAAACAATCTAAATCCTGCTGTATCCTCTGACAGTCCTCATCACTATCTGCAATTCCACCAACCTTTGTGTCGTCTGCAAACTTACTAATCAGACCAGTTACATTTTCCTTCAGATCATTTATATATACTATGAACAGCAAAGGTCCCAGCACTGATCCCTGCGGAACACCACTAGTCACAGCCCTACAATCAGAAAAGCACCCTTCCATTGCTACTCTCTGCCTTCTATGACCTAGCCAGTTCTGTATCCATCTTGCCAGCTCAGCCCTGATCCCGTGTGACTTCACCTTTTGTACCAGTCTGCCATGAGAGACCTTGTCAAAGGCCTTACTGAAGTCCATATAGACAACATCCACTGCCCTACCTGCATCAATCATCTTTGTGACCTCTTCGAAAAACTCTGCCAAGTTAGTGAGACACGACCTCCCCTTCACAAAACCGTGCTGCTTCTTGCTAATACGTCCATTTGCTTCCAAATAGGAGTAGATCCTGTCTCGAAGAATTCTCTCCAGTAATTTCCCTACCACTGACGTAAGGCTCACCGGCTTGTAGTTCCCTGGATTAACCTTGCTACCCTTCTTAAACAGAGGAACAACATTGGCTATTCTCCAGTCCTCCGGGACATCACCTGAAGACAGTGAGGGTCCAAAGATTTCTATCAAAGCTTCAACAATTTACTCTCTAGCCTCCTTCAGTATTCTGGAGTAGATCCCATCAGGCCCTGGGGACTTATCTACCTTAATATTTTGCAAGACGCCCAACACCTCGTCTTTTTGGATCTCGATGTGACCCAGGCTATCTACACACCCTTCTCCAGACTCAACATCCACCAATTCCTTCCCTTTGGTGAATACTGATGCAAAGTATTCATTTAGTACCTAGCCCATTTCCTCTGGCTCCACACATAGATTTCCTTGCCTGTCCTTCAGTGGGCCAACCCTTTCCCTGGCTACCCTCTTGCTTTTTATGTGCAAAAAGCCTTTGTATTTTCCTTAGCCCTATTTGCCAATGACTTTTCATGACCCCTTTTAGCCCCCCTGACTCCTTGCTTAAGTTCCTTCCTACTTTCCTTGTATTCCACACAGGCTTCGTCTGTTCCCAGCTTTCTTGCCCTGACAAATGCCTCCTTTTTCTTTTTGACGAGGTCTGCGATATCTCTCGTTATCCAAGGTTCCCGAAATTTGCCGTATTTATTCTTCTTCTGCACAGGAACATGCCAGTCCTGAATTCCTTTCAACTGACATTTGAAAGCCTCCCACATGTCAGATGTTGATTTACCCTCAAACATCCGCCCCCAATCTAGGTTCTTCAGTTCCCGCCTAATATTGTTATAATTAGCCTTCTCCCAATTTAGCACATTCACTCTAGGACCACTCTCATCCTTGTCTACCAGCACTTTAAAACTTACTGAATTGTGGTCACTGTTCCCAAAGTGCTCCCCTACTGAAACTTCTACCATCTGGCCGGGCTCATTCCCCAATACCAGGTTCAGTACAGCCCCTTTCCTAATTGCACTATCTACATATTGTTTAAGACGCCCTCCTGCATGCTCCTTACAAACTCCGCCCCGTCCAAGCCCCTAGCACTAAGTGAGTCCCAGTCAATATTGAGGAAATTGAAGTCTCCCATCACAAAAACCCTGTTGCTTTCACTCCTTTGCAAAATCTGTCTACCTATCTGCTCCTTTGTCTCCCGCTGGCTGTTGGGAGGCCTGTAGTAAATCCCCAACATTGTGACTGCACCCTTCTTATTCCTGATCTCTACGCATATAGCCTTACTGCCCTCTGAGGTGTCCTCCCGTAGTACAGCTGTGATATTCTCCCTAACCAGTAGCGCAACTCCGCCACCCCTTTTACATCCCCCTCAATCCCGCCTGAAACATTTAAACCAGTGGCCTCACTTTCACCCATCTGGCGAAAGGTACATGTCAACTCAATTTGACAAATCGGCGTCCAAAGATAAGCCATGTCACAACTGATACGGTGAAATAGGAACTCCTGACATAAGAGGCTGGATTTTCCTGTGGACACGGAAAAAAATTATCCTTCGAGGCTTCCGAAATGCACACCCAACCTATGTACAACTTTGCCCAGAAATTCTACTTTTCACACATGGGTTCGGTTTGCAATGTATTTTGCGAGCTGCAATGGAGTTTGTGAGGAGTATGAATGCAGAGGCAAGGCAGTTAGAATGCTTGCCTCAATTCTCCAACATAACAGCTGTGCTCCCAAAATCATTCAAAGGCCCCTAATACTTACCCCTCACAGCCCTCATCCCCACATATCCACATTTCACCCCATGCTCCCTAGGATGGAAGGGTGGGGGGGGGGGTAGAGTTAAATCTCTAACAACCTAACAAACCCCTGATTTCAAAACAACGAGAACTGACACAGGAGAAAAACTATTCTAGTGCATAAAAAAGTCAAGTGCCTATTCAGTTTATAAGCAAACAAAAAGGTGGATCAAAGGCATATTCTGTTATTACAACCTTTTAAAAGATTCAATCATTCTTGAATCCATGGAGAACCTTCTGAGCTGAAGCCATTCTTAGCTTTTGAAACCCAGCCATGGATTCATAAATGCTACAGCTGCTATAACAAAAGCTTCCAACCATATTGCTGAAATTGGCGAACAGATGGTGTCCTATTTACATTCCAAAGCCCATTAGTCAATGGACTTATTTCAACTTTCAAAAGCAGGAAGAGCTAGATTTTTCAATCTATTTAATTCACAGCATGAGAGTAAAGACAATTTTTTTTTATGCGTTATTACATTTTCTCCATGCAAAGGTATTATAATGCATGATGATACTTACACGATGAATGGTCCATGTGAGGGACAATTTATCTTTGCAGGACATATCCCAATGATGAATCATCATTACATCTATATTGCAACACAGTACCTAATGGTGACATATGAAGGTATGAAAACATTTTACACTTACCTTTTAGAATGTTCCTGACTCATCACCAGGTTTACCATAGTCATTACAAAATATCCAAGGAGGTGCATTTTTTCTTCAGGGTTTCCAAAACTAACACCATGGAAGTAGTGCATGGGAGAAAATACAAATCTCCTGTGTTCTTGCAGGGGAGATTCTAGTTTTGGAAAATATGCAAGTGCATTTTGCACCCAAAGCCTTCCTAACGCATTTAAAGGCCACACTAAAATGTTGGGAAGGCAGAGGAAAATTGCTTTTCCAGCAAAAAAGACTACGTTCAACATTTCCTGACCTGATCCCCACTTTCATTGGGAGAGGTAAATCTGTTCTGATGAGTCTACCCCCACGGACCTCCAACCCATGACAGAACATGCAAAACAAGTCAGAAACTCCCTTGAAATGGCACAGTCCCAGCACAATTAAGCCTCGACCAGTTCTCAATCAAGGATGTGGGAAGAGACTAACTGGACTGCTGAATAATTTCAGCCCCAAACATTCTATTTTGCCTTGTTTGTGGAAATTAGATAGCTATTAAAGTAAACTTCTCAATGGCAGCCTGATAAGTAAAAGTACCTCACCATCATACTAATGCTAATAATATTCTGCCCACCGAGTATGAGAGTTGGCTGGATTGTGATCTCCAAGATATAGTCAATTGCCCAAGAGGCAATGGTAGATTGCTAAAGGTGCATGGAATGTGAGCATCGCTGGCTAGAACAGCGTTTATTGCCCATCCCAAATTAGTGTTGAGAAGGTGGTGGTGTTGTGCCGCTTCTTAAATTTCTGCAGCCCATGTGTTGTAGGAACACCCACAAGTGCTGATAGGAAGGGAGTCCCTGGATTTTAACCTCGCAACAATGAAAGAACGGTGATATGGTTCCAATTTAGAATGATGTGTGGCCTGAAGGGGAACCTGTTGGTCATGGTGCTCACATGCATATGCTGCTCTTGTCACCTGGATTTTAGGTATACCTGGTGCTGCTAGCATGCCCTCTTGCGGTGTTTATTGAACCAGCGTTGATCCGCCAGCTTAATGGTAATGTGGGGGGGAGGGTAGGAAATGAGGTTACAGATTGTGGCTCCCCACAGCGACCTATGTACTGAGGAATAGGTGTCTCAGGAAATGGGAGAAGGGACAAAGTTTGATAAAATGGGGTGACTCTTGTGTCAAACCCCCACAATGGTTCAACTAAATGTAAGCAATTTAGTGCGAGGGTGCATCAATACGACTGACTTGAAACTTCAGTTAAGGGATTTCAGCGTGAAGGGCAGAACATTTAAAAGAGCTCCATTATCAGGGACGAGACCTGACAAGGATAATATATAGCGTAAAACTAAAAAAAAGTTGGAATTTTGATAGTCTGTAACTTTGAACTGCTGTGATAAAGATAAAACTGCATTTTCACCTGTGAACCATAAATGAAATTGACACTGGAATTTGAAGAGATAACAACTGCTCCCTGGTTGGATGTCTCAATGAATGGAGCGCCTGCAAAGTACTGTCATCACCTGCATAACCCTACCACAGTTTAGTAGACTCTCCTCCTCCTTCAGTTTGAGCAGGTAGCCAGATGTCCTTTCACCTGTTGCAACAAGTAATCAGGTTAAGCAGCACACAATACCCCCCAAAAATATTCATTGTATTTTGTTGTTAACATACTCTTATTTAGTAATGTAGCGATAAACCTCAATTTGGTGAAATCATTTTTATTGGCAGAAAGCCAATAAAGATCAATAAATAAAGAAGATAGGCAAGAACATATAAAAAGGTGTCTTCTAATATTGTTCTCTTATTTCTATATGAGATAATGGAATGCACCATTATCTTTAAGGGTGAAACAAATCATAAAATTGCTGACTATTTATTCAAAGCAAGCCCTAGTGTGTCTCATTAAAATGAAACCTTGCCGCTAATTAATGCTTTTAAAAGTCTAGTGGTCAGACAGCAGCAGGATATAGATTCAATGCCCCACTCCTCTGCTACATTCCCAATGTCAGCCTTATTAATTTGGAGATACCAGGAAAAAGCCAGGTTCCTCTCCAGAGGAAGGAAAGAGTCATCATCCATCTGCTCTTGTATGTCTGGCAATGGGGTGAGAAAAAGTATGAGGAAAACTAAAACGGTAAACCAGAATTCAAACCAAAAAAAGTGACAAAGCCCCTATTCGGAATTCTTCAAGATGCGTTTAGAGCAGGCATTGTCAAACTGCGGGTGGGTCGCAGGCGGGTGGCGGGAGGGTCGCGGAGCCGCACGTCGCTGTGCTCCCGATCGTGCAAATCCACGCGCAACAGCCACAGCAGCCGGCTTTTAATAACGTCGGCTGCAAGCGGCCTTCAAAATTACCGCTAACATGTGAAAAAAAAGCGGCCACACTACGCATGCGTGCCATATCATCGGCGGGCATGCGCAAAACTATGCGCATGCGCGCCAGTGATCGGGCACGCATGCGCCAGCGGCCGCTTTTTAAAAAACTGTCGCAGCTTTTTTTTACAAGTTCGGTGGGGAGGGGGGTTTATTCATTTTATTTTATTCATTTATTTTATTTTTTTCATTTATTTTATTCATTTCATTTTTTTTTACAAGTTCAGGGGGCGATTATTTGATAAAACTTTACAGGAAAAAAATGCAGAACTTTGGACAGATGGAGACTCCATACTTTGCGATACCGGAAGGCTTCACCTTCACCCTACAGGTTCCATTGGACGAGAGTGTACGAGGGCCAAAGGGACCCAAAACCATTTCCTCCATTTTTGTCAGCAGCAAAGGTAAGAGAAAATGCTGGGTCACGCAGGTCAGCCGGCGTGGGTCGCAAAGGTCGGCCGGCGTGGGTCGCATTGGTCGGCCGGGTTGGGTCCCGAAAGTTGGCCGGTTGGTAAAAATCGGTCCCCGGAAAAAAAGTTTGAAAAACACTGGTTTAGAGTATTGCTTTTGATTCTAGGCATCACACCATCAAAAAGACATTGATGCTTTGAGAGGGAATTCAAAGAAGAGCAATTTGGGTAAGTCAGAACTCTCTGCTGTGAAAATAATCCAACAGAATTAAGTTTGTTTTCTTTCGAGAAAATAGGACTAAGGGGGGAGATGTAGCTCTTTGTAGAACTCTTCTGTAGCTGCCTGAGGCCCTCAAATTAGCCATTAGAACTGGGTTAATGCTCTGTCAGCCAGAAGCCATCCAAGGATTTTGTTTAGTTCCCCAAAGAAGTCATGAGGAGATGAAGGTTGAAGAAGAAAGCATCTGATGACAACTCCGTGTATGTCGTGAATTGGCACAGTATCTCTTCTAATTGTTGTCACGCAGAGAGACATTGAAGAAGTGGTGTAGTAGTCACTGGGTGATACATTTGTGCCTTTAACACAATGTGGGTGCCAGTAATTACATCCTGGACCTTGGGCAAGAAAAACACCCATTAAAATCATGGGCCCAGTAACTGTACGTCCTTTTCTTTAATTGTTCCAACTGCATTAAGCAGGTTGTATTTTTTAAGAAACACACATGACCAGTTTAGACTAAAATTCACCTGAAATCAATCTAAATGTCATATAGAGTAAGTTAATGAACAATTATATCTCAAGTTAATATTGTGAACTGAATGATATTATAATGGAGTAAACAAAACAATTCTGAAAAATATGATTAATCTGAATGTCAAGTTAATTGGGAGGGTTTAGAGTGACGCCAGGCACAAGGGACTTCAGTTATGTGGAGAGACTAGAGAAGTTGAGATAGTTCTTCTGGGGGCAGAAAGATTAAGTGGAGATTTAATAGTGTTCAAAATTCTGAGGAGGAAATAGAAAGTGTCTCCATTCTCTGGTGAGTGGATAACCAGATAAAACCACAGACTTAAAATAATAGCCAAAAGAACCAGAGGCAAATGGAACAATTATTTTTATATACAGAGAATTGTTATGATCTAGAATTCACTGCCCAAAAGAGTGGTGGAAGCAATTTAAATAGCAAATTTCAAAAGGAAATTTGATATATATGTGAAAGGGAAAACAATTAGGGTTGCGGAGAAAAGTGAGTGGAACTAGTTGGTTAATTTTGTCAAAGGGTTTGGGTGACAAGGTGGCGCGGTGGTTAGCACAGTTGCCTACGGTGCTGAGGACCCAGGTTCGATCCTGGGTCACTGTCCGTATGGAGTTTGCACATTCTACCAGTGCCTGCGTGGGTTTCAACCCCACAACCCAAAGATGTGCAGATTAGGTGGATCGGCCACACCAAATTGTCAATTAATTGGAAAAAAGGTAATTGGGTACTGTAAATTATTATTTTTTTAAATGTTGTCAAAGAGCCAACACAGACATGAAGGGTTAAATAGCTTCATTTTGAGCTGTCAGATTCGATGGGACCATGGACCATGAATTTCTACCCTAAGTCAGCAGACCTTTCACTGCAGATCTTTTGCAGGTCCATCAAATTTTCCATCTCACCCCTGATGATTCCCACTTTCGGCGGAGTGAGAAAATTTTTCCAGCCCCGCCAGAGGGATTTTCACACAGCAGTTGCGACGATCCATTCAAAACCCCATTGACTTTGGCAGGACCAAAAGATCCCGCCAACAGGAAGAGAGGGAAAATTCCACCCTATGGTTCAAAAGTAGCAAACACAGTGTCATAGATTTTCAACTTGCTGCCCTGTGTAACATTGGTGTGTAACAGATTGCTACCCATTAGGGAAATAGTCCAATTTGCACTGCATTGAAATTACCAACTGGAGTGGAACCCAGCACTAACTCTCTTTTTCAACCTTATAAGCCAACAGTGGCACTGGACCCTTCCATTTATGCAAAAGAGCATCATAATTTGCTTACCTTGTGACTGAGGGTAACAATGAATCTTTCCTACATAGGGAAGGACATCGTCCCTGATGGGATCACCTTGTAAAAGTAATTCCAGTAATCGGAGGCCTGTTTAGCTCAGTTGGCTGGATGCCTGGTTCCTGATGCTAGCAACACCAAAAGCGCAGATTCAGTTCCAGTACAGGCTGAGGTTATTCATGAAGGGCCTGCCTTTTCAACCTTGCCCTTCGCCTGAGGTGTGGTGATCCTCAGGTTAAATTACCACCAGTCAACTCTCCCCCTCAAAGGGGAGAGCAGCCTATGGTCATTGGGGAGTATGGCGGAAAAAATCTCAGACCCAAAATAAATAGACCAGCTGATGTGTGTGGTGATATACATCACTGTAAGTACACAAAGAGTTAATGTGCATACACTACACCTAGCTAGACACTAGAGGGAGCACCAGAGCCATGACACACAGACAGTCAACCAATAGGTCAGTAAGATAGTACACGACCAATGGGCAGTCACGATACACATAGCGGTGACACTACCAGAGGAGGAGGGCATTACACCAACCCATATAAAAGGACACATCACACATGCTCAGTCTCTTTCCAGTGGAGACACTCAGTGAATACAGACACAGGGTTGATTGAACATCACACCCACCATGTGAATTGTAGCCGACTGGTTAGTCAGTCTGAGTAGCTATAGATGGATTAACAGTAGAGTCGAATCCAAGTAGGAGAATTGCTAATAGTTTAATAAACGTGTTAAAGCTATCTCCAAGTCTGAACCTTCCTTTGTCAGAGTGCACATCAAGGAAGCAGCTTATGCTACGTCAAGAGCGTAAGAAAACAATGGGCGCGATTCTCCACTCCCACGCCGGTTGGGAGAATTGCCTGGACCGCCGAAATTTCCGGGGACGCCGGTCCGATGCCCTCCCGTGATTCTCCCAAGCAGCGGGAACGGCCCAGTCGAGTTTCGCGGGCCGCAGGCCGGAGAATTACCGGAGATACCCAAAATGGTGATTCTCCGGCACCCCCGCTATTCTGAGGCCCGGATGGGCCGAGCGGCCAGGCCAAATCGGCGGGTTCCCCCCAGCGCCGTCCACACCTGGTCGCTACAGTTGTGGGCGGTGCGTGAACGCTGGGGGGGCGGCCTGTGGGGGGGCGAGGGGGGATCCTGCACCGGGCTTCACCTGGAATGTGGAGTGGCCCGCGATCGGTGCCCACTGATCGTCGGGCCATCCTCTCTGAAGGAGGACCTCCGTCCTTCCGCGGCCCCGCAAGATCCGTCCCCCATCTTCTTGCGGGGCGGATTTGGACAGGACGGCAACCACGCATGCGGCGCCGACCGCGTCATCTATGCGGCGCCGCTTTTACGCGGGCGACAAGGCCTGGCGCGGGTAGATGACGCGGCCCCGATACTGGCCCATTGTCAGGGCCTGAATCCGTTGGGACCGGGGCCGTTCCGCGCCATCGTGAACCTCGACGGCGTTCACGACGGCGCGGCCTCTTCGGCGTGGGAGTTGAGAATCCCGCCCAATGTGTATCACTCGGAAATAATTGAATTGATTTGGGCACTCTTAGATGGGTTGGGCCAGAATTATGAGCCCCAGTTTTAATTCCGGGCCAAGAGTAAACGGTGAAGCTGCAGCACTCTCTTAATGTCACTCTGAGTGTGAGATCAAAGCCCAATTAGCCCAAAGTCTGCTGTGGAGGTAAATCTAATGGGCAATTTAACTGGAGTAGTAGGTAAAATTCCTGCTCCTTCTGGCTCACAAGAAACATTTCAATCTGTTTATGTAAAGACATTTTGCTGCTTCCCCTGTCGCCAGGATGCTACCTAACATAATAAAATTAACCTTGCATATTACTCCTAAGTAACTTAATTGCAGTGTTAATGTAAGCCTACTTGTGACAATAGAGATTATTATTAAATGTGTGTTACCAGAACTAGGTCGTAAATTTAAGTTAAGTAATTAGGAAACTGATATCACTGGTATCAATAATGCATGTTTTTAGAGGTGCAGAATAATCAGAAACAAGCATAAACATGCATTATTAATATCAATGTAAAAAAAAAATACTTATTTTTACAATTACTGAGCACTAAACAAAAGGATATAACCTGAAATTGTTGTTGGGCAGGATGCATGCATTGGGATACATACAGTGCTTCAGCATTTGCATTAATGAATTCATCAGAGTATACTGCGATTTGGGAGACCGAGCCATTGACAGGAATTCTAAAGCACTGTTGCCTTCATTTAGAGAGCCACAATCTTGCCTGGAACATAAGCGGAAAGGACTCCATCACACTATTTCTGGAAAACGAAGAATCCTTGACCACACACAACAATATTCACAAGTTCTGCTTTTGTCAATATGCTGGAGGAAAGGAGAATGTCCTTGTTGTCACTCAAGAGAACCCCTTCCACCCAAAAATTACTGAATGGTCCAAAATACCTGTTCGGTCATAAATGACAAGGAAATGCTGTCAGCAGCCCCCAGTGAACCTGGTTCCAGATTAGGAAGAGGTAGCATGTTCCCAGGGAGCTGTCAGGGAAAGACTATCCTAATTTCTTTTCCACAAGCATACAGACAGCAAAATGATTCCTCACAATTGGGTTACGCTTCATTGCCAAATCACCAATGGTCTAAAATTTTAGCCCAGACCCCAGTAGATTTGCTTCACCCACACCTCCTATTCTTTTCTCTTCCTTTACTTCCAAATCTTGTAATGGGAGCTTTAGATAGTAATCCTGCCATGGCCCGCTGCAAGTATTTCATATTATTGCATACTGTTTAGTGAAACTTAATATGTAAGCTAAGAAAGGAAATTACAACAAACTAAAAAATATAGATAGAAATATACAGATAGTATTGTTATGATCCCTGACAAGAATTACAAGTCAAGGTTCATTTGTTGAAACTTTTACTGTAACAAATGACAAAAACACTATTAACTAAAAATCATTTTTGGAGGCAACTACAGAAAAGGAAATTCTCTTTTTACATTTATGACACATTGCACACTCCACAGAATATACAGTCCTTACAGCAAACAGTCCACAGTTTCTCCCAGCTTCCAATGGCTTATTTCCCCATTTCATCGAGCAATAACTTTGGGTGACCACCTCCAAGTGCTTCACTTCATTGTTAGAGAGTTTTATAAATCCATGAGCAGCAACAAAGCCTGTCCCGCTGATTGTTTCCCTCTGGCCAAGCCAAGATGAATTGCTTGATGGCTGCAGTGTGCATTGCTTCGACTAGAGACTGTCTCCCTTCCGCATCCAGCTGCGGAAGCTCACAAAGCCAAAGTACTGAGGCTTACTATCAGGGAAGAACAGGCCTTTTACCTCAAATTTAAAAACACAGTCCCAAAATATAATAATCTTTTAAGCTTCATTACAGTAACAGCAAACCCACTTTTACCAACGGGCCAACCTTCGTGACCCACGCCCGCCGGCCTTCATGACTCATGCTGCCTGGCCGTCACAATCTCACTTCTGGCGGGAAGAATTTAAAAAGCTCTGCTACTGAGACAGTGCGCTGACGTATGGAGTAGACAGTCTGCCCCGCTGGGCTCCGGGACTGCGCACTGCTACATCTGGCTGAGTGGAAACACATGCATGGGACAGCCGGCATTCTTGAAAGCCAGTCATGGCCGTTGGACACTTCTTCATTTCTTCGCGCAATTGGGAATGGCGTGACCAATCACTCCGTGATCTACCCATGGGCCACAACTCTGAGTTTGAAAATGACTGGACTAAGATATGGTGAAACATGTTTTGTTTCTGGACTGTAGTGTGGAATTTTGTCGGCAGCATGACTGTCCTGAGCAAAGACATCTTTAGCTGATGTCCCCACCTTGAACATCTCTAGCTCAAAGTCCCTGAGCTAGACTGAAGTTGGAGACACTCTGACACTTAATGGAGAGTGTGGGGATTTCCGGATAGCTGGCTTCAGATTTTGATTGCATCTTGTAAAGAGGTACATATGCAGAATGGCATGGTATGACTAATGTCATAATCTACATCAGTACATTATGGTGCAATCACATACACAAACTGATGGACGTGCAGTAGGACCAACCAGCATACATAACACCGCAGCCAGTCACCAGTGAGAGCACAAGCACTATAAAGGCAGGGGACAGGAGAGTTCCCGCTCATTCTAGCAGCAGCCAGCTCAGAGCACAGAGCTCACAGCCTGCATCACAGACATTCACCATGTGCTGAGTGCCTCACCATAGCTAGTGATAGGAAAGGGTCCACAGTTAAGCTGGTATTGCTTATACCCACGTTTACAGTATGTTAGCAAGTTGAACAGTTAATAAAATAGCGTTACACCACTTCCAGCATTGTTGGCTTGTTTGTGAACCAGAACACCCAACATGGTACAAGGAGTGGCCGCAATCTAGCACTTGTGAGACCTACCTGCAACTTCTCAGCATTCTGGCATCCTATAGCATGGAGAACTTCAACCTGCCGCCACCGCTCCGCATCGTTGGCAATCTCGGGGTAAATTGGAAGATATTTAAACAGCGCTTCCAGCTCTTCCTCGAGGCCACGGACAGGGAGAATGCATCGGACACCAGGAAGATAGCCCTTCTTCTCTCCACGGCTGGGCAACATGCCATCCACATCTTTAACTCCCTGACATTCGCGGACGACGAGGACAAGTCCAAATACAAGACGGTGCTCCTCAAATTCGACACACACTTCAGTGTTGAAGTCAACGAAAGCTTCAAAAGGTACCTGTTCCAGCAGCGCTTGCAGGGTAAGTTTGAGCCTTTCCAATCTGATTTAACACATCCCACTCACTGTGATGTAGGACAATGGCCCCTGCATCGCGAGCCAGGAATGGTCTAACTTCGCCAGCAGGTACAACTTTGTACACGTGACATCCAGTCCCCTACACCCCCAGTCAAATGGCAAAGCAGAAAAGGGCATCCACATCGTAAAGAGGCTCCTCTGCAAGGCTGCTGATGCAGGATCCGACTTCTGCCTCGCCTTGCTGGCCTATCGCTCGGCTCCACTGTCCACGGGCCTGTCACCAGCCGAGCTGCTGATGGGTCGCACCCTCAGGACCACTGTACCGTCCTGTTGCTAACTTTGGTTGGCTCTTGATTTGTTGCCCATTGTGTCTTTACTTAATTTGCTCTGTTTCTATAACCTTTGCTCTAGAGTCGCCAGGTATCTTTATGATACCACCACGAGGTTCAAGTTCAAGTGCTGATCAATAACTCAATACACCAGTTAGTAAGTTTCAAATCAAAACACATTTATTATACACAGTCAATCACTACTCATGCATAAAACTCTATTTACTAGCCTATCTCTAACACTATAAGCCTATACTTAGCTTTGGAACTGGCCCACCAGGTCAGGGGAACAAATGGCCTTTTGTTTGATTCTGAGTCTGCAGGTTTCAAAGCTGGTATGGACAGGTAGCTAGGAGCGCCTTTCTCGTAGCATGCGTTGACTGGAGACTTACTTGGTTGATGTAACGGCTAGGCAGGTCACTGTCAAGGGTTGTTTTGAGCTGCTAAGTGACCCTGCCAAGAAGAACAAATTGAACTTGGGGACTCTACTTTATAGTCCCCAGGGGCTTCGCGCCATTCGGCGGCTGACCCCGTGTCTGGTTCCAAGTGATTGGGCTAGGTTCTGATCACTTGGATCGATTTCTCCAATACTGGAGCTGTTCCCTGATCGCTAGGCGGTTCCTGAGTGTCCATTGGCTTTCCTTTGTCTTGGCTCCTGCTGGCGCCAAGGAGTCTGGCTTGGCCTCATTTACTTTAAATGTTTCCAATTGTTCCCGAGGATCGCTCATTAATATGCAAATGGTTGCTAGTTCCAGTGCTGTCTGGGTTTCTGCAAGTTCTAATACACAGGAAACTTTGCACCTGCTAGTTTTTCCTGGCTGGACTGAATTTCCTTGCATTCGTGGCGGATCTCCATTTTAAGGAAGTGGCCAACCCAGGTGGCTACAAACCCTCCTTGTGATCCCTAACGCGAAGCATGAAGGATCACATAACTGCGTCGTCTTCACTTCCTGACCCAGCGAGCACTCTTCCATAGCCTCTACACTGACCATAACTATGCAATAAATTTTTAACTGATAATTCTAAGTGGCGCTATGTCACAACAGGGACATGCAGTACAACATATATAAAAAAACGGTACCTCTAACTATTTTCCATAAACTACACTCACTTAAACATCCAATAATACTAACTTCCTAACAATACAAAAATAATAGCAGCATTCACATTTCCCTCTGGCTTGGCGGTCAAGCTCAGAGTTGTACAATCTCTGTTGTCTTTATTCATAAAATGACGCCGAACGACTGTCCTTTATTGTTGATCAAGGGGCTCGGGGGCCTGGTGAAAACCGCAGATAGGGGATCTCATCCTGTATACCGGGATGCGAGAGCGATAGGCTCTCCTTCGCCATTTTCTCATGCGGATAGACTGCACGATGCTGCAGAATGTCGTCAATACGAAAAGGGATGCAATTACGTATGAAAGGGAGTACCACGTTATAAACCTATTACACCATGATGGTGTGTTGTTACTTGTCACTGGGCTCTGGGTGCTATGGGGAAGTGAATCATTGACGGCCGGGGGGTTTGGGGTCAGGGGCTTCGTGTCCGCGCGTGACCGAATACAAATTACAATGATGACGAGAAACACGTGAAACACTTCATTGTTCTTTCTTCTCTTCTCTTCCTTTTCGTCTCTTCTCTCTTCCTGGATCTTCAGGAATTCTGTGAATCAAGCATAGTTTCTGTTACCATCTTGTTTAATATCTTTGTACGTTAGCATGTCTGTCTTTTAGTGCCAATTTCCCTTTATAATTGGTCATCATGTGTGACTCCCTCATTTTTATTTTAAACCAAATATTTGGACTAGACATCTAAGAGAATACTGCCGTACTGCGAGCCGTCTCGCAGCCCGTGTGATTTACCATCCCAATGTTTGAGGAGGTCCTGCTGGAGGCTACACCCCTGCTGAGCAGGAACTGACACAGCTCATCGCTCATGAATGAGGATCCCCTGTCACTGTGGATGTAGGCGGGGAAACCAAACAGAGCGAAGATGATGCTAAGGGCCTTGATGACGGTGGCAGACGTCATATCGGGGCATGGGATGACGAAGGGGAATCTGGAGTACTCGTCGACCACACTGAGAATATATATGTTACGGTCGGTGGAGGGGAGGGGGCCCTTTGAAATCCACGCTGAGACATTCAAAGGGGTGGGAAGCCTTCACCAGGCGCGCACGGTCTGGCCGGTAGAAGTGCGGCTTGCACTCCGCACAGACCTGGCAGTCCCTGGTGACTGTCCTTACTTCCTCGACGGAGTAGGGCAGATTGCGAGCTTTGACCAGATGGTACAATCGGGTGACCCCTGGGTGACAAAGGCCGTCGTGTAGGGCCCGGAGTTGGTCCACTTGTGCGCTGGCACATGTACCTTGGGAGAGGGCATCTGGGGGCTCGTTGAGTTTACCGGGGCGACACAAGATCTCGTAATGATAGGTGGAGAGTTCGATTCTCCACCGCAAGATTTTATCATTTTTGATCTTGCCCCGCTGTGTGTTATTGAACATGAAGGCTACCGACCGTTGGTCCGTAAGGAGAGTGAATCTCTTACTAGCCAAGTAATGCCTCCAATGCCGCACAGCTTCCACGATAGCTTGAGCCTCCTTCTCGACGGATAAGTGTTGAATTTCAGAGGCATGAAGGGTGCGGGAAAAGAATGCCACGGGTCTGCCTGCCTGGTTTAGGGTGGCAGCAAGGGTGACGTCTGAAGCGTCGCTTTATACTTGGAAAGGCAGTGACTTGTCCACTGCGCGCATCCCGGCCTTGGCGATGTCTGCTCTGATGCAGGCGAAAGCATGTTGTGCCTCGGCCGCAAGGGGGAATTGGGTGGACTGAATGAGTGGGCGGGCCTTGTCCGCATAGTTTGGGACCCACTGAGCGGAGTAGGAAAAGAACCCCAGGCAGCGTTTGAGGGCCTTGGGACAGTGGGGAGGGGAAGTTCCATGAGGGGGCGCATGCGCTCGGGGTCGGGCCCGAGAAGACCATTCTGGACTACATAGCCGAGAATGGCTAACCGGGTCGTGCTGAACACAAACTTCTCTTTGTCGTAGGTCAGGTTGAGAAGAGTGGCAGTGCGGAGGAATTTATCGAGGTTGGCATCGTGGTCCTGCTGGTCATGGCCGCAGATGGTGACATTATCTAGGTATGGAAAGGTGGGCCGCAAACCATACTGTTCGACCATTCGGACCATCTCTCTTTGGAAGATCCAGACCCCATTTGTGACATCGAAAGGGACCCTCAGGAGGTGGTAGAGGCGACCGTCCGCCTCGAAGTCAGTGTATGGCCGGTCCGACTTCTGGATGGGGAGTTGGTGGTAAGCGGATTTCAGGTTAATTGTTGAGAAGACCCGGTACTGCGCAATCTGATTGACCATATCAGATATGGGTGGGAGGGAGTACGCGTCGAGCTGCGTGTACCGATTGATGGCCTGGCTGTAGTCCACGGCCATCCTGTGTTTCTCCCCAGTTTTAACCACTACCACTTGGGCTCTCCAGGGGCTGTTGCTGGCCTCGATAATACCCTCCTTAAGCAGCCGCTGGACTTCGGACCTGATGAAGGTCTTGTCCTGGGTGCTGTACAGTCTGCTCCTAGCGGCAACGGGCTTGCAATCCGCAGTTAGATTTGCAAAAAGGGAGGGGGGATCGACCTTGAGGGTCGCAAGGCCGCAAACGGTAAGGGGGGGTAAGGGCCCGCCGAATTTGAGGGTGAGGCTCTGGAGGGTGCATTGGAAGTCCAGGCCCAACAGGAGTGCAGCGCAGAGATTAGGAAGGACATAGAGGCGGAAGTTACTAAATTCTACGCCCTGGACCGTGAGGGTGACTGTACAAAAGCCTCGAATCGGGACGGAGGGAGATCCTTTGATTGGCCGGGTGGACCGCGAGGGAGAAGCGCTTTACTGTATCTGGGTGAACAAAGCTTTCGGTGCTCCTGGAGTCCAGCAGGTACGAGGTCGCGTGGCCGTTGATTTTAACCGTCGTCGATGCGGTGGCCAGGTTGTGCGGGCGAAATTGGTCCAGCGTCATCGAAGTGAGCTGTGGGTAGCCATCGGATGCTTCGGGCGGCGAGCGGGTGCGGTTCCGATGTGGAGATGTCCGGGGACCCTGTGGAGAAAAAGATGGCGGCGCCCATGGTGCTCACATTGCGGGGTCGGGACAAAATGGCGGCACCCATGGTGCGCACATTGTGGGGTCGGGACAAGATGGCGGCACCCATTGGTCGCACATGGACCCGGGAGGAGAAGATGGTGGCTCCCATTGTGCATCTGGCGTGGGGAGGGGTGATAGCGGGCGCTTTCGCTGCGACTGTGCGGGCCTGGCACACAGCCGCAAAGTGGCCCTTTTTACTGCAGGCTTTACAAACTGCAGTGCAGGCCGGGCAGTGTTGGCGGGGGTGCTTCTGCTGTCACACAAGTAGCAGCGGGGACCCCCGGGGTGAGCGGATCGGTGTGCGGCGCAGGCGTATTGCGAAGGTGGGGCCCCGGCTGAGGAGTTCGGCGGCGGGGTCCAGGAGGGGTAGGAAGGGATAGAAGGGTGGGCAACGCGGCGGGAGAGGTACGATTGTACGTTACGGGATGCGACCGTCAGGGAGAGCGCCAAGGTTTTCGTCTCCGCCAGTTCGAGCGTGGCCCCTTCCAGCAATCATTCTCGGATGCGGTCCTACGCAATCCGCGTCACGAAGACATTGCGCATGAGGAGATTTGTGTGTTCGGCGTCCGTGACGGCCTGACAGTCATAGTCCCGGACAAGTGGAATTAGGGCCTGCCAGAAGTCTTCGATGGACTCACCAGGTAGTTGCAAGCGGGTGGCAAGTACATGCCTGGCGAAGAGCGTGTTCGCCTTCTGTGTGTAGTGTTCTTTGAGGAGTTCCATTGCTTTTGTGTAAGTCGTGGCGTCTTGGATCAACGGGAACACGCTGGAGCTCAGTCTGGAGTGCAGGACGCTTATATTCTGAGCCTCCGTTGGCGCGGGGTCCGCCGCATTGATGTAAGCTTCGAAACATGCTAGCCAGTGAGTAAAGTCTTTCCTGGGGTCGGGTGAGTGACGATCCAGCTGCAGGCGATCGGGCTTAATTCGGATATCCATTCTGTGGAAAATCTGACTGTAATAAATTGATGCACGATCAATTGCACAAAGACTAAAGTTGGGTACAACTGTGGCTTTATTACAGTCAGATGCGTGGCCTCCTGCTGCAGCTGGTGAAATGGCAGGGCACTGGAGGTCATGCATATTTATACAGTTCTCCCTGGGCAGAGTCAGCCGGCAGGAGCTATCGGCGAACCTGTAGTGCAGGTCCTACCTTAAATCTCCTATTACAGTGGATCACCACAGGTACTTAATCGTATAAACGGAGGGGCTTACTTTGTCCGCCACGGAGTACGGACCCGAATACTTAGGTGACAGGAACGTGCTGGGGTTGTAAATGGAGAGCATGACCTGCTGTCCTACTTCAAACTCAGTCGCATGCACTGTCTTGTCGAAACAGGCCTTGCTCTGTTTCTTCCTGGTGCCTAATTTTACTGCGGCTGCTAGCTGAGCCGTTTTTACATTTTCCACTAATTGTTTGACTGCGTTCTAGTGTGTGAGGGACGTCACTTCGGGGCTGGTCGTCAAGTCGTAATAAAAATGTTGTGCCTTTCATGGGGCGTCCGGTCATGAGAGTGTGTGGGGTGTATCCTGTGGATGTCGAATCAGTGTTACCCAAAAACATTAGTGCAAAAGGGAGGACTGAATCCCAAGTGGTGCTGTTTTGTAGGACCATTTTCCTGAGGGTTGCTTTTAGGGTCCGATTCATTCGCTCCACGATACCACTTGACTGGAGGTGGTATGCGATGTGGAATCTTTGGGTAATGCAAATTATCATGAGGACGTTCTTCATGGCACGTCCCGTAAAATGGGAAACATGGTCGGATTCAATGCTGCGGGGGAGTCCCCATCCCGTAAAGATGTGGTGGGTTAAAATCTTAGCTGTAGTTTTTGCCGTGTTTGTTCTAGATGGGAATGCTTCTACCCATTTCGTAAACGTGTCTGTGACAACTGACACATACTTGTGACCATTCCTGCTAGGTGGCAATGGTCCTATAAAATCGATCTGGAGGTTAGTCCAGGGGCCATTAACGGGGCGGGTGTGGCTAAGCTGAGCTTTCTTTGCATATCTGTCCGGATTGTTTTGGGCACAGATAAGGCAATTTTCAACATAGTGCGTGACGTCTTCCTTTAAATTCGGCCACCAACAGAGCTGCCTGAGGTGGGCTGTAGTGGGACCAATTCCCTGATGCCCATGACTATCATGGAACAAACAAATAAGCTGATTCCTGTCCTGTTCAGGAACCACATAAAGGGTGTCTTTTAGGACCACACCGTCATGTGTGGTCAGTGCATTTTTAAACCTATCGTATGGGGCTGGAAGGTTTCCTTTCAAAATCTCCCTGAGATTATTATCTTGCTTCTGGGCCTGCACTAAATCCTCGATATTAGTCTGTGAGACCTGAACTGCATTCACTGGGGCGCTTTCGGGGGGGGGGGTTCCAGAAATGTCCATGTCTGGAACCTGCTTTAGCCAGTGCGTCGGCTTTTACATTTCCAGGTGGGGAGGAACGGTGGTGACTTCGGACTTTAATAATGCCAAATATCCTGTCCTGTGCTTTGTCCAAAATGTGCCGGAGCAATGGGGCGGAAGGGAGGGGTTTTCCGTCCGCGGAAACAAATTCTCTTGTTTTCCACAGGGGTAGGAATTCTGTGAGGTTGTTACAGACATAGAGGCTGTCCGAGTATATGTCTGCTGGGCTGGGGAAGGAATCTGGGTGATCTATAATGTATGCAATGGCTGCGAGTTCTGCCGCCTGCATGCCTAAGTGTCCTGGCAGTTTTAAGGAGATTTCTTCTAGGGCGTGTCCTTGCGCGTCCTCAACATAGATGCCGCATCCTGTAATGCGCGTCCCATTTAATACAGTGGAAGAACCATGCACATATATTCTCAAAGGTGCTCACGTGTCTGTGTGGTGGGGGCTCTGGGGTGAACTACCTATCTTTTTGGGTGGTGTTTTCGCGATAAAGGGGCCTGTGTTGTGGTGCGGTGAGGTGATTTCACATTCGTGGGGGGTGCCTGGGTACTGAAGGTTGTCGGCTAGGAAAGTGTGGGTCTTGGTCCTTTTAACAGTGATGTCCCGTCCCTGCAAAAGAAGGGTCAATCTGGCTGCTCTGGTCTGGCTTACTGTATCGTCCTTAAGTCGTCCGTCAAGTAAAAGTTGGGTGGGGGTGTGTTCCGTGAGGATTGTGATGGGGTTTAGTCCGGTTATGTAGGAAAAATACTGAACCGCCCAGAAAACTGCGAGCAGGTGCCTTTCACAGGCTGAAAATCCCTGCTCCACAGGACCTAAAACTCTGGAGGCATAAGCCACGGGTCTTAATTGTTTGTGTTGTTTCTGGAGGAGCACGGCTGAAAGGGTACGCTCTGTGCTAGCTATCTGTATAGCATAGGGGAAAGCGGGTCTGGAACCTGTAGTGCGCGCTTTAAGGTATCTACGGCATCCGTATGCTGCGGAAGCCATTCCCAAGGGGCTCCTTTCTTTAGGAGTTCTGAGAGGGGTGCTGCTTTGGTGGCGAAACAGTCAATATGGTTTCGGCAGTAGCCAACCAGCCCTAAAAATGACCGGAGGGCTGAAACATTCTGGGGAAGGGGCAATTTGACAATTGAGTCAATTCTTTTATGCTCGATCTCGCGTTTACCATGCGTGATAATCGTTCCCAAATATACAACTTTGTTTTCCAAAATTTGGGCCTTCTTGGGGTTCACTTTGCATCCAATTTGCTGTAGGAGTTCCAGAAGTTCGGACAGAAGTGTGATGTCCTCTGCCTTGGTGTCTGTCTGCAGTAATAGGCTGTCTACATACTGGACCAGACATTCGGGGCGAGGAAAGTTTAATAAGCCATTGGCCAGCTGTCGGTGGAAAATGGAGGGGGAGTTGTGGAATCCTTGTGGAAGGCATGTCCACGTGTACTGCTGACCTTTAAAAGTGAAGGCGAATTTGTACTGGCACGCTTTTGCCAATGGAATGGACCAGAATCCATTACTGATGTCCAAAACCGTAAAATATCGTGAGTTGAGTCCCTGTTTGAGCATGGTCTCGGGACTTGTGGCTACCGTGGGGGCTGCTGCGGGGTTGACTTTGTTGAGTTCCCGGTAATCAATGGTCAGTCGTCATGATCCATCAGGCTTTCTCACTGGCCAAATTGGGGCATTATTAGTAGAGGCTACTGATCTAAGTACGCCTTGTTCTAATAAGCTGTCGATAACCTTTGAGATTTCTCCCTCTGCCTCTTGGGGAAATCCATATTGCTTCTGGGGTCTAGGGTCAGGTCCTGTTATTTGAACTGAACCAACCATCCTGCCGCAGTCATGTTTATGACTTGCAAATGCGGTCCTGTTCTTCTGTAGAACTGTCCTAACCTGTTTGTCTGCACTAATCGTGGTCGGGTCAAACCAAAAATCGCCGACTGCGCTAATCTTATTAGCATACTCACCTACAGCGGGCATTGTGGGGGCTCTTGCTGACTTTGTTATTTTCCAGACACATTGATTTACTGGGTCAAATGAAAGGTTGTGGGAGTTCATGAAATCGATGCCCAAAATGTGTTCTGCTGTATGGTCCAGATCGACCAAAACTATGGGGTGTTTTGTTGTAATGTTGCCAATTTGAATGGGTACAGGGGCTGTGATGTGTCCCTGTTGTGAGTGGCCTGTGAAGCCGCTGAGGGTGATTGTGGCTGTAGTGAGCCACGTGTCTTTTTGGAACATGGTGGAGGAATTGTGGTGCGGGACCCTCCTGTGTCCCAGAGAAATTCGATGATCTGTCCCCGTATTTTCGCTGCAACGACTGGTCCTGTTACTATTCAGATTGCCTGCCTGCTGGGCTCTCTGTGGCTTTCGTGGGGCATTGCACTCTCGTGCAAAGTGTCCTAACTGTCCACAGTTGTAACACTCCTGTGGTTTCTGTGGGGGGCTGTTCATGCCTTCGTTCACCCATGCGGGGTTCAGGTGTGCTTTAACTGCTTGGATATCTGCCTCTGCCTGCTGTTCTTCGGGTTTTCTAGTCACGGGTTTGTTGTGGACAGATTGCTCCCAGGGGCGGGACAACCTTTTAAAAACCCACTTTTCGTTGTGCGCTTCTTCCGAGGGTCATAATTGGTGTAAGCTTTTTGTCCTGCCTCTGTGGCATGGGAGATAAGGATGCGGGTCCATTTGGCCATGTTGTCTGGGGACAAATGGGCGCGGTCTAAGTTTCCAAGAAAGCCTGTAAAATGGATCCACAGGCGTCCAGCAAACGCTGTGGGGTGTTCTGTTTTCTTCTGCCTGCACTTATTCAGGCCTTCTACTGGGTCACCTCTGTTATAACCGATCGCGTAGAGGATCGCCGTGTGCATCTCTGCAAGGGTGCCTCCTCCTACATTCTGTGGGTCAGGAAGGGCTGCTACAACCGAAGGGTCTAAGCTTTAAACTGTGAGCTTCACTTGCTCATGCTCATCCAGGCCGTACATGGTCGCCTGCTGCTTCACTCTCGCAAAGAAGTGGTGGGGGTCTGAGGTGGGGAGGAACGGTGCGATCTTTTCGCACGCGTCCTGTAATTGGGTCACGGTTAAGGGGGTGGTGTAAAGGAATTCCGCGTCCCCTTCCAATGTGACTGTGCGGTGGGTAGTTACTGGATTCATGGGTGCCTGATCTATCTGCTCTGTGGGGGGTTGGGTGCTTTTCTCCTATGGGGCTTTCCTTGCGCACATGTTCCCTGTACATATCTATGCGCGGCTTTGTTTAGTTCTTGCCAATCAGGGCCGTCTTCTTCATCTAATTGGGATCCAAAGGTGCTCTGAAACCGATTTTGCACTGAAAGCAAAGACTGCAGTTCCGCAATCTTACTCCTGCATTTTGCAGAGCTTTGTCTGTGCTCCGTGGTGGCAGCATGGAGTGCTCTTAACGCTGCTTTTAGATCGCTGCACTGCCTTTGCAATGCCTCTATCTGTTTCTCTGTCTCTTCTCTTACCCGGACTGCACGTTGCGTGTCCTGATAGGCCTTATCGTACTGGGTTTGGAAGCTGCTCAGATGCACTAGACAAGACTGGTGTGCCCCCTTGGCATCAACCACCTCTCCGTCCTTTGCTGCCAACTTCCTTCTCAAATCTATATTCTCTCTCTCGATCTCACTAACATCGACCTTGCTCATTCGATGTCTTTCTTCTATCTCTTTGCGGAGCGTCCGAACAACCTCCTCTGTGCCTCAAAATTGTGCCAGACAGGACACGATTGCCATCGGCTTGCGAGCTTTCCCTAAGCTTTTCTTATGGATCTCTGACAGGTTCTCCTACCAAGTATGTCCTATACTCCCGGGTCCTGTTTCCTCATTATCACAGAATTCACTCCAAAGGGGCCATCCTTTCCCTTTGAGATATTTTCTGATCTCTTCTTCCCAAACGGGACACTGTCCTACTCTATTGCTGGTCGCTGCGACCTCAAATTCTTGGGGGTTCATGAGGAGTTCCATTGCCTTCATTGCCATTTTCCCTATCTGAATGCTCTCTTTTAATATTTGGAACGAGGGGTACTATGGCGGTGCTGTAAACACGGGTACGTTGTTCGCTATTTTCCCGAATACAAACTCCCAACAGTTTTTCGCAACAAAATCTATCAGTTTTACCTTATAGCCCTGTTAGTTACGCATGCATTAACACGCTTCCGAATTATGAGGATTGATCAGAACTGCTTGAACACTTGTGGTTTTTCTGTTCCCAATTGGATTCTCAATTCAAATTTTGGGTTCTCCCGGAGTGGTTAGGCCACTTCTAAGTCGGGTCCCATCTGGGTCGCCAATAAATGTTGCTAACTTTGGTTGGCTCTTGATGTGTTGCCCGTTGTGTCTTTACTTAATTTGTTCTGTTTCTATAACCTTTGCTCTAGAGTCGCCAGGTATCTTTATGATACCGCCATGAGGTTCAGGTTCAAGTAATGATCAATAACTCAGTACACCAGTTAGTAAGTTTCAAATCAAAGCACATTTATTATACACAGTTAATCACTACTCATGCATAAAACTCTACTTACTAGACTATCTCTATCACTATAAGCCGATACTTAGCTCTGGAACTGGCCCACCAGATCAGGGGAACAAATGGCCTTTCTGTTCGAGTCTGCAGGATTCAAAGCTGGACTGGTAGCTAGGAGCACCTATCTCTCAGCATGCGTTGACTGGAGACTTACTTGGTTGATGTAACGGCTAGGCAGGTCACTGTCAACAGTTGTTTCGAGCTGCTGAGTGACCTTGTCAAGAAGAACAAAGTGAACTTGGAGACTCTACTTTATAGTCCCCAGGGGCTTCGCGCCGTTCGGGGGCGGACCCCGTATCTGGTTCCAAGTGATTGGACTAGGTTCCGATCACTTGGATCGATTTCTCCAATACTGGAGCTGTTCCCTGATCGCTGGGCGGTCCCTGAGTGTCCGTTGGCCTTCCTTTGTCTTGGCTCCTGCTGGCGCCGAGGAGTCTGGCTTGGCCTCATTTACTCTAAATATTTCCAATTGTTCCCGGGGATCGCTCATTAATATGCAGATGGTTGCTAGTTTCAGTGTTGTCTGGGTTTCTGCAAGTTCTAATACACAGGAAACTTTGCACCTGCTAGTTTTTCCTGGTTTGACTGAATTTCCCTGCATTCTTTGCGGATGTCCATTTTAAGTCGGGAAGTGGCCAACCCAGGTGGCTACAGTCCATTCACGTCCCAGACCTCAACCATGCGGATGCAACAGTCTCGCGCGCAACACAAGGCGGCGCATGACGCTCGAGCGACTGATCTTCCTGCTCTGGCGCCAGGTGACAATGTCCGAATCCATCTTCCGGAGGGCGGCTGGTCTGCGACTGCTGTGGTTCTTCGGCTGGTGGCTCCCCGCTCATTCCTGGTTCATCTGCCTGATGGCTCCATTCGCCGCCGCAATCGGCGTGCCCTTCGTCTCGTTCCACATATCCCCTCCTCCGACAACAGTCCTTCGGCTAACCTCCATTGCGGGCGTTGGTAATTCACCCCCCCGACTGCAGGTCCACCCAGTGCGGGGCATGGTCCGAGATAGTGATTGCCGAGTATTCCGTATTCTTTACCTCCCCTACACAGTCCCTGCACAAGATTTTAAAAAATCAATCCTAGAATATACTTTATGAACATGCGAATAAAACGAGTAGCCCCTTCCCGTCGGCTGTCTGGCTCTCCATGGGTCCACAGCCCCCATTTGCTCCATGAACCCTTTCAGATCCCTTGCCATTGCTGGGAGTCTGCTCGTTCCGGGACATGACCGGTCCAGCCCCGGGTCAAGGACCGTATTAAAGTCCCCCCCCCCATTATCAACTTACGTGAGTCTAGGTCTGGGATCTTCCCCAGCACTCTTTTGCTAAAGTCAGCGTCGTCCCAGTTTGGCGCATATATGTTCACCAGCACCACTCTTCTCCCCTCCAGCTTGCCCCTTACCATAAGGAATCTGCCCCCGCCGTCTGCGAGTACGCCCTCCGCCTCAAATTGAACCCACTTATTGATCATAATTGCTACCCCCCTAGATTTAGAATCCAAGTCCGAGTGGAAGACCTGGCTGATCCAGCCCTTCCTTGGCCTAGTCTGGTCAGACACTTTCAGATGTGTCTCCTGCAACATAATTACGTCCGCCTTTAGAGCCCGCAAATGCGCGAACACACGTGCCCTTTTAACTGGCCCATTTAGTTCCCTGACATTTCAGGTGATCACCCCGACCTCCTTTCCATGACCTACCTCAGATCCCCCCCAAGTCAGCAAAGCAACTCCCCCCCCCCCCCCCCCCCCCGCCTAGCAACATCCCCCGATAACCCCACCCCTGCCATTCACTGGCTGTATTCTCCCCCCCCCCCCACCTGACTCCCTTGACTAGCCAATCTGCTAGCCCGGTGACTCATCGCTCCGGCACCCCCTTGTCTCACTCCCATTGTTTCCCCGACCTCATCTCCCCACTCCCCAGCACACCATCCCCCACTCCGACCCACTGGAGCAGTCTCACTAAATGGGAAAGATCAAACAAGATGTAAACATCAATCAGCACTGCGAGGCTGCTCCAGGTACAATACAGTTCCAGCTGTGTACACAGAAAGTGTTAACCCACGTCCCTTTCTGAGCACCAAAAAGAAAAAAAAAATTATATAACACCGGATTAACCCAGTACCCGTACATCCCCCATCTGAAACAAACGTAAAAACCATAGACATAAATGAAACAAAAGCCCCCAGCCAACATCTTTAATCCCCATTGCTAACCGGCCACCCTTTTGTTACAATACAGGCTCCAGCGCACTCAGAGAGCCCAACAAAATGTACCCACCACAACAGAAGAAAAAAAAAAGGAGAGAAGAAAAAAACAACAGAAAAAAAAGGAAAAAGACCATTCGAAAGAGGGGGGGGGTGGAATACACTCCCCCCACATCCCCCACAGGCAAAAACTGCCCACAAAAAATACGCCACAAGGCACCTTTAAAGCAGTAAACAGTCGACCAGCAGTCCAGACACAGTAGGCGTCCCTTCAACCAGTAATTCTCAGACCTTAGCTTGCGTCCATGGGTCCCTTTTTCGAGGTCAGCCCCTGATCCCTCACAAAGTCCATCTCTTCTTCGGGCTTGGAGAAGTAGTGGTGTTGGCCCTGATGCGTAACCCAAAGACGGGCCGGGAAGAGCAGACCAAACGTCACGTGCTTTTTGAACAACATCTCCTTAACTTGTTTAAAGGCTGCTTGCCGCCTTGCCACCTCCTGGCTTAGGTCCTGGTAAATGCGAAGGACATTGTTATTCCACATGCTGCTCTTAGCACTCTTTGCCCACTGTTGCACCCGCTCCTTCTCCACAAACCTGTAGAACCTAATCACCATCGGATGGGGGGAACCCCCGGACGCAGGTGTCTTGCCTGTACTTTGTGTGCCCCCTCCAGCTCCGGCGGTCGCGGACAGGCTTCAGCCCCTATCAGCTGCATCAACAGGTCCTCCACGAATGCTGTGGCATCAGCTCCCTCCGCCCCCTCCGGGAGGCCGCTGATCCTCAGATTTTGTCTACGGGCTCTATTTTCCAGCTCCTCTACTCTGTCCAGCAGTCTTCTCTGTCTCTCCTTGAACCCGTCGACTTCTAGCGCAGCAATCATCTTCGCGTCCCCCTGCTCCTCCACCGCCTCCCCCAGCTCCTTAACTTTTTCGTCCTGGGCATCCAGTCTCTGGTTCAGCTGATCCACTGCTTTCTGAAGTGGGTCCAAGTTATCCCGCTTCAACGATTCAAAACTGCTTTTTATCACCTGCAGCATGTTTTTCAGCGCCGGCTGGATCGCCTGGTCCGAGGTCTGCAGGTCCGCCATCTTTGCTCCCGGATCTGCTTACCCTGCACCTTGCTTTTGTCCCTTCCTCTCCCGTTTGCGCTGCTTTCTGCTCTCCCGCAGTTCCATGCAGTTCTGCTCGCTCCTTAGCCCCCCGTGGCCGTCCTTTCACAGCCCCACAAAACCGGGGGACCAAGTCCTCAAATCCCACCGGAGTGAGAGCCCCCGAATGTGCGGCTCACTCACTCATTGCCACCACCGGAAGTCTCTTATGTTATTAATTTCTTAAGTAGTAATGCAGACAACTTGAGGGTTATTTTCATCTCACAATCACCTCATTTTTTTTAGCATAAGTAGAACGACAGGTAGACAAAATTAATTTTAAACTTGTCATAGACATTCCACCCAAGGCTTGCCTGGGGTGACCTCTAAGCAGACTCAATTTAGGCAGGCTGTTTCCCTTCCTCATTCATATCTTACAGCGCAATCATGTACTCAGGAACCAGATGCAGTTTTGACCTTCCATCAGTCAGAATGGGCAGAACCTAAAGTGGAAATAAAATGTACAGCACCCAAAACAGTAGTCTTTAAAGGGACAGCTCAGGGTCTTTTACTGAACAAGTGGAGTATGAACATTTCTCCTGGTCCCACGGTTAACTCCTCGAGTTCCCTCTACCTAAAAATTCTCTGCTACTTCAGCTGCAAGGAGAAGTTGATATAAAGAAGTGGACACTCCAGAAATGACCTGTAAATTTGAAGCAGGGGTGGAGGGATATTCTTTGGATCTGTAGACAAATCAATCAGGGCACCTTCCACCCAGTGAAATGAGTTAATAGAACAGATATGCTAAAGACGGATGTGGGGCTTGATTTAATGGGAAAAAAGGTCCCGTTTTGGGTGTATTTAACGACATGCTTCTTGGCTCCTACTATCAAACAGGACTCTGTTTTTTGGGGGCCTCGGCAAGAAACCCCCCACCTGTTAGGAAGTCCTTGAACTCCCTCTTCACCCCACCTTATAAGGGCAGGGCATGTCCAGGCCCGATACATGGCATGGGCAACCTGGTACCCGGGCACTTTCACACTGCTAGCCTGGAATCCTGGCAGTGTCACCTGTTTGGCATCTTTGAATTTGTCTATATATGTGTTTCTGGAACAGACCTCTTCATTCACCTGAGGAAGGAGCAGCGCTCCGAAAGCTAGTGATATCGAAACAAACCTGTTGGACTTTAACCTGTTGTTGTAAGACTTATTACTGTGCTCACCCCAGTCTAACGCCGGCATCTCCACACCCTTGTGAAACACAGCAGTCCCTGCCTCAGTCAGACTCTCTCCATCTTTGGATATGGCCAAGCCGCCAGTGGACCTGGGTCCACATTGACTATGCAGGCCCTTTCATGGGCAGGGTGTTTTTAGTTCTGGTCGATGACCACTCGACTTGGCTGTCTATACAGCTAGATGGGAACAGTGTATGCCATGCACTGAGAGTACACTATTCATGGACTACCAGAGTTCATCATTTTTGGCAATGTCACCCCGTTTACAGACAACATTTCATTTCATTTCATTTCATTCATTCACAACAACTTCCAAGTTTTCGTCTGAGCCAATCACATTCAACAGGCTAGGACTGCCCCCTACCACCCAGTGTCTAACGGTTTGGCCGAGTGAGCCGTTCAGACATTCAAGAATGCAATGTGGAATCACAAATCACTTCGCCAAGGGTTGGACAATTTTTTATTATCGAATAACTCAATCCCCAACACCACCACGGGGGTCACACTGGTTGAGGTGCTCATGGGTGATCGCCTCAGAAACCATTTGGATTTCATGTATCCTAATTTAGTGGGAGGGTGGAGGCACGTCAGACCTTCCAGAGAAGTCAATGGGCTTCGCAGGAGGGTTTTCATTCGTAATTTCGCCTGAGGGCTACCTTGGCTTGCTGGATGTATTGGACCTGTCATATGTGTCATATGTGGTCAATGTAAGTGGAAGGACTGTCAAAAAGCATGTTGACCATTTGAGTCAGGGGGTGACTACCCCCAATTTGGAGCCAACTAGTTCCACCAGTGTTATCGACAATCCTGTAACTATTTCTGACCAAAGAAAACAGAGGACTCCTGAATGCACTTACCCAGCTGCACCTGTGGAAGCCGGAGAGGTCAGCTCTCCTGTTGTTGTGGCGGTGCCTCCTGAAATGTCACCAGCTATTGACAACTTGACATTTCAAAGGATGCCGAGTCTGGGGACAGACTGCTGAGGTCCGGGAGGATTTGTAGATCACCGGACCAATTGACGTTTGATGGACTCTCTTTCCCTTATTGTCTTTGGTATGTTTGTAAACTTGTTTTGTGCAATATGTTAAGGAGGAAGGATATGGTAGCGCGGCCCCTTTAAGGGGATGTGATCGATAGACCACATGGCCGGCTCGGGGCCAATCATGCACGAACCCCAGCCAGTAGAGAATTTGCACAGGGTCCTGGGAGCAGGTCTCCGGACAGTGTGGACCCTGGAGACAAAGTGACAAGACCTGTATTATTGGGTTCTGGTCCTGTTACTTATCTGCCTTTGCCCTTCATCAATGAACCGCTTGTTAACCGCTGGATGCCTCCAGTGTATGTCTTGAGCTACCACATTTTATATTCCAGATTTTTTATTAGTTTGATTTGAATTCCACCAGGTGGTTTGGTTGAATTTGAATCCATGTCCCCAGATCATTAGCCTGGCTCTCTAGATTACTAGTCCAGCAGCCTTACCAATGCACCACCATCTCCCCTAAAATAAAGCCCCACATATTACGAATTGAATCTGTGGGGACCTTTAAAAGGATGGGCAATAAGATTGGTCTCCTTTAAGAGAAAAGAGGGTCTGAATTTTGTGCTCCTCCAAGGGCAGGTTGGAAGATGGCATAAAATTGGGGTCACAATGCCACAGTGCCATGTCTGGCACCTGCCCATTTTACATACAATGAGGGAGGCATCAGACAATCTGACCGCCCATGGGTCAATTGAGACCCTTAAGTCACCAATTAATGCCAGAATGGGTCTGGCATGCCTACGGCTTTTATGCTGGACGAGCAGGGACCCCAGCAAACATAAATTCCCAGCAGAGGGGGTTTTGGCCATGTTACAAATGAAAAAACTAGCACAGGGCTAAATCGCTGGCTTTGAAAGCAGACCAAGGCAGGCCAGCAGCACGGTTCAATTCCCGTAACAGCCTCCCCGAACAGGTGCCGGAATGTGGCGACTAGGGGCTTTTCACAGTAACTTCATTGAAGCCTACTTGTGACAATAAGCGATTTTCATTTCATTACATTTTCAAAGGTGAATGTGGCTAGACTGCTAAAAGGGACAATGTGATGTATATTTTATTATTCTTCAAGCCTTGAAAATGAACCTGAAATTGGGAACTGAGGCTTGATTGCTAATTTTTAAATTTGCTCGTTAAAAAATAAAGAAGCAGAACATCTTGTACCTGGGCTTATTCAACCCATTGAAACATCAGAGAACCATACTGAAGGGCATATGCAAAAGGCTCGATCCAGTTCACATCACAAAGGGTAACTATCAATGTTCCTTTTAAAATGTCATTTTTGTGCCAAAGGACCTTTACATTGACTGTGCAGTTGTGTGTGTGTGTGGTATTTACCACAGAGCGAGGCCAGCATGGTACCTTCCAGGTTGCAGCACGACCATGCACACATGCAGCTTAATAGAAGTATTGGTTATTATTGTTGTTCCCCTACGTTCTGTAATCGAACAATTAAATATTTCCCAGGATGGCATGCTCCTGAATATAAGATAAAAGGACCACCACGGCATTTACCACAGCCACTGACCTGAAGCTGGCGGTCTTGTGGTGAAGTCGTTAGTGCCTCTGCTCCTGAACCGGAAGTTTCGGATTCGAGTCCCACCCCAGGACTTGACGGCAAAGAAACGTGCATTCATAACACGGTCAAACAGGTTGAGTGTGTCAACCTGTAAATCCTTCCAACGCGTCAATAGCTGGCAGTAACAGCAAGAGAGACTCCTGGTCAGCCATGCTTGATGTGGAGTTAAGCCCCTCAAGCTATAAGCCCCTGGCGACACACTAGCAAATTGTTCCAGGAACTACTAGCTATAGAAACAGATGGAAGGCTGCCTTAGTGCACCATTAAGTGTGGGAAGAGAATTGGAATGGAACTGGAACTGAAATGAAGAGAATATCTGAGGCTGACCTTCAATTTGGACACCTGTGGAAACCCTCCCATCAACAGAAAGAACCTTTTCTGTTCCTGATGTTGATGGAGTGCATCATGAAGCAGGTAATACAGCACTCTGACACCCTTTCTTATGGAGTCTTCACTAGCTTGGCCATATACCTGTGTGCCATAAGCACCAGCCCTCATAGTGATAATTGTGGAAAAATGCCACAGATGTCATCGCACTTTATGAATGCCCCTTGGTCATCAGCATCGTGCAGTACTAAGGAAAGCTGCAATGAAATGTTCATCTGCACCAGTTTGAGTGGAGACATTTAAATGGCATCAGCAACCAAAACAAAAGAAGGAAAGATCTGGCAGGAAAATTCCACAAGTAATGGACTACTTAACGAAAACCAGGAATGCAGATTTCAATGGACAAAATTATCGGGAGAATTGTAAAGCATGCTGCCAAACCGTTATTATCTATTTTGCACTCTCACTCAAAGTCAGGATCTACCTCAATGACTCTTAGCCTTTTACTTTGGTGTTTCTAAAAAAAAAGCATCTTCACAGTTTGCCTATGCTGCCACCTAGTGAAAATAATACCAGAGCACCAGCTTGCCTGGAGACCAATGATGTGGAATCCACATTGAATCCCTGCACAGGAGGTATAAATAGTTTTCAGTTATTGTTAAATTTAGTTAATTTAGTCAAAGGACATCACAAAGAACATTGGGAACTCAGGGAGGCAGAGGGTGTGGCGAATAGCAAGCTGGTGTAACCTCGCCCACTGAGACAAGTGTATTTTAACTCCCGAACCTCATTTTCACCTGAGTGACGGGGTATTTATGACCATCATGCCAGCAATTGGCAGTCAGCCCACCTGCCACACATAATTTCAGGCATGACTCCAAAGGCCTGTTTAAAACAAGGTTGTATCCATTTCATAGATGTTGCATTCTTCAATGCGAGAAGATGGCTTGATTACTGAAATGAATAGAAGATATTCCCTTGGCTTTTCAAAGTTGTACAAGCATAGACAGAGGTGGCTGATAGGGTCAGCGCCACCTGCATCACCCCTTAGGGCATAGCTTCAATGTAAAAGAAGTTTCAGTTACCTTAAAAGAACAGCAAAGAAGAATAAACCTGTTCATCTGTCCAGCTGTCTCAATGGCACCTGACACCACTTCCGTAACCCCCTTTCCCCACTATGCTAAATAGTTCTCTCCACGTCATCACATTTTCAACATGCAGTCTCTTAAGCACCAGTGTTCCTCATTCCACACACACTCACCTATTTTTCTCTCTTTATATCATTCTTTTCTCACATATCACCAGTTGCACAACAATTAATTCTTCCCAGAACTTTTTCTTCCCAACACTTGGCTTTACATTCATCACTTCCCCATTCTCATTCTATCCTGCTTTTCCTCCACCTCTTAATACAGACACAATATGCGTAAACCCCACGTCTCCTCTCACTTTTTAACAGTTACTCACTGGTACGTACCCTCCACAGAGTAAGACAGCGCATAATGTGAGGGTGAGGCAAAGTAAATGAGTAGCATTGTTATCCTGATCCAGGAACAGCAGGAGATCTTTGAGGTCAGTTGGTCCGTCTGAGCCATGAGTATCAGGGAAGGTGAGCCCGGTGGGGGTGGATCTGAGCAGGAAACCAGCTTTCTGACGTGGAGTATTGCGAGCAGTTTTGGGCCCCGTATTTTAGGAAGGATGTGCTGGCCTTGAAAAGGATCCAGAGGAGGTTCACAAGAATGATCCCTGGAATGAGGAGCTTGTCCTACGAGGAATGGTTGAAGAGTCGTACGAGGAATGGCTGAGGACTCTGGGTCTTGTGGTGATGTGCATCAATGTAAATGCATGTAGACTAGCTAGACACTAGAGGGAGCACCAGTGACATCACACACACACACTCAACCAATAGATCAGGTAGATAAGGCACGACTAATGGACATTCACGATACACCCGGAGGTGACACGACCACAGGAGGGCATTACACCAACCCATATATAAAGGACACCACACACATGATCTGCCTCTTTCCAGTGGAGACAGTCAGTGAGTACAGAGACAGGGTTGATTCAATATTACACCCACCACGTGGATTGCAGCAACTGGTTAGTCAGTCTGGGTAGCTATAGTAGGATTAGCAATAGTGCCGAACCCGAGTAATAGAAGTGTAAATAGTTTAATAAACGTGTTGAAGTAATCTCCACGTCTGAACCTTCCTTTGTCAAGTACACCACAAGGAAGCCGCTTATGTTACACCCATAACATAACAAATCAGGTCTGTACTCGTTGGAGTTTAGAAGGATGAGGGGGGATCTTATTGAAACTTACAGGATACTGCGAGGCTTAGATAGAGTGAATGTGGAGAGAATTTTTCTACTTGTCGGAAAAACTAGAAGCAGAGAACACAATCTCAAAATAAAGGGATGATCCTTTAAAACAGAGATGAGGAGGAATTTCTTCAGCCAGAGGGTGGTGAATCTGTGGAACTCTTTGCCGCAGAAGACTGTGGGGCCCAAATCACTAAGTGTCTTTAAGACAGAGGTAGATAGGTTCTTGATTAATAAGGGGATCAGGGGTTATGGGGAGAAGACAGGAGAATGGGGATGGGAAAAATATCAAGCATGATTGAATGGTGGAGCAGATTTGATGGGCCGAATGGCCCAGTTCTGCTCCTATGTCTTATGGTCATATGATCTAATCCTTCATTCACCTCAGTAAGTTGCAACAAGCTTCGCAGCTTCACGCTTTATTTTTAAGATTACCATCCCCTAAGTCAAACTTCTCTGTGCTGTCCTATGGAGGATCGAAGCTTTCGGTACACTTACTACTGTAATGGTTAGAGCTGCGGAGACTGTGCACAAGGCACCAAAATGTCAACTTTGCAACCTACTGCCCAGGAATTGATAGCGAGGCACAGAAACAGTTAGCCTGCTTGTGCACTGTGAGTCTGTCTGCTTGAAACAGAAAAGATTAACAGCAGGGACGAAAGGTTGAAGGTAGGGTCGCACAGATCAGAGAACTGCAATCCAAACATAGCCGGAAGAAAAGGTGCCATGGACATGTTTGAGGAGGAGAAGACATGGAACTCTGATGAAGAAAGGTTCCAGTCGATCCTTAAAGCCAGTCAGACACCAGCACACCTGCACACTGTGACCTTTCTCAGCTCAGCTGGAAGGAAAATAATCTTGTTACTACAGAATTTACTACACCATGCTAAACATGGAGACAAATTATATGGTGAATTAAAAACTGCCTTCCAAGAACATTTCTCTCCCCATCCATTAGTAATAGCTGAACAATTCCTCTTTAACCTTCAAGCACAAGAAGAAGTGGAAAATATTTCACAATTTGTTGCATCACTGCAAAAGCTAGCCAAGCACTGCAAACTTGGCCAGACTTTCGATGATACACTTCGCGACCGATTAGTTTGCGGCCTCAGGGATGAAGCTATCCAAAGGAAATTGTTGACTTAAGGTGCATTAACCCTAGAATCTGCTGTAAAAATTGCAACATCTATGGAAATTACTGCGAGAAATGCTTCGTTGATTGGAGTTAAGCTAAAGTCCATGAGATGGAGTTTGTGAGAACAGTGGACTCACTGAGTACCAGTGTCAAGTCAGCTTAAGGAATTTAAGCTTGACGTTCTAGCAGTACAAGGATACCAGCAATGATATTGGGTCTATCCAAAATTAAACAGAAACATTATTAAGATGGAAGTGGATATAGCACTGCAGTATCACTTATCCCTGAATCGCACGAGTAGTGGGAGAGAGGTGAGGCCACTGGCTGAGTGAGCTTTGAGCTTTAAACTTGGGAATTTGAAGCAGAGTGGGGATTCGGTACCAAGTGGGAAGAGGTGCTCTTTGTTTTTTCTCCTTCTTTTGTAACTTTTGAATCTTCAGAGAGTTATCTTTTCCTGCTGCAGAGACAGAGCTGATAGTGGGCAAGGTCGGTGAGTCTTTACAACTTTCATCAATTATAGTTTGAAAATAAGCTAGTAGTTTATAATCTGTAAGGACTCTAATTGGTAAGCAGATGAAACAAAGTTGGGTGGGAGGGTGAGCTATGAGGAAGATGCAGAGATGCTTCAGTGGGGTTTTGACAGGCTGGGTGAGTGGGCGTATGTATGGTAGATGCAGTATAATGTGGATAAATGTAAGGTTATCCGCTTCAGTAGCAAAAATAGGAAGGCAGATTATTATTTGAATGGGTGTAAATTGAGAGAGGTGAAAACTCAGTGAGATCTTGATGTCCTCGTGTATCCGTTGCTGAAAGTAAGCGTGCAGGTACAGCAGGCAGTAAAGAAGGCAAACAGTATGTTGGGAGGGATTCTGCAGATGCGGAGCAGTTAGGGCTCACTCGCTGGGTAAGCCATCATACAAGGCAGGCTCACACCTCTGGCCCCGTATTCTGCAACCTCTGGCTGACGGTGACCCCGGGTGCCCTTACCCCTGACGCTCACCTATGTGCTACAGCGGTGCCAATTAAGTGGCGTCTAACTTTCTAATTTTATGTGCTCTAAATCTCCCCAGCCAGCACATCAGAAGTGAAGGCAGTCTGCTGGGTCTCTCGCCTTCAGACCTGAGTTGCCTTCGGTGCCTGTCCACTGGGGGACCTGGGTCTGGATGAACTGGCCGACCTTCGGGTATCACAAGTGACACATGCCTTCCTGTTCTGCCCGCTCCCCATTGGATACACCAGTGTCGGGTGGGGGAGATTCGGAAGCACTGAGATGTTCCAGCACCTCCTCTGCGGAACACACTGGCACGGGCCCCTTCACTTCCCCCTTTCCCCTTGGGGTGCTCAATGGCCCCTGAGCTACTCCATGGGATGGAGGTGAGGCCAGAGTGTGCTCCAGAGGCTTAACCATCACCTGGCTCTGCCAGGCCTGGATGCCCTCTCTCGACTGAGACATGGTCTCCATGCCCTCAACCATGGAGTACTGAGACTGGAACACATCCCCCAGTGAGTGAGACATGTCCCTCACTGCCTCGGTCATGTCCCTCTGGTACTGTGCCATGTCCTTCTGACCCTGAGATATGTCGTTCTGTGACTGGCCAAAGTCAGTCAGCGCCCAGCCAATGCTTTTGATGTCCTCAGCCGTGACCCTTTGTGACTGGGCCAAGCTCAGGGGCGCTGCAGCAATGTCCATGTGGGCCCGAGATACGTTTGCCTGTGACTGGGCTCCCCTGTCCTGCACCTCTGCCATCAACCACACAGAGTGCTTCAAGCCTTGGACCTCTTGACCCATGGCTCCAACATCTTGCCCCAAGCCTTCCACTGTGGACACCACCCATTCAGTATTGGCCTGGGTACCGTGCATTGCCAACAGCATCCCGTACACCTGAAGGTGGTTGGACTCCTTCAGCAGAACCTGTAGGTGCTGGAAAGTCACTGACAACCCTTCCTGTAAATTCTGCACCGTGTCTGCAACTCTGCCAGTGATGGCCTCACTCCTCTTTATCTCTGTTCTTCCCCAGACCTGTAACCCTCTGAGATTCTAAACATCTCCACTTCTGGCCTTTTGAGAAGCCCAGTTTTTATTACTTCACCATTGCAACCTTTCCTCCAGCTGTCTAGGCCCTAAACTCAGAAACCCCTCTCCCATGTCTCTTTCTGCTTCTGTAAATCACTCCCTAAAACCTCTTTGACATGGCCAGGATTCTCCAGCCCTGCCAGCCGCTGGGATCGTCCGCTCCTACCCAAGTCCTTTTGACCGGCCTGCCGCCTTCCCCGTGGCAGGTCCCGCCTTGGTGAAGCTGGGAAATCCTGGCCCAGGTCTTTGGTCACCACTCCTGATATTTTCTCTTGATACTGTCTCAAGTTTGGCTTCATAATCTCATAAATAGTGTGAATTACCTTGGACATTTTACTGCTTAAATACGATCTGTTGCTGAAGTGGTCACATTAAGTAGCGGTTTTGTGTGGGCTTTCAACAGCATTTCTGTATCTTCTGAGCTTTTCACTTTGACTGGAGTGCAGCAGCATCTGCTGCAGATTAGCATGGTCAAAGATGTACAAAGTCAGTTCAAGATGCCAATTACATTTCCCCATTTTCCTCATAACATAGAATATAGAACATACAGTGCAGAAGGAGGCCATTCAGCCCATCAAATCTGCACCGATCCACATAAGTCCTTACTGCCACCCTTCCAACATGTGATGTGTCTGCAGAAAGAAATAAGGCTGTGAGTTTTCAATGCAATGGCCAACCAGAAGCAAATTAACCCAATAACCTCTCCTAACCTTTTTGGACACTAAAAGGGCAATTTAGCATGGCCAATCCACCTAACCTGCACATCTTTGGACTGGTGCAATTGACCAGTCTTTGGCAGAGAGCCATCGATTACAGTGACAACCTGGTCCTTTAAATTGTAACCCTTTAATTCAGCAATTTAGCAATAACATTTCTCAAGCTTCGTACTGCTATGGAGCTAATGATGGAAAATATATCAGATGGTATTTATATCCATCGTTCATATGTAATTCAAATATGTACACCGTGACTTCCAGATGAACAGGGGGCAGCATATTAGTTCCCAACCAGATCTACTAAATTAGCAAAATGCAGCAAAGACAATTTGACAGTATAATGGTTATTTTATATTTATACAGCGGTCTCACCATTCAAAATTCATTTCAACTGAAGAAAGCGGTGATGCCAAAAATGAATCCAAATTTCCCCACACTTGATCTGTAAACCATGCATTGCATTACTCATATACTCCATTAAATTTGAAGGTTGCAATCTCATTTACACTCGCATCTTCCTTTTCACAAAAACTGAAGGCTTGTGAATGAATCAGCACTTCCTTGTTCTTCCGCATTCCAACACTTCCTTAATTCGTGAACGTTTGAATGAAAGTGTGAAAGAAGCGCTATTACATTTGTGTTGTCATTGGTATCCTTTTGTGAGCTCCCTCCGATGTGATTGAAGGAACCTATAGAATAAAAAGGGTGAAGATGACTACTTCAGTCCAAATAGTTAACTGTCCCTATCTGTTATCATGACCCAAGCAGCATACAAGTATCCCTGCTGAGCCCAAGTCTTGTTGAGAATTGTTCCTCCAATTCAAATATCAATTTGATTTGTTGATTTGTCAAAGGACTGAATTATATTCAGTGACTTACTTGGCAGCATCTGATGAAGGGTCATTGACCTGAAACTTTAGCTCTGCTCCTCCCTCCACAGATGCTGCCAGATCTTGTTTTAATTTCTGATTTCCAGTCTCCGCTGTATTTTATGTAATTCATCCACTCGCCTGAACTTACAACACATTCTATCACTGCCATATAATTTAGAACCACAAAGTTTAAATATTTAGACCTTCCTCTTCTCTCACTGACCCCTGAAGTATTTTCCATTTTTTTCTGAGCTTGAGAAATTATAGCATTGTGCTACTGGCATCAGAAAACTATTACATGTGGCAGTGTGCCCAACACTGTGCGATACCAATTGGTGAATTACATGGTGCAGAATTAATTCAATTTATTTTCTCTGTGCTCTTTTCAGTTGGCTCAACATTAAATCTCAGAACCATTGTGAAGCAATGACCTATTTGACCTAATTTTGCATTTCATACCTTGTCGTAAAAGGTGATAGTATCATTACTGAAAGAAAATATAGGATTGAAAGTACAGCATGATGCAGAGAAATAGTCTTACACAGCACATGCAGAAAGACGAGGTGGAATGCTACCAAAAAATTACTAAGGCTGGAATTATCTGTTCCCCATTGCTAACATTGGGAATCTCGATTGGGCAGAGAATTCCACGGCAGGGGAAAATTGGGATTCCCGCTAGGCAGCAAACTGGTTGCGTGTCTCCGTGCCCGCCCCGCCATGCCAGCCATAGTGGGTTTCCTACGTCCCAGTCGGGCTTCCTGCTCCAACCCAGCGGGAACGTTCAAATAGCTCATTAGAGCTATTTTGCATATTATTGGTGGGCAGAATGCACCATTAACCAGCCAGGTGGGATGCTCCAGCTCCCCCAGCCGAGAGTCCCGCTGACGTGAATTGCAGCAAGTCCTGAGGAGCCTGGACCTGGCGGCTTGCAGTCCGAGGGGTGCCAAGATGGTAAGTAAAAATTTCCAGCAGGGTGCCAAGGGGGTTCTTTCATGGGAGCTGGGGGAGGGGGTCAGGGGAGCCTGTGCTGGGCTAGAGGAGCTCAGGTCAGGGGTCTCCCCTGTGATAGAGCTCCTCTGACTGTTCTCCCTATCTGCAGTCTTTAAAATCCATTAAACAGTCATATTATGTAAAGGTTAAGGTTTTCCCATAATGAAGTGAAAATGTGCTCATCTTGACCACTAGACCATTTAGACAGTCACTCATCATCTCATGAATACACAATCCTAACAATAAAGCAAAGATGTGCTCATGTGTACTCTGAAACCCTTTAAAACGTAAGTCAGTATGTATGAAATAAAGTTTCCCCATAATAGAGTGAAAGTGATTCCATCAGTATCCTAAATCATTTAAAACTCTCAGTTTGCCAAGTTTAAAGGCTTGTGAAATGAAGGTGAAAGTTATGCCTTTAAAGTGGTGGAAACCATTGAAAGTAATTTTCACATAGTCAATTTCATTGCACTTTAAAGTATTGCAGGCACTGTGTATGGTTATGATGCTGAATGCTTTGAACTGGATTATTTACATTGAAATTCACACTCCATTGCCTGCCAAAGGTATCATGATTGACAGCTCACTGGAATTTCAAAGCGATGAATCAGATAGTTTAATTTTATAGCTCCATTAGGTCAGGGTAGCAGCTGTTTCTCTAACTGCAATTTTTTAATGAGTCTGCTTCTTTGTTCCTGAGGAAAGGAAAGCTATGAGGGCTGCCCCTTCACTTTCTAGAAAACACTTGAAACCCAACCCCCCACCATTAGATCTCCCATCAGACCCAACTATCAGACCCTTCATTAGACCGCTCCCATCAGACCCTCCATCAGACCACCCTGTCAGAGACACCCAACAGAAACCTCCCCATCAGAACCATCATCAGAGACCCCTATAAGAGACTCCCAACAGAGACCCCTATCAGTCATTTCTGCCTGAAAGCTGAAGAGCAGTAGACTGAAACATCACGGCATCTTTTATGTATTCTTCCATAACATCTGCTGCCTCAGAGAAAACTGTTTAAAGCAGCAGTTGTTATAAGTGACTGAGGCTTCCTCAAAAGCCAAGTACATTTCAAAGGGCTTCAAATACCCTCACAGCCTTTGAAATAAAAATCTTACATTCAATTTCATATAGCAATACGTTGACAGTTTTATTGGTCAAGGCACAGCTGCTTAGGAGGTTTCTTTATTTATTTTTCCCTTCACGCTTGAATGCATCTCAATTACCAAGCTTTCATACTAACTACAATGTTTATAAACACTCTTGCTATGACTGACAGTTCCTCACTGCACCAAAAGGAGATAAGTGCATTCAATTCCTTGTTTTCTAAGCAGAGAGGGAGCTTGCAGTCACCACTCCACCCCCCCCCCACCCCCCCCCTTCTACTTGGCATCAGTAGCCCCCCCCCCTCCGCAATCATCAGCAACAATGCCCCTCGCCCCTCAGGTAAGAGACACCCCACTATGAGGTTGCAAATGCTTCCCTTCATGCTCCCCTTTTATGGCCCCCTTCAATCTCCCCCTTTCGTTCTCCCATTCCCCCTTTTCATGTCCCCCTCAATTGTTCCCCTTTCAGGGCTCCCGTTCAATCCCTGCCCTTCATGGCTATGCCCCCTTTCAGGCTCCACACTTTGGCAGTGACCATGGCAACCTGGCAGTGAGAACTTAGCACCCTCGCAGTGCCAACCTAGAAATGTAAGGTTGGCACAGTCAACATGCCAGTGTGCAATGCCAGGGCACTGGCATTGAATCCATAGCATCCCTACATTGTAGAAGGAGGATATTTGGCCCCTCGAGTCTGCACCGACCCTCTGACAGAACACTCCACCCAAGCCCACTTCCCTGCCCTATCCCAATAACCCCTTAACCTAACCTGCACACTGCGGGGCAATTTAGTGTGGCCAATCCACCTAACCTACGCATCTTTGGACTGTGGGAGGAAACCGGAGCACCCGGAGGAAACCCACGCAGATACGAGGAGAATGTGCAAACTCCATACAGACAATCGCCCGAGACTGGAATTGAACTCAGGTCCCTGGCACAGTGAGGCAGCAATGCCCATCACTGTGCCGCCCTGCCGTGATCTGTTCCCAACCACATGGGGCCTCCAATGGCCTCCAAGCACGCCTGCATCATCATCATGTCTCGAGATCAGTAGTGATTCCCGCCAGCCTCACACTGCACTGGCAGGGGAGGAGAATCCTGTGAGCAGGGAGACTCCGGCTTGAAATGAGTTGAACAAGGGTGGCATGTGGCGCAATGGTTAGCACTGGGACTGCGGCGTTGAGGGCCCGGGTTCGCATCCCGGCCCTGGGTCACTGTCCGTGTGGTGTTTGCACATTCTCCCCATGTCTGCGTGGGTTTCACCCCCACAACCCAAAGATGCGAAGGTTAGGTGGATTGGCCACGCTAAATTGCCCCTTAATTGGAAAAAAAAATAATTGGGTACTTTAAATTTTTTTTTTAAAGAAATGGGTTGAGCATATTTAAATGCGTATTTAAATATGCTCATCTGGTTCATGCCCAGCGACAGCATGAACCAGATTGCATCTGATACCATGGGCCAAGGGTTTCGCGGTCCGGGCAATGCCCAGTGTGAACTCTATTTCGATTGGATGGGATTTATTTATTGTCACGTGTCCGAGGTACAGTGAAACGTATTTTCCTGCATACAGTCCGGACAAAAGGTAAATACATAGACACAGGCATTGGGTGAAGCTTACAGGAGTGTAGTACTACTCAGTGGAGAAGATGTGTGAAGAGATTAGATCAGTCCATAAGAGGGTCATTTAGGATTCTGGTAACAGTGGGGAAGAAGTTGTTTTTACCAGTCTATGGACGTCTGAGGATCTTCAGACCTGCAAGGGAGAATAAAAGAGAAATGTTAGAGATATTGGGCGAAATTCTCCCGAAACGGCGCGATGTCCGCCGACTGGCGCCCAAAACGGCGCCAATCAGACGGGCATCGCGCCGCCCCAAAGGTGCGGAATGCTCCGCATCTTTGGGGGCCAAGCCCCAACATTGAGGGGCTAGGCCGACGCCGGAGGAATTTCCGCCCCGCCAGCTGGCGGAAACGGCCTTTGTTGCCCCGCCAGCTGGCGCGGAAATGACATCCCCGGGCGGCGCATGCGCGGGAGCGTCAGCGACCGCTGACAGTTTACCACGCATGCGCAGTGGAGGGAGTCTCTTCCGCCTCCGCCATGGTGGAGACCGTGGCGGAGGCGGAAGGGAAAGAGTGCCCCCACGGCACAGGCCCGCCCGCGGATCGGTGGGCCCCGATCGCGGGCCATGCCACCGTGGGGGCCCCCGCACCCCCCCAGGACCCCGGAGCCCGCCCACACTGCCTTGTCCCGCCGTTCAAAAGGTGGTTTAATCCACGCCGGCGGGACAGGCAATTTATCGGCGGGACTTCGGCCCATCCGGGCCGGAGAATCCAGCGGGGGGGGCCCCGCCAACTGGCGCGGCCCAATTCCCGCCCCCGCCGAATATCCGGTGCCGGAGACTTCGGCAACCAGCGGGGGCGGGATTCACGGCAGCCCCCGGCGATTCTCCAACCCGGCGGGGGGTCGGAGAATGACGCCCCTTGTCTTTGTGAAGACAATGAATGCACAGCAAATTACTAGTAAGCTTAACTGTCAGGAAGAGGATCAATCATGTGCTGATTGCAATTCTATTGGGTGAAGTTTAAACATTGCTTAAAATTCTATTGGATAAGTTTAAACTTAGCAGCTTCAGGGATTGGATCGTGTCTAACTGTGGTGGGCTATTAATTTTTGAAAATTGTAGAAGTACTATGTTCTGGCCTTTGTTTGCCAGAACAGATCTTGGCAGGGGCAGCACGGTAGCGCAGTGGGTTAGCCCTGCTGCCTCACGGCGCCGAGGTCCCAGGTTCGATCCTAGCTCTGGGTCACTGTCCGTGTGGAGTTTGCACATTCTCCCCGTGTCTGCGTGGGTTTCACCCCCACAACCCAAAACATGTGCAGGGTAGGTGGATTGGCCACGCTAAATTGCCTCTTAATTGGAAAAAGTGAATTGGGTACACTAAATTTTAAAAAAAAGAACAGATCTTGGCAGATATCCAGGTCTGTTCTTTGTGTACACGTAACAAGCTTGATTAAATAGCCATCTTGTCCAGATTGTTGATGTGTTTTTTTTTCCTCTCTGTACTGAGTTGAACCACAAGGTAAAACCCCACGTGGAAGCTGACTCAATATACAGGTCTTGAAATCGCTCCTACATGTGTCGTCCTATTCAGAAACTTCTCGTTTTTAAATTTCAGATATGAAACGTCTAATGGATTATGTTTCTGCTGCTGTTTCTGGTGGGAACATTCTTACAATCTTTCAATTGATATCAATCGTCACTGTATAATCATATTTCATTTGGTTGGGAAAAGTATTTCTGAACACTACTTGGTGCACCTGCTGTAAGAATGGGTTCAATTTTCAGATGTAAAGAAAAGTTCGAAAAATGGAGCTTGGGGAGTGCTGGCTGAGGAAATAGGTTTTCCAAAAGAAAACGTTTTTTTTAACTCAGAAAGTAGCCTTGAAAATAAATATTTCAGAAATTATAAAACTTTGGCATGATTGCATGTATATTTATCAGATAGAGCTGAAGTTAACTAAAGTCACAACTGAATGCCAAAAATGCATTGGAAAAAATAACTGATCAGGTGCCATTCCCATGTTAAAGTTTTATAAGTTCTGTTACTGACCTGAAAAGCCGCTAGGTCCTTTGAAAGATTTAGCATCATGATTAGGATTGAGGAGTAGGATATGGCTGAAAGGTAAATAATATGTTTTGTATTAATTTTCACTACTGGAGATGATACAATGGTAAGTGCAAGTGCTTTAGATATTCACTCCTTGAATGTAATTGCATAAATGGCCTTAGCCTGGTTTGAGGCACTGAAGATTTATCAGGTTGCTGGAACTGATAACATTTAACCTCAAATGTTGTGGAAAATCAGAGAGGTCCTATGTGAGCCATTAGTTTAGCTGACTAATAATTCTTTGAGATATAGACAAATTTGATTCGACTGGAGAAAGAGCTTGATGCAGAAATGCTTGCACACATGTGCCAAGAACGATTCGTTGACAGCTAGATAGAAGCATAAGTACACGAATAGGCTACTCAGCCCCTTGAGCTTGTTCTGCCATTATTGCTCATCTGTATCTTAACTTTATTTACCCAGTTTTGATCGCTATCTTGTAAATAAAACTCGTAATTCATGTTTTTAAGAGGCTTTAATTGAACTGTTGGGCAAAGAATTTCTAGCTATGCTAAAAACTATTGATTGAATGATTAATGGTTCAAAATAAACTTGAGTTATGATTAATAAGTCAGCACACCGCTTAGTAAGATTGAAATCAACGGTCATTTATTATGTACAGCAATCAATACTTACCCAATAATCCTACTATCTATATCAAAACCTACCACTACTGGCCAATACATAACTTTTGGGGATGGCCCACCAGGTCAGGGAAAAAAATGGTTTATTGAATTGGATCTGGCCTGCGGGATTCAAAAGGCTGATATGGGTCGATGGCTAGGAATCTCTATCGGGTAGCGATCGCTGGAGTCAGACTTGCTGGGCGTCATTCTCCGACCCCCCAGAGGGTCGGAGAATGGCCGTTGGCCGCCGTGAATCCCGCCCCCGCCCCCGCCGAAGTCTCCGAAGGGAGAAAAGTCGGCGGGGCGTTAATGGCGCCGCTGCCGCGGAGAATGTCACGGGTCTGCGCAAGGCAGTCGATTTGCGGCCTGCCGATATTCTCCCTTCCGGATGGGCCGAAGTCCCGTCGAGGTGATGACCGTTCACGTCGACGTGAATCAAACCTTCTTTTCATCGGCGTGACCCGGTGCTCCAGGCTCACGCCGACCAGCGTGGAGGTGAGTGACGGCCTGGGGGGTTGGCTCTGGGCAGGAAATGGCGTGGCCGCAGTCTGATTGCGTGAGGAGAGGTGTGTCTCGGGTTGTGTGTGTGTGTGTGCGGCGGGGGGGGGCGGGTGTTTAGAGTAGGCTGGGCTCCGGGGGAGTGCTGGGAGGGGGTCCGTGCCGGGGTGGAGGTTGGGGGGGTGGTCCGTGCCGGGGTGGAGGTTGGGGGGGGTCCGTGCTGGGGTGGAGGTTGGGGGGGGGTCCGTGCTGGGGTGGAGGTTGGGGGGGGTCCGTGCCGTGCCGGGGTGGAGGTTGGGGGGGGGTCCGTGCCGGGGTGGAGGTTGGGGGGGGGTCCGTGCTGGGGTGGAGGTTGGGGGGGGTCCGTGCCGGGGTGGAGGTTGGGGGGGGGGTCCGTGCTGGGGTGGAGGTTGGGGGGGGGTCCGTGCTGGGGTGGAGGTTGGGGGTTGGGGGGGGTCCATGCTGGGGTGGAGGTTGGGGTTGGTCCGTGCTGGGGTGGAGGTTGAGGGGTGGTCCGTGCTGGAGTGGAGGTTGGGGGTTGGGGGGGGGTCCTTGCTGGGGTGGAGGTTGGGGGGGGTCCGTGCCGGGGTGGAGGTTGGGGGTTGGGGGGGGTCCGTGCTGGGGTGGAGGTTGGGGGGGGGGGGTCCGTGCCATGCCGGGGTGGAGGTTGGGGGGGGGTCCGTGCCGAGGTGGAGGTTGGGGGGGGTCCGTGCTGGGGTGGAGGTTGGGGGGGGTCCGTGCTGGGGTGGAGGTTGGGGGGGGGTCCGTGCTGGGGTGGAGGTTGGGGGGGGGGTCCGTGCTGGGGTGGAGGTTGGGGGTTGGGGGGGGGTCCGTGCTGGGGTGGAGGTTGGGGGGGGTCCGTGCCGGGGTGGAGGTTGGGGGTTGGGGGGGGGTCCGTGCTGGGGTGGAGGTTGGGGGGGGGGGTCCGTGCTGGGGTGGAGGTTGGGGGGGGGGTCCGTGCCGTGCCGGGGTGGAGGTTTGGGGGGGGTCCGTGCTGGGGTGGAGGTTGGGGGGGGTCTGTGCTGGGGTGGAGGTTGGGGGGGGGTCTGTGCCGAGGAGGGGGATGGGAGGGCAAGTGAGTTGGTCCACCTGGCCAGGTGCCAGCCTCCAACAGTTGGACCCATGCGGTCCATGCCACCTGGCTGGGGGGAGGACAGGATATGGGGAATGATGACATGTCGCCGTTCCCCTCCCCCCGACCAGGCCGTCATGTTTTGAGATCATCCAGCGATGTTGGCCGCCGTGGTGGCAGCCGCTCATGTCTATGTTGCCCTGGATGAGGAGGAGGAGGAGGAGGAGGAGAAGGAGGAGGAGCGTGCCAGAGAGGCGGCGCAGGCTGCCGCAGAGGGGCAGGCGGCAGCCGCCCAGGCTGGAGGGACACCTGACCGACAGGACGAGGAGGGGGAGGAGGACGTCGCGGCCCCACGGCAACGGAGGCACCCGAGGGCGCCCCGTGTGTACCGGCCCCGGCAGTCATACCAGGACCTCACGGACCGGGAATGCAGGAGGAGACTCCGGGTGAGCCGGGTAACCGTGGCACACATCTGCCACCTGCTGGCACACCTGTCACCGCGTGGCACTGGCGGGGGACACCCTCTCCCCGTGTCCGTCAAGGTTACGGTGGCCCTGAACTTTTATGCAACGGGGTCATTCCAGGCACCGAGTGGGGACCTGTCCGGCATATCGCAGACATCGGTGCATCGGGGCAGTGACAGATGCCCTATATGCCATGGCGCACCGCTACATCCGCTTCCCCGTGGACCGGGCCAGCCAAGATGCCCGGGCCGTGGGCTTCTCTGCTGTTGCCGGGTTCCCCATGGTCCAGGGCGCGATCGATGGGATGCACGTCGCCGTGCGGCCACCTGCAGATAACAGGGCCGTGTTCACTAATAGGAAGGGGACCTATTCGATGAACGTACAGGTGGTCTGCGACCACCGCATGATGATCCTGCACGTCTGCGCCCGTCACCCAGGCACTGTACATGACTCATTCGTGTTGTCGCGGTCATCCATCCCCGGCAGTACGAGGGACGCCATCCCCGGCTGAGGGGCTGGTTGCTGGGCGACAGGGGCTACGCATTGCGATCGTGGCTGATGACGCCTATACGGAGGCCACGCAATGAGGCGGAGAACCGCTACAATGATGCCCATGTAGCGACAAGGGGAGTGATCGAGAGGTGCTTTGGCGTGCTGAAGATGCGTTTCAGGTGCCTGGACCTCTCTGGGGGCGCCCTCCAGTATCGGTCAGATAGGGTCGGCCGCATCATTGTGGTGTGCTGCGTCCTGCACAACATAGCCCAGCAGAGGGGCGATGTGCCGCAGGCAGAGGAGGGCGGAGTGGAGGAGCAGCAGGAAGAGGCCCAGTCATCCCCAGATGAGGGGGATGGGGGCAATGGTCAGGGCAGACGGGGTAGACTCAGGCGGGTGGCTGTCCACCGTTACCGGCTGGCCCAGCGGGCACGGGACAGACTGATAGACGCCCACTTCACTGACTAGATGGGCGTGGGAATCGGGTAGTATGGCCACAGACCGCACACCATGGCAACAGCCGACCACCCACACCCCCCACCCATCCACCCACCCAGCACCCTCACCCCCCTCCCCAACCCCACCCACCCCACCCGCATGCACACCACCCCCCCCCCCCCATTGCCGATCCACCTGCGGCACAACGGGCCGGGCTCACACAGTTGCGGGTGGACGCGTGTCTATCGCAGGCCATGGAGGATGATGACAACCCGCCCTGCAATGAGCTCCTGGCTCTACATCGTTGGACTATGTCTGACCCATGGCCACAGTACCACCATCCACCCGGACCATCCCTGCATGCGGCTGTGACACTGTAGCGCACGGTCCCATCCTCTGCCCGGGGGATGTTGATGGCGGCCCAGGGGGAAGGGGGCAGACTCACCTGGGGCTGAGGTAAGACCACCCGTCACACACACACTTGCGCGCAACGTACATGACACCCCCGCACACTTTGGACAGAGCACAAAGGCAGCTTCGGGAGGTGTAACATTGACTTTAATAACCAAAGGAGTTCATGCACGTGCCCTAGCCCCTAAAACTCATCTGTGCCCTGCACCCGTGCCAACTTACTCAGTGTCTAATTGTTTGGCCTTACGGGCCCTTTGACTACGTCTACGTGGTTCCCCAGACGGTACAGCAGAACTGGAGGTGGACTCCTGTGATTCCTGCCCTCTGACACTGGATCCCTTTGGCGGCCGTTTCCTGGGGCGTCCTGGCCTAGATGGGCCAGGCTGCGGCCCGGGCGACAGGGATGGCGAGCTGGGATGGAAGGGGGGGAGTCCGAGGTGTCGCGGTGTACCGGGACCTCCCCCACAGAGGGAGCCGGGACGGACCACACCACCTCCTCCTCCCTCGGGGTGCCCGATGGCCCCCAGGCCTCTACATGGGTGGGGGATGCGAACGGACTGGCCATCCGACGCCCCCCCGACATCTGGCGCTGCCAGTCCTGGAGGCCCGTGCTGGTATCGACAGGGGTCTGCAGGTTTGCAGCCATGGAGCCCAGGGTGTTGGCAAACCCTGTCTGTGACAGTGCAACGCCGGCTCGCACATGGCCACTGGCGCCGATGCCCTCAGCAATGGCCTGCAGAGACTGGGCCATGGCCTGCTGAGACTGGGCCATGGCCTGCTGAGACTGGGCCATGGCCTGCTGAGACTGGGACATGGCCTGCAGAGACTAGGCTATGGCGTTGAGCGCCTCTGCCATCTGGCGCTGGCACTGGCTCATGGCCTCCTGTGAGAGGGCAGCCATTTCCTGGGCCACAGACGCCGCATGTACGGAAGGCCCCAGGCCTCGCAAACCATTCCCCATGTCTAACACCGTCGCACCCATTGCCTCCACCGCGGACGCCACCCGTGCGGTGTCAGCCTGGGTGGCACGCATGACCGGCACCACTCCCAGCTCCTGGACGCGGGTGGACTCCTCCACCTGCGACCGCAGCCGCCGCAAGCCACCCGTCACCCTATTCGCTCGTCTCCGTGTCGGTGGTTGCATCGGATCTATGTGTGGGCGTGGTAACTGCAGGAACCCGGGATCCATCTGAGCGGCAGATGTTCGCTTGGCCTGGGCTGCCCTCCGACCGCCCGGTCCCTCTGCTGCTCCTACCTCCACCTGCTGTACCGGGACGGCTGTGTTGTGCGCACCAGTGAGTGTACCAGACGCCTCATCACTAAAGTGCCCAACCGTGGTGAGTGTTTCTGCGATGGTGGAGGGTGTTGGTGACAGCAGTGGTGTTGTGTCGTGCTCTTCGTCCCACTCTGAGTCCATGGCACTTTGGGGTGGGGGTTCGTCTCCACCCATCCACTCTGACTCACTGTCCGGTATTTCGTCTTCCTGGGTAGTGCTGTCCCGGGTAGGGGTGTCCTGGGTAGTGCTGTTCCGGGTAGGGGTGTCCTGGGTAGTGGTGTCCTGGGTAGTGGTGTCCTGGGTAGTGGTGTCCTGGGTAGTGGTGTCCTGGCTCGGATGTGACGGGGGCCTGTGGCTGCCCCCCTCATCGCTGGGTGGTCGCTCCCGCACGTGACGGGGGTGTCGTCTCCCTGTTGCTCCAGGTCTCTCCGTCTCCCGTGGTGTGCGAGGGGCATCCTGCGGGCGTCGCATGCTGGAGGGTGCGGGTCTCTCCATCTCCTGTGGTCTCCGAGGGGCATCCTGCGGGCGTCGCATGTTGGAGGGTGCGGGTCTCTCCGTCTCCTGTGGTCTCCGAGGGGCATCCTGCGGGCGTCGCATGCTGGAGGGTGCGGGTCTCTCCGTCTCCTGTGGTCTCCGAGGGGCATCCTGCGGGCGTCGCATGCTGGAGGGTGCGGGTCTCTCCGTCTCCTGTGGTCTCCGAGGGGCATCCTGCGGGCGTCGCATGCTGGAGGGTGCGGGTCTCTCCGTCTCCTGTGGTCTCCGAGGGGCATCCTGCGGGCGTCGCATGCTGGAGGGTGCGGGTCTCTCCGTCTCCTGTGGTCTCCGAGGGGCATCCTGCGGGCGGTCTGCATCTGCGGGGATGGGTGCCTGGACGTTTGGTCCTGCGATACACAATGAAGCATGCATGGTTAGACATCACAGTGATCAGGTGATACGGGGGAGGGGGATATAGGGGAGGGGGGATATGGGGACGGGCTGTCGGTGGCTCACTCGCTAGTACGCCCCCGACCTCTGCATCAGCAACCTCCCGGTCCTCAGGTCCGCCAGCCAGTTCCAGGACCCTTTCCTGGTGTTCGGTCAGTGGCCTCTCATCAGCGGGCCCTCCTCCAGTCCTCACATGCTCCCTATTGTTGTGTGCGCGCTTCTCCTGTGGGGTGGGGGGGGGTGGTGGTGGCAGGGGTAAAAGGCAACACTGTTAGGCAGGTATATGAACGCCATCGGTTGCGCGTGCATTGCAGAGGTTAAGGTTAGGGCTGGATTCACTTGGGGATATGGGGGATAGGGGGGAGGGGGGATATGGGGGATATGGGGGAGGGGGGATATGGGGAGGGGGGATATGGGGGAGGGGGGATATGGGGTAGGGGGATATGGGGGAGGGGGGATATGGGGGAGGGGGGGATATGGGGGAAGGGGGGATATGGGGGAGGGGGGATATGGGGGATATGGGGAGGGGGTATATGGGGGAGGGGGGATATGGGGGAGGGGGGGATTTGGGGGATATGGGGAGGGGGGATATGGGGGAGGGGGATATGGGGGATATGGGGGAGGCGGGATATGGGGGAGGGGGATATGGGGGATAAGGGGGAGGGGGGATATGGGGGATATGGGGGAGGGGGGATATGGGGGAGGGGGGGTATGGGGGATATGGGGGAGGGGGGGATATGGGGAGGGGGGATATGGGGAGGCTCACCCTGCCTGCTCTGACGAGGTCGTTCACCTTCTTGTGGCACTGGGTGCCTGTCCGTGGTGTTAGGGCCACAGCGGTGACGGCCTCTGCCACTTCCCTCCACAGACGCCGGCTGTGGCGTGGGGCAACTCTGCGGCCGTGCCCGGGATACAGCGTCCCTCCTCTGCTCCACCGCGTCCAGGAGCGCCTCCACATCGCGTGACTCGAACCTTGGGGCTGAGCGACGGCCAGCCATCCAGTCGGGTGTTGCGGTCGGGTGTTCCGGTCGGGTGGGGGGGAGCAGCGCGGCCTTATGAGCCTATGACGCTGCACGGCGTGAACCACTGCGCAAGCGCGGATCCCGTTACGTCGCTGCTAGCCCATTTCGGGCCGGAGACTATCGACCCATTTTTCCGACGTGACGCAAGTCGGATTTGCACCGTTATTTGCGCCAATCGGCGGACTTTACGCCGATAACGGAGAATTTCGCCCACTGTTTCTGGTCGATGTTCTTGCGAAGGTTGCGAGCAGGAGAAGAAGGGAGAGAGAGAGAGATCTGAACTTGGCCCCTCAATTTATAGGGCCCAGGGGCTTCCCGCCTCTCGGGGCGGCCCTTGACCCTGAGTCCCTAGTGATTGGACTTGTTCCCAATCACTGTGTTCGATATGCTCCAATAATGGGGCGATTCCTCGATCGGGGGGTGGTCGTTCACCTGTCTTTGTTTCGGCCACTGCAGGCGCCGAGAGGTCTGGCCCGGCATTCAATTGCTAATATGTTGCAATTGTTCCCGGGGATAGCCGATTAAACTGCAGATGTCTGGGTTGATGTGCTGCTGATAGTCTTGAGTATCGATCTGGGCCGACTTCCCCAGAGCCGAATACGCGATTCTGTCTGCAGCTGTCCGTTTGTGTCCTGTTGGCTGCTTTTCCCATCAGCCTTTTCGGTTAGTCATTTTATATCAGATTTTGGCCAAATTAATAGGGAATCAGCGATTTTAGGTGGCTACAAGGTGGGGGGAGCATCAGGGCATCTATGAGACATGAACATCTCACATGTTTACACCTGCACTGAGAAGTGGCAGGGCATGAGATCAGCAGTGTGGGCCCAACCTGTATGACAACTTCCCCAGTGAGTGAGACATAACCTTCAACATCTCCTGCAAAAACTCCCCCGCCACCCTATTTGGGTCCATGGGAAGGAATCGCCAGCACACTCGCGGGGATCTTCCAGGTGGACAGTGATGTTATCTTAAAAACAGAAGTCAGGCTTTGTCAGACACTGAGGAGCACCAGAATTCATCTCACAGCGAATCACCATCATCCTCCATCCCGCAGACATGACCAGCTGATCCTGCCAACCCAGAGCCAACACCCTGGTTGACCCTCCGAGAGGGAGGGGAAGGTGTGGTAGTGGGAAGTAGTGGGAATGCTAGGGGAAGGGGTTAGAGGCTCAGAAGAAGGTGGATTTTGGGTGGAGGGGGTTTTGAAGTTGCAGGGTTGCACGGCCATCTGGCACAGGTGGCACGCGGTCTCCCTGGTGAGCCAGAGTTGTCAGTGACAGCTGTGGTCCGGCAGCTCTACGAAGAACAAGCGCTGCCGATAAACATGTGGCCTGATGCAGTACCGCCTTCCCACTTCCTCCTTAGCCTGGGACACAGCCGGCACTTGAGCCTGACGGGCCCTGACTGTTCGAAAGCAGGTTCCCTGGGCTGGCCCTGGCACTCTTGCCAACGTGCATTAACGACACCAGTAGCAGCCAGGTGCATAGTGAGCATAGCTGGCTGTAGTCTGAAATCCATGGGCTGGATTCTCCGCATCCTGACGGCGAAATCACGTCCGGCGCCGGGGTGGTGAATCCAGTTTCACGCATGGATTCAGGACCGGTTCCCCGATCCTCCGGCCCCCGAAAAACGGCATCCTCGGGGAGTACGCTGTGCCGCGTATCCCCCATCTGCGGTCATTGCTTGAGATCCGCCGCGCTATTCTCCGCCCCCGACTGGCCGAATTCCCGATGGCGTATTTCTAATATGGCCCCAGCCGTTCGGGAAACTCATGAGGAGGCTGCGGACTCAGTCAGTGGCCGCCAGGGACGGCGGCAGGCCAATCGGAGGGCAGGGGGTGCCTCATACGGGGCTGTGCCTTTATTGTGCGGGCCGTCCGGGTCGGGCGGCGGCCAACTGGGAGCACTATTTCCGCGGTCTGAGTCCGCCATGGAGCATGGCGCGGCCGCTGGAGGCCGCCACCGTACGCATGCGCAGCCTCTGTCCCGGAAGTGCCTGGTGCCGTATCTGCAGCTGGAGCTGAGAACTCCACAACAGCTGCCTACTAGTCACCTGCAAGACTGTGACTCTGTGGCGTGAAAGGCCACAATTTTCATAATGACGTGGGGACATAGTCCCTGAAATGGAGAATCCAGCCCCATGTCTCTGCAGGGGGAGGGGGAGAGAGACAGAGAATGTGAGCATGATGAGCATTCCCTTGACCATCCAATGCCATTAGGTTACATGGTCACCCAGAGTTGTACTGTTGTGCCACCCTCACCATGTCTCCCTCCAGAACCGCCCAACCCCACCCCCGACACCCACACCTCATCTGGCCCTTTTAAGATAATATAGTCCACATGGCACCCCTGCCCTCATCAGTGACTGGTACCCGCCCTGTGATGTGGGAATCCGCTATCCTCACCATCCGTCTCTGCCAACTGGTGTACCGGTGGCTGCTGCAGGCCTCTGTCCTGTTTCTCCCAGTGATGTCTACTGTGACGGGGGGTTGGAGCTGGTGCTTTGTGCTCTCCTGCCAGGAGCGTGGCAATTGGTTGTGTGGTGGAGACATTCATATTATGTAGCCATTTGTCTCCATGCTAAGAGACTGGTGTGAAGATAGGTCCGACAGAAGGGGGTGAGTGAGGCATGTGTGCGTTTGCTGGGACCTTAGCTGCAGTGTTGATGTGGAGTCTGGCTTTTACACACTGGTCATGACAAGGAGCTGGTCAGATGTCCTGGCCAGAGGTGGAATGAATGGGATAAGGGGTGCAGTGGAAGGTAGGGCTTGGAGACATCTTGTGACCCTTAGGGATGAGCTGGCTGATAGTGTCATTGGTGAGGCCTCACTCTGAGAGGAGCTGTGTGCCAGGGAGGGCTCCAACACCACATGTGTCCTTTGTTTAGGGTGAGCTCTGTCATTCCTCTGCTTCCTCTGCTGTGGGACTATGCTTCTAAAGAGTGTACTGAGGAGCGCCTGCACCTAGTGTGCCGGTGATTGAGCATGGCCACGCCCATCCACGTGACAATACTGCTGGGATATGAGGGTGTCCAGATGGGTGGGTTGCCACATGACCAGTGGCTCTCAGAGCATTAGCAGTCAGCAGACTCAACAGCCAGGGGCCTGTAAGTTGTACCTAGGAGGTGGATTTAATTGAATTTATGCAGCAATGGGGGTCCCAGCCAGGGTGCCACAATCTCCGGTAGGACATCCTGAGTCCATGCACTTGCCACCAAATTATTCCTCTCTAATCCCTGAGGTCCAGGCATATGTCCCACAACAAAACCGAAACGTTCAAAAGTTTCCTTCCCTCCATGTTCCCCCTCAGCGACCATGGCACCTGGGCCCCTTTTGCACAAAATCATGGCCACGTGTGAAGGATGGAGGGATGGAGGATAACGACGGAGGGGTTGTGGCAGTGCTGGAGATTCTGAGGTGGATTCGCCATTGCTGACACCAGTAACAGGTTTCCCGTTCCAGCGGAGAATGGAGTGTCGACCCAAAACGGGTTCAGCACCGGGCTTCTATCCCATTCCGATGTTCTGGTCCCCCGCTCGTGGCGGCAGCGAGCAACACGTCCCACACCGGCGGGAGGACCCATCTCCATCTGATTAACCGGCTGGAAGCCGAGTCTACACTGCCCGCTCCCCCCCCCAACCCCCCACTCCCATTATGCACCCCTGTGGGAATTGGTGCAAGTTATCGCAAGCGTGGCCCTGATGCAGTGGACCCCATAGTGGGTCAAGAGTGTTAGTGCATAACTGGCGTGCCCTCCGTCGGCAGGCCCCGCTCCGCCCCACAATACTTTCAGCCCGATCATCAGATTTAAATATATGCAAATCACGGTTTTGTGTGTTGCCGCTGACGCCGGTCAGGTACCCCGCTGCCGCCACCAGCAGTGGATTGGAGCATTGCAACCAATCCTGTTTTTCAGGGGATGCTCCATTTTGCGCCCTATCGGGAATCCCGATACCGGCAAGAGAGAATCCACCCCTTAGTTTCTTTCAGACATTCTGGAGATGTTTTACATTTTATATTGCCATCACTGTGCTGCTGCACACAAGAAACACCAATCTATAACTCACCTGTAGCATTGTTATTGAAGGCAGGGTGAGTGATTGTTTTCATTTATAAGCCATTTTATTTACTTTTTTCATCAGTTCTGCTGCTTTGGGTGTTGAAGGCTGCTCAGTGAAAGGAATGTGCAGAAATTTGAGAATAAAAATAGAGTATCATTTACTTATCATTCACTTCCGAAAAAACAAATCTAAAAATGTTTCTGATTGATATATAATGTGGGGACGTAATGTGGGCAGGCAGCTATTAATTTGTAGGCAGCTGTAATCATGGCATGAGAAAATAAATGTAACATTCGTATCAATTCCATTAAAGCATTTCCAGGCATTTGAAATTAATGATATCTGCAGATGGTGAGTTATTGCACATAAGACTCCAAACAAAAATAAATCACAGACTAAAAGATAGCAGGCTTGATTCTGAACCCCCCTCCCCCTGTTGAGATGCACCTCACTCTATTCCTGGAGAATAACCCCTGAATGGGGTTCGTGCCAGGTGCCTAACAGAGAGTGATGCTCCAGGCCCACGGCTCCCTTACTGGGTGTGAACCAGTCTCACATATTTAAATGAGCCTTTAAACTCATTTAAATATGCTCAGCATGTTTGAGGCCAGAGTCACCCGGCTTCCGGAATTCACCGCCCCCCCGCAGACGCATCGTGAGGTTGCCGTGAATCAGTACCGGAAACTAGACGTGATGGCCTCGCCGGAGGGCTCGGAGACCTATGGGGCTGGATTCTCCGTTTGGGAGACTAAGTCCCCATGCCGGCGTGAAAAGGGTGGTCTTTTACGCCAGGAAAACTGGCGCAAAATGGCCACCGATTCCCTGTTCCGGGGGGTGGGGGGGGGGGCTAGCAGGGCGGCAGCATAGAGCTTCCAGCTCTAGCTACCGATATGGCCCAGAGCATTGCCAGGTCCGTGGCCGCGAATGCGCACGGCGGTGGCCTGCAGCGGCCGCGCTGTGCTTCATGGCGGACTTTTGCCGTACGGCAAAAATAGTACCCCCCTTCGGCCGCTCAAGCACCCCGGAGCCCCCTCCCCCACCCCCACAATGCCTCCAGCCCCGAATGAAATCCCCCCTGCCCGCGGCGGATCGGCCCTCCCCCAACTGTGGCACCGCCGGACTGAGTCCGCCGCCGCCACGCTAAGTTCACAACGGGTGAGACCACACGTGTCCCACGGCGGCGGGAGCTCGGCCGGTCGGGGACAGAGCATCATGCGGCGGGCCTCAGGCAATGGCCTGAGGCCGTGGATATGCGTGCGGCACACGCCTAGACTATGCCACTTCTCAGGGGGCGGAGCATCGTGAAATCGGCACCGCCCCCCGATTTCAGCGTCGGGGATCGGAGAATCCAGCCCCTGGAGTCCCCGAGTGGCCGGAGAAGGGCAGGGTAGTGCCCTGGCACTGACAGGTTCCCAGGGTGTCAGGAGCAGTAATAATAATAATAGTAATAGCTTATTGTCACAAGTAGGCTTCAATGAAGTTACTGTGAAAAGCCCCTAGTTGCCACATTCCGGCGCCTGTTCGGGGAGGCTGGTTTGGGAATTGAACCCACGCTGCTGACCTTGCTCAGACCTTGAGAGGGTGGTGCGGGAGTGGCGGCGGGGGGGTGGAGCCTTCCGATGGACTTTGATGGGCATCTCAGTTATGCACCGACAATCTCAACCCACCATGGGTTCCACCACGTCAGGGCCATGCTTGGAAAAACTTGTACCATCCCCATCGGAATGATTTCCCGCTGTGGGAGTCAGTGCATAACAGGGGGGTGGAGACCCGGGCTTCCAGCCCGTTAATCATATGCAAATAGGTGCAAATCATCACTTTGCACCCTCCCACCGCCGCAAGGCATGTAGTTCCCTGCCACCAGAGGGGAACCAGAGCATTGGAACAGGATTGGTGCCCAGCACCAATCACGTTTTTCAGCCAAAGCTCCATTCTCTGCCAGTACAAGACCTTCCAGTCACAATTTTTTGTGAATTCAGCAGCAAGTAGCGTTGGAGGATTGTCACCTCAAGGAGTTGGATGCAGTGCAGGAAGAAGTTTCATGATTTCATAAAAGGTGTCAAAGTCAGTGAGTGCATCTTCAAATGCCATATCCTACCAACTGCACCATTAGCCTCATCTACAGGATTCACCCCCCATCAGTCACTACCAATAGTATCTATCAATCAGGATTCGTACCTAACATTGATTTGTTTCCCCTCACCATCAAACACTTAGTACTGCTGCGAGTCTCACACCCATGTATCAAAGCTTCCACACACTGTCAGCTACAGAAGTGGCATGTTTTAACCCTTGCGGCAGAGATGTTGCTGGCCATTATGGAAAAGGCCATTATGAGGCCATGGCCACCAACGGGGCTGAAATAAGTGAGAATGATCTGTCATCTCACATCTCCCATATCTAATGTCCCTTCTGACTTAAGATGGTGTTAGCACACACTTTTTACTTTCTTCTTGCTCCTCAACAGAATCCAACCCTTATTCCTTTTCCCACTTTAGAACTGGAAGCTGCCCTGGCAGTGATGGGAGAGCAGGAGAATAATGATGCTGAAGACTCACCATTGCTTAAATTCACAGTCACAGACACCAACTCAGGTACTGACACTTCACGCAATGTAGAGAATTGAACAAAGGTGTGTGGGATCCGCAGAAGCTGGAGGTGAGGTGGGGTGAGGTGATGTAGGGAAAGAGGCCACAGTTCCACCGGAGTCGGGGCTAAGGAAGGGTTGGTGCCGTCTGATCAAAGCATGGTCACACTGTTGTTCGAATGTAGAGGCCTCAGATGAGAATTTCAATGGTCCAGGTTGGAGAAGAAGACGGATTGGTGGACATAACCAAATGTCTAGTCCACTGGAATGCCTGCGTTGAATGTCAAGGAGCATGATGGAGCCTAGCACCAAACTGGCACAGGTCTGTGCACAGAACCTGGAGTTCATCCTTTCTGAAATGGAAGGGATGGCCACTCCTGACACACCTGTGTAGTAAACAATGAGGTAATGTCTGATGGCTTCCATTGCAGAAGAAGCAGCATCCACCCAATGTCTGAGTGTTGCAGGGGAATCTCAGGTTGGCATCATGAACACTGACTGCTGCCATTATAGTTCTGGATAACAGTATGCAAAGAGGCTTTGGTTGTCATGGCAGTCCAGAATTCTGTTCTCAGATAGATAACTAAGATTGCTGTGGTGCTACCTTGGAGTACAAAGTTGCTGTGCTCGCCCAGGATAACAACATTGATGCTCCCATTGCTGCCACTTCATCAGTTCCCTTGCCTCTCAGCCAGCAAAATCAAACTGCTACAGCCCAAGCCAATATGGTAGCGTCCGCAATAGGGTGTTCCAAGCTCATCAGTGTTCAAAGTCAGCCAAAGTGCAGTCTCCTTCACTGAAAGTCAGCAGCCTACCACTAGCCATGCAGAGTGATAGGGGAACAAAGTCATTGGTAAACCGAATCAAGTGCAAGTGGGTTTTCTGGAGGCGTGGGTTGGTTTTAGTGGGAAATCCCATTGACAGCGGTGTGTTATGGGCCAGGGTTTAGAGAAATCCAAAGTATATCATGAAGATTACCTGACCCACGGCTTTTACTAGATTGTGGTATGGGGAGCACACGGCCCACTCTACAGGTATGGTGCAGCAGAAATCTAAAAGTATTTTTTAAAGCAAAACAAACGTTTATTCTATGAACTCAGTTAACCTTTTTAAAACATATAGTGAACATCTTAGCAACTATCAATTCAAATGCAACCCCCAAAGAATACAACACTAAGTAATCCTTACACTTTCCTTTTAACATCCATAAGACAAAAACCCTTTTTACAGAAGCACATCAGGTTTAAGTTCTCTACTGAGAGCAGTTATCACTCTGAATTCACCAAATGATCTAGAGATAGTCTTTAGATGGCAGAGAAAACAAAATTACACATTCTTTGGCTGGCTTCAGCTCCAACACTAAAATGAAACCAAACAATACAGACAAGCAAAGCTTTACCTCAAGGTGAAACTAAAAAGCAGAGCCAGAGCTCAGCTCCACCCACACTCTGACATCACTGCAGCCACTTGAGCAGACAAACATTTCTTAAAGTGACATTCCCATGACAGGTGGGACTACCAGCCAATGGCAGACCGCCTCGCGCCGCCAAGGAACATACCACTGGGAGGCCAGAGAATCTTGCCCTGTGTTTTTTATTGCACAGATTAATTCAGGAACTGTGTGCTTCATAATCTGCTAAAGTCGTACATTTGGTGTGAACCAGAATTCACTGCTGCACCAGGGGTTCGGTTCCAAGAGCTAGTCACGCCCTTTATGTCAAGTAGTCAATGGTCAGTGCCAAGAAGGTTTGACTGTGAGTCAGGCAGGTGTTATGACCTCCTGGGAAGTAAGGGAGCGTGCACCATCCGATTTCTGGTAACTCATAAGGAGAATGGCCTCCCCTGGTAATTGGGGGTGGAGCTGCCCCTTAACAGGGAAAGCTCTACAGTATAAAAACCCCAGATTGGGTGTAGGTCAGGGAGGGTGACCCTGTGGAGTGTGGGTGTTTAGTAGTGTATCTTAATAAATCTCTTTTTTGTATCCTACCGTGTGTCCTATGAGTGTTTCTTGCCCGTCGGATATATGCCAGCAGGTATATGGAAATACAGGATGTAGTGATGGAGAAGCCTTAGCCCGTGAATTTGACCAATGGGTTTGAAGTACTTCTGACCCGTGTGTTTGAGAACAAGGACTACAGGGCAAATAGACAAACTGACCATGGTGAGAATGCCAAATGGGATGAGTGAATATCTATGCGGTCGTAAAAGGGAACAGTATAGTCAGGAGGATAGATACAGTTTGCTCCAGTTCCCACCGGAGTTCTTGAAGTTTTGTTGCCTGCCTGACGCCAGGATTAAAAATATCTCAAAGCTGGAGATGAGCTTGAATTTGCAGGGGGAGGATCGAAGGATCCAGTTGTTGAGGTTCATGTAGGAACCAAATATGTTATTCTCTAAGTCTGAATAAAGATTGTAGACTTCCAGTTAACACAAATACAGCACGGTAGCATAGTGGTTAGCACAATTGCTTCACCGCTCCAGGGTCCCAGGTTCGATTCCCGGCTTGGGTCGCTGTCTGTGCGGAGCCTGCACGTTCTCCCCGTATGTGCGTGGGTTTCCTCTGGGTGCTCCGGTTTCGTCCCACAGTCCAAAGATGTGCAGGTTAGGTGGATTGGCCATGCTAAATTGCCCTTAGTGTTGGGTGGGGTTACTGGGTTATGGGGATAGGGTGGAGGTGTGGGCTTGGGTGGGGTGCTCTTTCAAACAGCCAGTGCAGACTCGATGGGCCAAATGGCCTCCTTCTGCACTGTAAATTCTATGATGAAATACTTTATTCAGTGGGTTCGTTCTGTTTCCAGAGCTTAACTAGATATAATACAGTCAAGAGGTATGACCAGTGAAGCTAAGGTAAACTGCCTATGCTGAGCTGTCTCTGTGTGCTGCTGCTCACTAGCCCTGTGCTTCTGAAAGATACGGATCCTCCCTTGGGCTGGACCCTTTATACCCATCGCTGATGCTGCCCTCTAGTGATGCTGTGGCTGTTACATCTGTGCTGTAGTGCCTGGTGTATGTGCAGATGTATGTACAGATGTACAGATCACTACACCAAAGATATTAACAGAACAAGGAGTGATGCTCTGCTGAAGAAGTTTCCAAAATTCCCTCGATTCGAGAATGGCCCCAACAAATTGTAACTTAACAAATGTAATAACACTGTTCAAGAAAGGAGGGGGAGGGACCACAGGAAAGTAAGGCCCTTTAGTCTGACATGAGGGGCGGAATTCTCCGGTATCGGCGCGATGCCCGCCGACCAGCGCCAAAAACGGCGCAAATCAGTCGGGCATCGCGCCGCCCCAAAGGTGCAGAATCCTCCACATCTTGGGGGGCCGAGCCCCAACCTTGAGGGGCTAGGCCCGCGCCGGACTGATTTCCGCCCCACCAGCTGGCGGAAAAGGCCTTTGGTGCCCCGCCAGCTGGCGCGGAAATGACATCTCCGGGCGGCGCATGCGCGGGAGCGTCAGCGGCCGCTCACGGCATCCACGTGCATGCGCTGTGGAGGGATTCTCTTCCGCCTCCGCCATGGTGGAGACCGTGGCGAAGGCGGAAGGAAAAGAGTGCCCCCACGGCTCAGGCCCGCCCGCGGATCGGTGGGCCCCGATCGCGGGCCAGGCCACCGTGGGGGCACCCCCCCCGGGCCAGATCGCCCCGCGCCTCCCCCCAGGATCCCGGAGCCCACCCGCGCCACCTTGTCCCGCCGGTAAGAGAGGTGGTTTAATCCACGCCGGCGGAACAGGCATCCTAGCAGCGGGACTTCGGCACATCCGGGCCGGAGAATCGCGCGGGGGGGTGGGGGCCGCCAATCGGAGAATTCGGCAACCGGCGGGGGCGGGATCACGCCAGCCCCCGGCGATTCTCCGACCCGGCGGGGGGCCGGAGAATCTCGCCCGAGTTACCACACAAAAATACTAGATGCTAGAATCTATGATTTTGGAAGTCTGAACAATGCACTTTATAACTCAGAGTATGACCAAAGTCAACATATTTTTATGAAAGGGAAATCTTGTTTGACAAACGTATTGGAGTTTTTGGAGGATGTACCTAATATGTGAGATAAAAGAGAATCACTAAATTAGTAAAGCTGAATTTCCAAAAGGCATTCAATAAGGTGTCAAATAAACAGTTAGTGCACAAGATAAAGGTTCATGGAGTTTGGGGTAATGTATTAGCATTGTTAGAGAATTGTTTAATGACCAAGATGTAGGGCGGGATTCTTCATCCACGCTGCATTCACACCGCTGTGGGATGTGAATGGCATGGGCTTGCAAAGTGTACCGTAAATGCTGGCATATCATTAACAGGTCTGACCGGGCAATTCCCAGCCCCCTCCCGTGATGCTCCACCTCCACCAGGAGGAATTACTGACGGCGCGGTTCACTTGTGGTATCTAAAATCGGGAAACAGGCTCCGTGGCAGCTAAGGGAGAGAGAGGAGGTACGAAAAGTGTCCAACATCGCAGCACTGTGCAGACAGTTGTGCCGCTGACTGGGGGCTTCTGCCAGGGCTGGGGGGGAGTAGTGGGAAGGGGAGCCAGGAGGTAGGCTTCTGGGTCAAAATTATGGGCTCAGACCACCAATGCCACAGCCTGCAGGTCAGCCATCTGGCTGCACACGTTGCTGACTGCCCACTGTGAACGACCACCCCCCCAGAGGCCACAACTGGACCCTTCGATCCTCCCCCTGCAAATTCAAGCTCATCTCCAGCTTTGAGATATTTTTAATCCTGGCGTCAGGCAGGCAACAAAACTTCAAGAACTCCGGTGGGAACTGGAGCAAACTGTATCTATCCTCCTGACTATACTGTTCCCTTTTACGACCGCATATATATTCACTCATCCCATTTGGCATTCTCATCATGGTCAGTTTGTCTACTTGCCCTGTAGTCCTTGTTCTCAAACACACGGGTCAGAAATATTTCAAACCCATTGGTCAAATTCACGGGCTAAGGCTTCTCCATCACTACATCCTGGATTCCCATATACCTGCTGGCATATATCCGACGGGCAAGGCCACCCCCCCAGATACACTTTGGCCCCATCTGACCCATCAACAGGATGACGTGCTCCAGCACAACCAGTGCCATCTTCTTGGCTGGGATGAGGGTATTTGGTGAGTGGAGTGCCTATATGCAGATCCTGCTTGTCAGGCTTCTTGTGTTATGTATCTGGGATAACACAGGCTGCAACTGGATGCAGATTTAACCAAAAGATACTCCAGACCTTGAAGTTAGTTCAATCTGATTTATTGAACCAGTAGCACAGTTAGCACAGTTCTCTATGAGTTCGACTCTCTGCTAACCTAAGTGTGGTTACTCTGTCTGACTGAACCAGACTAGCTCTTAGCCACGTGCTGGAGGTGTGATACTGTACATACACCCTGACTCACTCTGTAGATGTTCATCAGTGGAAAGAGGCGGAGTGTGAGTGCCTCGTGCCTCTTATAGTGAGATACCACCACTGAGTGTCCTGCCTGCTCATTGGTCATGTCCTGTTCTCTGTGTTCATTAGCTGCCTGTCTGTGCCTGTCTGTATATCATTATCTGCATGTCTGCATATCATGACAAGGCTCTCCAGTGCCAATGCCGACCTCATCATACCACATGCCGGCATACATTGGAATTGCACTAGTTCCACGTGATGCCGGTGCTAGCCCATTAGGATGTCCTGGATTGCTCTGGGACTGGCGCCACTATCGTGAATGTAGAACCCTCATGATCCAGTCCCGGTGTCAGCACTTAGTCTCTCAAATGGAGAATCCAGCCCATAGAGAGAGTGAGGATAAACTAGGAATTTGCAAATTCACATTCCGTAACTAATGGAGTTCCACAAGAATTAGTACATAGAACATACAGAGCAGAAGGAGACCATTCAGCCCATCGAGTCTGCACCGACCCACTTAAGCCCTCACTTCCACCCTATTTCCGTAACCCAGTAACCCCTCCTAACCTTTCTGGTCACCAAGGGCAATTTAGCATGGCCAATCTACCTAACTGCACGTCTTTGGACTGTGGGAGGAAACCGGAGCACCCGGAGGAAACCCACACAGACACGGGAGAACGCGCAGGCTCCGCACAGACAGTGACCCAGCAGGGAATCGAACCTGGGACCCTGGCACTGTGAAGCCACAGTGCTAGCCACTTGTGCTACCGTGCAGCCCAGTACTGGGGCCTCAGTTACTTAAAATCTATATTCATGTATTGGATTAAAAAACAGAGTAACGGATCAACGTTTGCAGATGATATAAAGCTAAGTGGGAATGTAAGCTGTGAGGAGGACACAGAGAGTCTACAAAAAAATATAGACATGTTAAGTGAGTTGGCAAGAAGCTCCAAATAGAGTATAAATTGCAGAAGTAGAAAATTATTCACTTTGATAGTAAGATTAGAAAAGAAGAAACCTCAGAGATAAGGACCACAATGTCAGCATGCAGATGGAACATACAATTAGGAAGGCAAATGACATGTTGGTATTTCCAGCATGAATAGGAATGCAAGAATCAAAGAGTCTTCCTACAGTTGTACCGAGCTTTGGTGAGATTCCACTTGGAATACCGTGTGTAATTATGGTCACTTTTTTTTTAAAGTAAGGATATTCTTGCATTTGGTGGATCCCTTGGATGAAAGGGATATCCTATGATGAGAGGTTGAGTAAACTTGGTCTATACTGTCTGGAGATTAGGAGAATTAGAGGTCGCTCATTGAAACATTCAACATCATGAAGGGGCTTGAGGGTAGGTACTGAGAGAAGATTTCCTCAGATTCGGGGTCTGGGACGGAATTTTCCATTATCTTTTCAAAAGTGTCGGTCTCAGCGGGAAAACCAGGGAAATCCTGATGGGACCAATGGCGGTAAAACTAATTGTATATTCAGCCTCTTTAATAAAAAAAAATTCCCATGTGATTCACGCTGCGCTCGTCGCTGCTTGCCTCTGATTTGTATCCCCGGGAAAACATAATCTCTGTCGTGAGTGCGGTGCTACTTTTATACACCTCCCAGCAGTTGTTCCACGTCCAGGGGATGGCTGCCATGAAGACAGCAACTACGATTCACGGAGGGCGTCCTCACCAAACTTCTAGATTGTGTGGAGCAGAAGCTTGACATCGTCCACCTGTGATCGGCCAGACATCCAGCAAGTAAGGTCACCAACTCCACCTGGATGGCTGTGGCCATTATGTGAGTGCCAGCTTGCTACATAAGAGGACAGGGTGACAGTGCCAAAAGAAAATGAATGACCTTCTTTATGCAGTCAAGGTAAGACATGTCTCCCGTCACACCCCTTATCACATCTACCACACCTCCATGGTAATCTCTCACCCAGCCACCTTCAGGGGTTCCCAACACTCGACAGGGTGCACCCCCCCCCCCCCCCCCAATGATCTCCCAGTAACTGATCTGCTCCTCACATCCTTGGTTCCACTCACCTCCTACGCATGCCAAACTTCATCACATCTGACCTGGCAGGACCCCCGGCTACACTCTCCCCGTCTGTCTCATTGCAGGACAAACCGTAGCACAACTGGCGTGAGAGCACACAGCCTGCCGGAGTCATGCCTGAGCCAATAACCCGAATGGCCTGTGGAGAGAGCAAGGTGGGGGTAAGAGACAAAATGAGAACACCCAGCTCATCCAGCCACGGTACAAGCCACACGTGAGTTTATTTTCTCCTATCAGTCTGCCCCTGTAATGCACTTATGACATCTCTCTTCCCTTGCAGGTCAATCAGACGACAAGCCCACACAATCCTTGTGCAGCTCCGAGGGAGACATCTTGGAGACAAGCATCGAGGAGGCATCTGAGCTGTCAACTGCACCATCCACCAACACAGATAATTCCATCATAAGGTCAGAAGTGGGGATGTTTGCGGATAAGTGTACAATGTCCAGCACCATTCCCGCTCCTCAGATAATGAAGCAGTCCGGGCGGGATTCTCTGATTCTGAGGCTAAGTGTTGACGGCGTCATAAACACCGTCGCGTTTCACGATGGTGTCAACATGCTCCCAGGAGCAACGATTCTGACCCCAACATGGGGCCAGCACAGCACTTGAGCGACCCACGCCTCTCCAGTTGCCGATACCGGCGTCAAATGGCACAGCGCGTGTGCACAGGCATGCTGCGACTGGCGCAATTGCACGCATGCGCGGTAGCTCCCTTCTCCGCGCCGGCCACGACACAACATGGCGTAGGGCTACAGGGGCCGGCACGGAGCAAAAGAGACCCCCCGCCCAAGAGGCCAGCCCGCCGATCGGTAGGCCCCAATCGCGGGCCAGACCACAGCGGAAGCCCCCCCGGGGTCGGACTCCCCCTCATCCCCCACTAGGCCGCCACCGGATGGATGCACGCCGAGGTCCCGCCGGGTAAGATCACACATGGACGGCGCCCGGCGATTCTCCGGCCCAGCGTGGGCTGAGAGAATCCCGCCCTCCAAATCCAAATGCAGTCGCATTCACAAGACTGCCCCGAACGTCACCCAAGCACAACGCAACGCCATCTGCGCTCTCAAGACCAACCGCAACATCGTCACCAAACCAGCAGACAAAGGAGGGGCCACCGTCATACTAAACAGAACGGACTACTGCAAAGAAGTGTACCAACAACTCAACAACCAGGAACACTACAGACAGTTACCCGCAGATCCGACCAAGGAACACACCCGCCAACTTAACAGACTGATCAAGATCTTGGATCCAGACCTTCAGATCACCCGACATGCTCTCATCCCATGTACTCCCCGCATTGGAGATCTCTACTGCCTCCCGAAAATACACAAGGCCAACACACCAGGCCGTTCTATTGCATCAGGCAATGGGACCTTTGTGAGAACCTCTCTGGCTACGTCGAGGGCATCTTGAAACCCATCGTACAAGGAATGCCCAGCTTCTGTCGCGACCCGACAGACTTCCTACAGAAACTCAACACCCATGGACCAGTTGAATCAGGAACATTCCTCATCACAATAGATGTCTCGGCACTCTACACCAGCATCCCCCATGACGACGACATTGCTTTTATAGCCTCAATACTCATCGCCGACAACTGCCAATCTCCAGACGCAATTCTGCAACTCATCCGCTTCATTCTGGATCATAACGTCTTCACCTTCGACAACAAGTTCTTCATCCAGACGCACGGAACAGCCATGGGGACCAAATTCGCACGTCAATATACCAACATCTTCATGCACAAGTTTGAACAAGGCCTCCTCACCGCACAGGACCTTCAACCGACGTTATACACCAGATACATCAATGACATTTTTTTCCTTTTTCCCACGGTGAAGAATCACTGAAACGACTACACGATGACATCAATCAGTTCCATCCCACCATCAGAATCACCATGGACTACTCTCCAAAATCGGTTGCATTCTTGGACACAATCAAGGACGGTCACCTCAGCACTTCGCTTTACCGCAAATCCACGGATAACCTCACGATGCTCCACTTCTCCAGCTTCCACCCTAAACACATTAAAAAAGCCATCCCCTTCTGACAAGCCCTCCGTATAAACAGGATCTGTTCAGACGAGGAGGAGTGCAACAGACATCTAAAGACGCTGAAAGGTGCCCTCGTATGAACGGGATATGGCGCTCGACTCATCGATCGACAGTTCCAACGCGCCACATCAAAAAACCGCACCGACCTCCTCAGAAGACAAACACGGGACACAACCGACAGAGTACCCTTCGTCGTCCAGTACGTCCCCGGAGCGGAGAAACTACGATATCTTCTTCGCAGCCTTCAACGCGTCATCGATGAAGATGAACATCTTGCTAAGGTCATCCCCACACCCCCACTACTTGCCTTAAAACAACCGCGCAACTTCAAACAAACCATTGTTTGCAGCAAACTACCCAGCCTTCAGTACAGCGACCACAACACCATACAACCCTGTCATGGCAAGCTCTGCAAGACGTGCTAGATTATCGGCATGGGTACCACCATTACATGTGAGAACACCACCCACAAGGTACATGGTACATACTCATGCAACTCAGCCAATGTTATCTACCTCATACGCTGCAGGAAAGGATGTCCCGAAGCGTGGTACATTGGCGAGATGTCCCGAAGCGTGGTACATGCAGATACTGCGACAACGGATGAACGGACATCGCGCGACAATCACCAGGCAGGAATGTTCCCTTCCAGTCGGGGAACACTTCAGCAGTCAAGGACATTCAGCCTCTGATCCCCGGGTAAGCGTTCTCCAATGTTCCTCCTGCAGGATGTTTGAGGTGAGGGATGCCGTTAGTGTCCCTGCTGATTTTACCTGCAGGAAGTGCTGCCATCTCCAGCTCCTCCAAGACCGAGTTAGGGAACTGGAGCTGGAGTTGGAAGAACTTCGGATCATTCGGGAGGCAGAGGGGGTCATAGATAGCAGCTTCAGGGAATTAGTTACACCAAAGATTGGAGATAGATGGGTAACTGTAAGAGGGACTGGGAAAAAACAGTCAGTGCAGGGATCCCCTGCGGTCGTTCCCCTGAGAAACAAGTATACCGCTTTGGATACTTGTGGGGGGGGGGACTTACCAGGGGTAAGCCATGGGGTACGGGCCTCTGGCACGGAGTCTGTCCCCGTTGCTCAAAAGGGAAGGGGGGAGAGGAGTAGAGCATTCGTAATTGGGGACTCGATAGTCAGGGGCACAGATAGGAGATTTTGTGGGAGCGTGAGAGACTCACGTTTGGTATGTTGCCTCCCAGGTGCAAGGGTACGTGATGTCTCGGATCGTGTTTTCCGGGTCCTTAAGGGGGAGGGGGAGCAGCCCCAAGTCGTGGTCCACATTGGCACTAACGACATAGGTAGGAAAGGGGATAAGGATGTCAGGCAGGCTTTCAGGGAGCTAGGATGGAAGCTCAGAACTAGAACAAACAGAGTTGTTATCTCTGGGTTGTTGCCCGTGCCACGTGATAGTGAGATGAGGAATAGGGAGAGAGAGCAATTAAACACGTGGCTACAGGGATGGTGCAGGCGGGAGGGATTCAGATTTCTGGATAACTGGGGCTCTTTCTGGGGAAGGTGGGACCTCTACAGACAGGATGGTCTACATCTGAACCTGAGGGGCACAAATATCCTGGGGGGGAGATTTGTTAGTGCTCTTTGGGGGGGTTTAAACTAATGCAGCAGGGGCATGGGAACCTGGATTGTAGTTTTAGGGTAAGGGAGAATGAGAGTATAGAGGTCAGGAGCTCAGATTTGACGTCGCAGGAGGGGGCCAGTGTTCAGGTAGGTGGTTTGAAGTGTGTCAACTTCAATGCCAGGAGTATACGAAATAAGATAGGGGAACTGGCAGCATGGGTTGGTACCTGGGACTTCGATGTTGTGGCCATTTCGGAGACATGGATAGAGCAGGGACAGGAATGGATGTTGCAGGTTCCGGGGTTTAGGTGTTTTAGTAAGCTCAGAGAAGGAGGCAAAAGAGGGGGAGGTGTGGCGCTGCTAGTCAAGAGCAGTATTACGGTGGCGGAGAGGATGCTAGATGGGGACTCATCTTCCGAGGTAGTATGGGCTGAGGTTAGAAACATGAAAGGAGAGGTCACCCTGTTGGGAGTCTTCTATAGGCCTCCAAATAGTTCTAGGGATGTAGAGGAAAGGATGGCGAGGATGATCCTGGATAAGAGCGAAAGTAACAGGGTAGTTATTATGGGAGACTTTAACTTTCCAAATATTGACTGGAAAAGATATAGTTTGAGTACATTAGATGGGTCGTTTTTTGTACAGTGTGTGCAGGAGGGTTTCCTGACACAATATGTTGACAGGCCAACAAGAGGCGAGGCCACGTTGGATTTGGTTTTGGGTAATGAACCAGGCCAGGTGTTGGATTTGGAGGTAGGAGAGCACTTTGGGGACAGTGACCACAATTCGGTGACGTTTACGTTAGTGATGGAAAGGGATAAGTATACACCGCAGGGCAAGAGTTATAGCTGGGGGAAGGGCAATTATGATGCCATTAGACGTGACTTGGGGGGGATAGGTTGGAGAAGTAGGCTGCAAGTGTTGGGCACACTGGATAAGTGGAGCTTGTTCAAGGATAAGCTACTGCGTGTTCTTGATAAGTACGTACCGGTCAGGCAGGGAGGAAGGCGTAGAGCAAGGGAACCGTGGTTTACCAATGAAGTGGAATCTCTTGTTAAGAGGAAGAAGGAGGCCTATGTGAAGATGAGGTGTGAAGTTTCAGTTGGGGCGATGGATAGTTATAAGGTAGCGAGGAAGGATCTAAAGAGAGAGCTAAGACGAGCAAGGAGGGGACATGAGAAGTATTTGGCAGGTAGGATCAAGGAAAACCCCAAAGCTTTCTATAGGTATGTCAGGAATAGGGTAAGAGTAGGACCAGTCAAGGACAGGGATGGGACGTTGTGTGTGGAGTCTGAAGAGATAGGCGAGATACTAAATGAATATACTGTGGCTACCAGGGCAGGTCAAAGACTAGGAATCCTACGGCGAATAACTCACCTCCTGACCTCCCCAAAGCCTGTCTATTATTATTATACCATCTACGAGGCACAAGTCAGGAATGTAATGGAATACTCTCCACTTGCCTGGATGAGTGCAGCTCCAACAACAGTCAAGAAGCTCAATGTGGTAGTATGTATTGGGCGTCATGTGGGACTGGAAGCCCTAATGTCATTGGCTGACAGATCCCGGGTCCTGGTTGGCCGTTGACCTCATGCTCCGCCCTGAACGCGAAGTATAAGAAGCCGGTGCCTTCCCCCGCAGGCCAGTTTACTATCGGGCTGCTGGGGAACAGACACGCTTAATAAAGCCTCATCGACTTCACTCTATTCGTCTCACGGAGTCTTTGTGCGCTACACTCAACACCATCCAGGACAAAGCAGCCCGCTGGATTGCTCCCCCTTCCACAAACATTCAAACCCTCCACCATCGACGAACAGTGGCAGCCGTGTAAACCATCTACAAGATGCACTGCAGTAACTCACCAAGGCTTCTTTGACAGCTCCTTCCAAATCCACGACCACTACCATCTAGAAGGACAAGAGCAGTAGATACCTGGGAACTCCACTACCTGCAGGTTCCGCTCCAAGTCACTCACCACCCTGACTTGGGGTTATATCACTGTTCCTTCACTGTCTCTGGGATAACATTTTGGAACTCCCTCCCTTACAGCACAGTGGGTGTACCTACACCTCAATGACTGCAGCGGTTCAAGAAGGCAATTCACCACCACCTTCTGAAGGGCAGCTAGGATGGGCAATAAGTGCTGGCCTAACCAGCGACGCCCATATTCCGTAAATGTATTTTTAATAAACTCTCACCCGCGTTGGATTAATTGGTAGGCAGGCTTTTGGGACACTCACTGGTAAGCACCTCACAGCTGATGATCTGCAACAGAGAACATAGAGCATTACAGCGCAGTACAGGCCCTTCGGCCCTCAATGTTGCGCTGACCTGTGAAACCACTCTAAAGCCCATCTACACTATTCCCTTATCGTCCATATGACCATTTGAATGCCCTTAGTGTTGGCGAGTCCACTAGTGTTGCAGGCAGGGCATTCCACGCCCTTACTACTCTCTGAGTAAAGAACATACCTCTGACATCTGTCTTATATCTATCTCCCCTCAATTTAAAGCTATGTCCCCTCGTGCTAGACATCACCATCCGAGGAAAAAGGCTCTCACTGTCCACCCTATCCAATCCTCTGATCATCTTGTATGCCTCAATTAAGTTACCTCTTAACCTTCTCTCTAATGAAAACAGCCTCAAGTCCCTCAGCCTTTCCTCATAAGATCTTTTCTCCATACCAGGCAACATTCTGGTAAATCTCCTCTGCACCCTTTCCAATGCTTCCACATCCTTGCTATAATGCGGCGACCGGAATTGCACGCAATACTCCAAATGCAGCCGCACCAGAGTTTTGTACAGCTGCAACATGACCTCACGGCTCCTAAACTCAATCCCTCTACCAATAAAAGCTAACACACCGTACGCCTTCTTAACAACCCTCTCAACCTTGGTGGCAACTTTCAGGGATCTATGTACATGGACACCGAGATCTCTCTGCTTATCCACACTGCCAAGAATCTTACCATTAGCCCAGTACTCTGTCTTCCTGTTATTCCTTCCAAAATGAATCACCTCACACTTTTCTGTGTAAACTCCATTTGCCACCTCTCAGCCCAGCGCTGCAGCTTATCTATGTCCTTCTGTAACTTGTAACATCCTTCCGCACTGTCCACAACTCCACCGACTTTAGTGTCATCTGCAAATTTACTCACCCATCCTTCTATGCCCTCCTCCAGGTCATTTATAAAAATGACAAACAGCAGTGGCCCCAAAACAGATCCTTGTGGTATACCACTAGTAACTGGACTCCAGTCTGAACATTTCCCATCAACCACCACCCTTTGCCTTCTTCCAGCCAATTTCTGATCCAAACTGCAAATCACCCTGAATCCCATGCCTCCACATTTTCTGCAGTAGCCTACCGTGGGGAACCTTATCAAACGCTTTACTGAAATCCATATACACCACATCAACTGCTTTACCCTCATCCACCTGTTTGGTCACCTTCTCAAATAACTCAATAAAGTTTGTGAGGCACGCCCTACCCTTCACAAGACCATGTTGACTATCTCTAATCAAATTATTCCTTTCCAGATGATTATACATCCTATCCCATTCCAGCCTCCCCGAACAGGCGTTGGAATGTGGCGACTAGGGGCTTTTCACAGTAACTTCATTGAAGCCTACTTGTGACAATAAGCGATTATTATAGGGGCTGGTTTAGCACACTGGGCTAAATTGCGGCCTTTTAAAGCAGACCAAGACAAGGCAGCAGCACGGTTCAATTCTTGTACCAGCCTCCCTGAACAGGCGCCGGAATGTGGCGACTAGGGGCTTTTCACAGTAACTTCATTGAAGCCTACTTGTGACAATAAGCGATTTTCATTTCATAAACCTTTCCACGATTTTTCCCACAACAGAAGTAAGGCTCACTGGTCTATAGTTACCGGGGTTGTCTCTACTCCCCTTCTTGAACAAGGGGACAACATTTGCTATCCTCCAGTCCTCTGGCACTATTCCTGTAGACAAAGATGACTTAAAGATCAAAGCCAAAGGCTCAGTAATCTCCTCCCTAGCTTCCCAGAGAATCCTAGGATAAATCCCATCTGGCCCAGGGGACTTATCTATTTTCACACTTTCCAGAATTGCTAACACCTCCTCCTTATGAACCTCAAGCCCTTCTAGTCTAGTAGCCTGAATCTCAGTATTCTCCTCTTGTCTTTTTCCTGTGTGAATACTGACGAAAAAAATTCATTTAGCACCTCTCCTATCTCCTCGGACTCCAAGCACAACTTCCCACTACTGTCCTTGACTGGCCCTACTCTTACCCTAGTCATTCTTTTATTCCTGACATGTCTATAGAAAGCTTTAGGGTTATCCTTGATCCTACCTGCCAAAGAATTCTCATGTCCCCTCCTGGCTCTTCTTAGCTCTCTCTTTAGGTCCTTCCTAGCTAACTTGTAACTCTTGAGCACCCTAACTGAAACTTCATGTCTCATCTTTACATAAGCCTCCTTCTTCCTCTTGACAAGCGTTTCGACTGCTTTAGTAAACCACGGTTCCCTTGCTCGACCACTTCCTCCCTGCCTGACAGGTACATACTTTTCAAGGACATGCAGTAGCTGTTCCTTGAACAAGCTCCACATTTCCATTGTGCCCATCCCCTGCAGTTTTCCTCTCCATCCGATGCATCCTAGGTCATGCCTCATCGCATCATAATTGCCTTTCCCCCAGATAGAACTCTTGCCCTGCGGTATATACCTGTCCATTTCCATCACTAAAGTAAACGTAATCGAATTGTGGTCACTATCACCAAAGTGCTCACCTACCTCCAAATCTAACACCTGTCCTGGTTCATTACCTAGTACCAAATCCAATATGGCCTCGCCTCTCGTTGGCCTATCTACATACTGTGTCAGGAAACCCTCCTGCACACATTGGACAAAAACGGACCCATCTAAAGTACTCAAACTATAGCGTTTCCAGTCAACAGGCAGAGGAAGCAACCTCCTGTGGATCCGACTCTCAGGGGGGGATTCCAGAACCCAGGACACTGCTGAGTCCCTGACTGATGATGTGTCCCTGGATTGTGACTCTGTGGAATTCTCTATCCCCCCAGTGGTTGTGCAATCTTTATTGATGAATATATTAATGCCTGAAATAGATAGCTTTGTGTCTGAAATGAATAGTTTTGAGTCTTGTGAAAACCAGGGTTATGCGGAGTAGATGGGAAAGTGGTGTTGAGGTAGAAGATGGGTCATCGTTATAACGATTGGCAGATCAGGCTCGAGGGGCCGAATGGTCTTCTGCCCTATATTTCTGTTGTGTTCTCGGAACACAAGGACAGGCAAAGTCATATGGAAGTGACATTAACAGAATGAACAAGCATTATTAGTTTACTCTTGTATACATTATGGCATGATTTATTTTTAAAATTTGAATTGGAATGTGTTTTACTTTTGCACTGTGGGAAAGCAGACACTGTGATGGTGAGTGAGGAAAGTCTTGTGGAACCTGGACAAAAAGGGGCTGTGTAGTTTGCAACCTTCTTTCCTCGTCAGCCACCTTCACTTCTTCATCTCTCTTCATGGGGCTTGTCCTGCTTTGTGTGTCTTCTGTTCAATTGCTCGTCATGCTCAATGTCAAGGAGAAGTTAAAGGAGGTCACCCAGGTCTGGAAGTAAAGGGTTTCTACACAGGCCTATAAGTCACAAAAAAGATAGTTCAGCACAAGACAGATCACTCCCTGTACACTACTGAAACCTGAAGCAAGAGAGTGTACCCAAAATGTATAGTTTTGCAGCACCAGCTAGAAGAAATAATCCTACAACAACCTGCAAACAGCTCATGGCCGCTGTCATAACCCCGATGAGGACCGTGGGCAAACCATCATTAACCTCCCCATGGAACTTACGAGCTTCCCAGGTAGGGGGCAGAGGCCAACCCAATCGGGGCTCGTTATGAGACAACATAAAAGCAGGCCAAAACAGGACCTGGTGTGATTAGTCCTCCCAGCTAGAATAGTACTGGGAGCAATGTGCTGCGTTACTTATGTAAATAAATCTATGTTCATTAACAGTCAACCTCCTCTGAGTCATTAAAGCTGCCTTAAAGAGAGTTATGGGAGATTCCTTCATGCCAGTGAACAGTTGTTCAGCTGTGTGAAGTTAAGAGAAGACTTATTCTGGAGTGTGGAGCTGGAAGATGGCAACGCTATAGTGTCAAATCAGCAATTATGCTCAATTGATGACACGCTCTGTCTATTCCGCATGTTTCTGCCAGTTGTAGAAGTCTGCACGTGCCAACACTCTCACCAAGGTGGAATCTGTACTTTCCATTGGAAACAAAATGCAAAAGAAATGGTCTCTACAACCCCAGAGTCTGCCGCAATGACAAATTTGAATAAGCACTAATGTGGAGAATGATCAAATGTGGTCCAATCAGAACAAAGATTAATTGAAGTTGAGGTGGTAGTTTCTTAATTCGAAGAGAGGAAGACTGATTAATCTGCACCATGTAGAGTTTAGGTCAGGAAGGGCCTGCCATTTGAATCAAGTCTTAATTTGCAGCTTTATTGTAAATGAGACTCTAAAGAAGCAAATGGCCTTCTGTCTCGAATAAAACAGCGTGAAGCCAGAAATCAAATTTGAATTTCTAATGTCTTTTCACAATCTGACTGAGGTGACCTTTGTAAAATATCCAACTCCTGTTTCTTTTTACCTATTTCTAGTTTTAAAAACCTGCTAATGAGTTATTAAATGTGTTACTTCTTCATGATGGTAATTAGGATACTTGTCTTCTACCTGTTCATTATTCTTTCCCCTCTGTTGTGGTCCATCGACTCCAGTTCTTATGAAAGGTCTCCAGGCAACATATCAACATATCAATGACATGCCTTTTTCTTCTAAAGGTGCTAATGAAACCACTGCTTCTTTATCCCATCATTTTCAGTTTCTGGTATGGAATTTGAATTATTATTCTCGAAAATTCTTTGCATTAAAGAAACATAAATTGAACATGAGGAAGTTGTAATGCAGTGGTATATTTTTTGAAGAAGATAAAAAAAATGTTTCAATTCATTTCAAAGCGACAGAGCTGAAAAGAGGTTATCACAGGAACACACATAAGCACATAACTTCAGCTGATCTTATAGGGTAGCAATTAACAGCACAGGCTCGGATACCAAGGCTATAACCGAGACTTTCCGTTCCCGGATTTGTCGGGTGGGTTTGGCGACGGTAACGGAAAATCCCATAAGAGGCCCAAATCGGTTTTGACGCTGACCTAAAAGCATGACCTGATTGTCACGGATCCCTGCAAGTGACGTAATGTGATTCCCGATGTTCAACATCGGGAACATTGGCTGGAATTCTCTGGCCATTGCGATTCGCTTTTCCCGCGAGCAGCGCACCCCGGCCGTGGGTTTCAGGTGGTGTGAGGCGCCTTCAATGAAAAATTCCATTGACAAGTGGCGGAAAGACAGAATTTTGTACTCAGTGCCAATTTAATGGCTGCTTTTAAAAAGCTGCTTAATTGCAATGCCTCCACGTAAGTTGTGGTGATCTGTTTTAAACCAATATTCAAAAGCATACAGTACTTTTTGACTAGATCATGGATGAATAGTGAATTGTGCCAGTCCACCCAACCTTTAAAAAAGACAAGTAATCGCATGACCCCCATTAACCTTCCTTTTTACCCATTAACAACAGGCACCTTTATGAAGCAGTTCAATGTTCTTTTCCAAGTTCAGAACGACCCTCTCTGCAATCGATTAATTCCGCCAGTCCTTTATGATGCTCATGGAAACTGAGAAATTAACCGGTATAAATCCGGGTGATTTACGATCTACACTTTGATTTTGGGAGTGGGGTACAGGGTGAATCCTGCACACTCAATATTTTAGAGTTTCTCCATAATCTCCTGGCTCTGTTGTAGCTGTGATCTTGTCACTCATTGTAGTTTACTATGCCGGTATTACAGCAGCCATTAGTTTGTAAAAACAGGAGTAGCTAATTAGATCTAACAAGGCTATCTGTTTTCAAACGTTGTTTTAAAATTGACATGGGGCGGGATTCTCTGGTCTCTGACACCAAAATCGCATTCCGATCGGCTGGAATGAAATCGGGGGGTGGCGCTGCTTTCACGATGCTCCGCCCCCTCCAAAGTGGCATACTCTAGGAGTACGCCACACGGCCTATGGACGGCCTCAGGACGTTACCTGAGGCCCTTACCCCGATGCTGGCACAAATGTGACAGAAGATCAGTGTTCAGCATTCAAAAGGAATTTAATATGATACAGAGCCACTTAAACTCTTAATGGGTAACTGTTCTACTTGCCAAAAAAATCCATAGATGACTAGAGGTAAGAGGCAACATGAACTTAAATGTTACTGGTGTAATATAGCAGTCTCTTGAAATCTGAACCAGGATAGTCATGTATGTGACTTTCCAAATTCTTCAAAAGTGGACGGAGAAATCAGTTGGCAGGACAAGGGTAGATGCACATCATTAAACAACGTTATTTCCTTATCATTAAAAAGACAGAGCAACAATTCCGATTAAAGTCAATTCATGCAAACAATATCCAATTGGTCTTCACACAAGAATGCAGGGTGAACATCACACTCTGCTTTCCTGTATCCATGAGGTGCTTATATTTATAAAGAGCAATAATTCAGAATCAGGAAATGACAGTCTCATTAGTGTGCCTTTGCTTATAGGAAGGTCATGAAAATTACGATAGCAAGGAAGGGGCTATTAGAGAATGTTAACATGGCCAGTTCGAAGGAAATTCCTGTCTCACCAACAGTTATTGCATTTTCATGCAAGTTCTAAATTGCTGGAGGTTACTTTCGGTGATGGGGATGTGCTGAGTAGCCGGACATCAGGTGGTTCTCCTCCCAAGAATCCGAAAATAGGCTCTTTTACTCGAAATAACCCACTAAAACAGGGAAAAAAGTTTCTCCTCACCCTAACTAACAACAATACAAATGAGGATGCTGAACAACAGCAATTCCAGAGGCTGCAAAGAGATGAGAAATGAGAACAGCCAGGACAAGCAAGTGGCCGAGCTGACAAGCACGCAACGCGATGAAGCGCTGGCCACGCGAAAACGAGAAGGGCCGGCTCACTGCACACGGAGCACCCCCTCACCAGGGGGTGGATGGAGGATGTTCTTCTCCAGGGAACTAAGAAAACATAGAGAGAAGACGAAGGCCGTTATCCAAGCTGTGGTCAGGGTGGTGGTTGCGGAGACTCTGGTGACCGTGCAGGTGGCCCTGCACAAGGCAGAGAGGCAATTTGAAGCTCAGGGGAGCACCTTATTAGAACTAGAAAAGGCCTCAACAGACCACATTGAATGGATCGCCACCCTGGAGAAGGTAATAACATGATTGCAGTCTGAGGGGAAAGATAGAGGTCCAGGAGAACTGGTCATGGCATCAAAACTGAGGGATAGTGGGCCTACCAGAAGGGGTCAAAGGCAGGGACCGCACGGACTATGTGGCCCAGATTCTGGGCAATCTGGTGGGAAGGGATAGCTTCCCTAACCCACCAGAAATAGACAGATGGTCACTCCGCCCAAGACCCAAGGCTGGATAGCGGGTGAGAGTGAGCCACAATGCACCGGTACCAGAACCGGGAAAGAACACTGCGCTGGGCAAGACAGACAAGAAACTGTAACTGGGAAGGTAACTGGATTAGGATTGACCAGGACATTGAGGGTGACCTGGCCAAGCGCCGGGCAGAGTTCACCAGAGCAAAGACAGCTCTGTACAAAAACAGTGTAAAAAAGGGATGATGTACACAACCAAACTCTGGGTCACATTCCAAGGCAGGGAGCACTTCTTCATGGCCCCTGCGGATGTGAACAAGTTTGTCCTGGAGAGCGGGCTCGTAAACCAGCAGCAGGGATAGCAGTGAAAAGACGATCCAAAGAGACTTTATTTATTTACTTAAACAACTCGAAGGCACTTTGCGTGCATTGCCTCGCTTTGAGGACGGGTGTTACAGCATAGAAAGGAGGGCAGTAGAGCGCAGGAAAGGGTGAGGGGAATACCAGGAGTGGAAACAGATAGCGGGCGATGGGTAGATATATAGCCGATTCCAGGAAAAGTGTCCACCATACTAGCGGGAAAGCTTGCACCAGGAAGATGGGCCGCGGTGCCTGGGAACGGGGAGGGGAAGGGGGCGGGGAGTACGGGGGGCAACTGAGGACTCTCAACCATGTCTGACTCATCTCCCACACCTCTGTTCTCACCCCTTCCCCTCCCTCACAGTACCAGGATAGGGTACCCCTTGTCCTCACTTTTCACCCCACCAGCCTCCGCATTTATAGGATCATCCTCCACCAGTTCCGCCAACTCCAGCATGACACCATCACCAAACACATCTTCCCCTCACTCCCCCTGTCAGAAATCCGCAGTGACCATTCCTTCCACGATGCCCTGGTCCAGGCCTCCATGACCCCCAACACTTCACCCTCTTCCCACGGCACCTTCCCATGCAATCGCAGAAGGTGTAACACCTGCCCCTTTACCTCCTCCCTGCTTAACATCCAAGGGCCTAAACAATCTCTTCAGGTGAGATAGCGTTTCACGTGCACCTCCTGCAATCTGGTCTATTGCATTTGCTGCTCTCAAAGAACAAAGAACAATACAGCACAGGAACAGGCCCTTCGACCCTCCAAGCCTGTACCGATCATGATACCACCCTTGGCCAAAACCCTCAGCACTTCCTAGTGCCATATCCCTCTATACTCATCCTATCCATGTATTTGTCGAGGTAGCTTTTGATCACCGTTAATGCCATTCAATGTGGCCTACTCTACATTGGAGAGACTAAACACAGACTAGATGACCGCTTTGCAGAACACCCTTCTCCACAGACCTTCCAGTCGTTTGCCATTTCAACTCACCATCCTGCTCTCATTTCCACATGTCCATCCTTGGCCTGCTGCAATGTTCCAATGAAGCCCAGCACAAACTGGAGGAACATCATCTCACCTTCCAATTAAGCACTTCACAGCCTTCCAGACTTAATATAGAGTTCAACAACATCTGACTGGGAACTCTCTCTTCCACCTTCACCTGATTTTTATTTCTATCAATTCATTTTAATTTCTTCCATCGATCCATGATTCCCTCACCATTGTCCCCTATCCACCCCACCCCCACCCCACTGTTCCCTGTTCCAGGTTGTCTTTGGTGCACTGCTCACCTTCGTTTTGCCATTAACACATTCCGATCTCTTAATGTGCCACTATTAGCACCCTTCTTAGTCATTATCACCACCATTTACATTCTCTTTGACTTTCTGTCCATGACATCTTTGTCAATCTCCACATATCGCTGGTCCTCTATCCAGCCCCACTGCTCCTCGCGCCCCCCCCCCCCCCCCCCCACCCAACAACAGTATAAATCTGACCCTATTTCCAGTTCTCTCTAGCTTTTATAAAGAGGCATCCAGACTTGAAACGCAAGCTCCCTTCTCTCTCCACAGATGCTGTCAGACCTTCTGAGATTGTCCAGCATTTTCTGTTTGTGTTTCAGATTCCAGCATCCGCAGTAATTTGCTTTCATAGACTATTCTGATCTTTAAAAAGAACAACAAGACTTCAAGTTGTCAAAAAGGATTTTATACAGAGCAATCATATCCTGGATGCAGGAGCAAGTTGGACGGTCAAAGTGATTTAAAGAGCTGCCCAAATATAACCTCAAGCTGTGTTATATGGATGTTTACAGCTGTGAAAAGCTTGCAGGATGGTCCCACTGGGTGATGATATATGATATTGTCTTTTCTTGCAGGAGAACTAGTCTATTGCGTAAATATGCTCAGCAATCTGTCAAGCCTGGATGGTTTAAGCAGGAATGCTTTCTGCTCCCATACTGGATTTAATAGTTGCCAGTATAATCGATAAAACCTATTCTCTTTGCAATAAGAATCATCATTTTTGTGTCCAAAAGACGATACCACCTGCTTTGTACTTTTCCCCAAGGAATTCATGTGCCAGACGTAACTCAAGTACAAACTTTGAAAAGCACTCTGGAAATTGTAGCTACTTCCATGAGTGAACAACCCAACTTGTTGTCTTCTGAAAATGTGACATAAGGAGTTCAAGTTAGGTGTTCAAAAGAATATTTAATGTAATGTAGGACCATTTTATACTCTTAAGGGGCAAGCGCTCTACTTGCTAAAAGAAGCCATGGTTTAGTAGAGGTAAAAGACAACGCATAAAGCTAAAAGAAAAAGCAAAGATTAGCACAGATCATGGCAATTGAGAAAGATAAAACAAAGATCAAATAAGGACCAAACAGGCAATAAGAGCTATAAAATGAAAGCATGGAAAGAAACTTGCAAAGAACATCAAAATCAACACACAAAATTGTACAATTATATTCGGAAAAAGGGTGGCAGGAGTGTTTTGAGCTGCTTAATAACTGATAATGGTAATTCTGGTCAGTGAAAATAATGAAATGATGAACATGCTAAATAATTACACAGTGAGGTATTACTGGGATAAGTGCTGCATATTACAAGGAAACTGGGGCTGGATTCTCCATTTGGGAGACTGTTCTTCCATCGGAGGAGAATTGTACCTGTTTTACGATTCCCCTGGGAGCGCAAATTGGAAAGCAATTCCGTAGCCCTTGCCATGCAAATTTATGCATGGTGAGAAATACGAGGGATTTCCGAGAGAAACCCGCTATAAGGTCGGCATTTTCAGCGGGAAACCTGAAAGTCCTGTGGCCGGCCACCCCCCACCAACCACCCGCCAGCCCCCGCAAATCAGCCCTGAATAAGAATGTGATTGCAATGCACTTACCTCTCTTTGATGTGGTCAATGTTTGTAAACATTGGGGTTTCACCACTTAGGGTCACTGTTCTATGATGGGAAATTAATGAATCATGGCTGCAGCTGGTTTGTGGAAGCTGTCAATCACAGCCCAAAACTGGAAGGTTATGAATGACTTGCAGCTGTTAGACCTGTGGGGTTGAAACATATGTCTCCTTCCGGGAATGGGCATATGGAGCCTCCAGGTAAGTGTTACCGCTGTAATATTTTTCACTGCCCCTGTCTGGACTTCTATCTAGCTTCCAGACACGGGTCTCTTCTCTGGAGGGTGAGTATCTGTGGGGGGATCACTCGAGCCAGGGGGTCCCTGTGGGGAGTCCCTCTAATTAGGGGTCCCTGTACAGGGTTCCTGTGATTGTCTCCCCATTCATAGGGTCCATGGGGGAAGTTTCTCTTTTCAGGAGGACCGTCAGTGGTGGTGGGGGGGGGGGGGGGGGGGGGGGGGGGAGCGGGGGAATGTTTCAAGGGGGTTCCTGGGGGTGGGTCGTGGGGGTGGGGGTGTCTGGTAAACAAGGGGTGGTCAGGTAGTGCATTGTACGGGGGGAGGGTGGCCCATGTATGGACTCTGGGCATAAACCCCTGAAGGGGCTACCTCCTTGGCCCACCGTGAGGTCCATCACGCTGGTAGATACCCACAAGTGATCCGATTGTAATGTTCTCATCGGATGGCCTGATTTATTACAAGCACACTTGTAGTTAAAGTTATAAATGATTTATTAACTTTAACTGTGGGTAAATTATGTACAAGGCAACAGATGAAAAACAGTAAAATCATGCAAAGCAACCTTTCTTCAACTTCCACATCCAGTCTGAACCTTATGACACAATGATCACATCCCTATAATGACTCTATAATGTTTGCATCTCTCTGTAATTTCCTTGCAGATTTTTCCTCTACATTCTCCCCATTAGTTGGTATAGACTACAGCAAGCGATACAATTGCACCCTTTTTGTTCCTTAGCTCTAGTCAAATTGGTTCTATCCTGAAACCCTCTGGGACATCCTCTTTCTCCAGCACTGCAAGGCTCTCCTTAACCAATATCTCCACCCCTCCCCCTTTTCTCCCTTTCCTATCTTTTCTGAACACCATGTACCCAGGAATATTTAACACACAGTCCTGTCCTTTGAGTCGGTCACTGTTATTGCCCCATAATTCCACATGGCAATCTGCGCCTGTAACTCACTAATTTTACAATATTCCATGCAATCACATACATGCAGTATAACCTTGATTTAGACTTCATTACTTCCCCCCTACTCCAACTCTACCTATTACTTTATTATTCTCTATTCTAGTGCTGACTGTCTCTCCCAGTATTTTGTGTGCCTCACGATTACACTTTAATATTCTCTCTTGGTTCCTACACAGTGGGCAGCACGGCAGCATTGTGGTTAGCACAATTGCTTCACAGCACCAGGGTCCTAGGTTCGATTCCGGCTTGTGTCACTGTCTGTGTGGAGTCTGCACATCCTCCCCGTGTGTGCGTGGGTTTCCTCCGGGTGCTCCGGTTTCCTCCCACAGTCCAAAGATGTGCATGATAAATTGCCCTTAGTGTCCAAAGTTGCCCTTAGTGTCGGGTGGGGTTACTGGGTTATGGGGATAGGGTGGAGGTGTTGACCTTGGGTAGGGTGCTCTTTCCAAGAGCCAGTGCAGACTCGATGGGCCGAATGGCCTCCTTCTGCACTGTAATTTCTATGAAAAATTTCTATGAAACACCAGCCACTCCCCACCCCCCACAGAATGTATAAACAAAGAAAAGAAGAGCTGTCCCCTGGTGGGCACAGTCCAAATTGAAACCTGTAGCAAAGCTCCAGACTTGCTAATAGCATTTTACATTGGTCAGTCTCTGGGAGGTAATACAGTGTAACTAAAACTTGAACTACAAAAAGGGAATCCATAAAGTTCTATGTTTGATCATGAATGGTGGGGGTTAGAATTTTTTTAAACCACTGCAGGATAATTGTACATTCTGTTTATGTTCTAATCATTCTGACATTTCCATTGGCACATATGTACATCAACGATGTATGCTGGACCTGAAAATGAAATGAAATGAAAATCGCTTATTGTCACAAGTAGGCTTCAAATGAAGTTACTGTGAAAAGCCCCTAGTCGTCACATTCCAGCGCCTGTTCGGGGAGGCTGGTACGGGGGTTGAACCGTGCTGCTGGCCTACCTTGGTCTGCTTTAAAAGCCAGCTATTTAGCCCTGTGCTAAACCAGCTCCTAACCACCACCTGTACTATAAGAGTTAATATAGAGTAAAAATTAATGATTATTTCCATAGAATTATTGAGCTGTTCGATCACGCGCAATATCACTGAAACTTAGAATGCAAAGTATGTTGTGGATTAGAAAGATTAACATTTACAAATTGTACCAACCCTTATCATTGGTTATCATAGAATCCCACCAATGCATAAGGAGGCGTTTGGCCCATCGTGTCTTCACCGACCCTCTGAAAGAGCACCCCACCCAGATCCACTCCCCCACCCGATCCCCGTAATCCCATAAGGGGCAATTTTGTTTTGACATGGCAACTCCACCTAACCTACATATTTTTGGATGGTGGGAGGACTTATTTAAACAAAGCTGTGTGGGAGGATGAGCTGTGAGGAGGATGCACAGGACGCAGAGATCCTTCAATGTGATTTGGACAAGCTGAATGAGTGGACAAATGAATGGCAGATGCAGATGCAGTATAATTTGGATAAATGTGAAGTTATCCACTTTAAGCAAAAACGGGAAGGCAGATTATTTTCTGAATGGCCATATGGTTGAGACCAATATTTGGCATTTAGAAAGTTTGGGCATTATCCGGCCTCTGTGCTTCGCTGGTTGGGTAGCGATAGCGGATCCCACAATGAAACCAGATAAGATAGTCCGCCTCTGAGGGAAGAATAAATTGACGGTGAACATGGCTTCGAGATTAGACCGTTACTCTTTAGCGTGCATAGAGGATTTGTATGCAACTATTGGCCCGTGGCTGTACATTCACAAAATTGGACATGAGTAAAGCTTATCTACAGCTGGAATTCAATATATCCTCACGGAAGAATATCACGATTAATACACACAAAGGACTCTATGAGTCCACTGGCTTCCATTCAGGGTATCTTCGGTGTGCGTAGTCTTCCAGCGAGTCATGGAAGACACCTGCGTGATTTGCCGCGTGTTGTGGTTTACTTAAACGACGTGTTAGTAACAGGGGTCATGGAACAAGAGCCTTTGCAGAACCTTGAGGCAGTGTGAATATGGGGTCTGCCTGCACCACGTGAAGTGCGTGTTTCACGTGAAATAAGTGGTATATTTGTAGTACATCCGGTCGGCGATATTGTACGGATAATCAAAATGGATCCTGCGCCATGAGGCGCCACAGAACTTCGCTCTTTTCTTGGTTTAATAAACTATAATGACCGATTTATTCGGAATTTGGCTACCATCCTAGACCCCTCCACTTGCTCTTGAAGAAGCGGCAACCTTGGGCTTGGGGCAAGGCCCAGGATGCGGCATTTAAAAAGTGGCTATTGTCTTATTCAGGGGTGTTGAAACATTGCGACTCTTCCAAACCATTGTACGTCACGTGCGATACTTCACCGTATGGCATTGGGGCAGTTCTGTCCGATTGGATGGGCAACGGCCATGAACATCCGATAACTTTTGCATCTGGATGCTGGCTGTGGCCAAAAGAAAATATGCCCAGATCGAAAAAGAAGGTCTAGTGGTCGTATTCGGAGTAAACCGATTTCATCAGTAGGTCTATGGCCGCCATGTTTTTATTGTCACCGATCACGAGACATTGCTCGGCCTTTTTAATGAAGACAAGGCGATACCACCAATAGCGTCTCAAGAATTCAGCACTGGGCTCTGTTATTGGCTGCTTATGAATAATCTTTCAACCATCGCCTCGGAACCTAGATTGCGCATGCCTTCTTCCCCTGCAGATCGAATCAGCAAATCCTCCTACGGCGGACAAAGTGATTGCTGTCCTGAATTTCATGGACTCCTTGCCTGTCAGTGCCTCATGTGTTTGTGACTGGATACAAACTGACCGTGTACTGGCCAAGGTGCCGTACCTGGTGCTGTACAGTGGCCAGCATCAACAGCTACCAGGGGAGTTGAAGGTTTTCTCAAAATTTTCAGAGCTGACCGTGAAGGATGGCATGCTCCTGTGAGGCAAAAGGGTTGGTGTCCTGGCAAAGGCACAGACACAGGCTGCTTAGTTGAAGGACCTTCACAATGGACATCCAGGATTGTCCAAAATGAAGATGGTGGTGAGGAGCTACGTCTGGTGGCCGGGTTTGGACACGGATATCGAGACATTGATCCAGCTGTGTTCCATCTGTCAAGAACTTATACCCTAACATTATCAATCCAAATTTATTTCACCTATCTTCTTCTCAGATATTTTTAAAAGTTCAATGGGGAGGTTAAATCAAGGATAGATGAGTAAAGGAGATATTTTTAGCTGAGACCTACTTATTTAATAATATATTGGAGTAATTGTAGACTCAAGTATTCTCAAATGCAATGATTTCATCCGGGACGGCATGGTGGCACAGTGGTTAGCATTGCTGTCTCACAGTTACAGGGACCCGGGTTCAGTTCCAGTCTCAGCTCACTGTCAGTGTGGAGTTTGCACATTCTCCCGTGCCTGCATGGATTTATTCCGGGTGCTCCGGTTTCCTCCCACAGTCCAAAAGATGTGCTGGTTAGGTGACTTGGCCATGATAAACTGTTCCTTAATTCCCAGGGTTGCGCAGGTTAGGCTGTGGGATTACAGAGATAGGGTGGGGTGGACACTTGTAAATGGGCTCATTCGAAGGGTCGGTATAGATTCGATGGCCCGAATGGCCTCCTTCTGCACTGTTGGGATTCTATGATAACCAGTGCTAAGGGTTGGTACAATTTATAAATGTTAATCTTTCTGTCATTCTCACTCTAATCCACAACATTCTTTGCATTCTAAATTTCAGTGATATTGGGCACGATCCAATGTTCCCGTTGCGCCCGACTCGGCGACGCAACAAGGCCGTTAAATCTCACGAGAGGCCTCTCGAAACGCCTCATGAGACAGCTCCAGCAAGGGCGAGGGCGAGATCCATATTTTAGTGAGCAGTTAGGCTTATATAAGTATGTCGGCGCCCGATTCTCTTGAGGCTCGGGAACGAACGCCCACACCTCAGAGACCATGGTGCGATGATGCAGCCCTGTTTGATCCGGGTTTACACACTTAATGGGTCTGTGGTGGTTTCGTTGGTGAGGATCTCACTGGGTTACGGGGATAGGGTGGACATGTGGGCTTTGGTAGGGTGCTCTTTCCAAGAGCCGGTGCAGACTTGATGGGCTGAATGGCCTCCTTCTGCACTGTAAATTTGATGGTTATATGATCTCAGCATGCATGACATCATGAGCAGGCGCAGAATGGTGACAAATCTTTGCGGCACCTGAATGTAGGGAGGATGTTCCACAATCCCTCACGGTTTGCAGATCAAAGAAGGCCATGTACAGAGGTTGATGCTGCACCCTGCACTTTTCCTGGACTGGTCGTGTGCTGAAGATCAAGTCCATTGAGCCTCTTGATGGGCGGAAGCCGCACTGAGATTCAGGGAGGAGCTCTTCAGTCACTGGAAGGAGTGACTGAGGGGTATTCCCGCGATAACCTTTCCTGTGGCAGAGAGTAGGGAAATCCCGCTGTAATTTCACAGTCGGACTGATCTCCTTTCTTGAAGATGGCCACAACGAAGGTGTCTCTGAGATCACCCAGCATGCTCTCTTCCTTCCAGACAAGGATGATGAGGTTGTGGATTCTTGTCAAGAGTTCCACTCCGCTGCAATTTAATACTTCAGCAGGATTCCACCTGCACCAGAGGCTGTGACTCAGCTGTCAGATGGTGAGTTGGGGTTGCGCTAAAATGGTGGCTGAAGTGTTGGGTGCTCTGAGATACAGACGAACCAACACGGTTGCGATTGGTACAACACAGTTTTATTCTGTTAAACTTATTTATACAACAAACTTGGTACTCAGCACATGGTGACAGTGTGAGTGTCTTGCTTTGAGGTCCTGGCCCTGTGCATTCTCCTGATGGACTTCCCAGGAAGTGTTTCTTGTTTTGTACTGTGTCTGCTCTTGTCTGTGATTGGCTGTCGTGTTATGTGTGATAATTGGTCCATTGCTCTGTCTATCATTATGTATGTGTTGTGATGTTCACTTGAATATCATGACAGTGGCAGGAGACATGTTGTGGGTGGTGTTGAGGGCACTTGCGTCGAAGGTTGTGTCTTGGTTGAGGAACTCCTCAAAGTGCTCTCTGCAGCAGGCATTGACTGCCTTTCAGTCTTTGATGAGCGCCTCTCTGTTTTTGGCTCTTAGTGGGGTGGGTCCCTGAGTAGTCGGACTGTAGATGGCTTTGTTTGTGCTGAAGAAGCCGTGCACATCGTGGTTGTTGATGAGCTGCTGAGTCTCCTGCGCCCTTTCCACCCACCATCTATTCTTTAGGTTGCGGGTTCTTTGTTGCATATCGGCCTTCAGTTGCCTGTAGGCTTGTTTCCTCTCACTCAAGTTTTGGTGGAGTTGCCAGTACAGGAACACCTTGCATTTGTCGTCAAGGAGATCCTGGATCTCCTGATCGTCTCATCAAATTAGTCTTGGTGTTTCCTGATCGAGAGCCTGAGCGACTCCTCACAGATGCTGACTATGGTGGCCTTTAAGGTGGACCAGACACTGTAAGCGTTCTGCGGCTCTGTCTCGTTGGTTGTCACCAGCTTAGCTGTGAGGCGCCGACTGAGTAGCTCTTTCTTTTCAGGGTCTTTGAATTCAGCAACATTGAGTCTCTTGTGGCAGAGTTTCTTCGGCCTGTGCCGGTTTGGGGCCAGGGTAATAGTAAATCGGATTAGCCGGTGGTCAGTTCAGCAGTCATCGGCTCCGGACGGGGAGCGGGTGATGCGAACATCTCTGCTGGTCTTTGTTCAGACGATGATATAGTTTATTAGGTGCTAGTGATTGGAGCGGGGGTGTTGCCATGAGGCCTTCTGCTTGTCCCTCTGGCGGAACTGGGTGTTCGTGATGACCAGGTCATGTTCTAAACATTTTATCAGGAGGAGAATTCCGCTTACGTTTGTTTTCCCAATACCTTCCCAGCCTAACCCGCCTTTCCAAACGTTTGCTTCCTTCCCCATTGTAGCATTGATGTCGCCGAGGAGAATCAGCTTGTCTCCCTTTGGGATGTGAGACAGCGATTGGTCGAGGCTGGAGTAGAGACTCTTTTGTCTCGTCCTTGGCATCTTGCGTTGCAGCGTAGGCACTGACGGCTGCGATGTGCTGCTTTTGGGCCAGGGTGAGCCGTAGGGTCATGAGGCATTCGCTCATCCCGCAGGGGAGTTCGTTGAGACGTCCGGCCACTTTGTTTTTTACGGCGAAGCTGACCCCATAGAGACAATGTTCTACTTCTGGTTTGCCTTTCCAGAAGAAGGTGTATCCGGCACCTCATTTTTTAAGCTGGCCTTCTCCTGCCAGGTCAATGTTGTGGCATCGGATTTAGCAGGCTGTGCTGGAGGTGCGACCTTCAGGTCTGTTGGGATTGTCCGGAAGGGTTCTGAGGTTCTTGGTCCCGAAATCCTTTTGGGTGGATGGGGTGGGATTGGCGTGAAAGATGTCTGTGCGTGGATACTTTTAATGTTGGGTGGTCGTTGCATTGCAACCACCACACGGTCACAGTGGAGCGAGGTCTTGGCCCAGTGGCAGGGAAATCGGAGCCAACAGGAGACCAGGCTGCGCTGTGGGGCCGGGATTAAAAAACACATCATCCACCAATCATCAGCCTGGCTGTCAGTGTCGTCACTTTTAAAGGGTGATGTCATTTTCCCTCTCTCTCGTGCTTTGTAGTCTCGCTCCAACTGGATCCCCTGTACCTCCCCTGCTGCTCCCCTCAACCCCATTGCAGCTCCCGTCACCCCCCCCCGGTCTCCCCCGCTGCTCCGCTCCCCCCACTGCTGCTCGCCTCACCCCCCTGCTCTCCCCCGCTGCTCCGCTCCCCCCACTGCTGCTCCCCTCACCCCCTGCTCTCCCCCGCTGCTCCGCTCCCCCCACTGCTGCTCCCCTCACCCCCCTGCTCTCCCCCTGCTCCTCCCCTCACCCCCCTGTTCCCCCCCCCACTGCTCCTCTCCCCTCTGCTCCCCTCATACCACTGTTCCCCCCTGCTGCTCCCCTTACCCCCATGCTCCCCCCCGCTGCTCCTCTCCCCCTACTGCTCCCCTCACCCCCCTGTTGCCCCCCTGCTGCTTCCCTTACCCCCCTGCCCCCCAGTCTCCCCCCCGCTGCTCCTCTCCCCCCTGCTTCTCCCCTTATCCCCCTGCACCCCCCACTGCTCCTCTCCCCCTGCTGCTCCCCTCACCCCCCTGTGGCCCCCCTGCTGCTCCCCTCAACCCCTGATGCTCCCCACACCCCCTGCTCCCCCGCTGCTCCTCGCCCCGCTGCTGCTCCTCTCTTCCCACTGCTGCTCCTCTCGCCCCACAGCTGCTCCTCGCCCCGCTGCTGCTCCTCTCACCCCACTGCTGCTCCTCGCCCCGCTCCTGCTCCTCTCTCCGCTGCTGCTCCCCTCGCCCCACTGCTGCTCCTCGCCCCGCTCCTGCTCCTCTCTCCGCTGCTGCTCCCCTCGTCCCACTGCTGCTCCTTGCCCCGCTGCTGCTCCTCTCTTCCCACTGCTGCTCCTCTCGCCCCACTGCTGCTCCTCTCGCCCCACTGCTGCCCCTCTCTGCCCGCTGCTGCTCCTGTCGCCCCGCTGCTCCTCGCCCCGCTGCTGCTCCTCTCTTCCCACTGCTGCTCCTCTCGCCCCACTGCTGCTCGTCTCTGCCCGCTGCTGCTCCTGTCGCCCCGCTGCTCCTCGCCCCGCTGCTGCTCCTTTCTTCCCACTGCTGCTCCTCTCGCCCCACTGCTGCTCCTCTCTTCCCGCTGCTGCTCCCCACACTCCGCTGCAGCTCCCCGATCCCCGCTGCTGCTCCCCTCTCCCGTCTGCTGCTCATCTCTCCCCGCTGCTGCTCCCCTCGCCCCGCCGCTGCTCCACTCTTCCCGCTGCTGCTCCCCTCTCCCCGCTGCTGCTCCTCTCTCCCTGCTGCTGCTCCCTTCTCCCCGCTGCTGCTCCACTCGCCCCACAGCTGCTCTTCTCCCCCTGCTGCTCCCCTCTCCCCGCTGCTGCTCCTCTCTCCCTGACGCTGCTCCCCTCTCCCCCTGCTGCTCATCTCCCTCCGCTGCTGCTCCCCTCTCACCGCTGCTACTCCCCTCTCCCCGCTTCTGCTCCCCTCGCTGCTACTCCTCTCCCCCTGCTGCCACTCTCTCCTCTGCTGCTTCTCTCGCCTCGCTGCTGCTCCCCTCGCCCCACTGCTACTCCTCTCCCCCTGCTGCCACTCTCGCCCCGCTGCTGCTCCTCTCTCTCCGCTGCTGCTCCTCTCTCTCCGCTGCTGCTCCTCGCGCCCCACTGCTGCTCCCCTCGCCCCGCTGATACTCCTCTCCCCCTGCTGCTCCTCTCTCCCAGCTGCTGCTCCCCTCACCCCACAGCTGCTCCTCGCACCCCACTGTTGCTCCCCTCGCCCCACTGCTACTTCTCTCCCCCTGCTGCTCCTCTCTCCCCTCTGCTGCTCTTCGCGCCCCACTGTTGCTCCACTCGCCCCGCTGCTGCTCCCCTCGCCCCCTTGCTACTCCTCTCCCCCTGCTGCTCCTCTCTCCCCTCTGCTGCTCTTCGCGCCCCACTGTTGCTCCCCTCGCCCCGCTGCTGCTCCTCTCCCCCTGCTGCTCCTCTCGCCACGCTGCTGCTCCTCTCCCCCCGCTGCTGCTCCTCTCCCCCTGCTGCTCCTCTCGCATCGCTGCTGCTCCCCTCGCCCCACTGCTGCTCCTCTCTCCCCGCTGCTGCTCCTCTCCCCCCGCTGCTGCTCCTCTCCCCCTGCTGCTCCTCTGCCACTGCTGCTCCCCTCACCCCCCTGTTCCCCCCCTGCTTCTCCCCTCAACCCTCTGCTGTTCCCCTCACCCCCCTGCTCCCCACCACTGCTCCTCCCCCCCTGCTTCTCCCCTGCGCCCCCCCCCCCCGCTGCTCCTCCCCCCCTGCTGCTCCCCTCAACCCCCTGCCCGGTCCCCGCTGCTCCTCTCCCCCCCTGCGGCTCCCCTCACTCCTCTGCTCTGCCCACTGCTCCTCTCCCCCCTTGCTCCCCCTGCTGCTCCCCTCAGCCCCCTGCTACCCCTTGCTTCTCCCCTCACCCCCCTGCTCCCCCCCCGCTGCTCCTCTCCCCCCCTGCTGCTCCCCTCAGCCCCCTGCTGCTCCCCTCACCCCCCTGCTTCCCCCCTGCTTCTCCCCTGCCCCCCCCGCTGCTCCTCCCCCCTGCTGCTCCCCTCACCCCCCTGCCCGGTCCCCGCTGCTCCTCTCCCCCCCTGCTGCTCCCCTCACTCCTCTGCTCTGCCCGCTGCTCCTCTCCCCCCTGCTGCTCCCCTCAGCCCCCTGCTACCTCTTGCTTCTCCCCTCACCCCCCAGCTACCTCCCCCGCTGCTCCTCACCCCCCTGCTGCTCCCCTCAGCCCCCTGCTGCTTCCCTCACCCCCCTGCTTCCCACCCCCGCTGCTCCTCTCCCCCGCTGCTGCTCCCCTCTCCCCGCTGCTGCTCCTCTCCCCCTGCTGCTGCTCCCCTCACATCGCTGCTGCTACCCTCGCCCCGCTGCTGCTCCCCTCGCCCCGCTGCTGCTCCCCTCGCTCCGCTGCAGCTCCCCGATCCCCGCTGCAGCTCCCCGATCCCCGCTGCAGCTCCCCTCTTCCCTCTGATGCTCCTCTCTCCCCTCTGCTGCTCCCCTCCCCCCGCTGCTGCTCCCCTCGCCCCGCTGCTGCTCCTCTCCCACCGCTGCTGCTCCCCTCGCCCCGTTGCTGCTCCTCTCCCACCGCTGCTGCTCCCCTCGCCCCGCTGCAGCTCCCCTCACTCCGCTGCAGCTCCCCGATCCCCGCTGCTGCTCCCCTCGCCCCGCTGCTGCTCCCCTCTCCCCTCTGATGCTCCTCTCTCCCCTCTGCTGCTCCTCTCCCCCCGCTGCTGTTCCCCTCGCCCCGCTGCTGCTCCTCTCCCCCCACTGCTGCTCCCCTCGCCCCGCTGCTGCTCCCCTCGCCCCGCTGCTGCTCCCCTCACTCCGCTGCAGCTCCCCTCTCCCCGCTACTGCTCCCCTCTCCCCTCTGATGCTCCTCTCTCCCCTCTGCTGCTCCTCTCCCCCCGCTGCTGCTCCCCATGCCCTGCTGCTGCTCCTCTCCCCCCGCTGCTGCTCCACTCTCCCCGCTGCTGCTCCCCACACTCCGCTGCAGCTCCCCGATCCCCGCTGCTGCTCCCCTCTCCCCTCTGCTGCTCATCTCTCCCCGCAGCTGCTCCCCTCGCCCCGCCGCTGCTCCACTCTTCCCGCTGCTGCTCCCCTCTCACCCTGCTGCTCAACTCCCCCCGCTGCTGCTCCCCTCGCCCCACTGCTGCTCCCCTCTCCCCGCTGCTGCTCCTCTCCCCGCTGCTGCTCCACTCGCCCCACAGCTGCTCTTCTCCCCCTAATGCTCCCCTCTCCCCGCTGCTGCTCCTCTCTCCCAGCTGCTCCCCTCTCCCCCCTGTTGCTCATCTCCCTCCGCTGCTGCTCCTCTCTCACCGCTGCTACTCCCCTCTCCCCGCTACTGCTCCCCTCGCTTCTACTCCTCTCCCCCTGCTGCCACTCTCGCCCTGCTGCTGCTCCTCTCTCCTCTGCTGCTTCTCTCACCTCGCTGCTGCTCCCCTCGCCACGCTGCTACTCCTCTCCCCCTACTGCCACTCTCGCCCCGCTGCTGCTCCTCTCTCTCCGCTGCTGCTCCTCTCGCCTCGCTGCTGCTCCCCTCGCCCTGCTGCAGCTCCTCTCTCCCAGCTGCTGCTCCTCTCTCCCCTCTGCTGCTCCCCTCCCCCAGCTGCTGCTCCCCTCTCCCCGCTGCTCCTCCTCTCTCCCCGCTGCTGCTCCTCTCCCCCCGCTGCTGCTCCTCTCTCCCCGCTGCTGCTCCTCTCTCCCCGCTGCTCCTCCTCTCTCCCCACTGCTCCTCCCCGCTCCCCTGCTGCTGCTCCTCCCTACCCGCTGCTGCTCCTCTCTCCCCGCTGCTGCTCGCAACAGCCTCCCCGAACAGGCACCGGAATGTGGCGACTAGGGGCTTTTCACAGTAACTTCATTTGAAGCCTACTTGTGACAATAAGCGATTTTCATTTCATTTCATTTTCAAGTGGTGTCGGCGATGTTGGTGCTGACCTGGTCGAAGTTGACTCCTGGAGCATGCCGAAATCCTCTTCATCGACGGGCGTGGGCAGGGGGAGGATGGACGGTCCTGGGGGGGTGCTGCTGTGAGTGACGGGGGAGGGGAGGAGCAGGGGGGGATCAGGGGGGTGAGGGGAGCAGCAGTGGGGAGAGGAGCAGCGGGAGGGAGCAAGGGTGTGAGGGGAGCAGCAGCAGGGCGAGGGGAGCAGCAGCGGTGGAGAGAGGAGCAGTAGCGGGGAGAGGAGAGCAGCAGCGGGGAGAGAGGAGCAGTAGCGGGGAGAGGAGAGCAGCAGCGGGGAGAGAGGAGCAGCAGCGGGGCGACAGGAGCAGCAGCGGAGCGAGGGGAGCAGCAGCATGGCGAGGGGAGCAGCAGCGGGAGGAGAGGAGCAGCAGCGGGGAGAGGAGCAGCAGCGGGGAGAGAGGAGCAGCAGCAGGGGGAGAGGAGCAGCAGCAGGGGGAGAGGAGCAGCAGCGGGGAGAGAGGAGCAGCAGCGGGGAGAGAGGAGCAGCAGCGGGTAGAGAGGAGCAGCAGCGGGTAGAGAGGAGCAGCAGCGGGGAGAGAGGAGCAGCAGCGGGGCAAGAGGAGCAGCAACCGGGAGAGGAGCAGCAGCGGGTAGAAAGGAGCAGCAGCGGGGAGAGAAGAGCAGCAGCGGGGAGAGAGGAGCAGCAGCGGAGCGAGGGGAGCAGCAGCATGGCGAGGGGAGCAGCAGCGGGAGGAGAGGAGCAGCAGCGGGGAGAGGAGCAGCAGCGGGTAGAGAGGAGCAGCAGCGGGTAGAGAGGAGCAGCAGCGGGGAGAGAGGAGCAGCAGCGGGGCAAGAGGAGCAGCAGCCGGGAGAGGAGCAGCAGCGGATAGAAAGGAGCAGCAGCGGGGAGAGAAGAGCAGCAGCGGTGGGAGAGGAGCAGCAGCGGTGGGAGAGGAGCAGCAGCGGGGAGAGGGGAGCAGCAGCGGAGAGAGGGGAGCAGCAGCAGGGCGAGGGGAGCAGCAGCGGGGAGAGAGGAGCAGCAGCGGGGAGAGAGGAGCAGCAGCGGGGAGAGAGGAGCAGCAGCAGGGCGAGGGGAGCAGCAGCGGGGAGAGAGGAGCAGCAGCGGGGAGAGAGGAGCAGCAGCAGGGCGAGGGGAGCAGCAGCGGGGAGAGAGGAGCAGCAGCGGGTACAAAGGAGCAGCAGCGGGGGGAGAGGAGCAGCAGCGGGGAGAGGGGAGCAGCAGCGGGGAGAGAGGAGCAGTAGCGGGGAGAGAAGAGCAGCAGCGGGGAGAGAGGGGCAGCAGCGGTGGGAGAGGAGCAGCAGCGGGGAGAGAGGAGCAGCAGCGGGAAGAGGGGAGCAGCAGCGGTGGGACAGGAGCAGCAGCGGGGAGAGAGGAGCAGCAGCGGTGGGAGAGGAGCAGCAGCAGGGAGAGAGGAGCAGCAGCAGGGCGAGGGGAGCAGCAGCGGTGGGAGAGGAGCAGCAACGGGGAGAGAGGAGCAGCAGCGGGGAGAGAGGAGCAGCAGCGGAGCGAGGGGAGCAGCAGCGGTGGGAGAGGAGCAGCAACGGGGAGAGAGGAGCAGCAGCGGGGCGAGGGGAGCAGCAGCGGGGTGATAGGAGCAGCAGCGGGGAGAGAGGAGCAGCAGCAGGGCGAGGGGAGCAGCAGCGGTGGGAAAGGAGCAGCAACGGGGAGAGAGGAGCAGCAGCGGTGGGAGAGGAGCAGCAGTGGGGAGAGGGAGCAGCAGGCGGTGTATCGACGGTCCGATTTTCGAATGGGGAGCTGGTGGTCGGCGGATTTCAGGTCTACCGTTGAGAAGACCCGGTACTGTGCAATCTGGTTAACCATGTCAGATATGCGTGGGAGGGGGTACGCGTCGAGCTGCGTGTACCGGTTGATGGTCTGGCTGTAGTCCATGAACATTCGGTACTTCTCCCCAGTTTTAACTACTACCACTTGAGCTCTCCAGGGGCTGTTGCTGGCCTCGATGATACCCTCCCGAAGCAGCCGCTGGACTTCGGACCTGATGAAAGTCTTGTCCTGGGTGCTGTACCGTCTGCTCCTGGTGGCGACGGGTTTGCAATCTGGAATTAGATTGGAGAAGAGGGAAGGTGGTGTGGTAGTCAGTATTACAGATATTATGATACTCTGTAATGCCGGAAGACCATTGGTGTAGAAGGTACTCTGTTCTCATTTGTTAAACCTGCCTGCTGGCTCCGTCCAGCAATGCGGGGTATAAGAGCCCGTGTCGCCCGAGCAGCTGGCTTCTGTACCTGCGCTGCTGGGGGAAACATCTAGTGCAATAAAGCCTTCAATTGTCTCCAATCTCGCTTCTGGAGTTATTGATCGAGCATCAATTTATTACACTAGATTTTAAAGAATGGAGCTCCGAATCAAGCCAGAGTGTCTGCAACTCAGCCCCCACGCAGCAAACTCACCGACAACCTTCAAGCACTGGCTGGCATGGTTCAACGGATATCTCGGGCCGGCCGAAAACACGCCCACGGAAGACCAGAAACTACAAATTCTGCACTCGAGGGTGAGCCCAGAGATCGAGGATGCAGATGACTTCGAGGCCGCAATGGATCTGCTGCAAGGACATTATATTCGCCCTGTAAACTAGGTCTACGCCCGACATCTCCTAGCGACGAGGTGCCAAATCCCCGGGGAGTCGCTGGAGGAATTCTACCGTGCGTTCCTGCTGTTGGGGAGAAACTGCAGCTGCCCGCAAGTTTCGGCGAGCGACCACACAGAACTTTTGATCTGGGACACTTTCGTTGCAGGTATGCTGTCCTCCCAAATCCGGCAGCGATTGCTGGAGAAAGAGACACTAGGCCTCACGGGGGCACGGGCCCTTGCCAGCTCCCTGGATGTGGCCTCCCGAAACGCCCGCGCCTACGTCCCCGTCCACGCGGCAGCCCCCTGGGCAGCGTGGAACCCCCCTGCGGCCGACACCGATGCCTCTCCCATCCCCCCCACAAGCCTGTGCTGCGAGACAGCCTGGCAACCCCGGGGGGGCCCCGCTGCTCTTTTTGCGGGTAAGCCAAGCACCCCCGACAGCGTTGCCCGGCCCGCTTATCCTCCTGCAAAGGATGCGGCAAAGAGGGCCACTTTGTGGCGGTATGCCAGGCCCAGGCTGTCGCTGCGGTCCCAGGAGGCGAATGCGGGCCGCCGCCACAACCCTCTCCATGGGCCCCGTGCGGCCATCGGGCGCTGTCATCTTCCTCCTCCAGGGCCACGTGTGGCTTCCGGGCGCCGCCATCTTGTCTCTCGGACACCACGTGCGATGGATGGGCGCCGCCATCTTGTACACCCCCAGCCATGTGCAACCAGTGGGCGTCGCCATCTTGGCTGGACTCTCAGGACCCCAATTCGGATGACCACACACCGCCCGAAGAGAACATCCAACTGCTGCCACAACTAGCCTCGGTGACCCTGGACCAGTCGCGGCCCCAAACACGCTCGACTGCAACGACAACGGTGCTCATCAATGGGCATGAGACGTCCTGTCTGATCGACTCTGGGCATATGGAGCATGGAGACCTTCATACACCCGAACACGGTAAGGCGCTGTTCTCTTCCCGTTCACCCCGTTAACCAAAAGGTCTCCCTGGCTTCCGGGACTCATTTAGTAGAAATCAAGGGGTTATGCATAGCGAACCTCACGGTCCAGGGAAGGGAGTTTAAAAACTACCGGCTTTACGTCTTTCCCCATCTCTGCGCTGCCACACTCCTAGGGTTAGATTTTCAGTGCAACCTCCAAAGCCTAACTGTCAAATTTGGCGGCCCTATACCCCCCCCCCCCCCTCACTGTCTGCGGCCTCGCGACCCTCAAGGTCGATGCACCTTCCCTGTTTGTGAACCTCACCCCGGATTGCCAACCCGTCGCCACCAGGAGCAGACGGTTCAGTGCCCAGGACCAGATCTTTATTAGGTCGGAGGTCCAGCGATTACTGAGGGAAGGTGTCATTGAGGCTAGCAACAGCCCCTGGAGAGCTCAAGTAGTGGTTGTAAAGACCGGGCAGAAGCACAGGATGTTCATAGACTATAGCTAGACTATCAACAGATATCCGCAGCTTGACGCGTGCCCTCTCCCCCGCATATCTGACCTGGTCAGCAGGATCGCGCAATACAAAGTATTTTCCACGATGGATCTAAAGTCCGTCTACCACCAGCTCCCCATCCGCCCTAGCGACCGCAAATACACTGCTTTCAAAGCAGATGGGCGGCTCTATCACTTCCTAAGGGTTCCCTTCGGTGTCACTAATGGAGTCTCAGTCTTCCAACGAGAGATGGACCGAATGGTTGACCGGTACGGTTTAAGGGCAACATTCCCGTACCTCGATAATGTCACCATCTGCGGCCACGACCAGCAGGACCACGACACCAACCTCCAAAAATTCCTCCATACTGCAAAAATCCTTAACCTCACATATAACAAGGATAAATGCGTGTTCAGCACCGACCGTCTAGCCATCCTCGACTACGTAGTGTATAATGGAGTTATAGGCCCAGACCCTGAATGCATGTGCCCCCTTATGGAGTTCCCCCCCCCCTCACTGCCCCAAGGCACTGAAACGCTGCCTCGGGTTTTTTTCTTATTATGCCCAGTGGGTCCCCAGCTATGCAGACAAGGCCCGCCCGCTAATCCAATCCACGGATTTTCCCCTGTCGACAGAGGCCCGCCAGGCCTTCAGCCGCATCAAAGCAGACATTGCAAAGGCCACGATGCACGCCATCGATGAGTCCCTCCTCTTCCAGGTCGAGAGCGACGCGTCCGACGTAGCTCTGGCGGCCACCCTCAACCAAGCGGGCAGACCCGTGGCCTTCTTCTCATGCACCCTCCACGCTTCAGAAATCCTCCATTCCTCAGTTGTAAAGGAGGCCCAGGCCATAGTAGATGCTGTGTGGCATTGGCGGCATTACCTGGCCGGCAGGAGATTCACTCTTCTCACTGACCAATGGTCGGTTGCTTTCATGTTCGAAAATGCACAGCGGGGCAAGATAAAAAACGACAAGATCTTACGGTGGAGGATAGAATTCTTCACCTACAACTATGAGATCTTGTATTGTCCCAGGAAGCTAAATGAGCCTCCTGATGCCCTATCCTGCGGCACATGTGCCAAAGCACAAGTGGACCGACTCCGGGCCCTCCACGAGGACCTCTGCCACCCGGGGGTCACTCGATTCTTCCATTTCATTAAAACCCACAACCTGCCCTACTCCATCGAGGAGGTCATGACAGCCACCAGGAACTGCCAAATCTGCGTGGAGTGCAAGCCGCACTTTTACAGGCCAAAGAAAGCGTACCTGATAAAGGTTCCCGTCCCTTTGAACGCCTCAGTATGGACTTCAAAGGCCCCCTCCCCTCCATCGACCGCAACACGTACTTCCTGAACGTGATTGACAAGTACTCCCGGTTCCCATTCACCATCCCCTGCCCCGACATGACCGCAGCCACCGTCATAAGAGCCCTCCACAGTATCTTTACCCTGTTCCCCGCCTACATACACAGCGATAGGGTGTCCTCCTTTATGATCGACGAACTGCGTCAGTTCCTGCTCAGCAAGGGCATTGCCTCGAGCAGGACGACCAGTTACAACCCCCGGGGAAACGGACAGGTAGAGAGGGAGAACGGAACGGTCTGGAAGACCGCCCTACTGGCCATACGGTCCAGGAATCTCCCAGTCTCCCGCTGGCAGGAGGTCCTCCCGGATGCCCTCCACTCCATCCGGTCACTGCTGTGTACCACGACCAACCAAGCACCTCATGAACGTCTCCTTGTCTTCCCTAGGAAGTCCTCCTCTGGGACTTCGGTCCCGATCTGGCTGGCAGCTCCTGGACCCATCTTGCTCCGCAAACACGTGCGGGCGCACAAACCGGACCCATTGGTCGAGAGGGTCCATCTCCTTCACGCTAACCCCCAGTACACCTACGTGGCGTACCCGACGGCCGACAGGATACGGTCTCCCTACAGGACATGGCGCCTGCTGATCCCCCCACACACCCCCACCACCAGTCCCACCCTCCCTCCCACCGGCACACCCCACAGCCGCCCCCTTCCCAGGTGGACCGGTTCTCCCACCGGTCCCGTCGAGGGGGTGATGAAACTGCCGAAGAACCAAAGCCACGCTCCCGGAGTCACAGATGCCCGTGCCGGCGCCTGCATCACCACCAAAGTTACGACGATCGCAGAGGACGACCAGGGCCCCCGATCGACTAATTGCTTCATTCTGAAATGTAAATAAATTAAGTAAATAGTTGTGATGTAACGAGGGGAAACACTGTACGGAGGGATACCAGGTACCTTCATACCTTAATTTCTGCCACTCTGTAATGCGAGGCCACCACCCCCGCCGGAGCCACCAACGCCGCCGGACTTTTTTTTAAAAAGGGGGTGAATGTGGTAGTCAGTATTAGAGGTATGCCGGAGGACCATTGGTGTAGAAGGTACTCTGTTCTCATTGGTTAAGCCTGTCTGCTGGCTCCGCCCAGCAAGGCAGGGTATAAGAGCCCGTGTCGCCCCAGCAGCTGCCTTCTGTACCTGCGCTGCTGGGCAAAACATCTAGTGTAATAAAGCCTTCAATTGTCTCCAATCTCGCTTCTGGAGTTATTGATCGAGCATCAGGTGTGTCGACCTTCAGGGTCGTGAGGCCGCACACAATAAGGGGTGGTAAGGGCCCGCCGAATTTCAGGGTTAGGCTCTGGAGGTTACACTGGAAATCCAGGCCGAGGATTAGTGCAGCACAGAGGTTAGGGAGAACGTAGAGGCGGAAACCGTGGAATTCTACGCCTTGGATCGTGAGCGTGACCGTACAGTACCCCCGGATCGCTACGCAATGGGATCCGGAGGCCAGGGAGATTTTCTGATTGGCGGGGTGTATCGTGAGGGAGCAGCGCCTTACTGTATCCGGGTATATGAAACTTTTGGTGCTCCCAGAGTCCAGCAGGCAGGAGGTTACATGGCCGTCGACTTTCACTCTTGTGGATGCGTTGGTCAGGTTATGCGGGCGAGACTGGTCAATTGACATGGAGGCAAGCCTTGGTTGGTCGTCGGGTAATGGGGCGGCCGTTGAGCTCCGGTCCTGGAACGCCGGTGGTGCCCATCTGCTGAGGGGTAGACAAGATGGCGGCGCCCGAAGATCTTGAGGGTTACAAAATAGCGGCACCCATGGAACGCACGTTGCGGGGGCGGAACAAGATGGCAGCGCCCATGAATTGCATATGTTGCTCGGAGGGGAAGATGGCGGTGCCCACTGGTCGCACATGGTCTGGGGGGGGGGGGGGTGGAGATGGCGGCGCCCATTGTCCGTGACCGGGGTTGGGTGGGGCAATAGTGGCTACTGAGCGGGCCTGGCACACCGCGGCGAAGTGGTCCTTCTTCCCGCAGGCTTTACAAAGGGCAGCGCGGGCCGGGCAGCGCTGGCGGGGGTGCTTTTGCTGGCGGCAAAAATAGCATCGGGGCACCCCGGGGTTCGCTGGCTGGCGTGCAGCGCAGGCATATTGGGTGGGCAGCGCCCGGCTGTCTGTGGGGCCCATGAAGCATAGGAGGAGTGGGCCGCGCGGATGGGGGTGTAGGACTGGACATTGCGCAGGGCGACCGTCATGGAGAGCGCTAGCGTTTTAGTCTCTGCGAGGTCGCGCGTGGCCCCTTCTAGGAGCCGCAGGCGTATGAGATCTGACCCAATCCCAGTCACAAAGGTGTCCCGCATAAGGAGGTCTGAGTGCTCCTTGGCCTTAACGGCCTGACAGTCAGAGTCCCGGACTAGTGGGATTAGAACCCTCCAGAAGTCTTCTATAGACTCACCAGGTAGTTGAGAGCGAGTGGCGAGTGCTTGCCTGGCGAAGAGCGTGTTCGTCTTCTGTGCGTAGTTGTCCTTGAGTCGAGTCATGGCTTTGGCGTAGTTCGGCGCATCCTGGATTAGTGGGAAGACTTTGGAGCTCAACCTGGAATATAAAATCTGGATCTTCTGAGCCTCTGGAACAGCTTCGAAGCAAGCTAGCCAGTGCTAGAAATCCTTTCTGGCGTTGATTGAGTGCGGATCCAGCTGCAGGCGATCCGGTTTGATACGGAGGTCCATCCTTAGAAACTGATAGCAATAAATTGAGGCACGATCAATTGGACTAAAGATGATAGTTGAATCCAACTGAGGCTTTATTGCTATCAGATGTGTGGCCTCCCACAGCAGCTGGTGAAATGGCTACGAGCTGGAGGACACGCATATTTATACCCCGCCTCCTGGGCGGAGCCAGCAAGCAGGGGCTACAGGCAAAACTGTAGTGCAGGTTCTACTGTACATCATCTAGTACAAAGTCTTACAACACCAGGTTAAAGTCCAACAGGTTTGTTTCGATGTCACTAGCTTTCGGAGCGCTGCTCCTTCCTCAGGTGAATGCAGAGGTCTGTTCCAGAAACACATATATAGACAAATTCAAAGATGCCAAACAATGCTAGGAATGCGAGCATTAGCAGGTGATTAAATCTTTACAGATCCAGAGATGGGGTAACCCCAGGTTAAAGAGGTGTAAATTGTATCAAGCCAGGACAGTTGGTAGGATTTTGCAGGCCAGATGGTGGGGGATGAATGTAATGTGACATGAATCCCAGGTCCCGGTTGAGGCCACACTCATGTGTGCGGAACTTGGCTATAAGTTTCTGCTCGGCGATTCTGCGTTGTCGCGGGTCCTGAAGGCCGCCTTGGAGAACGCTTACCCGGAGATCAGAGGCTGAATGCCCTTGACTGCTGAAGTGTTCCCCGACTGGAAGGGAACATTCCTGCCTGGTGATTGTTGCGCGATGTCCGTTCATTCGTTGTCGCAGCGTCTGCATGGTCTCGCCAATGTACCACGCTTCGGGACATCCTTTCCTGCAGCATATGAGGTAGACAACGCTGGCCGAGTCGCACGAGTATGTACCGCGTACCTGGTGGGTGGTGTTCTTACGTGTAATGGTGGTATCCATGTCAATGATCTGGCACGTCTTGCAGAGATTGCCATGACAGGGTTGTGTGGTGTTGTGGTCACTGTTCTGAAGACTGGGTAGTTTGCTGCAAACAATGGTTCGTTTGAGGTTGCGCGGTTGTTTGAAGGCAAGTAGTGGGGGTGTGGGGATGACCTTGGCAAGATGTTCATCGTCATCAATGACGTGTTGAAGGCTGTGAAGAAGATGACGTAGTTTCTCCGCTCCGGGGAAGTACTGGACGACGAAGGGTATTCTGTCGGTTGTGTCCCATGTTTGTCTTCTGAGGAGGTCGGTGCGGTTTTTCGCTGTGGCGCGTTGGAACTGTCGATCGATGAGTCGAGTGCCATATCCCGTTCGTACGAGGGCATCTTTCAACGTCTGTAGATGTCTGTTACGCTCCTCCTCGTCTGAGCAGATCCTGTGTATACGGAGCGCTTGTCCATAGGGGATGGCTTCTTTAATGTGTTTAGGGTGGAAGCTGGAGAAGTGGAGCATCGTGAGGTTATCCGTAGGTTTGCGGTAAAGCGAAGTGCTGAGGTGACCGTCCTTGATGGAGACGAGTGTGTCCAAGAATGCAACTGATTTTGGAGAGTAGTCCTTGGTGAGTCTGATGGTTGGATGGAACTTATTAATGTCATCGTGTAGTCGTTTCCAACTGTCCTGGCTTGATACAATTTACACCTCTTTAACCTCTTTAACCTGGGGTTACCCCATCTCTGGATCTGTAAAGATTTAATCACCTGCTAACCGGACCGACCTCCTCAGAAGACAAACATGGGACACAACCGACAGAATACCCTTCGTCGTCCAGTACTTCCCCGGAGCGGAGAAACTACGTCATCTTCTTCACAGCCTTCAACACGTCATTGATGACGATGCACATCTTGCCAAGGTCATCCCCACACCCCCACTACTTGCCTTCAAACAACCGCGCAACCTCAAACGAACCATTGTTTGCAGCAAACTACTCAGCCTTCAGAACAGTGACCACGAAACCACACAGCCCTGTCATGGCAATCTCTGCAAGACGTGCCAGATCATTGACATAGAGACCACTATTACACGTGAGAACACCACCCACCAGGTACGCGGTACATACTCGTGCGACTCGGCCAACGTTGTCTACCTCATACGCTGCAGGAAAGGATGTCCCGAAGCGTGGTACATTGGCGAGACCATGCAGACGCTGCGACAACGAATGAACGGACATCGCGCAACAATCACCAGGCAGGAATGTTCCCTTCCAGTCGGGGAACACTTCAACAGTCAAGGGCATTCAGCCTCTGATCTCCGGGTAAGCGTTCTCCAAGGCGGCCTTCAGGACCCGCGACAACGCAGAATCGCCGAGCAGAAGCTTATAGCCAAGTTCCGCACACATGAGTGCGGCCTCAACCGGGACCTGGGATTCATGTCACATTACATTCATCCCCCACCATCTGGCCTGCAAAATCCTACTAACTGTCCTGGCTTGATACAATTTACACCTCTTTAACCTGGGGTTACCCCATCTCTGGATCTGTAAAGATTTAATCACCTGCTAATGCTCGCATTCCTAGCATTGTTTGGCATCTTTGAATTTGTCTATATATGTGTTTCTGGAACAGACCTCTTCATTCACCTGAGGAAGGAGCAGCGCTCCGAAAGCTAGTGACATCGAAACAAACCTGTTGGACTTTGATCTGGTGTTGTAAGACTTCGTACTGTGCTCACCCCAGTCCAACGCCGGCATCTCCACATCATGTACATCATCTAATATAGGTACAACAGTGGTTTACCACACTCCCCTCGCCCCACTGCTGCTCCCCTCACCGATACTGCTCCTCTCGCCCCCTGCTGCTCCCCTCGCCCCGCTGCTGCTCCCCTTGCTCCGCTGCTGCTCCTCTCCAACTGCGACTGCTCCTCTTGCCCCGCGGCTGCTCCTCTACCCCCGCTGCTGCTCCCCTTTCCCCGCTACCGCTCCTCTCGCCCTGCTGCTGCTCCCATCGCCCCGCTGCTGCTCCTCTCCCTCTGCTACTGCTCCTCTCGCCCCGCTACCGCTCCTCTCGCCCTGCTGCTGCTCCCATCGCCCCGCTGCTGCTCCTATCCCTCCGCTGCTGCTCCCATCGCCCCGCTGCTGCTCCTCGCCCACTTCTACTGCTCCCCTTGCTCCGCTGCTGCTCCTATCCCTCCGCTGCTGCTCCTCTCTCCCCGCTGTTGCTCCCCTCGCCTCGCTGCTGCCCCTCTCCCCCGCTGCTGCTCCTCTCTCCCCGCTGCTGCTCCTCTCCCCCCACTGCTGCTCCCCTCTCCCCGCTGCTGCTTCCCCCTCCCCGCTGCAGCTCCACTCTCCCAGTTGCTGCTCCCCGCGCCCCACTGCTGCTCCCCTTTCCAAGCTACCGCTCACATCGCCCTGCTGCTGCTCCTCTCCCCCCCGCTGCTGCTCCTCTCTCCCCGCTGCTGCTCCTCTCCCCCGCTGCTGCTCCTCTCTCCCCGCTGCTGCACCTCTCTCCCCGCTGCTGCAGCTCTCTCCCCGCTGCTGCTCCTCTCCCCCCGCTGCTGCTCCTCTCTCCCCGCTGCTGCTCCTCTCCCCCCGCTGCTGCTCATCTCCCCCCGCTGCTGCTCCTCTCCCCCGCTGCTGCTCCTCTCTCCCCGCTGCTGCTCCTCTCCCCCCGCTGCTGCTCATCTCCCCCCGCTGCTGCTCCTCTCCCCCCGCTGCTGCTCATCTCCCCCCGCTGCTGCTCATCTCCCCCCGCTGCTGCTCCTCTCTCCCCGCTGCTGCTCCTCTCCCCCCGCTGCTGCTCCTCTCGCCCCGCTGCTGCTCCTCTCCCCCCGCTGCTGCTCATCTCCCCCCGTTGCTGCTCCTCTCCCCCGCTGCTGCTCCTCTCTCCCCGCTGCTGCTCCTCTCCCCCCGCTGCTGCTCATCTCCCCCCGCTGCTGCTCCTCTCCCCCCGCTGCTGCTCATCTCCCCCCGCTGCTGCTCATCTCCCCCCGCTGCTGCTCCTCTCTCCCCGCTGCTGCTCCTCTCCCCCCGCTGCTGCTCCTCTCGCCCCGCTGCTGCTCCTCTCGCCCCGCTGTTGCTCCTCTCCCCCGCTGCTGCTCCTCTCCCTCCGCTGCTGCTCCTCTCTCCCCGCTGCTGCTCCTCTCCCCCGCTGCTGCTCCTCTCTCCCCGCTGCTGCTCCCCTCGCCCCGCTGCTGCTCCCCTCGCCCCGCTGCTGCTCCTCTCCCCCCGCTGCTGCTCCTCTCCCCCCGCTGCTGCTCCTCTCCCCCCGCTGCTGCTCCTCTCTCCTCGCTGCTGCTCCTCTCTCCCCGCTGCTGCTCCTCTCTCCTCGCTGCTGCTCCTCTCCCCCCGCTGCTGCTCCTCTCCCCTCGCTGCTGCTCCTCTCCCCTCGCTGCTGCTCCTCTCCCCGCTGCTGCTCCTCTCTCCCCGCTGCTGCTCCTCTCCCCCCGCTGCTGCTCCTCTCTCCTCGCTGTTGCTCCTCTCTCCCCGCTGCTGCTCCTCTCTCCCCGCTGCTGCTCCTCTCCCCCCGCTGCTGCTCCTCTCCCCCCGCTGCTGCTCCTCTCCCCCCGCTGCTGCTCCTCTCTCCTCGCTGCTGCTCCTCTCTCCCCGCTGCTGCTCCTCTCTCCTCGCTGCTGCTCCTCTCCCCCCGCTGCTGCTCCTCTCCCCTCGCTGCTGCTCCTCTCCCCTCGCTGTTGCTCCTCTCTCCCCGCTGCTGCTCCTCTCTCCCCGCTGCTGCTCCTCTCCCCTCGCTGCTGCTCCTCTCTCCCCGCTGCTGCTCCTCTCTCCCCGCTGCTGCTCCTCTCCCTCCGCTGCTGCTCCTCTCTCCCCGCTGCTGCTCCTCTCCCTCCGCTGCTGCTCCTCTCTCCCCGCTGCTGCTCCTCTCCCTCCGCTGCTGCTCCCCTCGCCCCGCTGCTGCTCCTCTCTCCCCGCTGCTGCTCCTCTCCCTCCGCTGCTGCTCCTCTCTCCCCGCTGCTGCTCCTCTCCCCTCGCTGCTGCTCCTCTCTCCCCGCTGCTGCTCCTCTCTCCCCGCTGCTGCTCCTCTCTCCCCGCTGCTGCTCCTCTCCCCTCGCTGCTGCTCCCCTCGCCCTGCTGCTGCTCCTCTCTCCCCACTGCTGCTCCTCTCCCCCGCTGCTGCTCCTCTCCCTCCGCTGCTGCTCCTCTCCCTCCGCTGCTGCTCCTCTCTCCCCGCTGCTGCTCCTCTCTCCCCGCTGCTGCTCCTCTCTCCCCGCTGCTGCTCCTCTCCCTCCGCTGCTGCTCCTCTCCCCCTGCTGCTGCTCCTCTCTCCCCGCTGCTGCTCCTCTCCCCCTGCTGCTGCTCCTCTCTCCCCGCTGCTGCTCCTCTCCCTCCGCTGCTGCTCCTCTCTCCCCGCTGCTGCTCCTCTCGCCCCGCTGCTGCTCCCCTCTCCCTGCTGCTGCTCCTCTCTCCCCGCTGCTGCTCCTCTCTCCCCACTGCTGCTCCTCTCCCCCGCTGCTGCTCCTCTCCCTCCGCTGCTGCTCCTCTCCCTCCGCTGCTGCTCCCCTCGCCCCGCTGCTGCTCCTCTCGCCCCGCTGCTGCTCCTCTCTCCCCGCTGCTGCTCCTCTCCCCCCGCTGCTGCTCCTCTCCCTCCGCTGCTGCTCCTCTCTCCCCGCTGCTGCTCCTCTCCCTCCGCTGCTGCTCCTCTCTCCCCGCTGCTGCTCCTCTCCCTCCGCTGCTGCTCCCCTCGCCCCGCTGCTGCTCCTCTCTCCCCGCTGCTGCTCCTCTCCCTCCGCTGCTGCTCCTCTCTCCCCGCTGCTGCTCCTCTCCCCTCGCTGCTGCTCCTCTCTCCCCGCTGCTGCTCCTCTCTCCCCGCTGCTGCTCCTCTCTCCCCGCTGCTGCTCCTCTCCCCTCGCTGCTGCTCCCCTCGCCCTGCTGCTGCTCCTCTCTCCCCGCTGCTGCTCCTCTCCCCCCGCTGCTGCTCCACTCGCTCCGCTGCTGCTCCTCTCTCCCCGCTGCTGCTCCTCTCTACCCGCTGCTGCTCCTCTCTCCCCGCTGCTGCTCCTCTCCCCCCGCTGCTGCTCATCTCCCCCCGCTGCTGCTCATCTCCCCCCGCTGCTGCTCCTCTCTCCCCGCTGCTGCTCCTCTCCCCCCGCTGCTGCTCCTCTCGCCCTGCTGCTGCTCCTCTCGCCCCGCTGTTGCTCCTCTCCCCCGCTGCTGCTCCTCTCCCTCCGCTGCTGCTCCTCTCTCCCCGCTGCTGCTCCTCTCCCCCGCTGCTGCTCCTCTCTCCCCGCTGCTGCTCCCCTCGCCCCGCTGCTGCTCCCCTCGCCCCGCTGCTGCTCCTCTCCCCCCGCTGCTGCTCCTCTCCCCCCGCTGCTGCTCCTCTCCCCCCGGTGCTGCTCCTCTCTCCTCGCTGCTGCTCCTCTCTCCCCGCTGCTGCTCCTCTCTCCTCGCTGCTGCTCCTCTCCCCCCGCTGCTGCTCCTCTCCCCTCGCTGCTGCTCCTCTCCCCTCGCTGCTGCTCCTCTCCCCGCTGCTGCTCCTCTCTCCCCGCTGCTGCTCCTCTCCCCCCGCTGCTGCTCCTCTCTCCTCGCTGTTGCTCCTCTCTCCCCGCTGCTGCTCCTCTCTCCCCGCTGCTGCTCCTCTCCCCTCGCTGCTGCTCCTCTCTCCCCGCTGCTGCTCCTCTCTCCCCGCTGCTGCTCCTCTCTCCCCGCTGCTGCTCCTCTCGCCCCGCTGCTGCTCCTCTCTCCCCGCTGCTGCTCCTCTCTCCCCGCTGCTGCTCCTCTCTCCCCGCTGCTGCTCCTCTCCCCTCGCTGCTGCACCCCTCGCCCTGCTGCTGCTCCTCTCTCCCCGCTGCTGCTCCTCTCCCCCCGCTGCTGCTCCACTCACTCCGCTGCTGCTCCTCTCTCCCCGCTGCTGCTCCTCTCTCCCCGCTGCTGCTCCTCTCTCCCCGCTGCTGCTCCTCTCTCCCCGCTGCTGCTCCTCTCCCTCCGCTGCTGCTCCTCTCCCCCTGCTGCTCCTCTCTCCCCGCTGCTGCTCCTCTCCCCCTGCTGCTGCTCCTCTCTCCCCGCTGCTGCTCCTCTCCCTCCGCTGCTGCTCCTCTCTCCCCGCTGCTGCTCCTCTCGCCCCGCTGCTGCTCCCCTCTCCCTGCTGCTGCTCCTCTCTCCCCGCTGCTGCTCCTCTCTCCCCACTGCTGCTCCTCTCCCCCGCTGCTGCTCCTCTCCCTCCGCTGCTGCTCCTCTCCCTCCGCTGCTGCTCCCCTCGCACCGCTGCTGCTCCTCTCGCCCCGCTGCTGCTCCTCTCTCCCCGCTGCTGCTCCTCTCCCCCCGCTGCTGCTCCTCTCCCTCCGCTGCTGCTCCTCTCTCCCCGCTGCTGCTCCTCTCCCTCCGCTGCTGCTCCTCTCTCCCCGCTGCTGCTCCTCTCCCTCCGCTGCTGCTCCCCTCGCCCCGCTGCTGCTCCTCTCTCCCCGCTGCTGCTCCTCTCCCTCCGCTGCTGCTCCTCTCTCCCCGCTGCTGCTCCTCTCCCCTCGCTGCTGCTCCTCTCTCCCCGCTGCTGCTCCTCTCTCCCCGCTGCTGCTCCTCTCTCCACGCTGCTGCTCCTCTCCCCTCGCTGCTGCTCCCCTCGCCCTGCTGCTGCTCCTCTCTCCCCACTGCTGCTCCTCTCCCCCGCTGCTGCTCCTCTCCCTCCGCTGCTGCTCCTATCCCTCCGCTGCTGCTCCCCTCGCCCCGCTGCTGCTCCTCTCGCCCCGCTGCTGCTCCTCTCGCCCCGCTGCTGCTCCTCTCTCCCCGCTGCTGCTCCTCTCCCCCCGCTGCTGCTCCTCTCCCTCCGCTGCTGCTCCTCTCTCCCCGCTGCTGCTCCTCTCCCTCCGCTGCTGCTCCTCTCTCCCCGCTGCTGCTCCTCTCCCTCCGCTGCTGCTCCCCTCGCCCCGCTGCTGCTCCTCTCTCCCCGCTGCTGCTCCTCTCCCTCCGCTGCTGCTCCTCTCTCCCCGCTGCTGCTCCTCTCCCCTCGCTGCTGCTCCTCTCTCCCCGCTGCTGCTCCTCTCTCCCCGCTGCTGCTCCTCTCTCCCCGCTGCTGCTCCTCTCCCCTCGCTGCTGCTCCCCTCGCCCTGCTGCTGCTCCTCTCTCCCCGCTGCTGCTCCTCTCCCCCCGCTGCTGCTCCACTCGCTCCGCTGCTGCTCCTCTCTCCCCGCTGCTGCTCCTCTCTCCCCGCTGCTGCTCCTCTCTCCCCGCTGCTGCTCCTCTCCCCCCGCTGCTGCTCATCTCCCCCCGCTGCTGCTCATCTCCCCCCGCTGCTGCTCATCTCCCCCCGCTGCTGCTCCTCTCTCCCCGCTGCTGCTCCTCTCTCCCCGCTGCTGCTCCTCTCCCTCCGCTGCTGCTCCTCTCTCCCCGCTGCTGCTCCTCTCCCCCCGCTGCTGCTCCTCTCTCCTCGCTGTTGCTCCTCTCTCCCCGCTGCTGCTCCTCTCTCCCCGCTGCTGCTCCTCTCCCCTCGCTGCTGCTCCTCTCTCCCCGCTGCTGCTCCTCTCTCCCCGCTGCTGCTCCTCTCTCCCCGCTGCTGCTCCTCTCGCCCCGCTGCTGCTCCTCTCTCCCCGCTGCTGCTCCTCTCTCCCCGCTGCTGCTCCTCTCTCCCCGCTGCTGCTCCTCTCCCCTCGCTGCTGCACCCCTCGCCCTGCTGCTGCTCCTCTCTCCCCGCTGCTGCTCCTCTCCCCCCGCTGCTGCTCCACTCACTCCGCTGCTGCTCCTCTCTCCCCGCTGCTGCTCCTCTCTCCCCGCTGCTGCTCCTCTCTCCCCGCTGCTGCTCCTCTCTCCCCGCTGCTGCTCCTCTCCCTCCGCTGCTGCTCCTCTCCCCCTGCTGCTGCTCCTCTCTCCCCGCTGCTGCTCCTCTCCCCCTGCTGCTGCTCCTCTCTCCCCGCTGCTGCTCCTCTCCCTCCGCTGCTGCTCCTCTCTCCCCGCTGCTGCTCCTCTCGCCCCGCTGCTGCTCCCCTCTCCCTGCTGCTGCTCCTCTCTCCCCGCTGCTGCTCCTCTCTCCCCACTGCTGCTCCTCTCCCCCGCTGCTGCTCCTCTCCCTCCGCTGCTGCTCCTCTCCCTCCGCTGCTGCTCCCCTCGCACCGCTGCTGCTCCTCTCGCCCCGCTGCTGCTCCTCTCTCCCCGCTGCTGCTCCTCTCCCCCCGCTGCTGCTCCACTCCCTCCGCTGCTGCTCCTCTCTCCCCGCTGCTGCTCCTCTCCCTCCGCTGCTGCTCCTCTCTCCCCGCTGCTGCTCCTCTCCCTCCGCTGCTGCTCCCCTCGCCCCGCTGCTGCTCCTCTCTCCCCGCTGCTGCTCCTCTCCCTCCGCTGCTGCTCCTCTCTCCCCGCTGCTGCTCCTCTCCCCTCGCTGCTGCTCCTCTCTCCCCGCTGCTGCTCCTCTCTCCCCGCTGCTGCTCCTCTCTCCCCGCTGCTGCTCCTCTCCCCTCGCTGCTGCTCCCCTCGCCCTGCTGCTGCTCCTCTCTCCCCGCTGCTGCTCCTCTCCCCCCGCTGCTGCTCCACTCGCTCCGCTGCTGCTCCTCTCTCCCCGCTGCTGCTCCTCTCTCCCCGCTGCTGCTCCTCTCTCCCCGCTGCTGCTCCTCTCTCCCCGCTGCTGCTCCTCTCCCCTCGCTGCTGCTCCTCTCTCCCCGCTGCTGCTCCTCTCCCCCTGCTGCTGCTCCTCTCTCCCCGCTGCTGCTCCTCTCCCTCCGCTGCTGCTCCTCTCTCCCCGCTGCTGCTCCTCTCGCCCCGCTGCTGCTCCTCTCTCCCCGCTGCTGCTCCTCTCTCCCCGCTGCTGCTCCTCTCTCCCCGCTGCTCCTCCTCTCCCCCGCTGCTGCTCCTCTCCCTCCGCTGCTGCTCCTCTCTCCCCGCTGCTGCTCCTCTCCCTCCGCTGCTGCTCCTCTCTCCCCGCTGCTGCTCCTGTCCCTCCGCTGCTGCTCCTCTCTCCCCGCTGCTGCTCCTCTCTCCCCGCTGCTGCTCCTCTCTCCCCGCTGCTGCTCCTCTCTCCCCGCTGCTGCTCCTCTCTCCCCGCTGCTGCTCCTCTCCCCCGCTGCTGCTCCTCTCCCTCCGCTGCTGCTCCCCTCGCCCCGCTGCTGCTCCTCTCTCCCCGCTGCTGCTCCTCTCCCTCCGCTGCTGCTCCCCTCGCCCCGCTGCTGCTCCTCTCTCCCCGCTGCTGCTCCTCTCCCATCGCTGCTGCTCCTCTCTCCCCGCTGCTGCTCCTCTCTCCCCGCTGCTGCGCCTCTCTCCCTGCTGCTGCTCCTCTCTCCCCGCTGCTGCTCCTCTCTCCCCGCTGCTGCTCCTCTCCCCTCACTGCTGCTCCCCTCGCCCTGCTGCTGCTCCTCTCTCCCCGCTGCTGTTCCTCTCTCCCCGCTGATGCTCCTCTCCCCTCGATGCTGCTCCCCTCGCCCTGCTGCTGTTCCTCTCTCCCCGCTGCTGCTCCTCTCCCCCCACTGCTGCTCCTCTCTCCCCGCTGCTGCTCCTCTCTCCCCGCTGCTGCTCCTCTCCCCCCGCTGCTGCTCCACTCGCTCCGCTGCTGCTCCTCTCTCCCCGCTGCTGCTCCTCTCTCCCCGCTGCTGCTCCTCTCCCCCTGCTGCTGCTCCTCTCTCCCCGCTGCTGCTCCTCTCCCTCCGCTGCTGCTCCTCTCTCCCCGCTGCTGTTCCTCTCTCCCCGCTGCTGCTCCTCTCCCTCCGCTGCTGCTCCTCTCTCCCCGCTGCTGCTCCTCTCCCCTCGCTGCTGCTCCTCTCTCCCCGCTGCTGCTCCTCTCTCCCCGCTGCTGCTCCTCTCTCCCCGCTGCTGCTCCTCTCCCCTCGCTGCTGCTCCCCTCGCCCTGCTGCTGCTCCTCTCTCCCCGCTGCTGCTCCTCTCCCCCCGCTGCTGCTCCACTCGCTCCGCTGCTGCTCCTCTCTCCCCGCTGCTGCTCCTCTCTCCCCGCTGCTGCTCCTCTCCCTCCGCTGCTGCTCCCCTCGCCCCGCTGCTGCTCCTCTCTCCCCGCTGCTGCTCCTCTCCCATCGCTGCTGCTCCTCTCTCCCCGCTGCTGCTCCTCTCTCCCCGCTGCTGCGCCTCTCTCCCTGCTGCTGCTCCTCTCTCCCCGCTGCTGCTCCTCTCTCCCCGCTGCTGCTCCTCTCCCCTCACTGCTGCTCCCCTCGCCCTGCTGCTGCTCCTCTCTCCCCGCTGCTGTTCCTCTCTCCCCGCTGATGCTCCTCTCCCCTCGCTGCTGCTCCCCTCGCCCTGCTGCTGTTCCTCTCTCCCCGCTGCTGCTCCTCTCCCCCCACTGCTGCTCCTCTCTCCCCGCTGCTGCTCCTCTCTCCCCGCTGCTGCTCCTCTCCCCCCGCTGCTGCTCCACTCGCTCCGCTGCTGCTCCTCTCTCCCCGCTGCTGCTCCTCTCTCCCCGCTGCTGCTCCTCTCCCCCTGCTGCTGCTCCTCTCTCCCCGCTGCTGCTCCTCTCCCTCCGCTGCTGCTCCTCTCTCCCCGCTGCTGTTCCTCTCTCCCCGCTGCTGCTCCTCTCCCTCCGCTGCTGCTCCTCTCTCCCCGCTGCTGCTCCTCTCCCCTCGCTGCTGCTCCTCTCTCCCCGCTGCTGCTCCTCTCTCCCCGCTGCTGCTCCTCTCTCCCCGCTGCTGCTCCTCTCCCCTCGCTGCTGCTCCCCTCGCCCTGCTGCTGCTCCTCTCTCCCCGCTGCTGCTCCTCTCCCCCCGCTGCTGCTCCACTCGCTCCGCTGCTGCTCCTCTCTCCCCGCTTCTGCTCCTCTCTCCCCGCTGCTGCTCCTCTCCCCCCGCTGCTGCTCATCTCCCCCCGCTGCTGCTCATCTCCCCCCGCTGCTGCTCCTCTCTCCCCGCTGCTGCTCCTCTCTCCCCGCTGCTGCTCCTCTCCCCCCGCTGCTGCTCCTCTCGCCCCGCTGCTGCTCCTCTCGCCCCGCTGTTGCTCCTCTCCCCCGCTGCTGCTCCACTCACTCCGCTGCTGCTCCTCTCTCCCCGCTGCTGCTCCTCTCTCCCCGCTGCTGCTCCTCTCTCCCCGCTGCTGCTCCTCTCTCCCCGCTGCTGCTCCTCTCCCTCCGCTGCTGCTCCTCTCCCCCTGCTGCTGCTCCTCTCTCCCCGCTGCTGCTCCTCTCCCCCTGCTGCTGCTCCTCTCTCCCCGCTGCTGCTCCTCTCCCTCCGCTGCTGCTCCTCTCTCCCCGCTGCTGCTCCTCTCGCCCCGCTGCTGCTCCCCTCTCCCTGCTGCTGCTCCTCTCTCCCCGCTGCTGCTCCTCTCTCCCCACTGCTGCTCCTCTCCCCCGCTGCTGCTCCTCTCCCTCCGCTGCTGCTCCTCTCCCTCCGCTGCTGCTCCCCTCGCCCCGCTGCTGCTCCTCTCGCCCCGCTGCTGCTCCTCTCTCCCCGCTGCTGCTCCTCTCCCCCCGCTGCTGCTCCTCTCCCTCCGCTGCTGCTCCTCTCTCCCCGCTGCTGCTCCTCTCCCTCCGCTGCTGCTCCTCTCTCCCCGCTGCTGCTCCTCTCCCTCCGCTGCTGCTCCCCTCGCCCCGCTGCTGCTCCTCTCTCCCCGCTGCTGCTCCTCTCCCTCCGCTGCTGCTCCTCTCTCCCCGCTGCTGCTCCTCTCCCCTCGCTGCTGCTCCTCTCTCCCCGCTGCTGCTCCTCTCTCCCCGCTGCTGCTCCTCTCTCCCCGCTGCTGCTCCTCTCCCCTCGCTGCTGCTCCCCTCGCCCTGCTGCTGCTCCTCTCTCCCCGCTGCTGCTCCTCTCCCATCGCTGCTGCTCCTCTCTCCCCGCTGCTGCTCCTCTCTCCCCGCTGCTGCGCCTCTCTCCCTGCTGCTGCTCCTCTCTCCCCGCTGCTGCTCCTCTCTCCCCGCTGCTGCTCCTCTCCCCTCACTGCTGCTCCCCTCGCCCTGCTGCTGCTCCTCTCTCCCCGCTGCTGTTCCTCTCTCCCCGCTGATGCTCCTCTCCCCTCGATGCTGCTCCCCTCGCCCTGCTGCTGTTCCTCTCTCCCCGCTGCTGCTCCTCTCCCCCCACTGCTGCTCCTCTCTCCCCGCTGCTGCTCCTCTCTCCCCGCTGCTGCTCCTCTCCCCCCGCTGCTGCTCCACTCGCTCCGCTGCTGCTCCTCTCTCCCCGCTGCTGCTCCTCTCTCCCCGCTGCTGCTCCTCTCCCCCTGCTGCTGCTCCTCTCTCCCCGCTGCTGCTCCTCTCCCTCCGCTGCTGCTCCTCTCTCCCCGCTGCTGTTCCTCTCTCCCCGCTGCTGCTCCTCTCCCTCCGCTGCTGCTCCTCTCTCCCCGCTGCTGCTCCTCTCCCCTCGCTGCTGCTCCTCTCTCCCCGCTGCTGCTCCTCTCTCCCCGCTGCTGCTCCTCTCTCCCCGCTGCTGCTCCTCTCCCCTCGCTGCTGCTCCCCTCGCCCTGCTGCTGCTCCTCTCTCCCCGCTGCTGCTCCTCTCCCCCCGCTGCTGCTCCACTCGCTCCGCTGCTGCTCCTCTCTCCCCGCTGCTGCTCCTCTCTCCCCGCTGCTGCTCCTCTCCCTCCGCTGCTGCTCCCCTCGCCCCGCTGCTGCTCCTCTCTCCCCGCTGCTGCTCCTCTCCCATCGCTGCTGCTCCTCTCTCCCCGCTGCTGCTCCTCTCTCCCCGCTGCTGCGCCTCTCTCCCTGCTGCTGCTCCTCTCTCCCCGCTGCTGCTCCTCTCTCCCCGCTGCTGCTCCTCTCCCCTCACTGCTGCTCCCCTCGCCCTGCTGCTGCTCCTCTCTCCCCGCTGCTGTTCCTCTCTCCCCGCTGATGCTCCTCTCCCCTCGCTGCTGCTCCCCTCGCCCTGCTGCTGTTCCTCTCTCCCCGCTGCTGCTCCTCTCCCCCCACTGCTGCTCCTCTCTCCCCGCTGCTGCTCCTCTCTCCCCGCTGCTGCTCCTCTCCCCCCGCTGCTGCTCCACTCGCTCCGCTGCTGCTCCTCTCTCCCCGCTGCTGCTCCTCTCTCCCCGCTGCTGCTCCTCTCCCCCTGCTGCTGCTCCTCTCTCCCCGCTGCTGCTCCTCTCCCTCCGCTGCTGCTCCTCTCTCCCCGCTGCTGTTCCTCTCTCCCCGCTGCTGCTCCTCTCCCTCCGCTGCTGCTCCTCTCTCCCCGCTGCTGCTCCTCTCCCCTCGCTGCTGCTCCTCTCTCCCCGCTGCTGCTCCTCTCTCCCCGCTGCTGCTCCTCTCTCCCCGCTGCTGCTCCTCTCCCCTCGCTGCTGCTCCCCTCGCCCTGCTGCTGCTCCTCTCTCCCCGCTGCTGCTCCTCTCCCCCCGCTGCTGCTCCACTCGCTCCGCTGCTGCTCCTCTCTCCCCGCTTCTGCTCCTCTCTCCCCGCTGCTGCTCCTCTCCCCCCGCTGCTGCTCATCTCCCCCCGCTGCTGCTCATCTCCCCCCGCTGCTGCTCCTCTCTCCCCGCTGCTGCTCCTCTCTCCCCGCTGCTGCTCCTCTCCCCCCGCTGCTGCTCCTCTCGCCCCGCTGCTGCTCCTCTCGCCCCGCTGTTGCTCCTCTCCCCCGCTGCTGCTCCACTCACTCCGCTGCTGCTCCTCTCTCCCCGCTGCTGCTCCTCTCTCCCCGCTGCTGCTCCTCTCTCCCCGCTGCTGCTCCTCTCTCCCCGCTGCTGCTCCTCTCCCTCCGCTGCTGCTCCTCTCCCCCTGCTGCTGCTCCTCTCTCCCCGCTGCTGCTCCTCTCCCCCTGCTGCTGCTCCTCTCTCCCCGCTGCTGCTCCTCTCCCTCCGCTGCTGCTCCTCTCTCCCCGCTGCTGCTCCTCTCGCCCCGCTGCTGCTCCCCTCTCCCTGCTGCTGCTCCTCTCTCCCCGCTGCTGCTCCTCTCTCCCCACTGCTGCTCCTCTCCCCCGCTGCTGCTCCTCTCCCTCCGCTGCTGCTCCTCTCCCTCCGCTGCTGCTCCCCTCGCCCCGCTGCTGCTCCTCTCGCCCCGCTGCTGCTCCTCTCTCCCCGCTGCTGCTCCTCTCCCCCCGCTGCTGCTCCTCTCCCTCCGCTGCTGCTCCTCTCTCCCCGCTGCTGCTCCTCTCCCTCCGCTGCTGCTCCTCTCTCCCCGCTGCTGCTCCTCTCCCTCCGCTGCTGCTCCCCTCGCCCCGCTGCTGCTCCTCTCTCCCCGCTGCTGCTCCTCTCCCTCCGCTGCTGCTCCTCTCTCCCCGCTGCTGCTCCTCTCCCCTCGCTGCTGCTCCTCTCTCCCCGCTGCTGCTCCTCTCTCCCCGCTGCTGCTCCTCTCTCCCCGCTGCTGCTCCTCTCCCCTCGCTGCTGCTCCCCTCGCCCTGCTGCTGCTCCTCTCTCCCCGCTGCTGCTCCTCTCCCCCCGCTGCTGCTCCACTCGCTCCGCTGCTGCTCCTCTCTCCCCGCTGCTGCTCCTCTCTCCCCGCTGCTGCTCCTCTCTCCCCGCTGCTGCTCCTCTCTCCCCGCTGCTGCTCCTCTCCCCTCGCTGCTGCTCCTCTCTCCCCGCTGCTGCTCCTCTCCCCCTGCTGCTGCTCCTCTCTCCCCGCTGCTGCTCCTCTCCCTCCGCTGCTGCTCCTCTCTCCCCGCTGCTGCTCCTCTCGCCCCGCTGCTGCTCCTCTCTCCCCGCTGCTGCTCCTCTCTCCCCGCTGCTGCTCCTCTCTCCCCGCTGCTCCTCCTCTCCCCCGCTGCTGCTCCTCTCCCTCCGCTGCTGCTCCTCTCTCCCCGCTGCTGCTCCTCTCCCTCCGCTGCTGCTCCTCTCTCCCCGCTGCTGCTCCTGTCCCTCCGCTGCTGCTCCTCTCTCCCCGCTGCTGCTCCTCTCTCCCCGCTGCTGCTCCTCTCTCCCCGCTGCTGCTCCTCTCTCCCCGCTGCTGCTCCTCTCTCCCCGCTGCTGCTCCTCTCCCCCGCTGCTGCTCCTCTCCCTCCGCTGCTGCTCCCCTCGCCCCGCTGCTGCTCCTCTCTCCCCGCTGCTGCTCCTCTCCCTCCGCTGCTGCTCCCCTCGCCCCGCTGCTGCTCCTCTCTCCCCGCTGCTGCTCCTCTCCCATCGCTGCTGCTCCTCTCTCCCCGCTGCTGCTCCTCTCTCCCCGCTGCTGCGCCTCTCTCCCTGCTGCTGCTCCTCTCTCCCCGCTGCTGCTCCTCTCTCCCCGCTGCTGCTCCTCTCCCCTCACTGCTGCTCCCCTCGCCCTGCTGCTGCTCCTCTCTCCCCGCTGCTGTTCCTCTCTCCCCGCTGATGCTCCTCTCCCCTCGCTGCTGCTCCCCTCGCCCTGCTGCTGTTCCTCTCTCCCCGCTGCTGCTCCTCTCCCCCCACTGCTGCTCCTCTCTCCCCGCTGCTGCTCCTCTCTCCCCGCTGCTGCTCCTCTCCCCCCGCTGCTGCTCCACTCGCTCCGCTGCTGCTCCTCTCTCCCCGCTGCTGCTCCTCTCTCCCCGCTGCTGCTCCTCTCCCCCTGCTGCTGCTCCTCTCTCCCCGCTGCTGCTCCTCTCCCTCCGCTGCTGCTCCTCTCTCCCCGCTGCTGTTCCTCTCTCCCCGCTGCTGTTCCTCTCTCCCCGCTGCTGCTCCTCTCTCCCCGCTGCTGCTCCTCTCCCCCCGCTGCTGCTCCTCTCTCCCCGCTGCTGCTCCTCTCCCTCCGCTGCTGCTCCTCTCGCCCCGCTGCTGCTCCTCTCTCCCCGCTGCTGCTCTTCTCTCCCCGCTGCTGCTCCTCTCTCCCCACTGCAGCTCCACTCTCCCAGTTGCTGCTCCTCTCTCCCCTCTGCTGCTCCTCTCTCCACGCTGCTGCTCCGTTCGCCCCGCTGCTGCTCCTCTCTCCCCGCTGCAGCTCCACTCTCCCAGTTGCTGCTCCCCTCGCCTCACTGCTGCACCTCTCTCCCCGCTGCTGCTCCTCTCCCCCAGCTGCTGCTCCGCTCGCCCCGCTGCTGCTCCTCTCTCCCAGTTGCTGCTCCCCTCGCCCCGCTGCTGCTCCTCTCCCCCCGCTGCTGCTCCTCTCCCCCTGCTGCTGCTCCTCTCTCCCCGCTGCTGCTCCTCTCTCCCCGCTGCTGCTCCTCTCCCCTTGCTGCTGCTCCTCTCCCCCCGCTGCTGCTCCTCTCCCTCCGCCGCTGCTCCTCTCTCCCCGCCGCTGCTCCTCTCTCCCCGCTGCTGCTCCTCTCCCCCTGCTGCTGCTCCTCTCTCCCCGCTGCTGTTCCTCTCTCCCCGCTGCTGCTCCTCTCCCTCCGCTGCTGCTCTCTCCCCGCTGCTGCTCCTCTCTCCCCGCTGCTGCTCCTCTCCCCCCGCTGCTGCTCCTCTCTCCCCGCTGCTGCTCCCCTCTCCCCGCTGCTGCTCCTCTCTCCCCGCTGCTGCTCCTCTCCCCTCGCTGCTGCTCCTCTCCCCCGCTGCTGCTCCTCTCCCTCCGCTGCTGCTCCCCTCCCTCCGCTGCTGCTCCCCTCGCCCCGCTGCTGCTCCTCTCCCCCCGCTGCTGCTCCTCTCCCCTCGCTGCTGCTCCTCTCTCCCCGCTGCTGCTCCTCTCCCCCGCTGCTGCTCCTCTCCCCCCGCTGCTGCTCCTCTCTCCCCGCTGCTGCTCCTCTCTCCCCGCTGCTGCTCCTCTCTCCCCGCTGCTGCTCCTCTCTCCCCGCTGCTGCTCCTCTCCCCCCGCTGCTGCTCCTCTCCCCCCGCTGCTGCTCCTCTCTCCCCGCTGCTGCTCCTCTCTCCCCGCTGCTGCTCCTCTCTCCCCGCTGCTGCTCCTCTCCCCCCGCTGCTGCTCCTCTCTCCCCGCTGCTGCTCCTCTCTCCCCGCTGCTGCTCCTCTCCCCCCGCTGCTGCTCCTCTCTCCCCGCTGCTGCTCCTCTCTCCCCGCTGCTGCTCCTCTCTCCCCGCTGCTGCTCCTCTCTCCCCGCTGCTGCTCCTCTCTCCCCGCTGCTGCTCCTCTCCCCCTGCTGCTGCTCCTCTCTCCCCGCTGCTGCTCCTCTCTCCCCGCTGCTGCTCCTCTCCCCCCGCCTCTACTCCCCTCGCCCCACTGCAGCTCCATTCTCCCAGTTGCTGGTCCCCTCTCCCCGCACCCCGCTGCTGCTCCCCTCGCCCCGCTGCTTCTCCTCTCTCACAGCTGCTGCTCCTCTCCCTCCGCGGCTACTCCACTCTCTTGGCTGCTGCTCCTCTCTCCCCGCATCTTCTCCTCTCGCCCCGCTGCTGCTCCTCTCTCCCCGCATCTTCTCCTCTCGCCCCGCTGCTGCTCCTCCCGCCCTCCGCTGCTGGTCCCCTCCCGTTGCTGCTCCCCTCGTCTCGCTGCTGCTCCTCTCGTCCCGCTGCTGCTCCCCTCATCCCGCTGCTGCTCCCCTCATCCCGCTGCTGCTCCCCTCATCCCGCTGCTGCTCCTCTCCCCGTTGCATGCCAGTGATCTGTAATAGCATTTCCTGAGATGGCTGAAAATGTTCATGATTGCAGCTTATACATTCCAAAGCCATTTAAATGGTGTCATCTGCCTAGAATGTAAATGGGCCATTTACAAGACATCCAGGCAATCACCTGGGTACTCAATTGGGTGAGCACCAACAATTCAGTGCAATCACCTCAGACAATAAATTTTAGCTGAGAAAGTAATTTATCCAGCTGTAATCTAACAGCATAAATCATGGGTTGCAATCCACTAATCACAACAATGTTTGGATAACTGGTCAACTGGAGAGATGGGATCACGTGATAAACAAACTAAATCTCTTTTGTGTTATTCTTTACCCAGTCCAGAACAGAGGCAGAAGAGACGCCGAAGAGACACAGCCCCTGAGTAGGGCATTCTCTCTCTCTCACTCTTTCTCCATCCAACCCCAAATTTGAGCCCTATCTGCTGTTTGCTCACCCACTTTAAGGGTTTTAAGAATCAACCAAGCAGCTGCTGACTTCATTAGAACCAGTAATCTTCTATCTAAAGTGGACAAAGTTTGAAATCCCAGTTACCCAATCGGAGGATAAAGTCATAGGATTCTCGGCTCGGGGACGGCACAGTTGCACAGTGGTTAGCACTGCTGCCTTGTGGCGTGATCCAGATCTACATGTTTAAATGAGCCATTAAGCTCATTCAAATACCCGGATGCCACTTTCACCCGGCCCCCGGGTGTCAATGGCCTTGCCTGCGAGTCCTCGACAGGGCGCCGTTTAGCCTGGATTCCACAAATGTGGACCAGGCATGACAGCACCTCAGGGCATCTCGCAGGCCCTTAGAGACCTCCAGGTTGTTGAGGACAGGGCGGGGTAGTATGCTGGCACATCCCCTGGCACCCGGGCACTGCCAGGGTACTTGGTTGGCGGGTTGGCACTGAAAGGTGTCGGACCCAGGGGGTGGGTGCCTTGCCCATTAGAGGGGATGAGGAGGCGTTCCAGGGGCCTCTAGAAGGTTGTGGGTGGTCCTGAAAAGGGGGGTGTCTAGAGATTGGGGCAGCCTTCCAAAATGGCACCCCGATTTGTGAGGAGCCACTCCACAGGCGACCTCAGTTCGCCTGTGCAGGACAGCTGCCTAAGTGTGCCCTCAATGGGGAGAAACTCCCTGAGGCCAGAAAAATGGCAAAGTTCCAATGAATAGCGGAGTTATTCTCGTCACAGCAGCCGTTGAGAAACATCTCGCCAAACGCCCTGGAAAACAGACTTTAACATTTTCCGGTGAATCGCTCCTTCCAACTCTTCACTTTTAAAGACCTAGAGCCTGTGAATTATCTTAAAAGCCAATATGGCCCAGACTGCCTCAATGACTGCTCACTTCCCATCATACCTTCGTAACAACAATATTCCCAGAACTAAACTTTAAAATATTAACATGTGTTAGACATTCATCTCAAGATATAAATTATCCCTCAACGTAATGTTTGTGTGTGTATGTTGTGTGCATGAAAGTGGGAACATTTGCATTAAATTGTTGAGACTGGGTTAAGTACAATAAATATTACTCTCTTTCCTCTTTTGAAAGGTACAAGGAAACCTATCCGTGAGCATTTTTACTGTCACCGCACGGAAACAGTTAAATACTCACTGAATTGGCAAGCACATCCTTTCACAAAAGAGAACTTGCTGAGGTCAAGCAAAGAGTAGTAAAAGAGGGGAGCCATTCTAACCCTCCATCCCTGATCAGTGATTTTAAATACCAGATGGATTTAGCATCGCAGGCTAGTTCTGATTTCTCTACTTGAAATCGTATTGGGTCCCATTAAGATCATAGAATCCCATTTAATACCTTATTAAGACATTAGGTGGGCACATAAGCTACTCTAGTGGAGACCCTTGAGCGAAGTCCTGGTGAGAACAGGGGCCGCCAACGACCCGATTCAAGGCCAGGCAGAATGACTTAAATTTGGACTTATGTGTTCACAGAAGACATCACCTATCTTCATACTGCAACTCGTATTCACTAATTAAGGCATAGCTACTGTCAAAATACAGAATTGAACATCAAACACAAGCCATCCATGCTCAGAGTTTGTGACTTTGGTACAACAGATTCTTGACAGGTTTGTGCTGCTTTCAAATAATAAATCTTCTGGGACAGATGAATGATGTGCCAGCAGTCTTAGAGAGAGAAGAAAAGAATGAAGATCAAACAATTGTTACGAGGGAATCAGTGAACAACATGAAGCATTGAAAGCAGAAAAATGTATTTTTCAGGATTCAAGATGGATGACCTGACCTCCTTAATCATAAAACTAACATAATGACTAATAAAGAAAGAATTTGCCTTTGCTTGTGTGACCACATGACATCTCAAAATGCCTCTTTGCCAATGAAATACATTTGAAGTGTAGTCTCTGTCATAGTGTATTAATGCAGCAGCCAATAGAGCAGTAAGGTTGCACAGTGGTTAGCACTGTTGCTTCACAACGCCATTGACTCGGGTTCGATTTCCGCTTGTGTCACTGTCTTTGTGGAGTCTGCACGTTCTCCCTGTGTCTGCGTGGGTTTCCTCCGGGTGCTCCCGTTTCCTCTCACAGGTCCCAAAAGACATGCTTATTAGGTGAATTGGACATGCTTAATTCTCCCTCTGTGTACCTGTACAGGTGCCGGAATGTGGCGACGAGGGGATTTTCACAGTAACTTCATTGCAGTGTTAATGTAAGCCTACTTGTGACAATAATAAAGATTGTAACCTTATTGTAAGTTGTGCTCAGCAAGGTCTCTTCAAACAACACTAAATCCCCAATAAGACTGACTCCAATATTACTGGAGGAAGTGAGGAGGATGCAGCAGAACATGGGGAAAATGTAGCAAGGCCAAGGTCATGGAGGCCCTACCAATTTTAAAGGTCGTGCCTTATTTTTATAATCTCTTGGCTCCTGCTCAACAGCTGGTCAAACAGTCAGCATGGTGGCAGGAGCAGAGATTTGTGGTAGACGGGCAGGAAGGCAGTCAATGGGTCTTCCCACCATAAACTTAATCAGGGTAGAGGACCGATGGTGGCAGGGACCCCACCTGCCACCCTCCCACCTGATCAAATGCCCGCAACCAATCACACCACCAGGGAGTGCACAAGAATCTGCTTGTCAGGCCAGAAATGTGCTTACAGATCTAATAGTACCCTGCTCCACTTGTCTTCATAGATGCTGGTGGGAACCATGATTTAGTTGCATTGAGCTGGAGGAAGTTTCAACTGGGTGTCAGACAGGTGGTCAGAAAGTAAACATTTGATTTTGTAATGGAGGCAAAGAGGTGCAGCATGGTGCCATCACCATCCATGTGAAAGTTGTCCCTGATGGTGTCAGAAATGCATGAATTGAATGCCTTGAATAAAATGGAAAAGTCTCCCTTCTATATCATGTTTAAGTATGAAAAGAATTGCTGTAGTCCTTGAAGAGGATATCACAGTTTCTGATTCAGTGCTAATGGTGGTTATAGTTGACAGCATGGCATCAAGGCTGGACGTACTTAGAAGTCAAAATGAAAACTTATTCTGCAGTTCCAATGAGTGAAAGATTGTCCTGTTATAACTTGCACAATTTTTGAGCAAACAAGTCAATTAAGGATTTATAATTGGGTTAATTGGAAGTTAACTTGCAAGGCTAAAATTGGTTTACTCTATTGCTAGATTTAGATTGTCACTGCACACGTATGATTCAATTAATAATCAGCCAGGTTCCTTTCTCATAGTTTTCTTTAAAACCATAAATTATTTTAAAATCCAGTAGTTAAACCTGACAGACCTTCTAACAGAGGTGGCAAACTAAAACTTTGGACCTGTCAGTTTTTGAGTTTTGATTGTTTGACTGCTTATATGCATTCCTTAGTAATAATCTACCATCGATTCCTGCCTTGCAATGATGTGCGCTTTCTTCATGGGTGAGTTTGAAGCAAACACATTGTAATGAAGATTTTATGCAATCTATTCCATCGAGTGGTGACAACATCTTGAAAGCAGAATATAGCATAAGTGTTTCCTGAAAGAACAAAACAGCCACAAGACTAAAATAAATTTCAGCCATGCAACTTGATCCCTAAACAAGAGGTACTCTATCTATTCTGCCAGCTTGCCTTGGCTCAATTTCAAATCATTCAGAATTTCAAATTGTATAATCGGCATTTAAATATATTCTAGTACTTGCTTCTAAACACAAATAAAATTATTGTTCTCTGCAGCTAAGAATAAAGCTGAAATATTCATGCTCGAAATGATCATTAGCAAAAGAAAAGCTAGTCTATGACTTTTTCCAGTGTTCGGTTCCATAATTTTTCAACTGCATTCATGTCATGAATTATGTTCAAATTGTAATGGGTTCCATGATTCTCGGGGTTGTATTGAACTTACTGAAAGCAGCATTAACAGTGAAGCAAGGGCATGGAAATGAGGCCACTGGTCTTTCATTAATGCCAACATTCTGCTCGTCACCCCTTTGAAAGGGGCCTATCACTGGGCTGATCCACTGGACGGGCCTTTGCGAATTGAAACCATCTCCTTCAGCAGATTCTCTTCTCCCAGCTCGGTGGCTAACAGTCGAAGGGCGGCAGAGAACAATAATTTTATTTGTCTTTATAAGCAAGTACTAGAATATATTTAAACACCACACACACAGTCACCCAAGGCCGGATTCAAACCCAAATCCCTGGTGCTGTGAGGCAGCAGTGCCACCGTGTCACCTGCTGCCCATTTCACTCGCCGTCCACTATTAATATCTGAAAGACTCCACTTTCACCGTCATACACAGGAAGAAGAAGAAAACATTTGCTGCATCACTGCGAAAGCTAGGAAATTTGACCAGTCTTTGGATGATACACTTAGTGACTGATTAGTTTGTGGCCTCAGGGATGAAGCTATCCAAAGGAAATTGTTGATGGAAGGTGCATTATCCCTAAAATCTACTGAAGAAATCGCAATATCTATGGAACCTTCTGCGAGAGAAGCCTTGTTGATTGGAGTTCAAGCTAAATCTTTATCAGTGTCACAAGTAGGCGTATATTAACACTGCAATGAAGTTACTATGAAAATCCTCTAGTCGTCACATTCCGGCGCCTGTTCAGGTACGCTGAGGGACGTCCAATTCGCCTAACAAGCACGCCTTTCAGGACTTGTGGGAGAAAACCGAAGCAGTCGGAGGAAACCCACGCAGACACGGGGAGAACATGTAGGCTCCACACAGGCAATGTCTCAAGCAGGGAATCGAACACGAGCACAGAAACAATCCAGACCTTAAATCCCATCTTACTGTCATAACATACATCTATGTATATAATGGAGTGCAGATAGGCAGTGATTGACACACAGGATGACCAGTAAGCACACAGAACAGAGCAGCCAATCACCAGACAGGACACAACCACGATAAAGCCAGAGGGCACCAGTTTTCCTGCTCTCTCGGAACCCAGCCTCTGAGACAGTCAGAGTTAGTGAGCTGGCCAGTGCAAACACCATGTGGTAGCTAGTAAGTCTGGTTAGGCTAGTATCAGGTCTCCAGTCAAGTCAGCATAGTGTCAACCCACAGTTGAACATGTATAATAGTTTAGATGTTAAATAAAATCGTGTTGCATCTTATCAAGTGTTGGAGGTCTGTCTCTCGCTACACTGCATCAAGTGCAGTCCACATCGACCCAGCCTACCCAACACATCATGGTATCAGTGAGCGATGCTGAAAATTGATGGACCTACCTTGAGTGAATCAGCGTTGACCAGCAAACAGCCATCCGGTGACATGGAAAACGTCCGCCCTCCTCCGCAGCTCCGCATCGCCGGCAACCTCGGTGCAAATTGGAAGATCTTCAAACAAAAGTTCCAACTCTATCTAGAAGCCACCGACCTCGAGGCCGCATCGGACGCCAGGAAGATCGCACTATTCCTCTCCACAGCCGGGGACCATGCCATCCGCATCTACAACTCCCTTATATTCGCTGAAGGCAAAGACAAGACAAAATTTAAAACAGTCCTACTGAAGTTCGACAGCCACTGCGACATTGAGGTGAATGAGAGCTTTGAACGGTCCGTTTTCCAGCAGAGGCTTCAGAGTAAGGATGAACCTTTTCAATCCTTTCTGACCCATCTCCGCATCCTCGCGCAGTCATGTAACTGTGACTCGACCACTGATTTCATGATCCGGGATCAGATCGTTTTCGGGGTCCTCTGATTCCCTTCGCCAGCAGCTCCGGAAAGTCAACCAGCTCACCCTCACCATCGCCTTCGAAACGTGCGTTGTCCACGAACATGTTAACAATCGGTACTCCCACATCAGGGCGGCAGAATCGGCAAAGCTAACTTCCCACGAGGCGGAACGGATGCAGGCCATTGCACAAATGCAGGGACTAAGTATCGACGAGAGTGGCCATTCCGCGCGCTTTTCCCGGGCCGCTGCGCATGTGCGCCACGACCGAGGGGACGGCGAGACCGATGACCAGACTGCGCAGGTGCATACGTCGTTCGACCGCACTGCGCATGCGCGATGGAGCATGAAACGCGCTGACGTTGGCATCATGACATGTCCAAGTTGTGGCTCCGCCCATTTAAAGCGGCAATGTCCGGCAAAATCACGGCAGTGTCCACAGTGTGGCAAGCTTGGCCACTATGCAGGCCTTTGCAGATCTGCTCCAGTGCCCAGCATCCAGCGATCCCAGCCGTGGCACAGAAGCGTCCATTCAATACAGCAGGCCATGCCAGACTCCGACCCCGACAGCCCAACAGATCCTGATGCTGTGTGCCTCAAATCTCCATAGCAGGTGGGCATCATTACGAAGCATGCGCTGCCTTTCTCCAAGACAGCGATGCACCTCCCGATCCTCAGCGTGGATCCCGATGATGATTGGTGTGCTGTCCTCACAGTCAACAAGGCTCGCATCCGGTTCAAACTGGACACGGGCGCATTGGCGAACCTCATCTCCAAATCCGATCTCGACACCATCCGCGTCAGACCAAGCATTCTTCTACTGGCCTGCCAGCTCCTTGACTACAATGGCAATGCCATAGCTGCCAGTGGCTCATGCCAACTCAGAGTTTCCAATAAGTCATTTAAAGCGACACTGCGATTTGAGATTGTGGGACCTGACAGAGCATCCCTGCTCGGTGCTTGGGCCTGCAAACTCCTGAACTTGGTTCAGCGAGTCCACACCATGTCATCCACACAGGCGACGGCCTCACCTGATGTGAACTTCCAGGCTGAAATTGATGACATCATCATGCAGTACCACAGCGTGTTCGACGGAATGGGCACACTCCCATACCGATACAAAATCCTGCTCAAACCGAACGCCACCCCTGTGATCCACGCACCACATCGGTTGCCGGCACCCCTCAATGACCGCCTCAAGCAGCAGTTACAGGACCTCCAGGACCAGGGCATCATATCAAAGGTTACAGAACCCACAGACTGGGTCAGCTCCATGGTCTGCGTCAAGAAGCCGTCAGGGGAGCTTCGAATCTGCATCGACCCCAAGGATTTAAACCGCAACAGCATGAGGGAACATTACCCGATACCAAAACGAGAAGAGTTGACCAGCGAGATGGCTCATGCCAAACTCTTTACGAAGCTGGACGCCTCCAAGGGGTTCTGGCAAATACAGCTGGATGCATTAAGTCACAAGCTGTGAAAATACAATACCTCGTTTGGTCACTACTGCTACAGCCGGATACCTTTTGGCATCATCTCTGCCTCAGAGGTATTTCACCGCATCATGGAACAGATGATGGAGGGTATCGAGGGGGTGTGCGTGTATGTTGACAATGTCATAATCTGGTCCACAACTCCTCAAGAACACATCGATCGCCTCAAGCAGGTATTCCACAGAATCCATGAGTATGGCCTCCGATTCAACAGTCAAGTGCTCGTTCGGTCAATCAGAAATCAAATTCCTTGGTGACCACATCTCGCAGCAAGGCATGCGGCCAGATGCTGACAAGGTCTCGACGATCAACGCCATGAAGACTCCAGAGGACAAGAAGGCGATCCTCCGCTTTCTAGGGATGGTCAACTTCCTCGGGTAGTTCATTCCCAACATGGCGGCACACACCACAGCCCTCCACCATCTCGTCAAAAAGTCGACGGAATTCCAGTGGCTGCCCACTCATGAGAACGAATGGCGTGAGCTGAGGGCAAAACTCACCACAGCCCCGGTTCTGGTGTTCTTCGACCCTACCAAAGAGACCAAAATATCCACTGACGCGAGCCAGGACGGTATTGGGACGGTGCTCCTCCAATGGGATGACTCCTCCTCATGGGCCCCAGTTGCGTATGCCTCCAGAGCCATGACGCCCACTGAGCAACGGTACGCTCAGATTGAGAAGGAATGCCTGGGCCTCCTAACGGGAATTGACAAATTTCACGACTATGTGTATGGCCTCCCAAAATTCACAGTTGAGACGGACCACAGGCCATTAGTCCACATAATCCAGAAGGATTTGAATGACATGACGCCTCGGTTACAACGAATCCTCCTCAAGCTACGCCCCTATGACTTTGAACTTGTCTACACGCCAGGCAAAGAACTCATTGCTGCAGATGCCCTTTCCAGGTCGATCACCACACCATGTGAACAAACTGACTTTGTCTGCCAAATCGATGCGCAGGTGCAATTGTGTGCCTCCAACCTTCCGGCCACTGATGAGAGGGTCATCCAAATTCGTGAGGAAACGGCCATGGATCCTCTGCTACAGCGTGTGATGCAGCACCTCACGAATGGCTGGCAGAAGGGACAGTGTCCCCAGTTTTATAACGTCAAGGACGACCTGACGGTGGTGGACAGCATCCTCATGAAGCTCGATAGGATTGTGATTCGGCAGAGCATGCGAGCTATGGTGCTCGGCCAACTCCATGAGGGTCACCTGGGGGTCGAGAAATGTCGACGCAGAGCTCGAGAGGCAGTCTACTGGCCGCGCACCAGCCAGGATGTTGCCAACACGGTCCTCAACTGCCCCATATGTCAGAAATTTCAGCCAGCTCAGCCCAAAGAAACTCTGCAGCAACATGAGATAGTGACCTCCCCATGGTCCAAAGTCGGTGTCGACCTTTTCCACGCCAAGGGACGTGACTATGTCCTCCTGGTCGACTACTTCTCCAATTACCCAGAAGTGGTGAAACTGTCCGACCTTCACGTCGAAGGCGGTGATTAAAGCATGCAAAGAACCGTTTGCCAGGCATGGGATACCACTCACGGTGATGAGTGACAACGGTCCCTGTTTTTACAGCCAGGAATGGTCTGATTTTGCCCGCCGATACAACTTTCGTCATGTAACCTCCAACCCCCACTACCTGCAGTCAAACGGGAAGGCCGAAAAAGGGGTCCATATCGTCAAGAGATTACTATGCAAAGCTGCAGACTCAGGCTCCGACTTCAACTTGGTGTTGCTGGCATACAGAGCATCCCCGCTGTCCACTGGGTTGTCTCCCGCGCAGATGCTCATGAATCGCATTCTGCGAATCACGGTTCCAGCCATTCATGTTCCAGACCTTGACCACCTCACGGCCATACAAAAGATGCAGCAGTCTCGGGCCCAACAGAAATCAGCATACGACGCTCATGCCACGGATCTCCCCGAGCTGGTCCCAACTGATCGTGTTCGTGTGCAGTTGCCTGATGCCGGCTGGTCCGCCACAGCTGTGGTGGTCAAGCAAATGGCCCCGAGTTCGTTCCTCGTCCGCATGGCTCCTTCCTACCACTCAACAGACGGGCCCTGCGCAGAGTTCCATGCCCGCCACCTAACCATGATGTCCCGCCTCACACAATGCTTCCTCCGGACGTGCCCTACCACGAGGCCACAGATCTACCAGCAATCCTGCCGACCTCTACGACCACCGCATTGGCGGCGGTCCCACCTATCCAAGTGCAGGTGGCCCCTGATCCACCCTTGAGGCGGTCAACCAGAATTCGCCGCCCACCACAGAGACTAAACTTATAGACTGAACTTTTGCACAACTGTGTTACCTTATCGTTTTGACCTCTGTAAATATAATTTTTTACCATTTCATCTGCCCTATCTCTGCACTAGTGACACCTTCCTGTGTACATAAGGTAATTTTAGCACATTCTGTGTATAGTCACGCACATATACACATCCACACGCACATGCACCTTAATATTTATTATCTCAACACACACAATACAAAAAAAAGTGGGGGAGATGTCATAATATACATCTATGTATACAATGGAGTGCAGACAGGCAGTGATTGACACACAGGATGACCAGTAAGCACACAGAACAGAGCAGCCAATCACCAGACAGGACACGACCACTATAAAGCCAGAGGGCACCAGTTTTCCCGCTCTCTCTCGGGACCCAGCCTCTGCGACAGTCAGAGTCAGTGAGCTGGCCAGTGCAAACACCATGTGGTAGCTAGTAAGTCTGGTTAGGCTAGTATCAGGTCTCCAGTCAAGTCAACATAGTGTCAACCCACAGTTGAACATGTATAATAGTTTAGATGTTAAATAAAATTGTGTTGCATCTTATCAAGTGGAGGTCTGTCTCTCGCTACACTGCATCAAGTGCAGTCCACATCGACCCAGCCTACCCAACACATCACTTACCAGACATCTTGGGCACGATCGAACGGCCATGCTGCACCCAAAAAGCAGCGCGCCGCGGTGCAATGTGGCCGATAGAATCCGGAAGACCCCGCACCCGTGATCGATCCGGCTTGCAACGCCTCACAAAATCGCGTTAGATCTCGCGAGGCGTTGCAATGTAAATCCCACCCATTGTGGGCTGGATCACATTTTGACAAATCTGCATATTAGAGCGAGACAGCTAGTCTCACTCAATATGCAAGTCCCTGAGGTAACCAAGGCATTGGGATCTATCCCCTTCACCTTGGGGAACTCGGGCAAATGCCATTCAGTACTGGTCTCCATAGACCAGATGGAACGGCACTCATGGAGGTCTCCCAAGGCATCGGAGGCCCCCAGGCGCATGCCCGTTGGGCAGGGCGGTACCCTAGCGCTGCTGGGTACCAGCTTGGCACTGCTAAGGTGCCCAGGTGGCACAGCCAGCTGGCAGGGACACAGCCAGCGTACCACATTAGCACTGCCAGGGTGCCAAGCTGGCATTATGCGCACTGCAGAGAGCTGGGCGGGGGGGGGGGGGGGGAGATGCCCTGCTTGGGTGTTTGAGGGGGGGGGTTGTGGGGGGGCCCAGCCCGGAGACCCCAAATAGTAAGTAAGTTGAGTTTGGGGGGAGGGTGCAGTGGGTCACTGAGGAGTTCTGGCGAGTGGAGCTCCTCGTGCAGAAAACACTACTATGTGCGGCCTCGGTCGGGCGTTCCCCACTGAGGCCCCCTGTCTAACCCCGCTGCGAGCAGTGTGAAACACACAGCTAAACACGCTCGCTTTGTTCCCATTTAGTTTAATCACACCCCATGAAAGGAATTAACAGTACAAATGGAGTATTGTTGTGGGGTATTAGAGTAATCATTTTGTCGCATCTACAAGTGGAATCTGAAACCGCTGCACGAGGGCCATCCCGGTGTAGTTAGAGGGAAGGAGTTGGTGAGAAGTTAATTCTGGTGGCCCAGGTTGGATGCCCAAATAGACGAGAAGGTGGGGTTATGCCAATCCTGCACTGCATTGAGAAATGTACCTACCTCCACTACAACCTTGGAATCCAAGGGAATTGTCTTCTAGGCCATGGCAAAGAATCCATGTTGATTATTAAGGACACATGTTTTTGGTCATGGTTGATGCGCATTCGAAGTGGTCCCAGGTTTCCATTATGAAAGTGACAACTATGGAACAAACTATAGAAAGACTTGACGAGGTATTTGCAAGATTTGGGCGACTTGAACAACTTTTGAGCGATAATGGTACTCAGTTCAGATCAGCCAAATTCAAGAACTGCCTGACGGGGTGTGGCATCTGCCCCCTTCCAACTAGCTACCAATGACTTAGCTGAATGTTTTGTGCAATCGCTCAAGCATTTAGTGAAGGTTTTGAGGGATAAAGGCTCACTATCTAAATGTGTCAAAATCTTTCCAGTGACATACAAAAATACTGTGCATTAATCAACACAAAGCTCACCGGCTATACTGATGTTTAAAAGGAAACTATGACCTTTTTACTCCCCCTTCAACTTCAGATATAGTCAGGCAACAACATCAAAAGCAAGTGGCTGGAAGTGAACAACATTCCAAAAGCAGAGTCTTTGACCATGGAGAACGCGCACTTGCGAAAAATTACACCTCAGGCAATGGCCTCCAGCAATTGTATTAGCCAAAACGGGTCTGATTTCATATACTTACAATCTGACAATAAACAAATTTGATGTTGGCACGCTGACCAATTATTGTCTGCAGGTAGTGAGAGTACAGAATCTGTACCAGATGTTTTCACACAGACAGTATGGACAGTTACATGCCCGACTTGAGGACTACTACTGGTGAAATTATGGAATCTGTTACAACAGAATCATCCACGCGACCAGGGACAGTTTCTGAGTTGGTTTTGTCAGATATAGCACTGACCAGTGTACAGGAAGACACTCCTAGTACCCCTAAGAGCCAAGATTTTGACTGTCATGTCCTGCCAAGAGAGTGCCTAACTAATGTACATATGTATCCATAACATAACAATGTTAATTATGGCATAATGTGTTGGATCTGTGTTAAAGGGCTTGATTAAGTAAAAATGCCAGAGACTCTAAAGTGGTAAAGAGGGAGGGGTGTAATGTATCAGAGTAACACCATTGGCTGCTGTAATGCCATGTGTTCACCGTTGTACCCTGTTTGAGCAGCATATGTAAATAAACCCCTTGCAAAATAAACCCCTTGCAGTATGTGCTTCAAACTTGATGTGTGCCACTTCTGATTCTTTCTCTTTGTGGCTACAACAAAGAATATAAAAGCTGCAATTTACTGTAAGTTTGAGGACAGAGTAAAGGGTTTGCCTTGAATTAAGTGCAACATTTATAAGGTGCTGTTGAAGACACCTGATCATCAGGAGGTCAGTCAGATCATTTGAAAGAATGCTAGCTAAATTGGATTGAGGCAGAATCACAAATCATGCAACAAGAAGCATTTTAATAAGGAAGATTTGTGATACATTGCACACATAAAGTAATGCAGATATATTACTGAATTGCTGAACAATAAAACTGCAGGATATCCATATTGTGGTCTATAATCACTTCAGTAAAACAAGTTATAGTCCTACTGAAAGATCAGGGGCAAAATTCTTCCCCCAACGGCGCGATGTCCGCCGACTGGCGCCAAAGACGGCGCCAATCAGACGGGCATCGCGCCGGCCCAAAGGTGCAGAATGCTCCGCATCTTTGGCGGCCTAGCCCCAACATTGAGGGGCTAGGCCGACGCCGGAGGGATTTCCGCCCCGCCAGCTGGCGGAAATGGCATTTGTTGCCCCGCCAGCTGGCGCGGAAATGCGGCGCATGCGCGGGAGCGTCAGCGGCCGCTGTCAGTTTCCCGCGCATGCGCAGTGGGGAGAGTCTCTTCCGCCTCCGCCATGGTGGAGGCCGTAGCGGAGGCGGAAGGGAAAGAGTGCCCCCACGGCACAGGCCCGCCCGCGGATCGGTGGGCCCCGATCGCGGGCCAGGCCACCGTGGGGGCACCCCTGGGGTCAGATCGCCCCGCGCCCCCCCCCCAGGACCCCGGAGCCCGCCCACGCCGCCTGGTCCCGCCGGTAAATACCAGGTTTGATTTACGCCAGCGGGACAGGCAATTTCTGGGCGGGACTTCGGCCCATCCGGGCCGGAGAATCCAGCGGGGGGTCCCGCCAACGGGCGCGGCCCGATTCCCGCCCCCGCCCAATCTCCGGTACCGGAGACTTCGGCGGGGGCGGGGGCGGGATTCACGGCGGCCTACGGCCATTCTCCGACCCGGCGGGGGGTCGGAGAATGACGTCCCAGGTTTATATACACAAAGGAGATAAAATGACAAATCTATTGAGCTGGAGGATTATTACACACATTTTGTAGTGATAAAGTAAATAATTCCTTCAACAACAACCTTAAGATTATTAAAGCTAGATCTCCTGCTTCCCTGAGATTGAATAGAACCCTTGCAACACCCTAGGCAAACGTGAGATGGGAAAATCTGCCTACAAAATTTCATCCAGCCTCATTGTTCAGCTTCAAGGAAATGCCCTCATCTCATTTCACTTTTATCTCTAAAATCAAAACCGGAGTCACCTCCTGTGATAACGTGTTGCCCGAACACCCGATCCAAACACTACCCCAACACCATCACCTCCTGCCCCACCCCAGCATCACTTCCGATGTTCTCAAAGGATTCATCAGTTGTGCATCACTTCTTCACCTACATGCTGTCTCACAGAGACATTGGGCGGGATTCTCTGTTAGCCGATGCCAAATTCGTGAAACGCGATTGGGCAGAAAATCACCTCCGATGCCAAAATCGGGGAAGGCGCCGATTTGGCGCCAAATCGGGATGCTCCGGCACCCCGAAAATGGTGTAAATGCGTCACTCGCCGCGCAGCATTCAAGTACAGTGGGCATATCATTAGCGGGCCTGACACCCTATTGTCCAGGGTCTCAGAGATTCACTGCCTCCAATGGGCCGAGTTCCCGATGCCGTGGTTCACTTGTGGTTTCAAATTGTGAACCTGGCATTGTGGCTGCTGAGGGTGACGGAGAGGAAGTAGGAAACGGAGTGGAGTGACTGCGGGCTGCTGGCCCGGCCACCGGCCCTGCTGGCTGAGGTGGAGGGCCCCCCTGCCAGGGTCAGGGGAGGGGGGAAACAGGCCGAGCAGCTGGGGTGCCCCCCCCCCATAGGACTGGGGTACCGACCGCCATTACGGTGGTCATCTTTCATGCACACCCACTGACCACCCCACCTCAGCCCTGGTTCTACACAGTGTCACCGGCCATATTTGTGCGCTCACCCCCACACCCCGCACCCCTGCCACAGTGCACCCTCCCACCCCCAAACACCCCGCCCAACTAGCTGCCACTCATCGTGGGACCACCCAGGGCCACACCCAAGGCAGCCCCCAATGAGGGAAGTGCCAGCCAACAGTACCCCTGGCAGCAGGGACAGGTGCCAGGACCGGGGGCACCGACGGTGCCGGATACCAATGGGGTAGGGGGTGCTGGGGTGGGGGAGGGACATGCGTTGGCGGAGCCAACATTGCCAACCGAGTCCACCGTGTAGCCCATCGAACCTGGTTGGGCACAGGAGTACGCACCATGCTAACATGCCCTTTCACCCCATGCAGATAATGGCGTTTGGCGTTCAACCGCCAATGGTGGCCGCCGTGGTGATGGTCGCATCTCTGCAGTAATGGAGCGGGCAGCAGCAGAGAGGGCAGCAGCAGAGAGCACAGCAGTGGAGCGGACAGCAGAGGACCGGGCTGTAAAGTGGCAGGTGGGAACCGTACATCTAGAGGGCGGGCGGTCCAGCAGGGCGAGGAGGAGGAGGTGTCAAGGAGGCGCCTCATGAGGCCTCATGTGTACCGACGCCACCTGTCATTCGATGACCTGCCGGATTAGGCATGCCGTCAGAGATTCCGGATGAGCAGAGAGACAGTGTGACACATCTGCCAGATGATGGCACACCAGTCCGGTGCCGCCCTAGTAGGAGCTGTAGTGGGCGTAGCTCTGGGTGGGCTGCCTGGTGCCCTGCCAGCAGGTGGCAGCCAGTTGGGAGGGGGGGTATGGCGGAGGGTGGGGGATATTGGGGATAAAGGATGGGGTGCAGGGAGTGGTGGGGTGGGGTGGCGATTGGGGTCTGGGGTGCAGCGGTGTGGTAGGCTGGGGGCTGGGTGCGGCCCTGTCGTAAGATGGGGGCTGGGGTGCGGGGGAGATGGTGGGGTGGGGCCACACATACGGCCAGTGTCGCTCTGCAGAAGCTAGAGCTACCTTGGGTGGTCAGTGGGGTGCGCAGAATGATGGCTACCTTGCAGGCCGCTGCAATGGTGGTCCGTGCTTGGACAACCCCCCCTCTCCAGGCCTGCGATCGAAGGCTTCTGATCAGCGGGCGGCCGCGATCTGGCCCTCCTTCTGCTGTTCGGTCCGCAACATGTTGCTTTGACTTGGGACTATATTGCCGTTTCTTCACTGTTATTGGGTCAAAATCCTGGAACTCCCTTACTAGCGGCATTGTGGTTGTATTGACACCACATGGCCTGCAGGGGTTCAAGAAGATGGCTCATCGCTGCCTTCAGGGGCAATTAGGCATGAGCAATAACTAACCAACGGCACCCACAACCCATGAAGAAAACTCTTAAAAACATTAGCCATATTTGGCTAACTGGGAATCCAGATATGCCCAATTGCATTTATGATTTGAAGATAAATAATAAGCAATAGACTTAGGTTAGACATGCAATCTCAATGCCCATATTCACAGACACGCACTTAGTTCCATCAACTTTTCTCTGAATTTGTTGGTAGAATGTGAACACAAAAAGCAGAATGCGCAAGTGTTGTTCCATCATGTGAGTGAATGCTTGGTTATTGAATGGTGCTAAATTTTCATCAAGCAAATACATGTATGTCAAATGTATCTACCTGTATTAAAAGAGTATATTTCATTTCCTATAAAAATTAATTAATGCAGTGTGAGGGGACTAAAACCTCAGTTTAGTTTTGTAAAATATATATATATATATAGATGTCCTCATGGTTATTTATAAATTTCTAAAAAAACTGAACAAAGACCTTTAAAAATAATTGAATCCAAGTCTGTCAGTGACACCTGAACAAACAAAACTACCTGAGAGTATCAGGGGAAACTCGCACATTGCTATCTCTGTGAAGCCTCTAAAAAACCTCTGTGGGCTGCACCAGCCAAATTCAGAGAACTATACAAGGTCCATCTACGTTTTCTACCCAGGCCGGTCTAAGGAATTTGCTCATCTGCTAAGACAAAGGGCGCTGCAACTGCCCTTTCAATTCTTAATAGTTGAGATATGTAACAATCTTGGTTACCCAGATGTGAGATACACATCCCTTGTCAAAGAGGCACTTTACCATCTAACTGGCAGTCTCACAGAAAAGGAGCTCTGCTGAGGTTGAACACCTGACCCCATCTACACAGCTTCTGCTGGAAGTTCTGAACCAGAACCTACAAGACTGATTCATCTCTGCATGCCTATCTCATCGTGTGAAGTCAATACCACCGGAAAAGTAAATTATGCAGCATTGGTTTTTAGCCCCTGAATTCCGTGATGGAATATCTCATTGGAATTTGATTCTAAACTCTGGAACCCACATGAAATGACGGGCTGGATTTTCCTCACGCCCCGCCGTGTGTTGCAGCGGCAGAGGCTGCCTGCCGTTGGCCAGCGGCAGGATCTTCTTGTCGTGCCGTTGTCAACGGGGCTTCCAGTTGAATACGCCCCCACCGCCCCCTCATCGCTGGGGAAACCAGTGTCAGGGGCTCATTGTTGGTGGGTCCAAAATATCCCTCCGGAAGGTGTGGTGATCTTTGCGAGGTGTTTCCAGGATGGAAGGCGTAGTGATCACAAAGATACACAAAGCTCTTTTGAAGAACTTAACTAATTTTATTAACACTACTAAGTTTGAGTTCAACACTTATTCTGAATAGCAAACATACATGTAAGAATTAAACTACACTCACTAACACTATCTCGATCTACTAATTACAATTATTATATCTTAACTACCTCTGCAATACACTATGAATCTTATCTTTGGAAGCTCCAGCTGTCATAATATACACCAGTATATCATGGTGCAGACACACACTGATGGACACACAGTGGGACCAATCAACATACACAACACCGCAGCCAATCACCAGTGAGAGCACACACACTATAAAGACAGGGGGCATCAGAGTTACCGTTCATTCGAGTTGCAGCTAGCTTGGAGGACAGAGCTCACAGCTGCAACACAGACATTCACCATGTGCTGAGTGCATCGACTGGTGAGGACAAGGCAGAGGTCTTTAGTTAAAGCTAGTATCGTATTAACCCACTGTCTTAAGTATGTTTAAACAGTTAATGATTCAATAAAATAGTGTTGCACTATTTCAAGTGTTGGTGACCTGTCTGTGATCCAGAACACCCAACACATCATGATACCAGGAGTGGTGGGATACTAGCACTTCTTAGACCTACCAGCAAGTGATCTGCCTTCCGCCAGCATTCCACCATCCTTCAACATGGACAACATCAGCCCGCCGCCGCTGCTCCGCATTGCCAGCAACCTCGGGGCCAACTGGAAGATTTTCAAACAGTGCTTCCAGCTCTTCCTCGAAGCCACGGGCAGGGAGGGCACCTCGGACACCAGAAAGATTGCTCTTTTCCTCTCCACGGCCGGGGACCATGCCATCCACATTTTCAACTCTCTCACCTTCGCAGATGATGAAGACAAGACGAAGTTCAAGACTGTCCTCCTCAAGTTTGACACTCACTGCAGCATAGAGGTGAATGAAAGTTTTGAATGCTACATGTTCCAGCAGCGTTTGCAGGGTAAGGGTGAACCTTTCTAATCCTTTCTCACGCACCTCCGCATCCTTGAGCAATCTTGCAGCTAAGGGCCCACCTCTGACTCCATGATACGTGACCAGATCGTTTTCGGTGTTCAGTCGGACCCCCTACGTCAGCAGCTCCTCAAAGTAAAGCAACTCACCCTAGGGACCGCCATCGAGACCTGTGTCTTACATGAAAACGCCACGAGTCGGTATGCCCATATACAAGCGGCTGAAACAGTCCCCGCGAGGCGGAACGGGTCAAGTGATTGAGCACCTCCGGGGCCTCAGCCTGGATGAGGGCGGCCATTTCGCCTGCTTTTCGCGGACTCCCGCACTTGTACGCACCAAACGAGGGGACGGCGATGTTGAGGAACGTAATGCGTAGGCGCGCACCACGCATGACCGCACTGCGCATGCGTGGTGGCACAGTGAATGTGCTGACGTCACAACGTGCGGCAACTGTGGCTCCGCCCATTTAAAGCGGCAATGCCCCGCAAAATCTCGACAATGTCTACGATGTGGAAGACTTGGCAACTATGCTGCCTTCTGTCGAGCAACTCAGCCTGCCAACTTCCATCGCTTCAGCCAAGCTCGCAGGAATGTTCGGGCAATTCAACCCACGGTCACCAAGTCCGATGCGGACCTCCCACACAGCAGTGACACCGAGGACCCGAAGGCGCCTTTTCGAGTCGGTGTCGTAACGAAAAACAGGCTGTCCCCGAAGCAAAGACACCAGCCGCTGTCGGTATACAGCATCGATCCAGACGATGAGTGGTGTGCCACCCTGACGGTCAACCAGAATTCGTCGCCCACCTCAGAGACCTAATTTGTGAACTTTGTGGACTGATGGACTTTTTGATTTGTTCTGTTCTTCCGTTTAATCGTTCAAGTGGTTTGTATACAGTGTTCATCTCGTTATTCTTGTGACACACTGTTTTTTTCTGCACCAGGCACCTTCCCATGTAAATAGCTTAGTTTTTATGTACATAGTCCTGTAAATATTTCGCACACACGTAGTCAGGCACATTCACTATACACTATTTATTGCCACGCAGGTACATTTTTTATAAAAGGGGGGATGTCAAAATATACACCAGTATATCATGGTGCAGACATACACTGATGGACACACAGTGGGACCAATCAACATACACAACACCGCAGCCAATCACCAGTGAGAGCACACGCACTATAAAGACAGGGAGCATCAGAGTTCCCGTTCATTCGAGTTGCAGCTAACTAGGAGGACAGAGCTCACAGCCTGTAACACAGACATTCACCATGTGCTGAGTGCATCGACAGGTTAGGACAAGGCAGGGGTCTTTAGTTAAAGCTAGTATCGTATTAACCCACAGTCTAAGTATGTTGAAATGAAATGAAAATCGCTTTTTGTCACAAGTAGGCTTCAAATGAAGTTACTATGAAAAGCCCCTAGTCGCTACATTCCGGCGCCTGTTCGGGGAGGCTGTTACGGGAATCAAACCGTGCTGCTGGCCTGCCTTGGTCTGCTTTCAAAGCGAGCGATTTAGCCCTGTGCTAAACAGCCCCTGTTTAAACAGTTAATGATTCAATAAAATAGTGTTGCACTATTTCAAGTGTTGGTGAACTGTTTGTGATCCAGAACACCCAGCACATCACCAGCTTAATCTCCTCCCCCTAGTTTAAAAGCCATTGAAACTTATCCCTTAGCTCCCTCTAGTGGCTAGGCTTAACATAACATTAACTCTTCACATTCTGTACATTTGTATAATGTCACAGAAGGATCAGCCGGAAATCTCCGGCCAATGTTTCTTTTCTCTGTAGTCTCTGCACTGTAAATCTTTCTTTTTCCCATTCCCCCTCTTTACTATCTGAGTGTGGAGACAACATTGTGACATTCCATTCATGCTTTGAGTCTTATGAAAATAAATTGAATTCATCCTATCTCAGATTTGCTGTGTGGTTGTTAATGGAAAATTTAATTGGACAAAAACCGAAGGGTTGAGCACTTACAGAGGGAAACAAATCAAAACCACACTTTCTGTTTGCGGCTGGCCAGAAGAGGAATTATGCTGTTTTAAGTAATGCCCCTCCTGTCTGTGACAGTAGCAAAAATGATACCACCTGTGACTAGTTAGCAGCATTAAACAACATGGCTCCAGTGTCGATGTGGGCCTTTGAGGACACCATAAGAAATTCCTCACTTAAGAATCTCTTTTTTTTCTTTTTACTGTGCTCAGGGTGTCCCAATTTGTCAGGCGCAGTGAAAGAAAAAATACCTATCATTCATAATGTAGCCACCTAAAATGACTGATTCCCTATTAATTTGGCCAAAACCCAATATAAAATGGCTAACCGAAAAGGCTGATGGGAAACGCAGCCAACAGGACACAAACGGACAGCTGCAGGCAGAATAGCATATTCGGCTCTGGGGAAGTCGGCCCAGATCGATACCTACGACTATTAGCAGCACATCAACCCAGACATCTGCAGTTTAATCGGCTATCCCCGGGAACAATTGCAACATATTAGCAATTGAATGCCGGGCCAGACCTCTCGGCGCCTGCAGTGGCCGAAACAACGACAGGTGAACGACCACCCCCCGATCGAGGAATCGCCCCATTATTGGAGCATAGCATATCGAACCCAGTGATTGGGAACAAGTCCAATCACTTGGGACTCAGGGTCAAGGGCCGCCCCGAGAGGCAGGAAGCCCCTGGGCCCTATAAATTGAGGGGCCAAGTTCAGATCTCGCTCTCTCTCCCTTCTTCTCCTGCTCGCAACCTTCGCAAGAACCATCGACCAGCAACCGTAAGTTTGACTCCAGCGATCGCTACCCGATAGAGACTCCTAGCCATCGACCCGTATCAGCCTTTTGAATCCCGCAGGCCAGACCCAATTCGATAAGTCATTCGTTTCCCTGACCTGGTGGGCCATTCCCAAAAGTTAAGTATTGGCCAGTAGTGGTAGGTAGTGATATAGAAAGTAGGATTATTGTGTAAGTATTTATTGCTGTACATAATAAATGACAGTTGATTTCAATCTTACTAAGCGGTGTGCTGTCTTATTAATCATAACTCGAGCTTGAACCACGTGGCGGTATCAGAAAGATACCTGGCGACTCGTGAGCAAAGGTGACATAATTAGAGCTAATAAAACTAAGGCTAATAAGAGAAACAATAATTATGGAATTCCAGTCATCTTTTAAAATAATTTTTAAATAACTTGAATATCAGTCTGTAAAATTTCGATGAATTAAGTAATCAGTTCTTCTGTATGAGGGATTTTGTTGAATATATTGCTGTCCTTTTTTTCAAGCTCTTTTCGCCTGACACCTCTGCATCCAAGAGAATGAGGGGGGCACTGTCTGTTTCCACGGTCGTCACTGCTAGAAAGTGCTCCAAATATCACCCTGCTCGCACTTTCCCCGCAGTCCACTTCAGAGCAGAACTAAGCAATTTTATTACATCCAACATTTGTTTGTTGGGCAGTGTGGAAAAAAGGGATGGATCACTACATTCTCCAAAGGTCAGAAATACCAACCAAGCAACCCATCCCCTCTGTGATTCTGTAGCACACACCCACACCCATGGAGACGGCAGCCTCGAAGTTCAGGGTAAGCATAAGCCCGAGCATCGTACGCAGCCCGCAGCATCAGCCCGCAAAGTGGATATTTAAAGTTTCGTTCTGCCATGCAGACTTCCAGAATTTCCCTGGGGAATGCACAATAACTTAAGACATCCTTTTCATCCATTAGGAAATTCTCATCCTGTTAATTAAAACATTGAGGCAGAGCTTCGGGACCGTCATTAGTTTAGAAGATTTGAAGTAGCCACACTCTGGAGGCATGTAGAAACTGGTGAATGGAACAGACTCTGATGTAAATGCTAACCAAGCAATTATAAAGCTCAACTATGATAAAAATCACTAAAGTGGAACATATTAACGGGTTTGTTCAGTGATGTGGAGATTTTGCTTTAACATCATCCAAATACTGGCATTTTACATGACAAATAAGCCTCTGAGAATGTGATGAAAACTTGATATACAGTATCATCATGCATTCATAGAAGAACTTATTGCAGCCTATTGCACAGAGTGCAAAATTACACCATCGAAAGTTACCTTTCTCTGAGTCAACTGTAATCACGGTTCCAGCATAGCTTTCAGAACTGATTCTGCAATGGACCAATAATTTTAGATATGAGTTAAACAGATTATAAATTATGTTTGCCGAGAATACTGAATGAATAACACATTTTATGACACTCATCTATTTATAACATTACCACATTAACTTGCTTGAGATGAATGAATTTGAACTTCTGATGTCAGAATTGTACCAGATCGCCGTGGTTACAATATTTTTTAAAGTTATTCTCATTTAGAAATGTGCATAATTCAATCTAAACTTCATAAATTTTGCTATCGTCTTTTAAGATGCTCCAGTGAAAGGGGAAATAACGTCTGTAGGAGGTCCTTGGGTCAGAAAGTTATGATTGGAGCTGGCACACACCTGAACAATCAGAAAGGTTCATCTCATCAGTGACTGCTTAAAGTAACAGTCCAGAGTTTATAAATCCATTTACATTCTTGCAGTATTGTGACTGTTTGATTCATTGGCCTCGCAGGGTTGGACATTCACATGGGAGGCGGGAATCAGGAGTAAAGGCCATTTCTCGACATTGCAATCCCAAACCCCGCCCGGCAGTGACCATTCATTGGTGTGGTGATGGGGCCGGGATGATGCTGGAGCCAACGCTCTCCAAAACAGTGCCGAGGCAGAAGTAGAGGTGGGGGGACACTGAGGGGGGTAAATTACGAATAGCCTGAATAAGAGGCCAACTAACCTCCACCCCTTTCTAGCTCCTCACTCCCCCCCCCCCCCCAAGCATCCTCAACCCCTCGCAACTACTCAGCCAGTATGCACTATGTACAGAATTTCTGAACCCTATAATAACATTGGAAAGTACCCAAGATGCTCTTATAGCAAATAAAATAAAGAAACAGCACTTCAAATTGCATTTAAGAAACAATAATCTGACTGGAATCAAATAAAACTGTCAACATTCATAAACAGTCATTCAAAAACCACTTCAAGAAATCACCCTGTTAACCTGTTGAGAGGTAATAAAACTGTGCAAAATAACCATGCTCAGTCTCCTTGAGCATTGTATGGACAACCCCTGCTGAGCTGAATCTAGCAGTTGGTTTGGTGCTCAACCAAGCATTCATAATGAGATTCCATTGCATAACTATTTCAAGAAAGCTTCCAGAGCTGAATAAACTAAAGCCTTTGAAGACAGCCAAAGCTCAGCCAGCTGTCAAAGGTTTGAAGCAGTGAAACCAGATGGCCAAGCTATCATTCAAAGGGTTCAGCCATTTGTTCAAGCTTTAAAGGAATGAAGCAAGTGGTTGAGCTGAAATTAAATTTAAAATATCAATACACTCGAAACAGTTGACACAGTCAAATATGGATTTTAATATTATTCAATGCAAAAGGGCACTTTATCCAGTGGATAATAGAACATAGAACATAGAAAATACAGCACAGAACAGGCCCTTCAGCCCACGATGTTGTGCCGAACCTTTGTCCTAGATTAATCATAGATTATCATTGAATTTACAGTGCAGAAGGAGGCCATTCGGCCCTTTGAGTCTGCACCAGCTCTTGGAAAGAGCACCCTACCCAAACTCAACACCTCCACCCAACACCAAGGGCAATTTGGACATTAAGGGCAATTTATCATTGGCCAATTCACCTAACCCGCACATCTTTGGACTGTGGGAGGAAACCGGAGCACCCGGAGGAAACCCACGCAGACACGAGAAGGACGTGCAGACTCCGCACAGACAATGACCCAAGCCGGAATCGAACGTGGGACCATGGATCTATGAAGCAATTGTGCTATCCACAATGCTACCGTGCTGCCCTTAAGAACAAATAAATCTACACTATATCATTTTCCCGTAATCCATGTACCTATCCAACAGCTGCTTGAAGGTCCCTAATGTTTCCGACTCAACTACTTCCACAGGCAGTGCATTCCATGCCCCCACTACTCTCTGGGTAAAGAACCTACCTCTGATATCCCTCCTATATCTTCCACCTTTCACCTTAAATTTATGTCCCCTTGTAATGGTGTGTTCCACCTGGGGAAAAAGTCTCTGACTGTCTACTCTATCTATTCCCCTGATCATCTTATAAACCTCTATCAAGTCGCCCCTCAACCTTCTCCGCTCTAATGAGAAAAGGCCTAGCACCCTCAACCTTTCCTCGTAAGACCTACTCTCCATTCCAGGCAACATCCTGGTATGTATTATAACTGCATCTGAAAACCTTTTCATTTTCACAATGCTGGTCAATTTAAGAGCAAAGTCCTATTATCAATTACCCTATTAAAAATATATATAACTTAGCACACAGCATTCCATTATGACATGTAAAGCATAAATATCAAATGCATCCACCTGTGACTCCCAGAAATGACCCTGCCAAAATTGGGCACTAAATTTAAACCAGATTGGCACATGCCCATGAGATTATTATTGCATCATCTGTGCTCGCCATGTTGGAAAGGCCAGGATCCCAACCTCACCACTGGTCCATATCTATTTTGTGACCATCAGTCTCCTGATGGAGTCAAGAAAAATTGAAAATAGGTTAAAAGGTGAGATGGTAGAGAAGCAAAAACTGAAATTCCAGGAGATATTTTGCAACTCTCAACAAAGTTATATCCAATTGAAAAAGAAGACTATGAGAAGGATGCATCACTTATGGCTGACTAAGGAAGTCAAAGATAATATTAAATTGAAAGAAAAATACTACTGCGAAGATTAGTGGTGGGTCAGAATAGTGAACATATTTTGCAAACCAACAAACAATAACTAAAAATGTAATGAGAGATAAATAGTGTGAGAGAAGGCTAGTTAGACATATAAAAACAGATGCATGAAATGTATCCAGGACGTTATGTGAGGCTAGGGAGGAAAATGCCGGGCCCCTAGCTGAGATATTTAAATCATCGACAGCCACAGGAGAGGTGCCTGAAAATTGGAGGGTAGCAAATGTTGTGCCCTTGTTTAAGAAGGGCTGTAGCGATAAGCCTGGGAACTACCGACCGCTGAGTCTTACTTCTGTAGTGGATAAGTTGTCAGAAGGTATTCTGAGGGACAGGATCTACAGACATTTAGACAGGCTAGGGCTAATTAGGGAAAGTCAGCATGTAAGGGGAAAGTCAAGTCTCACAAATTTGATTGAGATTTTTTAAAGGGGTAACCAAGAAGGTAGATGAGGGCAGTGTGGCCGACGTTGTCTGCATGGACTTTAGCAAGGCCTTTGACAAGGTACCGCATGGTAGGTTGTTGCAAAAGGTTAACTCTCACAGAATCCAGGGCGAAGTAGCCAATTGGATACAAAATTAGCTTGGCGACCGAAGGCAAAGGGTGATTGTGGAGGGTTGTTTTTCAAACTGGAGGCCTGTAACCAGCGATATGCCTCAGGGATCGGTGCTAGGTCCACTGTTATTTGTGATATATATAAATGATTTAGATGAGAATGTAGGAGGCATGGTTAGTAAGTTTACAGATGACACCAAGATTGGTGTCAGAGTGGATAGGGAAGAATCTTATATAAGATTGCAACAGGATCTTGACCAATTGGACCAGTGGGCCGATGAATGGCAGATGGAGTTTAATTTGGATAAATATGAGTTGATGCATTTTTGGTAGATCAAATCAGGGCAGGACCTATTCAGTTAATGGTAGGAGTTGGGGACAGTTACAGAACAAAGAGATTTAGGAATACAGGTACATAGCTCCTTGAAGGTGGAGTCGCAAGTAGACAGGGTGGTGAAGAAGGCATTCAGCATGCTAGGTTTTATTGGTCAGAACATTGAATGCAGAAGTTGGGACGTCTTGTTGAAGTTGTACAAGACTTTGGTAAGACCATACATGGAATACTGTGTTTAGTTCTGGACACCCTATTATAAGAAGGATATTATTAAGCTAGAAGGAGTATAGAAGAGATTTACAAGGATGCTACCAGGACTTGATGGTCTGAGGTTTAAGGAGAGGCTGGATGGTACTTTTTTCCCTGGAGAGTAGGATGCTTAGAGGTGATCTTATAGAGGTCTATAAAATAATGAGAAGCATCGATAAGGTAGATAGTCAACATCTTTTCCCAAAGGTAGAGGAGTCTAGAACTAAAGAGCATAGGTTTAAGGTAAGAGGAGACAGATAAAAAAGAGACCAGAGAGGAAATTTCTTCACACAGAGGGTGGTGAGCATCTGGAAAGAGCTTCCAGAGGCAGGGTGGAGACAGGTACAATTTTGTCCTTTAAAAAGCAGTTAGACGACTTCCGGTTGCGGCTATGCAGAGCTAAGTCCCACGTTCGGCAGCTCCCGCTTGGAATGGACCTTTGGGCTCTTTTCAGAGCCCCAACGGCACTTTTCTGACATTTCCCGGTGTGGGAAGAAGACTGCAACATTTCCCCGACAGTGTATGGCTTCGACCAGGAGCGGGGCGACTAAAAAAGTGGTGGTGAACCCAAAGAAAGTGCGAGGGAAGAAGAGCAAGATGGCGGCAGGCGGGGACTAGGCAGCGTGGATGCAGTGGGCGCAGGAGCAGCAGGAGGTTATCCAGCGCTGCTTCAGGGAGCTCAAAGCGGACCTGCTAGAGCCAATGAAGACTTCTATCGATAAGCTGCTGGAGACCCAGACGGCCCAGGGGGTGGCGATCCACGAGGTCCGACAAAAGATCTCCGATAACGAGGACGAGATCTTGGGCCTCGCGGTAAAGGTGGAGGCGCACGAGGCGCTCCACAAGAAATGGCAGGAGCGGTTCGAGGAGATGAAGAATCGGTCGAGGTGCAAGAATCTGCGGATCCTGGGCCTCCCGGAGGGGCTGGAGGGGTCGGACGTGGGGGCCTATGTGGTCACCATGTTAAACTCGCTGATGGGAGTGGGGTCCTTCCAGGGGCCTCTGGAGCTGGAAGGGGCCCATAGAGTGCTGGCGAGGAGGCCCAAGGCTAACGAGCCGTCGCGGGCGGTGCTGGTGCGGTTTCATTGGTTCGCTGATCGGGAGTGTGTGCTCAGATGGGCCAAGAATGAGAGGAGCAGCAGGTGGGAGAACGCGGAGGTTCGAATATATCAGGACTGGAACACGGAGGTGGCGAAGAAGCGGGCCGGGTACAACCGGGCGAAGGCGGTGCTGCACAGGAAGGGGGTGAAGTTCGGCATGCTGCAGCCGACGCGACTGTGGATCACCTACAAGGATCGGCACCATTATTTTGAGTCCCTGGAGGAGGCGTGGACCTTTGATCAGGCCGAGAAGCTCGACACAAACTGAGGGCCAGGATGGGTGGTCGGGGATTGCTGTTGGTGTGTTACATCTTGAGGAGGGGTTCTTTGCTCTTGATTCTTTTTGATTTGGTATGGGTGGTTAGGGTGGATTGGGCACTGTTTTGGTTGGGTCTGTCGGGTGGGCTCTTGGAGGGTGGCAAGTAAATGGAGTAGGGGTGGATGGCCGGCAGGGGGAATGAGGCCCCACAGGGGAGGGTGAGGCCCGAGTCGGGGGTGAGGGGACTGGGCCTGTAAAAGGAGCTGTGTCAGCGGTGGCGGGGCCGGGCAGGTGGAAAGCGCGGGCTTTTTCCCGCGCTGAAGGCTGGAGGGGGCGGGGCCAGGGTGGGGAAGCGAGGGTTGTTTCCCGCGCTCGGGATGGAAGGGGGAGGCGGAGAGCCTGCTGATGGGTAATGGAGGAGGAGGGGATGTCCCACAATGGGAGGAGTCAAAGGAGAGGCAGGAGTGGCCGGGGTCAGCAGGAGTCAGCGAACTTGCGGGAGTGCAATGGGGGGAGCAAAGCAGCTAGGAGGGGTCCTAGCTGGGGGGGGGGGGGGAAAGAGGATGGGGGGGGGGAAACCGGGTTGCTGCTGGTATGGTCAAGGGGGTAGCTGGAGCGAGTAGAGGGGGTTGGGACAGGGGTCTGCTGCCGTAGGGAACGGGCCGGGCGTGGGATGCGGGTGCGTGGCTGGCCGAGGAGGGGTTATGGCTAGTCGGCGGGGGAGGGGGGCGGGTAGCCCCCTGATCTTGCTGATATCCTGGAATGTAAGGGGACTGAACGGGCTGGTCAAGCGGGTCCGGGTATTCGCGCACCTGAAGGGGCTGAAGGCGGATGTGGTCATGCTTCAGGAGACACACCTGAAGGTGGCAGACCAGGTAAGATTGAGGAAGGGGTGGGTAGGTCAGGTGTTTCATTCGGGGCTAGATGCCAAAAATCGGGGGGTGGCAATCTTGGTGGGAAAGAGGGTGTCGTTCGAGGCGGCGAGCATTGTGACAGACAATGGCAGCAGGTATGTAATGGTATGTGGTAAGCTGCAAGGGGAGAGGGTGGTGCTGGTCAATGTGTATGCCCTGAACTGGGACGATGCGAGTTTTATGCGGCGCATGTTGGGTCGGATCCCGGACTTGGAAGTGGGGGGCCTGATAATGGGGGGGATAACACGGTGCTGGATCCGGCACTGGACCGCTCCAGGTCTAGGACGGGTAGGAAGTTGGCGGCGGCTAAAGTGCTGAGGGGGTTTATGGACCAGATGGGAGGGGGGGACCCTTGGGGATTTGCAAGGCCGGGGTCTCGGGAATTTTCATCCTTCTCGCACGTTCATAAGGCCTATTCCCGGATCGACTTTTTTATTATGAGCAGGGCGCTGATAGCGAGAGTAGAGGATACCGAGTACTCGGCGATAGCCATTTCGGACCACGCCCCGCATTGGGTAGACCTAGAGCTGGGGGAGGAGAGGGACCAGCACCCGTTGTGGCGCTTGGAGGTGGGGCTGTTGGCAGACGAGGAGGTGAGTGAGCGGGTCCGAGGAAGCATAGAGAGATACCTGGAGGCCAACGATAACGGGGAGGTCCAAGTGGGGAAGGTCTGGGATGGGCTGAAGGCGGTGGTTAGGGGAGAGCTGATCTCCATTAGGGCCCACAAGGAGAGGAGAGAGCAGAGGGAGAGGGAGAGGCTGGTGGGGGAGATGGTGAGGGTAGACATGAGGTATGCGGAGGTGCCTGAGGAGGGACTGTTGAGGGAGAGGCGTAGCCTCCAGGCTGAATTCGACCTGGTGACCAGGAAGGCGGAGGCGCAGTGGAGGAAGGCCCAGGGGGCGATTTATGAATATGGGGAAAAGGCAAATCGGATGCTGGCGCATCAGCTCCGGAAGCGGAGCACAGCTAGGGAGATCTGGGGAGTTAAGGATAGAGGAGGGAGTGTGGTGCGGAGTGGGGTGGGCTCAATGGGGTCTTCAGGGACTTTTATGAGGAACTATATTGGTCCGAGCCTCCACTGGAGGAGGGAAGAATGGGCTGCTTTCTGGACCAATTGAGGTTCCCGAAGGTGGAGGAGGGACTGGTGGTGGGATTAGGGATCCCGATTGGGCTGGAGGAGCTGGCCAAAGGGATAGGGGGCATGCAGGCGGGGAAGGCACCGGGACCGGACGGTTTCCCGGTCGAATTCTACAAAAAATATGTGGACCTGTTGGGCCCGTTGCTGGTTAGGACCTTCAATGAGGCAAGGGAGGGGGGGGCTTTGCCCCCGACGATGTCCCGGGCACTGATCTCCTTGATCCTGAAGCGGGACAAGGATCCCCTGCAGTGTGGGTCTTACAGGCCGATTTTGTTGTTAAATGTAGATGCCAAGGTGCTGGCGAAGGTCTTAGCAACGAGAATTGAGGATTGTGTGCCGCAGGTCATCCACGAAGACCAGACGGGGTTCGTGAGGGGGAGGCAGTTGACCACGAATGTGCGGAGGCTCCTGAACGTTATTATGATGCCGGCGAGGGAGGGGGAGGCGGAGATAGTGGTGGCGATGGAGATGAGAAGGCCTTCAACAGTGTAGAGTGGGGTACTTGTGGGAGGTGCTGAAAAGGTTCGGGTTTGAGGAGGGGTTCGTCAGGTGGGTTAGGCTGTTGTACGAGGTCCCGATGGCGAGTGTGGCCACGAACAAGAGGAGGTCTAAGTACTTTTGGTTGCGTCGAGGGACGAGACATGGGTTTCCCCGTCCCCCCTGCTCTTCGCACTGGTGATTGAACCCCTGGCTATGGCACTGAGGGAGTCGAGGAACTGGAGGGGGTTGGTGCGGGGTGGGGAGGAGCATAGGGTGTCGCTCTATGCGGACGACTTGCTGCTATATGTGGCAGACCCGGTGGGGGGAATGCCGGAGGTAATGAGGATCCTGAGGAGTACGGGGATTTCTGAGGGTACAAGCGCAAAATGGGGAAGAGCGAGCTGTTCGTGGTTCACCCAGGATCCAGGAGAGGGGGATTGGCGAGCTCCCACTAAAAAGGGCAGAGAGGAGCTTCAGGTATTTGGGGGTCCAGGTGGTTACGAGCTGGGGGGCCCTGCATAGACTTAATTTCACGAGGCTAGGGGAGCAAATGGAGGAGGAGGGACGCGTTGCCGCTGTCCATGGTGGGTAGGGTGCAGTCCGCTAAGCTGACGGTGCTCCCAAGTTTTTGTTCCTGTTCCAGTGCCTCCCCATTCTTATCCCGAAGGCCTTCTATAGGCGGGTCAACAGGAGCATAACGGGGTTTGTGTGGGCGCGAGGGCCTCCGAAGGTGAGAAGGGTGTTCCTGGAGCGGAGTAGGGATGGGGGGGCGCTGGCACTGCCCAACCTCTGCAGGTACTACTGGGCCGCCAATGTGGCGATGGTGCGCAAGTGGGTGATGGAGGGTGAGGGGGCTGCATGGAAGAGGCTGGAGACGGCATCTTGTGAGGGTACGAGTCTGGAGGCGCTGGCAACTGCCGCTCCCTCCAATGAGGTATACCACAAGCCGGCTACCCTCAAAATTTGCGGGCAGTGGAGGCGGCACAGGGGGGAGTGGGGGCCTCGGTGTGGACCCCAATACGGGGGAACCACCGGTTTGTCCCAGGGAGAATAGATGGAGGGTTTTTGTGGTGGCACAGGGCAGGGATAAGAAGGTTGGGGGACCTGTTTGTGGATGGGAAGTTTGCGAGCTTGGGTGAGCTGGATGAGAAGTATGGGCTCCCCCCCGGGAACACCTTTAGGTATCTACAGGTAAGGGCGTTTGCCAGGTGGCATGTGGTGGAATTCTCGCTGCTGCTGCCACGCACGGTACAGGACAGGGTCCTCTCAGGGAGGTGGGTTGGAGAGGGGAAGTCTCGGCAACTTACCAGGTGATGCAGGAGGAGTAGGAGGCCTCGGTGGTGGAGTTGAAAGCTAAGTGGGAGGTGGAGTTGGGGGAGGAGATCGAGGAGGGGACGTGGGCAGATGCCCTAGGGAGGGTGAACTCTTCCTCTTCATGCGCGAGGCTCAGCCTCATACAGTTTAAGGTGCTGCACAGGGCACACATGACCGGAACAAGGATGAGCCGGTTTTTTGGGGGTGAGGACAGGTGTGTTAGGTGCTCAGGGAGCCCAGCAAATCACACCCATATGTTCTGGGCATGCCCAGCGCTGGAGGAGTTTTGGAAGGGCGTAGCAAGGACGGTGTCGAGGGTGGTAGGATCCAGGGTCAGACCGGGCTGGGGGCTCGCAATATTTGGGGTTGCAGGGGAGCCGGGACTGCAGGAGGCGGAAGAGGCCGGTATTCTGGCCTTTGCGTCCCTGGCAGCCCGGCGAAGGATTCTTCTTCAGTGGAAGGATGCGAGGCCCCCAAGCGTGGAATTCTGGATCAACGATATGGCGGGATTTATTAAATTGGAGAGGGTGAAATTTGCCTTAAGGGGATCAGTGGAAGGGTTTTTCAGGCGGTGGCAACCGTTCTTGGACTTCCTGGCAGAACGGTAGACAATGGTCAGCAGCAGCAGCAACCCGGGGGGGAGGGCGGGGGGGGTTCTATTTTATTTTTGTTTGTCTACACTGGGGGATCTGAGGGGGTGTATATGTTTGCTATGTGTTAATTCGGGGTGTTAATTTATTATTTATGTATGGGGGGAAGGGGGCATGGAGGTTGTTTTATTTTGTTTTGTATTTAATTCTATTGGGTTCCTTTTCCATTTTGTTGTTGATATTTTGTGAAAACTTCAATAAAAAAATTTTTTTTTAAAAAGCAGTTAGACAGTTACAGGGCAGGGTGAGTATAGAGGGAAATGGGTCAAATGCAGACAAGTGGGACGAGCTTAGTGATAGAAACTGGGCGGCATGGACCAGCTGGGACGATGGGCCTGTTTCCTCGCTGTAAACACCTCTCACTCTATGACTCGATAGTGAAAATCTCCACAAGTAATAAAAAAATGAAAGAGTAACTAAAATGAGTGTGGGTCCCTTAGAGGGTGAGACTGGGAACTAATAATGGGAGAAAAGGAAATGGAGGAAGTGTTGAATGGGCATTTTGCATCTGCCTTCACTGTTGAAGACATAAAAGGAACTCTCAAGAGGTAAAAGGGGTGGAGTAACTTAAAACATTCACAATCAGTAGAGAAAATGTGTTGGGAATACTATCAGAATAAGTCCCCTGGACCTGACGGCTTACATCTAAGGGTCTTAATGCAAGCTGCTGCAGATGTAGTGGATGCATTGGTTGTGATGTTCCAAAATTCCCCAGATTCTGGAAAGGTCCTGGATTGGAAAATCACAAATGCAGTTCCTCTGTACAAGTAAGGAGGGAGACAGAAAGCAGGAAACAATGGGCCAATTAGCTTCACATCTGTAGCGCAACAATTACTCACTCAAGTCGAGAAGTGATGAAGTCAATCGAGGCTTTATTAAGCAAGACTTGTTCCCCAGCAGCTCAGTTACAGAATGCGGCTGCTGGGAGAACCCGAGCTCTTATACTCCGCCTTCTGGGCGGAGCCAGCAGGCGGCAGATCCAACCAGGACCCGGGACCTGTCAGCCAATAGCCTCTCGGCTTCACAGGTACCGTACTACCCCTAATACATACCACCACATTCAACCCTTGTTAAAAAAGAACCCGGCGGGGTGGTGGTTCGCATGGTGGTAGTGGTTTACAAGGCTGGTCCTGGAACTAATTTCGTACAATGGCTATGCATTTAGCCCAAAGTTAACTATGTACAGAATTACTGACAAGAATTATTAGAATTATTGACAAATTTTTTTTTTCTGCCACGCGGATTCCACGAGTCGAGCGGGTGCCCTGGTCGTCCTTGTCGATCGCCTCAGCCCCGGTGGTGGTGCAGGTGCTGGCTCGGGCACTGTCGTCCCTGGGAGCATTGCGCTGTTCGTCCCTGTTTCTTTACTCCTGGGCGGGCACGGGAGGAGGACCGATCCACCCGGGAGCGGTCGTGGGGTGCGCCGGAGGCAGGGAGGGGGTGATTGGTGTTGGGGGGGTGTGTGTGTTGCCGGCGGGCGCCAGGTCCCGCAGGGAGACCGTGTACGGTCGGCCCTCAGGGTACGCCACGTAGGCGTACTGAGGGTTTGCGTGGAGAAGGTGAACCCTCTCGACCAACGGGTCCGATTTGTGCGCCCGCACATGTTTTAGGAGCAAGATGGCTCCTGGGGCTGCCAGCCAGGTCGGCAGCGACGTTCCGGAGGAGGACTTCCTATGGAAGACAAGGAGGCGCTCATGAGGCGTTTGGTTAGTGGTGGTACATAGCAGCGACCGGATGGAGTGGAGGGCATCCGGGAGGACTTCCTGCCACCGGGAAACTGGGAGATTTCTGGACCGTAGGGCCAGTAGGACCGTCTTCCAGACCGTACCATTCTCCCTCTCTACCTGACCGTTCCCCCGGGGGTTGTAGCTGGTCGTCCTGCTCGAGGCAATGTCCTCGCTGAGCAGGGACTGACGCAGCTCGTCGCTCATGAAGGAGGACCCCCTGTCGCTATGGATGTATGCGGGGAAACCGAACAGTGTAAAGATGGTGCCGAGGGCTTTAATGACTGTGGCCGCTGTCATGTCGGGGCAGGGGATGGCGAAGGGGAAACGGGAGTACCCGTCCACCACATTCAGGAAGTATGCGTTGCGGTCGGTGGAGGGGAGGGGGCCTTTGAAATCCAAACTGAGGCGCTCAAAGGGACGGGAAGCCTTTATCAGGTGCGCTCTATCTGGCCTGAAAAAGTGCGGTTTGCACTCTGCGCAGATTTGGCAGTTCCTGGTGGCTGTACGGACCTCCTCAACAGAGTAGGGGAGGTTGCGGGACTTCACAAAATGGCAGAATCGAGTGACCCCCGGGTGGCAGAGGTCCTCGTGGAGGGCTTGGAGGCGGTCTACTTGTGCGTTGGCACATGTGCCGCGGGATAGGGCATCGGACAGCTCATTCAGCTTTCCGGGACGATACAAGATCTCATAGTTATAGGTGGAGAGCTCAATCCTCCACCTCAAGATCTTGTCATTCTTGATTTTGCCCCGCTGTGCATTATCGAACATAAAGGCTACCGACTGTTGGTCAGTGAGGAGAGTGAATCTCCTGCCGGCCAGGTAATGCCTCCAATGTCGCACAGCTTCCACTATGGCTTGGGCTTCCTTTTCCACTGAGAAGTGGCGGATTTCTGAGGCGTGGAGAGTCCGGGAGAAAAAGGCCATGGGTCTGCCCGCTTGGTTGAGGGTGGCCGCCAGAGCTACATCGGATGCGTCGCCCTCGACCTGGAAGGGGAGGGACTCGTCGATTGCGTGCATCGTGGCCTTTGTGATATCCGCTTTGATGCGGCTGAAGGCCTGGCGGGCCTCTGTCGACAGGGGGGAGGTAGTGGACTGGATTAACGGGCGGGCCTTGTCTGCGTACTGGGGTACCCACTGGGCGTAATACGAAAAGAAGCCCAAGCAGCGTTTCAGGGCTTTGGAGCAGTGGGGGAGGGGAAATTCCATAAGGGGGCGCATGCGTTCGGGGCCTATCACTCCATTGCGCACTACGTATCCCAGGATGGCCAGACGGTTGGTGCTAAAAACGCATTTTTCCTCGTTATAGGTGAGGTTCAGGGCGTTAGCGGTCTGGAGGAATTTGCGGAGGTTGGCGTCGTGGTCCTGCTGGTCATGGCCGCAGATGGTTACATTGTCGAGGTATGGGAACGTGGCCCGCAAACCATGCTGGTCAACCATTCGGTCCATCTCCCGTTGGAAGACCGAGACTCCATTCGTGACGCCAAATGGGACCCTTAAAAAGTGGTAGAGCCGCCCGTCTGCCTCGAAGGCTGTGTACTCGCAGTCACTCGGGCGGATGGGGAACTGGTGGTACGCGGACCTGAGGTCCACGGTGGAAAAGACCTTGTACTGTGCAATCCGATTGACCATGTCGGATATGCGGGGGAGAGGGTACGCATCAAGCTGCGTGTACCTATTGATGGTCTGACTATAGTCTACGACCATCCTCTGCTTCTCCCCGGTCTTCACAACTACCACCTGGGCTCTCCAGGGACTATTGCTGGCCTGGGTTATGCCTTCCTTCAGCAGCCGCTGGACTTCAGACCGGATAAACGTCCGATCCTGGGCGCTGTATCGTCTGCTCCTAGTGGCGACGGGTTTGCAATCCGGGGTGAGGTTCGCAAACAAGGAAGGCGGTTCAACCTTGAGGGTTGTGAGGCCGCAGATAATGAGTGGGGGTATTGGGCCGCCGAATTGGAACGTTAGGCTCTGGAGGTTACACTGGAAATCTAACCCCAAGAGAGTGGGAGCGCAGAGTTGGGGAAGGACATAAAGCTTATAATTCTTAAACTCCCTCCCTTGCACCGTTAGGTTCGCGATGCAGAACCCTTTGATCTCTACGGAATGGGATCCCGCTGCCAGGAAAATCTTTTGGGTGCTCGGACGAATTGAAAGAAAACAGCGTCTTACCGTGTCCGGGTGGATAAAACTTTCCGTGCTCCCAGAGTCAATTAGGCATGGCGTCTCGTACCCGTTGACCAGCACCATTGTCGTTGCCGTTTGGAGCGTCTGGGGCCGCGATTGGTCCAGGGTCACCGAAGCCAGTCTTGGTTGCTGCACCGTGGCGCTTTCTTCCGACCACGTGGAGCCGTCTATGCTGGGGTCCTTGGCTATCAGCCAAGATGGCGGCGTCCATGGATCGCACGCGGTCGGGGGTGGACAAAATGGCCGCCCCCATGGATCGCACGTGGCCGTGGGGTCAAAAGATGGCGGTGCCCATCCTCCCCGCGTGGTGTCCGGGACCCAAAATGGCGGTGCCCACGGGCCGCTCATGGATCACTGGGGGGATCGAGTCTGCTGTCCCCATTCTCCCCCGGAGATTGCGGCGACCCCCCGGGACTGGCACACCGCTGCGTAATGCCCCTTTTTGCCGCAGCTTTTAGAAATAGCTGAGCGGGCCGGGCTGCGCTGCCGGGGGTGTTTCGCCTGCCCGCAAAAATAGCAGTGGGGCCCACCGGGATGGTCTGGTGCTCTAGCCGCGCAGGCTTGCGGGGGTGTTGGGGGGTGCCGGGGAGTCGGTCGCAACGGGGGTCCACGGGGCCCAAGGGGCTGCCGCACGGTTGGGGCCCTGGCGCGGCATTTTGTGAGGCCACGTCGAGGGAGGCCGCAAGGGGCCATGCCTCTGTGAGTCCAACGAGTCTCTCTCTAACAGTGTTTGGCGAATTTGAGAAGAAGTCATACCTGCCACAAAAGCATCCCTGATTAGGAGCTCCGTGTGCTCGTTTGCGCTCACCGACGGGCAGTTGCAGTTCCTTCCCAAAATCAACAGCGTGCTGTAGAACTCGTCGAGCGATTCTCCAGGGATTTGCCATCTCGTCGCGAGTTGGTGGCGTGCGTAGATCTGGTTTATGGGCCGAATGTAGACTCCTTTCAGCATGGCGTGCGCCGTCGGGAAATCCTCCGCGTCTTCGATGAGCATGTAGATCTCCGGGCTCACTCTGGAATGCAGGACCTGCATTTTCTGATCTTCCGTGGTCCGGCCGGGAGCCGTTCGAAGGTAATCTTCGAAGCATGCTAGCCAGTGTTTAAACACTGCCGCCGAGTTTGCTGCATGGGGGCTGATTCGCAGACACTCCGGGGCGATCCGGAGCTCCATAGTCTTTTAAGCTTGCTTAATAAATTGTAGCGCAACAATTACTCACTCAAGTCGAGAAGTGATGAAGTCAATCGAGGCTTTATTAAGCAAGGCTTGTTCCCCAGCAGCTCAGTTACAGAATGCGGCTGCTGGGAGAACTCGAGCTCTTATACTCCGCCTTCTGGGCAGAGCCAGCAGGCGGCAGATCCAACCAGGACCCGGGACCTGTCCGCCAATAGCCTCTCGGCTTCACAGGTACCGTACTGCCCCTAATACATACCACCACAACATCTATCATAGGGAAATTGCGAGAATGCATTATTAAGGAGGTAATTGTAGTGTAAGGGGTCAATTCGAACTGTACAATATGCTAATGAGACAAAGCATACAGCATCATAGGATGTGATGCAATGTCTTATTATCTTGTCCCCTCTTGTTGAGCATCATGGCAAAATGAACACAGAGGAACATAAGAGCAGGAATAGTCCATTCGGCCCATCAAGCCTCCTCTGCCATTCAATTAGATCATACCTGATCATCTATCCCAACATCACTTCCTGCACTTTCCTCATATCCCTTGATGTCATTAGTATCCAGAAATCTATTGATTTCTGCCTTGAACATGCTCAATGATTGAGCTTCCGCAGCCCTCTGGGTAGAGAATTCCCTGAATGAAGGCATTCATCCTCATCCTAATCTTAAATAGCCTGTTCCTTATTCTGAGACTGTCCCCTGATTCTATAGCACAGTGGGCTAAACAGCTGGCTTGTAATGCAAAACAAGCCAGCAGCACGGGTTCAATTCCGGCCTCCCCGAACAAGCACCAAAATGTGGCGGCTCGGGGCTGTTCACAGTAACTTCGTTGAAGCCTACTTGTGACAATAAGCGATTATTATTATTAGACTCATCCTCCAGGGAAAACATCCTACCCACATCCACCTGGCATGATTCACCCAAATGCGGGCAGGTTTGGCGGGGTGTTTCCCACAGGTTTTTTGGGTGAATTTGTGACGAGTATTCATCAACATTTAGTCGATTTTTGGGGGCCTTGGGTGGCTTCTCCTGGGTCTAGTCCACACTTAGAAATGTTTTAAGGAGTGGGGTGCTGAAATTGCCGATGTGACCGGCTCCTCAGAGATCAGGGCGCCATTTTGACAGGGCACCCCGATCTCTAAGTGAGCTTGAAGGTCCCCAAGGGCAATGCCATTCCTCCCCCATTTATATGGATATTCCCCCCCGCCAAGTCAGGACACCCCACTATTGGGTCACTGAATGCCCCTTTTCAGGCCCTCCCACTCCCTTTGTCAGGCCACTCCCACTTTCAGTATCCCCTTCACCCTCCCAACATTTACAAGTCCCCTTAATATTCCCCTTTTAACCCCCTCCACCCTTCATATCCCTTCACCCTGTCTTTATTGGCATGCCCCCCCCCCTTAGACCTTGACTTTTGGCAGTGCCAACATGGCACCCTGGAACCCTGGCACTGCCAGCCTCACACCCACACAATGCTCCAGGCACCCTGGCAGTGGCAATTGGGCACCCTGGCAGTGTGCATGGTGGCACTACCAAGGTGCCATGTTGACACTGCTGGGATGCCAGGGTACTACCCCGTCTTGTCCCCAACCATCCGGGGGCTCCACTGGCCTCTGAGGCCCCGAGTGGCCATCATGGCTGGGCTCCACTTGTTGAGACCAGTACTAATTGGTGTCCAGTGCAGTTTCAAATTGGCTGTGCATATTTAAATGAGCCAAATGGAGCATTTAAATATGATTATCTGGAGCTAAGAGCGAAATGCATTCCAATCACTAAGTGTATTCCAATCACTCAAGCATGTGATTGCAATACACTCACTGCTCTTTGATGTGGTTGATGTTTGTAAACATTGAGGTTTCAATACTTAGATTCGCACATCCATGAAGGGAGATGAATGAATCAAGGCTGCAGCTGCAATTTAGCATGTTCAATCCACCTACCTTGCACATCTTTGGGTTGTGGGGGCGAAACCCACACAAACACAGGGAGAATGTGCAAACTCCACACGGAAATTGACCCAGAGCCGGGATAGAACCTAAATTGCTCCCACCCTCGGGCTTACCACTTTCTGGGAACCTTCTCAGCCACTTTCTTCTATATAATGCAAACTTTGACTTATTTTGTTAGCCACGGTTGATTCACCTTTCCTGTTGGATTTTGGTATCTTAGAGGAATGTATATGTGCTGTAGATCATATAATTACATTCTAATTACTAGCCATTAACTGTCTACCATCAACATTTTTTTAGTGCATTTTTCAAATCCATCATAGCAAACTTGCCCCCTCATAGTTTCCTTTGTTCAGATTTAATATCCCAGCTTCAGAATGAACGATATCACTTACAAACATAATGTAAAATTCCATCATATTATGATCACCATTTCCTGAAAGCTTCTTTACAGCAAATTTAGTACTGAGCCCTTTCCCATTATATGATACTAAATCTGAAATAGCCTGACCCCCCAGTTGGTTCTTCAATGTACTGTTCCAGAAACCCACCTCATACACACTCAATGGCATTTTATACACATTTCACCCACTTTAACTTTACTCTTTTCCCCTCCTGCTCGATGTCCATGCTTTTCTATCTTTGTTACTACAAATGAATGTTGTCGGAATGCCTATTGCTTTTCTTGAATCATTTGACCAGAGCAAGTACTCAAATTATAATGACTGCAAATTCCGTTCTCAGATAATCCCCCTTATCTGCACGGTAGCACAGTGGGTAGCACTGTTGCTTCACAGCTCCAGGGTCCTAGGTTCGATTCCCGGCTTGGCTGTGTTGTGTCTAGCCCACTGAGCTAAACCAGCCCCCCCCCCCCGTTCATTGCAGTGTTAATGTAAGCCTACTTGTGAAAATAAAGATTATTATTATTATTCTCTTCAAATATCTGTTGAGATCACATAGCATCAGTGCTACCAACTGAGTGCATTGTCAAGAAACAGAGGTAGTCTTAAGCAATCTTTATTTGTACTTTTCGGTATTAGAAACAAGGTATAGATTTAGGTGAGCTTAATTGCATGGTTCTGTGTAAGAAAGGGTTAAAACGTTAGTTACATTCATGTTAAACAAAGGCATGTATGGGGGTTTTTGTTTGATTTTAAACTATGTCTGCATTGTGATTAGAGAGTTTACGACATGAAAACATCAAATGTAAAGAAAAAATAGATTGTTGCTTTGCAGCCAAGGGTCACTTTGGGTTGGAAAGAATTCCTGAGTTTAGTTTTAATCTGGACCCAAAACAGTTGGAACAAGCTGGAGGGGAAACATCTCTCAGGGAAAACTGCCAGAATCAGAGAGGTAGAGCAATGGAGTAATGGGAAGAAAGCAAGTTCCAGAAGCTATAGAACAGATAACCAGGGAATGCAAAGAGAACCCCCTGGAAGACTGAGGTCAAAGGGACAACAGAAACTGGAAATTGAACATGGCATTGTTCACTGAAATGAAAGAAAAGGGCAGAGAGATAGGCTTCCAGAGAGATAGGCTCCCAAAACTGAAATATGTAGACCTAGTGAAGTTGACCAGTGAGAAGCCAGATATCTGAAGTAAGTCTAAGGTTGGTGACCTTAGTATAGCCTGTGATGGAGTTCTGTTGGCATGGCTGGGTACCTTTGAAAGTTTGTGGAAGCTTGAATGCATGTGGCAATTCAAGACAGAGGAATACTGAAAGGAGAGAGTGAAGTCCTGGAAGTGGATCACTGGTGAAGGTGGATGAGGGAAAATATCAGCTGGGAGAAGATTCTAAGACATGTTTTTTCAAGCGTGGAGATTGGAAACACTCATGTGGAAATCGGAGTTCCAAAGAAGCCACTGGGCTCACAGTGTGACAAGCACCTGAGGGGATTTGAGGAGAAATACACTTAATTTACAATGGGTGGCATCTGCCACTTGGTTTCAGAGTGGGGTATGTCTGACCATAGTTGGCCTGTTGGCACTGTGTACTTAGCAAAACATTAGAATGTAAGATGTTCTGTAACTCGTGTTATTCTTTTAAAAATCTGCTCATTTGTGAAGATATAGAACACAGAACATAGAACATTACAGCGCAGTACAGGCCCTTCGGCCCTCGATGTTGCGCCGACCTGTGAAACCACTCTAAAGCCCATCTACACTATTCCCTTATCGTCCATATGTCTATCCAATGACCATTTGAATGCCCTTAGTGTTGGCGAGTCCACTACTGTTGAAGACAGGGAATTCCACGCCCTTACTACTCTCTGAGTAAAGAACCTACCTCTGACATCTGTCTTATATCTATCTCCCCTCAATTTAAAGCTATGTCCCCTCATGCTAGACATCACCATCCGAGGAAAAAGGCTCTCACTGTCCACCCTATCCAATCCTCTGATCACCTTGTATGCCTCAATTAAGTCACCTTCTTCTCTCTAACGAAAACAGCCTCAAGTCCCTCAGCCTTTCCTCATAAGATCTTCCCTCCATACCAGGCAACATTCTGGTAAATCTCCTCTGCACCCTTTCCAATGCTTCCACATCCTTCCTGCGGCGACCCGAATTGTACACAATACTCCAAATGCGGCCGCACCAGAGTTTTGTACAGCTGCAACATAACCTCATGGCTCCGAAACTCAATCCCTCTACCAATAAAAGCTAACACACCGTACGCCATCTTAACAACCCTCTCAACCTGGGTGGCAACTTTCAGGGATCCATGTACATGGACACCGAAATCTCTTTGCTCATCCACACTGCCAAGAATCTTACCATTAGCCCAGTACTCCGTCTTCCTTTTATTCCTTCCAAAATGAATCACCTCACACTTTTCTGCTATAAACTCCATTTGCCACCTCTCAGCCCAGCGCTGCAGCTTATCTATGTCCCTCTGTAACTTGTAACATCCTTCCGCACTGTCCACAACTTCACCGACTTTAGTGTCATCTGCAAATTTACTCACCCATCCTTCTACACCCTCCTCCAGGTCATTTATAAAAATGACAAACAGCAGTGGCCCCAAAACAGATCCTTGTGGTACACCACTAGTAACTGGACTGCAGTCTGAACATTTCCCATCAACCACCACCCTTTGTCTTCTTCCAGCTAGCCAATTTCTGATCCAAACTGCTAAATCACCCTGAATCCCATGCCTCCGTATTTTCTGCAGTAGCCTACCGTGGGGAACCTTATCAAACGCTTTACTGAAATCCATATGCACCACATTGTGGTAGTATGCATTAGGGGTCATGTGGGACTGTGAAGCCGTGATATCATTGGCTGACAGATCCCGGGTCCTGGTTGGCTGTTGACCTCTAGCTCCGCCCTGAAGGCGGAGTATAAGAACCAGGAGTTCTCCCCCGCAGGCCAGTCTGTTACTGAACTGCGGGGAACAAGTCACGCTTAATAAAGCCTCATCGACTTCATCTCTATTCGTCTCTCGTGAGTCTTTGTGCGCTACAATTTATTAAGCGTGCTTAAAGGACTATGGAATGCCTGAGGATCAGCCCCCACGCAGTGAACTCAGCAGCAGTTTTCAAACACTGGCAGACTTGTTTCGAGGCCTACCTCAGAACGGCCCCCGGCCGGGTCACAGAAGACCAGAAACTACAGGTCCTGCACTCGAGGGTAAGCCCGGAAATTTTCCCTCTCATCGAAGACGCAGAGGATTTCCAGACGGCGTTCGCAGCACTAAAGAGCATCTATGTTCGCCCAGTGAACCAGATCTACGCACGCTACCAACTCGCAACGAGACGGCAAAGTCCCGGAGAATCGATAGATGAATTCTACGCCGCGCTGCTAATTTTGGGACGGGCCTGCAGCTGCCCGCCGGTAAACGCAATTGAACACACGGACATGGTAATGCGCGATGCTTTTGTGGCTGGTATGAACTCTTCCCAAATCCGCCAAAGACTTTTAGAAAAAGAGTCGCTAGGACTCTCAGAGGCACGGGCCCTTGCAGCCTCCCTGGATGTGGCCGCGCAAAACGCCCGCGCCTACGGCCCCGACCGCGCGGCAGCCCCTTTGGCTCCGTGGACCCCCGTCACGACAACCCCCTCCCCACCCCACAGGCTTGCGCGGTTCAGACGCCAAGTCGTCCCGGGGGAGCCCGCTGCTATTTCTGGGGCCAGGCGAAACACCCCCGGCAGCGCTGCCCGGCCCGCGCAGCGATTTGTAAGAGCTGCGGGAAAAAGGGCCATTTCGCGGCTGTGTGCCGGTCCCGGGAGGTCGCCGCTGTCCCCGGAGAACAAGGAGTCCTGCGCGTTTCTAACGCTCCCCAACCCCCCCAGCGCCCCATGTGCGACCCGCAGGCGCCGCCATTTTGGGTCCCGGCCACCACGAGGGGAGGAGGGGCGCCGCCATCTTGGGACCCCCCAGACCTGTGCGACGCATGGGGGCGGCCATTTTGTCCACCCCGCCGCCATCTTGTGACCCCCCCAGCCATGTGCGATGCATGGGGGCGGCCATTTTGTTCACCCCCGCCGCCATCTTGGACGGCAACAACGGTCCCCAGTGTCGACGGCTCCAGCGGGTTCGAGGAAGACGCTCAAGCACTACAATCACGTCTGGCCTCAATGACGCTGGACCAAGCACGGCCCCAGACGACGGCAACAACGGTGCTGATAAACGGGCACGAGACACCATGCCTGGTCGACTCCGGGAGCACAGAAAGCTTCATCCACCCCGACATGGTAAGACGCTGTTTTTTGACCATCCGTCCCAGTGCGCAAAAGATTTCCCTAGCTGCAGGATCCCACTCCGTACAGATTAAAGGCTTCTGCATAGTGACCCTAACGGTGCAAGGGAGGGAGTTTAAAAACTACAGGCTCTACGTCCTTCCCCAACTCTGCGCGCCCACGTTACTGGGATTAGACTTCCAGTGCAATCTGCAGAGCCTAACCTTCCAATTCGGCGGCCCAATAGCCCCACTCACTATCTGCGGCCTCGCAACCCTCAAGGTTGCGCCCCCATCCTTGTTTGCAAACCTCACCCCGGATTGCAAACCCGTCGCCACTAGGAGCAGACGGTACAGCGCCCAGGACCGGACATTCATTCGGTCCGAAGTCCCGCGGCTACTGAAGGAAGGCATAATCCAGGCCAGCAATAGTCCCTGGAGAGCACAGGTGGTAGTAGTAAAGACAGGGGAGAAGCAAAGGATGGTCATAGACTATAGCCAGACCATCAACAGGTACACACAACTAGATGCGTACCCTCTCCCCCGCATATCCGACATGGTCAATCGGATTGCCCAATATAAGGTCTTCTCCACCGTGGACCTCAAGTCTGCCTACCATCAGCTCCCCATCCGCCCAAGTGACCGCAAGTACACAGCCTTCGAGGCAGACGGGCGATTATACCACTTCCTAAGGGTCCCATTTGGCGTCACAAACGGGGTCTCGGTCTTCCAACGAGAGATGGACTGAATGGTTGATCAACACGGGTTGCGGGCCACGTTCCCGTATCTCGACAATGTAACCATCTGCGGCCACGATCAGCAGGACCACGACGCCAACCTCCAAAATTTCCTCCAGACCGCTAAAGCCTTGAACCTCACATACAACGAGGACAAGTGCGTTTTTAGCACAAACCGGCTAGCCATCTTGGGATATGTAGTGCGCAATGGGATAATAGGCCCCGACCCCGAACGCATGCGCCCCCTCATGGAATTTCCCCTCCCAAACTGCTCAAAAGCCCTAAAACGCTGCCTGGGGTTCTTTACATATTACGCCCAGTGGGTCCCCCAGTACGCAGACAAGGCCCGCCCCCTAATACAGACCACGACCTTCCCTCTGTCGACAGAGGCTTGCCAGGCCTTCAGCCGCATCGAAGCGGATATCGCAAAGGCCACGATGCGCGCCATCGACGAGTCCCTCCCCTTCCAGGTCGAGAGCGACGCCTCCGATGTAGCTCTAGCGGCCACCCTTAACCAAGCGGGCAGACCCGTGGCCTTTTTCTCCCGAACCCTCCACGCTTCAGAAATCCGCCACTCCTCAGTGGAAAAGGAAGCCCAAGCCATAGTGGAAGCTGTGCGACATTGGAGGCATTACCTGGCCGGCAGGAGATTCACTCTCCTCACGGACCAACGGTCAGTAGCCTTCATGTTCGATAATGCACAGTGGGGCAAAATTAAAAATGACAAGATCTTAGGGTGGAGGATCGAGCTCTCCACCTTCAACTATGAGATCCTGTACCGTCCCGGAAAGCTGAACGAGCCGCCCGATGCCCTATTCCGCGGCACATGTGCCAACGCACAAATTAACCGCCTCCAAATCCCTCCACGAGGACCTCTGCCACCCGGGGGTCACTCGGTTCTACCACTTAAGTCCCGCAACCTCCCCTACTCTGTGGAGGAGGTCCGTACAGTCACAAGGAACTGCCACATCTGCGCAGAGTGCAAACCGTACTTTTTCAGGCCAGATGGTGCGCACCTGATCAAGGCTTCCCGTCCCTTTGAACGCCTTAGTCTGGATTTCAAAGGGCCCCTCCCCTCCACCGACTGCAACACATACTTCCTGAATGTGGTGGACGAGTACTCCCGTTTCCCCTTCGCCATCCCCTGCCCTGACATGACAGCGGCCACAGTCATTAAAGCCCTTAACACCATATTCACACTGTTCGGTTGCCCCGCATACGTCCACAGCGACAGGGGGTCCTCCTTCATGAGTGACGAGCTGCGCCAGTTCCTGCTCAGCAACGGTATAGCCTCGAGCAGGATGACCAGCTACAACCCCCGGGGGAACGGGCAAGTAGAGGGGGAGAACGGCACGGTCTGGAAGACCGTCCTACTGGCCCTCCGGTCCAGGGACCTCCCAGTTTCACGGTGGCAGGAGGTCCTCCCGGACGCTCTCCACTCCATCCGGTCGCTACTGTGTACTAGCACTAACCAAACGCCTCATGAGCGCCTCCTTGTCTTCCCCAGGAAGTCCTCCTCTGGAACGTCGCTGCCGACCTGGCTGGCGGTCCCAGGACCCATCTTGCTCCGAAAACATGTGTGGGCGCACAAGTCGGACCCGTTGGTCGAGAGGGTTCACCTCCTCCACGCGAACCCGCAGTACGCTTACGTGGAGTACCCCGACGGCCGACAGGACACGGTCTCCCTGCGAGATCTGGCGCCCGCCGGCAACACGCACACCCCCCCGACACCAATCACCCCCTCCCTGCCACCGGCGCACCCCGCGACCGCCCCCTTCCCGGGAGGATCGGTCCTCCTCCCAGGTCCAACCAGAAGTGAAGCTGAAGCAGAAACCGTAAGGCTCCCGGAGACGACAACACTGGAACAAGCACCACCACCGGGGCCAAGTCGATCGACAAGGAAGGCTACCGTGGGGAACCTTATCAAACGCTTTACTGAAATCCATATGCACCACATCAACTGCTTTACCCTCATCCACCTGTTTGGTCACCTTCTCAAAGAACTCAATAAGGTTTGTGAGGCACCACCTACCCTTCACAAAACCGTGTTGACTATCTCTAATCAAATTATTCCTTTCCAGATGATTGTACATCCTATCTCATATAAACCTTTCCAAGATTTTGCCCACAACAGAAGTAAGGCTCACTGGTCTATAGTTACCGGGGTTGTCTCTACTCCCCTTCTTGAACAAGAGGACAACATTTGCTATCCTCCAGTCTTCTGGCACTATTCCTGTAGACAAAGATGACTTAAAGATCAAAGCCAAAGGCTCAGCAATCTCCTCCCTAGCTTCTCAGAGAATCCTAGGATAAATCCCATCCGGCCCAGGGGACTTATCTAGATGGAGTGAAGGAGAATTGTGTTATAGTCAATCTTATTACATTTAATACATGTTTTGTTCTTTTGTAAAAAGTTAATTGGCAGTCCTGTGACTCTGTTGAACCACATTTCAAAAAAGAAAAGTAAATGTTACAGTCTATTGAGCCAGGGATTCATTCTGGGACCTGCTGTCCAGTCGTAACATCAGCTAGGCTTGTAACAGCACGCTTTGTTCAATTTGACATGACAAAATGTATTTTGATTTTTCTAATCAGCTCATGTTCAAAAATTTTATTTGCTTTTAGAAATACCTTTTAGGGCAGCATGGTAGCACAGTGGTTAGCACAGTTGCTCCACAGCTCCAGAGTCTCAAGTTCGATTCCCAGCTTGGGTCACTATTTGTGCGGAGGCTGCACGTTCTCCCTGTGTCTGTGGGTTTCCTCCCACAGTCCAAAGCTGTGCAGGTTAGTTGGATTGGCCATGCTAAATTGCCCTTATTGTCCAAAAAGGTTGGGTGGGGTTACTGGGTTACGGGGATAGGGTGGAGGTGTGGGCTCAAATAGGGTGTTTTTTCCAAGGGTTGGTGCAGCCTCGATGGGCCGAATGGCCTGCTTCTGCACTGTAAATTCTATGATATCTTGACTACACGACTGAAAAAGTAAACAATGACTTCAGTATCTTGGCGAAGTTCATGCAACTTAAATGGTATCTCCATTATGTTGAAGTCACTTTAACTTCCCTCGCCAGTTCCAATCTATATTTGTCTCTGTAATTTGCTATGAACAGGAAACACACCTCTGTATAGTGAACTATCATTGGAATAGAGATCTGGAATAAGTACAGGGAATATCAAGACCAAAACCAGAAATAGTAGATAATCATAAAACAATACAATTTGTCTCTCAGCAGAATCTTGTGAACTTGTGACATAAATGCTTTGCTTCCTCTAATGTGAAACAGTGTCAAGTAAACAGTCTGTTTAATGTCATCCAAGAACTAGGGGGTAGAATTCTGCTCTGTTCAATTCACAGGCAGCTGGCTGGCTGCCTGTTTTTGCGAACCAAAGCCGGGTTCTGGAAAGTCAGGTGACACCGGGTTTCCATGATAAGGGGCAGCCAGGCCTGCCGAAAGGGAGGTTGATAGACGGTCTTTTTCTGGGATTAGGAGTGTGGGGAGGGAGCATTCCTGTTTTCCCTGGCCCCATAAAAATTGGAGCCCTAAGGTGTCACTGTGCACATAGCGTTTAAGAGCCACAGGACAAAAGCTGAATGGTTCAAAATTGTATATTTTCTTGATCAGCAAGTCTGCAGACCCTGCTGAATGCTGCTTCTCACTACAATATATTTTCAATATCTACAATGCAATAGAACTTTGTCATCAATACCTCAAAAACTCATAAAGCACCAAGATGGAGAAGGTAAATAGACAAATGGGCAAGATGGAAGTCAATGGAAAAGACTCTTGAGAATCATGTGTAGCGTAAAACAACTTCACTCCACAAAGCCTGCTCAGTAAACATCCATCAACAAAATAAACAGAACTCCAGTCATGATTCCAGCCTTTGTTCGCAAGATAGGTATGGGTAACAAAGGCCATCTAGCCCAGCTCATTTAAATGATATATGAACATACGTATTATTCAGCCCTTCAAACCTGCTCCGCCATTTGTTAACATTGCCTACTTTATACCATTGACTACAACTCAAAAGTGCTTAATTGGCTGCAAAGTGATTTGGGACATCATGAAAGGTGCTGTATCAATGTAGAATTTGTCTTTCTTTCAACACCTGTATGCAGTGCATGGAGTGACTGTAGCAAGGGTGAAATTTGTGGCCCAATGTTGATTCTCAAAGATTCATTAATCACAGAGAAATCAACTAATGTTAGGAAAGTGGCTGCAAAGAAATAGCAAAAGAACTAAATTCTGTAGCTGATACAACCTTACAATTCTGACTCCTCTGGCGCCAACCCACAATAAGCCATGTATGACATCTGCTCCTTTTATGCTAATGACACTATCCCCAGGAGTTGTCAATCAGACATCTCAGGAAAAAATGATACATGGTAAATAAATTCAGACCAGCCTTATCTCAGGAACCGGATTGTTCTTCCCTTCCCCCAGAAGCTGTCATGCAAACTGTACTGTACACTGTGGATTTACAGCCTATCTGGGGTGAACCTCGGATGGTGTAGAGATTTTTAAAACCTTTCATTAAGCAAATATAAATTTTGTTCCCAGACTTTGCAAGAGTAATAAATCAAGTGATGGTGAGTCACCATCCTGTTCTGCAACAATCCCAGTTTCTTACGTTTATTTTGACGAGGTCCAAAATTCTCAGGCCTCTGGTGCCTCAACACAGTGTGTCATCAGAATGTGTCTGCTTTAGGGCATAATGAAAATTTAGACTGCTATTTATATGTTTATTTAAATTCAAAACAGCATTTTGGGAAGCGTCCAAGATTTAATTTTGTGGCACTTAACCTTAGAAGTGACCCCCAACCTTCTTACCCCAACCTAACCCACCTTACTGTTTCACCTCACCCACTGACCACCCACCCCCCATCCCACACCCTACACACCCCTCCCACCACAAGACCACAAACTCATCCCACTCCATTTAGTGCCTGACAATTGATTGCATAATAGTTCCAATGTAGTGGAGGAAGATGTTCTTTTTCAGATAGAAGCGCACTGCTTACAATATTGATTAAGGTGCACACATCAGGAACACTTTCAGTTCAGAATAATTTATTTAAATTTGCATCCTGTGGTGGTCTTAGTCTTTATTTACAATCACTCCAGTACTGAATTTGCCCTGAGCTAACATCACAATGAGTCTCCAGCACCGGCAATATTTAGAGACATAATGCGGTGGCTACAGGTTAGTTGCTTGGTTCTCATTTCTTGCTGCTAGTTACTTTTAGTTTTTTCTACTATGTGTTTTTGCAGCACGGAAACACGGAGAAAGATTTTTCTGCTCACCTCAGAAGTATTTTGAAGACAGGTATGGGTGGTCTTTTGGACTTTAGGGCAAGAGGATAAGTGGAAGCTGTAAGGAAAACACCATTGATTGGGAGCAGTTATCAGGAAAGGATGTTCCTCCTCTCACTACTGTCTACCCAAAGGCCTCCAGTGCGTGTTGGAGAACCTTGGAAGCCACTCAGAATTCTCATTAGCCCATGTCCTCATGTCTGAGTGGATTGGTGGGTTGGATGAGTGAGTGAGTGAGTGTCTAGGGGTGGAAAACAACATAAGTTAGTATGGCACCTCCCCAGCTTGTGAAACACTGACCACTAATCCCCATGCTTCCAATGTAAATCAGTCCAATTTGGCATTTTCAATTCCTGTGAGAGGCTGAAAATTTACCTTCTTCTACTTTCCACATGTGTTTCTTCCTGTTACATGTCAACTTGTCTTGTAAGCAGAGACTTAGGTCCCAAAATTCACTGCCTGGCTTCTGAGCAAGATGGGGGGATATGGTCAGGAAATCCAGAAGCCTTGAAGTTCTAACTCCAAAATATGAGAGATTTTTTCTCCCCTCCCAAAAGCTACCACAGAAAGTAGTTGAGGCCAAAATGTTGTCTAATTTCAAGAAGGGATCAAGGTATATGAGTGGGGTGGGGGGGGGGGGGGGGTGCGGAGGCACCTTGATCAGGGTATTGAACTTGACTTGGTTTCCTGTCAGGGGGGAAAGGATCTTGCAAAGGCCACAGCCCAAGTTACGTTTATGATAATGGGAGGTGGAGAGCGATATTTCAAGTGATGGTGAGCAAAGCTTGGTTGGGGGATGATCAAAGGAGAGAGATTATAGGGATTAAGAAGAAATTATGGAGGTGGGAGCAGGTCAGGGGGCTTATAAGAATGCTTGTTGGGCCTGGAAAAAAACATACCTGTTCCTCCTCCTGGCACATAAGCTATAAAAGTACTTCCCTTTTCATCCAATCCTTCCCACCTTATTTTATTGGATAAGCTCCTTAAGGCCAAGGATATACAGAGGACAACCATGAAGGAAAAAAATGAGCCCCTTTATTAAAATTAAAACGCAGTCTCCTGAAAATGCTTCATTGAATTATCTGCCCTCTGAAAGAAGATTGATCACCCAAAATTCCTCCATTACAAATGGAAACATTGACTGAGGTGAATTAGGTCCCTAGTTGAAATTGTTAACATCTAGACTTCCTGCCAACTTGGTGTTAAGGTAACAAAGCAACACGTACTGGCTGCCTCAGCGTGCATGTGCGAGGATGAACATGCATCATGTAGCTGGCTTATTTTGGAATACTCTTTAGTGCAAATCCCTTTTAAGGTGCTAATATGGCAGGAGTTCCCTTGCTAGATTGCGTCCCGGTCTATGTCTGCAGGAAGTGTAACCAATGGCAGCTCCTCACAGACCGTGTGGTTTGGTTGGAGCAGCAATTGGATGCATTTAGGAGCATGCAGGTGGCGGAGAGCATCATAGATAGAAGTTATAGAGACGTGGTCACACCCAAGGTGCAGGCAGACAGATGGGTGACCGCTAGAAAGGGCAGGCAGTCAGCGCAGGAACCCCCTGTGGTTGTCCCCCTCTCGAACAGGTATACCATTTTGGATACTGTTTCGAGGGATAGCCTATCAGGGGAAAACAACAGCAGCCAGAACAGTGACACCACAACTGGCTCTATTGATCATCAGGGGAGGGCAAAGTGCAGAAGAGCGATAGTTATAGGGAACTCAATAATAAGGGGCACAGAGAGACTCCAGGATGGTATTTGCCTCCCTGGTGCCAGGGTCAAGGATGTCTCTGAACGAACACAGGACATCCTGAAGCGGGGGGGGGGGGGGGGGGGGGGGGGGGCGGTGAACAGCCAGAGATCACAGTGCACAAAGGTACTATCGACATAGGCAGGAAGAGTAATAAAGTCCAGCAGAAGGAGCTCAGGGAGTTAGGCAATGATCTAAAAAGCAGGACAAGGTAGTCAAGAAAGCATGCGGAATGCTTACCTTCATTGGACGGGCATCGAGGATAATAACTGGCAAGTCATGCCGCAGTCGGATAGAATCTTGGTAAGGCCACAATTGGGCACAATTCTGGTCACCTCACTACCAGAAGGAGGTGGAGGCTTTGGAGAGGATGCAGAGGAGGTTTACTAGGATGTTGCCTAGTCTGGAGGGTGTTAGTTATGTGGAGAGGCTGAATAGGCTCGGATTGTTTTCATTAGAAAGACGGAGGTTGAAGGGTGACCTTATAGAGGTCAACAACATTGTGAGGGGCATGGATAGAGTTGATGGGCAGGCACTCTTTCCCAGGGTAAAGGGGGCAGTCACCAGGGCACATAGGTTTAAGGTCCATGGGGCAGGTTTTTTACGCAGAGGGTGGTGAGTGCCTGGAACGCGTTGCCAGGGAGGTTATGGAAGCAGATACACTAACGGCATTCAATAGGCATCTTGACAAACACATGGAAAGAGGGATACGGCACAAGGAAGTGCTGAGGGTTTTGGCAAATCATGGTATCATGACCGGTACAGGCTTGTAGGGCCAAAGACCCTTTTTCTGTGCTGTATTGTTCTTTGTTCTTTGTTTAAGTATGTGCATGTTGTAGTGCAAGCATGCATAGGAAACAAGCTAAGGGCTGTAAAGTTGCCTGAGTGTTTTGCTCAGGAAAGCTGTAAATGTAGAATAGATCAAATCTCACATAGAAACCTACATAGAAAATAGTAGCAGGAAGAAACCATTCGGCCTTCCAAGGCTGCCCTCTATTTATTATCATCATGGCTGATCATCAAGTTCAATATCCTGATCCTGCCTTCCCCCCCCCCCCCCACCCCCAATATCCTTTGATCCCTTTAGCCCCAAGAGCTATATCCAATTCCTTCTTGAAATTACACAACGTTTTGGCCTCAACTACTGTCTGTGGTAGCAGATTCCACAGATTCACTGCTCTCTGGGTGAAGAAATTTCTCCTCCCCTCAGTTCCAAAAGGTTTACCCCTTATCCTCAAACAATGACCCCTAGTTCTGGTCTCCCCCACCATCGGGAACATTATTTCTGAATCTATCCAGTCTGTTATGGGCGAGGAGTTTTCAGAACCCCAAAATGTATCATGGAGTTTAACCAACCTCCCCCTTTAATGTATTTGTTGCTTTACCGAGCACACGGCTTGTTCCCTCGGTGTGGGATTACAATTATGGACACGTGGGTTGTTAAACACAAAACAATGTTTATTCTATGAACTCAACTTAACAGCTTAAATAAACATTGGATCTCTTAACATCCCTTACTTTAAAGATAACTCCGAAAATATTACAACAGTAAATAATTCCTCAAAATGTTCGTTCAAACTTCCAAGAGACTTAACACCTTCAAACAGAATCACATCAGGTTAAAGGCTTTACTATTATGAGTTTAAATCACCCAAATGATCCAGAGATAGTCTTTCATGGCAGAGATAACAGCAAATCCAGCTCACTGCAAAACACAGACACTCCCCAAGCTCTTTTCCTCCAAACTGAAACTTCAAAATGGCTGAACTGAGCTCAGCTCCACCCACTCTCTGACATCACCATTTTCTGAAAGGTACATTGCTTAAACATCCATGTCTTAAAGGTACTCCCACATGACAAGTCTAATCCTGTTAGAATTCTGAAAATTTCTATGAGATCCCCTCTCACTCTTCTAAACTCCAATGAGCATAGACCATAAGACATAGGAGCAGAATTAGGCCATTCGGCCCATCGAGTCTGCTCCGCCATTCAATCATGGCTGATATTTTTCTCATCCCATTCTTGTGCCTTCTCCCCATAACCCCTGATCCCCTTATTGATCAAAAACCTATCTACCTCTGTTTTAAAGACACTCAGTGATTTGGCCTCCACAGCCTTCTGCAGCAAAAAGTTCCACAGATTCACCACCCTTTGGCTGAAGAAATTCCTCCTCATCTCTGTTTTAAAGGATCATCCCTTTATTCTGAGAATATAATCCTAACTGATTTAGTCTCTCCTCATATGACAGTCCCGCCATTCCAGGATTCAGCCTAGTAAACCTTCACTGCACTCCCTCCATCGTAAGAACATCCTTCCTCAGATAAGGACACAAAATTGCACACAATACTCCAGGCATGGCCTCACCACTGCCCTATGCAATTGCAGTAAAACATCTCTATTCCTATACACAAATCCTCTCACTATGAAGGTCTCGCTGAGTATCCACTTCTCACAATTTACACCCATTCAAATAATAATCTGCCTTGCTATTTTTGCTACCGTCACGACAGGTCTATTGCTGGATCTCATGTGCTCCAAACCTTTGCCAGATCCTGGCTGTCATAGACGTCCCAAGTCCCCATTCTTCCTTTTAAGTCGCTGCAGTATGTTTCAAAATGCTGAATTCATGTCTGTGACTTGGACAGAGGTGCTGATGATTCACAATAAGGGGATAATCAGCAGTGGGTGAGGAAGAATGGAAATGGCTACGAGCAGCACACCAGGAAAATGACCCATTGTAAGCAGTTCAGCCCCAAGAGTGCCTGTAATTGAAAGCCTACACTCTACCGTGTTTTATTTTATGTTGGTGATATGATATACACCCTTGCAAGACTGATCAAATAATGACAGTAATGCAACATCTGAGAGCAATCTTCTTTCGTTATAGATGGGATGTGACTGAACGTTCACAAATGGGACAGTACTCAATCATGTGACTGCATTTTATTGCTGTGGTGACCTTTATCTGTGACCTCATGCTGCAACTTATATCCATCAGCCTGTCAGGACTCTTTCCAAGTAATGAAACAATGAAAGAATATCTCTAATGCTTGAATCTTTCGCTCACACACTATTTTGCAATTAAAATATTGATGGCTACTTAATGATGTGGCTGATGCGTGTTTGCTTACATTTTGTTTCATTAATGTACAGAAAAGCAGTGTGGAAACAATGTGCCTGATTTGGGAGGATAGAAAAAGTTAATTGGAACATTATGCAAACCCCTTTGGAGTCTTGAAGTATTTCTGATAAATCACAACATAAATCATTGAGGATTTGTATTGAATTACAAAGGTTGCTGTCAGATTTTCAGAGGAATCGGAGACAAATTTGTAACTTTTGGATTGGGAGGTGCTTTGTGATAGACCCTTAAATTGACTGAGTGTTAACTTGCCCAGAATTTACACCAAATTTAAATGTTTAATGGGAGATTTTAGAAAGACGCCCTGCGCCGGCGGGAGGATGCAAATCGGTCATTTTATCCGATTAACGGGCTGGATGCCTGGGTTTTCACCCCTCCCCTTCCCATTATGTACTGAACCCCACAGCGGAAAGTCCTCAAGGCGGGATTTGGTGAAAGTTTTTCCAAACATGGCCTGACACGGTGGATCCCGCGGTGGGTCAAGGGGGTCGGTGCATAACTGAGGTGGCCCACAAAGGCCATCGAAAGATCCCTGTCTCCCCCAACAATGCATATTCAGCCCCCATGCTTGAGGTCCACCCCCAGCTCCTCCAGCCTCCCCATCAGACCACCCCATCATACCACCCCCATTAGAGACCCCCATCAGAGATCCCCCAACAGGGATCCCCAACTGAGACCCCCATCGGAGACCTCGATCAAAGTGCTTTCTGCTGTGAGAAAGAGGACGTGAAAACACTTTGCTGCTTTTTGCATGGTGAGGAACTGTCAATCATAGCTAGAGTGATTATTAATATTGTGGTTAGCATCATGGAATGGTACTTGAGATGCATTCAAGCATGAAGGAAAAGTTACATCAACAATCCACCAAGTATCTGTTTCTGGATTAATAAAACTGCCTGGTTCATGAAATGTATTGCGATGTGAAATTGAAAGGAAGATTTGCATTTGAAAGGCTGTCAAGGGATTGAAGCCCTTTAAAGTGTTCATTGCGTTCAAGGAAACCTCTGACACTTGTAATAACTGCTGCTTTAAACACTTTTGCCTGAGGCAGCAGATGATAGGGGTGAGTGAAATTGCAAGGATTTTTCACTCTACGGCCACGACTGCTCTTCAGCTTTCAGGAAAGGGTGAATGATAGCGGAATCAGATGGGGATGTCTGTTGGGGGTTTCTAATGGGGGGCCTGATGGGGGTCTCTATTGGTGGGTTTCTGATGGGGGGTCTGATATGAGGGGCTGAGGGGAGTCAATTGGGGGGCAGGGAGGTCGTGGGGGGGGGCCATCCTTTGTGCGTGCTGTGGAGGGGGGCATTATTTCTGTGGTGGGGGATGAGGATGCCCCTATTTGTCAGAAGAGAGGGGCAGGAGGGAGGAGGGATTGCCGCCAGAACTCGGTATCGGTCAGCCTGCTCAAAATGGTGGTCCAATACTGGGTTCGGACGGAATCGGGCGAGCTCTCCTCAATGCGTAATTGAGCATGATAAAGGGGAGGGAATCGCACCTGTGCGCCGCTCCTCGTGCCAGCGGAGACCAGTAGCAAATCTCTGCTGGTGGGAGCACTTTGCCTCCAGAATGGCGAATCCTGTCTAAAATTTATTATTTAGAAGATAACATAATGTTACAGGATAGCAACAATATGACTGATTGGATACAATAACATTATTGTGTGTAAGACACTAATTACACATGAATTGGTCATGACTGAGGGCCAATACTGAAAGTAAAATGGTATAACTATTAATCTATAGTCTTATCATTGTCCTCTTCTGATCCTTTTCTTTTTTCATATTTATTTATGGGAAGTGAAGTCACTGTCAAGGTCAACAATTGTTACCCGTCCCTAATTGTCCTTGAGAAGGTAAAAATTAGCCACCTTCATGAGCCGTTGCAGTCTTTGTAATGTAGAGAAATTCACAGTGTTGTGAGGAAGGAAGTTCCAAGTTTTTGATCCAGCCACAGTAAAGGAATAATGATACAGTTTCAATTAAAGTGCGGTAGGTTGGATTCTCCAAAAATGGGGCGTTTCACTCTTGCCGTTCCTTCAAAAAGTCAAAAGCGATTCTCCTACCTGGGCCCCAGGGAGCTGCTCACAGATCTGGCTGAGGGAACGCCACTGCACGTCTGGTTGGGAACCTGCGCATGCGCAGGGCGGCGGCCTGCAGCGGTCGCGCCGTGCGACATGGCGGACTTGGACCATGGAGCGACATCCAAAATGTAGGCCCCTCCCCCCGAGATGGCACGCGCCCATGGATCCGAGCCGCCCGATCGCCGCCTCGGTCGCCCATGAGGACCCCCCCCCATCCCCCGCTGCTTGATCCCCCCGCCCCCCACCAGGGCGGCCGCAGACTGAGTCCCCAGCCGCCACCCGATGTTCCCGACAGGCAATACATGGTTAGAACCATGCCGTCTGGAACTCGGCCAGTTTTGCCCGGAGAATCGCTGGTGGGGCGTCTGCCAATGGTCCCCCAGTCACGGCGCATAATCCGCATGCGCGTGATTCTTCAGTCCCTGGAGAATTGTGGGAGCGGCGCCGGCCACGATCCCCATGTAAAAATGAATTCTCTGCCCCCGTGCCAAACGTGATTTTGGCGCGGGGCTGAGGAGAATCCAGCCCATTATTTGGCTTGGAGTAAAAATTGCAGCTGATGGTGTTCCCAAGCATCTGCTGCCCTTGTCCGTCCAGTTGGCAGAAGTCATGGTTTTGGAAAGTGAAAGGTGTTCTGCAAGTTGCTGCAGTGCATCTTGTAGATGGAACATTTTGTTGCCATTGCTCAATGGTGGTGGGGGGAGTGAATGTTTAAGGAAGTGGATCTGCTGCTGGTATTGGGCTTCTTGAGTGTTGAGAGAACGGCACTCAACCATGCAACTGGAAATTATTCCATCACACTCTTGACTTTCTGTCTTGTGGATGGATTATTTGGGGAAATCAGAACATGAGCTCATCGCAGAATTCCGAGCCTCTGACCAGCTCTTATAGCCATGGTATTTATATGAATAGTCCAGTTGAGTTTCTGGTCAATGGTAACCCCTAGGATGCTGATAGAGGGAGAGTCAGCAGTGGTATTGCCATGGAATGTCAAGCAGAAATAAGCAGATTTACTCTTGTTGAAGATGGTCATTGCCAAGCACTTTTTTAACCCAAATGTTCCATTTATCAGCCCAAGCCTGAATATTGTCCAGGTCTTGCTGCATGTGGGCTACTTCAGTGTCTGAGAAGCCAGAGATGGTGCGCAACACAGTGAACATGCACAGTTCTCTCCTTATGATGGAAGGAAGGTCATTGATGAAGCAGCTAAATATGGTTGGCTCTCGGACACTACCCTGAAGAATTCCTGCAGTGGTGTCCTGGGGCTTAGACGATTGGCCACAAAGCAGGACTGCAATAAGGTCTGAAGTCAAATGGCCCTGGGTATCAGCGAGCAGGCTCTTGCTATGTAGGTGTTGTTTAATTGCACTGTCGGGGACACCATCCACCACTTTTCTTATGATAAAGAGCGTACTAATGGGGGGATAATTAGCCGGAATAGATGAGTCCTAATTTTTGTGCAATTCCATAATTTCCCACAGCTGGACTGTGCATTATTATCTTAGACTAAGGTCAGCCAACATTGAGGGGTAGCATGGTGGTGCAGTGGTTAGCACTGCTGCCTCACGGCTTCAGGGACCCGGGTTCAATCCCGGCCCTGTGTCACTGTCTGTGTGGATTTTGCACACTCTCCCCGTGTCTGCGTGGGTCTCAACCCCACAACCCAAAGATGTGCAGCATTGGTTCATTGGCCACACTAAGTTGCCCCTTAATTGGAAAAAAAATAAATTGGGTGCTCTAAATTTTTTTGAAAAGGACAGTCAACATTGTCATTATACTTCATAACTGTTCTTTGGGTCTTGCAGTATTTGAGAAAGTCAACAGTTTCTAATGCTTTAACATCTCTTTGGGCACAATCCATGGTGGGCTGATGGTTGGGGGAGAAGGGGGACACTTTTCAGTCTTTTCCAAGCCTGGTCTACCTTAGAGATGGTGTATGTAGTGTTCACTAGATCTCCATAAGTCACTGCAGCCCACCCTCCACCCCGGATCATAGGCAGGGTACCCTAATCACTGGCAAGGTTCTCCTCCGCCCCCCCAGAACTTCCCTTAAGCCAACCCAGGCCCACTATTCATCACCCCCTCACGACCTCAGACCGCCCCTTGTCCCACCCCTTGGCAGTGCCAACTTGGCACCTCACAGTCGAAAGGGTGGCAAGGTGGTAGGTAACCCCATCAACAATAGCCACCAGGATGCCAAGGTGGTGCTTCCTGGGAGGTGGGGGTCAAGGTGACTTGTGATGGGTTTGTGGGGCTCAAGTCGGGGGGGTCTTCCCTGTGAAGGTGCTCCTTTGGTTGCTCTCTCCGTCTGCGGCGTTTACAAACCATTAAACAGTCACTCAATATGTAAAATTTTTAAAATGTTCATAATAAAGTGAAAATGTTTTTTTTCTGCACCCCTAAAAGCTTTAAACAGCAAGTCAGTATGTAAGGAATAAAGTTTTCTCACTGTTCATGGCTAGGCGGTTGAATGCTTTGAAGTGGATTGTTTGCATTGAAATTCACACCCCATTGCTTGCTTAGAACATCATGATAGGCAGCTCACTGGAACTTCAAAGCTTAGAATCAGATTGTTTATTTTTACAGCTCTGCAGGGATCCATTAAGTCTGGGTCACAGCTATTTCTCTAACCACAATTTTTTAATGAATCTGCCAATTGTTCTTGAGTGCTTCATAGCAAGTGAAGGAGCAACCCCCACAGTTGGTCGTTCCTTGAGAACAAAGAGGCTGACTCATAAAAATCATTGCTGTTAGAGAGATAGATGCTCCCCTGACTTAGTGGACAATTTTCTATTTCATCAGAAACACAATAGGCTGCGTTCTCTGTTTGGGAGATTAAGTTCTCCTGTTGGAGTAAAATCACTCCTGGTCTGTGCTGATGCTAGGAGTGGTGCCCAGGAGCGATTCGCTCTCCCTTGTTATGCAAATATATACATGGACAGAGCTCATGGATTCTATCAGAATCCCGGTATACCGAGGTCAGGTGGCTGTCTCCCCATTTCCCCCTCTGTGAATTCTGCGCCCCTATCCACCCCCCACCTCCCCCTGCTGACAATTGGGGGCATCCTCCCCCTCACCATCACAAGAATTATGGGCCATTTCCCCCACAGCATGAGGAGAATGGGACACCCCCCAAACCCCCGCCTAGATCCCCATCGTACATCAATATCAGAGACCCCCATATCAGAGATCCCCATATCAGAGATCCCTCAATGTCAGAGAGCCCCCCCCCCCCCCGCCCACTCAGAGATCCCCCATATCAGAGCCTCCCCCTGCCCCCTCCCCCCCTCCCTGGATCAGCTATTCCTGCCTGGAAGCTAACGAGCAGTCTAGGCAGAAATAGTGAAAAAGCATTGCATTTGCACACTCCTATCTCTTACACCTGCTGCCACAGAGGTGTAGAAAGCAGCAGTTGTTACATCACAGAAAGCCAAAACCACATCACAAGCTATAAGCTCCCTCAGATGGTTAGATCTCTACACTTGAATACATCTCAGGTGGCTGGCATTGAGCTTAACCACAATGTCTAAAAACATCTCGGAGATAAGTCCTTTCACTTCCTCTTTTTATCAGCGTAACTACTTTTGATGTGGTCAAGAACTGTGAATCATAGATAGATGTTTGTAAACATTTTGCATAAGGTCAAAGCACAATACGAGTATGAAGGGAAATGAAAATAAACAATCCAGACCTCTGGTTGACTGGAAGTTCTTTTTTTCTCTTTGAAAGTGAATATAAGCTTTGCAGATCAAAGGATCTGGGGGTGTTTAAAACCTTGTAATGTTATTCTGACTTACTATGAAATAGCATCTGGTGCTTTCTACACCTCTGTCTGAGGCAGCAGGTGTAAGGGACAGATGAGTTAAAAAGCTGTGATTTACCATTGTTTCCTCGTGAATGGCTCTTTAGCTTCCAGGCAGGCGTAACTGACATGGCGGTCTCTGATGGAGGTCTGATGGGGGGGTCTCTGATATGGGGGGGTTCTGCTTTGAGGGTTTCTGATGGGGGTCTCTGATGGGGGGCCTCTGATATGTGGGTCTCTGTTGGGGGACTGATGAGGAGGGGCTGGGGTGGGCAGTATCGTGAGCATTGTGGAGGAGAGGGGTCCTTCAATGGACTTTGAGGGCACCAACATTAAATACTCACTCCCTAGTACAGTTGCAACATAACCTCCCTGCTTTTAAATTCCATCCCTCCAGCAGTGAAGGACAAAATTCAATTTGCCTTCTTAATTACTTGCTGCACCTGCAAACCAACTTTTTGCGATTCATACACAAGGACACCCAGGTCCCTCTGCACAGCAGCACGCTGTGGCAATTTTTTACCATTTAAATAATAGTCTATTTTGCTGTTATTCCTACCATAATGGATGACCTCACATTTATTACCAATGAACTCCATCTGCCAGACCCTTGCCCACTCACTTAAACTAACTATATCTCTCTGCAGACTTTCAGTGTCCTCTGCACACTTTGCTCGTCCACTCATCTTGGTTTCATCTGTGAACTTTGACACATTACACTTGGTCCCGAACGCTAGATCATCTATATAAATTATGAACAATTGCGGACCCAACACTGATCCCTGAGACATACCATTAGCCACTGATCGCCAACCAGCAAACACCCATTTATCCCCACTCTGTGCTTTCTGTCAGTTAACCAATCCTCTACCCATGCTAGTGCATTACACGTAATGCCATGCGCCTTTATCTTATGCAGAAGCCTTTTGTGTGGCACGTTGCAGAATGCCTTCTGGAAATCTGGGTACACCACATCTACCAGATCCCCGTTGTCCACCACGCTCGTAATGTCCTCAAAGAATTCCACTAAATTAGTCAAACATGACCTGCCCTTCATGAACTGCCCAATTGGACAGTTTCTATCCAGATGTCCCTCTATTTCTTCCTTAACGATAGATTCAAGCATTTTCCCCACTACAGAATTTAAGCTAACCGGCCGATAGTTACCCGTCTTTTGGCTACCATTTTTTTTAAACAGTGGCGTCACATTTGCTTTTTTTCCAATCTGCCGGAAACGCCCTAGAGTCTACAAATTTTGGGAAATTTCCACGAGTGCATTTGCTATTTCCCCCGATACCTCTTTCAGTACCCTGGGATGCATTCCATCAAGGCCAGGAGACTTAGCTATCTTTAGCCCCATTAACATGCCCAACACTACCTTCTTACTGATAATTTCTTGGTCCTCACCTGCCATAGTCTCCTTGCCAACAATTATTGGTATGTTATTTGTGTCTTCCATTGTGAAGGCCGACACAAAATACGCGTTCAATGCCTCAGCCATTTCCTCATTTCCCATTATTAAATCCCCTCCTCTTTCTAAAGAACCAATATTGACCTTAGCTATTCTTTTTCATTTTATATATTTGTGGAAACTTTTGCTATTTTTTTTAATCTTCTGAGCTAGTTTACTCTCATAATCTATCTTACTTTTCTTTATAGCTTCTTTCGTGGCTTTCTGCTGACCTTTAAAGATTTCCCAATCCTCCAGTTTCCGACTAATCTTTACCACTTTGTATGCCTCTTCTTTGAATTTGATACCCTCCATTATTTCTTTAGATATCCATGGCTGACTATATTTTTCCCTACAGTCCTTCCTTTTCACTGGTATATACTTTTGCTGAGCACTGTGAAAAATCTCTTTGAAATTCCTCCACTATTCCTCAATGGTCCCACCATAAAGTCTTTGCTCAGTCTAAGTTAGCCAACTCCTCCGTCATCCCATTGTAGTCTCCTTTGTTTAAGCACAAGATTGGTATTGGATTTTACCTTCTCATACTCCATCTGTATTTTAAATTCAACCATATTATGATCGTTCCTTCCGAGATCATTAATTATTCCTGTCTCATTACACAATAACAGATCTAGGATAGCTTGCTTCCTCGTAGGACCCATTACATGCTGTCCGAGACTGTCCGATTCAGTCAACATGCTGCAACATATGATGGAGGAGTCCATCTGTGTTCATTCTGCTATTATTGTGCTGAAATGCCAGCACACTAAGGTCAGGACTGGAAGTATGGTGAATGCCGTGGAGGCCATGGTTCGGCAAATAGTGTGTGCTGCGCTCCAGGAGTTGAACTCCATCACTGTAGGCCTTATGGCATCCAGTAGTGGCTACACAAGAGGGAGCAGGGCACTTCGACCTCATTCCATGTGTCCCTTCTCTTGAAAGAGTCAGGTATAAGTGCAGTCGATGGCACCCTGCAACCTTTGGAATCTGGAAATAGCAGGAAGGCCCAGTACATTCGTAGCCTGGATTGCTTCATCTTGAAAGAACTTCACATAATTGTGTGCCTCGGTAAATAGGGTGTCCGCCACCTCCTGTATGCACTTGTGTGTAGAGGTTTGAGAGTTCCTGCAGAGGTCCCCGACGGAGTCCTGGAATGAGCCACTCACAATGAAGTTTAGTGTGCCGGTGACTGTGAGAGCCATTGGCAATGGATGGCGTCCCAACCTCTGTGACATCACCTCCTCCTGGAGAGTAAGGCAGATGTGAGCTCCATTACCCTATACATCCCATAGAATCCATCGAATCAGTAGAATCCGTTGATGCAGAGGCATCAACGGTAGTGCCTCTCATTCATCTCAATGTATGAGAAAGGTCTCGCACACACCCTTGGTCTGCCCAGACCTATACTCAATGGCCCTGTGAGTCTCAACTTTTGGGATTTGAAAGGGCATCACTGTCTCTTGTTAATCAGGGTGAACTGCTACCCTCTGCCTAGCATGGTGCCGACGTGTTCTTCCTCTCCATCTTTGCTGTTGCCTGTGTGCCAGGATGAGCGACATTGTAGCTATTCAAACCACCTTTCCCTCGTAAACATCTCTGCAGGAACATTGGGCGAGACATGAGAAAGCATCAGCCTCCAAAGGTCATCTTCCTGTCACTGACTGGGGAGTGACTGTGATGTCTATGGGTCACCTCTACATCCCCAACTAGTTCCTCGGCAGTGCAATTACAGGACCACCTGAAATGTTACCGCCAGCTCCTCCCCCCAAACCCCCACCTCGCTCTCTCCCAACTGGCGCCACTGTAATGACAGTTCTTTGGACAGGTGCTTGGATCTGCAAGACATCTTGCAGGCAGTGGAAACCTCAGGCAGAGCACTTTGAGACTCATCCTTTGGTTTACAAAGAAGCCCAAATAGCCAAGTGACCAGTGAAGGAAAGAGATTGCTTGGAGGGGCGGAAGAGATCCTGCGGGTGTGGACAGGGTTACTATTTCTAAACCTGCCAGTTGCAAGGTTTAGGTGTTATGGCCAATTTCGAACTGCACTTTGTTCCATTGCCCCCTTATCTATCATTCCTTCTTAAAATGGGGATTTGCCAAGAATGGCACAAAGGGTTTGGCAAGAACATGGTTTAATGGCCTGGCTATAAATTCACATGGGAGAGCAATAACAGCTCAGGCTCCAAGTTCTCTCTGAGTTTGGAATGTTCCTGACATGTCTCAGCTGTGCCTTTCTCTGCATTCGGAAATCAGGAGGGTGCCCCTTCACCCAGCCCACAACTACACTGGCCGACTCTTGCCACAAGCCCTGAGAGTCCTCAGCTACAAATTCTGTTCACACTTTCTTTTTCAACTGCACCATAGATTCAGGTTGGAAAATGGTGGTGCTGACATTCTACTTCCAGCCCAGCTTCCACCCTCCCCCTGTGGCCATGGGAAAAATCCCTCCCATCGTCCTGGAGGAGTATCATTCTCAGTTTTCTATCACTCCAATACTCTTTTCCTCCTTAATCCCATGGTCATAGTCGGAGATATCCATGACCTACCCTGAACCTTTTAAATTTGATGTCCCTATGCTCCGTCTTGACCTAACCCCTCTGTATCTTGAAGTATACAGCACTGTCACATACAGAGACCCTCCTCACCATGGAACAATCGAGTGCCCACCCTCTTTCCCCATATAGGCTGAAGGTGGCCCCCCTGAGATTGTGCCATCTGCGGCCCGGCATGAGGCTTGAAACACCCAGAGTTGACATGTGTGAGGGGGTCACCATGCTTTGCACACACCTTGCTAGACATGACTGACACAGGACTGAAAGGCTCTCCTTCCTCCTGGACTGGAACAAGGTCAGTCTGTCCAAACTTAGCCATCTAGATTGTGCGCTTTGCCACAGGCAAGTCATAGAACATAGAACGATACAGCGCAGTACAGGCCCTTCGGCCCACGATGTTGCACCGAAACAAAAGCCATCTAACCTACACTATGCCATTATCATCCATATGCTTATCCAATAAACTTTTAAATGCCCTCAATGTTGGTGAGTTCACTACTGTTGCAGGTAGAGCATTCCACGGCCTCACCACTCTTTGCGTAAAGAACCTACCTAAAGAACCTACCTCTGACCTCTGTCCTATATCTATTACCCCTCAGTTTAAAGCTATGTCCCCTCGTGCCAGCCATTTCCATCCGCGGGAGAAGGCTCTCACTGTCCACCCTATCTAACCCCCTGATCATTTTGTATGCCTCTAATAAGTCTCCTCTTAACCTTCTTCTCTCCAACGAAAACAACCTCAAGTCCATCAGCCTTTCCTCATAAGATTTTCCCTCCATACCAGGCAACATCTTGGTAAATCTCCTCTGCACCCGCTCCAAAGCCTCCATGTCCTTCCTATAATGCGGTGACCAGAACTGTACGCAATACTCCAAATGCGGCCGTACCAGAGTTCTGTACAGATGCAACATGACCTCCTGACTCCGGAACTCAATCCCTCTACCAATAAAGGCCAACACTCCATAGGCCTTCTTCACAACCCTATCAACCTGGGTGGCAACTTTCAGGGATCTATGTACATGGCCACCTAGATCCCTCTGCTCATCCACACTTCCAAGAACTTTCCCATTAGCCAAATATTTCGCATTCCTGTTATTCCTTCCAAAGTGAATCACCTCACACTTCTCTACGTTAAACTCCATTTGCCACCTCTCAGCCCAGCTCTGCAGCTTATCTATGTCCCTCTGTAACCTGCTACATCCTTCCACACTGTCAACAACACCACCGACTTTAGTGTCGTCTGCAAATTTACTCACCCACCCTTCTGCGCCTTTCCATTTTGGCCCCAAAGTACAACGCCGCTTTCGCTCCTCCACTAGAATTAAGTTCGAGGCAGGAAGGCCCATGTCAAGCTTCCCACCATGATACCCATTGGAGCCCTTAAGTGGCCAATTAATGACACTTAAGGGCCTGATCTGGCATCACCGGTGATGAGCAGGCCTATTGCCAAACAGTGTATGGCAGCTAAAACCAAATGGCAATTTAGTCGCCACCTGGGGAGCGGGAGTGTGGGTGTGGGAGTAGGGGCAGCATGGTAGCACAAGTGATTAGCACTGGCTTCACAGTGCCAGGGTCCCAGGTTCGATTCCCCGCTGGGTCACTGTTTGTGCGGAGTCTGCACGTTCTCCCCGTGTCTGCGTGGGTTTCCTCCGGGTGCTCCGGTTTCCTCCCACAGTCCAAAGACGTGCAGGTTAGGTGGATTGGCCATGGTAAATTACCCTTAGTGACCAAAAAAGGTTAGGAGGGGTTATTGGGTTACGGGGATGGGGTGGAAGTGAGGGTTTAAGTGGGTCAGTGCTGACTCGATGGGCCGAATGGCCTCCTTCTGCACTGTATGTTCTATGTTCTATGTTCCTCAATAAAAACAACTCAGTGTCTGATTAAGGGACTGGACATCAAGAAGGAGGAGACTGCTGAGAGTCACCGTCTTGTGCTTGCTGCTTACCCCACCCTGCACCTCCCTCTGTGAACCCCACCCCATGGAACCCAACCGCACCCCACTGTGTCACTCCTTAATCTTGGGACTCCACTACCTGGTCCACTACCTGGAGACCACGGCCTCCCAGGTGCTGCTGCTGAGCCACCTCTGGCTTCGCCATTGTCTGACTGCTATGTGGTTCGACAGGCCTTCCCGACAAGGGACAGCATGGGTCTCCCACCAATTCTCCAGCGGGCAGGCAAGACCCCCAGTGACTCAACAGGGTTTCACCCAAAGTGGAGGAAGCAGATTCGATAATAACTTTCAAAAGGTAATCGGATGAATACCGAAGGGGAATATTTTTCAAGGCTGTGGGGAAAGAGTAGAACAGTGGGGTTAATTGGTAGCTTTCTCAAAGGGCCAACACAGGTAGGAGGGACTGAATGGGGTCCTGCATGTCGTGTTAGGTACACTGGCATAACACTGGCTGCCACTGGATGCAGCTTAGATCAAAAAGATACTCCAGACCTTGAAGTTAGTTTAATCAGGTTTATTGAACTAAAAGCACAGTTAGCACAGTTCTCTGTGAGTTCGACTCTCTGCTAACTTAAGTGTGGTTACTCTGTCTGACTGAACCAGACTAGCTCTTAGCCACGTGGTGGGGGGGTGAGATTGTATCAACATCCTTGACTGACTCTCTAGATGTTCATCAGTGGAAAGAGGTGGAGTGTGAGTGCCTCGTGTCTTTTATAGTCAGATCCCACCCGAGTGTCCTGCCTGCTTATTGGTCATGTCCTGTTCTCTGTGTCCATTAGCTGCTTGTCTATGCCTGCCTGTATCATTATGTGTGTGTCTGCATATCATAACACTGCATTGTATCACTCTACAATTCTCTGATTCTAACCTCAAAATAAGGGTAAGTAGATTTAGGACTGAGCTTGGGAAGAACTTCTTCACTCAAAAGGTTGTGAATCTATGGAATTCCCTGCCCAGTGAAGCAGTTGAGGCTCTTTCATTAAATGTTTTCAAGATAAAGATATAGTTTTTTGAAGAATAAAGGAACAAAGGGTTATGGTGTTCGGGCGAGAAAGTGCAGCTGAGTCCACAAAAGATCACCCATGATCTCATTGAATGGCGGAGCAGGCTCGAAGGGCCAGGTGGTCTACTCCTGTTCTTAGTTCTTATATTCTTATGTCGTCTATGATTTCGGACAACCCGCTTACAAAATTTGTTGTTGGCTCATAATTTTCATCGCTCCAATATATATTATGGGATTTAATTGTGACCACATGCAATTATTCTTCTCCGTGTCAAAACATCTAAGTCCGAAAGAAGCTTATAGTTCTGACATTAACATTGTCTGCTTGAGATCATTGCAAAAGAAATGGATCAGAAGTGAAACTGATACTCACCTTGGGATGAGGAAACGTTCATCTGCTTTGCAACAAAACACCAGCCACGTCTGATAGAGCAATGATCCTCTCTGATGTAATGCAGTAATTCATAAAGCAATGATATATAGAGGATCGTTGATTGAGATCAATGAATACACTACTTTATGACCAGTTTCATAAATGCAAATAAAAAAGCACATTTTCCCCGTGTCTGCGTGGGTCTCACCCCCCACAACCCAAGGAAGGGCAAGATAGGTGGATTGGCCCAGCTAAATTACCCTTAAGTGGAAAAAGTGTTTGTATCAACCTCACTCTATAAGTGACTCAATATCATTCACTCTCGAACTATGTTATGTTAAAATAGATTCATTTAGTTAGTGCTTGAGTGGGAATATAATTTATATATCTAGCAAAATTATCACAGTCCAGTGTACTAAGTGCTGATTCAGTCAGTCTGTCCAGTAAATTTCTACCAATGATGCAGCACGGTGGCGCAGTGGTTAGCACTACAGTCTCACGGCGCCGAGGTCCCAGGTTCGATCCTGGCTCTGTGTCACTGTCCGTGTGGAGTTTGCACATTCTCCCCATGTTTGTGTGAGTCTCACCCCCACAACTCAAAGATGTGCAGGATAGGTGGATTGGCCACGCTAAATTGCCCCTTAATTGGAAAAAATGAATCGGGTATTCTAAATTTATATTTATTTTTTTATTCTGTACCAAAAACTATACTATAGAAATTTCTAATTTCTAACAGATCAAAGATCTAGTAAATTAGGAATAACTAAATAAATTCCAACCCACTGTAGAATGTCCTGCAGGTGACACAATAATGACTTGTCTCCAGCTGGGGCTCTCTGCCAACTGCACAAGGACAATTATGGCTCAAGAAGCCTGGGATCATTGGTCATTTTCTAATTCACATAAAGATTCCCCTCATGAAATATGATGTATAAGATGGACGGGTTGCATCTAAACCGGAGAGGCATAAATATCCTGGCCGCGAGGTTTGCTAGTGTCACACGGGAGGGTTTAAACTAGTATGGCAGGGGGGTGGGCACGGGAGCAATAGGTCAGAAGGTGAGAGCATTGAGGGAGAACTAGGGAATAGGGACAGTGTGGCTCTGAGGCAGAGCAGACGGGGAGAAGTTGCTGAACACAGCGGGTCTGGTGGCCTGAAGTGCATATGTTTTAATGCAAGGAGCATTACGGGTAAGGCAGATGAACTTAGAGCTTGGATTACTACTTGGAACTATGATGTTGTTGCCATTACAGAGACCTGGTTGAGGGAAGGGCAGGATTGGCAGCTAAACGTTCCAGGATTTAGATGTTTCAGGCGGGATAGAGGGGGATGTAAAAGGGGAGGCGGAGTTGCGCTACTTGTTCGGGAGAATATCACAGCTATACTGCGAGAGGACACCTCCGAGGGCAGTGAGGCTATATGGGTAGAAATCAGGAATAAGAAGGGTGCAGTCACAATGTTGGGGGTATACTACAGGCCTCCCAACAGCCAGCGGGAGATGGAGGAGCAGATAGGTAGACAGATTTTGGAAAAGAGTAAAAACAACAGGGTTGTGGTGATGGGAGACTTCAACTTCCCCAATATTGACTGGGACTCACTTAGTGCCAGGGGCTTAGACGGGGCGGAGTTTGTAAGGAGCATCCAGGAGGGCTTCTTAAAACAATATGTAAACAGTCCAACTAGGGAAGGGGCGGTACTGGACCTGGTATTGGGGAATGAGCCCGGCCAGGTGGTAGATGTTTCAGTAGGGGAGCATTTCGGTAACAGTGACCACAATTCAGTAAGTTTTAAAGTACTGGTGGACAAGTATAAGAGTGGTCCGAGGATGAATGTGCTAAATTGGGGGAAGGCTAATTATAACAATATTAGGCGGGAACTGAAGAACATAGATTGGGGGCGGATGTTTGAGGGCAAATCAACATCTGACATGTGGGAGGCTTTCAAGTGTCAGTTGAAAGGAATACAGGACAGGCATGTTCCTGTGAGGAAGAAAGATAAATATGGCAATTTTCGGGAACCTTGGATGACGAGTGATATTGTAGGCCTCGTCAAAAAGAAAAAGGAGGCATTTGTCAGGGCTAAAAGGCTGGGAACAGACGAAGCCTGTGTGGCATATAAGGAAAGTAGGAAGGAACTTAAGCAAGGAGTCAGGAGGGCTAGAAGGGGTCATGAAAAGTCATTGGCAAATAGGGTTAAGGAAAATCCCAAGGCTTTTTACACGTACATAAAAAGTAAGAGGGTAGCCAGGGAAAGGGTTGGCCCACTGAAGGATAGGCAAGGGAATCTATGTGTGGAGCCAGAGGAAATGGGCGAGGTACTAAATGAATACTTTGCATCAGTATTCACCAAAGAGAAGGAATTGGTAGATGTTGAGTCTGGAGAAGGGGGTGTAGATAGCCTGGGTCACATTGTGATCCAAAAAGACGAGGTGTTGGGTGTCTTAAAAAATATTAAGGTAGATAAGTCCCCAGGGCCGGATGGGATCTACCCCAGAATACTGAAGGAGGCTGGGGAGGAAATTGCTGAGGCCTTGACAGAAATCTTTGGATCCTCGCTGTCTTCAGGGGATGTCCCGGAGGACTGGAGAATAGCCAATGTTGTTCCTCTGTTTAAGAAGGGTAGCAAGGATAATCCCGGGAACTACAGGCCGGTGAGCCTTACTTCAGTGGTAGGGAAATTACTGGAGAGAATTCTTCGAGACAGGATCTACTCCCATTTGGAAGCAAATGGACGTATTAGTGAGAGGCAGCACGGTTTTGTGAAGGGAAGGTCGTGTCTCACTAACTTGATAGAGTTTTTCGAGGAGGTCACTAAGATGATTGATGCAGGTAGGGCAGTAGATGTTGTCTATATGGACTTCAGTAAGGCCTTTGACAAGGTCCCTCATGGTAGACTAGTACAAAAGGTGAAGTCACACGGGATCAGGGGTGAACTGGCAAGGTGGATACAGAACTGGCTAGGCCATAGAAGGCAGAGGGTAGCAATGGAGGGATGCTTTTCTCATTGGAGGGCTGTGACCAGTGGTGTTCCACAGGGATCAGTGCTGGGACCTTTGCTCTTTGTAGTATATATAAATGATTTGGAGGAAAATGTAACTGGTCTGATTAGTAAGTTTGCAGACGACACAAAGGTTGGTGGAATTGCGGATAGCGATGAGGACTGTCTGAGGATACAGCAGGATTTAGATTGTCTGGAGACTTGGGCGGAGAGATGGCAGATGGAGTTTAATCCGGACAAATGTGAGGTAATGCATTTTGGAAGGGCTAATGCAGGTAGGGAATATACAATGAATGGTAGAACCATCAAGAGTATTGAAAGTCAAAGAGATCTAGGAGTACAGGTCCACAGGTCATTGAAAGGGGCAACACAGGTGGAGAAGGTAGTCAAGAAGGCATACGGCATGCTTGCCTTCATTGGCCGGGGCATTGAGTATAAGAATTGGCAAGTCATGTTGCAGCTGTATAGAACCTTAGTTAGGCCACACTTGGAGTATAGTGTTCAATTCTGGTCGCCACACTACCAGAAGGATGTGGAGGCTTTAGAGAGGGTGCAGAAGAGATTTACCAGAATGTTGCCTGGTATGGAGGGCATAAGCTATGAGGAGCGATTGAATAAACTCGGTTTGTTCTCACTGGAACGAAGGAGGTTGAGGGGCGACCTGATAGAGGTATACAAAATTATGAGGGGCATAGACAGAGTGGATAGTCAGAGGCTTTTCCCCAGGGTGGAGGGGTCAATTACTAGGGGGCATAGGTTTAAGGTGAGAGGGGCAAAGTTTAGAGTAGATGTACGAGGCAAGTTTTTTACGCAGAGGGTAGTGGGTGCCTGGAACTCACTACCGGAGGAGGTAGTGGAAGCAGGGACGATAGGGACATTTAAGGGGCATCTTGACAAATATATGAATAGGATGGGAATAGAAGGATACGGACCCAGGAAGTGTAGAAGATTGTAGTTTAGTCGGGCAGTATGGTCGGCACGGGCTTGGAGGGCCGAAGGACCTGTTCCTGTGCTGTACATTTCTTTATTCTTTGTTCTTTTGAAATAAAGCTTTGGACTAAACTGAAGATCGCCAATAAATGATATTGCTTCATGCCCAAGGTCTCAAAAAAAATGCACATATCGATTGGAATCATTTTATCATAATTGGTGAAGTGATTAAAATTAGTGGCTGGAAAATTGGGAGGTTCATGAATCAGATCCATTGACCCCTGTGCTTATTTTCCATACTGTATTGCTGATGAGGCAGATTCAGGGAGTCACAGTTTGAGGTGGGGGAAATGAAAATCTCCTTATTGTGATAATGCATATCTTTTAATCTACATTTACATTTTGTATTACACTCATAGAAAACTCTGGGTGTGGTTCACCCGAAAAATGATTAAATGTCAGTTAGGGTGAGATTTGCGGGGTGATTTGTATCGGCTGTAATGGCACGATCGAGTTCAGAATTCACCCACATTTAGTGCAAAAACGAACTCCATATGAAACTCGCTATGTCCGGGTTCCCAGGCGTGTGATTCACCCAACTCGCAGCTCAGCTCCTCACAGCTAACAAAGGGAAGCTGCATTTAAACAGTCCCTCTGTACTCACTCCCAGTCAAACCAGGTGGATGGCAGTGCAGAGACCACCTCCTCTATTTGGGGATACTGACCTGACAAGGCTGCTGGATGCTGTGGAGAGGCAGGACACTCTGTACCCCCATGGGTGTAGGAAAACCAGCAGCATGGTGACAAATGCCTCCCGCAAAGTACTCCTCGCAGCTCTGGCTGCCGATACGGGGCCCTGCACTTCTAGTTGGGCCGTGGACCGGCCCCGAAAATATAGGCCACCCCGAGATGGCGCAATCCACGGATCGGTGGCAGCCGATCGCTAGCCTGACCATCCGTGAGGCCCGCCCCCGGTGAAGGATCCCACTGCCCCCACCAGGGCATCCGCAGACTGACTCCGCAGCCACCACTGGCCGTTCCCGACAGGCAAAACATGGTTAGAACCATGCCGTCGAGAACTTGGCCAGTTTCCGTCGGAGAATCGCCACGGTGGCCTCTGTCAATGGCCCCTGACTCGTGCTGCGTAGACTGCGCATGTGCGATTCACGGAGATTCTCCGGGGACCGGAGAATTGCGGGAGCGGCGTCGCGCCGGATTTCGGCATCAATGCCCATTCTCCACCTCCGCGCCGATTGCGATTTCGGCTCGGAGAATCCCGTCCCCTATTTCTTATCACAATCAGATGGAAAAATACAAACTAATCTCCCACAGATTATTCAACACAGTCTTCTGATGGAGGATCCTTCATATTTGATTCAGTGCAGCAAACCTCATGGAGAGCAGCACAGAAAATCCACTGTCCCCCCCACCTTTTTATGACAATAACCACCGTATTTGAAAATGAAATGAAATGAAATGAATGAAAATCGCTTATTGTCACGAGTAGGCTTCAATCAAGTTACTGTGAAAAGCCCCGAGTCGCCACATTCCGGCAAATAGGTTAGGTAGGGTTATTGGGTTATGGGGATAGGGTGAAGCCGTGGGCTTTAGTAGGGTGCTCTTTAAAGAACCAGTGCAGAATGGCTTGCTTCTGCACTGTAAATTCTATGATTCCATGACTTATGTGGTGCAAATGTTACTTGCCACTTACCTAGTAAGTGATGTAGGCGATGTCCGCCGACCGGCGCCCAAAATGGCGCAAATCAGTCGGGCATCGCGCCGCCCCAAATGTGCGGAATCCTCCGCATCTTGGGGGCCGAGCCCCAACCTTAAGGGGCTAGGCCTGCGCCGGACTAATTTCCGCCCCGCCAGCTGGCGGAAAAGGCCTTTGGTGCCCCGCCAGCTGGCGCGGAAATGACATCTCCGGGCGGCGCATGCGCGGGAGCGTTAGGGGCCGCTCACGGCATCCCCGCACATGTGCTGTGGAGGGAGTCTCTTCCGCCTCCGCCGTGGTGGAGACTGCGTCGAAGACTGGCCCCGATCGCGGGCCAGGCCACCGTGGGGGCACCCCCCGGGGCCAGATCGCTCCGTGCCCCCACCCCAGGACCCCAGAGCCCGCCCGCGCCGCCTTGTCCCGCCGGTAAGGTAGGTGGTTTAATCTACGCCGGCGGGACAGGCATTCTAGCAGCGGGACTTCGGCCCATCCGGGCCGGAGAATCGCGGGGGGGGGCCCGCCAACCGGCACGGCGCGATTCCCGCCCCCGCCGAATATCCGGTGCCGGAGAATTTGGCAACCGGCGGGGGCGGGATTCACGCCAGCCCCCGGCGATTCTCCGACCCGGCGGGGGGCCGGAGAATCTCGCCTGTGGTGTTGTTTTGAGGTTCCTTTTCTGTTCAATAAACACTGATGTTTCCTTCAATTGCAAAATCAATATTCCAGGAAATAATAGCTCGCCATAATTCAAAATATCAAAGTCACCTGATCATGTTTCAATAAACAAATCTATTCCTTCAGAACAAAATGTTTTGTTCTGTCTCCTAATAATTGTTATATATACTTATAATTATGGACTTATCAGTTTGGACACCGAGAGTTGCTACGTCAAGCATTACAATCAATATCCAGTCATCTCTGCTCCTGCAACAGTGGCAGAGACGGCCAGAGGCGAACTGCTACCTGTCCAGTAGTTGTTACCTGTGTGTGCATGATTTCACATTTAATCTGTACATTAAGTTGTCAGCTCGAAAATATGCCCCAAAATTAGTAACCCGATGGATTGACGGAGAGCAAACAAAAATAAATTCAATTGTACACTGTTGTAATCCAAGTTGTTTCTTCCTAGAGTTATGGAATCCAGCTGCAATGGGGCCCTGTGATTTTCCAATACTTATCCATTTACCTAGTGAACGCCAAATATTAGAAAAGTCGTCTTTCCTTCTAACTATGTTTGAAACATTACAATTTCAAGATATATATCTCTGTAAGGGCATTTTGCCGACTGTCAATGTTTCTTGATTTAATGATGAGTACCTACTTATCATCACAAATGATGGTGGGGAAGAAATAAACTTCAAGTTATTTTTATTTATGGGATGAGGGCATCTCTGGCTGGCAGTTACTGCCCATCTCTAATTGCCCTTGAACTGAGTGGCTTGCTAGATTATTTCAGGTGGCATTTTAGGAGTCAAGCACATTGCTGTGGGTCTGGAGTCACATGTAAGGATGGCAGATTTACTTCCCTAAAGGTTCCTTCCTAAAGGACATTAGTGAACCAGGTGGATTGTTATGACAACCGGCAATGCTTCCGTGGGCATCATTGGACTTTGAATTCCAGATTTCTTTTTATTGAATTCAAATTCTTCCAGCAGCAGTGTGATTCGAGCTTATGTCCCCATGGATTTGAACTTTAGGTTTCTGGATTACTAGTCGTAGCAATACCACTGTGCCATTGCTTCTCTCTAAAGTATACAGCAGTATTTTGCAAGGCTTAGTATGAAACTAAATACAATTAAATATATTCACATAATTTATTTTGTGAGCTGCTATATACATGCCTTAAGGAATGGTCAACATTTTAACCATCTTCAGTACCTCTTTGCCCAACAAGCTGTAAAGCCTTAATTCAGAATGGCCCCAATTTATCAAATTAGTAACATCTCCAATTAACATACTAAGGTTAATCTTACACAGTGACTTAAACCCTAAAGAACTCTGTCTGATGAAATATAATTTTAAGAATATATTCATCCACTTAAAGAGAATGCATTTATGGTCAGATAGCTTATGGAAGAAGCTATCGGGACATGTGCAATTTATGTTGTTAATGATCTTTTAGCTGAAGGCAAAGTAGGCTTATTGGACTATGGGCTGGATTCTCCGATTTTGAGGCTATGTCCAGAGCATAAGGCCATAAAACATAGGAGCAGAATGTGTCTAGGATTACAACCAAAAGGTCGGCGGCTCTGCCTGGTGGGGGGTTAGCAGCTGCGCCATGTCAAACTCCCGGCTTTCCCTGCAGGTAAGGCCAGAGAATTGCCGGGCCCGTGGCCGCACATGCGCACGGCGGTGACCCGCAGCGGTTGCGCCGTACAACATGGCGCCGGCCGCGCACAGACCCAACCTGCCAGATAGTGCCCCCCTGTAACCCCCCTCGCCACCCCAGGACCACGCCTCACCAGCCCCTGCCGAAGCCCCCTTGGCCAGCCGAAAGGCTCCACCTTGATTGTGGCGGCGCTGGTTTAAGAAACCTCAGGCCACAAGTGATCCACGCTGTCAGCAAGTCGGCCCATCAGGGCAGAACATCGGAGGAGGTCCTTCAGGTGACGTCCTGAGGCCGTCCCTCTGGCGTATTCACCGATGACACCATTTTGGAGGGGGCGGAGCATTCTATACAGGCGCCGCCCCTGATTCCGGCGTCAAAAGGGATTCTCCACCCAAATGCTGAATACATTTTTGGCGTCGGCAATCGGACATTCCCGCTCTCGGTGTTTACAAATACTGCTTCCATGTTACAAAGATTAACATAGTTCAACACTAGCTGATTAAGGCGCATTTGACCGAGGTCCACACTTCTAGGTCTGCTGTACATTAGGATTTATTGGGAATTTAAATAGATAGGGCAAAAAAATCACAATGAATCTCGTAGCCGCTATCCATCCATGAAACATAACTCTGTAAATATGTTTAAAATATGCTGTCAAAATGAAGTGCTCATTAATTGATTTCAACGCAATGAAATTAAACTTTCTAACCCATATTGCTTACAGTAAATAAATCTAATTGACCACATTGGAAATAAGCTCATCAATACGGATAAATCAAGGTACACCAGAGAGTATAAAATATGATTTGAATTTAATAAATCTACACCTCTATCTATGATAGAGGACACACAAGAGTCTAGGAAAATAATCACTCATTTTCCCAGCCGTTCCAAGTCAGGAGGTTAGATGTAAACTGCAGGCTACCAAGAGATAGAGCACTACAAATCAGAAGTAAGAAGGGAGAGCCACAGTTTGAAAATAAATGCTCATTTACTGTCCCCAATTTTAACAGATCTTGGGAGGAGAATGGTATTGGGCATGCCAACCCTGAAACAGGCAACAAACTCAGACAACCTAGGACAAGGCTGATCTTGAAAGTAGAGCCTAATTCCCATAAAATTAATCGGAATCCAGCTCCAAACCACATAGATTCACTACCCGGTTAGTGGGCAACAGCAGAAGATCACAAGTACACAAGTAAGAATGGTAGAAATCATTGGGAGATCGAACAAGCACTGTTCACTGATAAAATCAAGCTGAAGCCTGGAATCTGCTGAGATGCTTTGAGGGGAAAATCAGCAAATTAACCGCTGAAATCTGGTCAAATAACTTTCAATAATGAACCAACTATCTTATGGGTATTTTAATGGTGCCCTGTCAGTAAAACATGTATTTGGAACATTTTAGTATTTAAACAGGTTACTTATTCAATTATTTCATATAATGCCAAACATTGTAATCTCCCATGCTCACAAGAGCTGTTAGGCATTGTGGATTGTAAAACTATTCATATGGTGACAGCAATGAAAAGTGAGTATTGCTCTTACAGGAAGCAGCTAATGGCATTGAAAACAAGAATTCACAGTGTGTGCTGTGAGTTGATGAATTTCTAAAAGTGCTTTATTCTTGAATGTAACAATAAATAATTGTTCAATGAAGAAATTAAGATTGATGTAATAGCCCACCTGGGCTGGAGTGTTTCAGCTATGAAGAGAGGCTGGTTAGACTGGGGTCATTCTCCTTAGAGCAGAGAAGGTAATGGGCAGGAGATTTCAACGGGATTTGAAGAAAAGCCTAGAGGGTGGTGGGAATCTGGAACTCACTGCCTGAAAGGGTGAAAAAAGTGGGACCCCTCATAACATTTAATAAGTATTTAGAGGAGCACTTGAAATGTCATAGTATATAAGGCTATGGACCAAGTGCTGGAAAATGGGATTAGAATAGATAGGTGCTTGATGGCTGGCACAGACACGATGGACCAAGGGCCTCCTTCTGCGCTGTCTAACTGTATGACTCTATGAGATCAGTACATATGTTATGAACAGGTTGGTCTAGGGTACTGAGTGTGCCTTGTACTCTGTGCAGAATCTTGTGCGGCTCATGCATGTTCTCTATTACTAGAGCATGTGGCTCTCCATGAAGTTGGCTATTCTCTCCTGAAAAGAGTTCATGCACTCGAGCCCTGAGACATGGTGACACAGTGCTTAGCACTGCTTGCTCACAGCACCAGGGTCCCGGGTTCAATTCCGGCCTCGGGTGACTGCCTGTGTGCAATTTGCACATTCTCCCCATGACTGCGTGGGTTTCTCTGGGTGCTCCGGTTTCCTCCCACAGTCCAAAGATGTGCAGGTTAGCACTGCTGCCTCCTACCGCCGAGGACCCAGGTTCGATCCTGGCCCCCGGGTCACTATCCGTGTGGAGTTTGCACATTCTCCCTCCCTGTGTCTGCGTGGCTCTCACACCCACAACCCAAAGAGGTGCAGGGTAGGTGGCTTGGCCACACTAAATTACCCCTTAATTGAAATTTATTTTTTAATTCACTGCTAATGCACATGTTTCCGAGGGTCAATAAATTCTGCAGTGAAAGGGAGGTTGCAGCTGCCGGCTTCACAGAGTGAGTGGTTGTTTCAGCACTCCTTAATGACTAGGAGGAGCAAGATTGCTTTCCCAGGCTCCTTAAGGTAAAGTTGGATCCTACAGCCCTGCCAATTATAGGTCCCTCCCCAGCTTTTACTTAGCTTGAATGATGAGACCTAAGATCTTCAGATGTGGGGTCTCAGGCTTCATTAGAACTGAGTCGGCTTGGTGATTTTAGTTGTTGTTGCAGTATTTGCCACCTTTTGGCGTATATAGAGGAGCATCGTTTTGTTCCTTCTATATTTAAAGAATAATTATAAGTCCAGTGCGTAAGTTTCAGTTTATGAGGAACTAGACCTCCTAATGGAAACCCAGGGCTGAAAAGTCACACCCCTTTGACCAGGATCGTAATATGCTGGGTGGTTGCCTTCCACCAGGGATTCTGGAGGGCTTCATGGAGGTGCACAACATCTAGCTGCTCAACAAAATGCTGTGGCACGGGAGACGGTGGGATGCGTGTCCCATTCGGTTTCTGGATTACTAGTAGTGATAATACCACTGTGCCATTGCTTCTCTCTAAAGGTTAGAACAGTCTTTCACAAGGCTTAATACAAAACTAAATACAATTAAATTCATTATAATTCATTTTATGTTCCTCATCAACTATATACATGTAGGTACATGTAACCTAAGTGCAGGGATCAACCTCTGATTCTGGGAATGGCGGGGTCAGATCTGTAGGTTGTGGCTGGGCACACCCAACACTTAGGATACAGGCAATATAGATTTTTGGCCCCCCTGTCTTTCACTGTTTGCACAAGTTCAAAACGTTAAGTGAAAACTTGAACTGCAATATCTTGCACCATCTCAAAAATGGAAATTGACCACCAACTTCTCGTTACATGTGGAGTAAGAGGAAATAATTACACAGAAGAGTTTAGATCAGAGGCCATGTTATTGTAAGCAATAATTGTAATACAGCAATGGTGTCATGCCTCAGGTTAGGTAGGTGTCCGATATTCCCAAGGAAATCAGCTGATCAGGAATAACAGCCATCATGCAACTGTAACAAAGGATTCTCAAACAATTTCCAAACCTCATTTATTGCTTTGTTGTGAAGGACAGTTTTGCATATTTAGTCAACAGAGAATCCACCACAAAAGATTTGTGAGCCTTAATTGAACTATAAATTCACACGACTTATAACTAACATTATGCTATTCAAAAATTTATCATATCTAAAGACTCCAATTCAAATCAGTCCTGACAGAAACATTGCTTGGCGAGGAAGCGTTCAATGATAAGATGCTTAGTTTTGTCTGTATTTTTGCAAACTCTAAGACGCTGGAGTATACAACAAAAAGCCTTCTCGTTATTTATAAAGTTCATTAAACTGTGACAAAGAAGAAGATTACACTGATTAGATATTTGAAACTTATTGCTTTATTCTTTTCAATGTAATCAATTTAATTCATCTCCTAAGAATGTAATTATTTTGCAAACGCAATTATATTTAACAGTTAGCCTGCTGATTAGGCAAAAACAGAAATAATTAATTAGAAAATTACAAAATAGAATTAATCATCACCATACATAATGTCCTCATCTGTTATACAATAATGAAATGTTACTAACAAATATATTAGTCAGGATGCATCAGGAGTACACAAACTGTTTGATTTTTTTAAAATGTTAATATATTTAAAATAATCATATTAATGAGCATCTGAAAGTTGCAGCTTCATCTAAATGCATATTGGTGGCTTTACAGGACGATTGCCCACCCGTGCTGAAAATGCCTCTTCAAGGTGTTACTTTGCTTTTCATTCAAAAAGGTTCTTTATAGGCTTAACCCTAAAAGTAAACAAAGAAAGGACTATTATGGGAAAGTAGTTATGTACCATTAGAACCCATAATTGTGCCTCCACACAGGGCCAGGGAGAGAAAGCATGGGCCAAGAATCAAGAGAAGCACCAGTCAGGGCCCCTTTCCCCTTGTGGGATATTGTTAATTTGAGGGCAGCACGGTAGCACAGTGGTTAGCACAGTTGCTTCACAGCTCCAGGGTCCCAGGCCCGATTCCCTCCTGGGTCACTGTCTGTGCAGAGTCTGCACGTTCTCCCCGTATCTGCGTGGATTTCCTCCGGGTGCTCCGGTTTCCTCCTACAGTCCAAAGATGTGCGGGTTAGGTGGTTTGGCCATGCTAAATTGCTCTTAGTGTCCAAAAAAGGTTAAGTGGGGGTTACTGGGTTATAGGGATAGGGTAGAGACGCGGACTTCAGTAGGCTGCTCTTTGTAAGGGCCGGTGCAGACTCGGTGGGCCGAATGGCCTCCTTCTGCACTGTAAATTCTATGATTCTATGACAGGAAACTATCCCATTGGAAATTTATAACAATAATTTCAGGGGATATTTCAGGGATCACCTCATTAACATGTTCTGTACATTGACAGCAAATTCATAAAATACTGCAGGTGCTGAAAATTAGAAATAAAACAAAGATGCTGCAAATACTCAGCATGTTAGGCAGATTTTGTTTTACATATTTTGACTACCCTGTGCTGTATGGAAACAAAATAATGCCTGCATGCTGCAGCTTGCATTGTTTCATTGTTGGAGTTATAGAAGGGAAAGAGGGAAGGAGAGAGGATGGTCATATGCTACTGTCTGAGCTCCCTCCTCCATCCCCAGAGAGGAACAGCCAAGGAGGCAGCTCACTCCTTCACCTCTGCCCACCATGTGGCTGATGGCATAGGGTTGCAATCCACAGTGATAGCGAGAGTGAATGAAGAGCTACTGAGCATGCATCATCTATCCGTTACACAGAAAACCTCCCCTCTTCAACCATCTTGGCAAACTGGCTCTGGGTCCCTAATTCACAGCTGTAGCTGAGCTCACAGCCACCCCTCTCACTGGGACCAGAAGACAAAGACAATGGATTGGCTCCCAGCAGCACAGTGCCAGGCAATGACCATCTCCAACAAGAGAGAACCATCTCCCCTTCTTAGTTAATGGCATTACCATCACTGAATCCCCCACTATCAACATCCTGGGGGGTTACCATTAACCAGAAACAGAACTGGACTAGCCATATAAATACTGCGGTGAAAAAAGCAGGTCTGAGACTGGAAATAAGGAAAGAGGAAAGAAATTAGAATGCAAATTTCTTAGGTAAGATAAAAGATCAAGACAAAAATTTTGTTCCGATGCTTTATAAGTCAGGCTTCATTCCAAGTTCAAACTTGATACTGGGGCCAGTGTTAACATACTGGCTGACCATTTGGAAGGACTCAAAGCAGCAGATATCCAGCCATTAAGAGTCAAATTGCAAGCCCAGATCGATAATACGTCAGATAGCTGCCACCCTTAGCCACATGGGGTGAGAGATTACTTGCACAATCAAAGCACATCTCTACTGAACAGAAATTCATGTACACAATTGGGTTTACTGGGAAAAGTAGCAAAGATCGACAGGAGGACAGCCAGGTACCATTCAAGGATGAATTTCCATAGTTGGATGAAGAATCGATAGATTTGGATTCAGCAACAGCTGGTGAGGTTTAATCATTCAGCAGTGAGTCATTCGTTATTACAGACACACCACTCACTGGAATACAGGGGGAGATTGAAGATCTCAGTTATTTTTATAGACAGGCACAGAAATATATGGCACTGAAGAAGAGGGTGACCATCTGCAAGAGGAGCTTCCAGGCCTAGGTTGGCTGTTTCCTGACAAAGGTTATTGCAGCGACACAGGCTGGAAGATGAGGTTCTAAAGATTAGTACGCTTTTGATCCACTACCAAAGCATATAAAGGGCGGGATGTTCCGCATATTTCTCAGCCGCACGCCGTTCACTGGCGACGGAATTCTCTCTTCCCGCCAATTGTCAATGGGATTTCTTGTGTAAGCATCCCACACAGCCGCGAAACCCATAGGCGGAGGGGCGTTGCCGGCGGGAAAGTCGCAACGACCGAAGAATTCCGGCCATAGGAGAACTCAGCTGTCCTAGATTTTGGGCTGGATTCTCCGATTTTGAGACTAACTGCTGACACCGGCTTGGGAACGATGAGCTTTTACAATCGAAAAAACAGCGCGAAACGGCCACCGATCCTCTGTCTTGTGGGGGTAGAGCCCCGGCTCTAGCTGCGGATACAGCCAGAGAATTACTGGGTCCCTGGCCATGCATGTGCTTGGTGGTGCCTGCAGCGGCCACGCCGCGCAACATGGCAACTGCAAGCGGACCTAGCCTGCCAAATAGTGATCCCTTTTGGCCAGGCTCGCCACTCCCTGACCACCCCCCAGTTCTCCCAGCCCCCGCCAAAGCCCCACCTGCCCGCCGAACGGCTCCCTCCCCGACTGTGGCGGCGCTGGACTTAGTCTGCAGCCGCCACACCGAGTTCCCGAAACTAAATACAACATGCGACTGACGGGAACTCGGCCCATCGGGAGCGGAGCATCGGGGGGGGGGGGGGTCCTCAGGTAATGTCCTGAGGCCGTCCCGACAGCGTGTGGTGTACTCCTAAAGTACGCCGTTTTGGAGGGGACGGAGCATCGCAAAAATGACACCACCCCCGGTTTCGGCGCCAGCGTGGATTCTCCGAATGATCGCCGAATGAGATTTTGATGTTCGAGACCGGAGAATCCCGCCCAAGGTATATTTGTCCCACTGAACCCACCAATGAGATGCATTCCTGACCTCAGTGCATTGTCCAGGGATAACAATGTGCTTGATTCCAAGTTGGATCAGACTGTTAGAGTGAAGGTTGTGCTTTTTAGTTAGAGCGAATTTAATTGATTGATGCCCATGCTTCATTCTCATCAGCAAGTTATCCTTCCACTAAAGTCATCCTTCAGTGCAGCCACAGTGGCCAAAACTACAAAGCCTCTTCAGCCGAACAGTTCTGTACAGGTATTTAATTCAGTTCTGGAGATTCGATCCATTGTTGATGATGGTGTAGTCTTACCTCCTTATGTTGAGAACATCATCCCATTGCTTGCAGTGGAGCAGTCTCATGCTGAAGCAGGCATGACAATGATACCACTACCTTCAGAAAGTACAAGTAGTACCCTGAGCATAGTGGGGAAATCATAGTTTCTTCATATTCTGCAGATGTCTACAGGATTTTCATCCTTCTTGTCTTGTAGATTTATTCAAATCTCAGATATTGAATACCTTTTTCGTCATTATCAGTGCAGCAATGCATGTTACAGCTGTGCAATTCTTTCTCAAGTTGAAGATGCTTCAACCTCACAGGCCTTTCTCAACATGTGCTAAGAGGGAGCAGATGATTCCAGCAAGAGTGCGTATTTGTCCTTTTCCTGTTCAAGAGAGTGCGGCCGCCCATGTTCTGAAGTCTTTTCTCTAGTATCAGCATCTCATTGAAAAGGTTTCATGACCCTTGCTGTTAGTTGTCATGGAGATCACAGCCCAGTTAACAGGAGTCATGGAAAGCTACTATCAAACCCCACAACTTGTGTCTCTTCCATGGAAAGGACAAACAGCCATATATGTCCACAATGTTCACCTACAATGCTGAGAACGCTGTGGAATATCATAGAATTTACAGTGCAGAAGGAGCACCCTACCCAAGGTCAACACCTCCCCCTATCCCCATAACCCAGTAACCCCACCCAACACTAAGGGCAATTTTGGACACTAAGGGCAATTTATCATGGCCAATCCACCTAACCTGCACATCTTTGGACTGTGGGAGGAAACCGGAGCACCCGGAGGAAACCCACGCACACACGGGGAGGATGTGCAGACTCCGCACAGACAGTGACCCAAGCCGGAATCGAACCTGGGACCCTGGAGCTGTGAAGCAATTGTGCTATCCACAATGCTACCGTGCTGCTCAATATGGAAACCCTTTATGCAAGCAGCTGCAGGGGAGTAAGGGAAAGAGATGGATAGAATCTCTAACAGTGCAGGTGGTTTATAGAAGTTTGAAAATGTACTGGAAATGTTAATTCCAATAATTGTATGTTGAGGCTGAAGCTAGCCTGTACCTTAAAACAGGTTTATTTCGAAGACAACTCAGCGACATCACAATCTCTCCCAGTTCCCCGCACCTCAGTGTTCCACTTCTCCCCATTTATGGTCTTTTGAGCTTGTTCCCATTTATAGGTGGGCACAACACCAGGTTAAAGTCCAACAGGTTTATTTGAAATCACTAGCTTTCGGAGGTGACGAAGGAGCAGCGCTCCAAAAGCTTGTGATTTCAAATAACTCTGTTGGACTTTAGGTTGGTGTTGTGCGATTTCTTACCGTGCCAACTCCAGTCCAGTGTCGGCATCTCCAGATCATTTATAGGTGGATGAATACCCATTACCTGTTTAACAATGAAATTTATCTCAACAACGTAATTGCCATTTGATGCACTATCAATTACGACGAGACGAGAGTAGAGAGCAATCGAGGCTTTATTACGCAGAGGTGTGGAGCCTCCCGCAGCTGCTGCCGAAATGGCTGTAGCTCGGAGAGCCCACACATTTATACTCTGCCTACTGGGCGGAGCCAGCAGGCAGGGATTTACCCCCGTACCTGTAGTACAGGGGCCTTACCGTAATACCCTTGTATGCAGTATGTACAATACAACAGTGGTGACTACCACATTCACCCCCTGTGAAAAAAGAGTCCAGTGGGGGTGGTGGAAAACTATTTACATACAGTTGCTGAACATTTTAGAAAGAGTTTACAAATTTAGACGATCGGGTGACTTGATCCGCCGTTGCGAGCGCCGCAGTTCTGGTGGTGATTCAGGCGACGGTTCGGTCGTCGGTGACTCCGGGAGCGTGTCGATTTCCTCTTCATCCCCGGGTGGGACCAAGGGGAGGACGGATCGTCCTGGAGTGGGAGCTGTGGTGGGGTGCACTGGGGGAAGGGAGGGTGGCGCCGGGGCAGCAGGGGGGTTGGGGGGGGGGGGGACGTGTATGGGGACCCAGCTGGCGCCAGGTCCCTGAGGGAGACTGTGTCTTGGCAGCCGTCGGGATACGCTACGTTGGCGTACTGCGGGTTCGCGTGGAGTAGCTCTATCCACTCAACCGACGGGTCCGCCTTGTGGAGCCTCACGTGCTTGCGGAGGAGAACGGGTCCTGGAGCTGCCAGCCTTTTTGGGAGCGACACCCCAGAGGTGGACTTCCTGGGGAAGGCAAAGAGACGTTCATGGGGAGTTTTGTTAGTCGCAGTGCACAGGAGCAACCGAATGGAGTGGAGGGCATTGGGGAGGACCTCCTGCCAGCAGGAGGCCTGGCGAGATTTCTGGACTGTAGGGCCAGCTGGACGGCATTCCAGGCTGTTCCATTCTCCTGCTTCACCTGTCCATTTCCCCGAGGTTGTAGCTGGTCGTCCTGCTCGAGGCAATGCCCCTGCTGAACAGGTACTGGCGCAGCCCATCGCTCATAAATGAGGATCCCCGGTCGCTGTGGACGTAGGCGGGGAAACCGAACAGAGCGAAGATGGTGTTGAGGGCTTTGATGATGGTGGCAGATGTCATATCGGGGCATGGGATGGTGAAGGGGAATCTGGAATATTCGTTGACCACATTAAGAAAGTAAGTGTTGCGGTCGGTGGAGGGGAGGGGCCCTTTGAAGTCCACGCTGAGGCGTTCAAAGGGGCGGGAGACCTTCACCAGGCGCGCACGGTCTGGCCAGTAGAAGTGCGGTTTACACTCCGCGCAGACCTGGCAGTCTTTGGTGATAGCCCTGGCTTCCTCGATGGAGTAGGGCAGATTGCGGGCCTTCATGAAATGAGAAAAGCGGGTGACCCCTGGGTGACAGAGATCATCGTGCAGGGTCCAGAGTCGGTCCATTTGTGCGCTGGCACATGTACCTCGGGATAGGGCATGGGGGGGCTCGTTGAGCTTACAGGGGCGATACAAAATCTCATAATTGTAAGTGGAGATCTCGATCCTCCACCTCAAGATCTTATCATTTTTGATTTACCCCGCTGTGTGTTGTTAAACATGAAGACAACCGACCGTTGGTCAGTGAGGAGAGTGAATCTCCTGCCGGCCGGGTAATGCCTCCAATGAACGATAGCTTGGGCCTCCTTTTCGACAGAGGAGTGCCGAATTTCGGAGGCATGGAGGGTGCGGGAAAAGAATGCCACGGGCCTGCCTGTTGGTTGAGGGTGGTGGCCAGAGCGACGTCTGATACATCGCTCTCGACTTGGAAGGGGAGCGTCTCATCGACTGCGTGTATCGCGGCCTTGGCAATGTCGGCCTTGATATGGTTGAAGGCCTGGTGAGCCTCGGCCGTCAGTGGGAAAACGGTGGAGTGGATGAGTCGTGGGCCTTGTCCGCATTGTTAGGGACCCACTGGGCGTAGTACGAGAAGAACCCTAGGCATCGTTTGAGGGCCTTGGGGAAGTGGGGAAGGGGCGTTCCATGAGGGGGCGCATGCGATCGCGGTAGGGCCCTAGAACTCCGTTCTGAACCACATAGCCAAGGATGGCTAATTGGTTCGTGCTGAACACGCACTTCTCCTTGTTGATGGTGACGTTATCCAGGTACGGGAAAGTGGCCCGCAGTCCGTACCAGTCAACCATTCGGTCCATCTCCCGTTGGAAGACCGAGACCACGTTAGTGATGCCGAAGGGAACCCTAAGAAAGTGGTAAAGGCGGCCGTCCGCTTCAAACGCGGTATACTGGCGGTCCGCCTTGAATGCGGAGCTGGTGGTAGGCAGATTTCATTTCCACTGTCGAGAAGACCCGGTACTGTGAAATCTGATTGACCATATCACATATGCGTGGGAGGGGGTACGCGTCGAGCTGCATGTACCGATTGATGGTCTGACTGTAGTCAACAACCATCCTGTTTTTCTCCCCAGTTTTCACCACTCCCACTTGGGCTCTCCAGGGGCTGTTGCTGGCTTCGATAATACCTTCCCGCAGCAGCCACTGGACCTCCGACCTGAAGAAGGTCCTGTCCTGGGCACTGTGCCGTCTGCTCCTGGTGGCGACGGGTTTGCTATCCGAGGTGAGGTTCGCAAACAGGGGAGGTGGGTCGACCTTAAGGGTTGTGAGACCGCACACAGTAAGGGGTGGTAGGGGCCCGCCAAATTTCAGGGTTAGGCTCTGGAGGTTGCACTGGAAGTCCAGGCCAAGTAGCAAGGCAGCGCAGAGGTTGGGGAAGACGTAGAGCCGGTAGCCACTGATTTGCTATATTGCGTGAGGCGACTGTGAGCGAACGCGCTAGTTTCTTGGTCGCCGCGAGGCCAAGGGTAGCCCCTTCTCAGAGGCGCTGGAGGATGTAGGCCGACCCTATGCCCGTAATGAACGCGTCTCTAACTAGCAGGTCAGAATGTTCAGCGGCCGAAACGGCCTGGCAATCGCAGTCTCTCACCAGGACGTGCAGGGCATGCCAGAAATCTTCCACAGACTCACCGGGGAGTTGATATCGCATGGACAGGAGGTGCCTGGCGTAGATTTTGTTAGTCTGCTGGGTGTAGTTCTCCTTCAGTAGTGCCATGGCCTCAGCGTAGGTCGGCGCGTCCCAGATGAGGGGAAAAATATCGGAACTCAGACGCGTGTAGAGGATCTGGAGCTTCTGTGCCTCTGATGGTGGTTCTGTCACATGTCCGATGTATGCTTCAAAGCAAGCTAGCCAATGTGCGAAGGCCGACTTGGCGTTGTCTGCTTGATGGTGCAGCTGCAGGCGATCCGGCTTGATGCAGAGATCCATCGTTGTAAAAGCTCTGTGTTATAAATTGATGCACTATCAATTACGATGAGACGAGAGTAGAGAGTAATCGAGGCTTTATTACGCAGAGATGTGGAGCCTCACGCAGCTGCTGCCAAAATGGCTGTAGCTCGGAGAGCCCACACATTTATACTCCGCCTACTGGGCAGAACCAGCAGGCAAGGATCTACCCCTGTACCTGTAGTACAGGGGCCTTACCGTAATACCCTCGTATGCATAGAACATAGAACATAGAACAATACAGCGCAGTACAGGCCCTTCGGCCCACGATGTTGCACCGAAACAAAAGCCATCTAACCTACACTATGCCATTATCATCCATATGTTTATCCAATAAACTTTTAAATGCCCTCAATGTTGGCGAGTTCACTACTGTAGCAGGTAGGGCATTCCACGGCCTCACTACTCTTTGCGTAAAGAACCTACCTCTGACCTCTGTCCTATATCTATTACCCCTCAGTTTAAAGTTATGTCCCCTCGTGCCAGCCATTTCCATCCGCGGGAGAAGGCTCTCACTGTCCACCCTATCCAACCCCCTGATCATTTTGTATGCCTCTATTAAGTCTCCTCTTAACCTTCTTCTCTCCAACGAAAACAACCTCAAGTCCATCAGCCTTTCCTCATAAGATTTTCCCTCCATACCAGGCAACATCCTGGTAAATCTCCTCTGCACCCGCTTCAAAGCCTCCACGTCCTTCCTATAATGCGGTGACCAGAACTGTACGCAATACTCCAAATGCGGCCGTACCAGAGTTCTGTACAGCTGCAACATGATCTCCCGACTCCGGAACTCAATCCCTCTACCAATAAAGGCCAACACTCCATAGGCCTTCTTCACAACCCTATCAACCTGGGTGGCAACTTTCAGGGATCTATGTACATGGACACCTAGATCCCTCTGCTCATCCACACTTTCAAGAACTTTACCATTAGCCAAATATTCCGCATTCCTGTTATTCCTTCCAAAGTGAATCACCTCACACTTCTCTACATTAAACTCCATTTGCCACCTCTCAGCCCAGCTCTGCAGCTTATCTATATCCCTCTGTAACCTGCTACATCCTTCCACACTATCGACAACACCACCGACTTTAGTATCGTCTGCAAATTTACTCACCCACCCTTCTGCGCCTTCCTCTAGGTCATTGATAAAAATGACAAACAGCAACGGCCCCAGAACAGATCCTTGTGGTACTCCACTTGTGACTGTACTCCATTCTGAACATTTCCCATCAACCACCACCCTCTGTCTTCTTTCAGCTAGCCAATTTCTGATCCACATCTCTAAATCACCCTCAATCCCCAGCCTCCGTATTTTCTGCAATAGCCTACCGTGGGGAACCTTATCAAACGCTTTGCTGAAATCCATATACACCACATCAACTGCTCTACCCTCATCTACCTGTTCAGTCACCTTCTCAAAGAACTCAATAAGGTTTGTGAGGCATGACCTACCCTTCACAAAGCCATGCTGACTATCCCTGATCATATTATTCCTATCTAGATGATTATAAATCTTGTCTCTTATAATCCCCTCCAAGACTTTACCCACTACAGACGTGAGGCTCACCGGTCTATAGTTGCCGGGATTGTCTCTGCTCCCCGTTTTGAACAAAGGGACCACGTTTGCTGTCCTCCAGTCCTCTGGCACTATTCCTGTAGCCAATGATGACATAAAAATCAAAGCCAAAGGTCCAGCAATCTCTTCCCTGGCCTCCCAGAGAACCCTAGGATAAATCCTATCAGGTCCCGGGGACTTATCTATTTTCAGCCTGTCCAGAATTGCCAACACCACTTCCCTACGTACCTCAATGCCATCTATTCTATTAGCCTGGGGCTCAGCATTCTCCTCCACAACATTATCTTTTTCCTGAGTGAATACTGACAAAAAATATTCATTTAGTATCTCGCCTATCTCTTCAGACTCCACACACAATTTCCCATCCCTGTCCTTGACTGGTCCTACTCTTTCCCTAGTCATTCGCTTATTCCTGACATCCCTATAGAAAGCTTTTGGGTTTTCCTTGATCCTTCCTGCCAAATACTTCTCATGTCCCCTCCTTGCTCGTCTTAGCTCTCTCTTTAGATCCTTCCTCGCTACCTTGTAACTATCCATCGCCCCAACTGAAACTTCACACCTCATCTTCACATAGGCCTCCTTCTTCCTCTTAACAAGAGATTCCACTTCCTTGGTAAACCACGGTTCCCTCGCTCGACGCCTTCCTCCCTGCCTGACCGGTACATACTTATCAAGAACACGCAGTAGCTGATCCTTGAACAAGCCCCACTTATCCAGTGTGCCCAACACTTGCAGCCTACTTCTCCACCTTATCCCCCCCAAGTCACGTCTAATGGCATCATAATTGCCCTTCCCCCAGCTATAACTCTTGCCCTGCGGTGTATACTTATCCCTTTCCATCATTAACGTAAACGTCACCGAATTGTGGTCACTGTCCCCAAAGTGCTCTCCTACTTCCAAATCCAACACCTGGCCTGGTTCATTACCCAAAACCAAATCCAACGTGGCCTCGCCTCTTGTTGGCCTGTCAACATATTGTTTCAGGAAACCCTCCTGCACACACTGTACAAAAAACGACCCATCTATTGTACTCGAACTATATCTTTTCCAGTCAATATTTGGAAAGTTAAAGTCTCCCATAATAACTACCCTGTTACTTTCGCTCTTATCCAGAATCATCTTCGCCATCCTTTCCTCTACATCCCTAGAATTATTAGGAGGCCTATAAAAAACTCCCAACAGGGTGACCTCTCCTTTCCTGTTTCTAACTTCAGCCCATACTACCTCGGAAGAAGAGTCCCCATCTAGCATCCTCTCCGCCACCGTAATACTGCTCTTGACTAGCAGCGCCACACCTCCCCCTCTTTTGCCTCCTTCTCTGAGCTTACTAAAACACCTAAACCCCGGAACCTGCAACATCCATTCCTGTCCCTGCTCTATCCATGTCTCCGAAATGACCACAACATCGAAGTCCCAGGTACCAACCCATGCTGCCAGTTCCCCTACCTTGTTTCGTATACTCCTGGCATTGAAGTAGACACACTTCAAACCACCTACCTGAACACTGGCCCCCTCCTGTGACATCAAATCTGTGCTCCTGACCTCTATACTCTCATTCTCCCTTACCCTAAAACTACAATCCAGGTTCCCATGCCCCTGCTGCATTAGTTTAAACCCCCCCAAAGAGCACTAACAAATCTCCCCCCCAGGATATTTGTGCCCCTCAGGTTCAGATGTAGACCATCCTGTCTGTAGAGGTCCCACCTTCCCCAGAAAGAGCCCCAGTTATCCAGAAATCTGAATCCCTCCCGCCTGCACCATCCCTGTAGCCACGTGTTTAAATGCTCTCTCTCCCTATTCCTCATCTCACTATCACGTGGCACGGGCAACAACCCAGAGTAACAACTCTGTTTGTTCTACTTCTGAGCTTCCATCCTAGCTCCCTGAAAGCCTGCCTGACATCCTTGTCCCCTTTCCTACCTATGTCGTTAGTGCCAATGTGGACCACGACTTGGGGCTGCTCCCCCTCCCCCCTAAGGACCCGGAAAACACAATCCGAGACATCACGTACCCTTGCACCTGGGAGGCAACATACCAAACCTGAGTCTCTCACGCTCCCACAAAATCTCCTATATAGATATATGCAATACAACAGTGGTGACTACCACACCATTAAACTGCTTTTACAAAGCAATTGCTCTGGACCTTAACAATGTAACTAATGTAACTAATAAGACATTGGCATTAAATAGTTTAAGAAAACAGTTTAACAGTGTTATTAAAAAAGTTGAGATTATACTTGGGGGTGAAGATGTAGAATGGGATAATAGTTATGGTAATAAGATAGTAATGTGTATCATGATGGAACAGTAACATCAGCAGTCATGTGCAGGAGACTGAGAAAAGAAAATGGAATAGTTTTGACAAGAAAGTGACAAGAGCCTATAATGTACTGCAGTGTGAATAAAAGAGACTGAAGTCACTCATAGGTAATGGGAAACATTCTCAAGTCAGGACATGCCACAAGTACCCAAAGAGACATCCAAATAGTATTTAAAGTGGAAACCAAACCATAAACTACTGTTCACAATAAATATTATCTGGATGAAATGAATCATCTCAGACTGTGTGTGACTAAAGGCTTATAAAAGTTTGAGCTTTCTGTGATGCAGCCAGGGGAGTTCAACGAGCTTCTTAAAAGTCCTTTATTTCAGCAACAGCATCATACATGCACAGGGCCCAGTTTCACCGGGTCCTCTTTAGCTGGCTCTACAGCTGCCGGCCTTTTATGCTCGTGCTGGGTTAACTCAGTCCAATTGAACACGGGGAACAATCATCCCCAGCTGGATGAGTCTTGTGCAGTTTATTACACTTTCCTTAATAATTTGTAGAGAATCAGGATCGAAAGGATCAGTGAAGGTTACATCACACCCAGAGGGAAAACAGGGGAATTTTATTTGTTTCTCTGTAGGTCTACTAGGTCATTGCATGTGTCAACACAATAAATGAATTGCACTGCAATTGAGCTCCAGCAGCACATTAGTAACACTTGAGAGTTCTCAAGCCTGAGCTTTGCAAACCTGCAACTACATTTCATGGGATTTTGAAGAAGTGTGGCTGCCCCATTAGCTTTGACATTTACAAACAGCACAAAGAATGAGTAGCAATTTTTTGTGTGCATTATCCAACTATACTTCCTCATGACAATATCAATTCTCAGTGTGTTTGGTCTACCATGTGCATGTGGCTATATAGGTTGTTAGGCCAATCATATTCATCACATGTCATCAAAGCAGTAATTAAATTCCCCATTCTCTACACAAGGCTGGCTTAATTCCTGCCAATAATAAGCACCTCTGTGTAAAACAAGGAGGCCTGAGTGTTATTGCTGCCATTCTCGAAGCTTACTTCGGAGCTTTTTATTTCAAGTTATGAAAGATCACCCTGAGACCATCTACACTTACCACGTCCTTCATCTAGGGTCTGGAACAGGGGAGGCTCTCTTCATTTGTTATCTTTATAACCATCTAAAAAAGATGAAAGAGCACAAAGTCATTTCAATAAACATGCACGAAGAAGCATGATATGAATTAATACACCTCTTTTCAATAAGTCCCCAATCCACTAAAATTCAGGCTCACTAATGCTAGCGCCCCTAATTCTGTGCAACAAATGGTGACCAAAATATGATGGTGTTATTGAAGAAGCAGCTGTGGTGGCCAGATGTTTACATGTCAGAAAAATCATACCCAATCTGGATAATTTAGCTTTGTAAACATTGTGTTAGTTGCTCACGTATTGCCAATTAAAAGCTGAGGAAGAATGCAGCACAGCAGAAGCGCAGCAGTAAATAGCTGACACACTTGTGAATTATAATGTTTAATTTCAAGCTTCTCGATCCAGTCCATATGCTGAATCAGCCTTTGTAGACGAATACTCAAGTGCAACATTTTCATTTAAAACTAATTTCATGGGAAATTGAAAGTGCATTTTGAAACAGATCAATGGGTACCATTGAGGTCAATAAACTGATGCAATTTAATGAAATGAAATGAAAATTGCTTATTGTCACAAGTATGCTTCAAATGAAGTTACTGTGAAAAGCCCCTAGTCGCCACATTCCGGCGCCTGTTCAGGGAGGCTGGTAAGGGAATTGAACCGTGATGCTGGTCTGCCTTGGTCTGCTTTCAAAGCCAGAGATTTAACCCTGTGCTAAACCAACCCTGGCAGGTTTTCCAGGATAAGGAGTTCATTTTACATGCTTGCATTTTATTTGCTCAATCAACAATGAAATCTAAATAAACTGCCTTCTTGTTGTTATCTATAAATTACTAAATCTTACCAGGTCTGTGCACCTGAAAGACCTACCCTTGGCCTTTGCTGACCTCCTGCAATGAAATCCAAACAGTTTTCTGAATTTCTCCTGCCCCTTTGGTGCCTGGAATGTAAACCACGGTCTTTCAGCCAGTCCTTCTCATTTCCTTAACCTAAAGCACAGCTAGAAGTAACGTCAACTGGCCCAACCGCTGAACCGGAATGTTCTGACAACCAAAACTACGCCAAGGTGTTATCCCTCTTCATTGTGGCATCTGGGACATTCTGAAGCCAATCTATTAACAGCCAAAATGCAAGTCTGGGAGAAGAAAAACCTTCTGAAGACTTTTATGTTTTGGTAAATTGTGTACCTCAGATGTAGAGCAATGCTGAGGCACAGTTTTTGGATTCAAGGAAAAGGGAGTGGGGGAGTGGGGGTGGGTGAGTGGGAGTGGGGGAGTGGGGGTGGGTGAGTGGGAGTGGGGGTGGGGGGCAGTGGGGTGGGGGGGGGGGGGGGGAGGTGGAAAACAAGCCACAGGGCTACATGGTGTGGAAATCAGGATGACAGAAGGATTGTGTTTTGCTATCATGGCCCAGCTTTCACGGTAAAGAATCACACATGTAAAGTGGCCACTTAGATGCGGTACTGAATGATGGTTAGCAACAGTCATCCAGACTGGAAACGTTAGCTCCCTTCTCTCTCCACAAATGCTGTCAGACCTGCTGAGGTTGTTCAGCATTTTCTGTTATTTTAGATTTGACTGGGTAATGGTATTAGATCCGTAGCCCACCGTAACATCACTACTTTCAGAAAAGCAAATGAGTAAATTGAATAAAAATACATTTCTGAGTGACAAAGAATACTATTATGTGGTCACATATAAAGATAAATAATTCATATGCCTAGTACATAAAATTACCTTGTCCTTAAGAGCAAACTATGGCTGTTTAATGAGAAATTATTGAAAGAAAGGAGATTATTCACGTATTACATTAACATTTGTCATGATCATTAACTGAACACTATGTCAGTTCTCTCTTTTTATATCCCAACTGCAGATTCCTCACATTTTCCTTTTGTTGTGAAGGTGAGACTAAGGTATGATTGGTAAGATAGGCAAGGCCAGGTTTAACAGTATAGAATTGGACCAGTGACCATTTATCTTGCTTTACCCCCACCCTAATGCTGGCGGTACTCTACCATCATCAAGGTCTCCATCTTGAACTGCAAATTAATATTACACACACAGGCCTTGACAGCTTAGGGTTTCAAAAGTTATCCGGTCTATCTTGGTGATGGGAATTTACTGCAGAAAGCCACCAGGAATTTATTCATTTTTCTCACATGTACCCTTTTTGAAAATCATTCTCATACAAAAAACACTAACTTTCTAAGGGATTAATCCCACATGTTTAGAAATACTTGAGTTAGAGTAATTCACACGTGTATTGCCTCAGGATAAAATACTTCAATTAATTTTACATAGTTGAAAACGACAATGAACAGAAGTATGCTCAGAATGATATCATATTCTGTACAATTAATGTGTGGAAAGTGAATTCCTTCAATCACCCACCCAAGCATTCTACATCCTTATCTTTTCATGAATTTCCTTAATTCCCAAAATTAAGATTCCTGCTCTGCTGTCCCATCTGCTTGACAGCTTCTCCTGTTCCTAACTGCACCTTCCTTCTTCACCCCTAGATTCCATCCCAACAATATTCAGAAGCATCTCACTTATCTCCCTTGTCACTTTCTCCAGAATAGTCTCCATGAGGCATCGTACATGTGTCTTTGCTGCTTTCCCAACTCATCTCCTAAATCAGGCAAACAACTCTACATGCCCAAGATTCATTGGCATCATGTACTGCTCCCTTTCCTCTGGCACTGTCCCTCCACCCTTCAAAGATGCTGCTCCCACCCACTCTCCTTAGAAGAGTTCCTACATCTTATCCAAACAACCATCTCTTTCTCCCAAAAATTCTCAAATACTTCATTCCAACTAATCTGGCAACAAGTTCTCGCACCATCCCCTGTTTAAATCACTTCATTCTGATATCCATGCAGCCACTCAACCATGGTCAAGACTCCTGTGATTCATGCGTTTCTCAGCAGATTTTAAGGCCATTAACCATTCTGTCCTCTCCTCCACGGCACTGATTCCTAGCCAAACATCAGCAGCACTTTTCTTGCAATGAATCACTTCTCCCAGCCTGTAGAATGTGGTTCAACATTTCACCTTTGGCCTCACCGTGTTCTATACATGCATGCTGGCCCTTGACAACATCAACAAGGTCAGTCTCAGCTTCCACGCGTAGTGAAAATACCCAACTCGCGACACGGACCCTTGAATCCGGACCGTGACTGTACTGTCTGACCATCAGTTTGACATCAGGTAATTTCGACATCCGTCAGGAAAAAGATGCCAAAGTTTGCGGTCACGTACCAACCGACTCAAGAACAGCTTCTTCCCTACTCCAGTCAGACCTTTGAATGGACCTACCTCGTATTAAGTTGATCTTTTCTCTATATTTTAGCTATAACTGTAACATTATATTCTGCAGTCTCTCCTTTCTTCCCTATGTATGGTATGCATTGTTTGCACAGCATGCAAGAAACAATACTTTTCACTGTATACTAATACATGTGACAAGAATAAATCAAATCAAATCAAAATCATGGTGTGGAAGAGGCAGAACTTGCTCCAACACTCTGTGCTTTTGATTTTCCACTATGGTGCTTACTGTATGCTTTTGATTTTCACCATCGTGCTTATTGAAAACATTTTATTCTTCAGTCCTTCCGCCTTCCAAAATGCACATTTGGCCTCGGTATTGCCTCTTTTGTGGGTGCTATAAGGTCCTTAACATTTCCAGAATGGTGGCTGTGGCACCCACGCATACACCTAATAAAGTGAGCCAGGTACCATTTTAGTAAAAGCTAGGCCACGTGCACTTAATGCCCACTGAAAGCACACAGAGCACGAAAATTATGAAATCGATCAGCATGTAATGCTGACTTGATGTTCATGCAGCAATTTTGGAGCTCCATGCTGCAGTTAATGCTCTGACTTTACCTTCCACGGTAGAACTCATTAAACAGCATGAATCCCTCCTTTTTGAAGAGACGATCCAGGTTAGTGCTGGATTATTTGTCCTGGCTGTTGCTGTAATTCCATGGGTTTTGGATGCTTTCTACAGTTGGTTAAAGTTTCAGAATTGCAGGAAGTGGTCAGTCAGGTGTTGAACTACCCTTTTGGTGATTTAAAACATGTTGCTCCCAAATTTGAGTGTCGGGTTTTCTCTTGGCATTGGGTATAACTGGAAGGATGGGCAGGAAGCATGCAGCACAGGACAAATAAATAAAAGATGGAAGAGGGCGAGAAGAGCTGTCAGCAGGAGGCTATATCCACGAGAACGAGTGGGCAGGTTGAAGTTGGTACGTTGCCTCAATTCCACTAAAGGGGCACAGGTTCACAGCACCTCACTGTCGCCACACTCATTTTCAAGAGTTAACCTTTTTACACCCGAGGCCCAAACCATCCACTATTAGTGTAACTGTTGTATTACCTAGCCAATGTGAACAATGTGAACATCACCAACCTCAAAAGAGCTGTGAGCATCTAAGCAGCAGAGACTGATCAGAGACTGTGCTCCACTCTCTCCAGGATGAAGAGGTGAAGGCTACTTACTTTGAGGAAACTAATATTCAGGCCTGCTAGTAGACCAAGACACATTGGAGGTAACTTCGGCTTTGAATTCTAGTGTAAAAAGGGTTATATGCAATACAACTCTCCCAAAACTATGATCTGATACTGCCCAGACTCCTGGAACCATGGAACTGGGTGTCCATGGTCTCAGTCACAGCACTGAGGGAAATCTGTGCCATGCATCACCGCCCACTGCTTTGGGGCTCCTGTACAGATGGTCAGGAAAATGCTACTTGCTTCAAAGAACTCTGTATTTCAATAAATGCCTTCTGTACGACTGTAGCAAAAAGGTGCACACACACACACACTTCTACATGGGCTGCAGGCTACTCAGCGCATGTTCAAAGGATGCTCCTGTACTAACTTCTGAAAGCAGGATCTGAAGGAGATTAGTCCCATGGCCTTGTTAGCGACAGTTAGTGGAGGATGATGGACTGGGTCAGCTGGTTCATTTTCCTTTCCCCCACTATCATTTGTTGCTCCTTATCTGTACATTGTATTCACCGAGTGCCCCTGCATCCAACTCACTAACGATATTTTCCAGGATTCTCTTATCTGTGCTGGTATGAGCGGTAGTTGGCGTGTTTGTGGCAATGTTCTAGCGCAGGTACTGGGGACACCTATCCTTTTTCTTCATGGGAAGGAGAAACCGGGACAACATTCTCAATACATCCCTCAGACAATAGCTTCCAAGACAGATGAGGTGGTAAGAATTGAGTGCTTCATGCAGGCGTAAGTCCTGCTGTGAGTGACACTATGAGTGGACATATCAAATGAAGAGTACTTGCTGAGTGGTACCACATCAACTCTAAAGTTGTCAGCTGCTCTTTTGAGCGAGTTCACCTTTTGTTCTCATTCACTTCATAAGACGATGGGAACCAAGATCTGGAAACAGAGCATAATGATCAGCACTTTAGTTTGTGAATGATTAACAGAAGTGGGATCCTTTCGTCTTGAGTATTTTCCTCCCCAGCTCAAAATCTCCCAGTAACCTGCTTCCTGCTAGTTATCTTTTTGTGCTGGCAGTTTCTATAGAATGAGCGTGTGTAGTACTATAATGTGAAATCTTATGCTGGGTTGAATTGGACTGTACCTTGTATGGTGAATGAGAATGTAAGCACATTTTAGTTAGTACACCCACCTTGACATTTCTTCTGGCACTACTGAAGTTCTGAATTTGTTAGATCCTTTTGATCTGAGTCACAGCAATTGTTTGTTGGTGCAACTTCCTCCAAACTTCAGACTTTGCTTTTTTCAGAGAGTTGGGTCACCTGTCCTGAAGATTGAAACCTTGTGTCCCCATATCACCACTTCCAAAGCTAAAGTGCTGAGTGCAGAAACCTTCCTCATGACAATCTCCTCCGCAGTTCCAACCAGTGTGTTGCACCTGAACCTAAGTGGCTCCACTTAATTGGCTAGATGCAACCCTTTAAGAGCTGCTAACTACTCCAATTATCTTATTGACAGTCAACAATAAGGTTTCACCCACAATGCATGTATTTTATGTGCTTTCTAGGAAATGCTTTATAGTGGGTGTAGAAAATAAGAGTTTCTGCTCTAAAAAATAAGCACCTATAGATTTAATTTGATCTGAATCACTATTAACATATGGACCTGGATTTTCACTGAGCCTTGGTGACTCGGGTGCCCCCTAAAAATGGCAGGCAGGATTTTCCACCCTAGTTAAAGACTGTATGCTTTTGAGAGTGACTGTAAGAGGTGCGGGGTGGTTCCCGTCAAAAACCTATATCCGGCACTCTGGACCTGGCTGGCTACATTGCAGAGATAGGCATCTCCTATTAGTCCACAACTTTCATGGAGCTAAGCAGATTTTTAAAGAGCTGTGGTTCACGGCCTCTTAGAGGAGTCATGAACCTTAGTTTGCATGAGGGAATTGTTTACAAGGTAAGTTCAACAGAGCATGCCCCCTTTTCCAGGTTAGGCTCCCCTTCACCCTTTGTGGCCCTTCATGCCCCCAATGCCAAGCTCTGCCATTCCACCCATGCTCTATGGCCTCTCATGCCCCCATGTCAAAGTCTGGCACTTCCATTTCCATTGACATACTGTACACCTTCTAGAACCAATTAACCATATAGTGGTAAGTTGAATATCTAAAAAACCTTTCAAAGAGTCATTAATTGAGAAGTTTCTCCAATTTAAAAAAAATGTCTGAATACAAGCTAATAAAAGTGACAATCATCCCGGCCCTTTAAAATAAACAAAAGTCACAAACACTTAAAACCTCTTAACTTGATGTAAACATTGTAAAATTGACAGCAAAGATCAGGGAGCCTGAGATGTCAATCAGACAATGGGCCCGATTCTTCCGCCCTGCCTGTCGTAAGATTGCCGTGGGCGATAGAAAAGTGCCTTCGACCTCGGGAGGGATTCTCCAGTCACCGGGAGGGTGCGGCCGGAGAATCCCACCCAATGTTTCCTCTGGGGACTAGGTGTTCCATTCTTATAATAGCTGTCTGGGCTCTTGCCAAGCCTCATATGTATACTTTAATGCATATAATCTGCAGCGATGGTGGCACAGTGGTTATTTTATTGGACTAGCAATACAGACACCAGGACTAGTGGCCTCAGAGACATGAGTTCATATCCCACTATGGTGAATGGACAATTTAAATTCAGTAAAGTAAATTAATCTGGAATTAAAATATAGTATCGGTAGTGGTGACCATGAAACTACAGGTTTGTTGTATATATCCATCTGATTCACTAATGTCCTTTTGGACAGGAGGTTTTCCCTCCTTATCCAACCCAAGCTATATGTGACACCAGACCCGCATCAATATAGTTGACTCTTAATTTCCCTCTGAAATGACTTAGAAAACCACTCTACATACCAAGCTACATTGAAGAAGGTGGCTTATTACCAGCTTCTTAAGGACAATTCGGGATGGGCAATAAATGCCAACTGGCCTTACTAGTGCCATCCACATTCCAAATATGTATAATAATTAGAATAATGTGTAACAGTTTCATTCCACAAGTTGATCATCTCTGTTCAAACTATTACATGCGTGGCCAACATATTATGCCATGGAACCACAAAGCCCTGGAAGAAGGCCTTACAGACCATCTTGTCTGTAACAGCTGTTTAAAAGAATCAGTGTCATAGAGATCTACAGCACAGAAAAGGCGCTTTGGTCCATCGTGCCTGTGCCAGTCAAAAACAACCATCTAACTATTCAAATCCCATTTTCCAGCACTTGGCCCATAGTTTTGTATGCCTTGGCATCGCAAGTGTACATCTAAATATATCATAAATTTTACGAGAGTCTCTGCCTCCACCATCCTTTCAGGCAGTCAGTTGCAGATTCCCACCACCCTTGTCATCCCCTCTAAACCTTCTGCCCCTTACCTTCAATCTTAAATCATTGATCCCTCCACCAAGGGGAAAAGTTTCTTCCTGCTTATTCTATTCATGCCTCTCATAATTTTATACATCCCAATCATGTCCCTCCTCAGTCTCCTCTGCTCCAAGGAAAACAATGGCAATCTATCTGTCATGTGAGAATACCTTTAAGAAATGGATGTTTAAGCAATGTACCTTTAAGGAATGGAGATGATCATATTACTGAAGTGATGGCACAGGGTGGGAGCTGAGCTCACTTCTGCTTTTGGTTTCAGTTTGAAAAAGCAGCTTGTGTGTGTCTGTGTGTTTCCAGAGAGTTGCAGGAAGAAAAGCAAGGTGCTCGAGCTGAAGTCAACCAAGCTGATATATCTCTGCCATCCAACAGAAAATATATATATTCTGTGACCTGGTGTGTTACTGTTTTGAAGGTTTGAAGCCTTTTTGATGTTTGAAGGAACATTTTGAGGGATTATTTAGTGTTGTATTATTTTTGGGGTTATCTTTGAAGTAAGGGGTGTTAAGAGATCCAATGTTTATTTAATAGGTTAATTTGAGTTCATGGAATAAACGTTGTTTTGTTTTTAAAACCGCGTGTCCATAATTGTAATATCACACCTTGGGAACAAGCCGTGTGCTTCAAAAGCAACAATCCATTAAAGGGAGAGGTTGGTTGAACTCCATGATACATTTTGGGGTTCTGAAAACACCTCGCCCATAACATATCTAATCTCTCTTCTTAACTAAAACTCTCCAGCCCGGCAACATCCTGGTAAATCTCCTCTGCAGGGAGGCGGTGGCACTGGACTCGTAAAGCAGAGACCCAGAGTACTGCTCTGGGACCAGGTTCAAATCCCGCCACTGCAGATGGTGAAATTTGAATTCAATAAAAATCTGGAATTAAAAGTCTGATGATGACCATGAAACTATTGTCGATTGTTGTAAAAACCCATCTGGTTCACTAATGTCCTTTAGGGAAGGAAATCTGCCATTCTTACCTGGTCTGGCCTACATGTGACTCCAGACCCACATCAATGTGGTTGACTCTTAACTGCCCCTCGAGAGCAATTAGGGACGGACAATAAATACTGGCACAGCCTGCGACGCCCACGTCCCATGAATGAATTTTAAAAAAAATCACTTTTGTTTAACACCTATTGAATTTCAAAGTCTCTGTTGCCCCGGTGAAACATGGAGACAAATTGCCTGTAAACCCCACTGTCTGTAGGTTTTGGTCCATCCTTGAGCCATGAGATGTGTGAATTTCATAAGTGGCTGTGAGGTTTCTACATTCAGGTCCATTTTTAATCAGGTACTGCCACAGACTCTACTTCTTACAGCTCAACCCCCAAAGGTTACATGACATGCTGCAGCCAGCTTTGGGGTGGGATTCTCCGAACCCCCCCGCCGGGTCGGAAAATGCCCGGGGGGCGGCACGAATCCCGGCCCGCCGCCCCAACGCCGACTGCCGTACTTTACGGCGCCGTTTTTCGGGCAGGGTTCCCGCCACGCCGGTCGGGGGCCGTTGGCAGCGGCCCCCCTGGCGATTCTCCGGGCCCCAATGGGCCGAGCGGCCGTCCATTTTTGGCCAGTCCCGCCGGCGTGAATCACTCAACTCATGTACCGGCGGGACCTGGCAGGTAAGTCGGCGGGGGCAGTCCTCGGGAGCCCAAGGTGGCCAGGCCCGCGATCGGGGCCCACCAATCTGCGGCGGCTTGTTCCGTGGGGGCACTCCTTTCTTCCTTGCCGGCCCCTGTAGGGCTCCACCATGGCCGGCACGGAGAAGAGAACCCCCGTGCATGCACCAAAATACGCCGGCCAGACTGCGCATGCGCGTAATCACGCCGGCGGTTCCGCGCATGCGCGGGATCACACCGGCCCTTCGGCGAACTCGCGGCGTCCCTTTGGGAGCAAGCTGGCACCAGCCCCTCCGGCGTCCACCTAGCCCCCGAACGTGTGGAGAATTCCGCACTTTCGGGGGCTGTTGACACCAAAGTGGTTGGCGCTGGTGTGGGGACTTGAAATGAAAATCGCTTATTGTCACAAGTAGGCTTCAAATGGAGTTACTGTGAAAAGCCCCTAGTCGCCACATTCCGGCACCTGTTCGGGGAGGCTGGTACGGGAGGCTTCGTCCCCAGAAGGGAGAATCCCGGCCTTGGTGATTGATTTGAGAATATGGCTTTAAGCCTCAGATCCCGAATGCTTTTTTCTCTCAAAAACCATCTCAATTTTCCTGCCACCTTTAAAGATACATAGATACATAGAAGTTAGGAGCACAAGGAGGACTTTTGGCCCTTCGAGACTGCTTTGCCATTCATCACGATCATGACTGATCATCCAACTCAATAACCTGGGGCGACATTCTCCGACCACCCGCCGGTTTCGGAGAATCGCCGGGGGCTGGCGTGAATCCCGCCCCCGCCGGTTGCTGAAGTCTCCGGCACCGGAGATTCGGCGGGGGAGGGAATCCCGCCGTGCCGGTTGGCGGGCCCCCACGCTCGATTCTCCGGCCCGGATGGGCCGAAGTCCCGCTGATAAATTGCCTGTCCCGCCGGCGTAAATTAAACCACCTACCTTACCGGCGGGACAAGGCGGCGTGGGCGGGCTCCAGGGTCCTGGGGGGGGGGGGCGCGAGGCGATCTGACCCCGGGGGGTGCCCCCATGGTGGCCTGGCCCGCGATCGGTGCCCACCGATCCGCGGGCGGGCCTGTGCCGTGGGGGCACTCTTTCCCTTCCACCTCCGCCACGGTCTCCACCATGGCGGAGGTGGACGAGACTCCCTCCACTGCGCATGCGTGGGAAACTGTCAGCGGCCGCTGACGCTCCCGTGCATGCGCCGCCCGGAGATGTCATTTCCGCGCCAGCTGGCGGGGCAACAAAGGCCGTTTCCGCCAGCTGGCGGGGCGGAAATTCCTCCGCCGTCGGCCTAGCCCCTCAATGTTGGGGCTCGGCCCCCAAAGATGCGGAGAATTCCGCACCTTTGGGGCGGCGTGATGCCCGTCTGATTGGCGCCGTTTTGGGCGCCAGTCGGCAGACATCGCGCCGTTTCCGGAGAATTTCGCCCCTAATCCTGCTTTCTCCCCATAGCCTTTGATCTCATTCTCCCCAAGTGCTACATCTGTGTATGCAACCTCCTTGGTCCCTCTGGTCCTATACTCCACTCAGAATTGTACAATGGTGTTAATTTCACCCTCACTCATCCTTCTTTCCAAAATGTATCATTTCACACCTGCCTATATTAAATTTAATTTACCCTGTGTCTGTCCATTTCACCAGTCTGTGTGCTTCTGGGGTCTGTTACTATCTTCCTCAATGCTGACGACATTTGCAAGTTTTGTGTCATCTGCAAACACAATTTTAATTTATTTTTTTAGGACTGAGAACAGTGAAGAATATATTGAAGAATGGAATATCTGCTGTCTCATGCAAAGAAAAAGATAAAGGTACTCTCGGTATTCCTGTGGCCAAAGATATTTTGACCTGGAAATGCAAACTGTGTTTGGAAAAGAAAAGTTTGCAAAAACAAATACAGAAGCGAAGGAAGATTTTTATAAATTAAAAAAAATATATACGCCAACCAACAAGAAACTACACAATACCTTTCAAACTCTCCTTCTCTCACCCGTCCCCAATTTAAACTGTTTTCACTACCAATGCACTATCAATTACGACATGACGAGAGTAGAATGTAATCGAGGCTTTATTGCAGAGATGTGTGGCCTCCTACAGCAGCTTACTAAATGGCTGCTGTATGGGGAGCACACACATTTATACTCCGCCTCCTGGGCGGAGCCAGCAGGCAGGGATCTACCCCCGTACCTGTAGTACAGGGGCCTTACCGTAATACCAATATATACAATATTATACAGTGGTGACTACCACAACTAGAAACAAATTAATAGCTTAACTCCTCAGTTTAATGAGACCCAACTCTCAATAAAAAAAAATCTTTAATCTAAAATAGACCAGCATTTTATGGGTGTTTCCACATTATTTTAGTCGGTGAGCTTGTTCAAACTTGTCCACCGGTTGCGGTACAGTAATGCACTTCCAGGCATCATCATTGCAGGCACAATCACTCCCTTTACTTTAAACAAGGCAATACACCGTGGACGCGATCGAACGGCCATTCTGCTCCTGAAAAGCAGCGCTCAGCACCGCAACATGGCGGATAAAAGCCATGAGACCCCGCTCCCGGGATCTACCCAGGTTGCAACGTCTGCATATCTGAGAGACAGTGGGCGGGATTCTCTGACCCCCCGCCGGGTCGGACAATCCCCGGGGGGCGGCGTGAAACCCACCCCGCCGCTCCGAGGCCAGCAGCCGTATTCTCCAGCGCCGGTTTTCGGGCGTGGGGGGGGGATCACGCCACGCCGATCGGAGGCCATTGGCAGCGGTCCCCCCCCCGGCAATTCTCCGGGCCCCGATGGGCCGAGCGGACGCCGGTTTCTGGCCAGTCCCACCGGCGTGAATTGGACATGGTCCCACACGGCGGGACCTGGCTGGTAGGCCGGCTGGTGCCGTCCTCGGGGGGCGTGGGGGGATCCGACCCTGAGGGTGGCACCCACGGTGGCCTGGCCCGCGATCGGGGCCCACCGATCTGCGGGCGGGCCTGTGTGGTGGGGCACTTCTTCCTTCCGCGCCGGCCCCTGTAGGGTTCCGCCATGGTCGGCGCGGAGAACACACCCTCCTGCGCATGCGCTAGAATACGCCGGCTGGTCTGTGCATGCGCGGAACCATACCGGCGGTTCTGCGTATGCGCTAACTCACGTCGGCTGGAGCAGCGCCAACCCCTCCACCGCCGGCCTAGCCCCTGGAAGTGCGGAGGATTCCGCAACTTCTGGTTGGTTCGACGCCGGAGTGGTTCACGCCGTTCAGGAGAATCCCGCTCAGTTAGTCTCACTCTAATATGCAGTTTCCTGAGGCACCCGAGGCATTGGGATCTGTCCCTTTTGCCTCAGAGACCTCAGGCAAGTGCAGTTCAGTACTAGTCTCCACAAACAGGGTCCAGATGGAACGGCACTCGTGGAGGTCTCCCAGGGGATCGGGGTCCCCAGGTGCAAGAAGCAATACTTTTCACTGTATACTAATACATGTGTCAATAATAAATCAAATCAAATGCCATTTTGGCAGTGCCACCTGGGTGCCAGCCTGGCAGTGCCAAGGTGTCCAGGTGGCACAGCCAGGGTATCAGGTTTCCACTGCCAAGCTGGCATTTTCACATGGCGGCGATCAGGTCCAGGTGCCCTGTGCGGGGGTTGGGGGTGGAGGGTGCAGGGGTTGGGGTGAGTTGGGGTTGGAGGGTTCGTCCCAATCTCTGGGGAGTTCCAGTAAGTGGTGCTCCTCAGTGCAGAATACGAGACTATGCAGCCTCGGTAGCGGGTTCCCGCTGAGACCCTCTATCTAATCACAGTGATGTTTAATAACATTGTGTTTCTCGGCACTGGGAGCACCGGGAAACACGGGGCTAAATGCGTTCACAATGGGACTTTGTTCTCATTTAGTTAAATCATGCCCAGTATATGCCATACAGACATGCAAGATATAATTTACTGCTATTCTGCCTAAAGTCAGATGCTACAGGAGTCCTGGAGCAAGGAAAGTGGTCTCAACTTGATCTTTACCCCTGAATGTGACAATTCAGGGTTTTCTTCTCCTTTCTCTGTGACAGGATTGTAACCATTCAATCCCTGACAGCTTTGTCACATTTAGATGATGGCAGGGGCTGGGGATAAGGAAATCAATCATTTCCTCAACTTCTTAGTCACTGCACCACGAACCCCTGGGAAGATTTCAGCACTGACCTCAGGGGCTTTGGTCCCCTCTACAAAACTCTCCCTTCCCACATTTTGTAGCTGCTGCTAGTTTCTCACTGCAGTTCCACTGCAACTGATAACAATAATCTTTATAGGCGGCACGGTAACACAGTGGTTAGCACTGTTGCTTCACAGCTCCAGGGTCCCAGGTTCGATTCCTGGCTTGGTCACTGTCTGTGCTGAGTCTGCACGTTCTTCCTGTGTCTGCGTGGGTTTCCCCCGGGTGCTCCAGTTTCCTCCCACAGTCCAAAGATGTGCAGGTGGATTGGCCATGCTAAATTGCCCTTAGTGTCTACAAAAAAAGGTTAGGTGGGGCTACTGGGTTACACGGATAGGGTGGAGGTGTGGGCTTAAGTAGGGTGTTCTTTCCAAGGGCCGGTGCAGACTCGATGGGCCGAATGCCTCCTTCTGCACTGTAAATTCTATGATTAGTGTCACAAGTAAGCTTACATGAACACTGCAATGAAGTTACTGTAAAATGCCTCCAGTCGCCACATTCCGGCACCTGTTTGGATACACTGAGGGAGAATTCAGAATGTCCAATTCACCTAACAAGCATGTCTTTCGGACTTGTGGGAGGAAACCGGAGCACCCGGAGGAAGCCCACGCAGACACAGAGAGAAGGGAAGCCCACACAGACATATGTACAGACTCCACACAGACAGTGACCCAAGCCTGGAATCGAACCCAGTTCTCTGGTGCTTTGAAGCAACAGCGCTAACCACTGTGCTACTGTGCCGCCCATTCCCAGCCACAGTTCCAGATTTCCTCCAGCTGCCGATGGGGAAAAGAGAATCCAACGGCCAGAGAATTCCGGCCATTAAGTCAAACTTTGTTTGATAATTCTCCTGTGAAGCACCTCAGGGGTGAAATTCTCCGGTATCGGTGCGATGTCCGCCAACCGGTGCCAAAAATGGCACAAATCAGTCGGGCATCGCGCCGCCCCAAAGGTGCGGAATCCTCTGCATCTTGGGGGGCCGAGCCCTAACCTTGAGGGGCTAGGCCCACACCGGACTGATTTCTGCCCCGCCAGCTGGCGGAAGTGCCCCGCCAGCTGGCACGGAAATGACATTGCCGGGCGGCGCATGCGCGGGAGCGTTAGCGGCTGCTCACGGCATCCCCGCGCATGCGCTGTGGAGGGAGTCTCTTCCGCCTCTGCCATGGTGGAGACCGTGGCGAAGGCGGAAGGAAAAGAGTGCCCCCACGGCACAGGCTCGCCCGCGGATCGGTGGGCCCCGATCGCGGGCCAGGCCACCGTGGGGGCACCCCCCGGGGCCAGATCGCCCCGCGCTCCCCCCAGGACCCCGGAGCCCGCGAGCGCTGCCTTGTCCCGCCGGTAAGGTAGGTGGTTTAATCTACGCCGGCGGGACAGGCATTCTAGCAGCGGGACTTCGGCCCATCCGGGCCAGAGAATCGCGGGGGGGGGGGGGGGGGGAGTGGCGCCAACCGGCGCAGCACAATTCCTGCACCCGCCGAATGTCCGGTGCCGGAGAATTCGGCCTACCGGCGGGGGCGGGATTCACGCCAGCACCCGGCGATTCTCCGACCCGGCGGGGGGGGTCGGAGAATCTCGCCCCAGATGTTTTACCAAGTTAAAGGTGTTATATAAATGCAAGTTGTTGTTGTTTGGTAAGCATAACTAGGGGCCTAAGCAGCTATATCAGGAAGGTCTGATTAGGCATCCAGAATTTGTGCCTGAAACAGCCTAAAGGTCTGGGCCGCTGCATTTGGAATCATAGAATTTACAGTACAGAAGGAAGCCATTTGGCCCATCAAGTCTGCACCGGCTCTTGGAAAGAGCACCCTACCCAGGCCCACATCTCCACCCTATCCCCATAACCCAGTAACCCCACCCAACATTAAGGGCAATTTTGGACACTAAGGACAATTTATCATGGCTAATCCACCTAACCTGCACATCTTTGGACTGTGGGAGGAAATCGGAGCACCCGGAGGAAACTCACGCACACACGGGGATAATGTGCAGACTCCACACAGACAGTGACCCAGTGGGGTATCGAACCTGGGACCCTGGAGCTGTGAAGCAATTATCCTAACCACTATGCTACCGTGCTGATCATGTGTATTTTTGATCTAACCAATCACTGTTCAGAGGCCAAAACCAAAGAGCCAACTTTTAAAGAAAAAATGTATGATATTTATCTGAGTGAGAAACTGGGAGGAAGAGAAGATATTTGTCAACAATTTGCAGGTCAAGCAGTTTACCTGTCAACCTGCCCTATTACTACCAGGCAAGCAGAGTTAAAATCGGCCCACCCTTCCCAAAGATTTAACTTTCCTTGATAACTAAAATCAATTGATTTTCAAGCAATGGCCTTTTGCTAATCCAAACCATGATTCGTACTGTACAAGCAGCATATTCACACAGTGTATTGGAAAAAGGTGAGAAGTGACAGAGCAAAGTGAAGAGTTTAAATCTAATATTGTGGGGGAGATATTTGTTCACAGACTGCTGCTTCTAGTGGCGCTACACACATTTAACGTAGGATCCCCAGGGCAGGACCATGGCATGGCCTGCTACTTGTGTGGCCCATGAAGCTTTCTTCATTGATATAATTGAAGAATGATACACATTTTCTGCAGATAGAAGGAAATGGCACGATTTCCCTCCCCTCTGGGAATCAACATAATCTGCGGAACATTAACAAACTAATTTCTCCACTAGATCTGGCTATTATAAAATGAATCAAGTCATTTTGATACGTACAGAATAAAACGTTTCAGTTGTCATGGTAAGAATTAGTTCTGTATTGTTTATAACGTTTACGGTCATCATTTTCTAACTGCACTAAATCTTCCATCCTACAGCATAGGGACAAAAGTATGAAACCAGCCTTCTTTGACATTCAAATTCCTTGTCTCGTTCAAAGTTTGAGCACCTCATTGAAGCATACTGTAAGAGTCCTTCCTGTTTATTTCCTTAGTTCCCATTTATTTAATGTTATTTTATTATTTTGTTCCATGGACCCATCAGCTAGATGTGCCTTCAAAAAGAAGACTCTAAGTTGAAACGGCCTGCTTGTCAGGACACAGTGTTCCCAGGCAGAGGAGAAGCCAGACCCCTCGGCACTTAGGAGCGAGCTTTGGAGGAGCTTGTTTTGATTGGTTAACAGACAACTGGTGGGTTGGCCAGGGACAGTGTTCTACCTGACGACAGTCAGTGATTGGCTACTGCATGATGCTTTCTGGGAGAACTTGGCAGAAGTGTTTAGACCTTGGAAGTGAAAGGAAGAGTCTTTCTCTCTCCCTACCTCTCTCTCTCCTGCATGCTGGAGTGAAAGAACTGCTCTATTGTTCTAAAGCAGTGAGTACCTCGCACACCCTTTGCTGTGAACCTGAAATGATGCTGAGTCTGCAGAGAAGGTAGATAAACTTGCCAGAGAATATCATCTCAAGCCTTGAAGGAAGAAGTACCAAAACAAAATCCTGAGTTTCAGAAAGGCATTGACTGGAAGTCATCCCAGTGCAAAGATCCTTATCCTTTTATTTTATTAATATTTTATTTTCCTTTCCGTCACCCTTTCCCCTCTGTGTTGTTTGTGTGTGTGCATATAGAGAATGGGGCAAATTAGAAAGGGAAGGTTGGGAAAGGAGCAGCAGATAGTCAGTTACATTTTCTGTCTATTTAACGATAATACTGTTCAAAATAAAAGGGTACTTGTGTTTTAAAGTACAAACCTGGTTACTGTAATTGATTGGGCTCAAAAGGACCTTGGGTATTTTAACAAAATCTAATTACACCAGTGTTTTGATTCCGGGTCAAGTGGGACAGGAATTGACGGCGCACTAGCCCAGGGTGTCATGACACTATCACACTCAAATCTCCATTTGGTCTTTAATTTTGCTTTATTAAACTACTCTTCCCTCAGTCTACACTCAACATAAAGTGGTAATAATTAACAAACCTGCCAAACTGTATTCTTTTATTCTCATTTAAGACAGGTTACACGGTATCACTGCAATATATCGGGTTTTTGATTCTTGGGGTTTACTAGAATTTGTCTTACTTAACTGCTCAAAAAATGTTTTACACACCCAACAATAGATTCTTAATGCATACTCCTCCGCAATAACTATCATTTGCATATTACAGTTCATTATGTTTCTTTTTATCGCTAACCTTTTCTAATTCTGAGACTTCGTCAACGTTCTCTTGTTTCTCTGCTAGCTCCTGCCATTTTGCCGATTCATGTGACTCTTTCTGAGCTGATTGTAAGCTCTTTTGTTCTGAAGTCACACCTGCAACTTTGTCATCATGGGCTGGCCGTGAATGTTTTTTCCCCAGATCCTCCTCTTCTCCGTGAAATCCACCATCTGTTCCTGAAGGTAGTGCATTAAAATTTCCAAGTATTAAGGTATTACGATCAACATTATTGTACAGACTATCCTCTTCAGATTTATTGTATTTTTGTACGTTCTCAACTAGTCCGTCCTCATCTCCTGTCCACCCATTTGGGTCATTCCACTGCTCTCTTCTATTCTCATAACCGTCTACTTCATAATGGAGATCTTCCTTATGGTTTGTGGACATATTATCATCATAAGGTGGTATTTCTTCCTCATAAACAATTTCAGCAGGGACCTGGAAAAGACAACACACATGTTTTTGCGAGGCTAGAAATTGCACTTCCATTGTCCTAGTCTCCAAATGGTGATTATTACAGCATTCTAGTTAATTAAGTGTTCAATAATCTTCAGGTTGGACAACAAATGAGCCTGACAGGCTGCAACTGTGCAGGAAACAAAAACAATTTTAGAACCTAATAGGCAATTTCTCTCTCTCTTTCACTTCTGTGCAGTAATTATACTGCCCATTACAATCTTTATTTTTCTATCATTAGTACTATGGTCACTGATCCACTAAGCTTTTCTCCCTTGCACCTCTTTTTAAAAATATTTTTGTTAGCGTTTTTCAGTTTAACAAAGTGACAGCTCATGTGTATGTGGTATTTACAACAGGTTTGTGTCTTATTTACACCTGATTTTACATGACGTCCCCCCCTTCCCTCATTGATGGTTAAATTCCCCTGTTAATGTTTTTATTATTGGGAGGGGGGGCTGCTGTTCCAATGTTTTATTTTGTTCTTCCCTTGGGTTCCCTTCCTTCCCCTCCCCACTCTACCCCCTTCTCTTGTGTATGCCTTCCTTTGTCTTTCTTCCTCTCATCTCCCCACCACCCCCCTCTCTTCCTAATCACTATTGGCCTTGAACAGGTCTTGGAACAGGCTGATGAATTGCCCCCTCGCTTTGTGGAAACCCTCGTTCGACACTCAGATGGTGTATTTGATCTTCTCCAGGTAGAGAAATTCCGCCAGGTCAGCAAGCCAGTCTGCAGCTGTGGTGGTGCTGCCGATCGCCAGCCGAGCAGGATTCTCCGGTGTGTGATCAGGGAAGCAAGGGCATCAGCCCTCTTCCCCATATGAAGATCTGGCTGTTATGATACCCCGAAGACGGCCATTCCAGGCTCCACCCTCACCCCCACAACCCTGGACATCCACCACCTTAAACTGGATGAGGATTAGCTTAGCGCAGGAGGAGGTGCTCAGTGCCTTGCTCCAGAGTCCCCAAACCATCTCCGTCTCTAGTTCGCCCTTCCATTTCTGTCTAGCTTCGTCCAGTGGCAGTCTTGCACTGTCCAGCAACTGTTCGTATTTGATCCCACAATTCCCCCCCTTCATTAATATCCGTGGTGATTAGTTCCTCTGGTCGAGGGTCTCTCGGGGACCTGGGGTACTTTGGTGTCTCCTTGCGGAGGAAGGGTTTAATTTGGAGGTGCCTGAGCTCTTGTTCCATCGGCAGGTCCAAGTCCTCCATCAGCTCAAGGTTGCGAGTCTATCCCTATGTAACGGTCCCCAATTGCTCGTGTCCCTCCGTCCCCTCTCCACTTAAGGCTTAATTGTATCATTTTCTTCCTTCCTGTATTGTCACTGCTTGTAATATCATGATTCCTCACTACCAGAGAAGAACTGTGCTCACAGGAAGCAGCTGTCGGAGTTAGAGTTACAGCATTAGAAGGACAATTCTCTGACCCTGATGAGTTTTCTGCTGAGTGCAGGAGTACTATTGAAATCAGTACATTCTGCATTGTCTTATAATCAAACTCATTCATTAACCAAGAGGGAATAAAATTTCATAGAATTTACAGTGCAGAAGGAGGCCATTTGGCTCTTGGAAATATCACACTACTTAAGCCCACACCTCCACCTCCTCCCCATAACCCAGTAACCCCAGGTAACCTTTTTTGGACACTAAGGACAATTTATCATGGCCAATCCATCTAACCTGCACATCTTTGGACTGTGGGAGGAAACCGGAGCACCCGGAGGAAACCCACGTAGACACGGAGAGAACGTGCAGACTCCGCACAGACAGTGACCCAAGCCAGGAATCGAACCTGGGACCCTGGAGCTGTGAAGCAACTGTGCTAACCACTGTGCTATCGTGCTGCTGTAAAATAATACAAGATGGGGTGTGTGTATATGGCATACCCTGCCCCACCCCCAAAAACAAAGTCAGTGTGAGGCGACTGCTCCAGGCTGCCCCTCCCCGCAGCCTTATGACGCTACAAGGCAGATTAATGAGGACAGAATGGTCCTGCCACCCCTCATTGAGGACAAGGTTCCACCCACTGGAGATTACAGATAAGTAGATTGGCCAGCAGGTCTATCAGTCCCCACAGCACCGAGGGCATTAGCAGCTGCTGCCAGCACTGCAGGAGAAAACAAGCAAGGCCCATGGACCCTTGGAGCAGCTAGGTCCAGGCTCTTCAGCCAGGAAAGTTTGGGGAGGTTAGGAAGTGGAGCGGGAAAGGTGATGGGAGTCGTTAAGTTTAAGGGTGGAGTCAATTAGGAAGGGAGTTCAACCTTACTGGCAGGCGGGGGGGGGGGGGGGGGGGGGCTGCCCTATGATCATCAAAGAGCAGCTCTGAAAGAGTAATCTCCCCCTCCCACACCTTTCCTTCCAGCCCTTTAAACATGGAAGTGCAAAGTGAAAAATTCGGGCTGCCCGCTACCACCCTGCTGCTGACGTCGGACATTTATGGCATGGGCAACCTTTGTGAGGGCTGTGAAGACTCCCAACACGAGCTTGTGAGTCAAATAGAACTTAACTTTGTTTACACTAATCTTTACACAGCACCAATAGTTCACTGCTGGTCTTCTCTCTAGCCGTTACCTAATTGACCAGCTCTATTTATACAACTGAAAAGGTTAACAATTGCCCCGCCCCCTTTTCGAGGGAGCTCATATTCCCCAAGATCCATGGAGTAACCAACTGTCCCTACCCAATAGGACCTGTGCAGGTTAGAACAGCAGTGTATTCTCAGGGTCAATTATGAACTTGGGTGGGCAGGATTGTGCTGTCCTGTGGAAAACAATCCACATGGGGCATGTAAAATTCAGCCCTATGATTTCAAGTCTGTTCTCAGGAACTTTATAAGAGAACAGAAGCTTATCTATACCTGCACCTGTAGGATACACAGGCCAGACAGAAAGAAACAAAAGAGATAGTAGGTATGTTCACAACCTTCCGGTTATATTGCTGAATAGGATGCTTTCTGAAAATGAAAATGAAAATCGCATATTGTCACAAGTAGGCTTCAAATGAAGTTACTGTGAAAAGCCCCTAGTTGCCACATTCCGGCGCCTGTTCGGGGAGGCTGGTACGGGAATTGAACCGTGCTGCTGGCCTGCCTTGGTCTGCTTTCAAAGCCAGCGATTTAGCCCTGTCCTAAACCAGCCCTAGTGTTCACATACACAGGAGTGTCCTAACACGGGAGCTCCCTGAAAAAGTTAGCACGTATGTATGGCCTACCCTCCTCAGGACTGTCAGGAACAAGCTGAAGGTCTGAGGGTATGTGCAGCATTTCACTTTTTTTTAAACTGCTCTCTTGAGAATTTTAATGGTCAGTTGGAACCTGACAGCTCCAAATCTCCATTGATCTCAATTTCCATTTAGGGACAGTGATATTCCTGAAAAAAATGACAATGGCTCCTGGCATAGGAATTAAATGACAAAGATGGGGAAACCCAGTAGGACATGGCGCGAGACACATGTGGCACACTTTGGGTGTGTTGTTCCTATTTAGCGGCTAGGCATACAGTGTCCAGAATAATCAGCCCCGTTAATGACCACAGCTACTAGCCTAAGCAGTTCAACTAATTGTTTTTCTTGTGAATGGACTTTTTCTTCACCCAACCAGCCAATTGGCTCACCAAATGTAAACATCGGGGAGGGGGGGTGGGGGGGGAGTAAACCTCTTTAGTCAATGCCACCCAAAGTGCATTTTCTTTTGACCCACAGCACGTTCAGATTTGTTTGACAATTTGTACATTGTTTAAAATATCTCGCCCACAAAATCATTTTGCAAAATCATCTTTTCGATCAACAAAATATGGCATTATGAAATAATTGTACTGAAAAATGTGTTTTCACATGGTATTTCTCAAATTAATTTTGACATACTTAGAATTTAAAATTTGCTTCATAAGATATAGTGTAATTTTTGAGAGACACATAACTTCCAACAGTTACCCCATCAATTTGCTGCACATAAAAATTCAATTAAATTTGCTCATGACTTCAATGTGGATTAATTATTAGACTGTGGTCCATATTTCACATCCATCACAGTCAATGCCGAGTAAGATGATAGAGTGCAGAAATCCATTTACATTCATGGCTACCAGACTACTTCATCAATGGATCAGGACAGATAAATTATTTTGCATGTGCAGCGAACAGAAGGGCACTTTGTCCTGGTCGAAAATAAATAGATAAGAATGTAAGAAATAGGAGCAGGAGTAGACCATACGCTCCCTTCAGTCAGCTCTGCCATTCAATATCATCATGGCTGACCTTCTACTTGAGTGACCGAAAACCTGTCCAACTCAGTCATAAATGTATTTCAATAGGGCAGCATGATGGCGCAGTGGGTTAGTCCTGCTGCCTCACGTCTTCGAGATCCCAGGTTCCATCCCGGCTCTTGGTCACTGAACGAGAGGAGTTTGCACATTCTCCCCATGTTTGCGTGGGTTTTGCCCCCACAACCCAAAGAGGTGCCGGGTAGGTGGATTGGCCACGCTAATTGCCTCTTAATTTGAAAAAATGAATTTTTAAAAATAAATGTATTTCAATAGTGGGACATTGTACCCTCTGGGGTAGAGAATCCCAAAGGTTCACAATCCTTTGCATGGAGAAATTTCTCTTTATCTTATTCCTAGATGATTGGCCCCTTATCCTGAGCCTGTTTTCCGATATACCGGATTCCCCAACCAGGAGAAGCAACATCTCTAAAGTAGCAAGTCCCTTCAGAAGCTTGTATGTTTCAATGAGATATACTCTCATTCTTCTAAACTCCAGAGAGGATAGGCTTAATTCAGTCAGCTTCTCATCACAGATAGTCCTCTGGCCCCATCAGTGACCAATCAAGTGAACCTTGGCTGCACCACATCTTTCCTTTGATAGTCATGAATCAAATCAAAAATTAATGGTTTGGAAACCTTTTCAGATGTATTTAAGAGACTTCTGTTGCCGAGAAACTATGAAAAGATATCAGCTCTATTTCCACATTTCATTGAGATGAGGAACATTTGCCCACCAGAAACTGAGGATGTTCCTGAGCATTATTCTAACAGCTTGGGTTGTTTTACAAAAATAGGATGCAAATCTTTTACATATACTATTGAAGTAGTAGAGGGGTCTGTCTTGCTATACATTGGCTGATGATTTGGAAAATATGCTCTTTGCTACATACACTAATAAATACCAAATTTATATTAACTTCAAGTCTCAAAGTTAAGTCAAATTAGCACCTTGAATCAGTTCCAGGAAAATGGGGAAATTTGAAATAGCAGTTAAATCACACTTGGAGATCAGTGAGAGGCAGCTCAGATGTCATAGCGGATCATCTGCTGTGGTATTAGTCAGTAAAATATTATACTAAAATGAGTCAACTGGAAACAAACACAAAACTGTTATCATCATTATGCATTGTGGAATATAATAAAATATGAATTCTAAATGCCACTAAGGACACAGATCACAGTTACTTATGAAAGTAAAATAATGATTTACTGTAACATATTCTTCATCTCTATCACCACAACTGTAAGCGACAGGTGTGTGCATTTTTGAAAAAATAAAAGCTTAGACGTTCACATAACAGAAATTAATTCAGAATACAAGAGAAGGTTTGGCTAATAGAGCCAAATATGTGAACTTTGGAGAAATGTCAGGTTTATATTTTTATTTAACAATGTTTTAAGTTGATGTCACGGTGGCGCAGCGGATAGCACTGCTAACTCAAGGCGCAAAGGACCCAGATTCGATCCCGGCCCCGGATCACTGTTCGTGTGGAGTTTGCACATTCTCCCCGTGTCTGTGTGGGTCTCACTCCCACAACCCAAATATTTGCAGGGTCGGTGGATTGGCCACACTAAAATTGCCCCTTAATTTTAAAAAAATGTTTTGAGTTGTAGGGAGGGATGAACAAAGGCTCGGCGATAAAATTATATTTCCAATTCAAAGAACCCTTTCATAATCATGACTTGATATTTACTTTTATTTTAACACATCCTCACAATCTGGGGGTCACTGCTGGCCAGCATTTATTTCTTGATTGGTCACAGAATATGGGTATTACTGGTAAGTGCAGTATTTATTACCCATCCCTAATTGCCCTTGAAGATGGTGGTGAGCCACTTAAAAGTCCATGCATTTAGGAAGGGAATTCCAAGATATTGGTCCAACAACAGTGATATATTTCCAGGTTGGGATGATGTGTGTCTTGAAAGGCTATTTGCAGGTGATGATGCTCCCATGCCCTTGGTGTGCTTGTCCATATAGGCAGTAGAGGTCATAGGTTTGAAAGGTGCACAGAGACCTTGGTGAGTTTCTGAAGTGCATCTTATAGATGGTACACACCGCTGTCACTGTGCATTGGTGGTGGAGGGAGTGAATGTTTAAGATGGTGGCAGTGATGCCAATCAAATGGGCTGCTTTGTCCTGCTTTGTCCTGGATGGTGTTGGGCTTCTTGAGTGTTTTTGGAGCTGCACTCATCAGGCAAATAGAAAGTATTCCATCACAATCCTTACTTGTGCTTTGTGGACAGGCTGTGGAAATCAGAAAATGTGTTACTCGCCCCAGAATACAGTCTCTGTCCTGCTCTTGTAGCCACAGTATTTATGTGGCTCATCCCTTGCTGCCCTTAAGAGGGTGGTGTTGGGCCTTGTGCTAAAACACTTTTAGTCTCTGTGGTAAAAGACTTCCAAAGTGTTATTAGGCATAGGGTTCCCTAATTCTGTTAAGTGGTGATGAAGGAACAGTGATGTATATCTGGGAGGCAGAGGGGCAGTAATATTGTCACTGCACTTGTTATTGAGCAACCCAGCAGACTCTGAGGACTCGGTTTCGAACCCTACCATAGCAGATGGTAACATTTTAAAATCTGGAATTAAGGTTTAATGATTGTCATCATAAACCTATCTGGTTCATTAATCTCCTTCAGAGGAGGAAATCTGCCTGGCCTGGCCTTTGTGAGACTCCAGACCCACATCAATGGGGTTGACTCTTAAATGCCCTCTGAAATAGCCTAGCAAGCCACCCATTTCAAGGGCAATTAAGGATGGGCAATAAATGGTGAAGCCCAGCAACTCCACATTCAATTAATTGAAAAAAGTCCCAGGATGCAGCACGGTAGCATCGTGGATAGCACAATTGCTTCAAAGCTCCAGGGTCCCAGGTTCGATTCCGGCTTGGGTTACTGTCTGTGCGGAGTCTGTACATCCTCCCCGTGTGTGCGTGGGTTTCCTCCGGGTGCTCCGGCTTCCTCCCACAGTCCAAAGATGTGCAGGTTAGGTGGATTGGCCATGCTAAATTGCCCTTAGTGTCCAAAAATTGCCCTTGGTGTTGGGTGGGGTTACTGGGTTGTGGGGATGGGGTGGAGGTGTTGACCTTGGGTAGGGTGCTCTTTCCAAGAGCCGGTGCAGACTCGATGGGCCGAATGGCCTCCTTCTGCACTGTAAATTCTATAAATTCTATGATGACTTTGAGGGAAATAATGGCCATTGTGTTTCTAGGTAATGGGTGTGGTGACCTGGGAAGTGCTGCCTTATTTAATTTCTGCAGTGCATCCTGCGAATGGTACATACTGCAACCATGGTACAGCCATGATCCCAGATGGTGCTGAGCATCTTGATCATTAGTAACCATCCATAGAGAGCATGCCACCACACTTCTGACTTGTGCCTTACAGCTGGTCGAAATTCATTGGAGAGTCAAGAAGTGAGTTACTTACTACAGATGACACCAAGATTGGTGGCATAGTGGACAGTGAAGAAGGTTATCTAGGATTGCAGTGGGATCTTGATCAATTAGGCCAGTGGGCTGATGAATGGCAGATGGAGTTTAATTAATATAAATGTGAGGTGATGCATTTTGGTAGATCAAATCGGGGCAGGACCTACTCAGTTAATGGTAGGGAGGTGGGGAGTTATAGAACAAAGAGATCTAGGAATACAGGTTCATAGCTCCTTGAAAGTGGAGTCACAGGTGAACAGGGTGGTGAAGAAGGCATTCAGCATGCTTGGTTTCATTGGTCAGAACATTGAATACAGGAGTTTGGACGTCTTGCTGAAGTTTTACAAGATATTAGTAAAGCCACACATGGAATACTGTGTACAGTTCTGGTCACCCTATTTTAGAAAGGATATTATTAAACTAGAAAGAATGCAGAAAAGATTTACTAGGATGCTACCGGGACTTGATAGTTATAAGGAGAGGCTGGATAGATTGGGACTTTTTTCCCTGGAGCGTAGCAGGCTTAGGGGTGATCTTATGGAGGTCTAAAAAATAATGAGCGGCATAGAAAAGGTAGATAGTAAACGTATTTTCCCAAAGGTAGGGGAGTCTAATCTGGAGGGCATAGGTTTAAGGTGAGAAGGCAGAGATACAAAAGGGTCCAGAGGAGCAATATTTTCACACAGAGGGTGGTGAGTGTCTGGAACGAGCTGTCAGAGGCAGTTACAATTTTGTCTTTCAAAAAGCATTTAGACAGTTATAGTTGGGTATATCAGTTAAGATGGGTATACAGGGATGTGGGCCAAATGCAGGCAATTGGGACTAGCTTAGTGGTAAAAACTGGGCGGCATGGACAAGTTGGGCCGAAGGGCCTGATTCATGCTGTAAACCTCTATGACTCTATGAGAGCGCCAAAACCTTTTCTAGTAGCCACGGCAGTTATATGTCTGATCCTGTTGAGTTTCTGATTAATGGTGACCTCCAGATGTGTTGGCAGGGGATCAAGCAGTGACTGTGCTATTAAATGTCAATGTGGTGATGGTCCCTGTTTGGAAATGGCAGTCACAGTATTTTTTAACCTATATTAACACAGAATTTAGATGCGTTAGCCAGCCAAAATGCAATTTATTTTACAATAAATGGACCTAGTTACTTTTTTATTTTGTAGAGGCGAGGATGAGTTTTTAATTTAACTGGACATTGATCCCAATATCCATCACCCACCAAAAAGTAGATGGTAAATTTTAAGGACAGAGGTAGGTGAGTGAGCCTTGTTAGGGAAAGTTCGGACCCCATTCGAACACTAGGCCAGTCTGATACAGAACCCCGTCTGACTGTCAGGCATTGCATAAGGATTAATCAGACTCTTCTGAAAAATATATTTGGTTAAATGGATAATCAAATAATAAAATAAACTTTTGGAGCATGAAGGTTTTAAAAAATTAATTTAAAATGCTATAGAATAGTTTATTGATAGACCCAACACCATCTTGAGAGACACAGGAAATTATGTTAGCTTTCTATGCATGTTCTAATCTTCATATCCTGCATCTATAAAATAGGAAAAAAGGACCGCTAGACATGTCAAAGAATGGCAAAAGCAACAGTATTGCTTACATTCTAACCTGATCAATAGGTAGATCCACCCTCATATCTGCATCTTCTCTCACCTCAGCAGCACCTTGAGTTTCTTTCCGAGTGTCTTGAGCTTTAAACACACCATTGTCTTCTACATCAAATTAACATAATGTTCAACTTGTTGCATGCTCATTTACAGAAACCTTTGCATATATTTGTCATGCTTTCAATGAGAGTAGACCATTTATTACATTAAAGTCAAAAATGTTAGGAAAATCAATGTCCCTTAAAATGTAGACCATTGAAAGGTTGACGCTTAACAAGTAATTTTTCCAAAACACCGGCGTCATTTCAATACTATTCGCCAACATCACCAAAATGGATCCCATCCCCATAGTTCTAAGTTCATCACAGAACCATAGAATTCTTACAGTGCAGAAGGAGGCCATTTGGCCCATCAAGTCTGCACCAAACTTCTAAAAGAGCACCCTAACTGGGCCCACTCCCTGCCCTATCTCCCCTAACCATTATTGGACACTAAGGGACAATTTAGCATGGCCAATCCACCTAATGTATACATCTTTGGACTGTGGAAGGAAACCGGAGCAGCTGGAGGAAACCCATACAGACATAGAGAGAAAGTGCAAATTCCACACGGAGACAGTCACCCAAGGCCGGAATTGAACCCGGGTCCCTGGTGCTGTGTGGCGGCAGTGCCAACCAATGTGCCACCGTACCATCTGGATTGTGACTTCTTTGGTACAATGTTCCAAACAAGATTTGATTCCATAATAATGGGATGAATTCTACAGTAGAAAGCACTAGCCTCTGTACCATAAGGAAGTCTAAAAAAAAATGTTATAAGAGTACCCAATTATTTTTTTCGAATTAAGGGGAAATTTAGCCTGGCCAATCCACCTACCCTGCACATCTTTGGGTTGTGGCGATGAGATCCACGCAGACACGGGGAAAATGTGAAACTCCACACGGACAGTGACTCGGGGCTGGGGTCGAAACTGAGCCTTCGGCGCCTTAAGGCAGCAGTGCTAACCATGCTGCTATGCAAGGAAGTCTAAATGATTGAGAAGAAAACTACCCTAGTAACCCATCCATTGAGTACATTATTGCTCTACTGTATGCAACCCATACAGGCTTGCAACCCATGCTCCAAAATATACACTGTGTGTTAGGGTAACAGTTTTCATTTACAGCACAACAATGGTTTTCAGATGGATCACAGTTTGTTTGTTTCGGTAAGTACCCACAGACATTGGGAAAAAAAATTTCAGCTGCTGAACCACGGGCTATTGAAGCTTCAACTCAGTGAATACAGGAAAATTAGGCAGGGAGGATCCCATTCCCCATATGGGATCTTCTGTCCACTAAATTACATAGATGGAAAATTGGGACGTCTTCTTAATCTGCTTACACACCTCCCAACCTTTTCTTGTATTCACCGTGCCCAGGCAATCCAATATTCCCAGGTGCAGGAAATGAAAAATTGTCGGATTTGGTAGCTATTAGGAACAGTATAACCAGCCTCTATTGACTCTTCACTGTCTATTGACTGAAGAAGAGAATTTTTGTAATTTTCAGACATCATGAATTCTAAAAAGGAGATAAATACATTTCACCAAACGTCATAGAGCTATCCAGAGCAATCCAGTTTCCAACATAGGAATTTCAAAACCCAGAAGAGGCTGATATTTCACAGGTTGTAAGGCGAAGCCTGTATTTGTGAAATTAGCTGCTTGAACTACTAATTAATTTACCCAGAAAAGGATTCAAGAACCTGAACCTAGCGGTATGAGACATCGAAGATTTGATTCCAGTCATGTCTTGATTTCCTGGTCTCTTCTTTGCCTCAAATGAATGAGTTTAATCAAATCTATCCTGCGCTTCAAGTTAGAGAGCCACCCAGCACTGTATCATTTCACTTCTAGGGCAAATGACAAGTTAACATTTGTTGTCTCTCTCTTCCTCTCTGTTTGATAATGTAATGAATATAGCATTGACCATGATCATAGAGGAGGCTGCTGTCAAGTGCATGCCTCCATCTTTGCCTATTTTTCCACTTTTCCCCTCCTCTTCCGACAATGTTGATCTGCCTGGCCTATAAATCAGTGGGTTCCGATTGCTCAACTGACCATTAAATCTTGACAATTAAGTGTTAAGTGGTTATTTGACTGCAGGAGGCATCACGACCACACAATCTATTTCAAAAGTCATTATGCAGCAGAGGTTGCCTTTCCACTTTAAAATATCACAATTCCATTTTGTTGCTTGTGGCCCTGGAAACGTACATGTATTCCTTTAATCTCTGCAAGGAAGCCTTGGATCTCCCCTGCCCCAGGCTTCCTCTTCTCCTCCCTGGATCCACTTCCTGATTTTTATGGCCATGTACCACTTACTGGCCAACCAGCAATTGTGCTCACCAGGTCTACAAGTGGCATACTAATGAGGACCAGCCACTAAAACTGGCTAAGCCTGCCAGCAGACTGCCTAGTTTGCCACTCTCCGGCCAGTGAGTTAAAATCGAGCCTAAAGATCTCTGAGCCTCCTCGAGCTTCTCGCCATTACTGGCTGTCTCACCGTCTGATTTGTCAGACTCGCGCCTCAGCATCTCGCTGCTAACAAGGAGGAGCTGATTTTAAACTCTCCCTCACCACTCACTCCAGTTGACACATAAGCATGTCAGCCCGCAGACCTGCTCCTCGCTTTGGGTATGCCGACCTCACAAGGCTTCTCGATAAAGTGGATGCGAGACGGAACAACCTGTTCCCCTGAGGGGGTCGGAGGACCAGCATCAGGATCGCCAATACTGCCTGGGAGTCAGTTGCAGCGGCTGTCAGTGTGGGCAGCATGTCAAGGAGGACTGCCGTACAGTGTAGGAAGAAGACAAACGATCTCCACTGAGAAGCAAGGGTAAGTTACTACCTCTCTCCTGGCATCAGTTCCGCCTGCCAACCCTCAAATTCACAAACGCTCCCCCCACTGACAAATCACTGGCTGACACCTCACACCCTCCCCACATCTGACCTTCATGCTTGCTCCTTAGCACCTCCTGGCACCCACCAGCACAACCCGTTCATATCTAATTCCAGTGCCCACGCATGCCACCGGCTATCGACTCTACTGACCCACCAAGCACGCTGATCACAAAGCCCTCTCTTTGTCCCTGCAGGAGAAAATGGCCCACTAGAAGCTGGAAAGGGCCAAGCCAGGGGGCGGAGTACCAGAGATATGCGTCCTCACCCACTATGAGGACGGATCCTGGAGATTGTGGAGTTGGCCGGGGAGAGAGCAGTCACTGACAGCAAGGTTCGCCTGTACCACAGAGGTGAGGATCCACTGCCCTTCACCCAGATGACCTATCTCAGGTGTGTTGTTCATGTCAGACAAAATGATCCTTCCCTCTCACTGACCACATGTTGATTCACTCGCACGATCTCCATCTGATTGGAATGGGTCACCCGGAGTACCGCCCCCCCTCCCATACACAATCACTTCCCACAATCAACCCCCACAACCACCTCCTCCACCACCCAAGAGAATACCTCAGAGGAGAGCCCCAGTTAGACCATCGGTGAGGCGTCACAGCTATCACCCCCACCTTCCACCAGCGCAGACATACACCTCAGTGGACGACATTAGTGGACATGCTTCTCAAGCACAACCTAATGAGCACCACACAGTTGCTGATGAAAATCAGGTGGAGGCAGGAACATCCAAGTGAGTCAGCAGTCAGAGGTCTGCTGGATCCCAGGACTCTGCTGAGTCCCGATCAGATGCCGAGCCTCTGAATAAGGTTTTCACAGAGCTGATACAGATGCTAGGACACGGCCATGAGATTCAGACGGGATGTCAGCCATTTTCCAGCGATTGGAGGAGTCCCAAAGGCTTTGGGTGCAAGATATGATGCTGACAATGCATGGCACTGAAGCCAACACGGTTAGGGAACGACTGCAGTGGAAAGCCTGGATCAAGACATCAGTGTCTTGAGTGGTGGTGTCCAAGGCAAGGCTCAGCCTGTGATGACCATGGCGGAAGGCCTCGACCGACATCATGTTCCAGTCACTGAGGGATGTGTTTCAGATGCAGGTGGACATTGCCAAGGCACTGCAGAGCATGTCCCAGTCACTGAGAGATGTGTTCCAGATTCAGGGAGACATTGCTGGAGCTCTGCAGAGCGTGGTCCAGTCACTAAGGAGAATCGCTGAGGCCGTCAACACCATGGTGCAGACAATGGGGAGGCGCCAGAGCTCACAGAGCCAGATAATGCCGAGGCTTCTGGAACTCACTCCAGCTGCCCCTCCAGCCCACGAATACCCCCAGGGCCCTAAGGGCACTATCAGAGAGGAGGAAACACTAGAGGCCAACCAAGTAGACGATGGTGGTCTCCAGTTCTTCCGAATACCTCCCTCTTGACACCAGCACATCTCAAAGGCAGCGGGCAGAACAGGGTGGCACGGCGATGCTAGTGACACTGGTAGGTCGGCCGAGGCCTTCAGGCTCCAGGTCCTCCACAGGACATCCGCCACGGGAATCAAAGGCCACAGGGGAGAAAAGCAGCAGGCTGCCTCCACCTCTGATGTGCATCCTGGGGATAAACCTAGACGTAGCACAAGACCACGTAAAATCAAGAAGCTTGAGGATCACTGAGTGGGCACTGGGGGGGTTCACGATCTGTCATGAGTGGGAATGGAAATATCCAATGTTCACTATTAAGACATGTTTCATGTGATACAAGTGAAGCCTCTGTCACATTATTCTTCACAGCGAATCTGTCAGCATCCCCACCCCCTGTTTCCCTGCACTCCCCTGTTCACCCGCCTCCTGGCACAGTGGTTCAAGGTCTAATGACCCCAATGCAGACCCTGTTCAGAGCATGGGTGTGACCGATCTATCAGCAGAAAGACAGGAGTCAGATTTTGATAGAAACTGAGGAGCGCCAGAGTTTATCTCACAGAGGGTGTTCATCATTCTCCTGCCTTGTATATTGACCTGCTGACAGGGCCGACACAGGCCCATCACCCTGGGGTGACATTACACACCATGGGAGGGTGGAATAGGGTAGTCAGGAGGGAGGGAAATGGCAGAGAATCCTGCTACCTAGAGATCTTGGTGGGCTTGGTTCAGTTCAAATTTGATATATTCAGCTGCCCAGGCATACAGGGCATCCGTGACCTCATGGATGCACTTGTGGGCTATAACTTGTGAAATGCCTCAAGTCCTCGCTAGAGCCCTGGAATGAACCAGTTGCATACAAGTTCAGGGTTGCAGTGATCTTACACACATCAGGGGTTCTCCTCCTCCATGGGTTCCAGGTCTGTGAGGATATCGCACAGGTGCTGCACTGTCTCTGTTGAGACGAAATCTCCTGCGGCACATGCTGTCCTCACATCTTCAAAAGTGGAAGTGTTTGGTAGGACAGACAGGCGGCAGCTATTATGGGTTTCCACAATATTTAAAGTTGGCTTGAAGGCTTCACAAATGAAAAACCGCTCGCCCCCCCCCCCCCCCCCCCCGGCCCTTGGGCATATCCCAACATGGAACACGTCAGCCCGCCCCAACCAAGCTGTGGTAAACCACTGTTGCACCTATATTAGGTGATGTAAGGTAGGACCTGCACTACAGGTTCGCCGGTAGCCCCTGCCTGCTGGCTCCGCCCAGTAGGAGTATAAATATACGTGTCCTCTATTCAGCAGCCATTTCGCCAGCTGCTGTGGGAGGCCACACATCTTACTGCAATAAAGTCACAGTTGTATCCAAACTGAGTCTTTGTATAATTGATCGTGCATCAATTTATTGCAGTAAGATTTTCTAGAAGATGGACCTCCGAATCAAACCACATCGCCTGCAGCCGGATGCGCAGTCTAGCGACGCCAGAAAGGACTTTAATCACTGGCTAGCTTGCTTCGAGGCCTATATCAACTCAGCGACCACCCCTCTGACGGAGACTCAGAAGATACAGATCCTGGACTCAAGGCTGAGCTCCAACGTGTTTCCGCTGATCCAGGACGCCCTGAACTACACAGGCGCCATGGCGCTCCTCAAAGAAAACTACGCACAGAAAGGGAACACACTCTTCGCCAGGCATGTACTCGCCACTCGCTCTCAACTCCCTGGTGAGTCCATAGAAGACCTCTGGTGGGCCCTAATCCCACTCGTCCGGGACTGGGACTGTCAGGCCGTTGCGGCCACCGAACATTCTAACCTTCTTATGTGTGATGCTTTTGTAACGGGGATTGGGTCGGACCTCATTCGCCAAAGACTTCTTGAAAGGGCCACGCTCGACCTAGCTGGGACTAAGAAGCTAGCACTCTCCATGACTGTTGCCTCACGTAATGCTCAGGCCACGCGGCCCACCCCTCCGATCCCTCATGGACCCCACAAACGGCCGCCGCAGCTGGGGCTTTATCCAGCCAATATTCTTGCGCCACACGCCACTCCGCGCACCCCGGGGGTCCCCGGTGTTACTTCTGCGGCCAGCAGAAGCACCCTCGCCAATGCTGCCCGGCTCGCACTGCCATCTGCAAGGCTTGCAGCAAAAAGGGCCACTTCGCCGCAGTGTGCCAGACCCGCGCAGTCGCCGCTATCGCCCCCTCCCCCCTGACCCACACACAATGGGTGCCACCATCTTCATCCCGGACCACGCACGGCCAGTGGGCACCGCCATCTTCACCTCCCAGGGCCGCGAGCGGCCAGTGGCCGCCGCCATCTTCCCCCTCAGTCCACGTGCAGCCCATGGGTGCCACCATCTTGTCCAGCCCCTGCAACGTGCGACCCATGGGCACCGCCATTTAGTCACCCGCAGGAACTTCAAGCGCCGCCATCTTGTCTTCCCCACGGGGCATGGACGGCGACAACATTCCACGACCTGGGCCCCCCACCCTCTCCATTTTCGGATGCCAGCGATGACCAACCGCAGCTCGCCTCAATGACGCTCGACCAGTCTCGTCCACACAACCTGGCCACCGCTTCGACTACGGTGAAAATCAACGGCCACGTGACCTCTTGCTTGCTGGACTCCGGGAGCACCAAAAGCTTCATCCACCAGGATACGGTAAGGCGCTGCTCCCTCGCGGTCCACCCCGCCAATCAAAGAATCTCCCTGGCCTCCGGATCCCATTCCGTCCCGATCCGGGGGTTCTGCACGGTCACTGTCACGGTCCAGGGCGTAGAATTCAGCGGCTTCCGCCTCTACGTCCTACCTAATCGCTGCGCTGCACTACTACTAGGCCTGGACTTCCAGTGCAATCTCCAGAGCCTCACCCTCAAATTCGGCGGACCCCTACCACCCCTCACTGCTTGCGGCCTCACAACCCTAAAGGTCGACCCATGCTCCCTCTTCGCCAATATAACTTTGGATTGCAAACCCGTTGCCACCAGGAGCAGACGGTACAGAACCCAGGACAAGACCTTCATCAGGTCCGAGATCCAGCAGCTGCTTCAGGAGGGCAACATCTAGGCCAGCAACAGGTCCTGGAGAGCTCAAGTGGTAGTAGCTAAAACTGGGGAGAAGCACAGAATGGTCGTGGACTACAGCCAGACCATCAATCGGTGCACGAAGCTCGACGCGTGCCCCCTCCCACGCATATCTGATATGGTCAATCAGATTGCGCAGTACCGGGTCTTCTCAACGATAGACCTAAACTCCGCCTACCACCAGCTCCCCATTCGTAAATCGGACCGTCCATACACTGCTTTCGAGGCGGACGGTCGGCTCTATCATTTGCTCAGGGTTCCCTTTGGCGTCACTAACGGGGTCTCGGTCTTCCAAAGGAAGATGGACCGAATGGTTGACCGGTACGGTTTGCGGGCCACCTTTCCATACCTAGACAACGTCACCATCTGCGGCCATGACCAGAAGGACCACGATGCCAACCTTGTTAAATTCCCCCGCATCGCCACTCTCCTCAACCTCACCTACAACAAGGAGAAGTGCGTGTTCAGCAGAACCCGCTTATCCATCCTCGGCTATGTGGTCCAGAATGGAGTTCACCCACTTTCCCCTTCCGGCCGAGGCATAACAGGCCTTCACCCGTATCAGAGCTGATATAGTCAAGGCCGGGATACACGCAGTAGATGAGACACTGCACTTTCAAGTAGAAAGTGACGCATCAGACGTCGCCCTTGCCGCCACCCTCAAGCAGGCAGGCAGACCCGTGGCATTCTTTTCCCGCACCCTTCATGCCTCAGAAATTCGGCACTCGTCTGTCGAAAAAGAGGCCCAAGCTATCGTTGAAACTGTGCGCCATTGGAGGCATTATGTGGCCGGTACGAGATTCACTCTCCTCACTGACCAACGGTCGGTAGCCTTCATGTTCAATAACACACAGCAGGGCAAGATCAAAAATGACAAAATCTTGCGGTGGAGAATCGAGCTCTCCACCTATAATTACGAGATTCTGTATCGCCCCGGCAAACTCAACGAGCCCCCAGGCGCCCTATCCCGTAGTACATGTGCCAGCGCACAAGTGGACCAACTCCGGGCCCTACACGACAGCCTTTGTCACCCGGGGGTCACACGGTTGTACCATCTTGTCAAGGCTCGCTATCTGCCCTATTCCGTCGAGGAAGTATGGACAGTCACCAGGGACTGTCAGGTCTGTGCAGAGTGCAAGCCGCACTTCTACCGGCCGGACCGTGCGCGCCGGGTGAAGGCCTCACGCCCCTTTGAACGCCTCAGCGTGGATTTCAAAGAGCCCCTCCCTTCCACCAACCGTAACACGTATATTCTCAGTGTGGTCGATGAGTACTTCAGGTTCCCCTTCGCCATCCCCTGCCCCGATATGACGTCTGCCACCGTCATCAAAGCCCTCAACACAATCGTCGCTCTGTTCGGCTTCCCCGCCTACATACACAGTGACAGGGGATCCTCATTCATGAGTGATGAGCTGCGTCAGTTCCTGCTCAGCAGGGGTATCGCCTCTAGCAGGACGACCAGCTATAACCCCCGGACAGGGGATCCTCATTCATGAGTGATGAGCTGCGTCAGTTCCTGCTCAGCAGGGGTATCGCCTCTAGCAGGACGACCAGCTATAACCCCCGGAGAAACGGGCAGGTAGAGAGGGAGAATGGGATGGGTGGGAGGGCCGTCCAACTGGACCTCCGGTCCAGGAACCTCCCAGCCTCTCGCTGGCAGGAGGTCCTCCCTGATGCACTCCACTCTATTCAGTCACCACTGTGCACCGCTACGAATAACACACCCCATGAACGTCTTTTTGCCTTCCCCAGGAAGTCCACATCCGGGGTGTCGCTCCCGACTTGGCTCGCAGCTCCTGGACCGGTCCTGCTCCGTAGGCACGTCCGACTCCATAAGGCGGTCCCGTTGGTGGATAGGGGGCACTTGCTCCACGCCAACCCCCAGTATGCCTATATGGCGTACCCCGACGGCCGCCAAGATACTGTCTCCCTCAGGGACCTGGCACCAGCAGGTTCCACTCATACACACTTCCCCGGCCCGGGCGCCACCCTCCCCTCCCCCGGCGCTCCCAACATTAACCCCACCAGGACTATCCCTCCTTCCCCTGCCCATGCAAGAGGATGAAGAGGATTTCAGCACGCTCCCGGGGTCACCCGACATCGGGCCAGCACCGACATCGCCAGCATGGACATCGCCACCACGGCTACGTCGCTCCCAGCGGAATATCAAGGCACCAGATCGGTTGAATCTCTAACTGGCACCGGACTTTCAAAAGACACTTTTTTTGTCTCCTAATAAAACACTGTACATAAATTCACTACTGTATATAGTTCTCCACCACCCCCGCCGGACCTATTTTTAACAGGGGGTGAATGTGGTAAACCACTGTTGCACCTATATTAGATGATGTAAGGTAGGACCTGTACTACAGGTTCGCCAGTAGCCCCTGCCCGCTGGCTCTGCCCAGTAGGAGTATAAATATACGTGTCCTCTATTCAGCAGCCATTTCGCCAACTGCTGTGGGAGGCCACACATTTTACTGCAATAAAGCCACAGTTGTATCCAAACTGGGTCTTTGTACAATTGATCGTGCATCACAAGCCAAACCCCCCTAAGGGTCCTCCAGCCACCCTGAGGACTGAAGGAGCAGCTCCAGTGCCCCTGAGCTGCATACCCCAAAATGGAAATGGCTACTCACCTCGTCAGTTCCCCTCAGTAGTCATTGCGTCAGCTTCATGTTTTTAATAATAATAATCTTTATTGGCATAAGTAGGTTTACATTAACACTGCAATGAAGTTACTGTGAAAAGCCCCTAGTCGCCACATTCCGGGGCCTGTTCGGAAAAACGACGCCCGAGTGATTTCTCACTGGGGAGCTAGTTAATTCCCATGAGGAAGTTACATTCATTCTCAATCTCGCTCATGAGATTGAAGTAAATGCAAATTGGGGTTAATGATTTGCTCGTAAATAATGATATTTGGGCGAGATCGGGATCCTGCCATCGGGAGTGGGTCAATTAGATGGCAAACTGATTCGCTGATTCTGGCCTTACCCGCTGTTTAACTGGCGCACCCAGATCTGCGCCAGGTGCTATGGGGTGGTTAAATCACGCCCAATGTAATCAATTCTTCTCAAACTTCACAAAACAAAGTCACTAGAAGTTGGAAGCCAGAGTGAAGGCTAAATTCAAACAATCTGTGCCCATCTGTAGAGCTTTACTTCCCCTGATTATTACAAGCAGTGGCACAGTAAAGCTGCCCTGCCAAACAGGAATAGTCTCCCTGCAGAGAAGGACATGCATTAATGATGTCCCAGGCCCAAAATCCAGACCGTTGGGTCAAGTTCCAACCTCATTACTTCCTGTCCCCATAGAAAACAGGCAAATTGGTAAGCCAGGAACCTGGCCTGTTTGCAGTGTGACTATTACCGCTGTCGTTCTTTTCTGAAGTACATTATAAACATGTGTTGCCTTGGGAGAAACACAGGAATTTTGTTGCAAATGTTTGCTGCTTTAGGTTATTTTCCTGTGCGTTTTTACATCTTTGCCAGCATATCCTACAGAATTGTTGATTGCAGTGATTAGCTGTCGGTGTCCATTTGATAATGAATGAGAAGATCTGACTTCTTAATTTTTGATGTGGCTCTGTCCTCCCCACTGATGAGCCACCCATAAAATTAGCCAGGAAAATGTCAGTGCTTAGCATCATAAAAATAGTTAAAACTTCAGCCTATCGGCCATGATTTAAAACACAGTAAAGGGTAACGCAATCTAAGTTGTGTGCATTTTGTTTTGCTCTCTATATCTGTCACAGGGTAACAAGGGGAAAGTGTTTCTGAAATTGTGGAGTTGATTTGAAAACGCTCAAAATCGATTCATTTATCCAGAGTTAAAATCAGGAAAGTGACAGGAAACAAAACACTTTGAGAAATAAAAAGTGCTTAAATTTGCTTTCAGGGGGCAGGTTGCGACTTACCATATTCTGCCAAAGGACCAGTTGAATGTTTGTGATGTTTGACCTTCATGGGCTTTGCGCGGAAAATAGAGTTCTTCTCCCTCGACGGCTTTGCTTCCAGATCTTTTGATTGTCCTTGGACTGTTTGTGGAAGTCCCACAAGTACTTGTCCATCTGTTGTGGAATGGGAGCTATCACCTTCAGACTAGAAATGAAGGAGAGAAACATTTTCCATGTTCTTAAAATGGTTTTTATTTCTGTGCATCAGACAGATGAAATGGCTTGCATAATGAATACACACTGCAAATTCATTTTTCATTAATCCTTTTTTAATGACACATTAAACACACGGGAACAGCCAGTCATTGATTTCCCCTTAATTCCTGCACTGTTTCACCAAACAGTTTATCAATCAGAGAGCTGGACAACCTCATGATTTACTGACTGATCGTGGGAGCATAGCATTTGCGGGAAAAAAATTCTTCACTAAATTTGGGAGCAGCACAAGCCCAAAGCTGTATAATACCGTCTGCACAAAATGATCCATTTAATTTCTTCATTGTCCCCATTTATACAAAATACTCACTGTAACTGACTCTGAGATGGGGAGGGGGGCTGCTGGTACATAGATTTGGAGTACATTCCAGTTCAGAAAAATAACATTCTTTTGGTCAGGTTTTGGGTCGCCTGGAAATTTTCCCTCCTATCACTTTTTGAAAGTTATTTTTCTCGACGTCGAGGAGTTCACAAAGGTTACTTGCCTCTTCTCAAAATATAAATCCTGTCATCAATTTCCTGAGAAAGTACTGCTATTTTCAGCGTTTCTTGTGCTCAGCAAAATGAGGGTCTGTCAGCACCTTGAAATGGAATGCTTTTCCGTGTCAGGCACAATTAGTGGCCAAATCTGTTGTGTCAGTCAAGTGCAGACTAAAACAAAAATCAATGGTTTGCATTTATATAGCACCTTTACAGCAGAAAGATTTTCCAAGGTGGTGGAAAATCTCAACAGATCTGGCAGCGTCTGGAGGGAGAGGAAAGAGCTTACTTTTTGAGTCCAGGTGACCCTTTGTCAAAGGATCATCTGGACTTAAAGGGTCATCTGGACTCGAAACGTTACCTCTTTTCTCTCCCTACATATATGCTGCCAGACCTGCTGTGATTTTCCAGCACTTTTTCTTTTGGTTTCAGATTCCAGCATCCGCAGCAATTTGCTTTTATTTTCTTACGTGCTTCACACATGCATAACCAGAGAAGAGTTGCTTCTATCTGCTCCAATAACAAGTCTTACACTCGATTCTAAGAGCACTCCAACTACATCAAAGCGGGTTTTATATCTTCCACACCAGCCATTCTCATGAGTCTTCAGAACGAGGATAAGACCACCTTACATTTAACAAAGAGGATGTTCTCAGTTCATCTGTCTTGCCTGAATTTAAAGTCAGCTTTTAGAAATGGTTTAAAGGACAATGATAGGAGAATGTGCCCGTTCTCAGCATCACCTCAAAACATAATGGGTGGGGTTCTCCATACCGGGACCCCAGATGGAACAGCGAATTGGGCATTGGGAGGAAATTGGGATCGCCCCCCCACCCCCCTGCTGGCAGAGCGAATGAGGTGAACAGTGCGCGCTGGCGAGGGGGTTGAAAATAAATGCAATCGGATCTTAATGCCCATTCGGCATTCCAAGCACTAAGTGCATTCCAATCACTGAAGTGTGTGATTTCATTGCACCTACCTTGCTTTGATGTGGTTAATGTTCACATACATTGGGGTTTCACCACTTAGGCCACTGAGTGTGACAGGATATGAATGGATCAAACTGCAGATGGTTTTTATAAACTGCCAATCACAGACCACTACTCAAAAGCTATGAATGGCCTGCAGATGGTGGATCTGTGGGAACCAGGCGCAGGTACAGTTGCTCTCCTTTGAGGAATGAACACATGGAGCTGCAAGGTAAGTATTACAGCTATAACACTTCCCACTGCCCCTGTCTGGACCACTCTTTAACTTCCAGACAGTGGTCCCTTTTCTGTGGGGGGAGGGGTGTTGGGGGGGGAGGGGTCTGTGTGTGGAAGGGAGGGGGGTCTGTGCAGGGGGTCCCTGTGGGAGTTCCACTATCACAGGGGTCCCTGTGGGGAGAGGAGGGGGGGGAGGTTGGGTCTGCTATTACAGGGGATCTTGAGGGGGTCTCCCTATTACAGGTGTCTCTGGGAGGGGTGTTGGGGAGGGGGGGATCTGTGTGTGAAAGGGAGGGGGTCTGTGCAGAGAGTCCCTGTGGGAGTTCCCCTATTACAGAGGGCCCTTGTGGTTACCCCCTATTACAGGGGTTCCTGGGGGGTCTTTCTATTACAGAGGTTTTTGGGGTGTGGACTCCCTTTTACAGGGATGTCTGGGGGTGTCTCCCTGTTACAGGGTTCCCTATGGGGGGGGTTCCCCTTATAACAGGGGTCACTGGAGGGAGAGGCAGATCGGGTCACCCCATACATGGGGGGTCATGGGGCATCCAGGCAATCCAGTGTTGGGGGGGGGGGGGCTGCTGTGCGGTGGGAGGGGGGGCTGCTGTGCAGTGGGGAGAGGGGTTGGGGTGATTTACAGTTGGGGAGGAAGTCAGGGCCAATTTAAAGTTGGGGTGTCCAGGCCGAGTTGCGGTGCTGGGGTGATGGGGCAGTGGCCGGCCGCAGGAACTCGCTATCGGGCCACCCGCTCAAGGTGGCGGCTCGATAGTGTGATTCCCTGGGAATCCCTCACATTCCACGCCATGCATATATTTGCATGCTATGGAACACTGAGCTGCATCCCGCTTTACAACAGCACGGGGATTATAAAACTGGTGCATATCAGCTCCGACTCTGAGGCTAAGTGCAGAGGATCTGTGGTGTATTACCTGGAAAAACTTGGCGCCGCCCCCTCACCGATGCTGTGACTCCCGGCCTCCACAAAATAAATGGCTGGAGAATGGCCGGATCCGCGGCCGAGCATGTTCACTGCGACAACCTGCAGCGGTCGCACTGTAAAACATGGTGCCGGCCGTGCACGGACCTGAACTGCCATATAGTGTCCCCTAGCCACTCCCTCACCATCCCCTGGACACCCCCCACCAGTCCCCCTGCGAAGCCCCACCTGACCAGCAGCATGGCTCCCGCCCGACTGTGGCCGTGCTGGACACCGTCCGCAGCCGCCATGCCGGGTTCCCGCACGGCTGAGACCCCAAGTGAACCGTGCCATCGAGAACCCGGCCTATCGGGGGTGGAGCATTTAGGGGGGGGCCTTCAGCTAACACGCTGAGGCTTTCCGAACGGTGTGTGGCGCGCATCGCGATGACGCCATTTCGGAGGGGACAGAGCATACGAAACCTGCGTCAAACAGGCGCCGCCCCCGATTTCGACGTCAAAAGGGATTCTCCGCCCGATCTTCAATTACGAAATCGGCATTGGGAAATGACGAATCCCTCCCATAATTTCCCAAACGGAGAATCCTGGCTAATAGCTTTGATATAACATGGGTGAGATGAACAGCAAAATGTCTCCATATAGTCTCACAAAATATATCTGAACACTAATGTCAAAAGATTGCTCCCTCCTGAACTGTTGTAAATTTTCCCACCTATCACCAATCAATGCATGACTTCTTTGAATCAAATTGATGAATCGTGCCTCTTTTATGATGTGAACTCACATTCACGATGGGTTGGGTTGACAATTTCAGAATTCACTTTAAATGGGTGTAGGGAAAATATTAGTTCCATCAATCTGAGCTGGACTAGTCCAGGAGAAAGAACTATGCGAATCTGACTGCTAAGGCAAATTTACCACAAACAACAATTTGTTTAATTGGTAATTCTTCAAAGTCGAAGCAGATCTATCACTGACTGGAGAAAAGCTTCAACTGTGACATTTTGCATGGAGGAGATTGCGAGAGACTGCTAGTTTTATCTCATGAAGGATGGAATCGGTGCCAGAATCTCAAAGCTGGCTTGTGGTGAATTGGCATTCTTCCATGCACATTTCCACTGAAAAGGTTACTGTGTAATAGGGTTGCCAACTTACGATGAGCTCATGTCGCCTCACTGGCACAGACCAATTCCACCCTCAAATCTGAATCTTTTTTTATTAAATGTTTTTAAGGCACTTATAGATATATATACACATCAAACACACCCAAAACCAAAAAGAGAACAAACAGGAAATCTCATAACAAATACATAACCAACACCCCTGCGCCCCACCCTCCTTCCTGCTACCCTCCACCCACTCTGCCTCTTTTTTTAACCTCAAAGTTGTCCCCCAGCTCCCTGCTGACTTAACTATCCTGGAAGAAATTGATAAGCGGTTTCCATCTCTGGACAAATCCCTCCACAGACCCGCTCAAGGCAAACTAGATTTTTTACCGAAGGAATTCCGGGAGGTCGCTCACCCAGACCCCCAGGTTCGTTGAACTCACGTCCCTCCATCCCAATAAGATTCCTCTCCGGGTTACCAAAGAGGAAAAGGCCAAAAAGTCGGCCTAACAGCCCTACGTCCAGCCTCCACTGCGGCCGCTGCGCCCCTCACCCGACCCACTTGCAAATCCACCCAATGCGGAGTGTGGTCTGAAACCATGATCGCCCATTACCCCACGCTGACCACCTCCGACAATGATGTCTTACCCACCCCAAATAAATCAATCCAAGAGAACATAATGTGCACATGGGAGAAGTACGAAAACTCCTTCGCCGTCGGCCTTTCAAACCTACACGGGCCTAACCCCCCTACCCCCCCCCCCTCCCCTCCCCTCCATGCGCTCCATGAATCCCTTCAGCTCCTTCGCCACAGCTGACACCGTCCCTGACCTCAGGCTCGACCAGTCCAACCTTGGATCACTGACCGTGTTAAAGTCTCCCCCCATAATCAGTCGGTGCGAGTCCAATCTTCCCCAGCACTCACTTCATAAACTCCAGATCATCCCAATTTGGGGCACAAACATTTACCAGGACAACTGGCATCCCCCCCAGCTTTCCACTCACCAACACGAACCTTCCCACTCGAATCTGCGACTATATTCCCCACCTCAAACGGCACCCGTTCATTTACCAGCACCGCCAACCCCATGTCTTCATGTCTAATCCCAAATGAAAGACTTACCCTATCCACCCTTTCCTTAGCCTTGTCTGATCCCTGAACTTCAAGCGTGTTTCTTGTAAAAAGGCCACGTCCGTCTTCAAGCTTCTCAGGTGCACGAAAACACGCAACCATTTAACTGGCCCATTCAGCCCCCTCACGTTCCATGTTCATGGTCGGAGGGCACCCTGCCTCCCTCCCCTGATGATCAACCATACCCCTTCTTGGGCCAGCCCCCGGCCCATACCACGCGCCCCTGCAGGCCCACCCTTAAATGTCCACCGTCACCACTCCCTCCCATGCTACGCCACAGAAACAACACCTTTGTCAGCAGCCCCCCTCTCTCCTTTCCCTTAAACAAAACAACTACCCCATCCCCCTCAGCAACACCAGCCACCTGATCACCCACCGCTGCGCTCCTGTTAACTAGACGTCTCTGCTAGCCTGGCAGTCCCCGCCCAAGGCGCCTAAGTATCCTATCCCACGCTTATTCCCCTGCCCCCCACCCTGCTCGCACAACTCACAAATAACAATGAAACAAGAAAAAACAAGGTGAACTCAGCCTCAATCGCAACAAAACATCTCGAAGGCGAAAAGTTCTCCGACGACCAAAAAAAACAAAGATACAAGAAAAAATGGACAGAAAGAGCACCCATCTCCTCACACCTCCTCCACAGTTCAATGTCCTCCTTCTCCTGCCAGTCCATTGTCTCTTAAAAACTCCATCGCCTCCTCTGGTGTTCCAAAATAATGTTCTCGGCTATTAAAAGTCACCCAGAGGCGGGCCGGGTACAACATCCCAAACATCACCCCTTTTTTAAAGAGGGCAGCCATCACCCGATTGAACCCGGCTCTCCTCTTCGCCAGGTCCGCACCCAGGTCCTGGTACACCCGAAGCTCGCTCCCCTCCCAGGTGTATCGTCTGCCTCACCCATCTCAATGTCTTCTCTTTGAACGGGAACCGGTGAAGACGCACCACCATCGACGTCGGCAGCTCATTTGGCTTCCTCGTCAGAGCCCTATGCGCTCGGTTGACCTCCAGAGCCAGTCAAATGCCCCTCTCCCATTAACGTGTCCAACATTTTGGCTCCATGTGAGTCAGCGTCTGCTCCCTCGATGCCTTCAGGCAGCCCCACGATTCTTAGGTTCTGTCTCCGGGAGCGGTTCTTAAGTCCTCCCTCCGCCTTCTCCTTCAACCGCTTTTGGGTCTCTCACATCAGACCCACTTCAGCCACCAACGAGGCAAGCTGCTCCTTGTGCTCCCCCACTGCCTCCTCCACTTTCCGAATAGTCTGGCCCTGGGACTCCAGCCTCTGCTCCACACGGTCAGTTCCCACTTTTAATGGTTGCACTGCCTTGGCTAGGTCCTCCTGGGCTTCCCTCCTCTGCTGGCTGAACTTCTCATTTAAGAAATCCACCAGCTGCTCTGTTGACCACTGGGCCGGCAAGGCTGACCATTTACCCTCCGCCATCTTGACCTGTGGTGCACAAAGTTTCTCTTGCTCCAACTGCTCCCTTCGTCTCGACCCACCTCTGGCCCGTGGATGCATCCACCAGTCTCACCAGTGGAGTTTGACTTTTCTCCAGTCAGCCCTGCACCTTTTTTCCGCAAAACATCCACCCTACAAACGGGAAAAGGTCCAAAAGAACTGCCTCGAGCAGGAGCTGCCAAATGTGCGATCACTCACACCTTGGCCGCCACCGGAAGTCACAAATCTGACTCTTTACTCAACTGATTCTGGACTGTTGGTTGTGCATCAAAGAGAACAAAATCATGCTGTGTGACATTAGCATGCAAATGCTTATCTTTCCATTTGAAATTCTATTGTCTCCTATTCTGAAGGGGTGAGGCCATTAATATCTCCACTAATGCAGCAGAGGAAGAAATTTCACACAAACACATTAAGCATTCATTGAAATCAGCTCTGAAGAAGGGTCATATGGTCTTAAAACATTAACTCGGTGTCTCTCTCCACCGATGCTGTCAGACCAGATGAGTTTATCCAGCATTTTCTGTTTTTGTTTCAGATTTCCAGCATCGGCAGTATTTTGCTTTTACTGAAGCATTCACAGAATTTCTACCCTGTCCGTCTCCTATGCTGGGCAAAATGTGAAGGGGAGTTTGCAAAGGACGACAGAAATAAAATATTTTTCTCAGGGTTTGCCGATAATTTAATCATATCAATTCTGTCCATGAAAGCAATGAGCCAATGCCAATCAATAATTAATAATCAAAATGAACATGTCAGAACAGAAAGGGTAATGAAGGTAATTAACACATTAAGGTTGTGAAATTTCTCCACTCTATGCCACTGGCTTCACTGGGAAAGGAAATCAGTTGCAGTGTAAAAGGGGGCCGATAATTCCCCACTAGCCCATTTCACACTCTCAAGAATCTAGCGCACAGCACCATCTACGAATTACAATGTTGGTGTAATATAACATGGGCTAATCGTAGGATTGCCGTTTTGCAAACTAAGCCACTGGTGGTCAACAACCAGTTTACCTGTTGGGGAGAGGCTAACATTCCAGAATCACTTGATCCACCTTGTGAAATGTGCTGTAGCTCAAACTGAAGAAACAAAAATTCAGATTAATAGCAGTTCAGCCGAATTACAAGGCAAAAACTTTGGACATGGGAGAGAACAAGTGCTGAAAACCCAAACTGGAAAGACTGCATTATTCCAAAAGTAAGCACACGGCCACTGCTGCTTATTACAGAACTTCATAGATATACCTCCGTGTTTACTCTTTAGAAAGAACTATCCAGTGTTACCCCGATAAAGTAATTAGCAACACCCTCTTCCTCTCATGACTATATAATATAGTAACGTTATTGGCACCTTGAACATTTTGTGTCGTTGTCATTACAAGTGGTTTGTTTGGGGCTGGATTTTACAGCCTTGTGTTGGGTATGTTTTCAGCAGGTGGGGTGGGGTTCATGTAAAATACAAGAGGTGGCAAGCCCACCATCTTCCCACCCACCCCTGAGCTGTTCCCAACACGGTAGGTGGGTGGGCAGCCCACCTGCCTCTTTTAAATAAATGATTAAGGGTTAATTGAGCTTGTTAACACTGCCCACGCCATAAAATGTTTGACGTGGACAGTTACGTGGGAGTGGGCATACTTTATACTTGCAAAAAAATGGAGGGCACATCATTCGAGTGGTTCCTTTCGCACAACGGGAGCACTCACACCTGTCCCCCCACCACCTGACCTCTCACCCCCTTCTCTAGGCTGCCCAATCCACTCCCTATCGAAGACCTCGACTTACCTGTGCCAGGACACCACGGCTGCCTTTCCTGCAGGCTGTAATCCTAGAAGCACCAACTATTTATTTATTTTTTCTATTTGTTCATGGGACATGGGTGCCGCAGGCTGGGCCAACATTTATTGCCCATCCCTAATTGCCCTTGAGGGGGCAGTTAATAGTCAACCACTTTGCTGTGGATCTGGACACACATATAGGCCAGACCAGGTAAGGACGGCAGATTTCCTTCCCTAAAGGACATAATGAACCAGATGGGTTTTTACAACAATCGACAGTGGTTTCATGGTCATCATTAGACTTTTAATTCTGATTTTTAACAAATTCAAATTTCACCATCTGCAGTGACGAGATTTGAACCTGGGTCCCAGAACATTACTCTGGGTCTCTGCTTTACTACTCCACTGACAATACCTTCCCAATTCCGTCAGTCAGCCACTGAGATTGACCGGCAGATCTCTATGGCAGGAGGCACAGAGGTTGTGTCTTGGCCGGTTTAGCCTGTCAGCAGCACTTTCTAGGTTCGTAATGGGCTTCCTTTATGTGAGCAATCTGCCCCCCTCTCTTTACCCTAGATTCTTTTACGTCCTCAAACAGTGACAAAATATGAAACTGCGATTAAATTTAAACTAGCCTCGTACAACTGGTAGCAAGTACTGAATTTTTTGCACTGAGGGCTGAATTTGAGTGCATTTGATTGCTAGCATGAGAGTTTGGTGACTGAGGGATATTAAGAGTTTATTTTATATTTTTATCTAAAGTCTCGTCTTTCTTTTACTTAGTTAATTAACTTAAAAGTTGCTGTTTGGTTGAGAAGAAGGTGAATTTTCAATCAGCTTTAAACAAAGGTTCTCCTTGTAGCTACTTGCAGCTGGAGCTTGTAAATTAGTTAATTGGATTAGGCCAGTTTTCAGAAGCTAGAGTCACAGTATAAATCTGAGCTAGCTACAGTGCAGACTACTGAGTGCTGAATTTGCGTGCATTTGAGTGCTAAGGTGAGAGTTTGGTGACTGAGGGATATTAAGGTTTATTTTTAATTTTTATCTAAAGTCTAGTCTTTCTTTTCTTTATTTAATTAACTTAAAGGTCGCTGTTTGGTTGAGAAGAAGGTGAATTTTCAATCAGCTTTAAACAAAGGTTCTACTTGTAGCCACTTGCAGCTGGAGCTTGTAAATTAGTTAATTGGATTAGGCCAGTTTTCAGAGGCTAGAGTCACAGTATAAATCTGAGTTAGCTACAGTGGAGACTTTGTTTGCACTGAGTGCTGAATTTGGGTGCATTTGAGTGCTATAGTGAGAGTTTGGTGACTGAGGGAGTGCTGAATTTGGGTGCATTTGAGTGCGATGTGATTTGGTGACTGAGGGTGTGCTGAATTTGGGTGCACTTGAGTGCTATAGTGAGAGTTTGGTGACTGAGGGAGTGCTGAATGTGGGTGCATTTGAGTGCTATAGTGAGAGTTTGGCGACTGAGGGAGTTAGATGAGGAGGGAGTACGGTGCTCCTTTCATTTCATTTCCTACATTTCCTCAAAGAGCGTGAAGGGAGCCGGGAGTTTACAGAGACTGCAGCTGACTGGGAGCAGAGTCGGAGGGCGGAGTTCCAGTTGCTCCACAGTGCAGCTATATTCTGTGAGGTAAGAGGAGATGGAGGCTAGGGCAGTTGCATGCTCCTCCTGTTACCACCGGTGTCCCCGCTGACTATACCTGCGGGAAGTGCACTCAACTCCAGCTCCTCAGAGTCCGTGTTAGGGAACTGGAGCTGGAGCTGGATGAACTTCGGATCATCCGGGAGGCAGAGGGGTTAATAGAGAAGAGTTGCAGGGAGGTAACCACATCCAAGGTACAGGACAAGAGAAGCTGGGTCATTCATGGGGAAAGAAAACGAACGGGCAGACAGTGCAGTGATCCCTCGTGGCCGTTCCCCTTCAAAACAAATATACCATTTTGGATGCTGTTGGGGGGGATGACCTACCGGGGGAAGGCCCTAGCGGCCAGGTCTCTGGCACTGAGTCTGGCTCTGAGGCTCAGAAGGGAAGGGGGGAGAATAGAAAAGCAATAGTGATAGGGGACTCAATGGTTCGGGGAATAGATAGGAGATAGGTCGCGAGCGAGACTCCCGGAAGGTATGTTGCCTTCCGGGTGCCAGGGCCAGGGATGTCTCGGATCGTGTCTTCAGGATCCTTAAGGGGGAGGGAGAGCAGCCAGAAGTCGTGGTGCACATTGGTACCAACGACGTAGGTGGGAAAAGGGGTGTGGATGTAACAAACGAGTTTAGGGAGTTAGGCTGGAAGTTAAAAGCCAGGACAGACAGAGTTGTCATCTCTGGTTTGTTGCCGGTGCCACGTATAGCGAGGCTAGAAATAGGGAGAGAGTACAGTTGAACACGTGGCTGCAGGAATGATGTAGGAGAGAGGGCTTCAGGTATTTGGATAATTGGCGTGTATTCTGGGGAAGGTGGGACCTGTACAAGCAGGACGGGTTGCATCCAAACCAGAGGGGCACAAATATCCTGAGAGGGAGGTTTTCTAGTACTCTTCGGGAGGGTTTAAACTAATTTGGCAGGGGAATGAGAACCGGACTTGTAGTCCAGCAACTAAGGTAGCCGATGTTCAGGATGTCAAAGCGTGTAGTGAGACAGTGGGGAAGGTAACATTGACAAAGGAGAGTACTTGCAGGCACGGAGATGGGTTGAAGTGTGTATACTTCAACGCAAGAAGTACCAGAAATAAGGTGGATGAACTTAAGGCATGGATCGGTACTTGGGACTACGATGTGGTGGCCATCTCGGAAACTTGGATAGAAGAGGGGCAGAAATGGTTGTTGGAGGTTCCTGATTATAGATGTTTCAATAGGATTAGGGAGGGTGATAAATGAGGTTGCATTGTTAATTAGAGATAGTATAACAGCTGCAGAAAGGCAGTTCGAGGAGGACCTGCCTACTGAGGTAGTACGGGTGGAAGTCAGAAATAGGAAAGGAGCAGTTACCTTGTTGGGAGTTTTCTATAGGCCCCCCAATAGCAGCAGAGATGTGGAGGAACAGATTGGGAAACAGATTTTGGAAAGGTGCAGAAGTCATACGGTAGTAGTCATGGGTGACTTCAACTTCCCAAATATTGAGTGGAAACTCTTTAGATCAAATAGTGTGGATGGGGTGGTGTTTGTGCAGTGTGTCCAAAAAGCTTTTCTAACACAGTATGTAGATTGTCCGACCAGAGGGGAGGCCATATTGGATTTGGTACTTGGTAATGAACCAGGGCAAGTGATAGATTTGTTAGTGGGGGAGCATTTTGGAGATAGTGACCACAATTCTGTGGATTTCGCTTTAGTAATGGAGAAGGATAGGTGCGTGCAACAGGGCAAGGTTTACAATTGGGGGAAGGCTAAATATGATGCTGTCAGACAAGAACTGAAGTGCATAAGTTGGGAACATAGGCTGTCAGGGAAGGACACAATTGAAATGTGGAACTTATTCAAGGAACAGATACTACGTGTCCTTGATATGTATGTCCCTGTCAGGCAGGGAAGAGATGGTCGAGTGAGGGAACCAAGGTTGACAAGAGAGGTTGAATGTCTTGTTAAGAGGAAGAAGGATATTTATGTAAGGCTGAGGAAACAATGTTCAGACAGGGCTGGAGGGATACAAAATAGCCAGGAGGGAACTGAAGAAAGGGATTAGGAGAGCTAAGAGAGTGGGTAGAATCAAGGAAAACTCCAAGGCCTTTTACACATATGTGAGAAATATGAGAATGACTAGAGTGAGGGTGGGTCCGATCAAGGACAGTAGCGGGAGATTGTGTATTGAGTCTGAAGAGATAGGAGAGGTCTTGAACAAGTACTTTTCTTCAGTATTTACGAATGAGAGGGGCGATATTGTTGGAGAGGACAGTGTGAAACAGACTGGTAAGCTCGACGGGATACTTGTTAGGAAGGAAGATGTGTTGGGCATTTTAGAAAAACTTGAGGATAGACAAGTCCCCCGGGCCTGACGGGATATATCCAAGGATTCTATGGGAAGCAAGAGATGAAATTGCAGAGCCGTTGGCAATGATCTTTTCGTCCTCACTGTCAACAGGGGTAGTACCAGGGGATTGGAGAGTGGCGAATGTCGTGCCCCTGTTCAAAAAAGGGAATAGGGATAACCCTGGGAATTACAGGCCAGTTAGTCTTACTTCGGTGGTAGGCAAAGTAATGGAAAGGGTACTGAGGAATAGGATTTCTGAGCATCTGGAAAGACACTGCTTGATTAGGGATAGTCAGCACGGATTTGTGAGGGGTAGGTCTTGCCTCACAAGTCTTATTGAATTCTTTGAGGAGGTGACCAAGCACGTGGATGAAGGTAAAGCAGTGGATGTAGTGTACATGGATTTTAGTAAGGCATTTGATAAATTTCCCCACGGTAGGCTTATGCAGAAAGTAAGGAGGCATGGGATAGTGGGAACTTTGGCCAGTTGGATAACGAACTGGCGAACCAATAGAAGTCAGAGAGTGGTGGTGGATGGCAAATATTCAGCCTGGAGCCCAGTTACCAGTGGCGTACCGCAGGGATCAGTTCTGGGTCCTCTGCTGTTTGTGATTTTCATTAATGACTTGGATGAGGGAGTTGAAGGGTGGGTCAGTAAATTTACAGACGATACGAAGATTGGTGGAGTTGTGGATAGTGAGGAGGGCTGTTGTCAGCTGCAAAGAGACATAGATAGGATGCAGAGCTGGGCTGAGAAGTGGCAAATGGAGTTTAACCCTGAAAAGTGTGAGGTTGTCCATTTGGAAGGACAAATATGAATGCGGAACACAGGGTTAACGGTAGGGTTCTTGGCAATGTGGAGGAGCAGAGAGATCTTGGGGTCTATGTTCATAGATCTTTGAAAGTTGCCACTCAAGTGGATAGAGCTGTGAAGAAGGCCTATGGTGTGCTAATGTTCTTTAGCAGAGGGATTGAATTTAAGAGTCGTAAGGTGATGTTGCAGCTGTACAAAACCTTGGTAAGGCCACATTTGGAGTACCGTGTGCAGTTCTGGCCGCCTCATTTTAGGAAGGACGTGGAAGCTTTGGAAAAGGTGCAAAGTAGATTTACCAGGATGTTACCTGGAATGGAGAGTCGGTCTTACGAGGAAAGGTTGAGGGTGCTAGGCCTTTTCTCATTAGAACGGAGAAGCATGAGGGGCAACTTGATAGAGGTTGAAAAAGATGATCAGGGGAATAGATAGACAGTCAGAGACTTTTTCCCCGGGTGGAACAAACCATTACAAGGGGACATGGTGGAAGATATAGGGGAGATGTCAGAGGTAGGTTCTTTACCCAGAGAGTAGTGGGGGCATGGAATGCACTGCCTGTGGAAGTAGTTGAGTCGAAAACATTAGGGACCTTCAAGTGGCTATTGGATAGGTACATAGATTACGGTACAATGATGGGCTGTAGATTAATTTGTTCTTAATCTAGGACAGAAGTTCGGCACAACATCGTGGGCTGAAGGGCCTGTTCTGTGCTGTATTTTTCTCTGTTCTATGTTCTGTGTTCTAAGTACGGGTTAGAAGGAAGAGTTGTGGATACTGTTGAGCAGAGGCCTTTAAAGGATCCTACAAAGCAATGAGGATTCTTTTGACCAACAATGTAGAGTTGCACTGTCAAAGTAGCTAATCGCTAAATTAACCATTCTCAAACATAGTTTACTGTTATTATAAATCCTCAAGACAAGTGACATTTCTAATCCATTCACCAATATTGATTGCAATCAGAAGGTTATCAAGAACCCAGGCATTTTTCTTTAAATGCTATCTACTATGATAATATACAAAACTGAATAATCTGGCATGCTTTAGTTGGACGTGTTGCAATAGTTTTCAGGAGTAATTGCATTCAGACCATGGATAATATCTGTGGTAGAAAATACAATCCACACAAAAAAAAGAGAACCCAACCTCATTAATTATACACCTACATTTCACCCTGTATTCCGTGGTGAGGAAGGCCTGATGGCGCGTAGTCCGCCATCATGTCCGGATTCCATTTGAATAAGCGCCCAACATCAGTGATCCACTATTGAAGGAAGAAAGTGGACCTCCTGTAAATGAAGATTGATCTCAGGGAGCACTCTGAGGCTAGAAGATGGGTCGCCTGAGAAGAAAGATGGATCTCCAGGAGCATTCTGAGGCTGGAAGATAGTCCCCTCCAGCAGAGCCTCCATCTTGAACTCCGGACACAGCACTAGGCATTGATCAAGTGAGTCCCGAAACCTACACGCCACATTGTCCAAGACATATTTTATGCTGGCGTGTTTTCCCACCGGCATCGAGGAGAGTCTGGCATGGAGGGGGTCAGGCCTTCATATGCATCCATTAACGGGATGCAAGTGAGGTTAACACCAGCCTCTGGTGAGTCTTCCAGCCTGCCATAGCAGGCACCAGAGGAAGATCCCACTGTAAATTGAAGCTGGTGTGAAAATAATTTCTCAGCCTCCCGCCATATTCTCCCCCCATGCCATCCATCGAACCCGCTAGCGGGGCTTGGGAGAATTCTACCAGCGTATTTAGTACTCAAGTAGGAGCTTTTTTTATGTTATTCAGCTTAATCTATCAGTGCATTTTGCAGGTTTCTTCATTGTGAATAAAGATCCTACTTGCAAACAATGCAGGGAGAGATTGAGTTGGATTTTCTTCTGTATTCCCATTGGAAGTGGGGCAGAATAATGGTGGGGAATGAGGCAATGCCTGGCAATGATTATACTGTCATCTCACCACCCAAGCTCAATTTTACTTCCTCCCTCATCCTCAAAGGCTCCTCCATTGTACACACATGAAATGCAAAATACAGTAAGCCCAAGTCCATTTTTCACCACCTGATGATCCAGTAACTGTTTCTCCGTGAAACCACCCCAGGAAGGCTGCATGAAGCTTGTCAATTAGGAATCCACTGACTCTTTAAATACCCAGCTACCTTTCTTGGTTCCACACTGGTGATCCTACTGCAGCACCACCAGGGAATTTGTGCCCAGCGCTGGCAGACTCCACCTTGCCATCTGGAAATCTTGCCGACAGCCCTGCACGCATACACTATTACCTTGGCCTCGCCACATTCTCTTCCAATTCAGGGAAAGTTGGCAAGGTCAGGGCATAGTCAGAGAGGTGGGCATAATTCCTACCTTGCTGCCACACATATCACAAAGAGGAGGCTCTCGTACATCTGTTTCCTGTTCAATTATCTGTCTGCAGCTACTTAGCATCATGCTGTAGTTCACATGCTAAGTGTTGCTGTTCACAACATGACTGCCAGTGTTGCTGAATGAAGTCATTTGTAATTGTGCCAATTGGCAGTAAGCACACAGCCTCTTATACGATTTAGCTGACTTCATCGGCAGTGAGATAAATTACTCGGTGTTCTTTCCACAAAACAAATTAACCAGACTCCAAGTAAACCTTTCCAGACAGTTAATAGAGAAAACTCCTCAATTGCCTTTCTTCTTCTGAGGTTGATCTTCCCTTAACGTACAGTAGTAAGTTTTAATAATTGTCCCAAAAATGGAAGTATTTAACTGATTTGGTGTAAGCCAAAAGTTAAATTTGGGTTGGATTCTCTGTTTCGTGACACCCGAAGCATGTTTCTCGATGGGGCAGAGAATCAGTCTTCGGGGGAAAATCGGGATCGGGATCGGGCACCCATGCGATGCTCCGACCATCCTTTGAAGCAGGGATCGAGGTTCACGACGGTGCACCAGCAGGAGGATGTAAATGAATGCAAATGGGTCTTTAATGCCTCATCTGCATCCACTTGGCCGGCGCAGCACCAGAGTCTCTGGCGCTTCATGATTCTCCGTTCCCCTGGTATTTACCTTCATGGCCCTGTTGTGGCGGACCTTGCAGTGGGCCAAGATGGTAACCCCTTATGGGAGTTACCCCCAATGCCCACAGAGGGCTGCACTCCCACTCCACCCCTCCTCTTGTTGTATTATATTGCAACTCCTGGCAGCATGTTATATTACTTGCTTAAAGTAATATCTGATGTTACTGGTTTCAGATGATATTGAAGAATACGCGAGACTTTGATGTAAAGTAAACAAATTTATTAAGTAACGATAAAACTAATAAATGAGTTTGACAATCTAGTGAACTAACTCTAGAATTAAAGTAATGAGATATAACTACATAAACTGTATCTGAACTACACGTGGTGTCTAGGCTGTGATCTAACTATACTGTACTACTGCTGTCTAGCTACTCCTGTGTGGAAAGAGACCAAGAGCCTTTGGGAGCTCAGTTATATAGTGTGATCTGGTGGTGCCCTCTAGTGGTAGTACAGCTAAGTGTTGCGATTACCCCTTTAGTTACATGTCTATCTACATATCATTACACCTCTAACAGACACCACCCCCAAAAACCCTTGAATAAGGAGACAACCTTAATAGGGAGACCCTCCCCTCCCTCAGGGACCACATGAATAGGGACCCACCTACCCACTAACACATGCATGAGTGATTGGAATGCACGTATGTGATTGGAATGCACTTACCTCTCTTTGATGTGGTTGAGGTTTGTAAACATTGGGGTTTCACCACTTAGTCACACATCCATGAAAGGAGATGAATGAATTAAGGCTGCAGCTGGTTTATGGAAGCTACCAATCACAGCAATCTACGAGAGATGAATGACTGGCTTGCAGCTAATGAATCTGTGGGGTTGAAACACAGCTTACAGCTGTTCCCTTTCGGAATGGACACGTGGAACTCCAGATATAATTTTTTTCACTCCCCCTGTCCGGACTGCTGTCTAGCTTCCAGACAGGGTCTCTTTTCTGTAGGGAGTAGGGGTCTCTGTTGGGTGGTGCTGTGGGGGGCCCTCTAGTAAGGGGGTTCAGTTGGGGGTCCCTTTAATTAGGTGGTCTCTGTGCAGGTCCCTCTAGTTAGGGGGTCCTTGTAGAGAGGTCTCTTTAATTAGGGAATTCCTGTGGGGGTTCTCTAACGTTAGGGGGTCTCTCTAGTTAGGGGGTCCCTGTGGGCATTTAGGGGGTTCTGTGGGGGTGGAGCCCTCTAGTTCAGGGGTCCCTGTGGGGGCCCCTTCAGTTAGGGGGACTCTGTGTGGATCCCTTTAGTTAGGGGGTCTCTATCGGGGTGGAGCCCTCTAGTTAGGGGTCCCTGTGGGGGCCCCTTCAATTAGAGGGACCCAGTGTGGGGGGCCTCCAGTTGGGGGGCCCTTTGGGGGTCCCCCTTGTTAGAGGGTCCCTGGGAGGTGGGGGGGGGGGGGAGTGGATCAGGTCACCCCTGTACTTGGGGAAAGGGGGGCACCCGGGCAATCTGGGGGTGGGGGATGCTTTGCAATGCAGGGGTTGTTGCATGGAGGTGCAGGGGTCGGGGGAGGGTGGGGCGCGGGACTCTGCTATTGGGCCGTTCGCTCGAAATGGCAATAAATTTGCATGGCAGGGGTACGGAATTGTTTCCCGATTTGCGCCCCCAGGGGGAACGTAAATCATTTGCAATTCTCCTCCCGCGGTTGAACATAGGATGGGATTCTCCGTTCCGTGCTCCTGTTTTCTGGTGCAGCGTGCCCCGCACAGCACGGGATACTCCGTCCCGGCAGCCGGCCAATGTGTTTTCCCATTGTGGGCGCCCCCCCACGTCGTTGGGGAATCTACGGGTGTGAGGGCGCTGCCGGGGAAACGGAGAATCCCGCCGATGGAGAATCCAGCCCATAGTCTCCCAAACGGATAATCCACCACCAAAATCTTAAATAACACCACAGCTTATTGTTACACCGACCTTTTAAAAGTTTTTGTCATTGTACAAAATTCCAAAGACATACACATCCTTTTAAAGAATCATGCTTTTTACTTTGTCAAGGAAATAATGACACAATGTATGGAATCTCCGGTTCTCGATTGGATGAAAACCTCCATGTCTGGCAGGGGGGGAGCACGGTGACGCAGTGGTTAACACTGCTGCCTCACGGTGCTGAGGTCCCAGGTTCGATCCAGGCCCTGGGTTACTGTCCGTGTGCAATTTAGCGTGGCCAATCCACCTAGCCTGCACATCTTTGGGTTGTGGGGGTGATACCCACGCGGACATGGGGAGAATGTGCAAACTCCACACGGACAGTGACCCAGGGCCGGGATTCGAACCCGGGTCCTCAGCACTGCAGTTCCAGTGCTATCCACTGTGCCACATGCCGCCCTACCTCAGTTCTCTTTTGAGATTGAGAGATAAGATACAAAGGCAGGGTTCCCCCTCCCTTTGTTTTCGGGGGGACTGGAATGGCAGTGGGGCGCAGGGAATCGAACAGGAATCCCAAAGCAGGTTTTACGCCAAAGTGATTTCCCCACTCAATTGTCCCTACCCCCGCCAATGGCGTAACAGGAAACAGACTTGAAAAGTCGAGAGCTCCATTTACATCAATTTAAATCTCATTACCAGGCTTTTACGCCTGATCGTCCCCACATGTTAAATTGTTCTTTCAACCACATCGACAGGCCGCCATGGCACGCCCCTGCGAACAGAACCCACCAGAGGCCGAGTACAGCCACTGGAGGAAATGGATCATGCACAGGTAGTACTGCCTCCTTGCATGGCCCCCTGGCACTGCTTGGGCATGGCCTCTGGCACTGCTTCTTGAGAGGGATTGTTCCCTGGTGGGGGTGGGTGAAGGGGGTGTTCACTTATCCATTTTCGGGTTCCCCGATCTTTCAGAAACATAATTGTTGGCAGGGCAGCTCCATCTACTGGCATGATGTCATGGGACCGTCCGAGACAACACTCTGCCAAAAACATAGATAATTCCGGCCAAAGTTCATATAGAATAGCAGGAGCTTTGGTATGCATCAAGTCCATGATATACCAGGGGCGGGATTCTCAGTCAGCCGACGCCGGAATCCGGAAACGCGATTGAGCGCAGAATTTGTAACAATGCCGAAATCACGGCGGGCACAAATTTCGGACCAAATCGCAATTCTCCATTGCCTCGACAGCGGCGTCAATGCGTTCCAGAACACATGTACAGTAAATGCCGTTTGCATATCATTAGTGGGCCAGACCCGGTATTCTCCGGCGCCTCCGCGATTCTCCGCCTTCAATAGTAATTCCCAATGGTAAGATTCACTTGTGCATTTAAAAATCGTGAAACCGACATTGTGGCTGGTGAGGGAGAGAGCGGGGGTGTGGAAAGTGTCCGACATCACTATAGTTTGCTGACAGTTGTGCTGCTGGCTGGGGGGCTTCGGCCAGGGCCGGGTGGAGTAGCCGGGGGGTGGCCTGGAAGTTGGCTGTGGGGTCGGGGTGGACGGGCATGGAACACCATTGCTGCAGCCTGCGAGGCAATCGTGCAGCTGTGCACGCCGCTAACTGCCCACTGTGAACTTAGGGCCACGGGTCCTATGGATATTACCCCCATCACACCCCCTTAGGCGCCTTTTGGTCCCTGCCATCCAGTGCCGTCTTGTTGGCTGGGATGGTGTGTGGGGAGTGAAGTGTGTTTTGTGGCTGCAGCTTTTCGGCTTCCTGAGTGCCAATCGTGAATCTGGCACCATTTCTCATTGGAATCGATTGTGTTCCACGTGGTGCCAGTGCTAGCTTCTTAACAGACGCTGAATCGGTCCAGGTGCAGTGCCAGTTCCGCTGTCGCGAAAATCCACGAACCCTGCCCCAGCGGCAACACTTCAGGCTGGATTCTCCTATTTTGCGGCTATGTCCGGAGGAATTTTCGTTGGTGCTTTGCCCAGTGGGGGGCTAGCAGCCGCCCCATGTATAGTCCCCGGCTTCACCTGCAGATACGGACGGAGAATGGCCGGGCCCATGGCCGCGCATGCGCACAGCGGCGGCCACGCCGTACAACATAGCGCTGACCGTGCCGGTCCCGCCCTGCCAGAGAGTGTCTCCCTGTAACCCCCCTCGCCACCCCCAGACCACCCCCCCAGCCCCGCCGAAGGCCCCCTGCCAGCGGAAGGGCACCGCCCCTGACTGGACACAGTCCGCAGCCCGCCATGCGAGGTCCACGAAAACTGAGAGGGCACGGGGAGGGCCTCAGGTGACGTCCTGAGGCCGTCCCAACGGTGTGCGACGTACTTAGCGATTACGCAATTTTTGAAAGGCCGATCATCCGAAAAACAGCGTCGCCCCTGATTTTGGTATAAAACCGGATTCTCCGACCAATCAGCAAACGCGATTTCGGTGTCGGCTATCAGAGAATCCCACCCTAGGTTTTGGCGCCGGATCTGAATCGGTGGACTTCTATGACAACTAAATTGGCGCAGGTCCCGGAGCAGTTAATGGACTAGTACCAGCGCTACGTGAACTTTGAGCGATTCCAATGAAAAACGGTGTCCGATTTGCCAGGGTCAGCATTGACACGCGAGAGATTGACAAGCTGCAGCTGCATATCAGCATTCCACTCCCCTCACACGCTCACCCCAGTCAACAAGATGGCAGAATGGAAAGCGGCACTCCAGTTTGCGGATGCCGAGCTCAAGACCTTGATAGACACTGTAGAGGAGAGGCAGGCCACCCTGATCCCTGGGGTGGGAAGGAGGCTGCCAACCGCCGCTGTACACCTGCCTGGCCACAGGGGGCAGAGGGCGTGAGCTCCGTAGGCCCCACTGACAGGATCAGACACCAGTGCAGGAAAAAGCTGTACGACCTTCTCAAGGCAGCCAGGGTGAGCAGGCAACACCCTAACACTGGCAGCAACCCCCATCCCACACAAAAGTAACCACCCACTCCACCCGGAGGATTAGCGAACCCCACCTGCCAGCAGTGTGCACGACCCCCAGCCTGTACCACATGTCATGACCCATACCGGCCACCATAGCCGGGAACCCTGGTCACAAAGGCCACCAGCTGCCTAACCCCTGTGCTGCCCGCGTTAAACTGTTTAACACTGTGCACTTTCTGTCTCCGCACCCCACACCAGGAGAAGACTGCTGGACCTGTGGCTTCTCTCTGCATCAGAGTGGCGGGCACAGGTCCTGGTTGGTGGGCCCGGAGAGAGGGCAGTCACCAAGGTGGAGGTCGACATTGGGAAACTAAGTGACCTGCTGCGTTGCGGTTTCCTATAGCATGCACGGCACCATTACCACACCACCCACTCACCCCCCACCCCCCTGACAAACCCCACCTCACACCTACCCCACACCCACCCCCTCACCACCCTGTCCTCTCCTCCGCTTCACCATCCCCACACCACCACCCCAACCCGCGATCCAATCTTGGATATGTCTTGCAGGATCACTAGGTGGCGAGGTGGACCCTTCTGGTGTCCCCAATCCCCGACACCAACCACACGTGGACCCCAGCAATGAGGAACACATGGACACTGAAGAAAGCCCCCAAACGCCAGCCCGAGACACCCTGGAGCACCAGTCCGTGAATGACACTTCCTGTCACTGCCGTCTTCAACACCCTCCACCATGCCAGAGATACTACGTTGGCTGGGCACTTTAGTGAAGAGACACCTGGGGCACTACCTGGTGCACACCACACACGTAATTTAGTATATCAGGTGGAGGTAGGAACCCCCTTGGGGCAGATAGTCGGCGGGAAGCCCTACCCCAGGGACCAGCTGCCATCCGGATGGGCTCAGGCTTCTGGGAAGGGTGGTCGTATCAATAATGGAGATGCAGACACAGAACCAGGGACCACGTGAGGGCTTGTCAGCAGCCATCCAGCACCTGCAGATGGAGTTGGAGGAGTCCAACTGACTGCACGGGCAGGAAACGGTGCCTATTGATGCATGATCAATTGCACAGAGACGAGAGTTGAATACAACTGAGGCATTATTGCTCTAAGATGTGTGGCCTCCTACAGCAGCTAGCGAAAAGGCTGCTGTATAGGGAGCACACATATTTATACTCCGCCTACTGGGCGGAGCCAGCAGGCAGGGACTACCCCCGTACCTGTAGTACAGGGCCTTATCACACATCTCCTAATATATACAACAGTGGTGATTACCACATTCACTCCCTGTTAAAATTGAGTCCGGCGGGGGTGGCGGAGAACTATATACAGAGCAAGTTTAATATACAGAAGCGAAAAAAAATATTTCTTTCTGAAGTCCAGTACAAGGTGGTTTGATAGTCCCGAACCAATTATAAATTTAGCCGGTCTGGGGCCTTGATGTGGCGTTGGGAGCGACACAGTGGTGGCGGTGATTCCGGTGTTGGTCTGTCCTCGGTGACTCCGGGAGCGTGCCAAAATTCTCTTCATCTTCAGGCGTGGGCAGGGGGAGGACGGATGGTCCTGGGGGGAGTGCTGCTGGGTGAGCCGGGGGAGGGGGGGTGGAGCCGAGCCAGCGGGGTGGTGTGTGTGGAACCAGCTGGTGCCAGGTCCCTGAGGGAGACAGTATCCTGGCGGCCATCGGGGTACGCTACGTAGGCATACTGGGGGTTAGCGTGGAGTAACTGCACCCTTTCAACCAATGTGTCCGCCTTGTGGAGTCGGACGTACCTACAGAGGAGTACAGGTCCTGGAGCTGCGAGCCAAATCAGGAGCGACACCCCGGATATGGACTTCCTGGGGAAGGCAAAGAGATGTTCATGGGGTGTGTCGTTAGTGGCGGTGCATGGTAGCGACCGAATGGAGTGCAGTGCATCGGGGAGGTCCTCCTGCCAGCAGGAGACCGGAAGATTTCCGAACCGTAGGGCCAGTTGGCCCTCCAAACCATCCCGTTCTCCCTCTCTACCTGCCCGTTTCCCCGGGGGTTATAGCTGGTTGTCCTGCTGGAGGCGATACCCCTGCTGAGCAGGAACTGACGCAGCTCATCGCTCATGAATGAGGATCCCGTGTCACTGTGGACGTAGGCGGGGAAGCCGAACAGCGCAAAGATTGTGTTGAGGGCTTTGATGACGGTGGCAGACGTCATATGGGGCATGGGATGGCGAAGGGGAATCTGGAGTATTCGTCGACCACACTGAGGAAATACGTGTTGCGGTCGGTGGAGGGGAGGGGTCCTTTGAAATCCACGCTGAGCCATTCAAAGGGGCGGGAGGCCTTCACCAGGCACACGCGGTCCGGCTGGTAGAAGTGCGGTTTGCACTCCGCACAGACCTAGCAGTCCTTTACCAAAAAACCTTACCAAGATGGCGCAAGAGCGAGGCGACTCTCTGCGAGCTCTCCCAAACAGATCCACTTTTTACTTAACCTATACTCGTTCAAATCTTTTAAAAATTAATTCTAAAACTAACATTCTTACTAACCTCTCTCTCTTATCTTCTCTTGCAGGCTTGAACATCCTCCAAGGCCCTTGGAGACCTTTTGACCCGACCCGACCTGACCTCCGCGACCTGGAAGAAGATCGGGCTCAAACCAGAAGTGAAGCTCCGACCTCGATTTGGAGCCGACCCGGGCCTCGGAGCTCCCAACCCGGCCTAACTACCGACGCCAGCCCCCAGATTGCCTTGCCCAGTCTCCGGAGCTTCCGACCCGAGCCCCGACGGCAAGACCCAGCCCAACGCGACCCCCAGAGACCCGCCCAGCGACCCGACCCGGAGAGGCCCGCCCAAAAACCCAACCTACCTGGTGATGGACGATAGAAAAATCCACGTGGAGGCCCGACCGGGCCTACTTCAAGATCTGACCCCAGGAGCGCCCAGGGAGGGAACAGACCACGGGATCCAGCCCAACCTGCCTCAGGAAGCCCCTGCCCATGACCCAGGACCCCCGAAAAGGCGGAGACCGCGCACGAGGACCCGAACGCGCTGCAAGGTATTCCCGCGCCCGCAGAAAGCCGGGACCCACCCGGATCGCAAACATGCCCTCCTAGCAACCCCTCTACCTCAACCAGCACCCGGGACCCTGCCAGACGCGACCCCAGATACATAAACAGCGCCCTTTTCGCCGCCAGCGCCCTGGACCCCGCCAGACGCATCCACATACCTTCCACAAGAGCTGACATCTGCCATTGGATCCCAGGATCATCCAACAGCACCCGCCGACCGAGGAAGCGAGGGAAGTGCGACGGTCTGCAGGTTAGACTGAAGCAACGTGGTTTCAAGACCCCTCTCCCCAACATACTCCTGCCAAACGTCCAAGCGATCGAAAACAAGCTGGATGAACTTAACGCCAGACTTACCTCTCAGAGGGAAATAAGAGTGTGCTCTGTTTCACAGAGACATGACTCACCCCGCCTCACCGGACTGTGCCATACAACCTGAAGGCTTCACAATTCACTGGGCGGACTGCACGGCATCATCAGGCAAAGCGAAGGGTGGAGGGGTTTGCCTCCTGATCAACTCCTCCTGGTGCTTGGATGTGGCGACTCTGGCGACCTACTGCTCCCAGAACTGGAATACCTGACCGTGAAGTGCCGCCCATATTATCTTCCACATGAGTTCACTTCAGCCATTATCACATCGGTCTACATCCCACCCCAGGCAGAAGTGAGGAAGGCGCTGGACGAACTATACACAGTAATAAACAACTACGAAACAGAACACCCGGAGGCCTTGTTCATTGTGGCCGGAGACTTCAACAAGGCCAACCTCAAGAGTGTACTGCCAAAATTCCACCAGCACATCTCCTGTCCCACCAGGGGTGACAACACTCTTGACCACTGCTACTCAAAAATCAAGGGCACCTACCGTTCCATCCCCCGACCGCACTTTGGGAAATCAGACCATAAGACGGTGCTCCTTCTCCCGGCATACAAGCAGAAACTCAAGCAGGAGAATCCAGCTAAGAAGGTTGTGCAGTGCTGGTCCGAGGAGACAGAAGAGCTCTTACGTGACTGCTTAGAGACAGTGGACTGGTCCATATTTAATAACTCAGCGACCAACTTAAATGAGTATGCCACCACCGTCACAGACTTCATCAGCAAATGTGTGGACGACTGCGTGCCAAAGAAAGCAGAACGTGCGTTCCCCAACCGGAAAACTTGGCTCAATCGCGAGATTGACTCCCTACTGAAGGACAGATCTGAGGCGTTCAAGGCAGATGACCCTGATCTGTACAAGAAATCCAGGTACAACCTCCTGTAGCCATGTAAAATGGCTGAATCCCGATTAGAATGGTCAAACCTCGATTTAAAATGGCGAACGGAAGAGGCTGATGGGAAAATCAGCCAACAGGACTCAAACGGACAGCTGCAGGTAAAACAGTGTATTCACCTCTGGGGAAGTCAGTCCATCAACATCACAACAACCCAGCCATCTGCATTTTAATCAGCCATCCCCGGGAACAATTGCTACAAATTAGCAACTCAAAGCCAACCCAGACCTTTCGGCGCCAGCAGGGGCTAACACAAAGAAAGGTAAACGACCACCCCCCGATCAAGGAATCGCTCCAGCATTGGAGCATATCGAACCAAGTGATTGGGACCAAGTCCAATCACTTGGAACCAGGTACAAGGTCCGCCCCGAGAGGCGGGAAGCCCCTGGGGACTATAAGAATAGGGGCCAAGTTCAACTCAACCCTTCTTTTCCTGCTCGCAACCTTTGAGTCCCTTCTACAAGAAACCGAAAGTTTTACTCCAGCGATCGCTACCAGATAGGCACTCCTGACTATCGACTTGTACCAGCTTTTGAATCCCGCAGGCTCAGAACCAATTTGAAAGACCATTCGTTTCCCTGACCTGGTGGGCCATTTCCAAAAGTTAAGTATTGGCCTTTAGTGGTAGGTAGTAGTCTAGAAGTAGGATTATTGTATAAGTATTAATTGCTGTATATAATAAATGTGCGTTGATTTAACTCTTACTAAGCGGTGTGTTGCATTATTAATCATTACTTGGACTTGAACCACGTGGCGGTATAAGAAAGATACCTGGCGACTCATGAGCAAAGGTGACAGAATAAGAATAAGTAAACTAAGGCTAAAACGAGCAACATTTTGGCGACTCTGGTGGGACCCGATCTAGAAGTGGAAAACCACTCCGGGAGAACCCAAGAAATTTGAATTAGAAACCCAATTGGAAACAGAAAACCACAAGTGTTCAAGCGGTTCTGATTAATAGTCATAATTCAGAAGTGTGTGTATGCATGCATAACTAACAGGGCTATAAGGTAAAACTGATAGATTTTTGTTGCGTCAAAACTGTCGGAAGTCTGTATTTCCGGAAATTAGCGCAAGCCGTACCCGTATCTACGACACCGCCTTAGCCCCCTGTTCCAAATTTAAATGAAGCAACCGGATAGGAAAGATGGCCATGCAGGCAATGCAGCGCCTCATGAACCCTGAGGAATTTGCGGTCGCAGCGACTAGCAGCAGTAGAGTGGGACAGTGTCCCATTTGGGAAGAGGAACTCCGGAAATATCTCAAGGGCAAAGGATGGCCCATGTGGAATGATTTCTGCGATAATGACGAATCAGGCCCCGGAAGTATAGGGCATACTTGGTGGGAGAACATGAGTGAGATACATAAAAAGAGCTTAGCGAAAGCTCGCAAGCCGATGGCAATCATGTCCTGTTTGGCACAATTGCAAAGCACAGAGGAGGTCATCAAGACGCTCCGCAAAGAAGTAGAGGGCATACATCGGATAAGTAAAACCGATATATGTGAAATTGAGAAAGAGAACCAGGAATTGAAAGGGAAATTAGCAGCAAAAGACGAAGAGGTGGCTGACGCCAAACGGGGTCACCAGTCTTGTCTGGCGCATTTAAGCAGTTTCCAATCACAGTATGAAAAGGCCTATCAGGACATGCAGCGTGCAGTCCTGGTAAGGAAAGAAACAGAAAAGCAGGTGGAGATGCTACAGAAACAATGTAGTGATCTCAAGGCAGCCTTGAGAGCGCTCCACGCTGCCACCACAGAACAAAGACACAGCAGCACAGACCATGCAAAGTGCCGGAAGCAAATTGCAGACCTGCAATCACTGCTTTCTGTCCAGAAAGGATTTCAGGGAACCTTTGGGGAAAAGTTAGACCAGGAAGACAGCCCTGATTGGGAAGAGGTACAAGAAATAGCGCAGAGATATGTTCAGGGAACATGTGCGCAGGGAAAGCCCCAAAGGAGAAAAGCACCCCAACCCCCCACACAGCAGGTAGTTCAGGCTCCAATGAACCCTGTAACCACCCACCACACAGCCACATCGGACGAGGAGGAATTTCTATATTCCACCCCCTTAACAGTGACCCAATTACGGGACGCATGTGCAAAGATCACACCGTTCCTCCCCGCCGCAGACCCCCACCATTTCTTTACCGCAGTCAAACATCAGGCGAACATGTACGGCCTGGATGAGAGAGAGCATGTAAAGCTCATGGTTCTAAGTTTAGATCCATCGGTAGCAGCAGCCCTTCCCGACCCACAGAACGTAGGAGGAGGCACCCTTGCAGAAATGCATACCGCGATCCTGGATGCGATCGGGTATAACCGGGGTGACCCCGTAGATGGCCTCAATAAGTGTAGGCAGAAGAAGTCTGAGCACCCCACAGTGTTCGCAGGGCGCCTGTGGATTCACTTCGCAGCCGTTTTTGGAGACGTAGACAGTGCCCATTTGTCCCCAGACAATATGGCCAAATGGACCCGCACCCTAATCTCCCATGCCACAGATGCAGGACAGAATGCCTGTAATAGTTATGAAAACCTCAGAGGAGGCCCATAACGAGAAGTGGGTAGTTAAAAGATTGTCCCGCGTTTGGGAGCAATCTGTTCAGAATAAACCCACAGCTAAAAACACCGAAGAAAAGCAAGCCGCCGCAGACATGTAGGCAGTAAAAGCAACACATCACAACCCCGCCTGGGTAAATGTACCTGTACCCTGTACCCATTCAAATAGGAACCATCACGACCAAACACCCCATAGTCTTAATCGATCTGCCCCACACAGCAGAACACATTCTGGGAATCGACTTTATGAATTCCCACCACCTTTCCTTCGATCCAGTCAACCAGTGTGTCTGGAAGATGGCGAAATCCGCTAGAGCCCCCGCAACGCTTAACATAGGGGACTACATGAACAAAATTAGCGCTGTAGGCGAATTTTGGTTCAACCCGACCACGCTTAGCATGGACAAGCAGGTTAGGGCAGTCCTGCAAAAGAACAGGGCAGCCTTCGCGGCCCACAAGCACGACTGTGGACGGATGACTGGCTCCGTACGAGTAACAGGACCTGACCCTAGACCCCAGAAACAGTACGGATTCCCCCTAGAAGCAGAGGGAGAAATCCTAAAAGTTATAGTGAGCTTATTAGAGCAGGGCATACTAAGATCAGTAGCCTCTACTTGTACTGGCCCCGATTTGGCCAGTAAGGAAGCCCGACGGATCATGGCGCCTGACCATTGATTATCGGGAACTCAATAAAGTCACCCCCGCAGCAGCCCCCACCGTAGCAACAAGTCCCGAGACCATGCTCAAAAGGGGACTCAACTCCCGCTATTTCACGGTTTTGGACATCAGTAATGGATTCTGGTCCATTCCATTGGCAAAGGCGTGCCAGTACAAATGTGCCTTCACCTTTAAAGCACAGCAGTACACGTGGACATGCCTGCCACAAGGCTTCTACAAATCCTCCTCCATTTTCCACCGACAGCTGGCAAATGGACTAGCGAAATTTTCTCACCCCGAATGTCTGGAACAGTATGTAGATGATCTACTACTGCAGACAGACACTAAGGAAGAGCACATTGAGCTTCTGTCCGAACTCCTGGAATTGTTACATTCCTTTGGTTGTAAAGTCAACCCCAAAAAGGCCCAGATTTTGGAAGAAAAAGTGGTATATTTGGGAACAATTATCATGTACGGTAAACGCGAGATTGAGCATAAAAGAATTGACTCGATCGCTAAATTGCCCTTCCCCAGACCGTTTCAGCCCTCCAGTCGTTTTTAGGACTGGTTGGCTACTGCCGAAACCATATTGACGGTTTTGCCAGCAAGGCAGCGCCCCTCTCAGACCTCCTAAAGAAGGGAGCCCCCTGGGAGTGGCTTCCGCAGCATACGGATGCTGTGGACTCTTTAAAACAGACACTCATAGCTGCCCCCGCACTACAAGTTCCAGACCCGCTTTCACCTTACGCCATAGAGGTAGCGACCACAGACCGCACCCTTTCAGCCATGCTCCTCCAGGAACGGCACGACCAGTTAAGACCCATAGTTTAAGCCTCCCGGCTTTTAGACGCTGTGGAGCAGGGATTTTCAGCCTGTGAGAGGCACCTGAACGCAGTTTTCTAGGCAGTCCAGTACTTTTCCTATATTACCGGACTGAACCCCATCACCATTCGGACCGAACACACCCCCACCCAAATTTTACTGGACGGACGACTCAAGGACGGTACCGTCAGCCAAATACGCGCAGCTAGATGGACCCTTCTCTTGCAGGGACAGGACATCACAGTAAAACGGACAAAGACACACACCTACTTAGCGGACAATTTGCAGTACCCCGGAACCCCCCATGAATGTGAGATCATCTCTCCACACCATAACACAGACCCCTTTATAGCAAAAACACCCCCGCCGCCCCCCCCCCCCCCCGAAATATAGGAAATTCATCTCAGAGCCCCCCGCACACGGACACGTGTGAACCCATTAAGATTTATGTGGATGGATCTTCCACAGTCTTAGATGGGCAACGCATAACAGGTTGCGGGATCTATGTTGAGGACGCACGGGGACACTTAGGCGCGCAGGCAGCAGAGCCTGCGGCCATTGCATATATAGTAGAGCACCCGGATTCCTTCCCCAGCCCAGCAGACATATACTCGGACAGCCTCTATGTCTGTAACAGCCTTACAGAATTTCTGCCCCTGTGGGAAGCAAGAGAATTTGTTTCTGCAGATGAGAAACCCCTCCCCTCAGCCCCATTACTCCGCCATATTTTAGAGAAAGCCCAGGACAGGACTTTTGGGATCATAAAAGTCCGCAGCCACCATCGTTCCTCCCCCCCTGGAAATGTAAAAGCCGACGCACTGGCTAAGGCAGGTTCCAGACATGGGTATTTTTGGAAACCCCCGAAAGCGCGCCAGTGAGTGCAGTTCAGGTCACACAGACTAGAATAGAGGATCTAGTAGAGGCCCAGAAGCAGGACAGCAATCTCGCGGAGATTGTGAAAGGAAAGTTTCCAGCCTCCTACGAGAGGTTCAGAAATACACTGACCACACATGACGGTGTGGTGTTAAAGGACACGCTTTATGTAGTTCCTGAACAGGACAGGAACCAATTGATTTGTTTGTTCCATGATGGTCATGGACACCAGGGAATCGATCCCACTACAGCCCACCTCAAACAGCTTTGTTGGTGGCCAAATCTCAAGGAAGATGTAAGCCATTACATTGAGAATTGCCTTATCTGTGCGCAGAACAACCCCGACAGATATGCCAAAAAGGCCCAACTCAGCCACACCCGACCCGTTAACGGCCCCTGGACTAACCTCCAGATTGATTTTATAGGTCCATTGCCCCCCTGCAGGAATGGCTATAAATATGTACTGGTGGTCATAGACACCTTTACAAAATGGGTGGAAGCATTACCAGCCCGCACAAACACCGCGAAAACCACAGCCAAGATCCTAACCCACCACATCTTTACAAGATGGGGACTCCCCCGCAGTATTGAATCGGACCAAGGTTCTCATTTTACGGGATGCGTCATAAGACCATAAGACATAGGAGCGGAAGTAAGGCCATTCAGCCCATCGAGTCCACTCTGCCATTCAATCATGGCTGATTTCAACTCCATTTACCCGCTCTCTCTCCATAGCCCTTAATTCCTCGAGAAATCAAGAATTTATCAACTTCTGTCTTAAAGACACTCAACGTCCCGGCCTCCACCGCCTCTACCATGCAGAACGTCCTCACGATATTTGGCATCACCCAAAAATTCCACATTGCATACCACCCACAGTCGAGTGGTATCGTGGAGCGCATGAATCGGACCCTAAAACCCACCCTCAGAAAAATGGTCCAGCAGAACAACACCACTTGGGACTCAGTCCTCCCTTTTGCACTGATGTTTTTGCTAAACATTGTTTCCACCTCCACAGGTTACACCCCACACACTCTCATGACCGGACGCCCCATGAAAGGGACAGAATACTTGTTAGGTATAGACCTGACCAGCCCCGATGTAACGGCCCTCACCCACGAGAAAGCCCTGGAGCAATTAGTTGCTAATGTTAAAACGGCTCAGTTAGCAGCCGCACTAAAATTGGGCACCAAAAAGAAACAAAGCAAGGCTTGTTTCGATAAGGCAGTGCATGTAACGGAGTATGATATCGGCCAGCAAGTGATGTTGTCTGTATATAACCCCAGCACATTCCTGTCACCTAAATACTCGGGTCCGTATTCCATTGCGGATAAAGTAAGCCCATCCGTTTACAAAATAAAGTACCCCAATGGTAAGACTGCATGGTTTCATATAAACCAGTTAAAGGCTTATGGAACACAGTCGAACCACGCACACCACGTCATGCTTGACGCAGCAGACCACACCCCGCCCACAGCCAACGTAACCCGACCAACCCCCACCACGTCCAGCCCAGCCACGGACTCGACCTCGACTCCACCCCCGAAATATACACTCCGCCCCGGAACGCCCACAGACTGCAGCAGCAGAGACAGTGACTGTGACTCGGACGATAGCCACAGCACGCCGCCCTACTATCCCCATGCAACCAGACCCACACCCAGCAACTCCGACTACGATCCAAGTGATCCCTTCCTGATCACTTTTCTAAATAAATCCCACCACCGACCACCGAACCACACGGACGACCCCGATTTTGTCCCCACACAACTTATTGGCACCGCGACAACTCCTACAGACTCGTCCGCAACGACGAGAGCAACCCCAACTCACACCAATCAGCCCTTTCAGCCCTAATCCACTCCAGAGTTTGGCACCCGGGAGAAGGTGACGACCTTGGGTCTGACTCCCAAACCGCCAACCCCTTTGCGACCCTGTTCGCAACCCGAACTGAGGTGTCCACATGATGTTTTAAAGGAGACGCTTGGGAAAAGTGTTGTCCTTCCTGATGGAACCTGCAGGATGTTTTATGGTGTTCGTGCGTTTGTTTAGTGTTGTTTGTCAGACAGGAGAATTTTTTTTTCCAGACGCTTGTTCAGCGGAACCAACTTATCTGCAGATACCTGGTCAACAAACCACACGCTTGTTCAGTGGAACTAGCTTTTCAGCTGATACTTGTTCGGGTATCAGACGCCCGATCGTAGCTGCTCTTCTGGTTCGAAGGATAGAACCACTATGGCAGCCCCACCACGATGACTACATATTTGCCCGTTCTTGTTGGTTGCTCAGAAGAATGCAGTGGAGAAACGGCGTGAGACCCGCCCTGCCTGGGGACCCCCCTGCTAGTCAAACACGCTCGGGTAGGGGAGATACGGCATTGGTAGCCGTCCTACCCGGGGACTCCATCCAAATCTTACCCGTCGCGGCCCATACGCACCTCATTTGGCATTTTTCATTTCAAAATGTTTTTGTTTGTTTAGGGAACCTTTAGGTTGCCCGCCATCTGCTATTTACATCCTGGAACATTTGGATGGTAAATCAGCACTGGTCCATCATTGGGAAGTGAGCCGTGTCCTAACATTTGTTTTTGAAAAAAAAAATGAGGGAGTCAAACATAGTGACCAATTATAAGGGAATAATTGGCACCAAAGGACAGACACACTAGCATACCGGATATTAAACAAAGATAGTTACAGATACTATGCTTGTTTTTACAGAACTCCAGAAGCTCCAGGATCGGAGAAAATAAAGAGAACTCAAAGAAAAGGAAAGAGGACAGCCATGAGGATTTCCTTCATCGTGATCAACATTTTTTTCTTGGACATTTGGTTGCACGTGAAAGCGAACCCCATGACTTCAAACCTCCCAGCCGTTAATGTTTCACTCCCCCGCAGTACCCAGAGCCCAGTCACCAGCGACACTGCATCTTCCTGGTGTGCCAGGTTCATAACCTGGTACCTCCTGTCCTACGTGATCGAAGCACTGTTAGCGTTGGCGATGTGTAGTGCAGACTATGCGCCTACGTAAATGGAGAAGGAGAGCGTACCGCGCTCGAACCCCGGTATATAGGATCAGATCCCTTTTATTCGGTTACGACCAGGCCCCCGGCCCCCGCGATCATAATAAAATAATAAAGTGCATTCACTTGCATTTATTGTTGTAAATAAAGAGATGTACAAATCTTTTCATGAACAAAAAAATGTATGATCCTGAGCTTGACTGCCAAGCCAGGAAAGAGTATATGAAATGTTCTGATTTTTTGTTGTATGATTAGGGAAGATAGAATAATGGAATGTTTAGCGAGGGTAGTGTAATAAAGATAAATTAGAGGTTCCAAGTTTGTTATTTTGTAATGCATGTCCCTGTCTGACATAGCGCCCTTAGAATTGTTAGTTAAAAAATGTTGTGCAAAGCTAGGGTCAGAGCAGAGGCCATGTAGGAGGTGTCCCCCCCGGTCAGGGAATGGAAAGTAACAAATTAATGTGATCCTTCACGCTTCGCGTTAGAATCACAAGGAGGGATTGTAGCCATGTAAAATGGCTGACTCCCGATTAGAATGGTCAAACCTCGATTTAAAATGGCAAACGGAAGAGGCTGATGGGAAAATCAGCCAACAGGACTCAAACAGACAGCTGCAGGTAAAACAGTGTATTTGCCTCTGGAGAAGCCAGACCAAACCGATACCTGCAGCCATCAACATCACAACAACCCAGCCATCTGCATTTTAATCAGCCATCCCCGGGAACAATTGCTGCAAATTAGCAACACAAAGCCGACCCAGACCTTTCGGCGCCAGCAGGGGCTAACACAAAGAAAGGTAAACGACCACCCCCCGATCAAGGAATCGCTCCAGCATTGGAGCATATCGAACCAAGTGATTGGGACCAAGTCCAATCACTTGGAACCAGGTACAAGGTCCGCCCCGAGAGGCGGGAAGCCCCTGGGGACTATAAGAATAGGGGCCAAGTTCAACTCAACCCTTCTTTTCCTGCTCGCAACCTTTGAGTCCCTTCTACAAGAAACCGAAAGTTTTACTCCAGCGATCGCTACCAGATAGGCACTCCTGACTATCGACTTGTACCAGCTTTTGAATCCCGCAGGCACAGAACCAATTCGAAAGACCATTCGTTTCCCTGACCTGGTGGGCCATTTCCAAAAGTTAAGTATTGGCCTTTAGTGGTAGGTAGTAGTCTAGAAGTAGGATTATTGTATAAGTATTAATTGCTGTATATAATAAATGAGCGTTGATTTAACTCTTACTAAGTGGTGTGTTCCATTATTAATCATTACTTGGACTTGAACCACGTGGCGGTATCAGAAAGATACCTGGCAACTCATGAGCAAAGGTGACAGAATAAGAATAAGTAAACTAAGGCTAAAACGAGCAACACTCCACAAAGCCATCCGAGATACCAAGAGAGAATATCAAACCAAGCTAGAGTCACAGACAGACTCTCAGCGGTTGTGGCAAGGACTAAACAACATAACGGGCTACAAAGCGAAGCCGAACAGTATCTCTGGCAGCAGCGCACCCACCCCCGATGAACTCAATGCATTCTGTGCTCGGTTCGAGCAGGTAACCAACAATCCGCTGTCGAGTGCCCCAGCAGCCCATAATTCACCAATACCCACCATCACAGCTTCCGAAGTCAGATTGGCCTTCCTGAAAGTGAACCCTCGGAAGGCGACGGGCCCGGACGGGATCCCTGGTCGTGCACTCAGAGCCTGCGCGGACCAGCTGGCAGAGGTATTCGCAGACATCTTTAACCTGTCCCTACTCCACTCCAAAGTCCCCACCTGCTTCAAGAAGACCACCATCCTACCGGTACCAAAGAAGAACCAGGCAACGTGCCTCAATGACTACCGACCAGTGGCCCTGACTTCAGTCGTAATGAAGTGCTTCGAGAGGTTGATCATGAAGCGCATCACCTCCATACTCCCAGAATGCCTTGATCCACTGCAATTCGCATACCGCTGCAACCGGTCCACATCAGACACCATTTCCCTGGTCCTACACTCATCCCTACAGCATCTCGAAAACAAGGACTCCTACATTAGACTCCTATTTATTGACTACAGCTCCGCCTTCAACACCATAATCCCAGCCAAGCTCATATCAAAGCTCCAAAACCTAGGACTTGGCTCCCCACTCTGCAACTGCATCCTCGATTTTCTGACCAACAGACCACAATCAGTAAGAATGAACAACAACACCTCCTCCACAATAGTCCTCCACACCGGCGCCCCGCAAGGGTGCATACTTAGCCCCCTACTCTACTCCCTGTACACACATTACTGCGTGGCAAAACTTGGTTCCAACTCCATCTACAAGTTTGCTGACGATACGACCATCGTGGGCCGGATCTCGAATAACGATGAGTCCGAATACAGGAGGGAGATAGAGAACCTAGTGCAGTGGTGTAGCAACAACAATCTCTCCCTCAATGCCAGCAAAACTAAAGAGCTGGTAAATGTCTTCAGGAAGCAAAGTACTGTACACACCCCTGTCAGCATCAACGGGGCCGAGGTGGAGATGGTTAGCAGTTTCAAATTCCTAGGGATGCACATCTCCAAAAATCTGTCCTGGTCCACCCACGTCGACGCTACCACCAAGAAAGCACAACAGCGCCTATACTTCCTCAGGAAACTAAGGAAATTCGGCATGTCTACATTAACCCTTACCAACTTTTACAGATGCACCTATCGGGCTGCATCACAGCCTGGTATGGCAACTGCTCGGCCCAGGACTGCAAGAAACTTCAGAGAGTCGTGAACACCGCCCAGTCCATCACACGAACCTGCCTCCCATCCATTGACTCCACCCAAACCTCCCGCTGCCTGGGGAAAGCGGGCAGCATAATCAAAGATCCCTCCCAAATGGCTTACTCACTCTTCCAACTTCTTCCATCGGGCAGGAGATACAGAAGTCTGAGAACACGCACGAACAGACTCAAAACAGCTTCTTCCCCACTGTCACCAGACTCCTAAATGACCCTCTTATGGACTGACCTCATTAACACTACACCCTGTATGCTTCATCCGATGCCAGTGCTTATGTAGTTACATTGTATATGTTGTGTTGCCCTATTATGTATTTTCTTTTATTCCCTTTTCTTCTCATGTACTTCATGATCTGTTGAGCTGCTCGCAGAAAAATACTTTTCACTGTACCTCGGTACACATGACAATAAACAAATCCAATCCAATCCTTGGTGATTGCCCTGACTTCCTCGATGGAGTAGGGCAGATTGCGGGCCTTTATGAAATTGTACAACCGTGTGACTCCCGGGTGACAAAGGCTATCATGCAGGGTCCGGAGTCGGGCCACCTGTGCGCTGGCACATGTAGCTCGGATAGGGCATCTGGGGGCTCGTTGAGTTGTAGGTGGAGAGCTCGATCCTCCACTTCAAGATTGTATCATTTTTGATCTTACCCCGCTGTGTGTTATTGAACATGAAAGCTACCGATCGTTGGTCAGTGAGGACAGTGAATCTCCTGCCGGCCAGGTAATGCCTCCAATGCCGCACAGCTTCAACGATGGTTTGGGCCTCTTTTTCGATGGAGGAGTGCCGAATTTCGGAGGCATGAAGGGTGCGGGAAAAGAATGCCATGGGCCTGCCTGTCTGGTTGAGCGTGGCGGCTAGGGCGATGTCTGATGCGTCACTCTCCACTTTGATAGGGCAGCGTCTCGTCTACTGCGTGCATCGCGGCCTTGGCGATATCGGCTCTAATACGGTTGAAGGCCTGTTGAGCCTCGGCCGTCAGGAAGAAAAGGGTGGACTGGATGAGTCCACGTAGTTTGGGACCCACTGGGCGTAGTATGCAAAGAACCCCGGGCAGCGTTTGAGGGCCTTGGGGCAGTGGGGAAGGGGAAGTTCCATGAGGGGGCACATGCGGTCGGGATCGTGCCCCAGAACTCCGTTCTGGACCACATAGCCGAGGATGGCTAAGCGGTTTGTGCTGAATACGCACTTCTCCTTGTTATAGGTGAGGTTTAGGAGAGTGGCGGTGTGGAGAAATATGGCAAGGTTGGCATCGTGGTCCCGCTGATCGTGGCCGCAGATGGTTATATTAGGGGCCCACGGGGTTGGCTGGCTGGCGCATGGCACAGGCGTATTGACTGGGTGAGGTCCCCGGTGGGGCGGCCGTCTGCGGAGTCCACGATGCGTAGATGGGGTGGGCCGCGCGGCTGGGGCTGTAGGCCTGAATATTGCGCGAGGCGACCGTCATCGATATCGCCAGTTTTTTTGTTGCTGTGAGGTCGAGCGTGGCCCCCTCTAAACGTCACTGGCGTATGAGGTCTGACCCTATCGCCGTAACGAAGGCGTCCCGCATGAGGAGGTTCGAATGTTCTGTGGCCGTGACGGCCTGACAGTCAGAGTCTCTGACCAGAGGAATTAAACACGCCAGAAATCTTCTACGGACTCACTAGGGAGTTGACTGCGAGTAGAGAGTACATGTCTGGCAAAGAGCATGTTCGTCTGCTGGGCATAATTCTCTTTCAGTAGCGCCATGGCTTCATCGTAGTTCGGCGCGTCCTGGATAAGCGGAAAGACGTTGGAGCTCAGCCGCAAGTGGAGTATCTGGATCTTCTGAGCTTACGGGATTGGGTCTGGTGCAGACCTGATGTAAGCTTCGAAACAAGCTAGCCAGTATTGAAAGTCCTTTTTGGCGTCGCTTGATCCAGCTGCAGGCGATCCGGCTTGATGCAGAGGTCCATCTTCTGAAAATCTTAGAGTAATAAATTGATGCACGAGAGTTAAATACAGCTGAGGCTTTATTACTCTAAGATGTATTGCCTCCTACAGCAGCTGACGAAATGGCTGCTGTATAGGGAGCACACATATTTATACTCCGCCTACTGAGCGGAGCCAGCAGGCAGGGACTACCTCTGTACTTGTAGTACAGGGCCTTACCATACATCTCCTAATATATACAACAGTGGTGATTACCACACCTGCCATGTGTGCCAACACCGCACAGGTGGCATTCATAATGGAGGCCTTGGGGAGGTAGGTATCGCCCATGGGTCAAGATGTCCAAGACCTGGGGCACTCTGTGCAGACAGTGCCTGAGGCATGAGACAACTCTTCCCTGTCTCAGGCAGCTATGTACCAGGGGCACCTAGACATTGCAGCAGTGCTCCAGAGCTTGGCCCAGTCAGAAAGGGTTATGGCTGAGGGTGTTGCCGGTATGCCCAGGTGTTGGCTGACCTGTGCCGGTCCCAGAGGGAGGCGCCACAGTCTCTGAGTGATGTGTCACAGTCCCAGAAGTGAGCGGCCCAGTCCCTGTGCTCCATGGCCGCGAGTATGGAGATCCTGGTCAACAGAAGAGCTCCTCTGCATCTTCCCCTTCGGACAAAGCCTACCATTCATCCTCCTCCTCCAGCACATTGCCCCTCCTCTGCGAGATGTTTTTGAGGACGCAGCAAGCCACCATGATGTGAGCGACCCTCCTAGTACTATACTGGAGGGCCCCTCCAGAGCAGTCCACGCACCTGAGCTGCATCTGCCAAAGCACCGCTCGATCACGCCCCGGTTCCAGCATGGGCATCGTTGTAGCAGGTCTCCACGTCGGTCTGTGGCCTTCTGTTAGCCGTCATCAGCCACGACCGCAGCGGATAACCCTTGTCGCCCAAGAGCCAACATTAAAAATTGTGCTCTAGGGCAGCACGGTGGCGCAGTAGGTAGCATTGCTGCCTCACGGCGCCGAGGTCCCAGGTTCGATCCCGGCTCTTGGTCACTGTCCGTGTGGAGTTTGCACATTCTCCCCGTGTTTGCATGGGTTTCGCCCCCACAACCCAAAGATGTGCAGGGTAGGTGAATTGGCCACGCTAAATTGCCCCTTAATAGGAAAAAATTAATTGGGTACTCTAAATTTTTTTTTTTTTTAATTGTGCCCTGGTCTCAGTCTAACTATGAGCAATACCATGAAAAATCAGCATTAATACATTTGAACATCTGAGAAATAAAAACAGAAAATGCTGAAACCATTCAGCAGGTTAGACTGCATCTGGGGAAAGAGAAACTGAATTCATGTTCCAGGGGCGGCGCAGTGGTACAGTGGTTAGCACTGTTGCCTCACAGTGCCAGGGACCCGGGTTCAATTCTGACCTTGGGAAACTGTGTGGAGTCTGCACATTTTCCCCATGTCTGCATGGGTTTTCTCCGGGTGCTCCGGTTTCCTCCCACAGTCCAAAGATGTACAGGTTAGGTGGATTGGCCACACTAAATTGCCTTAGTTTTCAAAAAAGATATGCAGTTTAGGTGGATTGACCATGCTAAATTGTCCCTTAGTGTCCAAAGATTGGGTGGGTTACAGGAATAGGTCAAGGGACTTGGCCCAGGTAGACAGATCTTTTGAAGGGTTGGTGCAGATTCAATGGGCAGAATGGCCTCCTTCTGCCCTGTCAGAATTCATCAGCAATGGTAACAGCTAGAAATGTAATAGATTTTAAGCAACTGAAAGGGTGGGGGGGCGGGGGTGGGGGAGAGAACAGAAAAACAAAGGAGAGATTAAATGACAAAAGGGTTGATGGTGCAAGGACAAATGGATTGATACTGGGATAAGTAAAGAAGCAAAAGATGGGCGGGATTCTCCCAACGGGAGTCGAAGTGCCGATGCCGGAGTAAAAACCGGAGTGTTTTACTCCGGCGTCAGCGCCCATTCCCAGACCCCTGTTCTCCCCCCTCCATGGGGCTAGCAGGGGCGTCGCGTGATTTACGGGGGCGGGTCCTTGGCGCAGTGTCAAGGACCCAATGCGCCGCATCGTTTACGCATGCGCAGTTGTGCCGGCGCCAACTAGCGCATGCGCGGTGGCCGTCCTCCCCCAGGCCGGCCCACACTAACATGGCGGATGGATCCTGGCTCGCCGGCAGAAGAAAGGAGGTCCGCCGACAAAGAGGCCAGCCCGCCGATCGGTTGGTCCCGATCGCGTACCAGACCACTCCGGAGGCGCCCCCCCCCCCCCCACCCCCCCCCCCGGAACAGAGACCCCTCCCCCCACCACAGGCCGCCCCCCAAGCCTTCGCGATGAGTACCCGCCGGCAGCGACCAGGTGTGGACGGCGGCGGCAGGACTAGGCCGTTTACGCGTGGCCGCTCGGCCCATCCGGGCCGGAGAATCGCCGCTCGCCGTTTGTGGCGATTCTCCGAGAGGCCCAGCGCCATTCGCGCGGCGCTGGTTTCTGGAGGGTGGGAGAATCGTGTGCGGGGGTCGTGGCAGAGTGGCGCGATTCGCCCGACGCCCCGGCCATTCTCCTACCCGGCGGGGGTGGTGGGTGGGGGGGGGAGAATACCGCCCGTCCCGTGTCTGGAGGAGGTCTGAACAGCAGATTAATGAACAGCTGCCATCTGAAAACAAAAGCAAGAAAAAAGCAAAGCAAGTGAAATCAAATCCTGTCAAACAAACGGAGACAAAATGGGGACAGAGTTTAGGGTCTGGATTATTTTGAATGCATTGTTGAGTTTGAAAGGCTGTAAAATGCCAAAACAAAAGATGGGACGACATATCATGTAAGAAATACAAGGCCCAGGAAACACAATACAGAGGGATTTGGATCAAATCGAAACTGGAGCTGAAATAGTTCTGATTTATATGGTTTAATGTGGATTGGTATTAAGTCTGCAGTTCTTCCCTGAGGGAACAATATAGCAGAAGTTTTGGAAGATGCTCGGGGATAAGTCACTGAAATCAGGACAGTATGAGCAACAAGGAAACCATTGTTGACTGGCATTTCCTGGAATGTTTCCCCTTTCTACCTTCTCATGAGTACCTCCTCTGTGGCCTCTTGAACTCTTCCATTCCTTGTCCAAATGCTGCCTCTCAACAACACTACCACGTAAGTGAGGGGATCAGTTTTCACATGTCTGCTGGTAGCACCCAGCTTTTCCCCTGGCTCCTGCACTCCTCAACTCCACGGGTAGAATATTATGTACACCGGTCGGATGCCTGACCCAGAAACGTTTGAAATTATGCTGACATTGGCGCACATTGGCGCAATGTCACGGTTGGTGGGCACACGCGCAGGCCAGCAGCGCATCTGCCCTCAATTATTCAGCCACTTGGGGGGATTATCTCTCCAGTTGATGGGAGTATTACATTGCCTGAGCGATTTAAATATCGTCACATGGGCAACACGGGCAGGCGGACCAACCATTCTTTGCACTTTTCTCAATCGAGGGCAGGATAAAAGGGGGCTGGAGTAAAGGCAGGCTGAGGAGCCAAGAGTTTGGGGGTCAGGGGTCATGGGTTGTTTGTGAATATTGAGAGTGGATTTCCTATGTAGGGTTCGTCATTGTGTGGAGCTCACAGGATACTGCTGTACTCTGATGCCGCAGACTTGTGCTCCTCTATTCTCCTCTGCACATGGGGCAGCACCATTTGCATACCAGCAGATTGATACAGTCTACTCAGCAGGGAGCACACCCTTGTAGGAGAAGGATAGGGACAAAGAAAGAGGTGGCCTGGTAGTCGCAGGCATCACCCTCTAGCAGAGGCGAAGGCACAGGATGCTCAGGGCCATTAGGGAGGGCAAGGAAGACCCCCCTGCAGAAGATGCCACTACCCAGATGGTAGGGTGTACAGCGATCCCACTACCTTGACATGACTGTGGTCCAGTGTTGCAGGAGATTACGACTTTCAAGGGAAGCCATAATGACCATTTGCCAGATGATTGGGCCAGAGCTAACTTCCAATTGCGTGGGAGGATACCCAATGCCCATGCCTCTGAAGGTTGCTGTGGCACTTTATGCCTCCGCACATTTCCCTTCATGCTCACACTCGAGCTCCAGGGCTCACAGCTCATGGCTGGTGAGGATGGCCAGGTTTGGCACCTCACCACCATTGGCTGCTTTCTCCATTGCAGAACTCCATTGAATACTGCACCCTCTATCGCCAGCACCGTTTCAGATCACCCCCGAGATGTTAGAGAACGTTATCACCCATTTGGATACCTGACCCTTTGATGGACCCAGAGCTTCATATTCTTCGCTTCAGCCTTGGGATGCTCAGGTAGATGTTTAGTTGCAATTATGGATGGGCATCCTTCTTTTGTCCCCCACACTGGACAATGCCCTCTCAGGACTCACTCTTGCAGAGCACTGAAGATCATTGAACCTTTTCCAGGTGTGGATCCAGGTGTGTCAGCCTCAGGTCATGCCCACTGGCCTCAGCTGCCACCTCTGTCCACGTCTACTTTGTTAGGCGGAGTGGCTTCCTCCTTTCATCCCTGGGCATTAGGACGTCCCTCCTGGCTGTCACCGCCTCCAACAGGGCTCACAGACAGTTCTTGGATAAATGAGGGGCTTGCTGGCCACTGAAGCTCCCCTCCCACCTGTTGTGTCTCACAGCAGACAACAGTCTGCATCCTCCAGTTTCTTCAGCGACCTCAGTGCGCCGTCTTTAAACTTGGCAGTGGGCCGCCATTGGACACAGCGCCTGCCATGCACCCACCCCTGTCAAACCCGATCACCCAATGTGGCCTATGCTTCTTAATTGATGTTGGGTGGGACCGGGAATCTCGACAGCGTCTTGTTCCGCCTGTCGAGCACACACATTGCGCCTAAAACTCTACCCCATGACTGCTTTGGTGCTGTAAAGCTTTCTTCCATCCAAGTTATGGATGAAGCAGAATCTTTTCCACCTTCTCAAGACTAGAGCCATCCTTTTAGGCTTCCAAAAGCCATCCCTTCTATAGCATTTAACAATATCGACTAATGATCTGCTGGTGCAACAAACGACAGCTTTCATCAAGGACAATTTAGGAATAGCAAACTTATGCATAATTATCAACCAGCACTGCATTGCCAGTTTTAAAAAATGCTTTGCTTTTAGATTCTATTTCCAAGTTTGCCAGAGATCTCTCATGGTTTGGTTGGGTCTCTTGGTGCATCTCTGGAGTGAATGCTCATTTGCTCCTCTGAACTGATTTCTTCCACTTGAAGTGCCAAAACTAGATCATCCCCATTAATAATAGCACTATGATACGGATGCATGATTTAAGATTATTGTTACATAATTTCTTAGGATAATTTTTGAAAAAGCGGCATGATTGAGCCCAGAATAATCATACTTAATAAGAAAACATCTGCCACAATTGCTTAACGTGCAGATGCATTAGGAGTTATAAAGAGATCATAAGGAAAAACAAAGGATGAGTCAGAGAGGAAAGATTACTTTTTTCAAAATGGATATCATTGAAATGACAGTCGAGGCTGAGAAATCAATTATTGTTTTAGATTTGAAAAATGTGGAACCTTTGGCTGTACTTCTAAACCTATGTAGATTTGATTCTTTTTATAACCAGGTTTGATCTTACATGGCTGTTCTGATACTGCCGATTCTTATTTCCTATTCCTGCCCCCACTTTCATACCTCTTCCAGCTGGTGCTATCTATACTAGACATTGCCATACTTTCTATAAATGCTGCCTTGCACCCAAACAACCATCAGGAGTTTTCTTTCCATTCTCTTGCAATAATATTTCCACTGTCAACAGTGTCACAGCACCCAGGGCTAGTTAACAGGCAATCCCAGCCCCATTTGACTCAGGGTCGCAATACAGGTGAAATTAAAGTTAATTAAATATCCAATGTCGTTGGTTTGATCCTGATTAAGTAAGCCACCAGGTTAGTAAATTATTACACAAGTAACCTTTTATTATTTAACAGCAATTAATATTAAGTAGGCGACAATACAACTGGTTAACAACTATCTAATTGCCAACCCCCTCCCCTTTCTAAATTACCCACTCCACACCCACATACAGACAACACAGCGGGAAAGAGTGGTGGTGAGGGAAGAAAATGATGATTAAAAAAAAGATAGGGTTCCTTGACTTCAGATGGCTATCTTCCAGTTAATTTCTTTCTCCAGCTTAGGCCTTCAGTTGGATGTAATTTTCCCTTCAGCTTGTAATGGTTTTCACTGTAGACTCACAGAGCCAGCAGGCAGCCAGCAGCCGAGAAGGAGAGGGAGAAAACACAGCTTCTTACTTCAAGGGTCTCAGGTCTTCTGCTGAATTCTCTATGGAAAAACCTCACCTGGCAGGAACTGATCGCTGTCTGTTGCCAGGCAGAACACATTCCCTGGCCAACCCATTGGCCACCAGCCAACCAATCGAACCGAATACCTCCAATCTGCTGGGTGCCAGAAAGTCTGGGATTTCCTTTCTTAAATACAAAACTTGAGGACATAGTGTTCCAGTTGTCAAGCTATTTGAAACTTTGACTTTTGTGTTTCGTCCGCTCAACTGAAAGGTATATCTCAATTAGTGATCCCCCAGCCAAAAAAAACCAATAAACATAAATTGAAAGAATTGCTGGGAACAAAGGGAAATCAAAAGGAGGAACGCTAACAATAGTTAGGTTACATTTTTATTCCAGGCCGAATTTAAACCCAAATCCCAGAAGTGTATGTGAACCAATGCATTGTTTCAACCAACCTTTAGAAGTCAGTTCTATTTATAAAGTGAGTGAGAAGCAGGAATTAGGCCATGTGTGAAATTGCAAAGCGCCAGAGAGTTAATTTCACCGTAAGTGATTCCACTAAATATGTGACCAACCTAACGGCAGTTATTAAATTGAACAATATAAAAGTTTACTCCAGAATCAATTCATCCCCCTGTAAAAATAAATGACCACTGCCGCCCAAAGACACAAGACTTTATTCTTGAATGGATTATTTCTCTCCTCGGAGACTCTACACATTTGATTATTCTGCTCAAGTCTAATCTAATCATTTATTAAGGTGGAAAGATAGGTAATGCTTAAACTGTGACATATTTCCCTGCTGTTGTTGATTAATGATATGACTTTTTAAGCATTGATTGTGAAATATTGGCTATCTGCAGCATCAATTATGTTTCGTGGAAAGCAATGACAATTATGAAATGTCAAGGCATATCCATCATTCAGTAACTTCTGAGTTTGATTCTTTTTATACTTGCAGAATAACTTAGTAAAATTTTAAAAAACAGATTACTAGTAAAGGAATAAAACAATAACTTATTAAAAAGTAAGAACCTTACAACCAAACATGACAGAATATGTGCATTTTATCGCTGTATTTACCAAAGTGCATTGAGTCAAAATCAATGGGAAACTTGAAACCCTGATTTTATCAATTTCTCTTTTGAATTCAAACAAATTGTCCTGTGATTCAAGGTGTTTTGCTCTTGTTATATTTTGTTAGCTTAACAAAAGGAAGGTCACTGTGAGAATATCGCCTTAGTGATATCAACTAATTCTGATGAAAACACGAAATACAGTGGAACCAAACATAATTCCCTGAGTAATTCCTATTTACTCGACATTCCATGAATTTGAGCTGCGGAACCTCGAGGCATAGCAAATGTAAAGAATAAGACAGATAATTAAAAGATATCTCACAGCCAATAATGCTTCTACCCACAGTCCTACGGAAGCAGCAACTGATGGCTTACTCTCAACTTGACGCTTTGCTCAGTTTAAAGTCTCACGTGGACAGAAGGAGAGTGAGTAAATCTCATATATTGTTCACGCTGACTTCTTGATAGTGCTCAATGTTCTATTTGATCAAGAACTAATTTGAAAGCCAGATGCCCAATCCAGTACTAAGACTACCTATTTCCAAAATTTCTAATGCAACCCATCGCTGTCCTTACCTCACCCCTTCCTGCAGGATATTTTACTATCTTTTATGCTGCTTGATAATTTACTTTTGTAGTTCCTCTTTGCCTTCCTTTTTAAAAAAATATACTCCAATGTTATGCTTGCCCACCCATCCCCACTTTCCATGTTCTTAGTAAACACCTCTTTCCTTACCCCCGGCGTTTTCCCTGTCTTTATTCATCCATGGTGTTATATCATTGTTTTGTTTTTTAAAGCGGGATATACTTTTCAAGTTAGTAAAGGTGCCACACCGCAGGCAGTTATCCTCAACAATTATGCATATGGTCTTCCCAGCTAGAATACAAAACAACAGCTTATACTTAGAAATCACCTTTACTCAAGGTTCTTCACAACGACAGGATCAGGCAAAACAAAATCCTGAGACAAAGGAGGAAATATTAGGCGGGATGACCAACAGCTTGGTCGAAGAGTCTTATTGAGAATCATAAAGATGGAGAAGGAGATGGAGTGGCATATTGATTCAGAGAGGGAATTCTAGAAAGTGGGACCCAGATGGCTGAAAGAACAACTATCACTGATGAGACACAAAGAAAAGGATTGACAAGTGACCTGAGTTGGAGCAATGCAAAGTTCATGGGAGATTGTACTGCTGGAGGTGGTTACAGGGAATGGGAGGGGGTAAGGACATGATTACCGTTAAATCAGAATTTTAATTTGGAAAAATATAGGCGAGTAAATAAAAGAGTGGCAGGTGAATGGGATGTGGTGCGGGATGGGGTATTTTGTAGTGAGATATTATACAGAGTTTATATGAGGTGAAGTTTGTGGAGGGTGAGCAATGGGAGGTTGTTCAGGAAAACTTTGGAATAGTTAATCCGAAGTTGACAAAAGCACATGTGAGGATTTTGACAACAGATGAACTGAGTCAATGGAGGATGAGGGTGACGTTCCAGAGGTGGAAGTAGGAATTCCTTGTAATGATGAGGATATAAGTTTGGACGGACATCTCTGGGTCAAGGTTATGAGCTCTGCTCCAATCTGAGACAGCATCGGCGAAGCAGGATAGAATCAGTAGCAACAACACTGAGTTTGTGGTCAAAACTGAAGATGATGACTTTTAAATTCCAAAAGTTGAAGTGGGTAAAATCGCAACATCTCGAAAACTGAAAGTCATACAAGTAGGTCTAACAATGCCAAAGTGGCAGAGGGACCAAAAGAGGTGCTGGAGACATAGAGGTCAGTATTTTATTGACCATGTTTTATAAAATTCATTTATGGGATGTGGGCATCGCTGGCTAGGCCAGCGTTTGCTGCCCATCCTAGTTGAGTTGCCTTCTTTAACCGCTGCGGTCCCTGAGGTGTAGGTAAACCCACAATGCTGTCCGTAAGGTAGCTCCAGGATTTTGACTGAGTGGCAGTGAAGGAATGGCAATATATTTCCAACATGGGGTGGTGAGTGACTTGGAGGGGAGCCTCTAGATGGTGGGGTTCCCAGGTATCTGCTCTTTTCCTTCTAGATGGTACATGTTGTGGGTTTGGAAGGTGCTGTCGAAAGAACCTTGGTGAGTTCCTGCAGTACATCTTGTAGATGGTACACATGGCTGCCACTGTTCGGCGGTGGTGGAGGGATTGAATGTTTGTGGCAATCAAGCGAGCTGCTTTGTCCTGGATGGTATCAAACTTCTTGTCGGAGCTGCACTCATCCAGGCAAATAGAGAGTATTCCATTACAGTCCTGACTTTTGTCTTTTAGATGGTGGTGGTGGAGGGGGGAGGGAGGGGGGGGCGGTTACTCGCCATACGATTCCTAGCCTTTGACCTGCTCTGGTAGCCATGATATTAATATGGCTAGTCCAGTTCAGTTTCTGATCAATGGTAACCCCCAGGATGTTGATTGTGGGGGATTCAGCAATGGCAATGCCATTGAATGCCAAGGAGCAAAGGTTAGACCCTCTTGTATGAGATGGTCATTGCCTGGCACTAGTGTGGTCATGTGGAGTCTGACACCATGGTCAAAAATCCTGAGCTTAACCCCAAAAATGGATGCAGTGAACAATCCCAACATTCAAAAAATGAATGTAAGTACCTGACTCTGCAGGAAACTTGAGTACAATGCTGGAGGCAGAATTTAATGTCCTCCAAAGATAAGTTTGGAGCCAGGGGTGTTTAATCAGACAGAAGGACTCTCGGGAGAGAGAGGACCATCACTCAATGGCACATAGTGCCTGATTGAGGAACCGACATCAGGAAGGGTGGGGGGACTGAAACCCCCCCTCCCCCGACCATGCTGCTAACCACCTCCCCTTCCCCAAACCCCGTCATGCCCTCACTCACCTGTGACCTGTGGCCCCTCTGTGATCCTGGGCGTATTACTGTCAGTAACTACCACTGTCACTGGCACTGCCTACAATGGAGAGCTGTCAGCCTCTAATTTACACCAAGTCTCGGGGGCAGGATTTATGCCCCCTCAGGACTTGCCACTTGCCACTTAAGTGCCTAAGAGGAACTTAATACCCATAATCCCCAAAGGAAGCAACATGGACCTCATACCAGTGGGAGAGTCAGCGGGCAAGAAAAATGTCTTGTGCATTAAATATCATCCAGGGTATCTGTTGAACTGCATTCTTCAGACTATTCAGCACAATAAAAGTGTAACTAAACCCATATTTGTGTTCATATGAAGTAATACCTGGACAACAATAGGGCTTGGGCTGATGAGTGCCAAGTAACAAGTGCCGGGCAATGACCATCTCCAACAAAGAGAATCTAATCATCTCCCCTTGGCATGGCATTCCCATCACTAAACCTATCAATATCCTGAGAATTACCATTCATCGGAAACTGAACTGGGCTGGGCCAGCCATATAAATATTGTGACTCCTCGGGCACGTGTAGAGGCTGTGAGTTCTGTGACAAGTAACTCACCTCCTGACTCCCCAAAGCCTGAACTCTATCTAAAGATACATGTTAAGAGTGTGATCGAATATATAGAATACTCTCCACTTTACAAGATGAGCACAGCTCCAACAAAATGAGAAAGATCAACACCATGCAGGACAAACACCAACTTAAATATTTACTCCCGCCACCACTAACACACAGTAGCAGCAGTGCCTACCATATACAAGATATGTTCCAGCAACCCATCAAACCTCCTTCCAAGCATATCGCTACCATCTAAAAGGACAAGGGCAGCAGACACATGGGAAAACCATCTCCTGCAAGTTCCTCTCTAAGCCGCACACCATCTGAACTTGGAACTTTATTGTTGTTCCTTCAATGTTTCTAGATTAAAATCCTGGAACTCTCTTCCTTACAGCCTGCTGCAGATGGGCTGCAGTGGTTCTAGGAAGTGGCTCATCATCACCTCCATCACCTTGATCACCTTCAGCATCTTCACCAGCGATGCCTACATCCCACAAAATAATGAATAACAGTAGAAGAATGTACAACAGCAATTCACTGTTGTGTGATTCTTATTTCTCCTGACCTCAATATGTTACTGCTGCAATATCTGCTGCACAGAAAGGTTAGGACATGGGAAATGCTGTTCAATGCCTGACATTGATCTGATTGTAGATTTGGTGGTTCCATAGTTTATTCTTGGGAAGGCATGAAAGCGCCATGTTGAAATGAAAGCAGGTGGCAGTGATTTAAACTCTGTGAATGCAGCCTCCATGGGTGAGCTTTTTTCTTCTAGACGGTTCCAGGAAAGCTCAAAACGTCTGATAGACATGGATATCCAGAAGGACCTGCAGCCTCCGAAACAGAAACCCATGATCTATATTTGTGGAGAAAGTGATACCAAAACTGAAATTAAAGCCAGCGATCCTGCCTGATGCTGAGAATATGGGTTACAGAATAATTTACAAAAAGAGAACAAAAAGATTGGGGATTGGGTTCTCTGTGTTGACATGAGCGCAGGATCTGTGGATTTCCATGACAGCAAAACTGGCGCCACACCTGGACCGATTCAGTGACTGTGGAGGGGACAGCACCGGCACCATGTGAAACACAAATCGATTCCAATGAAAAACGGTGCGGGATTCGCCAGATTTGCGATTGACACTCAGGAGGCCTTCAAGCTGCAGCCACATATATACGCTTCACTCCCCACACACACCATCCCAGCCAACAAGATGGCAGCGAGGAAAGCAGCACCACGATTTACGGACGCAGAGCTGGAGACCCATCTGGACGCGCTCTTGCTGCCACCCGCCGCCATTCACCGTCCAGGGCACAGGTGGCAGAGGCTGTCAGCGTCACGAGCAACACCTACCGGACCTGCCTGCAGCGCTGTAAAAAACTGCAGACCTCAGGACGGTCAGGGTGAGTAGGCAGCACTGTGCCCCTGGCACCAACCCCCGTCCTACACATCCGTAACCCTGCCCGCCCCCCCCCCCCCACCCAGAGGGCGGCTGAACCCCACCCTGCACATGTCGGCACTCATACCAGCAGCCTTGGCCGGGTGCCCTGGCCACTGAGGCCATCAGCTACCCACCCCCTGGGCTGCATGCGTCGGATTGTCTGACATTGCATTTTCTGTTCCCCCCCACCCCACTCCAAGAGAAGGCAACCCATCATCGTAGGGAGCGGCAGAAAACTGGAGGGGGACCACTGGACCTGCGGCCCCTCATCGTGGCTGAGCAGAGGACCCTGGACGTGGTCGGTGGCCCAGAGGAAAGGGAGGTTATCATGGTGGAGATTGGCCACGTGCGAGGAAGTGAGACCCTGCTGAGTTGTGGTTGCCTGTGACACGTCTGTCAGCCCTCCTGCGGTTCCCCATGACACGTGTGTCAAACCCCCCCCCCCAACACCACCCTCCCCCGCATCGTCCACACCCCCACACCACCCTCATCCTCACCCTCACCCCCACAACACCCCCACCCTCACCCCCATCAGCCCGAAGTCTATTCATGCATCTTGTTTTTTGGCTTGTAGGTGATGGGACGGGTCCATCTGGTGTCCCCCTAACCCAGCTAGTGCCACAGCCGGAGCCCGGGTGCCGAGAAGTGATTTGGAGAGCATCACAAACACGCGTCATGGACCTGTGACCAAGGACACCCCGGAGCTCAAGTCCGAGCATGACACGGATTTCCCCTCACAGCTGTCTCCAACACCCTCCCCATCCCAGACACACTCATCTCGGTTGGGCTCTTTAATGAAGAGACTCCTGGGACATTATCTGGTGTGCACTACACAGCTAATCAGATACAACAAGGGGGAGGGCGGTCAGAGGGCGGGCTGAACCCAGGAACGAGCGGCCATCCAGATGGGTTTCGGGCTTCTGGAACGAACAATCTCATCAATTGTGGAGATGCAGTCGCAGAGCCAGGGATTGGATGAAGGGTTGTCGGCGAGCATCCAGCACCTGCAGGCGCGTGCAAGAGCAGGAGGTGGTGCTGACCATGCGTGCCACCCAGGCCAACACTGCAAGGTGGTGGCATTGGAGGCAAGGGTTGCGACTATGGATCAGCATGCCCAAGGCCATTCTGTGCAGTCACTGGCCAAAGCCCAGGACATGGTTACCACCCCACAGTCAGTCAAATGCGAGAGCCACCTGGAAATTGTCGTGACGCTTCTGAGCGTGGACCAATCACAATGACACAGACCCAGAAGGTGGCGGCACAGTCAATAGGTCTCAGACAGTGATGGTTCACTCCCTGTGCTCCCTGGCAGCCAGCAAGCATACTCTGGTCGAGACCAGAGTGAGCCTCCAAACTGGCAGTACCAAGTGGCGGGGGAGCCTCAGGGGATGGCTCCACTCGCACTCCTGTCCCAAGGAGTAGTCCGGGGGCCATCAGGCACTCCAAGGGAGGAGTAGGTGATGGGGCCCGTGTCGAGGACTCCCACAGCGGAGGTGCCAGAACACCACAGCACCTCGGACTTCCCCCCTTCCTGTCCCTGACGCACCTGGTGGACAGTGGGACGAACCACGCCACCTGCGACACTCGAGCAGCAGCCGGGCCCATCCAGGCCCTGTCGTCACCGTCCCCACCACCATCACCCCAGGGATCCAATGAGACCATGTCATGGGCAGCACAGTAGCCTTGTGGATAGCACAATTGCTTCACAGCTCCAGGGTCCCAGGTTCGATTCTGGCTTGGGTCACTGTCTGTGCGGAGTTTGCACATCCTCCCCGTGTGTGCGTGGGTTTCCTCCGGGTGCTCCGGTTTCCTCCCACAGTCCAAAGATGTGCGGGTTAGGTGGATTGGCCATGATAAATTGCCCTTAGTGTCCAAAATTGCCCTTAGTGTTGGGTGGGGTTATGGGGATAGGTTGGCGGTGTTGACCTTGTGTTGACCTTGGGTAAGGTGCTCTTTCCAAGAGCCGGTGCTGACTCGATGGGCCGAATGGCCTCCTTCTGTACTGTAAATTCTATGAATAGCTAGCTCGCATGCAGGTATCACCCAGGTGGATGGTGGAGAGTGTTACCGTGGGCAGAAGTCAGACATTGTCAAACGATGCAGAGCACCAGAGCTCATCGCAGAGTGGGTTGGCATCATCCTTCATCCCATGGACCACACCCGGTGTTACTTCCAATCCAGAGCTCGCACCCTGTAAAGCAGCAGGCATGTATCACAGAAGGGGTTGCATGTATCACAGAAGGGGTTGCAGGCGGGGGGGGGGGGGGGCAGTGTTGTTGTGAGGGTGGGGTGCAGTGTCCGTGCCCTGGTCAGTTTCTTCCCCCCCCCACCTGCTCGGTGAACCTGGAGGCGATCAGAGCATCCCGCACGCGTGCGTCCTGGCGCACACGTCATGCAGCCTCCCATGCCTGACCGGGCCATGTCCTGCCCATCTTTTCCCTCCCCGACACCCTCCTCATCCGACGAGGACCGGTGTTCATCCTCCTCCTCCAGCACGTTGCCCCTCTGCTGCACGATTTTGTGAAGAACGCAACAGGCCGCCAAGATGTGGGTGACCCTCTCAGCATCAAAGTGGAGGACCCCTCCAGAGCGGTCCAGACACCTGCACCGCACCTTCAGGAGACCAAAGCACCGCTCGGTCATAACCCTCGTCGCTGCATGGGCATCGATGTTGAGGGTCTCGGCGTCGGATTGAGGGTTCCAGATAGGCGTCATCAGCGATGACCGCAACCCAGGAGTCAACCCCCCAACCGAGGGGGGGGCATCTCGAACATGTCAAGAATCGTCGAGTATGCCAGGATGAAGGTGTCATACTCTCTGCCCAGGTATCGGGCGCAGATGTGTATGATGCGTATTTGATGGTCACATATCAGCTGCATCGAGTGGAACGTCTTTTGGTTTGTGTAGAGTGGCCTGTCATCTACAGGTGCTTGCAGGAGGACATGAATTCTATCGATCACCCTGTGGACCTGGGGCATGTCGGCGATGATGGCGAACCCTGCTGCCCAGTCAGCCTGGTGAGCTCGGTCCACATTGAAGTAGATGTATTATGCTGATTGGGCATATAGGGCCTCCATGACGGCGCAGATGCACCTATGCACCGAGGTCTGTGAGATCCTGGGCAGGTCCCCACTTGGCACCTTGAAGGGCCCCATGAAGTAAAACTTCAGTGCAACCTTCACCTTGATAGCCACTGGGAGAGGGTGTCCTCTCCATTCCCCATGGTGCCAGGAGCGCCATGATCTGGCAGATATGTCGCACTGTCTCCCTGCTCAACTGGAGTCTTCAACAGCATGCCCAGTCCGGCAGGTCCTTGAATGACAGGCACTGCCAGTACACGAGGCCTCATGCTGTGGTGATGTGCACCAATGTAAATGCATGTAGGCTAGCTAGACACTAGACACTACAGAGACATCACACACACACACTCAACCAATAGATCAGTTAGACAGGACACAACCAATGGACATTCACGATTCACACAGAGGTGACACCACCACAGGAGGGCATTACGCCAACCCATATATAAAGGACACCACACACATGATCTGCCTCTTTCCAGTCAGTCAGTGAGTAGAGCCACAGGGTTGATTCAATATTACTCCCACCACGTGGATTGCAGCAACTGGTTAGTCAGTCTGGGTAGCTATAGTAGGATTAGCAGTAGTGTCGAACCCGAGTAATAGAAGTGTAAATAGTTTAATAAACGTGTTGAAGTTATCTCCACGTCTGATCCTTCTTTTGTCAAGTGCACCACAAGGAAGCCGCTTATGTTACACCGAGAACATAACAAATCATGGTACCAGAGTGAACTGTTTCAATCCATATAGCCATACCTCAGTGTACAGTGACAACCAGCAACAATACCCAGGCAAGATGTTCGAGATCCGGGTTCCGCAGCAGTTCCAGTGCCACGGCAATCTCCGTGAAAACTGGCAGGTATTCCAGCAAATGTTTGAAATCTTCCTGGTAGCAGCCGACCTAAAAGACGTGGCCGATGCTGAAAAGACAGAGCTTCTGCTCACCATCGTCGGTGCCAGAGCAGAAGAAATCTTTTAAAAATTCAAGTTCTCCAAAGGGTAAAACAGGAGCGACTTCAAGGTAGTCCTGGACAAATTCAGCAAATACTCTAAGGAAAACACACTCCAACCAGCAAGAAAAGGAAAGAGAAGCGGCAGTACTCACCACGATGCCAAGATCCCGGAACAGAGAACAATTTTGATCGGCGGCCATCTTTCTAAAGGGACTGCACTTGCGCAGTTGCGCGAGAAGCGCACAGAACGGGATGGTCTGTTTGCGCATGCGCGAGCCGCCGCCGCCCATGCGCAATCACGAAAACGGAACCGGTACAGGAACAGCGAGTTGCGCATGCGCGAACTCTTCCTACGTATGATGTCACATGCATCATGACGTCAGAGGGCCCGGACTACGCCCATTCAAAGGGGAAACGTCCCAAATCAAAGAAAAAATATTTTAAAGCCATAAAACAACCTTCTTTCACCTGGAATGACAGCACAATGCCTCAAATTGAACCAGTACCAAATCCAAACCGCAACTAGACGTGTTGCACATTGACGACCCCGATGACGAATTCTTCGGATTTGAGGGTCTTCAGCCCAGCAGATATGACATCCCAACCCGTGAGTGCAGGATTATGCTGCGGCCTGAAACCAAGAGACAGAGAGCGGTACAAGCCCACAGAGAGCGGCCTGCTGCCACACAGAGTGTGGTCCACGCACCGCTCAGGGTTCCCGACTCTACGAAAGAAGACATGCAAGACTCCACACCGCAGTCCTTGCATGAACAAGAAGTGACTCCAGTGTCACAAGCCTCCACAGCGAGCTCGTGGACAGACTCCACAATTGCAGAAATGCATGACTCCAGAGCGCAGTCCATGCACGAACAAGAAGTGACTCCAGTGTCACAAGCCTCCACAGCAAGCTCGTGGACAGCCTCCACGATAGAAGCAACGCAAGACTCCGACGCGCAGTCCTTGCAGGAACAAGACCATGAGGGTCTAGCAACCTCCTTTGACCAACTAGCGGCAGACGATGCAAGTCTGCCATGCTCAAGTAAACAGCGAGAAACTATGACAGTCTACCACGCTCCAGTGCACAGCAGGACGACCATGACGGTCTATCATGCTACAGTGAAGAACAAAGCGATGATGACAGTCCAAGCCCAAATGAAGGACAACAGCAAGACAATGGCAGTCCACCCACATTGGTTGCGCCACCAGATGAAGACTTTGACAATTTACCCAACCCAAGTGAACAACAAGCAGCTACTGAGGCTCTACCCACGGTATGTGAGACGAGTGACGACAGCATCCCACTTCCCATGCAAGATGTGCAAAGTGACAGACCTCAGCTAGTGTGTACAGAGGCACTCGACGATCACTGTGAGACCACTGGTGACTCCGGTGACACCATGATATTTCCAGCCTCATTCGCTCAAACCTCTCCACAAGTCAATGTATTCCTGCATGTTCCGACTCCAGACGTGCAGCTTCAAGAAATCTCAGCTGACTCCAGTGAACCTGCTAAGACTCCGGACGGGGAGCATCAACAAACCAACACTGACTCAGTTAAAACAGACCAGACTCCAGATGGGGAGCAACCAAACGCCGACTCTGATTCACGTAAGCCGGACTTTACTCCAGACAGCGAGTGCCGCAACCTCAGTGATGGCACGCTCAGGGTGACAGCAGATGCCACAACGACAGGTGATGGATCACTAAACAATTACACTGGGTCAGTAGTAATAAGCAACGGCTACAGTCCAAGAGGAATACAGCAATATTCACCACAGCTATATCCACACATTGTTTCCACACCAGCAGTGCAGCCAATGACAGCTCATGCTGGACAAACCCAGTATTCAGGCATGCAGCAGCCAGCAGTCTATGCAGCATATTCTCAAACAGGCCAGCACTACGGATTGCCCATTACTGGAATCAAGACCGAAGGAGGACTACCGCAAGCGCAATCTGCACTACAGACTGGATGGCTTAGTTACAGCCCAGGATTTGCTGCACCCCAGCCTGGCCAGAAAGCATATTCCTATCAGATGCAAGGTTCTAGTTTCACACCATCACCAGGTATTTATGCGAGCAGTAATTCTGTTTCCAATTCAACAAGCTTCAACGCTTCTCAGCAGGATCACCCTACCAGCACAGCACGTGGCCAGAACCAGTATATACAGTCTTATCCAACTTCAACATATGGCACATCCATGACCTCGAATTATACTGTTGATGGTACCTCTTCAACGTCAACACCTTATCAGCTACAAGATGCCATCCAACAACATCATCATAAATATCGAAAAAGAAAGGGACTCCAGATCAGACAGCAAAGTGATTTGACCACTTCTTGGTTCCTGTGGCACAGGGATGTTGATGGTGTTCATAACCAAGAGAGACATTTGATCATGATGATTGATGGTTTTTGGACTCACACGAATGATTTGGACTTATTGTTTACTCACTGTTCCCATGACTTGTATATACCTTAACCTATCTACCTGTTTTTTGTTCAATTTTCTCAAAGTGCACAGATAATATGTAACATATAAAAAAGGGGGGTTGTGTTGATGTGCATCAATGTAAATGCATGTAGGCTAGCTAGACACTAGTAACTACAGAGACATCACACACACACACTCAACCAATAGATCAGTTAGACAGGACACGACCAAAGGACATTCACGATACACACAAAGGTGACACCACCACAGGAGGGCATTACACCAACCCATATATAAAGGACACCACACACATGATCTGCCTCTTTCCAGTGGAGACAGTCAGTGAGTAGAGACACAGGGTTGAATCAATATTATACCCTCCACGTGGATTGCAGCAGCTGGTTAGTCAGTCTGGGTAGCTATAGTAAGATTAGCAGTAGTGTCGAACCCGAGTAATAGAAGAGTAAATAGTTTAATAAACGTGTTGAAGTTATCTCCACGTCTGAACCTTCCTTTGTCAAGTGCACCACAAGGAAGCCGCTTATGTTACACCTACAACGTAACAAATCACATGCTGCACCTCCTTTGCGTCTCCTCCTCCTCCTTGGCCTGTCGGGCAGCTGGCTCTCCATCCTGGGTGGATGGCTCCTGTTCCTCTGCGGCAGGTTCCACTGCTACCCACTCCGATGCTGCAGCTTCCTCCTCCTCAAGCATCTCCTGCTCATACAGTCGCAGGGCATCCCCGAGGGCTGCAGCGACTAGGAGGATGGTCACCATTGCTGGTTGAATTAAAATATCCATTGTCTGCAGGGGGTGAAAGGCTGACATGCTAGCATGCTGCGTCCTCCCGTGCCCAACCAGATCCAACGGGCTACATGGTGGCCCCGGTTGGCACTGCAGACTCTGCCCCACATGCCTCCTCCATCTGTGCATCCCTGAGCCTGTCGGTGCCTGGACGCGTGGGGGCCTCTAGCCCAGGTGCCCATCTCTGATGCCATGGGTACCGTCAACTGGAACTGCCCTTGCCAGCAGTATGCTCCATGCCCCCGTCCAGTGCACCTGTAGGGGCTACAGAGGGCATTGCCCTTGATTGAGACGTGTGATGCCCTGTGAGTGGGTGGCGTCAGGTTGGGTGGTGGGGGTGTAGCGGAGGGTAGGGTGCGGGGTGAGAGCTGGAGTGTGGTGACACTCTGCAGAACCAGGGGCCAAGGTACGTGATCACTGGGGTACGCAGCAAGATGGCTGCCTTGCAGGCCGCAAAATGGCGGTCCATGCCTGGACACTGCCCCAGTCCGGTGGTGCGCTCCGGCCACGCAGCCCATTGTTCCGTCATCCCCCCCCCCCCCCCCCCCCAGCTCCCCATAAGGGTTCCCCCCACCGTAGCCAGCCCGGCCAGTATCTGGCCCGGCAGACAAATTCGCACCTCTCTGTGTCCTACCTCCTCTCTCTCCCTCATCATAGAATCATAGAATTTACAGTGCAAAAGGAGGCCAATCGGCCCATCGAGTCTGCACCGGCCTTTGGAAAGAGCACCCTACTTAAGCCCACATCTCCATCCTATCCTCATAACCCAGTATCCCCACCTAACCTTTTTGGACACTAAGGGCAATTTATCATGGCCAATCCACCTAACCTGCACATCTTTGGATTGTGGGAAGAAACCGGAGCCACCGGAGGAATCCCACGCAGACACGGGGAGAACATGCAGACTCCACACAGACAGTCACCAAAGCCGGGAATTGAACCTGGGACCCTGGAGCTGTGAAGCAACTGCGCTAATCACTGTGCTACCTCATCAGCCACGATACCGGTTTCACAATTTTCTAACAGCACAATGAACCACGCCATTGGGAATTCGGACCATCACAGACTCCCCGGGGAATACTGGCTCAGGCCCGGTAATGTCATGCAAACGGTGTTTACTGTACGTGCGTTCCAGAACGCATTGGTGCCACTGTCGAGGCGATGGAGAATTGCGATTTGACGTCAAATCGGCGCCCGCCATGACTTCAGTATCGGAACCGATTCTCTGCCCAATCGTGTTTCCCGATTTTGGTGGCGTCCGAGGGAGAATCCCGCCCTGGTTGTTTTTGATGCTCAATGAAATTAAAAGTTTATTTTAAACTTGCGCTGACAAGAATTGCCACGTTTACCATCCAGCCTTGTCACACATGTAAATTTCACCAGGCAGCAAGGCTTTGATATTTTTACGCTAATATAAAATATTGCTTCAAAATCTAGAGTGTTTGCAAGACCATTTTTGTTTTATTTAATGAAAATAAATGCTTCATGTAGTTGCGTTCTTTTCAAATAACATTTCAGCAGAAACCTGTAATTAGTAACTGAAGCTGGTCTAACACTATTATTCCTTGTGTCTGATTAAAGCGCGTAGTCTTCCATGCTTTATTTCTATGAGTTCATTCTCTCTTCAGCGCTTATACTATGTTACATCTGAGCTGCCTGTCTGTGTCCTGCTCACCAGCTGCCGTTCCTATGAAGAGAGCCAACTTCCTGTTTGTCTATGTATATATATCTGGTGCTCCCTCTAGTGGTTACTTAGTTGTAGTGTATTTACCATAACCCCTTGTGTATATACAGTGCATATCACTACATCCCCCCTTTTTTCATTTTACATATTTTCTGTAATTTGTTAAAGAAAATTGTACAAAACAGGCAGATAACTGATGTGTACAAGTTGTGATGATATTGATGATTATACAGTGCCAATTAATATTTATGAGTCCAATCTTAATTTTTTTTAAATTATGACTCCAAACTTTATGAATTTGTTCGGTTGAGTTGCTTTCTTCTTCTGTTGTTGAAGTGGTAATGTTGATGTTGTCATTTCTTTGTGAACGTCGTCAGTGTTCTTGTGTTTAAATAACCAAGAAGTCATCATGAGGTGTTCGAATGGTCGAATCACTTTGTTGTCTGATTTAGACTTTTTGTTCTGTTCTTCTGGTAACAATTCTGTATGTCATCTTTGTTGTCTGACCTGGACTTTTTTCTGTGCTTGCGGTATTGATTCCATATGTCATCTTTGTTGGCTGACCGAGACTTTTTTCTGTGCTTGCGGTATTGATTCTATATGTCATCTTTGTTGGCTGACCGAGACTTTTTTCTGTGTTTGCGGTATTGATGCTGTATGTCATCTGCCTTGAAAGCTGGTTTGCTTGTTTGTAGTGGAGCAAATATGAATTTGTGAGATTTGTTGTCATGCCATGGTATGTTTGTACTCTTGCCATTGTTTTGAGCTGTGCTGTTGCATTGTCCATCATGTGCAGAGTTGTACCATGCTGTACAGGTCGTTGTCTCATTGTTGTTGTTTCTTTCGTTTCTGTCTTTTTGTTTTCGTTGTCGTACTTGTTGTTTTTGTTGCGCTTGTTGTTTCTGTTTTTGTTGTTCTTGTTGTTGTTGTCATACTTGTTGTTTCTGTCTTTGTTATGCCTCTTGTTTTTGTTTTTGTTGTTGTTCTTATAGTTTTAGTTATCGTGCTTGTAGTTTTTGTTGTTGTTCTTGTGCTTCTTGTGGTTTTTTGTTGTTCTTGTTGCGCTCAATGGCTGTTCCGTGTGGATAATTCGAGTCATTCTCAAAGTTATTTGTGTCAGTGTCCGTTGTGGTATCTGATGTTTCATTGAGCATTTCTTCTTGAGGATTGTGAGAATGATCTGATGTTGCTTTGATCTTGGTGCTATCATTCCTTTGTGGTTGTTGTGATTCCTCTTTGATACCTTGGTGCTCCTCTTTTGGAGTCATTTCAGGTTCACCTGAATCATCACTGATTTCTTGGTGCTCCTCTTTTGGAGTCATTTCAGGTACATTTAAATCATCTTTGGTTTCTTGGTGCTTCTCTTCTGGAGTCAAAATCTTCAAGATTTCATTTTCTTGTGGGTAGTTAAGAGTAGATGAGGTTTTAATTGACGTGGTCTCACTGGACTCATGAGTAGTTTCACTTTGATTGTTGAGTGCTTCTGTACATACAAGCTGAGATCTGTCAGTCTCGCTGTGATCTTGCACATCTTGTATGTCGATCGTGATCACATTGCCACTATTCTCACATACAGTGGGTAGACATTCAGTGTCTTCTTGTTGGTTAAATGAGCTGGGTAGACTTTCATAATCTTCTTCTGGTGGCTCAAATAAGCTGATAGACTTTCATAGTCTTTTTGTTGTTCACGTGAGCTTGGTAGGCTTTCATAGTCTGCTGCTGGGTGCTCAGATAAGGTTAATAGACATTCATGGTCTTATTCATGCATGGACTTTGCTATGGAGTCTTGAGTTGGTTCCATTTTGGAGTCTGTCAACGAGCTCTCTGGGGTGGCTTGTATCGCTCTCTCTGTGGAGTCTTTCATCACTCTCTGTGTGGAGTCGTGCAGTGGTCTCTCTGTGGAGTCGATCTGGGCTCTCTCAACGGAGTCGGTCAGTACTCTCTGTGTGGCATCGTTTCTTCTTGGGTATTTGACAGGTTGCTGTCATCCAATGTATCGATGATCTGCCATTGCATCGTGGTATCGGATTCATCTACCATGAGTAGAGTCGTGTTGAGCTTTTCAATCGTGGCGCTGATGCTTTTATGATCATCACATCCAAATAACTCAGCCATGTCTGAGTAGCATTCTTCGATAAGCAAATCATCTTCTTTTGTTTCGGATTTGTCATCATGCTCTTCATGTTCAATGAACAAATCATCTTCTTTGGTTTCGGATTTGTCACTGTGCTCTTCACTTCGGGTGGTGCAAACTGCTTGTTCCAGGGTGCTGCAGAGGTTATTTTCAACTGCTGGTGGAAGTTCAGGCGTTGTCTGTCTTTCGAGATAAATAAATTGTGTTTTGTAGCTTTAAAACTCTTTTTTTCAATTTTCGGGCATTTCCCCTTTAAGTGGGCGTGGTCCGGGGCCTCTGATGTCATGATGCTCGTGATGTAAAATGTAGGAATCGATTGCGCATGCGCATATCGATTTTCCTTTACTGTGCGCTTTTTCAGAAACTGCGCATGTGCTGTGTGCTTTTTTTGTTCAAATGCGCATGCGTGGCTTGCGCATGCGCAGAACGATTTATGCCCAAAACATCTTTTTTCAATTGCGCATGCGCAGCTGCCATTTCCTGCACATGCGCAGACCCAGATTTGGGACTTTTGTTCCCCGGGCAGTTTAAAATGTGCTCAGGCGCCATTTTAACTTCTTCAGACCCGTGGAAGAGAACTTTTTGCCGTTTTTTCTTGTTAAAAACGTAAAGTTATTTTTTTCTTGTGATCTGCGCTTGTCAATCGTGATTTCCAGCATTAAATCTTTCTGTTCTGATGATTGTTTGAGTTTCACAACACTCATTTACATTTACCTGAAATGATAAAGGGGACTTTTAGACCATCTTTTTGGGGTTCGGGACATGGCTGTGAAACTCATACTAGTTACAAGAGTGGTGTAAGCCAAGGAATCCTCCAAATACTTGAACAATAAAGCTATACAATTGAGAGTCTTGGAGGTTTTAGCAGGCATATGATACAGTCAATTCAAAAGAAATTGAGGAATTTTATACTTCAACCAGAATGGCACACAGGCAAATTGTCTCCATACTTTTGCCACATTAAACGCATAACAATGCTGCGAGTGCTAAAGGCAACAAGGACATTCAAGGCATATAACTTTGTTTGAGATGGAATTTAACACATATTTAAAAAGGAACAGAAAACCGTGCAGTGCTGGTCCGGGGCATCAGAGGACACTCTCCGTGACTGCTTGGAGTCTGTGGACTGGTCCATATTCAAGGCCGCGGCAGCTAACCTGGACGAGGTAAGTGTGTCGAGGACTGTGTACCAAAGACGACAATACCGGTGTTCCCCAATCATAAATCCTGGCTCAACCAAAGGGTTCAATCCCTGCTAAAGTTCCAGACGGAGGCGTTCAAGTCTGACGACCCTGACCGATATAAGAAATCCAGGTACGACGTACGGAAAGCCATCAGGGACGCCAAAAGACAATACCGGATCAAGCTATCACAGACTATAAAGCAAGGCCAGGCGGAATCTCTGGGGCTGGAACATCCCTCCCCGATGTATTGAACAGGATCTATGCCTGCTTTGAACAGTCAGCCAATACATCAGTGCCACCCGCCCCAACAGCCCTGGAAACACCCATACCCACTATTACAGCCTCGGAGGTAAGAGCTGCCTTCTTGAAAGTAAACCCACGGAAAGCGATGGGCCCCAACAGAATCCCTGGGCGAACACTCAGAGCCTGTGCTGACCAGTTGGCGAGTGTATTTGCAGGTATCTTCAACACCTCAATTCTCTGCTCCGAGGTCCCCACCTGGTTCAAGAGGACCACCATAATACCAGTACCAAAGAAGAACAAGGTAGCGTGCCTCAACGACTACCGACCGGTGGCCCTGACATTTGTTTTCATGAAATGCTTCGAGCGGCTAGTCATGAGGTGGCTCAACGCCAGCCTCCCAGATGGTCTTGATCCATTGCAGTTCACATACCGCGGCAACCGATCCACAGCAGATGCTATCTCTCAGGCCCTACAATCAACACTCGGACATCTCAACAACAAGGACACCTACGACAGACTGCTGTTCATCGACTACAGCTCTGCCTTCAACACCATCATCCCGACAAGACTAATAACCAAACTCTGCAACCTTGGACTTGACCCCTCCCTGTGCAGCTGGATCCTTGACTTCCTCACCAACAGACCGCAATCTATCAGGATAGGTAACAGCACCTCCTCCACAATAGTCCTCAACTCCAATTCCTTCTATAAGTTTGCAGATGATATGACTGTGGTGGGTTATATCTCAAACAACAACGAATCAGACTACAGAAGGGAAGTAGATCACTTGGTTGCATGGTGTACCGAACACAAACTCTCATTAAATATTGGAAAGAACAAGGAACTTATCAGCAACTTCAGGAAGCGTAGTATGACACCCCCACCCCACCCACCACCACCACCCCCGTTCCCCCCCCCCCCCCCCACCCCCGGTCCCCCATCCCCCATCTACATCAATGGCTCTGAAGTGGAGATGGTCGATAGTTTTAAGTTCCTGGGGGTCACCATCACCAACAATCTGTCCTGGTCCACTCACGTTGATGCAACAGTCAAGAAAGCCCAACAACGTCTCTACTTCCTACAGAATCTAAAGAAATTCAGCATGTCTGCATCGACTCTCACAAACCTCTACAGATATGCCATAGAGAGCATCCTATCCGGCTGCATCACAGCTTGGTATGGCAACTGCTCGGCCCAAGATCGCAAGAAACTGCAGAGTGTGGTGAACTCAGTCCAACGCATCACACAAGCTTGCCACCCTCACATTGATTCTGTATTCACCTCCCACTGCCACAGGAAGGCAGACAGCATTGTCAGAGACCATTCACACCCATGCTTTGCCCTCTTCCAGACACTCCATCAGGCAGAAGGTACAGAAGTCTGAAGACCCGCACATCCAGACATAAGAACAGCTTCTTCCCCACATCTACGAGACTCCTCAATGACTCTCCCTTGGTCTGATCTATTCCCTGTAAGAACATTATTCACAATGCCCTATGCTGCTCTTGTTTGGCCCTTGTTCCGCACTGTAACCAACCACTATTTGTTGATGTACCATTTGTCAATGTACTCTGTCGATTATTCTTTTGTCTACTATGTACGTACGTGTGTACGTTCCCTTGGCTGCGGAAAAATACTTTTCACTGTACTTCGGTACATGTGACAATAAATATCAATCAATCAATCAAAAGGAAGAAGTTGTAGTTCAGACTGTTGTTACTTTGCAATTGATACCAACTATTTTTATACGATTGTGGCTTTTTCAGAGTATTGGATAGGAGAAGTGCAATTAGTTATTTAATCTTCATTTCCAACTACTTTAAAAAAGATTCTGGTGCTTCGGTACAGTTGTGAAATGGTTCTTGGTCTTCGGGTGCTCTCTCACAGACATACACTCCAGCTGACGCTGGGAAAGGAAGATGGCCGCCCATCGAGTCTGCACCAGCCCATGGAAAGATCACCCTACCTATGCCCACACCTCCACCTATCCCTGTAACCTAGTAACACCATCTAATCTTTTTGGACACGAAGGGCAATTTAGTATGGCCAATCCACCTAACCTGCACATCTTTGGACTGTGGGAGGAAACCGGAGGAAACCCACGTAGATACAGGGAGAAAGTGCAAACTCCACTCGGAGGCCAGAATTGAACCCAGGTGCCTGGAGCTGTGAAATAATGGAGGTATTATTTGGAGGAGAGTGGAATTACACAAAGAAAAGTTTCCTTCATGAATGTGGGCACAGGAATTTACAATGAAAAGAATTAACAGAAAGGATCTGAAGAATTGTTTATATATAAATGTGTGTGTGCATTTACATAAATTAGTTTTCCTTGTAAATTTTTTAAATGATTTTTAAAACCATGATTTGAACTCTGGGTGAAAATCAGGGGCACCAAATGCAAAGCCGGTGGTGAGCCTTCCAACCCTGTGAAGCGTGAGAGGTATTAACTCATGAGTTTCATTTGTATACTCTGAAACTGTCTCCCAAAGCCGGTGGGAATCATGTCATGGGAGACAGGCGGGAACAGAGATTGGCAGGTTTTCAGGTCAGTGTAGGGTCCCAAGGAAACAGTTTCCTGCCAAGGCAAGTCACAAATATGGAGGAGAGAAATAAAGGAAGTCTCTGATCAGGGGTTAGGGGGGTCGGCTGGAGCAGTGGAGATCGGAATATGCTTGTTGATCCAGCTACAGCTTTAAAAAGTAAAAAAAAAGCATTCACTTGCACCACCAAAGGCCTGGACGGTACCTGAAGGTTTGAAACCCTGTGGCTCTGAGTCTAGTCAATGGCTGAAATACCATGCATGCCCCAATGACATCATTGGGAATTGGTTTCACCATTATTGCGTGACAGGCAGCCTTGCAGGAGCTTTCTTTAATCCTTCATGGGATCAAGACGTCATTAGTAAGACCAACTGAGGAGAGGCAGAGAAATGTGGGCGCATGATGCAATTTTTCCTCACCCCCCCTCCAGCACCACACTTTTCTGTTTGACATAGGGGTTAAAATGCCCCTGTAAGGGAAACAAATGACAGAATGTTTCCAGTGATTTGCTCACATTTCAGAAGCACTTTGTCCTATCAGATGACATGTTCCTCCTTCCACAGGTTAATTTCCACACCACACAAAACCATCCTCCTCCCTTCATAGATCCACTCTTCCCCCTTTTCCCATCCCCTCAATTACAAATCTGTTCCCCACTCTTTTGCAGGCACCTCACTCTCAGTCAGCTCTCCAGCTCTAGCCAGACATTTCTGCCTCACTCTGAAAAAGGAGTGCCCATTATGCCAGAAAGGAATCCTGATCTGTCAAGAACCATGCCAAAACCAAGAATTTCCACCACGCAGAGGATCCTGGGGCTAACCATGCCCAGTCAGATTCAGGTACTGTGTTGTTACGTTACTTTGAGTAACATAAGCTGCTACTTGGTGTAGGCGTTGTTGAAGAATACTCCAGAACTTGAGGTAAGTTGAACATATTTATTGAGCGATTAACAAAGCTCCTAAATAAGTTCTATACTCTGCTAATCTGACTCTAGTAACACAGTATACTCTACTAACTATATGAACTTGCTCTAGACCACATGCTATGGTGTGAAGGTGCTGTTCACCACACATGTCTTGCTCTCTAGGTTTCTGCCGGTGGAAGGGGCAGGGCCTGTGTGCCTTGTCCTTTTTATAGTGGTCATGTGGTGTCCTCTTGTGGTGATGCCACCGCTGGATGTTCTGATTACCCTTTGGTTGTGGCTTGTTCTGATGATCCATTGGTTACATGTCTGCATATCATTACAGGTACCTGGCCCAAAGGCAGGCAAATCTTGTTCTGGAGAGTTATCTGAATGCAGTCAGGCCCTTGTTAAAAAACAACTGCATTCAGATGTGGACAGTTTGGCAGCTTTCAAAAGCACCACCTTGTGCGGAGCTAGGCCATGGCTAGAGGGCTGTCAGTGTCAGTGCTTTGGCTAAATTGCTGGCAGGACCCCTGTACCTTGAAGCAGTCATTACACCTGTTGACCTGGCAGGTACTTAATACTGCTGTGTTGTTGGTTGGGGATTTGTTTGTTCACATAAATAATTCTGATCTGCATTTAAAAGGGAGTTAATCACCTTAAAACAAATACTTTGGACGGAATAAAATGGGTTTTGGGCAGGGTGGGTTTCCGTTGGTCAGGGAAGGGCATTAGGCATTTGCATTTAAGGCTGTCCAAAATTAGGAAGAAAGTGAGGCTGGGTGTCCGATCATCCCCAATCCACAAAGGGCAGCCCTGAAGATTGAACTCTCACCTTTCTTCCTGCCCTTGGAAGGTCACATTTTTAAAAATCAGGATGTCCCCCCAGCTCCTGCCCAGCAGCCCACGCCAATCGTTTTCTGACATGAAAAGCACATTATCAGGGTCAATTGGCTTGGGAACAAGCCTAATTGACCCTAGATTACGTATTCGAATATGGCGATTTGAATATGAATATTGAATTTGAATATGCTGATTTTGGCATACTATGGGGTGAACTCAGGGGTGGGTGGGAAGGTGGTGGGGTGGGCATCTGCCCTATTTCAGGCCGCCCCACGCCCCCTTCAGACACATAGGGCATGCAAAATGCAGTCCTTTGAGTCTTATTTGCTTTGAGTTTCATCCATAAAATGTGACCTTCAAGGGCTTTTGATGTTTTGGTGTTTTAATGCAAAACAGATTTCTGTAGAAGCAGTTTTCTAATCCTTAATTAAATGCATGTACGTGTTGTTGGGAAGAGGCAAGATTGCTTTTTTTTGGCCCTGTTAGAATGTAGGGGTCTTTAATCGCCTCATTATTAGAAAAAGGGTTATTGAAGCACAGGAGAAAGCTCAAAGAAGATATGTGTTGTAGTGCGAGGCAAAGCGATGAGACAGTGTTGAAACACAGGTCTGGGGGCAGCACGGTGGCGCAGTGGGTTAGTCCTGCAGCCTTATGGCGCCGAGGTCCCAGGTTCGATCCCGCCTCTGGGTCACTGTCCGTGTGGAGTTTGCACATTCTCCCCGCGTTTGCGCCGGTTTCACCCTCACAACTCAAAGATGTGCAGGGTAGGTGGATTGGCAATGCTAAATTGCCCCTTAGTTGGGTAAAATGAATTGGGTACTCTAAATTAAAAAAAACACAGGTCTAGTTCCCTCAACTCCCAAGCCTACTCTGTCGATACCCCAATAGACATGTCTGCCGCTAGACACCCGACGGGCTGGGGTTCACCCACTCCATCCCCATAGGCTTCGGGTAGGTCATGTGGCCCACTGAAGCATCACTCCTTAAAGGAGACATGCTACCACAATATGCGAAGGTGTTAGCAGAGATAGAAGGGCACAGCTATGGGCCACAACGTATTTTCTAGAAAATTGAAATCTGAGAGTTGGCCAGAATTTTAAAGAGTATATTCAAAGAAGGTGTTTTCACTCAGAAGGGAAACCAAATGTAGGGAACATATATATAGAATAGTGAAAAATAAATCCATGAGGTATGCAGGAGAAATTGCTTTGCTTGAGAGTGGTTAGAATGTGGAACTTGCGGTTTGTCATGTGAGAGTACCTTTAAGAAATGGGTGTTTATAAATGGGTGTGTATATAAGTATCTGTAGTGAGAGTACCTTTAAGAAATGGGTGTTTATTACTGCAGTGATGTCAGAGAGTGGTGGAGCTGGACTGTCTGTCAGCTTTTTACTTTCGTTTTAGGCTGTTTGCTGCAGGGTGTGTTCTGGTTTTGTTTTCAGGGTTGGAGCTGAAGCCAGACAGAGCAGGTGTACTGCTGTTCTCTCTGCCATGAAAAGACTATCTCTTGATCATTTGGTGAATTCAGAATTATAAATGTCCTCAGTAGTGACTTTAACCTGATATGCTTCTGTTAAAAGGTGTTTCTTTTGTCTTCTGGATGGTGTTTGGGAAGTTATTAAGGATTACTTAGTGCTGTATTCTTTGGGGGTTGTATTTGAATTGATGGTTGCTAAGATGTTCACTGTATGTTCTAAAAAGGTTAACTTGAGTTCATAGACTTTAAAAAAGCTTTTCCATTTCTGCTGTACCACAACTGTAGAGTGGGCCGTGTGCTCCCCATACCACAATCTAGTAAAAGTTGGGTCAGGTGAACTCCATGATACACTTCAGGGTTCTCTAAACCCTGGCCCATAACAGGTTACATGAAGTAGTTGAGGCAAATAGCATTGACACATTTATGGGAAAAGCTAGATAATACACCTTCAGCCAGAGGTGTCAAGTGGATGATTCATCTCAGCCTCATCCTGAGGTGCCCAGCATTACAGATATCAGTCTTCAGCCAATACGATTCACTCTACGTGATATCAAGAAACAGCTGAAGGCATTGAATACTGCAAAGGCTTATGGGCCCTGATAATATTCTGGCAATAATACTGAAGAAATATGCTCCAGAACTTGCTACTCCTCTGGCCAAACTATGCCAGTACAGCTACAACACTGGCATCTATACCAGGAATGTGGAAAATTGTCCAAATGTGTCATCACAGTCCCGGGAAACCACGGCAGATGTTCCAAGATAGTGTCCTAGACCGAACCATCTCCGGTTGCATTATCACTTACCTTCCTCCCAACATAAGTTCAGATGTGGGGATATTCGCTGATGATTGAACAATGTTCAGTACCATTCATGATTCCTCAGGCACTGAAGCAGTCCATGTACAAATGCAGTAAGATCTGGACAATATCCAAGCTTTGGCTGATAAGTGGCAAATAACATTCACACCACATAAGTGCCAGGTAATGACCATCTCCAATAAGAGAGGATCAAACAATCACAACTTGACACTGAATCCCCCACTATCAATATCCTCAGGGTTACCACTGACCACAAACTGAACTGGACTAGCCATAGAAATACTGTGGCGATGAGAAAGGTCAGTGGCTAGGAATCCTACGGCGAGTAACTCAGCCTCTGACTCCCCAAAGCCTGTCCACCACCACAAGGTAGGAGTGTGATGGAATACTCTCCACTTGCCTGGATGAGTGCAGTTCCAACAACATTCAAGAAGCTCAACACCATTCAAGACAAAATAGTAGCATCAGTGTGTACCATCTACAAGATGCACTACAGGAACTTACCACGGTTCCTAAGGCAGCAGCTTCCAAACACACGACTGCTACCATCTAGAAGGAGAAGGGCAGCAGATACCTGGAAACCCCACCAACTAGAAGTTCCCCTCCAAGTCATTCACCATCCTGACTTGGAAATATATCGCTGTTCCTTCACTGTCGCTGGGGCAAAATCCTGGAACTCGCTCCTTAATAGTGTCATGTGAGAGTACCTTTCAGAAATGGATGTTTAAGCAATGTACCTTTCAGAAATGGAGATGATCATATTACTGAAGTGATGTCAGAGGTTGGGGGGAGCTGAGCTCACTTCTGCTTTTGGGTTTTAGTTTGTGAAAGCAGCTTGCAGTGAGCTGGATCTGTTGTGATCTCTGCCATGAAAGACTATGTCTGGATCATTTGGGTGATTTAAACTCATAATTGTAAAGCCTTTAACCTGATGTGTTTCTGTTTAAAGGTGTTAAGTCTCTCTTGGATGTTGAAAGGAATAACTGAAGGGTTATTTAGTGTTGTAATATTTTTGGGGTTATCTTTGAAGTAAGGGGTGTTAAGAGATCCAATGTTTATTTAAGAGGTTAAATTGAGTTCATGGAATAAGCATTGTGTTGTGTTTGAAAACCCGTGTGTCCATAATTGTAATCCCACCGCTGGAGAACAAAAAGTGTGCTTCAAAAGCAGCAATCCATTAAAGGGAGAGGTTGGTTGAACTCCATGATACATCTTGGGGTTCTGAAAACGCCGAGCCCATAATAATTGGGGGCTCGAGGGGGATAAAAGTTGATCTATTAGATTAGATTTTGTGAACTTAAAGACAGTGAAGGATTATTGCTTTTCTGGTGTGGTATTTTCGTTTAAGTGGGGAGAGTGTCGTGAACAATGGCTCTTTCAGAGGCTCAGAAGTTTTTGGGGGTGGATGCGGTAACACGCGATACCTTACAGACAGAGACTAAAAACAGACTGTTAGGTTTGGCAAAAGCATTGCAGTTAACACTGCCTAGCCAAATAGGAAAAGATGAGGTAGTTAATGCGGTATCTGCGCATTTACATTTGCCTGTGATACATTCTGACTCATTAGATATGGCAAAGCTCCAGTTGTAGATTAAGCAATTTGAACATGAAAAAGAATTAAAGCAACTTGAACATGAAAAAGAATTAAAGCGGCTTGAATATGCAATGAAAGAAAAAGAAAGAGATAGAGATAGAGAGGAAAAAGAAAAGGAGAGAGAAGAAAGAAACAAAGAAAGAGATAGAGAGGAGAGGGAAAAAGAGAGAGAGTTTAAACTTCGGAAAATGGCTCTGAAACATGAAAATCAGTTAAAATTGTCAGACGTAAAGGGACACGTACAGTTGGATGATAGTGATGAGGATAGTGAGAAAGAGCGTCATAGTCGAAGACGTGGTGGGGATCTATTTAAACATGTCCAAGCATTGCCAAGGGTGACGAGAAGGAGGTAGATGCCTTTTTCATTTCATTTGAGAAGGCAGCTAAACAAATGCAATGGCCACAGGACATGTGGGTATCATTGATTCAAACAAAGCTGGTAGGTAGGGCTAGTGAAGTGTTTGCATCACAACTGGAGGAGGTATCTGGAACGTATGAGGAGGTGAAGAAATCCATCTCAAGTGCATATGAGCTAGTGCCTGAAGCTTACAGACAAAGATTTAGAAATGTAAGGAAAGAACTTGGTCAGACATACATGGAGTGTGAAAGGATCAAACAGAGTAATTTTGATAGGTGGATAAGGGCTTTGAAAAAAGACCAAACGTATGAAGCTCTCAGAGAAATTATACTTTTGGAGGAGTTTAAAAATTCAATTCCTGATGTAGTGAAAACTCATGTGGAAGAACAGAGGGTTAAAACTGTGAGATTAGCAGCAGAAATGGCAGATCATTATGAATTAGTTCATAAATCAAAGATTGGTTTCCGACATCAGTTTCAGCCGGTGAGGGATAGAAACTGGGGACATGAGAAATACTCAAGTGGTAAAGGTAAAGGTGATATGATGGGAGACAATAAAGAGAGTGTACCTCAGATTAGGGCAGCACGGTAGCATTGTGGAAAGCACAATTACTTCACAACTCCAGGGTCCCAGGTTCGATTCCGGCTTGGGTCACTGTCTGTGCGGAGTCTACACATCCTCCCCGTGTGTGGGTGGGTTTCCTCCGGGTGCTCTGGTTTCCTCCCACAGTCCAAAGATGTGCAGGTTAGGTATATTGGCCATGATAAATTGCCCTTAGTGTCCAAAATTGCCTTTAGTGTTGGGTGGGGTTACTGGGTTATGGGGATAGGGTGGAGGTGTTGACCTTGGGTAGGGTGCTCTTTCCAAGGTCCGGTGCAGACTCGATGGGCCGAATGAACATAGAACATAGAACATTACAGCGCAGTACAGGCCCTTCGGCCCTTGATGTTGCGCCGACCTGTGAAACCACTCTAAAACCCATCTACACTATTCCCTTATCGTCCATATGTCTATCCAATTACCATTTTAATGCCCTTAGTGTTGGCGACTCCACTACTGTTGTAGGCAGGGCATTCCACGCCCTTACTACTCTCTGAGTAAAGAACCTACCTCTGACATCTGTCTTATATCTATCTCTCCTCAATTTAAAGCTATGTCCCCTCGTGCTAGACATCACCATCCGAGGAAGAAGGCTCTCACTGTCCACCCTATCCAATCCTCTGATCATCTTGTATGCCTCAATTAAGTCACCTCTTAACCTTCTTCTCACTAACGAAAACAGCCTCAAGTCCCTCAGCCTTTCCTCATAAGATCTTCCCTCCATACCAGGCAACATTCTAGTAAATCTCCTCTGCGCCCTTTCAAATGATTTCACATCCTTCCTATAATGTGGCGACCAGAATTGCACGCAATTCTCCAAATGAGGCCGCACCAGAGTTTTGTACAGCTGCAACATAACCTCATGGCTCCTAAACTCAATCCCTCCACCAATAAAAGCTAACACACCGTACGCCTTCTTAACAACCCTCTCAACCTGGGTGGCAACTTTCAGGGATCTATGCACATGGACACTGAGATCTCTCTGCTCATCCACACTGCCAAGAATTTTACCATTAGCCCAGTACTCTGTCTTCCTGTTATTCCTTCCAAAATGAATTACCTCACACTTTTCTGCTATAAACTCCATTTGCCACCTCTCAGCCCAGTGCTGCAGCTTATCTATGTCCCTCTGTAACTTGTAACATCCGTCCGCACTGTCCACAACTCCATCGACTTTAGTGTCATCTGCAAATTTACTCACCCATCCTTCTACGCCCTCCTCCAGGTCATTTATAAAAACGACAAACAGCAGTGGCCCCAAAACAGACCCTTGTGGTACACCACTAGTAACTGGACTCCAGTCTGAACATTTCCCATCAACCACCACCCTTTGTCTTCTTCCAGCTAGCCAATTTCTGATCCAAACTGCTAAATCACCCTGAATCCCATGACTCCGTATTTTCTGCAGTAGCCTACCGTGGGGAAACTTATCAAACGCTTTACTAAAATCCATATACACCACATCAACTGCTTTACCCTCATCCACTTGTTTGGTCACCTTCTCAAAGAACTCAATAAGGTTTGTGAGGCCAGATGTACCCTTCACAAAACCGTGTTGACTATCTCTAATCAAATTATTCCTTTCCGGATGATTTTCATCCTATCTCTTATAAACCGTTCCAAGATTTTGCCCACAACAGAAGTAAGGCTAACTGTTCTATAGTTGCCAAGGTTGTCTCTACTGCCCTTCTTGAACAACATTTGCTATCCTCCAGTCTTCTGGCACTATTCCTGTGGACAAAGATGACTTAAAGATCAAAACCAAAGGCTCAGCAATCTCCTCCCTAGCTTCCCAGAGAATCCAAGGATAAATGCCATCCGGCCCAGGGGTCTTATCTATTTTCACACTTTCCAGAATTGCTAACACCTCCTCCTTATGAACCTCAAGCCCTTCTAGTCTAGTAGCCTGAATCTCAGTATTCTCCTCGACAACATTGTCTTTTTCCTGTGTGACTACTGACGAAAAATATTCAGTTAGCACCTCCTTCTGCACTATAAATTCTTTGAATTAAAAAAGAAATCCAGGAGGGTGGAAAAGAAATGAAAAGTTTCAAATGTTTTCAATGTAATAAACTAGGCCATGTAAAGTCACAGTGTTGGTGGTTGAAGAAAAGCACTGGGAAGGCTGATGTGGTAAAACAGGATAGGAGTGGGATTTGTTAGAGTGGTCAAGGAAAGCCCAAGGGAAGTGAAGGAGGTGCAAATGATTGTACAGCCTGTTCAAGAAGTAATTGTTAAGAAGGTGTTTAAGAAAATAATTTACTTGTGTGGGTCAAGTTTACTCATGTGTATCAGGAGGAGCAGGTAAAGAAGTCACAGGGGCTAGTCCCTGTGAGAACCCCTGGAGAACAAGCCGTGTGGTTCAAAAGCAGCAATCCATTAAAGGAAGAGGTTGGTTGAACTCCATGATACATTTTGGGGTTCTGAAAACACCTTGCCCATAACAATAGCATAAAATGTGTACCTACACCACATGGATTGCAGCTGTTCAAGAAAGTAGCTCACCGCTACCTTCTCAAGAACAATTAGGGATGGGTAATAAATGCCGGCCTAATCAGTGATGCCCACATCCCGTAAAAAAATGAATTTTTAAAAACTGTTTTCTGTGTTTTGCTTTTATCAAAATTGCCCCCAGTGTGTTTTCTGCTAGAATGTGCATAGTTTTGTTCAATAAATCAGTCTTGATTCTGGATAAACTGCTGTTGTCAAGAAGTTGACTTTTACATTGGGAGGCACCAGAAGAAAGCAAGCTAGGTCAGGCAACATGGCAAGTTGGGACTCTCAAAGATCCTAAAGACAGTTCTGAAGGTACATCAAGACTGCACACATATACAGTACATAGAATTTATAATTAACTCTGCTTGTAGTTAAGTGATCATTTTTTAGAAGCATTCTCTGGCCATTACAATACATTCCAGTCAATTCATACCTGTCAGGAGACATGCAAAACCCATATTCAAAAGAACTGTAAAGGCAGTCAGAAATGTATATTTTTCATGCTTCTTCGTCAGCTTGATTAATATCTCCCTGCATTTTTATAGCCAATAGTTTAAGGAACGTTCATGTACTTGATTTATTTTCTTTCACACTCCTCAGCTAGACTACTTTGATAATACAGAACTAGAGGAGATTGGGTTCAATCTGGAATGCACTTAATTTGTTTTACTTTCCCAACTCTAGGTTGGATCTTTTTAAACACACAGGAATCCAACCCAACTTCATTACTCAAGTAGTAATGAGTTGGCTATAGGCAGCACATTCAGGAATATTATGGAACAATCCATATTTAAAACGTTACTAAATTTCAAAAATACTAATTCCATATTTCAAACATTACCAACATCTTGCTAGTATCTAAGAGAGAATCTGTTCTTCGTCAGTTGTGAAACATATGAAGGATGTATGACCATGTTAACTCTCCTAACCTATCACATTTTAAATTGCTGTGAAGATGATAGAGATTTATTGAGTTATTGCAGCAGGTTCCAACCTAACAGTATAATAAATTCAATTATAAAAAAACAGAGGAAATAAAGTAAAACCATACCCTTCCCCTGAACTTTCGACCTCTTCTGATTGGAGGCAGCAGATCGGAGTGAAATCTGTAACAAAATGCACACATCTTTGTAACCATCATCATAAACCTGAGGTCAACATCCATTGTCTAGGCACTTACCATGCTCTGTAAACCAGCTCATTTTATTAATCTGGGAACCATTTCAAGTTTTTCCTCTTTGCTCTATAACATTTTGAAAGTCATTAAATTTGATAAATATCAAACAAGCAACACATAAATGCCAGACTGGTCGAAATAAATTGAAGAGAAGGTACAAAATGATAGCTTTGTGTAACTAACATTATAAATGCTCTGCAAGAAGAACACAGGTCCCTTATTCAGTTGTAAAAATATAAAATAAATTAACACGGACTTGCCCGGGAGAGGGCTATAGTGAATACTGTGTTTAACCCAAAAAAAACAAATCGTGCCAGATTTCCAGTGAGCTTTAACCATTGACAGCACGGCAAGAGGCATCTCTGTGGTTTGGTTCGAAGTTTTCTCTCGGTCTCTTTTACAACAGTTTACTGTGTTTCTACTGGTGAACACTGTTTTGTTACCCGTGTGGTAGGTAACATGTGCTACTCAATCCTTGGTTGGTGATGAGGTATTCTGAATCCCGATGAAGAAGATTCGAACTCTTCCAGTAGTAACAAAAGGTTTATTGAGTAACTACAACAATATTTACATGAGTTCTTTACTTTATCTTTGATACTAGTGATAAGGTTAACAAGATCTAACTGTGGTAACTATACGTAACTCCACTGGCCATCTAAACCAGTCTGCTGTTGCTTTGATCACAGTGCACCCGAGAGAGAGAGAGACCCAATGTGGCTGCGTTTTATACCCCTGTTGGTCCAGCCCTACAGATGCTGCCAGACCTGCTGAGATTTTCCAGCATTTTCCCTTTTGGTTTCAGATTCCAGCATCCGCAGTAATTTGCTTTTACCGAAGGTTTCACTGGTTGTTGTGCCTCAAGAATTCCCGCAAAATAGTAAATAAAGATCAGATTATTTTAGAACCCTGGCAAACAAACAAGTAGATTTTCCTCACTTTTGTCCCAGAAATTTGTTTTTCTCCCAGGCACAAAACTTGGGAAAGAGGAAAGAGACATACAGCAACGGACTTGTGATTCCTTTAGGCTGTTCTGAGATTTCTATGGCTCCCCCTAACTTGTGGAGTGCTGCAAGCAACCTCAAAAAGCAGATGTCCTGCCCATCAATGCAAATGAAGCGGGGTAGAATAATCCCAATCTCTCATGGGAGTGATTTTGCAGGCACAAAACCATCTCAATATCTGCTTCCGCCTGTCCATTTGCGGCGGTGTGAGGTGAGGTTCACACACGTTGGTTGGGCATGGGGAAAAGCTGGCAGTGTTCAGTGAAAATTTTGGTGGAAATCTCAAACAAACTCGCAATGGGCTGAACGTTTGCTGGTGGTGCAAGAGGAGCACCCATGTCCCCTCACTCATGTGAAATATTAACTCGTACAAAACCCATCCAGTTATACTTGAGTTAAAAACTATGGCCCAAAATGTCACTAATATGCAGCAATCAGAGAAAACCTGCTAGCCTTCACCCATTTGTGACACTATTGACTCAAACTGAATGTTAGGTCAGTTACTTTTGCTACATTACACTGCTCTGAGCTCTCAAGTCGACTGAGGTCACAGACATATTAAGGCACTACACCAGCAATGATGCTTTCATATCTTTCGGTCACATATTTATTTCACAGATGATTCACTTTTAGATTTTAAATGCATTGTGTAATTGGACTCTTAACTGATCATTAACTTTGGTAAATTACTACATCACTGGTCGGTGAAATTGTCATTCACACTCAAGAGGGCAAAATCAATAGTTAATTTTGCACAAGAAAGGGTGAACTGATTCTTTTCCCCCATATGAACAAGTTTTCTTCCTACATACAAGATGAATGAGCATATAGTTTAAACACAGTTCAATTTGATGTTAATAATTTATATTAAGCGCACTTCACAAAATACACTAAGATGAATTTAACTGTGATTATAATCGATTATGACTTCCTATATAAATGTTAAACTTCACGATTTTCACTCACAGTTTGCAAACACTAACCATAATGACCAAGCTAGCCAGTAATTGGTCAGAAATGCATACAAGTACAAATTTTATATAGCATATAAAATGAACCTAAACTGTATATAAATGTGGATTTTGGAATTGAATTCTCAAGTGACTATCAATTGTATTGAATTATAACATAATTGGGTCGTAAAAGTATCATTACACTCATGGGATAAAATTAATCATTAATACAGGATTTTCTTTGGCCATTGCAATGTCTTTTGGTTCCCTTAAGTTAAAAATTATCATACTTTATAGTCAAAATGCTGAAGCTTCATCGAGGGTATTTGTTGCATCATTGGTGGACTGACTCATGCGTTGCTACTCAGCACATAACTGCGGTGCGGTAGTCAAATTTGAAACTCTGGATTACATTCTCATAACAATTAGTTCCTACTTCTTTACAAATAAGATAGCTATATTACACCCCTCTTTCTAAAAAAGATATGTCATGCCTCTATATCAATATAATGCTCCAATTATTAAACTTTTTTATTCCAAACTAACGGACAGAAAGGGGGTAAATTCAAACAGCCCAGATTTTCCTTTTACACCTGTCTGTAGACAGAAGGTACTTTGAACTAGTTTGTTTTAAGGAATAAATAGGGACATTTTTTTTCCTGACCCCTCAATCTTTGTGTGATCCCATTTCACAAAGAATCTACAGCAAACTCAAATTAAGATTAACTCAGCAGGTTAGTTGATTTCACACATTCAAAATCCACGAAAGGCATGTCAGCAACATCCCACTCCACATTCACAGAGTCAAGGAGGGATAGAGAAAAGAACGTTTACAGCACAAGGACCATACAAAAACTGGATATTGTGAGTTCCAAAGTTCCAAAGTCAGAGTTCAAGACAAATTTTTCACAATTTGAATTCAACTGACCAGCGATCAGGATTGTAGGATTTACTTTTCAGGTGGTGTTGATGCCATAAAATGAAGTAGGCAGGCAAAGATTGATTCAGTTCTCTAAGAAATGGTACAAAATTTTCTAGCTGGACAGAGCCATCTTCTTTGTGGCTTGCCAGTTGGATAGTGAAACAGCAAACTGGGTGTGCAGCTCAGAAAAGTAATGTTATTCTGTTCAAAAGGTCAGAGTCTTGGACCAAATGACTGTCCAGCTCCACAATAACTTCAAAAAGAGATATTTAGCCAATGGGCTCGATTCAACCAAGTGGGAACAAAGTCCCCTAGCGAGCACATTTAGCCACGTTTTCCCAGGCGCTCGCAGTGCCAAGAAACACATGGCTATTTAAGGCGACTCGTATTGTATAAGGGGCCTCATCGTGGAATGCATGGCCGAGGCCGCACATAACCCCATTTTGAACACTGGGGTGCTCCGCTCGCAGGAACTCCCCAGTGTTGCAAGAGATTGGGATGCCATTTTTAAATAGCATCACGATCTCCAAGGCCCTCGACCTCCCACAACCCGAACGCACTGTGGGAGGGACCCTGGCTCCCTCCGTTCCACCACGCAGCCCACACTGAGCCTGATCACGCATGGGCAGGTTAGCAGTGTCAAACTGGCGCCCGGAAGTATCTATGCCAGCTGGCAATGCCACCTGGGCACCTTGTTAGTGCCAGACTGGCACCCATGTGGCACTGCCAGGGTGCCAAGCTGGCATTGCCAAAGTTCCAGGCTGGCACAGCCAGGGTTCCTAGGTGGCACCAGCAGTACCAGGGCACCACCCTGCCCAAAGGGCATGCAACTGGGGGCCTCGGATCCCCTGGGAGACCTCCACGAGTGCCATTCAATCTGGTCCCCAAATCCTCAGGTACCTCGGGAATCTACATATTAGAGTGAGACTAACTCGCAAGGCATTGCAAGCCGGGTAGATCTGGGAGCGAAGTCTCCCAGCTTTTATCAACCACGCTGTGCCACGTCGAGCTGCATTTCTGTCACAAGACGACCATTGGATCTCGACCAATATCTGGAATTGACTTTATTTTCAGGATGGGTTGAAAGTGCTTCTATTTATGTTCAGAGTCTGGTGTATGAGAAGCCATTGTCTCAATAGACTCACTGACCCTGCTAGCAAAATTAGTTATTAAATGAGAATGACCTTCTTGTAGCTCCCTTTGATATTAATCTGAGCAGTCCCAGGTGGTCCGTTGGCAGCTCCTTAGGCATAATGAGGTGCGGCATTCCTAAAACTGAGAAGATAATTATTTTGTCCTGGAGACTGTGGGAGGTAACGCCCAGAGGGCCGGCCACCTCAATTGTGTTTGTTCAGCAGAAATGTCCAGTTTAACAGTAATAAATAGCAATAAGGATAACCTTTCAAAACATATATAGTGTTGGATTTCTGTTTCGTGTTGGCAGAACCCAACACTAAGCCAAAGAGGATTAACAATCAACTTTTATAAATAAACTGAACAGCTTAAGAATATTTTAAAGTTTGTTTTCTTTTCTGAAAATATTATTCATGGTGCTCAGGTGGGAGGATGTTGTGCCCCCATCTTGCAGATTTGGTATTCTTTGCTCTCAGTGATGAATTGGCACACTGCACAGGGCATGTTATGCGTGTTACTTGTGGCGTGAATCTTGCATGAAGTTGCGAATGTTGTGTCACTTGCTGACGATGTTGCACCTCTTGTTGGTGATGCTGTTGATGTTGTATCACCAGTTAATGATGTCACTGGTGTTGCTGATGATCTTTTCTGCTTTTCCTGCTCAGGTGTCGGTCAAACAGGACTCTGCTCTCTCTCATTTGTTTACCGGTTTCATTCTCAATGATTCAGGACCTTGGAATCTCAGTCTCACCAACATCCTTTGCTGGGTTCCCGGTTTTCATGATTGGATCTTGCACATGTACAGTTTGTCATTTCAACAGCTTTGGCAGCATTTTACCATGCTTGTTGAAGTGTTGACCTGCTTCTACCTGTGCATCAGAAAGTTGTAGTATTACTATCTCCTGGTCACTTGGAAGGACTATCTTGTTTGGCAGTGTTGTCTTATACTTTCTTCCTTCAATAGCTCTGCAGGTGATTTCATGTCAGCCTCGAGAGGTGTGGATCAAAGTGACAGGCAGATGCTGTTCTTGATTATAGAACATAGAACAGTACAGCACAGTACAGGCCCTTCGGCCCACGATGTTCTGCCGACCATTTATCCTAATCTAAGGTCAACCTTAACCTACACCCCTTCAATTTACTGCTGTCTATATGCCTGTCCAAGAGTCACTTATATAACCCTAATGACACGTGGGCAGCATGGTAGCATTGTGGATAGCACAATTGCTTCACAGCTCCAGGGTCCCAGGTTCGATTCCGGCTTGGGTCACTGTCTGTGCGGAGTCTGCACATCCTCCCCGTGTGTGCGTGGCTTTGCTCCGGGTGCTCTGGTTTCCTCCCACAGTCCAAAGATGTGCAGGTAAGATGGATTGACCATGCTAAATTGCCCTTAGTGTCCAAAATTGCCCTTAGTGTTGGGTGGGGTTGCTGGACTATGGGGATAGGGTGGAGGTGTAGACCTTGCGTAGGGTGCTCTTTCCAAGAGCCGGTGCAGACACGATGGGCCGAATGGCCTCCTTCTGCACTGTAAATTCTATGATTCTATGATGATGATACTGACTCCACCGCCTCTGCTGGCAGTGCATTCCACACACCCACCACTCTCTGTGTAAAGAACCTATGAAAAAAATGAAAATCGCTTATTGTCACAAGTAGGCTTCAAATGAAGTTACTGTGAAAAGCCCTTAGTCGCCACATTCCGGCGCCTGTTTGGGGAGGCTGGTACGGGAATTGAACCGTGCTGCTGGCCTGCCTTGGTCTGCTTTCAAAGCCAGCGATTTAGCCCAGTGTGCTAAACCAGCCCTCTGACATGTCCCCTATACCTTCCTCCAATCACCTTAAAATTATGTCTCCCCGTGACAGCCTTTTCCGCCCTGGGGAAAAGTCTCTGGCTATCCACTCTATCCATGCCTCTCATCACCTTGTACACCTCTATCAAGTTACTTCTGTTCCTCCTTCGCTCCAGTGAGAAATGCCCTTGCTCCCTCAACCTTTCTTCATAAGACATGCCCTCCAGTCCAGGCAGCATCCTGGTAAATCTCCTCGGCACCCTCTCCAAAGCATCCACATCCTTCCCAAATGAGGTGACCAGAACTGGACATAATATTCCAAATGTGGTCTAACCAGGGTTTTATAAAGCTGCAGCAAAACCTCGCGGCTCTTAAACTCAATCCCCCTGTTAATGAAAGCCAACACATCATATGCCTTCTTCGCAACCCTATCAACTGTTTTGTTATGCTCTTGACGTAGCATAAGGTGCTTCCTTGATGTGCACTCTGACAAAGGAAGGTTCAGACTTGGAGATAGCTTTAACACATTTATTACTGTTAACAATATTCCTACTTGGATTTGACTCTCCTGTTAATCCTGCTACAGCTACTCAGACTAACTAACCAGTCTGCTACAATCCACGTGGTGGGTGTGATGTGTTGAATCAACCCTATGTACTCACTAAGTGTCTCCACTGGAAAGAGGAAGAGCATGTGTACTGTGCCCTTTTATATGGGTTGGTGTAATGCCCCCCTGTGGTAGTGTCACCTCTGTGTGTATCGTGACTGCCCATTGGTCATGTCCTATCTTACTGGCCTATTGGTTGAATATCTGTGTGTCATGTCTCTGGTGCTCCCTCTAGTGTCTATCTAGTCTATGTGTATTTACATTAACCCCTTGTGTATTTACAGTGATGCATATCACCACATCAAGCTGGGTGACAACTTGAGAGAGCTATGTACGTGGACCCCAAAATCCCAATGTTCCTCCACACTTCCAAGAATCCTATCTTTAACCCTGTATTCAGTATTCAAATTTGACCTTCCAAAATGAATCACTTCACATTTATCCAGGTTGAACTCCATCTGCCACTTTTCAGCCCAGCTCTGCATCCTGTCAATGTCCTGTTGTAACATGCAACAGCCCTCAACACTACCTACAACTCCACCAACTTTCGTGTCATTGGCAAACTTACTAACCCACCCTTTCACTTGCTCATCCAAGTCATTTATAAAAACCACAAAGATTGTGTGTGAATAGTTCGGTTCCCACAGTATGCAATGGTCTGGGTGGTACTTCGATACACATTGGGGGGGATTCTCTGGTCCGCCTTGGTGGTGTGCCATTCGTTGATGCTCTGATTCTATACTTGTCAACGGTATTTCCCATTGTAGCCGGGAAATCTGCTGGCGGGGATGCGCTGCCAACAGGAAAAGTGAATCGCAACAACCGGAGAATTTCGGCCATTTGCTGCTCTGTATTTCTATACTTCTGACATTCATTGCAGATCTGGCAAATCTTTTAATGTCTTTCTATATTCCTATCCAGTCACAACAAATCTGGCTCGGAACTTACATTTCTCCATTCCCATGTGGCCTTCATGTATCTTCTCCGAGATTCTTCCTGCATCGTTTTGGGTATCATTATTCTGGAACCAGCTGGCAAACACCACCTTCTAGTGAGGTGTTGGGCTGGATTTTCAGAGTCGAGGAGACTCCACAGACCTGTAAAAGTGAAAGATGGGACCCACAACCAGAAATCCTGTCCCCACCTCCAGCAGACACCAAGGGAGCGGGGCCTGAAACATACAGGCATCAATTACGAATCAGCTGGGCCAATTATAGTCAGTGCACAGATCCAATTTTTACTCCAGGAATTACCACAATTCGCAACGCGTGCTTTATGAATTTATGGTGGAGACATAAATGCTCTTGAAGGACGGAGAAGGTACTTAAAACTGCCAAGCTGTTAAATTATTTAAATCCCCTGCCCTTTAACTTTTGCGAAAAATAAGCTTGCCTTTGTCTATGAGTAAAAAACATTAGTTCTTGCAGTTTCAATACATGACTGTTGACGTAATCCTAAAGTGTATCATTAGAGCATTTTTATTGCTTGACTGCTTCCATAACCTGTCATCATCACAGTGGGGAGCTTTAAGATCATAGTTTAATCAACAGCTGCAAGTTTGATCAAAGCTGAATGTTTAGCTGTTTTTGGTATGGGGTTATGAATACATATGTTTGTTTTATAAGGAATTAAGTACTTGAAGTTTTTAAATATATTGAATGGATTTCATGAATGATATTGTTTTATTATATATAGTGACGTCCATACCAGAAACTTAGAACTTCATTTTATTTAAGCTTAGCATGCCTCCTGAAGTCTGGAGATGCTAGGTAACTTGGCATAGGGAGTTTGAGGACGGTAGGTGGGGGAGGGGGTCATGCATTGCCCCTAAGTTGCCACTGGGCTATAAGGGGCCATGAGGATGAGTGGGACGTCATCAGTTGACACTAAGTTAGCATAGAGACTAGAAGGTCATGAGGAAAAGTGCAGTGGCATGGGTTGGCATGGAGAATACGGAAGATATTGCGGATGGGGGAGTGGGATAGATTGGTATGGAGGTCATCAGGAGGCAATGGGGATGTGTGGAGGGGCAAAGGCTGGGCTGAATTGGCAAGGAGGATGTGCAGGATGAGGATTAGCAGACCTAATATTTAACAACACAACTGGGGCAAAGTCCCAGAGAACTGAGGGGGCCTTGAAAACAAACCAACCCACATGGCTGCCTCCGGTCTGCATCCAGGGGCAGCAGGCCCGAATCCAACCAGCACCCAGCCCGCATGCACGCCTCCCAGCCCCGAAGTAAAAATCACACACACTGTCCAGTCGCTTTATCCCAAAGCAGGAATGCTGAGCCAAGAAATTTCCCGACTCCAGCTGCCTGCCTCTAAGATGAAAATCCAGCCTGTTATCTTTGATAGACCATTACTGCCATATTTCTGGCTGTGCTTATCAGGCCATCCATTGATCACTTGCCGAGGGAGCCTCTATAACTTTCTGTCTTTTCTGGTCTCATCTCTAATTTGACTTAGGTTCTGTGGTGTCATGTTCACGAGATGATGGATCTTTATACTTTGATCATTTATCTCCTCATGTATTGAGATAAGCTGCAGCTCTTCACAACTGTTCAATCACAGGATAGCAAGACCATCTTGTCAGCGATGTCGAACATACAAAGGAAAAGATGTTCAGGTGAAAATAAATATACACAGCTTGGTGTTGCAGATGTTGTTGTTAGTGTTAGAGGCCTGCATGTGGCACATCCGGCGACATTTTCCACCCAGTGGATTTTTTCATTTTAGGATACAAATAGGTTCTTCTGTCAGACACGGGATCTGGGGGTTATCAAGGGGTTGGGTGCAGCTCAGTTTTGAAGTAAGGATGTCAAAAGAAAGTACTAGAATTTTCCAGGGTTTTTTGGCAAGAGTGATTAGGGTCCAAATTACCAGCACAGGTGTTGGAGCATAAAGCCATGGCATGTTGTTAAAGAAAAAGGGCTTGAATTTCTATTCGAAAAAGAGAGATAAAGTTATTACCCCCCCCAATCAAAGTGAAGACACTGAAGAAAGGTTTGGAATGATGGACTGATATTTTTCATCCCCCAACTGATTGCCATGTTATTACACGGTATTGTCGGACTGCTGTACCTGCTAGAGTTCCACCACTCCAGAATTAACCCATAGTTTCCAGGATTGAAGATCAATCTCCAGAGCATTGCTGTCCACAACCCTGGAGAAAAATCACCGGCTCAATGAAACATTTTTTTGGGATCGTTTTCTTAGACTATTTCCCTTTACAGGATATAAAACTATTGAAATTGGAATTAAAAAGGCTGTTTGGATGGCAGTGAAACATCATCCAATTAGGTAATGAGTCTTTTTGCTTTCCAATTGGCAGAGGAAGGCAATCCATCACAAGGGTGGGTGCGTCAAGGGATTAATGACAAAAACATGGCGACAAGTCATGTGAGGAAACCCCCAGGAATATGGTTAATCACATTTGGCAACTTTTGTATATGCTGCCCCTGATTTCTGATTTCACCTGAAATCCTGTTCAGGTGCTTTGTCAAGCAACATTATAAAATCAAGCAGATTTTGAATGTAACTTTTCTTGAAATATTGACAGGCAGCACAGGGTTATTGGTGCATCTTAGATTGGTTCTCAGTTTCTGTTCACCTTGACCCTCAAATCCAAGATCATCTAGAGTATCTCTAAAAGTTAATTTAAAATGGATGTTTAAGAGATTAGGTTAGGGAGGAGAAAATTTGAAAAATGACTACCCCTGCTAAAAGGAATACATGTATGAAAACAGCATTAAGCTCTGGCCCTGAAGGGTTGCTTAACCTCCCAGCTCCAGTCATCAGAATGGCAAGGGAAAGGTACAAGAGGATGGAAGAACACTGAATAAGGTGTACTGCTGGAGAAGGAGTTACCTGGAGATGACCAAGAGCCAGTGCCAGAGGAGATTGTCTGTGACTATCTGTCTGGACAGTCAGAACGTGTGTAGCCCACTCCCCTTACCCCAGAAAAATCTCAGCAATTAGCTCAGCAATCACTTTAGTTGGTCTCAATGGGGGAATGTGTCAGGATAGCTGGTGAACCCTCATCCCACCCTGGTAAAAATAGCTGACACCGGAAACAGCGTCAGCAGACCGACATGCCGACTATTGCCGGTATATTCTGGCCCCATCCACCTCTAATCCCACCCTTGACGGAGTGCCAAAATTCAGCCCTCTGTTCCTCTTCTGCTTCTTCTGGTTAAAAGAGATAGAGATGCCTTTGGTCAATATGCATTCTGAACCAAATATTTCACAAAAACACTCATTTCTAAATGCTGCAGTGGCAATTATCAACTGGGGAGGAGTCACTCAGAGAATAGTTGGAGGGAGCGTTTGATGATGCATAAAACACAGGGGAGGGGGGAAAAGAGCAAGTGGAATTGCATTTGTTGAAGTTCATATGACTGGAGGCTTAGCCCAAGGACTCCAGCAACTGCAGAAATCAGGAATCACAGTACTTGCTTACAAATGCGATTTGACAGCATAATCTGTTGTTAAGTAGTGTCTCGAAGCTGCAGACCACCATCATTTATCTGAAGTGCAATGAACCCTGCATTTTACTGGTTGAGATCCTAAACTCAGCTGTAGCTTTCTTAACAAATGAGCCCTCAGAGTCCTGGGTTCTCCTTTGCACACACACTATTGGAGGTCATCCTAGTTCTTCAGAGGTCTACACACATGCACATCTCCGAGCACCTGGCAGAATCCCACAAACACATATTTAAATGAGCCTAATACAAGGACTAATGGCTCATTTAAATATGCTGATCTGGACCGTTCCCAGTGAGGGTGAGATCCAGATCACGACATCTCACGAGACTCCATTTAGTCTGATGAGGCGTTTCGAGCGTGGCAAATCTTGTGAGAAAATTGCCTCGTCCCTGTTATATTACGTGATTGTAATACTCTTTTGCTTACTTCCAGAATGATCTGATGGTTGTAGTTCAATAAAACTATCAGTCTTCAAATTAAGCAAATAACATTTATTGAATAACAAATATAAATATCTATGAGTTTGTTCACTCTTCTGCAACTATAACTGATGATTAAGTAAATAAGAAGTATAAATAATGTTTAACTCCACATGCCAACTAAGCTATATCTCTAACACTCTGTTCACTAGTCACTCCTGATACGAAGAGGCAGGAATCTCCTCTGTGCAGTTTATATACATGGATCTGATGCTGCCATCTAGTTGTTGTCTCGCACCATAATACAGATGTTAACCCTTTACATACCAGCAGCTATACAGATCACTATATCCCCTTTTTTTTAACCATATTTTCTATGTGGCAGACAAATTGTATAACAAGATAAGTATAAATCATAGAATTATCATAGAATTTACAGTGCAGAAGGAGGCCATTCGGCCCATCGAGTCTACACCAGCTCTTGGAAAGAGCACCCTACCCAAGGTCAACACCTCCACCCTATCCCCATAACCCAGTAACCCCACCCAACATTAAGGGCAATTTTGGACACTAAGGGCAATTTATCATGGCCAATCCACCTAACCTGCACATCTTTGGACTGTGGGAGGAAACCGGAGCACCCGGCGGAAACTCACGCACACACGGGGAGGATGTGCAGACTCCGCACAGACAGTGACCCAAGCCGGAATCGAACCTGGGACCCTGGAGCTGTGAAGCAATTGTGCTATCCACAATGCTACCATGCTGCCCAATCATGATACGTATGCCTGTACAAGCAAAACTGGAGTAATGATTATACACAATTGTGCAATATTTCATAAGTTCAGTCTGTTTGGTTTTCTTCGTCATCTTGTTGATCTTCTTGGCTGACGAGGTGGTGAATCTGAAGCTTTCACAGTCTTGTGCATGTCATCTGAATTTCTGGTATGCAGTAGATTGTCACGAAATATTGACTCTGTGAAGTCTAAATTTGGAACAATTTGGTGGTGAAGTCGAATTCTTTGCAAAGCACGTCTGTTACTCAAAAAATCGTGCCTTCCGCTGATTTTACTATGTAGGAACGTGGAGCTGCTTGCCTAATGATTGTAGCTGGAGCAGATCATCCTCCTTCTGGATTTTTGATTCTGACAAGGTCATCCTTTGCCAGCGGTTCCAATTCAGATGCATGTCTGTCGTAGTATGATTGTTGTCCTGAACGTTGTTCTTCAATCTTCTTCAGAACAGGCAAATGGTCTGGATTCTGCAGTCTAATTGCTGGTAAGGTAGTCCTGAGATCCCTGTTAAATACCATTTGAGCCGGCGAGAGTCCTGAAGATAGTGGTGTAGCTCTATAAGATAACCACGCAAGATGGATATCTGACATCGAGTCATTTGCTTTACTAATCAACTGTTTAACTATGTGAACGCCCTTCTCTACCTTGCCGTTGGACTGAGGGTAGTGAGGACTGGATGTCACATGCATGAAGTTATATTTCTTCGAGAATTCTGATCATTCCAAACATGGACCATTGTCCAACATGACAGTATCCGGTATTCCATGCCTTGAGAATGTTTCTTTACATGCTTTAATTACTGAGTTTGATGTCAAGTCTGGAAGTTTCATAACTTCTGGGTAGTTAGGATAATAATCCATTATTAAGATGTAGTCTTGACCAGGTTCCACTCTAATTATTAGCAACCATTTCACTTTGAAAATTAGCAAACTGTATTCAATATTGTGAAACTTTGCATTCCATCATATCCAGGTGCTCAAAAACATGTGAAGATTTGGAAATAATTTGTTTACAATTGTTGTAACCAATATGAACATACGAATTAGGAAGAGTAGGCCACTCGGCCCATCGAGCCTGCTCCACCATTCAATAAGATCATGGCTGATCTAATTGTGATCTCAACCCCACATTCCTGCCTACCCTCGATAACCTTTCAATCCCTTGCTTACCAAGTCAGTGGAAGGCATGATTTTTCGACGTAACAGATGTGCTTTGTAAAACATTCGACTTCACCACCAAATTTTTCAAATTTAGACTTCACAGAGTTAATATTTCTTGACAATATTTCTTTAGCTCTGCCTTAAAAATGTTCAAAGACTCTGATTCCACTGCCTTTTGAGAAAGGGAGTTCCAGAGTCTCACGATCCTCTTGAGAGAAAACATTTCTCCTCATCTTTGTCTCAAACGTGTGACCCTTATTTTTCAACAGTGACCCCTAGGCCTAGAATCTCCAACATGAGAAACAACCTCTCCGCATCCACTCAGTCTGAGCTCCCAAAAACATAGTCAAGTGTTCTCCATCTTCTCTGGCATTTTTTAAATGTATTTTCAGGATGCGGGCATCGCTGGCCAAACCAGCAGTTATTGCCCATCCCTAATTGTCCTTCAGAAGGTGGTGGTGAGCTGCCTTCTTGAACCGCTGCAGGATTTTGATCCGGTGACACTCGGGTCATAGGCCTGTGAACTTACGGAGATAGAGAACCTTTTTATTTTAAAAAAAAGTAGCATGGCGGCTGACCAATTTGCTTTGACCAAAGATGGAATCCAAGGGGTAATCAGGTGACGTTTTGCGATTTCTGCTCAAACGCTAACTCATGTTTCTGGAAAGTCATTAAAATATAAAGGTCCATGGATCCTCCTTTGACCCTCCTTTAAAATAAGTATATTCAAAGTATAAGAACATATGTAGAGTTTACAGCTCCTATTGCCTGAATATTTACAGAAACACAAATAAAACTGTTTTCCCAGATTCTGGGGTGGATTCTTGGCCCAGCGATGCCAGAAAAGCGGATTGTGATTGGGCGGAGGATCGGGCGTCCGGCGAAAACCGAGGTTGGTGCCGGGTGCCAAACTGACCGCCGTGCTCCAGGGCTCTGCTGGTGATGACAACGTGCTCCACACGCTGGTGTCAGCATGCAAAACCAGTATATGAGAGCGTTAACATATCATTACTGGGTTTGGCCCAGTATTCTCCGGGCCTCCGCCAAGTGGAAGTGGAGTGAGCGCAATTCATTACAGGTATTTTAAAATGGGACCAGGCGCCCTGGCTGCTGAGAGAGAGAAGAGGTAAGAAAAGTTTCCAAAATCACAATAATTGGCTGACAGTTGTGCCAGCCATGGGATGGAGGATGATGATGACCTACTGTGATATGAGCCCTGGTGCTCCGCATCGTTTGGCAAAGTCTGACTGCTGCCTTCAGTATCACATTCCACTGTCTGCCCAGTGAACCCTGCATGCGTACTGGCCATTCCATCTTACGGACCATAGACTCTCTGGGGAGGCGGGGATGGGATTGGTGTTAGGAAGGAGGGGCGGTTATGGGCGTGGTGAGCGGTGATGGTCATGCACCGGACAGGCTGTACCACATGGCGACCCCACATCTCTGGCTCCATCCCCTGCTGCCTCTGAGGGGAAAAATTATCACTTGGATTTATTGCCAAGTGATGAGTCCATCAGCTTATGAAAAAACAGAAATGATTAAGTCCATTAGCGACCGACCTCCAAAATTGAAAAGACACAAAGGGGCGGCACAGTGGCACAGTGGCTAGCACTGCTGCCTCACAGCACCAGGGACCCAGGTTCAATTACGGCGTGGGTCACTGTCTGTGTGGAGTTTCTACGTTCTCCTTGTTTCTGCGTGGGCTTCCTCAGGGTGCTCTGGTGTCCACCCACAGTCCAAAGATGAAAAAATGAAATGAAATGAAAATCACTTATTGTCACAAGTAGGCTTCAAATGAAGTTACTGTGAAAAGTCCCTAGTCGCCACATTCCAGCGCCGGTTTGGAAAGGCTGGTACGGGAATTGAACCGTGCTGCTGGCCTGCCTTGGTCTGCTTTCAAAGCCAGCGATTTAGCCCTGTGCTAAACCAGCCCCTGGTTTGGTGGATTGGCCATGCTAAATTGCCCCTCAGTGTCCAGGGATGTGCAGGTTAATGTGGAACGCCCGGCGACTGAATGGGCCGGTTAAAAGGTCGCAGGTGTTCGCTCAGCTCAGGAGCTTGAAAGCGGGGGTGGCCTTTTTGCAGGAGACACACCTTCATGTGAAGGACCAGGTTAGGTTAAGGAAGGGGTGGGTTGGGCAGTTTTTTCACTCGGGGTTTGATTCGAAATCGAGTGGTGTGCCTATTTTAATGAGCAAAGAAATGGGATTCGTGAGTGCGAAGGAGGTGAGGGATCCAGGTGGGAGATATGTGATTGTGAGTGGGGTATTGGAAGGGGCACCGGTACTGTTGGTAAATGTGTATGTCCCAAATTGGGATGATGTGGGTTTTATGAGGGGGTTGCTGGCAGCAAGCCCGGATTTGGCCACGTACCAGTTGATCATGGAAGGAGATTTTAACTGGGTCCTGGAGCCGAGGGTGGATAGATCGAGCCCCAGGTCGATGGGTAGGATACGAATGGCAAGGGAGCTGGGGGAGCTTATGGAGAGGATGGGTATGGTGGATCCATGGCGCTTTCAGAACCCAGGGGGAAGGGAGTATTCCTTCTTTTCACACGTCTATAAGGTGTATTCGAGGATTGATTACTTTGTAGTGAGTCAGGAGATTTTGGTTGGGGTGGAGGGGGGAGAGTATGCGGGGATAGTTATCTCGGACCATGCACCCCACTGGCTGGATATTCGGTTCAGTGCGGGACGAGAGCAGAGGCCGGGATGGAGGTTTGACTCGGGGTTGTTGGCGGATGGAGGTTTTTGTGATAAGGTGCGGTTGGCGATTAGGGATTATGTGGGGTTCAATCAGAATGGGGAGGTGTCAGCAGGCACTTTTTGGGAAGCACTGAAGGCAGTGGTCCGCGGAGAAATTATCTCATTTATGGTTTGTGCGAATAAGGAAAGGAGAGCGGAACATGACCGCCTAGTGAGCGAGATAGTGGAGGTGGACAGGGAATATTCGAGGGCGCCCACCGTGAAGGGATTGGCGAGGAGGAAAAGTTGCAAGAGCAATTTGACAGGCTGACGACGGGACGGGCGGTAGGGCAACTGCGTAGGGCAAGAGGGGTGCAATACGAGTATGGGGAGAAGGCGAGCCGCATGCTGGCGCACCAGCTGCGGAGGCAGGCTGCGTCCAGGGAAATATTGAAGATCCAGATTGGGGCTGGGGATGTGGTGTCAGAGCCAGGGAAGATAAATGAGGCATTTAGAGAGTATTACCAGAGACTTTATGAGGCAGACCCAGGAGGAGAGGAGGGGGATATGGGGCAGTTTCTGGACGAGCTGGAATTTCCCCAGGTGGAGGAAGCAATGAGGCAGGCATTGGAGGAGCCCCTGGGGCTGAGGGAGGTGCTGGATAGTGTCAGGGGATGAAGTTGGGGAAAGCCCCTGGGCCGGATGGGTATCCAGCTGAATTTTATAAGGAATTTGCAGCGGACCTGGCACCACATCTGCTGGGGGCGTTTAATGAAGCACTGGAGAAGGGGGAGTTGCCGGAGACGATGAAGCAGGCAGTAATCACACTAATCCCCCAAAAAGGGAAGGATCCGGTGGAATGTGGGTCGTATAGACCCATATCACTATTAAACACGAATGTGAAAGTATTGGCTAAGTTGTTGGCGGGGAGGATGGAGGATTGTGTCCCTGGGGTGGTTGCAGAAGATCAAACAGGCTTCGCGAAGGGCAGACAGCTCGCGAGTAACATAAGACGGCTGTTGAATGTGGTGATGAATCCGTCGAGAGCTCTGGTCCCGGAGGTGGTGGTGTCCATGAACGCGGAGAAAGCATTTGATCGGGTGGAGTGGCGGTACTTGTTCGAAGTTTTGGGAAGGTTTGGGTTCGGGCCGAGATTTGTGGCATGGGTGCGGTTGCTGTATGTGGCACCAAGAGCGAGGGTGAGGACGAATGATATGAGATCACGAAGCTTTGACTTACACATGGGTACGAGGCAGGGGTGCCCGCTGTCCCCGCTGCTGTTTGTGCTGGCAATAGAGCCGTTGCCGATGGCTCTCAGCGGCTGGGCAGAGTGGCAGGGGATAATGAGGGGACAGAGGGAGCATCGGGTGTCGCTCTATGCCGATGACTTCCTGCTGTTTGTTTCGCATCCGTTGGAGAGTATGGGAAGGATTATGGGCCTGTTGGGGAGGTTTGGAGGGTTCTCGGGATACAAGCTGAATGTAGGGAAAAGCGAGGTATTCCCGGTGAATGAGCTGGCACAGCGGGCTAATTTAAGGAGGATGACAATTACGGTAGCGAAGGATAGGTTTAGGTACTTGGGGATTCAGGTAGCGAGGGAATGAATGGGGCTCCATAAGTGGAACTTAACGAAGCTGGTGGAGGAGGCCAGGGAGGATCTAAAGAGGTGGGATACACTGTACTTAACGTTGGCGGGGAGGGTCCAAGTGGTGAAAATGAATATTCTGCCGAGGTTCTTGTTCATCTTTCGGGCTCTCCCGATCTTTATACCAAAGGCCTTTTTTAGGAAAGTGGACACAATCATCTCTTTAGCTGTTTAGCACAGGGCTAAATCGTTGGCTTTGAAAGCAGACCAAAGCAGGCCAGCAGCACGGTTCAATTCCCGTAACAGCCTCCCAGAACAGGCGCCGGAATGTGGCGACTGGGGGCTTTTCACAGTAACTTCATTTGAAGCCTACTTGTGACAATAAGCGACTTTCATTTTTCATCTCTGCCTTTGTATGGGCGGGGAAGGTGCCGAGGGCGGGGGAGGCCCTGCTACAGAGGCAGAGGCAGCGGGGGGGTTGGCGTTGCCAAACTTGCTTCATATTATTGGGCGGCGAATGTGGACAAGGTGTGAGAAGGAGTAGGGGTAGAGTGGGTTAGGATGGAGGAGGAATCTTGTAAGGGGTCTAGTTTGAGGGCTATGGTGACGGCAGCATTGCCAATGGCTCAGAGTAGGTTTTCGGGGAGCCCAGTGATGCAGTCCACGGTGAAGATATGGAATCAGCTGAGGAGGCATTTTAGGGTGGAAGGGATGTCGGTGCTAACGCCGCTGTGCAAGAATCGTGGGTTTGAGCCGGGGAGATGGATAGTGTATACAGGAGGTGGAGGGAAGTGGGGCTGGTCAAGGTGAGGGATTTGTATTTGGAGGAAGGGTTCGCCAGTCTGGAGGAGCTAAGGGAGAGGGTAGAGCTGCCGAGTGAGTTCAGGTATCTACAGGTTAGGGACTTTGCACAAAAGGTCTGGAAGGGGTTCCCTAGATTGCCGGGATACACCCTGCTGGAGCGACTGCTGCTTCCGGATGTGGAAGGGAAGGGAAGAATTGGGGATATATATAAGTGGCTGGGGGAGCAGGGAGGTGAGCAGGTGGTGAAGATCAAGGAAGAATGGGAAGCGGAGTTGGGAATGGAGATCAATTGGGGAGTATGGAGTGAGGCACTGCGAAGGGTAAACGGGACCTCCTCTTGTGCAAGGATGAGCCTGATACAGTTCAAGATGGTGCATAGGGTGCATATGACTCGGGTGAGAATGAGTGGGTTCTTTCAGGAGGGAGCAGATGAGTGTGCGAGGTGTGGGCGGGGGCCAGCGAATCATGCGCATATGTTTTGGGGTTGTGAAAAATTGGGAAGATTTTGGGCAGGAGTGTTCATGGCCTTAGCCAGGATAGTGGAGGAGGGAGTGGACCCGGACCCTTTGATGGCGATATTTGGGGTTTCAGAGAAGCCGGAGCTCATGGAGAGGAGGAAGGTCGATGTCATGGCCATTGCCTCTCTGATTGAACGGCAACAAATTTTGCTGGAGTATCGGACAACATCGCCACCGGGGGTAGCAGCATGGTTGGGTGACCTGTACGACTTCCTGCGGTTAGAGAAGATAAAGTATGAGTTAAGGGGTTCAGCAGGGGAGTTCTAGAAAAGGTGGGGGATGTTTGTGACCGTGTTTGAGGAGCTGTTCATCACTGTGGTGCTGCGGGGGAGGGGGGGGGGGTTATGGGGAGGGGGGGTGAAAAATGAGGAGGAAAATCTGTACAAACTGTAAAGTTGATTGCTGGGAAGAATGTTTCCCACGGTGTTTATTTGCTGCACCCTACTTTGATACAAGTTTGAATAAAGTGCTTTTAAAAAAAGGGATGTGCAGGTTAAGTTATTGGGTTATGGGAATAGGTGGGAAGTGGGCATGGGGAGAGTGATTATTTGAACGGTCGGTGCAGACTCGATGGGCCGAAAGGCCTCCTTCTGCACTGTAGTGATTCTATGATTCTATGAATGAGAGCATAAGATATAGGAGCAGGAGAAGGTCAAATGCCCCCTTTTCATCATTATATGGCCATGAGCAATCTTGGACTTCACCTCCACTTTTATCACCTAGAACATAGAACATTATAGCGCAGTACAGGCCCTTCGGCCCTCGATGTTGCGCCGACCTGTGAAACCACTCTAAAGCCCATCTGCACTATTCCCTTATCGTCAATATGTCTATCCAATGACCATTTGAATGCCCTTAGTGTTGGTGAGTCCACTACTGTTGCAGGCAGGGCATTCCACACCCTTACTACTCTCTGAGTAAAGAACCTACCTCTGACATCTGTCTTATATCTATCTCCCCTCAATTTAAAGCTATGTCCCCTCGTGCGAGACATCACCATCCGAGGACAAAGGCTCTCACTGTCCACCCTATCCAATCCTCTGATCATCTTGTATGCCTCAATTAAGTCACCTCTTAACCTTCTTTTCTCTAACGAAAACAGCCTCAAGTCCCTCAGCCTTTCCTCATAAGATCTTCCCTCCATACCAGGCAACATTCTGGTAAATCTCCTCTGCACCCTTTCCAATGCTTCCACGTCCTTCCTATAATGCGGCGACCAGAATTGCACGCAATACTCCAAATGCAGCCGCACCGGAGTTTGGTACAGCTGCAACATGACCTCATGGCTCCGAAACTCAATCCCTCTACCAATAAAAGCTAACACACCGTACGCCTTCTTAACAACCCTCTCAGCCTGAGTGGCAACTTTCAGGGATCTATGTACATGGACGCCGAGATCTCTCTGCTCCTCCACACTGCCAAGAATCTTACCATTAGCCCAGTACTCTGTCTTCCTGTTATTCCTTCCAAAATAAATCACCTCACACTTTTCTGCATTAAACTCCATTTGCCACCTCTCAGCCCAGCGCTGCATCTTATCTATGTCCCTCTGTAACTTGTAACATCCTTCCGCACTGTCCACAACGCCACCGACTTTAGTGTCATCTGCAAATTTACACACCCATCCTTCTACGCCCTCCTCCAGGTCATTTATAAAAATGACAAACAGCAGTGGCCCCAAAACAGCTCCTTGTGGTACACCACTAGTAACTGGACTCCAGTCTGAACATGTCCCATCAACCACCACCCTTTGTCTTCTTCCAGCTAGCAAATTTCTGATCCAAACTGCTAAATCTCCCTGAATCCCATGCTTCCCTGAGAGACCAACTCTCTCTCTCATCCTTAAATATGTTCAGTAATCAAAATCGACAACCCCTCCCAGGATAGAGAATTCCAAAAATTCATAACTCTCTCTGGGGAAAGAAATTGCTCCTCACCTCTAACCTGAATGATCTGCCCCTTATCCCAAGACCGTTCCCCCATGGTCTAGATTCTACAGCCAGGAGAAACAATGGGCAATATTCTCTGCCTCGGGGCGCTGCTAATGCGAACCGCGATTGGGCAGCCGAAACTGAGGTGAACGCCTGCAACCGATTCGGGTGCCATGTTTTGGTCCCTCACTATTGGCGATAATGAGATTAGCGCCCCGCGCCGGTGGCAGCATGCAAACCCGGCATTTGCATGTATTTAAATGTGATTAATGGGTTGAACACTTCATGCCCTGCCAGTTCACGATGCTCCGCTCCTCTCATGCAGAAGTCTCACGGGCGTGAATTAGTACAAGTATTGATAAATGTGGACTGGGTGCCATGGCTACGAAGGGCGAGTGGGAGGCTAAAACAGTGAAAAACAGTTGAAAACTGTCGGACTTGCTGGGGGATGGCTGCCCGGGCCAGGGACAGTAGCGGGTAGTGACCTGGTACCAAATGCGTGGACTTGGGGTGTCCCCCTATGGATCGGGGTGGACTGACTCAGAACGTCATTGTGCAGTCTGTCTTTCAAATGTACCCCTTTGGTGTTCCTCACATGCTCCTGGCTGCTCACACTGCTGACTGCTCCCTTTGTCCTTTAAATGCTCAGAAGGCCTCTGGCCATCTGGGAGCCCACCCAGGACACCCCTCTGGACACACTCATAGCCCAGCTGCATCATCAAGTGCCAAGATTAATCAGAAGCCACCAGTTGTTGGCACTCCTCAGAAGCACTGCCCCACTGCAGGGGAAGCAGGGGGTCAGCAGAGCTCACCCTAACCAGAGGACATCTACACTGCAGCCTTTTGAACCCTCCCTGGTCTCTGCCCTTCTCAGGGCAGAAGGGTCACCCGTGACCCCCACCTCTTTGGATCACCAGCTGTCTCCTCCTGGTGAGACTGGCAGCACTGACTGCCTCTGTTACCACCTCTCAGGCAGTGTCCAGGAGGGCAGGCCTGATTCTGCGGCCCATGCTGGGGAAGAGGGTGTCCGTCCACTCCTCACTGGCATGGAGCTGTGGGTCCACCTCGGACTCCTGACTTCAGGGGGCAGGTCTTCTCTGAGCCATCTTGGCGGCTCCAGTCAGTATATGGTAAGTGATGCACTTAAAAACCGCTCCAACGGCCAGGCGCTTTGACGCTAACTCAGGCTCCAGCAGTTGGAACGCCTGCTGGAGCGGGAATTGCTCAGAATTTGCGGCAGCGGAGTGCTGGCCCATTCGCATGTCCCGAATTGCTCACCAAATAGCGCCCCCAAAGGGAATCTGAATCGCACGCAATTCAGTCCCGCCGTCAACAGTTTAGGCTTGATCAACCGGCCAGGTCCCGCCAGAATTGGAGCGGGACGCAGCTGGTATCTCCCGGGGAGGCCACCCTGGGATTTGATTTTTTTTTTAATGTATTTTATTACAAACATGTATCAAAGCAGGTTACTGCAAATAAACACCCCAGGAAACATACTTCCCATCAATCAACTATACAGAATTTTCCCTTTTTTCAGCCCCCACCCCGCCCCCCTGCGGCAAACAGCTCCTCAAACACGGTCACAAACATCCCCCAACTTTTCTCAAACCCCCTTGCTGAGCCCCTTAACTCATACTTTATCTTCTCCAACCGCAGGAAGTCATACAGGTCACCCAACCAAGCCGCTACCCCCGATGGCGATGTCAACCGCCACGCCAGTAAAATTTGCGGCCGTGCAATCAGAGAGGTGAAAGCCACAACATCGGCCTTCCTCCTCTCCATGAGCTCCGGCTTCTCTGAAACCCCAAATATCACTACAAAGGGTCTGGGTTCACCTCCTTCTCCATATCCTGGCTAAGGCCGCGAACACTCCCGTCCAGAATCTTCCCAATTTTTCGGAACTCCAAAACATGTGGCTGTGATTCACTGGCCCCCGCCCACACCTCTCACATTCAACTGCTCCCCCCTGAAAGAACCCACTCATTCTCGCCCGAGTCATATGCACCCTGTGCACCACCTTAAACTGTATCAAGGTCATCCTTGCACAAGAGGTCCCATTTTCCCTTCGCAGTGCCTGGCTCCATATCCCCCAATTGATCTCCACTCCCAACCCTGCTTCCCATTTCTCCTTGATCTTCACCACCTGCTTGCCTCCCTACTCCCCCAGCCACTTGTATATAATCCCTCCCCTTCCTTATCCAGAAGCAGCAGTCATTCCAGCAGGGTGTATCCCGGCAACCTAAGGAACCCCCTCCAGACCTTTCGCGCAAAGTCCCTAACCTACAGATACCTGAACTCACTCCCCCTCGACAGCTCTACCCTCTCCGTTAGCTTCTCCAGATGGCGAACCCCACTTCCCCCCCACCTCCTGTATGCACTATCCATCTCCCCCCCCCCCGCCCTCCCGGCTCAAACCCATGATTCTCGAGTTTAAGAATCGATTTAGCCGTGTTCATGCCTGATCGAACGGCCACTCGACATTTACCGGCCTCGCTGAGGAGACCCCAGCCAGGTGCCATTCTCTACCAGTCCCCACAAAAGTTGGGATCCTCTGGGCAAGGTGGCAACCTGACAATGCTGGTGCCAGCTGGGCACCTTGGCACTGCCAGCTCAGCACTCTGGCAGTGCCACACTGACATCCAGGGTGCCCAGGTGGCACTGCCAGTCTGGCATGGCACTGCCAGGGTGTCAGGCTGGCAATGCCATGGTGTCAGGCTGGCATTATGCCCCTGCCGCGATTGGGCCCTCCACCGGAGCTCCTCAGTATAGGAAATTACGCTGATTGTGGCCACGGGGTTGTGGAGGGGGGGGAGGGGTTGTATTCAGTCAGGAGACTAAACAAAAACCAGCGTGCCATTAGATATTGCTAATCCCGCCCAGAACAAACTCTTTTTTTTTCAGTTAGATCGTCCCCTGAGTCTCCCAAACAGAAAATTTGTCCAATGTGTCCGTGTCGATTTTGTTAAGCCCCCCCCCCTTCAGAATCCTGGATGTTTCAATGTGACCATCTCTCAATCTTCTAAACTCCAGAGAATAGAGACTCAGTTGGGAGAAAGAAAAATCAGGGCAAAATTTAATAAATTATAGTACTTCCAATATGGCCTGACTGGAATCAATTAAGCTCAGGTCAGGGGACAGTCATATTTGAGCTGCAGTTTACTACTAAACATAATACATTAACTAATCAGATTGAGCAGCTATAATGGAAATGTATGTATTAATGAGATTGTAAAATCTCAGCTCATCCTAGTGTGCTGAGCAACTGCAACAAGTGCTATGGTCCTTAACCATATTGATTAATAAGATCCCAAACCCAATTACATGTTTCAGCAATTTATTAAAAATGACATAAACATTTTCTCAGAATGTGGTAATTTCTCTGGTTCATTTCTCTGTCTTGAACTTTTATTAGCTTTGTCAAAACACAAGCACAAGTGATCTTTTCCTGATGTTTCAAGTGCTCTTCGGAGGTCAGAGAACAAATTTCACTGTTGCAAATAATAGTTTCTTCCTGCCTGTTGCTTCCTGCAGTTTATCTCGGAGGACTTTTCCTACATTGAATCATGTATTAGTTACAGCACAGAAGGTGGTCCTTCTGTTCATTGTGTCTGTGTTGGTTCTCTGCAAGAGCAACTCTGCTATTCCCATGCCTCCGCCCTTTTCCCAAAGCCCGACAAATATTTTCTCTTCTGGTTGATTGAAAGCCATGATTGAATCAGCATCCACCGTACTTTGAGGCAGTGCATGCCAGATCCTAACCACTCACTCTGTAAAACTGTTTTTCCTCACACCGATTTTGATTCTTTTTCCATTCACCTTAAATTGGTGTCCTTTGGTTCCCGACCATTCCACCAACAGGAATAATTATTCTCTTACCTACTCTGTCCAGACCCTGAATGATTTTGAACATCTCCATCAAATCTTCTCTCAATCTTGTCTTCTCTCAGGAGTACAAACTTTTACCAATCCATCCACATAACTGAAGCCTCTCCTCCAGGGAACCATTCTCAAAGACTTTCTGCACCCTCTCTAATGCCTTCATCTGCTTCCTAAAGTGTGGTGTCCAGAAATGGAAACAAAATTTCAGTTGAGACCAAATCAGTATTTTATAAATATTCAGCATAAATTCCTGGGGCTGGATTCTCCGCCGGCGGGATGCTCCATTTTGCCGGCAGCCTGGGGGTTTCCCGACGGCATGGGGCTGCCCCACAATTGGAAACCTCATTGACCAGCCACAAAACGGAGCATCCCATCGGTAGGGTGAACCTGAAATGTGGCGCGGCAGGGCTGAGAAGCCAGTCCCTTGTTTCTGTTACTCAATGTTCCTATTTATGAAGCCCAGAATCCCACATGCTTTATTTTCACTTTCTCAAGCTGCCCAGCCACCTTCAATGATTTATACATTGAAAGCCCCAGATCACTCTGCTCCTGTATTCCCTTCAGAATTTTATCCTTTATTTTCTATTGTTGCTCTCGGCTCTTCCGACCAAAATGTATCATTCCATACTTCTCTGCATTGAATTTAATCTGCTGTGTCCACCCATTCCACCAGGTATTGTCCTCTTGAAGTCTATAATGATCCTCCTCTCAACTCGCAATATTTGTTTTGTGCCATCTAATTAGTTTGAAATTGTGCCCTGCATACCTGTTATATAGTTGGGATTGTTGTGTTGTCGCATGGTTACTTTAAGAGACTAGTCATGTGTATAGTTCATGGGCTGGATTTACCGGTCGCTGACACCGAAATTGCGTTCGGCGAACGGCCGGAGAATCCAAATTCTCGACAAAATCACAGAGTACGCCGTGCCACGTATCAACGGCCTTAGGCCTGAGGCCCACCCCCCGACGCTCCGTCCCCAACTGACCGAGTTCCCGACGGCACGGGACACGTATGGTCTCACCCGTCGGGAACTCGGCGTGGCGGGAAGGCCGATCCGTGGGCAGGGGGGGACATTATTGGGGGTGAGGGCAATGTGGTGAGGCGGTCCGGAGCGTGCAAGCTGGCCGAAGGGGGGCACTATTCCGCGTGCCGGGTCAGCGAGCGACCTCTGCCATGAAGCACATGCGCAGCCATGGACCTGGCAATTCTCCAGGCTGTATTGGCAGCTAGAGCCGGGTGCTGTAAGCTGTCTCCCTGCTAGCCCCCAGCAAAACAGGGAATCGGTGGCAGTTTTGCACAGGTTTTCCCACCAGCCCCATGACTATAGTTAATAGCTGATTTGCGGGCTTTACCTCAGTCTAGATCAAGCCTCTGTGGCGTTAACGGGTGCGACTTAACCAGCGTGTTGCGCCCGGCATGATTTTGGCACGCCGGGTAAATAGCGGGAAAGCCCAAAATCAAGATTCGCGCCAGGTGCTAACCAGTTTGGAATTCATTCGGCCCACTCCCCATGGCAAATTCCAGATCTTGCCCAAAAATTTTGAGCATATCATTAACCTTCATTTGCAATCATCTAATCTCATTAGCGAGATTGAAGTCAAATGCAGTGGCCTCCTGGGAATTACCTCACTCCGCAGCCGGAAGTCACGTGAGGGTCTTTTAGCACTCCTTTTCAAAAACATGAAGCTGGCGCAATGGCTGCTGAGGGGAAGTGAGGAGATGAGTAGCTATTTCCATTTTCTTGCATACAGCTTAAGGGCTCCGTAGCTCCCCACTGGTGGGCCTGGAGCCGGAGGGCCCCGGCCAACTTATCGGTGCCACAGCCGCCCTGTTCTGCTCGCTGCCCTTGAGATGCGCCGGTGTCAGGAGGGGGGATTTGGAAGAATTGGCGACCCCCCGTCGTCTCCTTGGTGGCAGGTCTCGGGTTGGCCTCCAGCGCTGCCTCCTCCCATGGGACGGAGGGGCAGCTGGATTGTGCTCCAGAGGCCTCTGAGTCATCTAGCTCTCCCATTCCCAGCGGCTCCCCATTGTCTGCACCATGGTATCGACTCCCTCAGCGATGGTCCTCAATCACTGGGCCAAGCTCTGCCGTGCCTCAGCAATGCACTCCTGTGGGAACTCTGCAATAAAGGTTCCACTGTGTAGTGTAGGGGGATACTGGTCAAAGGTAGTGGGCACAGAGCTGAAGACCATGGAGGAGGAAGTCAGCATCATGCCAAACATGAAATTCATTGATGTGATAGCAGACGAGGAGGAAACTGAGGCTTTTGTTGAAGACCAATCATACAGGATCAGAGATGAAAATGCAACGGTCATAACAGTTCTGCTGTTCCCATTTATGGGACCATCTTTTATTTCTTTACTTGTCTCATCACCGTCCCCTTTTGCATTGCACTATTATCTCATTTGCCATTTAATTTCTCCTGGCTGAATCCCATCACTGATTTCCCCTTACTTGTTTATAATCTGGGAGATCTCTAAACTTTTCCAGTTTTGAAGAAAGGCCATGTTAACTGTTTTTCTCTTCAAAGATGCTGCCAACCTGCTGAACACTTCCAGCACTTTGTTTTTATCTCAGACCTCCAAAATCTGCAGCATTTTGCTTTTGTCCTATTAAAGTAGTTATGAATTGTACTTCACTGCAGGAAAATCCACCTTCTAATTACTTGCCATAAGCAGACACTTTTTCAAACTCCCCCTTTCATTCTTCCTGTTGTTATCTTAACTTTGTGTATCAGCGCTCTGATTCTGTTCCTGTTCAGAGGTCTTTTCATTTATCAGTTTCCTGGCCTTCATGCATCAGTGGTCCTTGTTGTACACCTGTTGGGATCATCATGTATCACAGCCTTCAGCACAATCCCGACCCGGCAAAAGGCATTGTCACGTCCAAGTGCATAAGATTCAATCTGTTTCTGACAAAAGGCCGTCACACTTTTTCACTCCTGGCTCCAATCCTGACAGGAGACCTAATTATATATCTGTTCTCCTGTCTCAATCTATTCCTGGCAAAGAGGCCTTATCATGTATCAATGCTCTCGCTCAATCCATTCATAGCAAAATTCAATTGCCAGGTGCCAGTGCTTCTGATTCTACTCCTGGCAAGAGGCCTAATTGTATATCAGTGCTCCTGGTCCTTGAGCGAGCAGGAGACTGTGTCATGTATCAGTACTCTTGGCATCACTTCTGATAGGAATTCATCAGGTATTAATGCCATTGGCTCACTCCAGTCCTGGCAACAGACCTTACAATGAACCTATGCTTTTGGCTGCACTCCTAGTTAGAGACCAGGTCATATATTGGTGCTCCTGGCACACAAGCTGGTCATGGATCATGCTTTCCTGCCAAGAGGACTTGTATCACTGCTCTGAATTTTTAAAAAACCTTACAGAGCTTCAGTTCTTCTGGCTAGAAACAGTAATGTATGAAGACTCCTGAATCTGCTCCTGGAAGTAACTTGTTGCATTAATGACCCTCGCTCCCCAACTGTGTCAAGAGGTCCAAGTCATATATCAGTCATCCTGGCTGTTCCCCTGACAGCAATCCTTCTCATGTATCAGTGATCACCTCCCAAACTGATAAACGCATACCGAAGCCGGATTGACAGCTGTGGGTTTTACTTGTTCTCAGTTAGGCCACAAGTGTGACCCGGGATTGCCTGTGGGCCACTCGCTAGGAGGTTTGTTTCGGAAAAACAATTGAATGAGGGCTTCTTTGGACCTCTGGGCATTCCATCCCTTCAGCTCTGTCACCTGTGCTCCTTCCTCTGGCTGCTGCCAACGGTCTTCCCCAGGTTCGTCATCCAGCCCCGCCTGGTCCTGTCAAGTCCCCTCAGAACCTTGTAGGTTTCAATAAGATCACCTCTGTCCCAAAATACATGTTTGTTAGGTGAATTGGACAATCTAAATTTTCCCTCAGTGTACCCGAACAGGCGCCGGAGTGTGACGACTAGGGGATTTTCACAGTAACTTCATTGCAGTGTTAATGTAAGCCTACTTGTGACACTAATAAAGATTATTATTATCAATTTTCTAAACTCCAAAGAAGGCCTAGCCTGGCCAATGTTTCCTTGCAAGATAACTCACCCACCACTCCTATCCAACATCCCCATTCCAGGGGACCTTCTCTGAACTGTCTCTATCCTTGAACTAAGTGGCTTGCTGGGTTATTTCAGAGGCCAGTTAAGAGTCAATCATTTAGATCTGGAGTCACCTAGGCCAGGTTACTTAAGGAAGGCAGATTTCCTTCCCTATAGGGCATTAGTCAACCAGATGGATGCTCATGATAATCGATGATAGTTTTATGGTCGCTATTACTGAGCCTAGCTTTCAATTTCAGCTTTTATTAATTGAATTCAAGGTCCACCTTCTACTGCGGACAGATTTGAACCCATGACCCCAAAGCATTAGCCTGGGCATCTGAACTACTGGCTCACTGACATTACCACTCTGCCACTGTATCCCGCTACTGTTTTAGAAAGGAAGGGAGTCCTGTTCATTTGTGTCACAATCAGAATCAACAAGAAAATCATAATTGCATCATTACTATTTGAAGAATCGTGACGTCTGCAAAATGTTTATCCACAAAACGCGAAAGAATGCACAGGGCCTTCTGCCCTGTTCAGGCTCTTCAAATCCAAGGCTGTTCCAGAAAACCAATTGGATCTAACCCCTTCACCTTGGAGACCTCGGGTGAGCGCCGTTCAGTACTGGCCTCCACAAACGTGCACCAGATGGAATGGAACACGTGGGGGGGTGACCCAGGGGATTGAAGGCCCCCAGAGGCTTGCCCTCTGGGCACGGTGGTACCCTGACACTGCTGTTGTCACCTAGACACCCTGGCACCTGGCACCCTGGCACTGCCACCTGGGTGCCAGCTTAGCACTGCCAAGGTGTCAAGGTGGCACTGCCAGGGTGCCAAGGTGGCACTGTCAAAGTACCAAACTGGTATTTTTTACACGCCGGTGATCGGGCTGGGGATGCCCTGCACGAGTGTGGGGGCTGCGGGGAATGCCCTTATAGCGAGTTAGGGGGTGAGGTGGGTTTGGGGGTTGCACCATTTAAAAATGGTGTCCCGATCTCTCGCTGCACTGAGCAGTTGAGGCGAGCAGAGCTCCTCAGTGCAGAAAATGGGGCTAAGTGCGGCCTCATCGGGGAGTGACTCACTGAGGTTCTCGATCTACCTGGATGGGCATTAGATAGCGGGGTGTTTCTTCGTGCTCCGAGTGCCAGGAAACACCGGGCTAATCTCGCGCTATGGAACTCTGTCCCCATTCGGGTAGATCGCGCCCATTATTTAGTTGGTGTGCGTATGCTTGGTTGTACCAGTAATATTGAATGATTTGCTGACAGCTGTGGGGCCCACCAGGCATGGACACCTGGGGCGAAATTCTCCGGAAACGGCGCGATGTCCGCCGACTGGCGCCCAAAACGGCGCCAATCAGACGGGCATCGTGCCGCCCCAAAGTTGCTGAATGCTCCGCATCTTTGGGGGCCGAGCCCCAACATTGAGGGGCTCGGCTGACGCCGGAGGAATTTCCGCCCCGCCAGCTGTCGGAAACGGCCTTTGTTGCCCCGCCAGCTGGCGCGGAAATGACATCTCCGGGCGGCGCATGCGCGGGAGCGTCAGTGGCTGCTGGCAGTTTCCCACACATGCGCAGTGGAGGGAGTCTCTTCCACCTCCGCCATGGTGGAGACCGTGGCGGAGGCGGAAGGGAAAGAGTGCCCCCACGGCACAGGCCCGCCCGCGGATCGGTGGGCCCCGATCGCAGGCCAGGCCACCGTGGGGGCACCCCCCGGGGTCAGATCGCCCCGCGCCCCCCCCCAGGACTCCGGAGCCCGCCCACGCCGCCTTGTCCCGCCGGTAAGGTAGGTGATTTAATTTACGCCGGCGGGACAGGCAATTTATCGGCGGGACTTCGGCCCATCCGGGCCAGAGAATCGAGCGGGGGGGCCCGCCAACCGGCGCGGCGCGATTCCCGCCCCCGCCGAATATCCGGTGCCGGAGACTTCGGCAACCGGCGGGGGCGGGATTCACGCCAGCCCCCGGCGATTCTCCGACCCGGCGGGGGGGTCGTAGAATGTCGCCCCTGAAATTTTTTTTAAACTGGTCTGCTTACTCCAGATACTGTGGGATATTTTAGGGCCAGCATCTTTCTCAACAAGATCAGCCATGCAAGATTTTTTCTAATGTCATTTATCTGTCTCAGTTGTGAGACAGCCCTTCCTCTGCTCAACTGAGTACTCAACTGTATTAAACTCTCCTAAAGGAAGGTGGAAGTGCTATCAGCTCCAGCTAATGGAGGATAGCAGACAAATATGGCTAGACTTTAGATTGTTTATACTAAACATACATATCTCTTAGCTGTGGACTATAGAGTATCACTGGTGGCATTGTTGCTGTTTGGATTATCCTGTACTACGAATGGGGCAGGTGAACAATAAAAAAAAACAGAACGAGCAATGTCCTGAAGTACAAACTGTTTAATAAAAGTGTATTTCAAAGATCAGTTCTGTCTGCGTTGCTGTAATTGCTACAGTTTTGGTCCCCTTATTTAAGGAAAGATATATTATCATTGGAGACAGTACAGAGGATGTTTACTAGGATGATCCCGGGTATGGAGGGACTGCCATATGGGAAAGATTAAACAGGTTGGGTCTGTACTCCTTGGAGTTCAGAAGGTGATATGAAGGGGGTGAAATCTAATGGCTGTGTTGCGCCAGGTGCAATCCGATGAGCCGGTTAGCTCGAGGGAGAGGCTGAAAGCGCGATCCGCGCCGGGCGGGGATCGGTTTCTGATCTAACCGGCCCGCTCCCATTGGCGAGATCTGGATCCTGCGCGACCTGGTGAGAAACCAATAATCACCAATTAAGGCCAAGCTCCATATCGTGCCGACCCCTATCTAACGGCCTCTCGTGATCTAACCAGCTCCCCAGCAAGCAGTCGTGCGGCACATCTACTTAAAAACGTGAAGCTAGCACCAACCAAATCAAGTGACACTGACAAACTGGTGGGTCGGAATGGTGATGTGCGTAAATGATGAGATGCTAGCAAAAGGTGATGTTGGCTAAATCTCTCAGAGAAATTGCTTTCAGCAAGTAAACTGCGTCATTGTTACTGTTGTTAGAGATGGTTATAATACTGCGGGCTTCTTCAGCTCTTTTGCTGAAGGTATGTCAGGTGACTAGTGCAAGCAGAACACCTGTTTTGTTCCTCATGAATCTACACCGAGAATTGCACTCAATGGTTTGTCAACAATCGAAGTAGAGATGCACAACAGTTAGCCCTGTCCTTTTCAATTTCAATTTGAACAAAGGTACTTCCAACAGGACAAACATCATGAAGCCAAGTGAGTTTACATTTATCCAGAATATATAAATATGTCCACAGATTTTTCTATGGCGCATTGAATATTTTATTTAGGAACACCTGTTAATGTTGAATTAATTATATCATTAGTCACCGTCTCTTTAATAATAACAATTCACACCTGAGTATCTTTATAATACATGACAATGCAGTCGATAGTGCGATGTAATACAAGTTTGAGAATGAGCCCATCCTAATGGATGATTGCATTGTTGCACAATTGCTTGAAAATGTTTTATTGATTTAAATTGCATAATTGTTTAATCGCTAAAAATATACTTTAGCGGCAAAAATGAATAAGGTGAGGCTCCTCGGTGCGGTGGAGGTCAGGAGGGATGTCCTGTTCCCCAGAAGGTTTTGGAGGGTGAGCCACAGGGCAGCCAGTGCTGCCTGGGACTAGTTGGCTGCAGCCGTGAGCTCGGGGAGTCTGACCAGGGGGACTGGCTTCCAGTTTCACAAGAAGGTCAACGACCTACACCGGACAGCGCAGGTGAGTTGACACCTCCCCCCCCCCCCCCCCCCCCCCACCACCACGCAAGCATCCACCCTCCCAACTCTTGATGCGGCCCCCATCCTTCTTCACCCCCCCCCACCCCCAAGACCTGTCAGCCTCCATGCGAGCATTCACCCCCCCAACCCTTGATGCGGCCCAAACACTCGCTTCACCCCGCTCTCCCTTCAACTCCCACAACCCTTCCTTCACAGACCCAACCCCCCAACACCACTGTGGACCATGCATACGGCTATCGATGCCCTTTCCGTCTCTCTGCAGGAAAATCTCTCCCACAATTGCTGGGAGAGGGCCCAGACTGGCAGAGAGGTGCCGGACATACGAATCCTCACCATCTTTGAGGATCATGCCCTGGAGGTGACCGGTATGGCCGAGGACAGAGCGGTCACCAAGGCGGAGGGTAGCGCACACAGCAGAGGTGAGGAACCACCGGGCCCCACCTGGAAGACCTGTCACATGTGAGATGTTATTGCCATACTGATTGACCCATCCCATAAGACCAGAAGACTATAAGACCATAAGACATAGGAGCAGAATTAGGCCACTCGGCCCATTGAGTCTGCTCCGCCATTCAATCATGGCTGATATTTTCTCATCCCCATTCTCCTGCCTTCTCCCCATAAACCCTGATCCCCTCATTAATCAAGAACCGATCTATCTCTGTCTTAAAGACACTCAATGATTTGGCCTCCACAGCCTTCTGAGGTAAAGAGTTCCACAGATTCACCACCCTCTGGCTGAAGATAAGACCAAGATAAGATCCCTCCCATTGACCACATGTCCATTCTCCCGCAAGTCCTCCAGCCGATGCTGCAAGCCCATCCCGGGTGGCCCTTCCCCTGCCTCCCAGGAAGAGAGCTCCGAGGATGCCACGATCGACGTGTAACAGCTGTCATCTCCACCCTCCACCCGCGCAGATAAGCACATCTTTGTTGGAAACATTAGTGATCAGGTTTCTGGGGCACAATCTGGTGAGCACCACACAGTTGCTAATGCACATCAGGTGGAGGCAGCAGTTAGAGATCTGCTGGATCCCAGGTCCCAGCTGGGTCCCAGCCAGATGCTAAGCCTCTGGTACAGGGTTACCCGGAGCTGATGGAGACGTTAGAGAGCGACCGGGACATTCAGAGAGAGATGTTAGTGACACTCCAGCAAGTCCATAGCTGATTGGAGGCTACGGGCGCAGGAGATGACACTGGCAATGACTGGCACTGAGGCCAAAACCACTGGGGTGGTGACTGCAGTGGAGAGCCTGGTGAACGACATCCCCACCATTAATGAAAGTATCCAAGGTGAAGCAGCTGGTGATGGCCATGGCTGAGGGATTCAGCAGAATGATCGACTCGTGGGCAGCACGGTGGCGCATTGGCAGCACTGCAATCTCACAGCGCCGAGATCCCAGGTTCAATCCTGGCTCTGGGTCACTGTCCGTGTGGAGTTTGCACATTCTCCCCGTGTTTGCGTGGTTTTCGCCCCCACAACCCAAAGATGTGCAGGGTAGGTGGATTGAACACGCTAAATTGCCCCATGATTGGGAAAAATTAATTAGGTACTCTAAATTTATTTTTAAAATAATGATCGACTTGCTGGGAGATGTCACCCAGTACCAGGCTGACCTTGATGAGGTGCTGCGGGACATGGCCCGCTCTCAGATGGGAATGGGCGAGGTGCTGCGGAGCTTGTCCCAGTCGCTGGTGGGCATTGCCGAGGTGCTGCAGGTGGCCAATCACAGGAGCACCGTTGACACCATGGTGCAGACATCAGGGGGCCGTCAGGACTGCAGAGCCAGATGACGCAGGGGTAGCCGGGGCTCTGACGAGCTGCCCCTCCATCCCGAGATGAACCTCAGGGCCGTATGGGCATCAGGCAGGAGGAGGGTGCTAGGTGTCAACCTGGATCCACCCAATGGGGTGGGGGTTGGGGAGCACCAGCTCTCCCGAGTTCCACCCCTCCAATGAGGGCATGTCTCAAAATCAAGACACAGCTGTGCATGTGCCATCGACAAGTGTGCCAGAGCCATCCGGCCTCAGAGCCCCCATGGGATGGCTGCCAGGGGCATCAAAGGCCACAGGATGAGGTAAGCAGCTGGCTGCCTCCACCTCAGATGTGCATCCTGGGGAAATACCAAGACATAGCGGTAGAGATGGAATGTTGAACATCACTGAGGGAGGGAGGGGAAGAGGGTGGGGGTAGGTAGGGAGTGAGGGGGGTGAAGGGGTGGTGGGGAGAGTGGGGTGGCATCTTCAGGACAGTGGGGCATTGTTGGACACCTGTGACACATTAAAAACCCTTGACCACAAGCAGTGTGACGCCTCTGTCACTTTCTTCCGCGATGCAGCCCGATCTCTGAGCTCTTGGCCCATCTCTCCAGACATCTCCCCCTCCCCGTTGCACTCACCCACCCTTCTTCTGTGGACATATCCCCCGGAGCTGTATCCCATCCCCTTGGTGTTTGGATGTTGGCTGCTGCGTGTGTGGTGTTGCCTCCCGCAGTGTCCAGGCATCAAGGTGTGATTGGGATGCTAGGCAATGACTCCCACATGCTACATGGCCGCCCACCCACGGGAATCCACCTGGGTTTCCAATTCCCCATTAGCAAAAGCCTTCAGACGCATAGCCAGAGGCCTCGCAGTTTGTGGAGGTGTTGGGTGGGGCAGACGGGCCAGGGCTAGGATTGCCTTCGGAATGATCCAGGGGTTGGCATGCTAGTACTGCACGCCCCCAGCGCCTCCCTCCTTGCCCTCCCCACCTTTGCATGGCAGCCCACGCCTGTGAAGGGTCCCCCACCCCCACCAAGTACTGGGGCGGCTAGCCTAGTGCCCCCGGGCTCTTTACCTGTGAGCAAAGATGGCTACTCAACTCCTCAGCTCCCCACAGATGCCCTACCGCCAGGTTTATGTTTTTCCAAAGGAGTACTAATCGGCGCCAGCGTGAGCACTTGCTGGGGAGGCCGCTGAATGTCAGGAGGCTGTTGGATATGGGATGGCTCTCGCTAATTGTATGAAAATGGGGCTCAAGGGTGATAATTGGTTTCTCATCACATTACGGCGAGATCCCGATTTCGCCTACGGGAAACTGTTTGGCGCGGTTCTCATTTTTGGTCTCGCCCGCTATTCAGCGGCCTAATTTCGCTCCAGCATAACGAGGCCTGAGAATCGTGCCCAAATTGTCCTTTTGGGCAGGCTTCGGAGGGCGATTCCCACAGAGTGCTTGGGCTCGATCCAGACCTGTATTCACCCACACTTAGTCATTTTTATTTGAAACTTTGGTTGGCACTGCCAGGGTACCAGAGGCAGTGCCAGGGCACTGCCCTGTCCATGACCACCTGGGAGCTCCATTGGACTCTAAGTCTCCTGGTGCGGCCATCGCATCATTTTTGGAGACCAGTACTAATTTGTGCCGGCTTCAGGGTTTGCCGTTGTGACCTGTGAATACCGGGAGCCAGGAAGCTCCGGCCTCGAACGGACAGCGTATATTTAGATAAGTTTAATCACAGATTTAAATATGCTGATCTCCAAAAAGCATCGGGCATAGTGAGTCGGGTGCAGGGCTCGGCCCCCAATACAAAACTCTTATTTCGCCTCTCGCGCTATTCACCAGGAATAGCAGGATTGGCGCAGGGTGAACGTAGTGGGAAAATCGTGCCTATAGTCTTTGGGGTGAGGTAGGAGCAGCAAAGCGCATTGCCAACATCCCATCGCCCTCCGTTTTATCGGCATGGAGTAATGAGGCACAGAGAGATAAGTCGCGACCCCTTTCTACGGCGGGATGGGTGTTGGGCCAGAGGGGGAGGGAGTTGGGCCAGAGGGGGAGGGAGGAAGTCCAGGGGGTCAGGGTCACAACAGAAGGGCAACGGATTGGGAGGGGGTGTCAGGTCGGTCCTGTGGTTGGGGGGGGCGGGTCGGGGGGAGTTGGGTCGGGTCAAGGGAGGGGGTCAGCTTGGGTCAAGTAGTGGAGAGGAGAGGCGTAAAACTGGCAGAACTATCCAAATTAGTGATTTAAATCACTTCTGTTGGATGGCTTCCAGCCGGAGGAAGTGAGAACTTCTGGAAAATTTCCGTGTCAACCCTTACGTTAGAACTTTCAAGAGGGTTTCCCCAGTGCATCATCTCAGTGAGCCTCCCTCACACTGCCCCAAATGCGGCTCGGGAAACCAAGAAGTATTAAGTTGAGATTGTGTTTAGCTGCAATATGATTATCAATAACTACTTGAAGATGAGCAGTGCATTCATTCAATATCCCAATCATTCGTCCCTCAAGCAATACCATGAAAACTGAATTAACTGGTTAGTTATCTTAATTATCTTTGTGGTATCTTGCTATGTAAGATCAGCGATATAGCAACAATAACTCTGCTTCAAAAATGATTTATTGTGTGCACATCCTGGAATATATAGTTAGGCACAAAAAGTTCCTTCACTTCAGTAAATAACTCTTTCTGAAGAAAATATTTGCTCCATTGAGATAAGGTTTGAAGAAACCAAAAATGTATAATATAGAAATAGAGAGGGGGACATTCTATGATGTCTATGAATGCAGCTGATACTTTATGTTTCGGTATTGAACGCAACTGACCTGCCCAGGCCCAACACTGCTAAATCATCTAATTAGACCAATGCAAACTCCCAGTGTGCAAACACGCTGGACTCTCCTGCCACTCCAAACACGCTGGAATCTGTACAGCAAATCCACATTTTCACAACAAGAGGGGCTGGATGGCATCAGTGTTCACTGTCAGAAGAAGCCCTAATCTCATTTTCTGGCACACCCCACACCCATAAATGGCCACTGACCTATTAATTAGCTTATGGCAGGTCTTCTGCCCTCATCAGGGAGTAGATCCTGCCTCTGGGAGCAGTTGCCACTCCTGGGACTGCAGCCAATCATAATGGAGGCATTCAGCGATGGAGCCTAGACTTAAGTCTGGGATCTCGCAAGCGTCAGACAAGCAGGCTGGGGAGAAAGGGGTAGGGGCCAAGGTGGACAGGGCAGGAAAGTGGGTAGGTGGGGGAGAAACAGGTGGGTGGGAAGATATTGGGGGCGTCCAATGTGCACAGAGCATTCATACAGGTGGAAACCCACCTTGATCAGCCACCAGCTTGCCCAGTGAAGCCTGGCAGGCTGGCACAGGTAAAATCCCACAAAAAAGTTGGGACATTGCCGCTTGAGGGCTTCAATTTGCCAAGAGGTAGTCATGCCTCCCAGTGCCTCCCCATAACTGGCAAATTTGTGACGGGAGCCACGATGGGCAGGTGGGAACTGGTAATTTTACAAAACCCTCTCCCCACTCTGTAACCATTAGAACGGCAGAGGCTGAGGGGTGGCCTGTTAGAGGTCTACAAGATTATGAGGGGCATGGATAGAGTGGATGGACAGGCACTCTTTCCCAGGGTGGAGGGGTCAGTCACCAGGGGACATAGGTTTAAGGTCCGTGGGCAAAGTTTAGAGGAGACGCGTGAGGCAGATTTTTAACACAGAGGGTGGTGAGTGCCTGGAACATGTTGCCAGGGGAGGTTGTGGAAGCAGATACATTAACGGCGTTCAAAAGGCATCTTGACAAATACATGGATAGGATGGGTATAGTGGGATATGGCACAAGGAAGTGTTGAGGGTTTTGGCCAACGGTGGCATCATGACCGGTGCAGGCTTGGAGTGCCTGTTCCTGTGTTGTATTGTTCTTTGTTCAAGCCACCCTACACTTCAAGGATTGGGAGGAATCTACCATAATTAATTTTTCACCGTAGAAGCTCATTACATGGGCCAAGATTTTCTGCTCCCGTTCACGTATCATGAAAAGTGCAAAGTCGCATTTAATGTTGGCGGTTGATGCGATTGTCCCCATTACAAAAGAACAAAGAAAAGTACAGCACAGGAACAGGCCCTTCGGCCCTCCAAGCCTGTGCCGACCATGCTGCCCGACTAAACTAAAATCTTCTACACTTCCTGGGTCCGTATCCTTCTATTCCCATCCTATTCATGTTTTGTCAAGATGCCCCTTAAATGTCACTATCGTCCCTGCTTCCACCACCTCCTCCGGTAGCGAGTTCCAGGCACCCACTACCCTCTGTGTAAAAAGCTTGCCTCGTACATCTCCTCTAAACCTTGCCCCTTGCACATTAAACCTATGGCCCCTGGTAATTGACCCCTCTAACCTGGGGAAAAGCCTCTGACTATCCACTCTGTCTATGCCCCTCATAATTTTGTAGACCTCTATCAGGCCGCCCCTCAACCTCCGTCGTTCCAGTGAGACCAATCGGTGATGGAATGCATTTCGCAATGTTCAATGTTAGGCGCGTCATTATAGTTCATTAACATATCTTTGTCAGGCCCCTACACCAGAATCATCTCTCCCCATCAGAAAATCGATCCATAGCGACATAACGGCAGAAGGACGTGAATCACGACTGGTCTCTGCACCGGGTGATAGGCTTCCCGGGGAGCTCGGGTTTCGCAGCGCTCGGTGGTGTAGGGGGAGGACCATGACCAGGTATTGCCCTGACACTGCCCAGGCATCCCAGGCAATGCCCAGGTAATCCCAAGGGGCTGTCCCGGGTAGTGTGAGGAGGAGTTCCAGAGTTAACTGGTTTGTTCACGTGCGCTGGGGTGGCATTTCCATATAGCGCCACAATCCTCGGACTTCTAAGTTGCTGGTGAGGTGGATGAATCAGAGGCCGCCCTGCCAATATTACGTGTGGGACCCAATCATTGGGGATTGTCTTTCCCAGAGTGCTGCACTATAATGCGGAGAAAGCCGCCATTGCCTTTGCCGGCGTCAATGCCGAGTTCTCGACCACCATTGGCCTTAGCCAATTTCCGTGAAATCTCGCACATGGAGTTCTGTGTGTCATATAAAAAATGTTGAAAAACGTTAACAATGAGTCCAAACTTTAAGGAGTGGAAATTCTCGAAGAATAACGGTAAAATAAAATCCCTACAAATTAAAAAAACAGGGCAGTAGTGGAAATATTTGGATGGACTAACTTTAGCTTTCTCTCATCTAGTCCACCCACCAGAACTACATACCAGCACCAGCTACAAAGCATGTCACAAAAAGATAAAGATTTAACCAGTTTTTTCATGAATTTGCATAGTTTTAACTGCAAATAAATAGAAATATATCAGTTTCTACAATAAATGCGGGGTGAAGAGATTGAAAAGTTAATTTAAAAAACTGAAGTCACAAAATTAAGAGAAAGACAAATTTCATTTGAAGCTAAAACAAAATTAGAGAAAAGGAATTAAGGATGACACTGTGGCATAGTGGCTAGCACTGCTGCCTTATAGCACCCAAGACCCGAGTTTGATCCCGGCCCCTATTCACTGTCCGTGTGGAGTTGCACATTCTCCCCGTGTCTGCATGGGTCTCACCTCCACAACCCAAAATGATGTGCAGAGTAGGTGGATTGGCCACGCTAAATTCCCCTTAACAATAAAAAAGAATTAAATGCTCATTAAAAAGGCATCATGCATCAGATTGCAGTCAATGGTGTTCGAGTTGGTCATTCTATAGGTAACATTCTAAGGCGCATGCATGCTCATCTATTCACAAACAAATAGAGAATATTATCTTGCTGGCTGGAAGGCTAGTTATGACTCATCAAGCCTGGTGTGCATGACAGCTAAAAGGCCTGTGAGAAAAAAATCCCAGATTCTGTCCCCGCACAGGTACGGAGAGCAGAATAAAACGAAACACTTTTTATTTGACATGAAGGCACTTGTGAAGATCCAAATGGAGGCTGGCACACATGTCAGTGGTGAATTTTAATTTTTGATCTGGCATCTGTGGTCTAAGTAACAAGGGTAGGTTAAACTCTGGCAAAATTATTTCTTGAACTGCGAAAATCTTACCAATTCTTACCAATTTAAAATTGATGATAGTAAAACCAATTTAAAAATAACTTTTCCACAAGACTAACCAGAGACCAGAAACTAACTGCCAATTTGCCACACACATATGCAGATAAAGATAGATAGATACAAAGAACAAAGAAAAAAGAAATGTACTGCACAGGAACAGGCCCTTCGGCCCTCCAAGCCCGTGCCGACCATGCTGCCCGACTAAACTACAATCTTCTACATTTCCTGGGTCCGTATCCCTCTATTCCCATCCTATTCATGTTTTGTCAAGATGCCCCTTAAATGTCACTATCGTCCCTGCTTCCGCCACCTCCTCCGGTAGCGAGTTCCAGGCACCCACTACTGTGTAAAAAACGTGCCTCGTACATCTACTCTAAACATTGCTCCTCTCACCTTAAACCTATGCCCCCTAGTAATTGACCCCTCTACCCTGGGGAAAAGCCTCTGACTATCCACTCTGTCTATGCCCCTCATAATTTTGTAGACCTCTATCAGGTCGCCCATCAACCTCCGTCATTCCAGTGAGAACAAACCGAGTTTATTCAACCGCTCCTCATAGTTAATGCCCTCCATACCAGGCAACATTCTGGTAAATCTCTTCTGCACCCTCTCTAAAGCCTCCACATCCTTCTGGTAGTGTGGTGACCAGAATTGAACACTATACTCCAAGTGTGGCCTAACTAAGGTTCTATACAGCTGCAACATGACTTGCCAATTCTTATACTCAATGCCCCGGCCAATGAAGGCAAGCATGCCGCATGCCTTCTTGACTACCTTCTCCACCTGTGTTTCCCCTTTCAGTGATCTGTGGACCTGTACTCCTAGATCTCTCTGACTTTCAATACTCTTGAGGGTTCTACCATTCACTGTATATTCCCTACCTGCATTAGACCTTCCAAAATGCATTACCTCACATTTGTCCGGATTAAACTCCATCTGCCATCTCTCCGCCCAAGTCTCCAAATAATCTAAATCCTGCTGTATCCTCCGACAGTCCTCATCGCTATCCGCAATTCCACCAACCTTTGTGTCGTCTGCAAACTTACTAATCAGACCAGTTACATTTTCCTCCAAATCATTTAGATATACTACAAACAGCAAAGGTCCCAGCACTGATCCCTGCGGAACACCACTGGTCACAGCCCTCCAATTAGAAAAGCATCTTTCCATTGCTACTTTCTGCCATACGTCCATTTGCTTGCAAATGGGAGTAGATCCTGTCTCGAAGAATTCTCTCCAGTAATTTCCCTACTACTGAAGTAAGGCTCACCGGCCTGTAGTTCCCTGGATTATCCTTGCTACCCTTCTTAAACAGAGGAACAACATTGGCTATTCTCCAGTCCTCCGGGACATCACCTGAAGACAGTGAGGATCCAAAGATTTCTGTCAAGGCCTCAGCAATTTCCTCTCCAGCCTCCTTCAGTATTCTGGGGTAGATCCCATCAGGCCCTGGGGACTTATCTATCTTAATATTTTTTAAGACGCCCAACACCTCGTTTTTTTGGATCTCAATGTGACCCAGGCTATCTACACACCCTTCTCCAGACTCAACATCTACCAATTTCTTCTCTTTGGTGAATACTGATGCAAAGTATTCATTTAGTACCTCGCCCATTTCCTCTGGCTCCACACATAGATTCCCTTGCCTATCCTTCAGTGGGCCAACCCTTTCCTTGGCTACCCTCTTGCTTTTTATGTACGTGTAAAAAGCCTTGGGATTTTCCTTAACCCTATTTGCCAATGACTTTTCGTGACCCCTTCTAGCCCTCCTGACTCCTTGCTTATGTTCCTTCCTACTTTCCTTATATTCCACACAGGCTTCGTCTGTTCCCAGCCTTTTAGCCCTGACAAATGCCTCCTTTTTCTTTTTGACGAGGCCTACAATATCTCTCGTTATCAAGGTTCCCGAAATTTGCCGTATTTATCCTTCTTCCTCACAGGAACATGCCGGTCCTGAATTCCTTTCAACTGACACTTGAAAGCCTCCCACATGTCAAATGTTGATTTGCCCTCAAACATCCGCCCCCAATCTAGGTTCCCGCCTAATATTGTTAAAATTAGCCTTCCCCCAATTTAGCACATTCATCCTAGGACCACTCTTATCCTTGTCCACCAGCACTTTAAAACTTACTGAATTGTGGTCACTGTTCCCGAAATGCTCCCCTACTGAAACTTCTACCACCTGGCCGGGCTCATTCCCCAATACCAGGTCCAGTACCGCTCCTTCCCTAGTTGGACTGTCTACATATTGTTTTAAGAAGCCCTCCTGGATGCTCCTTACAAACCCTGCCCCGTCTAAGCCCCTGGCACTAAGTGAGTCCCAGTCAATATTGGGGAAATTGAAGTCTCCCATCACAACAACCCTCTTGTTTTTACTCTTTTCCAAAATCTGTCTACCTATCTGCTCCTCTATCTCCCGCTGGCTGTTGGGAGGCCTGTAGTCGACCCCCAACATTGTGACTGCACCCTTCTTATTTCTGATCTCTACCCATATAGCCTCACTGCCCTCTGAGGTTCCTCCCGTAGTACAGCTGTGATATTCTCCCTAACCAGTAGCGCAACTCCGCCACCCCTTTTACATCCCCCTCTATCCCGCCTGAAACATCTAAATCCTGGAACGTTTAGCTGCCAATTCTGCCCTTCCCTCAACCAGCTCTCTGTAATGGCAACAACATCATAGTTCCAAGTACTAATCCAAGCTCTAAGTGCATCTGCCTTACCCGTAATACTTCTTACATTAAAACATATGCACTTCAGGCCACAAGACCCGCTGTGTTCAGTAACTTCTCCCTGTCTGCTCTGCCTCAGAGCCACACTGTCCCTATTCCCTAGTTCTCCCTCAATGCTCTCACCTTCTGACCTATTGCTCCCATGCCCACCCCCCTGCCATACTAGTTTAAACCCTCCCATGTGACACTAGCAAACCTCGCGGCTAGATAGACAGTTGTTAACCATCCAGAATTAGCCTGCATGGAGTCTTCAAGAACTAAAGCAGGAATTTTAATCATCTGGACACTACATCTGGAGCAACATGGGAGAAAAATTGGAGGGACATTTCATTTTCATGACCACTTCATTTATTTGTAAGATAGGTATTGAAGATGGAAAACAAATGGTAGTATGACCAAGTTGGAGGGGGAGTTCATGTGATGAAACCTCCTGCAGTAAATCTGACCAGAGTTTGCCACCCTATATATATATCTTAACAGCAGCGTGGAACATAAGGTTGGGCAAATCTGCGTCGAGCTAGATGTAACATGAAAATTCCTACCACAGTGCCATCTACTGGAGCAATTAGGACAGCAGGTACGATCATGGGGCTTTACCGTAACAGCAATATTTATATTAGAATTGTCAATAAAACATTTAGTCACATATCAATGTTAATATATAATAGATATCTGAATGCTGGGTCCGAGAAACACTTTTTAATGGAGTTCAAATCATGAAATAGTTAGATTAAGAGTCAGAGAGAGGAAGCGTGTGTGAAGCATGAATGTGAGTATAGATCAGACATGTTCAAATGGCCTGTTTCTGTGCTTTGAACTCTGTGTAATTCCATGTAACTGTGAAATGTATACTCGACTCACCAGCCTCGTAAAATGCACAATACTACAACCGGTCTCCTGTTACAACTTTGAGACAGCAGAAATCCCAAGGAGACCGTATAAATGGCCATTTACAACTATTTACACTGTCTCTCTGAAGTTTGCACCAGACTTACACCAAGGGCATGTGATCAAAGGTAGACTTACAGAATTTCATACGAATAAAATAAATATAGATTGGACCTCTGCAGTGGGGTGATTGTGGACGATGTTACGTGCACTCAGCGGTGAGACCTCCGACCAGCAGGTGCAATCAGACATCAGTCATGTGACATTGGCGAGCGACAGAAGGTTGTAAGGTTACATCAGGACAGTCGCACATAAGAGTAGTTCCAGGAGAGTCTAATGTAACTCTAGGATAACTTGGTCTGTATAGCAATTCTGATACCACGTGTACATCAATAAAACATCACTCCAGTTAAGTCGCCTGCAAATCTGTAGGTTCATTGCACAGACAAGATCACAGAACACAACATGGTGCCAGAATGTTGAAGATTTGATGGTAACAACAGAAAAGGCTAAGTTTTTATTTAAATTTAGAATACCCAATTCACTTTTTCCAACTAAGGCGCAATTTAGCGTGGCCAATCCACCTAGCTTGCACATTTTTGGGTTGTGGGGGCGAAACCCACGCAAACACGGGGAGAGCGTGCAAACTCCACACGGACAGTGACCCAGAGCCGGGATTGAACCTGGGATCTCAGCGCCGTGAGGCCACAGTGCTAACCCACTGCGCCACCATGCTGCCACAGAAAAGGCTAAGTTGAATCGGCCGAAGAACAAAAAAAACGAAAAGATTCTTCCACCGACCTGTGAACTACGGCGTTTAGCGATTCAACGCCGTAAAAGACACTGATGTTTGAGATGGAAGGTTTAACGGCACCCGACCAGCTTCACGTATAGGGTAATGGAGACAAAAACTGCTGTGTCTTCAAACAGCAGTTAAAACTCTATGTCTCAGCCTGCAGGCACAGTGTAACGAAAGATGAATTGCGTTGCTTCTAACGGTGGGGGGGGTGCACAAGCAATTAAACTATATAAACTTTTGCTTTTGATAGTGAAGTGGAGCAAGAGATACGATGAAGTCATCAGGTACTTCGATCGGCATTGCTCCCCCCAAAAAAATGAAACATTTGAAAGATACATTTTCTTTTCTCCGCATACCCAGAAACCAGGCAAATCTTTTGACGGTTTTGTCACTGACTTGAAGCTGAAGGCCCAGTCCTGCAATTTCAGTAGTCTGAAATCTTCAATGATCTGCGACTAAATTGTATTTGGGTTATCAAATGGTAAGCTCTGAGAGAGGTTGCTGCGGGAAGAAAATTTGATATTGGAACAAGCAATAAAGATTTGTCATGCAAGTGAGTTAGCTGCACAGCAAATCAACACACTCAGCTCAAAACATTCTGGCGCCAACATGGAGGATGACGCCAGCGCCATTAGCATTGTGACGCAGGTCAATAAGAAACGTGGTCTCAGTGCGGGTGGCCATTTTAAGCGACCAACAGGAGCCGCCCGCCATCTTGTGCCAGAAATGTGGCAACCGACATGGCCCACGACAATATCCAGCCTTTGGTAAAGTATGTTCCAGGTGTGGCCATGACGGCCATTTTGCAAAACAGTGTTTTCTGCTTCCTACAGTGGACCAGATGGAATTGATCAATGCAGTTAATGAGATGACCCTTGATGAATTATTTTTTGCGGATCTAATCTCAACCAAGGACACGATAAGTCTGAAAACAAAAGAGGAAAAAGTTTTGATGACCAATTGGAAAGACAGTTCCAATCCAGCTGATACCGTCAAAAGCAGATGGACCATTTCAGTGATGTTAAACGACATGCTGATAAAATGTGAACTTGACATGGGAGCAAAGGCAAACCTCCTCAGTTTGACTGATCTGCACGGCCTGTGAGTGCCGCCGAAAGTCGTAACCCGGCCAAGAATGCTGATCGACTACAGTGGGAATGAGTTTGAGACATTGGGGGAATATGTCCTCGGAGCATGGGTACACAATAGAAGATACGTATACCTTTCTCCATTGTGGACACGGAACGTGAATCTATCCTAGGAGCAGATGTGTGTGAGACCCTGAACCTGGTGGAGCAGCCGTACGTTCCAGTCAGCAAGCCAACAGAAGGTCACAGCGATTCACAACCAAATACAGTGGCAAAACTGTCCAATGAGATACAAGCGATGGCGAAAGTGGAGGAAGATCAACCGGGGATGTAAATGGAGAATCCAAAGGACACTGCAGAGTTCTGGCTGTCCGTCTTCAAGGATGAGGATATGCCCAGAAGCATGATGAGCATCGACAGGACGTTGCAATAAACTTTTCGGATCCCGGACAGCCAATGGGCTTCACTCTGGAGTTCAAGTTTGAATCGAATGAGTACTTCACGAATGAAGGCTCGTAAAAGCATCCAAATGGAATTGTGGCTGTTGGGGCAGGCTTCCTTGTATTTACAATCACGGGGTGCACGGGTTGCCACATCGACTGGAAGAATGGAAAAAATGTCACAATGAAAACCATTAGACTGAACCAGTTGCATGAGAGTTGGCCTTGTAAAGCAGTCATGAAAACTGTGCTAAATAACTCTTTTTACAATTTCTTCACTCCCCCTGAAGTTCCGAAACATGGAGTGTTAGGTGGAAGCTTTGCAGCAAGACTCGCTACTGATTTGAAAATAAGTCAATTACTGCATGAACTCATACTTCCACAAGCTGTGTTATACTTCACAGAAGATGATGATGAGCACAAGGATATTGATGATGAGTATGAGGATATTGATGATGAGTACGAGGCTATTGATGATGAGTCCGAGGATATTGATGATGAGTATGAGATTATTGATGACGAGTACGAGGATATTAATGATGAGTACGAGGTTATTGATGAAGAGTATGAGGTTATTGATGACGAGTACGAGGATATTAATGATGTGTACGAGGTTATTGATGATGAGTATGAGGATATTGATGATGAGTATGAGGATATTGATGATGAGTATGAGGATATTGATGATGAGTACGAGAATATTGATAATGAGTGCGAGGTTATTGATGATGAGTACGAGGATATTGATGATGAGTACAATGGCATGAACTCCGATGATGAGGACGATGAGAACACATACGAAGAATGTGAATATGATAAAAAGGACGACTCCCAGAGTGAGGCAGTGGAGGACGATGATAAAACGCTGGCAAGTGGATTCGAGGGCGCAATGAGGTGATAGCACTGGGCATAAAACCAACGGTGGAGAAGTTGACTCCAGAAGCACATGGTGAGTCATCTCAGGCCTCTGAAATGGTTCCGGTAATTGACTCCCTGCTGCTCGGTGGCATCAGACATCCATCATGTGACATCCGGCTAACGGCAGAAGGTTCTAAGGTACACATCAGGACAGTCGCACATAAGGGTAGTTCCAAGAGAGTTTAATGTAACTCTAGGATAACTTTGTCTGTATAGCAATTCTGATTGTTACTCTGCCACGTATACATCAATAAAACATCACTCCAGTTAAGTCATCAGCAGGTCTGTAGGTTCATTGCATAGACAAGATCACAGAACACAACATGCAGCAGTCCCGAAAGACATGCTTGATAGGTGAATTGGACATTCTGAATTTTCCCTCAGTGTACCTGAACAGGTATGGTACTGTGGTGACTAGGGGATTTTCACAGTAACTTCATTGCAGTGTTGATGTGACACTAATAAAGATTATTATTATGTTCAGTCTAATTTATATGTACCAGAGTGGCATGAGGCTTCATCTTATGCTACATTTGGTCATCTGAAAGAGGCATTTTAGACTACTGCCTTGCCATAACTGGTCCTGATATCACACGATGACAGATCGGAATTATAACGGTGATATTGAAAGGAATGGGTAATATTAGCTTTTCCAATCCTTGGGGAGAGATACTAGATTAAGCAAGCTTGAGGCTGAGAAATTGAATCATTTTAAAAATCGCAGGGGATAAAATGACAAAACCTGTAAACCTAACAGTAAATATCATCTCTGCAAGGGAGGCATTTGTGTCTCAATGAGAAAATAAAAGGAATTTACAAGAGATGGTGAAGTAGGAGTACACAATCTGAAACTGTTTGTCTCTCCAATTTCCCTATGTGCATTCCATGTCTGCGTCTGGACACTCAATCTCTGATATATACACCCTGTACCGTTTCCCCAGTCCCACACACTCCTTCAGCCCTAAACACCTTAATATCGCAAAAAGCTACCCAAAGGATTTTTTACATATCTATTTGTCACTGATTCTAGTTCGGTATTGTTGCAGACCAACTTATTCCCTTATGTTAATATTATTCAACAATGTAACCCCACTCGGGGCTGGGATCAGACAATATTGAAGAAGCCAGTCGACAGAACTCACCCCTTCTGGCTTACTTGTGTGCATATAGAAATAAATGGCAGTTCAGGCTTTTCACAATGGAGATATTGAGGTGCCAACTACCTAGCTAACCTTGATTAAGACCCATATGTGATCTACAGAAGGAATGACCGGCTGGTTCACAAGGAACTCATTCCAGGTAAGGAGAATTAAGCTGACTGGAACTCAAACCAGCATCAAGTTCTGAATCTAAAAGTTCAGGCACACCCAATGTATCCATCTGCTGGTACTCGCCATGGGCAAAAATGTCAATGCCAGCAGAAAATCTCATGAGACCGCTGGTGACATACTGAGGTTCCTGTCCAAATTAATTTTACTTAACACTTAAAGAACTTCCCACCATGCATTCCTCTCTCCCGTGCACCCCCAGGAGGTCCCCACTCGTCAACATGATGTCACGTCGATGAGGTTTACAGCAGCTTCTGCAAAAGAGAGGTAGTCGAGGGGAACCCAGTAGGAGCGCAAAATTAAGTACAGCATGTTGTGTTATTCACCCTGGGGTAACACGGACTGCAACTGGATGCAGTTGTACTGTAAAGTAGACACCAAACTTAGACGTTAGTTCAATACATTTTATTGAACTTCTGGAGCAGTGCACACAGCATTCTGTGGGTTGACACTCTACTAATCTAAGCGTGCTTACTATAACTAACTAGACCAGACTAGCCGTGAGCCACGTGTAGAAGATGCTAACTGATATATACACCCTGACTGTCACTACAGTTGTCACCAGTGGAAAGATGCAGAGTGCTGATGCCTCGTGTGTTTTATAGTGGGAGACCACCCTCTAGTGTTCTGCCTGGTTATTGGTTGTGTTCTGTCCTGTGTGTTGATTGGCTGCACTGGGTGTCTGCCACTGCCTGTCTGTATCTCATTATGTGCATGAGTACATATTATGACACAGCCCTCAGGGGGCAAAGGGACATGCATGGACAGTGCCCCGTCCCACTAGCATGACGACAAAAACCACGCACCCATATTTTCTGTCCACAGAGTGCCAGAAGATCTGAAGAGAAAATTTGGCTCTGCAGCTGGAGAGCCCCAGCACAGAGTGCAAAATTCCGTCCATGTGATTTAGCAGAGTCCCATTTTGGGCGCGAACGACGATGTATTTCCTGGTGCCTGCAGCACCGAGAACAATGCCGCTATCAAACGACGCTCTTTTTTGTCGTCATGCTATCAAACGAGGCTCATTTTTCTTGCCTCGTTCGGGAACACCCCGCCAAGAACGCAGTTACCTTACTTCCTGAACCGACGAGCTCAATTTGTCAGTGCAGGAAGATATCGGGGTGCCATTTTTAAATGCTGCCCTGATCTGTCGAGCCCCTCAGACTCCCCATCACAGCTTCCAGACCACCTCAACACCCTGACCGACCTCTTTAGGGGTCCTCAAGCTCTTAAGCGCAGGGCATCCCTTGGCCCGATCCCTGGCACGGGCAACCTGGCATTTTGGAATATTGGCACTGACAATCTAACAATCTGGCAGTGCCCCTGCCAGACTATAAGTGTCACTCAGGCACCCTGTTGCTAGAGTGCCCAGGTGACAGTGTCAAGATGCCCAGGTGGCAGCAGGAGTGCCAGACTACTACCCTGCGAGAGCACAACCGCCCCGGGGACCTCCAAGGTGCCCAGGTGCCATTGCACCTGGTCCACGTTTATGTGGACCAATATTAAACGGAGCCATGGCGAGGTCTCCCAGCCTCGAGCGTTCAATCCCGGACCTCGGGAGAATCGGTTGCCGACATATTTAAATGAGCCGAATGGCTCACTTAAATATGTAAATCTGGATCTCGCCCTCAATCGCGAGATCTCTATAGAATTTTATAGTTTTCTGTGAGAACCCCCCCTCATTCTTCTACAATCTTAACCAATTCAATCTCTCCTCATACGTCAGTCCCACCAAACTACCAAATCTGTCTGGTAAATCTTTGCTGCAATCCCTATTCAGGAACAACATGCTTCCTCAGATAAGAAGGCCAAAACTACATGCAATATTTCATGAGCAGTCTCACCAAAGCCCTGTATAAATGCAGTAAGACATCCCTACTCCTGTACTTGAATCCTCTCACTATGAAGGCCAGCATACCATTTGCCTTCTTCACCGCCTGCTGTATCTTCAGTGACTGGTGTACGAGGAACCCAGGTCTCGTTGTACTTTCCCCTCTCCCATGGCCATTCAGATAATAATCTGCCTTCCAGGTTTTGCTACCAAAATGGATAACCTCACATTTATCCACATTATACAGTATCTGCCATGCATTTGCCCATTCACTGAACTTGTCCAAATTACATTGAAGCATCTCTGCGTCCTCCTCACAGCTCACCGTCCCACTCAGCTTTGTGTGATCTACAATTTTCCTACTGCATCTGCAATTGCCTGCTCTGAGATTGAGGATCCGATCCTACATCTTTCCCCATCCACATCTCCTGCTTCCATTTGCACTGGCTGCCAAGGAATCATGAGGCTAAAATCCTGCTCTGAATGGGTTACATTTTGCCAGCCACATTTTGATCTGCCACCAGATAGAGGGAACTCATGGGCTTTCCACTATTGCTTATTGAAATGTAGCGCACTATTTAAGTCAGGCACTGTGAATGCCGAGATCCGCATGTCTTCAGCAGGACTGTAAGCCTGCTGTTTTAGTTTCTTTCTGAAAGTGATAATCTGCATTTCCTACTGGTGGCAAATAATGAAGCTGAGTGTCATCTGCTGTGTCTTGTGCTGAGATAGGACAACAATGTCCAGAGGGCAAGCAGGTCAGCCTAGTTCAGACAGAGACAGAGCACGCTCCAAGCACTGGTGCCCCCACCTGTTTACATGGGAGAGCTGCTGGCAAAATAATTTGTGTCCAGTAGCAGTCTATCAGATAGATGCCTCCTGTTGTGAAACCATGCTTTATGGCTTCACAGCACCAGGGTCCAAGGTTCGATGCCTGGCTTTGGTTATTGTCTGTGCGGAGTCTGCACGTTCTCCATGTGTCTGCGTGGGTTTCCTCCGGGTGCTCCGGTTTCCTCCCACAAATCCTGAAAGACGTGCTAGAAGGTAATTTGGACATTCTGAATTCTCCCTCTGGGTACCTGAACAGGCGCCGGAATGTGGCAACTAGGGGCTTTTCACAGTAACTTCATTGCAGTGTGTGAACATTGCGAGTGTGTGAGTGTGAAAATCAGAATGCTTTTAGTTTTTCATTTAGACTGCATTAGGTACAATAAAAACTATCCTCTTATCTGTTTGAAAATTCAAGAAAGTCTATCTGATTATGTCAGTAGATAAACAGTTAAACGCTCACGGAACTGGCAAGTATATCTGTTTTAAAACCTGTTGCGGTCAAAGGAGGAGAGGGAATTGGGAGCAGCCAGTCAACCCCTCCTCACCTGATAGTAAAACTCCTAATATCGAAATGACCCAGCCACAGTGACCAACCTCCGGGGATGCCGTTGGTGCTGGGTTACTCTTGTGTCTGAATCTTTATTGTCTGTGCATGTGCCCAGTGCTGCTTCACATGTGCAGACTTGAGCCCACACAGCCACAAGGGACCAGGGGAGTATGAGCCAGCAGACGCCTCTGAGCATTGCTCAACTTTGGCACGTGGGTAGTTTGGAATGTGGCATAAGGTATCCAGCAGGTGTTCAGAAAAGTGGTGTCCCAGTCAGTCCCAGACTCAAGTCCAAGCTTGAAACCATCTCCCCCACGCCACTCCCCCTCCCCCGCCCCACACTTGCCCCCTCCCATTACCCCACCCTCAACCCCTGTGGTCTCATCAGCATCAATATCCACACCCCACTCCCAACTCTCCCCCATGGAGGAGTGCTCCTTACTTGATGTGATTTCAGTAGAGAGGGTGCAGGGGAGATTCACCAGGATGTTTCCAGAGTGCAGCATTTGAGCTATGAAGAGAGGCTGGATAGGCTCCGGTTGTTTTCTTCAGAGCAGATAGGGCTGAATGGGGACCTGATTGAGGTGCATAAAATTATGTGTTGTAGACAGGGTAGATAGGAAGCATCGTTTCCCTTAGTTGAAGGGTCAGTAACGAGGGGATATAATTTTAAGGTGAGGGGCAGGAGGTTTAGAGGGGATTTGAAGACACCTTTTTCACCCTTGTCAAAGAAATATTAAAAATCAATATCCTTCCTGAAGAATCCTAAAATTCCTCCAACCCAATCTATGAGCAAAACTTAATTTTGCATTGCATAATATAATTCATACATTACCATCTAGAAAGAAAAGAGCAGTAGACAAATTACTCCCCAAGTCACACTGTGGCTGTATCAAAAGGCTGGAACTCCCTCACTAACTACTTATGGGCTTCAGCAGTTCAAGAAGGTGGCTCACCACCATTTGCTCACGGGCAATTAATGATGGGCCATAAATGGTGGCCTTGTCAGCAATGAGCAATGTCCACATCCCATAACTTAATAAAAAAAGTAACGCTTTGCTGACATAGCAAAACTTTAACCACACGTTTATCTGCTCAGACATCAGAGAACTGTAATGTTTAGAACTTACCCTTGAGTCTCTCGACCTGTAATTTTCTTTGACAAGGCTTGATAGTAAGGCAGCTTCTTGAATTTCTCTGATCCCACAGCCACATAATGCTGGTGGTTGTCTAACTCAGCTGCACCCAGCAACGATCTTCCATCTAGTGTGCAGAGTCTGAATACGTTAAAAAAAAAGTTTCACTTTTTTTAATATAAATTTAGAGTACCCAATTATTATTTTTTCTATTTAAGGGGTAATTTAGTGTGGCCAATCCACCTAACCTGCACATCTTTGGGTTGTGGGGATGAAACCCAAGCAGAGACGGGGAGAACGAGCAAACTCCACAGACAGACAGTGACCCGGGGCCGGGATTGAACCCGGGTCCTCAGGAGCGTAGGCAGCACTGTGGCACCATGCCGCCCAACACTGTTTTTATTTTAACCAATATTTAAAGTTCTATAGGATGTAGGAGCAGGAATAGGCCACTCGGTCCATCGAGTCTGCTCCGCTATTCAATGAGATCATGGCTGCTCTGATATAAACCTCAACTCTACTTTCCCGCCTTATTCTAATACCCCTTGATTCCCTTACTGATTAAAAATCTGTCTATCTCAGTCTTGAATATACTTAGCGGCTCAGCCTCTACAGCTCTCTGTGCTAAAGAATTCCACAGATTCACTATACTCTGAAAGAAGAAATTCCTCCTCATCAATGTCTCAAATGGGCAAATTCCTACTCTTTGCTTATGCCCTCTGTTCATAGACTCTTCCACAAGAGGAAATATCCTCTCAGTATCTACCTTGTCAAGCCCCCTGAGAATGCTATTTGTCTCAATAAGGTCACCTCCCATTCTTATAAATTGCAGTGAGTACAGGCCCAATCTACTCATGCTCTCCTCAAAAGAAATCCCTCCATACCCAGGATCAACCGAGCGAACCGTCTCTGGTCTGCCTCCAATGCTATCTTTCACTGTGTGAAATGGGGCAAGATTCTCCGGACATTCGCTGCTGGCGGGATTCTCAGGTCCTGACGGCATCACATCCGGACCTTGGGATTCCTGGCAGCGTGGGTGGTTTCAATGCAAAATTCCGCAGCCAGCGAATGACACGCCAAATTCTCCATCCTCGCTACCAGCAGTAGCGGGGCAGACGAGCAGCGGAGATTCCCGCCCATGATTTGTCAACTACCTCCATAATTCTTACCCACCATAACCTTTAAGAATCTCCAACAATGGCACAAAACCCGAAGAATATCAGAACATTCTCAGAACTTGACTAATTAGTGAGAGTAAAAGTTTACCTCTGGACAGCTCCAGTGCGCAAGTGAACTTTTTCTGTGATCAAGGCAAGGACACGATTCCAGTCTTGAATGATGTATTTCGGTAGAAGCAATCTCACAGGGGGAATCAGCAGGTCTCCATTGGTAAAAATGCTGATGGGAAGAAAAAAAAGTAAATTCTTGTTACTTCAGGCATTTATTTTCTGCCATCTCTGAAGGCTAATCACACATCCAATCTAAAATTAATTGCAAGTGAGGAGAATATTAGGAGGAGGAGTGGCCCAGACAACTGTTGAAAAAAGAGGAGCTGGTCAACATTTAGACCATAAGACCATAAGACATAGGAGCAGAATTAGGCCACTCGGCCCATCGAGTCTGCTCCACCATTCAATCATGACTGATATTTTCTCATCCCCATCCTACTGCCTTCTCCCAAAACCCTTGATCCCCTTATTAATCAAAAACCTATCTATCTCTGTCGTAAAGACACTCAGTGATTTGGCCTCCACAGATTCATCACCCTCTGGCTGAAGAAATTCCTCCTCATCTCTGTTTTAAAGGATCATCCCTTTAGTCCTCTGGTTCTAGTTTTTCCTACAAGTGGAAACATCCTCTCCACGTCCACTTTATTCAGGCCTCGCAGTATCCTGAAAGTTTCAATAAGATCCCCCCTCATCCTTCTAAATTCCGAGTACAGACCCAGAGTCCTCAACCGTTCCTCATACGACAAGTTCTTAATTCCAGGAATCATTCTTGTGAACCTCCTCTGGACCCTTTCCAAGGCCAGCACATCCTTCCTTACATGCGGGGCACAAAACTGCTCACAATACTCCAAATGGGGTCTGACCAGAGCCTTATACAGCCTCAGGTCATTAAATCTTTCCTCAGGACCAGGAAATGTTATAGCTGATCGAAAATTCAAAAATGGAACAGCACAAGGAGAGGGAGGGGCAGAATGAGAAAAAGGAGACGTGCAGAGAATGACCTAAGAAGTGTTTCAGTGGAAGGGCTGATTAAATTGCTGACAGTAGCAGAAGGCAAATCGAGATAAAGTGAGAAACAGCAAAGAAATAAAAGGTACATGAGATACATGGCAGCTCTCAGGGGGATAGTAGAAATAAGAATAAAAATCAGGAATCATGTATAACGAGCTGCCAACAGGCTATAACATAACCCTTTCACACTCAAGTGCTTTAATTTAAACACCACAGCAGTGACCTTATCCACTGGCTAGAAAATCAAGAGCAACACTGTCATGCCCATGTTTGTTAGCCCAATGGAATTCAATGACCATCAAGCAATAAACAGCCTGCGATCCAGATTTCAGCCTCCAGGAGCTACTGGACAGTCAGAGGACTGAGGGCTCTTCAGTCCTAGCAATGCCACATTGATGGGCCAGCCAGCATGGGGAAAGCTCAAGAATCCTGCGTTGTAGAGCCCACCGGGGTCAGGGGAGTCAGTCATGAGAACATGGGTGACGTTATTCTCCGTTCCTGAGTCGAAGGGCTGGATTCTCCGTTTTGGAGACTAAGTCCCCACGCCGGGCGTGAAAACGGTGGGTTTTATGCCAGGAAAATTGCCTGAGGCAATGGCCTGAGGCTGTGGATACGTGGCGCGGTGTGCTCCTCGAGTACGCCGCTTTTCAGAGGGTGGAGAAGGTGAAAACCGGCCCCGGCCCCAACATTGGCGTCTAAACGGATTCTCCGCCCCATCGCCGAACGGTATTTTGGCGTCGAGGAGCGGAGAATCCAGCACTAAATGTTGACGCCGGCACAGGATTCGTGGAGTTCCACGACAACAAAACTGCCACCACTCCTGGACCGATTCAGCGACTCGTAAGGGGCTAGCACCGGCGGCACGTGGAACACAATCAATTCTAATGAGAAACAGTGCAGGATTCGCTGGGTCCATGATTGACACTCGGGAAGCTGAAAAGCTGCAGCCGCATGTATTCATTTCACTCCCCACACACACTCATCCCAGCCAACAAGATGGCACTGGTTGCGCTGGTGTGCGCCCATATGGATGATGGGTCAGCTGGGGCCAGAGGACACCAATGGGGGTGGCCTGGGGGAACACCCATTTGTTGTCCTAGGTTCACAGCGGGAAGTCAGCGACGTGCGCAGCTGCATGGTTACCTTGCAGGCCGCAGCAATGGTGCTCCGTGCCGTACATCCTGACTCCATAGCCTATCTCCTGGCCACCCCTCGCTACCACCCCTCCCCCTCAGGCAGAAGCTCCCCAGCCAGCGGCACAACTGTCAGCAAACTATGGCCATGTTGGGCACCTCCCGTACCCCCTCTCTCAACTGAGCCTGCTTCACGATTTTTAAACGCACAGGTGAACCTCGGCACAGGCAATTCAATCCAGTGGTGGCGGAGAATTGCAGAGGCCCCGGAGAATACTGGGTCAGGCCTATTAATGATATTTAACTTCCCCAATATTGACTGGGACTCACTTAGTACTAGGGCCTTGGACGGGTTAGAGTTTGTAAGGAGCATCCAGGAGGGCTTCTTAAAACAATATGTAGATAGTCCAACTCGGGAAAGGGCTGTACTGGACCTGTATTGGGGAATGAGCCCGGCCAGCTGGTAGAAGTTTCAGTAGGGGAGCATTTCGGGAACAGTGACCACAATTCAGTAAGTTTTAAAGTGCTGGTGGACAAGGATAAGAGTGGTCCTAGGGTGAATGTGCTAAATTGGGGGAAGGCTAATTATAATAATATTAGGCAAGAACTGAAGATAGGGGGCGGATGTTTGAGAGTAAATCAACATCTGACATGTGGGAGGCTTTCAAATGTCAGTTGAAAGGAATTCAAGACCGGCATGTTCCTGTGCGGAAGGAGGATAAATACAGCAAATTTCGGGAACCTTGGATAACGAGAGATATTGTAGGCCTCGTCAAAAAGAAAAAGGAGGCATTTGTCAGGGCTAGAAGGCTGGAAACAGACGAAGCATGTGTGGAATATAAGGAAAGTAGGAAGGAACTTAAGCAATAAGTCAGGAGGGCTAAAAAGGGTCACGAAAAGTCATTGGCAAATAGGGTTAAGGAAAATCCCAAGGCTTTTTACACGTACATAAAAAGCAAGAGGGTAGCCAAGGAAAGGGTTGGCCCACTGAAGGACAGGCGAGGGAATCTATGTGTGGAGCCAGAGGAAATGGGCGAGGTACTAAATGAATACTTTGCATCAGTATTCACCAAAGAGAAGGAATTGGTGGATGTTGTATCTGGAGAAGGGTGTGTAGATAGCCTGGGTCACATTGAGATCCAAAAAGACGAGGTGTTGGGTGCCTTGAAAAATATTAAGGTAGATAAATCCTCAGGGCCTGATGGGATCTACCCGAGAATACTGAAGGAGGCTAGAGAGGAAATTGCTGAGGCCTTGACAGAAATCTTTGGATCCTCACTGTCTTCAGGTGATGTCCCGGAGGATTGGAGAATAGCCAATGTTGTTCCTTTGTTTAAGAAGGGTAGCAAGGATAATCCAGGGAACTACACGTCAGTGAGCCTTACGTCAGTGGTAGGGAAATTACTGGAGAGAATTCTTCAAGACAGGATCTACTCCCATTTGCAAGCAAATGTGAGAGGCAGCATGGTTTTGTGAAGGGGAGGTCGTGTCTCACTAACTTGACAGAGTTTTTCGAGGAGGTCACAAAGATGATTGATGCAGGTAGGGCAGTGGATGTTGTCTATATGGACTTCAGTAAGGTTTTTGACAAGGTCCCTCATGGCAGACTGGTACAAAAGGTGAAGTCACACGGGATCAGGGGGGAGCTGGCAAGATGGATACAGAACTGGCCAGGTCATAGAAGGCAGAGAGTAGCAATGGAAGGGTGCTTATCTGATTGGAGGGCTGTGACTAGTGGTGTTCCGCAGAGATCAGTGCTGGGACCTTTGCTGTTCGTAGTATATATAAATGATTTGGAGGAAAATGTAACTGGTCTGATTAGTAAGTTTGCAGACGACACAAAGGTTGGTGGAATTGCGGATAGCGATGAGGACTGTCAGAGGATACAGCAGGTTTTAGATCGTTTGGAGACGTGGGCGGAGAGATGGCAGATGGAGTTTAATCCGGACAAATGTGAGTAAATGCATTTTGGAAGGTCTAATGCAGGTAGTGAATATACAGTGAATGGTAGAACCCTCAAGAGTATTGGCAGTCAGAGAGATCTAGGTGTACAGGTCCACAGGTCACTGAAAGGGACAACACAGGTGGAGAAGGTAGTCAAGAAGGCATACGGCATGCTTGCCTTCATTGGCCGGGGCATTGAGTATCGCAATTGGCAAGTCATGTTGCAGCTGTATAGAACCTTAGTTAGGCCACACTTGGAGTATAATGTTCAATTCTGGTCGCCACACTACCAGAAGGATGTGGAGGCTTTAGAGAGGGTGCAGAAGAGATTTAACAGGATGTTGCCTGGTATGAAGGGCATTAGCTATGAGGAGAGGTTGAATGAACTTGGTTTGTTCTAACTGGAACGAAGGAGGTTGAGGGGCAACCTGATAGAGCTTATAGCGTCAATTCACTGTGAGACGTGAGAACGAGTGAACATTCGGCTTTATTATCCATGAACTCGCCTGCCAGTGTTGGCTGTACAAATGAGTGCCACCCACAGGTGGCCAGTCTATATATTGCCCCGGTGAGGGCGGAGCCAGAGGCGGATCCCACCAGGGTTCCAGTACAGTACCTGGAAGTAGACAGTATCATCATTCCCAGGTCATCGGTCACAGCACAATACAGACAGTTCATGCTTAGGTGAATACATTCACCACATTCACCCCCTGTTAAAAAATCAAGCCCAGCGGGGGTGAAGTGGGGTCATTATATATTCAGTCTGTCTGGGGGCCGGATCGTTCTTTTAGAACTCCTCAGCTCTGGCGATGCGGCGGGCACGGTTGTTGCAGGTGGTGACTCCGGGGGCGATGTGTCTGGAGCTTGAGCTTCAGTCGGAGACAGTTGGGAGGGGGTGGGTAGGCATGGGGGTGATGGGTTGCAGCAGTGCCGGCACGGGACAATACAGGAGACCGAGGGGGGTGTAAGTGGCACTGCGGGTGGCGGTAGGCAGCGGGGGGGGGGGGGGGGGGGGGTGCACGTTGGGAGGGGAACCAGCTGACGCCAGGTCTCGTATGGAGACCGTATCTTGCCGTCCATCCTGGTGCGCGATGTAGGCGTACTGGGGGTTGGCGTGCAGCAGCTGGACCCGCTCGATCAGAGGGTCGGTCTTATGGCTCCTCGTATGCCTCTGGAGAAGGACAGGTCCCGGAGTTGTCAGCCAGGATGGAAGCGAGACCCCGGAGATGGACTTCCTGGGGAAGACAAACAAACGGTCGGGAGGGGTCTCATTCGTGGCTGTGCAGAGGAACGATCTAATAGAGTGGACGGCGTCGGGGAGGACCTCCTGCCAGCGGGGGGTCGGGAGACTTCTAGACCGGAGGGCCAGTAGGACGGCCTTCCACACCGTCGCGTTCTCCCTTTCCACCTGCCCGTTTCCCTGCGGGTTATAGCTCGTAGTCCTGCTCGAGGCGATGCCTTTGCTGAGCAGGTACTGACGCAGCTCATCGTTCATGAATGATGTGCCCCAGTCGCTGTGGATGTATGCAGGGAAACTGAACCGTGTGAAGATGCTGTGCAGTGCCTTTATCACAGTGGCCGAGGTCATGTCGGGGCAGGGAACAGTGAAGGGGAAGCGGGAGTACTCATCGATGATGGTTAGAAAGTATATATTACGGTTGGTGGAGAGGAGGGGCCCTTTGAAGTCAATACTTAGGCTCAAAGGGCCGGGAGGCCTTTACCAGGTGGGCCTTGTCTGGCCAGTAGAAGTGCGGTTTTCACTCCGCGCAGACCTGGCAGTCTCTGGTCATGGCCTTGACCTCCTCGGTGGAGAAGGGCAGATTGCGGGCCTTAATAAAGTGGGTAAGCCGGGTGACCCCCGGGTGACAGAGGTCATCGTGGATAGCCCGAAGTCGGACATCTTGCGCGCTGGCGCATATGCCACGGGACAGGGCATCTGGGGGCTCATTGAGCTTCCCAGGACGATACTCGATGTCGTAATTGTAGGTGGAGAGTTCGATCCTCCACCTCAAGATTTTGTCATTTTTAACTTTGCCCCGTTGTGCGTTGTCAAACATAAAGGCGACCGACCGCTGGTCGGTGACGAGGGTGGACCTCCTACTGGCTAGGTAGTGCCTCCAGTGCCACACAGCTTCCACTATGGCTTGTGCTTCCTTCTCGACCGAGGAGTGATGGATTTCGGAAGCGTGGAGGGTCCTAGAGAAGAATGCTACTGGCCTGCCCGCCTGGTTGAGTGTAGCGGCCAGTGCGGCGTCTGACGCATCGCTCTCTACCTGAAAGGGGACGGACTCGTCCACCGCGTGCATTGCTGCCTTGGTGATGTCGGCCTTGATGCGGCTGAAGGTCGAGCAGGCCTCAGCCGCCAAGGGAAATGTGGTGGTTTGAATCAGTGGGCGGGCTTTGTCCACATAGTTGGGGACCCACTGGGCGTAGTAGAAGAATAGCCCCAGCATCGTTTGAGGGCCTTGAGGCTGCGGGGAGGGGAAAGTTCCGTGAGGGAGCGCATGCGGTTGGGGTCGGGCCCTCGGACTCCGTTCTCCATGACGTAGCCGAGGATGGCCAGTCGGGTAGTGCGGAAAACGAACGTCTCTTTGTTATTCATAGAATTTATTCATAGAATTTACAGTGCAGAAGGAGGCCATTCGGCCCATCGAGTCTGCACCGGCTCTTGGAAAGAGCACCCTACCCAAGGTCCACACCGCCACCCTATCCCCATAACCCAGTAACCCCACCCAACACTAAGGGCAATTTTGGACACTAAGGGCAATTTATCATGGCCAATCCACCTAACCTGCACATCTTTGGACTGTGGGAGGAAACCGGAGCACCCGGAGGAAACCCACGCACACACGGGGAGGATGTGCAGACTCCGCACAGACAGTGACCCAAGCCGGAATCGAACCTGGGACCCTGGAGCTGTGAAGCAATTGTGCTATCCACAATGCTACCGTGCTGCCCGTTATATATGAGGTTGAGGGACTGGGCGGCCTGGAGGAACCTCTGAAGGTTGGCGTCATGGTCCTGCTGATCATGGCCGCAGATGGTAACATTGTCCAAGTATGGGTATGTAGCCCGCAAACCGTACTGGTCCACCATTCGGTCCATGGTTCTCTGAAAACCCGAGACCCCGTTTGTGACGCTGAAGAGGACCCTGAGGAAGTGGAAGAGTCGGCCGGTTGCTTCAAAGGCAGTGTAGTGGCGCTCTTCCGGGCGGATCGGGAGCTGGTGGTAGGTCGACTTCAGATCGACCGTTGAGAACACACGGTACTGCGCGATCTGGTTGACCATCTGCGCTATGTGGGGAGGGGGTGTGCATCCAGTTGCGTGAACCGATTAATGGTCTGGCTGTAGTCCACAACCATCCGATTCTTTTCCCCAGTCTGGACGACAACCACTTGTGCTCTTCAGGGGCTGTTGCTGGCCTCGATGATCCCTTCACCCAAAAGTCGCTGGACCTCCGACTTGATAAAAGCCATGTCTTGGGAACTGTACTGCCTGCTCCTGGTGGCGATGGGCTTACAGTCGGGAGTGAGGTTTGCAAAGAGCGAAAAGGGGGAGACCTTGAGGGTCGCGAGGCTGCACACCGTGAGGGGGCGCAAGGGTCTGCCGAACTGTAGAGTCAGGCTTCGGTGACTGCATTGGAAGTCTAATCCGAGCAGTAGGGGGGCGCAGAGGTGAAGGGGGCGCAGAAGGGCGTACAGTTTAAAACGAGCGAACTCGGCGCCCTGCATCGCGAGATTAGCGATACAGTACTCCCGGATCTGTACCGAATGGGATTTGGAGGCAAGGGAGATTGTTTGGGATGCGGGGTAGATGTGAAGGGAGCAGCGCCTTACCGTGTCAGGGTGAACGAAGCTCTCCGTGCTCCCGGAGTCGAAAAGACAGGGGATCTCATGCCCGTTGACCCGGCCGACCATCATTGAGTTTTTCAGGTGCTTTGGTTGTGACTAGTCGAGGGTGACTGCGCCAAGCTGCGGGTAGTCTGCGTGGTCGGCGGTATCGGGGTCACAAAATGGCGGCCCCCATGAGTCGCATGTGTCGGGCTAGGTCGAAGATGGCGACCAAGATGGCCGCCCCCATCGGTCGCATGTGTCGGTCGATGCCGGAGCCGACGGCCAAGATGGCAGCCCCCATGTGTCGCACGTGTCGGCCAGTGTTGGAGCCGGCGGCCAAGATGGCGGCCCCCACGAGTCGCACGAGGCTGATGACGCGTCTGAAGGGGGTTCCGGGCAGACACACAGCCACATTGCGGGGTCTGTGGGCTTGCGAGTCCATGGGTCGGGCCTGGTGAATTTTCGATTTCTGGGCTTTAGGTCAGCCCCGACAGACTCTGGCGAAGTGTCTATTTTTGCCACAGTCGCTGCACGTCACTGTGCGGGCTGGGCAATGCTGCCGGGGATGTTGACCCTTGCTGCATAAGTAGCACTGCGGTTCCCCGGGCTGGGCTGGCAGCCGCGCGGCACAGGCCTGTGACGTAGTCGGGTCCGACGGGGGCCGCAATGATGGTGTCCATGAGGGGTTTGCCGGGACCACGGGGAACGCACTGAGGCTCTGGTAGGCCACCTCTAACGAGGTGGCTAGTTTTACCGTGTCCCGCAGGTCAGAGATCCCGTTTTCAAGCAGGCTCTGCCTTATGTAGTTCGATCGGACTCCAGCCACGTAGGTGTCCCGGATCTGTAGGTTCATGTGTTCCTCCGCCGTCACATCCCGATAGCTGCAGTTCCTTGCGAGTAGGGTCAGGTTTTCCAGGTACTCGTCCAGCGATTCCCCAGCGCATTGACGGCGAGTAGTGAGAAGGTGTCAGGCAAACACCTCGTTTACGAGCTTCACGAAATGCACCTTGAGGGTTGCGACCGCCGTCTCGTACGTGGCAGCTTTCACTATCATCACGGAGATTCGGTGGCTCACCCTAGCGTGGAGGAGTTGCAGCTTGAGGGTTTCAGTGGGATGCATTGTGGAGGAGTCGAGGTAGGCCTCGAAGCAGCGAAGCCAATGTTCAAAGATCTCCTTGGCCTCTGTCGCTCGCGTGTCGAGTTCGAGCTTATCTGGTTTTAGAGCGGCTTCCATGGTGCTGTCGATGGATAATAAATTGTTATACCGGCAATTCACGGTGTGACTTTGAGAACAAGTGAACATTAGGCTTTTTTATCCATGAACTCGACTGCAGTGTCGGCTGTACAAATGAGTGCCACCCATAGGTGGCCGATCCATATATTGCCCCGGTGAGGGCGGAGCCAGAGGGGGGGCCCACCGGAGTTCCAGTACAGTACCTGGAAGTAGACAGTATCACCATTTCCAGGTCATAGGTCACAGCACTATACAGACAGTTCATGCTTAGGTGAATACATTCACCAAAGGTCTACAAAATAATGAGGGGCATAGACAGAGTGGATAGTCAGAGGCTTTTTCCCAGGGTAGAGGGTTCAATTACTAGGGGGCATATGTTTAAGGTGTGTGGTGAATGTATTATGCCAATAATCCAACATTGTATTTGCATCTATGCTGTTGCCTTTTTATTTGTATCGGTGCTGTGCTGTTGCCCTTGTGGGCTCCTCTTATGGGCCACTGTATGGCATTATCCATAGGGGAACATGTTGGGGCCTGTATGGTCTCCGTCCATGGCTCCTCCCCTTGAAGGGTGGTGGTTCTCAGTATTGGACCAGTCGCAGGCAGGCACTGTTCTAAGTTGATTAAAGTCACAGTTTACTTCTACTCCCGTCTCGCGTGAATTGATGGTTGCATCAAGGTGCGAGGGGCAAGGTTTCAAGGAGATGTACGAGGCAAGTTTTTTACGCAGAGGGTAGTGGGTGCCTGGAACTCGCTGCCAGAGGAGGTGGTGGAAGCAGGGATGATATTGACGTTTAAGGGGCATCTTGACAAATACATGAATAGGATGGGAATAGAGGGACATGGACCCCGGAAGTGCAGAAGATTTTAGTTTAGACGGGCATCATGGTCGGCACAGGCTTGGAGGACTGAAGGGCCTGTTCCTGTGCTAAACTGCTCTTTGTTCTTTGTATATGCCAAGGATGTTTACTGTATGTGCAGAGTGAAACGCATTGACGCCACTGTCGAGGCACCGGAGAATTGCGATTTGGCATGAAACTGGTGCCCGTCAAGATTTCGGCATCAAAACCGATTCTCCGCCCAATCGCTTTTTCTGATTCTGGCTTTGGCCTACGAAGAATCCCGCCCGGGGTAGTTTTTCAGTAGGAGTGGACTTTCGTAGTGAATGGCCCTTTCTTGGGCCACCGGATGCCCAATGAGGAGGGCTCCATTGCCAAACCCAAAGCATAGCTTGCAGCTTTTACTGTGTGGCTTTGCCTTGTGGTGCATTGCCCAAGTCCACCATTAGTGGAATACCAGTAGCGGCAGGATAAGGCCCATAGGTGACCATTATTTGACAACTTCAGGGCCTGAATTAGTACCTGGATAAGAATATCTGCCCGAATATCAAGGAGTTCGGAAGGCAAAGGCACTCCACAACCACCCCACCGTACCCCTCCCCCACTGATTCTACAGCCTCTCCCCACCTCTTAGCCCACCTCCAAGAGAGCAATTCAATTTTATCCAAAGGATGCAACCCCAGCACAGGTGGTTCCTCATCCAGTTTCAATTCCTGAGGCTCACCAAAGAATAAACAAAGGTTCTCGGCACATGTCTTTATTGTCTAGATAGGGAAAGCAGCTAAACCGCTACAAATGGTTTTGATTACAATGAAATCACATGTGATTTACTTCAGCATGTTCTAAAGAAAGGAAAGTGTAAATTCATGCAATATTTCATCATGTCTCACAAGAACTCTTCCAGAGACTTCACAACCAATTAATTATTTTGAAGGGAATATGCAGGCAGTATTCCAGCAATTGGCAAAGACAGGGAAAATGGTTTGCCAAACAGCTTTTCAAAAAGGCACCTTTTCCCCTTAAAAGGGAACATTACTGTTGATTGGAAACATTGCTGATCAAAGGAAACTGCAATGCTTGGTCAACAATCAATTTTCATTGACATCTTTCAATGGGATCCAGGATGGGAAATTGATTTTTGTTTACCTCTTATCTTTTTTTGACCAATGCTCGTACAGATGAACACAGATGCTGCAAAATCTCCTGCTGGTTTGAACAGGCAGTTCAGTGCTTCCCAAGTATAGCCTGAATCGAAGTAGAAACCTTTCCTGGCCATGCTATCCTTTAATAGCACAGGTGGCAACACTATTTGTTGATAACGGGGTGATTCACGCCAGGTGTCAAACTGATCGCGAGTCTCCCGGACCGCTTGCCATGGTGAGATTGAAGTGTGTGCTGCGGCCTCTTGGGATGCTCCCATTCCCCCCAGCTGCAAGTCCCGTGGGTGAGAATCACTACTGGTTCCTAAAAACGGAGACAAGGGGCGGGATTCTCCGCCCTCCCGCCTGGTCGGAGAATCACCAGGGGGCGGCGTGAATCCCGCCCCTGCCGACTGTCGGATTCTCCGGCGGCAGGGATTTGGCGGGGGCGGGAATCGCCGCTGGCAGCGGCCCCCCCGGCGATTCTCCGGCCCGCGATGGGCCGAGTGGCTGCCCATTTTTCTGCCAGTCCCGCCGGCATAACTTAGAGTAGGTCCTTACCGGCGGAACCTGGCGGCGCGGGCGGCCTCCGGGGTCCTTGGGGGGATCTGACCCCGGGAGGTGCCCCCACGATGGCCTGGCCTGCAATCGGGGCCCACTGATCTGCGGGCTGGCCAGTGCCGGGGGGGCACTCCATTCCTCAGCGTCGGCCGCTGTGGCCCTCCGCCATAGCCGATGCCGGGACGAACCCTCCCGCGCATGTGCTGGGATGACGACAGCACACACTGGCACTCCCACGCATGCGCCAACTCGCGCCGTCCGGCAGAGGCCCTTCGCCGCCGGTTGACGTGGCACCAAGCCCCTTCCCCGCCGGCCAGCGCGGCGCAAACCACTCCGGGGCAGGCCTAGCCCCGACCAAGATTAGGGCAGAATCCCGCCCAAGATGTCAGGGACACCAAGAGGAGCAAAGGGGTGAGTGCCCTCTCTATACTTACCTCCAGGATGGCGACTGGATACATCATGGGAGCTGGGGTTCGGGGACGCTTGGGCTGGGTTGGAGAGTCTCAGATCAGGGGTTTATCCCAGGATGGGGTTGTGTGGCAGGTCTTCCCTCTGTAGCCTTGAAAACCTTTAAACTCTCTCCAAGCAGGTCAATATCTCAAAGGAGGGTTAGCTTTGCTTTTGTAGTTCACAGTCCATTATCTTTTACAAGCCTGTTGGATAACAGGTCCAAGCTATTTCAATGGAGGGATTCTGGAGGGCCTGAAGGGGGGTCCTGATGGAGCCTTTGGCAAACCCATGGCGTGGTGCCAATGACTGGGGGTGAGGGGGCTGCAGTGTTATTCTGAGATCCTTTTAAAAGGGTGCCCCGTCTCTGAGGAGTTGGCCTTGGATCGCGCTGATCCACCTAGTTCCCCATTGGAGACCAAACATAGAAATTTTGGGGAGGAACTGAGCCCAATATCTTAAAATCAATGCGTTAACCATTCCACTGTGCCATTTAAAATAAAACTGACAATAACTTTTGCATGTCCATGTCCTGAGCTTACTGGTAAATCCAGGATCAGCCTTAATTTAGTATTCATGGTGAGTTCATATCCAGGATTGGCCCTTCTGCTGGGAGATTCCTCAGTGAGAGATAGCAGCGGGAGGGCACAGAGGCAGCAAAGAAATTCTGATGCTGTTCCAGCAAAGAATTCGCAGCAGCCATTAAATGGGGAGGTTTTTTTGTAACAGCCAAACATTCTCCAGAGCTTGAAAATCTCCTCAAGCAATGAACCCCATATTTTACCGGATGCAACTGTGTAGCTTCAGGAAATCTTGATAACCATGTTTCGAACTCTGAGATATCCTTTCCAAAAGACAGAAGTGCAGAGAGTGTAGAAGACAGAGGTGTAACCTGGGTCCAACACCCAGAGTGGCATTCAGATGGGAGTTCATCAGCTAGAAAGTCTGTCAGGATAAGACAACCCACCAATTCCCTTTGCCACTATTAGCACTTCTTCAGTCCTTAGGAGAGGCGGTGGCCTACTGGTATTGTCAATGGACTAGTAAACCAGAGTAATTCTCTGGGGCGCCAAGGTTCAAATTCCACCACTGCAGATGGTGAAATTTGAATTTGATAAAAATAAAATCTGGAATAAAGAGATGACCATCAAACCATTGTCAATCGTCGTAAAACCCATCTGGTTTACTAATGTCCTTCAGGGAAGGAAATCTGTCATCCTTACCTGGTCTGGCCTACATGTGACTCTAGACCCAGAACAATGTGGTAGACTCTTAACTCCACCCCCCCCCCCCCCCCCCCCCTACGGATGGGCAATAAATGCTGGCACAGCCAGCGACACCCACATCCCATGAACAATTTCTTTTAAAAGCACGCTTTTGTCTTATGTGCATGATTTCTTTGTCAATTTCTCCTTAGCTCTTACCTATCCCTCTCCAACTGACCTCTCCAACGATACAATTCATTACATTAACTGTTGATTCTATGATTCTATTTCTATCCCTTTTCAGTTCTGTAGAAGGGTCAATATGGACTTGAAACATTAACTCTGTTTCTCTCTCCACAGATGTTTCCGGACCTGCTGAGTTCATCCAGCATTTTCTGTTTTTATTTCCCTCCACCAAGTAGGTGGGCAAACTATGCATGAACTAAGTGTTTCCTTACAACCTGCAATGCCATGCTAAGTACTCTGACAGCCTTACTACTTTTCCAAAACCCAGAATTTAGAATTTTGATAGCAAAACTACTGTCGGTCTTACATCTTTAAAAGTAGGGCAAGAAAACACCCTGACAAATAAAAGCCGAGGTGCACAAGGCATTGCATGTTCGCTAGACGGGCATTCAGGTCTCATTGTATTTGTTTTTCAAATTTCCAACATCTTAACATTATCTTGCAAGATAATGCAACACATAAAAACATGGAAAACACAAAAAAGGAGAAAGGCTATTAAAAGGAAAAGGCACTTTACAAATCACACAGATATACACCGCAGTGTGTGGGACAGAGTGAAAATAAAGCCTTTCTCCAAGCTAGGGCTAGTACTATCCTTTCCCTCGTTATTCTTTTGCCCAGTCCTCATAACACTCTTACAAAAGCACGTGCTCAAGTACAACTTTTTAAAAATAAATTTAGAGTGCCCAATTCATTTGTTTGCAATTGAGGGGCAATTTAGCGTGGCCAATCCACCTACCCTGCACATCTTTGTATTGTGGGGGCGACACCCATGCAGACACGTGCAAACACCACACGGACAGTGACCCAGAGCCGGGATCGAACCTGGGATCCCGGCGCCGTGAGGCAGCAGTACAAGCCACTGCGCCACCATGCTGCCCAACTCAAGTACAACTTAACGCAAAGCCTGTCACCATGGAAGTACTGCGTAAAGGAATGTCTTACAGTCAGAATTTTGATACTTGGTTCTGGGTTAACGCATAGGATATAAGCATGGGGAAATCAGGTCAAATCCAGGCAAGTCACGAGCTTAGCCATAGCTGGAGTCACGCGCACATCATCACCAGAACATTAGAGCTGTGTAATGGGTACAAAATGATACCATGGCTGTAAGATTTTAGAAAAATAAAGAAAATTCAGATTTTGAGAGGGAAGGTAAAGGAATGTTTCTAGTGTTTATCAAAAACGAGGGGCATATTTTCACGCTTATTCTGAGAAGAATGAGGTGGTGGTCTTTGCACACACATGGCTATTAGAATATGAAACGCATTTCCACAATTTGCATGTTCAAGTGAGGCAACTATTCAGGATGTCAGTAGAACTTGATGCTCTTCTCCAAACAGTGCCACCATATCTTTAATGTCCACCTGGACCATCAAAACAGGGAGGTGGAAGCTGGATTCAATGGTTCATCCAAGGGAACCAGTCTAATACCACAGTCTGCCCTCAGATCCCCCTAGCAGGGTGTGAGGAAAGTGCAGGATATCTTTGTTCACATTCTGTCTCTTAGCTTCATTTTAAACTTCACAATAAGCAGATCACTGGCACCACCCAGTGGATTTTTCTTGTCAAACAAAATCCACCTCAAAGACTTTTGTGATCTACCCAAGAAAACACGATTGAATTTTATTTGGCTTTTTAAAATATCTCACTCATTATTACAATTACTTTATGCAGATGTTCTCAAAGACTGCCAAACAAAAAAATGGGCCAAGTGGGTAAACAAATGTCCAGCAGCCACAGAGATCAAGAATGCGTATCCCTGTTCTATACCATGTTAGCTGATGTCTGTCAAGATATCAATGTGGGTATTACTATTGGTTCAGTAACATTGGGCAGGAGGGAGTGATTGGGGGAAGGCCAGATTACCATTCTTGATCACTATCCAGTAATCCTGCTGAAAAAGAGCCCACATGTTGATAGCCAGTGAAGCCAGTGAACTGAGGTTAAATAGTATTGCATTCCTTTCACCACCCAAGTCTAAACATTAAAAAATCGTCATTTCTTCAAGTATGGAATTGTATTCCAGTGTGATTCAGGAGTGGAGGGTAAAATTGAAAGTAAATAAATCCCTCAGCCCTCAAAGAGTTAAATCTATACCCAATGTTGATACTCTCTCTGTAAGCAACACTACTCGAGCAAACAAAACTATTGTCAGATAATTTCCATCTAATTTGCCATACAGAAAACATTTAGCAACACATTTGAATTCTCACAATCATCAGGACTACTTTCTTTCACACCCAACTCTTTATTCTGCTCCATTTAATAAATATGAAGACATCGGGACCACAACTCGATCACTTAAAACCCAAAGAACACATTTGGGAAATGAGAATCTCTCATCCCTCAATTTCTGCAGACAAAACAATAAATTTGCCATCATCTCTCAGTGATAAGAGGGTTGCAAGCCCACAGCTATAATGGTGCTTACCTGAACGATAAACCGACGAAGGGTTATTTGATACTATGATATGATACCACTACACCATAGTTTGTGTGACAATTTTGTATCATGGTGTAATAGAATCATACTATCCCATGATATTTCTAACTTACAATAATGGGTTACAATAACAGTATGCCATTGGGCAGTGTGATTGAACTATGTCACAGGTTGCACGATAGAATTATGCATGCTCCTTTTTTAGTTCCTTTGTAGGGTATAAGCATTACTGACAAGATGGATATTTATTGGTCAACCCTAGCTGCTACTGAAGTTGTCTTCTTGACCTCCTGCATGAACTGAGTGTTTTGTTGGACCATTTCACAGCACAATTGAGGGTCAACCACAATGATAAATCCCAGACCATCTATGGTTAGCAGGTTTCTCTCTGTAAAAGGATATCTGTATGCCAGCATTGAGAATTCAAATTCTCAAGCTGCCTTAGTGGGAGTTGAATTCTTATTCTCTGGGTCATCATTCCAGACCTTTTAAGCTACCATACCCCTGGTATGAAAATATTGTGCCTTAGAGTGGTGTGATAGTACTGTGCTGTGGTGGAATCACCATAAAGCTCTCTAACTGTAGATCTAATCTACTGTAAAATACTTGCTTCTCAATTATCCTCCACCAATGACCTTAGAAAGACAGGCAAACGCGAACCTAGGCCAGAATTCTCCGGCTGGTGGGATTCTCTGATCCCGCTGCCAGCGCATCCCGCCTGCAGATTTCCTGGCGACGTGAGATGGCTTGAAGGGGATATATCATTGACAAGGAGTAGAGAATCCCGCCACCGGCGAACGCCGCACCGCTGGGAAACACGCAATTGGGTGGGGGGGGGGGGGGGGGGTGGCTTGAGAATCCAGCCCTTATTCCCAAACTTTCACTAATTCATACCTTTTTAGAAAATCGGAATCCTGGAACGTATACAAAAATAGATGAAACATTTCTTTGTGAGTCACTGGCAGAATTATTGGAGGTAGCTCTCAATTACAGAATTCTGTACCAATTCTGCTTTACCTCATCTCCCAACCGTTCACCACTTCCTCATCCCCTTTCAGTGGGCCTGCCGTCCAATGTTATTGCTCCTCATCCTGCTGCATGTTCACTTCTCGTTGAATTGGCCTTAAGTAGCAAATGGTGCCTTTGACTGGAATGTAGAGCTGCATCATGCTTGAACAGACTGAACTATTGAATTATTGCTTCTGCATCCTTATTGTATGTTTGACAGTCCTTTGTCTGGCCACATGGGTGTCATTGTATCTGCACGTCCTGATGTATGGAGAAGCCTGAATTGGGATTACTAGCCATTGTTTTAAACAGTGGCTGTTGTTTTCCAACATCAATCCATCTATTCGCTTGTGATAGTGCAAGCACCATAAACTCTTGCAGATTGAAAACGTCATGACTGCTTCTCATAAAACAGGCTTAAAGGTGCAGGTTGGGACTTCTATCATCTGAACCAACCAGCTCATTTTTGCAGCACTACACTTTCCTCTTTGTGTATAACCTTTGCATTGGCATGTAGAGCTCTGGTACCCACATGGATTCCATGTCATAATGTCCTGGATTCTTGCAATGCCTGTCAGGTGCTAAAGGTTATGTTCCCTTTCCAATTGTCTCTTTTCCATTGGGAAAATAACAAAGGTGTTTCACCTAGCAACCACAGCATCAATCACTTGCTTTAGCCAGGCATGAACGGAAAAATGTCTTCTCTGAAAGCAGTCTCTGTGTGATCGGCAAGGGTCTTATTACACAGAAGCTAAAGGTTGGTGTGCTACGACTGTGGAATGTGCAGTATGATAGCACAGTGTCACAGGGCGGTCTGAATGTTAAGTTAATTAACAGCTGATTATACCTGCAGCAAAATGCTTGGCTTTTAATTATCCTCAACAAAGAACCACAACAAGGACAAGTGATTTTTTTAAAAATCAGTCACCAGCATTAAGGAGAGCTGTCCAAATCCTTGAGGTTATTATTAATAAACCATTGCAAATGCCATCTCTCGGTGCTGGGTCTGTAATGAACTGGAATTGGTGAAGCAGATTTTTCCTCTGGCACACCCCTGGTTGAAGTAGCTGGTCTGTAAATATAGGTCTTTAGGTATTGATATCAGTGAGCAAACTGCCTGAAAATATTGTGACCCCCATATTTTGATCTTAATCATTTAATTCAAATGGCATTATGTCTCCAGCTCAGTTCTGAGGTGTAACTTGTACTGCGGCAGTAATTGGCAAGAGTTCACAAAAATGTGGCTTAGCAACTTGCAGACTTCAGCAAAAGGGCTGATATATAGAAGCCAATAAATGTATGCAAGATGTTCGATGCAGTAGCGAAATGTTGACAGGCAAAAAGATAGAATTCAACATTAACTGAAACATCACCAGCACTTTAAATAAGGAAGCAATCCAGGCTGCTTTAGTATACATGTTCCAATTTTTTTACAGGTGAAGAGTATGCCAAAAGGTGTGAAGTTCATCAGAGGTGGAATTTAGGGATTTGCCTAAATACTCCACTTAACTAGTGCTTCGTGTGCACACCTCATTTAATCCCTCCAACACCGCCCATTGACAAAACAGGTTTGTGAGGTGAGGTAAATGCGAGGGAGGTCTTGTGTTACTGTGAGTTGTGTCCATGGCTCTGAGCCGGAAGTTTCAGATTCAAGTTACACTCCAGGACTTGATAGCCATGGAAGGTACGTTCACAATGTGGCCAAAACTCCTTCCAATACGCCTCTGACGGATATAAGAGCAGGAGAGTCTGGTCATCCATGCTTGATGCAGAGTGACACCCTTCAAGCTATAGCCTCTGCTGACAAGCCACTATGTCAGGATGAAATAGCCATGGAAACAGACATAACAATGTACCTCAGGAAAGCCTTTTAAGTCTCTAATCTTTACCTCATGCCGATGGTAGGCGGTGAGAGCGGGAGCGATTCCTGGTCAGCCATGTTTGGTAGTGTCCCTCAAGCTAAAACCCCTTCTCCCTCTCTCTCTCGCTGAAACATAAGGAGGTACCTTTGTTCGCTTTCAGATTATGGCAAATTATGGTCGGGTACCGAACTTTCCAATCAGCACCTACCACCAGTGGAGCCTCAAAAAATAAAGAGATTCTTATAAAAAAAGCTCACAGTTTCCAATTAGCTTCAATTTTCCTCTTCATGTTATTAAAGCAAGTTCAAATGACACCTAAAATTTGCCAAAACCTGACCTCTGTTAAACTTAAACATCAGCCACTGCAGAATAATGCTGACTTTAACCAAACCAAGCGCTGCTACCAAATTTAGCCATCCCAATATAAACAGGAGTGGGCTCATAGCTACAGCCAATATTAACCATTTCAGGGCAGCACGGTGGTGCAGTGGTTAGCACAGCTGCCTCACGGCGCCGAGGCCGCAGGTTCAATCCCGGCTCTGGGTCACTATCCGTGTAGAGCTTTCACATTCTCCCCGTGTTTGCGTGGGTTTCCCCCCCCACAACCCAAAGATGTGCAGGGTAGGTGGATTGGCCACGCTAAATTGCCCCTTAATTGGAAAAAATTAATTGGGTACTCTAAATTTATTTTTTAAAATTAACCATTTCATTACATTACTGTTATAACCTACACGTGTCTTATGGGGTGGGAATGATTAACTACCCCGTGGACCTTGCAGAATACAAGTTCTCCTGATAACAGGAAGGGGGACCTCTAACAATGTCAGGCTATGTATAAATAGAGTCGGCCAGTAAGGCACCAACGAAGGAAGAACTAGTAGGGAGCTACTGGAGCTTTATATAATAGTAGTTGTGAAATAAAGGAAGTTTTCATTTCTACAAAACTCGGTGTGGACTGTTCGAGGCCTTATAAAACTGGCAAAGAGGATAAAAACTGGGTTGCTATCGTCACTGCTAAGCTGTCAGGAAATCCACATGAGTGCGCTGCCAGTGAAATGGGGGATGCCACCGATGGAGAATCCAGCCCTCGAACATTCGATGAGCTTTTAACCTTAGTAGTCCAGCACTTTAATCTGGCCCCATCCGTCATAACAAATCCCCGGCGCCTGAGAATTCGGCAGCAGGCGGGGGCTGCCTCCGCCCTCACACCGCCCTCACACCGCCCTCCGGCGTTCTCCGACCCGGCGGGGAGAATCCCGCTCCATAAACCTTTGCTCGGACTTTTCAAGGAGAATAAGGTGATCCCGTCCATTGCCTCCAAGCGGATCCAGCTCTGGGCCCTGTTATTGGCCATCTGTGACTACTCTTTTGAGCATAGACCTGGGACTCAAATCGCGAATGCCAACGCACTGAGCCATTTGCCTTTACCGACCAGGCCCTTATCAACCCCCGGGACAGTTGAGATAGTCATGACTATGAGTTTCATGGACTCCTTGCCTGTCACACCATACCGGATCTGTGAATGGACCCGGACAGATCCGATCCTATTGAAAGTTCGGCACGTGGTGCTATATGGAGTGAAGCATCGACAGCTTCCAGGCGAGTTACAGGCATTGGGCAGGTTTCTCCGTCCCGCTGCACCAGAAATCTGGCCGTCAGGATTTTCCGTTTCGGCAGCTGGCCAATGGGGTTTCCCATTGTGGTGCAGCCCTATGCCGTCGGGAAACCCCCGAGCTGCCGATAAAACGGAGAATCCCAAAGACTGAGAATTCAGCCCATTATCTTCCAAGCTGTCCGGGCTCAGCATGGAGGATGACATCCTGCTGTGGGGTTTGCGAGTTAACGTTCAGGGCAGAGGTCAGAAGTTGATCTTTAAGGACGTCCACAACTGACATCCAGGCGTGACCAAGATGAAAGTACTGGCCTGAAGATACAGTTGGGTCTGGATGCGGCATTGAGAAAATGGCCCAACAATGTCCTGTTTACCAAGAGCATCAGAAGCTCCCACCGACTGCGCCCCTACATCATTGGGAATGGCCAGAACGGCCGTGGACGTGATTGCATGCCGACTTCGCTAGTCCGTATCAGGGATTCATGTTCGTCATACTGATTTTTTTTTTAACTTTCCCAGTTTGGGGCAATTTAGCACAGCCAATCCACCTACCCTGCATAACTTTGGGTTGTGGGGTTGAGACCCATGCAAACATGGGCAGAATGTAAAAACTCCACACAGGCAGTTACCCGGGCCGGGATCAAACCCGGGTCCTCGGCGCCATCAGGCAGCAGTGCTAACCACTGCACCACCAATGCTCCCTGTTCCTCTAGTTGATTGATGCCCATTTGAAGTGGCTAGAGATACCCAGGATGGAGACCACATCACGGACAACCATTGAGAAGTTAAGTACATAGTTTTGCACGCACGACATCCCTGAAGTGCTTGTCACAGATAATGGCACTCCGCTAATGGGTGCGGAGTTCGCCGGGTTTACGAAAGCAAATGGGGTGCAGCATATTTGCACCCCATTCCCCCGTCCCCCCCCCGCGGCTTCAAATGGCCTTTCGGAGAGTGCAGTTCAAACATTTAAGCGGGGCTTTAAGAAACAGACTTCTGGATCGACAGATACTAGGCTGGCTCGTCTCTTGTTTTGCTACAGGACCACGCCGCACGCAGTTACTGGAGTGGTACCCATTGAAATGATTATGGGCTGGAGACTTCGTACGCACCTAAGTATGGTTTTTCCAGACATAGATGCGAAAGTGCACCACAATCAGGAGCAGAAATGGTGTTGCCCAATCCGACGATGACTGCCCAGGCACTTTATACCAGCTGACTCGGTGTTTATTCAAAACATTGCTACCAGTGCCCAGTGGGTCTCCGGCATTATCCTCTGCCAAACAGGATCGGTTTCTTGCCAGCTGGAAGCCCAAGGTCGGATCATGCGAAAGCACCTTGATCACATTTGATCTAGGCAACCACTTCTTCGGAACCTTCTTCGTCCTTGGAATAATCTTCTCGAACCGCATTTGCTGCCTGATCAGGCTGCGGCGGAGCCCCAAGAGAGTCATGATTGAGGTCATGATTGAGGTCGTTGACTCGGACTCGGAGATGAAAACACAGGAAGTCTCCGATGGGGAGCCTTTGGAGCTACAGCCTCAGGAATTGCAACCACAGAGACATTTGTGACGGAAGCAGCTTCACCTTTTAGATACATGCCAGTCGACATGGCACCTCGGATGCATGACATCCAGCCAGACGTCAAGAGAGTCCGGCGCTCTCCTTCACCACAGTCTTCAGAGACTTTTTCAGACGTTTGGGGTGGGAGGGATGTTATAACCTGCACGGATCTTATGGGGTGGGAATAAGGAGACAGGGGACCTCTAACAATGTCTGGCTGTGTACAAATAGAGCTGGCCAGTAAGGAAGACCCAGTATGGAGCTACTGGAGCTGTGTATGATAGTAGTTGTACAATAAAGTAAGTTTTAATTTCTACAAAACCCGGTGTGGACTCTTTGTACCTTATAAAAATTACATTAACCAACAATCATTGACCATTTCCCAAGATTGCTTGAACTTTGTTTTGCATAGCGTGTTTTCTGCTCACTGTTCATTGGGGGTAATTCTGTCTTTCGATAATGATGTAAAAGGACCAATATCAGTTCAACTACACAGTATCCATCTCTCTCGAGTTTCACATGGCCCAACATCAGAATCAGCCCTAGTGCCTGATGTTTCTGTGAATACCATAAAACATTTTTTTTTAAATTTAGGAGTACCCAATTCATCTTTTTCCAATTAAGGGGCAATTTAGCGTGGCCAATCCACCTACCCTGCACATCTTTGGATTGTGGGGCGGAACCAATGGAAACACGGGGAGAATGTGCAAACTCCACACGGACAGTGACCCAGAGCCGGGATCGAACCTGGGACCTCGGCGCCGTGAGGCTGCAGGGCTAACCCACTGCACCACCGTGCTGCCCGAATACCATAAAACACGACAGGACGCTAGAGATTTAATCACATGATACACCAATAATATCTAACGTAGCTATGATGAAATAGATTTCACAATTAATTTGGCTTATATCTCGGGGGATATATATCCATCTCTATTTGCTTTTAAATCCATCAAACAAAGCAAAAGAAACTGCAGGCAGAACACAAATTAAAGTGAATTGGATCCATTAAGCAGCTTTATACACAGGAAATCACTTGTTTGAGTAAAACACAGCTGCCGCTTTTCTTTGATGTTACATCATTAAAATATTTATGAATTCACACCGCTGAGTATTGACAACAGTGTTGTATTTCCAGGCTTAAGATGACCCACACCACATCTGTTGTCTCTCCTTTTAATCAAGCGGCTATTTTGTTTTAAAACAGCCGAGTTTTCTCTCACAGACGTCATAGAGTCAGAAAGTTTTACAGCACAGAAAGAGGCTCTTCAGCCCATCGTGTCTGTGCCGGCCACCAAACACCTACCTATTCTAAGGCATGAGGGCAGCACGGTAGTAGAGTGGTTAGCACAGTTGCTTCACAACTCCAGGGTCCCAGGCTCGATTCCCAGCTTGGGTCACTGTCTGTGCGGAGTCTGCACGTTCTCCCCCTGTCTGCTTGGGTTTCCTCCCACAGTCCAAAGATGTGCAGGTTAGGTGGATCAGCCATGCTAAATTGCCCTTAATGTCCAAAAAGGTTACGTGAGGTTACTGGATTACGGGGATAGGTAAAGTGCTCTTTCCAAGGGCCGGTGCAGATGTGATGGGCCGAATGACCTCCTTCAGCACTGTAAATTCTATGAATTTCATTTTCTAGCACTTAGTCTGTAGCCTTGAATGCTATGAAGTTTCAAGTACTCATCTAAATGCTTCTTAAGTGTTGTGAGGGTCCTGCCTCTACCACCCTTGCAGGCAGCGAGTTCCAGATTCTAACTACCCTCTGGTTGAAAAAGTTTTTCCTCTAAATCTCCTGTCCATTACCTTAAATCTATGCCCCCTGGTTATTGACCCCTCTGCCAAAGGGAAAAGTTTCTTCCTGCCTACCCTATCTATAATCCCTCATAATTGTGTACATCTCAATGAAGTCCCCCCCCCCCCCCACCACACACACACACACAGCCTTCTCTGCTCTAAGGAAAACAACCCCAGCCTAACCAATCTCCCTTTATAGCTGAAATGCTCCAGCCCAAGCAACACTGTGCTTGATTCTGTAAACAGAGTGGGAAAAAACTGCCCTGCGCCGTACCAAGAACTTTGTATAGAAAAGGGTAAATATTCCAAATAAAAAAGCATACTGACTTGATAGTACATGGTTCATAGTTGTACTTCCTCCATCTTGCAGAAACAACAATGCGGCTGTGAACAACTGGTCGAATCTGAAACAAAAATGCAAGGATAATGTATTTTGTTCTATCCTATTGCAGAAAACTGTGTGACTATGTTAACTAGTGTAAAGCTCGAGCAGTTAGTCTGATTTCTTGCAACTTTATTCCAGTTCGCCTCATTGGATTATAATAAATTGGTGCCAGTAAAAGAGAACTTATTAATTTTCATCTCTACCCAATACAGAAAGACAGGGGACTGCATTCTCCGTTTTTGGGTCTATGTCCCCACGCCAATGTAAAAACTGTGGTCATTTACGCCAGGAAAACTGGAGTCAAAAAGCCACAGAGTCACAGTCCTGCACCTCCTGGGCAGAGGCCGCGCATGCGCACGGCGGCGGCCTCCAGCGGCCGCGCCGTGCTCCATGGTGGACTCAGCCAGCGGACATGGACCCCCGAAATAGTGCCCCACATCGGCCGCTCGCCCATCCTGGACGGCCCGCACACATAGTCCCCCAGTCCCGAACGAGGCCCCTCCTGCCTTCCGATCGGCCCTCTTCCGACTGTAGCGGCCAAGGACTGAGTCCGCAGGCACCACAGTATCACAGCTGGTGTGACCATGAGTTGTCCACGATGCCGGGAATTCGGCAGGTCAGGTACGGAAAATAGCCAGGCGGGCCTCAGGCTATGGCCTGAGTTGGTGGATAATCAGCATACTCCCCGACTACGCCGATTTTCGGGGGGGATCGCGGAACCGGCGCCGGTCCCGATTTCGTGCGGGAAACCAGATTCTCCGCCCCATCGCCGAACGCGATTCCAACTTCGGTATGCGGAGAATCCAGCCCAGGATATCCAGTAAACCTTTGGTCTTGTTTTTAAAATCTTATCTTATAAAGCAATAATCATATCAAAGCCAGCAATACTCATGTAGTAACAAAACTAAGGCAACTGATGTCCTGAGTGGACATTAAGGATTCTTCCCTGAGGTAAGTTAATTTGCGAACCAGGGGCGAAATTCTCCCCCAACGGCGCGATGTCCGCCGACTGGCGCCAAAAACGGCGCCAATCAGACGGGCATCGCGCCGGCCCAAAGGTGCGGAATGCTCCGCATCTTTGGGGGCCGAGCCCCAACATTGAGGGGCTAGGCCGGCGCCGGAGGGATTTCCGCCCCGCCAGCTGGCGGAAATGGCGTTTGTTGCCCCGCCAGCTGGCGGAAATGGCGTTTGGTGCCCCACCAGCTGGCTCAGAAATGCGGCGCATGCACGGGAGCGTCAGCGGCCGCCGACAGTTTCCCGCGCATGCTCAGTGGGGAGAGTCTCTTCCGCCTCCGCCATGGTGGAGGCCATGGTGGAGGCCGTGGCGGAGGCGGAAGGGAAAGAGTGCCCCCACAGCACAGGCCCGCCCGCGGATCGGTGGGCCCCGATCGCGGGCCAGGCCACCGTGGGTGCACCCCCAGAGGTCAGATCGCCCCGCGCCCCCCCCCCAGGACCCCGGAGCCCGCTCATGCCGCCTGGTCCCGCCGGTAAATACCAGCTTTGATTTACGCCGGCAGGACATGCAATTTCTGGGCGGGACTTCGGCCCATCCGGGCCGGAGAATTCAGCGGGGGGTCCCGCCAACCGGCGCGGCCCGATTCCCGCCCCGCCCAATCGCCGGTACCGGAGACTTCGGCGGGGGCGGGGGCGGGATTCACGGCGGCCAACGGCCATTCTCCGACCCGGCGGGGGGTTGGAGAATGACGCCCCAGATGTTCATGCTGTAAATTTTTACATGTACCATCTCACTCACTTTTGGCTTTTTTATGGTAAATCAGAAGGTTTTGTACCCAAGACACCAGAAATTTTTGAACATTGATAACATTGAAATATAACCATCAAATTAGGTCTAAATTGAAATCCGACCAATAAATCCCATCCTATATCGCCACTCTCTCACTGTCACTGGGTCAAAATCCTGGAATTCCCTTCCTAACTGAGCTTTAAATGTACCTGGCTTACATGGACTGCAGTGGTTCAAGGCTGTGGCTCATCACCACTTTCTCAAGGGCAGTTAGGGATGGGCAATAAATGCTGGTCTAGCCAGCGACACCCGCATCCTATGAAAGAATTTTTAAAATGTAGCATATGAGAAATGGCTCAAATCCAGCAGGTGTAACGTCAAAACATCTGGGACATTCTACCAGTCTACAAACTGTCAGAAATAATAAAAGACCTACGGAAGCAGCAACCACCATGTCACAAGAAGGTGTTAATGATAATATATGAGGCATAAATGCATTAAAATATTCTTGCTGATCTTATAATTAATTCAGGTACCTCATTATTCTCTGGATATAAGCAGAAATGCACCTTAGCATTGTATCCTTCATCTGAATTCATGGGGCTAGATTCTATGCCATGTGCTCTGTTTTTGATCTTTCCTCAAAAAAAAGGGGCAGCACGGTAGCCTTGTGGATAGCACAATTGCTTCACAGCTCCAGGGTCCCAGGTTCGATTCCGGCTTGGGTCACTGTCTGTGCAGAGTCTGCACATCCTCCCCGTGTGTGCGTGGGTTTCCTCCGGGTGCTCCGGTTTCCTCCCACAGTCCAAAGATGTGCAGGGTAGGTGGATTGGCCATGATAAATTGCTCTTAGTGTCCAAAATTGCCCTTAGTGTTGGGTGGGGTTACTGGGTTATGGGGATAGGGTGGATGTGTTGACTTTGGGTAGGGTGCTCTTTCCAAGAGCCGGTGCAGACTCGATGGGCCGAATGGCCTCCTTCTGCACTGTAAATTCTATGATAATCTATGATAAACTTCAGGGGTGAGCTCACCTCCGCTGAGCAGGCTCGCCCTGCTTTATTGTTATGGGCAATGAATCATTAATTCGAACAAGGCACGTCTTCCCTCCATCTCAGCAAGACGTCCTGCCTTATAGAGCTGCTGGCCAATCAGAGGCCACCAGCTCTGCAAACCAACAGCATCAAGCAGCAGCACTGCCTGTAGACCAAGGAGGTGGCATTCAGTGATGGACCCGGTAAGTCTAAGATGCCAATGAGGGGGTGGTGGGGGGTCCTGGGGAGACAGAATTGTACCATTTCTCATTGCTGAACTGGAAATTACACTTTGCAAAAATGTGCTGATAACTGAGATAGGTTCTAACTCCAGGTTTCCTGCCAGCCAACAAAAGGAAATGGACAGAAACTATGAGCCATAATTTCCTCGGAGTAGCCATCAGAGGCAGATGGCTACTCCGTACTGACTTAACTGAGCTAAAATTCTTAAACAGCTTCTCGCTCGACCTTCCTGACTGAAGTCAAGTGAGACCCAGGCAGCACCCCAGCTCCAGTTTCGAAGTCCAAAAGAAGCAGAGAGAAGGAGGAGAGGCTTCCTTTTCTAGGTCTTAAAGCAGATGATTTGAAATGTCCAATTGAAAATAACTGGTCAAAGAGCAGAAAGTGTCTGTGGTAAGTGAATGGGATGTGGTGGTGGGTATTCGGACATGGACGGGAAGTCGAGCTTTGAAGGGAGTCAGGTTGGGGGAGCGGGGCCTTGCCGCTCGTTGGTAGGAGTCAGGTCAGGTCAGGTTGGGGACCATGTTGGGGGTTACATGGGTGTCAGGTCTGATCGGGGTAGGTGTGGTCGGGTCAGAGAGGGGGGTCAGGAGTTAGGTCGAGGGGGAATCAGGGAATCTCGTGCAGAAGTGGAAGGTGGGGTGTTGGGAATACCATGGGGGGTGTTTAGTTAGGGGGGGTTGCCTTGGGAGGTCGGGAGAATGAGAGTTGGTATTTAAAATAATTATGCTGAAGTTAGAAAAAAATGTTTTAAGGTGCTTAAAAGTTTTAGTGTAGTTAAATGGGTATGGAGTGGCAATCTGATGCTGATTGCCACTCTGAGGAACTTATGGCTCAATGATGTTAATATTCTTTCGGTCTGAAGTACAGGCCCATCTGGCTAGCATTGGCTCTCTCAGTTCAGTGAGTTATCGCCTAGACCAACACAAAACTGCAACTCCCTCCATTAGTTCTCAAACTGAACTGCATGCTTCGGTCAGTAAATTCGCACAAATAAATTAAACAAAAGAACCTTCCAATGAAAGATTCACCCTGATTCAGGATCGTTATGGCAGCGTGGTATGCTTGGGGATAGTTCAAACAGAAATGCAAACAAGTTATTTTGCCTTCAACGCAACTCTTTGAATAGTTTATTGTGCTGCTGGAGTTTTATAACCTTCTTCTCCCAGAATTACTGACCCGAGTAAGGAACTTTCTTGTTTACAACTTGGTTTTACCTTCTTTTGATCTGGAAACTACATACATAATTTAAATATTTTACAGAGGTCAGTGTAGACCTTCTGGCTCCATTATAACATGGATCATTACAGGATGGGAAATTAATTGTTCAAGTTTTATACTTCTACTGACCATGCAAGATAAATGTAAGTTAGCTTTAACTGTAATGAACTCCAGCTTGTTTGAAGTGCATTCACTGGAGATGTCTACCAATTTCTTAACCAGATATCCCCATTTATCTAGTTAAAAACTTTAATTCCCCAAAACTAACAGTTATGACATATCAATTATGAACGAGATATTCACAACAGTAGTTTGAAAGTGTAGTCATTGTTGTAATTGTGATGAATGTAGAAATTGTTATATATTATATTTTATATTCTGTTGCAGCAATGTTATTAAAAACCCATGTTTAAAATACATACAGGCAGTATATCTGCTAAAGCAAATAAGGAGGCGTAAAAAGGCAGATCATGATTCATTCCAACCACTTACTTGATTACAAATAAAAATTTGATGGAATACTGTTACAATTGCTGGAGATTCCCTGGGGAGTAGATAATTGATGACGGATTGCTAATTAGTCCTAGCTAGTCATGAGACAACTTACTGGGATACAGATGATGTAATTAATGGGAGGAGCCAGATCTGTCTGTAGTTTTGCAGTCTGCTAGAATATTTTAAGTTGAACAGCAGTTTTGCCTAATGCTGCTAGGTTGAGCAGAAGTGTATTGGTTCTGCTCCTGAAATGGTCTCTCTCTCTCTTTACACAACTAAGAAAGTAATCTGTCTGTTCACTTTATTTATAAATGGCATTTGAAATGTATTGCTTTGCTTAATTGGAGTTAGTGGCAGGAATAGACAGTAAATTTAAGTTTCTCCTTGTGCTTAAGAACTATTTAACTGATAATTGTGAAGCTATTTCATTAATGTGGTTATTTCCGTATTTAAATTAAAGTTTATTTTAACATAAAATATACCTATTGGGCAGAGTCGTCCCACTCCTGGGGTGAAGTATAATTTTCTCACAGTTTTACAAATTTTTTAAAAATTGTTTGGGGTTCTTGTCCGAAATCTTAATTAATGTTGGGATCTGGTCTGGAAATCTACCATAATGTAGGAAACATAGTAGTCATACTGCACACAACAAGCTCCCACAAACATCAATGATATAACAAGCAGGTGGCCTGCCTGAGTGATGTTGGCTGGGGATAAATATTGCCCAGAACACCGAGAATAGCTCCCCTACTCTTCTTTGAAATCATACCAGAAGATTTCCAATGTCCATTTGAAAGGCCCGATAATGGCTCAGCTTAATGTGTTCCCCAACCTTGAAATGAAGATAAACAAGTCAGCATCTGATCATTTCTAGACATGAACCTTGAATTCCCAGACACTTGAAGAGAATGAAGATGAAGGTCTGTCCAGTAGCTATTAATTTAATATTCATTACAAAGTTTATCTACTATTCTGCTTCTTTCAACCAGTTTATCTTAATAATGAAGTATAGTGTTCTTTCCACTTGCAATAACTGCTGAAAAATGCCAACAAATCTTAATCTTCTAATGTGTGAAGTTTTAAAATGACAGAAAGATATATATTGCAGGAAAATAGCTCTATATTTTGTTAACATTGCATATGTGTGGGCAGAAGTGGCCAGAATTAATAGTGCCACTTAAAATATGAAATAAGAGATGCATCATGTCCAATAAAACTGATTAGAAAAGCACTGCTGTGGCTTTTTCAAACAGAAAATATTACAGAGCAATCCCAAGGCTTCTCCATTCTGAGTTCTTAATATATTCTAAACTCACACCACCCTCCTCACATCCCTTCTAAACCTCCTGCCCCTTACCTTAAATCCATGCCCCCTGGTCATTGACCCCTCCAGCAAGGGGAACATAGAACATGGAACATAGAACGATACAGCGCAGTACAGGCCCTTTGGCCCACGATGTTGCACCAAAACAAAAGCCATCTAACCTACACTATGCCCTTATCATCCATATGTTTATCCAATAAACTTTTAAATGCCCTCAATGTTGGCGAATTCACTACTGTTATAGACGGGCAGGAAAAGGTGGTTCCTGTCTATTCTATCTATGACCTTCATAATTTTATACATCTCAATCATGCCCCTCCACAGACTCCTCTGCTCCAAGAAAAGCAATCCAAGTCTATCCAATCTGTTTCCATAGCTAATACACTCCAGCCCAGGCAACATCTTGGTAAATCTCCTCTGCACGCATTTTAATGCTATCGCATTCCTCCTAAATTGTGGGTTCCAGTACTGCACACAATACTCTAGCTGTGCCTCAACCATTGTTTTATACAGTTCCAGCATAACCTCTCTGCTCTTAAAGTCTATGCCTCGGCTAATAAAGGCAAGTATACTATATGCCTTCTTAACCACTGTATCCACCTGCTCTGTTACCTTAAGGGACAAGTGTACATGCACACCAAGGTCCCTCTGATCGTCGGTGCTTCCCAGGTTCCTGCCTTTTGTAATGTATTCCCTTGCTTTGTTTGTCCTGCCCAAGTGCATGACTTCACACTTAACCGGATTGAAATTCCATTTGCCACTCATTAGCCCATCTGACCAGCCCGTCTATATCCTCCTGTAATCAAAGGCTATCCTCCACAATATTTACCATCCCATCAATTTTTGTATCATCCGTAAACTTACTGATCAACCCTCTTACATTCATATTTAAATCATTTATATAAACCACAAACAACAGGAGCAACAACATTAATCCCTGGGGGACCCCACTGGACACAGGCTTCCAGTTGGAAAAATACCCCCCGATTATTATTATTGGAACCAGGGTGGTGACACACCCTAGCTGGCCTGGGGGGAGAGTGTTGCCCATCTTCACTCAGCGGTCTGCGTGGTGAGGATGCTGCATAGGATGTCGGGTGTGTGGGACAGGGGTTGATGCCAGGGCCACGGTGGTGGAGGTGACCTGAGGAGCTCTTCCTACACTGCTGCCAGGCCCTGGGCAGTGGGATCCACACGCACACCTGCGCTCAGGCCCAGTTGGCACGTGCGGGCGCCTTCCCACCCCAGGGAACAGGGTGTCCCGCCTCTCCTCCACGGCATCTAGCAGTGTCTCCAGCTCTGCGTTGGCCAATCTCGGGGCCGTCCTCTGGGGTGGTATCTTCTTGGCTGGAATGAGAGTGTGGGGGGAGTGCAGTGCTTATATGCAACTCTAGCTTGTCAGGCTCTCCAGTGCCAATCCCGACCACAGTGAATCCAATGGCGGCATCTGTTGGAATCGCACTAGTATGCTTGGCACTGGTGCTGGGCTATTAGCATGTCCTGAATAAGTCTAGGACCGGCGCCACTATTGGGGCCATAGAACGCCCACGATTCAGTCCCAGCGTCAGCACTTAGTCTCTGAAGTGGAGAATCTCTCCCAGTAGCTTTTAGGTATGAGAATGATTAAGTAAGATAGCAAGGAGCAGAATCAAATATTAATGTTTCCATTTGTAGCAAAAGATTAAAGTAAAAGATAAAATGTAATGAGCTGAGACAATACGAATTAAATTAAATATATTCACTCACCAAGAACACTAACACACACCATATGAGGTTGTAGTTTTTGAATATATTGTTGGATATTTCCCAAGTTTAGAGAGATAATCAATACTATGTTAGACTATAATGGCTTTTCAATTCTGTTAGTCATCACTGTTATTCAGCATGGGGAGGGCGAGGCAGTGCAGAAGGAGGTCATTCAGCCCACCGAGTCTGCACCAACACGCCAAAAGAGCATCCCACCCAGGTCCACTCCCCTGCTTTATCTTCATAACCCCACCTAACCTGCACATCTTTGGACTGTTGGCGGAAACAGGAGCACCCAAAGGAAATCAACGCAGACACGGGGAGAATGTGCAGACTCCGCACAGACAGTCACCCGAGGCCGGCATTGAACTTGGGTTCCTGGCACTGTGAGGCAGCTGTGCTAATCACTGTGCCGTCTTACTGCCACTAGTGCCCTTTAGGGAAGGAATCTTGCCATCCTTACCTGGTCTGGCCTATATGTGACTCCAGACCCACAGAAATGTGGTTGAATCTAAAATGCCATTTGAAATAGCCTAGCATGCCAATCAGTTTAAGGGCAATTAGGGATGGGCAATAAATGTAAAAACTGTATAAAAATATTTAATCAATATAATTGTGTTGTTAAGCACAGCTCATGTCTTTGGGTTGAAAGTATGCTTTAAAGTAAATAATAATCTAAACTTTGAAACAGTAATGGAATCTGAACCTAAACTCTCATCCAGCTCTAGACAGTGCAATTGTAGATTATAACTGGATATGGTCAGAACTGTTGCAATGATACATTGTGTACAATGAGAACTATTAATCATTAGTTGCATCTGTTGGTGTAATCACTTAGATTGTTTTTTAAAAGAAAAAGAAATAGCTATAAATCTGCAAAGACACTGTTTTAAAATGTCTCCAGAACTTAACTGACCTACAAATTGGCCAAGTTTCTGGACCAATCCAAAAACGGATGACTAGGGCACATGTCTGGGCAGTTCACCTGATGGATTTCCATGACATTGTCTGATCTTTCTGCAAAATCTAAGGACTACTGCGAGGCTACTAGGCTTCAGAACTCCAAAAACTGCCAGGAGCAAAGAAGGACTAACAAATTTCAAAATGCAAGGAGGGTGCTAAGGACACCTTTCTGCTTCTATGGCATCTTGCCAGCTATGACAATGGGAGATTGAAGCTCCTCCATTGTGTGTCGATAACTGTCACATGGTCAAAACACCACATGTGAAAAGCTATAATTATATGTTTGTCTACAGGTTAACAGCAAGAAAGGAGTCTACAGAAAGGAACATACAGAAGAAGCACTGCAAAATGTAACATCATCTCTCTCTCTCACACTGCTATTTTCACATTCAGACCCTGTTACATCACAGAGATGGAGAACTTCAATCGAAAGACTATTCAGCTGTCATTGCATCCACTTTGGAAAAAGATGGATTACAGTTTAAAAAAGACTGTTTCCAGAAGAATAACCTACTTACATCAGCTGGAACCCCTGGAATATCAAGACCACGAAAGGAACATTAGAATGTATATATTTATACACATTAACTCTTTCAAATTCCACTTCCTCCATTCTGTAACAGGTTCTGTTTTTTTAAATAAATTTAGAATACCCAATTATATTTTTCCCAATTAAAGGGCAATTTAGCGTGGCCAATTCACCTACCCTGCACATCTTTGGGTTGGGGGTGCAACCCACGCAGACAATAGGGAGAATGTGCAAACTCCACAAGGACAGTGACCCAGGGCTGGGATTTGAACCCAGGTCCTCAGCACCGTAGTCCCAGTGCTAACCACTGCGCCACATGCCGCCCTCAGGCTCTGTTTTGCACGTTAGTGTGTGTGTGTGTAAGTCATGGGATTCGGGACACGTTTGTACCTTTGAATAAGTCATATACTTTAACTTGACTGAGTTTATTCACCCCTCTGGACTTAGTCGTAACAGAGCACATAAAAAAAACACTTCAAAAACAATATTGGAATGCTGATGATTTAAATAGCTATGCTACAAAACATGCATTGGAAATATATATTTGGGTGAATACCCTGACCTTTAAATCTTTACTGACATTATAATAAGACTTTTGTATGTTGGTAGTGGTAGTCTGCCATTTTTGGCAATTGAACAATAACCTCACTATCAAGCACATGTGGCAAGATAAGTTAGCTCACCACCACAACTTTGACAGCTTCAAGAGGTTAAGTTCTTGTTGGACCCAGAACAGAGTTCAGTGATACAGAAAGCAAGCACCTCTTCCTGTTAATGCTCCAACAGGGACTAGAAGCACATAAATGCAGGTAAATAGAAAAGGAGGGAAATGTTGGACTTTGGAATCCGGGGGGGGGGCAACGTTAAATGAGCTCACACCCAACTATCCGACAGTTCTCAGCGATGTGAAACCACCGACAAAAAAATGCTTCGGGCTACACAAGTGCCAAAGCGATAATAGGATCAAGGACACCTTGATAGCTTGTTTCACATTTTCACCTTTGATTGTCTCCACACAGCTTCCAGCATTGGCAACACCAAACATTTCTCCTAAAATAAACTTCCATTGATGGACTGTGCATGACATTCTGTTTAAGTAGCTTGTTATTCGGCACGGACACAGTTTTCTGATAACATCTACAGACTTCAAATTGACTTTATCCTGGGCTTTTTGAAGCCTTACCTACGCAATCTATGGGGCTGGTTTAGCACAGGGCTAAATTGCTGGCTTTTAAAGCAGACCAAGGCAGGCCAGCAGTACGGTTCAATTCCCGTACAAGCCTCCCCGAACAGGCGTCGGAAAGTGGCGACTAGGGGCTTTTCACAGTAACTTCAGTTGAAGCCTACTTGTGACAATAAGCGATTTTCATTTTCATTTCATTTTTCAATCAAAATAGTTTCCTTCCCCAGCTGGAATGCATTGCTTTTTGCTCCGTCTCGATGAAAATATTTCTCCCCCTCCTCTACTGCCGGAGAGGAACAACAATACCTCAGGTTACAAATATACCAATCACTAAAAGTTGCACCACAGGTTAACAAAAACTAAAAGTTGCACCACAGGTTAACAAGGTCATAAAAAAAAATAAAACTAAGCACTAGGCTTTATTTATAGAGGGTTATCATTGAAAAGTAGGGAGGTCATGCTGAACCTACATCGAACCCTGATTAGATTGTGATTAAAGTACTGAGTGCAATTGTGATTGTCACATCATAAAAAGATATTGAGGCACTGGAGAGGGTGCAGAGAGGATTTACAAGGATGATACCAGAATTACTTGGATATGCATGTCAAGAAAGTGTTAGGAAATAGAGATAGTTTAAGTAGTCAATATTTGTACTGTATGTGCTAGAAATAAGGGACAGTTTTAAGCTTAAGCTTAATTTGTATTTCTGAAATTATGTGCTAAGGGTTAAAACTTCAGTTTAAATTTTTGTTGAACAAAGGTGCCTACAAGTCTATAGTTTAGTTTCACTTTAAATGTTGCCTGCATTGTAATTGAGGTTTTATGACGTAAAAGCAATTATAGGCTTTTTAAAAAATGAAGCTGTTGCTTAGCAACCAGAGGGCCACGCTGAAAAACAGAAGCATTTGAGTTCAGTTGGAAACAGGTAACCCATAAGCAAGAAGCTTTCCACAGAAACTTCCAGCATAGGTAGGACAATACAAAGGAACAGAGGCTAAATGGTCTGAAATCAGGGAATGAGAGTTGCAGGACGTTTAAGGAACAAACGGTAGAAATTTGGAAAAAGGATTCTGTTCAGTGAAGTCAGAAGCAGATCAAGGCTCCCATAAAAGACCGGGCTGCAAGATACAGATCTGCAGACATCAGCTAGTGAGAGCCAGGCATCTGAGATGGTCCTAATGTTGGTGACACCTCAATACAGTTTGTGAAGCAGTGGCATTCTGTTGGCATGGCTGGGTATCTGAAAGATTCTGCGATAGCTTAAATGCACGTGTGGTCAAGGGAGAGGAATACTGGAAGGAGAGGTTGAAACGCTGGGTGTGGATCTTTGATGATGTCCAAGCAAAAGCATTGTTTTGGAGAAGATTCCAAAATGTGTCTTTCGAGAATGGAGTTTGGGGACCTTTGTGTGAAAGTCAGAGTTCCGATGAGAGCAATTGGCTCACAGTGTAACAAGAATCTGGCAGGTTTGATGAGAAACCCACAAAAGTTGTTTTGGGTGGCGTCTGTCACTTGATTTCAGGGTGTGGTGTATCTGACCACATTTCGCCTGTTGGTTTACTTGGACTGTGCACCTACTAAAAACATTAGAGTATAAAACCTATTTTGTACTCGTGTTATCCTTATAAATCTGTTTATATATATAAAGGTATAGAGGGGATGATGTAGTACAGTATTATAGTTAATCTTTTCTTGTTTTGTTAAAAGTTAATCAGCATTCCTGTGACTCTCTTCATCAATGTCTCAAAACAAAAAATTAAAAGATACCCAGCCGAATTCTCTATCGGCGTAACCTCCGGACTGCTGGCAGCGCACCCATGACCTTGGGTTTCCCAAAGGTGTGGGGTGGCCGCAATGGGAAACCCCATTGGCCAGCTGCAGGAATGGAGAGTCACGCTGCCCGTGGGAACGCACCACACAGGAAAACGCAGCTAGCAGACCGGAGAATCCCGCCCACAATCTATCGAGCCGGGGCTTCCTCTTATGGCAGAGAGCATAACTAGAACCCATAAATATAGATAATCACCAAGAAATCCAACAGGGAATTCAGAATAAATTCTCTATCGCAGGGAGTGGTTAAAATAAACAGTATAGATAGGGGAAGCTAGACAAGCATACGAGGGGGAAGAGAAACAGAGAGCTAATAATGGTAGATTTAGATGAAGAAAGATGGGAGGTGGCTTGGGTGGAGCATAAATGTCAACATGGTTGGCCTGTTTCCGTACTGTATATCTAATGTCAAACAACTAATATATCATTTTCCAGTCAAAAAATAGTGGGGAAGTAATCTGCTTTCAAGCCCCTTACAACACAATTTGGCATCTGATGTTCCTTTGAGAAGTACTTAGTCAGTCAGGACCCCCTCATGACAACAGAGGCATGATCAGAAATTTGCCAGGTAGGAATCATGGGACGAATTCGCCATTTCTGTGACGAAGTGCTGCACCTGGACCGATTCCGCTACCATTGAGGGGCTAACACTGGTGCCGCGTGGAAACACAGTCGATCCCCATGAAAAGCGGTGCAGGATTGGCCGGGTCCGTGATTGACACTTGGGAGGTTGACAAACTGCAGCCACTCTCTCCCCACACAACACTTCACGAAGCCAAAAAGATGGCGCTGGTTGTGCTGGAGCATGCCCATACAGCTGATGGGTCAGCTAGGGCCAGAGGGCACCCGGAGGAGACACCTATATGACCCCTGGCACTAGATATAAAGTGAGCTGTTAGCGGTGTGCACAGCTGCATGCTGACTTGCTGGCCGCGGCAATGGTGCTCCGTGTCCGTCCACCCTGACCCCACAGCCCACCTCCTGACCATCACCCACTACTCCCCTTGGCAATGACAGAAGCCTCCCCAGCCAGTGGCCCAACTGTCAACAAACTATGCCGATATTGGGCACTGTCCATATTACCCTCTCTCTTCCTCAGCAGCCACCACGCCAGGTTCATGATGTTTGAAAGCACATGTGAACCATGCCGTCAGGAACTCGGCCTATCGGAGGCGAAGAATCGAGGGTGGATCCACTAATGATATGCAAACGGTGTGTAAAGTACACGCTGAGTAAAATGCAATGACGCTGTTTTTGAGGTGATGAAGAATCAAGATTTGGCGTCAAACTGGCGTCTGCTGCGATTTTGGCATCGGAAGCCACTCCGATCACACTCCCCGATTTTGCCATCGGTAAGCGGAGAATCCCGCCCCATATCTATAATGATGGAGATTAACACGCTCAAACGCTGTGAAACTGGAGACCTTCCCGATGTTCTGGTGGTTGATTGGTAGGGCAAATAATTGGATAATAATATGAAATTTGTATAGTTAAAGGGAGATTTAATAAAGATGTAGGGTTTTGGTTGAGTAAATAGTGAGAAACTGATGTTTGAAAAGAGATTCAACAGTGAATCTGAAAAGGGCATTGGATAAATACTTGGAAAGAAAAGAACAATTGCACAGCTACGGGCAACAAACAGATAAGTGGGAACAGTTGCTCTTTTAAAGATCTAGCATACGCACAATGGGCCAAATGGCCTCCTTCTGTGCTGTATCATTCTATGATTCTGGTACTTTCTACATTTGTTACTTGGAATATGGTTTGCTACTGAAGGATCACAATTTTACATAAGAGTCCTAGAAGCAGAACAAACATTAGTTTCTGAGCACACTTTTGGATAACAAACCACTTGTTTATTATGAATGGTGTTTGTTCTACTGTAACTACCAGCTGCAGACTATTTATTACCTGCTTGGAGCTGCATAGAGCTCTCAAACATTAATTACATGGTTGACTTATACAACAACAACAATTTACATTTATTTTGCATTTTTAATGTTGGAAAACATCCCAAAGCACTACACAGAAGCATAATCGTACAATAATTTGGCACTGAGCCAATGAAGAAAGTGTTAGGAGGGGTGATTCGAACTTGATCAAGGAGGTAGATGTCAAGGAGACTCCAAAAGGTGGACAGCAGTGAAGAGATGGAAAGATTTAGGGGAAAAAATGACAGCATTTGAGGTACATTCAGCTGAAGCTATATGTTCCAACGGTGAGTGAAGACAATGTCGGTGACTAGAGTTGGAGCAATGTAGTGATCTTGGACTTTTGTAAATCTACAGGAGATTACAGAAGTAGGGAGGGACGAGGCTATGAAGAGATTTGAATATGAGCATGAGGATTGTAATTTTGAGATGTTGGTGGAGTGGGAGCTAATGTAGGTCAGCAAGTACTGGGGTAATGAATAGGTGGGGCTTGATCGATGTTCAGGTATGGGCAGCAGAGTTTTGAATTACCTCAAGGTGATGGAAGAAGGGAGACTGGCCAGTAGTGCATTGGTCTGGAGGTTACAAAAGGTCTGGGTTTAGTATTAGGACAGGGAGGAACCAGTAGAAACGTTTGACCAGATGGGCAAAGAGAAAGGAGGATGCAGAAGAATGGATAGTCTCAATCATATTGACAAGGAAATCCTTAAGTGTTGTTGGATGCGTGGTTGGTGGGGAAAGCAAGAGTGATATTAGAGAGATGATGGAAGAATAGAAGTGAGGGGTTATCTTTGCATACCATGATGATGCTGGAATAATTAAAGAACAACAAGACCCAATAACATTTTGATGTTGTTCGACCAGATCTGTGGTGAATGCCACTTTTCAAATAAGACATTAAAGTGAGTCCGCATCAGTCTTCGCAGTTGATTGTCAAACAACGTAGGCAGTACTTTGAAGAAGAGCAAGGAGTACTTCCCTGTGGCTGGATGATAATTATCCCTCAAGCAACAGCACTAAAATAGGTTATCTGGCCATTATCACATTGCTGTTGTTGGGGTTTTCCATTTGCAAATTAGCAAATTACAACCATAGAACCATAGAATTCCTACAGTGCATAAGGTGGCCTTTTGGCCCATTGATCCTGCACCGACCTTCTGAAATAACACCCTACCTAGGTATCTCCCCTGCCCCATCCCATAACCCCTCCTAACCTGCACATCTTCAGACATAACAGTGATTACGTTTCAAAAAAAGTATTTAAACAACTGTATTTTGCATTTTGAGGTGTCCTGATGGTTGGAAAGGTGCTACGTAAGAGCAAATCTTTCTTTTTTTTTAATTTTTACGTTAGGGGAGAGCCACCCCTAACGTTAGCAAAGGTTCAAAGAAAAAAGGTTAAGATGAAAGTTCCATGCCACTTTGGTGTAGATTTTCATCTTTAATGGAAGAAAACCAGGTGGATCCTGTTAATATGACAGAAACATATTCCTTTCTGTCCATTTTTCATTTATTCATGCTGCTGAGGCAATGCTTGAAGTCAGACAGTAAGAATGCAGATCTACCCATTTAAATTAGTTGTGGTTCTATCTGTGAGTGTCAAATTGAAGCTCACTCCTGGAGGTGGTCTCATGTACTATCAGTATGAGTCAATGAGTTCACACTCACACTACACAAAGCAGATTTTGTCAATGTGAAGACAAGACCATTTTGCATCAACATTGGCCTTTGCCCATACGACTAATACCAAGTTAATAGAAGGCTTACAAATACTGCATTGGAAATAAAGTTAGTGAACAAGAACAAACAAAGTGGAATACTGGAACAAGTAAATACCTGCTATGCAAAAGACTCACCATTTCATTTGTCTTTTTTTGTGGCTTCTTTGTTGTAATTTGCAAATAACTGAAGAAAAATAAAATTATTAATAAGATTAAACAGAATGGCAGATTTAATGAAGTTGAAACCAACAACAGTTATGAACCTATTTCACAAGTGTTGGTCATGTTTAAATATTATTGTGGAAAAAGATGTTATGCTTTCAATAATATTTACTTGGAATTTTTATTTGTTGTATTTCTGTCACTAAACATGTAAATTATAATGATTTCATTTTCTGAATTACTCCAGCCTTTTTATTCTGCAGTTTGCATTCACATAACCAGACCAACTGCACAATTAACCTATTTCCAGGAAATACCATCCAACAAAACATTCCAACACATTGTATTTTGACCAACAAAACAAGGTCATATATTTCCCTTAAACCTCCTTCATAAAATCTTTTTCATAAAATAGAGTTTGACAAAAATTTGCAGCAGCGCTGGCCCCGCATTTTGGGGGATGTTCAACGACTCACTATCAAAGGGGGCCCAAAGAGGACAAAGATCTATCAGAGTGTGGAGCAGACAGACCCGTCCCTTTCTTAAACACTGATGCAAAAGTCCTCGTGAAAGCACTGGCGAGGCGCCTGGAGAGCTGCCTGCCAGAAATGATTGTGGAAGATCAGACCGGGTTTGTCAAGGGCAGACAACTAACAGTGAAAATCTGAATGTAATAGTGATCCATCCTGGGAGAGGACATCAGAGGTGATCGTCTCCCTGGATACTGAGAAAGCCTTCGATTGAGTAGAATGGAGGTACTTGAAACGTTTGGGTTCACCTTGTGGGTGAAGCTCCTGTACAGTGCCCATCCGGCGAGCATACGAACGACACCAACGCCAAATGCTTTCTGCTGCACAGGGGAATGAGGCATAGCTGCCCGTTATCCCCACTCTTGTTCACACTGGCAGTTGAACCCCTGGCCATCGCCTTTAGATCAGCGGAGTGGTAGAGGGGCAGATGGGCATTCAGAGAGCGGACAGGGAGCATAGTGTCTCGCTCTAAGTGGATGACCTGCTCCTCTATATGTTGAACCCCCCAGCCAACATGGGAAAGATAACTGGACTCCTTAGGGAGCTCACTGCCTTCTCAGGTTACAAACTCAACTCGGGAAAGAGCGAAATCTTCCCCGTGAACTCTCGAGAGGGAAGGGTGGAGCTGGGAGAGCTACCGTTTAAAGTGACCCAAATCGGCAAGAACAAGACATTCCCGGTGAACTCGAAAGGGGGAGGGATAGATCTGGAGAGACTACCATTCAAACTATCCCAAGGGAGGGGGGGGGAAGAATCAGAGGATCACTAAGTCAACTCTGCAAAGAAGGAAAAACATGGGCGGTCTAATCTAGCCTTGCCAAATCTACAGTACTACCACTGGGCAGCCACAGCCGTGAGGGTAAGGGAATGGATACAAGAACCAAACATGCAATGGGTGAGACTGAAGGTGTCCTCCTGCAAAGGAACGACCCTCTAAGCCCTCGCCACGGCAGCGCTCCCATCCCCCCTATCAAAGTAGGCAGCCAGTCCAGTGGTGGTAGCCACATTGAAGGCGTGGAACTAAATGAGGCAGCATTTTCGGATCTAAACGAGATTTCCACCATGGCCCCCATCTGCGGTAATCACAAATTCCCACCAGCCATGCTAGACGCCACCTTTAAAAAATGGAGACAGGTTCGGGGGGGGGGGGGGGGACGCTAGCGGTTAGGGACCTTTTACATCGGGGACAGACTCCCAACCTTGGATGAGCTGACGGAGGATCTGGACCTGCTGATGGGACGGGACCTCCAAATTAAACACTTTCTCCGCAAGGAGATGGCAAAGTACCCCAAGGGTCCGAGAGACACTATACTAGAGGAACTAATCAACACGGATAGTAAAGAGGGGGGGAACTGTATAAACAAATACAAACAGTTGCTGGACAGGGCAAGTCTGCCACTGGATGAAGCTAGATGGAAATGGGAGGTTAATTGGGGACGGAAGTGAGTTGGGGATCCTGGAGTGGAGCACTGAGCACCTCCTCCTGCACAAGGCTAAGCCTCGTCCAGTTTAAAGTGGTGCACAGAGCCCACCTGACTAGAACCCGAATGAGCAGGTTCATCCCAGAGGTGGAGGACAAATGTGAATGCTGCCAGAGAGGCCCAGCCAACCACACCCACATGCTCTGGACCTGCCAGATGTGGCGGGTTTGGACAGCCTTCTTCGAGGTGATGTCCAGGGTTGTGGGGGTGAGGGTGGAGCCGTGCCGAGAGTGGCAGTCTTCGGGGTATTGAACCAGCCAGATCTTCATACGGGGAAGTGGGCCGATGCCCTGGCTTTTGTTTTCCTGATCGCACGCTGGAGAATTCTGCTCGGCTGGCGATCAGCAGCACCATGACAGCTGCAGACTGGCTGGCAGACCTCTCGGAATTTCTCCACCTGGAGAAGATCAAGTACATCATCCGAGGGTCGGACGAGGGCTTTCACCAAGCATGGTGTCTATTAATCAGCCTGTTCCAAGACCTGTTCGCGGCTAACAGCGACTAGGAAGAGGGGGGGGTGGAAGAGAGGGAGGAAGGGAAGGGAAGGCACACACAAAAGAAAGGGGCAAAGGGGGGAGGGGAGGGAATGGAACCGAAGGGAAGCACAAAATGAAGCACGGGGTAAAGGGCAGGAGGGGAAGGGTCACCGAAACCCCCACCCCTCCCAACAATAAAAACTAAAAGCCCCAGCAGAAAGAAGCGGAGCACAACTCACCACGTCCAGGGCAAAAGGCAACACTAAGAGTGGAAATAAACTACCAACGAGGGAAGGGGAGGGGGAAGGGAGGGGGGACCTCATGTAAAAATCATTGTAAATAAGACACAACATTGTTTGTAAATACCAGATACAATTGAGCTGTTATTCTGTAAAAACTGGAAAACACCAATAAAAATATATTTTTTTTAAAGTAAAGTGACCAAACCAAGTTCAGGTACCTGGGGATCCAAGTGGCCCACACCTGGACAAGGGTCCACAAATGGAACCTCTCCAGCCTGGTGGAGGAGGTGAAGTGGGACATGCAGAGATGGGACTCACTCCCTCTTTCACTGGCGGGAAGGGTACAAGCAGTCAAAATGAACGTGCTGCCTAGGTCCCTCTTCATATTCAGATCACTCCCAATCTTCACCCTTCTTCACCAGGGTTGACAAACTAATCATGGCCTTGGTGTGGGGGCGGGAGGGGGGAAGAGTCCCTAGGATACGCAAGACCATCTTACAGCGAGGGCGACATGTGGGAGGCCTGGCCATACTGAATCCCCTATTCCAACACTGGGTGGTAAACACGGAGAGGGTGAGGGGGTAGCTAAGGGCACCGGAGGCGGACTAGGTCCGAATAGAGCAGGCTTCCTGCATGGGGATGTCTCTCCGAGCACTGGCCACCGCACCATTCCCGGCACACACACGCACGCACACACTCCAGGAACCCAATGGTTGTGGTCACACTAAGGACATGGAAGCAGTTCAGGCTCCATTTCAAGCTTGGCAAGATATCCATAGAGGCCCACATCTGCAACAACCTTATGTTCATACCGGCAAGGATAGACGGCATATTTGGGACGTGGAGGGTGGACAGAGGGACACTGAAAGTGAAAAATATGTACCTGGATGATAGACCGGCTACCCTGGGGGAACTCTCAGAGAGACTCCAACTCCCAAAAGGGAATGAGCTCAGATACCTGCAGCCGCGCAGCTTTCTCTGCAAGGAGACAAACACGTTCCCCCAGAGAGCCGGACACACATTTAGGGGCGCAATGGTAGGGCTGAACTGGTTAGGGGACAACAAATGTGACGACTTTTATGGATGACTCATCAAAAAGGTCCAGACCCCACTGGACGAGACCAGATGGAAATGGGAGGAGGAGCTGGGCATGGAGATGGGAGGGAGGGGAGGGGGGGTGAACTCTGGATCGATGCGCTGCATAAGATCAACTCCAGCTCCTCCTGTACAGGGCTAAGCCTGATGCACTTCAAGGTCGTGCACAGGGCACACCTTACCAGGACACACATGAGTGGGTTCTTCCCGGAGGTGGAGGATAGGTGATAGCGGTGTCTGGGGGGCCCAACCAACCACACCAACATGTTCTGGTCATGCCCCAGACTCCGGGAATTCTGGATGACCTTTTTCGAGTTCTTTGTCCGGAGTGGTGGGGGTCGAGATGGAGCTGTCCCCATCTATGGCAGTCTTTGGAATGTCAGAGCATCCAGAGCTCTGGACAGGGAAGGGGGCAGACGCCCTGGCCTTTGCCTCACTGATCGCGAGGCTAGAAGTCGGCAGCCCAACCCAGGGCCTCGGAGTGGCTCTCGGAGCTGGCTGAGTTCCTGCAACTAGAAGAAATATAATTCTCAATAAGGGGTCCAAGGAGAGATTCTAGGACACATGGAAGAAGTTCACAAATCTCTTTGCAGACCTGTTCGCAACCAGCAACTAACGAGGGGAAAGGGAGCAGTTGGGAAGACAGGGTGGGGGGAGGGGAAGGAAGGCGGAGGCAGAAAGAGGGGGCAGACAGCACCGCCCGGATGAAAGGGAGCTCACATATAGCAGAAGGAGATCGGGGAGGAAGGCTACTCACTGGAGGGGCCATGGATCCCTCCCACACCTGCCAAACTGGGACGGCGGACCTCCTAACCTCCCCCGAGAACTCAAAAGAGGAACAGAACTCACCACCTCCCTCCCCCCCCCCGCCCCCCACCACATCCCCCCCAAACCCCTGCAAAACAAATGTAATTATAAACAATGTAAAGAGTCCTGGCAGCAATTGTAAATACCTATGTAAAGTTGTGTATAATTCTAATTACTAAACATTAAAAATCTCAATTAAAACATCTGGATAAAAACTGTATGATACACACTAATGTAAATAATGCAGGAAATTAAAAAACTGGAACTACTGTCACAGATGCAGTGGTAACTTGTGATACTTGTGTTGGTATTGTTATTGTTTTTGGTTAATATTATTATTTCTATATTGTTCTGCAATGTTTTGACATTAAGTGCAAAAATTCCAAAAAAAATATTTTCCAAAAAAATTAATTGAGAATTTTCATTAACTGTGCCTGCTTGCATGGCTCCAAACAGGCTTATAAAATTAAAGTTGTTTTTATTAAAAAAATATTTAACTTACTGAAACTAGTAAATAGTTTTCTATAGCTTCCTGACATCATTTTCAGGTCATTAAAACCAAGTTATTTAAAGGTGGCAAACTGGACAAAGATTAAAGATTTATGCAAAAAGCCCATTTTCAGCTATATTAATAAAACTCAGAATCATAGAATTTACAGTGCAGAAGGAGGCCATTCGGCCCAACGAGTCTGCACTGGCCCTTGGAAAGAGCACCCTCACCCTATCCCCGTAACCTAGTAACCCCACCCAACCCAACCTTTCTTTTGGACACTACGGACGATTCATCATTGCCAATCCACCTAACCTGCACATCTTTGGACTGTGGGAGAAAACCGGAGCACCCGGAGGAAACCCATGTAGACATGGTTTTATTACACTCTAAGACGCTGGCCAATTGAACCGTTTCATGAAAGATTTTATGTTCAGTGACGAGTCTGAGCAAAAAGTTCAATTCAGAAAACTATTGTAATTTTGAGTGAAAATCACCACTCGTGTCCAACGTGAAACTCCATGCCTTAACGTGCATTTGGCTACACAAGGTCAGGAGAGTCAACCAGTTTTCCTTATGCACCTCTGGCATAATCATTGACATTAGAAAAAGCCACTCTGTCTAATCAATATGTCGCAACACTTCTGTGCTTGAACGATGCTTTTACAAACTTACTTAAGTCTGTAAATATGTTAAACACTTCTAAATAATTTTCACCTGTGGGGTAACTGGAATAAAAAGGAAATAAACACACAGCAATCCTCTCTCGGTCTCTTTCCTGATGTTCTTGGAGAAAAACTTTTATGGTGGTTGATGCTTTTCTCACTCCTCGAGATGTGAGCAGCACTGGCATTTGTCCATCCTGAATACCCTTTTATCTCAACACAAAATACCAGCTTCTCCACAAACTGAATCAGTGATGGTAAAACCATTTCTGGACATGTCAGGACTGCAGTGCCATTCCTGTGGGGAGAGCAGGCTTATAATTAAGGCTTACATTGCTGTTACATAATGGTGGTTTCTGCTGTCTCTATAACCCTGGTGATGTAGGAGTGATATCGGTTGTCAATATCAAAATTGTAAATTTAGAGATACTTTTAGTTTGTGGTCAACAAATTTCCACCTTCATACATACACAACAGAATTCATTAACATGCCTGGTTATGAACAGAGTCCTTGATCAAACAAAAAGTGGCTCTTTTCCAAATAACATGTCGTATTACCTAACCAATAGTTTGCAGAATTTCTCACTTTGACAAATAATAATAATAATCTTTATTATTGTCACAAGTCGGCTTACATTAACACTGCAATGAAGTTACTGTGAAAAGCCTCTAGTCCCAACACTCCGCCGCCTGTTCGAGTACACTGAGGGAGAATTCAGAATATCTAATTCACCTAACAGCACGTCATTCGGGATTTATGGGAGGAAACCGGAGCACCCGGAGGAAACCCACGCAGACACGGGGAGAACATGCAGACTCTGCACAGACAGTTACCCAAGCGGGAATTAAACCCGGGACCCTGGAGCTGTGAAGCAGCAGTGCTAACCACTATGCTACCGTGCCGCCCCCATTTGTCATTCTAGCAAAAAAACTAGTAATAGCTTGAAATAATGCATTGAAACTGTTCACCACCTTGTCAATCGTGAGTTTGTTAAACACACTGATGTAATGGAATAAGGATTATCAGGCTTATATAATATCAACTAAGCTTGTCTAGACATCTTGCTATACCACAACAAGATCAACGGTACAATATGGTACTCACTCCAGGGTTTTAAACTTTTCCACTCCCGCCGCTACATAGCTGGCTCCGTTCTCCAGATCATCCAGATCCAAGACTCTGTGACCTTGCTTAGGGGTGTAGATGTTCCTGACAGCTCCAAAGGGTGCGTTGATGCCCTTGGTTACCTGGTTAAGGAAAGTGTCAAAGGTGGAGACTTGTTTGTTGATGAGAAACCTTCTGCCAGTGAAGAACGGATCTCCATTTCGGTAAACTATTACACTCTTAGCTGGCGGTAGCTGAAGGGGAGCTCCTCTTGATGCTGTGGCCATGCCCTTTAAAAATAACAACAACAATCATAACAAATTAGACTGGAAATGTCAGCAGTCACTTGTGTTCACAGTCACGGAGTTTAGTGCGGACCGTCAAGGTTTAATGTTCTCCAGAAGGTCCCACTGTCAAATTGTGTGGAACACAAAGCCAATCAGCTTGTTTGTCTGCTACCTCAGGTTCAACCTCACGACAACAACTAAAGGTAGAAATCACTCAACCACAAAAAAAACTCTGACTTGGAGGGAAAATATGTAACCTTGAAATAAAGCAACACAAAACTACTTAGGTTAAGAAACAGTTCCAGGACACATTACATCGAGTTAATGATTGTACGTCAAATATCAATTCAAAGCATTGCATTTGAATACTTATTGTAGTATTAAAGCAAAAAGCAATAACGAATAGAAAAACCACCTTTTAGAAATGCTCATAAACACAAACTCCACGTACTCTGCATATTTTAGTCAGCTGTTTGCTTAGGTGTACCTTAGCAATATAGCTTTCACATTACAACCACTTACATTTATATAGTGTCTTCAACATAGTGAACAACACAAGACAGCCCCAGTAAGAGACCTTTGCAGGTTGGAAGAGAAATAGCTCAACAAGAGTTTTAAGTAGAGAGTTTCAGAACGTAAGGTTGGGTGGTGAAGAGTCAGGCTACGTGTGGCGAGGGAATGTATACAAAATTAGAGTCAAGAGAGTAGAGCGCACACACTGGCCCATTGGACTGAGAAGGTAATGAAGGATAAATCAGGCAGAATTTACAAACAATATATTGGAGAGTGGGGAGCCAATGGCGTTCAGTGAGGATAGATGTATAAGGTGAGCTTGGTTGCATACGGGTTCAATTAGGAAAAATTGGACTTTATACAGACTGCAGCGAGTGAAGTCTAGAGTAAAAGGAAAGTGGCTGTGTATGCCCAAGTATATGTAGGTAAGTTTTGAAAATGATACATTTAAAACCACATTTTGCCTTAATAAATAGACGGTTGTAATGAAACCTTTGTAAGTTTCCTTTTCAGCTGTGAGATAAGTTAATCACCGAGCTAGAACATAAAATAATCATCAGCTGAAACGCCAAAATATATGAACAAAGAACTCCTTCACTCCAAAAGTACAATCAGAAATGTGAGAGGCTGGAACAATATAATTTTTAATTAGCATAAAGGGTGATAGATAATTAGGAGCACCTAACAAGGCTGCAACACATCAAGAAGCACGTTGCAAGGCAGAAATACACCGGTTTGGCAAACATTATACGGTCTACATAGTCATCAATTTTAAAATAACAAGCTGATAGCACCTTCAAACATATTACAGCAAATTTTTAATCTTGCTTAACTGGCCATGCAAGGATACGAAGGAGTTCTGGTTGACAGCATGCCAGGGCTTAATGTTGGACAGAGGTCGACAGTGGACAGTGTACTCAGCGGTTTGATGAGACAGTCCACCTTAACTTTTCTCAGCGAATTTGAACTGTATGGATGTGATGCGCCTAAGTAATATTGGAAAGAAATTTCTGACCAGATCCCTATAATATAAATGTGCCTTAATGTTTTTTTTAAGTGAACAACTTCTCTCTTTCATGAGGTGACCTTGCGGATGATCATGGGACTGAGCTGATATTCTCCTGCTGTTCTCTATTGCCCACAAAGCTATGCTGAACTCTTGGAAGGCATTCTACTGCCTCAGTGCATCCATCCCAAATCATCTTTTTCTTTGCCAAAGCAGGCAGGACAATACATATGAAAAAGCAAATTACTGCAGATGCTGGAATCTGAAACAAAAACAGAAAATACTGGACAATCTCAGCAGGTCTGACAGCATCTGTGGAGCGAGAAGGGGGCTAATGTTTTGAGTCTGGATGACTTTTGTCTCACAGCGCCAGGGTCCCAGGTTCGATCTTTGGCTTGAGTCACTGTCTGTGCACCGTCTGCATGGGTTTCCTCCGGGTGCTCCGGTTTCCTCCCGCAAGTCCCGAAAGACGTGCTGTTAGGTGAATTAGATATTCTGAATTCTCCCTCTATGTACCCGAACAGGTGCCGGAGTGTGGGGACTAGGGGATTTTCACAGTAACTTCATTGCAAGCGTTAATGTAAGCCTACTTGTGACAATAATAAAGATTATTATCATTATTATTATTAGATTCTGTCAGAGTTGCTGAGATTGGCCAGTATTTTCTGATTTTGTTTGAGGACAATCGCATCTCCTCCTTAGAAGTCAGCCACGGTGTTAGTTATAAAGTCATAGTGATTTACAGCATAGAAAGAGGTCCTTTGCCCCAATGTGTTTGCGCCGGATGGATCTGCGTCTGCATGGCTGAATGAATCATCCACGTGGTTACATGAATGTGCCATTTTTGAATACTGACCCTGCACTTAACTGGAGCATATTTTTTATAAGATTGCTGAGCTACATTCATTTACTTGAAAATAAACAATAAAATGAGACAAAAGAGGGAGGTTAATGGCTCAGATTTTGGCCCTCACTGTTCCTTATATTTACACTAGCTCACTGACACACTGACTTTCTATGGAATGGAATTTGTAGTTATTAGCCATACAAATCAGCACGGCATCCCCTGCAGGAGATTAGGGATCTGTATGAACAGGGAAAAGCAATAGTGTGTTTCATTAACCAATCAAATTTAAGAATCCTTCATGAGACACACAATGTTGGGGGAGGGGAGGGGATACCATGTGAGAGGCTACATCCCAAATCGTTCTCCTCCATCCCTTGTATCTCTTGGATGCCGCGTTCTGCACTTTCCCAGGACAAGGAGATCTGCAGTGTCTGTGGAAAGGTGAGGGAGGCTTCTGTGTTTCCATATTATATATACCGCAGACCAAACGATCGCGGAGCATATCGGATAAAGTAGCTCCAAACTCGGCTATCTTCTGGAACCGTGATCCGTACTCAGTGACGGACTCACCAGGGGGCCTCTCCGCAGTATTAAACCGATATCTTTGAACGATTACTGACGGAGTGGTTAATGTGTTGTGCCACAACTGCCACGAGTTGGTTGAATGATTGCATTTGGCGCCGCCAAGTATGTGAGATTCCGATCATCCCACATTCCACAGGCTGTCAACAGTATGAATGTCTGGCTCTCGCTCTCCATGATGTTGTTGGCCCGAAAGAAGTAACGTATTCTTTCTCTGTACTGGTTCCAGTCTTCAGAACCGTTGTCAAATGCATCCAACCACCCAAACAGAGGCATGGCGAAACAAGTAAATCCAAACCTGAGTCCATAAAACTGGGGAGGTGACTCAGCTGAGTTGGTCACAGTGTCAACAGCAAGCCAGTTTATTCCTCATCGCCAGTTTAATAAGGACACGGGGAGTCCACACTGTGTAAAATAAAGAAACATAGCTTTATTTACAACACAATATTTACACTACCCAGAAGTTCCAGACGGTGCCTTATTGGCTAACCTTTTATACAGAAGTTAACAGAGATTCCCCGCTCCTAGTGGGGCAGCTCATGCTCCACAAGGGCCATGGAGAAGTAATCATTCCCACCTCGCCAGGTATCCACTGTGAAGATTCTTCACCTGGATAACAACCCACCTGCCCCAGAGCAGAATACCATCCTCCACACTCAGTTCAAACAACTTTGAGGTGAAGGCACGCAACTCGCAAGGCTGCTGTCGAAGCTGACCACCATGTAACACTAGATCTCATACCTTGACGAGAACGTGGTCCGTCTGAGTCCAGTTGCGGACATGCAATGCAGTGACCGGTAGGCAGTCCGTGAAATTCAAAATAGCGGCCATTTCTTCACTTGGTGGGGGGGGGGGGGGGGGGGGGGGGGGGGCGTAGTATTGGCCTGCAAAGGCAAATGGCTCTGTGTGTCGGCATGCACAATATGGGGACCTGGCTAATGCTCAAAGGAGCATTCATAAGCAGCCAGCAACAGCTCCCAGTGCCAGATCGGGGTGGGATTGCCTTGTCTTCGCAGAAAAGACCTAGCAAGGGCTTATGGTCTGTAACGATAAAGAAATGGTGGGCAAGGACATATTCCTGAAACCTTTTCACCCTGAACACCACCGCCAGACCCTCCTTCGCAATCTGCGCGTCTTTACCTTCAGCCTCAGCCAGCGGTCGGGAGGCAAAAAAAATCGGCCGCTCCCGACAATCCAGCATCCAATGGGCCAGGATGGTCCCAATTCCATTGGTTGACGCATCACACGTGATGATCAAAGGCTTGGCCAGATCATAGTGAGTCAGTACTCCTGTGAATAGCCTGTGTTGGCACGCAGCATAGCCACCTCCTGGGCAACACTCCACACCCAGGCCTGGTATTTCTTAAGGAGCAGATGTAAAGGAGCCAGTAAGGCCGCCAGATGTGGGACAAACATTCCATAGTAATTAGCCAACCCCACAAACGAGCAAAGTTCCGTGGCATCCTTCAGGGCAGGGGCCAACTGGATGGCGCACATTTTCTCAGCAATCCGAGTACGAGCTGTCACGGTCCACCTGATACCCTAAGTAGACCACCTCCTTCACATGGAACATACACTTCGCACAGTGCAGGTGGACACCATACTCCGAGAAGTGTTGTAACACCGCCTCAAAGTTCTCCATATGCTTCTGGTCAGTCACCCTTGTGACCAGTACGTCGTTCAAATACACTGCAAAGCGCGGCGACCCCCGCAGGAGAGCCGTACTGACCGTCAGTTTATAATCCCCGCACAAACAGACTGTTCTGTCCGGTTTCTTGACGGGGACCAGTGGTGCCGCCAAATCCGTGCAGCGTACGGGCCAAATAATGCCCAAATAGTGTTGAGTTCAGCTTCCATCTTCTCTATCAAGACATAGGGCATGCCCAATAGTATCATGGTTAAGCTTCCGGGTTAAGCTGGACCTTGGCTACAGCCCTTGTTATGGTCCTTAAGCCAGGCTGGAAGACTTCAGGGTACTTGGCAAGCACCTCGCACATGCCACCGGAACCCACTTGGAGAGTGTGCTGCCAGTAAGTGCAAGTGGTGCAACCAATCACGCCCCAACAGGCTAGGTCATTCCCTGGAACGGTGATAAGTGGGAGGTGAGCCAGCTAACAGCCATAAACGACGGGAGTCAACGTCGTCCCTACAATACGCAGCTGCTCCCCATTATACGTGGCCAACTGAGCCACTGTGTCCGCCAATACCAAAGTCTGCACACCCCTTATGCAGTCAAAGGTGATCTGTGCCACAACACAAGCCACTGCGGCAGTATTTATTTTATTCGTTCATGGAACATGGGTATTACACGTGGTCTCCCCTATATCGGAGAGACCAAACATATACTGAGTGATCGCTTTGCTGAGCACCTTCGGTCTGTGCACATTCGGGACCCTGACCTTCCCATTGCTTACCAATTTAACACAAGACTCTGCTCCCATGCCCACAGTCTGTCCTTGGCCTGCTGCAATGCTCCAGTGAAGTTCAGCGCACACTGGAGGAACAACATCTCGGCCGGGATTCTCCCCTACCCGGCAGGGCGGGGGGTCCCGACGGGATGGAGTGGCGGGAACCACTCCAGCATCGGGCCGCCCAAATCCGCACCTTTAGGGGCCAAGCCCTCACCTTGAGGGGCTAGGCCCGCGCCGGAGAGATTGGCGCGCCGCCGGCCGGCAGGAAAGGCCTTTGGCGCCACGCCAGCCGGGGCCAAGGGGACTGCGCCAGCCGGCGGAAGTACACGCATGCGCGGGAGCATCAGCGGCTGCTGACATCATCCCCGCGCATGCGCAGGGGTTGTTACTTCCGCATCGGCCATCGCGGAGGCTATGGCCGAGGCGGAAGGAAAAGAGTGCCCCCACGGCACAGGCCCGCCCACCGATCAGTGGGCCCCGATCACGGGCCAAGCCACCGTCAGGGCACCCCCCCCCCCCCCCGGGGCCAGATCGCCCCGCCTGGTCCCGCCGGTAAGGGAGGTGGTTTGATTCACGCCGGCGGGACTGGCATGACAGCAGCGGGACTTTGGCCCATCGCGGGCCGGAGAATCGCCGGGGGTCCCGCCGACCGGTGCGTCCCGCCCCCGATGAAATTTTGGTGCCGGAGAATTCGGCGGCCGGCTCGGTGGGGCGGGATTCACGCCGCCCTCCGGCGTTTCTCCGACCCGGCGGGGGGTCGGAGAATCCCGCCCCTCATCTTCCAGTTAGGCTACAGCCTTCGGGTCTCAACATCGAATTCAACAACTTCAGATGATTAGCTCTACCCCACCTCGACCCCTTTGTTTTCATTCCATTTTATTTTAACTGTCTTTTACATTTTATTTCTTTTTTGTCTTTGTTTATATTTCCCCCCTATCTTATCCTCCCTCTCCTTACCTTTTCTCCCCTTTGCTTCCCCTTTCCCCCCCCCAACATCTGTCACAGCTTACCCTCTGATTTTAGTTTCTCTGCTGTCTGGCCTTTCACACCTTTTGTTCTCTCTGGGGACTGCCATTAGCACTCTTTTCCCTTGGTTTCTGTGGCTATGACTCATCTTTCATTCTCACTCCACAGTATAAATATCTCCCACTTTCTATGCCTTTTAGCTTTGTCAAAGGGTCATCTGGTCTTGAAACATTAGATCTTTTCTCTCCCTACAGATGATGCGAGACCTGCTGAGATTTTCCAGCATTTTCTCTCTGTGGGCAACCCAGGCTGTGCCAGCATTTATTGCCTATCCCTAATTGCCCTTGAGGCTGTAGTTAAGAGTCAACCACATTGCTGTGGGTCTGAAGTCACATGTAGGCCAGGCCGGGTAATGACGGCAGATTTTCTTCCCTGAAGGACATTAGTGAACCAGTAGGGTTTTTAAGACAATTGACAGTGGTTCCATGGTCATCTTTTTAATTCCAGATTTTTATTGAATTTAAATTTCACCATCTGTAGTGACAGGATTTCAACAGGGTCACCAGGGCATTACTCTGGGTCTCTGGATTATTAGTCCAGTGACAATACCACTATGCCGCCAGCTCCCCTTATCCAAATCCATGTTCAACAAGTGGTCGCTCGCCTGCACCCGAACCCGAATGCGGACCCCAAAGGGCGCTGCCACACAATTCAACAGAATCACGGCATCTTCTCCCGGCTCATCCAGATAAAAAGTCCGGTCCCGAGGCAGACACCTACCCCTACCGGGGTGCATGGACTGCTGTGACCCTCGCTGCCTGTGGTACCTCCTGGGCTGGCGGCCACACAATGCACACAGGCCTAAATCTCCTTCAACAGACACCGGGGACGTGCCCCGCCATGACAGTCGGGCATGTGATCATAAGCCGGAGTCTCTTCGGGGGTCGGACCAGGGAGAGGGAACTCCACTGCAGGAACCAGGCCCCAGGGCATTCACCTCCATCCCCTGTATCTTTAGCACCTCTCGCTCAGCACTCTCACAGGATAAGGAGAGCTGTGGCATTTGCTGCAGACTCAGGGAAGGTTCGGCCAAGAGCTTTCTCTGCATCTCCATGTTGTTGATGCCGCAGAACAGACGCTCGCACAGCATCATGCAGACAAAGCAGTCCCATACTCACAGAACTTGGCAATTTTACTCAGTCGGGACACAAACTTGGTGACTGACTCACCCGGGGAACATTCTGCCGTGTTAAAGCGATACCGTTGAACAATAACAGACAGCGTCAGGTGGAAATGCAGACCCACAACCGTCACAAGCTATTCGAAAGTGTGGTGTCAGGCACTGGGGTATTCAGAATTAGACTCTGAATTACCCCATATGGGCATCACAAGCGATCAGCATCTGGCAATCGCTCTTCGTGACGTTACTTCCACAAAATAATGCATCCATCCCACGTATTGATTCCAGTCCTCGATTCCGACATCAAATGCATCCAACTGTCGAACAGAGACATGGCGAAAGAAACAGGATCCAACCTGGGTTCACTGAGTGAGGGAGGTGGTTCAGTCGCCAGGGCTGCAGCACCGACAGCAACCAGTTTACTCCTCGTCACCAGTTTTAAGATGTCACGGAGAGTCCACACTGAGTTGCATCAAAGAAACTTAGGTCTATTTATAAGGCTACAATACACCGTTTCTGTTCATTCCCAATCGGGTGGGTTCATACTCCAAAAGGGACACAGGTGAGACAATCATTCCCCCCCCCCCCCCCCCCACCACCCCCCCCCCCCCCCCCCCCCCGCCTCCCCCGTAAGTCCTGTGCGGGTTATGACACTCTCCCAACTTTAATGCTAGATATCCCAGGCCCTGAAAATTTGATCGCTAAAGGAAGACGAAAAATGGATCAAATTATGTTTTTCCAGCACGTATGTGGGCCAGGAGGAATAAGAGTGCCTCTCATCAACTCATCAACCCCTTCAAGAAAACCTATTACCCCCTCCAGCAATAGAACCTCGAGCTTCCCCATTATCTGATGCTGTCCTGCTATTCGCCATGGTTCCTCTGCGACCTATTCCCCTCTTTCCAATCTTTCTAGACACTTAACAACCTTCTCCCCTTCCTCTCTGATCTCTCCAACCTCCTCCACCCCATTGATGTCTCCTCCAACTCTAATCTCCTTTTTCCAGCTGTGACCTGGTGCTAAAGAGCTACCCACCCAATGGCCTGCCATCCTTTCAATCTGGTTCACTGTGGACAGGAAACAGATGCAAAAAATGGTAAGCAGGCATTTCTATTAATTTCAGTTATGCCTGAGCGACACCATTCTTCTGTGTTTTCCAACCATCCAAATGCCTCTCCACCCTACTCCATCCCATTATTATCAAGCAGAAAGGATGTGCTGGAAGTGTTAATTCAACCCTAAACTGTATGGATAGCAATTTAGGACTGAAAGATGGAGTTAGGAGGGAGGGATGGAAAGAAAAAGCAAAATAAATGTTTAATTTCAATATTTTATTTTTTGATTCTTCAACAATAATTAAACTCTGAAGGAATAAGACTCCACGTTTGTAAAAGCTAATTTTCAGTTCCAAGAGGTTGTTTGGTGGTAATTAAGATTTATCAGACCACAAAAAATTCAAATGTTCAGTGAGTATCCATCATGTAAGTACAGAAACTTCACATCTTTTTGTTATTTCCATACCAAATGTCTCAGCGAGATACTATTATTTTATAGTTTCTGGCAGAGCGGGGTAATTTGAACAGCACTTTTCGTATTTCCACACGTAACTGCAACCATCGAGATTTGCTGTCCAAATTCCTATTCAGTCGCAGTGAGAGCTGAAAGCCTCAATGTTATTTTTACCACAAAATCTGAGCAATTGTTATTGGGGCAATTTACGAAATTGTCATCCCAATGAGTGAGACTCCTAGCTGGGCACATATGATTTTGTAAAATTAGATCTAGTCTGTAAGGTGTAACTGACATTAATCTATTGTTCTGTATGTTTCTGCAAATACTTCCTGTGTCAATGTTTTCCTTTATAGTTGCCCGTGATTACATTTATGCAATAGTCCATATAAATCTATGGCGTTATAATTATGCCTGTCGCAGTGTAGCACCTCACGATTTGAAACCTTCAGCTTCTCAACCTGCACTAAAAAAAATCCATATGTTCTAAATCAATTTAGAATCCACAGAATCCGTAGAATCCCTACAATGCAGAAGGAAGCCATTCAGCCCATCGAGTCTGCATTGACCCTCTGAAAGAGCTCTCTACCTAGGCCCACTCCCCTCATCTATCCCCGTAACCCCACACATCGATCATGGCCAATCTACCTGACCTGCCCATCTTTGGACTCCTTCTTGGCTTTTCAATTTGGGATAACTTTTGCTGTGCATTCAAAACCTAATATACATGCATTACATTAAAATCTAAATAAATAATGAAAATAAAGACGGAAATAATAACTATAAAAAAGAGCACAGTACGAAGTCTTACAACACCAGGTTAAAGTCCAACAGGTTTGTTTCGATGTCACTAGCTTTCGGAGCGCTGCTCCTTCCTCAGGTGAATGAAGAGGTCTGTTCCAGAAACACATATAGACAAATTCAAAGATGCCAAACAATGCTAGGAATGCGACCATTAGCAGGTGATTAAATCTTTACAGATCCAGAGATGGGGTAACCCCAGGTTAAAGAGGTGTGAATTGTATCAAGCCAGGACAGTTGGTAGGATTTCGCAGGCCAGATGGTGGGGGATGAATGTAATGCGACATGAATCCCAGGTCCCGGTTGAGGCCGCACTCATGTGTGCGGAACTTGGCTATAAGTTTCTGCTCGGCGATTCTGCGGTGTCGCGGGTCCTGAAGGCTGCCTTGGAGAACGCTTACCCGGAGATCAGAGGCTGAATGCCCTTGACTGCTGAAGTGTTCCCCGACTGGAAGGGAACATTCCTGCCTGGTGATTGTTGCGCGATGTCCGTTCATTCGTTGCCGTAGCGTCTGCATGGTCTCGCCAATGTACCACGCTTTGGGACATCCTTTCCTGCAGCGTATGAGGTAGACAACGTTGGCCGAGTCGCACGAGTATGTACCGCGTACCTGGTGGGTGGTGTTCTCACGTGTAATAGTGGTATCCATGTCGATGATCTGGCACGTCTTGCAGAGATTGCCATGACAGGGTTGTGTGGTGTCGTGGTCACTGTTCTGAAGACTGGGTAGTCCTCAAACGAACCATTGTTTGCAGCAAACTACCCAGTCTTCAGAACAGTGACCACGTCACCACACAATCCTGTCATGGCAATCTCTGCAAGACGTGCCAGATCATCGACATGGATACCACTATTACATGTGAGAACACCACCCACCAGGTACGCGGTACATACTCGTGCGACTCGGCCAACGTTGTCTACCTCATACGCTGCAGGAAAGGATGTCCCGAAGCGTGGTACATTGGCGAGACCATGCAGACGCTACGACAACGAATGAACGGACATCGCGCAACAATCACCAGGCAGGAATGTTCCCTTCCAGTCGGGGAACACTTCAGCAGTCAAGGGCATTCAGCCTCTGACCTCCGGGTAAGCGTTCTCCAAGGCGGCCTTCAGGACCCGCGACAACGCAGAATCGCCGAGCAGAAACTTATAGCCAAGTTCCGCACACATGAGTGCGGCCTCAACCGGGACCTGGGATTCATGTCGCATTACATTCATCCCCCACCATCTGGCCTGCGAAATCCTACCAACTGTCCTGGCTTGATACAATTCACACCTCTTTAACCTGAGGTTACCCCATCTCTGGATCTGTAAAGATTTAATCACCTGCTAATGGTCGCATTCCTAGCATTGTTTGGCATCTTTGCATTTGTCTATATATGTGTTTCTGGAACAGACCTCTTCATTCACCTGAGGAAGGAGCAGCGCTCCGAAAGCTAGTGACATCGAAACAAACCTGTTGGACTTTAACCTGGTGTTGTAAGACTTCGTACTGTGCTCACCCCAGTCCAACGCCGGCATCTCCACATTATAAAAAAGAGATTCAACTGCATTTTCTAAATGTTCCAATTATCCCCCATCTCTTAACATTGCTTCGCCTGAAGTTCACATCTACTTCCCTTGTGCAATACCAGAGGAGATTTACTCATGCTATATATTAGTATAAATGGATTGCATATGGTTGGCATCCTGAGCAATCAATGAAACACGACATTGTGTTCGAAAAATAACTTACCTGGGGGAGCTGGCTGCTGGAGTGAATTAGATACTTGTTTTTTTACCTCAGCAATCTGAGTTCAAATTTAACTCAGATTTATGAGATGAAAGTTTTCTTCATATGCTGGCTGTAAGCACACTAAAATAAAATTACTGGAACATTCGATGTCCAATTACCTGTGGATCCGCAGCCTGCAGTGAATTCAGCGTACAGAGAAGCCAGAGAACGACTGACATGGGAATTGAAAAGGAAATTACATCAGTCGAGCAGAGCTTGCCATACTAGACCTGAGACACAATGTTTGCCAGTGCACATAATCTGTTACTCCATCTAACCTGATCAGTGACGAGAATGTGTTCCAAAAGCTAGATTCGGCGCCCAACTCAAACGTGCCTCACCTCAATGACCTCAGACCAAAGAAGAATCACAAACTGGAATCACCGCCATCTACCTCATAATCTGCATCTTCTTCCAATAATTGTTCCATGAAGGTAAATTCCAATACCATCTCCCTCCTGTGATTGAAGAGGCTCTGGTTGTGAAGCCTATCTTCACATCCTTGGCAGACCTCATGCTCAAATGCAATCTTAACCTTAGGAGCTATACTGGGCTTGATTGAACTGTTTGTACCCTTTGCTGTATCTACAAGCTTCGAGGTTTGATCAATTCATTGATGATTCCAAGAAAGAAGCCGGTCTCCTTAGCATCACTTCCATAGTCTGCCTGACCTCCTGTTATACAGAACATAACCTCACTAGATCTTAAAGCTAACGGCAGAGCTATTGCTCTGCAGTAACTTACAAGGGTCAATTTCCAACTAGTTAAGCAGATCAACATTATTGCAAATGTCTTAATTTATTGCTTTAACTTTCTGTCAGCAGGACGGCACAGTGGTGCAGTAGTTAGCACAGGAGGCCCAGGAGACCACAGTGGGGGATCTGGAGAAAGCGGCCACCGGCCAGAGCGATCGTATCGCCTCGCTCAAGGCAGAAGTAGCAAGGCTGGTAACAACCTAGAGAGTGCTCAAAGGGAAGGTGGAAGATCAGGTGAACAGGTCTCGCCGCCAGAAGCTAAGGACTGTCAGGCTACGTGAGGGCACAGAGGACAGAAACCCGACGGAGTACCTCGCGCAGATGCTCAGTAAGTTGGTCGGGGGAAGGGGGTGGTGTTTCCCGAAGCCACCAGAGGCAGACCAGGCCCACAGGTCACTACAACAAAGGTCTAAAGTAGGAGAACCTTCACGGACGTTGATAGCAGAACTCCATAAATACCAGGATAAGGAGCGAATTCTAAACTGGCCAAGCAGCACACCGTCCTGAAGATGGGAGGGACACACAATCTGAATCTATCAGGAATTGGGACCGACCTGGCCAAGCAGCGGGTTGAGTTCAACAGGGCCAAGGCGGCTTTATTTAAGAACAAGGTGCGGTTCAGAATGTTGTACCCGGCAAGGCCCTGGGTAACATACGGCAATAAGGAACACTATTTAAACATGCCTTAGGACGTAGGCAAGTTCATCCAGAAAAAGCAGCTGGGATGACAGCAATAGCAGACATATATGGGCCATTAACAATGTTTCTTTGTTCTCTGGACTGAACACTTGCACGAGCTGGGGGTGGGGGGAGCAAGAAGGCAGAGAGGGTGAACTAAACGGGCGGAAGTGTTGTACTCTTTATTTATCTCGGTGAACCACAAGCCTTCCCTTATGTCGATTTAATGACCACACGACCAGTTAGTTAGTTCAAAAGATGGTTTATTTACATACACAAGAGTTATCCCAACATGCAACCACAATATCTACTACGAGTTAAACTACACCTAACAGCTACAATAACCTATACTTAACTTCAGGCTGATCGGCACTGTGCAAATGGATAAGGCCTTTATCTGGATTTCACTTGGCTGGTTCGAAGAAAGTGGCTCTGTCTCTGCTGGGCTCATCCGTCAGGTAGGGATCGTTGGTCTTGAACTTAGCTGGTTGTTCCTGCCGCAATTGGGTTGGCACAGGCCGGATCCAAAAGAGACAGAACACATGGCTATCGTGAACACAACCTATCGAAAAGACAGAGAGGTGGGCAGAGGGGGCGGGGTTTCCTTGTTAATTAGGAATGAAATTAAATCAATAGCACTAAACGACATGGGGTCGGATGATGTGGTGTCTGTGTGGGTAGAGTTGAGGAACCACAAAGGCAAAAAAACCATAATGGGAGTTATGTACAGGCCTCCTAACAGGACCAGGGGCACAAGATGCACCACAAAATAGAAAGTGCATGTCAGAAAGGCAAGGTCACAGTGATCATGGGGGACTTTAATATGCAGGTGGACTGGGTAAATAATACTGCCAGTGGACCCAAGGAAAGGGAATTCATTGAATGTTTACAGGAGGGCTTTTTGGAACAGCTTGTGATGGAGCCCACGAGGGAACAGGCCATTCTGGACTTCGTGTTATATAATGAGCCAGGCTTGATTAAAGATCTTAAAGTAAGGGAGCACTTAGGAGGCAGTGATCATAATATGGTCGAATTAAATCTCCAATTTGAAAGAAAGAAGGTAGAATCAGATGTAAAGGTGTCACAGTTAAATAAAGGTAACTACAGGGGCATGAGGGAGGAACTGACTGGGAGCAGACCCTAGTGGGAAAGACAGTAGAACAGCAATGGCAGGAGTTTCTGGGTGTAATTGAGGACACAGTACAGAGGTTCATCCCAAAGAAAAGAAAGGTTATCAGAGGGGGGATTAGGCAGCCATGGCTGACAAAGGAAGTTAGGGAATGCATCAAAGCAAAAGAGAAAGCCTATAATGTGGCAAAGAGTAGTGGGAAGTCAGAAGATTGGGAAGGCTACAAAAACAAACAGAGGATAACAAAGAGAGAGATAAGGAAAGAGAGGATCAAATTTGAAGGTAGGCTAGCCAGTAACATGAGGAATGATAGTAAAAGTTTCTTTAAATACATTAAAAACAAACGGGAGGCAAAAGTTGACATTGGGCCGCTCCAAAATGACGCTGGTAATTTTGTGATGGGAGACAAGGAAATAGCTGAGGAACTGAATAAGTACTTTGCGTCAGTTTTCACAGTAGAAGACATGAGTAATATCCCAACAATTCCGGAGAGTCAGGGGGCAGAGTTGAATATGGTAGCCATCACAAAGGAGAAAGTGCTAGAGAAACTAAGAGGTCTAAAAATTGATAAATCCCCGGGCCCAGATGGGCTACATCCTAGAGTTCTAAAGGAGATAGCTGAAGAAATAGTGGAGGCGTTAGTTATGATCTTTCAAAAGTCACTGGAGTCAGGGAAAGTCCCAGAGGATTGGAAAATTACTGTTGTAACCCCCCTGTTCAAGAAGGGAACAAGGAAAAAGATGGAAAATTGTAGGCCAATTAGCCTAACCTCGGTTGTTGGCAAGATTCTAGAATCCATTGTTAAGGATGAGATTTCTAAATTCTTGGAAGTGCAGGGTCGGATTAGGACAAGTCAGCATGGATTTAGTAAGGGGAGGTTGTGCCTGACAAACCTGTTAGAGTTCTTTGAAGAGATAACAAATAGGTTAGACCAAGGGGAGCCAATGGATGTTATCTATCTTGACTTCCAAAAGGCCTTTGATAAGGTGCCTCACGGGAGACTGCTGAGTAAAATAAGGGCCCATGGTATTCGAGGCAAGGTACTAACATGGATTGACGATTGGCTGTCAGGCAGAAGGCAGAGAGTTGGGATAAAAGGTTCTTTTTCGGAATGGCAACCGGTGACGAGTGGTGTCCCGCAGGGTTCAGTGTTGGGGCCACAGCTGTTCTCTTTATATATTAACGATCTAGATAACGGGACTGGGGGCATTCTGGCTAAGTTTGCCGATGATACAAAGATAGGGGATGGGGCAGGTAGTATGGAGGAGGTGGGGAGGCTGCAGAAAGATTTAGACAGTTTAGGAGAGTGGTCCAAGAAATGGCTGATGAAATTCAACGTGGGCAAGTGCGAGGTCTTGCACTTTGGAAAAAAGAATAGAGGCATGGACTATTATCTAAACGGTGACAAAATTCATAATGCTGAAGTGCAAAGGGACTTGGGAGTCCTAGTCCAGGATTCTCTAAAGGTAAACTTGCAGGTTGAGTCTGTAATTAAGAAAGCAAATGCAATGTTGTCATTCATCTCAAGAGGCTTGGAATATAAAAGCAGGGATGTACGTCTGAAGCTTTATAAAGCATTAGTTAGGCCCCATTTAGAATACTGTGAGCAATTTTGGGCCCCAACACCTCAGGAAGGACATACTGGCACTGGAGCGGGTCCAGCGGAGATTCACACGGATGATCCCTGGAATGGTAGGCCTAACATACGATGAACGTCTGAGGATCCTGGGATTATATTCATTGGAGTTTAGGAGGTTGAGGGGAGATCTAATAGAAACTTACAAGATAATGAATGGCTTAGATAGGGTGGATGTAGGGAAATTGTTTCCATTAGCAGGGGAGACTAGGACCCGGGGGCACAGCCTTAGAATAAAAGGGAGTCACTTAAGAACAGAGATGAGGAGAAATTTCTTCAGCCAGAGAGTGGTGGGTCTGTGGAACTCATTGCCACAGAGGGCGGTGGAGGCCATGACGTTGAGTGTCTTTAAGACAGCAGTTGATAAATTCTTGATTTCTCGAGGAATTAAGGGCTATGGAGAGAGAGCGGGTAAATGGAGTTGAAATCAACCATGATTGAATGGTGGAGTGGACTCGATGGGCCGAATGGCCTTACTTCTACTCCTATGTCTTATGGTCTTATGGAATCCACACGGTGGAATATCAAAAAGACTGAACAGTATAACTGCTAGCATCCTCATTGGGGAAACAGTCCATCCAACAGTCAGATAGGCCAGTTCCATCTATAATGGGCAGAACGGTCGCATAGTGGTTAGCACTATGGCTTCACAGCTCCAGGGTCCCAGGTTCGATTCCCTGCTGCGTCACTGTCTGTGCGGAGTCTGCACGTTCTCCCCGTGTGTGCGTGGGTTTCCTCCGGGTGCTCCACTTTCCTCCCACAATCCAAAGACGTGCAGGTTAGGTGGATTGGTCATGATAAATTGCCCTTAGTGTCCAAAAAGATTTGGAGGAGTTATTGCGATACGGGGATAGGGTGGAAGTGAGGGCTTAAGTGGGTCGGTGCCGACTCGATGGGCCAAATGGCCTCCTTCTGCACTGTATGTTCAATACAGTGATTTTATGATCCGAGCCATGAAAGCCTGTTCCATCTAACATTCAGAGCCATGGCACATTGAAGATATTCTCCTCTAAAAGATATAGTTCATGCCCTCGCTGATTCAGGAAGAGATAATTTTTCAGACTTGGTCAGCTAAGCAGTATTGTGTGTTAACTATTAGTTGGATTTGATCTATAGAGGTTACGAAAATTGGATGTTGCTTGGGAAAAAGTGACAAGAGGTAACTTCAGATTGAAAAATGTGTTTAGTTATCACTATATCTGGGGGGGGCAACACAGCGGCATAGTGGTTAGCACTACTGCCTCACAGCGCCAGGGATCCGGGTTCAATTCTGGCCTTGGATGACTATATGGAGTTTGCACGTTCTCCCTCGGGTGCTCCGGTTTACTCCCACAGTCCAAAGATTGGTAGGTTAGGTGGATTGACCATGTTAATTTGCCCCTTAGTGTCCAGGGTTGAGTGGGTTAAGTGTGGTTATGGGATTGCAGGGTTAGGGTGGGAGCCTGGTTAGGGTGCTCTTTCAGAGGGTCATTGCGCACTCAATGGGTCAAATGGCATCCTTCTGCACTGTTGGGATTCTATGATTCCATGGTTCTACGATTCCATATCTAAGTGTCATGGTGTATATTAGTCGTTTGTCATGTATGTTTTTACTGGACTGGTCCTCACTGGATTGTACATTGTTCCTCACATTATTCCAAACAAAAATACACCACAAAGAACCAGTGTTTCATCTTGTTCTTCAAGGTTCTGGACACTCTCGCAGGTAACATCAGTGGGTTTCTTAACAGCATTTAACCTACCAGTGGCCAGACTCACATAGGGTATCAAGAAATATGTATAAGAACTGCGTGTTTGATATAAGAACATAAGAACATAAGAACTAGGAGCAGGAGTAGGCCATGTGGCCCCTCGAGCTTGCTCCACCATTCAATGAGATCATGGCTGATCTTTTGTGGCCTCAGCTCCACTTTCCGGCCCGAACACCATAACCCTTAATCCCTTTATTCTTCAAAACAACTATCTATCTTTATCTTAAAACATTTAATGAAGGAGCCTCTACTGCTTCACTGGGCAAGGAATTCCATAGATTCACAACCCTTTGGGTGAAGAAGTTCCTCCTAAACTCAGTCCTAAATCTACTTCCCCTTATTTTGAGGCCATGCCTCCTAGTTCTGCTTTCACCCGCCAGTGGAAACAACCTGCCTGCATCTATCCTATCTAATCCCTTCATAATTTTATATGTTTCTATAAGATCCCCCCTCATCCTTCTAAATTCCAACGAGTACAGTCCCAGTCTACTCAACCTCTCCTCATAATACAACCCCTTCAACTCTGGGATTAACCTAGTGAATCTCCTCTGCACACCCTCCAGCGCCAGTACGTCCTTTCTCAAGCAAGGAGACCAAAACTGAACACAATACTCCAGGTGTGGCCTCACTAACACCTTATACAATTGCAGCATAACCTCCCTAGCCTTAAACTCCATCCCTCTAGCAATGAAGGACAAAATTCCATTTGCCATCTTAATCACCTGTTGCACCTGGAAACCAACTTTTTGTGACTCATGCGCTAGGACACCCAGGTCTCTCTGCACAGCAGCATGTTTTAATATTTTATCATTTAAATAATAATCCCTTTTGCTGTCATTCCTACCAAAATGGATAACCTCACATTTGTCAACATTGTATTCCATCTGCCAGACCCTAGCCCATTCACGTAGCCTATCCAAATCCCTCTGCAGACTTCCAGTATCCTCTGCACTTTTTGCTTTACAACTCATCTTAGTGTCGTCTGCAAACTTGGACACATTGCCCTTGGTCCCCAATTCCAAATTATCTATGTAAATTGTGAACAATTGTGGGCCCAACACTGATCCCTGAGGGACACCACTAGCTACCAATTGCCAACCAGAGAAACACCCATTAATCCCCACTCTTTGCTTTCTATTAATTAACCAATCCTCTATCCATGCTACTACTTTCCCCTTAATACCATGCATCGTTATCTTATGCAGCAACCTTTTGTGTGGCACCTTGTCAAAGGTTTTCTGGAAATCCAGATATACCTCATCCACCAGTTATGGAAATAGTTGAGTAAATAAATTTTTTTTTTCAATATTACTTTGTTTCTGCTGATCCTGATTTTGTTTTCTTTCTTGTGGGAAAACTCCTGGCTTCTGTTTAGCGGTGGTGACAATCCCAAGGGCAGGAGCCCACTCATTTCGTAAAATCATAGAATTTACATGCAGAAGGAGGCCATTTGGCCCATCGAGTCTGCACTGGCCCTTGGAAAGAGCACTCTATTTAAGCCCTCTCCCCATAACCCAGTAACCCCACCTAACCGTTTTGGACACTAAGGGGTAATTTAGCATGGCCAATCCACCTAACCTGCACATCTTTGGACTGTGGGAGGAAACCGGAGCACCCGGAGGAAACCCACACAGGTACGGGGAGAACGTGCAGACTCCACACAGTCACCCGAGGCCGGAATTAAATTTCTCCATGCCTTGTGGTCTTGAACTTTCCTCTTCAGTTGCTCTGCTTAGTAATTTCCCACAAAAGGACCATTGTTATATTACACAATGGATCATGAGCATTTGCTCTTGTTCTACCAGTCCACTGTGCTGTCATGATGACCATCAAATGGAACTCTTTTTAAAATCAACAAAAAAATGTCAATCATTTGTTCATATGGCATGGTGGAGGATGAAGTTCACATATTGAGTTGTATCCTCATGGGGAGGCACAGAAATTCTCAGACAATCTCACCTGAATTGCTTTCATATGCCTCCTAGTGGCCACCTTCAGAATAAAACTGACAGTGACTCAGAAGCAAACCGTGTCTGATTACTTCCTCAGCCAAGGAAAGCGGTACTGAACAGGAGGACACCTATATTAAAAAAATAATCTTTAAAAAAACTTGAAATCTTTAGTTTATTTAAAAGTTCACTTGTGAGTGGTTTGACATTATTATAAATTGGGAAAACTGTATTTTAGAGGTTACTTTTTAACTTTTTAAAACAAACTTTTTAAAAAGGAACATAAACCAAAAATAGATTCAGATCACATAACTTCTCTGGTGGATTTTAACCATTTCCTCGTCTCTCATGCGGAGAGAAAATGATCTATTCTCAGGCATGAAATATATTTGGATTCAATGAGTTTCACACCATTATACACCAAATATACACCATTGACTTTAAGCATTTCCCTTCACACACAAAGACATTGACTGATGAGAAACATTAAAGTGTGAAAAGCCACCATATCAGATGGGAAGAGGATTCAGACTGTAATTCAGATTATCATAATGTCGTATTTGGAAGCTGGTTTGGCATTTGATACAGTGGCCATCTTTACGCCATGTTCAAAATATAACAAACCATGATAAGCGTGCGGTGGCACAGTGGTTAGCACTGCTGCTTCACAGGCCTAGGATCCCGGGTTCAATACTGGCCTCAGGTGACTGTCGGTGTGGAGTTCTCCCCGTGTCTGCGTGGGTTCCCTCCGGGTGCTCCGGTTTCCTCCCACAGGCCAAAGGTCTGCGGTTTAGATGGATTGGCCATGCTAAATTGACCCTTAGTGTCCAAAGGGTTAGGTGGGGTTACAGGGATAGGGTGGAGGCATAAGCTTAAAGTAGGGGGCTCTTTCCAAGGGCCAGTGTAGACTCAATGGACTAAATGGCCACCTTTTGCACTATAAATTCTATGATTCTATGAAGCAGATAGAACCCGATCACACAGGGAGAGAGGGACCAAGCAGCAGAATCATCAAACTGCTTAATCAACTGGGCTAAAAAAGGGCCATAATGCGGTCCCTTAATACTGAAATAAGGAACTTCCTCTCTCCCCCACCCACCTTATTCCATCTTCAAGCTTACCTGTGAGACCCCCAGCAGATTAATGATGGAGCCACCATCGTAACTGCTGAGATGTCTCTGCAATTTCAAAGCCTACACTTCAGACAACATAACTAGACTACCAAACTTGCATCAAAACAAACACTGAGAGCCATCACATTTTTATAAGTTTTGTTTTATCTGTACCTAGTTTTGTGTGAGAGAGCGCAAGTGAGAAATAGCTTTTGGTAGTAACCTCAAAGACACGGGTGTGAAAAAATAAACAAGCTTTTTCCCTTTTTAAATGTCAAGAGGCTTAATGCTGTGTTATTTAAAAGTGACTCAGTCACTCCAAGGGTAAGAGGTGTACACATCCACATGGACTATAAAAGGTAATACCTCAAAATTGTCCATGGCATGGTGCATGAGCATATGAAATACCATAGCGTACAAGTCTTCGGATCTTGATGGCCAGCAAAGATACAATGGGCCAAAGCAGTGTTTTACAAACTTTTTTTCCGGGGATCCATTTTTGCCAACAGGCCAACCTTCGGGATCCACACCGGCCGACATTCGCGACTCACGCGGGCCGGCCTTCGTGACTCATCTGGGCCGACATTCTCGACCCAACATTAATCCCCAACCAACATGAGATGATTTGGCTATTGTTTGTGAGAGCCTGTGTGCACGTATTGACTGTTGTGTTTCCTACCTTACAGCAGTGACAACACTTCAAAAGTACTTACTAGGTTGTAAAGCACTTTGGGAACATCCTGAGGTCATGAAAGGTGCTACATAAATGCAAATTGAAACAGTCCCAGGATGAGCTTGCAGTGCTGAGAAGGACCACTCTATCTATCAAGACACTGTTGAAATTCAGAGCCTCAGTGGGGGACTCCCTGCCGAGGCCGCACTTTATCCCGTGTCCTGCACCGAGGAGCTCCACTCACTGGAGTTGGTGTGATCCCACTTTGCAGTCAGCGGGAGCAGGGGCTGCACCTCATCAACAACAAAGGCTGGAAGAAACCCTTCATTGGCCGCTCAAGAAGCTCAACTGAGCTCTTGCAAGGTAGCTTGGTGGCGGGGAAATTTCAGGTATGCCTCCACCACCCCATCCCCGCAAATAAATGTGCATCCTTCCCGCCTCCCTATATCACTAAACGGGACACTTTGCCTCCCAGCCCATCTCCAGCTGCCTGATAAAATCCAGCGTAATGGGGTTGGTTCTCACAATCAATTAAAATTTCTTGTTTTGTCAGTTCAATAAGCTTAGAGGAAAAACCTACCCAACAAGCAGTTACAAAGCCTAAACACCCACAATGCATATCAAAGTGTTTCAGTATTAGAATACATGTTAGGAACATGGTTCTGCGCATGCGCGCCGATGAGTGGGCAACATGCACAGCGCGCCGGCATTTTTATTTTATGGTCACGACCGTCATTTTTGAAGGCCGCTCGCAGCCGGCATTTTTAAAAGCCGGCTGCTGCGGCTGTTGTGCGTGGATTTGTGCAATCGGGAACGCTGCGACGGACGGCTCCGCGACCTTCCCGACACCCGCCCGCGACCCCAACTTTGTAAATGCCTGGGCCATAGGACCGCTTTTTGTGCTGTAAAATGCTTTTTTAAATTTGCTAATGGGATGTAGACATTGTTGGCTGGGCCAGCATTTAATGCCCATCCCTGAGGACATTTGGGGATTGCTGTGGATCTGGTGTCACATGCAGGCCAGATAAGGTAAGGACAGCAAATTAGGGAACCAGATGGGGTTTTTACGACAATCGACAATGGTTTCATCTTTAGACTTTTTAATTCCAGATTTTTATTGAATTCAAATTTCACCATCTGCAATGGTGGGATTCGAACCCATGGCCCCCAGAGCATTACTAGTCCTGCAACAATACCACTACACCACCGCCTCCCCATAATGATTCTGTGACTCACACCCTCTTTCACTCATCATTTAAATATTTGAGTTGGTTGAACATGGTTGGAGCACTAAAAGTCATAACTGAAACCAGAGGAAATGTCATTAGTGATTATAATTTCAACGCTCAAAATATTTCATTAAGGGAAAGAGTATTTTACCTTTTGACAGTAACAAGGAGAGAAAAGATATGTGCATTCTTGAAATTGGAAATTAAAACAGAAAATGCTGGAAATACTCAGCAGATCATGGCAGCATCTGTGGAGAGAGGAACAGAGTTAACGTTTCAAGTTTGTGACTTTTCATTAGAACTGGGAATAGTTCAAAATGAGAAAAAGGGTTTGCAGGAAAGGGTGGGTGGGGCAAGGACAAAAGGAAGATCTAGGATAGGGTGAAAGTCAGGAGTCAGTCGTCCAGGTCTTTTGTTTCTTTCCTTGTTCCATCACTATTCCCTTTGGACCTGGAGACTAACTCTCCTGTCATTCAACCGCTCATGAAATTGAGCTTGGTCACTCCAGGGTGGCATCATCCTGAACAAATTATCTGCACAGCCTTACTTGTGGTGATATTTCCTTTACTGACCATGGCGTTTTACCTATACACAAGACTTAATCATGTGAGCATTATTGAGTTGGGTAATATTACTGGGGTAAATGAATCCAACAATCAGATGGCTGGCGACACATTGGTCTAGTGATTAATACTGCTGCCTCAGTCATCCGGGTTCCATTCCCAACTTGGATGACTGTTTGCATGGAGTTTGTACGTTCTCCCTGTGTCTGCGTGGGTTCCCTTCGGGTGCTCCGGCTTCCTCCCACAGTCCAAATATATGCAGGTTAGGTGGACTGGCCATGCTAAATTAACCCTTAGTGACCAAAGATGTGCTGGATAGGTGGGGTTACTGGGATAGGGCAGGGAGGTGCGCCTAGGTGGGGTGCTCTTTTAGAGGGCTGGTGCATACTTGCTGGGCCAAATGGCCTCCGTCTGCACCGTAGGGATTCTATGGACCTTCTTCCGTGCTGTAAAATTGAATGATTCTAACTATCCAATTCCTTGTTATAAGCTTGGAGATCTCCAAGTTGAAATAAAAATGACTGTAGCAGGTAGTAAATATATAATTCATTAATTCATGTGTACCTTCAATATTTTCTATCCATTCTTAGACATTATATCCTTTTCTACGCAATTTTAACAGCCATTTATACAATTAACATAAATTAATGAAGAACAAAATTAAAAGAGCATAAACAGGGGTGAATCAATTCACTGCACAGGACACAGTGAAACTTCACCACCCCCTACACTCCACCCACCATGTCAATTCTACATCTCAGTAAGATGCATTGTACCGCAAATTTAGATGATCATCTAATGACCACAAATTTTATTTGTCAGAAATATGAACAGAAATCACTCTCCTTTAAACGTATTTTAAGCCTAGTCTGTTTTAGGGGTTCTGCCCATTATACAAAAATTAAAATTTTCTCGTGCATTTTATGACATATCTCAAACCCTCCATCACATTGCAGTTTACTCGTGATCATTTACCTCAGTCTCATCGCACGAGACCATTCGTTCCATCATGTCTGAACCAGCTCTTTGAAGGGACGAACCAATTATTCCCACTGTCTGCCCCTTTCCCCACAGCCATACGAATTTCTCCTTGTCAAATAAACAACGAATTCCCATTTGGAAATTATTAAATCTGCTTCCACCATTCCAGGTGGTAACTTGCCGCCTGAAATACAGGTGCATTTATTTCCGCCGGATTGTTTGAAGCCTTTTGTGTACTTAAAAAAATGAAGTATCGAATCAAATGAATTAATGGGAAAATGTAACGCGGAGCACAGGATTACATATTAACTAAGATTAGAAGCTAATGGTTGAAGGAGTTGGGGCATCCAATTTTCTCTGTTTGCATGACCTTACTGTAAAATCACTTCACGAGGTAGTGTCCTTTCGTTATACTTCTGCTTAAATGAACTTGAAGATGCTCGGCAGGTGTCAGACAGACAGCGGTGGGTGGTCATTGCACCAACTTGTTAACCTTTCTGTTAACCAGGAATTTGGTGCTATTCAGGGGTTGCAGTGTAATTAACTGTGCTTCGGGCATTCCGATGTGTTATCAACCCTTTGGGAGATATCCAATTCTATACCTTGAGGATAGGTTTTAATAGCCGGCCCACTCGAGGGATTTTCTTGCAAGCACACGCAGAATGAGTGTCTGCTGGGTCACAATAGTGTCTGAACCTTTGTTAACGCGTGGGGGGTTCAGGTCCTATCCTTCGAACAATCCAGTGAGAGTGAAAGGGAGAGAGAGAGAGAGTCTGTGACAGAAGAGGTGGGGAAATAGCGATGTAATGGATAGTCGCTGAGCTCACTTACTTAACCGTGCAATGGATGTCCTGTGCTGGCTGTGCGCCGCGCCACTCCTGACTGACTTGTTGCAGTCGCTCGCTCAGTGTTGGCATTCGGTTGCTGCTGTCACCAGAACCCATTCACCCGGTGATTTATTTCGAGCCACACTGAAGTACAGGCCATGGGCAAACAATGCAAAGGCTCCGACTTTCCTTCTTACCATTGGCTGTTTTTAAACGTTTCCCACAGCCAAGAGCAAAGGTGGGAAACCAGATTCCAGAGGGGTGTTTAACCAGAGCTTACTCTCACCTTAGTGTAAGACACTGGATTTTTCTCACCTTCACATTCTTTCCAATAGTTATTTCTCTGGCTTTCATTCTTAGAAGTGGACGTCCCTTTATCTGCCTCTTTCAGTCCTTGTCTCTCGCTCTCTTCTCTCTCTCCCCCTCCCTCCCTCCCCCTTTGGTTTTCCTCTCCCTTATTCACTTTCACTCAGACCCTTCCTCGTCTTGTCATTATTGCCTTGCCACCTTCCCGCCTGACACACTCCCTGTCCCAAGACCGATTTGAGGCTGTTCCAAACAGGAGTTGCAGGAGTTCACCCACGAGAATATGGGCTCGGCACTTTGAACAGAGCGGGAACCCAGAAATACTCCTGAGTGGCGTCGCGTCCCAAACCTGCCACCTCCGCCATGATAAGGGAGGCGGGCGCGTGGTAACGTGAAGGTGGCCCTCGTCAGTCAGTCACACGCGGCCCTGACTTGGAAACACATCACCATTCCCCTCATCATCACTGGATCGAACTCCTTTCCTACCAGCGCCTTTTCCACACTCTGCAGGAGCTCAAGAAGGCGCAGCACCACCTCTTCAAGGGTGTTAGGGATGGACTCTAAGTTACCTTACCAACAACGCCTGCAATCTGAAAATCAATACATTCTCACCCACCCTGTCCCAGATATAGTTCTTTCTGCCACCCATCTCTAAGGAAGATTTCGGGGTTTCGAAATAATGGTCAATTTTAGAAACGCTGTGATCTGCTGAGCATTCCCCGCGCTTTCTGTCAGAAATGCCGGATTTCAGTTTTTGTTCACTTTCCTCCCTCTGGTTCTGGGGCTGACTGGAAAGTAAGGAGCAAAGACATATATATAAGCTGCGCACCGTTGAAATCAAACCCCACTTCAAAAGAAAAATGACATCCTTTATAAGTTAATATAAGGACAACGTTTTATCCTCAACTCCTGCTCTCTGGAGGAGCGAAAGAGTGGTATTAGACTCAACATTGAAGTAAACTGTTGAAAACATAAATGAGAGCCACAAAGGGAGTCGAGCGAGGTCTGCAGGCTTCTTTAACTAGCTTGCAAAACATGTTCCAAGGTATGCTTCATGCCTCACATGGCCATAATTAGCAAATCATTAATCTTGCTTTTCTTAAAATCTAATTTAGTCACCACAATGAAAGCCGCTTGAGAAGGACTCCCCTGAAGCAGATAACAATTGTAAATAAATAATTGATCCACGTCTGTACAATCAGAGAACAAGCTGGCAAATCTCTCTCACTCCGCATGAATAATACCTACTTCACACACCCAAGGCCGCCACTGTTGCTGTTAATCTTGGGCACAGTCACTGGTCTTTATACCTTTAAGTCACGTTTGTCAAGCTAAGGTATCGATTCACCGATATTAGAAGGTGTGAAATCGTTCTGGGAGTGGTACTGTCATCGGAGAAATATGCAACACGAATATCTGTACCATTGGCCACTGTTGCTTAGTAACTCATACACTGTCTCACGTTTATGCGAAACTCTATTTTTGGACTGGTGGCAGGAAGGATAATGTTTTAGGCACTGAAATAAGGAAGGTAAGAGATTCTGCGTTTTTAAAAAGTATTAATACGTAAATATTTTATAACCATTAATGAGTTTTCTGATATCTGAGAGTGCAGTCTTTCAGCCTTCACAAAATAATTGCTCCTTTGACATCTCGCAATTGCTAGGGATGTGAAAATCCATAGAATCCCTACAGTGCAGAAGGAAACCATTTGGCCCATCGAGTCTGCACTGACCCTCCGAAAGAGGACTCTACCTAGCCCCCCCCCCCCCCCCCTAACCCTGCGCATTGATCATGGTCAATCCACCTGACCTGCACATCTTTGGACTGTGCGAGAAAACTGGAGCACCCAAAGGAAACCCACGCACACACGGAAGAACATGCAAATTCCATACAGTCATCCAAGGTGGGATTGTGCCCGGATCCCTGGCGCTGGGAGGCAGCAGCACTAACCACAGATCTTCTAGAGTTTTGCTTGATTAACTTTGGCAGTAATAATAATCTTTTTTATTGTCACAAGTAGGCTTACGTTAACACTGGTATGAGCCACACTCTACAGGTGTGGTACAGCAAAAATGGAAAAGTGTTGTTTTAAAGCAAAACAATGTTTATTCTATGAACTCAAGTTACCCTTTTTAAAACATACAGTGAACATCTTAGCAACCATTAATTCAAATACAACCCCCAAAGAATAGAACACTAAGTAATCCTTAATAACTTGCCAAACAACATCCAGAAGACAAAAGAAACACCTTTTAACAGAAGCACATCAGGTTTACATTCACTACTGAAAACATTTATAATTCCGAATTCACCAATGGATCAAGAGATAGTCTTTTCATGGCAGAGAGATCAACAGTACACCTGCTTTGTCTGGCTTCAGCAACAACACTGAAAACGAAACTAAAACACACCCTGCAGCAAACAGCCTAAAACGAAAGTAAAAAGCTGACAGACAGTCCAGCTCCACCCACTCTCTGATATCACTGCAGTAATAAACACCCATTTCTTAAAGGTACTCTCACTACAGATATTTACATACACACCCATTTATAAACACCCAATTTTTTAAAAGGTACTCTCACATGACACCTCCCCCCCAAAACAAATGAACCATCAACTTCAAGATTGTTTCATTTTTCACCTTTTCACTATCCTTTAAGAAATGCACACAGTAAATATATATTTTCGTTTCAAAAAACAACACACGCAAACAGGTATAATAATATAGTCCATTTTTACATAAGAATATAAGAATTAGGAGCAGGAGTAGGCCATCAGGCCTCTCGAGCCTGCTCCGCCATTTAATGAGATCATGGCTGATCTTTTGTGGACTCAGCTCCACTTTACGGCCCGAACACCATAACCCTTAATCCCTTTATTCTTCAAAAAACTATCTATCTCTATCTTAAAAACATTTAATGAAGGAGCCTCAACTGCTTCACTGGGCAAGGAATTACATAGATTTACAACCCTTTGTTTGAAGAAGTTCCTCCTAAACTCAGTCCTAAATCTACTTCCCCTTATTTTGAGGCTATGCCCCCTAGCTTTGCTTTCACCCCCCAGTGTAAACAACCTGCCCGCATCTATCCTCTCTATTCCCTTCATAATTTTATATGTTTCTATAAGATACCCCCTCATCCTTCTAAATTCCAATGAGTACAGTCCCAGTCTACTCAACCTCTCCTCGTAATACAACCCCTTCAGCTCTGGGATTAACCTAGTGAATCTCCTCTGCACACCCTCCAGTGCCAGTACATCCTTTCTCAGGTAAGGAGACCAAAACTGAACACAATACTCCAGGTGTGGCCTCATTAACACCGTATACACTTGCAGCATAACCGCCCTAGTCTTAAACTCCATCCCTCTAGCAATGAAGGACAACATTCCATTTGCCTTCTTAATCACCTGTTGCACCTGTAAACCAACTTTTTGCGACTCATGCACTAGGACACCCAGGTCTCTCTGCACAGCAGCATGTTTTAATATTTTATCATTTAAATAATAATCCCTTTTGCTGTTATTCCTACCAAAATGGATAACCTCACATTTGTCAACATTGTATTCCATCTGCCATTTTTGTTCTTCTCCCTCCAACTGTAATCCTTCTCGATTGACACTCTCTTTGAACAAGAAGGTCCTTGCACGATCCGTCCATTTCTCTACGCCTCGGCATTTCTCTTTAAAGTCAGATACTTTAGTTCAGTCTGATCAGAGTCCCTTGTAATTCTCCAACACAGGAGCATTGGTTATCACAGCTTTCAGACAGACAAGTGCCTGTGGAAATTCTGCTGTCCACTGAAATCTTTGACGTTTCTTCAGCAAGTCCATCAGTGGAGCAACCATGCTACAAATATTTTTCACAGATGTTCGATCATATCCACTCATGCCAAGAAATCACATTATTTCCCTTCGTCTTGAGGGTATCGGAAACTCCTCAATAGCTGTTGGTTTCACATCCCATGTTACCATTCGACCCTATCCGATTGTTTGTCCAAGGAAAGTTACTTGGGTTTTTCCAAATTCACTTTTGGCGATGTTTATCACCAAACCCGCCTCCTGAAGTTGATCAAATAACTCCATCAGATGTTTTAAATGTTCTTTCCATGTCTGGCTGAAAATTACCAGATCGTCGATGTATACTGCACAATTGGGTAATCCTGAAACAACTTTGTTAGTTAACCATTGAAATGTGACTGGGGCATTTTTCATGCCAAATGGCATAATTTTGAATTGGTATATACCATCTGGAGTCACAAAAGCTGAAATCCCCTTCGCCCTTATCCGATAAAGTTACCGGCCAGTAACCTTTAAGTAAATCCAGTTTGGAAATAAAAGCTGATTGTCCCACTTTCTCAGTGCAATCCTCCAAACGTGGGATAGGATAAGAGTCCGATCTTGTAACTGCATTAACCTTTCTATAGTCCACACACAATCGTTGGGTACTATCTGGTTTTGATTCCATCACTATGGGTGAGCTCCATTGGCTGCAACCCACTTCAATTATGCCATTCTTCAGCATACTCGCAATCTCTTTGTTAACCTGTGCCAATTTTAAAGGGTTAAATCTGTATGGATGTTGTTTGATTGGAACAGCCTTTCCCACATCTACATCATGTATAGCTATTTCAGTACTTCCCAATTTATCTCCACAAACTTACCCATGTGATATCAATAACTCTTTCAGGCCAGTTCAATTTTCCTCTGGAAGGTAACTCAACAATTTATCCCAATTTTTAAGAACATCCTCGTTTTCCAATTTAATTTGAGGTATGTCAAATTCACAGTCATCTGGATTTGGTTCGTCACTTTGTGTTAGAATCATTAAAACCTCCTTTTCCTCTCCTTCCCTTTCAAAGTACCTTTTAAGTATATTCACATGACACACTCGGTGAATCTTCCTTCTATATGGTGTTTATAACCACATAATTCACCTCACTTAATTTCCTTTCAATCTGATAAGGTCCACAAAACCTTGCTTTTAAAGGTTCACCTACCACTGGCAACAATACTAAAACTTTATCTCCACTGGCAAAACTACAAACTTTGAATTTCTTGTCCGCTACCCGTTTCATCACATTTTGTGCAACTTTTAAATGTTGTCTAGCCAATTCATCTGCTCTATTTAATCGTTCCCTAAAATTTGACACATAATCTAATAATATAATTTCCGATTTCTCACTCACCAATTTTTCCTTAATCAATTTAAGTGGTCCTCTTACCTCATGACCAAAAATTAGTTCAAAAGGACTGAATTTGGTTGACTCATTAGGTGCATCCCTAATTGCAAACAGTACGAATGGAATTCCTTTATCCCAATCCTCTGGATAATCGTGACAATAAGCCCTCAACATTGCCTTTAATGTCTGATGCCACCTTTCTAATGCTCCCTGCGATTCTGGATGGTACGCAGTTGATTTAAATTGTTTTATTCCTAAGCTATCCATAACTTCTTTGAATAACCTTGAGGTAAAATTTTATCCTTGATCCAATTCCATTTCTGTGGGTAGTCCATATCGAGTAAAGAATTCAAGTAATTCCTCCACAATCTTCTTAGCTGTAATATTACGTACTGGAATGGCTTCTGGAAACCTAGTAGACACATCCATTATAGTCAAAAGATATTGATTCCCACATTTTGTTTTAGGAAGCAGTCCTACGCAATCAATTAGGACCTTTGTAAAAGGTTCCTCAAATGCTGGAATGGGTATTAAGGGCATTGGTTCTATCACTGCTTGAGATTTCCCTATCACTTGATATGTGTGACATGATTGACAAAATTTAACTACATCTTTATGTATTCCAGGCCAATAAAAATGTTTCTGGATTTTAGCTTCAGTTTTCCTGATTCCCAAATGACCTCCCACTGGTACCTCATGTGCAACTCGCAACACCTCCTTTCAATACCCTACCGGCAATACGACTTGATGAACTTCTGCCCACTTTTCATCCGCCTGCATATGTAAATGTCTCCATTTTCTCATCAAGACATTACTTTTACGGTAATAACACTCTGGTATACACTCAGATTCCTCTTCCGTGTATGATTTCTGATACATCCGTTTTATTTCTACATCTTTCTGTTGTAACTCCGCCAATTTTCCTGACCTAAAAATATCTGCCTCATCCTCCACCTGTTCTTATTCTTTTTCAACCATTTGATCAAAAATTGTTTCTGATAATTGCACTTCAACTTCATCTTCACTCTTTGATTTCTCCTCTTGTCTTAACCTGTGACTTTGCGACCTAGTTACAACACAATCCAGAAAAATCCCAGGATATCCGTCCTTCAACACTTCAGTTGTCTGATTTTGCACAGGCTTATCAACCACAGTAGGCATCACTCCCACCTGCGATCCAGCTATATCATTACCCAAGATAAACTGTATTCCTGGACAAGATAGTTTCTCTATTACTCCTACTACCACTTCACCACTCTTCACTGGACTTTCCAACCTTATCTTATATAATGGAACACTACGCCTCTCACCCTGAATTCCCCATATTACCACCTTTGCTGGCAACATTCTTCCCAAACTACATAACTCCTCATCTCTTACCATTAAAGATTGACTAGCTCCTGTATCTCTTACAATTGTGACTTCTTTACCTGCTCCTCCTGATACACATGAGTAAACTTTACCCACACAAGTAAATTCTTTGAAGAGATCTGGCACCTTCTCATCAATCACCTCTTGATCAGGCTGTACAATCTTTTACACCTCCTTCACTTCACTTGGGCTTTCCTTTACCACTTTAACAAACCCCACTGTCTTATCCTGTTTTCCCACATCAGCCTTCCCAGTGCTTTTCTTCAATCACCAACACTGTGACTTTACATGGCCTAGTTTATTACAGTGAAAACATTTGAAACTTTTCATTTCTTTTCCACACTCCTGGATTTCTTTTTTAATCTGAGGTACACTCTCCTTATTATCTCCCATCAGATCACCTTTACCTTTCCCACTTGAGTATATCTCATGTCCCCAGTTTCTATCCTTCACAGGCTGAAACTGATGTCGGAAACCAAGCTTTGATTTATGAACTAATTCATAATCATCTGCCATTTCTGCTGCTAACCTCGCAGTTTTGACCCTCTGCTCTTCCACATGAGTTCTCACTACATCAGGAATTCAATTTTTAAACTCCTCCAAAAGTATAATTTCTCTGAGGGCTTCATACGTTTGGTCTATTTTCAAAGCCTTTATCCACCTATCAAAATTACTCTGTTTGAGCCTTTCATGTATGTTTGACCAAATTCTTTCCTTAAATTTCTAAACATTTGTCTGTAGGCTTCAGGCACTAGTTCATATGCACCTAAGATGGATTTTTTTCACCTCCTCATACATCCCAGATACCTCCTCCGGTAGTGATGCAAACACTTCACTAGCCCTACCTACCAGCTTTGTTTGAATCAGTAATACCCACATGTCCTGTTGCCATTTCATTTGTTCAGCTACCTTTTCAAATGAAATGAAAAGGCTTCAACCTCCTTCTCGTCAAACCTTGGCAATGCTTGGACATATTTAAATAGATCCCCAACACGCCTTCGATGTTGACGCTCTTTCTCACTATCCTCATCATTATCAACCTCATCATCATAGAATTTACAGTGCAGAAGGAGGCCATTCAGCCCATTGAGTCTGCACCGGCTCTTGGAAAGAGCACCCTACCCAAGGTCAACACCGCCACCCTATCCCCATAACCCAGTAACCCCACCCAACACTAAGGGCAATTTTGGACACTAAGTGCAATTTATCATGGCCAATCCACCTAACCCGCACATCTTTGGACTGTGGGAGGAAACCGGAGCACCCGGAGGAAACCCACACACACACGGGGAGGATGTGCAGACTCCGCACAGACAGTGACCCAAGCCAGAATCGAACCTGGGACCCTGGAGCTGTGAAGCAATTGTGCTAACCTACTGTATGTTTCCCTTTACATCTGCCAATTTTAACTGACTGTCATGTTTCATGACCATTTTCTGAAGTTCAAACATTCTCTTTATCTTTTTCCCTGATCTGTATCTCCCTTTCTCTTTCTTTTTGTTCTGCTAGGGCTATTCTTTCTTTTCTCCTTTCGTCTCTCTCCTTTTCTTTTTCCTCTATCTCTCTTTCTTTTTCCTCTTGATCTCTTTCTTTTGCCACTCTCTCTCTTTCTTTTTCCTCTCTTTCATATTCAAGCTGCTTTAATTCTTTCTCATGTCCCATTTGTTTCATTTGTAACTGAAGTTCTGCCATTTCCAATGAGTCAAACTGTATCTCAGACAACTTTAAATGCTTAGCCACCACCATAATTATTTTGTCTTTTCGCAATTTGTCATGTAATGTTAACTGCAACTTTTTTGCCAAATCTAACAGTCTACTTTTAGTCTCGGTCCGTAAGGTACTGCATGTGACCGTCTCCACCCCCAAAAACTTCTGAGCCTCTGAAAGAGCCATTGTCCACAACACACTCCCCACTTAAACTAGAATACGACACCTGAAAAGCAACCACAATATGCTCACCCCTCACTGTCTTTAGGTTCACTAAGCCAATCCAATAGATAGACTTTTATCGCCCTCGGGCCCCAAATTTGTTATGGGCCAGGGTTTAGAGAACCCCAAAGTGTATCATAGAGTTCACCTGACCCACAACTGTTAATGGATTGTGGTATGGGGAGCATTCGGCCCACTCTCCAGGTGTGGTACAGCAGAAATGGAAAAGTATTTTTTTAAAGCAAAAACAATGTTTATTCTATGAACTCAAGGTATCCTTTTTAAAACATACAGTGAACATCTTAGCAACCATCAATTCAAATACAACCCCCAAAGAATACAACATTAAGTAACCGTTAATAACTTCCCAAACAACATCCAGAAGACAAAAGAAACACCTTTTAACAGAAGCACACCAGGTTTACATTCACTACTGAAAACATTTATATTTCCAAATTCACCAAATGATCAAGAGATTGTCTTTTCATGGCAGAGAGACCAACAGTACACCTGCTTGGTCTGGCTTCAGCTCCAACATTGAAAACGAAACTAAAACTCACCCTGCAGCAAACAGCCTAAAACAAAAGTAAAAAGCTGACAGACCGCCCAGCTCCACCCACTCTCTAACATCACTGCAGTAATAAACACCCATTTCTTAAAGGCACTCTCACTACAGACATTTATATACACACCCATTTATAAACACCCATTTCTTAAAGGTACTCTCTCATGACAACACTTCAATGAAGTTACTGTGAAAATCTCCTAGTTGCCACACTTGGGCACCAGTCCGGGTACACAGAGGGAGAATTCAGAATGTCCAATTCACCTAACAAGCATGCCTTTCGGGACTTGTGGGAGGAAACCGGAGCACCCGGAGGATACCCATGCAGACATGGGGGGAACCTGCAGACTCCGCACAAACAATGACCCAAGCCGGGAATCGAACAGCATCCCTGGTGCTGTGAAGCAACAGTGCTAACCACTGTGCTACTGTGCATGGGTAATTTTACAGAACCTTCCCTACAGAGATTAACTTTAAGTGGAGTCCACCATAAAGTTAAATCATACAACATCTGCAGAAGCAATGAGTATAATGGTGTGAATGACCTTTACTTGTTCCATTTATTCTCGAGTTAGTGTTTGTGTGAGTACCAGAGGTCATTTTTAATGAGAAACAACATTAAAGGACAAATTCTAAAGTGCAAACACAACCACCAAAGTAAACCATGTGGAAGAGAACAGGCAAGTCGGGATGTAAGAATTGGAAATGCCAAACTTTGATTTTAAAGTCTGTATATTGTACATATAACAAATGGCTGAGGAAAATAAAGTGTTTCACAATTTTGATGTCCTGAAAAAGAGTAAATCACAGGAATAGAACCATGGAAATCTACAGCATAGAACATAACCATTTGGAACATCATGTGCCAGATCCTTGTTGGAGCACTTAAAAACTGATTACACTTCCCTTGACTTCCTAATAGTCTAATGTTTTCCTCTACTTCAAACAATTATTTGATTTTGCCTTAAAAGGTGTAACATTCTGTATCAACTATTCCCAGTGTTCAGATATTGGACGAGCCCCAACATTTGTTAGGATAGCAGACAAGAACCCCAAAAAATATTTCCAATTTGTAAAACCATGAGGAAAGGATATTGCACCCAGGTGTGATCACTCTGACCAATAGGTATCTTTTATGTCAAACAAACTTTAATTTAAACACAGAATTAACCACATTAGCATGAAATAAAATAGCTTGTTGCTCTTTTATCTTTATTAATAATAACCACAAGACACAAGTATGTTCCTTGTATTGGACAAATGACCACGCAACCAGTATATTAGTTCAATTATTGTTTATTATTACACACAGGCTTGATTCTATGCGTAATAATCTACACGTGGCTACACATTAAACTATACCTAAAAGTTTAAATGACCTTTACTTCACTTTCAAGTGACCAGCTCTGTGCAGGTTAAACAAGGCCTTTGTCAGAATCCCCACGTGTGGCGGCTGGAAGTCGTCAGGTACGTCTAGGCTGCGGCACGTCCTTCAGGTAATGATTGCGGGTCCTTGAAATTGGCTGGTCGAGGTGCTGCAGAGGCCGGTCCCAAAAGAGACAGAATATTGGTCACGCAGTTCTTCTTATCCTCCGATCCTTCGTGCTCTTTTGGGTGATCCCAACTCAGGATCCAATGGATTGATAGGATTTCGATCACCCTAATCGATTCTGGCCAATTTGGGACGGGTACCTTGATAGCTGGGCAGGTCCTAGTTGTCATTGTCCAAGGCACATAGGCATTCCCAAATAAGGTGAATAGGTGCCCCCAAGTCTGTTACTGCTGCAATGTTTCAATCTGTGTCCCGTTGTCCTGGGGAAATCGGTGATTGACCTTTAGCAGGTGCAAGTATCGGTGCAGGTCTGCATTCCTCTGCGCAATACACAGGGGCTGTGTATCGTCTGTGTCCCAACCTGACCACAATTCCCATTATCCTTTGTGGGTGGCCATTTTAGATGGCCACAAGCTTTACAATGATAAGTTAAACAATCCTAAACCAAATGGAAAAATTTAAACTTACTATCTATACCTGCTACTAACTCCAATTAAGCAACCCAATACAGTTCAAATTCTACTTATAAATAGAGTTAAGAGATCACATGTTTAGTTGTGTAGACCTTTGGAGAGAGTTCCATTCAAGAGCAGATTCGGTATACTTCTAATCAACCCAGCAGAATTTGGCAAAATTGTTGTTCAACTTAAAATCCTTCTGTCTGGTCAGACCCAAATCCTATGCCAAACTGTAAAACTACAAACAGACCTGGATCCTTCCATTAATTACATCATCTGTATCCCACTAAGATGTCACATAACCTGATTAGCTAGGACTAAGTATAAGCCCTCATAAGTTATCTACTCTCCAGGGAATCTCCAGCAATCATAACAATGTCCCATTAGCCCTTTATCTGTAATCAAGTAAACGGATAGAATCAATCATGACCTCAACTCTTGCAATTTTACCGCTTTAGCAGACACAGTCTGGATGCCTTAACCTAGGTTCTTTAATAATATTACTGTGACAAATATATGCTTTGTCCCAGATTTTTAAAAATATTTCCTTACATTTATCACACCTCCCCCTTCAAAAATGAACCAGCAGTAAGGAAAGATGGCTTCATTTTTCAAAGCCTTTCCAACTTCAAATGCTACTCATTAATAAACACTATTATTACATTATATGATACATATCTAATCATATTTATACATGCAAATTTAAACATTAATATAGTCCATTCCAAACTTTGAATATTCCATTCTTTTTACATCTCAAAGTCATGTTAAAGCATCTGTAATCACATTTCTCATTCTGCCACATGTATAATTATCAAGTTAAATGGTTGAAGCAATAAATTCCATCAAAACAGTCTGGCATTTCTATCTTTAAACCTCATTGGATTATGGTCTGTATAAGCAATTGTCTCTGAAGAAGTGTTAGGAACATAAATGTCAAAATACTGCAAAGCCAATACCAAACTCAATGTCTCCTGCTCAATGGTTGAATATTTCTTTTGATGGACATTTTTGTTTTTCTGGAAAAGTGACCAACAGGTCTATTATACTTTTGTCGTCTTCTTGTAACAGTACAGCACCAATGCCAACATCATTCACATCAATGGCCACCTTAAATTGCTTGTCTTAATTCCAAAACGAGTGTGGCGGTCAATTCAGTTTTCAGGCTGTCGAATGCCTCCTGACATTCTGACATCCAATGAAATTTCCAGTTCTTTTTTAAGAGTTCAGTCAGTGGCCCAACCATACGGCTGAAATTTGGCATGAATTTTCAGCAGAAATCACTCATGCCCAGAAATCTCAGAACATGTCTTCTCATTGATTTTATTGGGAACTCCCCAATAGCTTTAGTTTTCACACTCCGTGGGGCCATCTAACCATTTTCAACACTATGGTCTAAGAATGTGACTTGGGCTTTCACAAGCTCACTTGTAATCAAATTTATCAAGAAGCCAGCCTCCTTTGTAGTCGATCAAAAACTTCCTTTAAACGTTCCAAATGCTCCTTCCTCCTTTGACTGAACACCACCAGATACACAATTCTTTAGTCCAGAAATTACCTTGCTGGTTAGTTTGTGGAATGTTGCTGGTGTTCATTCCAAATGGAATAACTTTAAACTGATACAGATCATTTGACATTACAAAAGCTGAAACTTCGTTCGTTCTCCTGATAAAGGTACTTGCCAGTATCCTTTTAGTAATTCAATTTTGGTAATGAATTTTGCTTGCCCCACCTTTTCAATACAGCCATCCAAATGAGGAATAGGATATGAATCTGGCTTCATAATTGCACTGACATTCACACAATCCACACACTATCATTACGCTCCATCTTGTTTTGGGACCATCACAATAGGTGAGCTCCAATCGCTGCAACTCACTTCAATGATATTATTCTTAAGCATACTTTCAATCTCCTTTTGTATCTGTGCCAACTTTAGTGGATTTAGTCTATATGAATGTTACCTTTACAGGAGCAGCCCTTTGGATTTCGGCGGCAGCGGTGCGCAGGGGCCTTCTTGGAGGTGAGTAGTGTATTTAAAAGCCTTACCTTTACAGGAGCAGCCCTTCGGATTTCGGCGGCAGCGGTGCGCAGGGGCCTTCTTGGAGGTGAGTAGTGTATTTAAAAGCCTTACCTTTACAGGAGCAGCCCTTTGGATTTCGGCGGCAGCGGTGCGCAGGGGCCTTCTGGGAGGTGAGTACTTACTTTAAAAAGCCTTGCCTTTACAGGAGCAGCCCTTCGGATTTCGGCGGCAGCGGTGCGCAGGGGCCTTCTTGGAGGTGAGTAGTGTATTTAAAAGCCTTACCTTTACAGGAGCAGCCCTTTGGATTTCGGCGGCAGCGGTGCGCAGGGGCCTTCTTGGAGGTGAGTAGTGTATTTAAAAGCCTTACCTTTACAGGAGCAGCCCTTCGGATTTCGGCGGCAGCGGTGCGCAGGGGCCTTCTTGGTGGTGAGTAGTGTATTTAAAAGCCTTACCTTTACAGGAGCAGCCCTTTGGATTTCGGCGGCAGCGGTGCGCAGGGGCCTTCTTGGAGGTGAGTAGTGTATTTAAAAGCCTTACCTTTACAGGAGCAGCCCTTTGGATTTCGGCGGCAGCGGTGCGCAGGGGCCTTCTTGGAGGTGAGTAGTGTATTTAAAAGCCTTACCTTTACAGGAGCAGCCCTTTGGATTTCGGCGGCAGCGGTGCGCAGGGGCCTTCTTGGAGGTGAGTAGTGTATTTAAAAGCCTTACCTTTACAGGAGCAGCCCTTTGGATTTCGGCGGCAGCGGTGCGCAGGGGCCTTCTGGGAGGTGAGTAGTGTATTTAAAAGCCTTACCTGGTCCCGTGTCTGTTCTTCTTTTCTGTTTTATTTGTTTTTATATAAGGCGGGAACCGGAAGTTCGACCCGCGGACCTCTGGGAAGTCCCCCCCCCCCCCCCCAACTAATAAATTCTGGTGGAGAGGAAACCCGAGACACTACACGTGTAGTGTCTCCCACCCGCCCTCCTCCTCTAACCTAATAATAATAAGACCCATTGGTGTAAGGTAAGTGCCATATTATATTATTATATTATTAGCATTGTGCAGGTCAAGGATCGGAGGTGGAGGAGCAGTCTCTGTCAGCAAGAGAACCTGAGAACATCTCAGACACTAAGAAGGTAAGTAAGTGATTTTTACTTTTATACCGTTTTTCAAATTGTGTGTGTGTCGGGGGGAAACTAAAGTGACATCACAGAAAAGCTGTGGCTGGTTGGGATTCTAACCTAAATTTAAAAAAAATTTGAGTACTTGGGAACTAATTAAACATAATAACTTAATTATAATTTAGAGGATATCTAAGCCAGAGATCGGAGAGTATTATAGTTAGCTATCGCATTTCTATTAGAAATCTAGTGCTAGGAAACAGATAGTTGACAGTAACTTTGAAATTTTAAAAAAAGTATTTAAAAAAAATAAAAGCCAAATTTTAATTAATTGACGCAATGTCAGTTAGAGGGGTGGAGTGCTCTGACTGTGAGATGTGGCAGGTCCGGGAGGCTTCCAGCGTCCCGGATGGCTTCATCTGCAGAAAGTGCACCCAACTGGAGCTCCTCACAGACCGCATGGTTCGGTTGGAGCAGCAATTGGATGCACTTAGGAGCATGCAGGTGGCGGAAAGTGTCATAGATCGCAGTTATGTAAATGTGGTCACACCCAAGGTGCAGGCAGAGAAATGGGTGACCACCAGAAAGGGCAGGCAGTCAGTGCAGGAATCCCCTGTGGTTGTCCCCCTCTCGAACAGATATACCCCTTTGGATACTGTCGGGGGGGATAGCCTATCAGGGGAAAACAGCAGCAGCCAGAGCAGTGGCACCACGGCTGGCTCTGATGTTCAGAAGGGAGGGTCAAAGCGCAGAAGAGTAATAGTAATAGGGGACTCTATAGTCAGGGGCACAGATAGGCGCTTCTGTGGACATGAAAGAGACTCCAGGATGGTATGTTGCCTCCCTGGTGCCAGGGTCCAGGATGTCTCCGAACGGGTAGAGGGAATCCTCAAGGGGGAGGGCAAACAGGCAGAGGTCGTTGTACATATTGGTACTAACGACATAGGCAGGAAGGGGCATGAGGTCCTGCAGCAGGAGTTCAGGGAGCTAGGCAGAAAGTTAAAAGACAGAGCCTCGAGGGTTGTAATCTCGGGATTACTCCCTGTGCCACGTGCCAGTGAGGCTAGAAATAGGAAGATAGAGCAGATAAACAAGTGGCTAAACAGCTGGTGTAGGAGGGAGGGTTTCCATTACCTGGACCACTGGGAGCTCTTCCGGGGCAGGCGTGACCTGTATAAGAAGGACGGGTTGCATCTAAACCGGAGAGGCATAAATATCCTGGCCGCGAGGTTTGCTAGTGTCACACGGGAGGGTTTAAACTAGTATGGCAGGGGGGTGGGCACGGGAGCAATAGGTCAGAAGGTGAGAGCATTGAGGGAGAACTAGGGAATAGGGACAGTGTGGCTCTGAGGCAGAGCAGACGGGGAGAAGTTGCTGAACACAGCGGGTCTGGTGGCCTGAAGTGCATATGTTTTAATGCAAGGAGCATTACGGGTAAGGCAGATGAACTTAGAGCTTGGATTACTACTTGGAACTATGATGTTGTTGCCATTACAGAGACCTGGTTGAGGGAAGGGCAGGATTGGCAGCTAAACGTTCCAGGATTCAGATGTTTCAGGCGGGATAGAGGGGGATGTAAAAGGGGAGGTGGAGTTGCGCTACTTGTTCGGGAGAATATCACAGCTATACTGCGAGAGGACACCTCAGAGGGCAGTGAGGCTATATGGGTAGAGATCAGGAATAAGAAGGGTGCAGTCACAAAGTTGGGGGTATACTACAGGCCTCCCAACAGCCAGCGGGAGATAGAGGAGCAGATAGGTAGACAGATTTTGGAAAAGAGTAAAAACAACAGGGTTGTGGTGATGGGAGACTTCAACTTCCCCAATATTGACTGGGACTCACTTAGTGCCAGGGGCTTAGACAGGGCGGAGTTTGTAAGGAGCATCCAGGAGGGCTTCTTAAAACAATATGCAAACAGTCCAACTAGGGAAGGGGCGGTACTGGACCTGGTATTGGGGAATGAGCCCGGCCAGGTGGTAGATGTTTCAGTAGGGGAGCATTTCGGTAGCAGTGACCACAATTCAGTAAGTTTTAAGGTACTGGTGGACAAGGATAAGAGTGGTCCGAGGATGAATGTGCTAAATTGGGGGAAGGCTAATTATAACAATATTAGGCGGGAACTGAAGAACCTAGATTGGGGGCGGATGTTTGAGGGCAAATCAACATCTGACATGTGGGAGGCTTTCAAGTGTCAGTTGAAAGGAATACAGGACCGGCATGTTCCTGTGAGGAAGAAAGATAAATACGGCAATTTTCGGGAACCTTGGATGACGAGTGATATTGTAGGCCTCGTCAAAAAGAAAAAGGAGGCATTTGTCAGGGCTAAAAGGCTGGGAACAGACGAAGCCTGTGTGGCATATAAGGAAAGTAGGAAGGAACTTAAGCAAGGAGTCAGGAGGGCTAGAAGGGGTCACGAAAAGTCATTGGCAAATAGGGTTAAGGAAAATCCCAAGGCTTTTTACACGTACATAAAAAGCAAGAGGGTAGCCAGGGAAAGGGTTGGCCCACTGAAGGATAGGCAAGGGAATCTATGTGTGGAGCCAGAGGAAATGGGCGAGGTACTAAATGAATACTTTGCATCAGTATTCACCAAAGAGAAGGAATTGGTAGATGTTGAGTCTGGAGAAGGGGGTGTAGATAGCCTGGGTCACATTGTGATCCAAAAAGATGAGGTGTTGGGTGTCTTAAAAAATATTAAGGTAGATAAGTCCCCAGGGCCTGATGGGATCTACCCCAGAATACTGAAGGAGGCTGGAGAGGAAATTGCTGAGGCCTTGACAGAAATCTTTGGATCCTCGCTGTCTTCGGGGGATGTCCCGGAGGACTGGAGAATAGCCAATGTTGTTCCTCTGTTTAAGAAGGGTAGCAAGGATAATCCCGGGAACTACAGGCCGGTGAGCCTTACGTCAGTGGTAGGGAAATTACTGGAGAGAATTCTTAGAGACAGGATCTACTCCCATTTGTAAGCAAATGGACGTATTAGTGAGAGGCAGCACGGTTTTGTGAAGGGGAGGTCGTGTCTCACTAACTTGATAGAGTTTTTCGAGGAGGTCACTAAGATGATTGATGCAGGTAGGGCAGTAGATGTTGTCTATATGGACTTCAGTAAGGCCTTTGACAAGGTCCCTCATGGTAGACTAGTACAAAAGGTGAAGTCACACGGGATCAGGGGTGAACTGGCAAGGTGGATACAGAACTGGCTAGGTCATCGAAGGCAGAGAGTAGCAATGGAAGGGTGCTTTTCTGATTGGAGGGCTGTGACTAGTGGTGTTCCGCAGGGATCAGTGCTGGGACCTTTGTTGTTCGTAGTATATATAAATGATTTGGAGGAAAATGTAACTGGTCTGATTAGTAAGTTTGCAGACGACACAAAGGTTGGTGGAATTGCGGATAGCGATGAGGACTGTCTGAGGAATACAGCAGGATTTAGATTGTCTGGAGACTTGGGCGGAGAGATGGCAGATGGAGTTTAATCCGGACAAAGTGAGGTAATGCATTTTGGAAGGTCTAATGCAGGTAGGGAATATACAGTGAATGGTAGAACCCTCAAGAGTATTGAAAGTCAAAGAGATCTAGGAGTACAGATCCACAGGTCATTGAAAGGGGCAACACAGGTGGAGAAGGTAGTCAAGAAGGCATACGGCATGCTGGCCTTCATTGGCCGGGGCATTGAGTATAAGAATTGGCAAGTCATGTTGCAGCTGTATAGAATCTTAGTTAGGCCACACTTGGAGTATAGTGTTCAATTCTGGTCGCCACACTACCAGAAGGATGTGGAGGCTTTAGAGAGGGTGCAGAAGAGATTTACCAGAATGTTGCCTGGTATGGAGGGCATAAGCTATGAGGAGCGGTTGAATAAACTCGGTTTGTTCTCACTGGAACGAAGGAGGTTGAGGGGCGACCTGATAGAGGTATACAAAATTATGAGGGGCATAGACAGAGTGGATAGTCAGAGGCTTTTCCCCAGGGTAGAGGGGTCAATTACTAGGGGGCATAGGTTTAAGGTGAGAGGGGCAAGGTTTAGAGTAGATGTACGAGGCAAGTTTTTTACGCAGAGGGTAGTGGGTGCCTGGAACTCGCTACCGGCGGAGGTAGTGGAAGCAGGGACGATAGGGACATTTAAGGGGCATCTTGACAAATATATGAATAGGATGGGAATAGAAGGATACGGACCCAGGAAGTGTAGAAGATTGTAGTTTAGTCGGGCAGTATGGTCGGCACGGGCTTGGAGGGCCGAAGGGCCTGTTCCTGTGCTGTACATTTCTTTGTTCTTTGTTCTTTGTTTGTTGTTTAATTGGAATATAATTTCCTGCCTCTATATCATGTTTAATCACCTTTGTACTTCCTAGTTTGCTACCACAAGTAGCTCTATGTGACTGTAATAGCTCCTTCAGGTCACTCTGAATTTCCTGTGGAAGGTAACTCAATAATGTATCCAAATTTCTTACTGCTTCCTCATTGTCCAATCTAATTTGAGGAATATCAAATTCAGAATCCTCTGGATTTATCTCTTCTCTCTGAATCATAATGACTAACACATCCTCCTCATTTCCTTCCCTATCAAAATACCTTTTGAGCATATCAACATGACATACTTGTGAGTTTTCCTTCTATCTGGCATTCTTACCAAATAATTCACCTCACTCAATTTCCTTTTAATTTGATAAGGCCCACTAAATCTTGTTTTTAATGGTTCAACTACCACTGGTAACAATACTAATATTTTCTCCCCACTAATAAAACCTTGAGTTTTTGATGTCTTGTCCGCCTCTTTTTTTCATCATGTGCTGTGCCAATTTTAAATGCTGTCGAGTGAAATCACCAGCTCTATTTATTCCCTCCCTAAAAGTTGATACATAGTCAAACAAGGTAGTCTCCGAATGCTGAATCACCAATTTCTCTTTGATCAATTGAAGTGGTCCCCTCACCTCATGACCAAAAATCAATTCAAACGGACAGAATTTAATTGATTTATTAATTGTATCCCTAATTCGGGGCAGCACGGTAGCATTGAGGGACAGCACGGTAGCATTGTGGATATCGCAATTGCTTCACAGCTCCAGGGTCCCAGGTTTGATTCCGGCTTGGGTCACTGTCTGTGCGGAGTCTGTACATCCTTCCCGTATGTGCGTGGGTTTCCTCCGGGTGCTCCGGCTTCCTCCCACAGTCCAAAGATGTGCAGGTTAGGTGGATTGGCCATGATAAATTGCCCTTAGTGTCCAAAATTGCCCTTGGTGTTGGGTGGGGTTACTGGGTTATGGGGATAGGGTGGAGGTGTTGACCTTGGGTGGGGTGCTCTTTCCAAGAGCTGGTGCAGACTCGATAGGCCGAATGGCCTCCTTCTGCACTGTAAATTCTATGATAATTACAAATTGAACAAATGGAATTCCTTTATCCCAATCCTCTGGATACTCCTGACTAGAGGCCCTCAACATATTCTCACAAGTTTGATGCTGCAATTCTGTACGATATGCAGTTGATTTAAATTGCTTAACTCCTAAGCTATCCATAACTTTCCTGAATAACTTCGACATAGGGCAGCACGGTGGCACACGGAGGCATGCTGCCTCACAGCGCCAGGGACCGAGGTTCAATTCTGACCTCGGGTAACTGTGTGGAATTTGCACTTTCTCCCTGAGTCTGCATGGGTTTCCTTCGGGTGCTCCGGTTTCCTCCCATAGTCCAAAGGCGTGCAGGTTATGTTGATTGACATGCTAAATTGCCCCCTTGTGGTGCAAAGGTTAAGTGGGGTTATGGAATTGCAGGGAGGTGGCCTAGGTAGAGTGCTCTTTCAGTGAGTCGGTGCTAGTTTGATTAATGCTTGAGGTTTTCCTATTATCTGTCATGTGTGACACGTACGGCAAAATTGAACGAAATCCTTATGAAGTCCAGGCCAATAAAAATGATTTTATATTTTTGTTTGAGTTTTCCTTATTCCTAAATGACCCCACTACTGGAACCCCATTCACCATCCAGAAAACCTCCTTTCTATAACCCACCAGTAATACAGCTTGATGAACTTCTGCCTGTTTTTCATCTGCCTGAATATGTAAAGGTTTCCACTCCCTAATTAATACATTATTTCAAATGTAATGGAACTCCGGTATACACATAGATTCTACTTTTGTGCATGCATTCTGATTTTTAAAAATTTCATTTACGGGTTGGGGGTGAAGGAACGGTGATATATTTCCAAGTCAGGATGGTGAGTGACTTGGAGCGGGAAGCTCCAGGTGGTGAGTTTCCCAGGTCTCTGCTGCCCTTGTCCTTCTAGATGGTAGTGGTCGTGGGTTTGGACGGTGCTGCACAAGGAACCTGCAGCGCACCTTTGTAGATGGCACATACAACTGCCTGTGTTTGTCTGTGGTGAAGGGATTGAATGTTTGTGGAAGGGATAGCAATCAACTGGGCTGCTTTGTTCTGTATGGTGTCAAGCTTCTTGAATGTTGTTGGAGCTGCACTCATCCAGGCAAGTGGAGAGTATTCCATTAAAAACGTGACTTGTGCCTTCTAGATGGTGGACATGTTTTGGGAGCTCAGGAGGTTGGGTTATTCATCGGAGGATTCCTAGCCTTTGACCTGCTTTGGTAGCTGCAGTATTTATATGGCTAGTCCAGTTCAGTTTCTGATCAATGATAACGCCCAAGATGTTGATTGTGGGGGATTCAGCAATGGCAATACCATTGAATGTCAAGGGGCGATCGTTAGATCCTCTCTTGTAAGACAAGGTAATTGCCTGGCACTTCTGTGGCACAAATGTAACTTGCCACTTGTCAGCCCAAGCCTGGATAATAACCAGGTCTTGCTGCATTTGAACATGGACTGCTTCATTATCTGAGGAGTCGCAGATGGTGTTGAACATGTGCAGTCATCTGCGAGCATTCCTACGTCTGACCCTATGATGGAAGGGAGGTCATTGATGAATCAGCTGAAGATGGTGGGGCCGAGGACACTGCCTGGAGGAACTCCTGCAATGACGTCCTGGAGCTGAGATGATTGATCTCCAACCACCACAACCATCTTCCTTTGTGCCAGGTATGACTCCAACCAGCAGAGGTTTTTCCCCCAGATTCCCATTGACTTGAGTTTTGTTCTGGTTCCTTGATGCCATACTTGATACGTCTGCTTTATCTCTGAATCCTTCTGTTGTAATTCTACCAATTTTCCTGAACTAAAGATATCAGCTTTATCCTCGACCTGCTCTTGTTCATTATCAACCATCTGGTCAAAGGTTGTTTCTGAAAATTAAACTTCAGCCTCCCTATCTTTACTCATACATTTCTTCTCCTCCTGTCTCAACCTGTGGCTTTACGATTTTTTTACCATACTATCGAAAAACATCTCAGGATATGCTTCTTGCAACACCTCAGTTGCTCGACTTTTTGCCAGCTTTTCAACCACAATAGGCATCACTCACACACGTGATCCAGCTATATCATTACCCAGGATAAACTGTACCCCTAAAAAAAAGCAATTTTTTAATTGCTCCTACTTCACCACTTTTCACCGGACTCTCTAACTTTACCTAACATAATGGAATACTGATCAATGATAACGCCCAAGATGTTGATTGTGGGTGATTCAGCGATGGCAATACCATTGAATGTCAAGGGGCGATCGTTAGATCCTCTCTTGTCAGATAAGGTAATTGCCTGACGCTTCTGTGGCACAAATGTAACTCATTTCACCAGTAATCCCACATATTACCACCTACTTCTGAACTACATATCTCCTTATCTCTGGCCATTAAAGATTGACATACTCCTGCATTTCTTAGGATCTTAACCTCCTTACCTACTCCACCTTGTACACGTGAGTAAATCTTATCCTCACTAAAAAATCTTTAAAAAGATCTAACACCTTCCTATGAAACAACCTCTGAATTGGCTGCATACACATTTGCACTTCTTCAGCTTTAACCTTGTTTTTTTCCACTTCAATAAACCTCACTGGTTTATCCTGTTTTATAGAGTCTGTTGTCCCAGTACTTTTCTTGAACCACCAACCCTTTGACTTTGTGCATCGAACTTTATTACAATGAAAATATTTACGTTTTCTTATATCTCTTCCACCATCATAAGTTTCCTTTTTAACCTGAGGCAAAATCTCTTTAATATCTCCAACTAGACATTCTTTGCATTGACTACCTGTGCATTTCTCATTTCCACAGTTTCTAACTTTTACAGATTGAAATTGATGTTGAAAATCAAACCTTGATTTCTGAACTAATTCAAAATCATTGCCATTTCTGCTGCCTGTCTAGCAGTTCCAAAACTTTACCCTGCCACATATGAGTTTGCACTACTGCAGGAAGTAAATCTTTGAATTCCTCCAAATTAATTGTTTCCCTAAAAGCTTCATACATTAGGTCTATTTAAAAAATATATTTTTATTAGAATTTTCCAATTTTAATAATTTAAGAATTGGACATATGAAACACATAATACTTACAGCATGAGACGTTTCTAATGTACAATTTACATGTACCCCTTTCATCGGTCCTCCCCCTTTACTTGCTCCCTGTAGCACAATCAATCACTCACGAGGTGAGAAGAGATGAAGTCAATCGATGGCTTTATTACGCAGACTTGTTCCCCAGCAGCTCGGTTACAGAATGCGGCTGCTGGGAGAACCCAGGTTCTTATACTCCGCCTTACTGGGTGGAGCCAGCAGACGGCAGATCCAATGAGGACCCAGTGTCTGTCCACCAATAGCCTCTCGGCAACACTGTGTACTGTAATACCCCTAATACATACCACCACATTCACCTCTTGTTAAAAAAGAACACGGCGGGGTGGTGGGTCGCATAGTGGTAAGGGTTTACAAGGTCGGTACTGGGATTCCATTAACACAGTGGCTATGCATCGATATCAACTGTTAACTATTTACAATGCCGCTTTTACTGGGCTACTGAATTATTTACAGATCTTGCTTTGTCACGCAGATTCAATGAGTGGGTGCCCTGGTCGTCCTTGCCGATCGTCTCAGCTCCGGTGGTGGTGCAGGCGCTGGCTCGGGCACTGTAGTCTCTGGGAGCGTCGCGATGTTTGTTCCTGTTTCACTACTCCTGGGCAGGCACGGGACGATACAAGTTCTCATAATTATATGTGGAGAGTTCAATCCTCCACCGCAAGATCTTGTCGTTCTTGATCTTGCCCCGCTGCGCATTATCGAACATGAAGGCTACCGACCGTTGGTCCGTGAGGAGAGTGAATCTCCTGCCGGCCAGGCAATGCCTCCAATGCCGCATAGCTTCTACTGTGGCCTGGGCTTCCTTTTCCACTGAGGAGTGGCGGATCTCTGAAGCGTGGAGGGTACAGGAGAAAAGGCCACGGGTCTGCCACTTGGTTGAGAGTGGCCGCCAGAGCTACGTCAGATGCGTCGCTCTCGACTTGGAAGGGGAGGGACTCGTCGAATGCGTGCATCGTGGCCTTTGCGATATCCGCTTTGATGCGGCTGAAGGCCTGGCGGGCCTCTGTCGACAGGGGAAAGACGGTGGACTAAATTAGCGGGCAGGCCTTGTCAGCGTAGTTGGGGACCCACTGGGCATAATAAGAGAAAAAGCCCAGGCAATGTTTCAGGGCTTTGGAACAGTGAAGGAGGGGGAACTCCATAAGGGGGCGCATGCGTTCAGGGTTGGGGACCTATCATTCTATTACGCACTACGTAGCCAAGGATGGCTAGACGGTCGGTGCTAAACACGCATTTTTCCCTGTTGTAGGTGAGGTTCTGGGCGTTAGCGGTCTGGAGGAATTTGCGGAGGTTGGCGTCGTCGTCCTGCTGGTCATGGCTGCAGATGGTGACGTTGTCAAGGTACGGGAACGTGGCCCGTAAACCGTGCTGGTCAACCATTCGGTCCATCTCACGTTGGAAGACCAAGACTCCGTTAGTGGCGCAGAATGGAACCCTTAAAAAGTGGTCGAGCCGCCCATCTGCTTTGAAGGCAGTGTACTTGCTGTCGCTCGGGCAGATGGGGAGCTGATGATATGCGGACTTAAGGTCCACGGTGGAAAAGACCTTGTACCGTGCAATCCGATTGACTATGTCGGATATGCGGGGGAGAGGGTACGCATCTAGCTGCGTGTACCTATTGATGGTTTGACTATAGTCTAAGACCATCCACTGCTTCTCCCCGGTCTTTACAACTATCACCTGAGCTCTCCAGGGACTATTGCTGGCCTGGATTATGCCTTCCTTCAGCAGCCGCTGGACTTCAGACCGGATAAATGTTCGGTCCTGGGCACTGTACCGTCTGCTCCTAGTGGCGACGGGTTTGCAATCCGGGGTGAGGTTCGCAAACAAGGAAGGCGAGGGTGCAGACAGTAAGGGCCGCCGAATTGGAACATTAAACTCTGAAGGTTACATTAAAATTCTAACCCCAGGAGAGTGGGAGCGCAGAAGTGGGGGAGGACATAAAGTCGGTAATTCTTAAACTCTCTCCCCTGCACCGTTAGATTCGCGGTGCAGAACCCTTTGATTTCTACGGAATGGGATCCAGCTGCCAGAAAAATCTTTTGGGTACTCGGGTGGATTGAAAGAAAACAGCGTCTTACCGCATCCGGAAGGATAAAACTTTCCGTGCTCCCAGAGTCGATCAGACATGGCGTTTCGTACCCGTTAACCAGCACCGTCGTCGTTGCCGTTTGGAGCGTCCGGGACCGCGACTGGTCCAGGGTCACCGAAGCCAGTCGCGGTTGCTGCATCGGGGCGTTTTCTTCAGGCCCCGTGAGGCCGTTCATGGTGGGGTGCTTGGCTGTCAGCCAAGATGGCGGCGTCCACGGATCGTACGCGGTCAGGGGCGGACAAAATGGCGGTGCCCATGAATCGCACGTGGTCGGTGGGGCACAAGATGGCGGCGTCCATCCCCCCCGCATGGAGTTCGGGACCCAAAATGGCGGCGCCCGTTGGCCGCACATGGATCGTTGGGGGGGTTGAGTCTGTGATCACAGTTCTCCCCCAGAGATTGCGGCGACCCTCCGGGACTGGCACACCACTGAATAATGCCCCTTCTTGCCGCAACTTTTACAGATGGCCGAGCGGGCCGGGCAGCGCTTCCGGGGGTGTTTCGATTGTCCGCAAAAGTAGCATCAGGGCCCCCCCGGGTGGTCTAGTGCTCTGGCCGCGCAGGCTTACAGGGGGATGGGGGGTGCCGCGGCGGGGGTCCACGGAGCCCAAGGGGCTGCCGCGCGGTCGGGGGCGTAAGCGCGGGAATTCTGCGATGCCACATCAAGGGAGGCCGCAAGGGCCCGTGCCTCCGTGAGCCCCGGCGAGTCTCTTTCCAGCAGTCGCTGGTGAATTTGGGATGAGGTCATACCTGCCACAAAAGCAATCCCTGATTAGGAGTTCCGTATGTTCGTTAGCCATCACCGGTGGGCAGTTGCAGCTCCTTCCCAATATTAGCAGCGCGCTGTAAAACCCGTCCAGCGATTCTCCGGGGCTTTGCCGTCTCATCGCGAGTTGGTGGCGTGCGTAGACCTGGTTTACGGGCCGAATGTAGATCCCTCGCAGCGTGGTGAGCGCCATCGGGAAATACTCCGCGTCTTCGATTAGCATGTAGATCTCCGGACTCACCCTGGAATGCAGGACCTGCATGTTCTGGTCTTCTGCAGGTCTACCGGGGGCCGTTCGGAGGTATCCCTCAAAGCACGCTAGCCAGTGTTTAAAAGTGGCCGCTGAGTTTGCTGCATGGGGGCTGATTCGCAGACACTCCAGGGCGATCCGGAGCTCCATAGTCCTTTAAAGTGTGCGTAATAAATTGTAGCACAATCAATCACTCACAAGGCGAGAAGAGATGAAGTCAATCGATGGCTTTATTACGCAGACTTGTTCTCCAGCAGCTCGGTTACAGAATGCGGCTGCTGGGAGAACCCGGCTTCTTATACTCCTCCTTACTGGGTGGAGCCAGCAGGCGGCAGATCCAATCAGGACCCAGTGTCTGTCCACCAATAGCCTCTCGGCATCACTGGGTACCGTACTACCCCTAATACATACCACCACTCTCCCCCTCCCCCCCCCCCCTTCCAAAGGCATAGGGGCAACAATCACAAAATAAAATAAAGAGTATAACACCCATAGTGAAAGAAGGGGCCAAGATGAAGTCTATTTTTAATGTGTTAACCACCTGTCACAATTTTCACTTTAATTCTTTCAAATTCTATATAAGTCTGACCTGGTTCTTTCCTTAGATTTCTGAATGTCTGTTTATAGGCTTCTGGCTCTAGTTCTTATGCATTTAAAATGGCTATTCTCACCTCATCATAATCTCAAGATGTCCTTATTTTATGTGGCCTACCGCTCCTCCCAGATGGGACCCCAGACATTACATCAGACGTGGAGGCAGCCTGCTGCGTATCTCGCCCTCTGATCAGGGATGCTTTGACGGCCGTCCTCTGGAGCGCCTGATCCTGGATGGGCCCGGCCAAATTTAGGGAATCACAGGTGATGAGATGCCATCCTGTTCTGCAGGCTGGCCGTCAGATGGGCCAGTGTCAGTTGTAGAGGCGCTGAGAAAGCACAAGCACAGGCCCCATCACTTACTCCTCCCTTGGGATTCTTGATTTTGCCCGGACGACTCCATGGGATGGAGGTGAGGCGTAGGAGGTTCCATTGTCACCTGAAGCTGCCAGTCCTGGAGGCCCGCTCTCGTCTCAACTAGGGTATCGATGACCTCAACCATGTCACCTGGCCACAGAGGACTCTACAGGTGTTGGGGTTTTGTGTAGAGTAGGATGTGAGAGACATGCGAGCAGATGGGTTTTGATTGGCTCCTATGGTCGTGCAGCTCTGATGTGAGGAGTAAGTGACAGGAGTGATGCCAGGGGAACAGAGGTGGTGACTCACCCGAGCTGCCCTAAAGAGGTTGTTCATCTTCTTGCGACACAGTATGCCAGTTCGCCTGGTGAGGCTCACCGCGCTGAGCGCCTCGTACACCTCCAACCAGACCCAGTTAATGACCACGGCGGTAGCTTCCTGCCCACCCTGGGGAAGAGGGTGTCCAACCTCTCCTCTGCCCCATCCAACAGTCTCTCGAACTCCGGGCCCACAAAGTGTGGTGCTGCTCTTTGTGGAGCCATCTTCTTGGCTGGAATGGGAGAGTGTGGGGACTAGAGTGCTTATTAGCAGCTCCAGCTCGTCAAACGCTCCAGTGCCAATTCCGGCCCCAGTGAATGCGGCACTGGTGAAAATGAGAATTTCTCTAGATTCACGTGGGCAGAGCGTTGTCTCATTAACATGTCCTGAATTGCACCAGAAATAGCGCCCCAGTGGGAAAGCGAACTGCATCGATTCAGCCCCAGCACCAAAACTTAGGGCTGGATTCTCTGATTGCCGACGCCAAAATCGCTTTCGCTGATTGGCCGGAGATTCCATTTTGACGCCGCAATCGGGGTCGGCGCTGTTTTTTGGATGCTCCGTCCCCTCCAAAATGGCGTCATCGGTGAGTACGCCGCACGCGATTGGGACGGCCTCAGGACATCACCTGAAGGCCCTCCCCCAATGCTCCACCCCGATGGGCCGACTTCCCGACGGTGTGGATCACTTGTGGTCTGATGTTTCGTCAACCTCGCGTGGCGGCTGCGGACTGTGTTCAGCGCAGCCACAGTCGGGAGGGGAGCCATTCCACTGGCCGGGGGCTTCGGCGGGGGCTGGGAATACTGATGGGGAGTGGTCCGGGGGTGGCGAGGGGGGTTACAGGGGTGCACTATCTGATAGGCCGGGTCTGCGCGCGACCACAGCAGGTTGCTGCCATGCGTATACGCGGCCATGGACCCGCCAATTCTCCGTCTGTATCTGCAGGGAAAGCCGGGGGGGTGGGGGTTACATGGTGTGCTGCTGGCCCCTCACCGGGCGCAGCATCGATGCAGGGGCAGCGCCGACTTTTTGCTTGTAATACTAGCCACATGCTCCAGACATAGCCTCAAAATCGGAAAATCCAGCCTCTCGTCTCCCAAACAGAATTTGTCCATAGTTTCCACAGTGTCTGTACTTGTGGTGGAGTGGGGGGGGGGGGGGGGGGGGGGGATGAAACCAGGCACATTTAAAAATTCATAACTAGAACTCGCATTATCTACCTATCCTACCTGACTAATTGCTCTTTGTACTAACAATTAACTCCTCCCACCAGGATGAAATAAATAGTTGATCTGTCCTTGAATATGTGGTGCAGTCACCTCTGGGGGGAAAAGATGTTCTTTTCAAACCACCAGAAAATAATCATTAATATTCCAGAACTTCTACCCATACAGTGACATGACTGATCAGAAACAAATTGCAGTTGTTCCATTCCAAAGATAATTATTAGCCAAAGTTTGCCAGTACATGGAATTCTGCTGGATATTTTCAGAAACCTCATGAAAGGGCTCATCACACCTGAAACTGTATCTGATGTTTCATTTCACACCCAGAGATCCTGATTGAATGATTTGAATTATTCAGGTGAAATGTGTGTGCTTGCAAGTGATGTGTTGGGATAGATGCCAGTAAAGAACATGAACTATTTTGTTGTTTCAGTTCCCAGTATAACACACACACACACACGCACACACACATTCTTCTGCTTTTTGCAGTTCACTTCAGACATGTAAGTAGTGACGATGATCTTTTGTCCTCAACAACATTAGAATGGCTGGGGAATCGGATTGAACAAGATGTTCTAATTGGACGCCCAGTCTTTGAACTGTTGAACTGCAGCAGTTCAAGAAGGTAGCTCACGACCACCTTCTCAAGGGTAATTAGGGATGGGCAATAAATACTGACCTAGTCAGTGGTGCCCCCATCCCAAAAATGAATAATTAAAAAAATTGGGGTCCCTGATGCACCCCCTGCCATTCCCACCTCCTCTGGACAGATGTTTTTCTTTGGTTTCCTATTTCCTCTCCATTGATCCTTGTACCGAGAAATCCTTTGCCCATATTCTCTCCTGCCCTCTGCCCAATCACAAACCTTCCCCATTTTTCTTCACACTCCCTTCCTTTAATTTCATCATCCTTATTACATTTCTCACTTTTCCTAGTATTGGTAAACGTTTACAATGCTGAGAGATTAACTCTAGTTTCTCTTTCCAGACGCTGTCAGAGTTTCTAAGTATTCCCAGCATGCTCTGTTTTCACTGCGCCATGATATCACAGCATCTGCGCACAGGCAATATGGGTTGGCCTCAGACTCTTTCGTTTTCCTTCTGTCTTCAGCAATAAATGAAATGAAAAATGAAATGAAAATCGCTTATTGTCACAAGTAGGCTTCAATGAAGTTACTGTGAAAAGCCCCTGGTCGTCACATTCCGGTGCCTGTTCGGGGAGGCTGTTACGGGAATTGAACCGTGCTACTGGCCTGCCTTGGTCTGCTTTCAAAGCCAGCGATTTAGCCCTGTGCTAAATATCTCAGCTTGCTGATGACACCAGGTTTGGTGGCGCAGCAGAAAAAAAGCTGCAAAAGAATTTTGATAGATGAAGTGAGAGGCCAAAATTGTGGCAGATGATATTCAACGTGCGAAAGTGTGAGGTCATCCACTTTGAACCCAAGAAAAACAGTCCTGAGTATTTTCTAAGTAATGAGAAGCTAAGAACTGTGGAGGAGTAAATTGCTCCCACAATAAAGGGCAAAACTATCTGTTTACTCTGTTGTCTCCACAAAGCACTATTGCATAATTTATAACTTCATGACCTAGAATCTATAGAATTTTTTAAGAAGAACAAGGGCGGGATTCTCCGTTTCAGAAATCAAGTGTTGATGCTGGGACTGAATCAGTGGATTTCTACCACAACTAAATTGACGCTGCTCCCGGAGCAATTCAAGATCCGTTAATGGGCTAGCACCGATGCCACATGGAACTCGATTGATTCCAATGAAAAATGGTGTATGATTCAACAGAGTCAGAATTGGCACTCGAAAGGCTGACAAACTGCAGCCACATATTAGCTCTCCAGTCCCCACATACAGTCATCCCAGCCAACAAGGTGGCAACACAAGAGCGGTACCCCGGTTTGCGGACACAGAGCTCGAAACCCTGCTGGATGCCGTGGCGGAGAGACAGGCCACCCTGTTTCCCAGGGTGGTAAGGAGGCTGTCACCCTCCTCCAGACACTGGGCCTCGGTGCAGGTGGCAGAGGCCGTGAGCCTCAGGGGCCTCAATGCCAGGACCGGACAGCAGTGCAGGATGAAGCTGCATGTCCTCCCCAGGGCAGCCATTGATCCACGACGGTGAGGGGCCGCAGATCTGGCAGTCCCCCTCTGGTCTTCTCTCTCTGCGGTTATTTCTGCCTTCTCCTGGGGGTGGGGGCAGACAGAAAGTGCACAGTGTCAGGCAGTCGGACACATGCATCACAGGGGGTGGACAGCTGGTGGCCTTTGTGGCCAGGGCACGCGGTCATGGCGAGCGGTCTGGGTGCTGGCATGTGGTGTAGGGTGGGGTGCGAGCAGACTACAGTCGGTCATTCTCCAGGTGGGGGGCGGTTTATGGGTGTGTGGGACAGGGCTCAGTGCCAGGGGCACAGTGTTGCCTGCCATTCATCCTCCTCCTCCAGCACATTGCCCCTCTGATGTGCGATGTTGTGGCGGACGCAGCAAAGGCCGCGATGTTGTGGGAGACCATCCCAGCGCTATACTGGAGGGCCCCTCCAGAGTGGTCCAGGCATTTGAACCGCATCTTCAGGAGGCCGACGAATCCTCAATCACACCCCTGGTCGCAGCATGGGCATCGTAGTAGCGGGTCTCCGCATCAGTCTGTGGCCTGCGGATAGGCGCCATCAGTCACGACTGCTGCGGATAGCCCCTGTCGCCCAACAGCCAATCCCTTAGCCTCGAAGAGGTCAAGAACCATTGAGTGTGCCAGGATGGAGGCATCGTGCACACTGCCTGGGTATCAGGCGTAGACGTGCATGATATGCATCTCATGGTCACGCACCAGCTGCACATTCATTAAGTGGAACCTCTTTCAGTTTCTGAAGACGGACCTGCCATGGGCCGGTGCTCCTAGGACGACATGCCACCTGTTGATCACCCCCTGGATCCAGGGTATCTCAGCGATGACAGGGAACCCCGCTGCTCGGGCATCCTGGTGGTCTCGGTCCACATTAAATTTGTGCATTGTGCCGACCGGGTATATAGTGCACCGAGGTCTGGTGTGGGGCTTGAACATAGCACCTTTTACTCAGGGAGTGAAAGTACATCACGAGGTTGAGAATGTTAAAATGGTGTCGCAGGCAGCAAAGAAGCACGTTCGAGATGGCAGCAATCATACGCGCGCACATTCCAACTTGGGACATGCGCAGTTCGTTCAGAAATTTGAAACTCAACAGAAGACGTCTGCGCATGCATGATCATCACTCATGAGTCAGAGAGACAACATCATGACGTGCCACGGATGTGGTAATGCCCACTTAAAGGGGAATTGTCCTGCTCAGGGAAAACGGTGTTTAAAGTGCCCAAAACCTTTTTTTTATAAATGTCTTTTTATAGGGTTTTTGAGCAAAGTAGATTTACCGTTATGTACACAGAATAAGATATATATATATATATATTTATAGAAGAGAAGGGCAACATACCAAAAAAAAAGTAATAATGAAAAAGAAAATATAAAAATAAAATGACTGGCAGGGTATTATGCACCAGCTCAACTGCAGCAACTCTGTACAACTGGCAAAATTATTTACAACACAAATGTAGGTAATTGTTTGTGGGGAGTGAGGGGGGGGTGGCGGGGGTGGAGACTGGGGAGGTAGGTATACATTTGGGTGCCGGAGAAACAATTACAGAGGGCAATACTCGAATGGGTTTGGTGTTGCTGTTGTCACTTCCTTCTCCCGGATGGATTTCACTGCCGTTGTCGTCTCGCGCTCACTTCCACTTCAGCCGTTCCTTCCATCTTTCGCCTGTATTCTCCTTGTTCTCTGATCCTGTAGATGCCAAGTTTGTTATCGTTTCCATGCCCTCCTTCCAGTTATCATTTCCCTGCCTCCCCCCCACCTCCCGGGTTCTCCTCTCTTGTTCCCTGTCTCTTCCCTCTTCCCCCCCCCTCACCACCCCCCACTTCTGCCCCCTCCTGTGGTTCGCATTTCTTTCCTCTTAGGTTTAGTTCCCCCCCACCCCCCCTCCCGGCCTATCTCTCCCTCTCATGCTTTGGCTGCTTTCCCTTGGTTCCTGGCTACCTGGCTATTCTTCTGCTTGTTCGTTGGCCACAAACAGGTCCCGGAACAATCGGATGAATGGCTCCCATGTTCTGTGGAAGCCGTCGTCTGACCCTCGGATGGCGAATTTGATTTTCTCCATTTGGAGGGATTCCGAGAGGTCGGACAGCCAGTCTGCAGCTTTGGGTGGTGCTGCTGTCCGCCAGCCGAACAGGATTCTACGGCGGGCGATCAGGGAGGCAAAGGCAAGGGCGTCCGCCCTCCTACCCAGGAATAGATCTGGCTAGTCTGAAACGCCGAAGACCGCCACTTTCGGGCATGGCTCCACCCTCATCCCCACCACTTTGGACATTGCCTCGAAGAAGGCTGTCCAGTACCCCACAAGTGTGGGGCAAGACCAGGACATGTGGGCATGGTTGGCCGGGCCTCCTTGGCACCGCTCACATCTATCCTCCACCTCCGGGAAGAACCTACTCATACAGATTCTTGTTAAATGGGCTCTATGTACCACTTTTAGCTGCGTCAGGCTCAGCCTTGCGCAGGTGGAGGTGGAGTTGACCCTATGCAGTACTTCACTCCAGAGTCCCCACCCTATTTCAATCCCCAGGTTCTCCTCCCATTTCTTTCTTATTGCGTCTAGTACAGTGTCGGCCCTTTCTACCAGTCGGTCATACATGTCACTACATTTCCCTTTATCTAGTATGCTTGCAGCCAGTACCTCTTCCAGTAATGTCTGTCATGGAGGTTGTGGGTATGTCCTTGTCTCCTTTCGTAGGAAGTTTTTGAGCTGTAGATACCTTAGCTCGTTCCCCCTGGCATGCTGGAATTTTTCTGTCAGTTCGTCCAGTGTTGCGATCCTGCCGTCGGTGTATAGGTCCCTGACTGTCAGTGTCCCTCCGTCCTGCCCCCACCTTTTGAAGGTGGCGTCAGTCAGCGCTGGTGTGAACCTATGGTTGTTGCAGATGGGAGCTTTGTCCGACATTTTGGTCAGGCTAAATTGCTGCCGTAGTTGGTTCCAGGACTGGAGGGTGGCTATCACCACCGGGCTGCTGGAGTGTTTTTTGTGTGGGGATGGCAGTGCTGCCGTGGCGTGGGCCCTGAGGGAGGTCCCCTTACAGGAGGCCTCTTCCGCGCACACCCACTCGGCTTCTGGCTCCTTGATCCATCCCCTTATTCGCTCAGCCGTCGCCGCCCAGTGGCAGAATTGTTCGTTTGGGAGGGCTAGCCCCCACATGGATTCTCCCCCCCCCCCCCTGCTCATGTTGAGTTTGTAGCCCGAGAAGGCGCCAAACTCTTTCAGGAGCGCGATAATTCCGTCCTTGCTGCTTTGTGGGTCCGAAATGTAGAGGAGCAGGTCATCTGCATAGAGTGAGACTCTGCTCTCTGCCGCCCCTTCGGATCCCCCTCCAGCTTTTTGCTGCTCTGAGCGCGATTGCTAGTGGCTTGATCGCTAGAGCGAACAGCTGTGGGGACAGTGGACATCCTTGTCTGGTGCCTCTGTGCAGCTGGAAGTATCGGGAGTTGGTATTGTTGGTCCATACACTCGCCATGGGAGCGTTGTATAGAAGTTTTACCCAGGAAGTGAACCCTGTTCCAAGACCGAACCGCTCCAGTACCTCTATGAGGTATTTCCATTCGACTCTGTCGAAGGCCCTTTCTGCGTCTTTGGAGACAATCACCTCTGCTACTTTCTCCCCAGAGGGCGTCATTATCACGTTCAGCAGGCGCCTGATGTTCGAGGTAAGCTGTCTACCTTTGACAAAGCCCGTCTGGTCCTCTGCGACCACCTCAGGTACACAGTCTTCTAGCCTTTTGGCTAGGATTTTGGCCAATATTTTGGCATCTGTGTTCAGCAGTGAGATGGGTCTGTATGACCCACATTCCGTTGGGTCTTTAACTTTCTTCGGTATCAGCGAGTTTGAGACCTGTGCTAGCGTGGGCAGCAGTGTGCCCCTCGCTAGAGTGTCTGTGAACATCTCCCACAGGTGCGGTACCAGTGCTGTCGCAAATGTTTTGTAGAAGTCCGCCGGGAACCCGTCTGGTCCCGGCGCCTTCCCCATCTGCATGGGGCTAATGATGTCAATGATCTCTCCCAGTGCTAGTGGTGCTTCCAGGCCCCATTTTCTGCCCTCCCCCACGACTGGTATGTTCAGTCCATAAAGGAACCGTTTCATCCCGGACTCCCCCATTGAGGGTTCTGAGGTGTACAGCCCTTGGTAGAAGGCGTTGAAGGTGTCATAATATACATCAGTACATTATGGTGCAATCACATACACACACTAATGGACATAACAGTAGGACCAAACAGCATACATAACACCACAGCCAATCACCAGTGAGAGCACAAGTATTATAAAGACAGGGGACAGGAGGGTTCCCGCTCATTCTAGCAGCAGCCAGCTCAGAGCACAGAGCTCACAGCCTGCATCACAGACATTCACCATGTGCTGAGTGCCTCACCATAGCTAGTGATAGGAAAGGGTCCACAGTTAAGCTGGTATTGCTTATACCCACGTTTACAGTATGTTAGCATAGTTGAACAGTTAATAAAATAGCGTTACACCACTTCCAGCATTGTTGGCTTGTTTGTGAACCAGAACACCCAACACGACATGGTACAAGAAGTGGCCGCAATCTAGCACTTGTGAGATCTACCTGCAACTTCTCAGCATTCCGGCATCCTACAGCATGGAGAACATCAACCCGCCACCTCCGCTCCGTATCGCTGGCAATCTTGGGGTAAATTGGAAGATATTTAAACAGCGCTTCCAGCTCTTCCTCAAGGCCACGGACAGGGAGAATGCATCGGACACCAAGAAGATAGCCCTTCTTCTCTCCATGGCGGGGCAACATGCCACCCACATCTTTAACTCCCTGACATTCGTGGACGACGAGGACAAGACCAAGTACAAGACGGTGCTCCTCAAATTCGGCACACACTTCAGTGTTGAAGTCAACGAAAGCTTTGAAAGATACCTGTTCCAGCAGCACTTGCAGGGTAAGGACGAGCCTTTCCAATCCTATTTAACACACCTCCGCATCCTCGCACAATCCTGCGGCTACGGGCCCACCTCCGACTCCATGATATGCAACCAGATTGTTTTTGGGGTTATGTCGGACACCCTGCGTCAGCAGCTCCTTAAAGTTAAGCAACTAACCCTAGCAACTGCCATCGAGACCTGTGTCCTGCATGAGAATGCCACCAGCCGGTACTCCTACATTCAGGCAGCTGAAACGGCACGGCAAGGGTCCCATAAGGCGGAACGGGTCCAAACGATCGATCACCTCCCGGGCCGCAGTCTGGAGGAGGGCGGCCATTTTGTGCACTTTCCGAGGCCTCTCGCGCTTGTACGTGCCAATCTAGGGAACGGTGACGTGGAGGAACACGATGCGCAGGCCCGCACCATGCAAGACCGTACCACGCATGCGCGGTGGCGTAACAAACGCACTGACGTCATGACATGCGGCAACTGTAGCTCCGCCCACTTAAAGCGGCAATGCCCTGCAAAATCGCGACAGTGCCTACGCTGTGGCAGGCGTGGCCACTATGCTGCCTGCTGTCGAGCAGCCCAGCCTGCCAACTCACAACGATTTAACCAGCCTCGCAGGAATGTTCGGGCAATCCAACCCACCTTCACCGAGTCCGATCCTGACTTCATGCAGACCAGTGACACCGAGGATAGGGAGCCTTTTCGAGTCGCTGTCATAACCAAGAACAGGCTGACCCCGAATAGAAAGCACCAGCCGCTGTTGGTACACAGCATTGATCCGGACGATAAGTGGTGTGCCACCCTGACGGTCAACCGATCCCAGATCAGATTCCGTCTGGACACTGGTGCTTCCGCCAATCTCCTCGCATGGTCAGCATTTCAAACCCTGGGGGTCAAACCAACAATTCTTCCATCCAATTGCCAACTGGTTGACTATAATGGTAACGTCATCCCCGCCACCGGGCCATGCCAACTCGAGGTTAGGCACAACTCGCGAAAAGTCACCCTTCCCTTCGAGATCGTGGGCTCCTCAAAGTACTCCCTGCTCGGCACACAGACATGCAAGCTCCTCAACCTCGTGCAGCGCGTACATTCCCTCTCTCCAGAGGACACGCCTGACTTCCAAGATGCGGGCTTCAGGGCGTAACTGAGTGCCATCACCACTCAACACCGAGATGTCTTCGAAGGCATGGGCACACTTCCTTACACATACAAAATCCTGCTCAAACAGGACGCCACGCCTGTGGTTCATGCACGTTGCAGAGTCCCAGCACCCCTCAAGGACCGCCTCAAGCAGCAGCTGCAGGACCCAAGGAGTGCTTTCCAGAGTGACGGAAGTAACCTACTGGGTCAGTTCCATGGTGTTCGTCAAGAAGCCTTCCGGCGAGCTCCGGATCTGTATCGACCCGAAGGATTTAAATCGTAACATCATGCAGGAGCATTACCCTATCCCCAAGCGTTAGGAGATCACCTGCGAAATGGCTCAAGCCAACATATTCACCAAGCTGGATGCATCAAAGGGCTTCTGGTAGATCCAATTGGACAAGTCCAGCAGAAAGCTGGGTACTTTCAACACCCCATTTGGCAGGTATTGCTGCAATAGAATGCCATTTGGAATCATATCAGCATCTGAAGTGTTCCACTGCATCATGGAGCAGATGATGGAGGGCATCGAGGGTGTGCGCGTCTATGTGGACAACATCATCATCTGGTCCACCACCCCGCAGGAGCATATCAGTCGCCTCCAACGCGTTTTTAAGCGAATACGGGACCAAGGCCTGCGCCTCAACAGAGCCAAATGTTCTTTCGGTCACACAGAACTCAAGTTTTTAGGAGACCACATCTCCCGGTTGTGTGTGCGGCCGGATACGGACAAGGTGGCAGCCATCACGGCCATGCAGAAGCCGGCGGATAAGAAGGCGGTGCTCCGGTTCTTAGGAATGGTCAACTTCCTAGGAAAGTTCATCCCTAACCTCGCTTCCCACACCACGGCTCTCCGCAACCTAGTTAGGAAGACGACGGACTTCCAGTGGCTTCCCACCCACCAGCGTGAATGGGAGGAGCTTAAGGTCAAGCTGACAACTGCCCCGGTATTGGCGTTTTTAAATCCTGCAAGGAAGACGAAAATATCAACGGACGGTAGCCAATCTGGCATAGGGGCGGTGCTCCTGCAATTAGATGATGCCCCGTCATGGGCCCCTGTTGCCTATGCGTCACGGGCCATGACCCCCACAGAGCAGCGCTATGCGCAAATCGAGTAGGAGTGCCTAGGCCTGTTGCCCGGTGTCGCCAAGTTCCATGACTACATGTATGGCCTTCCCCAGTTCACTGTGGAGACCGACCATCGCCCGCTGGTTGGCATCATTCAAAAAGACCTCAATGACATCACCACTCGCCTAGAACGCATTCTGCTCAAGCTCCGAAGATACGATTTCCAGCTCGTGTACACACCGGGTAAGGACCTGATCATAGCCGACGCTCTGTCCAGGGCAGTCACCACTCCGTCCGACCCAGAGGGGTTCGTTTGCCAAGTCGACGCCCATGTGGCCTCCACGGCTGCCAATCTGCCGGCCACGGATGAACGCCTAACCCACATTCGCCATGAGACTGCGGCTGACCCCCTGCTACAACGTGTGATGCGCCACATGACTGACGGATGGCTCAAGGGACAATGCCCGCAGTTCTATAATATTCGAGACGATCTGGCGGTCGTTGATGGTGTCCTCCTGAAGCTGGACCGCATCGTGATCCCACACAGCATGCATCACCTGGTTTTAGAGCAGCTGCACGAGGGCCATCCCGGCGTAGAGAAGTGCCGACGGAGGGCCCGAGAGGCTGTCTACTGGCCTGGCATAAATGAGGACATTGCCAACACTGTGCTTAATTGCCCCATCTGTCAGCGGTTCCAGCCGGCCCAACCACGGGAGACCCTTCAGCCCCATGAGTTGGTCACATCCCCTTGGTCTAAGGTAGGCGTGGACCTGTTCCATGCGCTCGGCAAGGACTATGTTCACATAGTTGATTATTTTTCCAGCTATCCCGATGTTGTACGCCTGCACGACATCACGTCATCGGCTGTTATCCGTGCCTGCAAAGAGACCTTTACTCGTCACGGCATCCCACTCACTGTGATGTCGGACAATGGCCCCTGCCTCTCGAGCCAGGAATGGTCTAACTTCGCTAGCAGGTACAACTTTGTACACGTGATGTCCAGTCCCCTGAACCCCCAGTCAAATGGCAAAGCGGAAAAGGGCGTCCACATCGTAAAGAGGCTCCTCTGCAAGGCTGCTGATGCAGGATCCGACTTCTGCCTCGCCTTGCTGGCCTATCGCTCGGCTCCACTGTCCATGGGCCTGTCATCAGCCCAGCTGCTGATGGGTCGCACCCTCAGGACCACTGTACCGTCCATTCACGTCCCAGACCTCGACCATGCTCCGATCCTTCAGCGGATGCAACAGTCTCGTGCGGAGCACAAGGTGGCGCATGACACTCGAGCGACTGATCGTCCTGCTCTGGCGCCAGGTGACTACGTCCAAATCCATCTTCCGGAGGATGGCTGGTCTGCGACTGCTGTGGTTCTTCGGCTGGTGGCTCGCCGCTCATTCCTGGTTCGTCTGCCTGATGACTCCATTCGCCGCCGCAATCGGCGTGCCCTTCGTCTGGTTCCACGCTCACTACGCCATCCTCCACCGGTGCCACGCCCTCCTGTTGTCCCCGACCTGGATTTTGTAGAGCTTCCGGATACTCTGCATCCTCCTCACTTGGCCGTGGCCCAGTCCGATCCTCAGCCGGTGGCACCTGAACCACCCTTGAGGCGGTCAACCCGAATTCGGCGCCCACCTCAGAGACTTGATTTATGAGCCTTACAATGTTGGACTCAATGCTTTGTTCTTTCATCCTGTTTCAGCATTCCACTAGTTTGTTTATAGCATTCATTATTAGTTTTGTTGTTGGTGCGACACCTTGTTTTTCTTTTCTCTGCACCAGGCACCTTCCCGTGTATACAGACTAGCCTCATGTACATAGTTATGTAAATACTGCACACACATGGTCAGATACACTCATTACACGTTATTTATTCTCACATAGGCACATGTTCTTTGTAAAAAAGGAGGATGTCATAATATACATCAGTACATTATGTTGCAATCACATACACACACTGATGGACATGCAGTAGGACCAACCAGCATACATAACACCGCAGCCAATCACCAGTGAGAGCACAAGCACTATAAAGACAAGGGACAGGAGAGTTCCCGCTCATTCTAGCAGCAGCCAGCTCAGAGCACAGAGCTCACAGCCTGCATCACAGAGATTCACCATGTGCTGGGTGCCTCACCATAGCTAGTGATAGGAAAGGGTCCACAGTTAAGCTGGTATTGAAAGCAATGATTTCCCCTCTTAGTACGGCCTTTAGCACTTCCCAGAACGTGGAGAGTGAGACCTCCCCGTTCTGGTTGTTCTCCGTGTACTCTGCTATGGCCCGCAATATCTTTTCATTGAAGGCCTTGTCAGTTAGTAGGGCAATGCCCAACCTCCATGTGGGGCGTTGGGCCCTGCCCGTCTCCAGCCTCACGTCCATGTAGTGTGGAGCGTGGTTTGATATCAAAATTGCCGAGTATTCCACTTTGTCTATCCCCGGAAGCACCGTTTTCCCCACCACAAAGAAGTCAATTCTGGTGTATACGTTGTGTACTGGGGAGAAGAAGGAGAATTCCTTCTCCCCTGGGTGGGCGAACCTCCAGGGTTCCACCGCTCCCATCTGTTCCATAAAGTGACCGAGTTCCCTTGCCATGCTTGAGATTTTCCCCGTTTTGGGGTTTGATCTGTCAGTCGTTGGATCCTGTACAGTTGAAGTCCGTCCCCCGTCCCCCCACTTATTTGTCGGTGCGTCGCTATGTCAGGGATTTCTGCCATGGTCTTCTTGATGAAGCTTGTTTCGTCCCAGTTGGGTGCGTACGCGTTAACTAGTACTACCGGTGCCCCATCCAGGGCACCACTGACCATGACGTACTGTCCCCCTGGGTCCGTCTTTGTCGCCCAAAACATCGTCCTCTTGCCGATCAATATCGCCACCCCCCTGGCCCTTGGCCCATAGCAGGAATGGTAGGTTTGCCCCACCCAGCCCTTTCTTACCCGCAGTCGGTCCTGCTCTCTCAGGTGTGTCTCTTGGAGGAAGACTATGTTGGCCTTCATATTTCTTAGGTGGGTGAGGACTCTGGATTGTTGCACTGGGCCATTGAGTCCCCTTACGTTCCAGGTGACTTTCCTGGTGGGGTCTTCTGTCCCCTCGCTCCTGTGGGATTAATCATACTTACCTGGTTGACGGGCCCCTGCCCTCCGGGGTTTCCCTTTGTTAGGGGGCACCCGACATGGCCGCCTACTGTGTGTCCGCCACGCGTGTAGTCCTCTGCACTCTGGGGTCTTCCTTCACCCAGAGACCGTACTGGGTGGGTGCTTGCAGCAATTCTTTGTTTCGAGCCCTTAGTTGTGGCACTTTGTAGCCCTATTGCTATTCCTTTTCTAGCCTCGTTTGTCTCTCCTTCCCTGTGTTACCCCCTCCCCCCCAGTCTCTCCCTCCGTGCATGTCCCCCCACCCCGGTCTCTCCACTTCTTCCCCTTTTTCCCCCTCTCCCGTATACCCCTCCTTTGTCCCTCTTCCCCCTGTTCCTATATCCGTTTGCTCTCCCGCCTCTGTTGAGTGTTCCCCCCCCCCCCCCCGCACCCCCTGCCTGGCGCCTTACCCCCTGTTGGGGGCGCGCTGCGGCCCTGCTTTGTTGCATGCCCCCGGCGCTAGCTTTCCCGCTAGTACGGTGGCCCCCCTCTCGGGAGTTACTGTGTTGCTTCTCCCCTGCCCGGCCTCTGCGGTTTTCTGCCGGCTCTTCCCCCATCCTACCCTGCACTCCTCTTGCTTGCTCCCCTTCTCCACGAGTCTCGTTCCCTCGTGCTGGGGCCTGGTCCCCCACCTGATGCGGACCCTCGGGCAGTGGTTTGCTTTTTGTTCAGGGTGCGCTCGCCGTGATGGGGGTGGGCGGGCCTGGTGTTGCCTCACCCCTCCCCTCCTCCCCCCGTCGGCGTGTTGTTGCCCCTTGCCAGGGGCCCCTTATTTCTACCCTAGCTGTAGGTTTTCCAGCCCGTGTTCCTCGTCAAACTTGTTTGTTTCGGCGGGGGCTGAGAAGAAGTATGTGACCCAGAGTTTCGCTGGGTACAGCATACCAAAACGCAGGTTGCTCTTGCGAAGAGCTGCTTTCGCCCTGTTGAATTCAGCCCGTCTCCTGGCTAGGTCTGCCCCAATGTCCTCGTAAATTCTAATGAAGTGTCCTTCCCATTTGCAGGTTCTGTTTTTCCTGGCCCAGCGCAGGATTGTTTCCCTGTCTTGGTACCGGTGCAGTTTAGCTATAACTGCTCTCGGGTGGTCCCCTGCCTTGGGCTTCGGGCACAGCGACCGGTGTGCTCTGTCCATTTCTGGTGAGTTGGGGAAAGTTTTTCTCCCCACTAAGTTGCCCAGCATCTCGGCCATGTAGGCCGTGGGTTTTCTACCCTGGTAGGCCCACTATCCTGACATTTTGCCTTCTCGAGCGGTTTTCCAGATCGCCCACTCTGCCCTTCAGGCTCCCCTGCGTTGTGCTCAGTCATGCCACCTCCTTCTCCAGGGCCGTGATCCAATCGCTCACGTCAGTCGCGGCTTTATCCAGCTCCTTAATGGTCGCCTCTTGGGCTTCCAGCTTCTCCACTTGGGCTTCCAGTTTCTCCTCTGCTCTGCCAGGGCGAGCTGCACCTCCGCCAGGGCCTTGGCCATTGCTGCCTGCACTACGGCCTCTATGTTTGCTCTGGCCTCTACCTTGTTTCCTGCTGATGTTACCTCAGCGCCTCGGCAAAGGCTGCCTTCCAGTTCCAGTTCCCCCCTGGCTGAGGGGGAAAATTCTCCTGTCTGCCCAGTTCTTTTTGTTGCAGCAAACCTTCCGTTCCGCCGCTTCATGCACTGATTAGCTCTGAACAGGCTCGCACATTACCCCGTCTGCTTTTGGTACCCTTTCTCCCTCTACTTTGGCTCCCTTCCGGCATTTTCTTTCCTTTTTTTCTTTCCTCTCCCTTCTCTCCTTTACCACTTTTTTAAATAAAATTATTTTCCAGAAATTTTTTTTTTAAAGTGAAAAGATTTCTTTCTCTTTAAAAGTTTTCTTTTCAAAGTTTTTTTTGAAAAAGGGGAAGTTCTTTTTTCTTTTCCCTCACTCACCCAGGGTCGAGAGAGAGGTTTCTGGTTGGGAGTCCCTCTTTGTTCCGCCGTCTGCCTCGTGGTGGTCGCCACCGAGGGGGGTGGCGGGGGGGGATCGGTCCTTGCTGCTGGCTCGGTCCCCGCTCGTCCTGCCTGCGCTCTGCTGCCGTGCGAAGGGGGGGGGCGCCCGCTGGATCGCTTTGCTCCCGAGTGCCAAGGTCTCCCGCTTTAATGAACTTTAGAGTCCGTGTTTTTCTTCGCCCCACTCTCTTGATGCGGGGGGCCCAAACAGGGAAATTTGCGCGCTTGGCTGCAAGTTCTCGGCAAGGAGCAGGGCGCAACTTTGTTCCCCCCAGGAGCTCCTCCACCCGCGACCACTCTCTTCCCCTGCCAGAAGTGCTCAAAACGTAACCATTTCGCTTCTCAGTGTAAATCAACACCAATTTATCCCAATACAACACAGAAAAAGCATTTCACTGTTCGATCCATCGATAAAACAGAAAACAAAATGTCACAAAAGGATTTCTCAGAAGATGATGAAAATGTTTCTCTGGAAAATACGTTTTTTGTTGGCATCATTGGCACATCAAAGCATCTTCAATCAACACCAAAGGCTCCTCATCGATTTAACTTCATTGACAACAACAATGAATGGACAATGACTGTACATGTGAATGACAGCCCAATATTATTCAAGCTTGACACTGGTGCTTTAGCCAACTTGATGAATTGCAAGAACCTCTCATCAAACCAAGGAGATTACTAGATTGTACCTGTGGCATGCAAGTTAAAAGATTATAATGGTAACCAAATTGTGTGTCACATGGATCGTGCCATTTAAAAGTTGTCAACAAAGAAGTACAGAAAACACTTTGTTTTCAAATTGTGGATGATCACAAAGCTTCTTTATTAGGTGCTCAAGCATGCAAGGAGCTGCAGTTAATTGAAAGATTCTTCATGCACACAAATGAGACATCACGACTGGAAGAAGACATTTTGAAGTATTTCGTGGTATGGGCACATTGTCATACCAGTACAAACATTGGCTCAAAAAGGATGCAAAACCCATCATACATCCACCAAGAAGAGTTCCAGCAGAGATTAAAAGCTGAATTGCAGAGATTACAATCTGAAGGTATAATTTCCAAAGTCACACAACCGACTGACTGGGTCAGCTCATTGGTCTCTGTCAAATACCTTCAGGAGATCTTAGAATTTGTATGGATCCCAAAGATCTAAGTAAAAACATACGTAGGGAACATTACACTATTCCCAAATTAGAAGAAATTACTTCTGAAATGTCAAACGCACACCTTTTTACAAAGTTAGACCATTCACAAGATTTTTGGAAGATGCAACTCAACGACTCCAGCAAGCTACTCTGTACATTCAACACGCCTTTTGGAAGGTACTGTTTTATTAGAATGACCTTTGGGATCATCTCCGCCTCAGAGATTTTTCATCGAATTATGGAGCAGATGACGTAAAACATAGATGGTGTTAGAGTCTATGTGGACGACATAATTATATATTCAATTACTGAGGAAGGGCATATTGCAAGGCTAAGGAAAGTATTTCACCGAATACATTATATATGGTTTAAAATTGAACCAATCTAAATGCACATTTACTACCTCGTCGTTAAAATTGTTAGGCGATCCCATTTCAGCTAAAGGTGTCAGGCCAGATGAAAAAAAAATATCAGCCATACAGAAAATGCAGCAACCAAAAGACAAGAAAGCTATACTTAGATTTTTTGGATTCCTAAATTTCCTCGGGAAATTCATCTCCAACTTATCTTCAAGAGCTATTGCTCTACGAAACTTGATCAGAAAGAATATTGAGTTGGAGTGGTCTCCACTCCACCATGCAGAATGGCTGGACCTCAAACAGAAATTAATAAAAGCTACAAGTTTAAATTTCTTTGATCCAAACAAACCCACAAAAATCTCGACAGGCGCAAGTCAAGATGGAATTGGCCAACCAGACAAGCTGGATTCCTGTAGCATACGCTTCTAGAGCGATGACCGCCACAGAGTGCAGGTATGCGCAAATAGAAAAAGATTGTCTAGGACTAATAACAGGCATCACTAAGTTTCATGTCTATGTGCATGGTGTACATAAGTTCATAGTTGAGACAGATCATCGATCTCGAGTAAATATCATAGAGAAAAGCCTCAATGATATGACACCAAGATTACAGAGAATGATGATGAAGTTGACGAGGTATGATTTTACTTTAATCTATACTCCCTGGCAAAGATCTCGTAATTACACATACACTTTCAAGATCTGTAAATACTGAGAATCTACCATTTGAATCCATCAATGACGTAGAAGCTCAACTGTAGTTATATAGAGTTGAAGCAGATACATGAGGAAATACAAAAAGATGTAACCTTGCTTAGAGTTATCAATCATCTACAGCATGCTGGCCAAAAGGACACTGTCCTCAGTATCAAAGTATTCAAGCAGAACTTACTGTGGTAGCTGGCATACTATTAAGAAATGTTAGGATTGTCATTCCATCAAATCTCAGGTCAGAAATGCTCAGGCAAATTCATGAAGGACATCTTGGCATCGAGAAGTACAAAAGAAGAGTTAGACAAGCTGTGTATTGGCCTGGAATAAACAAAGACATCGCAGAGATGATAATGTTGTGTTCGACATGTCAACTGCATCAACCGGCACAATGCAAAGAAACACTACAACAACATGACATTGCTACATCACCATGGGTGAAAGTAGGCATTGACTTGTTCCATGCAAGTGGAAAAGACTATGTTCTTATCATTGATTATTATTCCAACTTTCCGGAAGTGATGAGACTACCTGGTCTCACCTCTACAGCAGTGATCAAAGCGTGTAAGGAAACTTTTGTGAGACATGGCAGTCCGCTAATTGTTATGTCAGATAATGGTCCGTGCTATGCAAGCTGGGAGTGAACAGAATTTTCAAGAACATATAATGCGAAACAACATTACCTCAAGTCCCCATTTTCCTCAATCAAACGGAAAAGTGGAGAAAGGTGTATACATTGTGAAGCAATTGTTAAGCAAAGCAAGTGATTCGCAATCAGATTTTTACTTGGCTTTACTATCATACAGAGCTTCTCCGTTAAATTCAGGTTTATCTCCAGCTCAAATGTTGTGAAGTAAGAACAACTCTACCAAAATTTCATGTTGGTGATGCAGATCAACTGGGTGTGCTGAAAAAAATTCAACAGCAACGTGAAAAACAACAAAGTTATTATGACATGCACGCAAAACTACTGAAACCTCTAACAGCAGATGACATTGTTAGAATCAAACACCTGATGGAGGATGGTCGGATACTACTGTGGTTATTAGGCAAATATCACCACGCTCCTACATAATCAAAACTGCAGAAGGGGATTTATTAGAAGGAATAGGTGTGGCCTTTTGAAAGAGCAAATTCGTCGACCTGTCTTTCCAACTTTGAATTTAAATCAATCTTTAAGTCAACATGTGAATATCAAACAACATGTTGAAAGTGAACAGAAGAACATTAAAGTGTCGACTTCTCCAAATAAATTAAGAAGATCAACGAGATGAAGAAGAAAACCAAATTGTTTGAACTTATGAACATTTGACTGATTGATTCATAACTAATCTACAATGCATGACAGAATACTTAATTTCTTATGTACAATTTTCTTTATCGTGTATATAGAAAAATGCAGCACAAAAAAATTGGGATGTAGTCATCTCTGTATATGTTAATACATGATTAGTTAATGTGCAGCCGGTACAGTCAGATGATCACTACTTGGCAACACTAACAGGAGGCTATACAAGGAATTTCCCGCTCTTTCTTAGTGTCAGTGTGTGTTTATTGCAGCTGGAGGATAGACGTGACCAGCTCAGAGTGTTATATTATATTATATTAATTGATAATTTAATCTAATCTTAGTTAATTCTATTACTAGTCAAAGTATTAAAGTAAAAGAACTCACAAGAATATTATTTTTGTTACTCAATAAATAATTTATCATCAACTGGAAGACTTTAACTGTTTATCATCAAGTTAAATACACTCGGCAAGACAAATGAGTAATCTATATATTACATCTCTGTAATATAGCATTTAGGTCTCTTTTTTAAAATAAATTTAGAGTACCCAATTATTTTTTTTCCAATTAAGGGGAAATTTAGCATGGCCAATCCACCTAACCTGCACCATCTTTGGGTTCTGGGGGTGAAACCCACGCAGACACAGAGAGAATGCACAATCGCCACATGGACAGTGACCCAGGGCTAGGGTTCGAACCCGGGTCCTCAGCACTGTAGGCAGAAGTGCTAATCACTGTGCCACGTGCCGCCCTCTCGGTCTTTTTTAAAAACCTGTTGTGTATTCATGACTGTTCTGGCAATCTATTCCGTAGTTGGTACCTGCAAAAAGGAATGCGTGCTTGCACCTAACCTACTTCTATGTTTTGTACTAATGCCCTCTAGGTGTTCCTTCCCTATGCGGCTCAAGAAATCTCTCCACTAAAACAGAATTCAATTCTTTCAATCTGCGGAATTTACCGTTGACTGGATCCACCTCCGCTGGCAGTGCACTCACACCCAAATGTTCCCCGATGCGTGAGGTGGCCTACAAAGGGCAACCCCATTGGCTGGCTGTGTGTATGGAGAATCCCGCTGCCGGTGAGGGCATGTGGCATAGGAAAACTGGGCTGGCGGGACTGAGAATCCCGCCCCATGCTTCTGTGAAAAATCTCGGGCTGGATTCTCCATTTCTGAGTCTAAGTGCTGACGCCAACGGAGAATTCATGGACTTCCACGTCAGAAAAATCGGCGCCAAACCTGCACCAGTGAGGGGCTATCACCGAACACCTGCAGAACACACGGGAAACGATGCGGGGATCGCCGGGCCCTGATGGACACGCGCAGGGCTGACAAGCTGCAGCCCTGCGTACACTATACAACCCCCTCACACATACACCAATCGCGGCCAAAAAGACGTCACCGGTTGTGCTGGACGAGGCCCCCCAACCAGCAGCATGAAAGTCCGTGAAGTATGGCAGTGCTGGACACTGTTCGTACGCCCTCTCTCTCTCTCCGTTGCCATCACACCAGGTTCACAACTGTTGTGAGCACACGTGGACCGCACCGTTGGGAACTCGGCCCATTAGAGGCGGAGCATTGTGTGTGGGCCTGCTAATGAGATGCGAACACCGTTGCAGCCACGCGTGGCGGGCGTCGCAATGACACTGTTTTTGAGGGAGTGGAGCATCACGATTCGGTGTCAAACCAGCGCCTGTCGCAATTTTACCTTGGGAGCTATTCTTCGCCCGGTCGCCGTTCCCGATTTCGGTGCCGGGCAATGGAGAATCCAGCTCCTCTCGTTCCCTGAATCCATTCTGTCATTATGGCCCTGTTTGCGGCTTAGCGAGACGAAGATTTTCACCCAGTATTTCTTCCTTTATATATAATGAGCCAGTATGTACACTCCAACACTCTGTTAAGCTTTCCTACATATTTGCATCATTGATCTTCAATGCTTTGCAAACTATTATCCTCTGGTCACTTGAAAAATGATCAGCCAACAGTCAATAACTGTGGAGGAGATACCTGAGACACCCCATTGACAGCCAGTGCTCTTCTCATACAATTTGATGGCATAAATGAGTTTCTGGTGCTGCGGAAGGGGGGGAGGGGGGGGGGGGGTTGTTACTGCTTAATAATGTAAATCAGCAGATATCAGTGTGGTAAACCACTGTAATGTATAATACGTGTATTGTGGTAAATGGCCACTGTATTATGTGCAAGGTGGTAAACCACTGCCGATGGCTCCGCCTCCCCTCGGGCCGGTATAAAGGTGGCTGGTCTCCGCCTCTGATCCAGTTCGGGATCTGAGGCCAGGAGGCTTTCTGTTTAGTGTATTAAAGCCTCAGTTACGTTCACCACTCGTCGTGTTCATTGATGGCATATCAATCAGTTCCCATTTTCAGGTATAAATGGATGGAGGCTGTGCAGTGCAAGAGTGAAAGATGGCCTCTGTTGATGAAGTCCTGCTGCACCAGCTTGATCCCAGGAGACCTCACAAAGTCCCGCTTGATGTTGAGAGCTAAAGTTAATGAACTTGACAAGGAACTCTGCACGGAAAATTCTGAAGGTCAAGTAGTTTCCTGTCTACTGGACAGTGAGACATAATCTTATTTACAAAATGCTGCATTGTGATAAAGCAAACAGTGACAAACCTGCTGCTGAAGAAGTGCTCCCTGGTTTGTTACAGGAGCTGATCTACTCAAACAAATTTACAATTGTGACAAGGTCGGATTCTGCTACAGTGCCAGACAAAATTGCAAAGCAGTCTGGTTCGACCTTTGGAAGCGGCCAGGGAGTGTGGCTGGAAGGATCGTGGTACAGGCTGAAAGGCAGAGGGGTGGATTCTCTGTTTGCGAGACTTACTCCTGATGCCGGGACTGAATCGGGAAGTTCCCAGTACCGATGGGGGTCAGGTCCCGGAGCCATTCAGGACTTGCTAATGGGCCATCGCTCTCACCACGTGAAACTAGTGCAATTCCAACTCACATTGGCCATGCATTCACTGGGGGCAGGATTGGCACGCGAGAGCTTGACAAGCTGGAGCTGCATATAAGCACTCCATCCCCCACAAACTACATTCCATCCAAGAAGATGGCACCACGTAGAGCGGCCCCGAGGTCCGCAGACGCAGAGCTGGACACCATGCTGGAATCCATGGAGGAGAGGTGGGACACCCTCTTCCCCAGGGTGGTAAGGAGGCTGCCACCCGCCAAGGTCAACCGGGCCTGAGCAGAGGTGGCAGAGGCTATGAGCACCGTGGGCCCCACCACGAGGACCGGCCAGCAGTGTCGAAAGAAGCCGCACCACCTTCTCATGTTGGCTCCGATCAGTCACCGCCCCCATGCCCCTGGCATCACCCCCCATCCGACACGCCCCCACCCACACCTCGCACACCCTTTGCCCCCCATGTGGCCTCCACCAGGCAAACAGGTAGGCAATGCTGTGTGAGGATGGGTAACCCCCGCCCCCCCCCCCCCAGGCCAGCCAGGGTGAGGCACCACACACGTGCCCCTGGCATCACCCCCTGTACCGCTCCCTGCACACAATGCCGCCCCACAGCAGGCGACTGAACCCCAGCCGCCAGCAACCCTCTTGCAACCCACCCTGCACAACACGCCATTGCCGGGTGCCCTGCATACTGTGCAGCCCGCACCTGATTGTTGCACACTATGTAATATCTGTCCCCCTAGGAGAAAACAACCCACAACCGCTGGAAGCAGGCGAGGACTGGAGCTGGCCCGCCAGACCTGCAGGCCCTCACCATTGTGGAGCAGGCAGCGATGGGCCTGGTCGGTGGAGTGGGAGAGGAGCCAGTTGCCCAGGCGTAGATCAGCATGGGACAACCAAGTGAGCCCCCAATGAATTGCGATGTCCCTGTGGCAAGTGAGTCAGCCCTCATCCCACACCACGCCTACACACAATCTCACAATATGTCTTGTCTTTTGTTTTGCAGGATCACCTCGCAATGTCCTTAGTTCCTCACCCCCAGCTGCAATTGCACAACACCCCTGACCACCAGTCCGGGGGACGACATCGACTTCTCATCACTGCTGGCACCGGCTGCCTCCACCCAGAGATTCACCTCAGTGGGTCATTATAGTGAAGAGGCTCCTGGGACACTAGCTGGTGAGCATGGCACACATGCCGGAACAGTGGGTGGAGGTATGTACCTCCGAGGAGGCACATAGTCGGAGTCCGGCCCAATCCCTGGGACTAACTGCCGTCCAGGCTGGTCTCGGGTTTCTGGGGTGGGCAGTCCCATCAATGCTAGATATGCAAGCGCAGAGCCAGTGACTACAGGAGGGGGGTATCAGCCACCTTCCAGCATCAGGAGGTGATGCCGACAATGCAGGTTCAAGAGGTGATGCCGACAATGCGTGCCACCAGGGCAACATAGGTGGCATTCGCGATGGAAGCCTTGGGTGTGAGGAGCACGGCGATGGTCAAGATGCCCAAGGCCTGGGACACACTGTGCGGGCGGAGGCTGAGGCGCAGGACAGGGTAGTCAAGTCACAAGCAGCCATGTACCAGGGCCCGCGAGTGGCCCAGTCACAACAGGCCATGGCTGCGGGTGCTGAGAGCATTGGCTGGGCAATGGTTCACCTGAGCCAGTCACAGAGGGACATGGCACATTCTGAGGGACGTCGCCGCAAACATCGAAACCCTGGTCGAGACGAGAGCGTGCCTCCAGGACTGGCAGCACAGCAGAGCCCCGCCCCCGGGGGGGTCACTCCGGCCACACCCCTGGGGGGTCACCGGGCTCCCTGAAGGAGAAGGAATTGATGGGGCCAGTTCCGGTGACTTCCGCAAGGGAGGTGTTGGAACTCCACAACACCTCTGAATTCCCCGCCCCCCCCCCCCATGTGTCAATGGTGCATCCGTGGGCAGCAGGAAAAACAGAGTGACACTTCGTCACATGTGACACCCGACAGTCGGCCGGGCACATCCAGGCCGCTCATTCCAGAGGACGGCCACCAAAGGGGACCCAGGTCACAGAGCGGGATACATAGCAGGCCGCCTCCACATCCGATGTACCACCTGAGGACCCACCTAGACAGAGCATTAGGACAGGTAAGATTAGAAAGGAAGACACCAGTTAAGTTCGGAGAGGTGCAGCACATCTGATTGCGTTCTAGACTAGAGTACATAGCACTGTTGCAAATAAATACCTGTCTACGATGTTCCGAAGTGCCTCAGCCCTCGATCTGAAGGTTGTGAGGGATGGACTGAGCTGGTTGGAGAGGGTATGTTGGATGGGGGTGGTGGGTTGGTGGTGTGTGGTGTGTGTGTTGGAGGAAAGCATAGGGCAGGGCCCCCAATGGAAGTCTGACGTTTCCCCTTGATCGCCCCCGGAGGCGGCAGAGGACGGGGGCAGAGATGCGGGGGCACCACGTGGTAGGTTCCACCCGGTGGGTGACCAACCACTGCTCACCATCCCCACCACCCAAGAAGGTCTGTGGGCCCGATGGAATCGCCAGCATTGTGCAGTGATCACCCCAGCAGACATCGGAATGTGATACCTGAAACAGGGATCAGACATTTGTCAGACGTCACGGAGCACCTGAGCTCATCGCAGAGCGGTTTGACATCATCATCATAACAATAATAATCACTTATTGTCACAAGTAGGCTTCAATTAAGTTACTGTGAAAAGCCCCTAGTCGCCACATTCCAGCGTCTGTTCTGGGAGGCCGGTACGGGAATTGAACCCGCGTCACTGGCCTTGTTCTGCATTACAAGCCAGCTGTTCAGCCCACTGTGCTAAACCAGCCCCTAAATCCCCATCACATGGATCAGACCCACTGAAACTGCCAACCCAGGGCCAATACCCTGTAGTGAAGCTGGTGGAAAGCTAGGAGAGCGGTGCAGGTGCTGGGGTGGGAGATGGAGAGCGGGAAGGGGGGAGGGGGTTGCTGGCAATGGGAGGGTGTGGTAATACCAGGTATTGCGGTACCTGAGAGGCCGACGCCATTGGTTGAGACCCTGGAGTCTATCATTGGCTGTGTGAAGTAGCTCCGCCCTGAAGGTGGGGTATAAGAGATGGTGCCGTCCCAGCAGCCTTCACTTTCTGTAACAAAGCTGCTGGGGATCAGTTCTAGTGCATTAAAGCCTCAGTTACTGAATACCTTCGTCTCGAGTATATTGATTGCGCATCAATTTAATGCACTACAACTAAGCTGGAAGGATGGATCTCCGTATCAAGCCGGAGTGCCTCCAACTCAGCCCCCACGCGGAGAACTCGGCCGCTATATTTAAACACTGGCTGTCGTGTTTTAAGGGTTACCTGGAGTCGGCCGGAGGTGAGCCCACTGAAGGCCAGAAAATGCATCTCCTGCGATCAAGGGTCAGCCCTGGGATCTATCCCCTCATCGAGGAGGCGGCGAACTACGATGCCACCATTCTACTACTGGAGGGACATCCGCACTGTTAACCAGGTCTACGCTCGCCACCTGCTCGATACGAGGCGGCAAAGCCCCGGGGAATCACTGGAAGACTTCTACCAGGCGCTACTGGTGCTGGGCCAATGCTGCGGCTGCCCACCAATTTCGGGGAGCGAGCACACTGAACTTTTAGTAAGAGATGCTTTCGTGGCAGATATGAGCTCCCCTGATATCCGCAGGAGGCTGCTGGAGAAGGACACACTAGGGCTCAGAGAGGCACGGGCCCAGTCTGGGTCCATGGACATCGCATACCTAAACGCGCAAGCCTACGCTCCCGACCGCGCGTCCGCCCCCTGGCCCGCATGGCACCCCGCTGCGGCAGCCCCCCAGATCTTCCCCCTGACCCCGCTGGCCTGCGATACCGGACGGCCCGCTAACGCCATCGGAGCCCGCTGCTTTTTCTGCGGGCAGGCAGGTCATCCGCGCGCGCGCTGCCCGGCCCGCACCACCACCTGCAAAGGATGCGGCAAGAAGGGCCACCTCGTAGGGGTCTGTCAGGCCCGCGCCGTCGCCGCGCTCTCTGGCGGCTCCGGACCGCCGCGGCAAAACCCCCCCCCGCAGGCCCTGACCGACCAGCGCTCCTTCCCTAGGGCCATGTGCGACCCAAGGGCGTGGCCATCTTGCACCCCGAACACCGCGCTGGATGGGTGGATGCCGCCATTTTGTCCATCCCCGCCGCCATCTTGGGGTTCCCCGGACACCATGTGCGACCCGTGGGTGAGGCCATCTTGAATGGGGCCCCAGGCCCCCAGCTCGGCTGACTACACGCTGCCCGACCAGAGCTCGCAGCTGCTTCATCTGGCATCGGTGACATTAGACCAAAGTCGCCCCGGACACTCGCGACGGCTACAACGACAGCCCTCGTCAACAGTCGCAAGACGCCCTGCTTGATTGACTCTGGGAGCACGGAAAGCTTCGTCCACCCTTACACGGTAAGGCGCTGTTCACTCGTGACGCACCCTGTAAGCCAAAGGATCTCCCTGGCCTCCGGGTCACATTCGGTGGAAATAAAGGGGTACTGCCTGGCGAACCTCACTGTCCAAGGTCCGAAATTCGATAATTTCTGCCTGTATAACTCTGCGCGGCTACCCTCCTGGGGCTGGACTTCCAATGCCACCTGCAAAACCTGACCTTTAAATTTGGCGGGCCTCTACCTGCCCTTACTGTCTGCGGCCTCGCGACCCTTAAGGTCGTCCCGCCTTCCCTGTTTGCAAACCTCACCCCGGATTGCAAACCCGTCGCCACCAGGAGCAGTCGGTACAGTGCCCAGGACCGGACCTTCGTCAGGTCAGAAGTCCAAAGGCTGCTGAGGGAAGGAGTCATCGAAGCGAGCAACAGTCCCTGGAGAGCTCAAGTAGTGGTGGTAAAGACCGGGAGAAACATAGGATGGTCATTGACTACAGTCAGACCATCAACAGGTTTATGCAGCTGGACGTGTACCCTCTCCCCCGTATAGCCGACATGGTAAACAGGATCGCGCAATACAAGGTCTTCGCCACGGTGGATCTCAAGTCCGCCTACCACCAGCTACCCCTCCGTAATAGTGACCGCAAGTACACTGCCTTCGAAGCAGATGGGCGGCTCTACCAATTATTAAGGGTTCCCTTCGGTGTCACTAATGGGGTCTCGGTCTTCCAGCGAGAGATGGACCGAATGGTTGACCGGTTCGGCTTACGCGCAACGATTCCGTATCTGGATAACATCACCATCTGTGGCCATGATCAGCAGGACCACGATGCCAACCTCCGCAAATTCCTCCAGACCGCAAAAATCCTTAACCTCACGTACAGTAAGGATAAATGCGTGTTCCGCACCGACCGCCTAGCCATCCTTGGCTACGCAGTGCGGAACGGAGTTATAGGCCCTGACCCCGAACGCATGCGCCCCCTTATGGAGATCCCCCTCCCTCACTGCCCCAAGGCCCTTAAACGCTGCCTCGGGTTCTTCAGCTATTACGCTCAGTGGGTCCTGAACTAAGCAGACAAAGCCCGACCCCTAACCCAGTCCACGACCTTTCCTCTGTCGACCGAGGCCCGCCATGCTCTCAGCCGCATCAAAGCAGACATTGCAAGGGCCACGATGCGTGCGATCGACGAGTCCCTCCCCTTCCAGGTCGAGAGCGATGCGTCCGATGTAGCTCTGGCGGCCACCCTCAACCAAACGGGCAGGCCCGTGGCTTTCTTTTCCCGTACCCTCCATGCTTCCGAAATCCGCCACTCATCGGTCGAAAAGGAGGCCCAGGCCATAGTAGAGGCTGTGAGTCATTGGAGGCATTACCTGGCCGGCAGGAGGTTCACTCTCCTCACAGACCAACGGTCGGTCGCCTTCATGTTCGATAACGCACAGCTGGGCAAGATTAAGAACGACAACATCTTGCGGTGGAGGATAGAACTCTCCACCTACAACTACGAGATCTTGTACCGTCCGGGGAAGCTCAATGAGCCTCCTGATGCCCTGTCCCGCGGCACATGTGCCACCGCACAAGTGGACCGTCTCCACGCCCTCCACGAGGACCTCTGCCACCCGGGGGTCACTCGTTTCTTCCACTTCCAAGGAGGTTGAGGGGAGACCTGATAGAGGTCTACAAAATTATGAGGGGCATAGACAGAGTGGATAGTCAGAGGCTTTTCCCCAGGGTAGAGGGGTCAATTACTCGGGGGCATAGGTTTAAGGTGAGAGGGGCAAGGTTTAGAGTAGATGTACGAGGCAAGTTTTTTACGCAGAGGGTAGTGGGTGCCTGGAACTCGCTACCGGAGGAGGTGGTGGAAGCAGGGACGATAGTGACATTTAAGGGGCATCTTGACAAATACATGAATAGGATGGGAATAGAGGGATACGGACCCAGGAAGTGTAGAAGATTGTAGTTTAGTCGGGCAGCATGGTCGGCACGGGCTTGGAGGGCCGAAGGGCCTGTTCCTGTGCTGTAAATTTTTGTTTGTTCTTTGTTCTTTGTTAAGACCCGCAACCTGCCCTACTCCATCGAGGAGGTCGGGACAGTCACCAGGGACTGCCAAATCTGCGCGGAGTGCAAACCACACTTCTACCGGCCAGAGAGGGCGCACCTGATAAAGGCTTCCCATCCCTTTGAACGCCTCAGCATGGATTTCAAAGGTCCCCTCCCCTCCACCGACCGCAACACGTATTTCCTGAACGTGATTGACGAATACTCCCGGTTCCACTTCGCCATCCCCTGCCCAGACATGACCACAACCACCGTCATCAAGGCCCTCCAGGGTGTCTTTACACTGTTCGGTTTCCCCGCGTACATACACAGCGATACGGGGTCCTCCTTTATGAGCGATGAACTGTGTCAATTCCTGCTCAGCAAAGGCATCGCCTCGAGCAGGACGACCAGTTACAACCCCCGGGGAAACGGGTAGGTAGAGAGGGAGAACGGAACGGTCTGGAAGACCGTCCTACTGGCCCTCCGGTCTAGGAATCTCCCAGTCTCCCGCTGGCAAGGAGTCCTCCCAGTGGCCCTTCATGCCATCCGGTCACTGTACAGCCACAAATCAGACACCTCACGAGCGTCTTCTTGTCTTCCCCAGGAAGTCCTCCTCCGTGACCTCGCTCCCAACCTGGCTAGCAACACCCGGACCCATCCTGCTTCGGAAGCACGTGCGGGTGCACAAGTCGAACCTGTTGGTCGAGAGGGTCCACCTGCTGCACGCTAACCCGCAGTACGCCTACGTGGCGTTCCCCGATGGCAGACAAGACACGGTCTCCCTTCGGGACCTAGCGCCCGCCGGAACCCCATGCGCTCCCGATCTATTACCCCCACCTCCACCACCCCCGCAGCAGTGGGAGGGCTCAGTACACCCGCCACTCCGGCCTTGGCCCGGCCACTCATCGGCGCCCCCTACCGGTTTTCCCCCCCCGGGCCAACCGCTTGCCCCAACAGCGCCGCCCAGGGGTGACGAAGCTGCCGAGGAGGCCGAAACTATGCTCCCGGAGTCGCAACCACTGAGACCTACACCAGGATCACCACCAAAGCTCCGACGCTCCAGGAGGACGGCCAGGCCACCAGAGCGACTTATTGCTTCATCCTGACTCTCACCATAAATGAACATTTTGATCGAATCCTCGACTGTACGGTGCCTCGATACCTGATCCTACCATGTTAAGGGCTATTTTTTCACAGGCCACCCGCCCCCCCCCCCCCCCCCGCCCCCCCCCCCCCCCCCCCCCCCCCGCCCCCCCCCCCCCCCCCCCCGCCGGACTCCTTCTTAGCAGGGGGTGAATGTGGTAATACCAGGTATTGCGGTACCTGAGAGGCCGACGCCATTGGTTGAGACCCTGGAGTCTACCATTGGCTGTGTGAAGTAGCTCCGCCCTGAAGGCGGGGTATGAGATGGTGCCGTCCCAGCAGCCTTCACTTTCTGTAACGAAGCTGCTGGGGATCAGTTCTAGTGCATTAAAGCCTCAGTTACTGAATACCTTCGTCTCGAGTATATTGATTGCGCATCAGAGGAGGAACACTGTGGGGAGGTGGGGCATGGAGGCTGGGCTGCCGGTGACCAGGCCCCCAAGCAGGCGAACCCATGGAGGTTATTTTTAAATACAACAAGTGAACCGCGCTGGTGCTCCTTCCATCTGGGAGAGGCGGAGAATCAATCGCGGAGGCCCGCAAAATACCGGGCCAGAACCGGTAATGATACGTTAACACATGCAAATGACAGTTGTGCATGACGACGCCAGCGCGGGGCATGGATCGTGTTGACATCGCCAGCGAGGCACCAGAGCATGGCAGTTGGTTCGGCGCCCGGCGCCAACCTTGATTTCCGGCTGACACCCAATTCTCCGCCAGATTGCGCTTCACAATTCCGGCGTCACCAAGCAGAGAATCGATCCCAAAATCTGCTCCACTGTACATAATCTTATTTCCCCCTCTGGATGTACTCACAACAGACCCATTGATTCCAGTCCTGTCAGCACTTTACAGCACGCATGTTTGTCCTCACCCCAGTACTGATAGGACAGTAGAATAGGAGATTTAAATGTTGACGTTTGCAGAGTAACTAATTTTAGGAAGTGTTTTAATTGTTTTTAATCTTCAATGAGGAGCTGCTATGCCATGCCCTCTGCAGGCTGGGGTCAACTGCATATTTTAGCTGCGAGCAATTAATAGTCCCATTCTATTTTAGTTTGTGAATGAGCTAAGAACTGTGCATTCATTTTCAATGTAAGACTTTATTTTCTCAGAAATGGCCATTCAATATAATTATTTTTATGAAGATTGGTTTGACACATTTTCAGGACGGATTGAAAACCGGGATCGGGATTCTCCGCAAACGGCGCAATGTCCGCTACCCGGCGCGGAGGTCAGGACAGCCACCAGGAGCTGCCATATCTGCATGGAATGCAAGCTACACTTCTACAGGCCAGAGAAAGCGCACCTGATAAAGCCTTCCCGTCCCTTTGAACGCCTCAGTATGGACTTCAAAGTGCCCCTACCCTCCACCGACCACAACACGTACTTCCTGAATGTGATTGACGAATACTCCCGGTTCCACTTCGCCATCCCCTGCCCAGACATGACCACAACCACTGTCATCAAGGCCCTCCATAGCATCTTTGCACTGTTCGGTTTCCCCGCGTACATACACAGCGATAAGGGGTCCTCCTTTATGAGTGATGAACTGCGTCAATTCCTGCTCAGCAAGGGCATTGCCTCGAGCAGGACAACCAGTTACAACCCCCGGGGAAATGGACAGGTAGAGAGGGAGAACGGAACGGTCTGGAAGACCGCCCTACTGGCCCTACGGTACAGGAATCTCCCAGTCTCCCGCTGCCATCCTCCCGGATGGGCCCCTCTCCATCCGGTCACTGCTGTGTACCACGACCAACCAAACACCTCACGAACGTCTCCTTGTCTTCCCTAGGAAGTCCTCCTCCGGGACCTCGCTCTCAACCTGGCTGGCAGCTCCTGGACCCCGACGGCCGACAGGATACGGTTTCCCTACGGGACCTGGCGTCCACTGGATCCCCACACACACCCCCACCACCAATCCCACCCTCCCTCCCACTGGCGCACCCCACAGCCGCCCCCTTCCCAGGTGGATCGGTCCTCCCACCGGTCCCGTCTAGGGGTGATGAAGCTGCCGAAGAAGCCGAAGCCACGCTCCTGGAGCCACAGATGCAACAGAGGATGACCAGGGCCCCCGATCGACTAATTGCTTCATTCTGAACTGTAAATAAATTTTGTAAATAGTTGCGATGTAACGAGGCAAAACCATTGTACTGATGTATAGCGGGTACCTCCATAACCTTAACCTCTACCACTATGTAATGCGAGGCCACCACCCCCGCCGGACTCTTTTTTTAACAGGGGGTGAATGTGGTAGTCGGTATTAGAGGTATTACTGTACCCTGTATTGCTGTAAGACCATTGGTGTAGGAGGTGCTGTTTTCATTGGTTAAGCCTGCCTGCTGGTTTTGCCCAGTAAGGCGGAGATAAGAGCCCATGTCTCCCCAGCAGCTGCCTTCTGTACCTGCGCTGCTGGGGGAAACATCTAGTGTAATAAGGCCTTCAATTGTTTCCAATCTCGCTTCTGGAGTTATTGATCGAGCATCACACTGCAATGGATTTTTCCCCACATTCTGTTGCACTAAAAAAGAACATCCGGTGGCCATTTTCTGTTTCCCCTGGAACTTCTACCCAAAATGGAATAGGTTGGGCAGGATCCACACCTTCAGAGAACAGGTGTAGGCCCCATCTAAGTAAGTAGTTGACAACAAATACAAAAAGTGCTGGAAATACTCAGCAGATGTGGCAGCACCTGTGAAGAGAGAAATGTTGGCGGGATTTTCTGACCCCCCCCATGGCGTGTTTCCAGCAGCAGAGACAGCTCGCTGAGAGACAGAGATTGGTCGCCGCCAATGTCTATGTTTTACGTTGTTCGCTCCATTCCGCCGCTGGGGGACTCAACACCTTCAGTGGGACCGGAAGATCCCGTCAGCGGAAGGCTGGAAAATCCCACCCAGCGTTCATGTTTCGAGTCAAATATGACTGTTTTTCAGAACTGCTCTCAGTAATTGGTAAACTACCTTTATTAAATTGTCCCTACATCTTCCTCATAGAAATTGTTTAGCCCGTTTTTCTTCGGCCCAACTTGGGGCTCATTTGGTCTCTTTCAGAGGGATAGCATGCCCCTTCAACATCTGTCCCCTCAGTAATGCAGACACATCTGGGGCTGGACCCCAACGCCGAAATCGCGGCTAGCGCCGGGGCAGAGAATCCATTTCCCCGCACGCAATCAGGGTCTGCGCCGGTTCCCCGATTCTGCGGGCCCCGAAAGCGCCGCAGAGCACCTACCTGCAGCTATTGCCAGAGGCCCGCTCCGCCATTCTCCGTCCCCGACCAGCCGAAATCCCGACGGCGTAGATCTAATGTGGTCCTGCTGGTCGAGATACTAGCGTGGCTGCTGCGGACTCAGTCCGCACCCGCCATGGTCGGGGACGGGCCAATCGGAGGGAAGGGGGGACTTATACCCGGTGGGCAATGTTTGGGCAGGTAGTCAGGGGTTGGGCTCGCGTCCAAATGGTGGGTCTATTTTTAATGTCCAGCTCCGCCATGGAACACGGCGCGGCCTCCAACCCGGAAGTGCGGGGGCCCGCATCTGGAGCAAAAGCTGCTAGTTTTGAGCAAAAGGGCAAAGCAGTGGGCAGAACCCCACCATATTACACTTTTGCTGCCACAAAAGGGTCTGTGGAATCTTTACCCCCACATGTTTTCCTGCTGTTATTCCTTTACATTGCTTCACCGATGCTCATTCTGGAATTGAATTGGAATCTTTGATGATTATTGAACTATGAGGAGATCCCTGGTTGCTCAGACCAACTGAAAAACTGTGTTGTAATTAACAGCTGAAGTGTAGAACCTGCGTAGCTACAAAGTCAAGTGCACATTTGATTTTTTTCTGTCACTCTTTTTATCGGTGGCAGTGGCATTGTCGGGGTGTGGGTCTTGCACAGGTGACTGCAAACCAAGTCTCAGCAGCTCTAAAGGCCAATTAAAACTGTTTTTAATTTGAACAGTACAACAAACATTACAAACAACAACATAATTAGAACTACAAACAAATCAGATTCTGATTTTATTCACAAACCAGGGCAACCATGTTGCAGGAAAGTAAACTTTCGGAAATGCATTGGGATACTTTAAACAAACAGAAACGCAGGCTGCTGCAATGTGTGATTGGTGCAGTATTAGTCCAAAAGTCATACCAGCACTGCTAATAGCACTCCACCTATTGATCTCACTGTTGAGCAATTTATATCCCAAAGCACTGCAATGAATTTTGGATGGTGTAGAATGGATTCTGTGAAGTCTCCAATGAAGTTGTCAGATTTGTACAAATGGCTGTGCCAAATTCTGTCAGTCTGGGGATCACTGATGATAATGAAACACAAGCAATAACCTGCTGGGAGTTTACTGCTCTCATATGGCATCTTAAATTTTATCAGTCTCCTACCAGTCCAGAGTAAGTATATAATGGAGACTGAACTGAATTAGATAGTGTCATTGTATCCTTGCTCATAGATATTAATTTTTCACATACATCCATTATTCATACCACGTCTAGTCAGGCATTCAGGAACTCAATATCTGTGATTAATTACTTTTTTTATTGTGATTGTCTCTTTGTTGTCTCTCTATGTGTTGTCATTTTATACGGCATTTGTCAGGGTTGAATATTTCACTTTGATGCCGAAGAGTGTATCACTCGATTACAGACCGCAGGTGTAGTTTATGCTTACTTCTTCATCTCTTAAATGTCCGAGTGTGGATGACAATGATCTAATGTGTACTACACAACTTCCACAACTCACAGGAAAACTGGAGCTCATTCTCAAATAGTGTCAGAAACAATGCAACAGTGGGCAATGTCCTTGTTTTAGTTTCTAAGTAAACCACAAAGGACTTAATAATAACAATCTTTATTATTGTCACAAGTCGGCTTACATTAACACTGCAATGAAGTTACTGTGAAAATCTCCTAGTCGCCACATTCCAGCACCTGTTCGAGTACACAGAGGGAGAATTCAGAATGTACAATTCATTTAAAAAGCACGTCTTTCGGAACTTGTGGGAGGAAACTGGAGCACTCAGAGGAAACCCATGCAGACACGGGGAGAACGTGCAGACACGGGGAGAACGTGCAGACTCCGCACAGACAGCGACCCAAGCAGGAATCGAACCCGGGACTCTGGAGCGGTGAAGCAACAGTGCTAACCACTGTGCTACCGTGCCGCCCAAAATCGTCATCTGTTCAACAATTTTAAAGAAAAAAAGTTTAAAAATAAATCAATTAAAATATGAAACATTGGCACAGGATTCCACACAGAGCACTGGGGGAAGTGAAAACGAAATTCTTACTGGGACTGTCAAGCATTGCTTTAAACATATGCCATTTGTGAGCTGATTTTTCCTTTATCAATCGCGTAAATATGTAATCCGGGAATATCCAAGCTACAGGTCGTACAACATAAACAGTCCACAAAATTCACCATCTCACCCCAAAACACAGGTGAATCAATTCCTGTTTGCACTTACACAGCTGGATTCAAGTTCAAGAAGCTCTATGGTCTGAGCTCAGTGCTGGTCGATCGTTGACAGAAATGTTCTAAATCCATCTTTAATGCAGAGGGGTGGAAAGTGACCGCTACCCTTCCAGTGTTAACACAGTTTCACTCCAGAGTTATCCTGGTTTCTCCCAAGTCAAACCTTGTTGCCCCGAGTCAGAGCCGGTACCCCTGAGTCAAAGGCTGGTCACCCTCCAGTCAGACCCTGGTTGCCTCCAAGTCGGAGCCAGTATTTCCCTCAATACACGGAGCCACACTGCGAGCGCTGCACTCCCCTCGGAGGGATGCTCGCCAGGTGTGTGCCTTTTGAAGCCAGTCGTGATTCGTGTCGCTCTGACATCACGCTGCTGCGGATGGATAATTCTTTTTCTTGAAAACATTTTATGAAGGCATTTATGATTTTATAACAACAAATACAAATGTAAACATAACTCAGTAAATAACGCCCCCCTAACCAACAACCATACCCAGCCAACAGGCCTATACACACAATTCCCCAGTCCCACCACCTCCTCTCACAGATCCTGCCTAAACTAAACAATACTAACTCCTATCCCCGCTCCCGTTCCCTAACACCAGCCCCCCCCCCCCCCCCCCCCCCCCCACCACTTCTATTGTATCTGCTAACAGTTTAGTTTTCTCCGAAGAAGTCGATAAATGGCTGCCACCACCGGACGAACCCTAACATTGATTCCCTTAGGGCGAACTTAATTTTCTCAAGCCTGAGAAACCCAGCCATGTCACTAACCCATACCCCCCGATTTTGGGGGCTCCGTGTCCCTCCACACTAACAGGATCCATCTCCGGGCAACCAAGGTGGCAAAGGCCAAAACGTCAGCCTCTCTCGCCCCCTGGACTCCCAGGTCTTCCTATACTCCAGAAATCGACACCTCAGGACTCGGCGCCACCCTCGTTTTTAGCACCGTGGAAATTACATCGGCAAAGCCCTGCCAAAATCCCCTAAGCTTCGGACATGCCCAAAACATGTGGGCATGGTTTGCGGGCCCTCTCACACACATCCCACAACTGTCCTCCACCCCTTCAAAAAACCTGGTCATCCGGGCCACCGTCATGTGTGCCCGGTGGACCACCTTAAATTGTATCAGGCTCGGGCGGCATGGTGGCACAAGTGGTTAGCACAGTTGCCTCATGGCGCTGAGATCCCAGGTTCGATCCCGGTTCTGGGTCACTGTCCATGTGGAGTTTGCACATTCTCCCCGTGTTTGCATGGTTTTCGCCCCCACAATCCAAAAGATGTGCATGGTAGGTGATTTGGCCATGTTAAATTGCCCCTTAATTGGATAAAATTAATTGGATACTCTAAATTTATTTTTTAAATGTTTTAAATTGTATGAGGCTGAGCCTGGCACATGATGAGGACATTTTGACTCTACTCAGGGCATCGTCCCACAGACCCACCTTTGTACAAAGTCTCTCACCTGCAGATTGCGAAACCCCATTCCCACCCGGCAGTTCAAACTCCTCCTCCAAATCCTCCAAACATGGAAAGCTCCCATCGATAAACAGGTCCCCCAGCCTCTCAATCCCTGCTCTTTGCCACCTCCAAAACCCACCATCCAACCTCCCCGGCACAAACCGGTGGTTGCCACAAATTGGAGCCCACACCGATGCTCCCTCCACTCCCATATGCTTGCGCCACTGCCCCCATACCCTCAGAGCAGCCACCACCACCCAGCTTGTGGAGTACCGAGCCGGCGAGAACGGCAGAGGTGCCGATACCAGTGCTCCTAAGCTTGTGTCCTTACATGATGCCACCTCCACCTTCTCCCACACCGACACCTCCCCCACTACCCACTTCCTAACCATGGCTTTATTTGCCGCCCAGTAATAATTCCCAAAGTTCGGTAAAGCCAGCTGCCCACCCCACCTCGTCCCACTCCGGCTTCGCTAGAACAACACCTTCCTTACCCGCGGGGTTTTGCCTGCCCATACAAACCCAGAGAACTCCCTATTGACCCGCTTAAATAAGGCTTTTGGGATTAAAATACGGAGACACTGCAAAACAAAAAAAATCTCGGGAGCACCATCATCTTTATGGTCTGTACCTCCCCGCCAGTGAAAATGGGAGCATATCCCACCTTCAAAAGTCCTCCTTCATTTGCTCAACTAACTGGACCAGGTAGCTGCTCCCATCCCCGTACCACCTGAATTCCCAAGTATCGAAAACTCCCTCCCAACACTTTAAACGGCAACACCCCCAACCTCCTCGCCTGCCCCCTCGCCTGCATCACAATGACCTCACTCTTACCCATGTTCAATTTATACTCCGAAAACCAGCCAAATTCCCCTAGGATCCACATAATCACTCCCATTCCCCCCCCAGATGGGTTGTCCACATATAACGAAACCCTGTGCTCCACCACCCCCCCAGCAACCCCCCCCCCAGCACCCCCCCCCCACCGCCCCCCCCCCCCCCCCCCACCCCACCCCCCCCCCCCCCCACCCCCCCCCCCCCCCCCACCCCCCGGCGCCCCCTCTCCCGGACTAACACCTTCCAGTCCTTTGAAGCTCTAAGCGCCATCGCTAGTGGCTCTATAGCCAAGGCTAATAACAGTGGGGAGAGTGGACATCTCTGCCTTGTCCCCAGCTCATTCACTAGCCTGAGCTCACTCGGTTCGCCCGCACACTCGCCACCAGTGCCCGGTCAACAGCAACCAGACCCAGTCCACAAAGCCCTGCCCAAATCCAAACTGCCCCAGGACCTCCCACAAATATTTCCACTCCACGCAATCAAAGGTCTTCTCCGCGTCCATAGCGACCACTACCTCCACCTCCCCACCCTCGGAGGGCATCATGATAACATTCAATACCCTTCTAACGTTGGCTGTTAACAGCCTTCCTTTGACAAATCACGCCTGGTCCTCCCCTATCACCCCCGGAATACAATCCACTATTCTCCAGGCCAAAATCTTGGCCAGCAATTTGCCTGTCCACTGGAGAATCTCCCTAACCAGCCTGTCCATCTCTGCACCCTCCACCTTCTCCCTACGAGCCTGTACCAAAATCAACTCCCCCCCCCCCCCCCGCCCCCCAACAACTGCTTTCAGTGCCTCCAATACCGTTGCTGTCGAAACCTCCCCTGTGTCATTTATCTCCACATAGTTCTGTATGGCCTCCCTCACCTGCCCACAGACCTCCTAACAGTCCTACATCCAATCTCCATTGCGGGTGCTGACCCTCCTCCTTTCTCAACCATAAATCCACCCAGTGTGGCATGGTCTGACACAACAATTGCCGAGCATTCGGCGTCTACCACCCCGGCCAGGAAAGCCTTATCCAGAACGAAAAAGTCGATCCGAGAGTATACTTTGTGCACATGGGAGAAAAATGAAAACTCCTTCGATCTTGGTCTTCCATAACTCCACGGATCTACCCCCCCCCATCTGTTCCATAAACCCCTTTAGTTCCTTTGCAGCCGCTAGCAGCCTCTCTGTCCTCGAACTCGACTGATCCAACCTCGGATCTATAACCGTATTAAAGTTCCCCCCCACCCCCATGATCAGCCTATGCGAGTCCAGGTCCGGAATCTTCCCTAACACCCGCCTCATAAACTGCACATCGCCCAGTTTGGTGCATAGATATTCCCTAATACCATCGGCATCCCCTCCAGATTCCCACTCACCATAACGTACCTATCCCCGGGTCTGCCACTATGCTCCCCACTTCAAATGACACCCGCTTATTAATCAGAATCGCAAGCCCCCCTAGTTTTAGGGTCTAGTCCCGAATGAAAAACTTGCCCCACGCACCCCTTCCTCAGCCTAGTCTGATCCACAACCATCAGGTATGTCTCCTGTAGCAATGCCACGTCCGCCTTCAAACTCTTCAGATGCGCGAACACGCGAGCCCTCTTGACCGGCCCATTCAGCCCTCTCATGTTCCATGTGATTAGCCTGGTCGGGGGGCCACGCTAAATTGGTCCTTAATTGGAAACAAAAAATTGAAATGTTTTACTGCTGGCAGGCAATGTACTTTTAATGTGCAATTGTTTTTGTAATTTAGGTTGTCTTTTTACTCCTATTGTTCAGCTGTGGTCTTTTTAATGGACTGAAATTGTCGATTAAAAGGCTGCATTTTGTGCTGTAGATGCCGCCCCCGCCCCCTCTTTTGTTACCATACTGTAGTGTGTTTGGTAGCACTACTGTATGTAACATGCGTTACTCAATCCAGTTGCGGCAGAGGCTTTCTGCACCTTGATGAAGAAGGTTCAAAGTCGTCCAGAGGTATTGGAAGGTTCATTGAGTAACAGAATTTAACAACTGCGTGAGTTCTTACTTTAAGATCAATACCAGTAGAAAGGTTACAATGTTTATATACAGTAGCTATGTCTGAGCACACTAGTAGCCCTGAGCTAGCTCTATGCTCCTGCTCCCGTCACAGTCTAATCACCAAGAGGGGCAGAGAGCCGCTTGCGTCTGCTTTTATACCCGCCAGTGCTGCCCCCTAGTGATCTTTCAATTTCCCATTAACCCCTTATGTATATATCCATGTAAAGATCACTACACCCCCCTCCCCTAACGATCAACGATAACCCTTCTTTTGCCAGCCTCCAGCTTGCGTTCCGCCCCACTTCAGGCCCGTCCTCGGTCGCCCATCATCATCGGCCCCCAAACTGTCTCCAAGCACCAGTCCCTCACCTGTCAGCAGATCAATGCCCCCCTCCCTCCCATAACAAAATAATAATCCAACCCCCCTCAGCAAACTTATCACCTGCTCGTCCCCCACTGCGCTTCCGTGAGTGAGCCCACCCACCTAGCCTGGTAGCCCTCGTGCATGGCGGTAAACATCCTAACCCCCACTGATCTCCCTTCCCCGCTCGAACATACATATGCAAACATTACAGTCCCCAACAAACACAAAGAAGGAAATTCCACCCACCATCCCCCACTAAGAACAAAGTTAACCCATAAGCAAAACAGAGCAATGGCCCCAAACTTAGTACAAAACAATAGATACAAAACCTGAAGTAAAAAGAAGTTTAACAGCAGATCAAGAAAACAACTACTTGCCCCCCAAATTCAATGTTCCTCCATCCCCTGCCAGTCCTCTGTCCGTGATAAAGTTCATCGCCTCATCTGGTATTCTGAAGTAAAGTTCCTGGCCCTCATAAGTGACCCACAAGCGTGCTGGGTACAGCATACCAAACTTCACCCCCTTCTTAAAGAGGACCCATTTCACCTTGTTAAAACCGATCCGTCGCTGCCCTCCGTCAGGCCAACGATCCTCACGCCTGTCTACGCGATCTGTTCTCCAGATCCTCCACTTTTTCTTGCAGCCTCTTCTGGTGGTCCTTCATCAGCCCCATCTCCACCTCCATCGCGGCTAGCTGGTCATTGTGCTCATCCACCGCCTCTTCCATCTTTTGGATCGCCTGGCCCTGGGTTTCCAGTCTCTGCTCCACACGATCAATCCCCGCCTTAATCGGATCCAGATATTCCTTTCTCCGCTGACCAAATGTCTCATGGAGAAAATCCACCAGTTGCTGCGTCGACCACTGGGCCAGCAGCTTCGATCCCTGACCATCCGCCGCATTCTCCTGTGTCGCAGCCTCCACTCCTATCTTCGACCAACGTCCTCTTCTTTTCAGACCACTTCTAGTCCACGGATCCATACACTGGTGGGGCATCCTTCTCCTCCACTTCACCAGTCCCTTGTTTTGTCAATCAAATCCACCGTAAATCGGGGAAAAAGGCCCAAAAGGTCCACCACGAGCGGGAGCTACCAAATATGCGACCACTCACTCCATGGTGGCCTCCAGAAGTCCGATGGATAATTTGACGTCAATATGATTCCAGCATACGGGCTGCCCACCACTGGCAGGGGGCGGGGATGGTCACAGCAGGCTTTCACACTGATAGAAAATGCAACTTTGGCCTTTTTCACAATATTTTCCCCTCCCGTCGGCAAACCCACCTCATGGGACCTGAAAATCCCAGTTTCTGAGTCAGCCCAGCTTTTCTGGTAATGCGTACATCTACAGAGATAAACCACAGCCAACCACTGTTCTTTTTTCAATAATAATCAAAATGGATGGAAAGCCAAGACCCACCAAGATTGAAACAAGTAGATGTAAATAATAAAGTTTTCATACGTCTGAGTCTTGGGAAAATACCAGTTCAAGTAGATGGCAAAATGGAGATACATTCCAATGAACACTGCTGAAGAGAGATGGGAAATGCCAGCTCCCAGCAACAGCACAAACTCCAAATACTGATTCCACTCATTCAAGATTTTAATAGGGAGGTATTGGTGTAGTGGTATTGTCACTGGACTAGTAATCCAGAGACCAGCGGTAATGCTAGAGGACCTGGGTTCAAATCCCACCATGGTAGGTGGTGACATTTCAATCAAATATAAGTTGGAATTAAAAATCTGGGCCGGGATTCTCCGCTATCCGGCGGGGCGGGCAGTACCGGCACCGAGGAGTGGCATGAACCACTCCGGTGTCGGGCCACCCGGAAGGTTCGGAATCCTCCGCACCTTCAGGGACTAGGCTGGCGCCGGCGGGGTTGGCGCTGCACCAACCGCCGCCGAGGGGCCTCAGCCGCGAGTTGCCGCATTGTTGGGAGCGCCAGCATGTTCTGCCGTGATCCCAGCGCATGCGCCGGGGGGGGTTCTTTTCCGCACCGACCATGGTGGGCCGTTACAGCCGCCGGCGTGGAGGGAAATAGTGCCCCCACGACACAGACCCGACCGCAGATCGGTGGGCCCCGATCGCGGGGGCCCCCCCGGGGCCAGATCCCCCGCGCCCCCCGAAGACTCCGCAGAGACAGGTCCCGCCAGTAAGGACCTTGTTTGATTTACGCCGGCGGGACTGGCCAAAAACGGACGGCCACTCGGCCCATCGCAGAGCGGAGAATCGCCGGGGGGGCCACTGCCATGGCCCCCCCACCGGCGCGACGCGATTACCGCCCCTGCCGAAAACCGGCACCGGAGAATCCGGCAGCCGGCCTCGGAGCGGCGGGTTGGGATTCACGCCGCCCCCTGGCGATTCTCCGGCCCGGCGGGGTGTCGGAGAATCCTGCCCCTGGTGATGAGCAGCATGGTGGCGCAGTGGGTTAGCCCTGCTGCCTCACGGCGCTGAGGTCCCAGGTTCGATCCTGCCACGGAGTCACTGCCCCTGTGGAGTTTGTACATTCCCCCCCCCCCAATGTTTGCATGGGTTTTGCCCCCACACCTAAAGATGTGCAGGATAGGTGGATTGGCCATTCTAAATTGCCCCTTAATTGGAAAAAAAATAAATTGGGTACGCTAAATTTATTAAAAAAACAAAATCTGGTGATGACCATGAAACCATTGTCACAAAAATCTATCTGGTTTTTTTTTAGAACAATACAGCGCAGTACAGGCCCTTCGGCCCACGATGTTGCACCGAAACAAAAGCCATCTAACCTACACTATGCCATTATCATCCATATGTTTATCCAATAAACTTTTAAATGCCCTCAATGTTGGCGAGTTCACTACTGTAGCAGGTAGGGCATTCCACGGCCTCACTACTCTTTGCGTAAAGAACCTACCTCTGACCTCTGTCCTATATCGATTACCCCTCAGTTTAAAGTTATGTCCCCTCGTGCCAGCCATATCCATCCGCGGGAGAAGGCTCTCACTGTCCACCCTATCCAACCCCCTGATCATTTTGTATGCCTCTATTAAGTCTCCTCTTAACCTTCTTCTCTCCAACGAAAACAACCTCAAGTCCGTCAGCCTTTCCTCATAAGATTTTCCCTCCATACCAGGCAACATCCTGGTAAATCTCCTCTGCACCCGCTCCAAAGCCTCCACGTCCTTCCTATAATGCGGTGACCAGAACTGTACGCAATACTCCAAATGCGGCCGGACCAGAGTTCTGTACAGCTGCAACATGACCTCCCGACTTCGGAACTCAATCCCTCTACCAATAAAGGCCAACACTCCATAGGCCTTCTTCACAACCCTATCAACCTGGGTGGCAACTTTCAGGGATCTATGTACATGGACACCTAGATCCCTCTGCTCAGCCACACTTTCAAGAACTTTACCATTAGCCAAATATTCCGCATTCCTGTTATTCCTTCCAAAGTGAATCACCTCACACTTCTCTACATTAAACTCCATTTGCCACCTCTCAGCCCAGCTCTGCAGCTTATCTATATCCCTCTGTAACCTGCTACATCCTTCCTCACTATCGACAACACCACCGACTTTAGTATCGTCTGCAAATTTACTCACCCACCCTTCTGCGCCTTCCTCTAGGTCATTGATAAAAATGACAAACAGCAACGGCCCCAGAACAGATCCTTGTGGTACTCCACTTGTGACTGTACTCCATTCTGAACATTTCCCATCAACCACCACCCTCTGTCTTCTTTCAGCTAGCCAATTTCTGATCCACATCTCTAAATCACCCTCAATCCCCAGCCTCCGTATTTTTTGCAATAGCCTACCGTGGGGAACCTTATCAAACGCTTTGCTGAAATCCATATACACCACATCAACTGCTCTACCCTCGTCTACCTGTTCAGTCACCTTCTCAAAGAACTCAATAAGGTTTGTGAGGCATGACCTACCCTTCACAAAGCCATGCTGACTATCCCTGATCATATTATTCCTATCTAGATGATTATAAATCTTGTCCCTTATAATCCCCTCCAAGACTTTACCCACTACAGACGTGAGGCTCACCGGTCTATAGTTGCCGGGGTTGTCTCTGCTCCCCTTTTTGAACAAAGGGACCACATTTGCTGTCCTCCAGTCCTCTGGCACTATTCCTGTAGCCAATGATGACATAAAAATCAAAGCCAAAGGTCCAGCAATCTCTTCCCTGGCCTCCCATAGAATCCTAGGATAAATCCCATCAGGTCCCGGGGACTTATCTATTTTCAGCCTGTCCAGAATTGCCAACACCTCTTCCCTACGTACCTCAATGCCATCTATTCTATTAGCCTGGGGCTCAGCATTCTCCTCCACAACATTATCTTTTTCCTGAGTGAATACTGACGAAAAATATTCATTTAGTATCTCGCCTATCTCTTCAGAGTCCACACACAATTTCCCATCCCTGTCCTTGACTGGTCCTACTCTTTCCCTAGTCATTCGCTTATTCCTGACATACCTATAGAAAGCTTTTGGGTTTTCCTTGATCCTTCCTGCCAAATACGTCTCATGTCCCCTCCTTGCTCGTCTTAGCTCTCTCTTTAGATCCTTCCTCGCTACCTTGTAACTATCCATCGCCCCAACCGAAACTTCACACTTCATCTTCACATAGGCCTTCTTCTTCCTCTTAACAAGAGATTCCACTTCCTTGGTAAACCACGGTTCCCTCGCTCGACGCCTTCCTCCCTGTCTGACCGGTACATACTTATCAAGAACACGCAGTAGCTGATCCTTGAACAAGCCCCACTTATCCAGTGTGCCCAACACTTGCAGCCTACTTCTCCACCTTATCCCCCCCAAGTCACGTCTAATGGCATCATAATTGCCCTTCCCCCAGCTATAACTCTTGCCCTGCGGTGTATACTTATCCCTTTCCATCATTAACGTAAACGTCACCGAATTGTGGTCACTTTCCCCAAAGTGCTCTCCTACCTCCAAATCCAACACCTGGCCTGGTTCATTACCCAAAACCAAATCCAACGTGGCCTCGCCTCTTGTTGGCCTGTCAACATATTGTTTCAGGAAACCCTCCTGCACACACTGTACAAAAAACGACCCATCTATTGTACTCGAACTATATATTTTCCAGTCAATATTTGGAAAGTTAAAGTCACCCATAATAACTACCCTGTTACTTTCGCTCATATCCAGAATCATCTTCGCCATCCTTTCCTCTACATCCCTAGAACTATTAGGAGGCCTATAAAAAACTCCCAACAGGGTGACCTCTCCTTTCCTGTTTCTAACTTCAGCCAATACTACCTCGGAAGAAGAGTCCCCATCTAGCATCCTCTCCGCCACCGTAATACTGCTCTTGACTAGCAGCGCCACACCTCCCCCTCTTTTGCCTCCTTCTCTGAGCTTACTAAAACACCTAAACCCCGGAACCTGCAACATCCATTCCTGTCCCTGCTCTATCCATGTCTCCGAAATGGCCACAACATCGAAGTCCCAGGTACCAACCCACGCTGCCAGTTCCCCTACCTTGTTTCGTATACTCCTGGCATTGAAGTAGACACACTTCAAACCACCTACCTGAACGCTGGCCCCCTCCTGCGACGTCAAATCTGTGCTCCTGACCTCTATACTCTCATTCTCCCTTACCCTAAAACTACAATCCAGGTTCCCATGCCCCTGCTGCATTAGTTTAAACCCCCCCAAAGAGCACTAACAAATCTCCCCCCCAGGATATTTGTGCCCCTCAGGTTCAGATGTAGACCATCCTGTCTGTAGAGGTCCCACCTTCCCCAGAAAGAGCCCCAGTTATCCAAAAATCTGAAACCCTCCCACCTGCACCATCCCTGTAGCCACGTGTTTAAATGCTCTCTCTCCCTATTCCTCATCTCACTATCACGTGGCACGGGCAACAACCCAGAGATAACAACTCTGTTTGTTCTAGTTCTGAGCTTCCATCCTAGCTCCCTGAAAGCCTGCCTGACATCCTTGTCCCCTTTCCTACCTATGTCGTTGGTGCCAATGTGGACCACAACTTGGGGCTGCTCCCCCTCCCCCCTAAGGACCCGGAAAACACGATCCGAGACATCACGCACCCTTGCACCTGGGAGGCAACATACCAAACGTGAGTCTCTCACGCTCCCACAAAATCTCCTATCTGTGCCCCTGACTATAGAGTCCCCAATTACTAATGCTCTGCTCCTCTCCCCCCTTCCCTTCTGAGCAACAGGGACAGACTCCGTGCCAGAGGCCCGCACCCCATGGCTTACCCCTGGTAAGTCATCCCCCCCACAAGTATCCAAAGCGGTATACTTGTTTCTCAGGGGAACGACCGCAGGGGATCCCTGCACTGACTGTTTTTTCCCAGTCCCTCTTACAGTTACCCACCTATCTCCAATCTTTGGTGTAACTAATTCCCTGAAGCTGCTATCTATGACCCCTTCTGCCTCCCGAATGATCCGAAGTTCTTCCAACTCCAGCTCCAGTTCCCTAACTCGGTCTTGGAGGAGCTGGAGATGGCAGCACTTCCTGCAGGTAAAATCAGCAGGGACACTAACTGCATCCCTCACCTCAAACATCCTGCAGGAGGAACATTGCACTCCCTTCCCTGCCATTCCTCTCACTTTCTACCAAGATCTGGCTAACAACTAATTAAATTTTTATAAAAAATAATAATATAATAAAAATATGGTACTTACCTCAGACCAATGGGTTTTATTATTAGGTTAGAGGAGGAGGGCGGGTGGGAGACACTACACGTGTAGTGTCTCGGGTTTCCTCTCCACCAGAATTTATTGGTGAGGGTCTTCCCAGACGTCCGCGGGTCGACTTCCTGATCCCGCCTAAAAAACTAATTTAAAAAAAAAAGAAAAATTCTCAGCTCCTGCTGAAATTGACTAACCAGCCAGCTCCACTCCCGCCGAAATCGACTGGCCTGCCCCTGCAAAGAGAAGTGCTTTTAAAGGTTGACTTACCTCCCAGCAACCTCCTTCCGCAATGCTCCCGCTGAAATTGACTAACCAGCTGCTCTCACGCCGCCGAAATCGACTGGCCTGCCCCTGCAAAGAGAAGTGCTTTTAAAGGTTGACTTACCTCCCAGCAACCTCCTTCCGCAATGCTCCCGCTGAAATTGACTAACCAGCTGCTCTCACGCCACCGAAATCGACTGGCCTGCCCCTGCAAAGAGAAGTGCTTTTAAAGGTTGACTTACCTCCCAGCAACCTCCTTCCGCAATGCTCCCGCTGAAATTGACTAACCAGCTGCTCTCACGCCACCGAAATCGACTGGCCTGCCCCTGCAAAGAGAAGTGCTTTTAAAGGTTGACTTACCTCCCAGCAACCTCCTTCCGCAATGCTCCCGCTGAAATTGACTAACCAGCCAGCTGCTCTCACGCCGCCGAAATCGACTGGCCTGCCCCTGCAAAGAGAAGTGCTTTTAAAGGTTGACTTACCTCCCAGCAACCTCCTTCCGCAATGCTCCCGCTGAAATTGACTAACCAGCTGCTCTCACGCCACCGAAATCGACTGGCCTGCCCCTGCAAAGAGAAGTGCTTTTAAAGGTTGACTTACCTCCCAGCAATCTCCTTCCGCAATGCTCCCGCTGAAATTGACTAACCAGCCAGCTGCTCTCACGCCGCCGAAATCGACTTTCTGTTGTCCTTGCCTATTGATTCTTAAATGCCCCTTGAAATGGCCGAGCAAGCCATTCAGTCCAAAGGCAATTAGGGATGGACCAGCCAGTGACGCCAAAATCCCACAAATTAAATTTTAATATTGCAGTGAGAATATATACTTACCAACTTCTTGGGCATAACTGAAAAATGTACGGTCTAGCTATTAATACAAAACTGGTGAGCAGCTGGAAAGCAAAGTCATATCACCTGGGTTCAAACCAGATGATGTACCTGCACCAAAATAGATGTCTTAATTGTGTTTAACCCGATTGGCATTATTTAATTAAAGTTACATTTGATATCACATGGATGTGGTGGAACAGCATTATTTGCGATAACCTGTAAATTACTAGCAGTAATGTACTGTATTCATTATTACTATTTGTACTAATATTACCTCATATAGGGGAAACAAGTAGCAGAATGTTAATCTAACATCAAGGTAACCAAAACTCATCTATTTCCTCTTTATGGAAATTAATTAGCACAGAATTAATTCATCTTGGTCAAGCTGATGCTCGATGCTTACAACGTGGAAAATATTTATTTTTATATTGCCTGTAGGTTTTCTCTGAGACTTGCATTCCTGTGCTGGAGATCATATTGTGAGTATCTACTCCAATTGTGACCAAAATACAGCAGATACCAACAGAAAAGACAAAGGTTAATATCTTTCATGCTCCGAGTGCAGAATTTCAGACGACCAGGAGCGCAGGTAAGGAGTTTTATTGCACGTCAATTTGCAAATCTATGATATTAAGTATGAAATAAACTTATCTTTTGTGTGAAAAAGGTTTGAACTTGAAACCTCAATTTGCCTGTTCCTTACAGATGCTGATTAATCTGCTGTGTGGTTACAGCATTTTCTGCCTTTGATTTTGATTTTCAGCGCATGCAGTGTTTAACTCGTCACCTTCTGTATTCTATTGTCCATGCAATCTCCCAGACTAATTTGCTGTTAAATTCAAAGTTCACTACCTTCTTTAATTATCTGAGATAAAGAATCTCATTATATGCTTTCCGAGAGTGTATGTATATTAAACCCATTGGCTAACTCCTCCTCTAATTTTAGTTACCTCCTCAAAGAATTCCAGTAGATTAGTGAGGCATGACCTATTGCTTGAAAATCCATTCTGGTTTCCACTTATGGCTTCTATGCTCTTTACATGAAAGCTAAAATGTCACGTAATGCAAAAGCACTTTTCCCACAAAGGATGTTTGTTGGTCTAATTCAGTTGTTAATGTTTTACAATTCTGTGTTTAAAATACACGCTCAAGGTTATTTCAGTATCCCTGACAGGGGAATTTCTATAACCCTGCAAAGCTAATATTGATATTACACCATTATAAAATGCCTAAAAATACAAATATGTGGAAATTTGTGTACATTTTTGTCTGCCTAATAGCTCCAAAGATAGCAAAGTAAGGATGTTTGCTTGTATTGGATGAAAAGTCTTATAGGTTGCCGTTCTTCTAATTCTCCTAAATCGGTCGTTATTTACCTGTGGTACATGGAGTCTAATGTTCAATGAAAAAAACAATGGCTACTGCACATATAAGTGCGTAACCCATATTTTTTTCTCATGCTAAAATGTTATGGGCACTTTAAAGGAAAATCTATCCAGACTTCACAGAAAACACACAGAATCACTAAAAGTCCACACTTACTCCCTGCTTAGCATTCAAGGAACCCAAATAAAAATATAGGGCGGGATTCTCTGTTAGAAAGGGTGGCACGGTAGCGCAGTGGTTAGCATTGCTGCCTCACGGCGCCAAGGACCTAGGTTCGAGCCCAGTCCCGGGTCACTGTCTGTGTGGAATTTATGTATTCTCCGTGTCTGTGTGGGTCTCACCCCCACAACCCAAAAAGTTGTGCTGGGTAGGTGAGTTGTCCAAGCTAAATTGCCCCTTAATTGGAAAAAAAAAGAACAAGGTACTCTAAATCTATTTTTTAAAAAGGGATTCCTGCTGATGCCAGGACTGAATCGCGGATGTTCTGCAGACCCAATGGAGGCGCCGGTCCCGGAGCCATTCAGGACAAGCTAATGGGACAGGACCAGCGCCACGTGGAACTAGTGTAACTCCAATGCACGCCGGCGTGTGAAACATTGGGGTCGGGATTGGCACTCAAGAACCTGACAAGCTGCAGCAGCATAAAATCACTCCACTCACCATGCATCATTCCAGCCACAATGATGTCACCCCAAAGAGCAGCACCAAGGTTTACTGATGCGGAGGTGGAGACACTGCTGGATGCCTTGGAGGAGAGGGGGGACACCCTGTTCTCCATGGTGAGAAGGAGGCTGCCAACGTCAGCTGGGTGTGGGCGCAGATGTCAGAGGCCATGAGCGCCGTGGGACCCACCGCCAGGGTTAGTCACCAGCTCCTTGCACCACCCCCATCCCAGACAATGCACAAGCCATCAACCGCCTTCCCCCCCTGCCCCCATGCGGCTCCAGCAAGCAGTGCTGGGAGAGGATGGGCAACCCCCCCCCCAGGCCAGCAGAGGGTGATGGGCCTGGTCGGTGGAGTTGGAGAACGGGTAGTCACAGAGGTGGATGTCGGCATTGGAGATCCAAGTGGATTACGAGGAGAGGTTGAGTAGACTGGGACTGTACTCATTGGAATTTAGAAGTATGAGGGGGGATCTTATAGAAACATATAAGATTATGAAGGGAACAGATAGGATAGATGCGGGCAGGTTGTTTCCACTGGCGGGTGAAAGCAGAACTAGGGGGCAAAGCCTCAAAATAAGGGGAAGTAGATTTAGGACTGCGTTTAGGAGGAACTTCTTCACCCAAAGGGTTGTGAATCTATGGAATTCCTTGACCAGTGAAGCAGTAGAGGCTCCTTCATTAAATGTTTTTAAGATAAAGACAGATAGTTTTTTGAAGAATAAAGGGATTAAGGGTTATGGTGTTCGGGACGGAAAGTGGAGCTGAGTCCACAAAAGATCAGCCATGATCTCATTGAATGGTGGAGCAGGCTCGAGGGGCCAGATGGCCTACTCCACTGTGTCAGATGGCACTTTGCAGAAAGTGCACCCAACTGGAGCTCCTCACAGACCGCATGGTTCGGTTGGAGCAGCAATTGGATGCACTTAGGAGCATGCAGGTGGCGGAAAGCGTCATAGATCGCAGTTATGTAAATGTGGTCACACCCAAGGTGCAGGCAGAGAAATGGGTGACCATCAGAAAGGGCAGGCAGTCAGTGCAGGAATCCCCTGTGGTTGTCCCCCTCTCGAACAGATATACCCCTTTGGATACTGTAGGGGGGATAGCCTATCAGGGGAAAACAGCAGCAGCCAGAGCAGTGGCACCACGGCTGGCTCTGATGTTCAGAAGGGAGGGTCAAAGCGCAGAAGAGTAATAGTAATAGGGGACTCTATAGTCAGGGGCACAGATAGGCGCTTCTGTGGACGTGAAAGAGACTCCAGGATGGTATGTTGCCTCCCCGGTGCCAGGGTCCAGGATGTCTCCGAACGGGCAGAGGTCGTTGTACATATTGGTACTAACGACAGAGGCAGGAAGGGGCATGAGGTCCTGCAGCAGGAGTTCAGCGAGCTAGGCAGAAAGTTAAAAGACAGGACCTCGAGGGTTGTAATCTCGGGATTACTCCCTGTGCCACGTGCCAGTGAGGCTAGAAATAGGAAGATAGAGCAGATAAACACGTGGCTAAACAGCTGGTGTAGGAGGGAGGGTTTCCATTATCTGGACCACTGGGAGCTCTTCCGGGGCAGATGTGACCTGTATAAGAAGGACGGGTTGCATCTAAACCGGAGAGGCATAAATATCCTGGCCGCGAGGTTTGCTAGTGTCACACGGGAGGGTTTAAACTAGTATGGCAGGGGGGTGGGCACGGGAGCAATAGGTCAGAAGGTGAGAGCATTGAGGGAGAACTAGGGAATAGGGACAGTGTGGCTCTGAGGCAAAGCAGACGGGGAGAAGTTGCTGAACACAGCGGGTCTGGTGGCCTGAAGTGCATATGTTTTAATGCAAGGAGCATTACGGGTAAGGCAGATGAACTTAGAGCTTGGATTAGTACTTGGAACTATGATGTTGTTGCCATTACAGAGACCTGGTTGAGGGAAGGGCAGGATTGGCAGCTAAACGTTCCAGGATTTAGATGTTTCAGGCGGGATAGAGGGGGATGTAAAAGGGGAGGTGGAGTTGCGCTACTTGTTCGGGAGAAAATCACAGCTGTACTGCGAGAGGACACCTCAGAGGGCAGTGAGGCTATATGGGTAGAGATCAGGAATAAGAAGGGTGCAGTCACAATGTTGGGGGTATACTACAGGCCTCCCAACAGCCAGCGGGAGATAGAGGAGCAGATAGGTAGACTGATTTTGGAAAAGAGTAAAAACAACAGGGTTGTGGTGATGGGAGACTTCAACTTCCCCAATATTGACTGGGACTCACTTAGTGCCAGGGGCTTAGACGGGGCGGAGTTTGTAAGGAGCATCCAGGAGGGCTTCTTAAAACAATATGTAGACAGTCCAACTAGGGAAGGGGCGGTACTGGACCTGGTATTGGGGAATGAGCCCGGCCAGGTGGTAGATGTTTCAGTAGGGGAGCATTTCGGTAACAGTGACCACAATTCAGTAAGTTTTAAAGTACTGGTGGACAAGGATAAGAGTGGTCCGAGGATGAATGTGCTAAATTGGGGGAAGGCTAATTATAACAATATTAGGCGGGAACTGAAGAACATAGATTGGGGGCGGATATTTGAGGGCAAATCAACATCTGACATGTGGGAGGCTTTCAAGTGGCAGTTGAAAGGAATACAGGACCGGCATGTTCCTGTGAGGAAGAAAGATAAATACGGCAATTTTCGGGAACCTTGGATGACGAGTGATATTGTAGGCCTCGTCAAAAAGAAAAAGGAGGCATTTGTCAGGGCTAAAAGGCTGGGAACAGACGAAGCCTGCGTGGAATATAAGGAAAGTAGGAAGGAACTTAAGCAAGGAGTCAGGAGGGCTAGAAGGGGTCACGAAAAGTCATTGGCAAATAGGGTTAAGGAAAATCCCAAGGCTTTTTACACGTACATAAAAAGCAAGAGGGTAGCCAGGGAAAGGGTTGGCCCACTGAAGGATAGGCAAGGGAATCTATGTGTGGAGCCAGAGGAAATGGGCGAGGTACTAAATGAATACTTTGCATCAGTATTCACCAAAGAGAAGGAATTGGTAGATGTTGAGTCTGGAGAAGGGGGTGTAGATAGCCTGGGTCACATTGTGATCCAAAAAGACGAGGTGTTGGGTGTCTTAAAAAATATTAAGGTAGATAAGTCCCCAGGGCCTGATGGGATCTACCCCAGAATACTGAAGGAGGCTGGAGAAGAAATTGCTGAGGCCTTGACAGAAATCTTTGGATCCTCGCTGTCTTCAGGGGATGTCCCGGAGGACTGGAGAATAGCCAATGTTGATCCTTTGTTTAAGAAGGGTAGCAAGGATAATCCCGGGAACTACAGGCCGGTGAGCCTTACTTCAGTGGTAGGGAAATTACTGGAGAGAATTCTTCGAGACAGGATCTACTCCCATTTGGAAGCAAATGGACGTATTAGTGAGAGGCAGCACGGTTTTGTGAAGGGGAGGTCGTGTCTCACTAACTTGATAGAGTTTTTCGAGGAGGTCACTAAGATGATTGATGCAGGTAGGGCAGTAGATGTTGTCTATATGGACTTCAGTAAGGCCTTTGACAAGGTCCCTCATGGTAGACTAGTACAAAAGGTGAAGTCACACGGGATCAGGGGTGAGCTGGCAAGGTGGATACAGAACTGGCTAGGCCATAGAAGGCAGAGAGTAGCAATGGAGGGATGCTTTTCTAATTGGAGGGCTGTGACCAGTGGTGTTCCACAGGGATCAGTGCTGGGACCTTTGCTCTTTGTAGTATATATAAATGATTTGGAGGAAAATGTAACTGGTCTGATTAGTAAGTTTGCAGACGACACAAAGGTTGGTGGAATTGCGGATAGCGATGAGGACTGTCGGAGAATACAGCAGGGTTTAGATTGTCTGGAGACTTGGGCGGAGAGATGGCAGATGGAGTTTAATCCGGACAAATGTGAGGTAATGCATTTTGGAAGGTCTAATGCAGGTAGGGAATATACAGTGAATGGTAGAACCCTCAAGAGTATTGAAAGTCAAAGAGATCTAGGAGTACAGGTCCACAGGTCATTGAAAGAGGCAACACAGGTGGAGAAGGTAGTCAAGAAGGCATATGGCATGCTTGCCTTCATTGGCCGGGGCATTGAGTCTAAGAATTGGCAAGTCATGTTGCAGCTGTATAGAACCTTAGTTAGGCCACACTTAGAGTATAGTGTTCAATTCTGGTCGCCACACTACCAGAAGGATGTGGAGGCTTTAGAGAGGGTGCAGAAGAGATGTACCAGAATGTTGCCTGGTATGGAGGGCATTAGCTATGAGGAGCGATTGAATAAACTCGGTTTGTTCTCACTGGAACGAAGGAGGTTGAGGGGAGACCTGATAGAGGTATATAAAATTATGAGGGGCATAGACAGAGTGGATAGTCAGAGGCTTTTCCCCAGGGTAGAGGGGTCAATTACTAGGGGGCATAGGTTTAAGGTGAGAGGGGCAAGGTTTAGAGTAGATGTACGAGGCAAGTTTTTTACGCAGAGGGTAGTGGGTGCCTGGAACTCGCTACCGGAGGAGGTAGTGGAAGCAGGGACGATAGGGACATTTAAGGGGCATCTTGACAAATATATGAATAGGATGGGAACAGAGGGATACGGACCCAGGAAGTGTAGAAGATTGTAGTTTAGTCGGGCAGCATGGTCGGCACGGGCTTGGAGGGCCGAAGGGCCTGTTCCTGTGCTGTACATTTCTTTGTTCTTTGTTCTTTGTTCCTGCTCCTAGTTCTTATGTTTTTATGTTCTTATATCAATACGTTCGACCGTAACTTCGATGTGTCTCTCTCTGACTAAAAATCTTCCACTCCCCATTTTTGGTTACTTGGACACTAGTATTTCCACCGGTCTACTCAGCAGCCTAGGTGGCCAAGAGGAGGATATGACCAACAACTTGTGCATTATGACTTGCAGATTATGTCCCCCCAGTCTGCCTCACCTTTCTGTAACACTTTCCCAATTTCCCAATATATAGTATTGACCTAACACTTTCTCAATCTTGTATTCTCCATTGCCTTATCATAGAATTTACAGTGCAGAAGGAGGCCATTCGGCCCATCGAGTGTGCACCGGTGCTCGGAAAGAGCACCCTACCACAAGGTCAACACCTCCACCCTATCCCCATAACCCAGTAACCCCATCCAACACTAAGGGCAATTTTGGACACTAAGGGCAATTTACGATGGCCAATCCCCTAACCTGCACATCTTTGGGCTGCGGGAGGAAACCGGAGCACCTGGAGGAAACCCACGCACACACGGGGAGGATGTGCAGACTCCGCACAGACAGTGACCCAAGCTTGACTCGAATCTGGGACCCTGGAGCTGTGAAGCAATTGTGCTATCCACAATGCTACCGTACTGCTATGAACAAAGAACTTTGATATTATTAAAGGAGGATATATTGTGGCATTTGCCTTCTCATTCCTATACTTGCCCTTACATCCCAGAGCGACCAAAATAAACCCTTTTGCAAGGACTCAAGAGCAAGGACTTCCTGAAAGCCCATACTAGCCATTGTAATCTAAACACAGGAATGCCTATCTTTGCCCACAATCATCCCGTGAAGCAAAGGTACCTTACACAATTCCAGTGTGCAACCTGTTCCAACCAGAATATTTACTGGAAGTACTCTCCCATTTGTCTGCACTGTTTGATCCAAGCATGGGAATTTAATATGGAAATAGAAATTAGTTTTAGCTATGACTCAAGGTCCTCTGACCCAATAATCTCAGATTCCCAAGCGCCTGACAACTATGAAGCCGACTCTAGGCTGGCAGAAAAGATAATCCTGAAATTAGCTTCTTATAAAATAGCACCTCAAATAGGATGTACCCCTGAACAAGCCCTCAAAATACTGACCATGGAAAAAGAAACAGGTCAGCACACCCCATTCAATCCAATATGTACACTCTGGGCAGAAGGATATGCCAACTGCATCCAAACCAGGCATAACTCCCCAAATACCATGACACTAGCAGAACTCCTACAGACAGACACCTTCCGTATGATCTACCCAGATGATGGTAGATGGATGGTCTGCCTGGAAAGGATAGTGTCCCTTAGAGGACAAGAAGACGTCCATAAAGTAATAATACAAGCTGATACCCAAAACTTCCAAGAAATATTTTCAGTCCTTTCAGAATGCGAAAATATCCTCTATGCCAAGAACGCCCGAGATGAGAACAGATTAATTGATCAATTTAAGAAAGGATTCAAGGAATTCTCCCTCTGTCATGGATGGGGACACAACCAACCCCCATGCCCCCCGGCCTATGAGCACACGGGAGCTAAATTTTCCAACCTTACGCTGAAAATGGTCTGTGACGAAGTAAGTCACGAAATTGGATTTGGTCCATGGCAATTGGATGCCCAAAAAATACGCCAATGGCGTATTTCCAAACAGGCTGCGAAAGTTAGAGTTTCGCTTGAAGAGCTGTTCAGGAGCTTGCTGGTGTTTATTTGGCCAAGCTGCTATCTCGTAGAGTTCTGCTCATTGATTGAGTATCGAATTCCGAGGCTACTAGTCGATGTAAGTATGATATGTTTATAGCTTAAGCAAATATGTAGTTAGGGAGGTCACAGACTAACTCATAATATATCTTGTATTTGTCAAATTGTATCATTTATCAAAAATACTTGTATTACCTTTTTTCTTTAAATAAATTGTGTATATATTTTACCATACAGATCCGTGTCTATTTTAATAAATAAGAGTGACATTTAACTAAGGCTCATCATATTCTCACCCTTTGAGGCTATCTGAAGGGTCACTTACCCATGAATTGCTCTCAAGAATTAGAAATATTTAGTTGAAGTTAAGGAAAAGATAGCAATCTAGGTCACAGTCTATCCTTTACACTGAAGGTCGTGAAAGCAAGGTACATTGTGGATACTATAATTAGCACTCCCAAATAGCGAGCCTTACTTTAGATGTTCACAAGACCTTGTCTGGTAGCTTACAACCTCGACTAATCGGGAAGATCTTAGATAGAATACTCCTCAACTGTCACATGTAGTCAATGCAAATAGAAGGGGGGACATGGGACATGTAATGCAAAATACTCTGAGTTCATACTGTTGGTACACACGGTCACTTTTGGCTCTGTATATAGCAATAAAGTAATAAATAAGATATTAATTACAAATCAATTCACTCCTCTGCACTATGTTTCCTCTTTCCGTTGATCATTTTATCAGATATTACTTCATTTGCAACTAGCACAGAAACCACCCACATAACATTTAAAATGCCGTCTTTAATGGTTGGTTTCTTTGAAGCGCAATTTTGAGCCAAGGCCTTTTGCTTTGGTTTACAATTCTTAAAATTGTATTTGATTCCTCTCCCTTGACCCCATGAAAAAAATAAGCTTTTAATTCATTCATTGGATGTAGGCATCCCTGACTACCTTCTAGCTGGGTGGCTTGCTAGGCCATTTCAGTCAACCACATAGCTGTGGATCTGGAGTCACATGTTAGCCAGACCAGATTTCCTCCCCTTAAGGGCGTTAACGAACCACGTGGGTTTTTACAGCAATTCACAATGGTTTCATGGTCATCATTAGACGTTTAGCTCCAGATACTTTTTATTCAATTCAAATTTCACCATCTGCCATAGTGGGATTCAAACCAAGATCCCCAGAGCATCACCCTGGGTCCCTGAATTACTAGTCCAGTGAAATTCCACTGCGCCACTGCCTGCAGACATTTAAGGAAAATACGAGAAAGATCTGGCGCGTAAGAAATAACGTAGACGTCGGTTGGAACAATTATACTTGTAACAGATTTATTTCTTCAAAATGTTGTTACGAAGCACATTGATGTTAACTGTAAGTGTTTCACAACTTGGTTCATGGAGTGTATAGTTTTATTTTGATTTGGTGTGAGGAGGCAAGCAAAGCCCCAGTGAAAATAGACAGCCCAGTCATTGTGTAACAATTATTAAAGACTATTTATTAAAGTAAAGACAAATACAGGCAAACAGGATTACTCTGTTCTCATGCAACACACACACCATATAATGTACCCTTTGTTTCAAAATATATTTATGATATCTGAATTCTGTAAGACTTCCCCGTTTCCCCAAATAACATCCAAATTAAATAACCAGCTTATTGTTCCTGCACAATATAGGGATGATACTTAAGTCTGGAAATCGTCCTTTTCTGTTCCAGCAATAGATTTAAAAATACCGTTATGAAAGTTATTTGCACTGCCTTGGCTCGAGACTCAGCAGCTTGTTTCCTATAAATTTTGCCTCTAGGATGATAGATGGAAAACTAGCATTCAAGCTTGGTGGCGGTAAACTGGCCTTCTGAGACTGCTAGATATTAACTGCCTCCTCTGGCTTCTGATTGTCCGGACCATTATACCTTTGTTCTGCCTTGATTATGTCTTCTGTGTATTTGGCTGTCTATCCGTATCAACTTCTTTAACTATGCATCAACATATGTATGCCTCATGGACCTTCCCAAACTCTCTAAACTGTTTTTCCTCATAAGCTTTTCACACCTGATTTTTATCTAAACAGCCATCTAATCTTGTTATTGGGAGAGATACGTATCAATGGAGCATTTGAATACAATCTACTGCTGTCTCAAGGCAGATTTTTTAAAAAAGTTACATGGTTTCAATAGCAATCTTCATCAGAATAACTAGGTGTTCCAATCTTGAAATCTCTCCAGAAATGTACAAAGGGTTGTGGTCCGTATATTTGATTGTCTCTACTGGGTTTCTGGCAATACAAGTCTCACAATGTTGCAATGGCAGTACCAGGCCTAAGTCTCTTTTCTGAGTGGTGGGCTTCAGGAAGTCCCACATGATCTGTGTTTTGCATCTCATGGTGCCATTTGACCATGCCCTACTATTTGTTACAAATATGAAATTATGGGCCTTAGCAAATTTGCTTTTTGCTCAGTTCCTCACAAGAATGTCTTCCTCTAAGCGGTCAAACAGTTCCCTTAGGTTGTGCAGATGCTCTTCCCAAATCTGGCTGAACACCACTAAGTCACTACTTTATACGGCACAGTGGCTCCATCCTTGAATCATTCTGTGTGTGGGCCTTTAACAGTTGTAGGGCTGTTCTACCTCCCAAACTCCTTACCTTTGGATTGATGGCATCACACAAACAGTGATCTCCTCTGCCCTCTCAGTCAGAGGTAGTTGCCAATAGTCCTTTAGCAAGTTTATGTTGGTGATGAATTGTCACCATCCAATGATTTCGATGCAATCTTCCCACATGCGGAATAGAAAATGAATCCCTCTGGGCTATGGCATTCAACCGCCTGTAGTCCACGCACAGTCTCTGGGTTCCATCCGGTTTGGGCATCGTGACGACAGGGTAATACAATTCAATAAGATCAGTCCTGAGCATATACTCAATTTCCTTCCACACCTGCGATAACTTAGCTGGATTTAACCTGTATGGGTGTTGTTTGATTGGAATCGCATCCCCATATCCAGGGCATGCATTGACCCCATTCTACCTGGTTTATTTCTGAAAATACATTTACAGGTCTGCAGTAATTCTGTCAGTTTGCTCCGGCTCTTATCTGGGAGGTGACTTAACCACTGGTTCAACTAGTCCAGTACGTCCTCATTGCCCAAATGAATTATCGGGAAGCCACAGTCAGAATTTAACCCCTCGTCTTCGCTTGCTTCATTACTAACAATGCTTCCTGTTGTTCTCATCTACTCTAACCCAATACTTCTTTGACATGACATACTCTGTGTGATTTACATCTATCTGGGGTGCAAACCAGATAATTTACCCCACTCAATTTTCTTTCATTGTGGTAGGGTTCACCGAATCTAGCTTTCAGGGGTTTGCCTGATACAGTTAACAACATGAGCACTCTCTTCGGTTGTAAAGTCTGGGCCTTCGTATCAGCCCTAGTTTGTATTCCCTCCTGGGTTGTCTTTAAATGTTTTACTTTCAACTCACTCTGCTGCAATTCAATCAACCTCTTTAAATTGAATACGTTTGCCTCATTCTCTCTTCCTGTCTTATTGTCATTTAGCTTGCTAAAAATGGTATCAGATAACCTGATCTCACACGCAGCTCCTCCCTCTTTTGTCTTAACTTATGAACCTCTGATTGAATCACCAAACAATCTGGAAATACACCTGGGGGGTGGGGGGGACTGTATTTACTTTCTCTGTGGTTGGGTTATCTATAGGCTGTTCAACTACAGTAGGCATCACTACCATCCAGGATCCTGTAATATCATTCCCTAGAATGAATTGAATGCCTGGAATGGAAATGGTTTCTCCCGTATCTACCACTACTTCCCTGTCTTCAAGCTACTCTGTAAGCTTATTTTTACTAAAGGAATTTCTTTCTCCATTTCCCTTTTAAAGTTCCTCTCTTCTCGTTTCCATTGAAACCTGCTCTTCCTTTCTCTTTCGCTCATTCAAAATTCTTGAAATTTTGGGTCTGGCTGACCCCTCGCATATATTTAAATGTATTTCAGCTTTCTTAGATCCTGTAGACAAGACTACTTCTAATTTATCTGCTAATTCAATTAATTTTGTTTTCGGCACACTTTTCAAACTTGCTAATTTTGGTGAGGGCCACGAAGAATCCAGCACGAGTTTTAAGGATACAAAGTAATAACATTTATTTACAATAACATATATATATATATATAACAGCAGCAGCAACTTCCCTTGCTGCACACTCCTTCCTGCTGGTTCCTAAACTGGCCAGCTTTATTTATACTTGGAGTTTACTAATGGTTTCTCCGGCCCCCTCATTGGGAAAGCTCATACTTCCACAGGATTGTGGGATTGACATTAGTCCCCAGCCAATGGTAAGCAGGCAGGTTATAACACTAATGTTACATTATCTACATCCAGATAAGATTGGGTGAGGTCAAGAGTAATTTTCTGCAGCTATCTTACTTCATGTAACACGTTCTTACTTGTTTCTCACGCTTGCTTTTTTACGTTCAAAAGTCCAAATTCCCTACACTCAAGTCACTTTTTAAGATACCAGACTAGAGCCCTCAATTTTCTGTCTCGAAGCACACTGATGTTATCTGCAAGGGTTTTGCAACTTGGACACCGGTTCGTGGGGGTATAGTTTTATTTTCTTTTGGTGTGAGGAGACAAGTGAAACACCAGTGAGAATAAATAGCCCAGTCGTTGTGTAACAATTATTGAAGACTATTTATTAAAGTAAAGAAAAGACAAATACGCATGAACATGATTACTCTATTCTCATGCAATTAAGATGCATAAATTCCTAAACACACCACCGTGTAATGTACCGTTGTTCCAAAATATATCTATGAGACCTGAACTCTGTACAGCTTCCCCATTTCTCCAAACAACATCCAAATTAAATTAAGGTAAAGTTGCCATAGTCCCAATGACCATAGGCTGCTTTCCCATTTGAGGGGGAGAGGTTACTGATGGTGGTTTAACCTGAGGATCACCACACCTCAGACGAGGGACAAGGTTGAGAAGGCAAGCCTTCATGAATTAAATAACCATCTTATAGTTACCACACAATACAGGGATGACACTTAAATCTGGGAAACATCCTTTCCTGGTCCAGCAACGATATTTAAAACTGCCGTTATGAAGGTTTTCTGCACAGCCTTCGCTCTGAGACTTAGAAGCTTGTTTCTTATAAACTTGACCCCTAGGATGGAGCTGGAAAACTGGCATTCAGGCTTGGTGGCTGGAAATTGTCTTATCTGCTTTCTGAGACTGCTAGATGTTAACTGCATCCTCTGGCTTCTGATCATCCGGTCAATTATACCCTTGTTCTACTTTATTTATGCCTTCTGTGTATTTGGTTGTCTGCCCCAATTAACTTCCTTGACTATACATTAGCATATGTATAATAATCTTTATTATTAGTGTCACAAATAGGCTTACATCAATACTGCAATGAAGTTACTGTGAAAATCCCCTTGTCGTAACACTCCGGCACCTGTTCGGGTTCACTGACGGAGAATCCAGAATGTCAAATTCACCTAACAAGCACCTAAGTCTTCCGGGACTTATGGGAGGAAACCGGAAGAAACCCACATGGAAATGGAGAGAATGGGCAGGCTCCGCACAGACAATGACCCAAGCTGGAAATTGAGCTTGGGTCCCTGTTGCTGTGAGGCAAGTGTTAACCACTGTGCTACAGTGCCACCCACCTCATGGACATTCCCAAACATCTACACTCTGTTTCTCCTCATAAGCTATTCACACCTGATTACCTAAATGGCCGTCTAGCTCGTTATTGGAAGAGACGCATATGAATGGAGCCTTTTGTATATTGTCTACTGCTGTCTTTAGGCAGATTTCTACCTGTTGGCAAACATCTTGCATCCTATTCTGTTTTGTTAAATTTGTTTACTGCTGTTGCTAGGCAATTCATGACAATGTTAATTGAGCCATTAACCCATGCATCTCCATTAAAAAAGCAGAGATAACTTTGATCCAAGTACACTAAATATTCGCACCATAATACCTACTTACTGTGAAAGTAATTCCTGGCCCACAACTTTCCAAATACATCCATTCAATGAATGTACATTTTTATTTAGTGAGTGTCATCAAATATTACTTAAAAGTGAGACATAGGCTCCAAAAACCTGCAGATATTCATTCAGTCCTGACAACAGGCAGGCTAAATTGTTGAGAAAGACTTGTGATTTTAAATTAGACTCAAATGTACTAGATCCTGGCGTATACTCCCTCCTCAGGGGCTAATTGAGTCAGAACCTCTCCCCAGCCCAAATTTGCTTGCCTCCATCAAAGGAGATAAAGTAGAGGAGGGCTTTCCTTGAGCAAGTTCCCTTAGGTACAGCAGGGTAAAATAAGCCATATCATTCTGCTGGCTTGTGAGAATTCCTGAGGAATTTTGGTAGTTTTTGGGTCCGATCAGCTCTCGGTGTAAGGAGCCAATAGACCCTTTAAAGTATTATTATTATTGAATTGATAGGCAAGGCCACTGCAGACCAAACATGTAGTGGGTCTTCACCATTTCTCTTGCCCTTAGCAGTATGGCAGGTATGCATAGTGGCGGAATGGCACCTGGTTTGATTTAGACAAGGGACCTCAATTAAATCAGCCAAGTCAGCAGCAGTGATTTGCTTCAGGATTTAAACTTGAACACATTTATAAGTTATAAAATCACAAAATAAGACTAGTTCATGATTTCAAAAAGGGCCAGTACCTCCACTGCACTTGCAGTAGTAAAAGGTACTATCACAGTAGTACAAGCATGCATGATTGGGATTTGAGAGAAGATTTCCCTCATAACTTTAGTTTTTTAGCTTCCTCTCAGGAGGCCCATAGTTTTATAAAGTCAATAAGACAAATTTGGAACTAAGAAAAGTTGGCAGACCAGCAGAAGTAGAATTCTAGCAGAGCTGATTTTGTAATTTAGAGACGACTTTGCAGTGCATTTGCAGAGATCCTTTTCACAGGTTTATGGAAGACAAAGTACATGGGTGTCCCAAGAGCCGCAATCTACTGATCCCACCATCAGGTTTAATCGTCAGTCGCACATGAGTTACAATGTCTTTCATTTCGATGGAGTAGAAGTGTTGCTGGTGTGGTTTCAACTAAAATTGAAAGAGAAAGAACCAAGTAGTTATTACAGACTAATAATGATGGAAAGGGGCATTTTTCAAATAAAATTGGTTATAAAAAACTTATCTTAGAGAAAGAGATGAAGAATGGGGTGAACCATGAGCTATTTGCCTCACAATGAGATTGTGTGCAAGTGAGATAGTAAAGCATTTTGACGCATAGTCGGACGATAGTTGGATGCTACAGACACTAACCCCAGTGCACCAGAGATTGCTCTCACAATGAGCTATCAACTGAGTTCCATTTCCCTCCCCTTTCCCATACTCCTTTAATTTTATCTTTCTATTTCACATGATTTACATAACTGCATCATGTCTTTATAAACAAACGAAAGGAGTGCAAGGGGATAATTGAACCCTTTTTAGTAAAACAATGCCCCTTAATTGAAACAACTCAAAAGCAAAAGTGTAATTTCTGTTTTATGAAAGCACTCTGAAGTAATTAAAGGAGTTGTGGGGAGTATAAGTCATGTGATAAGTAGGATCTGAGAACAGCCCAAGGTGCCATCAACAGGAGTGGACCGAGTTACCAGTATTCCAAATGGTGGCTGATCACAGGACTGGTATATTCCTTCCAAAAACTTGGATTCTTTATGGGATAGATTTTAGTCCTTACCACATGGGCTTTAAGTACCACATGGGTAAAGAATAGCAAGGATGGCACATCTCTAACATCAGCAATTTTCTTTCTATTTCTTTAGAAATGAGATGAGGGTCCAAGGCAAGTGATATTCATACCAGAGTGCCCACCAAGACCATGGAGGAAATTTGTGAAAATAATTGTGAAAGAGTCAATGGACATTGGGGGGTACTAACAGACTGAAACCAATGTAGTGCCCATATTCAAAGAAGGTGACAGAATAGACACAAGCAACTACAAACCTGTTCAATTCCCTGCAAAAGAATAGTTAATTATCAGCAGTAAACCTGACAACAACCTAATAAAGAGCAGTGTGAGGCTTTAGAAGGAGAAGAACTTGCCTGATAAACCACGCTGATTTAATTCGTGACATGATAACCCAAGTTGTAAATCCTACCATATTGTTTCCAAAAGCCATTGGTAAAGTTCACATAAAAGGCTATAACTTAAGGTCACAGGAGAAGGACTAGGCCACTCAGACCCTCAATCCTGCATGCCACTCACTTAGATTATGGCTGATCTGCATGTCAACGCCATTTCCCATCTTAGCTCTATAGCCTTATGATACAATAAACCTAATAAAATTCGATCGATTTCAGTCTTAATATCCACAATAGTCCCAGCATCCAATGCCTTTCAGGACAGAGAATTCCTATTTCAAATGTGTGAAAAAATAATTGCCTGATTTGCTTCCTAAATGGAATGGCTCAAATTTAAAGATTATGTCCTTTGTTCTTAATTGCCCAATCAAAGGAAATAGTTTCTTTGCATCATCCCTATAGAATCCTTTCCAAACCCCAATTGGATTAGGCCTCAATCGTTGATAGTCAAGGGAATACAAGCCAGGTCCATGCACCCAATAACCTGTAACCCTTTGTATCATCCTGAAGCCACCGTGTCATTTAAAGCTGGGGTGGGATCAGGGTGAAACCTAGGAAAAGATAAGAAATCGGCTGAAGCATAGAAAACAACAGATACTGATTAGAGGGTCATGTCGAGGTGGGAGATGTACTGAGTGGAGTGTCCTTGTTCTCAATGTTGGGTTAATTTCTAAATCAGGTTACTGTCAAAACTAAACGCAAATTGGTCAAATTTTCAAATTAGGAGGGAGACTAAAAACTGAAAAGCCGAAAAATTACAAAACCAGTCAATTAAAATATAAGTGATCTAATCAATGGCAGAGAAAGTTAAATGTAGATGAATGTAAAATCATCGCAGTTGTATGAAGGAAGCAAATATGCATTATACATGTAATCTATGAAATAGCCAAGGATGATGTTGAAAGAAACCTTAGGGTCTTCTGAGACTTAATGCTCAGTATGGCCAATCAATACAGAGCAGCAACCAATAATGCTGAACTCGGTAGACAAAAGTCAGTGCTTTGGTCAGAGAAACACCTTGAGCATTCTGACCAGTTCTGGTGGCTGAAAAAGAAGAAAGCCATTCAAGTACGGAACACCCATAAGGCAGACCGCTAGGCCTACATTTTCGCAACAGAGAGCCTCTCCACCATTGCGAAAATGGTAGAGGAGACCAAAATCCAGAAGTCCTGTCCCAACACAGCGCCTACTACTTTTGTGGGGATGGACGTTTTGTGAAAGCAGCTACCCAGCTATATAAGCTATATAGCTATATAAAACAGCAACTTTCTCTAGTCATGTGTCATTTTCCTTAGCCAGGAGAGGGAAATACAATGTTTGCAGGTTAGATTAGGTGGAAGCAGGTCTAAACTTTGTGGAGTCCTTTGGGGAAGAGGGTACCCTTTTGGAGAGGAGGGTACCTCTTTGGATATGGTCCTAGGACTTCTTTGGGGGACAGGTGTTTTTTGACATTGTTAAAAGTGGACATGATTGTGTGGGATGCGTATAAGCCCACAGGAACTGTTAAGCCGGCTATCGAAATGAACTGTCAAAAATGTCAAAAGGAACCGTCAAATGCAACTGGCAAAAGCAACTGTCAAGAAATTTAAAATGCCTGTCCTTTAATTCTTGGAACAATATGTGTTGCGTTTTTTAAAAACGTGTTATTTCACTGTCTGTTGATGTAAACCTGAGGGTTATCATGACTGGATTAATGTTGGGTGACAGAGTTTACAACCTGCCATTATCACAAAGGCAATATCATAGTTTATTTGGCATATACAAGTGGTGACTCTTTGAAGTGGAACTATGAATTCCATGTTTGCTTTAGAAGGGATTAATCACTTGAATTAAATGTTTGTTTTTAATAAGACATTGTGTAGTTGAAGGAATATAAATGTTTTTATAATGTGTATTTATCAGAGATTTTAAAAAAATAAAGACTGCAATAGTTCTTAGAACTTTTTTAAATTTAATCTCAGAATGGGTCTGGAGGTATGCCCATGGTGAATGCTGAGTGAGGTGGCACGGAAGGCATGAGGGTAAAGGTGATGGGGCATGGATTAACATGATTTGTGTTGTTGGAATGCGGGGCTATAAAGGACCATGGAGGTGGGTGCAGAGGCATAGAGTTTTAAAAATAGAATCCTTTCAATGCATAAGGAGATCACTCGGCTTATCAAGTTTGCACCAACTCTCTGAAAGAGCACTCCACTCTCCCACCCCATCACCGCAACCCCACCAAACCTGCACACTTTTGGGCTGTGGAAGGAAACCAGAGTGGTTTCGTCGGTGGGGAGAACATGAAAACTCCACAGACACCAGAGGCCAGAATCGAACCCAGGTCCCTGCCCCCATGCGTTCCTTGAATGTTTGCCATTGCCTATCCACTGTCATCCCTTTAAGTAAATCTCCCCAATCTATCAAGGCCAACTCACGCCTCCTATCTTCATAGTTTCCTTTATTAGGATTCAGCACCCTAGTCTCCGAATCAACTACTTCACTCTCCATCCCGATAAAAAATTCTATCATGTTATGGTTGCTCATCCCCAAGGGGACTCGCACACCCAGATTGCCAATGATTCCCTTCTCATTGCACAGTACCCAGTCTAAGATGGCCTGCTCTCTAGTTGGTTCTGCCACATATTGGTCAAGAAAACCATCCCGTATACACTCCAGAAATTCCTCCTCTACGGCATTGTGGCTAATTTGATTTGCCCAATCTATGTGAAGTTTAAAATCGCCCATGATCACTGATATTCCCTTATTACATGCGTCTCTAATTTCTTGTTTAATGCCATTCCCAGCATCACCACTGCAGTTTGGGGATCTATGTATGAAACTCACGAATGTTTTTTGCCCTTTGGTATTTCTCAACTCTACCCATACAGACTCCACATTGTCAGAGTTAATATCCTTTTTCACTATTGTGTTCATTTCCTCTTGCAGTGCCACACCACCACTTTTCCTTTTATGCCCGTCCTTCCTAAATACTAAATACCCTGGGACATTCAGTTCCCATCCCTGGTCACCCCGCAGCCATGTCTCCGTAATCCCAATTACATCGTACCCATTTATAACTATCTGCGCGATTTGTTCACTCACTTTATTGCATCTGCTGGAAGAAGGTCCAGTGTAGGGATATTTCATGATAATTAAATAGTGATGAAGATGGAGAAACATGGTGAAATTCAGGGCAAGTGATGCAGGACTGGCAGGGGGTGGAAGCAATGAGTGTCAAGTAGGTGCAGTGTGGAGTACATTGTGCTGCCTTTCCCCCTTTGCATTGGAACAGACCCAGTTTCCAACAGAAGGGATTATAACACATGGACAGTGCAAGGTAGCACAAATAGGCAGCAATGTGATTGTAGAACATTTCGAGATAAACACAGGGATTCGTAGCTGAGTACTGTTCAGAGAGATTAGGGCATGCGGAAGGATGTGTGACTGTAACTGGCATTGGAATGGCTATGTAGCCACCTCAGTTTTGAATTTTATTGACTTTGATATTTTCATTGAGGTAGGTGGGTATTTGAAGCTCATGTTAACCAGCAGAGGAGAGAGGGGCTGTGAACCATGAGGAAGCCTGTTCTGGAGATGGGAACCTTTTGACAGCTTTAAAAAATTTTGACAACTTCACATGTGAGAATTAAATGTTGCATGATCATTTAAGTATGTTTGTATGTAATGATTGATGATAGGGCTTTGTCTTAAAAGGTTAACTGAATGGGCAAAAATCTGGCAATGAAAAATAATGTAGGAAAATGTAAGGTTGTCCACTTTGACCGGAAGAATAGAAATGGAGAGTATTATTTAAATAGAGAGAGAGACTGCAGAATACAAAGATCTGGGGCGAAATTCTCCCCAAACGGCGTGATGTCCGCCGACTGGCGCCCAAAATGGCGCCAATCAGACGGGCATCGCGCCGCCCCAAAGGTGCGGAATGCTCCGCATCTTTGAGGGGCTAGGCCGACGCCGGAGGGATTCCTGCCCCGCCAGCTGGCGGAAACGGCCTTTGTTGCCCCGCCAGCTGGCGCGGAAATGACATCTCCGGGCGGCACATGCGTGGGAGCGTCAGCGGCCGCTGACAGTTTCCCGCGCATGCGCAGTGGAGGGAGTCTCTTCCGCCTCCGCCATGGTGGAGACTGTGGCGGAGGTGGAAGGGAAAGAGTGCCCCCATGGCACAGGCCCGCCCGCGGATCGGTGGGCCCCGATCGTGGGCCAGGCCACCGTGGGGGCACCCCCCGGGGCCAGATCGCCCCGTGCCCCCCCCCCCCCAGGACCCCGGAGCCCGCCCACGCCGCCTTGTCCCGCCGTTCAAAAGGTGGTTTAATCCACGCCGGCGGGACAGGCAATTTATCGGCTGGACTTCGGCCCATCCGGGCCGGAGAATCCAGCGGGGGGGCCCACCAACCGGCGCGGCCCGATTCCCGCCCCGCCGAATATCCGGTACCGGAGACTTCGGCAACCAGCGGGGGCGGGATTCACGGCAGCCCCCGGCGATTCTACAACCCGGCGGGGGGTCGGAGAATGACGCCCCTGGTGTCCAGTACATGAATCACAAAAAGTCAACATGCAGGTAGAGCAAATAATTAGGGAGTCAAATAGACTGTTGGCCTTTATTGCAAAGGGGACTAGAATGTGTGGTGAAGTTTGTGTGGGGAAGTATGGGGGTAGCTGCTCTCATTCACATCAAGAGAGTTCACATTGCGATGTGCAGGTTAGGATATGAGGTTACGGGGATGGGGCGGGGTGGACGGGGGTGGACATGGGTAGGGTGCTTTTTTGGAGGGTCGGTACAGACCCAATGGGTCGAATTGCCTCCACCTACACTGTAGGGATTCTATAATTATAATAATAGTAATAGTCAATCAATGGAATTCCGAGCGTTGAGAATCTCCAGAAGGCAGACAGTAACCTGTGGCCCATGATAGGATTTCTCAGGTTCATGTGGGGTTAACAGTCACACCACAAAGGTTAAAGGACCAGTGGTTAATCAAAGACACATTTTAACATTTACTGGCAGCAGCTAAGTTGAAACATGTTCTTTAAGGAAGGTGAAAGGACACAGCTGAAGGGTACAAAGTCTTGAGTTATAGGAATTAAATAGTTGGTGATTATATTTCTACAATTAAGTATTGTGCAGATAAAGTATTTGATTTTACCCTTATTTACTATTGGTAGAGAATTAACTTTGTGGTCGATGTAATAATTGAATTCTACATTTATTTTGCTCCCCCTGAACTGAGGGAAGAATTATTTAAAATGATTATTTAAAATGAATCTGTTATGCCTTTGAATTAAATCACTAACTATATTAACTTCCGAAAGCAGCTGCAGTCAAGAGGAAGACATAAATCTGTGAAAGCCCTGAAGTTGCTGCCTCATGCAACCATCCATGAAGCAGACATCTAACAGAACAAACAACTGCGAAAAAGCAATTCTCATTCCTGAGAGAGATCTGTGTACTGCATGAACAAACCCAATTATTACCCCACTGTGCAGGATTCTAAACAAATAAGCGGCTAAGAAACTTTAGATCATCCTCAAGAATGCTCACCAGAGAGCTCAGATCACCACATGTAAAAATTAACAAGTTTTGAATCTTGTAGTGGAGCAGTTTATGGAACATATTTTTTTTAATTCATTTATGAGAAAATGCTGGTTAGATCAGCATTTATTGCCCATCCCTAGTTACCCTTCAGAAGGTGATGGTGAGTTCCCTTCTTGAACCGCTGCAGTCCTTGAGGTGTGGGTATATCCACTATGCTGTTAGGGTGGGAGTTCCAAGATTTTGATCCAGTGACAGTGAAGGAATGCCAATATATTTCCAAGTCAGGGTGATGAGTGACTTAGAGAGGACCCTCCAAGTGGTGGGGTTCCCATGTATTTGCTGCTCTTGTCCTTCTAGATCTTAGTGGTCGTGAGTTTGGAAGGTGCTGCCTAAGGAACCTTGGGGAGTAACTGCAGTGCATCTTGTAGATGGTACACACGGCTGCCACTGTTCGGCGGTGGTGGAGGGCTTGAATGTTTGTGGAAGGATCAGCAATCAAGCGGCTGCTTTGTCCTGGATAGTGTTGAGCTTCTTGAGTGTTGTGTGAGCTGCACTCAGCCAGGCAAGTGGAGAGTATTTCAATACACTCCTGACTTGTGCCTTTGAGATGGTGGACAGGCTTTTGGGGGAGGGGGGAGGGGGTGGGGGTGGGGGGTGGGGGGAGATCAGGAGGTGAGTTACTGGCCATAGGACACCTAGCCTTTGACCTGCCCTAGTAGCCACAGTATTAATATTGCTAGTCCAGTTCAGTTTCTGATCAATGGTAAGCCCCAGAATATTGATTGTGGGAGATTCAGTGATGGCAATGCAATTGGATGTCATGGGGCGATGGTTAAATCCTCTCTTGTAGGAGATGGTCATTGTCTGATACTTGAGTGGCGCGAATGGAACTTGCCACGTGTCAGCCCAAGCCTGGATATTGTCCACACCTTGCTGCATTTGAACATAGACTGCTTCATTATCGGAGGAGTCGCAAATGGTGCTGAACATTGTGCAGTCATCCGCAAACATCCCCACTTCTGACCTTATGATGGAAGGGAAGTAATTGTTGAAGTATCTGGATGGTTGGGCCTTGGACACTATCCTGAGGAACTCCTGCAGTGATGTCCTAGAGCTGAGGTGATTGACCTCCAACCATGAGCGGAGAGTTTCCCCCCTGATTCCCATTGACCAGTTTAGCTAGGGCTCCTTGATTCCATATTCAGTCAAATGCTGCCTTGATGTCAAGGGCAGTCACTCTCACCTCACCTCTGGCATTCAGCTCTTTTGTCCATGTTTGAACCAAGACTGTAATGAGGTCAGGAGCTAAGTGATCCTGGCGGAGCCCAAACTGAGCATCCATGAACAGATTGTCACTGACTTGGAGATGCTTGATAGCACTGTTGATGATTCCTTCCATCACTTTGTTGATGATGGAGAGTAGACTGATAGGGCAGTAATTGGGTGGGTTGGATTTGTCCTGTTTCTGTGTATAGAACACACCTAGGAAATTTTCCACATTGCCAGGTATATGCCAGTGTTGTAGCTGTACTGGATCAGCTTGGTTAATGGCACAGCAAGTTCTGGAACACAAGTATTCAGTACTATTGCTGGAATATTGTCAGGGCCCACAATCTTTGTAGTGTCCAGTGCCTTCATCCGTTTCTTGATATCACGTGGAGTGAATTGTTTTGTCTGAAGACTGACATTTGTGATGCTGGGGACCTCCGGAGGAGACTGAGATGGACCATCCACTCAGTACTTCTGGCTGAAGATTGTTGCAAATGCGTCAGCCTTGTCTACTGCATCGATATGCTGGATCCTCCATCATTGAGGATGGGGATATTTGTGGAGCCTCCTCTTCCAGTTGTTTAATTGTTCACCACCATTCATGACTGGATATGGAAGGACTCTTTCATATGCAAACCACCAATCGTCGCCTACTTAAACTGAAAGCCAAGAGGATGTTACAACAAAAACAAAGGACCCGTTTAGAACGTTTAACCATTAAATTTTCTTGATGCATTAATAAAGAGACTGGCATAGAAAGTGAAAAGATATAAAAACCTGATTTTTAAATGGTGTGTGCTACCCCAGAGAACATAAGTTCATTGTTTTCACGAGCCACTTACGTACAGGTCATGGACCGTGGCGCGGTGGTGGGAAGCAGTGGGTTGGAGTGGTGGCAAGTAGAACCTTGGAATCCCAACAGTTCAGAAGGAGGCCATTTGGCCCATCATGTCTGCACTGACACTCTAAAAGAGCCCGCTACCTAGACTCATTCCTCTGCCTCCTACCCACAACCCTGTAACCTAAATTACATATTTGGAGGAAACCGGAGCATGCAGAGGAAATCCATGCAGACACGGGTAGAATATGTAAAACTCCAAACAGTCACCCAAGGTCGGAAACAAAGCCGGGTCCCTGGAGCTGTGTGGCAGCAGTGCTAACCACTGTGCTAGAAGCTGCATATAAAGTTTGCATCTAACATCCCATTAATTTATCGTTCTCTCAGGTACTCAATGTTGTACGGTGTTGGATACAGCTCAGAAGATTTGAAGAAGTCTTTGCAGTCATACACGGTAGGTTAACGGTGAGTCTTTAAAATAATAATCTTTATTAGTGTCACAAGTAGGCTTACATTCACACTATGATGAAGTTACTGTGAAGATCCCCTAGTCCCGCACCACAGCGCCTGTTCCGATACACTAAGGCAGAATGTCCAATTTACCTAACAGCCTGGGCTGGATTCTCCGCCCCGCCGCACCACATTTCTGCCCCGACCTGCCGGCGGGATTCTCCATTACTCCGGTAGGTCAATGGGGTTTCCCATTGTGGGGCAGCCCCACGCCGTCGGGAAACCCCCCCCCGGGCGCCGGCAAAATGGAGAATCACGCCGGCGGTGAATCCCACCCCACACCTTTCGGGACTTCTGGGAGGAAACCGGAGCACCCAGTTGACAAAGGAAGACACAGAGAAGGTGCAGACTCCATACAGACAGTGACCCAAGCCGGGAATCGGACCCGGGTTCCTGGCACTGTGAAGCAACAGTGCTAAGTACTGTGCTACCGTCCTTATTGAGCCTCTATTGATTCTTGGAACTATTTATAAATACAGTTCTGGATACAAGTTAGGAGGAGTTTCCATGCTTGTTTGTACACACAGCTCTGCCCAATGGCAGACTGACCCTGGGTGAAGGCCATGTCCTCTCTTTCATCGCTGCGTGGGTGATACTGTACTCAGTCCGACATTAACCCTACATGCGCCAGAATCTTGTGCTATGCTCAGTATTCGCATACAGGATTTATCGACGAAAGAACAGCCTTCAAACAAGGAAAAGAGGCAAATAGAATATACAAATACAGATATGACTGAGTTAACCTAGAATTTGCAGACAACGCTATCAGGGTGAAAGAACAATATAGCTAAAGGGCTACGTTAAAAAAAAACAAAATAAATATAATAATTCTTCAAGTTTCAAATGTTTTAGGACAACACCAGCGACTGGCACAGCAATAGACTTCAACAGTGTGCTAAATGTAAGAAATTGCCAAATGCATTGTATTATATTTATTTGGTGCAATAATGTTTTAAAAATATGGTTAGGGTGTGTATGTATCTGCTACATTAATTGTTTTTTAGATCCTGGTTTGAAAAACAACCAGACTTTTGGCTGCAAAATGTGCCATTAAGATGTCATAAAAGTGAGATCATCATTCTTTCAAACCCTGTATATGTTCACAAAGAGAGGCCTAATGGGTTTTTGTTATGATTTCTGGGGATTCTCTGGGGAGTAAATAATTAGAAATATTGGGATGAATGCTCCACCGGCGGGATTCTCCCTTCTGCCGGTAGTGCACCCCCACCCACGGTTTTCCCGATGGCGTGGGGTGGCTAGAATGGGAAATCCCATTTGGCCAGTGAAGGAACGGAGAATCTCATTGCCAGCGATGGCTCGCCTCGAGAAACACTCAGTCAAGGAGACAGAAAATACACCCCATTGTGTTTAAATGTAAGTAAGTAGGTCATGGGATTTGAGTGGGTGGGAGGATCCAGGTCGATAGCAGGCAGTTTAGTTTCAGTTCTCTGGAAACTGTGAGCTGAAAATCATCTTCTGCATAAGGCTGTCAGAGATTCAGCATTAAATCTCAAGCACTCTCTCAAAAAATATGTTTATCCAAAGTTAGGCAAGTAATCCTGCGTTTACTAACCCTATTTAAAAGAGGTTTTTGATCTGTGAAGGGTTTTGTTTGATTGGAGATAAGGAAGTTCGAAGTTAAAATGTTTCCTTTTATTATTAAGCATTGTTTAACTGGTAATTAATTGTAAGCTACATTTCTGTGATGTTAAGATAGTTTAATACGGTGCTAATAATAATGCTTGCTTTAATATATCATATCCCTGTTTTTTGCAAGGAATCACTTCTGGAGTAACGTATCCTTTCCTCACAGTTTTACAAATTATAAAAAAGTATTGGGGTTCATGTTCAGTATCCTAGCAAATGTTGGGGTCTGATCCGGAATTCTAACAGCAGGCATCAATCCTGTGCCATGGCCATTAGAAAGTAGGATGGAGAAATATATATCTTACAGCAGACCCAATTAAGACCGTATATTATATCATATTTTCTTTGCTTCCAAGGCCAAAAATGTAAATTGTTAAATTCAAAACCAGACAAAGTAAAATCTGGGTGGGATCATGGTTTACATTTTCAGCTTATATTGCTGATGATGGGAATGATTTGAAATGCTCAAATTGTTTTAACAAATTACTGCCTTCATGTCACTGAGCTTTTTAAAAAATAATAGACTTTGGCCGTCTGTTTTATAGTTCGGTAATTTCCAGACAAACCCCACATAAAACAGATTACCCAGTCCTAACTCAGACAGGCATCCAACCGGAAAGAAATAACATTGCTAGATGAGGCCCTCTTTTTTTTTAAATGTGCTTTTCTCCTTCTTTTATTGAGTCTCAGCAGCTCAGCAAACTGTTTCAAAGCCACAAACAGCTGCAGATACTAGAAGATGCATGAGTGGTCAAGTTAACTTTTCCCTCCACTCTCCAGTAACAAGATAACAAAGGTTAGGCCTAGGGATATCTCAGGTGTCCTAGAATTATGCAGAAGTAGGTAATTCACTAATAAACCCACTGTCCTGCTTTTTCCCAATAACCCTGTAAATTCCACCTTGGACAGTGAACAATTACCAGTGAACCCACTTCCGATTACTTCATAGTATTTTGGGTCTAATATGGCTCCATGGCCAAAACTAAATACCTTGGGCAGGATTCTCTGACCCCGCGATTCACTCGACGTCGATCCGACGCCGGTCCGCCGATTCTCCGGTGACCAGAGAATCGGTGGCAATAGCTCCAACGTGGCCACCCCGCCAATTCTTCGTGTTCGATGGGCCAAATGCCCGCCAAATTCGGTGGAGTCCCGCCGGTGTATTCACGTGTAGTCCTACCCGGCGGGACCTCGGCGTTCATGCTGCGGGAGCCGTCGTGGTGTGGGGGAGGGGGGATCCGACTCCGGGGGGGGGGGGGGCCCGCGATCGGGGCCTACCGATTCGGTGGGCAGGCTTATTCCGGGGGTGGGGGGCTATGTTCCTCCTGTAGGGCTCCACCATGTTGCCCGGGGGCCGGCGCGGATAAGGCAACCCACGTGCATGCGCAAACTCGCGCCGGCCATGGTGTTGTAGCCATCTGGGATGGCCACTTCTAACTAGGTACAGGGAAACTCTCAAAGTCTAGCGGGTAAAATGGACAAGCCAAGGCTCAGGCAGGCTCAGAGCCTGAAATGCATATTTGCCAGCAAGAAGTCCAGTTGATTTCGAAACTCCGACCAATTAGCATTGTAATGGGGCCGATTAGCAGTTGATGGCCCATCTTCACCAAAACAAAGGACTGGTACTCGAGCGACCTGTACAGTCCCAGACATTTCGGCGCCACTCCCTGTTCAAGGGAAACGCAAACAACGGGGTCAGTGACCGCTTGGGACACGCCCAGCCATCCAGATCCCCACCCACTTATTGGTTAGGAATCGAACGGAGTGATCAGGGATCACCCAATTAGTAGGGCCCAGACTGAACGACTACCCAAAAGAGCGCGAAAACCCCTAAGTATAAGAAGAAGAGTCCGCCACATGTTCGCTCTCCCTTGGTCTTGGTACCCCGGGCACGGCTATCTCCAAGTGCAGCAACACCAGAAGCAAGTCCAAGTTCAACGCTCGCTACCAGACGGGTGAGCCCAGCTGAGCAGCACTTACTCCTTCGGACTCGATAGATCCAGAATCCAACAGCGGCCACTATTTCTCTGGCCTAAGCCGGGTGCCCGAAGTTAAGTACAGGTTGTCTTAGTCGATAGGTGTAGTTAACTAGTAGTGTTTATGTTGCATGACTAATTGTGTGTTCTGTGCTGTATTTTTCTATGTGTTGGGTGGGGTTACTGGGTTATGGGGATAGGGTGGAGGTGTTGACTTGGGTGGTGTGCTCTTTCCAAGAGCCGGTGCAGTCTCGATGGGCCGAATGGCCTCCTGCACTGTACATTCTATGATTAATCTACGACAAAGGTTCGGCACAACATCGTGGGCCGAAGGGCCTGTTCTGTGCTGTATTTTTCTATTGTCTACCCTTGAACTAACTAACTGGTGTTTGGCTCTTTGATCGATAACCGGTTGAAACTTGTGGTGGAACATTTGATACCTGGCAACTCTGAGCATTAGGACATAGATAATATAGAAAGAAGGGCAAACTCACTGATTGTCATAATTGGAACAGAGCCACAGAAAGGACAGAGTAAAAGAGTAAAAGGAGAAATGCGCGATCTCACGCCGGCCGTGCCGGCACCCGTATCAGCAGCTGGAGCTGCGTGAAGCGCTCCAGTGCCGTGCTGGCCCCCTGTGCGGTGCAGGATCGCTGATCCTCGGGGCCAGATGTGCCATCGTAAAACGCTCCGGCGTTTATGACGGCGTCAACACTTAGCCCCAGGATCGGAGAATCCCGCCCCCTGTTCTGACTGGGAAATGGTGGGTAAAAGCAGTAAAAGTTTAACTTCCAGCGACAAATACCTTCGTGATTGGCAGCAGTAATTCCCATTTCAAACGAAGACTCTCTTTCCACTTCATAGTAATCCTTTGCTTTTCCTCTTCTGGAGATATGGCACATCCTTCAATTTTGCAACTGTCTGGGAAGTTCCCTGGTGATAAAAGATTAAGAATGCATTGTTGAAGCACATTATTCACATTTTCACCCCAATTTTCACCTCAGCCAAGGCTGACACTGTTGAAGCTGCTACAAACTATAGGGATAATTTAAACTCTCTCAGTAAAGGGAGGCAGATTAAATTCAAAAAAACAGGAACTTGAGCCGAAACCACTGCAAACCTGCCTACTTTCATTAAAAGTAGGTTGGCGGGTCAGACCAGTAACCTGTTTTCAAGAGGTAGGTGTATGGATTTAACGGCTGCAGACTCGCATTCCCGGGGATCAGGAAACCTGATAGCTGAAGGGAGGTGAGATTTGTTGGATCCGGCATTACTTATGTGCTTCATCCATTTTCCACTCAAATTGACCTGCTGTGATCTGCCGCCAACCACCCCACCCCCTCCCCCCCCAGACTCCAAATCTGCTCTCTGTGATCTCCAGAGTCCATGTACTCATGGCCCTGCAACCTGATGCCTTCCTCTCTGCAATCTCCAATAGGCCCCATGATCTCTAACCGCCACTCAACCCCAACCTCTCCTGTGATTCTCCAATCCCCAGCTGTCACCTTATACAACAGGCTTTCCACCTGCCAGGCAGACTCTCATACTGGCTGGATGTCTAACAGGAAATTGCATAAGAATCCAGATGAGACCCTTCCATTAAAATTGACAGGGCCTCTGCCGTTACTGGCCTATGTCAATCACTTCCATGCCCTCCTCTTTTGCTATAAACATCGAGACCACTGATGCTAAAATTAATCTGTCACAAGCAAGTGTGAATCAGTAATGTAGTTCATGGATCACAGACATACAAAAAAAAAAATCACAAACCTGATATGGTGTTAGAATATGTTTAATTTATAATCTAACACAATCAGCGTGTTTAACAGACTGTGCAAATAATGCCTGTTTCAGGAATTCACATTGCAATCTTCATTCTGACTCTTCGCCCACTTTGAAATAGAAGTAAAGAAAAAGCGGAAATGACTTTTTGGTCTACGCCACAAATTAAAAGGCTCTTAAATATTTATCCAATCAGCTTTGATATTTTTTCAGACAATCTTTTCCTACAGGCTCCCTGAACAGGCCATTTCATGTTCAACACCCTCTCCATGAAGTAGTGCATCTAAACATTTTGTGAATTTTTCCTCTTCCAAGCTCACCCCTAGTTTTAAAGTTTGTGGCAATTTAAATTGAATCATGTATGTAAATTACAAATAGCCATGTCACCATCACTGCTTAGTCATCATACCCAACTCCCAGCTCAAGTGGATCATGGGCACTCCATTAACATCTTATGGAATCTGTACTCTTCTCCTCCACATGTACATCTCAAGCTAGGCTTGTGGATGAACGGGTTCTAAAAGCTGTAATGCTAAATATATTATGTCCACAAAACATCCCTTGTAATGAGGGCTTTCATTCCCTCAAAGAACTCCAGTCATTTTTTTTGACACGTTGTCCGTTCTATAAATCCCTCCATCTCACTCTGACCATACAGTACCTGACATGTTCCAGCTATCTCCTCCCACCCGCCCATATCTTTACGGAAGCACAGTCCATTCACACACCAGCCTTCCCTGATCAATGATCGCTCTTTTTTTTATACCGCCTGTATCTTGCTACATTGAATTTTTATTTCAAATTCCAAAAGGAAAATGGATGTATTGTAGAAACAGGATAAAACTAACTTTCCAATTCTGCAATCAGTTTATTTTTCTTTCTTGATGAGTGGCAGTGTAACTCGGGGTGGGGGGGGGGGGGGGTTGGACTCTCGCCTCTGAGTCAAAATTTGAGGGTTCAAGTTTCACTTCAGAATCTAGAGCACAACATGCAAGAAGGCATTCCCTGTGCACTGCTGAGGGAGTGTTTCAGATGAGACCTTAAATCAAGGTTCCATCTTGCCCTCTCAGGTGGATGTAAACAATTGCATGATTTTATTTTGAAGAAGTGCAGGGGAGTTCCTCCTACCAACAATATTAAAGTAAATCATCTAGAGACATAGGAGCAGGAGCAGGTAATTAGTTTCTTGCCCGTTCTCCCATTCAATTAGGTCACACCTGATCTGTACCCTAAATATATCTACTCCATCTAACCTATTGGCACAGAACATTTGCTCTCCAGATGGTCGTACCCAGAGGTTACCCCTCCCAACGCACTCCCCCCCCCCACCCCTGCCCCCCCCCCCCCCCCCCCCCCAACTGAGTTGTGCTCAGGGAGACCCCTCAGAAGTCTCCACACACTGACTACAGGGGAATTGCCTGGGTAGTTTGAATTTCCGATGGTCAATTCCCCTGTGTCTGAAACTGTGAGTTAGAGTCAGTGACTTCAAATTGTTCCATCTCACTTACCAGAATAGTTGCCCAGGAACATTTAGGAGGATTAAAACCAGTTTTAACTCCTGCGCAGCTATACTACTGACCTCCCAACACCCTACTGGACCAAACCCCCCACCAACTACAACCTCTGACCCTGGACATCCCCTCCAGGAACACCCCCCGACCCTCGAACAACTCCACAAAGTGACTATTCCAGACCTATCCACCCTACCCTCACGAATCCACCTGCAATCCTACCCCTTCATCCACTCAACTACCTAACTACCACCTCACCCACCCAGCTGCCAGCCTACCCTTTCACATGCCACCCTTCCTCTTCACTCACTTGTCTGCCACCCCCTAGCTTCTCAAAGTGGCTTTGGGCAGCATAGTGGCACAGTGGTTAGCACTGCTGCCTCACAGCTCCAGCCTCCCAGGTTCAATTCCAGCCTCGGGTGACTGTCTGTGCGGAGTCTGCACGTTCTCCCCGTGTCTGCGTGGATTTCCTCCGGGTGCTTCGGTTTTCTCCCACAGTCCAAAGATGTGCAGGTTAGATGGATTGGCCATGATAAATTACGCCTTAAGTGTCAAAAAGGTTAGGCGGGGTTACTGGGTTACGGGGATAGGGTAAGATGCTCTTTCCAAGGTCCGGTGCAGACTCGATGGGCCGAATGGCCTCCTTCTGAACTGTAGGGATTCTATGGTCTACTGGAATATGGCAGCTAGTGTTGTAAAAGGTGGGCGGGGTTTGGTTTCTCCTGATGATCCTGCACCAAAAGGAAGAACTCCGAGAACAAATAGACTGCATTTCGGAGGAGGCCCAGTTCGGAAGTCCAGGCAGAAAATGCCGCGCTTCAGTAAATCAGAGCAGAGTGGCAATTTGACGGGGTTTGCCACTACATAGAAGCTTTAGCCCATTATCTGATTATTATCTATTTCCGCTGTTTGTAAGTAAGTTATGTTCAAATTGGTTCCAACGGTTTCTCCATTACCACGATGACCACTATAAAAGTACCTTATTCACTGTTCAATGCTTTAGGAGGTACTGGAATTCTGAAAGGTGCTATATAAATGCAAGTTTGTTCTTTGTTAAGTCATATTGAAAGTTTTTTGCCTTGCAATTAGGTTCGTGAAAACAAGGAAACAAATACTTAGCTCAATGTTTTAAATTCCTTTGCTTCCAAATGTATAGAAGGCACTAAGATTTTAAATCAATGGTTTAATGCCTCCATTAAAAGAACAGGTAAGGCAGTATCATATAATATGCTGAGCATTTGTACAATAATATCCAAATAACTTAATTTCAAGGTATTTATATGATTAAAAAGTCTTCATTTATTGCCCTTTCACTCTACCTTTGAAGTGACTTGTATCAATCTCAACGTGAATTATTATGCCAGGATGTCCAAGCTTAAAAACAGCCCATTCACAACCAGGAACCTGTAAAATACCCTGATCATCTGCCTAGAAAGATGGAGTACAAATAGCAAAAATCAGTCGACAGCATGTATAGAAACAACCGTTTAGAAAAACAGCAGTGCTTTTGAAACAGAGGGCAAAATCCTGTGAAGTTCCCAGAAGCGGGAAACAAGACCGGTGGGGGCACTTATTGAACAAGAGACAAAATGTCAGCTTCCCGACAGCAGAAAGAAATTTGGGTATTGAGTTGGCAACAGATTGATAGCGGATCGCGCTACCCGACGGCAAGCAGAACGAACCGCATTTTAACACATTAGCGTGTCATGCATGGTCATTAAAACACAACTTCACCAGATTAAATTCTACCCTTGCAACCAGATTCCAGACAGAATGAGGGCCCTGTATGACTCGCAATCGCCTCACAAAATGTTGTTGCGTAAATGTCAGCAGATTCAGGGATTATAAACTCGTCACAAACTGCTAGATTGATGCTGCTGGATAGCAAGAATGTCTATACGGGTGCCACTCAAATTTGGTGCACTGACCTTTGACCTCATGAAGTAACAGCTGGACCGCCGAATTTCTGCATGTGCCTACCGCATGATTGGTTGGGGGTCCTCACCTCTGCATATTGTTACACCCGCCACCCTGGGCAAGTGCGCGGTCAATTCCAGCCCCACGTGTCCCGGAGACACAACACAAGTGAATTAACCAATAACTCTGATAAAAATATCGGAAGTCTTTAGCCCAATAATTACAGTCACCAGGTTTGTAAGTTGAAACACAATTACTGTTTATTTATACCAGGGACTATCATGAAGGATGCAGTAAATACAACTGGATAACAACAAGCTAATACCTACTACCCCCTTTAACTGTCCAACCCTCTACCCACACACACAAGACAGACAAACACAGAGGGGTGGAAAGGCCTAAAGGTAATAAGGATACAGGTCAAAAGAGTCTTTGCTTCAAATGGTGGTTCTTTAGCACACTTTCCTCACAGCACGCTAGTGGATCGAAACCTCTGGTTTACTGATGGTAATGGTCTTCCTTCCAGAGTCATTAATTCAAGGTTCTCACATGCTAGAAATCACAGTGCTTACAGGCAGCAGGCTTTCTGGAGAGAAGGTTCATTTCTTATCAAACTGGGCCTTCATCTGTAGGTTACATTCAGCCCTATATCTTTTGATGTAGACACTGTATTTCACATCAAACCTGGCTTTCAGCTCATGGTTTGACTTGAAACCTTTGCAGTCTCAAGAGAATGACACCCAGGCTTGCTGGAGAGAGTCAGCACTCACAGTTGGTTCCTGTAGAGGTTTATATGGATATTTTCTGACCCGAGTTGGTTAGATCCCTCCATCCAGACTGCAGGTTCAAAAGTGAAACCAAAATGGAACCTCGTGACTCTGAAAACATTCCAGTGGGATAATACCCAATCACCACCTGTTACCGGGCAGAGCACAGCCTTTTAGGCTCATTCATTGGGCACCAGCCAAATCAATAAAACTGAGTCCCAGCCAATTTCTGTTATTGGTGCCGGACTACTGGTGGCTCCAGCTACAGTTTGAACAAGCACAGTGATCTCTCCTGTTGCTGAAATCTTCTGCTTGAATTAAAGGCACAGGCCACTTGTCTGTCCATTAATCTTCCCTGAAGTGAAAATATAATGGCAAAATAAACTAATAGGGAAATAAGGGAATAGACAGAATAAACAGGAAGGACCTTTACAACATCTAACAGGTTAATTACTGCATAATTATGCAAAGCCAGCCTCTCTGACTCTGAGCGTAAGTGCCACGTACTTCCGAGCTCATCGTCAGGGTCAGCAAGGCGAGAAGAAGATTCCACTCAGCGTGAACTGCAAAACTGAGCATCATTGGACCATTTCTTTCCTACCTTTAATACTGGCGGTCTGTCCAATCTCCTGGCAGTTTCCCATCCATCAGACATTACATTGGATCTTCCAATGCCTTCAGGGATAAGTTATGAGTTTTTTAACGTTTTGAATGGTCAAGTATTAAAACGCGAAATTCAAGCAGAGAAAGGATTATTTAATTTGTCTTTGCTGAAAATGATTAGAAGATAAGTTTTTTTTGTCAGTGCAGGCTTGGTGGGCCAAAGGGTCTCTTCTGTACTGTATGATTCTATGATTCAAAGGGAAATGAAGGCTCATCTAAATTGTCAAGCAATGTTAACTTATGATATCAGTGGTAGTCTGTCTCATACATACCATTTGGAAAATAACAGAGAAACTGCTGAATGTACAAAAATTAAAAAGCTGGTGACATTAAGAGCAATATATCATGATAGAGTAGATATGGCTTCATTTTTCTCAAATGTATACTTAAAAATAATACATGCATGGATTGATGATTAAATAATTTCTATTATTGTTAATAGCATTGATTCTTCTATCAACAAACAGCCAAATAAAATTGTATAATTTTGTTTTAAAGTAACAGCTTTAAAGAGTTGCTAAAGACTCATGTTTCGCCTGAGAAAACTGCAATGTGAAAGGCTACAGCAGAAAATACCGCATTCACGCCAATTGCTATTTTTTATGTTGCGTTCTGGTGAAGTTCTGCAAACTAGTTACAGGAGACTCAAGGTACAGGTTAAGATAATTTATTGAAGAGTCAAGCATGCAGGGACAGCACTATCACAGAGAGACCTCTGAAACAGCACTCTCCTCTCATACAGCACTCTGCCAAGTCACAGGTTTCCACTATATTTATACACTATTGGCCACGTACACAAAACATTATTTAAATTCCAATCTTGTCCACGTATAGATTTACATTAAACCTTTCACCTGGAGCAGGGCTCATGATCTCCTCCTGGCTAGAGACTCTCTGTCTTTCCCCATCATCCCAGAGGTTGCTCTTAATCTCCTCTGGTTCAATGTCTGTCCTCACAATACACAACCAAGGCTTTGCTTGAGAGTTCTGCTGATTCAGGCCCTTAGGGTGTGTAAGGTTCACTGGTGTATAAGGTTTACTGGTTGTAGAAGCATTTGACTAGCATGTACGCTTGCTCTATGCCAGGTGACTTTCACTAAGTCTATTCATTTTCCCTAACAGTAGTACAAAGTGCAACAACTGATATATGTGAGACTAACTAATAATGAGAGGTTGCATTGGTCTCATTCAGGAACTGGATTCCTTCATTATTTTGATATGGAAAGAACCCTAAAATGGCTGGGGGAACTTTAAACTCATATACATTGCTAAATTTCATAAAATAAAACATGCAGCAACTTTAATGCCGTACTTTAAAGAAAATGTATTGCAAAAAATTACCTATAATGTTTTTAGGGTGTCCAAAATGAGCATCACTGTATCCCAAGCAGACACCTCCATTGGTCATTGCAACCAGATCTATTGTCTGCTCCTGTGAAACTGCTGACCAATCTCTGTGGCCTATGCCGTAAACTCTGAGTCGGGCAATCCCACCATCTGAAGAAAGGAAACGTTGGAATGTTAACTATTTGAAGAAGCTTGGTAAGATATATTAAAAGGAATGTAGCATTAGAAAAGAAAACCGATATGAGCAAAATGTGTTGTGACACAATAACTTGTGTAATGTAACCTACTTCCAGTGTGTCCCAAACATCCCTTCCTATCACTTATTCTAAGTGACACCTGAGGAACAGGATCAAACAAGGTGACTGGCCCCTCATCCTGTACAGAATGGGCATGGGAATTAAGTGGCCTTTGCCTCATTCCCAGTTTGTTGCTTGGTGTTGTCTTCCAATTTCTACTAGCTGTGGGGACGGGTGTGGGGAGAGGTGGTTAGTGAGGTTTGATGTGAGTGGCTGTCCTGAGATGTGGCAGTAAGGTTCAGCCTCATCTTCGGAGTCACTTTGCTTTCTTCACCACCATCATCTTCCCATGTCACCCACTGCTGAGATAAAGCACAAGTGCATATTACTCTTTTGAGATACGGCGACAGAAAATGGGGGCCGGGATTCTCTTTTCCGGGGACTAAGTCCCCATGCCGGTGGGAAAACCGGCGCCAACGACTCCGGCATCAACGGGCCCCCCAAGGTGACGAATTCTCACCTGTCCCGGGGGCGGGGTGGACGCCGGAGGGGTTGGCGCCGCACCAGCCAGCGCCAAAGGGACTGCGCGAGTTAGCGCATGCGCCAAAGGGCTGGCGTGATCTCACGCATGCGCAGAACCACTGCCGTGTTTTGGCGCATGCGCCCGGGTTCTCTTCTCCGCGCCGGCCATGGCAGACTACAGGGGCCATTGCGGAAGGAAGGAGTACCCCCACGGCACAGGCCCACCCGCAGATCGGTGGGCCCTGATCGCGGGCCACTGTAGCCCCCCCCACCCCCGGGGTCGGATCCCCCCTGCAACCCCCCCCCCCCCGAGGATCGCCCCAACTGACTTTCCTGCCAGGTCCTGCCATACAGGACCATACGTAACCCACGCCGGCGGCACTGGCCAAAAACGGACGGCCGCTCGGCTCATCGGGGCCCGGAGAATTGTCGGGGGGGGGGGGCACTGTCAACGGTCCCCGGCCGGCGTGGCGTTAACCCAGCCCCTGCCCAAAAAATGGCGCCGGAGAATACGGCAGCCGGCGTCGGGGCGGGATTCGCGCTGCCCCTCAGGGATTCTCCGACCCGGCGGGGGGGGGGGGGGGGGGGGGTTGGAGAATCCCGCCCGGGGGGTTTAGTTTTGACTGCATGGTAGTACATAAGGATGCCAGGGTGACAATGTAGGTACGGGGCCAGTTTAGCTCAGTTGGCTGTACAGCTGGTTTGTGATGCAGAGCAAGGCTAACAGTGTGGGTTCAATTCCTGTGTCGTCTGAAGTTATTTATAATGGTCCTCCAGTTAAATTGCCACCAGTCAGCTCTCCCTCTCAAGGGAGAAAGCAGCCTATAATCATCTGGCACTATGACGACTTTACTCAGTTAGTAAACTAGCAATAGCAAGATGCCACTGATCTCACACTCTCCTACAGAAAGTGCTAAGTGCCACTCCACAAGCTCTGTGGCTTTCTACTCAAAGTGTGTAAGATTGGGGAAGTTCCCACCTAGTGCCTTACCTCTGATGGTCACTGAGAACAAATTATCAAATCCGTATAATGTAGGAGGCATTTGGCCCATCGAGTCTGCACCGAGCCTCTGAAAGAGCACCCTGCCTAGATCCACATCTCCAAATTATCCTCGTAACCCCACCTAACCTTTTGGACACCAAGGGGCAATTTGGCATGGCTAATCCACCTAACCGACATCTTAAGACTGTGGGAGAAAACCGGAGCACCAGGAGGAAACTTACGCAGAGACGGGGAGAATATGCAATCGCCACAGTCACCCAAAGCAGGGATTGAACCCGGGTCCCTGGTGCTGTGAGACTGCAGTGCTAACCACTGTGCCACAATGCTGCCAATTTATCCCATGCGGAAGATAGAATAAATATGGGGAGGGATACCAAATGATATGGGTGAGCAAAATAACAAATGTTGGGGTACATGACTGTTAAGAGTAGTGGAAGGGGTTTCAGAGTTTCATATGTAAGTAACTGTTGCGAGAGGGTTTGGGTAACCATGGTGCTAGAACCATCATTAAGTTAGAACCATCATTAAGTATCAGCATTGTGAAAGCTAATTTGTGGAAATGTTAATTTAGGAAGGTGGAAAATGTGCTCGTGCCCAGCGTGGGCCAGATTAAAAAAGCAGAGGTGTCCAATTATCCTTCTAAGGATGTGGGGCTTTGCAGCACTGTTCTGTAGAACTAGGGCAAAAGAGTTAGCAGTGTGCGATAGTTTAGTGTGGTTTGTTCATAGTGGCACGGGGAAGTCTTGCAATTCACATCCTCAGCTAAATCCCACCGGATCTTTTATTTTCTTATTATATTTTTAAGGTATTTGAAGAATAAAGTATATTTTTGTAAAAAAAGATTATTATGTTAGTTATTCCTGTTGAAATTTCATAGAGCTGAAGGCTATTAAATTGCTGCTCTTCGTGATGTTGCCTCATTTATGGATTAATTCTAAATCAAACATCTCTGACTGTCAATAGCTTGAGATATATGTAGATCATTGGAACAGGAATGTATAAGTGCTCCCTGGCATGCACCAATATGGTCCATGTTGAAAATTCCTCTACATCCACGATATAAGGATTGTTAGGACCAGAGTTTGGCATCTCTTGATCACGACTCTTGGATTTAGCTTGTCTTTTCATTTCAAGCTTGGTCATGTTCTAGACTAGGGAGCACCTTGATTCTCCTTAGTTCCTTCTAATAAAAAGCCATTGAAAGATTACCTGGGTACATGTTCAGTCTGATGTGAGTCCATCGCTTCAGTTGCTTAGCAGGAAGATAATTGTGGCAAGTGTCAACATAGCCTGGTTGCAGGATTGTCATAGGAACCAACTCAGTCCAGAATTCTGACTTCAACTGCCATAGAGGGTAAAACAAATATGAAAAAGTTGCAAAGTTTCATTTATTATTCTTCATCTTAAATTGAGGATAAGTGTCCAGACAATTTTAAAGTATTCTTAAATAAAAATCAAATTATGTTTCTCAGGGCGGCATGGTGGCACAGTAGTTAGTACTGCTGCCTCAAAGCTACAGGGACCCGGGTTCGATTCCGGCCTCAGGTCACTGTCTGTGTGGAGTTTGCCCCCTGTGTATGCAGGGGTTTCCTCCGGGTCCTCTGGTTTCCTCCCCAAAAGAGGTGCTTGTTAGGTGAGTTGGACATTCTGAATTCTCCCTCCGTGTACCCGAACAAGTGCCGTAGTGTGGCGACTAGGGGATTTTCACAGTAACTTCATTGCAGTGTTAATGTAAACCTACTTATGACACTAATAAAGATTATAATTATAACATAGCTGTTATTTATGTAAAAGTGGTATTGTTGCTACATGGTTTACAATAGTTAAATAATATACAACCGCACAAATATTTTACTGTAGATCTAATGACATTCTAATGAGATGATATAGGAACAATTTTCTGACCTTTGTATTGAATTCCCAAAGCACCTGAATTCCTGATAGGCACTCCCATCACCTAATGTTCTTCACCAGGAGAATTAAAAAAAATACTCTATAACCTCTTCGTGGTATGCTTTCTCCTGATTGTTTATTTTAGTGAAAAAGAGTACAGCCAAGCATAAAAGGTTGAGTTCTCATCATGCACACAGCAATGGTTGAACTATCACAGCTCGAGCAACCATATTCTATCTGTCAGTACTCAGAGCAGGCAGGCACTTTAACACAGGTGAAGTCTCGGAAAATCACAGTCATGTAAATATTTTAACTGTAGTCGTTGATCAAATGTGAGTAAAGCCTTTAGTTATCTACTGCAGGGAAACTGCATTTCATCACTGACAAACCTTTCTGATGGCTTCAACTTCTTGCTCTGAGGCAGCAGTTCCCATCTTCTCCCCTCTTGAAGGGAAGTCTGGAACCTCATCTAGTCAATAAGAAGTATTAAAGATGATCATTTCAATGAAGCTGATGATTATGCTTACAAATAACAGATAATGTGCAATTGACATCAAATGTGAGGATGGAGGGTTACTCGGGGAGTGAGGTTAAAGAACAATGGCTTGTGATGGAAAATAGTCCCAGATGACCCTTTGAGGGGGAGAGCTGGCTAGTGGTGATTTAACCTGAGGATCACCACACCTCAGACGAGGGGCGAAATTCTCCCAAAACGGCGCGATGTCCGCCGACTGGCGCCCAAAACGGTGCCAATCAGATGGGCATCGCGCCGCCCCAAAGGTGCGGAATGCTCCGCATCTTTGGGGGCCGAGCCCCAACATTGAGGGGCTAGGCCTACGCCGGAGGAATTTCCGCCCCGCCAGCTGGCGGAAACGGCCTTTGTTGCCCCGCCAGCTGGCACGGAAATGACATCTCGGGGCGGTGCATGCGCGGGAGCGTCAGCGGCCGCTGACAGTTTCCCGCGCATGCGCAGTGGAGGGAGTCTCTTCCGCCTCCGCCATGGTGGAGACCGTGGCGGAGGCGGAAGGGAAAGAGTGCCCCCACGGCACAGGCCCGCCCGCGGATCAGTGGGCCCAGATCGCGGGCCAGGCCACCGTGGGGGCACCCCCCGGGGCCAGATCGCCCCGCGCCCCCCCCCCCCCCCCCCCCAGGACCCCGGAGCCCACCCACGCCGCCTTGTCCCGCCGTTCAAAAGGTGGTTTAATCCACGCCGGGGGGACAGGCAATTTATCGGCGGGACTTCGGCCCATCCGGGCCGGAGAATCCAGCGGGGGGACCCGCCAACCGGCACGGCCCGATTCCCGCCCCCGCCGAATATCCGGTGCCGGAGACTTCGGCAACCAGCAGGGGCGGGATTCACGGCGTCCAACAGCCATTCTCCGACCCGCTGGGGCGTCGGAGAATGACGCCCGAGAGGCAAGGTTGAGAAGGCACAGCCCTCATGAATAACCTCAGCTGGTACAGGAATTGGCGCTGTTGGCCTCGCTCTGCATCACGAATCAGCCGTCCAGCCAACTGAGCTAAACTGTGCTGTACTGTTGGATGGGATATTTTAAAAAAGTCCCTACTCAATCTCTCAGGTGCACATAAAAGGTTCCACAGAACTGTTCAAAGAGCGGGGGATTTTCCAGCGTCCTAGCCAACCTTTATCCCTCAAGCAACACCAGGACCAAATAGGACAAATTAACTGGTAATTTATCCCCATTGCTGTTTTTGGGACTAGCTGTGTGTAAATTATCTCCTATCTCAGAAGCAATTCACTGGCTGCAAAGTGTTGTGGAATTCCTCCAGATATGAGGGACACTAAATAGAAGCAAGTTTAGTTGACCTGATGGCTCAGTGAATCAAGCAAAATTATTGGTACAGCAATTCCCCACAATGATTGTCACAGTAGCAGTTCTTGATTTCAAGTGAAAAGACTGTGAGGTAAAGCAAATGATTCCTCAGAGGTACATTGCAAATATCAGAGCTGGTCCATAAAAACTCACCACTGCAACCAACACATGCAGAAGCCTGAAAAAAGGTTAGGAATTCTATAAAGCACAGAGTGGATTCTCAGGAGGGAAAAATAAGTTGTGAGGAATGAAGGAAAGCTATATTTAGTATAATTTTGCAGAATTGAGGTCTTATCTAAAATCTGCTAAATGCTATAGTCGAATAAGTCACTGCTTACTAACCAGCATCTAGACATGCTGCTGCAATCGACACAGAGGGAGCATAATTGCCAGTAAAGTAAGAAGTGTCTATATCAAATCCATGTATGACTCCAGGCACGCCCAACTTGATGACACACCAATCATGACCTGTGAAGAACAAACATCGGTGTACATTCAAAGAATAGACCTTAATACATTAGAGGAACGAAAAGCAACAGCAGAGTCAGACTTGAAACAAAATCTGGGGCGTCATTCTCCGACCCCCCGCCGGGTCGGAGAATGGCCGTTGGCCGCCGTGAATCCCGCCCCCGCCCCCGCCGAAGTCTCCGAAGGGAGAAAAGTCGGCGGGGCGTTAATGGCGCCGCTGCCGCGGAGAATGTCACGGGTCTGCGCAAGGCAGCCGATTTTCGGCCTGCCGATATTCTCCCTTCCGGATGGGCCGAAGTCCCGTCGACGTGATGACCGTTCACGTCGACGTCAATCAAACCTCCTTTTCATCGGCGTGACCCGGTGCTCCAGGCTCACGCCGACCAGCGAGGAGGTGAGTGACGGCCTGGGGGGTTGGCTCTGGGCAGGAAATGGCGTGGCCGCAGACTGATTGCGTGAGGAGAGGTGTGTCTCGGCTTGTGTGTGTGTGCGGCGGGGGGGGCGGGGGGGGGGGGCGGTGGTTAGAGTAGGCTGGGCTCCGGGGGAGTGCCGGGAGGGGGTCCGTGCCGGGGTGGAGGTTGGGGGTTGGGGGGGTCCGAGCTGGGGTGGAGGTTGGGGGTTGGGGGGGGTCCGTGCTGGGGTGGAGGTTGGGGAGGGGGTCCGTGCCGGGGTGGAGGTTGGGGGGGGGGTCCGTGCCGGGGTGGAGGTTGGGGGGGGGGTCCGTGCTGGGGTGGAGGTGGGGGGGGGGTCCGTGCTGGGGTGGAGGTTGGGAGGGGGGGTCCGTGCTGGGGTGGAGGTTGGGGGGGGTCCGTGCTGGGGTGGAGGTTGGGGGGGGGGTCCGTGCCGGGGTGGAGGTTGGGGGGGGGGGGTCTGTGCTGGGGTGGAGGTTGGGGGGGGGTCCGTGCTGGGGTGGAGGTTGGGACGGGGGGTCCGTGCTGGGGTGGAGGTTGGGGGTTGGGGGGGTCCGTGCTGGGGTGGAGGTTGGGGAGGGGGTCCGTGCCGGGGTGGAGGTTGGGGGGGGGGTCCGTGCTGGGGTGGAGGTTGGGGGGGGGGGTCCATGCTGGGGTGGAGGTTGGGGGGGGGTCCGTGCTGGGGTGGAGGTTGGGGGTTGGGGAGGGGGTCCGTGCTGGGGTGGGTGATGGGAGGGCAAATGAGTTGGTCCACCTGGCCAGGTGCCAGCCTCCAACAGTTGGACCCATGCGGTCCATGCCACCTGGCTGGGGGGAGGAGGGGATATGAGCAATGATGACATGTCGTCGTTCCCCTCCCCCCCACCAGGCCGTCATGTTTTCAGACCATCCAGCGATGTTGGCCGCCGTGGTGGCAGCCGCTCATGTCTATGATGCCCTGGATGAGGAGGAGGAGGAGGAGGAGCGTGCCAGAGAGGCGGCGCAGGCTGCCACAGAGGGGCAGGCGGCAGCCGCCCAGGCTGGAGGGACACCTGACCGACAGGACGAGGAGGGGGAGGAGGACGTCGCGGCCCCACGGCAACGGAGGCACCCGAGGGCGCCCCGTGTGTACCGGCCCCGGCAGTCATACCAGGACCTCACGGACCGGGAATGCAGGAGGAGACTCCGGATGAGCCGGGAAACCGTGGCACACATCTGCCACCTGCTGGCACACCTGTCACCGCGTGGCACTGGCGGGGGACACCCTCTCCCCGTGTCCGTCAAGGTTACGGTGGCCCTGAACTTTTATGCAACGGGGTCATTCCAGGCACCGAGTGGGGACCTGTCCGGCATATCGCAGACTTCGGTGCATCCGGGCAGTGACAGATGCCCTTTATGCCATGGCGCACCGCTACATCCGCTTCCCCGTGGACCGGGCCAGCCAAGATGCCCGGGCCGTGGGCTTCTCTGCCGTTGCCGGGTTTCCCATGGTCCAGGGCGCGATCGATGGGATGCACGTCGCCGTGCGGCCACCTGCAGATAACAGGGCCGTGTTCACTAATAGGAAGGGGGCCTATTCAATGAACGTACAGGTGGTCTGCGACCACCGCATGATGATCCTGCACGTCTGCGCCCGTCACCCAGGCAGTGTACACGACTCATTCGTGTTGTCGCGGTCATCCATCCCCGGCATGTACGAGGGATGCCATCCCCGGCTGAGGGGCTGGTTTCTGGGCGACAGGGGCTACCCATTGCGATCGTGGCTGATGACGCCTATACGGAGGCCACGCAATGAGGCGGAGAACCGCTACAATGATGCCCATGTAGCGACAAGGGGAGTGATCGAGAGGTGCTTTGGCGAGCTGAAGATGCGTTTCAGGTGCCTGGACCTCTCTGGGGGCGCCCTCCAGTATCGGTCAGATAGGGTCGGCCGCATCATTGTGGTGTGCTGCGTCCTGCACAACATAGCCCAGCAGAGGGGCGATGTGCCGCAGGCAGAGGAGGGCGGAGTGGAGGAGCAGCAGGAAGAGGCCCAGTCCTCCCCAGATGAGGGGGATGGGGGCAATGGTCAGGGCAGACGGGGTAGACACAGGCGGGTGGCTGTCCACCGTTACCGGCTGGCCCAGCGGGCACGGGACAGACTGATAGACGCCCGCTTCACTGACTAGATGGGCGTGGGAATCGGGTAGTATGGCCACAGACCGCACACCATGACAACAGCCGACCACCCACACCCCCCCACCCATCCACCCACCCAGCACCCTCACCCCCCTCCCCAACCCCACACACCCCACCCGCATGCACACCACCACCCCCCCCAATTGCCGATCCACCGGCGGCACAACGGGCCGGGCTCACCCAGTTGCGGGTGGACGCGTGTCTATCGCAGGCCATGGAGGATGATGACAACCCGCTTCCGATGAGCTCCTGGCTCTACATCGTTGGACTATGTCTGACCCATGGCCACAGTACCACCATCCACCCGGACCATCCCTGCATGCGGCTGTGACACTGCAGCGCACGGTCCCGTCCTCTGCCCGGGGGATGTTGATGGCGGCCCAGGGGGAAGGGGGCAGACTCACCTGGGGCTGAGGTAAGACCACCCGTCACACACACACTTGCGCTCAACGTACATGACACGCCCGCACACTTTGGACAGAGCACAAAGGCAGCTTCGGTAGGTGTAACATTGACTTTAATAACCAAAGGAGTTCATGCACGTGCCCTAGCCCCTAAAACTCATCTGTGCCCTGCACCCGTGCCAACTTACTCAGTGTCTAATTGTTTGGCCTTACGGGCCCTTTGACTACGTCTACGTGGTTCCCCAGACGGTACAGCAGAACTGGAGGTGGACTCCTGTGATTCCTGCCCTCTGACACTGGATCCCTTTGGCGGCCGTTTCCTGGGGCGTCCTGGCCTAGATGGGCCAGGCTGCGGCCCGGGCGACTGGGATGGCGAGCTGCCAGCCTGTCCTGCCCGTTGCCCACCCGATGCACCTGGGACGGAAGGGGGGGGGGGGGGGGGGGAGTCCGAGGTGTCGCGGTGTACCGGGACCTCCCCTACAGAGGGAGCCGGGACGGACCACATCACCTCCTCCTCCCTCGGGGTGCCCGATGGCCCCCAGGCCTCTACATGGGTGGGGGATGCGAACGGACTGGCTATCCGACGCGCCCCCGACATCTGGCGCTGCCAGTCCTGGAGGCCCGTGCTGGTATCGACAGGGGTCTGCAGGTCTGCAGCCATGGAGCCCAGGGGGTTGTCGAACCCTGTCTGTGACAGTGCGACGCCGGCTCGCACATGGCCACTGGCGCCGATGCCCTCAGCGATGGCCTGCTGAGACTGGGCCATGGCCTGCAGAGACTGGGCCATGGCCTGCAGAGACTGGGCCATGGCCTGCAGAGACTGGGCTATGGCCTGCTGAGACTGGGCCATGGCCTGCTGAGACTGGGCTATGGCGTTGAGCGCCTCTGCCATCTGGCGCTGGCACTGGCTCATGGCCTCCTGTGAGAGGGCAGCCATTTCCTGGGCCACAGATGCCGCCTGCACGGAAGGCCCCAGGCCTCGCAAACCGTTCCCCATGTCTGACACCGTCGCACCCATTGCCTCCACCGCGGACGCCACCTGTGCGGTGTTAGCCTGGGTGGCACGCATGACCGGGACCACTCCCAGCTCCTGGACGCGGGTGGACTCCTCCACCTGCGACCGCAGCCGCCGCAAGCCACCCGTCACCCTATTCGCTCGTCTCCGTGTCGGTGGTTGCATCGGATCTATGTGTGGGTGTGGTAACTGCAGGAACCCGGGATCCATCTGGGCGGCAGATGTTCGCTTGGCCTGGGCTGCCCTCCGACCGCCCGGTCCCTCTGCTGCTCCTACCTCCACCTGCTGTACCGGGACGGCTGTGTTGTGCGCACCAGTGAGTGTACCAGACGCCTCATCACTAAAGTGCCCAACCGTGGTGAGTGTTTCTGCGATGGTGGAGGGTGTTGGTGACAGCAGTGGCGTTGTGTCGTGCTCTTCGTCCCACTCTGAGTCCATGGCACTTTGGGGTGGGGGTTCGTCTCCACCCATCCACTCTGAGTCACTGTCCGGTATTTCGTCTTCCCGGGTATGGGTGTCCTGGGTAGTGCTGTCCCGGGTAGTGCTGTCCCGGGTAGTGCTGTCCCGGGTAGTGCTGTCCCGGGTAGTGCTGTCCCGGGTAGTGCTGTCCCGGGTAGTGCTGTCCCGGGTAGTGCTGTCCCGGGTAGTGCTGTCCCGGGTAGTGCTGTCCCGGGTAGTGCTGTCCCGGGTAGTGCTGTCCCGGGTAGTGCTGTCCCGGGTAGTGCTGTCCCGGGTAGTGCTGTCCCGGGTAGTGCTGTCCCGGGTAGTGCTGTCCCGGGTAGTGCTGTCCCGGGTAGTGCTGTCCCGGGTAGTGCTGTCCCGGGTAGTGCTGTCCCGGGTAGTGCTGTCCCGGGTAGTGCTGTCCCGGGTAGTGCTGTCCCGGGTAGTGCTGTCCCGGGTAGTGCTGTCCCGGGTAGTGCTGTCCCGGGTAGTGCTGTCCCGGGTAGGGGTGTCCCGGGTAGGGGTGTCCTGGGTAGGGGTGTCCCGGGTAGGGGTGTCCTGGGTAGTGGTGTCCTGGGTAGTGGTGTCCTGGCTCGGATGTGACGGGGGCCTGTGGCTGCCCCCCTCATCGCTGGGTGGTCGCTCCCGCACGTGACGGGGGGTGTCGTCTCCCTGTTGCTCCAAGTCTCTCCGTCTCCCGTGGTGTGCGAGGGGCATCCTGCGGGCGTCGCATGCTGGAGGGTCCGGGTCTCTCCGTCTCCCGTGGTCTCCGAGGGGCATCCTGCGGGCGTCGCATGCTGGAGGGTCCGGGTCTCTCCGTCTCCCGTGGTGTGCGAGGGGCATCCTGCGGGCGTCGCATGCTGGAGGGTGCGGGTCTCTCCGTCTCCCGTGGTGTGCGAGGGGCATCCTGCGGGCGGTGTGCATCTGCGGGGATGGATGCCTGGACGTTTGGTCCTGCGATACACAATGAAGCATGCATGGTTAGACATCAGGCAGTGATCAGGTGATACGGGGGAGGGGGATATAGGGGAGGGGGGATATGGGGACGGGCTGTTGGTGGCTCACTTGCTCGTGGGGCCCCGACCTCTGCATCAGCAACCTCCCGGTCCTCAGGTCCGCCAGCCAGTTCCAGGGCCCTTTCCTCGTGTACGGTCAGTGGCCTCTCATCAGCGGGCCCTCCTCCAGTCCTCACATGCTCCCTATTGTTGTGTGCGCGCTTCTCCTGTGGGGGGGGGGGGGGGGTGGTGGCAGGGGTAAAAGGCAAGTGTTAGGCAGGTATATGAATGCACGCCATCGGTTTGCGCGTGCATTGCAGAGGTTAAGGTTAGAGCTGGATTCACTTGGGGATATGGGGGATATGGGGGAGGGGGGGATATGGGGGAGGGGGGATATGGGGGGGGATATGGGGGAGGGGGGATATGGGGGAGGGGGGATATGGGGAGGGGGGATATGGGGGGAGGGGGGGATATGGGGGAGGGGGGGATATGGGGGAAGGGGGGATATGGGGGAGGGGGGGATATGGGGGATATGGGGGAGGGGGGTATGGGGGAGGGGGGGATATGGGGGAGGGGGGATATGGGGGAGGGGGGGATATGGGGGAGGGGGGGATATGGGGGAGGGGGGATATGGGGGAGGGGGGATATGGGGGAGGGGGGATATGGGGGAGGGGGGATATGGGGGAGGGGGGATATGGGGGAGGGGGGATATGGGGGAGGGGGGATATGGGGGAGGGGGGATATGGGGAGGGGGATATGGGGAGGGGGGATATGGGGGAGGGGGGATATGGGGGAGGGGGGATATGGGGGATGGGGGATATGGTGAGGGGGGGGATATGGGGGATATGGGGAGGGGGGGATATGGGGGAGGCTCACCCTGCCTGCTCTGACGAGGTCGTTCACCTTCTTGTGGCACTGGGTGCCTGTCCGTGGTGTTGGGGCCACAGCGGTGACGGCCTCTGCCACTTCCCTCCACAGATGCCGGCTGTGGCGTGGGGCAACTCTGCGGCCGTGCCGGGATACAGGGCGTCCCTCCTCTGCTCCACCGCGTCCAGGAGCGCCTCCACATCGCGTGACTCGAACCTCGGGGCTGAGCGACGGCTAGCCATCCAGTCGGGGTGTTGCGGTCGGGTGTTGCGGTCGGGTGGGGGGGGAGCTGCGCGGCCTTATGAGCCGTCACGCCGTGCAGCGCGTATGACGCTGCACGGCGTGAACCATTGCGCAAGCGCGGATCCCGTCACTTCACTGCTAGCCCATTTCGGGCCGGAGACTATCGGCCCATTTTTATGACGTGACGCAAGTGGGATTTGCGCCGTTTTTTGCGCCGATCGGCGGACTTTCCGCCGATAACGGAGAATTTCGCCCCTGATTTCCAACTGATGCAATCAATTGCAAAGCCAGCATCGGACTGATATCACACATATATGTATTTGTCTGGAATAAAAATAGGCAACTCCAAAGTCAAACTACTTGAACTGAGTACGACTGGGGATAAATAAGGTTTAAGATGGGTCAAATCTGATCAATTCTGATTCCTAAATGAATGTAATTTATCCCTGGTGGAAATATATTTTGTTAAAGACAAGTACTGCATGCACACTCAGCACATAACTGACACTTGAGACCTAATTTTAACCGCCCCCCCCCCCCCCCCCCCCCCCCCCCCCCCCCGCGCTCCCCCCCCACACACACACACACACAAAATAAGTGGAGTTCAGTGAGGTAAAAAGTTAAAACCTGAAACAGGAACCAAATCTGCCGATTTTCAGTTTTAACAGAAGTGGAACGAGAGGCAGTTAACCAATTCACTATCAGGAGGCTGGTCGTTTGGTCAAAATTTTAAGTAGATTTGATATTCTGGTAAGCTGCCCATTGTGTATTTTTTGACAAAGAGTTATCCAGACTCAGAACTTTAGCTCCCTTTTCTCTCCACAGATGCTGTCAGACTTGCTGAGATTGTCCAGTATTTTCTGTTTTTATCGCATATGAGGATCTGGCGGTGCCATTTGATCCAGAAAAATGTTACCATGTGCTTACTGGTCACAGGAGTTCTGTTTTTGATTTTCCACAAAGCCTTTTCCGCCACAGTGTGTTCCTCAGTAGTTTATGTGAACAATAGATTATAAAGTCATCAAAGCTCTAAGGTCTGGAATACAAATTTGCATCACAACACAAGGGACAGTCACATGATTGTAACACTGGTCCAGAATTGATGAGTAGAAAATAATCAGTCTTGGCATTAACGATGAGGGTAGAGGGGCCAAAAGAACAGAGTTAGGAGGAAGTTGCCTTGAGAAGAGGAGTTTGGTTCTGTCCTTAATCTCCATGTGACAATGAAGTAGTCGGAAAATGAGAGGTAGGCATTATTCTTTTTAAGATAGTCCACTCAAGTCCGGCAATGATGACAAGGTCAGCCAGACACAAGGTTCACTCAAGTTAATAGCCCACAGCCGGGAAAGTCCAGAGGTGAGAAACGATGAAGGGTTGGCAGAAGAAAGGAAAGGGAGATGTTGAGCATGTCAATTGAGGCTGCAATGTCAAGGTGGATAGTTGGAAATTATGGTACGTGCTGGTGAGGTAATTGCAGGGTGTATTTTTAGAAATAGTGGAAACTGAGGCTAGCAAAATTCTCTACTGAACATTCTGAACATAATTAATGATGGACAATCTCATTGTATCATATTGTAATGAAGAACTCAGGATTCAGATAATTCTAAAGGACAAGAACATTCTCCAATTCCTTCAATCATTTTCTACTCCTAATATCCTGAAAAATTAGATTCATATAGTTTGGGATTTCAGCTTGTTCGATGCTTTCATAATTATTTCCCAGACACACACTCATCTTTGCTAATAACTGTTATGATTATTAGTTGTCGCAATGATTAATTACCCACATTAACATCTGACCTTTAGTATAATGCTAATATCATAAGGCTCTGCTGTAATACTTAATCATTTGTATTCTCTTTCAATCCCCTCCAGCCTTATTCTCTCTTCTTTCTTCAAGGCACTGGGTTATGCCAGTCCAAAGATGTGCAAGTTAGGGGGATTGGCCGTGCTAAATTGCCTCCTTAGTGTCCAATGTTTAGGTGGGGTTTTGGGGTTACAAGGTTAGGTGGTTAGGGTGGGGGGTTGTGCCTCTTTTGGAGGGTCAGTGCAGACTTGATGGGTCAAATGGCAGCCTTCTGCACTGTATGGATTCTATGATTCTAAAGCTCCATCAGTGCCAGGTATTTTCTATTTTTTCACCCAACTAGCTATTCTTCATACGTGAGCTCCTGTATCAAATGTTGATAGAACCTCTTATCGTGGAGACATCATAACCACTTCTAGTTCTTTCCTCACCCAGAAGCCTGAATAGGCTTTGTAAGTGGGTTTATTTTTGTCCATTAGCATGCCTATAGTTTTGCACTTTGCTATGATCAGCTTGCTTAACACAAACCAGGACCAAACACAGAGACCATAAGACATAGGAGCAGAATTAGGCCACTCGGCCCATCGAATCTGCTCCGCCATTCAATCATGGCTGATATTTTCTCATCCCCATTCTCCTGCCTTCTCCCCATAACCCCTAATCCCCTTATTAATCAAGAAACTATCTAACTCTGTCTTAAAGACACTCAATGATTTGGCCTCCACAGCCTTCTGCGGCAAAGAGTTCCACAGATTCACCACCCTCTGGCTGAACAAATTCCTCCTCGTCTCAGTTTTAAAGGATCGTCCCTCTAGTTTGAGATGATGTCCTCTGGTTCTAGTTTTTCCTACAAGTGGAAACATCTTCTCCACATCCACTCTATCCAGGCCTCGCAGTATCCTGTAAGTTTCAATAAGATCCCCCTCATCCTTCTAAACTCCAACGAGTACAGACCCAGAGTTCTCAACCGTTCTTCATTCCAGGGATCATTCTTGTGAACCTCCTCTGGACCCTTTCCAAGGCCAGCACATCCTTCCTTAGATACGGGGCCCAGATCTGCTCACAATACTCCAAATGGGGTCTGACAGAGCCTTATACAGCCACAGAAGTACATCCCTGGTTTTATATTCTAGCCCTGTTGACATGAATGCTAACATTGCAATTGCCTTCTTAACTGCCGACTGAACCTGCAGATTAACCTTAACAGATTTGTGAACAAGGACCCCCAAGTCCTTTTGTGCTTCTGATTTCCTAAGCGTTTCCCCATTTAGAAAATAGTCTATGCCTAAATTCCTCCTTCTAAAGTGCATAACCTCACACTTTTCCACATTGTATTTAATTTGCCACTTCATTGCCCACTCTCCTAGCTTGTCCAAATCCTTCTGCAACCCCCTTGCTTCCTCAATGCTACCTGTCCCTCTACAGATCTTTGTATCATCTGCAAACTTAGCAACAGTGCCTTCAATTCCTTCTTCCAGATCATTTATGTATATTGTAAAAGGTTGAGGTTCTAGCACAGACCCCTGAGGCACACCACTAGTCACCTGCTGCCATCCTGAAAAAGATCCCTTTATCCCCACTCTCTGCCTTCTGCCAGTCAGCCAATCCTCTATCCATGCCAGGATCTTACCCTTAACACCATGGGCTTCTAACTTATTTAACAGTCTCCTATGCGGCACCTTGTCAAAGGCCTTCAGGAAATCTAAATATATCATGTCCACTAGTTCTCCTTTGTCTAACTTTCTTGTTACCTCCTCAAAGAACTCTAACAGATTTGTCAGACACGACCTCCCTTTGACAAAGCCGTGCTGACTCAGTCCTATTTTATCATGCACTTCCAAGCACTTCGCAATCTCATCTTTAATAACAGACTCTAAAATCTTACCAATGACCGAAGTCAGGCTAACCGGCCTATAATTTCCCGTCTTCTGCCTCCCTCCCTTCTTAAACATGGGTGTTACATTAGCCACTTTCCAGTCTTCTGGAACCCTTCCTGTCACCAATGCCTCCACAATTTCCTCAGCCATCTCTTTTAGGACCCTGGGGTGTAGTCCATCCGGTCCAGGTGACTTATCCACCTTCAGACCTTTCAGTTTCCCCGAACCTTCTCCTTAGTCATGGTCACTGCACTTACCTCTGCCCCCTGGAGCTCTGGCATCCTACTGGTGTCTTCCACCGTGAAGACTGATGCAAAATAACTATTCAGTTTGTCTGCCATTTCTTTGTTTCCTATTATTACTTCTCCAGCCACATTTTCCAGTGGTCCAATGTCTTTTTTTGCCTCTCTCTTACCTTCTTTATATTGAAAAAAATACTTCCTATCTTCCTTTATATTACTTGCTAGCTTGCACTCATACTTCATCTTCTCCCCCCTTATTGCTTCTTTAGTTGTCCTCTGCTCACTTTTAAAGGCTTCCCAATCCTCTAGCTTCCCACTAATCCTCGCCACTTTGTATGCTTTTTCTTTTGCTTTTATGCTGTCCTTGACATCCCTCGTCAGCCATGGATTACTTGTCCTCCCCTTAGCATGTTTCCTCCTCCTTGGGATTAATTTCTGTTGGTGCCTCCCTAATAACCCCCAAAAAGTCCTGCCATTGCTGTTCCACTGTCTTCCCTGCTAGGCTCCTTTTCCAATCAACTCTGGCCAGCTCCTCCCTCATGTCTTTGTAGTTACCCTTATTTAATTGTAATACCGTTACATCTGATTGCAGCTTCTCCCTCTCAAACTGCCGGGTAAATTCTATCATATTGTGGTCACTGCTCCCTAAGGGTTCCTTCACCTTAAGTTCCCTAATCAAGTCCCACATCACCAAATCCAGAATTGCCTGTTCCCTAGTAGGCTCTGTCACAAGCTGCTCGGAAAAAACATCTCTTAGACATTCCACAAATTCCTTTTCTTGGGATCCACTACCAACCTGATTTTCCCAGTCCACCTGCATATTGAAGTCCCCCATGATTATTGTAATGTTGCCTTTTTTACATGCCTTTTCTATCCCCTGATTTATTTTCTGCCCCACATCCTGACTACTGCTAGGGGGCGTGTACATAATTCCCATCAGGGTGCTTTTACCTTTGCGATTCCTCAACTCTATCCACAGAGATTCTATGCCTTCTGATCCTATATCGCTCTTTGCTATCGATTTAACTTCATTCCTTACTAACAATACGACCCCGCCCCCTTTTCCCATCTGCCTGTCCTTTCGATAAGACATATATCCTTGGATACAGAGGGCGGCATTCTCCATTCCTGAGACTAAGGGCTGGATTCTCCGATTCTGCGGCTTTTTCTGGGGTTGGATCTCCCGAATTTACTATATTATTACTGGGTGGCAAATGCTGAGAAGGTGAGGAGCTGGGTTAGAGGGGGGGGACTCCCAGTGGGTTAGAATGGAGGAGAGTGAGGAGGTTGAGGGCATTGGCAACAGCGCCATTCCCGCTTTCCCGTGAAAATATTCAGGGAGTCCGATGGTGGTGGCGATGTTGAAGATCTGGAGGCAGTTGTGCCAGCACTTTAGGTTGTAGGCGGGGTCAAGGCAAAGGCCGATTTGGGGGAACCATAGGTTTGAGCCAGGGAAATGGGATGGGAGTTTTCGGAGATGGGAGGAGAGGAGAGTTAGGATATTAAAGGATTTGTGTCTGGGGGCCGGTTTGTGAGGCTGGAGGAGCTGGGGGAGAAATATGGGTTGGGGCAGGGGGAGATGTTTAGATATAAGCAGGTCCGAGATTTCGCTAGGAAGGAGGTACAGAGTTTTCTAGTGGTGCCGGCCCCCACACTGTTGTAAGAGGTACTGACTGCAGGGGGAATGGAGAAGGGGGTGGTGTCGGCGATTTATGGGGTGATGCTGGGGGAGGATAAGGTATCACTGGAGGGGATTACGGCAAAGTGGGAGGAAGAGTTGAGGGAGGGTATGGAGGAGGGGTTGTGGTGTGAGGTGCTCCGGAGGGTGAATGCCTCAACTTTGTGCGTGAGGTTGGTGTTGATACAGTTGACGGTGGTGTATAAGGCATACCTCACAAGGACGAGGATGAGCTGACTCTTTGAGGGGGTGGAAGATGTTTGTGAACGCTATGCGGGGGGCCCTGCAAATCAGGTTCATGTGTTTTGGTCTTGTCCAAAACTGGAGAGGTATTGGACAGAGGTGTTTAGGGTAATCTCGAAGATGGTGCACATGAGACTCGAACCAGGTCCCCTAGAAGCCATATTCGGGGTGTTGGATCAGCCGGGGTTGGAAGTGGGTGCGGAGGCAGATATCTTAGCCTTCGCCTCGCTGATCGCCTGAAGGCGGGTCCTGTTGGGGCGGAGGTCAACTTCTCTGCCTTGTGCCTCGGCGTGGCGAGGGGACCTGCTGGAGTTCTTAACACTCAAGAAAGTGAAGTTCGAGCTGAGGGAAAGGATGGAAGGGTTCTACAATTCATGGCCTTTGTTTATCCTGCATTTTCAAGAATTGGATGACATCAAACATGAGTTTATTGTCTAGGTTATTGGTGATTATGTGTGCGATAATGGTGGATTCCTGATTCTTTTTCTTTTGTGTTTTGTATTCAAAATGTTGGGGGCTGTTTGGGGGTGGGTGGGATAAAGGGATTGTTGGCCAGGGGATTGCCATTGTATTTGTTATTGTTGATTATTTGTTGGTGGGTGTAAATTTGATGAAAATGTGAAAAAGGAGAATATAAATATTTTACAAAAAAAGAGAGGCCCTGCCTATCTCTTTAATAAATAAATCACCATAACGTTGTCCTGACCAATATTTATCCCATAATCAACATCACACAAACAGATTATCTGAACATTATCACCTTGCTGTTTGTGGGAGTTCACTGCATGCAAAACTGGACACCACATTTTCTGTGTTACAACAATGACTATGTATCGAAAGTACTTCATTAGCTGCAAAGTGCTTTGAGACGTCCAATAATCCCAAAAAGTTGTCCATAAATGCACGTTTTTCTTTTTTTAATAGAATTCCTTTGTCATCTGTTTGATACATATCAAATCAAACAGTGCCACTTTTACAGAATTCCAGTTTTGATTTTTCTTTCCAATTAAGGGGCAGTCTAGCCTGGCCAATCCACCTATCCTGCACATCTTTGGGTTGTGGGGGTGACACCCACCCAGATAAGGATAGAAAATGCAAACTTCTCATGGGCAGTGACCTGGAGCCGGGAACCACCTGGATCCTCGGCGTTCTGAGGCATCTCTAGTTTTGATTTTAACTTACCTGGAATTCGTTTTCTCCTGGTTTCCCATCCATCCATCCATTTACCAAAATTTGTAAAATCTTCTGCTTTCCATTGCGGTGCTACTCGCTATAAAACAATTTGTTTTAAAATTTGAGATGCAGGATTTTGATGAGTACACTGCTCACCATACCAGCCTCAGGAGGCACTCCCCATATATCAACTTAAGAATCCTCCCAACTCAATCTTCATGGCCCCTTATAGCCCCCATGCCAACTTCATGTCAAGCCATGCCCTCATCCATCCCCATAGCTCCTTATAGCCCCCATATTAATATATTGCAAATCCATGACACCCCATCCACCCTTGGCATCCTATAACCCCCCATGCTAACTTAATGTCAACCCACCCACCACCTGTGTCACTTAAATGCCAACTTACCCAGTGACCACCATGGTCAGATCTCAGAGGCCATGCGGAGATAAAATAAAGGTCTAATTATCTATTACAGCCTTCATTTTATTTTTAAAAATCTCACTCATGAAAGACAATTCGAAACTTTTAAATCTCAAGTGCTTAATCTCTTATAAAAACAAACAAACTTCTATTCATAATCCCCCACAAAGACAGTTAATTCTTTAATAACCTCTCTGGGCTGTCAAACAAAATGTCATACACTGCCCCTTTCCCCTACTAGTGAAAATGAGATATGTCAGAAATAGGAGTGGGACTGACATGTCCAGTTTTAAACATCTGGCGAATCAAACAATTCCATGAAAATCTGGTCTGATTCCTCTTGAATATGATTTCAAACCTAACCAGGCTTATTTAAGAACTGTTTAACAGTTAACTGTAAAGCTATTTCTTTGGTATTAACTTGGTTAATTCTTTGTTTAAAGTTTGTTTCAGCATAAAAGATGGTCAATCATCACGCCTGGGGTGAAGTATTCTTTCCTCACTTTTACAAATTTAAAAATGTTGGGAGTATTCTAACAAAATTTGGGGTCTGGTCGGGGTCTAACACAGGTTCAACACACGTTGATAGGCAGCTGAAGTAGATGTGTCTTATTTAATTTGATATGTATTCTGAAGGATACAGGTTTTCATTGAATATTGTCCATATATGTATGTTTGTTAAATAGGTTTTCTGGCTTGCACCCTTCATTTTGATCTGATAGAGCATCTGCCTACAAAAGAAAGAGGAATCATGTGCCTGCACTTGGTACATTCTAGTGAGCAGATACACAATGGTAAGGAATTTCTGTTTGAACCTGGGCGCCTCTGTCATTTACCTAGGTATTGGACAGGTGATGGCACAATCTGGACCATAGTGGAAGTGAAATGAACAGAGCAAAGTGGTTTGTGACAGAAAGTTAGAGCAGAATATCTGGAATAAAACCAAGAAAATATAATGTAGGGGGTACCTTCACATTTGTACTTACACTCACAGCCAACAGAAGGCTCAAAGAATCTGTATTTGTTTTATGCATCTCTGAACACTCTCATTAAGATCTGCTGATTGGTGTCTAGACTCCATTTTATAAGTTGGCAAACATAGGCGCCTGCACCTTGTCTACTTAAAAAAATGACTCATAAACAATGACGGAGATCAGTTAATATGATACCTTTTATCTCACCTTCTATGAGGAAGAAACCTCGGAACGTATATTGGGTGATGGTAAATTTACTGTCTTCTTTACACTATTCCTGATGTTCTTTTCCACGGCTGTCAATGTGAAAGAACACCAGGCACTGCCAAAATCTAATTTCATCCCTGTTAGCTGTCATTTCAAAACATTATGAATACTGAAAATACATGATGGCGTTTGGCACTGTGTCAGTCACCTACACATACTTATCTCTTTTTTTCTGTGTTTCTAAGCTATGCTACATCAAGCTGCATGGTCACCTGAATCTTCTGCTTTTGAATCCAGCCAGCATCTCCTCACTTCAGCATCTGGGGCAGGCGGGGAGGGAGTGGCAGTCAGTGAGCCAGTGGGGGGGGGGCACAAGATGATGCACGGAGAGTAAGAGGACACCAAAAGGTTTTGGTCATACCCTTGTTCTTCATAATAGCTGAGATTTATTTTCAAACTGTATGTTTTTCCTCAAATTATCTGCAGCAAAACACATGTGGTAAAAGCACCATCATTTAAGAACCTGGTTCACAAAGAATAGATGGATCACTTCAATTTACTGCCCAATTCGCCACTAGCAAAATCAACGGAACCATTTTATGCCTTGCACTCACCTTCAAAAGATTCTCTGCAACTGCAAACCAATCATCTGTTGCAAATAGAATCTGCAAAATAAGGTTAGTTAGTACATCGGCCTTGCCCCAACGTTCACCATGTAGACGGTTTCTTATCTGAATAATTAGCAGAGTTACACAGTTCCCACAGGTAGTGAAAGAATATCTGCTCAGACTGTGCTCATGCACATCCGTATAAAGTAATGGTTTGGAAAAAGGAAATCTGGGCACTGTTGTGGACATGGATAAAGAGGAGAGCTTTGATAGCCTAAATTGAGAAAGACAAAGCACTAAAATCAGGAAAGAGAATAGAAGAAAAATAAACAATCACAAAATGACAAAATATGCAAATTAAGCATTCATTTTATTAGGTAACATATTACTCTGTTTCTTTCTATAATCTTAACTTTAGCTTTCTCTTAAGGGAAAACACTGGGAATAATTTAAGCAATCTGAGATGTCAACATAATATCAGATTTTGCACTATAATGCCATGTACATTATTATATAAACAATGATGAACGCATCTATACCTTCCCATTCAAAATATCCTCATAAATATTGAAATCTAATGTCACAGTTTGTCAGAAATTAAGGCAATAATTGAATCCCACCATTTCATTGCAAACACACTGGGCACGATTCTCCGAGCCCCGTGCCGGGCCAGAGAATCGGCGCAACTGCGCCACGCCGCCCCTACGCCGGCACGCAGTTCTCCGAGGTGCAGAGATTTGGTGGCATTTGCACCGGTGCATTTGGCACGCCGCCAGTCGCGGGCCGTTGTCCGCGGCCGGGCCGCCGATCCTCCGGCCCGGATGGGCCCAGCGGCCGCGCAGGAAAGGCAGAGTCCCGCCGGCGCCGTTCACCCCTGGTCGCTGCCGGCGGGAACTCTGCACGAAGGGTCGGGGGCAGCCTGTGGGGTGGGGGGGGGGGGAAGAAGGGGGGCTCCGTCCCCGGGGGGGGGGAACTCCGATGGGGTCTGGCCCATGATCGGGGCCCATTAATCGGCAGGCCGGCCTCTCCCCCCCCCGGGCCTACTGCACGGCCGGCCCCTGAACCCCCATGCCATGTTGCGTAGGGGCCGGCGCGCTGAAGAAGTCCCCCGCGCATGCGCGGGTGGGCACGGCCCAACTGTGCATGCGCGGGCGCCCATTTGGTGCTGGGATGGGACGCTGGAGCTGCATGAACCGCTCCAGCCCATTTCGCGCTGTCGTGAAACGCGACGGCGTTCACGACGGCGCAAACACTTAGTCTCCATTTTGGAGAATCACGCCCACAATTTATACTTCATTCTGAGAGTGGATGCTACCCTATAAATCTCTGCATTGGATTGCTGCTTCATGTCCCATTGTGAGTCAATCAGTATCTTCTATGAAATTAAACACTGAATTAATTGTTGGGTTAAGTAATCAAATAAATGTCCTTCTTCATCATGTTTTCAGCTTTGTTTTTTCCACATGCAATCACCTACGTTTTCTGCTGAGTGAAAACCATAACTTATTATCACCAGAAGCAAGATGAATCCTGATTTATATTCTATAAAGTTGGTTTAATACTTAAGTAACTTAATAAATACATAAAAACATAACTAATATATGTAACACTTAGTATTACCAAGCTGCTCAGAGTGTAACTCCAGTGATACTGCAGCCTATCTTAGTCTAGAGTGTAGGACAGTTCTAAGGGTCAGGAACACCCTGGGCTGGATTCTCCACACCCCGATGCCGAAATCGCAGCCGGCGCGGGGGCGGAGAATCCACTTTCCCGCATGGAACCGGGACAGGTGCTGGTTCCCCGATTCTGCGAGCCTCGAAAAGCAGTGTACTCTGAGTACACCGTGCCACCTAGGACCTACCTGGGGCCATTGCCAGAGGCCCACTCCGCCATTATCCACCCCCGACCGGCCGCAGTCCCGACGGCGTGGATCTAATATGGTCCAGCCGCGCCGCCCTGGTCGGGGCTTTCTAGGCGGCAGGGAAATATTTGTGCGGGCATTGAGGGTCGGGGGCATGGCCGTTCAAGGGGTTTATAATTAGGGTCCAGCTGCGCGGTCCACGTCCGCCATGGAGCATGGCGCGGCCGCTGGAGGCCGTTGCCGTGCGCATGTGCGGCCTCCGACCCGGAAGTGCGGGGCCCGAACCTGCAGCAAAAGCTGCTAGATTTACGCCAGGTCCCTGCTAGCCCCCTGCTGGGCTAGGAATATGTGCTCCTTTCATGCCAGTTTTTCTGGTGTGAAACGCCACAGTTTTGACGCCAGCATAGGGACACAGTCCCAATAACGGAGAATCCAGCCCCATTTATTTGGGTGTACAACAGGCACAAAGCATACAAGTTTAACAGTGAAGTGGCCTACATCTAATCTGAACATCCATTAGTTTTGTGGACAAATTTGTGTAGCCCTACTTTTCAGACCACCCGGGCAGACATCTAAAAAAGGTGCTAGGCACCTTGCATATTTTAACAAGCAACCATATCCCTGTTTTAGGACTCCATCTCAAACTATGTCACTGAGGAGCCAAGTAGAAATCAGGCCTGCACTAGACAGGATTCTTCAATGGACCCCACAAGCAAGTGTAAAAATAATTGATTAAGAAGGACTCACTTCCAATGGATCAAGAGGAACAAGAATGCTCCCTCGAAGTCCACAAGTATCATTGTTGCCCTCCATACCAGAATCTGCTCCAACGCTTCCCCAGAAGGCATCTGCTGGGAAGGCAGTCAACCCTAAATTAGCGCTTCCCGTCTGCTGAGCTGACTATGGAAACATGCCCATCACCGGCAGCTTCCAATGAATGTGCTGATAGCCCAGAGCACCAATTTCAAAAAAGGACCCAGACAAATGTTTATCCTTACACATTTGAGAACTCTGTAACTATGGCCTGAAAGGTCATGTGGTAATGGCACCCAATTCTCCAAAGTTAGCTAAATCGAGTAAATGCTCAGAGCCAAGACTCAAGTCTAGAAACACACTAGAAATGAGAGAGAAAATATGCATGCCAGGCAAATTTTAAAAGAATGAGACAATTAAAATAGCAGATCACAATAGAGGGAAATTAAATGTGAAAAGCTATGGAGAGCCTCAGAAGGCAAGTCATCCACATAACAGTCTTTAGCAAAACTGAAGAGGCAGGGGGGAAAGATTAAGAAAAATAGAACTCTACATGGAGGCACAATTTCTGCAGACAAGTGACAGAGCAGCTCTTTATCTGAATCCCTATTTGATGTCACTTGAAATGGAGATGCTACATAAGGTACCACCCCCTATGTTAACACTCTAACATGCCTGCAGGAAGATGCAGTAAAGTTTCATGTTACAGCTGGCCATTACGGTACTGGAACTATTAAACTTGAAGAGGGCTAATTTCAATGGGAAGGGACTTATCCAGAATAAAATGGAACCTATGACTGACAAAAACTGTAACAGAACAATAATAATAAGAACAATGGGTGATCTTGAAAGAATAGATGCTTCAGGTCGACGTTAGGCAATACCAACAGGGGCAAAAGGGAAAGGAGCTAAAAACATGGCTCCGTGGATGACAAGCGAGATAGATGTGGTGAGGAAACAAAAATGGACGTTGTATAATGCAGATCAGGTGAATTCTTCAATTGAAAAACAGGTCATATATAATAGGTTGAAAGGGGAGGTGAAGAGGAAAATAAGATTGGCAAAGAGAGAGTATGGGCATAGAATGGCATCAACCTAAAAGGAACCAAACACATTTCTATCAGTATGTAAATAGTAAACGGGTAGTGAGAGGTGAAGCGGGTCCGATCAGGGACAAAGATGGATATATAGAACCACAAGACAAAGTTAAAATACTTATGAATTCTTTGTATCCATGTTTACTGAGGAAGAGGAATCTGACAAACTATCGGTCGAAGCAGAGATAGTGGAGGCAGAAAATAGATGGCTTGCATCTCAGGTTGCTAAAGGGAGTGGCGGTAGAGATGGCGAAAGGGCTTACCTTAATTTTTCAAGTTTGCCTAGATGTCAGGGAAGTGCCAGAAAACTGGAAATCAACAAATATGACACTCTCATTCAAGAAGGATGTGAGGACAGTCATATAGCAGCTACAGGCCTGTCAGTCTAATGTCAGTGGTGGGTAACATTTTGGAATCCTTAATCAGGGAAATAAAATCAACAGGCACTTGGAGAGGTTTGAATTAATTAAGAAGAGTCAGCACAGATTTGCAAAAGGCAAATATGTGTGATGAATTAACTGAATTTTTAATGAAATAAAAGGTCAATGAGGGATGGTGTTTCTATAGATCTTAAGAAAGTGTTTGGCAAGGTACCATATAAAAGGCTGGCTGAAAAAATCTAGGTCCAAGAATAGCGGGGGTCTGTGCTCTATTAGATTTTTTTAATGGCTTGAAGACAGAAAGCAGCAAAGTCGTGGTAGATGGTTGTTTTTTGGACAGTAGACAGTATTCGCAGCGGTAGACCCTTTTTTGTTTCATATAAATAACTTGAATTTTGGCACACAGAATAACATTTCAAAACTGCACATGATACCAAACTTGGAGGCATGGCAGCAGAAACAGTGGGCGGGATTCTCCGAAATGGAGGCAGAGTGTTCGCGTCGTCGTGAAAGCCGTCGTGTTTCACGACGGCGTGAAACGGGCGTGGGCCCTACCAATTCTGGCACCCACAGGGGGCCAGCACGGCGCTGGAGCGGTTCACGCCGTCCCAGCCTCCCTTCCCGGCGCCAACTGGGCGCCACACCAACCCACGCATGCGCAGTGGCGCCGCACCAACATGTGCATGCGCAGTTGGGCCGCGCCAATCCGCGAATGCGCGGGAGACTTCCTCAACGTGCCGGCCCCGACGCAACATGGCGTGGGGGTTCAGGGGCCGGCCGCAAAATAAAATAGGGCCTGAGCTGGAGAGGCCGGTCCGCCAATCGGTGGGCCCAAATCGCGGGCCAGACCCCATCGGAGGCCCCCCTGTGAAGGAGCGGCTCTCCCCCCCCTCCCCCACAGGCCGCCCCCCGACCCTACGCGCAGAGTTCCCACTGGCTGCGAGCAGATGTGAACGGCGCCGGCGGAACTGCCGTTTCCGCGAGGCCGCTTGGTCCACCAAGGCCGGAGAATCGGCGGCCCGGCCGCAGACAGCAGCCCACAACCAGCGCCACGCAAAATGCGCCGGCGCAAATGGCACCGATTCTCTGCTCCTCGGAGAATCGCCTGCCGGCATCGGACTGGTGCCGCAGGAAAAAATGGCGCGTACGGCGATTCTCCCATACGGCGCGGCATGGGAGAATCCCGCCCAAGAAGATCAAAAGGAAATTGGGTGGGCACTTAAAGGAAATAGACTTCAAGGGCTATGGGAATCGGGTGGAAGAGTGGAACTGACAGGATACCTGCACAGAGAGCCACCATAGACTCAATGAGCCAAATGGCCTCCTGTTGTTCATAGAACGTGGGCATCGCAGGCTCTGCCATCATTGACTGCCCATCCCTAATTCCCCTTGAGGGGGCAGTTAAGAGTCAACCACATTGCTGTGGGTCTGGAGGCACATGTAGGCCAGACCAGGTAAAGATGGCAGATTTCCTTCCCTAAAGGTCATTATTAACACAGCAGCTGGCGGCGGGCTCGCCGCAAGCAGAAAATCCGTGTGGAGTCCCTTGTGGGCTCGGAGGGGAGGGTCCTTAATCAAAAACATTTAGTGCCTGATCACGGGACCCTGCATCGGGAAGTGGGTGCCCACTAAGAGACAACCCCTGCCCTTGTTACCGACCATCCCCACGCTGCCCACCCTGTGACCTCCCCCCAATTCTGACATGACTCAACTCTGCCTAGAATACAGCGACAATACCAGACCACAGGAGGATGTTATACGGACTGCAGCCACCGCCCCCTGGTAGTGCTGTTTAATAGATCTGCCGGCCTCTGACTGATCAGCAACTAACAGCAGGCGGGCCTTTGGCTCTGGGATCCTTGAAGGCCTGCTGCTCTCCTTGTGCGACAGTTTGCACAGCGGACCTTCCCAAGAAGAGGCAATGCAAGGCTTTTGCTGGCTCGCCATTAAATATTAACCTCTGATTCAATGACTCATTCTTAATTCACCTTTTAAATATAGGTGTCACTTGCAAGACTGCTATTTATTGCCCAGTTATCTAGTTATCATAAAAAGCGGTGGTGAATGTTCTTCTTGAACCTTACAGCCTGTGGTGAAAGCATGCCTGCACCATTGTTAGGCAGAGAGTTCCAGGATTTTGGCCGACATGGGAGAACATAGGAACACCACCATGGGCGAAATTCTCCTACCCGCCCCGCCACATTTCTGCGCCGACCGGCCGGCGGGAGTCTCCGTAACACCGGCCGGTCAATGGGGTTTCCCATTGTGGGGCAGCCCCACGCCGTCGGGAAACCCCCGGGCGCCGGCAGAACGGAGACTCCCGCCGGCGGAGAATGCGCCCCACATCTCCAAGTCCAGGATGCTTTCTGACTTGGAGAATATTTGGAAGTGATGATGATTTTATGCATTTGCCACACTTTGTCTTTCTAGGTGGTAGAAGCTATTTGTTGCAGTGAATCATGTAAATAGTACACACTGCAATCATAGTATGCCAGCGGTGGAGGGAATGGACACTTCAGATAATTGAATACGATAATTCAATGGAAATGTGAATTTGGAGGCAGCAGGATTTGGGGAAAAAGTGTGTGTTAGAGAGATCTCTGAGAATTTGATGAGGCCGGATTGACCTTGAACATACTTGAAACAGAATGTATTTTTATTTTCTACCATTGGCAAGGTATTGCTGTAAGTGCATGTTTAATTATTGTCAATTACAGTGATTACTGTACGCTTAATTCCTGTGAACATCAACAATAAATGGTTTGAATCATACAATTTTGAAGAGTAATTTATAAACTTATGTGTAAGACCACCCAATTTCGAACACCAGGTGTGACTCCAACCAGTGGATATTTTTTTTCCCCGCTCCTCAATGGCTTCAATTTTGCGAGGGCTTAAGAAAAAGTCACTGTCTTGAAGTCACTTCATCTTTGGAATTAGATTCCTTTATCCATGTTTTGCTCAAGGTTGCAATGAGGACTGGAGCCAAATGATTTTGGTGGAACCCAAACTGATCTTCAGTGGGCAGGTTTAGGTGAGCAAGTGCCAAACCGGACACTTTCCCACAATTATCAGGTAGAAGCCAATTTTCTATTGGAAAGCTTTAGTTGGGGGAGGAGGGGGGGCGGTGTGTGGGGAGGAGGAGAAAGTGGATCACAGCTATTCCTGGAGTGTATTACAACACTACAGCTCAAATGCTGTCAGGAGGCTTGTTTAGCCCAGAGCATTCAGTCATTTCTTGATGTTGCATAAAGTGAAATTAATTTTATTTGTTACACATTTAGAGTACCCAATACTTTTTTTTTCCAATTAAGGGGCAATTTAGCATGGCCAATCCACCTACCCTGCACATCTTTGGGCTGTGGGGGTGACACCCACGTAGACACAGGGAGAATGTGCAAACTCCACACGGACAGTAACCCGGGGCCTGAATCGAACCTGGATCCTCGGTGCCGTAAGGCAGCAGTGCTAACCACTGCATCACCGTGCCGCCCCTACAGTGAAATTAATTAGCTGAGGACTGGTAGTTGTGATGCTCCGGAGGTCAGAAATAGGTCAAAAGAATAGTTTTCTTGGTGCTTTGGCTGAAAATGGTTACAAATGCCTCAGCTTGTATTTTGCAATTCTCCCCCCCCCTCCCCCAAAGATTCACAAATAGAATTTAGGCTCCAGGCTGAGGGAGTGCTGCATTGCCTGAGGTGCTGGCATTCGCATTCACATTAAACTTAGCCCTATTTAATTAAATGTCAAAGATCCGTTTTCATATTTGAAAAATTGTAGAGAATTTTCCCAGTAATATACCTACCATTCCAAACATGTATTAGCTAGGTCACTCACATATTTATTTGCTGTTCATTGGATCTTGTACATTAACTAGTTGTCACATTTTCCTACAAACAAGAATTAACTGCACTTCCAAAGTAATCCAATGGTTTTGAATGACTTTGGGAAAATTAGGACATTCAAGTCTTGATATAAAAGCAATTTATTTATTTATACATTCCACAAGGGCTTGTCAAATTATCGAAAGCTAATGTAAGCTTACCTTTGCTCCTGTTGTTTCACAAGCCAGGTCATTCAACTGGACAAAGTCTGGAAGTTTTCCCGTCTTTTCCTGGATTGGGCGAGCTGCCATTCTTCAATCAGTTTTAACAGATTAAATGTTGTAATTTCTTTCTGATTATAATGCTCTTGACAAATGAAACTATTGCAACAAATCGCAAAGCAATCTTTTCTTTTTGTAAATTATATATTGAAATCAATCCAAGGTGAAATGCAATAATAAGATTGAAATATTTTCCCTGCAGCCCAGCACTTATATTGAATACATTAAATGTGCAATGGCACAGTAATGTGGGTCCTTATGTTAAGGTTGCACTAAGTACTTGATCTGTGTTGTTGGACTATTAGGATTGAAGTAAGCCCCTTCAGCACCAGGAAGGGACATCAAAACTCTCCCAGACGACCGATAGTCACAAAGCACTTCATTTCACGATGGTACAAGCAACGTTCTGAGGCGATAACCTGGGACCCTGGAGCTGTGAAGCAATTGTGCTAACCATAATTGCTTCACAGGTTGACAAGACCCCAATATCTCCTGTATAAAATCACCTACCATACCTTTTCCAAAGGAAATGAAGATCAGGGCAGCACAGTAGCACAGTGGTTAGCACAATTGCTTCACAGCTCCAGGGTCCCAGGTTCGATACCGGCTTGAGTCACTGTCTGTGCGGAATCTGCACATCCTCCCCGTGTGTGCGTGGGTTTCCTCCAGGTGCTCCGGTTTCCTCCCACAGTCCAAAGATATGCAGGTTAGGTGGATAGGCCATGATAAATTGCCCTTCGTGTCCAAAATTTTCTTTTGTATTGGGTGGGGTTACTGGGTTATGGGGTTATGGGGATAGGGTGGAGGTGTTGACCTTGGGTAGGGTGCAGACTCGATGGGCCGAATGGCCTCCTTCTGCACTGTAAATTCTATGATAATCTATGATAATCTGCTTTCATGTGGTTCTGCAAATCATGACAACAGACCATTGTGTGGATCCATGAGATTGCAGGAAATCAGCAGCAGCCTTTTAATGCAATAAGAGACGGCGATGCAGGGAAGTTATCTTCATGTCACTCTCCAAAGATTATACTGAGTACCGACAGAATGGTAGTAACAGAAGACTAACAGGTCACTTGCCTGCTTTATGGGCGGGGGAGGTAATAGAAACAAGATCAAGAGCACTGGTGCTTTGAAATTCAATGCCTGTCCATTTATTTGCAGCAAAATTGGCATTTTGACATTCAATATGCTGCATCTTCATTAAGTGTTGGAAGTTCACTGCCCACCATATTGGCCAGGGCAGAAAATGGTTTGAGATGGGCAGCACGGTAGCATTTTGGATAGCACAATTGCTTCACAGCTCCAGGGTCCCAGGTTTGATTCCCGGCTTGGGTCACTGTCTGTGCGGAGTCTGTACGTTCTCCCTGTGTGTGCGTGGGTTTCCTCCGGGTGCTCCGGTTTCCTCCCACAGTCCAAAGATGTGCGGGGTAGGTGGATTGGCCATGATAAATTGCCCTTAGTGTCCAAAATTGCCCTTAGTGATGGGTGGGGTTACTGGGTAATGGGGATAGCGTGGAGGCGTGGGCTTGGGTGGGGTGCTCTTTCCAAGAGCCAGTGCAGATTCGATGGGCCGAATGGCCTCCTCTGTACTGTAAAATTCTATGATTAGTCACTTGCATATGCAAATATGGGTAAAGTACCCGTTTGACATTCGCTTTTCAACATTAGGTTGCCCCAAACACAACCTGTGTCAGTAAATGTAGCAAATGTGCTCCACAGGCAATCCTTAAAGGGACCACTGGAGACCGCCACCAAAAAGGTAAATATTCTTTTGCCCAGACCTCACCAATCTGTCAGCACAACGCAATTTCTGGGTCTGAGCTTGGAGAAAGGAATGATGCTCCCTGTTAAAATTGCCTTCAAAGACATCGGCAGGAAGACAAAATTCAGCTTTTATATTTACATAGACAAGAATTATTTCTGCACAATAATACCACAGAAACATAAGACACAGGGGAATCCGTGCGGGATTCTCCATTCTGAGACTAAGTGTTGACTCCAATGGAGAATCCATGGACTTTTTCTACAGAATAATTGGCTCCACACCTGGACCGATTCTGCTACCATTGAGTGGCTAGCACCGTGCGCTACATAGAACACACTCGATTCCAATGGAGTCGAATGGTGGTGCGGTTGCACCGGTTCCTGGACAAGGAGCAAATTATAAAGTGCGCCAGACAGACGAGGCGCTATACCTGGGCGGGCAGTGAAATCCGAGTGTACCAGGACCTGGGTGCTGAGTTGGCCAAGAGGAGAGCGAGCATTAACAAGGTCAAGGCAGACCTCTACAAGGGGGTGAAGCTTGGGCTACTGTACCCGGCATTTCTACGTGACCTACAAAGGCTGGGATATGTACTTTGGTTCGGCGAAGGAGGTGGTAGATTGTGTTGAAGACAATGGACTGGCAGAAGAAGGTGGGCTTTGAACTTTGGTGGCGATGTTGTTATGATGTTGCTGTGAACTTATGTTTGGCGCCATCTCTTTCTTTTTCGGCTTCAGGTTTGTTCTTTGATAGGGAACGGGGAGTTAGTCTCTTTGTTTGGGTTTGGGTAGGGGTTGTTTTTGCTTGTTTGCACTAATGTTCGAGCCGGAGGGATGGGAATTAGTTGGGGGTAGGATACTAGGCGTCATGGGCGGGGGCTGCCAGGCCAGCTGGGCAGGCTAGTTCACGGAAGTGCAATGGGGGGTGAGTGGAAGGTCAGTGGGGGGGATGGGGAACAGGGGTTGTTGCTGGGGGATTTGAGGGTTGGGGGGAGGGTGTACTGCTAACAGGGGAAGGGCATTTAAAGTGTAAGGGGAGAAGTATCGATGACGGTGGGCGCCCGAGGCCGGGCTTGGGGAGGTGCAGGACACGGGCCGGAGGCTGGCCCAAGAGTGACTATGGTTGATCAGCGGAGGGGGCAGGGTGCCCCCTGGCCAGGCTGGTCACATGGAACATGCAAGGATTGAATGGGCCAGTCAAGAGGGACGTGTGTTCGCACACTTAAAGCGATTGAAGGCGGATGTGGCCGTGCTACAAGAGACCAAATTGGGCTGAGGAAGGGATGGGTTGGGCAAGCATTTCATTCAGGATTTGACTTTAAAATGAAGGGAGTGGCGATTTTGATTAATAAGCGGATGGCATTCGAGGTGGGAAATATAGTGGCAGACTCTGGGGGAAGTACGTTATGATAAGCAGGAAATTGGAGGGGATGCCGGTGGTGTTAGTAAACATCTATGCCCCGAACTGGAACGATGTGGAATTTATGAGGCGGGTGCTGGAGAAGATTCCGGACCTAGACTCTCATCAGCTGATTGGAGGGGGGTGGGGGGGGGGGGGTGGGGGGGGGGGTGCTTTAATTCGGTCCTGGATCCGAGGCTGGAACGATCGAGCTAGAGGTTGAGGAGGGTGTCGGCTACAGCTAAGGAGCTTTGGGGGTTCATGGAGCACATTGGGGAGGGGGGGTGGATCTGTGGAGATTTGGGAGGCCGAGGACAAAAGAATTTTCATTTTACTCCCATGTGCACAAGGTGTACTCCCAAACAGATTTCTTCGTGTTGGATAAGACGTTGTTGGCAGCGGAGGTAGATGTTGTGTTTTAGGCAATAGTGGTGTCAGACCATGCCCTGCACTGTGTGGATTTACAAGTGAGCAAGAGTGGGGGGGGGGGGAGGCGCCCACAATGGAATCTGGATGTGGGACTGTTAGCAGAGGAAGAGGTGTATGAGCGGGAAGGCCAGCCAGGGAAGAGGGGATGAGGCAGTTTCTGGGAGGGTTGGAGTTCCCCAAGGTTGATGAAGAGTTGGTGAAGGTCCTGGGGGCCCCAAATGGGCTTGTTGTAGTAGAGAGGCTGGAGGCGATGCAATGGGGCAAGGCCCCGGGACCGGATGGGTACCCGGTGGAATTTTCTAAGAGGTACTCGGAGGTGTCGGGATCGTTGTTGGTAAGGGCCTTCAATGAAGCAAAGGAGTTGGGTGCGCCCCCCCCCCCCGACATTGTCACAGGCGTCAATCTCCCTCATTTCAAAGCGGGATAAGGACCCGGAAAACTGTGGGTCGTACAGGCTGATCTCCCTGTTAAATGTGGATGCCAAACTATTGGCGAAGATCCTGCCCACAAGGATCGAAGACTACGTCCCAGGGGTAATAGGGGAGGACCAGACGTGCTAAGGCCCAGTTGGCAATGCCAGCTTTCAGGTGCACTGCCAGAGTACCAGGTTGGCACTGCAAAGAGTTTGTGATGCCATTTAAAAATGGCATCCCAATCTCTCGCTACACAGAGAAATTCTGGCGAGGTGAGCGCCTCAGTGCAGCAAACAGGGTTATGTGTGGTGTTGGCCATGCTTTTTCCGCTGAGGCCCCCTAAATAACCCGAGTGACGTTTAATAGCGTTATGATTCTAGACACTGCGAGCACCGGGAGTAACACATGGCTAAACGCGCTCACTGTGGGACCCCATTCACATTTATCTAAATGGCGCCCCATATATTTGGTCTCTTCATCAAAGTCATTGACATTGATTGTGAATGGTTGAGGCCCTATGTCACTCCTCTAGTTCCTCCTTTGCCAATCCGAAAAATACCCATTTATCCCTACTCTCTACTTCCTGTTCGCTAACCAATCCTTTATCCATGCTAATACATTACCCCCTACATGCACTCTTATCTGGTATGGCACCTTACCAAATGCCTTTTGGTACACTAATGTTAGCCACCTTGCTTGTTCTTCCTCAAAGAACTCTATTAAATTAGCTAAACCCGATTTCCCTATCACAAAATCTGTCTGATCCCATTGTGATTTTCTAAGTGATCTATCAGCTCCTTTATGATATATTTGAGCAATTTCCCTCTGACAGATGTAAGGCTAACTAGCTAGTTTTCTGTCGCATTTTCTTGAATAAAGGTATTACATTTGATATTTTCCAATCCACTGGGACCCTTCCAGAACATCAGGAATGTTGGAAAATTCTAATCAATGTATTTACTATCTCCACAGCCACCTTTTTAAGGTGCATACACTCTCCCTCCGTCCACAGCTGGCAGCAGAGCATTCAGATGCTGCTGTCAGGTTTTTGTAAATACCTCCCTACATTGCTCTGTCTCTCCATCTTCCTCTTCATTTAAAAACCTTTGAAAAGCCTTCTCCTCACCAAGTTTTAATCACCACACATTCTCGAGCGTGAAACCATTTCTTACACGTCTATCGGTGAAGCACACTGGAATGGTTGTCTAACTTGAAAGGTGCTATCCAAATGCACATTGTCACCTTTTTCCGAAAATTTACAGACCTGTAAATGATTAAATCTTTCCACTATTGTTCACACATTAACTGGTGCATTAAATTGCTTCTATGTCATGGCCTTTTATAGGCTAATGAGCTATATTTTTTAGCAATCAACGTTCTAGCTTGAATAGATTCTAAATCGGCATTTTGAACTTCCCATAGGAATAAGAGTTTTGTATTTTTTCTTTGGCAAATCTTAAAGTCAAAACAGAAATAACAACATCAAATGCTTCAAATTTTAAACGGCCACTAAAGATAACAAACGTTTCTCAAAATGAAAATTCCATCGCAAATTGTTCATTTTATTCCGATTTCTACAATTTAAATTACTCCAACACCAAATTCACATGAATATGCAAGTTATGCATTTGACATACCACTTTTCCTTGATAAACCAGTTTACAACCTCACCAGCCAGCGAGTGACGTTGAAATGCAAAAACGTTGCAGCCTGCTCAACAACTCAACCGTAAACCTGCAGAGTGAACTTATAGTCAGGCAGGCACTGACCTCGAACTGCACCATCCGGCATTGCAAACTATGCAAAACGGAAAACAGACTAAAGTTCTGCATTTAATCAGCTTTTCTTATTCAGTCTCACAATATACAGAATTAAAATTCCTTTCCATCCACCTTTGATGTGACCAGTCTTTAATTAATACTGTTATCTGTAGTAACTGCTCTATGCGCCACAGGCTCTAATGCAAAGATCTTACTCATCCCACCCTGGCTCAATTATTACACAGAACAGAGCATTCCTGAGTTTCCTAAGAGAGGGCAAAACGTAAAGTAGCACAGTTTCGAAACTCACCACTAAATGTGCAGTGATGTTAAACTAGCAAAATCACTGTGCTAGTGTCTCATTTTTAAACAGAGGTCTGATCATCCACATAATACCCATCACATCTAGTGCAAAGATTATTTTGTTCAATGTTTTGAAACGCTTTCCATCCATAGGAAATAGAATTGGGGTGGGTTTGGAAAAACAGGGGAAGTCAGGAGTAACAATTTAACATCTATACTATACATATTCAGGAGATCGGTCTAAATAACAACATCTTTTTAATACTTAATAGAGAGAAAATAAAGGTTTTGTTTATTTGGGGCGGGGCAGAGGGTGACCTCTGCACTGCTCTGATGTCAATGCTGGTGAAGGGAGGATAGTACTCTGCTTTAAACGATTTGAGGACAGTCTTAGGGAGATGGAAAATCTGGAATGGAGGTCGTGGAGTTTGTCAGTGTTGCAATAAGGCTGGGCCAGTTTGACAGTGTTGCACTGGGCTGGTGGACTTTGACAGTGTTGCAGTGGGACTGGTGGAGTTTGACAGTGTTGCAATGTGATGCACGATCAATGACCACTAAAGCGAGGTTGTAGTCCAACTGAAGGCTTTAATAAGCTAGATGTTTCCCCCAGCAGCTCAGGTACAGAATGGAGGCTGCTGGGGTGGCACGGGTTCTTATACCCCGCCTAGCAGGGCGGAGCTATCATACATTCTAACCAATAGAAAGCATACAGTTTCCACCAATGGTGCTTTAGCCTATCAGGTACCATAATACTTATAATACCACATTCACCCCCTGTTAAAAAAAGAGCCCGGCGGGGGTGGTGGCCTCAAACTACAAAACATGGTAGAATTAGTTATGGAGGTACCGTAACACCTCCGTACAGTGTTTAGTAACTATTTACAATTCTGATAGCTATGTACATTTGATGGTTTATATTTACAGTTTACAATTAAAATGAAGCAATCAGTCGATCGGGGGCCCTGGTCGTCCTCTGTGATCGTCGGAGCTTCGGTGGTGACTCCGGTGGAGGCTCGGGCGTCTGTGACTCCGGGAGCGTGGCTTCGATCTCCATGGCAGCTTCGGCACCCCTAGACGGCTGGTGGGGGAAACGGTTGACCTGGGAAGGGAGCGCCTGCGGGGGGCGTCAGTGGGTGGGGGGGCCTAGACTGGGCCGGCGGAAGGACCGATCCTCCTGTAAGGTGCTGCGGTGGAGGGGAGGGTGGGACTGGTGGCTGGGATGTGCGAGGGGTTCCGGCGGGTGCCAGGTCCCGTAGGGAGACCGTATCTTGTCGGCCGTCGGGGTACGCCACGTAGGCATACTGGGGGTTAGCATGGAGCAGATGGACCTGCTCGACCAACGGGTCCGACTTGTACACCCGCACGTGTTTTCGGAGCAGGATGGGTCCGGGTGCTGCCAGCCAGGTCGGGAGCGAGGTCCCAGAGGAGGACTTCCCAGGGAAGACAAGGAGACGTTTGTGGGGTGTCTGATTGGTGGTCGTACAAAGCAGTGACCGGATGGAGTGGAGGGCATCCGGGAGGACTTCTTGCCAGCGGGAAACTGGGAGGTCCCTGGACCGTAGGGCCAGTAGGACGGTCTTCCAGCCCATTCCGTTCTCCCTCTCTACCTTACCGTTACCCCGGGGGTTGTAACTGGTCATCCTGCTCGAGGCGATGCCCTTGCTGAGCAGGAATTGGCGCAGTTCGTCGCTCATAAAGGAGGACCCCCTATCACTGTGTATGTAAGCGGGGAACCCGAACAGTGCAAAGATGCTATGGAGGGCCTTGATGATGGTGGTTGCTGTCATGTCGGGGCAGGGGATGGCGAATGTGAACCGGGAGTACTCGTCAATCATGTTCAGGAAGTACGTGTTGTGGTCGGTGGAGGGGAGGGGGCCTTTGAAGTCCATGCTGAGCCGTTCAAAGGGACGGGGTGCGCTTTCTCTGGTCGGTAGAAGTGCAGTTTGCACTCTGCGCAGATTTGGCAGTTCCTGGTGGCTGTCCTGACCTCGATGGAGTAGGGCAGGTTGCGGGTCTTGACAAAATGGAAAAAGCGAGTGACCCCCGGGTGGCAGAGATCCTCGTGGAGGGCTCAGAGGCGGTCCACTTGTGCGGTGGCGCATGTGCCACGGGAGAGGGCGTCAGGAGGCTCGTTTAGCTTCCCGGGACGATACAAGATCTCACAGTTGTAGGTGGAGAGTTCGATCCTCCACCGCAAGATCTTGTCGTTTTTTATCTTGCCCCGCTGTGCATTATCAAACATGAAAGCAACCGACCGTTGGATCGTGAGGAGAGTGAATCTCCTGCCGTCCAGGTAATACCTCCAATGTCGCACAGCTTCTACTATGGCTTGGGCCTCCTTTTCGACTGAGGAGTGGTGGATTTCGGAAGCATGGAGGGTACGAGAGAAGAAGGCCACGGGTCTGCCCGCTTGGTTGAGGGTGGCCGCCAGATCTACGTCGGACGCATCGCTCTCGACCTGGAAGGGGAGGGACTCGTCGATGGCATGCATCGTGGCCTTCGCAATGTCTGCTTTGATGCGGCTGAAGGCGTGGCGGGCCTCTATCAACAGGGGAAAAGCTGTGGATTGGATCAGGGGACGGGCCTTGTCCGCGTAGTTGGGGACCCACTGGGCGCAGTAGCTAAAAAACCCTAGGCAATGTTTCAGGGCCTTGGAGCAGTGAGGGAGGGGGAACTCCATAAAGGGGCGCATGCGTTCAGGGTCGGGGCCCATAACTACATTTCGCACTACGTAGCCGAGGATGGCTAGGCGGCCGTGCTAAACACGCATTTATTCTTGTTGTATGTAAGGTTAAGGAATTTAGCGGCCTGGAGAAATTTTCGGAGGTTGGTGTCGTGGTCCTGCTGGTCATGGCCGCAGATGGTGACATTATCGAGATACGGGAATGTTGCCCGTAAACCGTACCGGTCAACCATTCGGTCCATCTCGCGCTGGAAGACCGAGACCCCGTTGGTGACACCGAAGGGAACCCTTAAGAAGTGATAGAGCCGCCCATCTGCCTCGAAGGCAGTGTATTTGCGGTCACTAGTACGGATGGGGAGCTGGTGGTAGGCGGACTTGAGATCCACCGTGGAGAAGACCTTATAATGCGCGATCCTGTTTACCAGGTCGGATATGCGGGGGAGAGGGTACGCGCCCAGCTGCGTAAACCTGTTTATGGTCTGACTGTAGTCGATGACCATTCTATGTTTCTCCCTGGTCTTTACCACCACTACTTGAGCTCTCCAGGGACTGTTACTGGCTTCAATGACCCCTTCCCTCAGTAGCCTTTGGACCTCTGACCTAATAAAGATCCGGTCCTGGGCACTGTAGCGTCTTTGGTAGCGACAGGTTTGCAATCTGGGGTGAGGTTCGCAAACAGGGAAGGCGGGTCGACCTTAAGGGTCGCGAGGCCACAGACAGTAAGGGGGGTATAGGGCCGCCGAATTTAAAGGTCAGACTTTGAAGGTTACACTGGAAGTCTAAACCCAGGAGTGTAGCCGCGCAGAGGTGGGGAAGGATGTAGAGACGGAAATTGTTGAACTCCGTTCCCTGGACTGAGGTTTGCTACACAAAACCGCTTTATCTCCACTGAGTGTGAACCGGAAGCCAGGGCGATTTTTTGATTAACGGGGTGGATGAGGCGAGAACAGCGCCTTACCGTGTCGGGGTGTATGAAGCTCTCCGTGCTCCCAAATTCTATTAGGCAGGACGTCTCGTGCCCGTTGATGAATACGGTCGTCGTAGCAGTTGAGTGTTCGAGGCCGAGACTGATCCAGAGTCACCGAGGCTAATCGCAGCAGTTGAGAGTTCTCTTCGGGCAATGCGTGGTCAGCCGAGCTGGGGTCCTGGGAGTTGATCCAAGATGGCGGCTCCCATTGTTCACACATGGCTGGGGGTGCACAAATTGGCGGCGCCCATCCCTCCAACGTGGCGTCCGCGGAACAAGATGGCGGCGCCCGGGGTCCACACGTTGCCTTGGAATATGAAGATGGCGGCGACCGCTGGCCGCACGGGGCCCGTGGAGGAGTTTGTGGTTGCGGTCCGGAGACCGCGGCAACCGCATGGGCCTGGCGTACCCCCACGAAATGGCCCTTTTTGCCGCATCCCTTGCAGGTGGATGCGTGGCCCGGGCAGCGCTGGCAGGGGTGCTTGGCCTGCCCCAAAAGTAGCAGCGGGGCCCCTCGGGGTTGCCAGGCCGCCTTGCAGCGCAGACCTGTGGGGGAATGGGGGAAGTCTCGGGGTTGGCCACGGAGGGTTTCCACGCTGCCCAGGGGGCTGCCGCACGGTCGGGAACATAAGCGCGGGCGTTCCTGGAAGCCACGTCCAGGGAGCCTGCAAGGGCCCGTGCCTCCCTGAGACCCAGGGTGTCCTTTTCTAACAGACGCTGGCGGATTTGTGAAGATAGCATACCTGCCACAAAAGCGTCCCGGACTAAGAGTTCCGTGTGTTCGCTCGCCGAAACCTGCGGGCAGCTGCAACTTCTTCCCAACACCAGGAGTGCACGGTAGAATTCCTCCAGCGATTCCCCAGGGGTTTGTCGCCTTGTTGCAAGCAGGTGCCGGGTGTAGACCTGGTTTACCGTGAATATAGTGTCCTTTTAGCAGCTCTATTGCTGCATCGAAGTCTTCCGCTTCCTCGATGAGGGTGTAAATCTCCGGGTTCACCCTTGAGTGCAGGACGTGCAGTTTCTGCTCTCCCGTGGGTGCATTTTTGGCCATCCCGAGATACCCTTTAAAGCACGCCAGCCAGTGCTTAAAGATTGCCGCTGAATTCGCCGCGTGGGGGCTATGTTGCAGACACTCTGGCTTGATTCGGAGCTCCATCCTTTCTTCTTAAAAAACTAGCTTATTAAATCACGATCAATGACCGCTAAAGCGAGGTTGTAGTCCAACTGAAGGCTTTAATAAGCTAGATGTTTCCCCCAGCAGCTCAGGTACAGAATGAAGGCTGCTGGGGCGGCACGGGTTCTTATACCCCACCTAGCAGGGCGGAGCTATCATACATTCTAACCAATAGAAAGCATACAGTTTCCACCAATGGTGCTTTAGCCTATCAGGTACCGTAATACCTATAATACCACACAGTGGAGCTGGTGGAGTTTGACAATGTTGCAGTAAGGCTGGGCCAGTTTGAAAGTGTTGCACTGGGCTGGTGGAGTTTGACAGTGTTGCAGTGGGGCTGGTGGAGTTTGACAGTGTTGCACTGGGCTGGTGGAGTTTCACAGTGTTGCACTGGGCTGGTGGAGTTTGACAGTGTTGCAGTGGGGCTGGTGGAGTTTGACAGTGTTGCAGTGGGGCTGGTGGAGTTTGACAGTGTTGCAGTGGGGCTGGTGGAGTTTGACAGTGTTGCACTGGGCTGGTCGAGTTTCACAGTGTTGCAGTGGGGCTGGTGGAGTTTGACAGTGTTGCAGTGGGGCCGTGACAGTTTGACAGTGTTGCAGTGGGGCTGGTGGAGTTTGACAGTGTTGCAGTGGGGCCGTGACAGTTTGACAGTGTTGCAGTGGGGCTGGGACAATTTGACAGTGTTGCAGTGGGGCTGGTGGAGTTTGACAGTGTTGCAGTGGGGCTGGTGGAGTTTGACAGTGTTGCAGTGGGGCTGGTGGAGTTTCACAGTGTTGCAGTGGGGCTGGTGGAGTTTGACAGTGTTGCAGTGGGGCTGGTGGAGTTTCACAGTGTTGCAGTGGGGCTGGGACAATTTGACAGTGTTGCAGTGGGGCTGGTGGAGTTTGACAGTGTTGCAGTGGGGCTGGTGGAGTTTGACAGTGTTGCAGTGGGGCTGGTGGAGTTTGACAGTGATGAAGTGGGGCTGGTTCAGTTTGAAGCTGGTTTGAATGGAGTTTGGGGGAGGCTGTGGCTGGGACCAGGATTAGCCCTATTGCAGCAGCTTTGAGGAAGGATCAAAGTTGCTCCAGACGGGACACCCGGAAGAAACCGCTGCTGAGGGAGGTCGAGCCCCGGCAGAAAGAGGGGATATGGCAACAAGTTTTATATATACTAATGTAAGTTTGAGTAAAATGAAACAATAAAACGGTCCAGCGGGGAGGGGAATTTTAACAAACGATGTTTTATGAAGTTTAATAGAAAGAATTTACCTGCAGATAACAAGGATGGCGGAGTCCAAACACTGAATTCATTCGCGGTTGCCCCAAGTGCCCGAAAGTAATAATTACACCCAGTGGTCAGGTTGGGTAATTACACCCAGTGGTCGGTGTCAGTACTTACACCTAGTGGTCAAGGTGAGTAATTACTCCCAGTGGTCAGGTTGGGTAATCACACCCAGAGGTCAGTATCGTTACTTGCACCCAGTGGCCGGGGTGAGTAATTACACCCAGTGGTCAGGGTGAAGAATTACACCCAGTGGTCAGGGTGGGTAATTACACCCAGTGGCTAGGGTAGGTAATTACACCCAATAGTCAAGGGGCGTACTTACACCGAGTGTCAGAGTGAATACTTACAAGCAGTGGTCAGAGTGACGAATTACACCCAGTGGTCAGGGTGGAGAATTACACCCAGTGGTCAGTGTGAATTACATCCAGTGGTCAGGGTGGGTAATTACACACAGTGGCCAGGATGGGTAATTACACCCTGTGGTCAGTGTCAGTACTTACATCCAGCGGCCAGGGTGAGTAATTACACCCAGTGGTCAGGGTGGATAATTATACCCTGTGGTCAGTGTCAGTACTTACATCCAGCGGCCAGGGTGAGTAATTACACGAAGTGATCAGGAGTGGTCAGGGTGAAGAATTACACTCGGTGGTCAGGGTGGGTAATTACACCCAGTGGTCAGTGTTGGTACTTACACCCACTGGTCAGGATGAACAATTACATACAGTGGCCAGGATGGGTAATTACACCCTGTGGTCAGTGTCAGTACTTGCACCCAGTGGTCAAGGTGAGTAATTACACCCAGTGGTCAGGGTGGATAATTACATCCAATGGCCAGGGTGGTTAATTACACTCAGTAGTCAAGGTGAGTACTTACACCGAGTGTCAGAGTGAATACTTACAAGCAGTGGTCAGAGTGACGAATTACACCCAGTGGTCAGGGTGGAGAATTACACCCAGTGGTCAGTGTGAATTACATCCAGTGGTCAGGGTGGGTAATTACACCCAGTAGTCAAGGTGAGTACTTACACCGAGTGTCAGAGTGAATACTTACAAGCAGTGGTCAGAGTGACAAATTACACCCAGTGGGCAGGGTGAAGAATTACACCCAGTGGTAAGGATAAGTAATTACACCCAGTGGTCAGGGTGAGTAAGTACACACAGTAGCCAGGGTGGGTAATTACACCCTGTGGTCAGTGGCAATTCGTACATCCAGTGGCCAGGGTGAGTAATTACACACAGTAGCCAGGGTGGGTAATTATACCCTGTGGTCAGTGTCAGTACTTGCATCCAGTGGTCAAGGTGAGTAATTATACCCAGTGGTCAGGGTAGGTAATTATACCCTGTGGTCAGTGGCCGTACTTACATCCAGTGGCCAGGGTGAGTAATTACACCCAGTGATCAGAAGTCGTCAGGGTGTGGAATTACACCCAGTGGTCAGGGTGAATAATTACACCCAGTGGTCAGGATAAATAATTACACACAGTGGTCAGGGTGAATAATTACACCCAGTGGCCAGGGTGAGTAATTACACACAGTGGCCAGGGTGTGTAATTATACCCTGTGGTCAGTGTCAGTACTTACATCCAGTGGCCAGGGTGAGTAATTACACCCAGTGGTCAGGGTGAAGAATTACACCCAGTAGTCAGGGTGAATAATTACACCCAGTGGCCAGGGTGAGTAATTACACACAGTGGCCAGGGTGTGTAATTATACCCTGTGGTCAGTGTCAATACTTACATCCAGTGGCCAGGGTGAGTAATTACACCCAGTGGTCAGGGTGAAGAATTACACCCAGTAGTCAGGGTAGGTAATTACACCCAATAGTCAAGGTGCGTTCTTATACCCAGTATCAGGGTGAATACTTACAAGCAGTGGTCAGAGTGAAGAATTACACCCAGTGGTCAGGGTGAATAATTACACCCAGTAGTCAGTGCCGGTACTTACACCCACTGGTCAGGATGAGCAATTACACACAGTGACCAGGATGGGTAATTACACCCTGTGGCCAGTGTCAGTACTTGCACCCAGTGGTCAAGGTGAGTAATTACACCCAGTGGTCAGGGTGGGTAATTATACCCTGTGGTCAGTGTCAGTACTTACATCCAGTGGCCAGGATGCGTAATTACACCCAGTGGTCAGGGTGAAGAATTACACCCAGTGGTCAGGGTGGGTAATTACACCCAGTGGCCAGGGTAGGTAATTACACCCACTGGTCAGGATGAGCAATTACACACAGTGACCAGGATGGGTAATTACACCCTGTGGCCAGTGTCAGTACTTGCACCCAGTGGTCAAGGTGAGTAATTACACCCAGTGGTAAGGATAAGTAATTACACCCAGTGGTCAGGGTGAGTAAGTACACACAGTAGCCAGGGTGGGTAATTACACCCTGTGGTCAGTGGCAATTCTTACATCCAGTGGCCAGGGTGTGTAATTACACACAGTAGCCAGGGTGGGTAATTATACCCTGTGGTCAGTGTCAGTACTTGCATCCAGTGGTCAAGGTGAGTAATTATACCCAGTGGTCAGGGTAGGTAATTATACCCTGTGGTCAGTGGCCGTACTTACATCCAGTGGCCAGGGTGAGTAATTACACCCAGTGATCAGGAGTCGTCAGGGTGTGGAATTACACCCAGTGGTCAGGGTGAATAATTACACCCAGTGGTCAGGGTGAGTAAGTACACACAGTAGCCAGGGTGGGTAATTACACCCTGTGGTCAGTGGCAATTCTTACATCCAGTGGCCAGGGTGTGTAATTACACACAGTAGCCAGGGTGGGTAATTATACCCTGTGGTCAGTGTCAGTACTTGCATCCAGTGGTCAAGGTGAGTAATTATACCCAGTGGTCAGGGTAGGTAATTATACCCTGTGGTCAGTGGCCGTACTTACATCCAGTGGCCAGGGTGAGTAATTACACCCAGTGATCAGGAGTCGTCAGGGTGTGGAATTACACCCATTGGTCAGGGTGAATAATTACACCCAGTGGTCAGGATAAATAATTACACACAGTGGTCAGGGTGAATAATTACACCCAGTAGCCAGGGTGAGTAATTACACACAGTGGCCAGGGATGTGTAATTATACCCTGTGGTCAGTGTCAGTACTTACATCCAGTGGCCAGGGTGAGTAATTACACCCAGTGGTCAGGGTGAAGAATTACACCCAGTAGTCAGGGTGAATAATTACACCCAGTGGCCAGGGTGAGTAATTACGCACAGTGGCCAGGGTGTGTAATTATACCCTGTGGTCAGTGTCAGTACTTACATCCAGTGGCCAGGGTGAGTAATTACACCCAGTGGTCAGGGTGAAGAATTACACCCAGTAGTCAGGGTAGGTAATTACACCCAATAGTCAAGGTGCGTTCTTATACCCAGTATCAGGGTGAATACTTACAAGCAGTGGTCAGAGTGAAGAATTACACCCAGTGGTCAGGGTGAATAATTACACCCAGTAGTCAGTGCCGGTACTTACACCCACTGGTCAGGATGAGCAATTACACACAGTGACCAGGATGGGTAATTACACCCTGTGGCCAGTGTCAGTACTTGCACCCAGTGGTCAAGGTGAGTAATTACACCCAGTGGTCAGGGTGGGTAATTATACCCTGTGGTCAGTGTCAGTACTTACATCCAGTGGCCAGGATGCGTAATTACACCCAGTGGTCAGGGTGAAGAATTACACCCAGTGGTCAGGGTGGGTAATTACACCCAGTGGCCAGGGTAGGTAATTACACCCACAGGTCAGGATGAGCAATTACACACAGTGACCAGGATGGGTAAATACACCCTGTGGCCAGTGTCAGTACTTGCACCCAGTGGTCAAGGTGAGTAATTACACCCAGTGGTAAGGATAAGTAATTACACCCAGTGGTCAGGGTGAGTAAGTACACACAGTAGCCAGGGTGGGTAATTACACCTTGTGGTCAGTGGCAATTCTTACATCCAGTGGCCAGGGTGAGTAATTACACACAGTAGCCAGGGTGGGTAATTATACCCTGTGGTCAGTGTCAGTACTTGCATCCAGTGGTCAAGGTGAGTAATTATACCCAGTGGTCAGGGTAGGTAATTATACCCTGTGGTCAGTGACCGTACTTACATCCAGTGGCCAGGGTGAGTAATTACACCCAGTGATCAGGAGTCGTCAGGGTGTGGAATTACACCCAGTGGTCAGGGTGAATAATTACACCCAGTGGTCAGGATAAATAATTACACACAGTGGTCAGGGTGAATAATTACACCCAGTGGCCAGGGTGAGTAATTACACACAGTGGCCAGGGTGTGTAATTATACCCTGTGGTCAGTGTCAGTACTTACATACAGTGGCCAGGGTGAGTAATTACACCCAGTGGTCAGGGTGAAGAATTACACCCAGTAGTCAGGGTGAATAATTACACCCAGTGGCCAGGGTGTGTAATTACACACAGTGGCCAGGGTGTGTAATTATTCCCTGTGGTCAGTGTCAGTACTTACATCCAGTGGCCAGGGTGAGTAATTACACCCAGTGGTCAGGGTGAAGAATTACACCCAGTAGTCAGGGTAGGTAATTACACCCAATAGTCAAGGTGCGTTCTTATACCCAGTATCAGGGTGAATACTTAAAAGCAGTGGTCAGAGTGAAGAATTACACCCAGTGGTCAGGGTGAATAATTACACCCAGTAGTCAGTGCCGGTACTTACACCCACTGGTCAGGATGAGCAATTACACACAGTGACCAGGATGGGTAATTACACCCTGTGGCCAGTGTCAGTACTTGCACCCAGTGGTCAAGGTGAGTAATTACACCCAGTGGTCAGGGTGGGTAATTATACCCTGTGGTCAGTGTCAGTACTTACATCCAGTGGCCAGGATGCGTAATTACACCCAGTGGTCAGGGTGAAGAATTACACCCAGTGGTCAGGGTGGGTAATTACACCCAGTGGCCAGGGTAGGTAATTACACCCAATAGTCAAGGTGTGTACTTACACCCAGTGTCAGGGTGAATACTTACAAGCAGTGATCAGAGTGATGAGTTACACCCAGTGGTCAGGGAAATTAATTACACCCAGTGGGCAGGATAAGTAATTACACCCATTGGGCAGGAGAAGTAATTACACCCAGTAGTCAGTGCCGGTACTTACACCCACTGGTCAGGATGAGCAATTACACACAGTGGCCAGGATGGGTAATTACACCCTGTGGTCAGTATCAGTACTTGCACCCAGTGGTCAAGGTGAGTATTTACTCACAGTAGCCAGGGTGGGTAATTACACCCTGTGGCCAGTGTCAGTACTTGCATCCAGTGGTCAAGGTGAATAATTATACCCAGTGGTCAGGGTAGGTAATTATACCCTGTGGTCAGTGGCAGTACCTACATCCAGTGGCCAGGGTGAATAATTACACCCAGTGATTAGGAATGGTCAGGGTGAGGAATTACACCCAGTGGTCAGGGTGAATAATTACACCCAGTGGTCACGATAAGTAATTACACCCAGTGGTCAGGGTGAATATTTACACCCAGTGGACAGGGTGAGTACCTATACCCAGTCATTGTGCTGAGTAATTATATACAGCAGTCAAGGTGGGTGATTACACCCAGTGGTCAGGCTGAGTAATTACACCCAGTGGTCAGTGTCAGTACTTACATCCAGTGGTCAGGGTGAGTAATTAAAACCAATGATCATGGTGGCCCACATGATGAAGGAGCTGTGCTCCGAAAGCTAGTAATTTGAAACAAACCTGTTGGACTTTTACTTGGTGATGTAAGACTTCTTATTGTGCCCACCCCAGTCCAATGCCGGTCTCCCCACATCATGAATAATTGTGCCAAGTGGTCAAGGTGATAGAACATAGAACATAGAACATTACAGCGCAGTACAGGCCCTTCGGCCCTCGATGTTGCGCCGACCTGTGAAACCACTCTAAAGCCCATCTACACTATTCCCTTATCGTCCATATGTCTATCCAATGACCATTTGAATTCCCCTAGTGTTGGCGAGTCCACTACTGTTGCAGGCAGGGCATTCCACGCCCTTACTACTCTCTGAGTAAAGAATCTACCTCTGACATCTGTCTTATATCTATCTCCCCTCAATTTAAAGCTATGTTCCCTCGTGCTAGACATCACCATCCGAGGAAAAAGGCTCTCACTGTCCACCCTATCCAATCCTCTGATCATCTTGTATGCCTCAATTAAGTCACCTCTTAACCTTCTTCTCTCTAACAAAAACAGCCTCAAGTCCCTCAGCTTTTCCTCATAAGATTTTCCCTCCATACCAGGCACCATTCAGGTAAATCTCCTCTGCACCCTTTCCAATGCTTCCACATCCTTCCTATAATGTGGCGACCAGAATTGCACGCAATACTCCAAATGCGGCCGCATCAGAGTTTTGTACAGCTGCAACATGACCTCATGGCTCCGAAACTCAATCCCTCTACCAATAAAAGCTAACACACCGTACGCCTTCTTAACAACCCTCTCAACCTGGGTGGCAACTTTCAGGGATCTATGTACATGGACACCGATATCTCTCTGCTCATCCACACTGCCAAGAATCTTACCATTAGCCCAGTACTCTGTCTTCCTGTTATTCCTTCCAAAATGAATCACCTCACACTTTTCTGCATTAAACTCCATTTGCCACCTCTCAGCCCAGCGCTGCAGCTTATCTATGTCCCTCTGTAACTTGCAACATCCTTCCGCACTGTCCACAACTCCACCGACATTATTGTCATCTGCAAATTTACTCACCCATCCTTCTGCGCCCTCCTCCAAGTCATTTATAAAAATAACAAACAGCAGTGGCCCCAAAACAGATCCTTGTGGTACACCACTAGTAACTGGACTCCAGTCTGAACATTTCCCATCAACTACCACCCTTTGTCTTCTTCCAGCTAGCCAGTTTCTGATCCAAACTGCTAAATCACCCTGAATCCCATGCCTCCGTATTTTCTGCAGTAGCCTACCGTGGGGAACCTTATCAAATGCTTTACTGAAATCCATATACACCACATTAACTGCTTTACCCTCATCCACCTGTTTGGTCACCTTCTCAAAGAACTCAAGAAGGTTTGTGAGGCACGACCTACCCTTCACAAAACCGTGTTGACTATCTCTAATCAAATTATTCCTTTCCAGATGATTATACATCCTATCTCTTATAAACCTTTCCAAGATTTTGCCCACAACAGAAGTAAGGCTCACTGGTCTATAGTTACCGGTGTTGTCTCTAGTCCTCTTCTTGAACAAGGGGACAACACTTGCTATCCTCCAGTCTTCTGGCACTATTCCTGTAGACAAAGATGACTTAAGGATCAAAGCCAAAGGCTCCACAATCTCCTCCCTAGCTTCCCAGAGAATCCTAGGATAAATCCCATCCGGCCCAGGGGACTTTTCTATTTTCACACTTTCCAGAATTGCTAACACCTCCTCCTTATGAACCTCAAGCCCTTCTAGTCTAGTAACCTGAATCTCAGTATTCTCCTCGACAACATTGTCTTTTTCCTGTGTGAATACTGACAAAAATATTCATTTAGCACCTCTCCTATCTCCTCGGACTCCAAGCACAACTTCCCACTACTGTCCTTGACTGGCCCTACTCTTACCCTAGTCATTTGTTTATTCCTGACATATCAAGAGAAAGCTTTAGAGTTATCCTTGATCCTACCTGCCAAAGACTTCTCATGTCCCCTCCTGGCTCTTCTTAGCTCTTTCTTTAGGTCTTTCCCAGCTAACTTGTAACTCTTGAGCGCCCTAACTGAACCTTCATGTCTCATCTTTACATAAGCCTCCTTCTTCCTCTTGACAAGTGTTTAGACTGCTTTAGTAAACCACGGTTCCCTTGCTCGACCACTTCCTCCCTGCCTGGCAGGTGCATACTTATCAAGGACACGCAGTAGCTGTTCCTTGAACAAGCTCCACATTTCCATTGTGCCCATCCCCTGCAGTTTTCCTCTCCATCCGATGCATCCCAAGTCTTGCCTCATCGCAGCATAATTGCCTTTCCCCCAGATAATAACTCTGTTTGTCCTTGATCTAAGGTTCCACCCTAACTCCCTGAATTCCTGCCTTACATCCCTATCCCTTTTCCTACCTATGTCGTTGGTACCTATGTGGACCACGACATGGGGCTGCTCCCCCTCCCCATTAAGGATCCCGAAAACACGAACCGAGACATCACGCACCCTGGCACCTGGGAGGCAACACACCAACCGTGAGTCTCTCTCGTTCCCACAGAATCTCCTATCTATCCCCCTAACTATGGAGTCTCCAATATTTAATGCTCTACTCCTCTCCCCCCTTCCCTTCTGAGCAACAGGGACAGACTCTGTGCCAGAGACCTATACCCCATGGCTTACCCCTGGTAAGTCCCCCCCCCCAACAGTATCCAAAGCGGTATACTTGTTACTAAGGGGAACGACCATAGGGGATCCCTGTACTGACTGCTTCCTCCCAGCCCCTCTCACCGTCACCCATCTATCTTTATTGTTCGGAGTAACTACATCCCTGAAGCTTCTATCTATGACCACCTCTGCCTCCCGAATGATCCAAAGTTCATCCAGCTCCAGCTCCAGTTCCCTAACGCGGTTTCTGAGGAGCTGGAGATGGGTGCACTTCCCACAGATGATATCAGCAGGGACACTGACGGCGTCCCTCACCTCAAACATTCTGCAGGAGGAACATTGCACTACCTTCCCTGCCATCCCCTCCAGATAAAAGAAAAAGAAAAAGGAAGAAAGAGCTTACCTGTTATTCACTCCCCTTCTCAGCAAGCACTCATTCAGCAACCTCTGCACCCGGCACGATAACGCCTGAGGGAAAATAAAACAAAAACTCCTTACCAGTCACCAGCCAATCCCTTACCTGCAGGCTGTGACGTCACGTTTCAACTTCTTTCTACTTCTACCTGCCCTCGAGCCTTTCTCTTGATCTTTACAGCGGTTGTATTTTTTTTGGTTATAAACCTTTTGATAAACACCTTTTCATAAATTACACTCAGTGGTCAGGGTGAGTACTTACACTCAGTGTTCAGGGTGAGGTGTTACACCCAGTGGTCAAGGTGAGTACTTACACCCAGTGGTCAGGGTGAGTACTTACACTCAGTGGTCAGGGTGAGGAATTACACCCAGTGGTCAGGGTGAGTACTTACACTCAGTGGGCAGGGTGAGGAATTACACCCAGTGGTCAGGGTGAATACTTACACCCAGTGGTTAGGGTGAGTACTTACACTCAGTGGTCAGAGTGAGGAATTACACCCAGTGGTCAGGATGAGTACTTACACTCAGTGGTCAGGGTGAGGAATTACACCCAGTTGTCAGGGTGAGGAATTACACCCAGTGGTCAGGGTGAATACTTACACCCAGTGGTCAGGGTGAGTACTTACACTCAGTGATCATGCTGAGTATTTACACCCAGTAGTCAGGGTGAGTACTTCCACCTGATGCCAAATGTACACCAACAACACTTGGGAATGTGTGACTTCCATAATCTGTGGGGGAGACGAGGGGAATAATTACTCGGGAAATAAAGATAATTAATCTTTGATGAGCAGGAAGAAGAATTTTATCAAAATATTGCTCAATTTAAAATGATACAGTTGGAAAATTAGGTGATAGTTTCTGCCCACACCCCCTTGCTGTTCTCCTTTCTGTCTTATCATATTGCAGCACCATTGTATCTGTCCTATCTTGATGCTCTCTATATTTTATAGAGTTATTATTAAAGAGAGGATGTTAGATTTACTGGGTTGTCTTCAGATTTCTAAAAATCTAATAAATTGATTGTATTTAACATTTCAATGCAAGTATTGCTTAAAATCCAAATGCCATCCCAGGGCGCCTAGCAACGAGATAGAAGCTGCCCACTTGTAGGTAGCAAAATAAGGACCCTAGGTAAAAACTGTAAAGGGGCTCAGGCAGTGCTTTTAATTTCAGAACATATATGCAGGCCTCTCAGTGCTACCTAATATTGGAGTATGACCTCAGCCGAGTACTGGGGGTTTGGTGAGTTGTGTGAGTCAGAGGAGGGAGGTGTTCCATTTCTTTTCTAACTTTTTTCCTCTATAAGAATTAGTTATTGCTCTAATACAGGAGGAGAGGTTCGCTGTTTGGTGAGTGATTAATGTATATTATATTTCTAAGGTTTAAAATAGTACAGGATTTTGTGGTAAGATTAATAAAATACATAAAATAAATCATTGAATAAAATAATTATGCAATTAATTAAAACATATAAGTGTGGCAGTGCAGGTGATGTGGCATGGCTGCAGCATTTGGGAGCTCCTGGACATGAGAGTGATTGATGGCAAGCTTGAGGAGCTTCGGCTCAGTCATTGAGCTGGATGTTGATCTGCAGGCACTGCAACTTAACAGGGAGGGGGAAAGTTACCTGGATGCTTTGTACCAAGTGGCAGTTGTCGTGCTAAGCACAGTAAGATAACACGGGCTGCAACTGGATGCAGCTTTACCTCAGAGATACTCCACACCTTGAAGTTAGTTCAATATGATTTATTGAACCTGTCACACAGTTACCTCAATCCTCCGTGAGTTCAACTCTCTGCTAACCTAGTGTGATTAATCTGTCTGACTGAACCAGACTAGCTCTTAGCCACGTGCTGTAGGAGTTATATGATATGTACGCCCTGACTCACACTGTAGATGTCACCAGTCAAAAGAGGCGGAGTGTGAGTGCCTCGTGTCTTTTATAGTGGGAAACCACCCCCAAGTGTTCTGCCTGCTGATTGGTCATGTCCTGTTCTCTGTATTCATTAGCTGCCTATTTGTATCTCATTATGTGCATGTCTGCATATCATGACATCTCCCCTTTTGAAATGTTTTTCTATGGCCTATGTGAAAGTATTTACATGTGTAGGCTGAAAATCTAACTTATTTACATACAGTAGCAGATGGGAACATATGTACATGTGAAAAGAGGTGTCTAAGGTGCGAAAACAGAACATAGCAAACAAAACAAGAGTTCATAAGTCCAGTCCCTGGGGCTTGCGTCTGATCCTGGTCAACCGCCGGAGAGGTGGTGGTGGGGACGTCGGCGCCTTGATAGGCGGGATGGAAGCCTGACTGGTGGCCTCGTGGTTCGAGGTATCAGGAGGTGGCACAATAACGGATGGAAACAATGAAGAATGTGGTTGGGGGTGGGCAACTGTGCGCAGGGCCCGTCTGTTGCGCCGCACAACAGTGCCATCAGCCATCCGCACAACATACAACCGGGAACCAGCCTGTCGGACAACAACCGCTGGAGCTGACCAGCCTTCCGGCAGCTGGATCCGGACCGTATCCGCCAGGGATGGCACAGGCAAATCAGTGGCATGAGCATCATAGCTCTGCTTTTGCTGGTCCCTGAGCTTCTGCACCTTCTGCAGAACCGGGAGGTGATCCAGGTCAGGCAAGTGTATGGCTGGAAGAGTCGTCCGCAGATCCCTGTTCATCAGGAGTTCAGCCGGTGACATGCCGGTAGACAGAAGGGTTGCCCTGTATGCAAGCAGCGCAAGGTTGACGTCAGAAGCAGGATCCGCAGCCTTGCAGATGAGCTGCTTCACTATGTGCACCCCTTTCTCAACCTTCCCGTTGGACTGCGAGTAATGCGGGCTGGTGGTGACGTGATGAAACTGATAAACCTGGGCAAACCTTGACCACTCTTGGCTGCTGAAGCAAGGACTGTTGTCACTCATGACAGTGAGTGGAATACCATGCCTGGAGAACGTCTCCTTACAGGGCTTGATGACGGTCTTGGGTGTGAGGTCCGAGAGCTTCACAACTTCTGGGTAGTTCGAAAAATAATCAATGATCACACATAATAAACACATAATCATGACCATTGGTCTGAAAGAGATCGATGCCCACCTTGGACCACAGGGAGATCACGATTTTGTGCTGCTGAAGCGTCTCCTTGCCCTGTGCTGGCTGGAAGCGTTGACAGGTCGGACAGTTGAGGACCATATTTGAGATATCCTGACTAATCCCAGGCCAGTAGACAGCTTGCCTGGCTCTGCGCCTGCACTTCTCGACACCCAGATATCCCTCATGGATTTGCCGGAACACCAAGCTCTGGAGACTGAGTGGAATGACAATGCAGTCCAGCTTGAGGAGGATGCCATCAACTACCGTCAGGTCGTCCTTCACATTGAAGAATTGAGGGCACTGCCCTTTTTGCCAGCCATTGGTGAGGTGGTGCATGACACGCTGCAGAAGGGGGTCTTTGGCTGTCTCCTCGCGAATGCGAATCACCTTTTCATCCAACGCCGGGAGGTTGCTGGCCCACAGCTGCACCTGTGATTCGATCTGTTGGATGAATGCCGGCGGGTCGGCAGGCAAGGTTATGGTGCGGGACAAGGCATCCGCAATAATGAGCTCCTTGCCAGGCGTGTACATGAGTTAAAAGTCATACCGCCGGAGTCTGAGGAGGATGCGCTGCAGATGGGGCGTCATGTCGTTCAGGTCCTTGTGGATAATGTGGACCATGTGGTCCGTCTGTGGTCCGTCTCGACAGTGAACGTTGGCAGGCCGTAGACATAATCGTGGAATTTGAGAATTCCAGTAAGCAGGCCCAGGCATTCCTTTTCAATTTGGGCATACCGCTGCTCGGTGGGTGTCATTGCTCGTGATGTGTAGGCAACCGGTGCCCAGGATGAGGTGTTATCGCGCTGGAGCAACGACATCCTGGCTCACATCTGTCGAGATTTCTGTTTCCCTGTCAGGGTCAAAAAATGCCAATACAGGTTCAGTGGTGAGTTTGGCTTTCAGCTCCAACCACTCTGCTTGATGAGCTGCCTGCCACTCGAAGGCAGTAGACTTTTTTACCAGGTGTTTGATGGCCGTGGTGTGTGAGGCCAGGTTTGGGATAAACTTGCCCAAGAAGTTTGCCATGCCTAAAAAGCGCAGTACCGCCTTATTGTCTTCAGGGGTCTTCACGGCTTTGATGGCCTTGACTTTGTCTGCGTCCGGGCGCACACCCTGTTGAGATATCTGGTGACCTAAGAACTTAAGTGTCGACATGCCAAAGCAACACTTGGCTCTGTTCAGCTTGAGGCCATTGGCATGGACACGGCGGAATACCTGCTGGAGGCGAGAGATGTGCTCTTCGGGGGTCGTGGACCATATGATAACGTCGTCCACATACACACGAACCCCTTCAATGCCGTCCATCATCTGCTCCATGATTCTATGGAAGATCTCCGAGGCCGAGACAATGCCAAATGGCATACGATTGTAGCAGTACCTGCCAAACGGTGTGTTAAAGGTGCAGAGCCTTCTGCTGGACTCATCCAACTAGATTTGCCATAATCCCTGTGACGCATCTAGTTTTGTGAAAAACCGGTCGTGTGCCATCTCACTTGCGTGTTCCTCCCGCTTCGGGATGGGGTAGTGTTCCCGCATTATATTCTGGTTGAGATCCTTGGGGTCAATACAGATGCGCAGCTCACCCAAAGGCTTTTTCACACATACAATCGAGCTGACCCAGTCCATCGGTTCCGTAACTTTAGAAATTATGCCCTGGTCCTGAAGAGCCTTGAGCTGTGCCTTCAGGCGCTCCTTCAGTGGAGCCGGGACCCGGCGTGGTGCGTGGACCACAGGCGTGGCATCAGGCCGTAGCAGAATCTTGTATCGATATGGCAGAGTGCCCATGCCATCGAAAACATCTGGATACTGAGTGAGGATGTCGTCAATGCCGCTTGAAGATCCCCGTTGGGGGATGTCATTGTGTAGACCCGCTGCACAAGGTGTAGCTGCTTGCATGCCTGTGCGCTGAGCAGGGAGGCCCTGTCTGGCTTGACGATCTCAAACCGCAGCCTTGCGTGATTGCTCTTGTTGGAGACGAGCAGATGGCAGGATCCCAGTGCTGTGATGGCGTTGCCGTTATAGTCCAGGAGCTGGCAGGCTGCTGGACCGAGCTTTGGTGGGTTCTTGATGCAGTTGAAATCCGCCTGTGAAAGGAGATTGGCAGATGCACCTGTGTCCAGCTTGAACTGGATTGAGCATTGACTTGCTTGCAGCACCGCACGCCATTCGTCCGCAGAATCCACAGTGAGGATGGGCAGGCTCCGTGATGATTTCGGTGAGGCATGTTCACATGTGGTAATAGTGCCCACATGGTAGGGGGACTCCAGGCAGTCGTCCTCTGGGTCCATTGTACTGCCAGGATCAGAATCCTGTAAACTTTGCTGTACACTCCGAACAAGTCTGCGTTGGAATTGAGAGCGCTGGCCCTTGACTGGTGGTGCAGACCTGCACACGGCTGCATAGTGTCCAGGCTTTCCACAATTTAAACATCGCCTGCCTCTTGCAGGGCAGTATTTCTTTAAGTGGGCGGTGCCGCAGTTCGGGCATGTCATGACATCATTACGCTCCGTGCGTCGTCACACTTGCGCAGTGCGGTCAGACGTTCGCACCTGCGCAGAGTGGTAATTGGCCACTTCATCGGCCCAGTCGCATCGTGCATGTGTGGGGCTCTGGGAAGAGTGCACAAAATGGCCGCTTTCATCAAGGCTGAGGCGCTGCATCCGGGCAATGGCAATTGAACTGGCAAATGTGCTTAAGGGATAGGTCAATAGAGGTTCAGTGACAGGCATTTAAAGGGATATTTCAGAATAGATACATTCCAATGAGAAAGAAAAATTCCAAGGGGAGAACACACTATCTGTGGTTAACTAAAAAGCGTTAAAGATAGTATCAAACTTAAAGAAAAAGCATATCGTTGCACAAAGATGGGTGTCAGGTCTGAAGATTTGACAGAATATAAAGAACAGAGAAGAATGAGGGAAAAATTAGAGTATGAGAGTAAACCAGCTGGAAATATAAAAACAGATATTACTATAGATATTTAAAGAAGGAAAGTGTTAACAAAGTGAGCATTTGTCCTCTGGAAAGTGAGCTGGGAAATTAATGATGAAAAATAAGGAGATTGCAAATGAATATAACAGGTATTTTTCATTGGCCTTTGCAATAGAGTATATAAGTAACATCTCAAAAATAGCTGCAAATCAGGAAATGGAAGGGAGGGAAGAACTCAGGAAAATTATAATCACCAGGCAAGTGATACTGAGCAAATTGCTGACACAACCCTGGGCCCTGATGGACTTCATCCTCAGGTCTTTAAAGATGTGGCTAATAAGGTAGTTGATGCATTAGTTTTAATTTTCCAAAATTCCCGAGATTCAGGAAAGATTCCATTTGATTGGAAAATGGCAAATGTAACACCTTTATTCAAAAATGGAGGGAGACAGAAAGAGGGAAACTACAGGCCAGTTAACTTAACACATGTCATAGGGAAAATGTTGTAAACTATTCTTAAAGAGGTTATGACAAGGCAATCAGGAAGAGTCAACATGGTTTTCTGAAAGGGAAATCATGTTTAACCAATTTATTGGAATTTATGATGGAGATATGTGCTGTGGATAAAGGAGACCCAGTGGATGTGCTGTATTTAGATTTCCAAAAACCATTTGATTAGGTGCCACATCAAATGTTATTGTAGAAAATAAAAGCTCATGATGTACATGATAACATATTGGCATGGATAGAAACTTTCTGGTTGGCAGGATGAAAGGAGTGATGTACTACAGGGATCAGTGCTGGGGCCTCTACTTTTCACAATTTATGTAAATGACTTGAATGAAGGGACTCAAGGTATAGTGAAAAATTTTCTGATGATGCAAAGATTGATAAAAACAAAAGTAACACGACAATTAATATATAATGTGAACAGTTGGGGCCCTAGCACAGATTCCTGTGGTACCCCACTAATCACTGCCTGCTAACGTTTTGTTTCCTGTCTGCTAACTGGCTTTCTATCCATCTCAAGACACTACCTACAATCCCATGTACTTATATTTACATAGTAATCTGCTGTGTGAGACCTTGTCGAAAATCTTCTGAAAGTCTAAATAAACCGCATCCACCGGATCTCCCTGGTCAGCTCTACTTGTTACATTTTCAAAGAATTCTAGTAGATTTGTCAAGCATGATTTCTCTTTCCATGCTGACTCTGTCTGATTATACCACTGCTTTCCAAATGCTGTGCTATGAAATCCTTGATAATGGACTCCAGCAACTTCCCTTTTACCAATGTTAGGCTCACTGGTCTCTGGTTCCCTATTTTCTCTCTACCTCCCTTTTTGAATAGCAGGGTTACATTCACCACCCTCCAATCTGTAGGAATCAATCCAGAGTCCAAGGAATTTTGGAAAATGACCACCAATGAATCTACTATTTCCACAGCCAATTCCTTAAGTACTCTGGGATGAAGATTATTAAGCCCTGGAGATTTATCCACCTTTAATCCCATTAATGCCCCCAAAAATATTTCTCTACTGACACTAGTTTTCTTCAGCTCCTCACTAAAGCTTGTGTTACTCAGAACTTCTGATACATTATTCATGCCTTCCTTCGTGAAGACAGAAGCAAAGTATAAATTTAGTTCCTCATCCATTTCTTTGTTCCCCATTACGGATTTCCCCATTTCTGATTGTAAGGGGCCTATATTCAATTTTATAAATAGTTTTCTCTTTACATACCTATCAAACCTTTTACAGTCAGTTTTTATGTTCCCTGCTAGTTTACTTTCATATTGTATATTCCCCTTCTTAATCAATCCCTTGGTTTGCCTTTGCTGAATTTTAACTGCTCCCAATCCTCGGATCTTTGTTTTTTCTTGTTAATTTGTATACCTGTTCTTTGAATCTAATACTATTTCTAATTTCTCTTGTAAGCCATTGTTTGGCCACAGTTCCCTTTCTACTGCTGCGCCAAATAGGAATAAACAACTTTTGGAGTTCACCTGTTCATTCCTTGAATGCCTTCCATTGCCTGTCCACTATCTTTCCTTTCAGTAATGTTTCCCAGTCCATCATAGCCAACTTGTGTCTCATGTCATCATAGTTACCATTATTGATACTCAGGATCCTGGTCTCAGAATCAACTACCTCACTATTCACCTTGATAAAGAATTCTACCATACTATGGTCACTCATCCTCAAGGGTTCTCTCACACCTAGATTGCCAACTAATCCTTTCTCATTGCACAATACCCAGTCCGAAATGGCCTGTCCGCTTGTTGGCTCCTCAACATACTGGTCCAAAAACTCATCCCATATACACTCCAGAAATTCTTCCTCTATTGTACTGTGACTAATTTGAGCCACCCAATCTATATGCAGATTAAAGTCACCCATAATCACAGATGTTCCTTTATCACATGCATCTCTGATTTCCTGTCTCATGCTATTCCCACCATTACCACAGCAGTTTGGTGGTCTGTATACCACCCCATAAATGTTTTTTGCCCCTTGGTGTTTCTTAACTCGACCCATACGGATTTCACATCATATGTGCTAATAACTTTCCTCAATATTATATCACTATCTTCTTTAATCAAAATGAAATTCCACCCCCTGTTTCTTTCTGTCTGTCTTTCCTAAAAACTGAATAGCCCTCAGTGTTTAGTTCCCATCCTTGGTCACCCTGGAGCCATGTCTCCGTAATCCCAACTATATCGTATCCCTTCACACCTATCTGCGCAACTAATTCATCCATTTTATTTTGAATGCTCTGAACATTCAGGTACAAAACCTTAAAGCTTAGTCCTTTTAACGTTCCTTGTCCCATCCCTACTATTATTTACAATGCCATTATCTGATACAGGACTTTGATTTCTATGCCTATCACTTTTCGTATTCTCCTTGCTGTCTTTTTCTCTTGTTATTGATTCCCCCTGCTCTGAATCCTTACATATGATCCCATCCCCCGGCCATATTAGTTTAAATCCTCCCCAACTGATCTAGCAAGTACACCTTCCCCCACCAAGGACATAGTCCCAGTCCAGCCCAGGTGTAACCCGTCCAGTACAGTTTCCACCTCCCTTTCTACTGCTGCACCAAATAGGAATAAACAACTTTTGGAGTTCACCTATTCATTCCTTGAAGGCCTGCCATTGCCTGTCCGCTGTTCTTCCTTTCAGTAATGTTTCCCAGTCTATCATAGCCAACTCATGTCTCATGTACTGAAACAGGCTGCAAAAAGCTGTTTGCGCTCTCTCTCTCCAAAGTATTGTGTCAGATCTTGCAAAGTAACCATCCAAGAAGAAAAACCTACTGAATACCAAAATATTTTTGGGATAAAAAGTGGAAATCTGCTCCATACAACTACATTCAGGAAAAAAATTGAACGAAATGACCACGCCATTGAATTACCGCATCGAGATCAGCCAAGGAATCGCTAACCGTATCGTCATTTGTTTTATCTTATTAACAAACTGTTAAAAATCCTTAAACTATCCTCTTATTTTACCTTCTGTACCTGTGTGCGTGGGCTCAGGGAATGTGTCTGACATATGAATGGTTATTATAATTTATCGTGTTTTATTTTCAATTCAGGAAATAGTTTCAATAAACTTATCTTGTTCTTTGTTTAAATTCAGAAAACCTATCTGACTAACTTTTTCCAATCTGAAAGTGCATAGGGTGGGTTATTTGACCCCTCCTTACGTGGTCTGAAACACCTTCTCACTCATTTAGCACTGTTGCTTCACATCGCAAGTGTCCCAGATTCGATTCACGGCTTGGGTCACTGTCTGTGCGGAGTCTGCATGTTCTCCCCGTGTCTGCATGGGTTTCCTCCAGGCGCTCCGGTTTCCTCCCATAAGTCCCGAAAGGTGCGCTTATTAGGTGAATTGGACATTCTGAATTCTCCCTCAGTGTACCCGAACAGGCGCCGGAGTGTGGCGACTAGGGGATTTTCACAGTAACTTCATTGCAGTGTTAATGTAAGCCTACTTGTGACACTAATAAAGATTATTATTATTTGCTTGTTAGTTTCCCCTTAAAGGTATTTCTACTATTTCACTTCAACCATTCCGTGAGGTGCAGAGTTCCATATTCTTTGGGTGAAGAAGTATTGTTTGAATTCACTACTGGAATTCTAAGTGGCTATCTTGCATTGATGGCCTCCAGTTTTGCTCTTCCTCATAAGTGCAAACATTCTCTGTGTATCCATTCTATTAAAGACATTCATAATTTTAAAGACAAACCTCAGCCTTCGCTTTAAATTGCCAATGCAGTGTAAAATAAATATTAATGCAGTCGGTAAAATCTACAGAAAAAAATCATGTTTATTTTCAATTCGAGATAAGTAACATGAGTAGAAATATATTTTTGTTCATTATTATCAGTATATGTTTCTTCAGAATTTATTCGATTTTGCAGATTTTATTCTATCCACAGGCACAAGACGAAAGGACAATATAGATATAGTCAATGATTTTATTACTCCACACCCATTGGGCGCGATTCTCCACTCCCACGCCGAAGTGGCCGCACCGTCGTGAACGCCGTCGAGGTTCACGACGGCACGGAACAGCCCCGGTCCCGACCGATTCAGGCCCTGACAATGGGCCAGGATCGGGGCCGCGTCATCTACACGCGCCAGGCCTTGTCACCCACGTAAAAGCGGCGCCGCATAGATGACGCGGCCGCCGCATAACGGGCGTCATCCGCGGGTTGGCCGCGGAAGGAAGGAGGTCCTCCTTCAGAGAGGACGGCCCGACGATCGGTGGGCACCGATCCCGGGCCACCTCACATTTCAGGTAACGCCCGGTGCAGGATTCCCCCTCGCCCCCCCCACAGGCCGCCTCCCCCAGCATTCACGCACCACTCACGACTGCAGCGACCAGGTGTGGACGGCGCCGCGGGGAACCCGCCGTTTTGGCCTGGCCGCTCGGCCCATCCGGACCTCAGAATAGCGGGGGTGCCGGAGAATCGCCATTTTCGGTGTCTCCGGCGATTCTCCGGCCTGCGAAACTCGACCGGGCCGTTCCCGCCGCTTGGGAGAATCACGGGAGGGCGTCAGACCGGCGTCCCCGGAAATTTTGGCGACCCAGGCGATTCTCCCAACCGGCGTGGGAGTGGAGAATCGCGCCCTAAATGTTTAGTGTTATGATGAGGCTGCAAGTGTAGTGAAAACATGGGGTGCTATTAGTTATGTTTTACTTTTAGATTACTGTTATTTTTCCTAGATTATTGTTTATTGCTAAGAGATAGCACAAGCAGTCAAGCTATTTAGTGTGTACTGGTATTACCCTCACTAGGTCACATCAGCTGAAAGCAGGTAACTTAATATAAAAATGACAACTCTGTCCTATCACAGTGTTAAATATTTTTTAATATTAGTGGTATTCAAAATTGGTGACATCAATAGCACTGATCACAGTTGAGACCAAATTACACAATGCCAGCAGTACATTGGGGTTCACAAAGACAGCAGAGAAGCCAGGTTTATCAACATCTTTTACAGCATTACCAGAGACTACACCCAAAGGATAATGGGTTTATAAAGTGAACCTGTATTAATGAAACATGGAAATCAATTAGATATTTTCTTTACACAGAATCACAGATATTAATATCTAACCTGTGGTAACCAGACATCACAAGGTTCAAAAGGGATAATAAGATAGTACAGATATAAAAGGGGCGATTCTCCAAGCCCGCGCCGGGCCGGAGAATCGCCGCAACCGCGCCATGACGTCCTGATGCCGGCGCGGGATACTCTGAGGCGCGGAGAATCGGCGCCATTTGCGCCGCCGCGTCAGGCGCGGCGCCAGCCGTGGCCCCCTGGAATCGATGGGACTGCCAATTCTCCGGCCCGAATGGGCCGAGCGGCCGCGCGGATACGACAGAGTCCCGCCAGCGCTGATCACCCCTGGTCGCTGCCAGCGGGAACTCTGCGCGAACAGTCGGGAGGTGGCCTGTTGGGGGGGGGTGGGGGGGGCTCCTTCACCGGGGGGGGGCCTCCGATGGGGTCTGGCCCACGATCGGGGCCCACCGATCGGCGGGCCGGTCTCTCCCCCCCCCCGGGCCCACTTCCCTGCGCGGCCAACCCCTGAACACCGATGCCATATTGAGTCGGGGCCGGCGCGCTAAAGAAGTCCCCCGTGCATGCGCAGGTTGGCGCAGCGCCGTGCTGGCCCACTGCGGGGGACAGAATAGGTTGTACCCGGGCCCGGTTCGCGCCATCGTGAAATGCGACGGCGTTCACGACGGCACGAACACTTGGGCTCCATTTGGGAGAATCGCCCCCATAATCTCAGGAACAGACTCAAACTAGAGGAGGTCGCAGAAATGATAAGATTTTTAATTTCCTTTCAGAAGGCAACCCTTGACGTTCTTGTCCCTATATGCATTGAAAGAATAGGGAAGTTGAAATCATAGGTCTCCTGCCAAGCTCAAGGGTATTACCATTCTGTTCTTGCTATGTCTCATTCACCTTCCCACTCATCGATGCAACCTTAACCACAAAACATTGAACTCTGACTAAAGCTGTCTTTTTGAGCTGTGCTTCTTCAAACATATCTATTTCTCCTGTTGTTCGACTCCTGGAAGGACAGTCCACCAGTAACCCCAGTGACCCTGAGCAAAGTAATGCCTCAAAGTAATGCCTCACAGCAACCAACATCACTCTCACCAACAGATGGAAGTATTAGCACAATTACCAGAGAGATAGCACTGCTGAGTGGAGTGCACAGATGGGAAACTACATGGGTGCTACATATTGGAAATATTTAATTGGAGATAGTTAAATACTGGGAAGAACAAAACCATTTCTCTTTGCCACCCCCACCATAAGCTCCATTCCCTTGTTACTGAATCCATCCCTCTTCCTGGCTACTGCCTGAGGTGGAACCAGACTTTTTGCAACCTTGGTGTCATATCTGACCCCAAGATGAACTTCCAACCACCTCCGCTCAATCATTAAGACCACCTAATTCTACCTCAATCAAATTGCCCAACTCAGCTCTTCTTCTGTTGAAACCACCATCCATATCTTAGTTACCTCCAAGCTTGACTATTCCAATGCACTCCTGGCTGGCCTCCACTATTCTACCCTCCCTAAACATGAAGCCATTCAAAACTCTGCTGCCCCGTTCGAAGACAAAGTCCTGTATGTCCATTAACCCGGTCCTTGCTGGCCTATATTGGCTCCTGGCTAAGCAGGAGCCTAGGTTTTAAATTCACATAATTGTTTTCAAATCTCTTTGTGATTTTGCTTATTCCTATCTCTGTAATCTCCTCCAGGCCCGTAACTCTGAGACATCTGTGCTCCTCTAATTCTGACATCTTGAGCATCCCTGACTGTAATCCCTCCACCATCGGTGGCCGCACCTTCCACTGCCAAGGCTATAATCCCTGGAATTTGCATCCTAAAACTCTCCGTCTTTGTATCTATTTCCTCTTTAGGACACTCCTTAAAACCTACCTCTTCATCTGCCTTAACATTTCCTTATGTGGCTCAATATCAAATGTTTCTTTATATCACCCCTCTGAACCACCCAATACATTTTATTGCATGAAAGGCACTATATGAATACGCACTATTGTTGATGATGCTAGCCACATAATATCAAATGTTCCTTTTGTTTTGGGAATTACAGCAGTGCAAGTAAGTAAGACAGTCATGCCAGGCTGTTGTTGCTAATTTGTGGGAAAGGAAATTAAAGTTTTGGCCTGACTGAATAAGACATCAGTCACTTGTGTGATACATGAGTGGGCACCAAATTGGCTGATACTGCAGATGATCTCCATGTCATTCTGGAACGAGAGAGGCAAGAAGGTCAAGGAGAATGTGACTTTAACCACTGCAGCAGTACAATCCCAATGATGGCAGTTTCCTTGCATCCTCACTCATTGTCAAATAGCTGTTCCTGGGCCTGCAGACATGTTACTGGCATAATGGTGGATGCAGACTGTTCACCTCAGATTTCTCCAGGTGTCCCAAAAATGCTTACTTTGATTTTCTTTGTGCCATTGCAAGAAATTCTGTGATAGGGTTAACTTTAACTTTGAAGTAAGTGGAAAATTAGGACAGGAACAACCAATTTCTAACCCCTCATGTCTTGCGTGGCGAGAAAAAGAATTACAGTACCTTTAATGTTCATTTTAAATTGGCAGAGAATTGTTTAATCCAAAGCAGAAATTAATAACTTGTCATTTACCATATTCAAAAATATATTGAAAGACCAAACTCTTAGCAAATGGGAAGAAAGAAATTTATGCAACAAATCAGTGGGGTAATTTTGTTTTTGTGCAATACTACCGGTATACAACTCAACTAATTTTCACTCCCATTGACTTAATTGATCTTCCCCTTTTTACACTATCATCCAGTCAAATTATTTCCAGCCTTGTACTCTGAACATATAAAAGACAAGAAAATGGTTCTGCTAAAACTCAATACATTTATCTTACTTACATTATATATCTTACAGCACGAATGAATGAGGTCTATACAAAAACTCTGGTGGTTTTAATCATTCCTTCATTGAGGTATCATAGCTTTTAAAACTAATACTAATTTCTCCATCGTGGATGTGGAATAATATCATGCTACAACATCAGGAGTTGACTGAATTAAGGTATATCTTTATCAAATTCACAGACAAAATACATTGTAATATGACAGGCGACATCATTCCACCCCCCAGAAGATACCATTTCCGCGCAGTCTTCCTCATCATAGGCGTTGTTTGGCTCTCCATTCCGCCACTTGTTGAAGGTTTGCAAGAGTGACCCATCTGTAAAGACAAACTGGCCTTCCTCCTCCAGATCATTAACACCAATGAATACTCTGCTGAGACCTGCTTCGCTGATGTAAGAAGCAATGAGGCTATTGGTTGCTTCATCTTTTGGCATTATAAGAAGTCCTCCTCGGTCATGACAATACTCATGGGCATCTGTGTACCTCTTCTCTTCCTTCACCAGTAGGTAAATCTTATTTTCTACCTCTCGTACTCCAGCAACAGCTGCAGGGGAGGGCAGTGCTGAAAAGTGAGCACTTTGATTTCTGTTATATTTAATAAGATAAAAGCAGCTTTATAAAGACACATACTCCCCCCATCCAGATTATGAGTTAAACTGGGACGCCTACTCCCATGTCTTTATGGAGGGGAAATATCAAAATGCATGCATGTATTGGATTTGGCAATAAGGACACAATAAAATATAGAGGGAATTTGATTAAATGCAAGTGGCCTCAAGTGATTTCAGGAAAAAAATGAAAAGATTAGATTAGACCATTAGATATCAGGCAAAGTTTAATGTGGTGAATGTGAGGTGATACATTTTGAGAATTTGGAGAGATTATGCACATTTATTTGTAAGAATGGGGGAGCAGAGAGGCTGCCATGTCTTGCATTACAACAGTGATAACACTTTAAAAGTGCATTATTGTCCATAAAGTGCTTTAGAAACTTCTTGAGGTTATGAAATTAACTATATGAATACAAGTTTCAGTTTGTAATATTCATAAATCTTTTAAAATAACAGTGTAAAAGTAGAGGCTTGTTGGGCTTTATTAATTGGCATATAAAAGCAATTAAGTAATATTAAATGTATTTAAATTCATAATTAAGAAATGAGTTAAAGGTAAGTTGGATCAACAGAAGACAATATTACAAATGAGAGGCTGTGTAGTTATGATAAGAAATTAGAGAAACTGGGCTCTTTTCATTAGAGAAAAAATAAGGGTTAACTTGTAACTAAAGTGCATAAATTTATTATCATTGGCAAAAGTTGAAAGGAAGAGATTAGGACATGTGTTAAAATTATGCAAAAGTATAATTAAGACACAGAACCTTACCAGAATTAATGGTGGGAGCTAAATTCTTAATGACTTTTAAGAGGAAAGTAGATGATTATTTGGAACAAAAAAGATTAAAATAAGTGTTACTAAATGGATAGCTCTTTTAAAGAGCCAGGACAAATGCAATGGCCCAAATAATCTCCATTTATGCTGTAAAATGTAATAATTACATTTAAAGCAGGATTATCCGAATATCTCTACGCGTCCCCTAAATTTCAATGGCCAAGAGTTTATGTTGGTTTACCTTGAAATCAGGAAAATCATCACAAAAGATGGCCTAATTTCATAAGCAAGATTTATTATGCGTGAATCAAGTTTCCACCAATCTTCAACACTGATTTTAAAAATTCCTGCTGGTATTTGGTGCCGCCACAAAACTGGACAAACTCACAGATCCAAATAAAGAGAGTGGTTGATTGTGTCTTTTTGAGGAGGCTCTTCAAATTAAGCTCCCTTTTGAATGCAAACGTTAGTGACATGTTTTGAATATTTGTCCATGTTAAATATATCTAATTTAATGAAGAACTGACTAGTGTAAAATGAAACTAGTAAATGACTCAGCAGAGACATTTTAAGTATTTTCTGGTGAGTTGAAATCATTTTACTCAAAGGTGGTGCTGGACTGAACATTACTATTTTTTTATTTTCAGTTGTTTGATTAAAGCTTCACCAGATTACCACTGTTAAATATATGATTAAATATTTTTTGAAAAAAGAAATAATTACATTCTATAAGCTGCTTAATGGCATTGGCTCATGGAAAATTTTACACTTGTTATCATGCAAATGGATTTGGTGGAAACTTGGCCCATAGCTTCACTCCAGAAAACAAAGCAATTTCAAGCACAACTTGCACCCAGATTGTGGATTGCACCCAAAGCAGAAACTCTACCCTAAAATACTTAATTGTACAACTTCTTGTTGAGCATGCTACATTAAAACAAATGGATTACTGCCTTAAATATATACACGCCTGCACTTTGCAATCATTGCTGTTTTAAAGATTAATGACTGAATCATTGTCTGCTCTATAGTGAAAGGTGAAACATTATTGGCATTTTAATGCTATAGCAAAGAGGCCTTACTTAGAACTTACCATTTTTAATGAAATTGAGTTCGTTTGTTAACTGTGTCACAAGAATGTCCATTTCTCCAATTACCTTTCTCAGTGGGCCACATTCACAGGGTAAGCCTGAGGAAATTGGACAGGATATTATTTAGGGATAAATTTAAAGAAACAGACATTATATAAAGCAGGACTTTACCCAATAGAATTTCCAATAACCCTACCTGGATCTCCATTTTCCCCTTTTGCTCCTAGGTCACCACTCTCTCCTTTGTTTCCTGATAAATGAAGAAATAAGAATTTGAGCTTCTCATTTTCTAATAAGAGATAGAGGTGAAATTCTCCCCCAACGGCGCGATGTCCGCCGACTGGCGCCCAAAACGGCGCCAATCAGACGGGCATCGCGCCACCCCAAAGGTGCGGAATGCTCCGCATCTTTGGGGGCCGAGCCCCAACATTGAGGGGCTAGGCCGACGCCGGAGGGATTTCCGCCCCGCCAACTGGCGGAAACGGCGTTTGTTGCCCCGCCAGCTGGCACGGAAATGACATTCGGGGCGGCGCATGCGCGGGAGCGTCAGCGGCCGCTGACAGTTTCCCGCGCATGCGCAGTGGGGAGAGTCTCTTCCGCCTCTGCCATGGTGGAGACCGTGGCGGAGGCGGAAGGGAAAGAGTGCCCCCACGGCACAGGCCCGCACGCAGATCGGTGGGCCCCGATCGCGGGCCAGGCCACCGTGGGGGCACCCCCTGGGGCCAGATCACCGCGCGCCCCCCCCCAGGACCCCGGAGCCCGCCCACGCCGCCTTGTCCCGCCGGTAAATAGCTACTTTAATTTACGCCGGCGGGACAGGCAATTTCTCGGCGGGACTTCGGCCCATCCGGGCCGGAGAATCGAGCGGGGGGGCCCGCCAACCGGCGCGGCCCAATTCCCGCCCCCGCCCAATCTCCGGTACAGGAGAATTCGGCAACCGGCGGGGGCGGGATTCACGGCGGCCAACGGCCATTCTCCGACCCGCTGGGGGATCGGAGAATGACGCCCACTACCTCTCAACTCTCAATACCCTCTTAATTTCTTCTGAACTTTCCCCTAAAATTTGACATAGTTTTAATATTCAATCTGTGAAGCAAGAGGGTGAAGGATAGTACTGGAGCCAATCTTTACTTAATCTTATATTTATTTACAGAGTGAAACATCCCAAGCATTCACCTCCTAACTGAAAACACCCCAGAATTTAAACAGTGCCTCTTTATATGTGCTCAAGTGAAACCACAATAAAAGCCATCAACCTGCATATAATTAAATAAAATTGATAAATAATTAACACTTAAAGAAACCATCATATCCTTCCTGTGGTCTCATCATAGTTTGAATATAACTAATATTACAGCTGTTAAACTATTTATATTATTGTTGAATCACATGTCACATAAGCCTCCTCTTCACAAAATGTTATTTCCTGTTGTCAAATTTTCCAATAAATCACTAGTTATATTGTTCAATTTTATAATGGAAATTAAACTGGTCACAAAGTAATTCTACCTTTACAACAGTAGTTGTGCTCTACCCCCTGGCTTTTAAATGTTATGGTTCCTCAGTCTGCATTATGGAGAAACCGTTAAACTCCAAACAACCCCACTTCCCTGCTTCCCAATTTCTCTTAGCTTTTCTCTTTAACTATTAATAATAATTTTAAATCAAAGTACGATATAAAACTCAAAACAAAATGCATGGCTTTAAGCTTGGGACTGAATGATGTCCATGCACCCCAGTCTAATTATCCCCTTCCCTCTGATTCAGCCTGATCTCCAAATCTTCAAAAATCTGTCCTGGTCCACACACGTCGACGTCACCACCAAGAAAGCACAACAGCGCCTATATTTCCTCAGGAAACTAAGGAAATTCAGCATGTTCACATTAACCCTGACCAACTTTTTAGATGCACCATAGAAAGCATCCTATCTGGCTGCATCACAGCCTGGTATGGCAACTGCTCGGCCGCAAGAAACACCAGAGAGTCGTGAACACAGCCCAGTCCATTACGCGAACTCCCTCTCATCCATTGACTCCATCTACACCTCACACTGCCTGGGGAAAGTGGGCAGCATAATCAATGACCCCTCCCACCCGGCTTACTCACTCTTCCAACTTCTTCCATCGGGCAGGAGATACAGAAGTCTGAGAACACGCAGAAACAGACTCAAAAACAGCTTTTCCCCCCGCTGTTACCAGACTCCTAAACGACGCTCTTATGGACTGACTTCATTAACACTACACCCCTGTATGGTTCACCCGATGCCGGTGTTCTGTAGTTACATTGTATACATTGTGTTGCCGTATTATGTATTTTCTTTTATTTCCTTTTCTTTTCATGTACTTAATGATCAGTTGAGTTGCTCGCAGAAAAATACTTTTCACTGTACCTTAGTATACGTGACAATAAGCAAAATCAAAATCAAAATCAGAAGGTAGCACGTGGTGTAGACCCCACCCCCCCTATGCAAATCCATAAAGGGATCAAATAATATCAATAAATATGACATTGTAACTTTAGTTTTATGAGCCTGCATTCCTAACAGGGATCCTTCCTGCCAGAAGCTGCAGTAATGGTAATGCAACTGCCCACGATTTACTGACTAAATTGGCTCATGGATAATGCTCACCAGGATTTTCCATTATGCCTTTGACTTAAGCAGGCCAAAATATACAGCAGGCGGATACAATAGATGCAATGGCTAATTAACTGGCTTTTTCCTCCAGGCAGAGAGCATTACACACCAGGGCAAATATTAAACATTCTGGTTCAAACTACTCCATGATTTCTGATTAGAAATGCGGAACAACTTGGGAAATTTCTCAGATGTGCTCGCAATGTGTATGCATCTATGCCAGAACGACAAACTCTTAATGTTACCCAGAGCTCTTTATTTAAACGTGGCATACAGACCAGAAACAAAAATTATCCTTTTGGTCAAAACACTGTCAAACACATACAGCTCCTACGATGGCTCAATTGGTACGTGAACTGTCCACTTTTGGAATGGAGCCAGACCAAGAAGGCCTATTTCTAGACTAACCTTGGCTGGGATAAGCATTAATAGTACGACGATCAGATCAGCTTTGTTTACAGAGATGGTGGGAAAATCAGTAAGGATATGCTGTTCAGTGACCCTTAGAGGGAGTGCTTTTTGCTTTATAAATGTTGCATGAGGCAGGAATGGGCTTAACTATGAACCACAGAATGCCTGCGAACATTCAATGGCCATACTCACAAAGGGCAGCCAGTGTCTACAGAACCATACTGTAATGAGGAGGAAAGGGGAGAGAAGAAAATTAGGTGGTGAAAATCTAAGACAAATGATAATCGGACCTAATTCACACTATTAAAAGAATTGAATTAAATGGGGCTTTTGTTTATTTAAATGTATACAGTACCTATTATTGATAAGCTGGATCTATTGTTATTATGTATGTAATACATTTTTACTTTTTTAGAGAGAAATCATCCTGTGTAGGATGACACTATACCTATTTCAATGCATCAGTTGCTGAATTGGTTCCAATGCACCAGAAATCTTCTGGTACCTCAGCAAAGCAACCACTTTTCATGGCTGAACTTAACTAGTAAATGTCAAAAAAAACCATCCGACAACAGGCAACATCCCATTTGAACCCAATCCCTGCCCTTAATTCCTCAGAGTTTAATTTTAAGCATGAATCACTGTAAGATCAGGAAACCTCTAGATGATATTTCTTCACCCCGGTATGGGGGCACTGAGATTGAATGTTGCACCATGCTGCTGACTGAACTGAAATCGACACATACAGCATTGACTAAGGGGTCAAATATAAGATAATAAGAACATAAGAACTAGTAGGCCATCTTGCCCTTCGAGCCTGCTCCGCCATTCAATGAGATCATGACTGGTCTTTTGTGGACTCAGCTCCACTTTCCCGCCTGAACACCATAACCCTTTATTCCGTTATTCCTCAAAAAAACGATCTATCTTTATCTTGAAAACATTTAATGAAGGAGCCTCAACTGCTTCACTGGGCAGGGAATTCCATAGATTCACAACCCTTTGGGTTAACAAATTCCCCCTAGGCTCAGTCGTAAATCTACTTTCCCTAGGGGCTGGTTTAGCACAGTGGGCTAAACAGCTGGCGTGTAATGCAGAACAAGGCCAGCAGCACGGGTTCAATTCCCTCTGCACAGCAGCATGTTTTAATATTCTAAATAATAATCCCTTTTGCTGTTATTCCAACCAAAATGGATAACCTCACATTTGTCAACATTGTATTGCATTTGCCAGACCCTAGCCCATTCACTTAAACTATCCAAATCTCTCTACAGACTTCCAGTATCCTCTGCACTTTTTGCTTTACCACTCATCTTAGTGTCATCTGCAAACTTGGACACATTGCACTTGGTCCCTAACTCCAAATTATCTCCATAAATTGTGAACAATTATGGGCCCAACACTGATCCCTGAGGGACACCACTAGCTACTGATTGCCAACCAGAGAAACACCCTGCGACATTCTTTTACCTGCTACATGCCTTTGCCCAGTAAGTTATTTGGGCATAAAAGCAGAAAGCGCTGGAAATACTTAGCAGGTCTCGCTGCATCTATGGACAGAAAAACAGAGATAATGAGCCCGATCTAGCCAAATGGAAACAGAGTCACATTACAAATGCGTTTAGCCATGCTTTGGACGACGCTTTCAGTGCCGAGAAACACAATTCTATCTAACGCAACTCTGGTTAACGGGGCCTCAGCGGAGAACACAGAGCCGAGACCGTACTTAATCCCGTTTCCTGCATTGAGGAGCCCCGCTTGCCAAAACTCCTCAGTGCCGCGAGCAGTCTAGACACCATTTTTAAATGGAGTCCCAATCTCTCACCTCCCCCGACGCAGCTCCCATCCCCCCAAAGCCCCAACACACCTATAAGGGGGACCTCACAACCCCACCCCCGCACTCCACCTCACGTGCATGTAGCACCCACAGGCCTGATCCTCATCACTAAAAAAATGCCAGCCTGACACCCTGGCAGTGCCACCTGGGCATCTTGGCAATGCCAAGCTGTCACCCAGGTGACACCCCCAGGGTGCCAGGCTGGCAATGTCAGGGAACCACGCTGCCCAGAAGGCAGGCACCTGGGGCCTCTGCTCCCCTGGGAGACTCCCATGAGTGCCATTCCATCTAGTCCCCGAGGCAAAGGAGATATATACCAAAGCCTCAGTTACCTCAGGGAACTGCATATTAGAGTGAGGCTAACTGAGGTGATCCAGTATGTCGATGAGGCAGCAGAGGTGGGCATGGTCAGAGCACCCAGAGATGATGCGATGCCTAAACATTGCAAACAACTCAACACACAATGACAGCCAGTGCCACATCAGAGCATGCTACAAAGAAAAAGAAACCAAACCAAGAAACCAAAATACATCACCGTGTCCTAAAAATTAAAACAAAAAAGAGAAGACTGGGAGAACTATCTCATCCCACCAACCAACCAGCAACAAAAACAGTCGCAAGTAGCAAGCAACAGTATGCAAGAAAACAGAAGAGACAGTGACTGGTAACACAAATATGGCAGTCTTGGACACAACCCTTTCAAAGGCAAAGGGCAAAGCACAAGAGAAGCAAGGCACCAGCAGTCAAGCAATCTCTGACAAGGATGGCCACAACGCAAAAGAATGAGATCTGTACAAAGGAAGTGGACACTTGTCAGACACAGCATGTAAATGGACACTTTAGTAAAACTTGACCACGTTACCAGCTACATATAATGAATGTATATAAAGTTTAATGCTTAATGTTACCTGTAAAAAAAAAATCTCAATATTTTATGAGGAACGGGGGGGTGGTGATATGCCTATGGGCCAAATCATAGTTGGAACGTGTGCAACCTCCAACCAGCAGCTGGTGGTACAGACACACTATGCAGTCTCTAGACTAAGGTCATGTGACCTGTGACTCCAATATAAAGGGAGACACATCTGGCTATCTTCAGAAGAAGTTTGAGAAGGTGAATGGTCAGTACTAGGTGCAAGTTTCTGAGAAGTAGTTAGCAGACTCCATGATAACGTGCTTTTTGTCAGATTCCGATCTTACCACACGAGACTCAATAAAAGATTCTGGTTTGGACAAATCGCAGTGTTTGGTGAGTTCCTTCGTGAAGTACAAAGGACCAAACACAACACCGATTACTTTGATTGCTTCGTCCCAAATCATTGCATTCAGTTAATTTACCTTATTTTGTTAAATCTTCAGCAAAACTGTCCAGGGTGAGAGAGAGAGAGAGAGAGAGAGACTAATTAATTTGGATTAGTTAAGGGGGTGGAAACACTGGAGGCTAAATTTGATTATCCCTGAAAGCAGAGGCAGGGGTCACTATGCATAATTACTGTGTTTAGTCAATGTCGTGCAGCTCAAATGCCAACTTTGTGCTGCCTGATTATTTGAATTATTGTTGTGTGCAAGCAACATTAACTATGCTACTTATTATTGATTGCATGCATCAAGAATATCAAGGGCAGCACGGTAGCATAGTGGATAGCACAATTGCTTCACAGCTCCAGGGTCCCAGGTTCGATTCCCAGCTTTGGGTCACTGTCTGTGCGGAGTCTGCACGTCCTCCCCGTGTGTGCGTGGGTTTCCTCCGGGTGCTCCGGTTTCCTCCCACAGTCCAAAGATGTGCAGGTTAGGTGGATTGGCCATGTTAAATTGTCCTTAGTGTCCAAAATTGCCCTTAGTGTTGGGTGGGGTTGCTGGGTTATGGGGATAGGGTGGAGGTGTGGGCTTGGGTAGGGTGCTCTTTCCAAGAGCCGGTGCAGACTCGATGGGCCGAATGGCCTCCTTCTGCACTGTAAATTCTATGAAAAAAAGAAAGGGTCCAAAATTGTCAATTGTTAGTAACACTTAGACCCAGCTTGCACTGCTTAAAACTAGCCTGCACTTCCTAAAGTGGAGGTGCAATGTTGTTGGAGCAGATGTTGGCAGTCATGCAAGAGTAAATCTGACCAGGGACACAGTAAAAAAAAAAATGCACAACATAGGGGAACGTTTGCTCTTCGGACATTGCTCTGAAGGCCTTGGTGAGGAGGTGGAAAGGAGGAAAGGTGTCCTGTGTCTGCAGGCGGCCAGGAGGCCCTCCAGACAATGTTCAGAAGGCAATGGGAGCTGATAGCCATGAAGGCCAATTCCAGAATTCAAATCCTTAAGATCCAGATCTGCTGTGCCAAAAGAAATACAATCACCTCACAGGAGCAGACATGTTCAGTGAATGAATCTTCAAATCCCTATCCTATCAACTGCACCACTATCCTCACACACTTCTCAATTCTCTCCCATCACTCAAATATGAACAATTTACCAATCAGGACACATACCTAATATGTCCATATATGCTTCACCTTACTCTGCCACACTCAGCACGGCTGCAAGCCTCACACCGACATCTTGCTGCATATACACGAGATGGCTTATTTAAATTCTCCCGGCGCCCGGAACTCAATGGCTGTGCCTGCGAGACCTCGCCAGGGCCCTGGTTAGTACTGGTCTACACAAATGTAGGCCAAATGTAACAGCACCTTGGCGGGCCTCACAGGCCATTGGACAGGGTGGTATGCTGGCACTCCCCCTGGCACCTGAGCACCCTGACACTGCCAAGGTGACCAGGTAGCACTGCCGGGTTCGGGCCCAGGGGGGTGCTTTGCCCATTGGAGTGGGAGAAGGAGGGTTTCCCGGGATCTCAATAAGGTTGGGGTGTGAGAAATGGTCGATGAAGCAGGGGTGGCTTGAACGGGACGAGGGGAAGATTCGGGCTGCCGGTCCAAATGGCATCACAATCTTCTTAGCACTGCTGCCTCACAGCACCCCATGTTCAACTCTGACCTTGGGTGCGTGATAGGAATCGACTATTTCCTGATAGATCTGATAGGTAAAAGAAGGCTATTTAGTGTAAATATTAAGCCCCATTTTAAATTGAGGATTGCAGCACTCATAACCTCAGGTCATGATACAACAGGGACACAATAAGCCTGACACATGCATAAACACATTGGAGATTAAAACAACATTTTTACGAAGCAAAGATGAAAAAGCTATTGTTCTAACAAACATATTTTCAAAGATAGTTTGACATTAAGACATGAGCTGTACCAGTAATCTAATCAAGGACGAAGCAGGCACCATAGCAACTTGAAGGCACCATTGTTCATAATGTGGATAAAGTGAAGTCAGCAGAAAACCAGTAGAAACTAGTATTGATAATAGCACAGAACTGCATTCCATAACATACACAAATATTCAAATATGAAACATTCAGTACTTGGGCGAAATTCTCCGGAAATGGCGCGATGTCCGCCGACTGGCGGCCAAAACGGCGCAAATCAGTCAGGCATCGCGCCGCCCCAAAGGTGCGGAATGCTCCGCATCTTTGGGGGCCGATCCCCAACCTTAAGGGGCTAGGTCGGCACCGGACAAATTTCCGCCATGCCAGCTGGCGGAAAAGGCCTTTGGTGCCCCGCCAGCTGTCGCGGAAATGACATCTCCGGGTGGCGCATGCGCGGGAGCATCAGCGGCCGCTGACGGCATTCCCGCGCATGTGCAGTGGAGGGAGTCTCTTCTGCCTCCGCCATGGTGGAGACCGTGGCGGAGGCGGAAGGGAAAGAGTGCCCCTACGGCACAGGCCCACCCGCGGATCGGTGGGCCCCGATCGCGGGCCAGGCCACCGTGGGGGCACCCCCCGGGGCCAGATCATCCCGCGCCCTCCCCAGGACCCCGGAGCCCGCCCGGGCCGTCTTGTCCCGCCGGTAAGGTAGGTGGTTTAATCTACGCCGGCGGGACAGGCATTTTAGTGGCGGGACTCCGGCCATTCCGGGCCGGAGAATCGCGCGGGGGGGCCCGCCAACCGGCGCAGCGCGATTCCCACCCCCGCCGAATATCCGGTGCCGGAGACTTCGGCAACCGGCGGGGGCGGGATTCACGCCAGCCCCCGGCGTTTCTCCGACCCGGCAGGGGGTCGGAGAATCTCGCCCCTTATGTTGCACATTCAGGATTGACAGCTAATCGTCGAATCAAATACATTTGATTCTAACCCAAACCAATTAGGATGACATAGAGGTGTAGATAGATGGCTCAAAACAGATAAGATTTCCTATAAACAGGATGGTTCATACGGCCATCTTTATTCCGGGATCATCCTATACTTTGACCTAACTATTCGCTATCTCTATTTTTCATATTTTCACTTTTCCACTCTAACTCTTGAAGTAAATGCAAGCTGTTTTGCCGTAAGTAAGAAACCATTTCTGCATTATTTTGAAAGTTACATTTTGTACAAGTTACTTCTCTTTAAGTCCTTTTGCTAGCCGGACTTTATTGAGAATAGATTTAAGTTTCTCCTAATTGTAATCAAATAGAGGCAATAAAGATTCTTGTTTGCATCCAAGAAGTTTAACTCAAATTTCTACTGAGTTTTAGTGTCGTAAGACCTCACTAATTCTGCATGGCAGATCTCATCAGTGCACGTCTGCGTGGAGTATGTACGTTCTCCCAGTGTATGCGTGGGTTTCTCCCGGGTGCTGCAGTTTCCTCCCACAGCCCAAAGTTGTGCAGATTAGGTGGATTGGCCATGTTAAAATTGCCCTTAATGTCCAGGGATATGCAGGTTAGCTTAAGGGTAAAAGGCTGGGTGGGTGGGGGAGTGCACTTGGGCAGAGCGTTCATTTGAGGGTGGTGTAGACTCGATGGGCCGAATTGCCTCCTTCTGCACTGTTGGGATTCTATATTATTTTGAAAATGTTTGTAATAGTTTTTCATTTTATATAATACAAAATAAACAAATCTGTGTGGACCAGATACAATTTACAAAAACCAAACAGTAGAAATAATCCCCAAAACCCAAACCCTTAAGCCACCAGCCCCCCCCCGACACCCCCTTTCCTTTTTTGTTCTTTTCAAATATTTTTATTGGACTACATAGTTTACAAAGGGTGATTGTCATATATGTCTATATATATATGTATAGATTTTCCCCTTTTTCCCCTGTCGATTGGCCCCACCCCTTCATCTCCTCTCCCACCCCCCCCTTGTTTTAGGTGTTCCTTTGGGGGTCTTGGTCTATTCTGTTGAGATTCTATGAATATCGTGGAAGCGTTCAGCACCAAATTGGTACAGAGCGTTGTGCAGAGCTTGCAATCTATTCTTTCCAATATGGTCAACTGCATTCACACATCTGTGGACCCAGCCATCACGCAGCATCTATCACAGGTCCTTTTGCAGCACATGCAGCAACCTCTTAATGTCTGGGTGTTGCAGTGGAAGCTCAGGCTGCTTTGATGCAAACTCAAATTACTGTCATGCAAACTCAGATTACTGCCATGCAAACTCAGATTTCACTGTGGATTACAATGTGCAAAGGGGCCTGCAAGATATCACATCAGTCCAGCAACAATTTACTCGGTTTTCTGAGGTTCAGCCCTGGAGGAATGGCAGTGCCTCCCTTGAAACACATCTCTATGAAGAAGACCTCATTCTTCCTCCCAACACTGCCACTCTGCCAGTGCCCTTGTTGTTGTCTGTCAGCTACCAGTCCGGACTGCTGTTGCTCATGCTGAGATGATTCCTTCCACTGTTGAGCTTTCTAGGCCTCGAGCTAGCCAAGTCCTTCAGGGCCACCTGAAGTCTTCTCCACTAAAAAGCAGCAGCCTTCCATCAGCCTTTCTGCAGCCCTGGAACAGCACTATTGCATAGGAGCTCTAGAACAGGCACAGATACACAAAAGAATGGGCACTAAGGGAACATAAGAGGGTGATTAGTGACTTGTGTTCGGAATTTGGGAAATTAACTAGATTAACAGTGAATTTGAGATGAAAACAAAATAATAGGCAAGTAACAAGACTAACAGGCATCTCGAGGAATAATGAGGTACAATGTGCGCAGTGACAAGATTAGTAGGCATCTGGAGACAGTCAGGTGTGAATGGCCATATCAAAAATCTAGTTTACTGAGATCAGTGGGACCAGTGGTGGACTTACACTTTTGGGGGACCCCTCATTCTCCCTGTATGCGGAGGCCCCACATCACACCACACCCCCCAATGATTTTGAGCCCTGCACCAATGACATTGAGCCCCACCCGGAATGACATCAATGCCCTTCTGACCCCACCCACCCTCATCTCACACAATGCAAGGCACAGAAACCCAAAATCGCTGCTTGACAATGCTCCTGGATGACTGCTTGGCTGTTGCTGATGACTATCTGGTCTGGCCTCTGCTCTCTCTCACCTTCACTGCCCGGTCCAGTTGCTGCCCAGCCCTCTCAAGAATGAGCCTATCACAAATTTAGAGCTACCAAGGCTATGATTGTCATTCCCATGGTGTTCTCACCATAACAGTCTCCGTATGGGCCCTCCCCATTGGCTGCGGTCCCATGCTGTAGCATGGTGTGTTTCATTGAAAGTCCACCTGTAAGTGGCACTATACAAATTATAACTTTTTAAAAATAAATTTAGAGTACCCAATTATTTTTTCTTCTAATATGGGCCAATTTAGTGTGGCCAATCCACCTACCCTGCACATCTTTGGGTTGTGGGGGTTATACCCACAGAGAATGTGCAAACTCCACACAGACAGTAACCTAGGGCTGGGATTGAACCCGGATCCTCAGCGGCATGAGGCAGCAGTGCTAACCACGGAGACATTGTGCCGCCCTGGAAATTATAACTTCTAACGGCAAGGGATTTGAGAGATGTAGCCAACCAAATCCACAGGGTAGAATATCAAAGAGACTGGACAGCGCCCTCATTGAGGAAGCAGGCTAATTCTCCATCCAACAGTCAGACACACCAGTCCCAGCTACGATCCAAGCGAAGGAGGCCTATTCCAGCTAACTAGTAGAGCCACGGCAGTTTGCAGAAATTCTGCACACAGTGACTGGACTCGTTCCTCACTGGGTTGTACATTGTTCCTCACATTATTCCAAACAAAAATACACCGCTAAGAACTAGAGTTTCAAGTTTTCCTTCGGAGTTTTGAGACACTCTCGCACTTGTCCAAGCTATATGTACGATTTCATTTATATTTTTATTTGTAATGTTTAGCTTGTGGTGGATTTCATTTTTGCTCTGTGGCCAAGCAGCCACTGTGATAGTCATCACGGTAGCACTGTTGTTAGCACTGTTGCTTCATATCACGAGGGTCCCAGGTTCAATTCGCAGCTTGGGTCACTGTCTGTGCGAAGTCTGCACGTTCTCCCCGTGTCTGCGTGGGTTTCCTCCGGGTGCTCCGGTTTCCTCCCACAAGTCCCGAAAGACACGCTGTTAGGTGAATTGGACATTCTGAATTCTCCCTCTGTGTACCCGAACAGGCCCCGGAGTGTGGTGACGAGGGGCTATTCACAGTAACTTCATTGCAGTGTTAATGTAAGCCTACTTGTGACATTAATAAACATGATTATTATTATCAGAAAAAACAAAGGACTGTTGGTGAATAGGGAGTTCAGGTTGCAATTACTGTTATTGCTCTTAGATGAATTCACTATAGACAAGCAAGCCGGAAAGAAATTGTCTATGTTTACCTAGCTCTTCTTCCTCTTCCTTGTGCTCTTGCTCCTCCTCCTCATGTTTCTGCCCTTCAGCTGTTCACTGTTTAGCTGATGGCAAGAACTGCTCTTCTATGGTCGTGAAGTCGTGCAGCATGGTGCAGACTGCCACCAATCTTATCACCCACTCTGCTGAGTACTGTAGGCCTTCTGCAGAACAGTCCAGTCAGCAGAAGCACTGTTTCAGCACACCAATTGTCTGCTATGTCACTATTGGATGGCAGCATGGCTTCCATTGTATGCAGGCTGCATGCATATACTTGCATTGCACCAGACCTGTCTGCAGCAGACAGCCCTTGTCGCCCAGTTGCTGCGCCTTAGTTTGCCATGGTGTCTCTAATGCAGCTGGCACAGGGGACTATCATAGAATGAAGACAGTTTCCAGAATATCAAGCATCGACCTGATTTGCTACCTGTTGGACACTGAGGGAATGGAATCCCTTTGAAATTTGGTGTAGGGCAAAGTTGGCATTAGGTGTCTACAAAGCAATGTGATTTTAATTGCATCATACATCACGATTAACTCTTTCAATCCTAGCAAAGCTCATTCAACCTATTTCTCATTGAATAGAGTGCCTCACTGCCCTGCTTTAAGTAACAGTGGATGTTGCATTAAAAAGTGATTGTCAACTACTTACGAGTTACTCAATTGTGAGTTGATTTTTTCCAGCTGTTTTTATAACTCTACAAATTTTGGGGTCTTTCAACCAATGTTTCAAATCGTAAAAGTCTCCGGGGAATGGTATGGCAGGAATGGAAAGATGTTTTGGTTATTGCAAGGCTTCTGCATGAATGAGTCCTTCCAGGCACTAGTAGGCATTGCCCTTGAAAAAGAGCAGGATATGGAAAATAAACAATGACCTTGCAGAGCAAATCAAGCTGGTGGAGGAGGGTGAAGTGGCAGTGGAGGGGCGGGGGAAGGATTCTCGGCAGAAAGCAATGATGGGAGATGTTGCAAATTTCTCCAGTTTCAGAGGAGCCAGGCACAAATGTTCATTACCATGGTCACTTTCAGAGCCACTGGCAATGTCGTCATTGTACTGCTCTGCCTGCCCCAGTGGCAGCAGCTGGTGGAACATTTCAGTGCCAATGTCCTGACTGAATACGGATGGTCTGCCAATTGTTCCTCATAGATTCAGGTAGCAGAGTTGCTGAATAACCTGGGCAGAAATGGCCTTCCACCAAAAAGCCTTCTTTCCCTTCCAGCTGCTTGTTCTGTTCTGCATGAGCTCTGACCATTCTCCAAATCATGCTCTTTTCCCAGGGAAAGTCCCAAGGTTTGGAGAAACTGGCTTGTACGCAAGTGCAGAAATCAGCAAGAGGTCATTCAGCAGCTGCCAATCCACTACCTGTAGACTTTTGAAACTTGAAACAACGATATTAAAGCACCAAACATTTGTAGAATCATAGCAAAAAGCATGTTTTAATCAATAATTGACCTGTAATTATTCGATGATCTCTTTGAATATTGCTGGTGGGTTGAGGGACCAGTTGCTGACCAGTTCAGTTATTCTAGGTTAAGAGAGGGCATTAATTGGAGTTGCAAAAAAGCATAACGGTTCGATTCCCGTACCAGCCTCCCCGAACAGGCGCCGGAATGTGGCGACTAGGGGCTTTTCACAGTAACTTCATTGAAGCCGACTCGTGACAATAAGCGATTTTCATTTCATTTCATTTACTTCCGACCAATATTCACTCTGCAAGATATAACGTCCTCACCAATGTAAAACTCTGGCATGATTCACCACACATATGTTTTCAAATGCTGCAGCTCTACTTTGGAGGCCTAAGCCTCCTTGTCGTGCTCAAAACTGGGCATTAATGATCCTAATTTCTCGACCAGTTACTTTGATAGGAGCAAAACAATGATTAATGGTGGAAAATATGAGATGAGAATTTTTTAGCATAGAAAATTGTGTTTGGCAAGGAGATTCATACAATCCACACAGCTGTTTTGTTGGATAGTGTGCCAATATTTTTGTTACAAAGAGCAAAGAGAAAGTTACCATACCTTTTAAACCAGCTGAGCCGATTTTTCCAGAGCGACCAATTGAACCTTTTTGGCCTTTATCGCCAATAGGTCCTGCAAAAAAAAATGTTGTACATGGTTCAACAAAATCTCTCAGGCTATTTTATTTCATACGACCTTGTGGGGTTAATCCCATCATTCTCCAAGAATTTTGGAAATGTTGATTATTTTCAAGAACACTTGTTTTGAGATTTTCAAGAAAATAGGCATATGGCAAGACACCTGTAAAAATGCAAGCAATAAAAATGAATTTCTACTTGCCTCCATAAATCTATAGGCCTAGCTATTATTCCCCACATAATTTTGTCAAACATGCATGCACACAAGGAAGTTAAGCTAGACAGATGGTTCACTGAATCAATGAAAATGAATTACGAAAGCATATGTGGAGGCAACCAGGAATTGTGCAGATGGATGTGATATTGATTAATTTGCAGCAATTGATATTTTAGCATTAAGTGTTATCACCGCTTTTCTTGTAGGCGTATGAGCTTCTTTCAGTAAAGAAGTAACATTTTTCTTTTATAAATTTAGAGTACCCAATTCATTTATCCAATTAAGGGGAAATTTTGAATGGCCAATCCACCTACCCTGCACATCTTTTAGGTTGTGGGGGTGAAACCCATGAAAACATGGGGAGAATGTGCAAACTCCACAAGGACAGTGACCCAGGGCCGGGATTGAACCTTAGGATATAGGATGGGAATAGAGGGTGTGGTAGTCACCACTGTTGTATTGTATATACGGTAAGGCCACTGTACTACAGGTACGGGGGTAGATCCCTGCCTGCTGGCTCCGCCCAGTAGGCGGAGTATAAATGTGTGGGCTCTCCGAGCTACAGCCATTTCGGCAGCAGCTGCGGGAGGCTCCACATCTCTGCGTAATAAAGCCTCGATTACTCTCTACTCTCGTCTCATCGTAATTGATAGTGCATCAATTTATTACGCAGAGATTTTACAACGATGGATCTCTGCATCAAGCCTGATCGCCTGCAGCTGCACCATCAAGCAGACAACGCCAAGTCGGCCTTCGCACATTGGCTAGCTTGCTTTGAAGCCTACATCGGATCTGTGACAGAACCACCATCAGAGGCACAGAAGCTCCAGATCCTTTACACGCGGCTGAGCTCCGATATTCTTCCCCTCATCCAGGACGCGCCGACCTACGCTGAGGCCATGGCGCTACTGAAGGAGAACTACACTCAGCAGACCAACAAAATCTACGCCAGGCACCTCCTGTCCACGCAGCATCAATTCCCTGGTGAGTCTGTGGAAGATTTATTTTTTTTTAAATAATTTTTATTAAAGGTTTTCATAAAATATCAATAACAAAATGAGAAAGAAAAAAGAACCCAACAGGGTTAAGTACAAAACACAATCTAAAAAAGCAACCCCCCAAACCCCTCCCCCCCGTGCCTAAATAATAAATTAACATTAACACCCCGACTTAAGACAACAGGTGTATACACCCCCTCAGACCCTTCCAGTGTAAATAGCATAAACAAAAATAAAGTAAACCCCCCCCCCCACCCCCCGAGCTGCTGCTGCCATTGTCCAATGTCTGTCGTTCTGCCAGAAAGTCTAAGAACGGTTGCCACCGCCTAAAGAACCCTTGTACCGACCCTCTCAAAGCGAATTTCACCCTCTCCAATTTAATGAACCCTGCCATATCGCTGATCCAGGATTCCACACTTGGAGGCCTCGTATCTTTCCACTGAAGGAGAATCCTTCGCCGGGCTACCAGGGACGCAAAGGCCAGAATTCCAGCCTCTTTCGCCTCCTGCACTCCCGGCTGCTCGGCCACCCCAAATATTGCGAGCCCCCAGCCCAGTTTGACCCTGGACCCTACCACCCTCGACACCGTCCTCGCTACGCCCTTCCAAAATTCCTCCAGCGCTGGGCATGCCCAGAACATATGGGTGTGATTTGCTGGGCTCCCTGAGCACCTAACACACCTGTCCTCACCCCCAAAGAACCTGCTCATCCTTGTCCCAGTCATGTGTGCCCTGTGCAGCACCTTAAACTGTATGAGGCTGAGTCTCGCGCACGAAGAGGAAGAGTTCACCCTCCCTAGGGCATCTGCCCACGTCCCCTCTTTGATCTCCTCTCCCAACTCCTCCTCCCACTTACCTTTCAACTCCACCACCGAGGCCTCCTCCTCCTCCTGCATCACCTGGTAAGTTTCCGAGATCTTTCCCACTCCCACCCACCCCCCCGAGAGCACCCTGTCCTGTACTGTGTGTGGCAGTAGCCGTGGGAATTCCACCACCTGCCGTCTGGCAAACGCCCTTACCTGTAAGTACCTGAAGGTGTTCCCCGGGGAGAGCCCATACTTCTCCTCCAGCTCACCCAAGCTCGCGAACTTCCCGTCCACAAACAGGTCCCCCAACTTTCGTATCCCTGCCCTGTGCCACCCCGAAAACCCTCCACCTGTTCTTCCTGGGGTGAACCGGTGGTTCCCCCGTAATGGGGTCCACGCCGAGGCCCTAACTTCCCCCCTATGCCACCTCCACTGCCCCCAGATTTTGAGGGCCGCCACCACCACCGGGCTCGTGGTATACCTCCTTGGAGGGAGCGGCAGCGGCGCCGTTGCCAGCGCCCCCAGACTCGTACCCACACAGGACGCCGTCTCCAGCCTCTTCCATGCAGCCCCCTCCCCCTCCATCACCCACTTGTGCACCATTGTCGCATTGGCGGCCCAGTAGTACCCACAGAGGTTGGGCAGCGCCAGCCCCCCCTAACTCTACTCCGCTCCAGGAACACCCTTCTCACCCTCGGAGTCCCTCGTGCCCACACAAACCCCATTATACTCCTGTTAACCCGCCTGAAAAAAGCCTTCGGGATAAACACGGGGAGGCACTGGAACAGGAACAAAAACCTTGGGAGCACCGTCATTTTGATTGACTGCACCCTACCCGCCAGAGACAGCGGCAACGCGTCCCACCTCTTGAACTCCTCCTCCATTTGCTCCACCAGCCTTGTAAAGTTAAGCCTATGCAGGGCCCCCCAGCTCCTGGCCACCTGGACCCTCAAATATCTGAAGCTGCTCTCCGCCCTTTTTAGTGGGAGCTCGCCAATCCCCCTCTCCTGGTCCCCTAGCTGAACTACGAACAGCTCGCTCTTCCCCATATTGAGCTTGTACCCCGAAAAGTCCCTGAATTCCTAAGGATCCTCATTACCTCTGGCATTCCTCTCACCCGGTCCGCCACATACAGCAGCAGGTCGTCCGCATAAAGCGACACCCTATGCTCCTCCCCACCCCGCACCAACCCCCTCCAGTTCCCCAACTCTCTCAGTGCCATAGCCAGGGGTTCAATCGCCAGTGCGAAGAGCATTGGGGACAGGGGACACCCCTGTCTCGTCCCTCGGTGCAACTGAAAGTCTCGGACCTCCTCCTATTTGTGGCCACACTTGCCATCGGGACCTCATACAACAGCTTAACCCACCTGACAAACCCTTCCCCAAACCTGAACCTCTTCAGCACCTCCCACAGGTACCCCCACTCTACCCTATCGAAGGCTTTCTCAGCGTCCATCGCCACTACTATCTCCGCCTCCCCCGCCGGCATCATGATAACGTTCAAAAGCCTCCGCACATTTCTGTGGAAGATTTCTGGCGTGCCTTGCACGCCCTGGTGAGAGACTGCGATTGCCAGGCCATTTCGGCCGTTAAACATTCTGACCTGCTAGTTAGAGACGCGTTCGTTACGGGCATAGGGTCGGCCTACATCCGCCAGCGCCTCTTAGAAGGGGCTACCTTCGACCTCGTGGCGACCACGAAACTAGCGATCTTGCTCACAGTTGCCTCACGCAATGTACAGGCGTATGCCCCCGACTGCACGGCCCACCCCTCCTGGGCATCGTGGACCCCGCCAGCGAACACCCCATCATGGACCCCATCAGCGACCGCCCCCAGCCAACCCCAGGCCTGCGCCGTGCGGCAGCCAACCAATCCCGGGGGACCCAAGTACTACTTCTGCGGACAGACAAAACACCCCGGTAGCGCTGCCCGGCGCGGAGCGCACTCTGCAAGGTCTGCAGGAAGAAAGGACATTTCGCTGCTATGTGCCAGGCCCACTCGATTGCCGCTATTGTCCCTGCACCCCCCACGTGCGACCCGTGGGCGCCGCCATCATCCTCGCCTCACAACACGTGCGGCCCGTGGGCGCCGCCATATTGCTCGCCTCACAACACGTGCGGCCCGTGGGCGCCGCCATCTTGCTCGCCTCACAACACGTGCGGCCCGTGGGCGCCGCCATATTGCTCGCCTCACAACATGTGTGGCCCGTGGGCGCCGCCATCTTGCATGCCTCAGGACACGTGCGGCCCGTGGGCGCTGCCATTTTCCCCGCCTCAGGACCCCTGCTCGTCGGCCACCTCATCGGGCCACTCATCGCCTGAAACCGCTGCCGACCAGCCCTGACTCGCCTCCATCACGATCGACCAGTCCCGACCACATAACCTCGCGACCGCGTCGACGACAGTGAAGGTCGACGGGCACATGATATCCTGCCTTCTGGACTCCAGGAGCACTGAGAGCTACATCCGTCCCGATACGGTAAGGCGCTGCTCCCTCACGGTACACCCCATGAACCAGAAAATCTCCCTGGCTTCCGGATCCCACTCCGTGGCGATCCGGGGGTACTGCACCGCAGCCCTCACCATCCAGGGCGTAGAGTTCAGTGGCTTCCGGCTCTACGTCCTCCCCGACCTCTGCGCTGCCTTGCTACTCGTCCTGGACTACCAGTGCAACCTCCAGAGCCTAACCCTGAGATTTGGTGGGCCCCTACCACCCCTTACTGTCTGCGGCCTCACGACCCTTTAGATCGACCCGCCTTCTCCGTTTGCAAACCTCAACCCGGATTGCAAACCCGTCGCCACCAGGAGCAGACGGTACAGCACCCAGGACAGGATCTTCAACAGGTCTGAGGTCCAGCATCTGCTACGGGAAGGTATTATCGAGGCCAGCAACAGCCCCTGGAGAGCCCAAGTGGTAGTTCTGAAAACTGGGGAGAAAAACAGGATGGTCGTTGACTACAGTCAGACCATCAATCGGTACATGCAGCTCGACGCGTACCCCCTCCCACGCATATCTGATATGGTCAATCAGATTGCCCAGTACCGGGTCTTCTTGACAGTGGACCTTAAATCTGCCTACCACCAGCTCCCCATTCGCAAGGTGGACCACCCATAAACCGCATTTGAAGCAGACGGCCGCCTTTACCACTTCCTTAGGGTTCCCTTTGGCGTCGCTAACGGGAGATGGACCAAATGGTTGACCGGTACAGACTGCGGGCCACCTTCCCGTACCTGGAAAACGTCACCATCTGCGGCCACGACCAGCAGGACCACGACGCTAACCTTTACAAATTCCTCCACACCGCTAAACTCCTCAACCTAACCTACAACAAGGAGAAGTCGTGTTCAGCACAAACCGATTAGCCATCCTCGGCTATGTGGTCCAGAACGGAGTGCTAGGGCCCGACCCCGATCGCATGCGCCCCCTCATGGAACTCCCCCTTCCCCACTGCCCCAAGACCCTCAAACGATGCCTGGGCTTTTCTCATACTACGCCCAGTGGGTCCCTAACTATGCGGACAAGGCCTGCCCACTCATTCACTCCACCGTTTTCCCCCTGACAGCCGAGGCTCACCAGGCCTTCAACCATATCAAGGCTGACATCGCCAAGGCCGCGATGCATGCGCGCAACGAGATGCTCCCCTTCCAAGTCGAGAGCGATGCATCAGACGTTGCTCTAGCCGCCACCCTCAACCAGACAGGCAGGCCCGTGGCATTCTTTTCCCGCACCCTCCATGCCTCCGAAATTCGGCACTCCTCCGTCGAAAAGGAGGGCCAAGCTATCGTTGAAGCTGTGCAGCATTGGAGGCATTACCTAGCCGGCAGGAGATTTACTCTCCTCACTGACCAACGTCGGTTGCCTTCATGTTCAACAACACACAGCAGGGTAAGATCAAAAAAGATCTTGAGGTGGAGGATCGAGCTCTCCACCTACAATTACGAGATTTTGTATCGCCCCGGTAAACTCAACAAGCCCCCCGATGCCCTATCCCGAGGTACTTGTGCCAGCGCACAAGTGGAACGACTCCGGACCCTGCACGACAATCTCTGTCACCCAGGGGTCATCCGCTTTTATCATTTCAAAAAGGTCCGCAATCTGCCCTACTCCATCGAGGAAGTCAGGGCTATCACCAGAGACTGCCAGGTCTGCGCGGAGTGTAAACCGCACTTCTACCCCAGACCGAGCGCACCTGGTAAAGGCCTCCCACCCCTTTGAATGCCTCAGCGTGGACCTCAAAGGGCCCCTCCCCTCCACCAACCGAAACACGTACTTCCTTAACGTGGTCGACGAATATTCCAGATTCCCCTTCGCCATCCCATGCCCCGATATGGCATCTGCCACCGTCATCAAAGCCCTCAACACCATCTTGGCTCTGTTCGATTTCCCCGCCTATGTCCACAGCGACCGGGGATCCTCATTTATGAGCGATGAGCTGCGCCAGTACCTTCTCAACAGGGGCATTGCCTCAAGCAGGACGACCAGCTACAACCCCGGGGAAACGGGCAGGTGGAGCGGGAGAATAGGACGGTCTGGAAGGCCGTCCAGTTGCCCCTACGGTCCAGAAATCCCCCGGCATCCCGCTGGCAGGAGGTCCTCCCCGACGCCCTTCATTCCATTTGGTTGCTCCTTTGCACTGCGACTAACGAAACTCCCCAGGAACGTCTCTTTGCCTTCCCCAGGAAGTCCACCTCCGGGGTTTCGGTCCCAACGTGGCTGGCAGCTCCAGGACCCGTCCTCCTCCGCAAGCACGTGTGGCTACACAAGGCGGACCCGTTGGTTGAGAGGGTACAGCTACTTCACGAACCTGCAGTACGCCTACGTAGCATACCCTGTCGGCCGCCAAGACACAGTCTCCCTCACGGACCTGTCACCAGCTGGGTCCCCACACCCCCCCCTCTGCCCCGGCGCCACCCTCCCTCCCCCCTGCGCACCCACCACAGCCCCCGCTCCAGGACGATCCATCCTCCCCTTGGTCCCACCCGGGGATGAAGATGAGATCAACACGCTCCCAGAGTCATCGACGACCGAACCAACGCCAAAATCGCCACCAGCGCTCGCAACGACGGATCAAGGCGCACGATCGTCTGAATTTGTAAACTTTTCCTTAAAATGTTAAACACCTGAATGTAAATAGTTTTCCACCACCCCCGCTGGACTCTTTTTTAACAGGGGGTGAATGTGTAGTCACCACTGTTGTATTGTATATACTGCATACGAGGGGTATTTCGGTAAGGCCCCTGTACTACAGGTACGGGGATAGATCCCTGCCTGCTGGCTCTGCCCAGTAGGCGGAATATAAACGTGTGTGCTCTCCGTTTTGGCAGCAGCTGCGGGAGGCTACACATCTCTGCGGAATAAAGCCTCGATTACTCTCTACTCTCGTCTCGTTGTAATTGATAGTGCATCAGCGGGATATGGACCCTGGAAGTGTAGAAGATTTTAGTTCAGACGGGCAGCATGGTCGGCGCAGGCTTAGAGGGCTGAAGGTCTGTTTCTGTGCTGTACTTTTCTTTGTTTTTTGTTCTTTGTGAGGCAGCAGTGCTAACCACTACACCACCGTAAAGAAGCAACATTGGGCAATGATGGCAAAGTTGTATCTTTATTTCCTACCCCTACGTGCCCTGAGAGCTGGTTCCCCTTGGTGGCATATCTTCGTAATGTTGCAATTCTTGTGATGAAGGTGCTCCCACAATAGCGTTAGATAGAGAATTCCGGGACATTAGCCCAGCAACAAGTGAAGAATTGGCGACGCTTGCCGAGGATGTTCAGTGAATCGGAAGAAGTTGGAGTTGATTGTGTCGAATGAATGGATCTGTGCTTCAACTGCTCTGTTTAAGCTGAAGTTACGGGACAAAAACGATAATGAATATAGTCACTCATGTTTTAAAGTGAGAGTGATTTAACATGACTCCAGTGGCAGACCTCAACACTTGTTAAAAAGTAGCAAAAAATGAGGTTTGAACTTTTGTTCCAAAACTTTGGAGGTCTTCACAGATTTAAACAGAAATATTTCAAAAACTGACATTTGATCCACAAATACAAATAAGTATAAACACACGGAATAACCAGTTAGTCATTGAATGCATTCTCTGGCTGAACTATGTTAGTGTGTGACCTCCTGTCCTTTATTCTAAACAAAGGCCTGACCACTTGCAAGTAGTGATCATTAAAACAAACCATGTTGTAGTTGGTGAGCTAATGACAGCTTGAAGATCCATTTATGTACATGTGACATGTAGTGGCTGTTAAGTACTTCTTGGGTGGTACAATCAAGAAACAGCCAGCTTGTGGGAAATAGTTCATTTTCGGAATGCAGGAGATCATTTTAAATTCAATATTTTCAGAGGTCACAACAAGCATATTTAATATCCCAACCAGATGCGCTAATATGTAGAATTCATATTCAATTTGAATATACAGTGACGATGAACTGAGTATTCTACATTTCAATATTAACTGAAATTTACTTTCGTTATTTACATAATAACCACAGCAAGGACGACACTTTCGGCAAAGCCTTCTAGAGGCACTCAGAAATAAGGAATTCGAAGAAGCCAATTTCTGAGCCTGTGGGAATGTGGCACAGGAGTTCACAGAAACATATTCACAGTAAATGGGTAATACCATTAAGTATAACACTGCAATAATGGAACTCTTGTTGAATTTTCCCTCCTTCTATAAGATGATAAAACAAAAGTAAGCTATTTCCCACCTGAATACTGCTCTCAATTGGCTGACCACTTGATATTGGTACTTAACAGCTATTTATTTAAGTGTTGAAAGCACCAACTACCCAGCATCCACAGGCCATGATGTCTGATAACATGCAAAAATGGGTGCAGGGATTGCGATGCACAATTAACAAGTGTTTTGATGCACACTGCAAATAAATGAAATCTGTCCATAATCTTCTTAAAGCTGGCAAATTTCCCTTCCAAAAATAAATCCCCGAAATGCCTCCTTCTTCTTGGGCAGTCACTCAATGTCGACGATCACTTGCTTCCACTCGGGGGAGGTGGGTTCTACAGTGGCTGAATAGTCCAATCCTGGATCCGCAGACTCTGCCACAGATTTGGGAGGTGGTGTTTCATGAGGTGGGTGGGTGAGGCGCTCTGGATTCTGCGCTCTCTTTCCGCTGTTTACGCTTGGCCTCTGCGTGCTCAACCTTATGACGCTCAAGGTGATTGGAGCCTTCGCGGATGCTTTTTCTCCAGTTCGTGATTTCTGAGGTAAGCGATGCCCACATGTTGATAGGGGCAAGCTTTCAGAGTGTATTTGTCGCGTTTCCTGTGTCCTACTAATGATCGCTTGCCTTTGCAGAGCTCGGAGTAAAGCACTTGTTTCGGAAGTCTTGTGTCAGGCATGCGGGCAATGTGGCATTGGAGTTGGTCCAGCGTGGCCAGTGCCTCAATACTGCGGGCATTGGCCTGGGAGAGGACGCTCACATTGGTAAGCCTATCCTGCCAGTGGATTTTCAGGGTTTTGCAGAGGCAACGTTGGTGATATCTCTCCCGAGATTTGAGGTGTGCTGTACATTGTCCATGTCTCTGATGCATACAGGATGATGGGGCCATGGCTGCTCTGTAGACCATGAGCTTGGTGTGGGATTTGAGGTCTCAGTCTTCGAACACTCTGTTCCTCAGGCGTCTGAAGACTGCACTGGAGTCTATGCTGGATTTTGTTGTCAATGTCTGCTCACATCGAAAGGAGGCTCCTAAGGTAATGGTGGGCACTGTTGCTTCATAGTGCCAGGGTCCCAGGCTCGATTCCCGGCTTGAGTCACTGTCTGTGTGGAGTCTGCACGTTTTCCCCGTGTTTCCGTGAGTTTCCTCCGGGTGATCCGGTTTCCTCCCACAAGTCCCAAAAGACGTGCTTGTTAAGTGATCTGGCACAAAACCAGAAGCAGCAGCAGCTAACTGAGGAGGACAGGCATGGCGACATGCCCTTTTCCCACTGAAGGAAATAGTGGTCACTATCATTTGAGCAGTCATGACTAAGGCTGTGGCCAGGGAAAGGGCTGAAACCATCGAAAGTCATCAGACCCAATTTTTCTTCTCACATCTCACTTGTCCCTTATCTCTTCTGATTTCCAAATTATAAATAAAGTAAGCGTACACAATTTGCTTCTCCCTGCCCCACCCCATCACTCTCCCCTTACCAAAATTCTACTCTTGAATCTTTCTCCTTCCAGATACCCAAGAACTGTAATCTGGCCAAGTAATGGTGGGAGAGAAAGAGGCGAAAGACATTGATGAAAAACACCATGACTTGATTGCACACCAGCTTAAATGCTAACACTGTACATACTTTGGAAGATGGCTTAAATGCACCATCTGAATGTAGTGACACAACAGGCATGAGTGGCTTGCAGTTAAGGCAGGGGGAAATGGTGGCACAGGTGTTAGTTCACAGTTGCTAACCTGGAGAGCAAATTGGCACGGGATTTTGCACAAAGCATGGAACCCATCCGCTCCAGTAAGGGAATGGTGGCCAGCTCCATGAGAACGTTTGTGGGCTCAAGCATGATTCAACATCTGACGGCTGGTGTCTCAGCTTCCATTGCAGCACAAGCAGAAGCCACCCAATATCTGGATGCTGTCTAGAAAACTCAGACTGAAGTCATGCAAGCTCAGCTTGCTCCCTTCACAACTGCAGATGCCAGTGCTCAAAGGGGGTTGTAGATTGTCACAGCAGGTCAATAATCTGTCCTCCAACATATTGGAAAGTTTGCGGAGGCATTGCCCCCACACAGTGGCAGTGGCATCATGGATCACAAACCTCATACTCTCTCTCAGGATGACATCAGAGGACTGCAAACCACTGCCACGTCAGCCAGTGCCCTTGCAGCAGCCTGTCAGTTAGCCAGCTCAGAATGCTGCTGCCCATTCCAAGATGGCACACTCTGAATCTGGACCTTTTAGGACCAGAACTGAAAGATGTCACCTTTCTGTAGTCTCCCCCACAGCCTTCCACCAGCCATGCTGCAGCCGTTGGATTAACACTGCAGTGCAGCAGTAGGACTGGTAAAGGCAATCCAAGGGGACTCCCGGAGGGCGTCCTACACCCATAAGGATATAGGAGTCTCTCCTCCTTTCCGTCTTCTTCAATTAGACTGCATGGCAGAGTCCACAAAACTTTGAAGCCGACTTTGTCCCATGTTGTGCTATTGTTCAATGTTTCCCAGATCAGAGTCACTGCCTGCATGACTCTCAGCAACTCCTCCACCACACTGCACCTCTATAAGTTGTGCTGGCTGTCTCTGAGTCGTGCCAACCACTCGCAATCAACAGCACAGTGAGCACTGGCTGGATGTCAAAATTGTTGATATGAATGAGGAAGCAGCACAAATTGGTGCATCAGAATGTACAGTTATAGGATCAACGCATTACAGTCCCTGCACCTATTTTTGAATGCTATCAAATTTAGTCCCCGCAATATTTTGCACCTTGCTCACAATATGTTGGCAGAATTAAGAAGTAGCAAAATGGATACATTGGAGAATATAATAATGATCATGTGAGGGGTGGACCTAATGCAAAAATTAGAACATGTCTCTTAGAATTAGAACCTGTGCAGACTGGTGAATGGTTGAAAAATGAAAGCAGTCAATTAACCCTTCCATAGCTATAACATACATTAATATTCAATGTTAGCACTTTATATTATATTATACAAACAGGTCTCCTTTCATTGAGTTTATCATTGTATCAAATCTTGATTTTAGTCACCTGGTTGCCCAACTGGGCCAACTTTTCCTATCCTTCCAGGCTCTCCTTTCTCGCCCTTTTCCCCGGGTTCACCTGTATCATAATATAAAGTGACAGCATCATCCTCATTGTAAAACTGGCTGCACAGAAATGATACATTTGTGTCTATGTAAATAAGATCCCCAGCCCAGATCAAATTCAGGGATCATTACCAAACGGCAGATAAGTGGAAATCTCAGTCTGAGGGATGAGAAAATAGCTGGTATTGGAACAGGCAAAAATGTCATATATTCATTATTGCCTGTTCCCAATTATTATGCAATTATTTCCACAGCAGGAGTGCAATCTGTTTTTAGTGTGAAATATTGTGATTACTCACATATTGGCAATATATATTCTGTACTACACTGTATGTAATACTCAAATTGGAATATAAATTGCTTTGCCTGTATATTATATTGTACTCGCTATCATTTATTGAAAATTTAATCTGCTACTTGTACATTGCAGGGTAGTTATCACATTAGGAATGAAATCATTAATGCTTAAATATAGGCCTCATGGAACCTATGGCAATTTCACTTTTTAGATATACAGTACCTCAGCAAGCTGGAATAGAAACTATCCAGCCAGACACATACACATAACCGACAATAACCATTGTACAGACCTTGCCAATCTGAAAACTATTTTTTTTAAATCACCTTTGAATTATTTTTTTATTTTGCACCTCCAAAGATTGTTCAATATTTTTCTTATAATTAAGATGCCACAATTATCATTGTGCTGGATACCTGCCTGTGCTTTCTCATTCTAATCAAAGTTACTTCTTCATTTTCACTTCAATATTCTTGACATGTTGCCAGTCACAAGCTCTGTATCTCTACTCAACAGCAAGCAGTTCCACCTTCGCAGGTGTTGTCCTCCGTATAATCTTGTTCCCAGCTGGAACCCATTGAATTATCATTTGAGGTATCAATTTCTATGTCCTGACCATTGATTGCACTCTTCTCACTGTAACATGTTCTAATACTGCACACAGACTACTGTCTCATTTTCGTGTTGGCAACTCCATTCTCTGAGCTGCTACCCACCATACTCTAGGACATCATCGAAGGTCGTGTTCAGACTGAATTAAACTGAAAACACCAACTGCTGTGAACCAATATTTGATGGTATTACAGACCATCAAACAGTAAGGAATAAGACAGAAAAGACATTTGTAGACAATTCAAATAGGTTTGCAAAAATAATACATTTGGAACACTGTTTCGAGAGTCGGCTAACAAACAGTAATAATGGTCAGAATGGGGAGCAGTTCACATAGTTCACTTCGACAGTTTCCAAGTCAGTATGTTATGAGGAAATCAAGGAACAGGCAAGCTGCAAGACAAGATAAGAGATCACTAATGAACTCTTTGAAAGCCATGAGCTAATTAGGGATAGTCAATGTGAGCTTGCAAAGGACAGTTCATGCTTCTCTAAACTAATCAAGTTCTTCAGGGAAATGTTTGAGCATATCATAGAATCATAGAATTTACAGTACAGAAGGAGGCCATTTGGCCCATCGAGTCTGCACCAGCTCTTGGAAAGAGCACCCTACCCAGGCCCACATCTCCACCCCATCCCCATAACCCAGTAACCCCAAAAGGGCTATTTTGGACACTAGGGCCAATTTAGTATGGCCAATCCACCAAACCTGCACATCTTTGGACTGTGAGAGGCAACCGGAGCACCCGGAGGAAACCCACGCACGCACGGGGAAAACGTGCAGACACCGCACAGACAGTGACCCAAGCCGGGAATCGAACCTGGGACCCTGGAGCTGTGAAGCAATTGTGCTAACCACAATGCTACCGTGCTGCCCGGTATATATACAGAAGGGAAATGTAGTGGATATAGACTTTCAAGAAGCATTTATAAGAGATTTTTTTCAAAGATTAAGGAAATTAAGGGTAATGGTAACATGGATAAATGGATCAATGTAAATTGGTGTTTCTCAGATGAGTGTGTTGTAAGAACCTGTGTTACGACTTTTTGTTTCTCCGTCTGCATAAATGATTTGAGCACAGGAATATCAGCATTTTCTGGAACAGTTAAATTAAAAGGCAGAGCAAATGGTAAAGATGAAAACAGGAGGATAAATGTGAGTTAGGTAAATGTTCATGACTGGTAAATATAGTTCATTTAATCATGTATTTTGCGGAAACAAACAGAATGGAAAATCACCTAATTAGATAGTATTCTCAATGGAATTGAGGAAGAGATGTGGATTACATTTTTAAAAGCAGAACTGCAGGTAGGACATTATAACAGCAAGGAGATGAAGGTAGAACATGTTTGTTGCTTTTGGCCACACATTCATATAAAGGATATTGAAGCCACTGAAAGGTGCAGTGCAGATTTACTAGGGTGATACTGGGGGGCCTGAGTATCAGCTTTGATTATTTGCCCCCTTATGGACCTGAGCATGTTTCTTTGTCAGAGAAACAGGGCGGTATTCTCCACACCCCCGCCCCCCCCCCCCCCCCCCCCCCGCCGGGTGGGAGAATCGGCGGGGCGCCGCGCATATCGCGCCACACCTCCCCAACCCCGCACGTGATTCTCCCCCCCATCCGAAACCAGCGCCGCGATAATCGCGCCGGGCCGCTCGGGGAATCGTCGCGAGCGGCGATTCTCCGGCCCGGATGGGCCGAGCGGCCGCGCGTAAACGGCCCAATCCCGCAGGCACCGTCCACACCTGGTCGCTGCCGGCGGGTACTCGTCGCGAAGGCTTGGGGGGCGGGCCTGTGGGGGGCAGAGGGGGGCTCCGTTCCCGGGGGGGGGGGCCTCCGGAGTGGTCTGGTACGCGATCGGGACCAACCGATCGGCGGGCCCACCTCTCTGTCGGCAGGCCTCCTTTCTTCCGCCGGCGAGCCTGGATCCATCTGCCATGTTTGTGCGGGGCGGCCTGGGGGAGGACGGCCACCGCGCATGCGCTAGTTGGCGCCGGCCCAACTGCGCATGCGCGGGACCCAAGGCGCCACGTCTTTTACGCCGCACCGAGGCCCCGCCCCCGTAAATCACGTGACGCCCTGCTAGCCCCATAGAGGGGGAGAATAGCGGTCTGGGAACGGGTGCCGGCGCACAAGTAAAACACTGCGGTTATTACTCCGGCGTCGGCACTTAGACTCCCGTTGGGAGAATCCCGCCCATAATCTTTTGGAGGAAATGTTAGATTTAAGATTAATAATAACAGCATAAAGGACTTCTGGTGATGGGATCGTGCTAAACGGACGCACAAAATGTGGCTCACCTCCTGGAAACACGGATTTAGGTATTTTTAATCCAATGGCCTGCTAAATCCGGGAATAAAACGTCACTCTCTTCCAGCACCACGTCAACTAAGGAGACAAGCCAAGCAGCAACTCTAGGGGCTGAAGAGATGGCAAAGGCCGGCCACACCGGAGCAGGATGGACCACCGGACCATATCCACCGAATGGAGGGAGTTCCTAAGGCAGGAACTTCAGGAGCTCAAGAATGCCATCAAATTGGAAATGATGGCAATGGTAAAAGTGGCATTAGCGGAGGAGCTGGTCACCCTGCAAGAGGCTTTAAAAAAGCCAGTTAGAGATGCAGGAAGAGACGATCAGAATGATTGGATCACCTCGCTGGAGACAGAGATGGTGGCGACGCAAGGGACAATAAGGGGATGATCGAGGATCAAGAAAATCGATTGCGCTGCTGGAATCTCCGCATTGTGGGCATACCGGAGGGAACCGAGGATAAGAACCTCATGGAGTACATGGCCCAGATGCTAGGAAAACTAGTTGGAAGGGAAAGTTTCCCATATCCCCAGAAGTGGACAGAGCCCACAGGCCAAAGCTCAAGGCCGGAAACAAAGGGTAAACCCAGAGTGCAGGAGCACACCCACTTGGCATAAACATAGATGGCAGCCATCTTGGATGTGTTGCGAGTTTCTTTTACTTGTCTTTTCTGTGGCTCTGTTCCAATTATTGCAATCAGTGAATTTGCCCTTCTTTCTGGGTCATCTATGTCCTAATGCTTAGAGTCGCCAGGTATCAAATGATACCACCACAAGTTTTAACAGCTATCGATCTAAGAGCCAAACACCAGTTAGTTAGTTCAAGTTCAAGAGTAATTTATTTACACACAATTAGTCATGCAACATAAACACTACTAGTTAATTACACCTATCGACTAAGACAACCTGTACTTAACTTCGGGCACCCAGCTTAGGTCAGAAAACAGTGGCCGCTGTTCGCTTCTGGATCTATCGGGTTCGAAGGAGTAACTGCTGCTCAGCTAGGCACGTCCGTCTGGTAGCGAGCGTTGAACTTGTACTTGCCTCTGGTGTTGCTGTACTTGGCGATGGCCGTGACCGGGGTACCAGGACCAAGAGAGAGCGAGCATATGGCAAACTCTTCTTCTTATACTCGGGGGTTTTTGCGCTCTTTAGGGCGGTCCTTCGATTTGGGCCTTACTAATTGGGTGATCCCTGATCACTCTGTTCGATTCCTTAGCCAATAAGTGGGTGGGGATCTGGATGGCTGGGCATGTCCCAAGGTCACTGACCCTGTTGTTTGCATTTCCCTTGAACAGGGAGTGGCGCCGAAATGTCTGGGACTGTCCCGGTTGCTTGAGTACCAGTCCTTTGTTTTGGTGAAGATGGGCCATCAAATGCTAATCGGCCCCATTACAATGCTAATTGGATGGAGTTTCGATACCATCTGGACTCCTTGCTTACAAATATGCATTTCAGGCTCTAAGCCTGCCTGAGTCTTGGCTTGTCCATTTTACCCGCTAGGCTTTGCGAGTTTCTCTGTACCTAGTTGGAAGTGGCCATCCCAGATGGCTACAGATGGCCCTACAACAAAGTGAAACTCCAGAATGCAGGGGCGCATTCACAAGGTAAGTATGGTTGATCACACAGGAGCAGGGGACAGAAACCTCCTGTCAGAATATTCGCAATTCGCATACCGCCGCAACCGGTCCACATCAGACACCATTTCCCTGGCCCTACACTCAGTCCTAGAGTATCTCGAAAACAAGGACTCCTACATTAGACTCCTATTTATTGACTACAGCTCTGCCTTCAACACCATAATCCCAGCCAAGTTCATATCAAAGCTCCAAAACCTAGGACTTGGCTCCCCACTCTGCAACTGGATCCTCAATTTTCTGACCAACAGACCACAATCAGTAAGAATGAACAACAACACCTCCTCCACAATAGTCCTCAACACCAGCGCCCTGCAAGGCTGCGTACTTAGCCCCCTACTCTACTCCCTGTACACACACGACTGCGTGGCAAAACTTGGTTCCAACTCCATCTACAGGTTTGCTGACGATACAACCATAGTGGGCCGGATCTCGAATAACGATGAGTCCGAATACAGGAGGGAGATAGAGATCCTAGTGGAGTGGTGTAGCGACAACAATCTCTCCCTCAATGCCAGCAAAACTAAAGAGCTGGTAATTGACTTCAGGAAGCAAAGTACTGTACACACCCCTGTCAGCATCAACGGGGCCAAGGTGGCGATGGTTAGCAGTTTCAAATTCCTAGGGGTGCACATCTCCAAAAATCTGTCCTGGTCCACCCACGTCGACGCTACCACCAAGAAAGCACAACAGCGCCTATACTTCCTCAGGAAACTAAGGAAATTCGGCATGTCCACATTGACTCTTACCAACTTTTACAGATGCACCATAGAAAGCATCCTATCAGGCTGCATCACAGCCGGGTATGGCAACTGCTCAGCCCAGGACCGCAAGAAACTTCAGAGAGTCGTGAACACCGCCCAGTCCATCACACGTCCCATCCATTGACTCCATCTACACCTCCCGGTGCCTGGGGAAAGCGGGCAGCATAATCAAAGATCCCTCCCATCCGGCTTACTCACTCTTCCAATTTCTTCCATCGGGCAGGAAATACAGAAGTCTGAGAGCACGCACGAACAGACTCAAAAACAGCTTCTTCACCACTGTCACCAGACTCCTAAATGACCCTCTTATGGGGGTCATTAACACTACACCCTGTGTGCTTCATCCGATGCCAGTGCTTTTGTAGTTACATTGTATATGTTGTGCTCCCCTATTATGTATTTTCTTTGATTCCCTTTTCTTCTCATGTACTTAATGATCTGTTGAGCTGCTCGCAGAAAAATACTTTTCACTGTACCTCGGTACACGTGACAATAAACAAATCCAATCCAATCCAATCCAATCGAATAGTCACCTGGAACTTCAGGGGGCTTAATGGCCCAGTGAAAAGATCCAAAGTGTTCGCCCACCGGAAAAGTATAAAAGCCAACATAATCTTCCTCCAGGAGACCCACCTGAGGGAGAAGGACCGACTGCAGGTAAGAAAGAGTTGGGTGGGACATTTGTGCTCTGGACGAGAGCTGGGGGGGTGGCCATACTGCTCAATAAGATGACAGCATTTACAGTGACAAGGACAGTTAAGGACCAAGGGGGACAGTTAGCAGTGTCCTGAAATGGGCGCCAATGGTCCTTGTAAATGTGTACACTCCCAACTGGAATGATGCGGAATTCGGGATAAAGATAATGTCAGAAATCCTCGACATAGACACACACCGACTCATCTTGGGAAGGGACTTTAACTCAGACAGACAGATCAAATCCCAGATCAAACATGACAAAGGAACTGGGCGAGTTCATGGAACAGATGGGGGCAGTGGACCCATGGTGGTTCACACACACAGAGGAGAAGGAGTTCTCCATCTTCTCCCAGGTACACAGAGTCCAAACCAGGATCGACTTCTTTGTAGTGGGGAAATTGGTTCTTCCAGGGATGGTGGGAGCGGAGCACTCCGCAATCGCAATCGCCAACTAAACTCCACATTACATGGATGTGAGATAGGAGACAAGCCGAGCAATCCTTAAGCTGTCCTTTTAACATCCTTAAGACTTTTTAAAAAAACTTTAAACAGAAGCGCATCAGGTTAAAGTCACCACTGAGAGCAGTTATTAGTTTTAAATCACCAAAGGATCGATTTACAGTCTTTAGATTACAGAGAGAGAGACTAATACCCCTTCTGGCTGTGACTGCAGCAATCCAGCTCTGAAAATGAAACACACCCTGCAGCAAACAGCCTAAAACGAAAGTAAAAAGCTGACAGACAGCCCAGCTCCACCCACTCTCTGACATCACTGCAGTAATAAACACCCATTTCTTAAAGGTACTGTCACTACAGATATTTATATACACACCCATTTATAAACACCAATTTATTAAAGGTACTCTCACATGACACCTGCTGCCCACGGGGAAAGCAGTGCACTAACTCCGCCAGACATAGGGACCTTCTAGGAACACGGAAATAAAGCCAGTACCTGCTGACTCACCAGATGAGAAAGCAGGCAGCCACGAGGGAAATCATACATTAGGGACAGCAGCGGCAGGCTAGTCGCCACACTGGACACACTGGAAAGGGTCAACGAATCCTTCACAACCTTCTACAGGGAATGAAATGTCCACTATGAACTGAAATATCCACTATGGCCCCCATGTGCAACAACCACAGGTTTACTCCAGCAACAATGGATGCCACCTTCAAAAGGTGGAGGCAGAACAAGGGGACACTGACGATTAGGGACATGTGCACAAATGATAGAATAGCGAGCTTGGAGGAACTCACGGAGAGGTTCCAATTATCAAAAGGAAATGAACCAAGACACATATTTGTCAGAAACTTCCTCCGTAAGGAAATAACAAACATACCCCCAGGACATTCGCTAATTGAGCAACTGTTAGATGTGGGCGGCCTGGGAAAGGAAACTATGGGGAACTGTACGGGCGACTGTTGGAGGAGGTAAGGGAAAAATGGGGGGAAGAACTAGGCAGTGAAGTAGGGGGAGGACTCTGGATCGAAGCACTACACAGGGCAAACTTCACCGCCACGTGCACAGGGTTGAGCCTAACACAGCTAAAGGTGGTGCACAGAGCGCACCTAACCAGAACTCAAATGAGCAGGTTCTTCCCGGAAGTGGAGGTCAAATGTGAACGGTGCCAGTGAGGCCCGGCCAACCACACCCACATGTTCTGGGCCTGTCCCAGATTTGTCGGGTTCAGGATGACCTTCTTTGAGGTTATGTCCAAGGTTGTGGGAGAGGGTGGAGCTATGCCGAAAAGTGGCAGTCTTCGGGGTTTCAGATTATCCAGAACTCTCTCTGAGGAGGGTGGCTGACACCCTAACCTTTGCCTCCCTGATCGGTCGCCGGAGAATCCTGCTTGGCTGGTGATCGGCAGCACCACCCAAAGCTGCAGACTGGCTGTCCGACCTGATGTAATTTCTCAAGATGGAGAAAATATCCGGGGGTCGGAAGAGGGCTTCCATAGGACGTGGAATCCGCTCACCAACTTGTTCCAAGATCTGTTTGTAGCCAACAGCCAATCAAGTCCGGGAGGAGGAGACACAAACAAGCCACGGGACAAAGGGGAAAAGGAAAGAGGGAAGTGGGGGGAACGGGTGGGGAGGGAGTGAAGGCACACAACGTATGCGAGAGAGACAAAGGATAAAGCCGAGGGGACGGGCTTGAGGGCAAGCTGAAACCCAAATGAATCTGTAAATAGACACCTGTAAGTGCGTGTTCTGGCCATACTGGGGAGTGTGACAGATGTAGGCTGAGAACAGCCACAGCGGGAAGACAATTGCCTGTAAATATATGTGCTGATTTCTATTTGTTTTTGTCATTTTATTTTACTTTTTGCGTGGTTATGCAATATGTAAGCTAACTTATAAATTGAATTGTGAAATATAAGATGTGAAAACCAACAAAAAAAATGTTTTTAATACAATAATAGCATAAAGAGAGTGGTTTGATATGCAAAGAGACATTGAAGTCAAATTAATCACAGCGTTTAAGAATGCAAGCGATCAATCTACTAAAACATTTCCAGCCAGAAAAACATTTAATTTTTCATTTCATCTACTATGGGCGCAATTCTCCGATCGCGGGACAGAATGTCCGTGCTGTCGTGAACACCGTCGCGTTTCACGGCGGTGCGAAACGTGCGCGGGCAGTACCGATTCTGTCCCCCACAGGGGGCCAGCACGGCGCTGGAGCGGTTCAGGCCGCTCCAGCCGGCGCACTGGGGGCGGCGCCAACCCACGCATGCGCAGTGGCAACGCGCCAACCCACGCATGCGCGGTGGCCTTACTGAGCGCTCCAGCCCCGACGCAACATGGCGTGGGGGTTCTGGGGCCGGACACGCAACAAAGTAGGCCCGGGGGGGGAGGCCAGCCCGACGATCGGTGGGCCCCGATCACGGGCCAGACCCCATCGGAGCCCCCCCCCTCCCCCCCCCGGGGACGGAGCCCCCTTCCCTCCCCCACAGGCCGTCCTCCGACACTTCGCGCAGAGTTCCCACCGGCAGCAACCAGGTGAGGACGGCACCGGCGGGACTCTGCTTTTTCCACGCGGCCGCTCGGCCCACCTGGGCCGGAGAATCGGCAGCCCCGCCGCGTACAGCGGCCCGCGACCGGTGCCACGCCAAATGCGCAGACACAAATGGCACCAATTCTCTGCACCTCGGTGAATCACGCGCCGGCGTCGGGGCGGCGTGGTGCGGTTGCGCCAATTCTCCGGCTCGGCACGTGGCTGGGAGAATCGCGCCCATCTCCTTCACTTGATGTATATGTAAATTCCCAGTTCTATAAACTAACTGCAACTTCTCACTAACTATCTTTACTTTCTTCAAATTAATGAGCTTCAAATAAAACCATTATTTCTAAAATGGAGCATCTATCAAAGAAGGCTCCCTATCTCGTGTTTAAGACAACAGGTACCCTTTCATACTTTAAAAATTAAGGAAGCTTTAAGGGGATTAATTTTGTTCGAATTTGGTTAGCACTGCTGCCTCATGACGTCGATGACCCGGTTTCGATCTCAACCCCGGGTCACTCGCCATGTGGAGTTTGCACATTCTCCCCGTGTCTGTGTGGGTCTCACCCCCACAACCCAAAGATGTGCAGGGTAGGTGGGTTGGCCACGCCAAAACACAAGCTCATATAAAAATGTATTTTAACATTAAAATAACAGTATTTCTTTCTCGTAACTGTAAACAGTGCTATTCCAGAGAGCATGGCGAGGGAGAGAAAGAGAGACAAACTATAGGCCAGTTAGCCAGGCACCATCCTGCGGGGAAATGTTTGAAACTGTTACAATGGAAGTAGAAAAAGTGCGCTTTGTAAATTATAGTATAATTAGGAAGAGCCAGCATGTAAGTAAAATCATATTTGAAAGGATCATTGGAGCTCTTTGATGATGTAGCTAGAAGGGTAGATAAAGAGGAATCAATGAGTGAAGTCTGTCCAGATTTCCAGAAGGCATTTGATAAGGTGACACATGAAACGGTTTTGCACAAGATAAGGGTTTGTGCGGTTGGGTTTAATATGCTCGCATGGACAGAGGATTACTTAAAGAACTGTAAGCAGAGAATAAGAATAAGCGGGTCATTTCCAGGTCGACAATCCATTTAAAAATGATGTGTCACAAGTATTAGTGCTGTATGCAGTCTCAAATACTGTATTTGTAAATCTATATTAATATTTTAAATGAAGGGAGTGAGTATAATTCATCCTGGTTTGCTGATGATAAAAAACTAGGTGCAAAAATAACCTGTGAGAAGGACACCAAGGCTCTCTGTTCGTTCCTGAATCTGGAAAATTCTGAGCTTCGCAAACCCGACTCAGGCGAAAGTGGTCCGGTCAGTTCCTGGGGTGCAAGTGATAGCTGGAGTTGGGTCCACCGGCCCCAGAAAAAGTTCAGAGGCAGGCACAGGGGCTGCTGGGTGCAGAGGCTGGCTGTGTGATAGGCCTGCCTTGGTGATCTGGGACTTTGTCCCAGCTTTGGAATTACAATAAAACATCCCTCCAGCCCTCATGCTTTACACACCCTCACTCCCCCACACATTCTCCATTCATCATCCGTGCTAATTCATGACCTCCACACACCTCCATGACCCCTCATGCCCTTCATGCTAACCTATACCCTCCACCCACCCATGTCACTTTTAAACCCAATACCAACTTAGTGCCAATTCATGCCAAACCCCCACCCACAACTTTTCCCTCTACACCCTCCATACCAACTTGCCCAGTGTCCACTATGAACAGACTTCAGAACCCATGTTAAGATGAAAATGAAATTTTTAAATGTCTATTGATGAATTCATAATTCTAAACAAAATTGAATTGATAAAAACGCTTTCACTTAATTTATTTGCCTGTTAGTACTGAATCCTCTGAAAAACAGGTAATCATAGTAACAATTTGTAATCATAGCCTCACTTCAAAGACGTTAGAAGCACTTGCAACTATGAACTGGCAGGCACCCCACTATGATAATGGTAGGTGGCAAAATCACTCATGCAGCACAAATCTTATAATAATAAACCTCAAGCGTTTGTCAACAGAGTGAAATAGCAAACATTGATTTTTATTTTAAACAGCAGATAGCATTTTAAAATTAAAAGTCTGAAGATTTAAAACCCTTGACAGCTTTACAGTTCCCTTGACAGCTTGACTGTTCCAATCACGAAGAGGGTGGTAAATCTATGGAATTATCTACTCCAGAGGGCTGTGAATGCTCAATCATTGAGCGTGATCAAGACATAAAAGTATAGATTTCTGGATAGTAATGACATCAAGGAATATAGGGATAGCAAGGAAAGATGATTGGAGGTAGATTAGCCATAAGCTGTTTGAATGGTGAAGCAGGCTCAACAGGCCAAATGACGTATTCCTACTTCTAGTTGCTCTGTCCTATGATCTAATCGGTTTACCAGTTCCCATGAGTTTATCAACTTTTTATACATATTTATGTCTACTTTTAACAATTCCAAAGGACACTTAACCTCTCCCAAGGTGCATTTGACCTCTCCCAAAGGGCAACTGACCTCTCCTAAAGATGTCCCTGGACCTATCCAAAAGGGTACCCTAGCTCTCCAAATAACCTCTTCTCCTGAAAGGTGTAAAGCCCACAAGCCCACTAAAAATATTGGCTCTGACTGAAGGCAGTTGCACTTTTATATGTGTAGCTACCTCCAGGAACCACAGATGTGCAAACTACACCCTGAACTTAATCCCTCCCCTGGATTAAATGATGGTACTAATTCATGGGTGGGACCTCTGGATTCCACCCCACTAATTTCATTATCATTTCAGGTAAGTTGGAGACCCTTTCTGTCATAATGGAAATTCAGACCATTATGGGTAATGCTCACAAATAGGAAGAGTGCAATCACAATCTTGAGATTGTACTATAGGCCTCCCAACAGCCAGCGTGATACAGAGGAACAGATATGTAGTCAGATTCTGGAACAATGTGAAATAACAGGATTGTTGTGCTGGGTGGTTTTAATTTCCCCCATATTGACTGGGACTCCCTTAGTGCCAGAGGTTCAGATGGCGAGCAATTTGTTAGGTGTGTCCTAGAGGGTTTTTTGAGACAGTGTGTTTGATAGTCCAACCAGGGAGGGGGCCTTGCTGTACCTAGTATTGGGGATGAGCCCTGCTAGGTGACCAAAGGTTTAGTAGAGGAACATTTTGGGAATAGTGATCATAATTCCCTTAGTTTTCGAATACTCATGGATAAGGACAAAAATGGCCCTCGAGTAAAGGTGCTAAATTGGGGGAAAGCTAACTACAACAGAATTTGGAAAGCTGGAGAATGTGGATTGGGAGTGGCTGTTTGAGGGTAAATCCGCATTTGGGAGGTTTTTAGAGACCAGTTGATTAGAGTGCAGGGCAGGCAGAATTTATATACATTTTTATATCCAGTTTTATATACATTGTTGTTATTGTACAGTACATAATATTGTACAGTACATAATATTTTCTTGTATCTATTTACAATTTGTCACTGTCTGTCTTGGTGCGCAAGCCTCCTTCCTCCTCCCCCCCCTCCCCCTCCCTCTACATTGGCACTCCCGCTTCCTCCCCTTCTCTCCTGTGAGCTTCTGACGCATCTGCCTTGTGGGTGGTGGGGGGGGGGGGTTCTTCCGCGCCCTCTCCCTCTCTCTCTGTTGATCATTTTATTGCGCTCAGGTTCCTTCCTCGCTTCCTCCCCCTTCCCGCTGGGTTGTGTATTCCTTTTAGTTTTTTAATTTTCCTTTCTGCTAGTTCCGGTTGGCCTCGAACAGATCTTGGAACAGGCCGACAAATTGCCCCCATGCTTTAAGGAAGCCTTCCTCCGATCTTGTATGGTGTATTTGATCTTCTCCAAGTGGAGAATTGATAGAGTTTAGTGAGGAGGTGACAAAATTAATTGATGAGGGAAAGGCTATGGATGTCATCTACATGGACTTTAGTAAGGCATTTGTCAAGGTCCCTCGTGGCAGACTGGTACAAAATGTAAAGTCACATGGGATTTGGGGTGTGTTAGCTAGATGAATAAAGAACTGGCTTGGCAACAGGAGACAGAGCGTAGCAGTGGAAGGGAGTTTTCAGAATGGAGATCTGTAACTAGTGGTGTGCCACAGGGATCAGTGCTGGGACCACTGTTGTTAGTAATATATATAAATGATCTGGAGGAAAATGTAGATGGTCTGATTAGCAAGTTTTCAGATGACACTAAGATAGGTAGAGTTGAAGACAGTGAAAGGTACTGTCAGAGAATAAGGCAGAATATAGATAGATTGGAGAGTTGGGCAGAGAAATGGCAGATGGAGTTCAATCCGGACAAATGCGAGCTGATGCATTTTGGAAGATCAAATTCAGTTGTGAATTATACAGTAAATGGCAGAATCCTTAGGAATATTGACATACAGAAGGATATGGGCGTTCAGGTCCATAGTTCCAGGTCCATAGTTCCATGAAAGTGGCAATGCAGGTGAAGGCATATGGCATGCTTACCTTCATTGGTCGAGGCATTGAGTACAAGAGTTAGCAGGTCATGTTACAGTTGTATAAAATTTTAATTTGGAATATTGCGTGCAGTTCCAGTTGCCACACAACAGAAGAACGTGGATACTTTGGAGAGAGTGTAAAGAACTTTTACCAGAATGTTGCCTGGTCTAGAGGGTGTTAGCTATGAGAAGAGGTTGAATAAACTCGGATTGTTTTTGTTGGAAAGACGAAGGTTGAGGGGAGACCTGATTGAGGTCTACAAACGTACGAGAGGTATAGATAGGGTGAATAGTCAGAAGCTTTTTCCCTGGGTGGAAAACTCAATTACAAGGGGGCACAGCTTCAAGGTGAGAGGGGGAAAGTTTGGGGGGATGTGCAAGGAATGTTTTTCATGCAGAGGGTGGTGGGTGCCTGGAACGCATTGCCAGTGGAGGTGGTGGAGGCAGGCATGATAGCAACGTTTAAGATGTATCTTGATAGACACATGAACGGGTGGAGAATGGGGGGATACAGATTGTTTGGGCGATAAGTAGTAGGTCTAAGTACGGAATCTGGATTGGTGCAGGCTTGGTGGGCCGAAGGGCCTGTTCCTGTGCTTTGTTCTTTGTGAGTACAATTAATAAAGTTACTTATATTTGCTTTTCCACTTTGCAAGTAGTTATCATTGTGCATACAGCTTTCCTGTTCCAGCTTACATTACCTTACATTTATCCATGTTAAAATTAAACAGCCTTGTCTTACTCTATTAATTATTGGTCAAAAGTCTTTTGATTGCTACCAATTTCCCTTTGTCAAGGGCACCACGGTGGCGCAGTGGTTAGCATTGCTGCCTCACAATGCCGAGGACCCGATTTTCAGCCTGGCCCTGGGTCACTGTCCATGTGGAGTTTGCACACTCTCCCCATCTCTGAGTGGGCCTCACCCCCACAATCCAAAAAGATGTGCAGGGTCAGTGAATTGATCTCATTAAATTGCCCCTTAATTGGGAAAAAAAGAATTAGGGGCAAAATTCTCCCCCAACGGCGGGATGCTCGCCGACTGGCGCCAAAGCCGGCGCCAATCAGACGGGCATCGCGCCGGCAAAAAGGTGCGGAAGTCTCCGCATCTTTGGCGGCCTAGCCCCAACATTGAGGGGCTAGGCCGACGCCGGAGGGATTTCCGCCCCGCCAGCTGGCGGAAATGGCGTTTGTTGCCCCGCCAGCTGGCGCGGAAATGCGGCGCATGCGCGGGAGCGTCAGCGGCCGCTGTCAGTTTCCCAGCGCATGCGCGGGAGCGTCAGCGGCCGCTGTCAGTTTCCCGCGCATGCGCAGTGGGGAGAGTCTCTTCCGCCTCCGCCATGGTGGAGACCGTGGCGGAGGCGGAAGGGAAAGAGTGCCCCCACGGCACAGGCCCGCCCGCGGATTGGTGGGCCCCGATCGCGGGCCAGGCCACCGTGGGGGCATCCCCCGGGGCCAGATCGCCCCGCGCCCCCCCCCCCCAGGACCCCGGAGCCCGCCCGCGCCGCCTGGTCCCGCCGGTAAATACCAGGTTTGATTTACGCCGGCGGGACAGGCAATTCCTGGGCGGGACTTCGGCCCATCCGGGCCGGAGAATCCAGCGGGGGGTCCCGCCAACCGGCGCGGCCGGCGGGGGCGGGATTCACGGCGGCCAACGGCCATTCTCCGACCCGGCGGGGGGTCGGAGAATGACGCCCAGGTACTTAAAAATTCCCTTTGTCTAATTGCCCAGTTTATGAGGATCACTGAAATTTATTTTGCTGATGGAAAGAGAATTTAAGATGGGGATAGCTTTGCCAATTCATTCATTGAGTGCTGTTGTTTAATTCTGTACGGATTAGATGAGAGCAGTATTCTGTTCAACTACGTGCCTCTACCTGACTCCCCCCCACCCACAATGACAAATAGCCTGCAGGATCGCTCACCATCAAGGATCACCCTTGAAAATGACTAATGTACCCAAAGGTCAGCTGGCGGTCTCGGGAAAGAATCAATGGATTCAGGATTCCGTAGAGGAGAAGATAAAAATAATTTTTACTCTCATCACATTCTTACCATTGGACTGACTACTTTGCCTCTGGGATATTGAAATTGTCCACAGATTTTAGCTTACAATTCCCCATGCTAGCATAATATGAAGATAGTTGATAGTCTACCTTCAAACTCCATCTAGGTGCTAGAGATCAGATGAAAAATTAAGAAAGACATTGATTCATATAGCACAGGGACATTGAAGTGATATTTTCTCCTTAACAGCAAAATAATATTAAATGTGTACCTGCTACCAGAGGCAAACAGCTCATATTCATTATTAGAATGACCTTGGAGCTCCATCTATTGTCACCTCTGAGGTGGCAGTAAAGGTAGCTTCAATGTCAATATATTTACAATAGGTCATCCCCGCTGACTAATGGTGTCTTTAAATAATAAATTGTGAATTCTGACTTTTCTGAATGCCATGCCTGACAGATCTCAGTTGTGTTGGTTAAATTAGATTTATCATGTACCACTCCTTTCTCCCAATCTCAGAATGTGTGTGCAGGATCATCATCACAGAAGATGTATCATCATATCTCACGCACACAGGCATGCATGGCAAAGCTCTGAAAATCGAACAAGTGTATAATCTATAGATTGCAACTAGCATTAACTGAGCCACCCAAATTATGCCAGTTCATTGCAAAGTTGACCTTAAGGAGTCAGCTTCACACTTCTAATTATAGTCGCACAACCGGTCTCATCACATGTAATGGATTGGAGGATATTGTGATAGCTCTGCATAAATGACTGGAGCTATGCATTTTGAATTCACCAAGAAAGGCTGGTCCCTCTCTTGTGAATATTGTTCTTTACACTTGATTTGTAATCCTACATTTTTTCATGAATGTGACAAACATTAGCAATAATAGCAACATCCCATTTTTCCACCCACTTCATTTCCTCCTATTTTTACCTGAAGTTGCTGCCTTACAATGGGGATTGGTTCCAACAAAACTCCATGATCTTGCCCAGTGGCCTTTCCTCATTAATGTACCTGACAATGAGCGTCGGCCATGTGAGGTATTACAGTTGAACTCAATCCTGTCCTCAATCACCATCTGTACACCTTTCAGTGGTGCTCATTGGATAGTGATCAGGGGTGGAATGCAGCACCTTATCACCCCTGCTGCCTTGGCTAAGATCAGCAAACTCAGCACAAATAAGGAACTTGGTTTTATCTGTCTTGCTTAGTTCACAAACGGGTATTGGATTTACAAAATGAATCATCCAGTCATCCACCACCACCTTCATTTGCTGCACCTTGTAGTGGCACCTGGGTGGCACGGTAGCACAGTGGGTAGCACTGTTGCTTTGCAGCGCCAGAGTCTCAGGTTCGATTTCTGCCTTGGGTCACTGTCTGTGCGGAGTCTGCACGCTCTCCCCATGTCTGCGTGTGTTTCCTCCGGGTGCTCCAGTTTCCTCCCACAAGTCCCGAAAGAGGTGCTGATAGGTGATTTGGACATTCTGAATTCTCCCTCAGTGTACCCAAATGTGGCGACTAGGGACTTTTCACAGTAACTTCATTGCAGTGTTAATGTAAGCCTACTTGTGACAATAAAGATTATTATTATAAACTCTGCAGCACTGCTTACCAATAAAACACACCACTTGTTTAGCACCCAACAAGTTGTCATGGGCTCAATTGCAACGCTAAAGTCATCTAATTTTAATTCAGCAAGAAGTGCACCAGGAATAAAATGCTGTCAACCTCACAAATTACAAACTTTTAAAATGAAAATGCATCTACCTTTCAGACCAGGGACTAGGATCTGTACTGAGCATGATTCATCAGCTATATGTTGAGATTCTCCAGATCTGAGCAAGGACAGGAACAGCAGGCCAGTTCGGAACACAAGTAAAAACAGTCCACTGTTCATAATGTTCACAAAAAGTTCATTGACTCCTAAAGACAGAAATTCTTTTATAAATAACCATCACAGCACTGAGATGAAACAAACACATTCTTTAACTCGTTAAATGCTAGCAGAGTTTCAAATTTCCCGACACATGCTTCTGCTGCCTGCAAGAGCTCACTGTGTCAAACCGTTTAGCCTAGTCTCGCTCCTATTCCCATTTATTCTTCCCCAGTCCTCAAAGCTGCAGCACATTTGGGATTTTCTTTATTCCTTTAATATTCAGGTTTTTACTTCCTAAGATTGGTAGTATTGAAAGCCTGATACTCCTCGGCTGTGGAAGTTTGAAAAAAAACACCTGATCTGAGTGGGTGGCAGAGGAATTTGGGGCTCAGTCATCCCCATTTCTTTTAATTAAAGTTCTACCACAAGTGGTCGTGTGGGCTTCCTGCATTTGGCCATCTCTTAGCTGTCCTCGCAGCACAGGGAGGAACTAGTGAGGTGATATCACCTAGCTGCATTCCACCAGACCCAACACCTCCCCTCCCCCATCCGCCCCACTCACCCCATTCACCACCTCCCATCACCTTGTCCCAATGCTGTGTTCATGTCCGCGACACAGGTTGAAGTCCCACACCACTCGGGAACTTGCCAAATAACAGACTACCACAGGAATTCCTGGGCTGTAAATGCTACTTCTGAATTTATCTGATCGCAATCTATTTCAACCAGTGCCTTGTGCGATGGAACTTCACTTTGATTTTTTTCCCCAATTTGTGAAGTCCTGCAAAGCCAAACTGGTCAGTAAACAACATTAATAGAAACACGACCATGCCTAAATTCAAAGTGAGTCTATCAACTATACATCAAACAGGCTGAATACTTCAGTCTAAAAATTCTACAGATCGAGCTGGAACATTTTTAGCTGTTTAAGAGTGCGGTCAGAATGACATTTTACTGCTTAAAATTAAACCAAGTCCATTAGCTCTCAAAATGTTTTTGAGTAGTTCATGAAATAAAGTCCCATCCCCGCACCAATTCTAATTCTCTGAAAATGGTTAATATTTTAGCACACCCAAATTCCAAAGCATTTTAAGAGTTAATTGATTCTCCTCTAGAGCACTCTAGTACTAAACTGCTGAAAGAAATCTGTTTGTCCTTACGTTCTTCTGCTAATGTGTTCCCTCCTCCTTGCTCCAGCCAGGAACGAGGGCTGCCCTGTGGATATTTAGCTAACTACGGAACCAGAAGCAGGCTGAAAGCTCCTCTTACCTTATGAGGGAAGTCAGAGCAGTGAGCGAGGAATCATCCTCGGCCCTTCTCTCCCATCACACAGATGAACTTTATTGCCGTTCTTGTTTACCAATGTTTGACAGTTTTTTTTGGGAGGTTGACTCGTTAATATAGCCTGCCCAAGGAACCAGCTCAACAAATCAAAGAGCAAAAATTGTAAGCATGACCCATAAGAAACATCCTGTTTGACAAATGTCAGCTGGGAAGCTTGCAGCTGTAACATGAGTCTATGGGAAAATCCAAGGCAGAACGGTACCAAAAAAAACCAATCTTCAACATGTTCTTTTTTTTTTTGTTTTAAACAGCAAACATGATATTTTATGATTCAATATCAAATTCTTTCCGTCACACGAGCAAATGGGGTTTGCAATATGAATAGGGACAAACTCACAAGTTATTTCCCCTGCAGCAGAATGTTCAAGCTGATTTTATTTTCTGTCAGGCAAATTACCAAGGATCCTCAGTGACATTTTCTTGGCTTTTCACGGTGCAACTTATCGTAACATTGTCTCGATTGAACCACTGTTTTCCCTAACATTTTTATGCTCATTTCTTTCCCCCTATTGGTAACATTTTCAACACCCCCGGATCATGGAGAAGCTTAGATTGCTTATTGTTTAACTGATCCTGAATTTATTTGTTTCTTTCCATGTATACACGCAGAGCGTGAAACTTATAATGAGAGTGCTAAGAAGCCTAGAAACACAGGACTCCATTTTCAGATTATCAGATGCTGGGGAACCTCCCAACTGACTCTTTCTTTGAGAGGCTTACAGGGCTTTGAGGGGCTTAAGGGCATTCAGAGGCTTTGAGGGGCTTATGTAGGATGCTCTTTCCAACCGGTGCAGACTCAATGGGCTGAATGCACTGTAGTGATTCTATCATTCTACATTTAAGAACTATTGTCCCGCTTGCATACTATGCCCCAGTGGAAAACAAAATCCACAGTGCTCCATAATAATGGGCATAAAAAAATAATAGCAGGAAACTCTCAACCTATTTGTGTTCTGTAAATGGTTTTAATTTTATAGACTTCAATTAATAAATTCAATTTTTTTTTTGAATAAAAATCTCCTGTCTCCCCATGTCAGCTGGAGATTTAAGTCATCTCGCAGTCTAAAACTAAACGATTCAGACCAGATAGTTCTTAGTTTGTTTCCCTGCTCTGCATTGGATTCTCACAACTGAAGTAATACAATTGGCTTCAGCAGCCCGGGCTACAGAGGGGAAAAATAAATGAGGGTTTCTGCTTCTGGTTACTAGCGAGTGATCCTTGGCTGAAAACGAATACGCTGATCAGACCCGACTATGATGTCCTTCGCAGTCAAGTGGCCTGCTGGTATTCATTGTCTAGCCACTGATGAAGACTGGTGAAGGATATCTGTGGAACCGTAACTCGACAGGAGCCACGAAGCAAGGGAGAAGAGAGGAGAAAATGAGAAAAATAATGGAAGAATTTTCTTTTATGCGAATGAGAATTTACTTTATTTCCCACAAATCTTGGCACCTTCCCCATCTGTCTAGTGCTGTACATTTTGAATACATGAGAGAAAAATAACAAGAAATTAGTATTTTCTATTGAGGAGAAAAGTGGTCTGCAGGGAGACTGGTTCAATAACATAACTAATACCTAACTGAACAACTTTGTGAAATCACAGGACAAGAACTCCTAAAATAGCTGCTTCCCTTATAGAGGGGTTGCCTTGCCAAAGAAAAACAGAATCACTGAATTGTTACAGCATGACAGGAGGCCATTTAGTTCATCATTTCAGCAAACGGAAGCAAAGATGGATTTTACTTGCTGCAAGATTGTAGGTCATTAACCAAGACCATAGGAAATAGGAACATGAGTAGGCCATTCAACCCTTCTGAGTCATTTCCACCATTTAGTAAGATCATGGCTGCTCTAACATTCACTAAATCCACTTTCCAGCCTTATCTCCATAATCCTTAAACAAAGAACAATACAGCACACGAACAGGCCCATCGGCCCTCCAAGCCTGTACCGGTCATGATACCAACCTTTGCCAAAACCCTCAGCACATCCTTGTGCCGTATCCCTCCATACCCATCCTATCCATGTGTTTGTCAAGATGCCTTTTGAACGCCGTTAATGTATCTGCTTCCACAACCTCCCCTGGCAACACGTTCCAGGCACTCACTATCCTCTGCGTAAAAAACCTGCCTCGCACATCTCCTCTAAACTTTGCCCCACGGACCTTAATCCTATGCCCCCTGGTGACTGACCTCTCCACCCTGGGAAAGAGTGCCTGCCTATCCACGCCCCTCATAATCTTGTAGACCTCTATCAGGTCACCCCTCAACCTCCATCTTTCTAATGAAAACAGTTCGAGTCTATTCAGCCTCTCCACATAGCCAACACCCTCCAGACCAGGCAACGCCTTGGTAAACTTCCTCTGCACCCCCTTCAAAGCCACCACATCCTGCTGGTAGTGAGGTGGCCAGAATTGTGCACAATATTCGCAATCCTGCAGCCTTACCAAGGTTCTATACAACTGTAGCATGACTTGCCAGTTTTTATACTCGATGCCCTGTCCAATGAAGGCTAGCATTCCGTATGCTTTCTTGACTACCTTGTCCACTTGTGTTGCTATCCTCAAAGATATGTGGACCTGCACGCCCAGATCACTCTGACTTTCTATATTCCTAAGAGTTTTGCCATTTACAGTACATTTCCCCCTCTATGTTAGACCTACCAAAATGCATTACCTCATATTTGTCCGGATTAAACTCCATTTTCCATTTCTCTGCCTAAGTCTCCAACCTACCTATGTCCTGCTGTATCTTCTGACAATCCTCAACACTATCTGCCACTCCACCAACCTTGGTGTCATCCACTAACTTACTAATCAGACCGGCTACATTTTCCTCTAAATCATTTAGGTACACTACAAACAACAGAGGTCCCAGCACAGATCCCTGTGGAACACCAATGGTCACAACCTTCCATTCAGAAAAACACCCTTTTACTGCTACCTTTTGCCTTTTGTGACCATGCCAGTTCTGTATCCATCTTGCCACTTCACTTCTGATCCCATGTGATGTCACCTTTTGTACCAGTCTGCCATGAGTCACCTTTTAAAAAGGCTTTACTGAAGTCCATGTAAACAACATCCACTGACTTCCCCTCATCAATCATCTTTGTCACCTCCTCAAAAAACTCGAATCAAGTTAGTGAGGCACGACCTCCTCTTTACAAAACCATGCTATCTATCGCCAATGAGTCCATTTGTTTCCAAATGGATATAAATCTTGTCCCTGAGAATTCTCTCAATAATTTACCTACGACCAAAGTGAGGCTCACCGGCCTACAGTTTCTAGGATTATCGCTGTTACCTTTCTTAAACAGCGATACCACATTAGCTATTCTCCAGTCCTCTGGGATCTCACCTGTAGCCAATGAGGGTACAAAGATGTCATTCAAGGCCCCAGCAATTTCCTCCCTTGCTTACCTCAGTATCCTGAGGTAAATCCCATCCGGCCCAGGAGACTTATCTACTTTAATATCTTTTAAAAGACCCAAATCCTCCTCCTTTTCGATGTCAACATGACCCAGACTGTCCACACATCCCACCCAAGAATCATCTTCCACATATCTTTGGTGAACACTAATGAAAAGTACTCATTTAATACCTTGGCCATTTCCTCTGGCTCAACACAGATTCCCCCCACTGTCTTTAAGTGATCCAATCCTTTCCCTGGCCCCCCTCTTGCTTTTTATATATGAATAAAAAGCTTTGGGATTTACCTTAATCTTACTTGCCAAGGACCTTTCATGACCCCTCCTAGCCTTCCTAATTTCCCGCTTAAGTGCCTTCCTACTTTCTTTATACTCCTCAAGGGTTTCGACTGTACCCACCCTTCTAGACTGTACAAAACCCTCCTTTTTCCTTTTGTCAAGGTTCACCATATCTCTCTTTATCCAAGGCTCCCTAAACTTCCCATACTTATCCTTCGTTCTCTCAGGAAAGTGACTTTCCTAAATCCTAATCAACTGTCGCTTTAAAGACTCCCACATGACCGATGTTGATTTACTATCCAACAGCCGCACCCAATCCAAATTCTTCAATTCCTGTCTAATGTTATCGTAATTTGCCTTTCCCCAGTTTAGCATCTTAACGCGAGGGTTACCCTCATTCATGTTCAAAAGTACCCTAAAACTTACAGAATTGTGGTCGCTACTCCCAAAATATTCCCCTACTGAAAACTCAACCATCTGTCCAGGCTCATTTCCCAGTACCAGGTCCATACTAGTCCTTCCCTAGTTCGACTATCTACATATTGCATCAAGAAGGCTTCCTGGATACGCCTTACAAACTCTGCCCCCATCCAAATCTCTAGCACTAAGTGAGTCCCAGTCAATATAGGGGAAGTTAAATTCCCTACCACAACAACCCCTGTTACTTTTGCACCTAGCTGTCTGACCCCCCCCCCCCCCCCCCACCCCCCCCCACACACACACACATCGCCCCAGGGCAGATTTCACCTTTCCTGGGTTAAGAACTCCATTAGGTTCTCCCACCATGCCGAGGCAATGGATGGAGAAACTGACCTCCACCCAACAAGACCTGCCTGTGAGCAATCAGCAAGGCAAAGGCTAAGACATCTGCCCTGCACCTGCCTGCAACTCCAACCAGTCCAACACCCTGAATGTGGCCTCCAGGGGACCGGGCTCCACATCAACGTACAGAACCGCTGAAATGGTGCTAAAAACTGACGTCCAGAACTCCTCCAACTTCGGGCAAGACCAAAACATATGCACATGATTTACAGGATCCCCTCCCACACCATTCACAAATGTCCTCCACCCCCTCAGACAATAAGCTCATCCTTGGCTTTGTCAGGTGCCCCCTGGACACCACCTTCAGCTGTGGCAGCCCCAGCCTCGCACACGAAGTTGAGGCATTCACACTCCGCAGCACCTCACACCATAATCTCTTCTCCAATGCCGTCCCCACCTCCACCTCCCACCTAGCCCTAACCCTCTCCAAGGACACCTAATCCTCCTCCAAAATACTCCCATAAATTGCCGAGACAACTCTCTAACGCTCTGCTGACTGCACGCCCTCCAACAATGAGGAGACGGATGCTATCGGGAAGGTCGCGAAGACCTTCCTCACTAAGTCTCGCGCCTGTATGTACCAGAAACTCTCCCCATGTGCCAACCCAAACTTCTCGCTCAGCTCCTCCATACTCGCAAACTGCCCTCCCAGACCAAATCCTTCATCTCCCTGATTCCCCTCTCCCCCCATTCCCAGAACCTCGTATCCATTCTTCCTGGCAAAAATCTGTGATTTCCCCTGATCGGCATCTCCCCGACCCTGTTCCAAACCTAAAATGCTGCCAAAACTGTCTCCAAATCATCAGCGTGACTACCACCACCGGACTCACCGAATACTTCCCTGGAGCCAACGGGAACGGCGCCGTTGCCAGCGCCCGCAACCCTGACCCCCTGCATGAATCCGCTTCCATCCTTACCCACAAAGCCCCCACCTCCCTATTCCATTCCTGAGCCCTCTCTGTATTCACCCCCCAAAAATAGCACATCAGATTCGGAGGCCAATCCCGCCCCCCCCGACTGCCGCCTCTCCGCAGCCCCACCTTCCTTATCCCGGCCACCTTCCCCACCCGTACAAATGAAGACATCAGCCTGTCCAATCCCTTGAAAAACGCTTTAGGCAAAAAGACCAACAGCACTGAAGCAAAAACCACGGTTGAATGTTCATCTTCACCACGTGTACCAATGACAGGGGAAGATTATCCCACCTCAACAAATCAGCCTTCACCTTCCCCACCAAACGAGAGACATTCAACTTCTGAAGACCTGCCCAGTCCCGGGCCACCTGCACCCCCAGATACCTGAAGTGAGATGCTGCCACACGGAATGGCAGCCCCCCTAACCCAGCCCCCGTCCCTGGAGAGGAAACCACAAAATACTCACTTTTTTCCAAATTCGGCTTATACCCTGAGGACATCCTAAACGTTTGAAGCAAACCCATTTCGGAACTCGGCTCCAAAATGTATAACAACAAATCATCTGCTTTCAAGGACACCCTATGTTCCACAACCTCCACCCCTACCCACTATCCCCTTCAACAACCCCAAGCTCATCAGCGCAAAGGCTAAGGGCTCTATCACCAACGCAAACAGAAGGGGGGACATGGGGCACCCTTGCCTCATTCCCCAGTACAATGAGAAATATCCTGAATTCATATCATTTGTGCACAAGCTCACCATCGGCTCCTTATACAGCAACTGCACTCATGCCACAAACTTCGTCCCAAACCCAAACTTCTCCAACACAAACCTCTCCCACACAGCAATCAAATAACTCCACTCCACTCGGTCAAACGCGTTCTCCGCATCTAATGCCACCACCACCTCCAACTCCCTTCCCCCTGCTGGAGAAAGCACCAAATTCAGCAGCCGCCTCACATTCAATGTTTTTTGCAGGGAGACCACAGGAGCAAATCAACAATTTGAGGCTGAAGGGCCTGTTCCTGTGCTGTTCTTTGTTCTTGTTGTTCTGCTCCATGGAACAATTTACATCAATGGTTAAATCCAATAAAATTAACCCAGTAATAAGAATGAGCAATTGTCTGATTACAACAGGCGTGATTCGAGGTGAGGTAATGTTAATTCAAGGGTTAAAAGTGGGTTTCAACAACCATCTTGGGCTTTGAGGCAAGATTTTGGGAAATCGCTGTTTGTTCAGGAACCTGAGAGAGATTTACACTTCTACCTGAGCTGGTCAGCTAATTCATCGTGTCTTTCATCAGTATACCATCTTAAAAATATAAATATTAAATTTAGAGTCTAGTGATCTCTGTATGTGCATGTACATAAGGGGTTAATGAGGGCAGCACTAACAGGGGTATAAAAGGCCAGGCTCATTCTGTTCCCCATTATCTTTTGGGTGTACTGTGACGAGAGCAGGAGTATAGATTAGCTCAGAGTGTTAGTGTAGTTAAACATAGCTACTGTATTTAGATCTTGTTAACCTTATTGCTAGTATTAATCTTAAAGTAAAGAACTCACGTAATTATTGTTTTAGTTACTCAATAAATCTTTTCTTACTACTGGACAACTTCGAGTCTTTTTCATCAAGATTCAGAAAACCTCATCAACAACAGTATTGAGTAACATATATTACATTCAGTAGTATAACACAGGGTACCTAATTCATTTTTTTTCCAATTAAGGGGCAATTTGGAGTGGCCAATCCACCTATCTGCACATCTTTTGAGTTGTGGGAGTGCGATCCACACAGGAGAATTTGCAACCTCCACAAGGACAGTGACCCAGGGCTGGGATCGAACCCAGGCCCTGGCGTCGTGAAGCAGCAGTGCTAACCACTGAGCAGCCCCTAAATAAATATTGATATTATTTGCTATTTCAGAGTGCTTTATGTGACAATTTGGAAGTATATAACTACAACCAAATTGAAATGAATCTAAATAATAATTATACACCCTTTAAAACCGGCAGAAGAACTTGAGAAGGTGCAAGAAAGATTCATAGGGATGAAACCAGAACTGAGAGTGTTTCAGTTACAGGATAGATTGAACAGGCTGGGGATACTTTCTCTGGGAAAGAGAAGGCTGAAGACTGACCTGATAGAGACATTAATGGGTGTGATGGCGTTGGCATCATTAGGTTATCACTGTGATTGCAGGATAGAAATTCAGGACTGACAATTCTAGTTGTCACAGAAAATCTATCTTCCTCTCAAATTAAAAATCTCTTTCCACCACACACTCCCTCCTCCCTATTGATTTTAACACTGATTCATCCCACAATTCACCTCCTGCTTTTCCCCCAATTCTCCTCCCCTGAAGGTGCTGACTCTCGGGTTAAGTTTCACACTCAACTATTTCCCTCCCTAATATATCACCCAGGTGTCTAAATTTTTACACAAAGAGCAAAGAACAAAGAAAAGTACAGCACAGGAAGAGGCCCTTCAGCCCTCCAAGCCTGAGCTGACCATGCTGACCGTCTAATCTAAAATCTTCCATACTTCCGCGGTCCGAATCCGTCTATTCCCATCCTATTCATGTATTTGTCAAGATGCCCCTTAAACATCACTATCGTCCCTGCTTCCATCATCTCCTCTGGCAGCGAGTTCCAGGCACTCACTACCCTCTGTGTAAAAAAACTTGCCTTGTACATCTCCTCTAAACCTTGTCCCTCGCACCTTAAATCTATGCCCCCTAGTAATTGACCCCTCTACCCTGGGAAAAAGTCTCTGACTATCCACTCAGTCTATGTCCCTCATAATTTTGTAGACCTCTATCAGGTCGTCCCTCAACCTCCTTCGTTCCAGTGAGAACAAACCAAGATTTTTCAACTTCTCCTCATAGCTAATGCACTCCATACTAGGCAACATCCTGGTAAATCTCTTCTGCACCCTCTCTAAAGCCTCCACATCGCAGCACGGTAGCATTGTGGATAGCACAATTGCTTCACAGCTCCAGGGTCCCAGGTTCGATTCTGGCTTGGATCACTGTCTGTGCGGAGTCTGCACATCCTCCCCGTGTGTGCGTGGCTTTCCTCCGGGTGCTCCGGTTTTCTCCCACAGTCCAAATATGTGCAGGTTAGGTGGATTGGCCATGATAAATTGCCCTTAGTGTCCAGAATTGCCCTTAGTGTTGGGTGGGGTTACTGGGTTATGGGGATAGGGTGGAGGTGTTGACCTTGGGTAGGGTGCTCTTTCCAAGAGCCGGTGCAGACTCGATGGGCCGAATGGCCTCCTTCTGCACTGTAAATTCTATGATAATCTATGATAATCATTCTGGTAGTGTGGCAGCCAGAATTGAACACTAAACTCCAAGTGTGGCCTAATTAAGGTTCTATACAGCTGCAACATGGCTTGCCAATTTTTATACTCAATGCTCCGGCCAATGAAGGCAAGCATGCCGTATGCCTTCTTGACTACCTTCTTCACCTGTGTTGCCCCTTTCAGTGACCTGTGGACCTGTACTCCTAGATCCCTCTGACTTTCAATACTCTTGAGGGTTCTACCATTCACTGTATATTCCCTACCTGCATTAGACCTTCCAAAATGCATTACCTCACATTTGTCCAGATTAAACTCCATCTGCCATCTCTCCGCCCAAGTCTCCAAACAATCTAAATCCTGCTGTATCCTCTGACAGTCCTCATCGCTATCCGCAATTCCACCAACCTTTGTGTCGTCTGCAAACTTACTAATCAGACCAGTTACATTTTCCTCCTATTCATTTATCATAGAATTTACAGTGCAGAAGGAGGCCATTCGGCCCATCGTGTCTGCACCGGCTCTTGGAAAGAGCACCCTACCCAAGGTTAACACCTCCACCCTATCCCCGTAACAGCAGCACGGTAGCACTGTGGGCAGCACGGGTAGCATTGTGGATAGCACAATTGCTTCACAGCTCCAGGGTCCCAGGTTCGATTCCGGCTTGGGTCACTGTCTGTGCGGAGTCTGTACATCCTCCCCGTGTGTGCGTGGGTTTCCGCCGGGTGCTCCGGTTTCCTCCCACAGTCCAAAGATGTGCAGGTTAAGTGGATTGGCCATGATAAATTACCCTTAGTGTCCAAAATTGCCCTTCGTGTTGGGTGGGGTTACTGGGTTATGGAGGTAGGGTGGAGGTGTTGACTTTGGGTAGGGTGCTCTTTCCAAGAGCCGGTGCAAACTCGATGGGCCGAATGGCCTCCTTCTGCACTGTAAATTCTATGATAATCTATGATAACCCAATAACCCCCCCCGCCCAACATTAAGGGGACCCCGGAGCTGTGAAGCAATTGTGCTATACACACTGCTACCGTGCTGCCCTTAATATATTTATATATACTACGAACAGCAAAGGTCCCAGCACTGAACTCTGCGGAACACCACTAGTCACAGCCCTCCAATCAGAAAAGCATCCTTCCATTGCTACTCTCTGCCTTCTATGACCTAGTCAGTTCTGTATCCATCTTGCCAGCTCATCTCTGATCCCATGTGACTTCACCTTTTGTACCAGTCTGCCATGAGGGACCTTGTCAAAGGCCTTACTGAAGTCCATATAGACAACATCCACTGCCCTACCTGCATCAACCAGCTTTGTGACCTCCTCGAAAAACTCTACCAAGTTAGTGAGACACGACCTCCCCTTCACAAAACCGTGCTGCCTCTCACTAATACGTCCATTTGCTTCCAAACCTGAGTAGATCCAGTCTCGAAGAATTCTCTCCAGTAATTGGGATTGGCCAGTACACCTGAAGTTAACAAACTGTTTTGCGAAGGGGGGAACCACAATCAAATCTAGTGACAACCCACGTGTACTTTGTCAGGGTGGGGTCACTGCACCTCCCCGCCCCCCCCCCCCGCCCCCCCCCCCCCCCCGCCCCCCCCGCCCCCCCTCGCTCACCCCCACTTTTCATCTCAGTCCCAGGAGTTTGGATACTGGGCTCCGGAAGAGTAATGGCGGCCGCAGCTCACACAATCCCCAGTGCTGGGGAAACCGCTCTATGCACTGGGTGGACGGCCCGGGACTACGCATGTCCAAGGAAAGGGGAAGCTGCGCTATGTGCGGGGATGTCTCCCCCCCCCCCACCCACACCACCCCCACCCGCCAGCCGCCCCCCCGCCACCCCCCCCCTCGCCGACCTTCCTGCTGTTGTGTTGACAAATCAGAAGAATTGGAGAACCAAAATGTCCGCAGGTTCCGTCTGGTCTTATGACCAGAAAATCAGCGCCGTCCCTGCACCTATCCTCCATCCGGTGGCAGGCTAGCAGCCGCGCCACGTGGCTTTACCTGTGGTTATGGTCGGACAATGGCCGGGTCCGTGGCCGCGCATGTGCATGGCGGTGGCCGCGTTGTGCAACATGGCACCAGCCACGCGCGTACCTGGCCTGCCAAAAACTGCCCCCCTGTATCCAGCCTGGAGTCAGTTCGCAGCTGCCACGCGAGGTCCTCGAATGGTGTGAGCACACATGCCCCACGCCGTTGGGGATTCGGCCCATCGGAGGCGGACCAATCAGGGGAGGGCCTCAAGTGACGTCCTGAGGCTGTCCATACAGTGTGCGCCGTACTCCCCGAGTATGCCGTTTTTGAGGAGGCAGAGCATCGCAAAAACGGCATCCCCTTCTGATTCCGGACGTGATTTCAGCATCGCCGATAGGAGAATACAGCCCTTTGTCTGCCATCGCTGCCTCCCGGCTGATCTCCTGCCTATCACAATACTTGCCTTGCTGCTCTACTCCAGCTGTATCTTCAGGGGGCTCGGGTGCACAGCTCCTCTTACCAGATTGTGTGCAGTACTTCATTTACTTATGTTTCTGCTGATGCGTGTTGACAGGCAGGAAAATTGAGTCAATTAAATGATCCAGTACTCTAAAAGTGCTTGAAAATAAAAAAGAAACCTGATGGTCGCACAACATAATACAATGTAATGTAATACAATGGTGAATGGTAGCAGTAATACATTCACCACAAAATCATTCCACTCTCAGCCAGAGAATGTGTCTGAAAACGTTGAAAGTAAACTTTCCCAAAGTCTGCAAAGATGGTGCAAGTGGCACTGATAATGTATTATTGAGAATGGCCACCTGAGGGCACTCTTCCATTCAGGGAAAGTCACTTGATTTTTCTCCCCAAAGATGTCTCTGAGAGATATCTACTAAGTAGTATTTATTTTCCCCATTCCAGTTATAGATAGCTGCCGCCACTCCCCCCACACCCCTATTTTTCCAAAGAGGCATGCACTTAATCTTTTTTTAATAAATATTTTTATTTTCCATTTTCACATTTTCTTCAGAATTTACCCCCCACCAACAAACAGTAAACGGTAACAAATACAATGTCAATCCCCCTACCAACAACAACGATCCCATCCTCCCACCACCCCCCAAACAATGGCCCATCTGACAATATAAGCATCAAATAAAACTAAACCTCTCAAGGTGGAAAAAAAAGGAAAAAAGAAAAAGGAATCTGGAATCGCCTATGGTCACCATTGACATATACAGTCCGCCTCCCAACCTCCCCCCCCCCCCCTAATATTCAATGCCATCCAATCCCCAAAGGAGTACTGTGAATGACACCCATGAATTATAAACACCCCCCCCCCACCCCATACCCCCTCCCAGACTCCTCCCCTCCACTTCCTCTTGTAAACTCCTCCCCCCAACCTCGGTTCCTTCCCCCAACTTTTCACCCCGGCTAGACTCACGGAAACCTGTTCTGCCAGGCTCCAATGGCCGCAGCCCCTCCCCCCACCTCACTCCCGTTCACTGGCCGGCTTAAACCGGCCAGCGTGGTGGCCCCCGCCCGGGTCTCCTTCCCCCTTGCCCGGTCCGAGGACAACCAAGAAATCTCCTTTAATTGCCCCTTAACGTACACAAAAGACAACTGCAAAAATACTACTGCAGCTGGAAATTCACAGGTCAGGCGGCAGCTGGAGTGAAGTCCATGGCCTTGCCAGAATTGGGAAAAGCGATACGATGGGTTTTAAACGGGTCAAGGGGCAGAAAAGTGGGAAGAGAGAGAGGAGGGGAGGAAACAGCAAGCAAGGTCTACGATAGGTTGGAAAGCAGGACATGCTGTTCCTTGAACTCCCAATGAGCTTTGCTGGAACAGTGCAGGAGACAGAGGACAGAAAGGTCAGAGTGGGAGATTGTAAAATGACAAGTGACCCAGGTGAGCCACAATTGCAGACTGAAGAACTCAGCAAAGCAATCATTTAATTCCCAATAATGTACAGATGACCACAAGATGAGCAACAAATACAGAACACGGAAAGTACAAGTAATTTGCTGCTTCATCTGGAAGGAGAGCACGGTGCCCTTGACTATGGATAGACATTCCGCCGCAAGAATGCCACAGGTGAGACGCAGATAATGAAGAGATCCTTTGATCTCGGGCGGAATTCTCCGGTCGCCGGGTGGACACGACCGGAGAATCCCGCTGTCATGTGAGAGTTCCTTTAAGACATGGATGTTTAAACAATGTACCTTTAAGAAAACAGTGATGTCAGAGAGTGGGTGGGTCTGAGCTCAGGTCAGCCATTTTGGAAGTGGCAGTTTGAAAAGAGCTTGGGAGTGTCTGTGTTTGTAGTGAGCTGGATCTCTGCCATGAAAGACTATCTCTGGATCATTTGAGTGATTTAAACTCATAATAGTAAAGCCTTTAACCTGATGTGATTCTGTTTAAAGGTGTTTAGTCTCTTGGAAGTTTGAAGGAACATTTTGAGGAATTATATACTGTTGCAATATTTTCTGAGTTATCTTTGAAGTAAGGGGTGTTAAGAGATCCAATGTTTATTTAAGATGTTAAGTTGAGTTCATGGAATAAACATTGTTTTGTGTTTAAAAACCCACGTGTCCATAATTGTAATCCCACACCTAGGGAACAAGCCGTGTGCTAGGAAAAGCAACAAATACATTAAAGGGGGAGGTTGGTTGAACTCCATGATACATTTTGGGCTTCTGAAAACGCCTCGCCCATAACACCCGCCCATTATGTTCTCTGCATTTACGAGAAAAGGTGCAATGGAAAAGAGGTTCATTATGGAGTATTCCAGGATGTTGCAGAGAGAATGGTTCTTCACGAATGCTGAAAGTGGAAGGTGTGTGCAAGGTGGCGGCATCATGTTGGAGGTGATGGAGCATGCTTTGTTGAATAGTGAGGCTCCTGGAGCGGAAGGCGAGCAGAAAGTGAAACTCCTTCATGCTTCAGGGAGTGAGGGTAAAGGGGTAAAGGCAAGAGTATGAGAGATGGGAGATAAAAGGTTGAGGGCCCTGTCAGTCACAGTAGCGGGAAATCATCAATGACAAAAAATGGAATATTGGAAACACAGGTGTGGCAGGGAGCATCATCAGAACAGATGTGAAAGAGTTTGAAAGTCTGAGGAAATTAAATACTCTTCTTACAAGAAGCAGTATGGAAACGTATTCAGTTTAACTGTAGAGATTGGTTGACCCCATATCCAAATAAAAATAAATGAGATGTCGGCAAGCATTGGAGATGGATCACGTGAAGACGAGGAAGGGGTGGTTACTAGAAGCAAAGATTTTTAAAATTCCAATTAAGGGGCAATTTAGCGTGGCCAATCCACCTACGCTGCGTATCCTTTGAGTTTTGTGCTAAGACCCACGCAGACACGGGGAGAATGTGCACACTCCACACAGATAGTGACCCGGGGCCAGGATGTAACCTAGGTCCTCGGCACCATGAGACAGCACCGTTAACCACTGCGCCACCATGCCGCACTTGCTGGAAGCAAAGTTAATGATATTTTTCAGTTCAGGGCGAGTAGAAACCAGCAGCAAATCATCACGGTAATGAAAAGGTCCACAACAACATCTTTTCTTTGGAGTGAGGTAGTGGGTTAAAAGAGATGCTCTTCAGTGCAAGAACAGGTTCAGCCAGGTGGAGGAGGGCAGTGTTGGATGAGAACTGACAACTGAGAAACAGCGAGCCAGCAAGCTGTTCAGAGGATGTTGGAGGTGTAGAGGGACTAAACGACCATAGTAAAAAGGATCAAGAAAAGTTAGGGTGCTAGAAAGCAGAGGAAGAGTTGCAATTGTAAATGAGAAGAAAATAGACAAGGGAAGAAAAGTTAACACAGGAAGAATTAAGTCCTGCCTGGCAAAAACAGGCCAAAATAATGAATCTAGCAGGATAGTTTACAGAACTTGGGAAAGAAGCAAACGTGAGCCGTGTGGGCTTGGGAAGTCTGAGGTTGGAGGCAGGGGAGCCAGGAAATTTGCCAGAATGGTCAGTGACAGGCAATCGGCTACTTGATACATGAGATGTCATGGACCAGAGGGAGGGAGGTGTGGCGAGTTGGATGTTCTCCAGGTTTCTTCAGCAAACAGTACCACCTTTGCCTGTGGGAGGGAAAAACAGGTCCAGATGTGTAAATGGTTACAACAGAAGAATTACCAGTACCTGTGTGTCCAAGAAAATGGGAGTGGTGGTTATGAGCTGAGGTTACTGAAATTTATGTACAGTCCGAGGGTTAGAAAGTGCGTAATCGAAAGTCAAGGTCGGAGGTGGGAGGAAGAGTTTTTTTTGAAATTTTTATTTAAAACAAATTTGTAACATTTACAGAGAGAAAAAAGGCCCTATGCAAAGAGCCTTAACATAGTGAAAACGAACAGTGGGAAAGAATAAACATGTTAATAAGGCACTTCCCCTGTCAGCTCTGTTTGCCTATGCCACACGTGTTCAACTAAACTAACGTGGCTCTAACCCTCCCACCCCCCCCTCCTCGGGTGCTGCTGCTGTCAGTTTCCTGCGCTGTTCCCTGAGAGTCTGCAAGCGACTTTCTCCCCCAGGGGGTTCCCTGGTTACCCCCCCCCCCCTCCCCTTGCCCACTTAAGTCTCCTCTGCTCTACTTCTCAGCTGCCCCCCACCGGCCTCTCCCCCCCCCCCCCCCCCCCCCCCCGAGGCCTGACCTGCCAGGTCAGCCCTGAGCTTGGCCCTAGCCCGCCCCTCCTCCTACTCTCAATGGTGCCCCCTGACCTACTCTAGCCACGCTAAAAGTTCCTTTGAATGCTGAAACTGACAGGGAGAGTAAGATGTCAGTAATGTCATCAACTTGGAGATAGCAGGGGCTAATCGGTTCAGTGCGGAGGCTGGCGGGATGGACCTTATTGTGTTTCTGGAAAGGAGCAAGTTTAAAAATGCAGGATATGAAACAGGTAAGGTCAATAACTCCACAGTGGAAGGGAATCCAGAGTGGAGGAAACAATCTTTCTGAAGCACTGGTGTGGAAAGTGGTATTGTGAGAAGAGACACAGAATGCAATACATTATACAGAGCTGTGGCTCAGACAGTAAATGGTTCACGCTGCATTCCAAGATATACAAACATGTCCTGTATCAATTTCAAGAGACAGTTCTGAACCCTATCAAAATGATATTATCCATGACTAACTTTCTAGCAGTTCAAATGAACCAAACCCAAATATGCTAAACTTCACAACAGGAGCATATTCCCCAAATGGTGAGATTGCAGAGCTCTTGAGGCACAGAGGTGCCCAAGCAAATGAGCATGCAGGTACAAATTAGGAAAGCTAACAGAATTTTTTGTGAGCGGAATTGAATACAGAAGTTTGTAGGTTATGATTCAGTTGTAAAGGGCATAAGTGAGACCACATTTGGATTACTCTACAGTATTGGTCACCTTATTTTTTTTTTTTTAATGTTGTTTTAAGGCATTTATATATATTTGTACATCAAACACAACCAAAACCAAAAAGAGAACAGGAAATCTTATAACAAATAAATAACCAACACCACTGCCCCCGCCCTCCCCTGCTGACTTTTCTATCCTGGAAGAAATTGATAAACGGTTTCCATCTCCGGGCAAACTCCTCCACAGACCCTCTCAAGGCAAACTTGATTTTTTTTCCCCACCCTTAGAAATGCTGCAAGGTCGCTCACCGACACCCCTGGGGTTCGGCGGCCCCCCGAGTCCCTCCATCCCAACAAGACCCGTCCCCAGCCTCTTTCAGCCCCCGGACTCCCGAGTCTTCTGACACTCCAAAAATTGCCACTTCTGGACTCGGGACCACCTTCACCCTCAGCACCTCAGACATCACATCAGCGAACCTCCACCAGAATCCCTCCAGCTTCGGACAGGCCCAAAACATTTGGACATGGTTCGTGCCCCCCCCCCCCAATGCACTACGCCCACACGTACCCTCCCCCCCTCAAAAACCTGCTTATTCTGCCCTCCGTCATATGCACCCTGTGGACTACTTTAAATTGAATGAGGCTAAGCCTAGTGCACAAACAGGATGCATTCACCCTCCTCAGAGCCTCCTCCCATAACCCAGCCTCCAGCACCCTCCCCAGATGTTCCTCCCACTTCCGCTTAACTTCTCCTATCAGGGCACCCTCCCAGTCCATTAATTCTTTATAAATCTCTGACACCCTGCCCTCGCTAACCCATGTTTTCGACACCACCTTGTCCTGCAACCCCGGGGGCCGGAGGTCAGAAAAGGATGGCACCTGTTTCCTCATAGTCTCGAACCAAAAGTACCGGAACAGTACTGGGCAGCTCACACTCCTCTACCAACCCCTCCAAGCTTGAAAAGCTGCCCCCACAAACAGGTCTCCAAACCACTCAATCCCCACCCGCCGCCACCCATGGAACCCCGCAAATAGACCCCCAGATCGAACCTGTGATTCCAACAAATCGGAGCCCAAACTGAAGCTCCCTCCAGCTTCAGGTGCTGCCGCTATTGTCCCCACACCCTCAGGACCGCCACCACTACCGGACTTGTGGAGTAACTGGCCGGCGAGAACGGCAGAGGCACCGTCAACGGTGCCTCCAAGCTAGTGCCCTTACACGAGGCTGCCTCATCCACTCCCATATCGACCCCTCCCCCACCACCCACTTCCTTACCATGGCTATATTTGCTGTCCTGTAGTGGTTCATGAAATTTGGCAAGCCCAAACACAAATAAAACCTCAGGAATACCATCATCTTCACGCATTGCATCAACCCCGCAAATGACAGCAGGAGCATGTCCCACCTCTTAAAATCCCCTTTCATTTGTTCCACCAACTGGGCCATATTCAATTTATGTAGCTGCTCCCATTCCTGCACCACCTGGATGGCCAGATACCTGAAGCTCGCCCCTACTACCTTAAATGGCAACTCTCCCAAACTCCTCTCCTGGATCAGAAGCTCTCTTCCCCATGTTTAACTTATAACTTGCCCAGAGAACCAGCCAAATTCCACCAAAATGTCCTTGATACCTCCAATGCTTTCCAATGTGTCCGATGTGTAGAGCAACAGATTGTCTGCATATAGCGAGACCCGATGCTCCATGCACTGTCTCTCCCCCCCCCCCCCCCCCCCCCCGCACTATCCGTGATCAATGCCTCGATGCTCTAAGCGGCATTGCCAGTGGCTCTATCAGCAAGGCAAAGAGCAACGGGGAGAGTGGGCATCTTGCCTCACCCCACGACACATCCTAAAACACCCCAAACTCACCCGATTCGTCCTTGCACTCACTGCCAGTGCCTGACACTCACTGCCAGTGCCTGATACAACCGAAACCAATCCAGAAACCCCTGCCCAAACCCGAACCACCCCAGCACCTCCCACAAATATTCCCATTCTACCCGATCAAAGACCTTCTCTGCATCTATAGCGACCGCCACTTCAAGATTATGTCCATCCGAGAGCATCATTATAACGTTCAACAGATGCTAAACATTAGCCGACAGATGCAACATCCCAAACTTCACCCCCTTTTTAAAGACGGCAGTCTTCACCCAGTTAACCCTCTTTGCCAGGCCGCACGCAAGTCCTGGTATAGCCGATGCTCGCTCCCCTCCCAGGTGCACCTCACTCATCCCAGTATCTCCTCCTTGTCCAGGAACCGGTGAAGACGCACCACCATCACCCTCGATGGCTCATTTGCCGGTGGCTTCCTCATCAGCGCTCGGTCGATCTCCAGGGACAGGTCGAAGGTTCCCTCCCCCATCAACTTCTCCAAACTTTGGCCACATATGTGCCAGCATCCACTACCTCGATGCCTTCAGGCATCCCCACGATTCTTAGGTTCTGCCTCCGGGTGCTGTTCTCCAGGTCCTCTACCTTCTCCTTTAACCGCTGATGAGTTTCCCACATCACACCCATCTCGGCCGCTAACGAGGCAAGCTGATCCTCCTGCTCCCCCACCATCTCCTCCACTTTTAGAATGGTCTGACCCTGGGACTCCAGCCTCTGCTCCACCCGGTCAATTCTCTCTTTTAACGGTTCTATCGCCTTGGCTAGGTCCTCCCTCTGTTGGCTAAAGTTTTCAGTTAAAAGGTCCACCAGTTGCTCCGTTGACCACTGGGCAGGCAAGGTCTTTACCCTCCACCATCGTGACCTGTGACACACGACAATTCCCTTGCTCCAACTGCTCCCTTCTTCTTGACCCACTTCTGGTCCATGGATTGATCCACCAGCAGTCAAACTTTTCTCCAGCCAATCCTACACCTCTTCTCTACAAAACATCCACCCTACAAGCGGGGAAAAGGTAAAAGAAAAGCAGCCTCGAGCGGGAGCTTCCAAATGCGCGACCACTCACTGCATGCCCGTCACCGGAAGTCCCACCTTATGTTTTTTTTTAAAAACGTGATTAGGGTTTTTCTTTTTACGCAGAGCAAAGATGAACGTGAACACACACAGAAACTATATGGGTTTCCTCTGGGTGCTCCAGTTTCCTCCCAAAGTCCAAAAACGTGCAGGTTAGGTGGACTGGCCATGATAAATTGCCCTTAGTGGCCAAAAAAAAGGTTAGAAGGGGTTAATAGGTTACAGAGATAGGGTGGAAGTGGGGGCTTAGGTGGGTCGGTGCAGACTCGATGGGCCGAATGGCCTCCTTCTGCACTCTATGTTCTATACACACCGGTTTTCACTATATACATCAGTTACAATGTCATGTTTTTCAGCAGGGGCCAATTGTCTAGATCTCCTGTTCCCAACTCCCCCCCCCTCCCCCCTCCCAGTCTGCTGTGCCTTCTTCATTCGCTAGGTCTTCCAACCTGGACTTTTCAGGGCAGCAAGGTGCTATGCATATTGTTGTGTTAGGAAGGTTGGGTTCTGTGCCACTTTGTTTCCCTCCACCCCCCTTCAATTGACTGTGTCTCCCCCCCCCAGTCCTTTGGTTTATTGGCTGCTGGCTACAAACAGGTCAGTCGGGTGAATGGCCCCCACGTTTTGTGGAAGCCCTCCTCCAACCCCCAGATGACATTTTTATTTCTCCATTTGGAGAAATTCGTGGTATGTCAGCCAGCCAGTCCACAGCTTTGGCTCATGCCAGTCCGTCACCATATTGAAGGAAGAATGTAAATGTGGTGGAAACAGTTCAGAGAAGGTTCACCAGACTCCATACCTGGAACAGGTGGGTTGCCCGATTCGGAAACGTTGGGCAGGCTTGGTTTGTATCTGCTGAAGTTAAGAGTAAGAGGCAATTTGATTGAAACACGAAAAAGGGAGTCTTGAGAGGTTGATGTTGACAGGATGTTTCCTCTTGTGGGAGAACCTAGAACTAAGGCTCACTGTTAAAAAGAGGGGTCGGGTTTCCCATTTAAACCAGAGATGAAACAAAATAGGGCTGGTTTAGTTCAAAGGGTTAGATGGCTGGTTTGTGATGAACAAGGCGAGCAGCATGGGTTCAATTCCCGTACCAGCTTACCCAAACAGGCGGCAGAATGTGGCGACTAGGAGCTTTTCACAGTAACTTCAAACTGGTGACAATAAAAAGGTTATTATTAAATATCTTTCTCAGAGGGTCATACCTTTGGAGCTCTGATCCTGAAAAGGTGGTGGAAGCAGCATCTGTGGACATTTTTAAGGCAGTGATAGCTAGATTCTTGGTAAGCAAGGGTGTGATAAGATTATTGGGGTTCGGGCGGATGCAGATTTGACACTGCGGCGCAGGCGCGAGTGGCTGAATGGCCTATTCCTCCTCTCGTTTATGTTCCTCAGAATTGCCACACAAGAGTGAACAAATAAATTCTAACCCTAAATTATACAACACAAGTCACTGTTTTCAGGAGGGAAATGCAAAACTCTTACCTAAAGATTTTCCTCCAAATGCTTTGATACAACCACGTCAGAGGATACCCAAGTAGACTTTGGAGCAGCTTTGTGCAGTCTGCATTAGCTCAAATGACAAAACATTTGTTCCTTAGAATCTAGGAATGGATGGTGAAGGCCAACGCAGAAACACACCCCCTACTGGATACTAGCATCAAAATAAAAGCCAAATACTGTGGATACAAAATAAAAACAGAAAATGCTGGGGAACCTCAGGTCTGGCCGCATCTGAAGGGAGTAAACAATTAATGGTTTACAATTTATATAAATGACTTGGGATGGTTGAAAAATTTGATGATGCCCAAAGATAGTTAGGGAAGTAAACTGTGAAGAGAGCAGGAGGCTACAAAGATCCGTGAATTTGTCCATTTTGGCAGGGAGAAAAAAAAGCAGCACATTATCAGAATGGCGAGATTGCAGAGCTCCCAGATGCAGAGGAATCGGTGTCTTCGTGCATGTATCGCTAACGGCTAGTATGCAGGTATAATTGCTATCATTTACTGCAAGGGGAATGGAATACAAAATTTAAATTATGCTTCAGTGAGATCACATCTGGAGTACTGGGTGCAACATTGGTCTCCTTATTTAAGGAAGGATGGAAACGTGTTGGAAGGAATTCAGAGATGGTTTACCAGATTAATACCGGGAATGAGTGGGGTGTCTTATGAGGAAAGATTGGATAGGGTGGGCTTGTATGTGCTGGAGCTTAGAAGAGCAAGAGATGACTTGAATGAAACATAAAGATCCTGAGGGATCTTGACAGGGTGAATGTGGAGGGGATGTTTCTTCTTGTGGAAGAATCTAGAACTGGGGACACGCATTTGAAACAGATAAGGCAATTTATTTTCCTCAAGAGGAGCAAGAGTCTTTGGAACGGTTCCTGCGAAGACGGTGGAAACAGTCTTTAGATATTTTTAAGGCAAAGTTGGATAGATTCTTGGTAAACAAGGGGGTGATTGGTTATCGGAAGTAGGTCGGATGCAGATTTCAGGTTACTACCAAATCCTAGCCATGATCTTATTAAATGACAGAGCAGGCTCAAGTCGAATACGATGCTTCTTCATAACTAGCATCCTTTTGCTTGGGAGTTAAACAAAACTGACACAGTAGCTACATGACAAGAGTTTTCAAATCTTGCTCAATTTACAGTTGTCCTTTACATAGAGGTTTTCAAACCTGCAATTTCAGGATCAAGACTCGCCTTCACACCGGAACGTGAAGTTTTAAAATCCAGAAACATTCATGCTGAGCAAATGACAGGCAACAATCACCTCCAACGAGAAACTAAACACCTCCCCCACCCCATGACATTCAATGGCATGCCCATTGCTGAAGCCCCACCAACATCCTCAGGTTCAAAGTTGACCAGAAACTTCAATTGCATAAGCCACAAACACTCGAGTGGCACCAGGGTCCCAGGTTCAATTCCAGGCGGAGTCTGCACGGGTTTCCTCCGGGTGCTCTGGTTTCCCCCACAAGTCCCAAAAGACATGCTGTTAGGTGAATTGGATATTCTGAATTCTCCGTGTACCCGAACAGGCGCCGGAATGTGGCGACTAGGGGCTTTTCACAGTAACTTAATTTCAGTGTTAATGTAAGCCTATTTGTGACAATAAAGATTATTAACCAGAATGAGCAGAGATCGATTCAATTCGCAAGAGGAACCAAACATCTTTGCAATTTTAAAAACAAAAGTACAATTACAACGACAAATATGACCAATTGTTTTTATTTTTTTATTTAAGCCATTCTGAACAATTTACAGTTGGAACTCTGGGAATTCATATACAACATCTTTGCCAGTTAGTTTCTTGTAGACAGCAGAAAATGTATCCACCTAGAAAGGAAAAAAATATATCCATCAGATAACTAAATCAACTAGTTAAATGGATTAACAAAAATGAAAGTTTAGCGCTGAAAGAAATTATTGCAGAATGGATTGGCCATGATAAATTGCCCTTAGTGTTGGGTGGGGTTACTGGGTTATGGGGATAGGGTGGAGGTGTTGACCTTGGGTAGGGTGCTCTTTCCAGGAACCGGTGCAGACTCGATAGGCAGAGTGGCCTCCTTCTGCACTGTAAATTCTATCCCCGCAACCCCACCTAACCTTTTTGGACACTATGGGCAATTTAGCATGGCCAATCCACCTAACCTGCATGTCTTTGGACCGTGGGAGGAAACTGAAGCACCTGGAGGAAACCCACTCAGACACAGGGAGAACGTGCAGACTCCGCACAGACAGTGACCCAAGCCAGGAATCAAACCTGGGACCCTGGAGCTGTGAAGCAATTGTGCTAAACCACTGTGCTACCGTGCTGTCCTTTTGAATTTGAAAATAACCAAGTGTTGCTTGACCAAGAGCCAGTGGACACCACAAGCACAGCACTGTTAGATGCAGGAAGCCATCCAGGAGTGCACCGAAATAGTCAGACCAGAGCGAACAAAAGTATGGATGAAGGTTTCCAAAGTAAATTAGCAGAGGTGGAATCAAGCGATATTATGGAAATGGAAACAGTGTCGGCATAGACAGGTGATCAACAGCACACCTCCGGGTCAAATACGACACTAAGGTTGTAAGCAGTCTGGTTCAAACTCTCAGTTTCCAGGAGGCTGGACTGAGTCAGCGGCCAGGGAATAGATGTCAGATAAGCAGCCTGGTAGTTTAGCAACAATTGGGGAATTGAGATATAGAGCTGGAAGACATCAGCATACATGTGAAAAGTTTGTTTTTAGATGTCACCAAAGAGTAGCATGTAGATGAGAAATAAAATAAAGCCCACTCACTCAGCACCATAATGTGTAACCTTCAATCTTTGGAACTCAGACAAAAAGACTGTCTTCAATAACAAGTTCCAAGATTCCAAATATTCAAAACATTAACAAAACCCGGCCACCCTCATAGAATCCCCCCATAATGCAGGAGGCCATTCAACCCACTGAGTCTGCACCGACCTCCAAAAGAGCACCCTACAAAGACCCACTACTGCCCCACCCTCTCTCCTTGTAACCCTACCTAACCTGCACACCTTTGGACACTAAGGACAATTTAGCATGGCCAATCCACCCAACCTGCACATCTTTGGACTGAGAGAGGAAACCCACAGACACGGGAACAACGTGCAAACTCCACACAGACAGTAACTAGAGGCCGGAATCGAAACCGGGTCCCTGGCACAGTGAGGCAGCAGTGCCACCCCTGCAAACTCCACCACGGTAATTTAGATGTGTAATGGTGTCACAGTTCTTCTCATTTGTAGTTTCCACATAATACTTGAGACTACAAGAAGCTTCAATGTTTATCTTTACTTGGGACGTCAATTTACAAAATAGCATAGTGGCTGAGGGAAATTAAAAACCCTGCAAAACACCTGGTGACTTTTTCGGAAATAAAACAAATCTACGTTTGGTCTCTCAACTCATCTGGTTCACCATTGTCCTTCAGGAAGGAATTATATAAAGCCACATCACATGCATGGCAATGTAATTCAAGAGTCTCCCAAGGGCAATGTAGCGGACTCGGAAATGGACTAGCAAACGACTCAGCGAAGGATGGGTTTGCAATAACATCCCACAAGTGAATTTTAAAAATTGTCAGCAGCATGGCAATTGCTAGAAATAGGTATAATTTTACTGAACCGTCATATTGTAAGTTTAACATTAACATCGAAGGAGTGACCAGAGCTAGGGAAATCCAAGCAGAGTACGAAATTGACTAGACAACCCCTTGTGATCCTCCAGAATTACAAGCATAATATCCAAGGTAAGGTAAAGTCACAATAGTCCCAGATGCTTTCCCCTTTGACTGGTGATTTTAACCTGAGAATCGCCACACCTCAAGGAGCACGAATAATCTCAGCCTTTAAGGGAATTGAACCCACGCTGCTGGCCTCACCCTGCATCACAAACCAGTTGTCTAGCCAAGTAAGCTAAATCGACCCCCCCCATTAAAAATCATTAGCTGTTTAATGACAGCATTAGCTGCCCCTTAAACTTACACAGTACATAAATTTGACTTTGGATATCCACATTGAGAAGTTTCAAATTAAATAAATAAGGTCAATAAGCACAGGTTTCAATTGTAGCATAAACTAAACAGAATTCCCTGCAGTAACTATAAATTAGAACACAGCATCATCGGAAGTCACGTCGAACGCAAGGTAATTCCTCATAAATAATGAATAACGAGGAACTGCACAAATGCATTGGAGCAGCACAAATGCATTGGAGCAGCATGCACCTGCATTTTGGGGTTTACGGGAAACTCACTTTGTGTTCTACATTGTTCTGTTGTGCCTTGTCCAAATGAACTTTGATAAGCCTTGTACCATCCAGTTTCACACGAATTCTCTTGCCCACAATTTCACTCGGGAAAACCAAGTCTTCAAGAATAGCATCATGCACAGCAGTCAACGTACGGCTGAAAGAGAAAACTTAGATCTTTAGATGAAAAATTTAGTTTAAAGTAATAAACAAACTAAAAATTTTAACTGGTAGTAACTTGATATTACAGTTTTTCTCCAGTATTCGGCACCCATTAAGGACCAAAACCACCTACTTTAAATCTCCCTTGGGCACTCTTGGGGATAAATTGCACAGCAAATAGTTTCCGAATCAAAGGATACACCAGGCAAGATTCCAGTCTCCATTTTCTGAATTTTATTGACTCAACAATGTTGCAGCAGGTTAATAAATGAGCTTCCCCAAATGCTTTTCTTTGGATAGTTGACTGAGTGTTCAAGCAGGGATCAATTATTTGCAGGATGCCCCACAAAATTACTGCTATGGCCAGCCGATCTAGGAGACTTGAGACTTTAATATTTGGTCCTCCGTATTACCAATTGAAAAAATTTTAAAGAATACTTCAAAACACTGCACTTCCTCTGTGACATTAATGCCTGGAAAGGACTCTTTGTATGGAAAACTTAATGCTTGGCCATCACTTTCTGGAACATTCATACTGCAGGAGGCCAACACTAGCCATTCACACTCAAGAACATAAGAAATAGGAGCAAGAATAGACATTGCTAAAGCTTGCTTTTCCAATACAATGCAACACAATCATGCTGATCTTGGGCTTTAACTCCACTTTCCCAATCCCCATAGCCATTTCCCTTTCCTTCTCTCCACCCCCAACCAGACCAAAACTGTAACTCACCCTTAAATACATTCAATTATGAAGCATCTGCAATCCACTGGGATAAAGAATTCAAAGATTCAGAGGCCCTACACTCATCCCTAGAGCATCTTGACAACAAGGACTCCTACATTAGACTCCTATTTATTGACTACAGCTCCACCTTCAACACCATAATCCCAGCCAAGGTCATATCAAAGCTCCAAAACCTAGGACTTGGCTCCCCACTCTGCAACTGGATCCTCGACTTTCTGACCCACAGACCACAATCAGTAAAAATGAACAACACCTCCCCCACAATAGTCCTCAATACCATGGCCCCGAAAGGCTGCGTACTTAGCCCCCTACTCTACTCCCTGTACACACACGACAGCGTGTCAAAATTTGGTTCCAACTCCATCTACAAGTTTGGCCCTGGAAAGAGCACCCTACTTAAGCACACACCTCCACCCTCTCCCCGTAACCCCACCTACCCATTGGACATGAAGGGCAATTTAGCATGACCAATCCACCTAACTGTCACATCTTTAGACTGTGGGAGGAAACCAGAGCACCCGGAGGAAAGCCACGCAGACATGGGGAAAACGTGCAGACTCCGCACAGACAGTGACCCAAGCCGGGAATCGAACCCAGGTTCCTGGTGCTGTGAAGCAACAGTTTGGAAGTTGGCAAGTGTGATGTCGCTCTTGTTGGGGGTGGCAAAAGTGCTAACCACTGTGCTACCCCCAACAGCAACATCACATTTGCCAACTTCCAATCTGCAAGGAATGTTCCAGAATATGGAGTTTTGGAAAATCATAAGCAGAGAATATTATCACTGCAGTTTTCGTTTTTAAATCACCAAGATGTAGCCATCGGATCCTGGGGGTTGGTCAGATTTTCATCTCTCCAGCACTTTTTCCTCTGCTAGTATTAATTACCTTAATTACCTCAGGCTTTCTGGTAGCCAGATTACCCTCCAATTCTGGTATGCAATATGTTCTTTCTTTCATCAATGTTTCTTCTATTTCCTCATTACCCATAACTTCACCTGTCTCTTCTTCTAAAGGACAGGTGTTTACTCCAGCTACTCTTTATTGGCACACACTTGCAAAGTTATTACAAGCCGCTTTTGTATATCTGGCTAGTTTTGATAAGCTGTCCAATTAATTCCACTTTCTTTGCAAGTCAACCGATGGCTTCTAAACTAAATTTCTACATTTTTATACAATGTTGCATTAAGTGCAGTGTAACCAAACATGCAACCAGCAACCTTAGCAAGTCAATGTCCTAATCTAACTCACCCTATCAAATCCATCTTAACCACATGCTTTTTACTACACCAGTGGTCTACTGTTACTCGATCACTTTCCCCAGCAATCTGTAATAAGACACCAAATGATGTGCCAAATCATTTCTGCTGTGCCATTTCACGGAATGTACAAACATTTAAAAAAATCACCTTCTGGGACGCTTCTGCTTGTTCTTGTTTCTACTTTTTCTGGTCGGTTTTGGCAGAATTCTCCTCTATAGACAAAAGGAGCAGCATCCGTTTTAATAAGTCCATACAGCAACGGTAGAACTACAGGCTAAATTTCACAGCAAATTCAAAACTTGATTTTACCTGTGCAATGAAGACAACGTGTTTACCACTGAATTTCTTTTCAAGCTCTCGAACAAGTCGCACCTGGATCTTCTGAAAAGACTTCAGTTGGGGTACTGGCACAAAGATAATGATTGCTTTTCTGCCACTGCCAACTTCAATTTCCTATTAACAAGACAGCCATTTTAAAAATGAACTATACATTTTAAAAATTGAATAGTGAAATCTGAAAAACAAATTGACAGCACCCCATGTTCCCTCAAGAATATTGATAACAGTATTTTCCCAGAACAGTGCACATATAAAAAAAAAACGTTGTCACTAAATTATACAATGCGCATGTTTTCAATTTAACACAAAATACAAATTAACCTTTAAATATAGTAAAGCATCCCCACCCATTTCAGATTGAACTAACTATGGCATGCCCCCAAATATCTGAGTAACAGCCTGAAGACAGCAGAGCCAAATTTAATAACACAAAGGGGCATGGGGACCACAAATGCCACTCACTTCAATAATTCTGTTGTGCATCTAGTGATTTAAGGGGCCAGCATCAGTTAAAGCTAGCCTGCACGGTTTAAAAGGGAATAAACACAAAAACTGCTGAGCAACTCCAAGGGCCTAGATACAGTACCAAAGGAAAGTCAATGATCTCACATGCTCTGTTATGGTCAGTGAATGAATCTTCAAATGCCATATCCTGCCAACTGCACCATTAACGACAGCCATTGCTCAATTTGACCCCCAACCAATACTTTCCATCCATTAGGACTCATACTTAACATTCTAATGTTCCAACTCAGCCTCGGTACTGCTGCAAAGCCGATATCCATAATCACATTATGTTTACACATCTATTCAATAATAACAGGCACATCATCCAACAGATTGTACGATGCTCAGTGGCACATTAAAAGAAATTTTTTTTAAAAGAGTATCCAATTCATTTTTTTTTCAAATAAATGGGCAATTTAATGTGGCCAATCTACCTACCCTGCACATCTTTGGGTTGTGGGGGTGAAACCCACGCAAACACGGGGAGAATGTGCAAACTCCACACGGACAGTGACCCAGAGCCGGGATTGAACCTGGGACCTTGGCGCCGTGAGGCTGCAATGCTAACCACTGGGCCACTGTGCTGCCCAAATGGCACACATGTTTAAAAAAAATTTATTTAAAATTTTTTTATTTTTTTTTATTTATTTATTATTTTATTTTTTTTTTAAAAGGAGTATCCAATTCATTTTGCAATTAATGAATCAATCCCGGCTCTGAGTCACTGTTCGTGTGGAGTGTTCGCGGGAGGAGAGACAGCCGGGAGATTTTAAAAGCGCGGGAGGAGAGAGCCAGGACATTGAAAACAGCGCAGGAGAGAGAGCCAGGAGATTTCTCTCCGCATTTGCGTGGGTTTTGTCCCACCATCCAAAGATGTGCAGCGTAGGTGGATTGGCCACGCTAAATTGCCCTTTAATTGGAAAAAATGAATTGGGTACTCTAAAATTTATATATAAAAAAATAGATCTTTACTGTTTGCTTCAACCATTCCCTGCGGTTGAAAATTCCACATTCTTACATCTCTTTGGGAGAGAGAAGTCCCTTTTCCATCACTGAATTCACTCTTGGATTCCTTAGTCTCCATCCAATATCGATGGCCTCTAATCTCCTTCCCTACAAGTAAAGTCTCTGTATCCACTATTAAATCCATTCATAATTTTAACCACCTCTATTAAGTTGCCCCTCCACTTGCTTTACCATCGCAATCACAAAATTTCAATAGCAGCAATACTGAAATAATCCAGAGTGAGCTCGCTCTTGACTATTTAACTCTCAACTGGAACAATAGCCACTGGACCCAAGCCCAGTTGTCAGTCAGAACTCACTCCAACTCCACAGAGATAATGGCTATTTGAAAGATAAAGGACAGCCACCACAATTGTAGAACCATCACAAGGGAGTGAAAACAGCGCGGGAAGAGAGACAGCTGGGACAGTGAAAACAGCGCGAGAGGAGAGAGAGACGGGACAGTGAAACCAGCGCGAGAGGAGAGAGAGACGGGACAGTGAAACCAGCGCGAGAGGAGAGAGAGCCGGGACATTGAAAATAGCGCGGGAGAGCCGGGACGTTGAAAACAGCGTGGGAGGAGAGAGCCGGGACATTGAAAACAGCGCGGGAGGAGAGAGAGCCAGGAGATTTTAAAAGCGCGGGAGGAGAGAGAGCCGGGACATTGAAAACAGCGTGAGAGGAGAGAGAGCCGGGACATTGAAAACAGCGTGAGAGGAGAGACAGCCGGGAGATTTAAAAAGCGTGGGAGCTGCGAGTCGGAGCGGAGATTTAAAAAGAGCGGGCTCGTTTCGGGAGCCGTTCAGAGGAGGAGCAGTCTCTGTCAGGGAGAGAACCTGAGAACATCGAAGACCCTCAGAAGGTAAGTAAGTGATTTTTACTCATTTTTACTTTTATTACCTTTTCAAATTGTGTGTGTGGGGGGGTGGAAACTGAAGTGACATCACAGAAAAGCTGTGACCCGAGTGGCTGGTTGGGAATCTACACTAAATTAAAAAAAATTAAGCATTGGTAACTAATTAAACATAATTACTTAGTTATAATTTAGAGGGGTATCTAAGCCAGAGATCAGAGAGTACTATATTTAGCTTTCACATTTATAGTAGAAATCTAGTGCTAGGAAACAGATAGTTAACAGTAACGTTAAAAAATTAAAAAATAAATTTTTTAACTTATAATTTTAATTTACTAATTAATTGACGCGATGTCAGTTAGAGGGGTGCAGTGCTCTGACTGTGAGATGTGGCAGGTCCGGGAGGCTTCCAGCGTCCCGGATGGCTTCATCTGCAGAAAGTGCACCCAACTGGAGCTCCTCACAGATCGCATGGTTCGGTTGGAGCAGCAATTGGATGCCCTTAGGAGCATGCAGGTGGCGGAAAGCGTCATAGATCGCAGTTATATAAATGTGGTCACACCCAAGGTGCAGGCAGAGAAATGGGTGACCACCAGAAAGGGCAGGCAGTCAGTGCAGGAATCCCCTGCGGTTGTCCCCCTCTCGAACAGGTATACCCCTTTGGATACTGTCGGGGGTATAGCCTATCAGGGGAAAACAGCAACAGCAGCAGCCAGAGCAGTGGCACCACGGCTGGCTCTGATGTTCAGAAGGGAAGGTCAAAGCGCAGAAGAGCAATAGTAATAGGGGACTCTAGTCAGGGGCACAGATAGGCACTTCTGTGGGCGTGAAAGAGACTCCACGATGGTATGTTGCCTCCCTGGTGCCAGGCTCCAGGATGTCTCCGAACGGGTAGAGGGCATCCTGAAGGGAGAGGGCAAACAGGCAGAGGTCGTTGTACATATTGGTACTAACGACATAGGCAGGAATGGGCATGAGGTCCTGCAGCAGGAGATCAGGGAGCTAGGCAGAAAATTAAAAGACAGGACCTCTAGGGTTGTAATCTCGGGATTATTCCCTGTGCCACGTGCCAGTGAGGCTAGAAATAGGAAGATAGAGCAGCTAAACACGTGGCTAAACAGCTGGTGTAGGAGGGAGGGTTTCCGTTATCTGGACCACTGGGAGCTCTTCCGGGGCAGGTGTGACCTATACAAGGACGGGTTGCATCTAAACTGGAGAGGCATAAATATCCTGGCCGCGAGATTTGCTAGTGTCACACGGGAGGGTTTAAACTAGTATGGCAGGGGGGTGGGCACGGGAGCAATAGGTCAGAAGGTGAGAGCATTGAGGGAGAACTAGGGAATAGGGACAGTGTGGCTCTGAGGCAGAGCAGACAGGGAGAAATTGCTGAACACAGCGGGTCTGGTGGCCTGAAGTGCATATGTTTTAATGCAAGAAGTATTATGGGTAAGGCAGATGAACTTAGAGCTTGGATTAGTACTTGGAACTATGATGTTGTTGCCATTACAGAGACCTGGTTGAGGGAAGGGCAGGATTGGCAGCTAAACGTTCCAGGATTTAGATGTTTCAGGCGGGATAGAGGGGGACGTAAAAGGGGTGGCGGAGTTGCGCTACTGGTTAGGGAGAATATCACAGCTGTACTACGGGAGGACACCTCAGAGGGCAGTGAGGATATATGGGTAGAGATCAGGAATAAGAAGGGTGCAGTCACAATGTTGGGGGTTTACTACAGGCCTCCCAACAGCCAGCGGGAAATAGAGGAGCAGATAGGTAGACAGATTTTGGAAAAGAGTAAAAACAACAGGGTTGTGGTGATGGGAGACTTCAACTTCCCCAATATTGACTGGGACTCACTTAGTGCCAGGAGCTTAGACAGGGCAGAGTTTGTAAGGAGCATCCAGGAGGGCTTCTTAAAACAATATGTAGACAGTCCAACTGGGGAAGGGGCGGTACTGGACCTGGTATTGGGGAATGAGCCCGGCCAGGTGGTAGAAGTTTCAGTAGGGGACCATTTCGGGAACAGTGACCACAATTCAGTAAGTTTTAAAGTGCTGGTGGACAAGGATAAGAGTGGTCCTAGGATGAATGTGCTAAATTGGGGGAAGGCTAATTATAACAATATTAGGCGGGAAATGAAGAACCTAGATTGGGGGCAGATGTTTGAGGGCAAATCAACATCTGACATGTGGGAGGCTTTCAAGTGTCAGTTGAAAGGAATTCAGGACCGGCATGTTCCTGTGAGGAAGAAGGATAAATACGGCAATTTTCGGGAACCTTGGATAACGAGAGATATTGTAGGCCTCGTCAAAAAGAAAAAGGAGGCATTTGTCAGGGCTAAAAGGCTGGGAACAGATGAAGCCTGTGTGGAATACAAGGAAAGTAGGAAGGAACTTAAGCAAGGAGTCAGGAGGGCTAGAAGGGGTCACGAAAAGTCATTGGCAAATAGGGTTAAGGAAAATCCCAAGGCTTTTTACACGTACATAAAAAGCAAGAGGGTAACCAGGGAAAGGGTTGGCCCATTGAAGGATAGGCAAGGGAATCTATGTGTGGAGCCAGAGGAAATGGGTGAGGTACTAAATGAATACTTTGCCTCAGTATTCACCAAAGAGAAGGAATTGGTAGATGTTGAGTCTGGAGAAGGGTGTGTAGATAGCCTGGGTCACATTGAGATCCAAAAAGACAAGGTGTTGGGCGTCTTAAAAAATATTAAGGTAGATAAGTCCCCAGGGCCTGATGGGATCTACCCCAGAATACGAAAGGAGGCTGGAGAGGAAATTGCTGAGGCCTTGACAGAAATCTTTGGATCCTCACTGTCTTCAGGTGATGTCCCGGAGGACTGGAGACTAGCCAATGTTGTTCCTCTGTTTAAGAAGGGTAGCAAGGATAATCCAGGGAACTACAGGCCGGTGAGCCTTACTTCAGTGGTAGGGAAATTACTGGAGAGAATTCGTCGAGACAGGATCTACTCCCATTTGGAAGCAAATGGACGTATTAGTGAGAGACAGCATGGTTTTGTGAAGGGGAGGTCGTGTCTCACTAATTTGATAGAGTTTTTCGAGGAGGTCACAAAGATGATTGATGCAGGTAGGGCAGTGGATGTTGTCTATATGGACTTCAGTAAGGCCTTTGACAAGGTCCCTCACGGTAGACTAGTACAAAAGGTGAATAAACTCGGTTTGTTCTCACTGGAACGAAGGAGGTTTGAGGGGCGACCTGATAGAGGTCTACAAAATTATGAGGGGCATAGACAGAGTGGATAGTCAGAGGCTTTTCCACGGTGTAGAGGGGGTCAATTACTCAGGGGCATAGGTTTAAGGTGAGAGGGGCAAGGTTTAGAGTAGATGTACGAGGCAAGTTTTTTTACGCAGAGGGTAGTGGGTGCCTGGAACTCACTACCGGAGGTGGTGGTGGCAGCAGGGACGATAGTGACATTTAAGGGGCATCTTGACAAATACATGAATAGGATGGTAATAGAGGGATACGGACCAAGGAAGTGTAGAAGATTGTAGTTAGTCGGGCAGCATGGTCGGCACGGGCTTGGAGGGCCGAAGGGCCTGTTCCTGTGCTGTACATTTCTTTGTTCACACGGGATCAGGGGTGAGCTGGCAAGGTGGATACAGAACTGGCTAGGTCATAGAAGGCAGAGAGTAGCAATGGAAGGATGCTTTTCTAACTGGAGGGCTGTGACCAGTGGTGTTCCACAGGGATCAGTGCTGGGACCTTTGCTCTTTGTAGTATATATAAATGATTTGGAGGAAAATGTAACTGGTCTGATTAGTAAGTTTGCAGACGACACAAAGGTTGGTGGAATTGCGGATAGCGATGAGGACTGTCAGAGGATACAGCAGGATTTAGATTGTTTGGAGACTTGGGTGGAGAGATGGCAGATGGGAGTTTAATCCAGACAAATGTGAGGTAATGCATTTTGGAAGGTCTAATGCAGGTAGGGAATATACAGTGAATGGTAGAACCCTCAAGAGTATTGAAAGTCAGAGAGATCTAAGTGTACAGGTCCACAGGTCACTGAAAGGGGCAACACAGGTGGAGAAGGTAGTCAAGAAGGCATATGGCATGCTTTCATTCATTGGCCGGGACATTGAGTATAAGAATTGGCAAGTCATGTTACAGCTGTAAAGAACCTTAGTTAGGCCACACTTGGGAGTATAGTGTTCAATTCTGGTCGCCATACTACAAGAAGGATGTGGAGGCTTTAGAGAGGGTGCAGAAGAGATTTACCAGAATGTTGCCTGGTATGGAGGGCATTAGCTATGAGGAGCGGTTGAATAAATTTGGTTTGTTCTCACTGGAACGAAGGAGGTTGAGGGGCGACCTGATAGAGGTCTACAAAATTATGAGGGGCATAGACAGAGTGGATAGTCAGAGGCTTTTTCCCAGGGTAGAAGGGTCAATTACTAGGGGGCATAGGTTTAAGGTGAGAGGGGCAACGTTTAGAGTAGATGTACGAGGCAAGTTTTTTTTACACAGAGGGTAGTGGGTGTCTGGAACTCGCTACCGGAGGAGGTGGTGGAAGCAGGGACGATAGTGACATTTAAGGGGTATCTTGACAAATACATGAATAGGACGGGAATAGAGGGATACGGACCCAGGAAGTGTAGAAGATTGTAGTTTAGTCGGGCAGCATGGTCGGCACGGGCTTGGAGGGCCGATGGGCCTGTGCTGTACATTTCTTTGTTCTTTTGAGTGTAGAGGGAATGAAAATAAAACCACAAAAGAGAACAGCTGCAAACCACTTAAGCTACAACAAGATCAAATTCAGTCCAACTGTTGCATTCGATGCACAATTACAACTTCCAAGTTATAAATGTGATCCTATGACAGGCTACAAATATCTCTATACCAGATTTACTTTTAGTATGAAACAAAATGTTATTTTAATGTAAAGTAAAATGAAGGGGTCATGTGACCTTTATGAAATCTTCCTCATAGCAAGCCTGGGCGGTTTGATTGTTGGAAGATTTAAAGAGGGACAAGATTGTTTTACTGGAAAGATGTATACACATGGAGACAATGTCAGAAGCTACAGTGGAGAGACGGAGTGTCTGCAAAGTCTCTGAACTGATGAGAATGTCAAACTACAAACTGCTGCATTGAACTGCTTTACTTCCAAGATAACAGTGTTGGAGTCTGAAGGATTGCCAGTAAGCATCTCTACCCACATACAAGGCCAATGTAATTCACAATGCCAGATTCACGTAGCTTTAGCAAGAGGGCAAAATCTCCAGGAAAGCTAACCATGAAAGACAGTTCTGGAATTAAATATTTCCAGGCAGGGAAAGGAAAAGATTGAAAGTCCATTCTGAACTGGTGCAGGGGGAATTGAATTGAATGTATTCTTATACATGAAGGGTATTTTTTTCAGTTGTGTTAAATGTAATAAAGAACAAAGTTCTGTTCTGCGGTTTAAATTACATGTTGCCGACAAATATAACATTTGGTGTTGCAGTCTTCAACATGACATCTTTTGTTATCCTTTCAGCTGTTAGCTAAAGCTTGAATTTTTAAAAAAGGAGTTATTGGTCTCCACAGGGATGCTAACGGAAGCCCAGTTTAACTGTACAAAACACTGGTCAACAGTTAGAGTAGCATTTTGCAGTGCTGACCACACAATTATAAACAACAAAGACAGTACAAACGGACACAGGTGTCAAAAAAGAACGGATGAACCAACACTACTTTTTAAATTCAGCAACAGTATAAATTATGACGTTTTGATAGTGAAATATCAAATGACAATTACGTCCGATTGGTGAAGGGTATTTGCATTTAGACCCATGTATATTTTAAAATTATGGAGGGCATTGGGATTATCTTTGGAACGCTCGGATTTATAACACGACAGAGATAATGCACTGAATGGTTTTCTGCAGCTCAGGGTTTTAAAAAATGCCTCAAATTAATTGCATATTTTTTCTCTAGTCATTCATGGATCATAGAACATAGAAAATACAGCACAGAACAGGCCCTTCGGCCCACAATGTTGTGCCGAACCTTTGTCCTAGATTAATCATTGAATTTACAGTGCAGAAGGAGGCCATTCGCGCCCCCCCCCCCGAGTCTGCACCGGCTCTTGGAAAGAGCACCCCACCCAAACTCAACACCTCCACCCAACACCAAGGGCAATTTTGGACATTAAGGGCAATTTATCATGGCCAATCCACCTACCCTGCGCATCCTTGGACTGTGGGAGGAAACCGGAGCACCCGGAGGAAACCCACGCAGACACGGGGAGGACGTGCAGACTCCGCACAGACAGTGACCCAAGCCGGAATCGAACCTGGGACCCTGGAGCTGTGAAGCAATTGTGCTATCCACAATACTACCGTGCTGCCCTGAACAAATAAATCTACACTATATCATTTTACCGTAGTAATGACAGCATCACTGGCTATAATAGCATTTATTGCACATCACTAAGTGCTCTAGAGATGGTGGCGGCAAGTTGCCTTTTGGAACCACTGTGGTCCATGCGGCGTAGGTACACCCAGTATTTTTAGATTGTAGTGGGGTTTCCAGAATTTTGACCCAGCAGCAGTGAAGGGTTGGAGGGGAACTTCCAGGTGGCTGTAATTGTCTTTCTAGTAATTGTCTTTTGAGTTCCTGCAGTGCACCTTGTAAATGGTACACTGTGTCAGTGGTGGAGGGAGTAAATAAGTGTGTGTGGGTGGGGTGTCAAACAATCAAGCTGCTTTGTCCTGGATGGTGTCAAGCTTCAAGTGGCGTTGAAGCTGCATTCATCCAGGCATGGGGAGAATATTCCATCACACTCCTGACTTGTATTTTGTAGATAGTAGACATACTCTGGGGAGTCAGGTGGCAAAATACTCACTGCAGGATTCCTAGTCTTTGACCTGGTCCAGTACCAACTTATATGGCTACTTCATGTCAGCTTCTGGTCAATGGTAACGCCCCCCCACTGGATGTTGGTGGTGGTGGATTGATCGATGGTAATGCAAGTGAATGTCATGGGGAGACGGTCAAATTCTCTCCTGATGGCCATTGTCTGACATTTTGTGGCATGATGTTACTTGCCACTTGTCAAACTGGATCTTGCTGCATTTGGACATGGACTGCTTCAGTATCGGAGTGGTCACAAATAGTGCTAAATATTATGCAATCATCAGCAAACATCCCAAATTTGGGCCTCCTAATGGAAGGTAGGTCATTGATGAAGCAGCAGAATATGGTTGGGCCTACGACATGAATTGCCAAGAACTTATATATTAAAATATTCTATTCTCTTAGCCCAGTACAATATTGTCAAGACAACTTCACAGAAAACCCACCTTAGCAGCTGTAATGTTCAGCTCCCGTAACTGAGCCTTCAGGTCGGAGTTCATTTCTAGCTCCAGAAGAGCCTACAATAAAAGTTGAAGCCGTTAACAATCAAGAACCTACTTCATGCAGTTCTATAAGATATCTAAAGGTAACCGCACAGCCTTGCAGACCAAACGTTCAGAAGAAATAAGTTCATAAAAAATTCTGGGCGATGGGGATGGAATAAGGCTCTAGTGATGGACCGTACAGCTTTCTTTAGTACTGTTATGGCCGTAAATTCGTTATGGTCATAGCATATGACCAATACAAGGCTAGGTACTTAAACTAGAAATTGCACTACAGTATGCGTCAGAGTACTAAGTAGGAGAGATCTTGCAATCAGTACTGACTTACCTGGGAAATGCCAGATTCGAATTCGTCCGGCTTTTCGCCATTAGGCTTCACGATTTTGGCGCTGCTGCTGAACATGGCCCGTCTCTGATCGGAATGAGAAAAATCAGCAATTAGCCAATGTTTTTTTTGTACTGTGGTGAGCAAAGAGACACCCGCAGCACTGGCAGCGGATGTCAGCCCAGGGACAAATTCAACAGAGTAACGGGGGCGGTTCGATTTTGTCGAAATGGAACGCGGCCCGGACCCAGGTGGGGAGGCGAGTAGGGTTTGGGGGGGGGGGCGGGCGCGCTCGGCACTCCCGAGTGGGCAGAATGGAACGCAGCCCGGGATGGCTCGCGAGACCCGCTCCCCACCCCGGACACGGCGCCACGAGCGCGCGCGTGGCCCAGTCCCACTCCAGGCCGACGCGCGCAGACTCAGTCCGGTCCCGACCTGACATCTGTTAAACCCCCCCACCCCGGATCAATCCTCTCACAGTCGCCATCCGGGCGCATCGGTACTCGCATCGGGAGCATCTCACCCCCACCGCCCGCTCCCCGCCGCTCGCCCGTCCATATCGAGCGGATTTGCAGGGTAATTTGAGACAAGTGTGCGGGAGCCCTAAGGAAACGCTCACCGACCTAAATGAAGAGCGGCCGTGGAAAGAGGGGGAACTATCGCGAGATTTTGTCTTTAATAGAAAGCCCCGCCCACCCTGAGCGAGGCATGATGGGAGCTGGCGGCTGGTTCCACTGTTACCATGGAAACCGCCTGGCCTTCTGCATCACGCACTGCGCAAGGCAGAAACACGACCCTGTTCCCCAATTTACCAATTTATCCTTTGTGCTGTTTCCTTCTCCACAGGCAACTACAATGATACAGGGCTCTCATTTATTCTTTCATGGGATGTGGCTAGCATTTATTGTCCATCCTTACTTGCCCTTGAGAATCATAGAATTTACAGTGCAGAAGTGGGCCACTCGGCCCACCGAGTCGGCACTGGCCCTTGGAAAGAGCACTATACTCTTGCCCATGCCTCCACCCTATCCCTGTAACCCAGTAACTTCTCTTCACCTTTTTGGACACTAAGGGCAATTTATCATGGCCAATCCACCAACCCTGCACATCTTTGGACTGTGGGAGGAAACCGGAGCACCCGGAGGAAACCCACGCAGACATGGGGAGAATGTGCAGACTCCGCACAGTGACCCAAGTTGGGAATTGAACCGGGGACCCTGGAGCTGTGAAGCAACTGTGCTAACCACTGTGCTACCGTGCTGCCTCCTTGAATGGATGGCAGGGCATGTGGTATAGGTACACCCACAGTGCTATTAGGGAGGGAGCTCCAGGATTTTGACCCAATGACCGTGCACAAACAGCGATATTATTCCAAGGCAGGATGCTTTGAGGCTTGGAGAGGAACTTGCAGGTGGTGGTGTTCCCATGCACCTGCTGCCATGGGTTTGAAGGTGCTGTCGAAAGCCTCGGTGAGTTGCTGAAATGCATTCTGTAGATGGTATACATTGCTGCCACTGTGCAATATTTCAGATTAAATACTGTGCTCAGTTTTGGCTCCATATTTAAGGAAGGAGACAGTACAGCGAATGTTCACTAGATTGGTCCCTGGGATGAAGGGACTGACATATGAGGAGCGATTGAGTAGACTAGGCCTATATTCCATGGAGTTTATAATTAGAGTCTTGTTTTGTTTCTCTTCCTGCACCTAGTGTGTATAAGCCAGCCTTTCCTCTGTTCTAACAGTGAGGTTTTACCTGGAACAGGTCGCTAGCCTGTCTTCAGAGGTTTATAGCTTGAACAGTGGCACTCCACATCAAGCAGTTGTGACCAAGGTTTACTCCCGTTCTTAACACCTGCCATCGCATGTGTTGGAAGGATTTTGCAGTCTGGACGCATTACGAATGTGCCTTCTTTGGACATTAAATCTTGGGGAGGGACCCAAACCCAGAGCTACTGGCTCCGAGGCAGGAATGCTACCCACTGTGCCACAAGGCCTCCCATAATTAGAGGTGTTCTTATTGCAACATATAAAAATTCTATGGGAGCTTGACAAGGTAGAACTGGAAAGGCTGTTTTCCCCTGGATGGAAAATCTAGAAGATGGGGGTCAGGGTCACAGGATAATGGGTCGGCAAGGAGAAATGTCTTAATTCAGAGGGTTATCAATCTTTGGAACTCAGTACCCAGCCTATACAGTTGTGAATACTCAATTGCTGGGTACATTCAAGACAGAGGTCAATAGACTTTTGTTTAGATACTAAGGGAATAAAGGGATATGGGGATAGTACAGGAAAGTGGAGCTGAGGTAGAAGATCAGCGATGATCTGGTTGAATGGCAGAGCAGGCTCAAAGAGCCCCATTTCAAATTTCCAGCACCTGGAGTACTTAGCTGTTCGCCAACTTTCTATCCCCCACTTCTCACCACCACCACACACATACATATTTTCCTCCAATATTTCTCTCCCGAAGGCTGCTCTTGTAATATCCAGGGCCTGCTGCAAGGTGACCATTCTCAAGCAGTAAGCCCGAAAAGATGTAGCTAAAATTGATTTCTCAAAACGATTAATAACTCTGGGCTTATGACATAGTGAAAGCAAATTCAATGGGGAGATTTCAAAGAAAAACTGAAAACACTGAAGACACCTCTGCCAAGAAAAGATAGAACATAGAACAGTACAGCACAGAACAGGCCCTTCGGCCCTCGATGTTGTGCCGCGCTTAGTCCAAAACCAAGATCAAGCTATCCCACTCCCTGTCATTCTGGTGTGCTCCATGTGCCTATCCAATAACCGCTTGAAAGTTCCTAAAGTGTCCAACTCCACTATCACAGCAGGCAGTCCATTCCACACCCTAGCCACTCTCTGAGTAAAGTACCTACCTCGGACATCCCTCCTATATCTCCCACCCTGAACCTTATAGTTATGCCCCCTTGTAACAGCTACATCCACCCGAGGAAATAGTCTCTGAACGTCCGCTCTATCTATCTCCCTCATCATCTTATAAACCTCTATTAAGTCGCCTCTCATCCTCCTCCACTCCAAAGAGAAAAGCCCTAGCTCCCTCAACCTTTCCTCATAAGACCTACCCTCCAAACCAGACAGCATATCAGTGGATTTCTCGGGTATAAACCCTTCTTTAGGATTGAAAAGATATTACAGATGTACTATATTTAAAAAGCTGTGTGCATTAAATACCACCCAGATGGAAAACTCTTGGACCTCAGCTGCCTCTATTCCAAAGCTAAGCTGACCACCATAGACAAACATGATCTACAGTTGCGGATGACTGCAGAGATGCTGCGCACTCCGTACAAGATTTGCAAGCCACGCTCAATCTCTTCTTCATAGAATCCCTCCAGTGCAGAAGGAGGCCATTTGGCCCATTGAGTCTACACCGGCCCTCAGAAAGAGCACCCAAACCAGGCTCCCACCCTATCCCTGCAACACCGTAACCACACTTAACCTGCATATCCCTGGACACTAAGGGGCAATTTAATATGACCAATCCACCTAACCTGCACATCTTTGGACCATGGGAGGAAATCAGAGCACCTGGAGGAAACCCACGCAAACACAGAGAACGTGCAGACTCCATACAGTCATCCAAGGCCGGAATTGAACCCAGGTCCCTGGTGTCGAGGCAGCAGTGCTAACCACTATGCCACCGTATCTTATCGGAAACATAGGACTTAGGATCAGGAGTAGACCATTCAGCCCTTTAACCTGCTCCTTTCAATAAGATCAGGGCTGATCTGGTTGTGGCTCAAGTCCATTTTGCCATCTACACCAGTGTTTTGCAAACTTTATTTCCGGGGACCCACTTTTACCAACTGGCCAACCTTCGGGACCCACGCAGGCCGACCTTAGCGAGGCACGCCGGCCGACATTCGCGACCCACCATTTTCTCTTACCTTTAATGCGAGAGGTGAGCCTGCTTTGTCCTCATTTACATGTTTGCTGCTGACAAAATGGAGGAATCGCAATTGCGCCAAAAACACGTGACGTCGACGTTTGGGGGGCATGACCTGCTCTCTGCCTCCCTTCAGGCAGGAAGATTACATTGAATTTTTTTTTTTAATCTCCGATTGCGCAAATTCCCGCACAACAGCCGGCTTTTAACAATGCCGGCTGCGAGCGGCCTTCAAAAGACTGCCGGGACCATACCAAAAAATGCGGGCGCACAGTGCGCCCAGATATTTTTTATAATGTCGCGGCTGTCATTTTGAAGGTCGCTCGCAGCCGGCATTGTTAAAAGCTGGCTGCCGCGGCTGTTGCGCGCAAATTTGAGCAATTGGGAGCACCACGGCGGACGGCTCCGCGACCCTCCCGACACCTGCTTGTGACTCACCCGCGGGTCGCAACCCCGATTTTGAAAATGCCTGATCTACCGCATTACCTCCGATTCCCTTGTGTGGCAAAACTTTGTCCAACTCTGCCTTGAATAAAATCAATGACCCAGCCTCAACTGATTTCAGGGGAAGAAAATTCCACAGCTAAATCCCACTGAGAGAAAAAAAACTCCTCTCATCTCCACCCTCGTCTGTGGATTGATGCTTGATGTGGACATAATGCACATTCATTTGTTGTTGAGCCTTGAAGGCAGTGGCAAAGCTGAGTCTCATGACATATGGTGGTTGCTATGTTTGTCAACCTTTGTTAGGTCGGGGGAATGGAAGCTCGCTGTCTAGCAGCATATGTCACTCACCCCCTTATCAACTCTCAGAAGCTGTTATCACAGCAGTGTCTGCAGCTGAGGCAATACATATTTTGCCATTGAACGCACAGGGCTCTTAGCCAGGCCTTGTCTGGATTGGAGCTTATGTGACTGAGTCATGTGCGACCTCCTTCCAAGTCAGAAGTAAGTGTTGTTTTGATGAGACGATAAATATTACTTGTTCATGCCAAAAGCCTGAGGCGTTATCCCTCATAGCTGCCAGGTGTCACGGGCCAACAGGTTGGCCTGAAGGAAGTGTACCGGAAGTGATGGCACCCCACAGAAAGATTTATCAAGATATCAAGATATCCTGAAGATGACTTCACTCTTGCTGAAATCGGGCTGCAGTGAGGACCTCACAGATCTGTCTGGGGATGAATCCAGTTCCTTCATCTCCTTAGCTGGCAATTCCTCATCTCTTTGCTGTGCTACATTATGTAGGGCTCAGCAGACCACAAGGACCCAAGATACTCTCTCTTTGGCTCATACGGCAGCACTCTGCCTGAGCAGTCCAGGCAGTAGAAACACATTATCTGTAGTCCAATTAGTCTGTTCTATTGTTGACCTTGTTGTGGCATTGGCAGCATTGTACCTCGCCTCTGTTGGGCTGTGTGGATTCTGTACAGCTGTCAAGAGCCAGGTCTTCCAGGATATCACCTATCACCCAGGAGCCAGCCCTGACGTTGCGCATGGGGAGCAAACACCAGAGCGTGACCACTGTACTGAGAGCTTCTTGAGAAGCAAACACCTACCTGCTGAATTTGATTTCAGCTGTCATAAACCAGCTGCTCATTGATGAAAAAAAAACCTTTTCAATTTATGAATGCTGCTGGCTGTTCCCAAGGAGTTCTCAGCGCCAAATGTGTGCAATTAATTACCCCTTGTAGCTTTGGAAATCCAGCTAAGGAGCCGACAGTTGTGGCTGCTTGGTTCTCAAGATCTGTGGTGAATTACACAATCATTGGACCATTGGTCCCATAATTATTGCCATTGGTGAACTCCCTTATGCATCTGTGTGTTGCTGATTACGAGATGCCACACATGTCCCCTGTGAAGCCTTGGAACGACCAGACGGCATAGAAATTCAAAACGGTGGTGACTTTTCAGGCTAGTGTCAAAGGATGGGACTGTAGGTCTTCCTGCAGGAGCTGGCATACATCAGTGACTGACTGCCAGGACAGCCTCAGTAGTCTTTATGTTGGCTTTCTGTTTTTTGCAGGTGGTTCCTCCATATCTGTATTCAATTATGCAAAATTGCTTGGGAGTGCACTGGCGCCCGATTGCCAGAAATTCTGAGCTGTCTGACTCTCTGCTGCACCCCTTTTTTGTCCTTTTGACCATTGCTGTGCCTGCCCATTTGCCTCTTTTGCCAGGTGACCATCCTGTTTGCTTGAAGTGTCCTATGGATAGAAAACTGTAGGCAGGCATAGGCAAGCTGCTTTCCAAGCACCCCAACAAGGCCAACTCCATCATCAACCTGGTCTCCAACCACCTCTTCCAGCTGTCTCAGCTTTATCCCCGGACACTCCTACTCTGACACTGAAGCTACAAGCCATCAACGGGCACCCTCCCTCAGTCATCTTTGACGTTCCCATCATCATCATCATCCCCAACCCTCCCTCTATCAACCTTTTTTTTTTAATTTTAGAGTATCCAATTCATTTTTTTTCCAATTAAGGGGCAATTTAGCATGTTCAATCCACCTACCCTGTACATCTTTGGGTTGTGGGGGCGAAACCCACGCAAGCACGGGGAGAATGTGCAAACTCCACACGGACAGTGACCCAGAGCCGGGATCGAACCTGGGACCTCAGCGCCGTGAGGCATCAGGGCTAACCCAGTGTGCCACCGTGCTGCCCTCTATCACCCTTGACCGGCCCTCGTTATGCTAGACACTCTCAAACATCACTGTTGGCCTGCCCTCAATTACGTCTGATTTCCCTTCAATCAAGCTTGAGCTACCTTCAGTAAAGACTGACCATCCCCGTGACATCCAGCGCCCTTCCTCTGTCTCCTACAACCCTTCTTACGGCTTCCACGATCTGACCTCCCTCCCTTGGAACAGCCATGATCCAACTCCCCTGGATAGTCACTGTTGCTCTCTTTGATTGGCTCTTAATTTGGCTCGGTTTAATTACATTTGCTCAAGAGTCGCTAGGTATCTTTCGACACCGCCACAAGGTTCAGAACCGAATACTGATCAATGACTCGATACACCAGTTAGTAAGTTCAAAAGCAATGCTCATTTATTTACACACAGTCAAATCTACTCACGCATAAACTCTACAAACTAAACTACCACTATTACTAAAGCCTATACTTAGCTTCGGGTGCCCACTCAGTCAGAGGAACAATGGCTGTTGCTCGGTTCTAAGGCTGCTGGGTTGAGCTGTTTACAGGGTAGCAACGTGCGTTGACTTGAAACTTACTTGGGCTGGTGCAGCTGCTAGGCTGGTCTCCCTCTTCGCTGAGAGCCAAAGCCAAAGAAGGAAGATTCTCCCTTGGGGAATATCTTTTATACTAAAAAGTGCTTCGCGCGCTTTTGGGCGGGCCTTGAACTTGGCCTCAACTAATTGGGTCTTTCCCAATCAGTCGTATTGATCTTCCTCCAATAGAGGGGTGGTTCCCTGATCGCTGGGCGTGTCCTAGGTGACTGTTGGTCTGCTTTGTCTTAGTCTCTTCTGGCGCCGGGGAGTCTGCCTTAACATTGTGTATCTAAATGTTTCCCTTTTGTCCCCGGAGATGGCTCATTAGTATGTAGATTGTTTGGCAGTTTCTGTCCTGTCTGAGAGTTTAAGGTTCTGATCAACAGACAGAGCTTGCACCTGCTTGTTTCTTAGTATTGTCCAATTTTCCCTGCATTCTTTGCAAGTGTCCATTTTGTAATCAGGACGTGGCCATCCCAGAAGGCTACACTCCCTCCTTATGATCCTCAACGTAAAGCGTGAAGGCTCACAGTACTATGTCATCTTCATCCTCTGAGCAACCGAGGCACCCATACTTAGGCTCTCCACTGTCCTATCCTATGCAAGACAATTTTACCTAAACCATTTTAAATACATTCATTATCATAAAAACTCTACGGGGCACTTTGACATTAATGCATGCATTACAGAAAAATAAAAAATACTGGAACCTCAAACTATTCTCAATAAGCTATCCTCATTCAAACAATCCAAAAATAATCTATACATCTTAAACTGTACAAAATAGCACAAATTTCTCTGGCCGGGCAGTCAGACATAGAGGTTTACATCTCTTTATTCCATAGAATACATAAAGAAAATGGATGCTCTGTAATCTGTCCCAATGGGTTCGGGGGTCTGGTGAAATCCGAAAATGGGGGGCCTAAACGAGAGCGATATGCTCTCTTTCGCCATTTCCTAACTCTAAACGTTTGCACAACACTGCAAAGTATCGCCAGCACTAAGAGTGCTTCAACTACATACGAGAGTGAGTACAGGTGATAAACTTATCACACCAGGTCGGGGTATTGCTAGCTGTCGCTGGGCTAGTTATCTCGGGGTTCCGTGTATTGCAGGGGTGGGAATCATTTACGGTTTGTGTGGTAGGGGTCAGGGGGGTAGCGTCCACGCACAACTGAAAGGATCCTGCTAAGATCCATGTGAACACGAAGGCTGTCTTCATCTTTGTCGGTCTTCTTCTTTGTCTTCCTCTGGGTTTCTGGAGTTCTGTGAACACGAGCATAATTTCTGTTATTATCTTGCTTAAGATCACGTCTGTCTGTCTGTCCTTTATTGCCAATTCCCCTTTATAATTGGTCACCATCTGTGACTCCCCATTTTTATTTTAAACCGAATATTTGGATAGACATCTAAGAAAAATACTGACGTACTGCGAGCCGTCTCGCAGCCTGTGTGATTTACCATCCCAGTGTCTGAGGATGTAAATAGCATAGGGAAGCAACCTAAGGGTTGCCAAAACCAAACAAAAGAATTTCAAAAGTAATGAGCCAAAATGGGGTGCGTATAGTCCGCGGCAGGTAAGAAATAGGTGGGATCCCCAGGTAGGACAGTGAACAATGCCGTTTGTGCTCTACCCGAGCGTACCTGACCAGAGGGGGATCCTCAGGCAGGGCGTGGACCAATGCCGTTTCTCCACTGTTTGAGCAACCGGCAAGAACGGGTAAGAATGTGGTCGTCGTGGGGGGCTGTCTCTCGAATTAGGAGAGCAACTATGAGTCGTGTTGGCGACAAACTAGTTCCTCTGAACTATTGTCTGGGGACAAACTTGTTCCATTAACTGCCAGGGGGCGTTAAAGCAGTGGTGACGTGGGGCAGTGAAAAACTTTCGAGTTTACGAACAACACTTAACATTAACACTAACGAACAAACATTCAACAAACATGGTGCAGGTTCCATCAGAAAGGACACCGTATCTCTCCATCGGTTCCTTTTTTCTCCATCATCTGGACACCTCACTGCTCAATAGCGAACAGGGTCGCAAAGGGATTTGTTTGGTGGGAGTCAGACTCTAAGTCATCATCTTTTCCCGGCTGCCAAACTCTTGTCTGTAGTAACCGTGTAAAGCTGCTTGGGGCGAATTGGGGTCCATCTCATCATTCCGGATGAGCCTGAACGGATTGTCTTGGTGCCAGAATCGTGTGTCGTGGTTGGAGCTACTATGCTTCAATCCGTAAACGTCGGGCGGTGGGTCTGGGTCAGGGGCTTTGATATAAGTGATCTCAAATGGGTCAGTAGAATCATGCTCAGATTCGCTGGGAGTGGGGCCTGGTGCAGGGGTATAGTCGTAACGTGGTGTGCTGTGGCTATCGTCATCATGAGTGCTATCACTGTCGCTGCTGGTTGAAGGGAGAGGCGGAGTTGTGCCTCTGGGGGCGGAGTTGAAGTCGTGTCTGAGGGCGGGCCGGAGTGGTTGGGGGAGGGTAGGAAACCGTCATCTGTGGGCGGGGCGTGATCGTCTGCTGCTGCGAGCAGGATGTGGTGTGTGTGGTTATTCTGCGAGCCGTAATCCTTGAGCTGGTTTATATGAAACCATGCAGACTTACGATTGGGATAGGTTATTTTGTATACGGAGGGGCTGACTTTGTCCGAAATGGAGTACGGTCCGGAAAGTTTTGGGGAAAGGAATGAACTGGGGTTGTAAAGGGAAAGCATAACTTGTTGCCCTACTGTAAACTTAGCGGCGTGTACTGTTTTGTCGAAACAAGCCTTGCTCGGTTTCTTCCTGGTTCCAAGTCTCACTGCTGCATGCGAGTTGGGGTGCCTTTATGTTCTGTATCAGTTGTTTTACCGCATTTTCATGCGTAAGGGTTGTAACTGCGGGGCTGGCCAAATCCAGTCCTAATAAATACTCAGTGCCTTTCATGGGGCGTCCGGTCATGAGGGTGTGGGGGATGTATCCTGTGGACGTGGATACCGTGTTTCTTAAAAACATGAAAGCAAATGGGAGTACTGAATCCCAGGTGCTGTTATTTTGCTGTACCATTTTCCTGAGGGTGGCTTTCAATGTCCTATTCATTCGTTCTATAATACCACTTGACTGGGGGTGGTATGTGATATGGAACTTTTGTCTAATGCCAAAAATCGTGAGGACGTTTTTCATTACACGTCTGGTGAAATGGGAGCCTTGATCGGACTCTATACTGCGTGGGAGGCTCCATTTGTAAAGATGTGGTGTGTTAATATTTTAGCCGTTGTCTTGGCCGTATTAGTTCGCGATGGAAATGCTTCCACCCATTTTGTGAAGCTGTCTATGACCACCAACACATACTTGTAACCATTTCTGCACGGGGGTAGGGGTCTTATATAATCTATCTGGAGATTTGTCCAGGGTCCATTAACAAGGCGGGTATGACTAAGTTCAGCCTTTTTCGCATATCTGTCCGGATTGTTCTGGGCACAGATTAAGCAAGTCTCTACATGGTGCGTTCCATCGATTTTTAAATCAGGCCACCAGCAGAGCAGTCTGAGGTGGGCTAGGGTGGGTTCAATTCCTTGGTGTCCATGATTGTCATGGAACTGACAAATTATCTGGTTCCTGTCCTGGCTGAGAACCATATACATGCCATCCTTTAAAATCACACCGTCGTGTGTGGTGATTGCGTTTCTGTATTTATCATACGGGGCTGGGAAGGTTCCCTTTAAAATTTCCCTGAGTTTCTCGTCCTCTTTCTGGGCCTTCGCTAAATCCTGAATGTTGGGCTGTGAGACCAGAACTGCGTGTACTGGGGTGCTCTCGGGGGAGTTCCAAAAATAACCATGCCTGGAGCCTGCCTTCGCTAGGGCATCTGCTTCAACGTTACCGGGGGGGGGAAAGAATGGTGATGAGTGCGAACCTTAATTATGCCGTATTTCCTATCCTTCGCTGTCTCTAAGATATGGCGGAGTAATGGGACTGAGGGTAAGTGTTTACCGTCCACGGAAACAAATCCTCTTGTTTCCCAGAGTGGTAGGAATTCTGTCAAACTGTTACAGACATACAAGCTGTCTGAATAGATGTTCGCTGGGGTCGGGAACGAGTCTGGGTGGTCTACAATGTATGTAATTGCTGCTAGCTCTGCTGCCTGCGAGCCCAAGTGTCCTGGCAATTTTAAGGAAATTTCATTTAGGGCGCGTCCCTGCGCGTCCTCCACGTATATACCGCAACCGGTAATTCTCTCTCCATTTAACACTGTGGATAAGCCATCCACATAAATCTTCAGGGGTGCGCACGTGTCTGTGGGCTGGGGTTTTATCATAGAATTTACAGTGTAGGAAGCCATTCGGCTCATCGTGTCTGCACCGGCTCTTGGAAAGAGCACCCTACCCAAGGTCAACACCTCCACCCTATCCCCATAACCCAGTAACCCCACCCAACACTAAGGGCAATTTTGGACACAAAGGGCAATTTATCATGGCCAATCCACGTAACCTGCACATCTTTGGACTGTGGGAGGAAACAGGAGCACCCAGAGGAAACCCACGCACACACGGGGAGGATGTGCAGACTCCGCACAGACAATGACCCAAGCCGGAATCGAACCTGGGACCCTGGAGCTGTGAAGCAATTGTGCTATCCACAATGCTACCGTGCCTCCCCTCTGGGTCTATGGGGTGTATGACATGTTTTCCTGGGGGCTGTCTAGGGAATAAATGGGCCTGTGTTCTGTTTCGTGGTGATGATCTCACATTCATGAGGGGTGCCTGCATACTGTAAATTATCGGCAAGGAATGTGTGGGTTTTGGTTCTCTTTACCGTGATGTCCCGTCCCTGCAAAAGAAGGGTCCAACGGGCTGCGTGGATTTGGCTGACTGTGCCATCCTTAAGTCGGCCGTCTAACAATAGCTGTGTCGGGGTGTGTTCTGTGAGAATGGTGATGGGGTTGAGTCCTGTAATGTATGCAAAGTATTGCACTGCCCAAAAAAACTGCGAGCAGGTGCCTTTCACAGGCAGAAAATCCTTGCTCCACAGGGTCTAACATGCGTGAGGCGTATGCTACGGGGCGTAATTGGTTGTGGCGTTCCTGGAGGAGCACGGCCGAAAGGGTGCATGCTACTTCGATAGCGTACGGGAAAGTGGATCTTTTTAAAGCGTCCACGGCATCTGTATGGTGTGGAAGCCATTCCCAAGGTGCCTGCTTCTTGAGAAGTTCGGATCGGGGCGCTGCTTTAGTGGCGAAACCGTCAATATGGTTTCGGCAGTAGCCAACCAGTCCTAAAAATGACCGGAGGGCTGAGACATTGTGGGGAAGGGGCAATTTGACGATCAAGTCAATTCTCTTGTGCTCGATCTTGCGTTTACCATGAGTGATCACTGTACCTAAGTACATCACTTTTTCTTTCAAAATCTGGGCCTTCTTGGGTTGACTTTACAACCAATTTCTTTTGGGAGTGCAAGGAGCTCAGCGAGAAAAAAATGTGCTCTCCCTTTGTGTCTGTCTGTAGTAACAAGTCATCTACGTACTGGACCAGACAGTCGGGGCGGGAAAATTTTGCTAATCCATTTGCCAGCTGTCGGTGGAAAATGGGGGTGGGGGGGGGGGGGGGGGGGGGGAGTTGTGGAAGGCACGTCCACTTTTATTGTTGCCCTTGGAATGTAAAGGCAAATTTGTACTGGCACGCTTTAGCCAATGGAATGGACCAAAAGCCATTACTAATGTCCAAAACCGAAAATAATTTTGGCTGGAGTCCCTGTTTGAGCATGGTCTCGGGACTCGTGGCTGCGGTGGGGGCTGCTGCTGGGGTTACTTTGTTCAGTTCCCGGTAATCAATGGTCAGTCGCCATGATCCATCCGGTTTCCTGAAGGGCCAAATCGGTGCGTTGTTTGTGGAAGCTACTGATCAGAGTACGCCTTGATCCAACAAACTCTATTACTTTGGAGATTTCTCCCTCTGCTTCTTGGGGAAATCCGTACTGCTTCTGGGGTTTAGGGTCGGGACCTGTAATGTTCACAAAGCCAGCCAAATTGCTACAGTCGTGCTTGTGCTGTGCAAATGCTGCTTTATGTTCCTGCAGGACTGCCCTAACCCGTTTGTCTGCACTAATGGCACGAGGGTCGATCCAGAAGTCTCCTACTGAGCTAATCCTATTTATGTACTCTCCTACTGTGCGCGTGGCGGGGGCTCGTGCTGCCTTTGCCATTTTCCAAACACACTTGTTAACTGGGTCGAAAGAAAGGTTATGGAAGCTCATGAAATAGATCCCAAGGATATGTTCTGCTGTCTGGGGCAGATCAACTAAAACTACAGGGTGCTTAGTCGTGATGTTCCCTATTTGTATTGCTACAGGGGCTGTGATGTGTCCCTGTTGTAAATGACCTGTAAAACCGCTGAGTGTGATGGTGTCTGTTGTGGGCCACGTGTCTCGGTGAACCATCGTGGAGGAATTGAATGTGGTGCGGGACCCTCCTGTGTCCCAAAGAAATTCTACAGGTTGTCCCCGAACTTTGCCTGCTACTACCGGTCTATCGGATATGTCCCAAAGGGTGTTGCAGACCCAGGTTGGGGAGCCCGAACACAGTCTGTCGGTGCCGTTCATGTCTGCATTCTCTGAACGGGCGCTAACGCGATGGATCGGCTTTGCCCTATTCCTGTTTAGGGTGCCTGTCTGTTGGTTTCACTGCTGCTTCTGGGGCGCTTTGCACTCTCGTGTAAAGTGTCCTAGCTGTCCACAGTTGTAACATTCATGAGCCTTGGGTTGTGGGCTGTTCCTGCCCTCATTTACCCATGCGGGGTTCTGGTGTGCTTTAACTGGGTTCATTTCTGCCTGCTCTTCATCGGGTGTTATAAATGCGGTTTTGCCTGCAATTGATTGCTCCCAAGCGCGGGACAATCTCTTTAAAACCCATTTTTCATTGTGGGCCTCATCTGAGCGGTCATAATTTGTGCAAGCTTTTTGTCCTGCTTCTGTGGCGTGGAGACTAGAATTCGGGTCCATTTGGCCATATTATCTGGGGACAAATGGGCGCGGGCTAACTCCAAAAACTGCGGTGAAGTGAATCCACAAAAGTCCAGCAAACGCTGTGGGATGCTCTTATCTTTTGCCTACACTTATTTAGGCCTTCTACGGGGACTCCTCTGTTAAAGCCGATCGCATCAAGGATCGCTGTGTGCATCTCTTGGAGTGTGCCTCCTCCTACATTCTGTGGGTCGGGAAGGGCTGCTACGACTGAAGGGACGAGGCTTAAAACTTCACTTGCTCCTTTTCGTCCAGGCCTTACATGGTTGCCTGTTGTTTGACTTTCGCAAAAAATTGGTGGGGGTCTGATTTGGGAAGGAACGGTGTAATTTTTCCACACGCGTCCCATAATTGGGTCACGGTTAGCAGGGTTGTGTAAAGGAAATCTGCTTCTCCTTCTCCTGCGGCCCTGCGGTGTGTGGTTACAGGGTTCATGGGGGTGTGTTCTGCCTGTTCGGTTGGGGGTTGGGGGCGCTTTCCTTTTCTGGGGTTTTTCCTGCATACATGTCCCATGTACGTATCTATGGGCAGTCTCGTTTAATTCCTGCCAGTCGGGGCCGTTTTCCTGTTCTAATTGGGGTCCGAATGTACTTTGAAATCCATTTTGAACGGAAAGCAGAGATTGCAATTCTGCAATTTGCTTCCGCCACTTGGCATGGTTTACGGAGCTCTGCCTTTGTTCCGTTGTGGAAGTATGGAGTGCTCGTAGGCTGCTTTTAAATCATTGCATTGTTTCTGCAATTTCTCCACTTGCTGTTCTGTTTCTTGTCTTACCAAGACCGCATGTTGCGTGTCCTGGTAGGCCTTATCATATTGCGTCTGAAAACTGTTCAAATGCGCGAGACAAGACTGCCCACTTGGCATCATCCACCCCTGTCCCTTGCTGCTAACTGCTCTTTTAAATCTCGATTCTCCTTCTCTACCTCGCTCACATCTACCTCACTACTTATGTCTCTCTCCTCTATCTCTCTACGGAGTGCCCGAACGACCACCTCTGTGTCTCGCAATTGTGACAAGCAGGACACGATTGCCATCAGCTTGTGAGCTTTCCCTAAGCTCTTCTTGTGGATGTCTGACAGGTTCTCCCACCAAGTATGTCCTATACTCCCGGGTCCTGTTTCCTCATTATCGCAGAATTCACTCCAAAGGGGCCATCCTTTCCCTTGAGATATTTCCTGATCTCATCTTCCCAAACGGGACACTGTCCTACTCTACTGGTCGTTGCGACCTCGAATTCCTGGGGGTTCACAAGGCGTTCCATTGCCTTCATTGCCATTTTCTTTATCTAGGTTCTCTTCTGAGTTTGGAACAGGGGTGATAAAGTGGTGATGTAAATACGGGTATGGCTTACGCTAATTTCTGGCCTACAAAACCCCCGACACAACAAAATCTCTCAGGTTTACCTTATATCCCTGTTAGTACACATGCATTAACACACTTCCGAATCTCAGAGGCTTGATCAGTACTGTTTTGACGCTTGTGTTTTTTTCTTTTTTCAATTGGATTCTCAATTCAAATTTGGGTTCTCTCGGCATGGTTAGGCCACTTCTAAGTCGAGTTCCAACAGAGTCGCCAGTAAATATTGCTCTCTTTGGTTGGCTCTTAATTTGGCTCGGTTTAATTAGGTTTGCTCAAGAGTCGCCAGGTATCTTTCGACACTGCCACAAGGTTCAGAACCGAATACTGATCAATGACGTGATACACCAGTTAGTAAGTTCAAAAGCAATGCTCATTTATTTACACAGTCAAATCTACTCACGCATAAACTCTACAAACTAAACTACCACTATTACTAAAGCTTATACTTAGCTTCGGGTGCCCACTCAGTCAAAGGAACAATGGCCGTTGCTCGGTTCTGAGGCTGTTTACAGGATAGCAACTAGGAGCATCTATCTCGTAGCATGCGTTGACTTGGAAATTACTTGGTCTGGTGCAGCTGCTAGGCTGGTCTCTCCGCTGAGAGCCAAAGCCAAAGGAGGAAGATTCGCCCTTGGGGAATATCTTTTATACTAAAAAGGGCTTTGCGCGCTTTTGGGCAGGCCTTGAACTTGGCCTCAACTAAATGGGTCTTTCCCAATCAGTCGTATCGATCTTCCTCCAATAGAGGGGTGGTTCCTGATAGCTGGGCGCGTCCTAGGTGACTGTTGGTCTGCTTTGTCTTAGTCTCTTCTGGCGCCGGGGAGTCTGCCTTAACATTGTGTATCTAAATGTTTCTCTTTTCTCTCATTAGTATGTAGATGGCTCATTAGTATGTAGATTGTTTGGCAGTTTCAGTCCTGTCTGAGAGTTTAAGGTTCTAATCAACAGACAGCGCTTGCACCTGCTTGTTTTTTAGTATTGTCCAATTTTCCCTGCATTCTTTGCAAATGTCCATTTTGTAATCGTGACGTGGCCATCCCAGATGGCTACATCACCAACCAGATCAATGCAACAGCTCAGGCTCATCTTCACTGGCCCAACAATGCTCGCTGTACAAGAAAGCAGCTCTTACTCACTCCAAAGTCAGCAGGCACCTTTAACCAGTCATGAATCTGAAAGCACATATTTTTTGCTTACTACCAAGTTAATCGCAAAGGTACAATTTAATCTAGAGACCACATGTTATTAACGAGACTCCAAGTTGCCTCCCTGGTGCTTGGGTCAAGGATGTCTCATAGCAGTTACAGGACATTCTGGAGGGGGAGGGTGAAGAGCCATTGGTCGTGGTGCACATCGGTACCAACGACATAGGTTAAAAAAAGGAATGAGGTCCTGAAAGCAGAATATAAGGAGTAAGGTGTCATGTGAGAGTACTTTTAAGACATGGATGTTTAAGCAATGTACCTTTAAGAAAACAGTGATGTCAGAGAGTGGGTGGGGCTGAGGTCAAGGAAATAAGCTGAGAAGTCAGACCTCAAAGAGTGGTCTCAGGATTATTACCAGTGCCACGTGCTAGTCAGAGTAGAAATAGTAGAACGCATCAGGTGTATACTTACCTGAAGAGATGGTGTGAGGGGGGAGCATTTCAGATTTCTGGGGCATTGGGACTGGTTCTGGGGGAGATGGGACATGTACGAATTGGACAGGTTACACCTGGGCAGGACAAGGACTGATGCCCTGGGGTGTAGGGCCGGGAGAGGGGGTGGGGGGGGGGGTGGGGTGGAGAGATGCTAGAGCCGTTGGGGAGGATTTAAACTAATATGGCAGGGCGATAGGAACATATGTAAGGATTCAGAGCAGGGGGAATCGAGAACAAGAGAAAAAGACAGAAAAGTGATAGGCAGAGAAATCAAGGGCCTGCATCAGATAATAACACTGTAAAAAATAGTAGGGACGGGACAAGATAACTTTCAAGGACTAGCCTTAAGGTTTTGTACCTGAACAAGCAGAGCATTTGAAATAAAAATGGATGAATTAGTTGCGCAGGTAGATGTAAAGGGATATGATATAGTTGGGATTATGGAGACATGGCTCCCTGGTGAGCAAGGATGAGAACTAAACATTGAGGGCTGTTCAGTTTTTAGGAATGACAGACAGAAAGGAAAATGTGGTGGAGTTGCATTGTTGATTAAAGAAGATGTTCATACAATATTGAGGAAAGATATTAGCACAGATGATGTGGAATCTGGGTTGAGTTGAGAAACACCAAGGGGCTAAAAACATTCATGGGGTGGTATACAGACCACCAAACTGCAGTGGTAATGTTGGGTATAGTATTAGACAGGAAATCAGAGATGCATGTGATAAAGGAACATCTGTGATTATGGGTGACTTTAATCTGCATATAGATTGGGTGGCTCAAATTAGTCACAGTACAATAGAGGAAGAATTTCTGGAGCGTATACAGGATGGTTTCCTGGACCAGTATATGGAGGAACCAACAAGCGGACAGACCATCTTGGACTGGGTGTTGTGCAATAAGGAAGGCGTAGTTGGCAATCTCGTTGTGAGAACCCTAGGGGATGAGTGACCATAATACGGTAGAATTCTTTATCAAGGTGCATAGTGAGGTAGTTGATTCTGAGACCAATGTCCTGAACTTCAATAAAGGTAATTATGATGGTATGAGGCATGAGCTGGCTATGATGGACTGGAAAACATTACTGAAAGGAAGGACAACGGACAGCAATTGCAAGGATTGAAGGAGCTAATGTGAACTCCAAAAGTTGTTTATTCCTATTTGGCGCAAGAGTAGAAAGGGAACTGTGGCCAAACCATGGCTTAGAAGCGAAAGAAGAGGCATACAAATTAGCAAGAAAAAGCAATAAACCCGAGGATTGGGAACAGTTTAAAATTCAGCAAAGGCAGACCAGGGGATTGATTAAAAAGGGGGAAATATAATTTGGAAGTAAACTAGTGGGGAACATAAAACCTGACTGTAAAAGTTTCTCTAGGTGTGTAAAGAGAAAAAGATTAATAAAAATTAATGTTAGGCCCCTTAGTCAGAAACGGGGGAATTCATAACAGGGAACAAAGAAATGGCTGAGGAACTAAATTCGTACTTTGGTTCTGTCTTCACAAAGGAAGACATGAATAATGTACCCGAAGTTCTGGGAAGCACAAGTTTTAGTGAGGGAATGAAGGAAATTAGTATTAGTAAAGAAATGGTTTTGGAGAAATTAATGAGATTGAAGGCAGACAAATTTCCAGGGCCTGATAATCTTCATCCCAGAGTACTTAAGGAAATAGCCCTAGAAATAGTATATCCATTGGTGGTCATTTTCCAAAATTCTTTGGACTCTGGAATGGTTCCTACAGATTGGAGGGTAGCGAATGCAACCCCCGCAATTCAAGAAGGGAGGTAGAGAGAAAACAGGGAACAATAAAGGGGCGGCACAGTAACACAGTGGTTAGCACTATTGCTTCACAGCACGAGGGTCCCAAGTTTGATTCCCAGCTTGGGTACGGTCTGTGCAGAGTCTGCACGTTCTCCCCGTGTCTGCTTGGGTTTCCTCCGGGTGCTCCGGTTTCATCCCACAGTGCAAAGATGTGCAGGTTAGGTGGATTGGCCATTCTAAATTGCCCTTAATGTCCAAAATAGCACAGTGGGCTAAACACCTGGCTTGTAATGCAGAACAAGACCAGCAGCACGGGTTCAATTCCCGTACCGGCCTCCCCGGACATGTGCCGGAATGTGGCGACTAGGGGTTTTTCACAGTAACTTCATTGAAGCCTACTTGTGACAATAAGCAATTATTATTATTAAAATGGTTAGGTGGGGTTACTGGGAGAGGGTGAAAGTGTGGGCTAAAGTAGGGTGCTCTTTCCAAGGGTCGGTGCAGACTCGATGGGCCAAATAGCCTCCTTCTGCACTGTAAAATTCTACGATAGACCAGTGAGCCTAACATTGGTAGTAGGGAAGTTGATGGAATCTATTATCAAGGGTTTCATAGCACAGCATTTGGGAAGCAACAGTATAATCAGACAAAAAAAGTCAGCATAGAAAGGGAAATTATGCTTGACAAATCTACCGAATTCTCTGAAGATGTAATTAGTAGAGTTGACCAGGGAGAACTGGTGGATGTGGTTTATTTAGACTTTCAGAAGGCTTTCCACAAGGTATCATATGATCATAATAATCTTTATTATTGTCACAAGTACATTAACACTGAAATGAAGTTACTGTGAAGATCCCTTAGTCGCCACATTCCAGCACCTGTTCGGGTACTCGGAGGGAGAATTCAGAATATCCAATTCAACTAACAAGCACCTCTTTCGAGAGCAGATTAATATGTAATGTTAAAGCGCATGGGATTATGGGTGATGTCTTGAGATGGATAGAAAACTGGATAGCAGACAGGAAGCAAAAAGTTGGGAAAAATGGGTCTTTTTCTGATTGGCAGGCAGTGTCTATTGGGGTGCTGCAGGGATCGGTGCTAGGGCCCCAACTGTTCACATTATATATTAATAATTTGGACGAGGGAACTAAATGTATTATCCCCAAATTTGCAGATGATATGAAGTTGGCTGGAAGGGTGAGCTTTGAGGAGGATGCTTCAGCAGGATTTGGACAGGCTGAGTGAATGGACACATGCATGGCAGATGCAGTGTAATGTGGATAAATGTGAGGTTATCCGCTTTGGTCGCAAAACTAGGAAGGCAGATTATTTGAATGGGTGTAAATTGAGAGAGATGGATACTCAGTGACATCTTGATGTCCTCATGCATCAGTTGCTGAAAGTAAGCATGCTGGTACAGCAGGCAGTAAAGAAGGCAAATGGTAAGTTGGCCTTCATAGTGAGGATTTCAGTATAGGAATAGAGATGTTTTACTACAATTGTATAGGGCATTGGCGAGGCTACCCCTGGAGTATTGTGTGCAGTTTTTGTGTCCTTATCTGAGGAAGGATGTTCTTGCTATGGAGATAGTGCAGCAAAGGTTTACCAAGCTGATTCCTGGGTTGGCGGGACTATCATATGAGGAGGACTAAATCGGGTAGAATTATATTCATTGGAGTTTAGAAGAGTGAGAGGGGATCTCATAGAAACTTACAAAATTCTAACAGGATTAGACAGAGTATATTCAGAAAGAATGTTACCGATGGTGGGGGAATCCGGAACTAGGAGTCATAGTTTGAGGATAATGGGTAAACCTTTTGGGACTGAGGTGAGGAGAAATTTCTTCACCCAGAGAGTGGTGAATCTGTGGAATTCGCTGCCACGGAACGTAGTTGAGGCCAAACCGTTGTGTAATTTCAAGAAGGAATTATATATAGCCCTTGGGACTAAAGGGATAAAGAGATATGGGGGGGGGGATCAGGGTATTGAACTTGATGATCAGCCACGATCATAATGGATGGCGGAGCAGGCTCGAAGGGCCAAATGGCCTCCTGCTTCTATTTTCTATGTCTCTATATTACGAGTATGCACGATATCTCAATACATTAAAAATAGGTTCCCAATGTGCGCCGTCAAGAACCACAATCCATCTTTAATCTGCTGGCAACTTAATTTCCAACTTTCATCCTGCCGTCGGAAAGCTGACATTTTGCCACCTGCACAATTAAGTATCGCTGTCTTCATTGCAACTTCCGCCCATGTAGTAGATCAATGATTTGAACATGTGGCATTCAGCTCCAAAGTGAGATTGCCTATGTTGCATTTCTTCTTCACAACCTTAAATAACTCTCTAAAAAAGGGAAGATCCTTTCTAAAAAAGGGAAGATCCTTTCCCAAAACTGTGATTGCACACATTTCAACAAAATTACACATCCACTGTAGCAATGCAAATCCTTCGATAGCCAGACTTATTTTGAAAAACTGTCTACTCCACTTTGGTGTCAAACAAAAACTGTGCCCTTGCCTGATCTTGCATTTTTCATTAATGCAGGACAGACATCTCTGCACTGCCAGAATATATGGAAATTGAATGGAGAGGGTACAGTATAAAATACGGTCAGGCCAATCTTGCCTAGCAGTTCATGGCGCAAGCCTGCTTTACCATGAGTGAGCATAGTTACAATTTTGACGATTTAGCAAAATTGGGGATTCGTTGACACAGCGAGTATTATAACGGTGAAATCTGTCATAACTTCAAGAGATAAATTGGTTTAAATATAATTCCTTCCATTAAACGACAGGCCTGAAAACCGATATTGATTGCATTTCTCTAAAACCTAGGCTGTCGGAGTATGGAAGGTCTAATTCACAGGCCATTATGAGTTTTAAAAACATTTGTTTGCAGCTTGAAACACGGTCATCCACACTTTCCTTTGCCATGCTTATCCTCGGTTGTCCAACTCAGTGATACTACCCTTGTCTGGTTCTCATAGAATCATAGACTTTACAGTGCAGAAAGAGGCCATTCGGCCCATCGAGTCTGCACCGGCTCTTGGAAAGAGCACCCTACCCAAGGTCCACACCTCCACCCTATCCCCATAACCCAGTAACCCCACCCAACACTAAGGGCAATTTTGGACACTATGGGCAATTTAGCATGGCCAATCCACCTAACCCGCACATTTTTGGACTGTGGGAGGAAACCGGAGCACCCGGAGGAAACCCACGCACACACTGGGAGGATGTGCAGACTCCGCACAGACAGTGACCCAAGCCGGAATCGAACCTGGGACCCTGGAGCTGTGAAGCATTTGTGCTACCCACAATGCTACCGTGCTGCCCATTCTTATCTTTTTTTTAAATAAATATTTTTATTCTCCTTTTTCACATTTTCATCCAAATTTACACCCACCAACAAACAATCAACGGTAACAAACACAATGTCAATGCCCTGGCCAACAATTCCACCCTCCCACCAACCCCCAAACAACCCTCAACATTTTAAATACAAACATCAAAGAAAAGGATTCAGGAATCCACCATCCACTCGTATATAGTCTCCAACAACATACACAGTCCAACACAAGCCTCCCCGCCCCCCCCCGGCCCAACCCCAGGGCACAAGGTGGAGAAACTGACATCCACCCCAACATGATCCGCCTTCCGGCGATCAGCGAGGCGAAGGCTAAAACATCTGCCTCCGCACCCGCTTCCAACCCCAGCCGATCTGATCCCCCGAATTTGGCCTCCAGAGGACCCGTCTTAAGTCTCTCTTCTCCCAGAATCGCCCCATAAATTGCCGACACCATCCCCTTCTCGGTTCTACTCTTACCTATCCATCGTCAGAGGACCTTCAGGAATAAGGGTCTCTTCTCCCTGTTCTGTCTTTGCATTGTTAACTCTGGATTTCACCACACAATTTTCTTTGGTTCCCTTCTCTTCTTCATCTACATGCTGCCCCTTGGTGACATCATCTGTAGATGTGGAATTAGCTTTCTCATGGCTGATACCAAATCTGATTGTCCATCATCTCTCTTGACTCTTCCACTACCTCTGAGCTGTCAGACTGCTTCTGTAACCTCCAATGTTGAATATGTCACAATTCAAACAAACATACAAATTATGAGCAGGGGTAGGCCAAAATCAGTCCCTTGAGCCTGCTCCGTAATTCAATAAGATCATGGCCATTCGTCACGATCCACATTCCAGCCTACCCCAGATAACCTTTCATTCCTCTAATTAAATATTTAGAAGAACAAAGCGTTTTTTTTGCATTTGATTGGTATTTCAGGCTGAACCACATTTTTTGCAACTTCAGATTGGTAGTCAACCCAAGCCAAGCCTCTGACCCTATATCCATGTGGTGAAAATACTCCCACAGTGAAGTTAGGTAGGGAGTTCCACGATTTTGATTCTGGCGATGAAGGAACAGCTGTACATTTGCAGGTCAGAATGGTGTGTAACATCAAGGGAAACTTGGAGATGATGGTCTCTCTGTACACCTACTGCCTTGGTCTTTGTAGGTTGCAGAGATCACAGGTTTGCGACATTTTGTCAAAGGAACCTTAGGAATCTGATGTCTATTTCTACTTTCATAACATTGCCTGGCCCAAACCATGTGTTTGCTGTTGAAACTCTCAGCCATGTCCTTGTCACTTGTCCTTGTCCAGTGTTTAGCTCACTACCACTTCTCTTCGAGGAATGCCTACCCTGAAGAAGTACTGCTTTTCTCTCCAACAGGATTTCCCTATGTTCCTCCCCCCCCCCCCCCCCCCCCCACCACCCCCCACACACACTATCCACCTTCACTGCTTTCCATTTCTCTCAATGTTGGCTGTGGCTATGACTCATCTTTCATTCTCACTCCAGTTTAATAGTTCCCACTTTGTCTTTTAGCTTTGACAAAGGGTCATCTGCACTCAAAATGTTGGCTCTATTCTCACTCTACAGATGCTGCCAGACCTGCTGAGATTTTCCAGCATTTTCTCTTTGGTTTCAGATTCCAGCATCCGCAGTAATTTGCTTTTATCCTCGTCACTTCTTGGCTCGACTATTCTAATGTTCTTCTGGACTGTCTTCCATCCTCCATAAATTTCAGCTTATCCAAGTTTGTTCTCCAAATCCTATGCAGTGGTAAATCCCACCAAATCCTTCTACTTCTGTTAGCATTAGCTTTTAATTATCTCAGAATGCCTCAAATTTAAAATTATTTTCATGTTCAAATCACCTCATAACTTTGTTGCTTCCTATCGCTGTAACATTCACCAGCCCCACAAACTCCATCCAAGTTGTCTGCAACACTAATTCCAGGCTCTTGTGCATCACTTCCTCCTTTCACCTCATTTATTGGCAGTCCTGCCTTCAGCTGCTTTGGTAATCCCTCAATTAACCTCTCTCCTTCTGTAACTCTATCTCACCCTAAGGAAAGATTAGGGCCAATTAGGGACCCTATAGGTAATGTGTGTGTGCACCTGGAAGACTTGGTACAGTCCTCAAATGAATACAGAAAAGGACAATGCAGGTGTGGACATCAAGGTAGAGGAATGTGAAATATTAGAGGTAATTACCATGGAGAGAGGTTGAGCAGCCCTAAAAGTCACCAATCTTCACAGTCATCACACATTGGATCCAGAATTGACTGAGAGGGAGGAAGCAGAGGGATGTTTCTGTGACTGAAAGTCGTTCTAATGGGGCTCCGCAGGACTCAGTGTTGGGGCCTTCACTATTAATGATTTGGACTTAAATGTATGGGGTATTATCAAGAAGTCCAATGTGTGATGTATGTAAGAAATTGGTACATATAATATTGTATTATATGCATCTGATACAGTCATGTTTTTTAAATCCTGGGTTAGGGTGTGTATGCGTTGCCTGCTGTAATATTTTTTTTAAAATCCTGGTTTGAAAGACAGCCAGACTTTGTGGCTGCAAATGGTGATTATGATGTCATAAAAGTGAGATCATTCTACTTTCCAACCTGTATATTATTTTTAAAATACATTTAGAGTACCCAATTATTTTTTTACCCAATTATTTTTTTCCAGTTAAGGGGCAATTTAACGTGTCCAATCCACCTACCCTGCACATCTTTGAATTGTGGGGGTGAGACCCACGTAGACATGGGGAGAATGTACAAACTCCACATGGACAGTGATCAGGGGCTGTTAGGCAGCAGTGCTAACCACTGTGCCATCATACCACCCTCCTGTATGTTATCATAAAGAGGGATGGGTTTTCCAGAAAGTGAGTTATTCTTTAACTGAGTGATTTAACGTTCAGTCTTACTTTTCAATTGGCTTCCAACTATTTTGTTTAACACAAAGAAATGGGTAAACTGAGGGACCAATTAAAGGGACAGTCCCTTAAAGGGAAACTGTCTTGAACAAAAAGCAAATCACAAATGAAAGTTAAGACATTAAATCAAAATGTGATTAACAGGGTCAATAAGGCATCCCACACCCTGCGGTGGCCAAAGGGTACAGAAGATCTCGAGGGTGCCCATGGACACCACATGTTCCCTCTCCAGGGACACCCAGCCGTAAACATAGCCGTGGAAGAGGGACAGACAGTCGGGTCAGACAATCCCGTCCTTCCTCCCCGCACCGGGTGAACATAGAGCAGGAGCGGGGGATTGAAGTGCAAACAAAACTGCAACAAATGGCTTTTTAAAATAACTAAACAGGAAGTGCAGCCTATAGCAACCTATACTGTTGCTAAGCTTGCAGATGGTACAAAGATATGCAGAGGGACGGGTAGTATTGAGGAAGCAGGGGGGCTGCAGCAAGACTTGTAGATGGAATACAATGTGGAAAAGTGTGAGGTTGTACACTTTGGTCGGAAGAATGGAGACATAGACTATTTTCTAAATGGGAAAAGGCTTAGGAAATCAGAAGCACAAAGGGACTTAAGAGTTCTAGTTCAAGATTCTCTTAAGGTTAACGTGCAGTTTTGGTCGGCAGTTAGGAAGGCAAATGCAATGTTAGCATTCATGTCGAGAGGGCTAGAATACAAGAGCATGGATGTTCTTCTGAGGCTGTATAAGGCTCTGGTCAGACCCCATTTGGAGTATTGAGAGCCATTTTGGGCCCCGTATCTAAGGAAGGATGTGCTAGCCTTGGAAAGGGTCCAGAGGAGGTTCACAAGAATGATCCCTTGAATGAAGAGCTTGTGATATGAGGAGCGGTTGAGGACTCTGGGTCAGTACCTGTTGGGAGTTTAGAAGGATGAGAGATCTTATTGAAACTTACAGGATACTGAGGGGCCTAGAGTGGACATGGAGAGGCTGTTTCCACTAGTAGGAAAAACTAGAACCAGAGGGCACAGCCTCAGACTGAAGGACGATCCTTTAAAACTGAGATGAGGAGGAATTTGTTCAGAGGGTGGTGAATCTGTGGAGTTCTTTGTCACAAAAGGCTGTGGAGGAAAAAAAAAAAATCACTGAGTGTCTTTAAGACAGAGATAGATAGGTTATTGTTTAATATGGGGATCAGTGGTTATGGAGAGAAGGCAGGAGCATCAGGATGAGAAACACAACTGCCATGATTGAATGGCAGAGCAGACTTGATTGGCCAAATGGCCCAATGTCTTATGGTCTTATAAACCAGTGACTTGAGCTGATCTGCCCTTGCTATATTTGACCTGCAGGAGTTGATTGAAGCCACACATACATAAGTGGGCCCACCTCAGCTCTGCCTAAATTTACTCACCTGATGAAGGAGCTGCGCGCTAAAAGCTAGTGACTCCAAACAAACCTGTTGGACTTTAACCTGGTGTTGTAAGACTTGTTACTGTGCCCACCCCATTCCAACGCCAGTATCTCCACATAGTGCCTGAATTTAGACAAATAAAAGATTACTACAGCAGCAACTGAAGAGTAGGGTTACAATTCACTGCAAGTACAGGTGGTTAACACTGGATGACTTGACTGGGGGTGCCTATATATGGGCACGAACCGGCTTGAAAACTACTAAACGAGTGCAATCAGCACAATGTCGCCATCCCAAACTGGGACAAGCGCAGCCAATTGTGTAACGTGGGGGACTGCTTTGGTGAATAATTTTAAACCAGCGTAAATTATCTTTGATACCAGTGGCGACCTACACAAATGCAAAATACTGTGGATGCCGGAAAACTGAAATAAAGCAAAATACTCATCAGTAAGGTTCTCTCTCCACAGACGCAACTACGTTTAAAACTCCACAACTATTAGATTCCATTCTACCCAGTGATACGCTATGTCTATGCAATAACTCAGGCAACCCAAAGGTAATAAAAGTCGAATCAGATCTAGCTCTTTGAACAAGTATGAAAAACCCATTATAAAAATAAGTGCCGTGTTGTCTCCTCCCAGTCTCCTGGTAATATTTTATTGTAATCACAATTCAACAGTTACGACAAAGACAATTGCAAGGCACAAGGCCTCAATACACTTCAAATTAACAATTTCACAATCACATAACACAAACAGCGGCGAGGCGAGGCACAAGGCCTCGATACAAGACGACCATTTCAGAGCAAATAAGAACCACAAGGCTCAAGGCCTAAATAGATGTTTTAACAGTGACGTATCAAAAACAATCACAAGGCCTCAAAACACCTTTAAAAGATTAACAGGATAAAGTTCATCACAGGGCACAAAGCTGTGACACACTTGAAAAATGAAACTATGAAATAACAAAAACCGTTACAGGATACGATAACAACGCCAGAAGTTCATCAACATACACAGGCAGTATAAACAGATGTGGAGATGCCGGCGTTGGACTGGGGTGAGCACAGTACGAAGTCTTACAACACCAGGTTAAAGTCCAACAGGTTTGTTTCGATGTCACTAGCTTTCGGAGCGCTGCTCCTTCCTCAGGTGAATGAAGAGGTCTGTTCCAGAAACACATATATAGACAGATTCAAAGATGCCAAACAATGCTTGGAATGCGAGCATTAGCAGGTGATTAAATCTTTACAGATCCAGAGATGGGGTAACCCCAGGTTAAAGAGGTGTGAATTATACCAAGCCAGGACAGTTGGTAGGATTTCCAAGGCGGCCTTCAGGACCCGCGACAACGCAGAATCGCCGAGCAGAAACTTATAGCCAAGTTCCGCACACATGAGTGCGGCCTCAACCGGGACCTGGGATTCATGTCGCATTACATTCATCCCCCACCATCTGGCCTGCGAAATCCTACCAACTGTCCTGGCTTGAGACAATTCACATCTCTTTAACCTGGGGTTACCCCATCTCTGGATCTGTAAAGATTTAATCACCTGCTAATGGTCGCATTCCTAGCATTGTTTGGCATCTTTGAATTTGTCTATATATGTGTTTCTGGAACAGACCTCTTCATTCACCTGAGGAAGGAGCAGCGCTCCGAAAGCTAGTGACATCGAAACAAACCTGTTGGACTTTAACCTGGTGTTGTAAGACTTCGTACTGTATAAACAGAAACAACAGAAAAGAAACAGCATATCAAAAATAAACATTTACTAAATGCGGAGAACCGCCCATGTCCATACTCAATCACCACCCGTTTGTCACCCCCCGAAAGGGGTCCCCAGTTCAACGCAAACAACCGTCCAAAGCCACTTGCCAGAAAACCAGCAAGCAGCTAGTTCATTCATCGCCTCCCCTCCACCCAGCCCGGCAGCCTACACGCCGGAGGAAAGGCCTCGCTGAGAGCACAGTGGGTGTCGCTGTGGGGACAGGGCGGAGGCGACCCACGTGTGACTACTGAGAAACAAGCCATGTCTCCTCCCCTCCTCCGGGTGTCGCTGTGGGGGCGGAGGCCACCCACGTGCGTTTACGTAGAAACAAGCCATGTCTCCTCCCCGCCGCCGAATGTCGCTGTGAGGACGGGGCGGAGGATCACCCACGTGTGTTTACGTAGAAACAAGCCATGTCTCCTCCCCTCCTCCGGGTGTCGCTGTGGGAACGGGGCGGGTTTTAGTCCGGAAGTGGAAAAGCTGACGGTCTCTGACGTAATCTAATTGGCATCATCCAAACAAACAGGCGCTCGCTGGCCACGCGCTGCTCTTCGCCAATCAGCAGCTCCACGAATGGTTGGGTCCTGGGGGTAGCTGCGCAGAAGCGGGTGCATGTGGCGGCTGAGCAGGCTGGTCATGGCCTTCTCGATCAGCATGAAGGGACGGTTTTATTATGCGGTGAGGGCTGGCAGGAAGCCCGGAGTGTACGCAACCTGGTGAGTGAGAGATGGTTTCGCAGCTTGTCCTGATCTCCTCCATTGGGGATTGCAGGTCGCAGAAAGACCATTCGGCCCAGGACGAGCCTCTCCAGACTCGCCCCACTTTGCAACTCGTGGGCCCTTTCTCCTCCGTAAAACACTCGAGGAGGTTGAGAAAAATATCCCACAGGCGACCTCCCGGGCCAGCTCCACCAGCTTTCATTTGCATTGCAAAATACCTCATCAGAATTAATGGGCAGAATGGCGCTGCCCTTGACAAGGCGCCAGCGAGGTGATGTTTATAAACTGGGAAGCTTCAGTTTCATGCTCGGACTCCCAAGTTCAGCCTGTTCCTCTTTGCTTTTATTTTCAGCCCCAAAAGTGTTGAATATCTGATCTCAGTTGTTTGTTGTTGCAGGCACTTGAGAACCGCATTGGTCAGTTTAGGGTATTTGTTCTGTAAATGGGGCCAAAAGTTTTCTTGCCCAATACTGGCTTCAGTGACTTGCCTTTGGCCCAGTCCAGGACTCAGCTGGACTCTCACCCCTGCCTCCCTCTCCCTCCCATGTTCTGAGAGAACCAATGGTTTGCAACACCACATCCAACTATTCTAAATGTGATGAGGGTTATCGCCTCTACCACCCTTAAAGGCAGTGAGCTCCAGACCTCCACCTTCTGGGTGAAAAACATGCATGACTGCCCGTTAATCCTGCTGGTTATTCCTTTTTGCTAAAGGAAATGGGTCGGTCTTATCCACCCTATTTGGGCACATTTTAAGTTTATGCACATTTAAATCTTCTCTCTGAGCCTCCTTTGTTGCAAGGGTATCTTATCCACCCATCCCTTGTCGCACTGGTACAACCAAGTCACTTGTGCGGCAACTTGAATACTTACTAAAAGGACAATAGTGACCCAGTTTGGTTTTTAAACACATCGGGCAGCTTCATGGGCCAGAATTTTATGTTGAATGTACGGGCGTGTGACCAATCAAAATTGTGTGAAAAGATGTTGGGCATGCATCCCAATGTCATAACGTTCGTGGGAATGCGTGGAAGTTGGAAGCAAGCCTACTAATAATTAAGTGGACAATTGAGCTCATTAAGGAGCCAATTGTCGGTAATTGTACATGGCCTATCCACTTTTAGTGGCTGTTTTTTTGCTTTGTCCCTCAGTTTGTTTCCTTCTGTTTTGTTGGTGGACCTCAAAAGAGTGGCCTATCCACTTTTATGGTTGGTGGACAGGTTAATTGGCCAGATGGCCTTCACGTTTTTGCTACGTTTTTGCTACAAACCTATCTAGGGTGGGATACAATGTCCCAGGTGATGTAAAAGAAGTTATTTGAGTGTGAGGTGCTACAGAAAGCTGAATTTGGCTATTCGGCCCTTGGAGCCTGCTCTGCCATTCATTATAATCATGGCTGATCATCCATCTTGGTTTCCGCTTTCCCCCCATATCCTTTGATCACTTTAGCCCTAAGAGCTATATCTAACATCTTTTTGGAAACATACAATGTTTTGGCCTCAACTGCTTTCTGGGGGAAAGAGAATTCCACAGGCTCATCACTCTCTGGGTGAAGACATTTCTTCTCACTCAGTCCCAAATGGTCTACCCTATATCCTCAGACAGCCTTGGTTCTGGACTCCTGCCATCGGGAACATCCTTTCTGGTCTAGCTCTTTGAATTTTATAGGTTTCTATGCGATTTCCCCCCCTCATTCTTCTAAACTCCAGCGGATGGCATCCTAACCAATCTGCGGAGAAGGCTATGGCAGCCAAATCACTGAGTGTCTTTAAGACAGATAGATAGGTTCCTGATTATAAGGGGAATCAAGGATTATGGGGGTGGGAGGGAGGGGGGGGGGGGGGGGGTGGGGATGGGGATGCGAAACATATCAGCCATGATTGAATGGCGAAGCAGACTGGGCCGAATAGCCTAATTCTGCTCCTATGTCTTATGGTCTTGTATATCTCTATATGGGCGGCAGGGTAGTACAGTGGTTAGCACAGTTTCTTCACTCTAGGGTCCCAGGTTCGAGTCTCGCCTGGGGTGACTGCGGAGTGTGCTCGTTCTCCCCGTGTCTTTGTGGGTTTCCTCCGGGTACCCCGGTTTCCTCCCACAGTCGAAAGATGTGCAGGTTCGGTGGATTGGCCATGCTTAATTGCCCTTTGTGTCCACAAATGAAATGAAATGAAAATCGCTTATTGTCACAAGTAGGCTTCAATGCCGTTACTGTGAAAAGCCCCTAGTCGCCACATTCCGGCGCCTGTTCAGGGAGGCTGGTACGGGAATTGAACAGTGCTGCTGGCCTGCCTTGGTCTGCTTTAAAAGCCAGCAATTTAGTTACTAGATCGGGTGGAGGTGTGGGCTTAGGTAGGGTTCTTTTTCTAGGGTCTGGTGCAGACTCGATGGGCCGAATGGCCTCCTTTTGCACTGTAGATTCTATGATATCAGGCCCGCCATCCCAGCAATCAGCCTGGTAGACCATTGCTGGTCTCAACACAAGAATGTCCTTCCTCAGATGGGAGACAAAACTGCGCACTGTATTCCAGGTGTGGTCTCACCAAGGCCATGTATAATCGCATCAAGACATCCCTGCTCCAGTACTGGTTTTTCAAACATTTTTCCCAAGAACCATGCTGACAGACCTTTGAGACCATGCCCTGTTCACTTACCTTTAATGTGAAAGGGGAGCCTGATTAGTCCTCACGATCCCCCTTGAATCAAAAGGAGAGGGCAATGTGCATATCAGGTGCAGATTTCAGCCAGTTCCTTTGTGCCGTCTTAACCTTTCTGAAAATGGAAAATCCAATCTCACACATAGATCGTCAAGAAAGGCAATAGCAACAAAATGCATGTTTTACTCAGCACTGGATACTTCTGGGAGATGCAACACCAGACTGCTGACCACTTCATGGACTTTTTAACATGTTTTAATGTATTATCGATCAACTACAGCAAGGTAGTCTTTTAATTTGGAGTCAGCTCTTAAGTTAATAACTGACTTTGGGGTTTCAACCTCAAAGAAGTTTTCATCCATCACTTCTTTCAAAATCTAAAACCTCTCATGTACCAGTACTTCCTGCATATAACACACATGGGCGTTGCATCCTTACTTGCAGTGGCATTATTGACAAAACCATACTTCAGAAATCATCTTCCCGAGTTAAGTTTCTTCTTTGTAGGCTGTTAAGCAGAGGTACAGAACAATACTTGCATTGCTTTGTCCTACCCTGCCCTGGAGTTCTGCAGCAGATTCTGTTGTGATATTCTGCCCAATAGGTAAACTGCCTACTTGAGTCTCTGGCTGTCCTTTATTTTTAAGAAAACCATTCATCTTCACAGTTCACTTATTTTGCTTGCCGGAAGCTGGAAAGTGGAAGCAATATTGCTTCGTGATTGGGCGCACTTTGAAAAACCTTCTAACCCTGTTCTAACCCTGTCGCTATGAGGCCAATATACCATTTGCCATCTTCTTCGCCTGCTGCACCTGCATGATTAATTTCAGCGACTGGTGGAGAAGGACATCCATGTCATGTTGCATATTCCCCCCTCAATCTATAGCCATTCAGATAATCTACCTTCCTGTTTTTGCTACTAAAGTGGATAACCTCGCATTAACCCACAATATACAGCATCTGCCATGCATTTGCCCATTCACTCAACTTGTCCAAATCACACTGAAGCATCTCTGCATCCTCCTCACAGCTCATCCACCCACCCAGCTGTGTCATCTGCAAATTTGGAAATATAATTTTTAGGTTTCCTCATCTAAATAATTAATATATATGTTATGAATAGCTGGGGTCCCAACACTGATCCTTGTGGTACCCCACTAGTCACTACCTGCCACCGACCGATCTTTGTTTTCCTGTCTGACAACCAGTTTTCTATCTATCTGAATACACTTCACCCAATCCCATACACTTAGATTTTGCACGCTAATATCTTATGTGGAACCTTGTCTAAAGCCTTCTGAATGTCCAAATAAACCACATCCACTGGCTTCCCGTCCTCAACTCTACTCGTTACATCCTCAAAATATTCCAGTAGATAGTGGGGTTACATTAGCTATGTGGTCAGATGCTTGAATTAGCAGTATTGACACAGTTTACAGTATTTTATACAGCTGATTTCATTTTTGAAGCGCTGCAGCTCCCTGTGGCAGCTCCACAGCAATTGTCAGCCTTCAGGGAGTGCCCAGCCCAACCTCCCTTCTCTCAACGCTCTGTTATTTTGTGACTAAACTGAGAAAAACGAAACCCTTTATAATCCTTCTGCTGTCTCCATTTGCCAAATGCTAGCAAAGGATTATAGCATCAATTGTGAATCTGTGTTCTTGCAACTTGAATGATTAAACTAATATTTTGAGCTGATGGACAATTTGTGGTAAACAAGAGACCTTGTTAGCCATACTTTGCTTGGCTTAACATTACAATATATTCGATCTAAAAGTGAAAACGTGTATTGAATAGCCAGTGAAGGTTGGTCGTATATGGCATATAATCTAGTTAATGAACAGGGTTTCAATGAAATTTTATTCTCCTTGCATGAGCATACCTGCACTGAAGGATGCGATTTGGAGTATTTTTCTATCCATCATTGACTGCTCTTAGTTCAGTGATTCAAGAAGATTTCTCTCTACTGTATGCCACAGGTGCACTCCTTATTGTGAAAATGCCAGCTTCTTTTGGCAGTATGCTTGGGCTGTTGCTTTCAGACTAATCGTCACAAAGGCGGGAGGGTGTGATAAAATTGTGATACGGGAATTATAGGTCTCTGGCAGAAAAGAATTACATTGAATTCAAATACTACACCTAATGGGAAATACATTTTTAATCGAATTGATCTAGTCGATCAAATGTGGTCTTCAGATGGAATTGATTAGAAGTTGGAGGATAATTGGTTTAAGTGTGCAGATATAATTCATTCTTTGTTTTTAACATTTTGTTACAATCCCCTTATAGACCAATAACTTTAAAAGAAATGCAAACTCCCAGTTAATAGATCAAAGACTGTAACAAGATTTAGCATTTTAAGACTTTGACTGTAACAAGCCAACCTAGAGCAATATTGACTAATCCATATCTGTGCAAGCAATTCATAATTTAAACTACCAAACAAAAATGTTAATTTTAACACAACCAAAAATCCCACTTCACATTTAAATATTATACCTTTCCTTAGGTAGAGATTCAGTTCTCCCAGAACCAGTCCAAAGTGATTATTTCTTGTGACGGTTTACTTCAGTTTCTTTCCTCTCCCAGCCTGGTAACTTTAACACCAGAATTTATTACACAGTGAGGATTTTCACTGGAGTGTCTGCTTCTAGTTCAACGTAGGCAAATCTAACTTGTATTATATCCTTGCGAATTTGGTCTTTTCAATCCAAGCATAACCTTTCAGCTGCATTCCTGCATGGTGACCTGTTCTGTGTGGTGACCTGTAGAGTCTTTGTGTCCCTAGCTGTTTGTTCTCTCTGATCCTGGCAGACTGACTTGAGTGGGGGATTCAGTAATAGTTTAGAAAACTATTGATGGACCAAGTTACAAGCTTTTCTAAGGATTCTTATGCCCCACTCAAGGCCTTCTCCATGGCAACATGAATCACATAGTCATTGTATTCAAGTAAAAATGCTAATTAGCTTTTCTTTACCCCCCAACTGTATTCTATCATGAAAGTTTAAAGTATAACTGCTTACAATCCAACATTTTCAATTCCTTCCTGGGACTTTGGAGATTAGCAATCTAGCCACTGTAAACTCATTCTGCTGCCATTGTCTCCAAGTTTTGAACACCTTACACTTTCTCGCCAGTGAAATCTTTAACTGCCATATCATCCAGGCCTGTTGTCAGGCAGACAGTTCACATGACCCCCTTCATTTTACCCTAAGTTAAAAGCAAAGTCCCCATTTTTAAACCACATACTTGTAACAATTTCCACTTGCCAGGTTACAGTAACATCCTCCTGTCACTGGCAGCAGTACCTACCCCCTCAGGATTATGTAATTGCAGTCTGTGAAATTTACATAGGCAGCTTTCATAATATGGGTGGAAAATAAGATTTAGCAATGGCGGGGAAAAGAAGTTGACAGTTAGTGTGCAGAAGTAAGTAAATTAATAACCCCACAGCAAACTTGAAATGGGATCAACTCAAAGGATTTGTATTTTTGCACACAATTAAACTGTGGGAGGAGGGTAGCAACCTTGTTCATACAACCTAGCAAACTGTTCATACAGGAAAATAGAGATATACAGTAGAAAGACCACAGAGTAAAGTCATATTGTTTCACGAGGGTCCAGAGTTCAGAACCAAAGACCGATGATATATTCAATGATATATTGCTTCACAGAGTTTTAATTCACTTTTTCAGTAGAGTTGACTTTACACTATGAAATAGGCTTGTGGCGTTCCGGATGCGGCGATGCGGAGCTAAGCCGCGCGTTTCGGCAGCTCCTGCGAAAACAGACTTTCGGGCTCTCCAGAGGAGCCCCAACGGAGCTTTTTTCAGATTAATCCCGTGTGGGAAGGAGCAGTGAGGTCCCCCCCCCTACAATATTTGGCAGGGAGCAGCGGTGGAGCAATGAGGGAAGAGGCCATGGAGCAGAGATCAAAACGAGGGGAAGAAGGCAAGATGGCAGAGAGCGAGCAGCGTGGGGGCCAGACCAGCAGGAGTTCCTCATGAGATGTGTGGAGGTGCTGAAAAAGGAGGTGCTGGCACCGATGCTATTGGCGATCGTGGGGCTGAAGGAGACCCAGAAGACCCAGGCGGTGGAGCTTCGTGAGGTGAACGATAAAGTGAACACCAACGAGGACGATATCCTGGGCCTGGCGGCAAAAGTGGAGGCGCACGAGGCGGTGCACAGGAGGTGGGCCGAGAGAATTGAGGTCCTGGAGAACAGGTCGAGGAGGAAGAACCTCCGGATTCTGGGTCTTCCTGAAGGAGTGGAGGGAGCTGATGCAGGGGCGTACGTGAGTACGATGCTCCATTCGCTGATGGGTGCGGAGGCCTCTCCGACCCCCCTGGAGCTGGAAGGGGCTCACTGGGTCCTGGCGAGGAGACCCAAGGCAGATGAGCCGCCAAGGGCGATAGTGACAAGGTTCCATCGCTTCGTGGACAAAAAGCGTGCTGAGATGGGCAAAGAAGGTGCGGAGCAGCAGATTTGAGAACGCGGTGATCCGAGCATACCAGGATTGGAGCACGGAGGTGGCAAAGAGGAGAGCTGGCTTCAACCGGGCCAAGGCGGTGCTGCATAGAAAAAGAGTCAGGTTCGGCATGCTGCAGCCTGCGCGACTGTGGGTCACTTATCAGGACAGACACCATTATTTTGAAACGCCAGAAGAGGCTAGGACCTTTATACAGATGGAAAAACTGGACTCAAACTGAGGGGATGTGGTTGTATATGGGGTTGTAAATATGGGTAAAGAATATTTTGTGGGTGGGATGTGGGTAGAGTTCTGGTTAAAATTCCTAAAATTTCTTTTCTTTTCTGTAGACAAAATGATGATGATGGGGAATGTGGGCGTCGGTCCTGGAGGGAGGTGAGACGGGGATGTGGGAACTGGGATGATGGCTGCAACAGGAGCTGTGCCACGGGGCGGGGCTGGTTCAGGAAAGAGCGGGCTTTTTTCCCGTGCCAAAAAGGGGGGGGGGGGGAGATGGAGGAAGGTAAGGAGGAGGAGGGACTCCCCCACGGGGAGATCAACGGGAAGGCGGGGTCAGCAGAGGTCAGCTGACTCACGGAAGTAATATGGGGGGAGCAAAAGTGCTAGATGTGGATCTTGGGGGGGGGGGAGAAGGATTCTAGGGTTGCTGCTGCACTGTCCGAGGGGGAACTGAAAATGGAAGAGGTGGTCGGGGCAAGGGTTCCCCGCCTGGGGGACTGGAGGTGTGGGAGGCGCGAGCACGGGACTGGCCTAAGATAGGAGATGGCTAGTCGGCGGCGGGGGGGGGGGGGGGGGGGGGTTAACCCCCCCAATCCGGCTGTAAATGGTCCGGTTAAGAGGGCCCGAGTGTTTGTGCACCTAAAGGGACTGCAGGCAGACGTGGCCATGCTTCAGGAGACATATCTGAAGGTGGCAGATCAGGTCAGTTTAAGGAAGGGATGGGTGGGACAGGTGTTCCATTCAGGGCTGGATGCGAAGAATAGAGGGGTGGCAATACTGGTGGGAAAGCGGGTGTCGTTTGAGGCCAAGAACATAGTAGCGGACAAGGGAGGCCGATACGTGATGGTGAGTGGTAGGTTGCAGGGGACGGAGGTGGTACTGGTGAATGTATATGCCCAAACTGGGACGATGCTGGATTCATGAAACAGATGTTTGGGTGTATTCCGGACCTGGAGGTAGGGAGTTTGATAATGGGTGGGGATTTTAACACTGTGCTGGACCCAGCATTAGATCGTTGCAGATCAAGGACAGGGAGGAGGCCGGCTGCGGCCAAGGTACTTGGGGGTTTATGGATCAGATGGGGGGAGTAGATCTGTGGAGATTTGCCAGATCTTTGGCCAGAGAATTTTCTTTTTTCTTCCACATACATGAGGCCTACTGCCGGATAGATTTTTTGGTTTTGGGCAGGGCACTAATCCCGAAAGTGGAGGGAACGGAGTATTCGGCCATAGCCATTTCAGACCATGCCCCGCACTGGGTGGAGCTGGAGCTGGGGGAGGAGAGGGACCAACGCCCGTTGTGGAGGTTGGATGTGGGACTGCTGGCAGACAAGGAAGTGTGAGGGAGGGTGCGGGGGTGTATTGAAAGATATCTGGAGGCTAACGACAACGGGGAGGTGCAGGTGGGAGTAGTATGGGAGGCGCTGAAGGCGGTGGTCAGGGGAGAGTTAATCTCCATCAGGGCTCACAGGGTGAAGAGAGAGGGCAGGGAAAGGGAGAGGTTAGTGGGGGAGATTTTAAGGGTGGACAGGAGCTATGCAGAGGCTCCGGATGAGGGACTACTCGGGGAGAGACGAAGTCTCCAGACGGAGTTCGACCTGTTGACCACAGGGAAGGCAGAGGCACAGTGGAGGAAGGCACAGGGGGCGATGTATGAATATGGGGAGAAGGCGAGCCGGATGCTGGCACACCAGCTCCGTAAGAGGATGGCAGCGAGGGAAATAGGTGGAGTCAAAGATGTCAGGGGAACTACGGTGCGGAGTGCAGGGAAAGTGAATGAGGCTTTTAAGGCCTTTTACGAGGAACTGTATAGGTCCCAGCCCCCAGGGGGAAAAGAGGGGATGCGGCGATTCTTGGATCAGTTGAGGTTCCCAAGGGTGGAGGTGCAGGAGGTGGCGGGTCTGGGGGCGCCAATTGGGGTGGAGGAGCTGGTTAAGGACTGGGAGCATGCAGGCAGGGAAGGCCCCGGGGCTGGATGGGTTCCCGGTGGAGTTCTACAGGAAGTATGTAGACCTGTTAGCCCCGTTGCTGGTAAGGACCTTCAATGAATCAAGGGAGGCAATGTCGGAGGCGACGATCTCTTTGATCTGAAAGCGGGATAATGACCCACTGCAATGTGGGTCATATAGACCGATCTCGCTCCTTAATGTAGATGCTAAGTTGCTGGCAAAAATGTTGGCCATGAGGATTGAGAACCGTGTCCCGGGGTGATTCACGAGGACCAGACGGGATTCGTAAAGGGTAGGCAGTTAAACACTAATGCGCGAAGGCTCTTAAATGTGATAATGATGCCATCGGTGGAGGGAGAAGCGGAGATAGTGACAGCCATGGACGCGGAGAAGGCCTTTGATCGGGTAGAGTGGGTGTATCTCTGGGAAGTGTTGAGGAGGTTTGGGTTCGGGGGAGGGTTTATTAATTGGGTTAAGCTCCTGTATAAAGCCCCGGTGGCGAGTGTGGTCACGAACCGGCGGAGGTCGGAGTATTTCCGGCTGTATCGAGGGACGAGGCAGGGGTGCCCCCTGTCCCCTCTGCTAATCGCATTAGCAATTGAACCTTTGTCCATGGCGTTAAGGGAATCGGTGAAATGGAAGGGGGTGGTTCGAGGAGGAGAGGAACATAGAGTGTCACTGTATGCAATCGACCTGTTGCTGTATGTGACGGATCCAGTGGAGGGGATGGTTGAGGTAATGCAGATCCTACGGGAGTTTGGAGATTTTTCGGGCTATGAGCTATGTGGGAAAGAGTGAGCTCTTTGTGATCCATCCGGGGGACCAGGGAAGAGGGATAGAGGACCTAGCGTTGAGGAGGGCGGAAAGGAGCTTTCGATATTTGGGGATTCGGGTAGCTAGGAGTTGGGGGGCAATGCACAAACTTAATTTGACGCAGTTGGTGAAACAGATGGAGGAGGATTTTAAAAGGTGGGACATCTTGCCACTCTCGCTGGCGGGTAGGGTACAGTCGGTAAAAATTTTGGTCCTCCCGCGATTTCTTTTTGTATTCCAATGCCTCCCGATTGTGATCACTAAGGCCTTTTTTAAGAGGGTAAGCAGGAGCATTACGGGATTTGTGTGGGTGAGCAAGGCCCCGCGGGTAAGGAGGGGGTTCTTGGAGCGTAGCAAAGATGAGCAGGGTTGGCATTGCCGAATCTGGGTGGTTATTATTGGGCCGCCAACGTGGCAATGATCTGTAAGTGGGTGATGGAGGGAGAGGGGCCAGCGTGGAAGAGGTTGGAGATGGCGTCCTGTAAAGAAACGAGCCTGGGGGCGCTGGTGACGGCACCGCTGCCGCTCTCGCTGACAAGGTACACCACGAGCCCAGTGGTGGCGGCAACGCTAAAGACCTGGGGCAGTGGAGACGGCACAGGGGTGCAACGGGAGCCTCGGTGTGGTCCCCGATCAGAGACAACCATCGGTTTGTCCCAGGTAGGATGGAATGGGTTTTCGGAGCTGGCATCGGGTAGGGATTTGAAGAATGGGGGACCTGTTCATTGACGGGACGTTCGCGAGCTTAGGGGCGCTGGAGGAGAAGTTTGGGCTACCCCCGGGAAACGCTTTCAGGTACATGCAAGTGAGGGCGTTTGTGAGGCGGCAGGTGAGGGAATTCCCGCTACTCCCGGCACACGGGATTCAAGATAGGGTGATTTCGGCGTATGGGTCGGAGAGGGCAAGGTATCGGCGATATACCAGGAGATGAAAGAAGAGGGGGAGGCTTTGGTAGTGGAGCTGAAGGATAAATGGGAAGAGGAGTTGGGGGAGGAGATTGAGGAGGGGCTATGGGCTGATGCCCTAAGTAGGGTTAATTCCTCTTCCTCGTGTGCCAGGCTTAGCCTGATACAATTTAAGGTGGTTCATAGAGCGCATATGACGGGGGCGAGGCTGAGTAGGTTCTTTGGGGTGGAGGACAGATGTGGGAGGTGCTCAGGAAGTCCGGCAAACCATGTCCATATGTTTTGGTCATGTCCGGCACTGGAGGGGTTCTGGAGGGGAGTTGCGGGAACAGTATCTAAGGTGGTGATAGTCCGGGTCAAGCCAAGCTGGGGGCTAGCACTATTTGGAGTAGTGGACGAGCCGGGAGTGCAGGAGGCGAAAGAGGCCGGCATTCTGGCCTTTGCGTCCCTAGTAGCCCGGCGAAGGATCTTGTTAATGTGGAAGGAGGCGAAGCCCCCCAGCGTGGAGGCCTGGATAAATGATATGGCTGGGTTTAACAAGTTGGAAAGGATAAAGTTTGCCTTGGGAGGGTCTGCGCAGGGGTTCTACAGGCGGTGGCAACCGTTCCTAGACCATCACGCAGAGCATTAGATGAAGGTCGGACAGCAGCAGCAGCAACCCTGGGGGGAGGGGGGGGGCGGGGAAAGGGGGTTCCTGTGGGGGGCATGTGAGCAAGAAAGCACATGAATGATCCGGAAACTGACATGTGCGGGAAAAATCCATTGTACAAAGTTCTGTATTTTATTGACTTGCCAAGTTCATGTCTTGCCACGCAAGTTCTTTTCTTTGTTCGGGGGGCGGGGGGGTTGTTTGTAAGGTGGAAAATATTGTTATTGAAAAATTTCTTAATAACAATATATTTTTTTTAAAAAAAGAAATAGGCTTCTGGCGATTAATCAGACTTCTAGGTGATTGTACAGAAGTTCCAGTAGTAACTGTGTACCTGGATCAGGTACTCTGTGATGCTGTTAGTTAGATGTAAAATGGCAGACAGCGTTTGTAGTACATTAAGGCAATGTAACTGGCTCTACCAGTTCGAGGCCCATGTCACATGACCCCTAATCTTTGCACATCGTCTTTGATGAGGGGTGTGTATCCTCGTCTGGGTCCGCGAGATGGTTAAATGTCTCAACTATTAAGAAATGATAGGAAGGTGGGTTGGGGGTGGGGGGGGGGGGGGGGGGTCCTTCGTCCTAGCAGACACGTAGACTCCAGTTGGCCAACTTGGGTTATGATATGCAGATAGTCTTTCTCTTTTAATTTGGTCTGTAAGGCCCCAGGGGGATTTTTAGTGCCTCTTCGGGGTCACCAAGATGCAAATTTATTTGGCACTATGGGAAAGTCCCTTTGATCAGGAGTTGCAGATATAGATTCAGCTTTTTTTTATCAGTTTGTTCAGTTTATAACATTTTAGAAATAGCCATGAGGATATCTGTATACTTTAAAAATAGACTGAGGTCTTAGACCCCTCACAATAACATTGGTTTGGGTTGAGATGAGTGGATTGCCTTCTTATCCAGCACATTACCCAGCCCAGTGTCTTTTTATTGATGCTTTAGTTTTATGGCAGATTTTTAACACTTAAGAATCGAGAATTTTATAAAATAATACTAAAGAATTGTGACATTATTTCTCATGTGTTTCTCTCATGGTATACTTTATCATCTTAGGGATGAATGTAAAGAACAAGTTGAAAAATTTCCTTCTGCCAGTTTTAAGAAGTTTGCTGCTGAAGAAGATGCATGGTCTTTTGTAGGTACTGTGGCTTCAAGTTCACAAGCTGCCTCAACAGGTAAAGCACACATTTTATATATATATATATATATATATATATATATATATATATTTATACATGTTTGAATATATAACAAAGTATGGGGGGGTGACCCTTCAACATAACAGCAACATTAAACACTGCAGATAAAGGTTAGAAAACAGCATTGATCTTTCCTTGGATGAAGCATGGAGTATTAAATTTAAACTAACTAAAGTATGTAGAAGAGTAGAGGCTCTGAAGGAGGAAAAGCCGTACTGTCATGAGGAACTGGGATGAATAATGAGATATTTAAATATTTACCAGTTTGTGATCTCCATTGCACAACAATGTTTGGTAACGAGGCAGAAGGTAGTGTGGGCAGTAATATTGGATTTTTAGCATTTTAAATTGGAGGACAGTCAAGTAGCAGAGAGCTGTGATTTCTTTTTATAAGAAATATGTTGATACTGCTAAAGATTCTGAATGTCACGGACATGATTCTATTTTGCAATTTAGCGTGGCCAATCCACCTAACCGGCACATCTTTGGGTTGTGGGGGCGAAACCATCGCAGATACGGGGAGAATGTGCATACTCCACACTGACAGTGACCCAGGGCCGGGATTCGAACCCGGGTCCTCAGTGCCGCAGTCCCAGTGCTAACCACTGCGCCACCGTGCTGCCCCTCCATGTTCCTTATTGAAGGTGTTGACCGGGCAGCAGTGTGGTGGCCTAGTGGTTAGCACAGCTGCCTCACTGTGTTGATGTCCCAGGTTCGATCCCGGCTCTGGGTCATTGTCCGTGTGGAGTTTGCACATTCTCCCCGTGTCTGCGTGGGTTTCGCTCCCACAACCCAAAAATGTGCAGAGTAGGTGGATTAGCCATACTAAATTACCCCTTAATTGGAAAAAATAATTGGGTAATCTAAATTTTAAAAAAAAAAGAATATTGAAGGTGTTGACTCTGTTGATGACCTTCAGTATACAAGTGACTATTATTCACAAGGACTACATCAGTTCGAAAAGGTCTCTCGAGGTAAACTAAGGATGCACAATAAGTTCTGCCTTAGTTGGAAAACAAGAATTGGGTACTGGCAGTTTTAAATTGACAATGACCAATAGCAGTCTGTTTTGTCATGGGACATCAAAGCCAAGTTCATTTTCTGTACATGCACAGAGGACAGCAGTCATTCAAGCCCTACTGATTTTATTTTCCTTTTGGTCTCCTGCCTCCCAACACAGGATCGCAAGATGAATTTTAGTGCCACACCTGTAACCATGGCTGAATTCTGCTACCTTGATCTTGGGACCTCTCTGATTTGGCCTATAAAATGATTTGACAGTCCAGTTCAAGGAACCTATTTAGTGATGACAAGGCAGAGGTTAAAACATAGCCAAATGTGCTGGACCCTCCTTGCTCTTTTCATGTAATCTTCCTGGAAATTGAAGACTATTTGAGTACTTCCATCAGATAGACTTGCAAATAGTATTTTTTTCCATCTCTTGTTACTTACTTAAAACTTGTTCCCGCCTTGTGAACAAATCACATCACTGGAGAATCTATCTTTAAATCTGCATATTTTAATTAAATTGCAATAAAACTAATCATTCAAAACTTTTCTTTAGAATATAGTGGCCAAAGCAAGCCTGCCAATGAGGAGTTGAAACGAGAGGCCAGTAGTGGGGAAAAACATTCACTGTCATTTGATGCTGATGATGAGCCATGCACAAAACGTTACAAAAGCGCAAAATCATTCAGTGACTCAGAAAAGAAGTTTACCTATATGGGTAAGTGAAAGCATTGCCTTGTTATTCCACATATATTAAGGGACTTTAAGTTTGGATTGATTGTATGGGTTTTTTGCATACAAGATTATATGGAAGCTGTTTTTAGTTGACTTCGGCTACTAAAATATGCTAAGATAAAAATCCAGAGAAGAAATTAATTATCCATTTGTGATGGATGGTTTGCATGTCACCTAACAAGCACCAGCTCATGACAGGCTGGTCTTCACAAATCGAAAGGGGTTCCACTCAAGCATACAACTGGTGTTTATGGTGATTGGAGGAAGGCTTGGGGAGATGTCAGAGGCAGGTTCTTTACACAGAGAGTGGTGGGTGCGTGGAATGCAATGCCAGCAGAGGTGGTGGAGTCTGAGCCATTAGGGACATTTAAGCAACTCTTGGACAGGCACATGGACAGCAGTAAATTGAAGGGGTGTAAGTTACGTTGGCCTTGGATTAGGATAAATGGTCGGCACAACATCACGGGCCGAGGGGCCTGTACTGTGCTGTACTGCTCTTGTGTTCTATTTAACCATTTTGAACATGGCAGCTATGTACTACTTTGTTAATGCATTACATTTTTTCCTCCCCTTCTCATTGATTCCAGTAATTGGAGCTTATTTTAACATTTCCTGTTTAGGCTGCCAATTAATTATTTTGTCCAGTGCCCTTTGCTTTCCTTATCTGAAAAATGTGAAAAACATTGAACCTTTTGCTTTACTGGTTGAATTATTTCAGTAATCCATCATTAATTTCTCCTTCATTGCCTGGGTGAAAAGTATTCAGTCTGTTGGATCTTCTGTGAAGCAGAAGGAATCTGTTGTTGAAAATGGTTGGCAGGTTGTAGGCTGATAGATCGATGCCCATTGAAGAATAATATAAAATAAAGTGGTAAATTGCGAAGAAACTAGAACATATAAATAAGTGGTGGCTTATTGATACAATTTGAGGATTTATTTGCACTAACTCGGACAGCATGTTCATTAAGACAACTATGGTCACTATTTTTAACTGCATGAAATATTTGTAGCTAAATTTAATTTAAATATTCTCTATTTTGAGGCTAATTCAACCCTCAATCATTTGGTATTCAACAGCTGAGTGGGATGTCAAATGATAGAGTTAAACAGTCAAATTATAACCCGTATTAAGCACTCTATCGAGTGTAATCTCACTCACCCATCTGTCCTTGCTCATTTACATTGACTCCTGGTCACTCAGTACCTAAAAATTAAAACCTGTGTTCTTCATTGTCTTTTTCTCTGAACACTTCAACTCTACAGCTTATCTCTCGCACCATTTTTGGCTGTGCGTTCAAAGCACCTGGATCCCATGATGGGAATCCCTGTCCAAAACCATTTCACCCCTCCTTTAAGACACACATTACAGTCCACCATTTCAATCAAGCCTTTGGCTACCCCACCTAATATTTCATTCTTTTCCTCAGCATTTTAAAAATTCACTTTGACATGTTTCTGTGTCAACAATCCAATTTCAAATTGTTGTGCTGTAGATTAGTTGCATGTTTATCTTCCTTTCAAGAGCAAGATGTTAAGATACCCATTGAGACCAATAATCTTTAACGAGATATAAATTTCTGAATGACCAACCTAAAGGGTCATGTGACAATTCTCATAATTTAAGACTTTTACTGTAAGAAACAAAAGTTAACTAATGCACTAGGCTACAGAAAAGGTACTCCCCATTAACTTTGTTAACAAAATTGAAAACCCCCACTCCACATTTAAATATTATACTGTGCTCTTATAGAGATGTAGTCTTGTGTAGTATCGTCCCAAAATCCTCCTGACATAGCAGGATCTCTTCACCATGCCCCACCAGGATGATGCTTCCCATGTCTTTTTTTTTGAAAGGAAGTTTCATCACAATATCCCAAGCACAATATTCCAAGCACAATTCAATAAACTTCCGTAGCAAGGCACACTCTGGTGACTCCTTGGTGTTTAAATCTCCACAAGCCTCATCCCTTCATGCAAGATTAATACAAGAGCAGTCCTTTTTCCTCTGGTTGGCATAACAGTCCTTGCTTTCGGTAATCTTCCCAAAATCTCCCTGTAGGTTGACTTTTGTGTCTCTAAACAGCGAGGCCAGCTGCCTCCTCCGTTGTGTCCAGGTGTAAAAAAAAATGTACCTTATTTTCAATGGGTTTCATTTGGAGTTGGTCTCCATAACAACGAGGTCAAGTGGATTTGTCTCATGGCAAAATTAGTATGAGATCATATACTCCTCACTAAAATAGTCCATTTGTTACCTTGAATTAAAGGAGACAGTTTTAAGTACAAAATCTTGTCAATGATCTCATTCATAAAGTAGAAAACTAATGCCAGTGTGCAAATAAATAATTATAACTCCCTTGGGCTGAAAATATAAACTGTTTTCAGAGTTCTGCTGTGTTTTGGCTATAAGCATTTGTTTAAGGGCATACTTATTTTCCAAGTGTTCATCAGGTGTCATTATTATGAACAAAATTCACGGGGTTCTGCTTCTTTGATCAGGTGATGCTGTTGCAGTTTATACAGATGGCTGCTGTTCAGGAAACGGGCAAAATCGAGCTCGGGCTGGAATTGGTGTGTACTGGGGACCTGGTCATTCCCTGTAAGTAATAGAATTTATTTTCCATTTGGAAAAATATCAATGTATTTCCAAAACAATCGGCAATTGAAATGATTTGCAGGTGAACATTTTTTTTACTATGCTTATATTTTAATTCTGTAAGTTCTCCATTGTAATCAGGCAGTTTTCAATGAGTATTTGATCTCATCAAATACAAATGAGTATTTGATCTTCTGGGATAATATCTATTGTAGTAACCCTGGTTTAGCTATGATGGCCAACTTTGATTGTTCAACTCTGCCCCAGTGCTGATGCATCTTGGGGATTCCTACAACTGTAATGATGGAACCTGATAGCTTCACGTATATAGGCCCACAATCACCAGAAATCTTACTCCATGCTGAAATAACATGCATATAGCAAAAGCTGCAGCTGTAACATCAATCTAAGCATGAGTGCATGGAACAACAACCTAAATGAAAACACCAAATTGCACGTCGACCAAGCTTGCGCTCTCAGCCCTCTGTCCAGGTCTCACTACAATGGGATAATGTACAATGCAAGACAGAGTAAGGCTGAACACTTTTCTTCCCACCCTCACTGTCTCAGACATATCCTCGGCATCTCTTATGGGGCCAAGGACACCAACTCAAAGGTGCTGAAGCATGCTAATTTTATCAGTATACAATCATTGCTAAGTCAACAACATCTGCACTTGTTCAACCAGGTTGGCTGGATAGATATCTGATGGATAACAGCCAATCTAAGGCATGTGCAGTGAACTAACCACACAGTCAAAACCCACAGGGCATCCATAACTTTGCTACAAGAGTGACTGTAAGTGAGATATGAAGATGGCAGGTGGGAGACGGTTGCTGATGGCCATGACCTTCAGAGGCTGACTGGAAGGGCATTGGAAGAGGTGAGCAGAAACAAAAAAGCCAAGAACAGTACCAGGGGAAAATAGAGGCCAACAACAATGCATCTTATCAGACCACTGTCATCTTCTGCAGCAAAAGCAGCAGAGGTTGCTATGCCATAGTGGGTCTCCTGAGCATTACCAGGTGATGTTTAACACTATTGACTACCATGGAACAAACATTCGTCTCGTGATGGACGGCTATCTTTTAGGGATGAAGCACCGAGCAGGGTTCTTTTGTGGAGCTTTTGAGGTATGGATGATGCCTTGTAAATGAAGGATAGATGAGGAAAATAGGACAAAATAACTCAAAGGCATTATCCCTCTCTAGAGCATACCAGAGATTTGCTGTGCTCAAAGTTCAGTAAGTGTTCTTGCTTCTTAATGTAGAGCTAAATAATAATTTGCAATATACCATGACATCTATTTCACTTTTCCAAAGTCCTGAGATACCATAGGTCTTTGCCTGCAACCATATTCCTTCCTGTAAATGTAAGAGGTTTGGACTTTTTAGTCTCATTTTTTTTCAGTGCTCTTTTCTACCATTTTAAAAAAAAAAATTCATTTTCTCCCAAATTTACACCCACCAACAATAAACAATAATCAGTAACAAATATGTCAATCCCCATATCAATGACAATGATCCCATCCTCCCACCAAACCCCAAACATTAGCCCGCATATTCACAAAAACAAATGACAAAAAGGAATTGGGGATCACCCATAGTCGCCATTAACACACACAGCCCCCCTCCCCTCAGTCCTCCCAACCACATGCCCCAACTAATGTTCGATGTTATCCAGTTCTTGAAAGTGCATAATGAATAATGCCCATAAATTGTAGAACCCCTCCATCCTTCCCCTCAGTTCAAACTTAACCTTCTCAAGAGTCAAGAATTCCAACAGGTCCCCCCGCCATGCCAGGGCACAGGGTGGAGAGGTTGCTCTCCAACCTATCAGGATCTGCCTTCGAGCGATCAACGAGGCGAAGGCTACAACATCTGCCTTCGCACCCGTTTCCAACCCTGGCTGGTCCGACACCCCGAGGGCCCGGGTCCAGTTTCACGTGCACCACTTGAGAAATTACCCTAAAAGCCTTCTTCCAGTAATCCTTTTAGCTTTGGACAGGACCAAAGAATATGAACGTGATTAGCGCCCCCCCCCCCCCCCCCCCCCCCCCCCCCCCGCAACATCCACACACATCTTCTACTCCTTCAAAGAATCGGCTCACCCTCGCCCACATGAGGTGTGCTCTATATACCACCTTCAGCTATATCAGCCCCAACCTCGCGCACGAGGTGGAGGCATTCACTCTCCGGAGCACCTCACCAGAACCCCCCCTCCATATCCTCTCCCAACTCTTCCTCCCACTTTGCTTTGATCCCTTCCAGTGGTGCCCTCTCCTCTTCCAAAATAGCTCCGTAAACCGCTGACACTACCCCCTTCTCCAGTCCCCCTGTCTTCAGCACCTCTTCTAGCAATGTGGAGGCCGGCTCCACCGGGAAGCTCTGTATCTCCTTTCTGGCAAAATCTTGAACCTGCATGTATCTAAACATTTCCCCCTGCTCCAGCCCACACTTTTCTTCCAGCTCCTTCAATCCTGCAAACCGACCCTCAGAAACAAATCTTTGTGTCTTAATCCCCATCTCCCATTTCTGAAAATTTCCATCCCACCTCCCTGGCTTAAATCTATGGTTCCCCCGAATCGGCATTTCCCTTGACCCTGCTCCCAACCCGAAGTGTTGGCGAAACTGCCCCCAAATTCTCAATGAAACTATTATTACCGGACTCCCTGATTATTTCCCCGGGCTATCGGGAGCGGCGCTGTTGCTAGTGCTTTCAATCCCGACCCCCTGCACAAACTTTCCTCATTCTGACCCACTGGGAATCAACCCCTCTGACCCAGCTCCACACCTTCGCCGCCCAGTAGTAATACATCAGGTTCGGAAGACCGAAACCCCTGCCTGCCTTCCCCTCTGTAGCAGCATCTTTCTAACTCTGGCCACCTTCCCTCCCCATATGAACGAAGTAATCCTTCCCTCAATCTCTGAAAAAAGCCTTTGGCAGGAAAATCGGCAGGCATTGAAAAATAAACACAAATCGCGGCAACCGCTCATTTTAACTGCCTGTACCCGACCCACTCTTTTCTACCATTGATCTTTCTTAACTTTATTTCTCAGCAACCTGAGTGAAAGACTTTCAGGAAGACAGACCAACCAAAGGGCGGAAATAGTTGTAAGTATTTGGTATGGGAAAATCTATCTAAAATGTTGCCAAGTCTCATTTGTGTAAGAATAAATATGCATACGTTTTTATTGTGATTGCATCCATTATCTATTTTAATAAGAATTTAGTTTGTTGGCTAAACCGTTCTCAGCCTGCTGTCACAATTACGACATGCACACTGGATTTGTAAAACATGCAAAGCTATCGAACAATACTTTTCTAACAATATTTGAACTAAAAGTTACTAAAATTGCTTGTTCTAGTTATATTTTTCCTTGTTTAGGCAGCTTGTCGCGCAATCGAGCAGGCCAAGGAACTAAATATTGAAAAACTGGTTATTTTCACAGATAGCATGTTTACAATTAATGGTAAGTAGCTCAAACCTATAAAGTGATGTCAAAGCCTTATTATGCCCGTATGTGGAACACCTAACTTACCATAAAGTCAAACTATGAACTTCCAATATCTTTTTGCATTTATAAACTTGAAAGCACTGATTCATGGTGACCCCCTCCATGTTACTGTGAGCCTACGCAGAGTGTCAACTTTCCACAAGTGAGGAACATCATGTACTAAGCGCATGCAGTTTCTAGCTGGATGGTGACTAGGAATAGGAATGAGCTTTTTTTTTCTTTAACACAAGTGACTGAGATTTGTTGTTCAATATTTTTGCCCTGATCTTAGCAGCTACTCCGTTAAGACAATGGATCAAACCCAAGATCTGTCAGAGCTGCATACTTCTGTATACATATAGTTGTTCAGGAATACATTGCATTTTTGTTTGAAACTAATGTATTGGTGCTCTGCATCTGCACCATCTTATTTTATCACAGATTGCATTTTGATTTTGTCATTACATTCATTTTTACTTGGCTCAAAAATCAACTTAAGCAGCACTACATCTGTAAGCTTAAATATTTAACCCTTCCACGACTGGCATAGTGCAGCTGCAATTTGCATTATCTCCCAAGATACACTAAGTTGCCAAGTGATCCATGGTCGAACTTCTGAATCCAACAACTTCTACCGCCAAAAAGAATAAGCATAGTAGCTACATGGTAATATAATCATCTATCTCTAAGTGGCACTCAATTCTGCCTTGGACATGCATTGCTGTTTCTTCAGCATTGCTGGGTCAAAATTCTGAATCTTTCTACATTACAGCATTGTTGGGAGTACTTTTGCCACATGGAGTCATAAAAGAAAGAGACTCCACAACCTTGGGGCAACCAATAAGTTGCCACTTCTACAAGTGTCCACATCATGAGGACTATACTTTAAAACAGAGTTAATTTCTGTTTCTGCTTACTATTTGGTAATTTCTGCCAGGAAATGCACTGTTGAAGATCAGGCTCTTGCTCTCTGCTTGTGCTGTTTAATAGTCTGCTGATGCTTTCCTTGCATTTGATTTGCTGAAATGATTAGAAAGAGTAACTATAAGGCTGTGCCCTTTAGATTGAACTTGTGCAAAGGATTTGTTTCCAAATCGGCTGCTGTTACCTACATTACAATTACAGCGGTAACTACAAGTACTTTCTAAGTATTTTCAAAAGTCCTAAGCTTTTGAAAGATGCCAAGAAATGAAAATTTGTTCTTCCAATAGGCATCACAAAGTGGATCAAATCTTGGAAGATTAATGGCTGGAAGCCTAGTTCTGGAGGATCAGTAATCAACAAAGAGGACTTTCAAAGACTTGACAAATTGACCTCTGGTATAAATATTGAATGGGTATGGAATTTTTGTTCGAAGCCAAACATCAAAGAAAAATATTGAGAATTGATCTGATGTTCATATTCCCCTCTGCTGTGTGGTATGGGGTAAATAGAATCCCCCAAATGACCATAAGCTAACTAATCGTATGTAGTTGCTGGATGATATTAATCTTTTATATTGCGTTAATTTACAAGAGAAAAATATTAAAATTACTTAAATTCTTTTCATTTTCTACGTGACCCTAATGTTAAATGTAATGGGTGAAAGAATTTTAAAGTTTTGCCACTTCAAAATCTCTAAATATTTATCCTTGTTTTCCAGAAGCTTCGAGCTATGACCATTTTCTGTATCATTGTATTCTTTTTAAAATTTAATTTATAAATTTTAAGAGTATCCAAATAATTTTTTTCCAATTAAGGGGCAATTAAGCATGGCCAATCCACCTACCCTGCACATCTTTTGGGTTGTGGGGGTGAGAGCCACGCAGACTCGGGGAAAACGTGCAACCTCCACATGGTCAGTGACCCAGAGCCGGGATCGAACCTGGGACCTCAGCACCTTGAGGCAGCAATGCGCACCACTGCGCCACCCTTGTATTATTGTATTCTGACTATTTAAATTGTGTTTTCCTATTTGGGAATATCCTAAAAAATCTTGGAAACCGTCCAGTGAGCCACTAATGGAAATTGCAATTACGATTTATCAAAACTCTTTCTCACAATTGCTACCTGTATTGTTACTCAACAACAAGTAAAATAATTGTCCCTCTTTCCTTGGGCTGTTTGCTTGTCACTGTATTCTGATCTTTTGTCTCACCATCTCTTGGCTCCATCTCTTGGCTGCCTCTCTTCTGCTTGCTCATGTCTCACACATTTGATCACTGTATTTCCTTTTCTGTATGATCTTCATGTCTACTGCCTTTTCTCAATTTCCCTCACTGCTTCTCTCTTTTTTTTTTTCTTTTTCATTGTTTTCCCTTCTTTGTGTCCCCCTTTTTCAACTCTTATGAAAACAGATCAGATAGAAGGTCTCGCCCTCTAGTTGGGGAAATTAGATTTGCATTTACATTAGGGTTGTCACCAGTTTTAAATCAATCCGTTATTATTTTCATTGATCTGCATTTCAAAATCCAATTCCTAAACTAAAAGTTATTTTCTCCAACCTATGAATTATGAAACTTGATGTTCACAACACTGGAGTGTCTCGATGTATTACTTGTTTCTCCTTGTTTTGCAGATGCATGTGCCTGGTCATGCTGGTTTCACAGGAAATGAAGCAGCAGATAGTCTAGCTAAGGATGGAGCCACCAAGCCACCATGTTAACTAACACTGACAAATGCACTTTGCAGTTAACATTTATGCATCGATGCAAATCTGAAATGTGTGCATCAAACTGATGCAAAACAAATTTTATTTAGTTATCTGTTTATTGTAAAGCTTCCTTGCAGTGACTCAAACAATGCTTTTTATTAGGGGTAATCTTCCAACTTCAAGCTGCACTGTTGGAGAGCTGCTTCTGCTGCCAATAATGTATACTAGGAATTTATTGTAGTTATCAAGTTCCTGAAATTCCAAAACTGCTAGTGGTGAGTCTTCTTGCCAGTAATGCAAAAGTTCGAAATGTGTTTTATTTTTTGTGAGGAAAACAAACTTCTATTTTCTCATTGAGCTGTCAGGATTTGCAATCGAGAAGTATGCCATCATTTTTTTTTCTCTGAAGCTTCTAATGCTCATTTGAGCTGGTTGCTAAAGTTGCAGAATAGAAAACATTTAGGGAATTTATTTTCATCTTTCTAACTCTTCCTGTGTTTGGTTTTCCCCTTGGGAAAATTTCCAATCAAAATCAAAAATGGCCAAGCTTTCCAAATATGTATCATTGTGAATGTGAACCAGTCTCTTTCCCTCATTAGCACAAAGCATGTTGCTATTTCTAACTTACTACGTTGCAGTCCTACAAATAAGTGTACATTATAATTGTGGGTTTTCACACATGTTCATGTGAATCATTTGCATTATTTTTTTTAAGTGATTTGGTTGTACATAATGTTATAATTTTTTTGATTTGGATTGGTGTATAAGGTTCCAATCTAAATTCAGGGTGGTCCTTAAATGTTCAAACAATACACATTTTTGATTCCTGTTTTGAGTTTTCTTTTGTCTAATCATTTAAATTAAGTTTTATTTTTGTAAGTTCTGTTTTATCATAGTAATGAACTTGTGCATGAGCCCAGTCACAAAAGGTTGATGAGTTGACTTTTGATTTTACATAATATATTACAATATGATACAGAAATCAACAATAACAAGAGAAATCTCTTTTTAGAGTTGGCCTGTTTTGTACATGGATTTGTTTCCAGACTCCAATTCAATAAATTTTCTATTTTTGATAGATTTTAGTCTTTTTTTTGCTATTCAAGAACCTAATAATTTGTACAATAATTCTTTGTCACACCAGAATACTTCTGAAAGTACACTGAAACTGCTTGACTGATGGTCTAGAATCTCAACCTAACTCATTAAACCATAATGCTTACATCAGAATACTCAGGACAGCTACAACACTGGCATCTATGCAACAATATGGAAAATTGCCAGGTACATCTTATCCATGAAAACCAAGACAAATCTAGTCTGCCCAATTAACGGCTCATCAGCAAAGTGATGGAAGATGTCGATGATGCCTTCCATCAAGCAGCACTCGCACATCAATAACATGCTGACTGAACCATGTTTATGTTCTCCCAGTGCCACTCAGAACCTGACCTCATTAAAGTCTTCCAGATATAGAAAAAAGGGCTAAACTCAAAAGGTGAGGTGAGACTGACTGTCCTGGATGTCAAGGCAGCATTTGACTGTGTGGCATCAAATCCCCTACCAAAACTGAAATAATGGGAATTGGAGAAAACCCTCCACTGGTTGGAATCATATTAAAATGATGATTATGGTTGTTGGAGGCCAATCATCTCAGTCCCAGGACTTCACTGCAGGAGTTCCTCAGGGTAGTATTCTAGACCCTGTCAGTGGTCTTCATTCCATCATAAACTCAGAGTGGGGATGTTCACTGATTGCACTGTTCAGTACCATGTACATGTGTGACTTCTCATTTTAAAGACGTTTGTATCCATATTTCGATTTATTATCATGTACACTGATTTTCAGTGAAAATTTTGTTCTGCGTACAGTCCAGGAAGATCGCTCCATACATGAAAACATACAATAAATACACAAAACATACAATAAATACACAATGTTGATACATAAATATGGACATCGGGTGATGCATGCAGAAGGTAGTGCTACAACTGAGAGAAGATGCGTAGAAACATTAGTTCAGTCCATAATAGGGCCATTCAGAAATCTGGTAATAGTGGGCAAGAAACAGTTTGTGAATCTATTGATGTGTATTCTCAAACTTTTGTATCTTCTGCCCATGGAAAAGGGTGGAAGAGAGAATAACCCGGGTGGAAGGGGTCTTTGATTATGCTGCCTGCTTTCCCAAGGTAGCGGGAGGTGTGGACAGAGTCGATGGATGGGAGGGGGGCTCGGGTGATGCACTGGGCTTTGTTCACGACTCTAGTTTCTTATGGTCTTGGGCCGAGCAGTTGATATGCTAAGCTGTGATGCAGCCAGATGGGATGCTTTGGTACATCTATAAAAATTGGTAAGAGTCATTGTGGACATACTTAATTTCCTTAATTTTTTGAGGAAGTATAGGCGCTGTTCTTTCTTGGTCGTAGCGTGGGTGGACCAGAACAGATTGTTGGTGATGTTTATACCTAGGAATTTGAAGCTGTCAACCATCTCCACCTGGGCACCAGTGGCACCGACAGGGTGTGGATGACCAGCTCATTTGTTTTGCTGACATTGAGGGAGAGGTTGTCATTGCACCATGCCACTAAGTTCTTTATTTCCCTCCTGGTGCTTGTCTTTGTTTGAGATCCGATCTGCTACGGTTGCAGATGGAGTTGGAACCAAACTTTGCCACACAGTCGTGTGTGTGTATAAGGAGTGTAGTAGGGGGCTAAGTACACAGCCTTGCAGGGCCCTGATATTGAGGACTATTGTGGAGGAGGTTTATCCTTACTGATTGCGGTCTGTGGGTCAGGAAGCAGAGGAACCTGTTGCAGAGGAAGGAGCCATGTCCTAGGTTTTGGTGTTTGGTCAATGAATAGGAGTCTGATGTAGTTTCCCTGTCGAGATGCTCCAGGGATGAGTGTAGGGCCAGGGAGCAAGACCTGGAGCAACATTCACGCAGTGAGACCTGGACAACATTCAGTTTTGGATTGAAAAGTTGCAAGTAACATTTGTGCAACTGCTGCCAGGCAATGGCCATTTCCAATAATAACGAATCTAGCCATCTCTTCTTGACATTCAAAGACATAATCATTTCTGAATTATCAACAGTCTTGGGATTACCATTGATCAGAAACTGAACTGGATCAGCCATATAAATACTGTGGGCTGGATTCTCCGCACCCTCGCGATGCAATCGGGGGTGGAGGATTCATGTTCCTGCAGGAAATCGGGACCGGCGGTTGTTCACCGATTCTGCGGGCCTTGAAAAGCTGCCTGGGAACAACCTAGGGCCATTGCCAGAGGCCCACTCAGCCATTCTCTGCCCCCGACCGGCTGAAGTTCCGACGGCATGGAACTAATGTGCTCCAGTTAGTCGGGATACTCGCGTGTGGCTGCGGACTCAGTCTGCGGCCACTCTGGTCGGGGGCAGGCTGATCGGAGGTTGGGGGGAGCCTTATAGGCGGTCAGAGAATGCTTGTGTGGGGGTTAAGGGTCGGGCGCGTGGCCGATCGGGGGGGGGTCTCTTTTTTGGGTCTAGGTCCGAGTCTGCCATGGAGCACGGCACGGCCGCTGAAGCCTGTCGCCGTGCACATGCGCGGCCTCTGACCCGGAAGTGCGGGTGCCCGTATCTGCAGCAAAAGATGCGCAATCTTCTCCAGTTCCCTGCTCGCCCCCTGCAGAGCTGGGAATTCGTGTCCCTTTGATCCAAGTTTTTCTGGCTTAAAACTCTACCATTTTGATGCCTGAGTGGGGACGTAGTCCCAATAATGGAGAATCCAGCCCAATGTGTCAATAAGAGCAGGTTAGAGTCTGGGAAGTCTGCAGTGAGTAACCGTCTGATTCCCCAAAGCCTGTAACTCACCACTGACTCTGCTTGTCTACCATCATTGGCACCCCACCTGCCAACTTAAAATATTAATTTTGTTGGCCACCAACTCAGTGGCACCAGTGTATTATATCCAGGATGCACTGCAGCACATCTTTTGCTCCTTTGACAGTACTTTCCAAACCTGCAATCTCGACCATGTAGAAAGACGGTGAATAGATGCATAGGGATGCTTCCCCTTAAGTTTCCCTCCAAGCCATACACCATTCTGACTTGGGACTCGTTTTACCATTCCTTCATTGTCATAGCGTCAAACTCATGGAACTCGCTTCCTAACAGCACTGTGGTTGTACCTGTTCTAGGCGGATCAACACCACTTTCTCTAGACATTGCAGGCACCAAACGTTGGGCATTGCTATCAAGATTATGTCCCATAGGATTAACTAAATCCTGTATAACAAAGGCAGACAGAGTAAATATTTAAAAATCTAGAGCAGGTAGTTGGATCTCCAAGAAAAGTCCTCTATATTTGTGCCACCGATACCAATGCACAGACCTACTGCACAACTTGAGTATCGCAATGCATTTTATTAAATGTTGCTTATGCTCATTAGGTGTCAAGGTTTCTTGGTGGAGGTAAGGATTTTGGGTTGAGTTTTTTTGGAATGATTGAATTAAATTATTTAATGACCGTGTTTGCAGGAAAATTAATTCAAAATATGTCCGGTGATTTTAAAGGCCCATATTGCAACTTGAACAGACTTTTGGGCATAAAATTACAATGTGGTTATTTTGTTTTAATTCGGCCAGAGTTTAGTGATAAATAGTTAAATGGACTCTCCCAAGTTACTACTTCAGAACCAATGAAAGTGCAGTCTACATTGTTCTGGTTTATGTAAATGATTTTGGTGGCATAATTCTGATTACGTTTCCCCACTCGTCATCCCAAATAACTTCCAGTTACTATAAATGATATCAGGAGCCACAAAGTTGATGCCTGAGGCTGATAAATTACCGCTTTGTGTGCTGCCACCAAAGGTTGATCATTCTTTGCCTCCAAATCAATCTCTCCAGTCGTTGAAGGTTCAATCAGGACATTAGCCACCTAATGTTGGGATATGAATTTTCCAATGGGAATCCCTATAAAGTCATGAAGAAGAGGATGAAGACAGAATGGAGGCTCTTATTGAGGCATCACAGACGGTGTCTCTTAGCTGCATGCTCACCAAGGTCGAGCAATCTAGAGACCAAGCCTTATGATCTCAAATCTGATCATGGCAGATGGGAATTTGAATTAAATTAATTCAGTAAATCACAAATTTAAAAAGTAGTATCAGTAATGGTAATGATGAAACGGCCAGATTTCCAGTGCACTCGTGTCTTACTCAGTCTGGCCTGCAAGCTGGTTATCTCAAATTGCTCAGCAAGTCAACAGGGTTGTATTCAAGAGGGCCGGTCACCTTAAAGGCAATTAGAGCTGCACGATCGACTCTGGTTTTAGTAGCAATGATTTTGTATTCATCCCAAGGATGAATATAAATAAACATTGTATCAAGTCAAAGTCATTTTTACCATAATTTCTTTCTGACTATCTTTCTAGGTAGCATCAATTCCTTTCTGCACTCTGGAGCCTTCTTTTAGCTTCAACTGGAGTACTGCAGTGCCCAGAACTGGATGCAATGCAGTACTCCAGTTGAGGCTGAAAGTGTTTTCCAAATGTTCATCTTAACTTCCTTACTTTTTGTACTCTATGTCCCTATTTCAAAAGACCAGCTGCTCATTATTTTATCAAGATCGTCAGTGAAGTCTTATTCTGAAGGGCTGTGCAATTCATATCATTCCCAATGGAAGCAGACAAACAAAAGCCATCCATTACTACAGATTTCCAGGGGTAACAGAACTTGTGATATTCAAGGCCCAAGTTACAACCTCCTCAGTTTTATGAAGAAGAATTCTATGTGATCATTAATCCACTTTTGGCACTGTGGGCAGTTCTTAGGATGGTGCAGGTTGCTGCTTAAATAAATCACCAGAAGCAAACAACTGTTATCTTAGGCACAAGTTCAGATGTTCATTTCATGGTAGTGGAACAATGTCAGGATTAGTGGGAGCAAGAAAGGCAAAATAAGGCCAAAAGTGTAAAAACAATCAGTGCAACTAAAGGCTTAGGAAAACAAGAAAATTACTGATGTGTCCTGGAATTGGCAGAGAGCGGTTTAAATATTATAAGAGAGTTAATGGTCATGTTAATTCACCCTATAAAGTTCGGGAGGGTTTAAACTAGTATGTCAGGGAGGTGGGAACCGGAGCACTAGGCCAACAAGTTTAGAGGCTGGGGAAGAGCTTGGGACTAAGTCAAATATAGCTAAGAGGGTGAGCAGGCAGAGGGAAGTCGCTGATCTCAGTGGACCATGAGGTCTGGAGTGTGTTTACTTCAACAAAAGAAATATAAAGGGTAAGACGGATGAACCTAGAACTGGGATTAACGTGGGGAATTATGATATTGTTGCTATTACGGAGACATGGTTAAAGGAGGGACAGGACATGCAGCTTAATGAATCCTTCAACTCCTATTTAACTAATCTTAGACTGCTAGCGGAATCCTGCAACTTCGGTGATATCACTGACTTTATGATCGGAGACCAAATCGTTTTGGGAGTTTACTCTGATCCTCTGAGAGAGCAGTTACTGAAGATCAAGCATATGACCCTGCCAGTCACGATTGAAACATGCACAGTGCATGAGCACGCTGAAAATCGCTATTCCCAGCACAAAATGGCAGAAAATGATAATCGAGCCTCCCACGAGGCGGAGAGTGTGCAGGCCATCTCCCAGATGCAGCGCCTCAACATTGACGTAAGCGGCCATTTCGCACGCTCTTCCCGGGGCCCGACGCATGCGCGATGCGAACGGGATACCGAAGCGGCCGAAACCCGCACTGCGCAGGTGTAGACGTCTGCGAACCGCACTGCGCATGTACAACAACGCACAGAGTGTCAGGACACAGACGTCATGACGTGTTCAAACTGTGGCACCGCACATTTAAAGAAACACTGCCATGCAAGAGGCAGATGCTGTTTCAACTGCGGGAAGCCAGGCCACTATGCAGTCCTGTGCAGATCTGCACCACCAGTCAGGAGCCAGCGCTCCCAATTCCGACGATGGTGCATCCAGAGTGTGCAACAACGCCTACAGGATTCTGATCCCGTCAGTGCAACGGATCCAGATGAATGCCTGGACAATGCCTACCGTGTGGGCATTATTACGAAGTGTGAATATGCCACACCAGACACATCGCAAGTCCAATCGATCCTAGCTGTGGATTTCGAGGATGAATGGCGAGCAGTGATGAAGGTCAACCACTGCCCCATCCAGTTCAAGCTGGACACAGGTGCCTCTGCCAAACCTCCTGTCACAGGCAGACATCAAACGCATTAAGAAGCCCCCCACAGTCCTTCCAGCTGCCTGCAAGCTCCTGGATTACAACGGGAATGCCATCACGGCACTGGGATCCTGCCATCTGCACGTATCCAATTGACATACACAAGCACGGTTACGCTTTGAAATTGTTTTTAAAAAAAATATTTATTAAAGTTTTTTAACACAATTTTTCTCCCTTACAAACAATAACACCCCCCCCCCCACCCCCCGTAACAAAAAGAAAACGAGAAATTGCGCAGAGCAAGATATATACATGGCAAAATGATATATTTACACAGCTTTGTACACTGGCCCTCGCCTGTACGTGCCAGTTTCCCCAACCCTTCATGTTATCTCTTGCTCATCCACCCTCCCAGGCAGTCCCCCCTCTCCCCCCACTCCCAGGACGTCCCCCCCCCCCCCCCCCCAAGGTTGCTGCTGCTGACCGACCTTCCTCTAACGCTCCGCAAGATAGTCTAGGAACGGTTGCCACCGCCTGTAAAACCCCTGCGCAGACCCTCTCAAGGCGAACTTAATCATCTCCAACTTTATGAACCCAGCCATATCATTTATCCAGGCCTCCAGGCTGGGGGGCTTCGCCTCCTTCCACATGAGCAAGATCCTTCACCGGGCTACTAGGGACGCAAAGGCCAGAATGCCGGCCTCTTTCGCCTCCTGCACTCCCGGTTCGTCCACTACTCCAAATATTGCTAGCCCCCAGCTTGGCTTGACCCGGACTTTCACCACCTGAGATATTGCTCCCGCCACTCCTCTCCAGAACCCCTCCAGTGTCGGGCATGACCAAAACATATGGACGTGGTTCGCCGGGCTCCCTGAGCACCTTCCACATCTGTCCTCTACCCCAAAGAACCTACTCAACCTCGCCCCCGTCAAGTGCGCTCTGTGGACCACCTTAAATTATATCAGGCTGAGCCTGGCACACGAGGAGGAGGAATTAACCCTACCTAGGGCATCAGCCCACAGACCTTCCTCGATCTCTTCCCCCAGCTCCTCCTTCCATTTACCCTTCAACTCTTCTACCAGCGCTTCCCCCTCTTCTTTCAACTCCTGGTGTATTTCCGACACCTTGCCCTCCCCGACCCATACACCCGAGATCACCTATCTTGAACTTCTTGTGCCGGGAGCAACGGGAATTCCCTCACCTGTCGCCTCACAAAAGCCCTCACCTGCATATATCTAAAGGCATTTCCCGGGGGTAACTCAAACTTCTCCTCCAGTGCCCCTAGGCTCACAAACGCCCCGTCGATGAACAGGTCCCCCATTCTTCCAATCCCCGCCCGATGCCAGCTCTGGAACCCCCCGTCCATCTTCCCTGGGACAAACCGGTGGTTACCCCTGATCGGGGACCACACTGATGCTCCCATTGCACCCCGGTGCCGTCTCCACTGGCCCCAGATCCTTAGCGTTGCTGCCACAACCGGGCTCGTGGTATACTTTGTCGGCGAGAGCGGCAGCGGTGCCGTCACCAACGCCCCCAGGCTCGTTCCTTTACAGGATGCCATCTCCATCCTCTTCCATGCCGCCCCCTCTCCCTCCATAACCCACTTGCGGATCATCGCCACATTTGCTGCCCAGTAGTAGCTCCCCAGGTTTGGCAGCGCCAACCCTCCTCGGTCCCTACTGCGTTCCAGGAACCCTCTCCTTACTCTCGGGGTCTTATTCGCCCACACAGACCCCATAATACACCTGCCTACTCTCTTAAAAAAGGCCTTAGTGATCACGATGGGAAGGCACTGAAACACAAACAGAAACCTCGGAAGGACCACCATTTTGACCGACTGCACTCTACCCGCCAGCGAGAGCGGTAACATGTCCCATCTTTTGAAATCCTCTTCCATTTGCTCCACCAACCTTGTCAGATTCAGTTTATGTAGGGTCCCCCAACTCCTGGCTATCTGGATCCCCAGATACCGAAAGCTCCCCTCCACCCTCCTCAGCGGTAGGTCCCCTATCCCTCTTTCTTGGTCCCCCGCCTGTAATACAAAGAGCTCACTCTTCCCTACATTGAGCTTATAGCCCGAAAACTCCCCAAACTCCCTTAGAGTCTGCATGACCTCCACCATCCCCTCCATTGGATCCGCCACGTACAGCAACAGGTCATCTGCATATAGCTACATCCGATGCTCTTCTCCCCCTCGGACCACCCCCTTCCATTTATTAGACTCGCTTTGAAATTGTTAAGCCGGACAGGGCATCCCTACTGGGTGCGCAAGCCTGCAAGCAGCTAAACCTCATTCAAAGGGTTTATACCACAACATCCTCCCATGTGGATCTTCAGGCCGGCATCGACGACCAGTATGCAAATGTGTTCCATGGGATGGGCATGCTGCCGTATCGATACAAGATTCTGCTACGACCTGAAGCCAAGCCAGTGGTGCACGCACCACGCCATATCCCTGCTCCACTGAGAGAGCGCCTGAAGGCACAGCTCAAGGATCTACAGCAAAAAGGCATCATATCCAACGTCACCGAACCGATTGACTGGGTCAGCTCGATGGTGTGCGTAAAGAAGCCTTCACCTCGTAAAGATACTGCTACAATTGCATGCCATTTGGCATCATTTCGGCTTCGGAGATATTCTATCACATCATGGAGCAGATGATGGAAGGCATTGAAGGGGTTTGTGCGTACCTGGACGACATCATCATATGGTCCACGACCCCTGAAGAACATGTGTCCCGTCTCCAGAAGGTATTCCGCCATGTACATGCCAATGGCCTGAAGTTAAACAGGTCCAAATGTTGTTTTGGCACATCGACGCTCAAGTTCCTAGGCGACCAGATCTCACAGCATGGTGTGCGCCCAGCCACAGACAAAATCAAGGCCATCGAGGCGATGAAGGTCCCTGAGGACAAAAAGGCGGTGCTGCGCTTCTTGGGTATGGTCAATTTATTGGGCAAGTTCATTCCAAACATGGCCTTACATACCACGGCCCTACGAAACCTGGTGAAAAAGTCAACTGCCTTTGAGTGGAAGGCGGCACACCAGACAGAGTGGCTGGAGCTGAAAGCCAAGCTCACCACTGCACCAGTCCTGGCATTCTTCGACCCGGACCGGGAGACAAAGATATCCACAGATGCGAGTCAGGATGGCATCGGTGCGGTGTTGCTTCAATGAGATGACACATCATCCTGGGCACCAGTAGCCTACGCATCAAGGGCGATGACGCCCACTGAAACCAGATATGCTCAGATTGAGAAGGAGTGCTTGGGTCTTCTCACCGGCATCTTCAAATTTCATGATTATGTCTACGGCCTGTCGACATTCACTGTCGAGACGGATCATAGGCTTCTGGTCCACATCATCCACAAGGACCTGAACAACATGACGCCTTGGTTGCAGAGAATCCTGCTTAAACTTAGGAGGTATGACTTCAACTTGGTGTACACACCTGGCAAGGAGCTCATTATCGCTGATGTACAGTGCAGACTTTGTTTGCACTGAATGCTGAATTTGGTGCTTTTTGAGTGCTATAGTGAGAGTTTGGTGACCGAGGGAGTATAAGGCTTCATTTTTATCTAAAGTTTAGTCTTTCTTTTATTTAGTTAATTAACTTAAAAGTTGCTGTTTGATTTAGAAGAAGGTGAATTTTCAATCAGCTTTCAACAGGCTTCTACTTCTAGGCACTTGCAGCTGGAGCTTGTTAATTAGTTAATTGGATTAGGCCAGTTTTTCAGAGGCTAGATTCACAGTATAAAAGTGATCCCCTACAGTGCAGACTTTGTTTGCACTGAGTGCTGAATTTGGTGCTTTTTGAGTGCTATAGTGAGAGTTTGGTGACCGAGGGAGTATAAGGCTTCATTTTTATCTAAAGTTTAGTCTTTCTTTTATTTAGTTAATTAACTTAAAAGTTGCTGTTTGATTTAGAAGAAGGTGAATTTTCAATCAGCTTTCAACAGGCTTCTACTTCTAGGCACTTGCAGCTGCAGCTTGTTAATTAGTTAATTGGATTAGGCCAGTTTTTCAGAGGCTAGATTCACAGTATAAAAGTGATCCCCTACAGTGCAGACTTTGTTTGCACTGAGTGCTGAATTTGGTGCTTTTTGAGTGCTATAGTGAGAGTTTGGTGACCGAGGGAGTATAAGGCTTCATTTTTATCTAAAGTTTAGTCTTTCTTTTATTTAGTTAATTAACTTAAAAGTTGCTGTTTGATTTAGAAGAAGGTGAATTTTCAATCAGCTTTAAACAGGCTTCTACTTCTAGGCACTTGCAGCTGCAGCTTGTTAATTAGTTAATTGGATTAGGCCAGTTTTTCAGAGGCTAGATTCACAGTATAAAAGTGATCCCCTACAGTGCAGACTTTGTTTGCACTGAGTGCTGAATTTGGTGCTTTTTGAGTGCTATAGTGAGAGTTTGGTGACCGAGGGAGTATAAGGCTTCATTTTTATCTAAAGTTTAGTCTTTCTTTTATTTAGTTAATTAACTTAAAAGTTGCTGTTTGATTTAGAAGAAGGTGAATTTTCAATCAGCTTTAAACAGGCTTCTACTTCTAGGCACTTGCAGCTGCAGCTTGTTAATTAGTTAATTGGATTAGGCCAGTTTTTCAGAGGCTAGATTCACAGTATAAAAGTGATCCCCTACAGTGCAGACTTTGTTTGCACTGAGTGCTGAATTTGGTGCTTTTTGAGTGCTATAGTGAGAGTTTGGTGACCGAGGGAGTATAAGGCTTCATTTTTATCTAAAGTTTAGTCTTTCTTTTATTTAGTTAATTAACTTAAAAGTTGCTGTTTGATTTAGAAGAAGGTGAATTTTCAATCAGCTTTAAACAGGCTTCTACTTCTAGGCACTTGCAGCTGCAGCTTGTTAATTAGTTAATTGGATTAGGCCAGTTTTTCAGAGGCTAGATTCACAGTATAAAAGTGATCCCCTACAGTGCAGACTTTGTTTGCACTGAGTGCTGAATTTGGTGCTTTTTGAGTGCTATAGTGAGAGTTTGGTGACCGAGGGAGTTAGGTGAGGAGGGAGTAAGGTGCTCCTTTCATTTTGTTTCCGACGTTTCCGCAAAGAGTGCGAAGAGAGCCAGGAGTTTACAAGAAGTGTAGCAGAGTCGGAGGGCGGAGATCTAGTTAGTCCACACGGCAGCTATATTCTGTAAGGTAAGAGGGGATGGAGGCTAGGCCAGTTACATGCTCCTCCTGTAGGATGTGGGTGGTGAGGGATACCACCGGTGTCCCCACTGACTATACCTGCGGGAAGTGCACCCAACTTCAGCTCCTCAAAGACCGTGTTAGGGAACTAGAGCTGAAGCTGGATGAACTTCGGATCATCCGGGAGGCAGAGGGGGTGATTGAGAAGAGTTACAGGGAGGTAACCACACCCAAGGTACAGGACAAGAATAGCTGGGTTACAGTCAGGGGGAAAAAAACAAACAGGCAGACAGTGCAGGGATCCCTCGTGGCCGTTCCCCTTCAAAACAAGTATACCGTTTTGGATGCTGTTGGGGGGGATGACCTACCGGGGGAAGGCCCTAGCGGCCAGGTCTCTGGCACTGAGTCTGGCTCTGGGGCTCAGAAGGGAAGGGGGGAGAATAGAAAAGCAATAGTTGTAGGAGATTCAATGGTTAGGGGAATAGATAGGAGATTCTGTGGTCGCGAGCGAGACTCCCGGAAGGTATGTTGCCTCCCGGGTGCCAGGGCCAGGGATGTCTCGGATCGTGTCTTCAGGATCCTTAAGGGGGAGGGGGAGCAGCCAGAAGTCGTGGTGCACATTGGTACCAACGACATAGGTAGGAAAAGGGGTGTGGAGGTAATAAACAAGTTTAGGGAGTTAGGCTGGAAGTTGAAAGCCAGGACAGACAGAGTTGTCGTCTCTGGTTTGTTGCCGGTGCCACGTGATAGCGAGGCTAGGAATAGGGAGAGAGTGCAGTTGAACACGTGGCTGCAGGAATGGTGCAGGAGGGAGGGCTTCAGGTATTTGGATAATTGGAGCGCATTCTGGGGAAGGTGGGACCTGTACAAGCAGGACGGGTTGCATCTGAACCAGAGGGGCACCAATATCCTGGGAGGGAGGTTTGCTAGTACTCTTCGGGAGGGTTTAAACTAATTTGGCAGGGGAATGGGAACCGGATTTGTAGTCCAGCAACTAAGCTAGCCGATATTCAGGACGCCAAAGCATGTAATGAGGCAGTGGGGAAGGGAACACTGACAAAGGAGAGTATTTGCAGGCACGGAGATGGGTTGAAGTGTGTATACTTCAACGCAAGAAGCATCAGGAATAAGGTGGGTGAACTTAAGGCATGGATCGGTACTTGGGACTACGATGTGGTGGCCATCACGGAAACTTGGATAGAAGAGGGGCAGAAATGGTTGTTGGAGGTCCCTGGGTATAGATGTTTCAATAAGATTAGGGAGGGTGGTAAAAGAGGTGGGGGGGGTGGCATTATTAATTAGAGATAGTATAACAGCTGCAGAAAGGCAGATCGAGGAGTATCACCCTATTGAGGTAGTATGGGTTGAAGTCAGAAATAGGAAAGGAGCAGTCACCTTGTTAGGAGTTTTCTATAGGCCCCCCAATAGTAGCAGAGATGTGGAGGAACAGATTGGGAAACAGATTTTGGAAAGGTGCAGAAGTCATAGGGTAGTAGTCATGGGCGACTTTAACTTCCCAAATATTGAGTGGAAACTCTTTAGATCAAATAGTTTGGATGGGGTGGTGTTTGTGCAGTGTGTCCAGGAAGCTTTTCTAACACAGTATGTAGATTGTCCGACCAGAGGAGGGGCAATATTAGATTTAGTACTGGGTAATGAACCAGGGCAAGTGATAGATTTGTTAGTGGGGGAGCATTTTGGAGATAGTGACCACAATTCTGTGACTTTCACTTTAGTAATGGAGAGGGATAGATACGTGCAACAGGGCAAGGTTTACAATTGGGGGAAGGGTAAATACGATGTTGTCAGACAAGAATTGAAGTGCATAAGTTGGGAACATAGGCTGGCAGGGAAGGACACAAGTGAAATGTGGAACTTGTTCAAGGAACAGGTGCTACGTGTCCTTGATATGTATGTCCCTGTCAGGCAGGGAAGAGATGGTCGAGTGAGGGAACCATGGTTGACAAGAGAGGTTGAATGTCTTGTTAAGAGGAAAAAGGTGACTTATGTAAGGCTGAGGAAACAAGGTTCAGACAGGGCATTGGAGGGATACAAGATAGCCAGGAGGGAACTGAAGAAAGGGATTAGGAGAGCTAAGAGAGGGCATGAACAATCTTTGGCGGGTAGGATCAAGGAAAACCCCAAGGCCTTTTACACATATGTGAGAAATATGAGAATGACTAGAGCGAGGGTAGGTCCGATCAAGGACAGTAGCGGGAGATTGTGTATTGAGTCTGAAGAGATAGGAGAGGTCTTGAATGAGTACTTTTCTTCTGTATTTACAAATGAGAGGGGTGATATTGTTGGAGAGGACAGTGTGAAACAGATTGGTAAGCTCGAGGAAATACTTGTTAGGAAGGAAGATGTGTTGGGCATTTTGAAAAACTTGAGGATAGACAAGTCCCCCGGGCCTGACGGGATATATCCAAGGATTCTATGGGAAGCAAGAGATGAAATTGCAGAGCCGTTGGCAATGATCTTTTCGTCCTCACTGTCAACAGGGGTGGTACCAGGGGATTGGAGAGTGGCGAATGTCGTGCCCCTGTTCAAAAAAGGGACTAGGGATAACCCTGGGAATTACAGGCCAGTTAGTCTTACTTCGGTGGTAAGCAAAGTAATGGAAAGGGTACTGAAGGATAGGATTTCTGAGCATCTGGAAAGACACTGCTTGATTAGGGATAGTCAGCACGGATTTGTGAGGGGTAGGTCTTGCCTTACAAATCTTATTGAATTCTTTGAGGAGGTGACCAAGCATGTGGATGAAGGTAAAGCAGTGGATGTAGTGTACATGGATTTTAGTAAGGCATTTGATAAAGTTCCCCATAGTAGGCTTCTGCACAAAGTAAGGAGGCATGGGATAGTGGGAAATTTGGCCAGTTGGATAACGAACTGGCTAACCGATAGAAGTCAGAGAGTGGTGGTGGATGGCAAATATTCAGCCTGGATCCCAGTTACCAGTGGTGTACCGCAGGGATCAGTTCTGGGTCCTCTGCTGTTTGTGATTTTCATTAATGACTTGGATGAGGGAGTTGAAGGGTGGGTCAGTAAATTTGCAGACGATACGAAGATTGGTGGAGTTGTGGATAGTAAGGAGGGCTGTTGTCGGCTGCAAAGAGACATAGATAGGATGCAGAGCTGGGCTGAGAAGTGGCAGATGGAGTTTAACCCTGAAAAGTGTGAGGTTGTCCATTTTGGAAGGACAAATATGAATGCGGAATACAGGGTTAACGGTAGAGTTCTTGGCATTGTGGAGGAGCAGCGAGACCTTGGGGTCTATGTTCATACATCTTTGAAAGTTGCCACTCAAGTGGATAGAGCTGTGAAGAAGGCCTATGGTGTGCTCGCGTTCATTAACAGAGGGATTGAATTTAAGAGCCGTGAGGTGATGATGCAGCTGTACAAAACTTTGGTAAGGCCACATTTGGAGTACTGTGTACAGTTCTGGTCGCCTCATTTTAGGAAGGATGTGGAAGCTCTGGAAAAGGTGCAAAGAAGATTTACCAGGATGTTGCCTGGAATGGAGAGTAGGTCTTACGAGGAAAGGTTGAGGGTGCTAGGCCTTTTCTCATTAGAGCGGAGAAGGATGAGGGGCGACTTGATAGAGGTTTATAAGATGATCAGGGGAATAGATAGAGTAGACAGTCAGAGACTTTTTCCCCAGGTGGAACACACCATTACAAGGGGACATAAATTTAAGGTGAAAGGTGGAAGATATAGGAGGGATATCAGAGGTAGGTTCTTTACCCAGAGAGTAGTGGGGGCATGGAATGCACTGCCTGTGGAAGTAGTTGAGTCGGAAACATTAGGGACCTTCAAGCAGCTGTTGGATAGGTACATGGATTACGGGAAAATGATATAGTGTAGATTTATTTGTTCTTAAGGGCAGCACGGTAGCATTGTGGATAGCACAATTGCTTCACAGATCCATGGTCCCAGGTTCGATTCCGGCTTGGGTCATTGTCTGTGCGGAGTCTGCACGTCAAAGAACAAACAAAGAACAAAGAAATGTACAGCACAGGAACAGGCCCTTCGGCCCTCCAAGCCCGTGCCGACCATACTGCCCGACTAAACTACAATCTTCTACACTTCCTGGGTCCGTATCCTTCTATTCCCATCCTATTCATATATTTGTCAAGATGCCCCTTAAATGTCCCTATCGTCCCTGCCTCCACTACCTCCTCCGGTAGTGAGTTCCAGGCACCCACTACCCTCTGCGTAAAAAACTTGCCTCGTACATCTACTCTAAACTTTGCCCCTCTCACCTTAAACCTATGCCCCCTAGTAATTGACCCCTCTACCCTGGGGAAAAGCCTCTGACTATCCACTCTGTCTATGCCCCTCATAATTTTGTATACCTCTATCAGGTCGCCCCTCAACCTCCTTCGTTCCAGTGAGAACAAACCGAGTTTATTCAACCGCTCCTCATAGCTTATGCCCTCCATACCAGGCAACATTCTGGTAAATCTCTTCTGCACCCTCTCTAAAGCCTCCACATCCTTCTGGTAGTGTGGCGACCAGAATTGAACACTATACTCCAAGTGTGGCCTAACTAAGGTTCTATACAGCTGCAACATGACTTGCCAATTCTTATACTCAATGCCCCGGCCAATGAAGGCAAGCATGCCGTATGCCTTCTTGACTACCTTCTCCACCTGTGTAGCCCCTTTCAGTGATCTGTGGACCTGTACTCCTAGATCTCTTTGACTTTCAATACTCTTGAGGGTTCTACCATTCACTGTATATTCCCTACCTGCATTAGCCCTTCCAAAATGCATTACCTCACATTTGTCCAGGTTAAACTCCATCTGCCATCTCTCCGCCCAAGTCTCCAGACAATCTAAATCCTGCTGTATCCTCAGACAGTCCTCATCGCTATCCGCAATTCCACCAACCTTTGTGTCGTCTGCAAACTTACTAATCAGACCAGTTACATTTTCCTCCAAATCATTTATATATACTACAAAGAGCAAAGGTCCCAGCACTGATCCCTGTGGAACACCACTGGTCACAGCCCTCCAATTAGAAAAGCATCCCTCCATTGCTACCCTCTGCCTTCTATGGCCTAGCCAGTTCTGTATCCACATTGCCAGTTCACCCCTGATCCCGTGTGACTTCACCTTTTGTACTAGTCTACCATGAGGGACCTTGTCAAAGGCCTTACTGAAGTCCATATAGACAACATCTACTGCCCTACCTGCATCAATCATCTTAGTGACCTCCTCGAAAAACTCTATCAAGTTAGTGAGACACGACCTCCCCTTCACAAAACCGTGCTGCCTCTCACTAATACGTCCATTTGCTTCCAAATGGGAGTAGATCCTGTCTCGAAGAATTCTCTCCAGTAATTTCCCTACCACTGAAGTAAGGCTCACCGGCCTGTAGTTCCCGGGATTATCCCTGCCACCCTTCTTAAACAGAGGAACAACATTGGCTATTCTCCAGTCCTCCGGGACATCCCCTGAAGACAGCGAGGATCCAAAGATTTCTGTCAAGGCCTCAGCAATTTCCTCTCCAGCCTCCTTCAGTATTCTGGGGTAGATCCCATCCGGCCCTGGGGACTTATCTACCTTAATATTTTTTAAGACACCCAACACCTCGTCTTTTTGGATCACAATGTGACCCAGGCTATCTACACCCCCTTCTCCAGACTCAACATCTACCAATTCCTTCTCTTTGGTGAATACTGATGCAAAGTATTCATTTAGTACCTCGCCCATTTCCTCTGGCTCCACACATAGATTCCCTTGCCTATCCTTCAGTGGGCCAACCCTTTCCCTGGCTACCCTCTTGCTTTTTATGTAAGTGTAAAAAGCCTTGGGATTTTCCTTAACCCTATTTGCCAATGACTTTTCATGACCCCTTCTAGCCCTCCTGACTCCCTGCTTAAGTTCCTTCCTACTTTCCTTATATGCCACACAGGCTTCGTCTGTTCCCAGCCTTTTAGCCCTGACAAATGCCTCCTTTTTCTTTTTGACGAGGCCTACAATATCATTCGTCATCCAAGGTTCCCGAAAATTGCCGTATTTGTCTTTCTTCCTCACAGGAACATGCCTGTCCTGTATTCCTATCAACTGACACTTGAAAGCCTCCCACATGTCAGATGTTGATTTGCCCTCAAACATCCGCCCCCAATCTATGCTCTTCAGTTCCCGCCTAATATTGTTATAATTAGCCTTCCCCCAATTTAGCACATTCATCCTCGGACCACTCTTATCCTTGTCCACCAGTACTTTAAAACTTACTGAATTGTGGTCACTGTTACCGAAATGCTCCCCTACTGAAACATCTACCACCTGGCCGGGCTCATTCCCCAATACCAGGTCCAGTACCGCCTCTTCCCTAGTTGGACTGTTTACATATTGTTTTAAGAAGCCCTCCTGGATGCTCCTTACAAACTCTGCCCCGTCTAAGCCCCTGGCACTAAGTGAGTCCCAGTCAATATTGGGGAAGTTGAAGTCTCCCATCACCACAACCCTGTTGTTTTTACTCTTTTCCAAAATCTGTCTACCTATCTGCTCCTCTATCTCCCGCTGGCTGTTGGGAGGCCTGTAGTATACCCCCAACATTGTGACTGCACCCTTCTTATTCCTGATCTCTACCCATATAGCCTCACTGCCCTCTGAGGTGTCCTCTCGCTGTATAGCTGTGATACTCTCCTGAACAAGTAGCGCAACTCCGCCTCCCCTTTTACATCCCCCTCTATCCCGCCTGAAACATCTAAAACCTGGAACGTTTAGCTGCCAATCCTGCCCTTCCCTCAACCAGGTCTCTGTAATGGCAACAACATCATAGTTCCAAGTAGTAATCCAAGCTCTAAGTTCATCTGCCTTACCCGTAATGCTCCTTGCATTAAAACATATGCACTTCAGGCCACCAGACCCGCTGTGTTCAGCAACTTCTCCCCGTCTGCTCTGCCTCAGAGCCACACTGTCCATATTCCCTAGTTCTCCCTCAACGCTCTCACCTTCTGACCTATTGCTCCCGTGCCCACCCCCCTGCCATACTAGTTTAAACCCTCCCGTGTGACACTAGCAAATCTCGCGGCCAGGATATTTATGCCTCTCCGGTTTAGATGCAACGTCCTCCCAGTGTCTGCGTGGGTTTCCTCCGGGTGCTCCGGTTTCCTCCCACAGTCCAAAGATGTACGGGTTAGGTGAATTGGCCAATGATAAATTGCCCTTAATGTCCAAATTGCCCTTGGTGTTGGGTGGAGGTGTTGAGTTTGGGTAGGGTGCTCTTCCCAAGAGCTGGTGCAGACTCGGGGGGCCGAATGGCCTCCTTCTGCACTGTAAATTCAATGATAATCTATGATTAATCTAGGACAAAGGTTCGGCACAACATCGTGGGCCGAAGGGCCTGTTCTGTGCTGTATTTTCTATGTTCTATTGTACCGCTCCGTCATCTCACCCAGTGAGCCGCTGGAGATCATCCAGCACATCGAATCGCAGGTGCAGCTGTGTGCGAGCACTCTCCCGGCGACAGATAAGAAGGTAGTTCTCATCCGTGATGAGACAGGCAAAAACCCCCTCTTGCAGTGCGTCATCGACAACCTCACCAATGGCTGGCAGAAAGGGCAGTGCCCACAATTTTACAATGTGAAGGATGACCTGACGGTGATTGATGGTATCCTCCTCAAGCTGGACAGGATTGTCATTCCGCTCAGTCTCCAGAGCTTGGTGCTGCGCCAGATTCATGAGGGACACCTGGGCGTCGAGAAGTGCAGACGCAGAACCCGGCAAGCTGTCTACTGGCCCGGCATCAGCCAGGACATCACGAACATGGTCCTGAACTGTGCTACCTGTCAGCGGTTCCTGCCAGCGCAGAGCAAGGAAACGCTCCAACAGCACGACATAGTGACCTCTCCGTGGTCCAAGGTTGGCATCGATCTCTTTCATGCGAATGGTCACGACTACGTATTGATCATCGACTATTTCTCGAATTACCCTGAGGTGCTGAAGCTCCCGGACCTCACCTCTTGGACCGTCATCAAAGCCTGTAAGGAGACGTTCTCAAAGCATGGCATCCCAATCACCGTCATGAGTGACAATGGCCCGTTCTTTAATAGTTGAGAATGGTCCACGTTTGCCAGGTCATACAATTTCCAGCATGTCACCTCCAGTCCGCACTTTCCGCAGTCCAATGGAAAAGTCGAGAAAGGGGTGCACATTGTGAAACAGCTCATCTGCAAGGCCGCGGACTCTGCTTCTGACATAGACCTTGCACTGCTCGCGTACAGGGCGATTCCATTGTCCACTGGCATGTCGCCGGCGCAACTCCTGATGAACAGGGACCTGTGGACGACGCTTCCAGCCAAACAGTGAACTACTACTGGGCGGTGAACATTGCCATAGGTAATGGGAGAGGGGTTGGCATGGGGGCAAATGGAGGCAGCTTCTTGTAGGGAAATAGCTTAAGGGCATTGTTAACAGTGCCTCTGCCGTTCTTGTCGGCCAGGCACTCCGTGAGCCCAGTAGTGGTGTCGGCCTTGAGGGTGTGGGGGCAATGGAGGCAGCATTTGGGACTGGAGGGTGCCTCGGAGTGGGCACCTATTTGTGATAATCATAGATTTTCACCGGGGGGGGGGGGATGTTTAGATGTGAGGTTTCGGGGGTTGTGGCAGGCAGGGATCGAGTGATTCACTGACCTGTTTGCAGGAGGCAGTTTCACGAAATTGGAGGGCTTGGAGGAAGAGTACGAGCTGCCCAGGGGTCACGGTTTCACGGTTCAAGATTTTGTGAGGAGAGACGTGCCGTCTTTCCCTGGGTTACCACCCTTGGGGTTGCACGATAAGGTACTGTCAAAGGAGGCGATAGGGGAGGGGAAGTTGTCCAAAGTCTATAAGGAGCTGATAGGTTGGGAGGGGGCGTGGTGGGGGAAATAAAGCGGAAGAGGGAGGAGGAACTGGATGGGGAGGTGGAGGCCAGGACATGGGCTGAGGCCCTGCAGAGGGTTAATACGTACTCGTTGGGGAGGTCACGGCCGGAGGAGGCACTCAAGACGGTGGTTCGAGGGGAGTTTATTTCAATTTGGGTGCATAAGGAGAAGGTGGAACGGGCAGAGGTGGCAAGACTGGTAGAGGAGGGAGGGCTTGAAGGCAAGGCAGTCCGGTAAAGCCCCGGGGCCGGATGGGTACCCGGTGGTGATGTGTTGGGTGTTCTGGATCCGTGGAACACATACAGGCCACCAACACTTAAAATAGTGCAACACTATTTTATTAAGTTAAAAACTGTTGAACATGCTTTCACTGTGGGTTAACACAATGTTAGATTAAACTAAAGACCTATGCCTTGTCCGAACCAGTCTATGCACTCAGCACATGGTGAAGAACTGTGCTGTAAGCTGTAAGCTCTGTCCTTGTAGGAGGCTGCATCCCGAATGAACGGGAACTCTCTTTATAGTGAGTGTGCTCTAACTAGTGATTGGCTGCGGTGTTGTGTGTGTTGATTGGTCTTGCTGTGTGTCCATCAGTGTGTGTGTATCTGCACCATGATATACTGGTGTACATCATGACAGGTGGAATTCAACAAAAAATTCTCGGGGATATTAGGGCCGTTGCTGGTCAAGGTTTTCAATGAGGCGAGAGATAGAGGGGTGCTGCCTCCGGCGATGTCACAGGCCACTATTTTGTTAATATTGAAGCGGGACAAGAACCCGGAGCTATGCGGGTCATATAGGCCGATCTCACTGCTTAATGTGGACGCCAAGCTGCTGGCCAAAGTGTTGGCCTCCAGGATTGAAGATTGTGTTCCGTGGTGATTATGGAGGATCAAACCGGGTTTGTCAAGGGCAGGCAGTTGGTGGCCAATATAAGAAGGTTGCTTAACCTGATTATGATGCCCGCGGAGAGTAGGGAGTTTGAGGTAGTTGTGGCCATGGATCCTGAGAAGGTGTTCGACCGGGTGGAATGGGAATATCTATGGGAGGTGTTGGGCCGATTTGGGTACGGTAGGTGCTTTATTGACTAGGTTAGGCTGTTGTACCAGGCCCCGGAGGCTAGTGTAAGGACGAATAGGGCGACCTTGGACTATTTCAGACTGTACCGGGGGACAAGACAGGGATGCCTCCTCTACCCACTGCTGTTTGAGTTGGCTATAGAGCCGCTGGTGATTGCTGGGTCGGCGGGGGGTGGGGGGGGAGGGGGGGGGGGGTGGAGGTGGAGCAAAGGGTCTCGCTGTACGTGGACGACCTGCTCTTTTATATGTAGCAGATCCAGGGGCAGGGATGGGTGAATTCATGGCGACTCTGGAGGAATTTGGCCGGTTTTCGGGATATAAACTGAATATGACAAAGAGTGAGATATTTGTAGTCCAGGCAAGGGGACAGGAGGGTCGGGTGAGGGAGTTACCGTTTAGGTTAGTGGGGGACAGATTTAGGTACTTAGGGATACAAGTGGCGCACGACTGGGGACGGTTACATAAATTGAACTTGTCCTGGTTGTTTGAGCAGATGGGGGGCAGGTTTCGGAGAGGGGATGCGATACCGCTGTCGCTGGCTGGGAGGGTGCAGACAATTAAGATGACGGTCCTACCAAGATTTTTATTGTATTCCAATGCCTCCCAATTTTCATCGCGCGGTCCTTTTTTAAGAGGGTTAACAAAATCATTCTGGACTTTGTCTGGGCGGGTAAGTCCCTGCAAGTGAAGAAGGTGATGCTTGAGAGGAATCGGAAGGAGGGGGGGCTTGCCTTCCCAAATTTCAATAATTATTACTGTTATGTGCGAGTACCTTTAAGACATGGATGTTTAAGCAATGTACCTTTAAGAAAACAGTGATGTCAGAGAGTGGGTGTAGCTGAGCTCACGTCAGCCATTTTGAAGTTTCAGTTTGGAGGAAAAGAGTTTGGGGAGTGTCTGTGTTTTGCAGTGAGCTGGATTTGCTGTGATCTCTGCCATGAAAGACTATCTCTGGATCATTTAGGTGATTTAAACTCATAATAGTAAAGCCTTTAACCTGATGTCATTCTGTTTAAAGGTGTTAAGTCTCTTGGAAGTTTGAAGGAACATTTTGAGGAATTATTTACTGTTGTAATATTTTCGGAGTTATCTTTGAAGTAAAGGGTGTTAAAAGATCCAAAGTTTATTTAAGATGTTAAGTTGAGTTTATGGAATAAACATTATTTTGTGTTTAAAAGCCCACGTGTCCATAATTGTAATCCCACACCTAGGGAACAAGCCATGTGCTCGGAAAAGCAACAAATACATTAAAGGGGGAGGTTGGTTGAACTCCATGATACATTTTGGGGTTCTAAAAATGCCTCGCCCATAACAATTGGGGGCTCGAGGGGGGATAAAAGTCTATCTATTGGATTGGCTTTTGTGAACTTAAAGGCAGTGGAGGATTGTTGCTTTTCCGGTGTGGTATTTTAGTTTAAGTGGGGAGTGTGTTGTGGACAATGGCTCTTTCAGAGGCTCAGAAGTTCTTGGGGGTGGAGACTGTCACACGCATTACTTTACAGACAGAGACGAAAAGCAGACTGTTGGGTCTGGCAAAAACATTGCAGTTAACATTACCTGACAAAATGCGAAAAGATGAGGTAATTATGGCGGTGGTTAAGCATTTAAAGTTGCCTGAGATAGAGTTTGACTCAATGGAAATGGCAAAAATTCAGTTGCAAATTAAACAAATGGAACATGAGAAAGAATTAAGGCAGCTTGAATACGAAAGAGAGAGAGCGGGGGAAAAAAAGAGAAAGAGATAGAGAGGAAAAAGAAAAGGAGAGAGAAGAAAGAAACAAAGAAAGAGATAGATAGGAAAGGGAAAAAGAGAGAGAGTTTGAACTTCGGAAAATGGCTCTGAAACATGAAACTCAGTTAACATTGGCAGACGCAAAGGGACACGTACAGTTGGAGGAGATGGATGAGGATAATGAGACAGAGCGTCACAGTCGAAGACGTGGTGGGGATCTATTTAAATATGTCCAAGCATTGCCAAGGTTTGACGAGAAGGAGGTAGAAGCCTTTTTCATTTCATTTGAGAAGGTAGCTAAACAAATGCAATGGCCACAGGACATTTGGGTATTACTGATTCAAACAAAGATGGTAGGGAGGGCGAGTGAAGTGTTTGCATCACTACCGGAGGAGATATCTGGAACGTATGAGGAGGTGAAGAAATCCATCTTAAGTGCATATGAGCTAGTGCCTGAAGCTTGCAGACAAAGGTTTAGAAATTTAAGGAAAGAATTTGGTCAAACATACATGGAGTTTGAAAGGCTCAAACAGAGTAATTTTGAGAGGTGGATAAGGGCTTTGAAAATAGACCAAACGTATGAAGCTCTCAGAGAAATTATACTTTTGGAGGAGTTTAAAAATTCAATTCATGATGTAGTGAGAACTCATGTGGAAGAACAGAGGGTTAAAACTGCGAGATTAGCAGCGGAAATGGCAGATGATTATGAATTAGTTCATAAACCAAAGATTGGTTTCCGACATCAGTTTCAGCCGGTGAGGGATAGAAACTGGGGACATGAGAAATACTCAAGTGGTAAAGGTAAAGGTGATCTGACGGGAGACAATAAAGAGAGTGTACCTCAGATTAAAAAAGAAATCCAGGAGGGTGGAAAAGAAATGAAAAGTTTCAGATGTTTTCACTGTAATAAACTAGGCCATGTAAAGTCACAGTGTTGGTGGTTGAAGAAAAGCACTGGGAAGGCTGATGTGGTAAAACAGGATAAGACAGTGGGGGTTGTCAGAGTGGTAAAGTAAAGCCCAAGGGAAGCAAAGGAGGTGCAAACAATTGTATAGCCTGTTCAAGAAGTAATTCTTAAGAAGGTGCCAGATGTATTTAAAGAATTTATTTATGTGGGTAAAGTTTACTCATGTGTATCAGGAGGAGCAGGGAAAGAAGTCACAATTTTAAGAGATACAGGGGCTAGTCAATCTTTAATGGTAAGAGATGAGGAATTATGTAGTTTGGGAAGAATGTTGCCAGAAAAGGTGTGATATGTGGAATTCAGGGTGAGAGGAGTAGCGTTCCATTATATAAGGTAAGGTTGGAAAGTCCAGTGAAGAGTGGTGAAGTGGTAGTAGGATTAATAGATAAACGATCTTGTCCAGGAATGCAGTTTATCTTGGGTAATGATATAGCTGGATCGCAGGTGGGAGTGAATCCTACTGTGGTTGATAAGCCAGTGGAAAATCAGACAACTGAAAGGTTGAAGGACGAATATGCTGGGATTTTTCTGGATTGTGTAGTAACAAGGTCGCAAAGTCACAGGTTGAGACAAGAGGAGAAATCAAAGAGTGAAGATGAAGTTGAAGTGCAATTATTAGAAACGATTTTTGATCAGATGTTGAAAAAGAACAAGAACAGGTGGAGGATGAGGCGGATATGTTTAGTTCAGGAAAAGTGACGGCGTTACAACAGAAAGATGTAGAAATAAAACGGATATATCAGAAAGTATATACGGAAGAGGAATCTGAGAGTATACCAGGGTGTTATTACCGTAAAAGTGATGTCTTGATGATAAAATGGAGACCTGTACATATGCAGGCGGATGAAAAGTGGGCAGAAGTTCATCAAGTAGTATTGACGGGAGGGTATAGAAAGGAGGTGTTGCGAGTTGCACATGAGGTACCAGTGGGAGGTCATTTGGGAATAAGGAAAACCCAAGCTAAAATCCAGAAACATTTTTATTGGCCTGGACTACATAAAGATGAAGTTAAATTTTGTCAATCATGTCACACCTGTTAAGTGATAGAGAATCCTCAAGCAGTGATAAAACCAGCACCCTTAATACCCATTCCAGCATTTGAGGAACCTTTTACGAGGGTCATAATTGATTGTGTAGGACCGCTTCCTAAAACAAAAAGTGGGAATCAATGTCTTTTGACTATAATGGATGTGTCTACTCGGTTTCCAGAGGCCATTCCAGTACATAATATTACAGCTAAAAGAATTGTGGAGGAGTTACTTAGATTCTTTACTAGATATGGACTACCCACAGAAATTCAATCGGATCGAGGATCAAATTTTACTTCAAAGTTATTCAAAGAAATTATGGATAGCTTAGGAATAAAACAATTTAAATCAACTGCGTACCATCCGGAATCGCAGTGAACGTTAGAAAGGTGGCATCAGACATTAAAGACAATGTTGAGGGCTTATTGTCAAGATTATGCAGAGGATTGGGATAAAGGAATTCCATTTGTACTGTTTGCAATTAGGGATGCACCTAATGAGTCTACCAAATTTAGTCCTTTTGCAATAATTTTTGGTCATGAGGTAAGAGGACCACTTAAATTGATTAAGGAAAAATTGGTGGGTGAGAAATCGGAAATTACACTATTGGATTACGTGTCAAATTTTAGGGAACGATTAAATAGAGCAGGTGAATTGGCTAGACAACATTTAAAAGTTGCACAAAATGTGATGAAACGGGTAGCGGACAAGAAATCCAAAGTTCGTAGTTTTGCCAGTGGAGATAAAGTTTTAGTGTTGTTACCAGTGGTAGGTGAGCCTTTAAAATTTAGGTTTTGTGGACATTATCAGATTGAAAGGAAATTAAGTGAGGTGAATTATGTGGTAACAATACCTGTCATGTGAGAGTACCTATAAGACATGATGTTTAAGCCATGTACCTTTGAGAAAACAGTGATGTCATAGAGTGGGTGGAGCTCAGTCAGTTCAGCCATTTTTGAAGTTTCCGTTTTAAAAAATGCCAAGCTGGTTTTGCTGAGAGCAGCTTCAAAGTGCCTGGCTGTTTTGCTGTCAGCCATCTTCTGGCGAACGCGCTGCTGTTGCATTCTGTGTAGTACCGAGCATGGTTGGTTGTGGGTACCAGAATGGATGGCACAGTGGTCCTGAGGGCGCGACCCATCAACAGCTGGGCTGGTGAGAGGCCAGTGGCTAGTGGGGCCGAGCGATAGGCCAGCAGGGCTAGGCAGAAATCCGATCCGGCAGCAGCAGCCTTGCAGAGGAGCCGCTTGATGATGTGAACACCCTTCTCCGCCTTTCCAATGGACTGGGGATGCAGAGGGCTGGACGTCACGTGTCTGAAGCCATACGAAGCAGCAAAGGACGACCATTCCTGGCTGGCAAAACAGGGCCCATTGTCCGGCATGACAGTAATCGGAATGCCGTGGCGAGCGAAGGTGTCTTTGCAGGCCCTGATGACAGCAGACAATGTCAAATTGTGCAGGCGTATGACCTCTGGATAGTTTGAAAAGTAATCAATGACGATTACATAGTCCCTGCCAAGCACGTGAAAAAGGTCCACACCCACCTTCGCCCAGGGGGACGTCACCAGCTCATGGGGCTGAAGCGTCTCAGGAGGCTGCGCCGGTTGAAACCTTTGGCAGGTGGGGCAGTTGAGCACCATATTGGCAATGTCATCATTGATGCCTGGCCAGTATACCGCCTCTCGGGCCCTCCGTCTGCACTTCTCGACCCCCAGATGGCCCTCGTGTAGTTGGTCGAGGACCAGCTTGTGCATGCTGTGCGGAATCACAATCCGGTACAGCTTTAGGAGAACACCATCAATGACGGCCAAGTCGTCTCGGACATTGCAGAACTGCGGGCACTGTCCTTTGAGCCACCCTCCCGTCATGTGGCGCATCACCCGTTGTAAAAGGGGGTCAGCCGCAGCCTCCTGGCGAATACGGGCCAGACTGGAATTGTCAGCTGGCAGATTTGCCGATGTGAAGGCCACCTGCGCTTCGACCTGACAGACGAACCCCTCCGAATCGGGCTGTGTGCTCACTGCTCTAGATAGGGCATCCGCAATGATAAGGTCCTTTCCCGGGGTGTAGACCAGTTGGAAGTCATACCTCCTGAGTTTGAGTAGGATGCGCTGGAAGCGAGGGGTCATCTCGTTCAGGTCCTTATTTATGATGCTGACCAGGGGGTGATGGTCAGTCTCAACGGTAAACTGGGGGAGACCATACACGTAGTCATGGAACTTGTCTATTCCGGTTAGCAAACCCAGGCACTCCTTTTCGATCTTCGCGAAGCGCTGTTCTGTGGGGGTCATGGCCTGCGAGGCATAGGCGACCGGGGCCCATGATGCAGTGTCATCCCGCTGTAGGAGTACTGCCCCAATGCCGGACTGGCTGGCATCAGTCGAAATTTTAGTGTCACGCGATGTGTCGAAAAGGCCAATACCGGGGCTGTGGTGAGCTTAATTTTGAGCTCCTCCCATTTCTTCTGGTGTGTGGGCAGCCACTGGAACTCCGTGGACTTCTTGACTAGGTGGCACAGAGCCGTCGTGTGGGAGGCAAGGTTGGGAATGAACTTCCCCAGGAAGTTGACCATGCCTAGGAAGCGTAGCACTGCTTTCTTGTCTGCCAGCTGCGGCATGGCTGCAATGGCGCTCACCTTGTCTGCATTCGGACGGACCACTGACCGGGATATGTGGTCCCCCAGAAACTTCAGCTCGGTTTGGCCGAAAGAACACTTGGCTCGGTTGAGGCGCAGGCCATTTTTCTGTGCGCGCAAAGACGCGCTGGAGACGATTGATGTGCTCCAGTGTTGTGGTGGACCAGATGATGACGTCGTCCACGTAGACGCGCACCCCTTCGATGCCCTCCATCATCTGCTCCATGATCCTGTGAAAGACCCCGGATGCCGAGATGATGCCAAATGGCATTCCGTTATAGCAGAACCTGCCGAAAGGGGTGTTGAAGGTGCACAGCTTTCGGCTGGACTGATCCAGTTGGATCTGCCAAAAACCCTTCGAGGCATCCAGTTTTGTGAAGATTTTAGCCCGGGCCATTTCGCTCGTGATCTCTTCCCGTTTGGGTATGGGGTAGTGTTCCCTCATTATGTTGTTGTCGAGGTCTTTTGGATCAATGCAGATCCGGAGCTCGCCGGAGGGCTTCTTAACACACACCATGGAGCTGACCCATGCCGTGGGCTCCGTGACCCGGGATAGCACCCCTTGGTCCTGGAGATACTGCAGCTGCTGCTTGAGGCGGTCTTTGAGTGGCGCTGGGACCCTGCGAGGTGCGTGAATGACCGGGGTGGCGTCCGGTTTGAGCCGTATTCTGTAAGTGTAGGGCAGTGTTCCCATGCCCTCGAATGCCTCCTGATTGTGGGCGAGGAGCGATTGGAGCTGTGCCCTGAATTCTGCATCCGGGAAGTCAGATGTGCCTTCTGGAGACAGAGCGTGGACCCGTTGCACGAGGTGGAGAACCTTGCATGCCTGTGCGCCTAGCAGGGAGTCCTTTGATGATCCGACTATTTTGAATGAGAGTGTGGCCGATTTTGTGTTGTGTGTCACCTGGAGCTGGCAGGATCCCATAGCCGGGATAACGTTTCCATTGTAGTCGACCATCTTGCAACGGGATGGCCGAATTGGTGGTCTGATCGGTTGACCGTTAGGGTGGCACACCATTCATCACCTGGATTAACAGTGTTCACTTGCAATGGCTGGTGGGTCCTGGCTGGAGACATCCGTTTCCCATCAATGACCGCAACACGGAAGGCGTCCCGGTTGTCTGTGTCACTGGTCTGGATATCGTCTGGGCACGACTCGTAGTAAGGAGGCTGCGAGGTTGTCGGAATTGGGGAACATTGGTAGGTTGAGCTGCTCGACAGCAGGCAGCGTAGTGGCCCACCTTGCCATAGTGGAGGCATTGTCGGTTTCTTGCCGGACATTGCCGCTTTAAATGTGCGGCTCCGCAGTTGCCGCATGTCGTGACGTCATGGCGTTCGTTGCGCCACCGCGCATGCGCAGTTCGGTCATGCGTCAAGCGCGGCTGCGCATCATGTCCCTCTGTGTCGACGTCTTTTTTGGCGCGCGCAAACACGGGAGGCCTCGGAAAGCGCACAAAATGGCCGCCCTCGTCCGGGCAGCAGGCCGGGAGTAACTCGATCGCCTGGACCCGTTTGGCCTCGTAGGATGCCTGCCTCGCCGATCCGGCCGCGTAGGACCCCTGCTGCGCCGATTCGGCTGCTTGAAATTGGGAGTAGCGGCTAGTCGCGTTTTCATGCAGGACACAGGCTTCGATTGCGGAGGCTAGGGTGAGGCCTTTAATTTTTAGGAGCTGCTGGCGTAGGTGCCCGAGGTGACCCCAAAAATAATCTGGTCCCGAATCATTGAATCGGAGGTGGTGTCGTAACCGCAGGACTGCGCGAGGATACTGAGGTGTGTACGGAAGGATTGAAAGGGCTCATCTTTACCCTGCAGGCGCTGCTGGAAGAGATACCTCTCGAAACTCTCGTTGACCTCGACGTTGAAGTGTTGGTCCAGTTTGAGAAGGACCGTCTTGCACTTGGTCTTGTCCTCACCTTCCGCGAACGCCAGGGAGTTGTAGACATGGATGGCATGTTGACCTGCCGTGGAGAGGAGGATAGCGATCTTTCTGGTGTCCGAAGTGCTTTCCTTTTCGTTGGCTTCCAGGAAGAGCTGGAAGCGCTGTTTGAACAGCTTCCAATTAACGCCGAGGTTTCCAGCGATTTGTAGCGGCTGCAGTGTGCTGACGGTGTCCATGGCGCAGGATGGCAGATCCCAGAGGATTCGTAGGTAGGTCCCACAGTTACTGGGTTCCAATCCTGGTACTATGATGTGTTGGGTGCTCTGCTACACAGACGAACCAACACGGTTGCGAATGGTACAACTCAGTTTTATTACTCACATAAATTTACAGTGGTAAACTGGTTACTGAGGTTCGATCATAACCCTTGAATCTGTGGACCTATTCCTAACACTATCTTGGAGTGGCACTCAGCACATGGTGGATGTCTGAGTGGCTTGCTGTGAGCTCTGTGCCCTGAGCTGTCTCCTGCTGGAAAGAACGGGAAGTGTCGTGATCCCTGTTTTGTAGTGTGTATGCTCTTGCCTGTGATGTTGTGTGTGTGTTGATTGGTCCGTTGATCTGTCCATCAGTATGTACGTCTGTTTCCACCATGATGTTTACCTGAATGTCATGACAGTAAAGGTAAAGGTGATCTGATGGGAGACAATAAAGAGAGTGTACCTCAGATTTTTTTTTAAATCCAGGAGGGTGGAAAAGCACTCTTCTAAGGCCTCTACACTGACCATAACTATGCAAGAAAACTTTTAACTAACATTCAAAGTGGCGCTATGTCAAAACAGGGACATGCATTACAAAATAAGAAAAACGGTACCTCTAACTGACCTTAATAAACTACACTCACTCAAACATTCAATCATACTAACTTCCTAAACAATACACACAAAATCATGGCAGCATTATTCACATTTTTCCTGGCTTGGCAGTCAAGCTCAGGATTGTACAATCGCTCATGAAACACATTTCTTTATTCACAAAAAGAACGCAAACAAATGTCCGTTATTATCGATCGCGGGGGTCGGGGGTCTGGTCATAACCAAAAATAGGGGACCTTATCCTATATACCGGGGTGCGAGCACGGTAGGCTCTCCTTCGCCATTTCCTCAGACAAATAGTCTGCACGATGCAGCAGAGTATCGCCAATACTAGTAGGGATTCTATCAAGTAGGACAGGGAGTACCAGGTTAAAAACCTGTCACACCAAGATGGTGTGGTGCCGCTTGTGACTGGGCTCTGGGTACTGTGGGGAAGTGAATCATTAATGGCGGGGGGGGGTTGGGGTCAGGGGGTTTGCGTTCACGCGTAACCAAATGTCCATTAGGATGATGAGCAACACGTAGGATGTCCTCATGGTTCTTTTTCTTTCTCTTCTCTTCGTTTCGTCTCTTTTCCTGGAGCTTCTGGGGTTCTGTGGGATCAGGCATAGTGTCTGTTATTATCTTGGTTTAATATCTCGTCTGTTAGTATGTCTGTCCTTTTTTGCCAATTCTCCATTTACAATTTGTCACCATGTGTGACTCCCTCATTTAAAACATTTTTTAAAACCGAATATTCAGGACAAGACACACTTAAAAATACTGAAACAGTGCGAGCCGTCTCGCAGGCTGTGCGATTTACCATCTAAATGTTTGAGGATGTAAATAGCATAGGGATGGCAACCTAAGGGTCGCCTGAAACAAAACAAAACTTTTTGAACCAAAAGTGGTGCGTATGGGCCGCGACGGGTAAGAATTGGATGTAATCCCCGGGTAGGACGGCGACCAATGCCGTGTGTGCTCTACCCGAGTGTAGCTGACCAGACAAGGGGGGTCCCAATGCCGTTTCTCCACTGCCTGAACAACCGACAAGAATGGGGAAAAATGTAGTCATCGTGGGGGGTTGCCGTATTGGTTCTACCTTCGAACCAGAAGGGCAGTTATATACGGGGATCTGTTTTTCTGTCGACAGACGAGTTCCTCTGAACTGGCGTCTGGGACATTAACAAGTCTCTGTGGACAAACTAGTACCTCTGAACTAGCGTCCGGGACAAACTAGTTTCTCTGACTGCCAGTGGGCATCGGGAGGGTGGTGGCGTGGGGCCGTGATTTTTTTTTTCGATCTTACAGACAACATTAAACAATACCACTACAAACAACATTAAACAACATGCTGCATATTCCATCAGAAAGGACACCGTTTTCTCCCAAGCGGTTCCTTTTTAAAACATCATCTGGACACCTCAGTTATCGGTTGCGAACAGGGTCGCAAAGGGGTTCTCGCTTTGGGAGTCAGACTCAAAGTCGTCATCTTCTCCCGGATGCCAAACTCTCGAATGTATAAGGGCGGATAGGGTTGCATGGTGTGATTTGGGATCCATCTCGTCATTCCGGACGAGTCTGAATGAATTGTCCCGGTGCCAAAAGGATGTGTCCAATTCTGTTGGAATGGAGTTGGGCTCGACATCGTAGGGCGGTGGTCTTTGGTGGGGTTTATTGAGGAATGTGATGAGGAAGGGATCACTCGAATCGTGGTCAGATTCGCTGGGTGTGGGTCCTGTTGCCTGGGGATAGAAGGGAGGTGTGCTGTGGCTATTGTCTGAGTCACAGTCGCTGTCGCTGTCGCTGCTGTCTGTGGGCGTTCTGGGGCAGAGTCTAGAGGTCGGGGGTGGAGTCGGGGTTGAGTCTGCGGCTGGGCTGGATGTGTTGGGGGAGGTTAGGCTTACGTTGGTTGCGGGCGGGGCGTGGTCTGCTGCGTCGAGCATGATGTGGTGTGTGTGTTTTGACTTTGGTCCATATGCCTTAAGCTGGTTAATATGGAACCACGCAGTCTTTCCGTTGGGGAACTTTATTTTGTACAAGGAGGGGCTTACTTTGTCCGCAATGGAGTACGGACCCGAATACTTCGGTGGCAGGAGTGTGCTGGGGTTGTATATGGAGAGCATGACTTGCTGTCCTACACTGAACTCAGTCGCATGTACTGTCTTATCAAAACAGGCCTTGCTCTGTTTCTTTTTTGCGCCTAATCGTACCGCGGCTGCTAGCTGAGCCGTTTTAACATTCTCTACCCGCTGTTCTACTGCTTTCTCGTGTGTGAGGGCCATCACTTCGGGGCTGGTCAAATCTAATCCCATTAAAAATTCTGTGCTTTTCATGGGGCGTCCGGTCATGAGGGTGTGTGGGGTGTAACCTGTAGATGTTGAAACTGTATTTCGCAAAAACATCAGCGCAAAAGGGAGGACTGAATCCCAAGTGGTGTTGTTTTGCTGGACCATTTTTCGGAGGGTAGCTTTTAGGGTCCGATTCATGCGCTCCACGATACCACTTGACTGGGGGTGGTATGCGATGTGGAATTTTTGGGTAATGGCAAATATCGTGAGGATGTTCTTCATGACACGTCCCGTAAAATGGGAACCTTGGTCGGATTCAATGCTGCGGGGGAGTCCCCATCTCATAAAGATGTGGTGGGTTAAGATCTTGGCTGTGGTCTTTGCCGTGTTTGTTCTGGATGGGAATGTCTCTACCCATTTTGTAAACGTGTCTATCACAGCGAGTACATACTTATAACCATTCCTGCAAGGGGGCAATGGTCCTATAAAATCAATCTGGAGGTTAGTCCAGGGGCCACTAACGGGGCGGGTGTGACTAAGTTGAGCTTTCTTGGCGTATCTGTCCGGATTGTTCTGGGCACAGATAAGGCAATTCTCAACGTAGTATGTTACGTCTTCTTTTAAACTTGGCCATCAACAGAGCTGCCTGAGGTGGGCTGTAGTGCGATCAATTCCCTGATGTCCATGACTGTCATGGAATAAACAAATGAGCTGATTCCTGTCCTGTTCAGGAACCACATAAAGGGTGTCTTTTAATACCACACCGTCATGTGTGGTCAGTGCATTTTTAAACCTATCGTAAGGTAAATTTTCCTTTTAGAATCTCCCTGAGATTGTTATCCTGCTTCTGGGCCTGCACTAAATCCACAACATTAGTCTGCGAGACCTGAACTGCATTTACTGGTGCGCTTTCGGGGGGTGTCCAAAAATTTCCGTGCCTGGAACCTGCTTTTGCCAGTGCGTCGGCTTTTACATTTCCAGGAGGGGGGAGGAACGGTGGTGACTACAAACTTTAACTATTCCAAAGGTCCTGCCCTGGGCTTTTTCTAAAATGTGACTGAGCAATGGGGCTGAGGAGAGGGGTTTTCCGTCTGCAAAAACAAATCTTCTTGCTTTCCACAGGGGTAGGAACTCTGTAAGGCTGTTGCAGACATAGAGGCTGTCCGAGTATATGTCTGCTGGGCTGGGGAAGGAATCTGGGTGTTCTACAATGTACGCCACGGCTGCTAGTTCTGCCGCCTGTGCACCCAAGTGTCCTGGAAGTTGTATTGCGATTTCTTCTAGGGCATGTCCCTGCGCGTCCTCGATATAAATGCCGCATCGTGTTATGCGCTTCCCTTCTAATATTGTGGAAGATCCATCTACATATATTCTTATGGGTTCGCACGTGTCTGTGTGCTTGGGGCTCTGGGTTGGACTACCCAACTTTCTGGGGGGTGTTTTTGCAATAAAGGGTGTGGTGAGATGATTTCGCATTCATGAGGGTGCCTCGGTACTGAAGGTTATCGGCTAAGAAAGTGTGGGTCTTGGTCCTTTTAACAGTGATGTCCCTTCCCTGCAAAAGAAGGGTCCATCTGGCTGCTCTTATTTGACTAACTGTACCGTCCTTGAGTCGTCCGTCAAGTAAAAGTTGGGTGGGGGTGTGTTCTGTGAGGATTGGATGGGATTTAGTCCGTTTATGTAAGAAAAATACTGTACTGCCCAAAAAACTGCGAGCAGGTGGCTTTCACAGGCTGAAAATCCCTGCTCCACAGCATCTAAGACTCTGGAGGTGTAAGCCACGGGCCTTAACTGTTCATGCCACCCATGCCGAAAGGGTGCAGTCGGTGCTTGCTACCTCTATAGCGTAGGGGGAAAGCGGGTCTGGAACTTGTAGTGCGGGGGCTGCAATGAGTGCTCTTTTCAAAGAATCCATTACTGACGTCCAAAACCGTAAAGTACTGTGAGTTGAGTCCCTGTTTGAGCATGGTCTCGGGACTTGTGGCTACCGTGGGGGCTGCTGCGGGGGTGACTTTGTTGAGTATCCGGTAATCGATGGTCAGTCGCCGTAATCCATCGGGCTTTTTCACTGGCCAAATCGGGGCATTATTACTGGAGGCTACAGATCTGAGTACGCCCTGCTCTAATAAGCTGTCGATCACTTTTGCAATTTCTCCCTCTGCCTCTTGGGGAAATCCGTATTGCTTTTGGGGTTTAGGGTCAGGTTCTGTGATTTGAACGGAACCAGTCATCCGGCCACAGTCGTATTTGTGGGTCGCGAATGCTGTCCTGTGCTTCTGCAGAACTGCCCTAACCTGCTTGTCCGTGCTAATTGTGGTCGGGTCAAACCAAAATTCGCCTACTGCGCTAATCTTGTTTGCATATTCTCTTATGGTGAGCGTTGCGGGTGCTCTTGCAGATTTTGCCATTCTCCAGACACATTGGTTGACTGGATCAAAGGATAGGTTGTGGGAATTCATAAAATCGATGCCCAAAATGTGTTCTGCTGTGTGGGCTCACAGCTCCAGCTGCCAATATGGCCCCCCGCACTTCTGGGTAGGAGGCTGCGCATGCGCACGGCAGCAGCCCCCAACGGCCGCGCCATGCTCTATGGGCCTCTGGCGCCCCAGGACCGCCGTCCGCGACGGGCTGGCGCCTGCAAGTCTGACACGGACATGGCTCCTCATCCATTGGTTCTGGAGAAGGCTCCCTTCGGGGAGGAATGTCCGACGGCCACTGGCGTCGATCCGGACGTCGCCTCGCCCAAGGTACCGCAGGAGTGCGGGGGGATGTTTTCGGCGGAAGGGGTTGCGCCCCAAGGCATGCACCTCCATTCCCTGGAGCTCCTGCGCTCCTCGTTCTGCGCTCTCTCGGGCCAATACTATTTGAATGGCCTGTTGAAAAGTCAATGTTGGCTCAGCTAACAACTTTCTCTGGGTGGCCGCATTGTTTTTTTTTAATAAATATATTTTATTTAAGTTTTTCGATCAAACAAAAATTTCCCATTTTACAACTTTGTAACAATATATACATTGATCGTTTAAAAAAATAATAATATGCTAACTAACGGCAATTGCCAACAACAAAATAAGAAACAACAGAAATAGGAACTAAAATAGTAACTTTGTAACATCTAATATAAATAACTAATATATAAACACACACATAAAGCCCCTGAGGACCCAAATGAGCCCTCCCCACCCCCCCTTCCCCCCTGGGTTGCTGCTGCTACCTTTCCTATTTTCCCTTATCGCTCTGCGAGATAGTCGAGGAACGGTTGCCACCGCCTGGTGAACCCTTGAGCCGAACCTCTTAGTGCGTACTTTATCCGCTCCAATTTTATGAACCCTGCCATGTCATTGATCCAGGCCTCCACACCCGGGGGCTTAGCTTCTTTCCACATAAGTAGAATCCTTCGCCGGGCTACTAGGGACGCAAAGGCCAAAACATCGGCCTCTCTCGCCTCCTGCACTCCCGGCTCATCTGCAACCCCAAATATAGCCAACCCCCAGCCTGGTACGACCCGGACCCCCACCACCTTTGAAATCATTTTTGCCACACCCACCCATGCAATACCGGACAGGACCAAAACATGTGGGTGTGGTTCGCCGGGCTTCCTGCACATCTCCCGCACCTATCCTCCACTCCAAAAAATCTACTCAGCCTTGCTCCAGTCATATGCGCCCTGTGTAGAACCTTGAATTGTATCAGGCTGAGCCTGGCACACGAGGACGAAGAGTTTACCCTACTTAGGGCATCTGCCCACAGCCCCTCCTCAATCTCTTCCCCCAGCTCCTCCTCCCATTTTCCCTTCAGCTCCTCTACCATTGTCTCTCCCTCGTCTCTCATTTCCCTATATATATTTGACACCCTACCATCACCCACCCATGCCCACGAAATCACTCTGTCCTGGATCTCTTGCGCCGGGAGCTGCGGAAATTCCCTCACCTGTTGCCTCACAAATGCCCTCACTTGCATATAGCGAAATGCATTCCCAGGTGGCAACCCATATTTTTCTGTCAGTGCTCCCAGACTCGCGAACGTCCCGTCTAAGAACAAGTCCTTCAATTTCGCAATTCCTGCTCGCTGCCAAGATTTAAATCCCCCATCTATCCTTCCCGGGACGAACCTATGGTTGTTCCTTATCGGGGACCACACTGAGGCACCCGTCACTCCCTTATGTCATCTCCACTGCCCCCAAATTTTCAGAGTTGCCACCACCACTGGGTTTGTGGTGTATTTTTTCAGGGAGAACGGTAACGGCGCCGTCGCCAGTGCTTTTAGACTAGTTCCCCTACAGGACGCCATCTCCAGTCTTTTCCACGCCGCTCCTTCCCCTTCCCTCATCCACTTACATATCATTGACACGTTGGCGGCCCAATAATATTCACTTAGACTCGGCAGTGCCAGTCCCCCTCTGTCCCTACTGCGCTGCAGGAACCCCCTCTTTACTCTTGGGTTCTTTCCAGCCCACACAAAGCTCATAATACTCTTGTCCACCTTCTTAAAAAAGGCCTTTGTAATCAGTACAGGGAGGCACTGGAACACAAAAAGAAAGCTCGGAAGGACCACCATTTTAACCGCCTGCACCCTGCCCGTCAATGACAGGGGCGCCATGTCCCACCTCCTAAAGTCCTCCTCCATCTGCTCTACCAGTCGTGCCAAGTTAAGCTTATGCAAGGTTCCCCAGTTCCTGGGCACCTGGATCCCTAAATACCGGAAATCCCTTGTTACCCTCCTCAACAGTAAATCGTCTATTCCCCTGCCCTGTTCCCCGGGGTGCATCACAAACAGTTCACTCTTCCCCATATTCAATTTATATCCTGAAAATTCTCCAAACTCCCTGAGTATCTGCATTATCTCAGGCATCCCCTCCACTGGGTCCGCGACATACAACAACAAATCATCCGCGTATAATGACACCCGATGCTCTTCTCCTCCTCTAAGTATCCCCCTCCACTTCCTAGAGCCCCTCAGCGCTATGGCCAGTGGCTCAATTGCCAACGCAAACAGTAACGGGGACAGGGGACATCCCTGTCTTGTACCCCTATATAGTCGGAAGTGGTCAGATCGTTGCCTATTTGTAATCACACTTGCCACCGGGGCCCTGTACAGGAGCTGAACCCATCTAATGAACCCCTCTCCAAATCCAAATCTCCTCAGTACTTCCCACAGGTAGTCCCACTCCACTCTATCAAATGCTTTCTCTGCATCCATCGCCACCACTATCTCCGCCTCCTCCTCCGGTGGGGGCATCATCATCACCCCCAGCAGCCTCCGTATATTAGCATTCAATTGCCTCCCTTTAACAAACTCCGTTTGATCATCATGCACCACCCCAGGGACACAGTCCTCTATCCTCGTCGCCATCACCTTGGCCAAAAGCTTGGCATCTACGTTCAAGAGGGAAATAGGCCTGTATGACCCGCACTGCAGCGGGTCTTTGTCTCTTTTCAGGATCAGCGATATCGTCGCCTCCGACATCGCCGTGGGTTGTGTCCCCCTTTCCCTAGCCTCATTAAAGGTTCTCGTCAGAAGTGGGGCCAACAGGTCCACGTATTTCCTATAGAACTCCACCGGGAACCCATCCGGTCCCGGGGCCTTCCCTGCCTGCATGTTCCCAATTCCTTTTACCACCTCCTCCACCTCAATCTGCGCTCCCAGTCCTGTCATCTCCTGTTCCTCAACCTTCGGGAACTCCAGCTGGCCTAGGAAACGCATCATTCCCTCTTTCCCTTCCGGGGGTTGAGCCTTATATAGCCTCTCGTAAAATACCTTAAACACCCCGTTCACCCTCTCCGCTCCCCGTTCCACCTTTCCCTCCTCGTCTCTAACCCCTCCGATCTCTCTTGCCGCCCCCCTCTTCCTAAGTTGTTGGGCCAGCAGCCGGCTCGCCTTCTCTCCATATTCATACTGCACTCCCTGTGCCTTCCTCCATTGTACCTCCGCCTTACCCGTGGTCAACAAGTCAAAGTCCGTGTGCAATCTCCATCTTTCCCTGTATAGCCCTTCATCTGGAGCCTCCGCATATTGCCTATCCACCCTCAAAATCTCCCTCAACAATCTCTCCCTTTCTTTACCCTCTTGTTTCCCCTTATGGGCCCTTATGGAGATCAGCTCCCCTCTAACCACCGCCTTCAGCGCCTCCCAGACCACTCCCACCTGGACCTCTCTATCATCATTAATCTCTCGGTACCTTTCAATACATCCCCTCACCCTTACACATACCCCCTCGTCCGCCAACAGTCCCATATCTAATCTCCAGAGTGGGCGCTGTTCCTTTTCCTCTCCTACTTCCAGATCTACCCAATGTGGGGCATGATCTGAAATGGCTATAGCCGAATACTCCGTTCCTGCCACCTTCGGGATCAGCGCCCTTCCCAGGACAAAGAAGTCTATCCGGGAGTACACTTTGTGGACATGGGAGAAGAAGGAAAACTCTTTACTCCGTGGCCTAGTAAATCTCCAGGGATCCACTCCTCCCATCTGCTCCATAAAGCCCTTAAGCACCTTGGCCGCTGCCGGCCTCCTCCCGGTCCTAGATCTGGACCGGTCCAGCCCTGGGTCCAGCACCGTGTTGAAGTCCCCCCCCCCATTACCAACTTTCCCATCTCCAGGTCCGGGATGCGCCCCAACATACGCTTCATAAAGTTCACGTCATCCCAGTTCGGGGCATATACATTCACCAGCACCACCGCCTCACCTTGCAATCTGCCACTCACCATCACGTATCTACCCCCACTGTCCGCCACTGTGGTCTTCGCCTCAAACAATACCCGTTTCCCCACCAGTATTGCCACCCCTCTATTTTTCGCATCCAAGCCCGAGTGGAATACCTGTCCCACCCATCCTTTTCTTAATCTGACCTGATCCGCCAGTTTCAGGTGCGTCTCCTGAAGCATGACCACGTCTGCCTTTAGCTTCTTTAGGTGCGCAAGTACCCTCGCCCTCTTAATCGGCCCATTCAACCCTCTCACGTTCCACGTGATAAACCGGGTTAGGGGGCTCTTTACCCCCCCCCCCTCGTCGACTAGCCATCCCCTTTTTTAGACCAGCTCCTCACCCGGTTCCCACGCACCCGCTTATCCCCCCGACGGCGCCCTCCCATCCCATCCCGTAACAGCTCCCCCTTCCCCTTAGCAGCAGCAACCCAGTTAACCCCCCCCCCCACCCCCCGCTAGATCCCTCTCTAGCTTAGTTGCTCCCCCCATATTGCTTCCGGAAGTCAACAAACTCTGGCTGACCTCGGCTTCCCCCATTTATCCTTAGCCTCCCATTATGTGAGGCCCTCTCCTTCCTTCCTGCGCCCCCTTTTCCCGCCACAATTTCCATAACGCGGGAACAAAGCCTTCCCTCTCGGCCCTGCCCCTGATGGCGCAGCTCCCCCTCTCCTTCCCCCTCCCCTTCCCCACTGGCGCCCACATTTCTTCGTGTCCCCCCCTTCGAGGGGAAAGAAAATTTTCCCCCATCTGATTCACAGTCCCTTACCACCACCTCACTACTTCATTTCAAACACTCTTTCTCCAATCTAGTCCAACTTCTCTTCAATAAATGTCCACGCCTCTTCTGCCGTCTCGAAGTAGTGGTGTTTACCCTGGTATGTAACCCACAGTCTTGCTGGCTGCAACATTCCGAACTTCACTTTCCTCTTGTGAAACACCGCCTTGGCCCGATTGAAACTCGCCCTCCTTCTCGCCACCTCCGCACTCCAATCCTGATACACGCGGATCACCGCGTTCTCCCATCTGCTGCTCCGTGTCTTTTTTGCCCATCTCAGGACCATCTCCCTGTCCTTATAGTGGTGGAACCTCACCACTATTGCTCGAGGTATTTCTCCTGCCTTTGGTCTTCTCACGAGGAATCGATACGCTCCCTCCACTTCCAGGGGGCCCGTCGGGGCCTCAGCTCCCATTAAGGTATGGAGCATCGTGCTCACATACGCCCCAACGTCGGCTCCCTCTGCCCCTTCGGGAAGACCCAAGATTCTTAAATTCTTCCTCCTCGAGCTATTTTCCAGGGCTTCCAGTCTCTCCATACACCTCTTGTGCAGTGCCTCGTGCGTCTCCGTCTTCACCACCAAGCCCTGTATCTCGTCCTCATTTTCGGCAGCTTTTGCCTTCACTCCACGGTGCTCCATCTCTTGGGTCTTCTGCGCCTCCTTTAACCCCTCAATCGCCCGCAGCATCGGCGCCAGCACCTCCTTCTTGAGCTCCTCCACACATCGCTGGAGGAACTCCTGCTGTTCCAGGCCCCATACCAACTGGCCTCCCTCCACCGCCATCTTGCTTCTCGCTTCCCTTCTTTGCCGCTGCTCCAGAGGATCCTCCGCAATCTGGCCACTATTATCTCTTCTGTCCATTCACATCCGGGGGACTCTCTTCTATGTCGCCTCGCAGTGGGTTTAGCCTTCGAAAATTGCCGTTGGACTTCCCGATAAGAGCCCAAAGGTTCGTTAAAACGGGAGGTGCCGAAACGTGCGACTTAGCTGGTCATCGCCGCACCCGGAAGTCGGGGGTGGCCGCATTGTTAATACCGCAAACCAAACGGTCGCGTAACATTTCTGACAAGGTCTCACCATAGTCACAGTACTCCGCAATCCTGCATAGCCTGGATAAAAAGTCAGCAAGGGATTCTCCTGGGGTCCTCTCAGCAGTATTAAACCGGTAACGCTGGACTATCGTGGACGGGGTTGGGTTAAAATGTTGCCCCACTAAATTCATAAGTTCATCAAACGTTTTGGTGTCTGGCGCAGCTGGGTACGTAAGGCTCCTAATCACCCCAAACGTATGCAGGCCGCAGGCGGTGAGCAATATGACCACCTGGCGCTCGATTTCAGTGATATTGTTTGCCCGGAAATAGTAACGCATCCGTTGTGCGTACTGGTTCCAGCTTTCCAGCGCAGCATCAAAAACATCCAAACGTCCGTACAGAGGCATGGTATAATAGAAAACAACTTCCAACCTGTATCCAACAAAAATCCAGGGAGGTGGCTTCAGCAGTGTAGACAGCTATTCACGTTAACCCTCGTCGTCAGTTTTGTGAGGGCCACGAATTGTCCAGCACGAGTTTTAAGGATACAAAGTAATAACATTTATTTACAATAACATATATGTTGCACACTCCTTCCTGCTGGTTCCAAACTGACCAGCTCTATTTATACATGGAGTTTACTAATGGTTTCTCCGCCCCCCTCATTGGGGAAGCTCATACTCCCACAGGATTGTGGGATTGTCATTAGTCCCCAGCCAATGGTAAGCAGGCAGGTTATAACAGTGGGCATCCCTGTCTGGTCCCCCGATGTAGCCTGAAATAATCTGACATTATCCTGTCCATCCTTATGCTAGCTTTTGGGGCCTGGTACAATAGTCTGACCCAATTAACCAGTCTCCCCCCGAACCCAAACAGTTCGAGTACCTCCCACAGATAGTCCCACTCCACCCGGTTGAAGGCCTTCTCAGCGTCCATTGCCACCACTGCCTCTACCTCCTTGCCCATCGGGGGCATCATAATCACATTAAGCAATCTTCTCAAGTTGGCTGTCAGTTGCCTGCCTTTCACAAACCCTGTTTGGTCGTCCCCAATCACCTCCGGTACGCAGTCCTCAATTCTAATCCCCAGGACCTTGGCCAGGAGCTTGGCGTCCACATTGATCAAGGAGATTGGCCTGTATGACCTGCAGGATTCCGGGTCCTTGTCCCGCTTCAGTATCAGCGAGATGGTGGCTTGCGACATCGTCGGAGGCAGGGTCCCTCACCTCATTAAAAACCCTAGTCAGGACCGGTCCTCCACTCTGCTCCCCTTCCCATCCACCACCCTACTTATTTCTCTGGCGCCTCCCTCTTCCTGAGTTGCTGCGCTAGCAATCTGCTGGCCTTCTCCCCATGCTCATACACCACTCCCCTTGCCTTCCTAAGTTGTTCCACGGCCCTACTCATGGATAGCACCCCCAGTTCCGCCTGCAGTCTTTCCCTGAGTAGGTCCTCCCCGGGGACCCCGCATGCTCCTCGTCTATACGGTGAATCTCCTTAACCAATCTATCCATTTCTGCTCAGTCTGCCCTATCCCTGTGAGCCCGAATTGAGATCAGCTCCCCCCTCACTACTGCCTTCAGCGCCTCCCACAGGGTCGCTGCTGAAACCTCCCCCGTATCATTCACCTGCAAGTAAATTTGCATACACTTCTGAAGTCTCTCACATATCCCCTCCTCCGGCAACAATCCTACGTCTAACCTCCATTGCGGGCGTTGATAATTCGCCCCACCGACCAGCAGGTCCACCCAATGTGGGGCATGGTCTGAAATAGTGACTGCCGAGTATTCCGTATTCTTTACCTCCCCTACACAGTCCCTGCTCAAGATAACAAAATCAATCCTAGAGTATACTTTATGAACATGCGAATAAAACGAGTAGCCCCTTCCTGTCGGCTGTCTGGCTCTCCATGGGTCCACAGCCCACATTTGCTCCATGAACCCTTTCAGCTCCCTTGCCATTGCTGGGAGCCTACTTGTTCTGGGACGTGACCGGTCTAGCCCCGGGTCGAGGACCGTATTAAAGTCGTCCCCCCATCATCACCTTGCGTGAGTCTAGGTCTGGGATCTTCCCCAGCATTCTTTAAATAAAGTCAACGTCATCCCAGTTCGGAGCATATATGTTCACCAGCACCACTCTCCTCCCCTCCAGCTTGCCCCTTACCATAAGGAATCTGCCCCCGCCGTCTGCGACTACACCCTCCGCCTCAAATTGAACCCGCTTATTGATCATAATTGCTACCTCACTGGACTTAGAATCCAAGTCCGAGTGGAAGACCTGGCTGATCCAGCCCTTCCTTGGCCTCGTCTGGTCCGACACTTTCAAATGTGTCTCCTGCAGCATAATTACGTCCGCCTTTAGAGGCCGCAAGTGCGCGAACACACATGCCCATTTAACTGGCCCATTTAGTCCTCTGACATTCCAGGTGATCAGCCTGGTTGGGGGGGGGCACACTGCCCCCCCCCCCCCCCCCAATGCCGGTCAGCCATAACCTTTCTTGGGTCCGCCCCCAGCCCATGCTCTGCGCCGCTCTTGGCTCGCCTCTTGGCTGCCTCCACCTCCGACCTCCTCTCCATTACCTACTTTAGACCCCTCCCACGTCAGCAGAATAACTCCCCCCCCCCCCCCCCCCCCCCAGCAACATCTCCTGATAGCCCCACCACTGCCATCTACTGGCTGTATTCTCCCCGCCCCCACCTGACTCCCTTGACTAACCAATCTGTTAACCCGGTGACTCATCGCTCCAGCGCCCACTTGTCTCACTCCCATTGTTTCCTCGACCTCATCTCCCCACTCCCCAGCACACCATCCCCCACTCCAACCCACTGGAGCAGTCTCACTAAAATGGGAAAGATCAAACAGGCTGGAAACATCAAACAGCACCACGAGGCTGCTCCAGGTACAATACAGTTCCAGCTGTGTACACAGAAAGTGTTAACCCACGTCCCTTTCTGAGCATTAATAAAATAGCAACACAGTAATCCCGTACCTGTACATCACCCACCCGAAACAAACATAAAAACCAGAGACATAAAAAAAACCAACCAACATCTTTAATCCCCATTGCTTACCGGCCACCTTTATGTTACAATGAAGGCTCCCGCACACCCAGAGAACACGACGAAAGGTACCAACAACAGCAGAAAAAAGAGAAAAGAAAAAAAAAAGAGCATACGAGAGGGTGATCCACTCCCCCCCCGCAGGCCAAAGCTGCCCAAAAATACAACACATGGCACCTTTAAAGCAGTAACCAGTCGACCATCAGTCCAGGCACAGTAGACTATCCCCCCAGCGAAATTCTCCGGAAACGGCACGATGTCCGCCGGCTGGTGCCCAAAACGGCGCAAATCAGACGGGCATCGTGCCGCCCCAAAGGTGCGGAATGGTCTGCATCTTTGGGGGCCGAGCCCCAACCTTGAGGGGCTAGGTCGGCGCCGGATGAATTTCCGCCCCGCCAGCTGGCGGAAAAGGCCTTTGGTGCCCCGCCAGCTGGCGCGGAAATGACATCTCCGGGCGGCGGGGGCGTCAGCGGCCGCTGACAGCTTCCCACGCATGCGCAGTGGAGGGAGTCTCTTTTGCCTCTGCCATGGTGGAGACCGTGGCGGAGGCGGAAGGGAAAGAGTGCCCCCATGGCACAGGCCCGCCCACGGATCGGTGGGCCCCGATCGCGGGCCAGGCCACCGTGGGGGCACCCCCCAGGGCCAGATCGCCCCGCGTCCCCCCCAGGACCCCGGAGCCCACCCGCGCCACCTTGTCCCGCCGGTAAGGTAGGTGTTTTAATTTACGCCGGCGGGACAGGCATTTTAGCGGCGGGACTTCGGCCCATTCGGGCCGGAGAATCGCGCGGGGGGGGGGGGGGCCCGCCAACCGGCGCGGCGCGATTCCTGCCCCCGCCGAATCTCCGGTGCCGGAGACTTCGGCAACCAGCGGGGGCGGGATTCACGCCAGCCCCCGGCGATTCTCCGACTCGGCAGGGGGTCGGAGAATCTCGCCCCGGAAGTGGGTCCACGTTATCCCGCTTCAACGATTCAAAACTGCTTTTTATCACCTGCAGCATGTTTTCCAGTGCTTGCTGGATCGCCGGGTCCGAGGTCCGTAGGTCCGCCATCTTTGCTCCCGGGTCAGCTTCCCCTGAACCTTGCCTTTGTCCCTTCCTCTCCCGTTTTCACTGCTTTCTGCTCTCCCGCGGTTCCATGCAGCTCTACCCGTTCCTCAGCACCTCCGTGGCCGTCTTTCCAGCGCTCCACAGTCCCGCAAAACCGGGGAACCAGGTCCTCAAATCCCGCTGGAGTGAGAGCCACCGAATATGCGGCTCACTCACTCATCGCCGCCACCGGAAGTCCCATGTGCTCCAAACATTGCTCCATGTCTTGATACAGCAGGTAAGGGCACATTGGTTCAGTGCTTGGTTCAGTTACACTGGCTCATCACTGAATTAGGTATTAACCAATGTAACATTTCCAGGGGTCAGCATCTGTTGCATTGTATTTTTCTTTATATTGTGGGTGGCACGGTAGCACAGTGATTAGCACTGTTGCCTCACAGCGTCAGGGACCTGGGTTCGAATCCCAGCTTGGGTCACGGTCTCTACGGAGTCAGCACGTTCTCCCCGTGTCTGCGTGGGTTTCCTCCGGGTGCTCCGGTTTCCTCCCACAAGTCCCGAAAGACGTGCTTGTTAAGTGAACTGGACATTCTGAATTCTCCCTCAGTGTACCCGAAGAGGTGCCGGAATGTGGCGACTAGGACATTTTCACAGTAACTTCATTTCTGTGTTAATGTAAGCCTATTTGTGACACTAATAAAGATTATTGTCATCTAAGCGAATCTAACGTTTCTAGTTTAAACCTTTGATCCTGAGCTCAGGGTCAGAGGTTTTCACAGAGGGTCGGTCCTGTGCAGCGCAAATCAGTGCATTGGAAGTTTAAACTTCCCAGGAAATTTTAGCACATGTATGTGCACCTGGGGCTGGATTCTCCGCCCCGTCACATTTCTGTTTTACCCTGCCGGCGAGATGCTCCGCTACGTCGGCTGGTCAATGGTGTTTCCCATTGTGAGGCAGCCCCACGCCGTCAGGCTGCCAGCACAATGGAACATCCCGCCGGCGGAGAATCCAGCCCCAGGGCTTCCACTGGGTCTGGACATGCAACAAAGTCCAGATTTTGCTGCACCATAGTGACACAATTGGAAGATTTGGGTCATTATCTGGTTGTGATCACATTGGTGCTCCGGGGAGCCTGCTGTGCACGGATTGGCTGCTGCATTTTCTACATTGTGTGGTAGTCACCACTGATGTATATATTGTGTATATAGGATGTTGATATAGGTGCTTTACGGTAAGGCCCCTGTACTACAGGTACGGGGGTAGATCCCTGCCTGCTGGCTCCACCCAGTAGGCGGAGTATAAATATGTGTGCTCCCAGTAAAGCAGCAATTTTGTCAGCTGCTGTAGGAGGCCACACATCTCAGTGTAATAAAGCCTGGACAAACCGCTAACACTGGATGAGCTGACAAAGGCCGTCAAGTCCTTTGAGACGAGTAAAACTCCCGGAAGCGACGGCTTACCGGTTGTGTTGTATTCGGCTCTGTGGACTGGATGGGCCCAGACCTGCTGGAGGTGTACGAGAGTATGCTTCTGGAAGGCAGCATGTCAGAGTCCATGAGGAAAGGCATCATCACCCTCATCTGCAAGCAGAAGGGGGAAAGGGAACAAATTTGAAATTGGCGACCCATTTCACTGTTGAATGTGGATTATAAAATTCTAGCCAAGGTCATCGCCAATTGGGTCAAGTCTACTCTGGAGTCGGTGATCCACCCTGACCAGACCTGTGCTGTACCCGGCAGGAAGATCTCTGATAGCCTCGCACTACTCAGGGATATGATCGCCTACGTGCAGGACAGGAGGGTGGACACCTGCCTCATCAGCCTTGACCAGGAGAAGGCATTTGACAGAATATCGCACACCTACATGATGGATGTGCTCTCCAAAATGGGGTTTGCGGAGGGAATTCGCAATTGGATCAAACTGCACTACACAAACATTTATAGCGCAGTCTCAATCAATGGGTGGGAATCAGAAAAGTTCCAGATCAAATCTAGAGTCAGGCAGGGCTGCCCTCTCTCCTCTGCCCTGTTTGTGTGCTGCATAGAACCTTTAGCCGAGTCCATCAGGAAGGATCCGGGTATAAGAGGAGCTCAAGAGGAGTCAAGTATAAGAGGATCCCAGGCAGTGGAGGCGTGCAAGTCAAGGCCTTCCTGTACCTGGATGACGTCGCCGTCTTCTGCTCGGATCCCGCGTCTGTATGCAGGTTCTTGAATGCCTGCGACCAGTTTGAACTGGCCTCAGGAGCCAAGGTAAAGGCAAGAGCGAGGCCATGTTCTTTGGGAACTGGGCCGACTGGTCCTTTGTCCTCTTCACTGTCAGGTCAGATTACCTGAAGGTGCTGGGGATATGGTTCGGAGCGGCTGGGGCGTGCACCAAAAACTGGGAGGAGCACATAGCCAAGGTAAGACAGAAACTGGGCTGGTGGGAGCAACGCTCCCTCTCCATTGCGGGCAAAACCCTGGTCATCAGGTGTGAGGTACTCTCGGTGTTACTAAAACCCTGGTCATCAGGTGTGAGGTACTCTCGGTGTTACTGTACGTAGCGCAGGTCTGGCCCATTACCTGACCCTACGCCACAGCAGTCACCCGGGCCATCTTCAAATTTATCTGGAGATCCAAGATGGACCGTGTCCGAAGGGACACTATGTGCAAACCTCTGGAGAAGGGAGGGAGAAACGTACCCAACGTCTCCCTCATCCTGTTGGCCACCTTTGTGTGCAGCTGCATCAAGCTGTGCGTGGACCCCCGGTATGCAAACACCAAGTGTCACTACATACTGAGGTTCTACCTGTCCCCGGTGTTACGAAGGATGGGCCTGGCCTCATTGCCGCGGAACGCTCCAAGTAGTTGGACCGTGCCGTACCACCTGTCCCTCGTGGAAAAGTTTTTGAAGAAAAACACCTTTGACCACAAGGCAATGAAGCAGTGGTCAGCACGTAATGTCCTCGAGGCCCTCAGGGAAAAGGACACTGTGGAGGACATTGGACGGTTCCCTGAGCATACTGTCAAGAGTCATCTGGCAGAACGCCTCATCACCAGAACTTACGAACAAGCACCAAGACCTAGCTTGGCTGGTGGTGAGAAGGGCCCTCCCCGTCAGATTCTTCATGTACACCCGAAGGCTCTGCGCCGTTGCACGCTGCCCTCGGAGTGGCTGTGGGGGAAATGAGACGGTCACCCACCTCCTTGTGGAATGTGCCTTTGCAAAGAAGGTCTGGAGAGAGATGCAGTGGTATTTGTCAAGGTTCATCCCGAGCAGCTCTGTGACACAGGACTCTGTGCTCTACGGACTGTTCCCAGCGACACACACCGAGGTAAACATCAACTGCTGCTGGAAGGTCATCAACTCGGTGAAAGATGCTCTTGTGGTCTGCCCGAAACTTGCTGATCTTCCAGTGCAAAGAGCTGTCCTCGACCGAGTGTTGCAGACTGGCACATTCCAAGGTCCAGGACTACGTGCTGAGGGACGCACTCAAGCTTGGGGCAGCTGCCGCCAAGGCGCAATGGGGAAAGACCACTGTGTAAGGTCTTACAGGCAAATGTACACCGAGGGGCGGATAACAGTGTAAACCCCCCTCGGTCTGGTCCATTAACACTCCAATGTATAAAAGAAACATGACAATCTAAATATTTAAGAAGAAATTGTAACGTAAAGAGCGATATGTGTGTAATGTTATCAAAATTGAATGGAAGAAAGTCAAGGGAATGTGTAACTCTGATGGAAATGTACAGTCAATACAATTCGAAATGTTCTGTAATGTTTATGATAGATTTTATGAATAAAGTATATTTTTTGTTTAAAAAAAAGCCTCGATTACATCCCACTCTCGTCTTTGTGTAATTGATCGTGTATCACATTGCAACAATCACTACACTCCAAAAGCATTTAATTGGCCAAAAACATTTAAGGAAGGCATTTTGTGGTTGTGAAAGGCGCTATGTAAATGCAAGTCTTAATTTCCGTACGAGCCGCAAGGCATGCAAAACCCCGAGAGTTTTCCATTCTCGAATCACAGATTCACTCAAAGTTCACTTCAGGGCGCGTGCACACCAGGAACTCCCAAACTCTCGGGCCGTCCTACCTGCAAACCAAGGGGGCCACCCCCTAAAAAGCAGGAGATTTGAAGAGGGGTGGGGTGCTGAACTCCGAGGTAGCAACGACTGCCGTGGAGCTGGGATTG